>NC_064641.1:334181085-336681085 GCF_023864345.2 Schistocerca serialis cubense | reverse complement strand
CTTACAAGTTCCTGACGGCCTCCATCGGTAATGCTGGAATTCAATATGGTGTTGGCCCATCCTTAGCCTTGATAACAGCTTCCATTCTTGCAAGCATACGTTCAGTGTGTGCTGGAAGATTTCTTGGGGAATGGCAGTCCATTCTTCACAGAGTGCTGCACTAATGAGAGGTATCGATGTCGCTCGATGACCCCTGGCACGTTGTCGGCGTTACAGAACATCCCAAAGCTGTTCTATAGTATTCAGGTCAGAATTATGTGCAGACCAGTGCATTACAGGGATGTTATTGTCGTGTAATCACTGCGCCACAGGCCGTGCATTATGAGCAGGTGCTCGATCGTGTTGAAAGATGCAATGGCCATCCCCGAATTGCTCTTCAACAGTGGGAGGCAAAAAGGTACTTAAAACATCAATGTAGGCCTATGCTGTAATAGTTACAGGCAAAACAACAAATGGTGCAAGTCCCCTCCATGAAAAACACGACCACACTATAACACCACCACCTCCGAATTATACGGTTGACACAACACATGCTGGCAGATGATGTTCACCGGGCATTCGCCATACCCACATCCTGCCATCGGATCGCCACATTGTGTACCGTGATTCGTCACTCCACACAACGTTTTTCCACTGTTTGAAAAATAAAATATTCTTGACGAGCCACCAAGATAATTCTTCCATACAAGACCCAAAACTTATCGTCCGACTACAGTATCTATGCGAACAGTACCTCAGAGGGATTAGCAAAGTTGCGGTGACATCATTTTAAGAATAAAAAAGTGTCCTATATGCGAATATATGAATGTACACGACGTGTTCAGGTGCTTCAAACAGCACTGGCTTCAAGAGCATTTGGGCATGGCATCAGAGACATGCTATTCTTCTCCGCAGGTGATCCGGATGCTGTTCGTCGTAGTGGCGGAGTTCTTCATTTGCTGGGCGCCACTGCACGTGCTCAATACTTGGTACCTGTTCAGCCCAGACGCAGTCTATATGAATGTGGGCCGCACGGGCGTGGCGCTCGTGCACCTGCTCGCCTACATCAGCTCCTGCTGCAACCCCATCACGTACTGCTTCATGAACCGCAAGTTCCGCGCTGCGTTCCTCGGCGTCTTCGGGTGCCGCAGGTTGGAAAACGTTTCTCTTTTCTGTATTACAATAAATCATAAGGGTTTTAGTGTTTGATGAAACGAAAGGCGTATGATTATATTCGTAACGGAACAGAAAGTCTGCTAGCCAACTATGTCAATCGGATTCGAATTTAAATGCAACGGTCAGCCTCCACAGGTATGACTAAAAATAAGTTGTTGGTAATCTGTTGTTCAAAAGGATTACAAGCCCTCAAGAGTATATAAAATCAAAATTGGTAGTTACAATACTTTGGGAAATAATAGAAACTTAGTCGAGGATAGTAGGACTGGATCTAAACCGGCCTCACCCAAATATGTTTGAATTTAACTGCATTGTGAATTTCGATTGTAACTAACAGCATAAAAACAAAAGAATATTTGAAGCACTGCGCTCCCACACACTTCTTTATCGATGAAAGAGACAAGCATAAGAGACAGAGAACAGAAAGCTAGGGAAAAGGATGAGAAACTAAATAAGGAAAGAGTAGTGCAAAGTAATGTTGTATGTTGAAGTAAGAAGGCTACCTCCGTTCTGATTTCCTCTGAACTGAATAAGATGAATCGAGGAACAAGTATCTTAATCCTTGTTATTGTCATCCTAATAATATATGACGACAGGATTGTCAGAGTAAACTGTTTCCTCTTTAACGTTATAAGTTACGAAAAATAAAAAATAAAAAATCACATTGTTCCTCAGTTTTAATTTATATATCTGCACCTGTTAGTGACTGTCGATCATAAATTTTGTTTTTCTTTTTCTATCTGTTGACAACAATCATAAAAGCATTTCATAACTGACTTCTCCCTCCTACACAGCCTTCTTCCTCCCGTCTTCACAAATATTGAATTTTAGAAATCTTTATTTTTTTAAATTTAATAAATTGTAAGAAAATCGTGTCACATTACTTTAATGAACGTGACTAAAAAATCCGCCAGAGATATAATTCATGTGTGAGTAGGCCAAGTGAAAATTTCACTCCACCAATAAAACTTTGATGCACACCTACTGCTGACGATGTTTATGTGGACAGTATTAACGGAAACGCTACGATTTTGTGTGTTGTTTTATTCTAGTTTTAATATTTTGTTGATAGTCATTTGGCTATTTCTACAGATTTTATAATCATTCCTTGTCTCCTTCTTTATTTATTGGCAGGTCTGAGGATGACCACTGGCTAATCGAAACCAGTTTTAAAAAATCACTGCAGTGCGAAATTTTTATTATGAGTCTTAAGAAAATAGAAGATACACTGTCAACCACGTAATCTCCAAAGACTATAAGTCATTTTGCAGATTTTGTAAGGAAGGAATATTCAACAGAAAAGTGTTGAAGTGCTAAGAATCACCTTAAAATTATACATTCAGTGCTGTCTGATTCTGTTGCAGCAGTAATAAACATCAGTGCTTATTTAAATTGTTAGCAGGTGGTGTAATCGTAACGTTAGATTTGATTCTAACTTAGTTTTTCATCTGCGTTCATCTATTAAGAACAATTTTAATGTTCCCTGCATCTACTAGTATTTCTTTATGTGCAATATTTGTAGTTCTTCATTCGATTCTGAGGATTATGATTCACTTACTAGACAGCTCGTATTACGTACTAAAATACTGACATGAATCTCACATCTTTCTTCTCCGTAGTGTGTTATTTGTGTATTTTTTCGTGTGGATGATTGCAGTAAGTGCTTTGTGTAGTACTGTATTTTTACCGATGGTTGACGAAGAAAAGGAGTAACAGATGATTAAACCAGGTGATGGTACATAGTCATTTATCATTAGCCACTGCCAAGCTTAATGACCTTGTCTGATACTCAGGTTACTATTAATGGCGCTACATTCCTTCATTTTATGAAGAAATATATTCAGATATGGAATGTGACACCGGACTTCGATGAATATCTGGTGCTCAGGAGCAAAATTCGGCAGTCACTACAGCCATCACAATGCTGCCGCGAACAATTTTACTCCATTGGCAAAATTTGAACCGACTACCTTCAGATAGACTGATACCGAAGTAGCATCCGTTAGCAATCTTGTCTGCTAGGTCAGTAACTTTTGTGCGCTAAACGTGGGTATCGCCATCTTCCTGCAAGTGAGTACAGTGCGTGCAAAATGTTTAATGACTCGTTATGCTACAAAATGGTTCAAACGGCTCTGAGCACTATGGGACTTAACATCTATGGTCATCAGTCCCCTGGAACTTAGAACTACTTAAACCTAACTAACCTAAGGACATCACACAACACCCAGCCATCACGAGGCAGAGAAAATCCCTGACCCCGCCGGGAATCGAACGCGGGAACCCGGGCGTGGGAAGCGAGAACGCTACCGCACGACCACGAGATGCGGGCGAGTTATGCTACATTAACTAGAACTATAAGTAGTTATACGCCTGTAAGTTTTTTAGCTTTCAGTTATATTTTATTGTTGTATGATGCTGGCATACTTTATGCCACTCTCAAATGATCGATGACTCAATAGACAAGTAATTAATTAACGTTGTTGGTAGTGGATTCGGACCAGTAGGCAGCGGGGTGCGACCATATGAGTTGTGTTACTACGCGCATAACTAACTGTTCAATATGAACTACAGCGAGTTAAAGACATCCCTGAACTTAAACATCCATCCCACCAATACGATGTAGTAGTTAAGATTTCTATGATGAATGATGTAAAAATGCAAAATGTACGACGACGGTATGGCTAATTCCCGTGCACAGAAAATAGGTTACGATATAACACAGACCAAAAGAACGCCAAATAATATAATCAACTCTGGAAGTGCATTAAAATGTGTAATGTAATTCACTGAATTAATTTATTTTGGTAAAAGTGCACAGCATGAAAAGTTACTTTACATTGCAAATACTGTAGTGTCCTCATTCACTTTGTTATATGCAAATATTTTCCCTAGTTTCCAATTCCGTATAAAAGAGACACACGTGCAGCAGCGCCTAACGAAATTATTCGTTCTGTTTATGTTTCAGTCCAAATAAGACGGTAAATTGCGTTCTTGTTCCACACTCAACGTCGCTACTAGAACTTTAATTTCAACAGGAAGTACTTAAATAAGATGATGACTGATGTATTTGGTTCAACAACTTCCCCTTGGTCAAACTAAGAAAACTGAGTAAAATCCGTGTAATTTACTGTAAACAGCATGATGTTATCACGTACTGACATGTTAACTACACAGTGCCAGCATACTATATTGGCATTACATCAGTTACGTTCAAATCTGATTAATGCTCTCTACTGTTACCTCAGAGGAGTCTCATTGAAACAAAAAGTGGGTCATATTTTTTTTAAATTCATAACAAAGAAATGCAATCCACTATAAAGGTAATACAAGCTTCACCGAAAGAGTCTCAGCAGAGCATTAATTTCTTTACTGCAAGATAGGTTATGAAGGTTTCCTGCTTTTTCGTCCAATTATGATCCAGAATTTTGATACGACATTTCCAAACCACAGTGAAACCGAACGGTCATTAATATTTTTCGTCGTATATAACTTACATCGCAGCGATTTTGCTGTTTCTCTATATGACTTAATGCATTGAGATTCCCATTCGTATAACTACAAGAAATTTTGTATTGAGATATGTTTTCAAATTAGCGAACAATGTGTTTCCAAACAGAAGTTTATTGTTTCTGGGGTTTATATAAGTGATCTTGCGCTAGTACACTTGCTTGCGTACTTCTAACAGTACGTATCCCTTTAACTTCCCGTGTCCTGCTTTCAATATTTCAATATTCGCCACAAATTTCATGACACAAAGTCAGAATATAAGACTATGCGTTTCACGTAGTATAATCTCCGAACTATACGAACCCACCCATTATGCTCCAAGCACTTACGTTACTGCTCTAATTCAGATTTGAAGAGTAATGTGTCGCTATGCATTTTCATGAAATGCAGGCTGGAGTATCCAGTTATCGTGGTGGAGAATCGAGTTGTCAGTAGCAACTAGAAGAGAAATACGAACTCGCTTCTGAAGCATAAGAGGTTTCGTAGTAACGTGGTTGGGTTAGTTACAGCATTGTGTTAAAGAATTAATTTGACTGACAGATAAATACAACCACTAGCACACATTCCAGTTCAATATCTCATGGTGTTTTGGCTGAAGGTAGCTTTTACCGTTGAATGATTTACTTTTTTGAGATAAGAAAAAGTGGTTATTGGTTTGCTGTATCTCTATAGTATCGAACAAGCTGCATAAAACAATCTTGACTCTTGATACGACTACTAGAACGCACCTGAAGTCAACTCTGGTGTGTCATTGCAGCTTAGTGAGTCGCTTCCACAAACATACGAAAATTACAGAGAATTCAGGCTCTTAACATCAATGGTGTTATTTTAATAAAAGATCACTAATAATAAATTTAGAATCTAAAATCCTTGTCATGGTTCAAAGTATAACCTATGTTTAACACCTTACACCTACATTACTCTAGTAAGTTTTTCTGCCCATATGGTTTAACATAACTCTACCATCTGGTGAGCAAGATGTATGAAACAGGCGAAATATCCTCAGACTTCGAGAAGAATATAATAATTCCAATCCCAAAGAAAGCAGGTGCTGACAGATGGGAAAATTACCGAACAATCAGTTTAATAAGTCACGGATGCAAAATACTTACGCGAATTCTTTATAGACAAATGGAAAAACTGGTAGAAGCCGACCTCGGGGAAGATCAGTTTGGTTTCCGTAGAAATATAGGAACACTTGAGGCACCCTACGACTTATCTTAGAAGCTAGATTAAGGAAAGGCAAACCTATGTTGCTAGCATTTGTGGACTTAGAGAAAGCTTTTGACAATGTTGACTGGAATACCCTCTTTCAAATTCTGAAAGTAGCGGGGGAAAAATACAGGGAGCGAAAGGCTATTTACAATTTGTACAGAAACCAGATGGCAGTTATAACAGTCGAGGGACATGAAAGGGAAGCAGTGGTTGGGAAGGGAGTGAGACAGGGTTGTAGCCTCTCCCCGATGTTATTCAATCTGTATATTGAGCAAGCAGTGAAGGAAACAAAAGAAAAATTCGAAGTAGGTAATAAAATCCAAGGAGAAGAAATAAAAACTTTGACGTTCGCCGATGACATTGTAACTCTGTCAGAGGCAGAAAAGGACTTAGAAGAGCAGTTGAACGGAATGGATAGTGTCTTGAAAGGAGGATATAAGATGAACATCAACAAAAGCAAAACGAGGATAATGGAATGTAGTCGAATTAAGTCGGGGGATGCTGAGGGAATCAGATTAGGAAATGAGACACTTAAAGTAGTATAGGAGCTTTGCTATTTGGGGAGCAAAATAACTGATGATGGTCGAAGTAGAGAGGATATAAAATATAGACTGGCAATGGCAAGGAAAGCGTTTCTGAAGAAGAGAAATTTGTTAACATCGTGTATAGATTTAAGTGTCAGGAAGTCGTTTCTGAATGTATTTGTATGGAGTGTAGCCATGTATGGAAGTGAAACATGGACGATAACCAGTTTGGACAAGAAGAGAATAGAACCTTTCGAAATGTGGTGCTACAGAAGAATGCTAAAGATTAGATGGATAGATCATATAACTAATGAGGAGATATTGAATAGGATTGGGGAGAAGAGACGTTTGTGGCACAACTTGACTAGAAGAAGGGATCGGTTGGTAGGACATGTTCTGAGGCATAAAGGGATCACCAATTTAGTATTGGAGGACAGCGTGGAGGGTAAAAATTGCAGAGAGAGACCAAGAGATGAATACGCTAAACAGATTCAGAAGGATGTAGGTTGCAGTAGATACTGGGAGATGAAGAAGCTTGCATAGGATAGAGTAGCATGGAGAACTGCATCAAACTAGTCTCAGGACTGAAGACCACAACCACAACAACATGGTTTAACATACATCTTTATCTAAATTTTTGTCTCTTCGGGGACAGACGATATGTAGGCAGCGTAAGGTCTCCCTGTTATCACAGGGACAGTCAAAACCCTCTAAGAATCCAAGTGCAGTAGCCACGGTAGATTATCTCCATCAGTCAGTTCACCTCACAAGCTGGTTGACAATTCGAGCCGAAGTGGCAAAGCTGGTGCTGATTCGTGAATACTGGCCATGCTTTGTAATGGGGTGCAACACTGCGCACGTTGCGAGCGCTTCCTAGCGCGGGCTGAAATGACTTTTAGTGACTGTGTGGTCTCCATAGAAAGGTGTCGTCACAACACTGTTGCTACAACTGCTGCAGAATCACTGACACCGTTTTCAATATGGACATCTTCAAGGAGGTTAGCAAATGATTGTCCTATTGACTGCTTCAGATGAAGTCGACATTATAAGTAACTTCTTAACGGGGATAGCAACAGAAGTTCTGTCCCTACAGGGACTCCCTGGCAATAAGCGAAAGCTACGCCAGTAGTTTTCTGTACCGCTTCGCTACTGGAACAGATGGACCTATCTGGCATGAGTCCCTCAGACATGAGCAATATTGTAAGATGGGACGCAGGAGCGATTTGTGAGCTGACTCCTTGTCTCAGCATCCTGCTAATGAACCAGATACTGTCACTTTCCTAACCTAGGACTGAGCCTATGTGATCATTCCATTCAATTTCCTTACAAATTATCACAGTTATTTGTATGAGTTGACTGATCGTAAATGTTAATCACTGATACTGTAATCATAGGACGTTATTCTTAGTTTTGTGAAGTGCATAATTTTACATTTCTGTACATTTAAAGCAAATTGCTAACATTTGCACCACTTTGAAATTTTATCGAGGTCTGATTGTTTCAATAGCGTCTTTCAGACAGTACATCATTACAGATAACTACATCATCTGCGATAAGTCTGAGGGGACTAGTAATATTGTCTGCCAGGTTTGACAAAAGAAGTGACGCACACAGACGGCATTGTCGAATGTCAGATGTCACTTTGTACACGTACATCTACATCTAAAGCTACATCTGCACACATACTACGCAAAACACCGTGCGGTGTGTGGCGGACAGTATCCTGTACCACTGCTAGCTATTTCCTTTCCTGTTCCACTCGCAAATAGAGAAAGACACAAACGGCTATTATAAGCCCCTGTACGAGCCCTTATTTCTCTTATCGGTCATACATACACACCGTAGGCGGATGTGCAAGTGATCAGAGGTGCAATTTTCTCTGACCAGTAGAACGACCACCAGAGTGCATTAGTGTTGTTCAGGTTTAGTGTTGTTACAAGGTTGGTGTGGTTCATAAGGGGCGTAAACAGTGTCAGATGTTCAGTGATCACTGTGAAGAATACGGAGATGCCACGCACTTGCGTGAGACAGTGTTATCATCACCTCACAGAACTTGAAAGTTGCCTCATTGGGTCTCTCCATTTGACCAGCTGAACGAATCATGAAAATATATAGATATTTTGGGCATTCGGAAGTGACTGTGGGCCGATTTTGGACTTCACGGGAACAAGAGGGCAAACATACGCTTCGTGAAGGTTCTGGTGGACAACGTCTGGCCACCACAAGGGTTGATCGCCAAATTATGCACCAAGTGCATCATGACTCCTTTACATTTGCACCTGCCATCCGAGAACGAGTAATGGAGTTACTGTAACACTGCATATCAACCCGCACCATTGATTGGAGAATATCCAAAGACGTACTGTGGTTTTACTGTCCCATTCATAGGCTGCCATGTACACTACACCACAGACGGCAGTGTTTGGAGCGGTGCCCAATTCGGGAAGCATATACTGCTGATGAATGACATCGCGATGTGTTCAGCAATGATACTCGGTTTTGCACGACCGTAGATGACTATCTTCGGCGAGTATGAGGGCAATCTGGGGCGAAGTCTCATTCTTGTAATATTTTGGGGAGACACAGTGGACTTACTCCAGTCGCCATGGTGTGGCTAGCCATCAGCAGTGACTTCAGGTCACGGTTGTTAGACACTGACGTAACTCTGACGGTATATCTGCATTCACGGACAATCTGGGTCCCGTACGTTACCTTTCACGTGACTGTGTCAGGGTGCGATTTTGCAGAAAAAAATTCTCATCCACACGTGGCACATGTCTGTCTGAACTGCCTTGCTGATAGCGAGGTACTTCCAGGACCATCACGATACCTGAGTCTGCCATCGATAGAATATGTATGGGAGCAGCTCCGTTCCATTGCGAATATCCAGGACATCAAGGACCAGTTACAACAGTTGTGTGTCCCAAAAGAGGATACATGTACTCTGTGACACCATTCGCAATTGAATCAGTGGGTGCATCCCGGCCAGAGAGGTCACATCGTTATTATGTTAAGTGGGCAAGTTCCTTGTGAATTTGACTCGCTATTTCTTACCTGAATTTGAAAGTAAATGCCGTCCGGAGTGGCCGAGCGGTTCTAGGCGCTACAGTCTGGAACCGCGCGACCGCTACGGTCGCAGGTTCGAATCCTGCCTCGGGCATGTATGTGTGTGATGTCCTTAGGTTAGTTAGGTTTAAGTAGTTCTAAGTTCTAGGGGATTGATGACCTCAGGAGTAAAGTCCCATAGTGCTCAGAGCCATTTGAACCATTTGTAAGTAAATCACGCAACAGTAAACAGCGAATTCGGTCAAAATACCTCGAGGTATTGACCCGAAATTGTAATCGTAGATATTTTTTCTGTGAACCGAATAATTCTTGCAACAATGCTGCAATGCACACTAACCCAACAACGTCATAACGAATCCTGTTATGCTTCACAAAGGGGTTACTGTTTCTCTTCCAGTTGCGGTTCTGTAATCGATTCTCCGTAGCGATAACTGGATATTCCATTCTGCACTTGATGAAAATGCAGTTTAATGTAACAGGTAACCAGGGTTACTTTCTAGCAACATCAATGTTCTTCATTTCTTACATAGCGATATGTTATTCTTCAGACTGAATGGGAGCAGTAACGTAAGTGATTGGAGCGTTATGAGTCGGTTTGCATTATTCAGATACTATTTTCTGTAAAACGGACAGACTTACATTCAGTGAACACTATTTAGCTATGTGGTTGACTTTGTAGTCCAACTGCTGCCACAAACTTTGTAGCGAATACTGAAAGCAGGTCACGGGATGTCACACGAAAACGTATAGTTAGAAATGCACAAGCAAGTGTACTAGCACTATATCACTTATCCAAGACCCACCAAGAATACTTTGAAGACATGCGTGAATACACGGTTTTATGTAATTATACGAGCAGGAATCTTAAGCACGAAGCTCTAATAGAGAAATAATAACATCACTGCGGTGTATGATATATATGATGAAAAATATTAAAGACCGTTCAGTTTCAATGGAGTTCGGAAATTTCGTATCAAGATTCCGTATCATAGTTGCGAGAGAAACCAAAAAACCTCTATTACAGACGTATTGTCAATACACACATACCTATCTTGCAATGAAGAAATTCATGCTCTGCAGAGACTTTCCGTAAGACTTGTACTGTCATTGTATCGTATTTAATTACATTGTTCTGTACTAAGAAAATATTAAAAAAGTGGTTCAAATGGCTCTGAGCACTATGGGACTTAACATCTGAGGTCATCAGTCCCCTAAAACTTAGAACTACTTAAGCCTAACTAACCTAAGGACATCACACACATCCTTGCCTGAGGCAGGATTCGAACCTGCGACCGTAGCGGTCGCGCGGTTCCTGACTGAAGCGCCTAGAACCGCTCGGCCACACCGGCCGGCAAGAAAATATTATTCTCTTTACTTTTCAGTATGACCCTTCTGAACTAGGAGTAGAGGGAGTTTAATGAGATTTGAACGTAACTGATGTTGCACAGTGTAGTTAACATATAAGTGACAACATAGTGCTTCATACAATTTATTACACGGATTTCTGCCAGTTTACTTAGTTTCACCTAGAGGAAGTAGTTAATCCAAATGCGGCATTATCATCATAACATCAGATACCCCTCAACCCGTTAAGTTTCATTTCTCTTCCTCCTGTGAGTGTTTCTGTACTTCCGTGGAACACGCCTGAAGTTACTTGTACATCTGTCGATGACTCTTCTTCCAAGACAACATGCCGCGTCTCCCTTTCCAAGAAACCCTCAACCCAGACAGAAATTTTGTTTGATAGGCCTTGTTCTCGTATTTTTGTTAATAAATGTGGCATACACAGCCATAAACCGGAATGGTACCGGCACCGCCTCCGCCAACCGCCGCCGTGTGGTTGCAGGGGCAGCGCGTGTTGCCGCGGCGGGCCGCGCGCCGGCCACGTGTGCGCGCTGCAGAGGCCCGCGCTCGCCGCCAACTCGGACGCCTCGGGCAACGACTCCACGCAGTGCCCGCTGCGCGCCAGCATCGCTGCCCGATCAGGTGAGTGGCCGCAGCTGCCACGTGGAGTCCTTTCTTGTAATGTGTGACCGCTTTGTACAGGTCGGAAAAAGAAACACACTGATAATAAGATGAGAGCATGTTTGCGTACATTGCAAGCAGGGGAGTATTCCAGGTAACCAGAGGTCGCAGACGCACTGTCATGAAACTATGGTCATAAAACGACAGCCAAACAGCGGCATGCGCGTAGAAGTGTGTGCATTTAAATCAACGTGCCAATGTGTCCGCTTCGGTAGCAGCATGGTCAGTGAAGCGGCCGGCCTTAAAATTCCTGCCGGGTCGGAGCAACACCGACTCAAAGGAAGGCTTCGGAGCTTGTTGGTGACGTCACGTCAGCTAGGCACGGCGAACGCCAGTTCTGTTGCAGGCAGAAACGCCTGGGCGTGCTTATCACTATAAATCTCTTATTTATGGACAAAATATTTGGTATTGTTTTGGATTCTGCAGTTTTATTTAGATGAAAGATTTTCTTACTTTCGTAAAGCTACAAATGAAGATCATAGTTCTGTATTACTGAATCCTGTCGAAACAAACGTAGATCAATATGACAAGATGCTTTGCCCCATTACAAGCTTCGGAAATTTTACATTCAATTATCTATATTTACTTGATCCATTTTGTTATCGAAACTTACCCCAACCCCCTTGCAATGAACTCGTTTCTTTTATTTATTCATCTATTTTCGTTTGACATCGTCACTGGAAATGTGAACTAATTTACATACGTAAATGTCCAACAGTTGTCAGTCATTAGATTACAGTCGTTTTCAACGAAAGGAATTCTAAACAAGAAACAAAATAGCTTCATACATCGAAAATACTGCTGAGCTTAAACTTTTTTAAACATGCACATTAGAAAAGATAAATATTCCTCTCTTGCAACTGAAAGAAGAAACTTTATAAGATAAAAAATTTTATTTCATAAAACAAGTATCTCTCTTTTGCCTCTTCTTCTGTCCCCCTGTCCCCCACCCCTTCCCCCAACGTGTACAATCGCAAGACATTTCATTAACATTCAGTGCTCCTCATCCCATAGTCAACCAAGATACCTAAAGAAGAGCACCAATATGTTCACAGTTTCTTGTAAATGCAACCCAGTGCAAACGTAACTTCCTCAGATTTACAAAGAAGGTAAAGAAGCACGAATTCTGTTGCTGCAGGACCATGAAGTTGTTTTTGTATGTCAGTCCGTAAAACAGGTGGAAATTTAAGTTCAGGAGTACACTAGTTGTTAAGAAGTGTAATGAATTGCACAATTAATTGATTGCAGAAATCTCTCAGAACAATGTCTGTTGGTCGACTACCGCCAATAGCTTTACATTTTCCTGTGTCAGAGAGGGAGACACCACCATTATGAGTATGCCTGGAACAGACCTGGCGTTCACCGTGCCTAGCTGACGTGACGTCACGAACAAGCGCCGAGGCCTTCCTTTGAGTCGGTGTTCGTCGGAGTCGGGAGCTGGGTGTTGTATTGCCCTTACATTCGTATCATCATACTGCACATTCCACTGTTGAGATGGCTGTATAGACACATCACGAAAGCCAATAAATTAAAGAAGAAAAAAAAAGAAGAAGAAAACTTTGGCCCTGCTGTGCGACGGTACTCTGAAAATTTTCTTACCTAACAAAGAAATAGGAGGTTTTTTCTTCAGATTTATGTTTAGTTTTCAACATAATCTAATTGTAAGTTTATACAATTCTCCCAACGATGCTCCCATCAACTTAACCCGTACAAATAATAGTGTCTTTCTCTGCAAAATAATTGTATACAAAGATGATGGCTTCTTCATCCGACGAAAATTTATGTCCACCGAGCTCAACACCTAGCCGAGGGAGCAAAAAGCGACGCTTGCTCCAGATCTGGTGAGTTATGAGGGTGGTTAGGCAGCTGAACCCGCAATTCGTAGATTTTCGTCACTGCACACGCTGAGATGTGAGACACCGCAGAATTGGAAATAGTAGCACACAGTGTTCGTTCAGCTTTGTCATTCCTAAATTTTCGGTCAATATTTGACCAACACGCTCTTTAGATATCCTCATACCCTCCGCTCGTGTACATATACATCTGTATAATTACTCTGCAATTCACAATTAAGTGTCTGGCAGTGGGTTCATCGAATCACCTTCAAGCTAATTCTTTATAGTTCCACTCCCGAACAACGCACTTAAAAAACGAACAGTTCAATCTTTCATGTGAGAGCTCTGATTCCTCTTATTTTATTACGGTGATGATTCCTCCCTGTATTGGTTGGGGCCAATAAAGTATTTTCATCCTCTGACGACAAATTTGGTGAATGAAATTTCATGAGAAGTTCCTGTCCCAACGAAAATCACCTTCGCTTCAATGATTGCCCCACAATTCAAGCATCATATCCATCTGACTTTCTCCCATATTTCGTTGTAGTACAATACGAGGTGCCCTTCCTTTGAACTTTTTCAGAGTCCTCCGTCAGTCATATCTCATGCCGCTTTATCACCGCTTAGAAATAATCTACAAGAGGTCGGACAAGCGTAGTGTAAACATTCGCTTTAGTAGAAATTTGACATTTTACGAGCGGCCTGCAAATAAATCGCAGTCTTTAGTTTGCTTTCCCCACAGCATTATCTATATCATCGATCCAGTTCAAGTTATTCGTAATTGTAATGCCTAAGTATTTATCTGAATTTACAGAATTTAGATTTCTTTGTTTTATTCTCTAACCGAAATTTAGCATGTTTCTTTTAGTGCTCATGTGAATTATTCCACAATTTTTATTATTTAGAGTGAATTGCCACTTCTCGCACCGTTCAGTTATGTTGTCTAGATCGTTTTGCTATTTGTTTTGATCATTTGATGACGTTATTAGATGGCAAATGACAGCATCATGTGCAACAAATCTAACAGGGCTGGTCAGATCGTCTGAAATCTTTTACATAGATCAGGAACGTCAGATACTGCTTAAGTTTTACTCGATGAGTTTCTTTCAGTTATTACCAACTGTGACCCTTCTCACAGGAAACTGCGAGTCCAGTCGCACAACTGAGACAATACTTCATAGCATGCAATTTGACTGGAAGTCGCCTGTGAGGAACGGTGTTGAAAGCCTTCTGGAAATCTAAAAATATTGAATCAATCTGACATGCCCTGTCGATAGCACTCGTTACTTCATGAGAATAACGAGCTAGTTGAGTTCCGCAAGAGCGATATTTCCTTCAATGTCGGCTATCTTTCAATAAATCGTTCTCTTCGAGGTAATCCTTAATGTTCGGACACAGAGGAAGTTCCAAAATCTTACTCCAAATCGACGTTAGCTATATGGGTCTGTAATCCAGCGGATTACTCATATTCCCTCGTGTGTCTTGTACAAGTATCCAGTCTTTAGGGGCGGAACTTTCGTCGAGCGAGCGGCTGTATATGATTGCTAAGTATAGGACTATTGTATCTGCACACTGAATAGAACCTCCCTGGTATTCATTCTGGTCTTGAGGCCTTGTCTTTATTAAGTGATTTAAGTTGCTTAGCTACACCGAGGATGCCTACTTCTAAGTTACGCATGTGACAGCGGTTCTTGATTATAATTCAGGAAAATTTACTTTATCTTCTGTGGAGAATAAATTTCGGAAAACTGTGTTTAGTAACTCTGCTTTAGTGGCACTGTCTACCGTAACATCTCCATTGTCATTGAGCAGTAAGGTTATGGATTGTGTTTTTCCACTGTTGTACTTTACATACGAACAGAATCTTTTTGGTTTTTCAGTCAGGTTTCAAGACAAAGTTTCGTTGTGGAAACTGTTAAAAGCATCTCGCACTGAAGTTCACGCTAAGTTTCCAGCTTCTGTAAAACTCAGCCGATCTTGGGTGTTTTGAGTTCTTTAGCTTCTGGCGTGCTTTTTTCGTTGCTTCTGCAATAATGTTCTGACCAGTTTTGTGTGCCATGGGAGATCTCCACCATCTCTTGTTAGTTTATCGGGCGCTGATAACCTCGTTGTTGTGCGCGCTAAAACACTAATCATCATCTTATTAGTTTATTTGGTGTCTATCTCTCAATCGCAGTCGAGACTGTTTCTTTGAAATTAAACATTTGGTCTGCACTTACATGGTGATGTTGTAAGGAATCTGCTTTTCTAATTAGATGTATGTTGCCTCTATTTTTGATGGGTTTTGATGTTACGGTATTCAGTCTCGCTATAAGAGCCTTGTGGTCACTAATCCCTCCATCCATCATGATGCCCCTTATTTGCTTATTGTTCCAAAGACATCAAATATGCTTTTCGCAAACATTTACACTTAGAGTGGACTTCTGAACTAATTATTCAAAATAATTTTCTGAGAAAACGCTCAGAACGATCTCGGACTATCTTTTAGGCCTACCATCGAATTTAAACAAGTATTTTCGCCAACATATCGAGGGTAGATTGAAGTCAGAACCTACCATAATTGTATGAGTGGGGTAACTATTGGAAATTAGACACAGACTTTCTTTGAATTTTTCAGAAACTGTATCTTCGGAGTCGGAGTGGCGGTAAAAGGAATCAATTACTAATTTATTCCGGTTGTCAAGTACAACGTCTACCCATACAGACTCACAAGAGCTCTTTAATTCAATTTCACTTCAGTTTGGGCTTTAGTGCTTTCTACTTGCGATTGGAGCTTTGGATCTTTTCCATCAAAGTTACAACAATTTAAGACTGCAATATCGATTGTTTCTAGGTCTACCTTCCTGTGTTTGTACTGCACCCTTTTAGATTGACGTCTTTTTCGTAGTTTCCCGAGACCCCCTAACCTAAAAAAAGAGCCCACATCCCTCTGCTATCTCTCTCACCTTAAACTGACGGTCCTCTTGCACCATTTTGCCAACTTCGGCAATGTTACCGAAAGTGGCTACTCCGCACGTTCATCTTCGCGACCATGTTTACCTTCAGCTGCCCAAAATGATGGTGCAGAGTCACCGTACAAAACGTCCAACTCGTGTTTAATTTGTGTTGATGTATATCCTTTCAAAAACAAAAATCTTATGACAGTTCAGTACACAATTTTGGCTATTTTCTGCATGCTAGAGGTTATCCTACCTAACCTGGCAGGTCTACCAGTTTATTTAGCTCTTCAGTGTAATTAAATTAGTTTAAGGTAAAGAAGGGAGACAAACGATAAATACCGGGCCAACTTCAAATTTTATCCGTAGCTGGTTACTGTAAAGGTAAAAGTTCGGTGATGTTCACTGTTGTTGCGGATTGACCAAATTTTACTCCCGTGCTGCATGCGGGAGAGGTTCTTCAGCACCGCGCGCGCGCTAAGTTAGGACTGCAACAGGAGTCTGTACATCATTTATTGACCAATGACTCCATGCGTCAAATAAGGATAGGAAAAATCGATCGGTTAAGATCGATACCACTATTTTAGTTTTGAAAAACCGCTATTTTTCGGTACTTTTTGGTCTCGCTTGAATAGATTTTTTTTTTAATTTTTATTAATCATAAAGTAAAAATGCAGAATTATTAATTAGCTAAAGCAGTAGTGATAAAATTATTGGTTTTTAAATAAACCGGTTTCTAAGAGATATGAGTAATTTATATGCGTAAAATTTGCCTTGGTTTGAAAACTTGCGTTATTGTAGGTAGAAGATGGGACAAGCCTTCAGTGCTAGTTTAATAACTATGCTGACGTAATCGAGTAACAAACACATGGCATAAGAATTGGTACAGTATTGCTGAGACAATAATGCCCTGCAGCCACGGATCGTGGCGCAGTGTATGCGTGTACGGGACAGTTTACAATATTTTGTCTCACGTGATCTATTCGGTAGTTTTTCGTTGTCGTCGTTGGAAATCTGTTCTGTTGCTAGTGGCACCAACCCTAGTCTGGAAATACTTCTACGAATTGACGTAGCAGTTAAATACGATCTTTCATTCGGTTTAAAAGATGAAAACGCAGTGGCTAGCACACTGGACTCGCATTCGGGAGGACGACGGTTCAATCCCGCGTAAGGCCATCCTGATTTAGGTTTTCCGTGATTTCCCTAAATCGCTCCAGGCAAATGCCGGGATGGTTCCTTTGAAAGGGCACGGCCGACTTCCTTCCCCGTCCTTCCCTAATCCGATGAGACCAATGACCTCGCTGTCTGGTCTCCTTCCCCAAAACAACCAACCTTTAAAAGATGAAAAAAATTTTCTGCCATTTCTAAAAGCATAACACCAACTGATTCTTAATATATACTAGTCAAAACAGAAAGTGACTGATCTGCTGCCTATGTGTGCGTAATATGCCGATGCTTGTAGACATTGAGAACGTACAAATTACCACGCAGAACAGAGTTCTTCAACCTCAGTTCCAATCTTTAGCAATGATTACTCGGAACACTCGAATACTGATATAATTTCACAATACAACATGATTTTGGAGCAGAGTTTCAAAAAGTTTTTTGCAGTATTCAATGACTTACTACACTCCTGGAAATTGAAATAAGAACACCGTGAATTCATTGTCCCAGGAAGGGGAAACTTTATTGACACATTCCTGGGGTCAAATACATCACATGATCACACTGACAGAACCACAGGCACATAGACACAGGCAACAGAGCATGCACAATGTCGGCACTAGTACAGTGTATATCCACCTTTCGCAGCAATGCAGGCTGCTATTCTCCCATGGAGCCGATCGTAGAGATGCTGGATGTAGTCCTGTGGAACGGCTTGCCATGCCATTTCCACCTGGCGCCTCAGTTGGACCAGCGTTCGTGCTGGACGTGCAGACCGCGTGAGACGACGCTTCATCCAGTCCCAAACATGCTCAATGGGGGACAGATCCGGAGATCTTGCTGGCCAGGGTAGTTGACTTACACCTTCTAGAGCACGTTGGGTGGCACGGGATACATGCGGACGTGCATTGTCCTGTTGGAACTGCAAGTTCCCTTGCCGGTCTAGGAATGGTAGAACGATGGGTTCGATGACGGTTTGGATGTACCGTGCACTATTCAGTGTCCCCTCGAAGATCACCAGTGGTGTACGGCCAGTGTAGGAGATCGCTCCCCACACCATGATGCCGGGTGTCGGCCCTGTGTACCTCGGTCGTATGCAGTCCTGATTGTGGCGCTCACCTGCACGGCGCCAAACACGCATACGACCATCATTGGCACCAAGGCAGAAGCGACTCTCATCGCTGAAGACGACACGTCTCCATTCGTCCCTCCATTCACGCCTGTCGCGACACCACTCGAGGCGGGCTGCACGATGTTGGGGCGTGAGCGGAAGACGGCCTAACGGTGTGCGGGACCGTAGCCCAGCTTCATGGAGACGGTTGCGAATGGTCCTCGCCGATACCCCAGGAGCAACAGTGTCCCTAATTTGCTGGGAAGTGGCGGTGCGGTCCCCTACGGCACTGCGTAGGATCCTACGGTCTTGGCGTGCATCCGTGCGTCGCTGCGGTCCGGTCCCAGGTCGACGGGCACGTGCACCTTCTGCCGACCACTGGCGACAACATCGATGTACTGTGGAGACCTAACGACCCACGTGTTGAGCAATTCGGCGGTACGTCCACCCGGCCTCCCGCATGCCCACTATACGCCCTCGCTCAAAGTCCGTCAACTGCACATACGGTTCACGTCCACGCTGTCGCGGCATGCTACCAGTGTTAAAGACTGCGATGGAGCTCCGTATGCCACGGCAAACTGGCTGACACTGACGGCGGCGGTGCACAAATGCTGCGCAGCTAGCGCCATTCGACGGCCAACACCGCGGTTCCTGGTGTGTCCGCTGTGCCGTGCGTGTGATCATTGCTTGTACAGCCCTCTCGCAGTGTCCGGAGCAAGTATGGTGGGTCTGACACACCGGTGTCAATGTGTTCTTTTTTCCATTTCCAGGAGTGTATTTTTCGAGAAAAGCCCTAATGGCGGACGGACAAAGTTTTCTTTTATTTGCTTAGATACTTTAATGTTTCGCTTTTATTTTCCTTGAAACTGAGAGAGTCAAAATGTTTCGATATTTTTACAAATTTTTAGAAACCGGTTATTTTGAACGGTTTTAAAATTCGGGCTGAACTAGCGTGGAAAAAAATCATATAACCGAAAACCTGTTTTTTCAGTGATCCCACCATCCGTAGCATGAATACAGCGGTTGCTGCTGTGGTGTGGCCGGTGTATAACGGCAATGCGTAACCATGTGACGCAGTACCCATATGGCGGAGTACTGAAGCAGCACAACAGCAGTTGGCAGCGCCCTTGTTCAGCAGTTAGTGTGTAGTGATCAGGATAGCCCTCATTTACCATGGTTTTGTTCTGAGGGATACTGGTGTCTCGCTCTATTGTATGTGTCGCATTTCTTGGCGTCGATAATGCTGACGACCCAGCAACGTGCTATCAGGGCGCATTGTACTGAAGAAACTACGTGGAAAGGCTGCTGTGGGTTCTGCAGTGGCTTCAGGGGAAGACTTCCTGTTTTCCAGTCAGCTGTCTATTGAAAAACCCATCTTGACCACTCTCCAGAATTTCGTTGTTGTTCCAGAGGGGTCCAATCTTTCTGAGAAATATGTTTAACAGATTGAAAGAAAGAGTTGCATTGATGTTAAATAAAAGTGTTCTCCATCACAGACTGGCGGGCCTATTGGAGGCGTTGGGGGCATGCCTAGTCTCTGTCAGGTGGCCGCCACAGGTGCGCCCCTGTCCATTAGCGGCAGCATCGGGGTGAGGTGTGTCAAATACTTCAGATGAACAAGTTGCATTTTGGACAGCTGTCCTTTTATCTCCTATTGTTTAGTTGACTATAAATCCATTGCCTCAAGGTGAACAGTGAGAGTGGTCAGCTTGTGCCACTCGGCGCTCGGCAGAGCCGGTGGCCGTTTTGAAAGTCTGTCTCCCAGTGGATGAATGGAGGGAGGAAGGAAGGGCAAGGATGAGGGGACGTAGGATGGCTTTGAATTTCGGAAGTTTGTGAGTGCCTGTAGAGGAGGACGCACATTCAAGTTCTGCCCCCTTCCCACTCTTTTGGGACGACGATTTTCCCCAGTACATGTGTTGCCTTATGACCTGTTCATTATGAGTGCTGTGTTTTTCACGACAGTTTCGAAGTGTAGTTAGAACAGAGAGGCACTTTTTCCATCAGTTGTGGTAGCATGTATTGGCTTCAATTGTCTGGGCTGCAGGATGGTTTTTGAGCATGCATCTGTAGTAAACTCTGGTGTCAAACAACGATAGATACTGTTCTCAACTGTATGCTTACAGGCAATACACTTATTAAAGTCCTGTCTGTCCAACACCAGCATCTCGTCAGTAGAACATATTTCCTACCAAAAAGAATAAAGATAGTATCATTCACCCAAGCCCTTTTCTCGCCGGCTTGTAAGTGAAGGGTAGAATTCGAGTGTGGCTGTCACTCGCTTCGAGTGGTATTGTGAAAGTTTTTCCAAGCAGGATAACCTCAGTTGTGTGGTATCGTCAATTTTTGAGCCTTACAGTGATTTTAGGCATTCCTTGTGTAGTATTGTGCATTATTTGCGTAATTAGGGCCGATCTGTAAGATTAACCACGTAAGTAGGGCCGATACTTACGTCAGTTTCCCAACCAAAATAAATAATGTTCACTAATCTAACCTTCCTCTCGTGCATCTGCGCAGTTTCTATGTGTTGGGGGTGCACTTGGCGTTTCCATCGAGAAGGACCAGGGTTCGAGTTCCAGAAAGGGCACCACCATTTTAATTTTCCCCCAGTTCCCCAGTGGGAGGTGGCGTGGGATGTCGGCTCAGCCCTGGGACAAAGAAATTCCCACCAAAATTCGAAATTCCTGGCAAAATTCGAAATCCCCACTAAAATTCGAAATTTCCGGCAAAATTCGATTTTCTCGCCAATAGGGTAGGTTGGGGGGGAGGGAGGACGAGGGGGGAGAGGAGTGGTGACTGTGACTCACGTACAGGTTGACGAAAACACATGACATCATCCGGGGGTGGGGGTGAGCGTCATCAAGGGGGGATTAATTTAAGAATTTAATAAGTTTCCATATCAATTTGATATCAAAATTGCTCTCATGCCCTCATCGCCATACTACAAGGGTCCAGTAACTCATACATTACCAACAATGGGCCCTGCAGCGTGTGTCTCAGCACTTAACGCTATAGGTCAATCGAGTTGCAGCAACTGTCTGCAGCGGGGGGCAAGTCACTATACCGACGGAAATAAAGTCGCAGCACAAAAAAATAATTAATGTAAAGTAATGAAATTTCGAGAATACGTTTGTCTGGGTAACATATTTAAGTGATGGAAGTTTACAGGTTAATCTAATCGCAAAATAAGCCACTGCAAATGAGAAGTCCTGGTGCATTAATAACAAGTGTAACCGTCAGAACCTTTAATGTAAGCGCACAAACGTCCATGCCTGGTACACTTGATTGGTCAGTAGAGGAAAGATTAATGCTGTTTGTGGATACTGCTGGAGTTTTCGTCTGATTATATCCCATATGTGCTCGATTGGAGACATGTCTGGTGATCGAGCGTTATCCCGTTGGAATGTACCACCTCCAATGCCGTTCATGAATATCATCAGATCCTGCTTGGTAATGTACCATCATGCATTAGGCCACAGTAAATGCTGAGTTGAGATTTTGCTCACTCCATCTTGTGAACGCTTTGACCATTGAATAAAAAATTAGAATATTAACCTACGCTCACATTGAGTAGATGAGAGTTTTTCATTGGTTTAAAAAGTAAAATTGTTCTCCACCACTTCATTGCATTGACCAGCTATGCCATTCCAGAAGTAAGTTAGCTGATGATTTTTAATCATTCTTGCCTGTGAAAAAAATTTTCATATGTAGAGATAACGAATTAAATAATCGCCACTTTATGTCCAAGAGTTTAATATTTTGTTATTGAGTGTTGGAAGTAACTGAACCTGACTTTTGTGTATCACTTGACCCCTGAAAGCACAGTGATAAATTATTGTATATGTGGAGTGAAAAAGGGAATAGCTGTTTTGTCTTTCTAGAATAGATCCAACCTTTCACTTTTATTAATTTATGCATTCTAGTTACATTACAGCAGCATTTCTAATTGCACCTAATATTAGCTGTATTTTGTAACATCTTCCCTTCTTCAGCCAGTATGCAGCTGCTCTGTGGCGAATTGTAATGTGTATAAGGAAAATTTCCAGTGCCATGCAGAGTGCTTTAATCGAGGTCGTGCCGCAAGCCTCCAAGATTCAGGGTAGAACACTCCTCTGGCCGCGCCTCACAATGGTTTTATGCCTACCTAACCATAATCTATGTGCCCAAGCACTAGCCGCAAAACAAGTTATTTACTCAAAGAGTGCTGTGCAGTGTGTCCTCATGGTCTGAATGACTAGCATCTATCTAATAGTGTTCAGTCTTGGAAGTTATGCGTAAGTTTCGTCGCTTTGTTGATTGTCAGTCTGGCATGTTCGTTAAAGTGTAAATGTTCAACAATATAAATGCCGAGGTATCTTGTCACAGGTTCCCTTTTTATAGATGTGTTGTTTAACTTTGTAATTGGATTTCTTTTCAGAGTGCCTCTTAAAATTAGGTAAATAGTTTTGTTTGTTGCTATTGTGAGTCTTTTGTTCGTGCACCATTCACCGATGAACGCGATCAGCCGCGTGATTTTACTCTGTAATTGGGGCCTGGAGTTTGCAGATACCATGACCATAAGGTCATCAGCGTACACAATCACCCTGTTAGCCAGGTCCTTGTCTTCTAGTATATTCAGTACTGTTTCTATGGCTATGTCCCAGAAAATCGGTCCGCATATGGATCCTTGCGGACAAGCTTTTGTTACCTTATTCATAACCTTTTGGCGACCAGTCTTCCATTCCACTATCCTGTTTTTACAATAATCTTTAAGGCTGTTGTGTAGAGCCAGTGGAACATGTATCTCTTTAAGTCTTGCAAACAGCGCTGGCCACCAAAGGTTATCGAAAGCACCAGCTATGTTAATCGGGCTTGCTACTATGTCTTTGTCATGTATTGTCTGTGTCATTTCTATGGCCCTATTTACTGCGTCGTTGATGGACTTAAGTGGTCGAAAACCAGACTGATGTGGGCTAAGGACGAAGAGCTGCCGGTGCGATTGAAGTCTGTCGCACTGCAATCTGTCCTGTACCCTTGTCAGAATCTTAATGAGGCACCTTGATCTGTATGTCTTAGGGTCAGGCGGGTCTTTGTCCTCCGCTTTCTTGATTATAACTGCATTTGCCGTCTTCCATATATTCGATATTCGTCCTTCTGGTAGAGCGTCATTCAACCAGTCTGCTAGGTGTGGTACGATAAGTGGAGCAGCTTGTCTGATGTTTCCCGGGTGGATGCCATCTGAGCCCGGAGCCTTCTTGTTCTTTATTTTGTATATTGCCAGTGCAGCTTCCTCATGAGCAAAGGGGATGGAGTGAAGCTGGTTGTCCTGAGTGCGGTCGTCTGCAGGAAATAGTGTGTTGAGGAGATACCGTGCTGTGCATCTCCAGCCTCTTGTGGTAGTACGATCTGGTTTCTTCAGTTCTGATAATACTCTAGGAGTCTTAATACGAACAGTCTGCAGTTTAAGCGGCTCCCCCCAAATGTCGTTCTGTAAGTTTGTCCTAACATATGTGTCCTCGTGGTCTTTCCTGGTCTTATGTAGTTCGTCTTTTTATCGTGTTTTATCGTCACGATAATGTTGAAGTGTAATTTCTCTGTTTTGTCCTGTCTTCGATTTTTTATAATATCGACCTATCACGAGTGTTTTTCCTTAGTCTTCTCAATAGTGCTGACCACGGTGCTCTTTGTTTGGGTGCGTGGCGTGCTGCAGGTAATACTGTAGCTTGTGCTCTCTGTAAAACATCTGTAAGAACATGAACTCTGTAATCTATGCTTCCATGGGTGCCGCGTAGAGAAAACTCTTCAATCACTTGCCGTAGTTTTTGCCAATTTGCTTTGCCTAGCAACAACCTTGGGTGTTGTAATGTGTCTCTGTTGGTGTCTGTGTTTGTTTTAGTGTGTATAATTATTGCGTTATGATCATTGAGTATTCTCTTATCGAGCTCCTGCCAGTTCGCTACCTGTATGAATGCTTCGCAGTTTGCCAGAGAAATGTCTATGTTTCAGTCTACTCCACTATTTCCGTAGTAAGTTGGCGGCTGGCCTGATTTGCTTAAAACGAAAAGATAACATTCGTTTATAACGTCGACTATTCTTTGTCTTCTAGCGTCCGTTCTGACAGAGTGCCAGAGGACTGACCTAGCCTTTATGTCCGTTAAGATAAGTAGTCATCTAGCATTTGCAAATCGAGCAATATCTTTTATTATTTCAGCAAAAGCTTCTACATCCAATTAGTACTGGGCGTAGATCGACGAGATGATCCATGTTTCCCTGCCTAAAGTTATTTTGACTGTAACTGTATGTTGTGTGCATAATTGCGTAATTTGTGTTACTGTAATGTTATTGTTTAGCACAATGATTGAAGCCTTGGTCTTATTCGTGCCGGTGATTTGCATGTACTGCCTCCTAAGGCCTGAAATTCTTCCATCTCGTGTATAGGGTTCTTGCAGACACAATACATCTACATCTACGTATATACTCCGCTAGCCACCAAGCGGTGTGTGGTAGAGGGCAGTATTCCCCCCAAACTCATATTTCCCGCTCCCCTCCCCACCCCTCCCCTGCTCCACTCGCGGATCGTGCGAGGGAAAAACGACTGTCTGACGCTTCAGTATGAGCTCTAATTTCACTAATCTTTGAATGGTCATCATTGTGTGATTTGAAAGTTGGTGGTAATAATATATGCTCTACATCCTCGGCGAAGATCGGATTTTGGAATTTTGTGAGCAACCCCTTCCGTTTAGCGCGTAGTCTATCTGCAAGTGTGTCCCACTTCACTCTTTCTATGAGATTTATAACGCTGAATAATGGCTAAATGTCGCTCTTCTTTGGACCTTCTCATTTCTTGAATCAGACCCAGCTGGTAAGGGTCCCATACAGATGAACTATACTCTTAAGACTGGACGAGGACGAACTAACGTATTGCAAGCAATTTCCTTTGTTGAAGGACTGCTTCACTTTAGGATTCTACCAATCAGCCGCAATCTGGAGTTCGCCTTACCCGTTACTTGTGTAATCTGATGGTTCCATTTGAGATCATTTCGAATAGTCACACATAGATATTTGACGGATGTTACCGCTTCCAAAGACTGGGCATTTATTTTGCACTCGTACATTAATAGGGATTTTCGTTTTGTTATACGCAGTAGGTTACACGTACTCATATTGAGAGATAACTACATTACACCGCGTATTTATTTTCTGCAAATCCTCATTAATTTGTTCACAACTTTCGTGTGATACTACTTTCCTGTAGACTACAGCGACATCAGCAAACAGTCCAATGACGCCAACAATACCATCAACCAGATCGTTTATGTAAATCGTATAAAGCAGCGGATCTATTACGCTGCCTCTGGCACACGTGATGTTCAGCTTGTTTCTGTTGAAGACTCCCCATTCAGGATGACATACTGCTCTCTGTCTGTTAGAAAACTTTCTATCCAACCGCATATGTGATTGGATAGACCGTAAGCTCGCACTTTCTGGCGCAAGCGACAGTGCGGAACTATGTCGAACGCCTTTCGAAAGTCGAGGAATATGGTATCAACCTGGAAGCCGGTGTCTAGAGCCAGTTGTTTATCAAGCACAAGGAGGGCCATCTGTGTCTCGCATGGCCGCTGTTCCCTAAAACCGTGCTGGTTTCTGCACATGAGCTTCTAAGAGTTTAGAAAGGTCATTATGTCTGAACACAAAATATGTTCCATGATTCTACAACAAATCGATGTCAGTGAAATTGACCGGTAACTATGTGCATCCGATTTTATACCATTTTTATAGATTGCTATTGCCTTTGCCTTTTTCCAGTCACGTGGAACTTTCCGCTGTTCCAAAGATCACTGATAGAATGGTACTATATTTGTAGCATAGTCAACATAAAATCTTATGAGGATACCTTCTGGGCCAGATGCCTTCCTGGCGTCTAAGGATCTTAACTGTTTTACAATCCCAGATACACTAACCACTAAGTCAGCCATCCTTGTGTTTGTTCGATAATTGAAAGGGGGAATGGTGCTGCAGTTCTCTACCGTAAACGAGTTTTTGAAAGCTAGGTTTAGAATTTCGGCCTTCTATTTTCATCATCCTTTACATTGCCCGTACTGTCAGCAAGAGAAGGTATTGAATTATCTGTAGCGTTCATAGATTTTATGTACGACCAAAATTTTTTGGGGTTATTTTTAGAATCTGCTGATAAAATATTGCTTTCAAATTCGTTAAAAGAATCTCTCGTTGATCTTTTGACAGCTGCTTTCATTTCTCGTAATTTCTGTTTGTCAGCGTTGCAGTGACTACGTTTAAGACGACTGTGCAAAATTCTCTGCTTTCTCAGCAACTTCCTAATATGTTTGTTGTACCAAGGTGAATCCTTTCCCTCCCCTACATTTTTGCTAGGCACATATTTCTCTAGCACGTGGTGGACAATACCTTTAAATTCCGACCAAAGATGTTCAATATCCTTGTGTCCCGCGATGAATACTTGGAGCTGACTATGAAGATATTCATTAATGACACGTTTATTTGCTTTCCCAAACAAGAAAACTCTACGCTGTTTCTTTGGTCTTTTTGCAACTTCCACTGGCATAGAAGCCACGACATTATAGTCGCTAATAGCTTCTTCTAGATTAACTTCCTCAAAAATATCACCTATGTTTGTCGCCAAGATATCTAATATGTTCCCATCTCGAGTTGGTTTTCTAACCAATTGTATGTTGAGAGCGCTCCTACAATAACTTCACACGATTCTTTGCTTCTGTCCCCTGTGATAAACGTGTAATTTTCCTCGTCAATGGACGCCAGATTAAAGTCTCCACTTATAACTAATGGATAATTTGGATATTTATTTCCTATGTACTCAAGACTTTCCCTGAAACGTTCTGCAACGTTTGTTGCGAATGCTGGTGGTCTATATGTCCGCGTATACCTCATTCCATTGTGAAATGGAAAACCGGAAACTACACCAAGAGATAAACACCACGACCCAGTTAATCAAACAGAGTTACAAAACCATGAATGGTTCACAATGGAAATTTAGTAAAATAAAGAACTTCTGCCCGCTCTTGATGTAGCCGAGGTACACGTGCACATGCGCACTTACCAGGTCCTTGTAGACATTGTCAAGATAAAGGTTTTCATTTCTTTCTTCCACATGGTTTATGTAAAAGATTACAGACTTAGAGTTTATCTGTTGGTAGGTTTTCGGTTCGTAGAATCATTCTGTCTGTTTGTTCAGTCGTGAGGTAGCATACAGTGTCGCCCAATGGGTGATTCAGTCTTGTTGCCAGTCTTAGTGCAGTTTGAAAAACTCCTTTCTTCTCCAGTCGACAAGTTCTCTTCGATGTCATCGTAGTCTGTTTTGTTTCTAACTTCATGGTTTTGTAACTCTGTTTGATTAACTGGGTCGTGGTGTTTATCTCTTGGTGTAGTTTCCGGTTTTGTGTGATTTGATATCTCGTCAGCTGAAGAGTATTGTGATTTTTCAGTGCGAGCTCTATGTGTGTTCATGTTGTTTTTAGCATCCATATGGTGTGTAATCACTTTTTGTTGTATGAAGTTTTCTGTTTGCGTTTGTTTCTCGTTGATAACTGTTTCTTGCTCCTGAGTTGTCTTTTAGTGGGTATCGCCACCGAAGACGAAACGTATAGTTTGCATGTATGGTTTACATTTCGATATGTCATATTCATATTTTTCCAGAGTTTTTGTTTCATTATACGGTAATATATCCCCTGGCGAGGGAAGAATTAGTTTACGGTTATGTTGTATCGGTATGTCCAATTGCACTGGTTTTGTTCCTGTGTCGTTAGCCTGTTCTGCATGGACTTCACGGTGTAAGTCGTGGCAACCAGGCTACTGCACGTCGCCACGCTCTTCTTTTGGTTTCACGATATCTCAATGGGTATACAGTACGATGCATATTGTATCGAGAGGGAATACTAGCTCGTAACTGCGATTTTAGCACGAAACATCTGTGCACCATAAGAAAAGATTCATGAAACCATTACTGGAAGCGTGGAGCATGCGCCCCGTGTTGCTGACATTACAGCGTTAAAGAGGTGCGCAATTGGTAGGTATTTGCTGTTATTAGAGCTCCACTTTATTAATTCCCTAAACAGCCTTTGGTTAAACGAAACAGAACCGCAGAAGATTATTTCGATAATTAGTACAGAGTTATGAGAGCAGAACAAGGCACAAAATGTTACAGTTCACCAAATAAAAAATATTTTGTTTTTCTATTAGAAAAGAATATTAAATTAATGTCTCAGCACCTATAACAATTTTCCTTCCGAATCAAATAGTTTTTATATTGACATAAGTTTAAATCAAGGAGACACTTGTTTCCTCGTAATTTTGATTTCAATAGGCAGTGAAAAACTGATTTTAGTGCTACGTTCGTCCATTTTAAAATGACCAAGCTGTATCATTAGCTTACGCCAAAAGAAACTAAAATAAAAGGGCACGAATCTAAGTGCCTAAATCTTCATGATAAAATAATTATTCCATGAGCGTATTATCATAAGGCTCAAATAATGGTACATTAATATAAAATCGAGTGAAATTTTGGTATAAAAATTATTAACTAAAAATTAATTGGGAAGGTAATAATCCAAAGTCTCCACTGGATGTTAATTTTGCAGAAATGAATTCTTGCAGGTACAGGAACATTTTCTTCTTGAATGAACTTCTCGGGACGTAATGTGATATAAAGTGCTTAATGAAATAGGCAGCTTATTTTCTTAATATGCCACGACAGTGAACTCATGGAGAAGACTATAATTCGAAAAATTGGGAATGGTACAACTAATAGTTTAAAAAGAGTTCATACATTTGGATGAAACTGAGACAACGGCAGGCCATTGTGCTGACTGCACCACGGCGTCAAGCTCAAATGGTAATGCAGATTTTTATGCAAGGGAGTGCTATTGACTTTATCCATGAAGAGTGACACATCATGCAACTGAGTAGCACAGCGTCTGCTGGAACACACGTGATGTCATCCAGAACAGGTCACAGTATATCTTCATGTGCTATTAAAAAATCATTTTTTGTTACTATTGTTTTCATTACACACCATTTACAGTTATATAAATAAAATATATATCTATGAACATCTGACTCTAGTATTACTTACTGTAAAGGCTCAAAATAGGATTAAACAGCCAACCAGTTACACATTAACGACAGGTGCAATGACTTAAGTTTCGACACCTATTAGAGGTGTCTTCATCCAGTGAAATGTTGGTAAATCGTAAAATTACATTGCTGTTCATGCCAAAAGTAAAATATAACATTCTAGCCAGAACGTTACATTTTACTTTTGACATGAGCATAGCTGCTACAAATTCTAACTATTGCTTTTTAGCAATGTAATTTTACGATTTAGCAACATTTCATTCGAGGAAGACACCCCTAGTAGGTTTCGAAACCTAGGTCAGTGTACCTATCATTTATCTGCAAGCGCCGGCCGGTGTGGCCGTGTGGTTCTAGGCGCTTCAGTCTGGAACCGCGTGACCTCTACGGTCGCAGGTTCGAATCCTGCCTCGGGCATGGATGTGTGTGTCGTCCATAGGTTAGTTAGGTTTAAGTAGTTCTAAGTTCTAGGGGACTGATGACCACGGCTGTTAAGTCCCATAGTGCTCAGAGCCATTTGAACCATTTCATCTGCAAGCGATTGGCTGTTTAATGCTATGTTGAAATTAGTATACGATTGCTCAATAACAACCATGTTTAAAACTGTTACTGTAAAGTAATGGTAATCCAATGTTCAGTGGCATCTTCTTCACGAAAAGATGTAGGCTGTCTCTATGTGTTAACCTTTCTTGAAATTTAAAATCTCGGTTCTCATCGAAAAGACGTTGTCATCGACGTATGATATCCACCACACTGATACCTTTCGATACCACTGACAGTGAAAGTGCCTCTTCTTCGCCGGACTACGTCATCAGTGTGACTGGTTGCCGACAACGTCACGCCACAGCAATAGATTTCGCTGCAGTGTGGGCCTAGTACCGCAAAGCCAAAATGTCGCCCCCTAAACGAGGCGTCAGAATGGAGAATGCTTAAGGCTAGTAACTCAGCATCCTACTTCACCGATACCTTTAACATCCAAGGTAAACCCCACTTTGAATGAATCCCAACACACCAGTAACGCTACGATACCCCTGTCGAAGCGTGCAATTTCTAGACAACAAACAGAACTTAGCACATCCATCAAAACTCGAGACCTTGAACAGATACTTCATAGAAACTGCAATGCAACTGCCTATCATGACTGTGCCACTGATAAATATGTGGAAGAAGAATTCTGGACATCTTCACGAGCTTTAATTTTCACTGGGTCTAACAATTCACCCCACTATGTGACCCATCATCCTGCCTTCGGTGGTCAGTGAGGTCTTCCTATACGTTCTCGCGCATCACAGCCCTCAGTCTCTCCGTGTTAATGAGTGCGGCTTCCGTCCAGGGACTCCCCTTGTTGGTCAGTTCCCCTACATCATCCATCCCCATCCTCTTACAGAAGAAAGGTGTGTTATTACGGGGCTCTTGATCTTCAGAGAACATATGGCCACATAGAATATTTTGGTCTCGTGTTCCAGTTTCAGCCTTACATACTTCCAGTTAATTATATCTACCTTGTGGTCCCAACCTCATCAATTTGCACCCTATCCCTTTCACCATTAAAACACGAATACATATTTTACATATTATTTTATCTTTTAAATACTCTGACGGAAAAAGTCGCAAAAGCAAGAAAGAGTTGAGCGACATTAACGAAAGTAGGTAGACGCGTTCCTACATATAAAAGATGATGTCTGTTCAGATTTGGCACCAGTCGCATAAGAGTGCTTCTAAGGCTACAAAGACGGCCTTATCCGCACCTCACGGAGTTTGAAAGAGGTTGTCTAACACGACTATGAGAAGCTGAATGTTCCTTCTGCGATACTGCAGAAATACTTGGCCAGAATGTAGTCACTGTACGTGACTGCTGGCAGCGGTGGTCACGAGAATGTACAGCCGCAAGAAGACCGGGTTTCAGATGGCCGCGTAGCATTACCAGGAAGAAAGATCAATATGTTCGGCGTATGGCTCTAGCACATCGAACTGCATCTGCAGCAGCATTTTAGGCAGCAGCTGGTACCCTAGAGACACAACGAGCTGTTACAAATCGTTTACTTCAAGGACAGCCCCGAGCCAGGCGCCCTGTAGAGTGCGTTCCACTAACCCCAAACCACAGCCATTTACGACTTCAGTGGAGCCAAGCGAGAAATCATTGCACTAAAACACACCTGGAGTTTCCTATGTCGTCCAAAAATCGTCTTGATCAGCAAAAATTTGCACAAAATTACTTAGTTATGAAAACCTGTTCCGATATGGAACGATGGGGAGGAGTTTATGAAGAGCGGAAGGGGTATGTGATGACAGCACGTTCCATAGTTTGTTCGTTTCTAAAAAAATTTTCAAGTGGGCTGCTTGAATTCATCCGAGCCGACTGCGTTGTGCACCCCCGCTTTCGTCCAAAACCTATTTACACTCTCAAAATACTAACATAACTGAAGCAACGAATTCCCTGCACAATTAAATCTTAAAACATGCATGTATTCGTGGACTATCGTATGACGAAACACGTGCAATTAGAAGAAAAATATGTGATATCGGAATTTTATGTTTTGATGGGATACACTTTATTTTATTTGGAAACAGTGCACAACAACCAGTTTTACCCAAAATATCTACCGGGGCGCTGAACTAACGGTCACTGGCTTCGGGAGGCAAGGTGGTTCGATTTCATCCACCGGAAACTTTGAAAATGGTTTTCTATGGTTTCCCATTTTCAATTTAGGCAAGTGTTGTGGATGTTTCCTTACTATATACCACAGGAAATTCCTTCCGAATTCTTTTCTCTCTTGACAGATTCCGTTTACTTTAAAGATACAGCCTCTCTGCTTAAAAGAAAAGACCTACATCGAAGGTGAGGCAAACATGTCCTCGGAGACACCAGGCACCATTGAAAGGCTGCTAACGATCGCCATTTTGTACTATGTATATGTGCGTAAAGATGAGTCATGTGTGGAATGGCGCTGTAGCATGTCTTCAAGTTTTACAACAGAATTTTAAATAAACGCCATGTAAATAACAACGTACAGGGTGTACATAAAGCCCGGGAACACTTTCAATTATTTATTGCACTAGAACCAAACGTTGTACAGATATCATGCATATGTCATTTTGAAGAGAAACCCTGAAAGTTTTTTTCATCTATACCGCCTCAGCATAGTTTGGCAATTTGCCGACAGTAAGCGTTAGTCGCAAACATGGCGCTGGATCGGTCGTGCTACAGAAGGGGACAGCTGTTTCATGAAATGGCCTCCCTGATCACCAGATCTCACTCCGTGTGGCTTTTTTCTGTGAGGACACATTGAAGATCTGGTGTATGTACCGCCTCTACTACGTGATGTAGCAGAGCTCCGGGAGAGAATACGTGAAGCGACTGCCATAGTCGACGCTGCAATGCTGGGATGGGTGCGCCAAGGATTCGATGATCGTATTGACGTCTGCCGGGTCATTCATGGTTCGAATCTCGAATGTTTGTAAAAAAAAAAAAAAAAAAAAAAAAAAAAAAACACTTTCAGAGGTTCTCTTCAAAATGACATCTGTACAATGTTTAGTTCTTGTGCAATAATTAATTGAAAGTGTTCCAAGACTTTATGTACACCCTGTACGCTGTACATCGTAGACGAGTTTGTTGGCATTAAAGTTTGTACACCGTATGCGTAAAAACAAACTCATTTATGAGATCGTATACATTAGAAGTATAGTTGAAATTAATGCATGGATCAGAGTTCAGATCCCAAAACTGTAGCTCATAGTACTTATGTGATCCGTTTTGTTTAATAAATAAATTTGGTTTCAAGTTGACTGTTGAAATAACAGTTTTAAAAAAAGGTTTTGATCACTTAAGGAATCATAAAAGGCACTTTAATAAAATCTGAGATTTAATTGAGGAAGATGGAATGCTTTGATGTACTGAAGAAATTGTGACTTGTCTTTAGATAAGTCGTAAATTTAAATACGCGATTGTAAGAACGCGAAGGACAGCTATTGTCAAAAGAGATTTGAACGTGTTTAACTTTATAAATTATTCAATGCACCGTCAAGATTCTTCTCCTCTGTGATAATGAACTTTATACTACAAGATTGAGCTCTGTTTTGTTAGCAAAGAGACACCACGTAGGAAGTGTATGTTTTCTGCAAACGTAAGCTTTTTTAAATGGAACAATGGCTATTGACTATAACAAACTAAAATTAAACTAAATCAAAGTGTCAGTGATGTTTGCTGCAGAATTCTAGTGCGAGTTGTTTACGAGATACATGTTGGAAAGTATCCTCACCAATTCATGTTTCCCTTCAAACTACGTACTTGCTAGGTGTGAAGGTGTTATGTTTGCTTACAGTGTGCTTGTGTTTTCCTTGAGTGCACTGCGACTTGTTAGTGTGTAACAGTCCAAGCAGTAGGTCGTGAGTGGACTATGGTATTTACCAACGCAGAAAAAGCCGACATGCTCATGCTTCATGGAGGGTGTCAGAAGAATGTAGACGTATTACTGCAGCCTGCTTGAACATCTCCGCTGAAATGATAGCACGTGTTCAGAAATCGTTCCATACCAGAATGGAAGCGCGTACTGCCGCTGCCAGCGGTCATTTTGAACACAAGTTGTGATGGTCAGTTGTCTCACTACTGGTCAGAATCCACATAATTAGTCTATGCATTTGCGTTGTTCTTTAGTGTGTGCTATCACAGGTATTGTAGAAGTGTCGGTGTGCAATGTTTCAAAACTCATCGTAAACGACTCGCATTAGAATCCTGCAACAAACACCACTGACATTCTAATCTATCCTGCTTTTAGTTTGTTAAGGTTAATAGGCAGTGTTCTATTTCAAAAAAGAGTATGTTTGCAGAAAAAATACACGTTATAAGTATTATTGCAATCTGTTGGTTCACTGTCTATACGAGCTCCTGATTATGAATCCATTCTGCTATTGAGGTGCGGTTTTCACAGAAATATTGTTAAGAATATATGTTCTAAATATTTTAAAAAATATTTTCTTGCTTAGTTCTATAAACTAAATACTATTTGTATGTAGGCCCCCCCCCCAAAGCAACCGGGGGCCTTCATACAGATAGCATTTGTACGTCAATCTGGTGATGCGGTCTTTTGTGCTGTCATTCAAGCATTCGAGGGTATTTCTGATAAATATAACCGCCATTTGACTGTACAACAGGTTTTATTTCACAGTCTAGATTACGGCCTTAATTTATTATCAAGTGTTACAACTGCAACAGATTAAAGCACAATAAAGTACAATTATCGGACAGTGTCAGAAAAATAGCGGGGCAAACAGTTAAATCAAAGTATGGGCAGCATAATTCGTTCTCTTACTTATGTATTATACGACGTGCGGCTAGAAAAAAACCGGACTGATGCTGGAAAAAACATTTATTTACAATTATTTACAATTATTTACAATTTCATGTTGTCTCCTTCAATGTACTCTCCTCCTCGGTCTCTACACCGCTCCATACGAATTTTCCACTGTTCATAGCAATGCTGCAGATCATTTTCGGTAAGTCCATACATTACTTCCGTCGCTTTTTCTTTTACTGCTTCAACAGTCTCAAATCTAGTTCCTTTCAAAGCTGACTTGACTTTAGGGAAAAGAAAAAAGTCACAGGGGGCCAAATCAAGTGAGTAGGGTGGATGATCTAAGATGGGAATGTTGTGTTTTGCCAAAAACGTCTTCACTGACAACGCACTGTGAGCTGGGGCATTGTCTTGGTGAAGGATCCATGACTTTTTCTCCACAAATCGTTCCGTTTTCTCGGTACTCGCTCACGTAGGGTAGTCAGGACGCTAATGTAGTAATGCTGATTCACTGTTTGTCCCTCTGGTACCCAATCAATGTGCACAATCCCTTTGATGTCAAAAAAAACAATCATCATTGCCTTGAATTTCGATTTTGACATTCGTGCTTTTTTTATCGTGGAGAACCAGGAGTTTTCCAATGCATCGATTGGCGTTTAGTTTCGGGATCGTAAGTAAAAAACCACGATTCATCGCAAGTAATAACATTTTGTAAGAAGGTGGGATCACTTTCAATGTTTTCCAGGCTGTCAGAACAAATCATTCTTCGGCGTTCCTTCTGTTCAATTGTGACACACTTTGGAACCATTTTTGAACACACTTTGTTCATGTTGAAACTTTCATGAAGAATCTGCCTAATACTTTCCTCGTCAACTCCTGTTAACTCAGACACTGCTCTGATTGTTAAACGGCGATCTTGTCGAACAAGTTTACCGATTTTTTCAATGTTTGCATCAGTTTTTGCTGACAATGGTCTGCCAATGCGAGTGTCATCACTGGTGTCTTCGCGGCCATCTTTAAATCGTTTAAACCATAAAACACTTGTGTTCGCGATAAACAATCATCGCCGTACATTTGTTGTAACATTACAAACGTTTCACTTGCAGATTTTCCTAGTTTGAAACAAAATTTGATGTTAACACGCTGTTCTTTCTGTACACTCAACATTTTCCGACGCACAGACAAAACGTCAACTACTTAAAACAGACGCCACGGGCAGACTGAGTGCAGGATGCAGATGAAACTCGAGCAGTAGGCGGAGCGAGAGTCACGTGACAGGCCACGCGACTTTCAGCCTTATTGCATTCGTTTTATTGTTTCACCAGTACTAGTCCGGTTTTTTTCTAGCCACACCTCGTAAATCATTAGACTTGGAAAAATAGATGATCAGATCTATTTTTCCACAACCACATCAACTGAGTCATGCTAACTGCCAGTGATTAGCATATTACACACATGTTCTCGCATTTATTTCAGCAAAATTGGTTTATATAACCGAAGACACATGTGTTGACTATGCCTTGGGTACTGCTCAAGTCTAATAATTTATAATACATAACTAAGATAACAAATCATGCAGCCCCATACATTGATTAACTCTTTGCCCTGCTATTTTTCTGATACCTAGTCTGATACTTGTACTTTCATTGTGATTTAATATATTGCAGTAGTAACACTTGATAATGACTTAAGGCCGAAATAAAACCTGTTGTGCAGTCAAATGGCGGTTATATCTTTCAGAAAGTTTTATATGACTGTGACTCCATAAAAAAGTAAAATCATTAACTCTGGAGTTTCTTTCCAACAAGATAACGGTCGCCGACATACAGGTACTGTCACCCGACATGCTCTGCAGAGTATCAACATGTTGCCTTGGCCTTCTCCATCACCAGATCTGCGTCCGATCGAACTCATATGGGACATCGTCTAACGACATCTCCAGCATCATCAACAAACAGCATTACCGTCTGTGTACTGACGGACCAAGTGCAAAACGCATGGGACTCTATCCCACAAACTGTACAAAACAATGCGTACACGTTTGCTTGCTTCTATTCAACATTCTGGAGGTTACACCAGTTATTAATGTGATAGTATTTCACATTTGCAGCGGCTTGTCTCGCGCTTACATTAACTGTCATCTTGCTATGTTTATCACTTATATATGTTACCCAGACCAATGTATTCCCGAAATTTCATAACATTGATTATTTTTTGGTGTGGCGATTTTTTTCCTCCAGTGTATTTTAAAACTATATTTACGTGTATGAAATATTTTCGGCTATCACAAGAACGTGATACGTGTTACGCTGCCATTTATCTGTCCTTGTGCCAAATAGTTCATATTACGTTGAATTTCTCTCTGGGCTTTCATTTCTCTGTTACTAAGTTGACCACATTTCCTCGAAATTTGAGGAGGCTAACTGGAGAGGACCTGTGACTTCAAACGCCTTCTCGGTACACCAGGGCAGCGCTGATTCCGTTTGCTCAGTCTCGGCCTGCTGCGGTCCGCGGCAGGCAGTGATTTGGTGACTTGACGCCACCGCAGACGGTGGCCGCCTGGTCGGCGCTGCCCACACGGAGCCTGGCCAGCGCTAACGAGACGCAGTCACTGGCGCCGCACATGAATCTCGTTAAAATTTTCGACGTCATCGCGCAAACATCTCGCCCACGGACTTAATCAACGCCATTTGCAGCTTACTGAGCTGTGAAATAGGTAACTCGGGCCAGCGTTGGGAATTCAGTGTCGAAATTGGAACTTGTAGATGTTAGGTGGCCTTCTCCACGTGACTTGCAATTAACGGCATAAACTGCGTTAAGAGGTCTCGCCTTCATGTTAATTTCAGCAAATATTACACATTTTTATTTTAAAGTCGAGCTGAACACGTTGTGATGCCCGGATATGTATTTATTCCAGTAATCTATTAGTCCATCTCTTCCTCCCCCCTCCATCTACCGCCCCCGCCCTCCCCGTCTTTTGCTGTCCATCTCTTTCTCTCTCCTGCATCTGTCAATCTCCTCCTTTCCTCTCTTTCTGTCCATTTCCCAACCCCCCTCTCTTTGATCATGTCCACCTTCCCCCTCTCCGTGTCCATCTTCTCTTTCCCCCTCTTTATCTGTCCATCTCCTCTTTACCACTTCTCTTATTATCACTCCCATCGAGTAGGAGGCTGGTAGTTCTTATCACCACAGTATTTCTCACCAGATGCTAACTAATATGTGCACCAAATTTGGCTGAAATCGTTCCAGGGATTTAGGATGAGCTTCTTACAGGGGACTTTGTCAGCGTACGCATACGTCAGATATATTTCACACATTAAGATATTCCACACATACGTATTTGTACATATATCCAGCGAATTTCGCCCTACAGCTTCATTTTCATGCAACTCAATATTTAAGACGTCGTATATCCTGAACGACGTGTCCTTCAAGATATAAATTGTTGATAAAACCAGTGTTATACGTGGCTACTGCCTGTAAAATGTGTTGTGAATAGAGTTAGTAGCGAAGAAGAAGTAAATCTGAACGCCATGCCTGATACGGCAGTTTTTACGTATCTCCGAAATTATCCGTCGTACGATGATATACTTTCGTAAGTACATTCAGTGGTATATGTAAATGCTATCTGCAAAATGTATCGTGAATACAGTTTGTAGTAAACAAGTAATAAATTGAAACGTAATGCATCATGCGGCATTTTACTGCGTGAACAGAGAAAATATAGCAAACTATCAACTTTTCTCCTTTTGTCAGTTTGTGGTGGTTGTTAGCGAGAAAAATATCGTAAGGGTTTGAATTTGTGTCTTAAGTTTGCTGTAAGTCACTTAGTGTTCTCATTGTCAAATAGTGGCTGAATAAGCCGCGTGGTCTGCAGCACCTTGTCACGGTTCGCGCGGCTCACCCCGTCGTAGGATTGAGTCCTCCCTCGAGTATGGGTGTGTGTGTTGTCCTTAGCATAAGTTACTTTAATTTAGATTACGTAGGGTGTAAGCCTAGGGACCGATGACCTCAACAGTTTGGTCCTATAGGAACTTACCACTGCCACAAGCTGAATAAATTACGGATATTCGCGCATCATGGGTTCACTACTTTTTTACCCGAATCCTCACACCAGTGGTACGTAGGTGTTTCTTACCCCCACAGTGATTCTTTCCCGACAAGTGATACAGGTACCAAGTTTGGTTGGAATTGGCGTAGATATGGAATACACATTCATGGATATAAACATACACGCATTTTTATAACTTATATGGATATCACGACTGTAAGTATCTCTGACCGATTCCAATTTCAGGTACCGTTTGTTATACGTGGAAAGATGATTATTCGTGGAGCTGACACGAACGGGCCTTTGAAGAAATTTGAGATACCTGGATTCTATTACGAATGGTTTACAAAGCATCAACAACATAAGGTTTTTAGGCAACTGAGCGCAGTTTCTATTATTTTCATGTATCCGAAATTGCATCTTTTGACGGAGACCATGACAGGTGTACACGGCATGACAGCCACTGTCGTTACAAATGACTCACGCTACGAACATTTGCCTTACTTGTGTGCGTGCCGTCGTTTCGTATCAGTGCCGTAAATCTCTTCAACCTGATGTTACTGTCCTCGCGCCACACAGTTTGTCAGGGCATCAAGCAATCGTCAAGTTGGTCACGGACGGAGTATGGAGGTCAAAATCGTAGAGGAAGCTCTAGATCTGAATACAGTAAGCAGTTTTAAAAGGATGGTAAAGTTTATGTACACGAATCTCCATGGTTTTAAAAAGACACAGTCGTGTGAAATCCAGCTTTTCCTTTTCTCAATTGATACAGTGCGAACTATAGATGAAGGGCAACAGGCAGATTCCATATTTGTAGATTTCCGGAAAGCATTTGACACGGTGCCCCATTGCAAACTGTTAACGAAGATACGAGCATATGGAATAGGTTCACAGATTTGTGAATGGCTCGATGACTTTAAGTTATAGAATCCTGTATGTTGTCCTCGGTGGCGAGTATTCGAGACAATGGAATCGTTGGGAGTGCGCCAGGAAAATACGATGAGACCGCTGTTGTTCTCTATATATGTAAATGATTTGGCTTGCAGAGTGGACAACAGTCTGCTGTTGTTTGCTGACGATGCTGTGGTGTACGGTAAGGTGTCGAAGTTGAATGGCTGCAGGAGGATACAGGAAGATTTAGACAAAATTCCTAGTTGATAGGATGAATGGCAGCTAGCTCTACAAATGTGAAAATGTAAGTTAATCCAGATGAGTAGGAGAATGGACCCTTAATGTTTGGATACAGCATTAGTATTGGCCTTCTTGACACAGTCATGTCATTTAGGTGTCTGGGTGTAAAGTTGCAAAGCGATATGAAATGCAACGAGGGAAGGCGAATGGTCGACTTCCGTTTATTCGGAGAATTTTCGGGTAGAGTGCTTCACCTGTAAAGGAGACCGCACATAGAACGCTGGTACGACCTATCCTTGAGTACTGCTCGAGTGTTTGGGATCCGTATCAGGTCGTATTAAAGGAGGACATCGAAACAATACAGAGGCGAGGTGCTAGATTTCTTTCTGATGGGTTCGAATAACATGTAGGTGTTACGGAGATGCTTCGAGAACTCAAATGGTAATCCCTGTAGGGAAGGCGACATTCTTTCCGAGGAACACTACTGAGAGAAGTTAGAGAACCGGCATTTGAAGCTGACTGACGAATGATTCTACTGCCGCCAATGTACATTACGCGTAAGGACCACGAAGATAAGATACGAGAAAATGGGGCTCACTTGGAAGCACACAGACAGTCGTTTTTCCCTCGCTCTATTTGCGAGTGGAACAGTAAAGGAAATGACTACCAGTGGCACAGGATACCCTCCGCCACGCGCCTTCGGTGGTTTGCGGAGTATCTATGTAGATGGCGGTGTAAATGTAGCCACAGTAGTTGGACAGAAATGATGAGACTGGACGGGATGGACTAGAGTGGAGAGCTGCACCAAACTAATCTTTGGACTGCAGACCACAACACCACCATGCTTGTTTGTCTTCGGACTGAAGACCTTAAGAACAACGTGGTACAACTTGCATGCTGTTCATCCCCAAGTGTTGCTCTCCCTCCTTAACGAAAATGACGATTCCGTCATAACTCAGGATGTGGCCTATTAACCGATTTCCTTTTTTAGTAAGTCTCTGATGTAAAAATTATTTTTTCTCCAGATCTTTAGTTATTAGATCCACCTACCTAATTTTCATCATTTTTCTGTAGTACTTCATATTATCTTTTTGTCTGAACTGCTTTTCGTCCAATTTTTCCTTCCTTGCAAGTCTATGCTCCAGACAAATACTTTTAGAAAGAACTTTCTAACAATTAAATTTATGTTCGATGTAAAAAAAAATACCTTTCTTGCTACTGCCAGTTTGCAGTTTCTCTCCTTTGTACTGCTGCATCATCAGCTATTTACTCCCCAAAATGCGAAAGTGACCTACTACTTTTATAGTCTCATTTGCTAGTTTTATCATTACCTGATTTAATTCGACTACCTCTCCTTACATTTGTTTTAGTTTTGTTGATGTTCATCTTATAATCTCATTTCAAGGCATTATCAAAAATAATCTCATTTCAAGGCATTATCCATTCCTATGATAATACATACAAGCTGAAGCAGCGAATTAAAATATGTACCAAGGCTGGGAATCGAACTCTTGTCCCATGCTTTATTAAGCATATGTGCCAACCACTGCGCCAGCCTAACACTGAGGCTAACACAGCTGCAGGCTTGAATCCCTTCCTTGGTACAAATTTTAATTCACTGCTTCGGCCTGTCTTCATTATTATAAATAAAGATTAAACCTAATATACATCTGGAACATATAATTTGATATGACTAATTATCCGTTGCATTTAACTGGTCTTCCACTTCCTTTCCAGCCTCTGACAGAATTACAGTGTCATCAATGAATATTCATAAATGCGTCAACTGAAAGATTCTTATCCATCGTATTATTGCAGTACTGAGAACAACAGGAGAGACTGTAGAAGTACACAATCATTAAAGATATACGTGATTGCCACTTTTCCTACCATATAAATAGCACAACACGTTATTCGAGAAGACATGGGAGGAAACTCAAGTTAAGTTTGGCACGCAGATAAAAGTAAAAGAAGTTTACAAAAACTCGAAATTCCTTAGAATCACAGTTTACATTGCACTGGAGTAGAATGATTCTGTTCTGTAAAATGGACATTGTAACCCTAACACAAATTGCAGAAAAAAGTAGTACTCCCTTTAAGAAATCTCCAATTCACTCAAGATTTACTGTTGCAACCGTGTATGTGGGGTACATCAAATGATTCTATTTATAGATCAATAGCATAAGTCCTTCTGAAGTACCAGGTATCGAACTGTGCTGAAATACCAATATTGGTGTATGGTGTAGCCTCCGGAAACCAATGCAGGACTCTGGCATCCAGTCGATCGTACATAAGGCGGATACTGTCCTGGGATAATCCTGCACGACCTGTTCACGTAGTCCTGTAGAGTTGTTGGTTGACGAGTTGCACGACTCACTTCCTGCCCTCTCATATCCCATACACGCTTGATTGGATACATGTCCGGAGATCGTGCTGAACAGGGAAGCTGCTACACATCTTGCAGAGCATGTTGTGTCTCTCGGGCAGTGGATAGTGGAGCACTATCCTGTTGGACCAACACATCTACTTCTTTTTGCAATAACGGCAAAATAAAGGTTCTACCAACATTCGGTACATACTGAGTGCTGGTTAGCGTCCCTTCCAGAAACACCAAAGGTGAACGAGGGTTGTAGATTGCCGCCCCCAAGACCATTAGACTTGGGATGGGGCAGTGTGTCTCGGACGAAAGCACTCTACGAGACAGCGCTCACCAGTTCTACGTCGTACTCACAAACGACCATCGCTTGCGTGCAGGCAGAATCAGTCTTCATTGCTGAAGACCAAGGCGCGCCATCCATCTTCCAAGTGATCCTCCAACGGCACCTATCGAACCTTGCACGTCGATGCTATGGCGTGACTGGCAGAGAGGCTAGGGGTGTGTGTGCCCATAGTCCCACTGCTAATAACTGGTTCGCTAAGCTGAGTGTCGACACGTCTAAACTCAAAAGCTCTCTTATTTGTGCGGTTGTAGTTGTACGATATGCTAATCTGCTCTTATAATATTTCGATCATAGCGGACGTCTGTGCTGCGTGGACGTCCACAACCTCGTCTGTGAGAATGTTTACATGACAACTGACATCAGCACGGTTGCATAGCTGACGCAGCGCTTCCAACTTGTGTGGCAGTTCTCCGTAAGGACTACCCCGCTAATCGGAAGCCCACAATCTCACTTCCTTCATACTAGCTCAGTTGGCTGTAGAAAGCACTAGTGCGTCTTCGTGGCCTGGTTGCCTGCTTGTTTCACTCGTTTGCACTACGATGAACCTTCTGGCTTAAAGGATAGACACAGATGGCACTCGGGCAACTAAGTCACTATCCTGCCTGTTCACGGATAACGCTGAAACGTTTATTAGTACATCTACTACACCAGGTGGCGTATGCTGTCTTCAGGTAAATTACATGAGACTGACCAATTAATATGAAGAAGTTATAGTTTTTTGGAGGTGACATTAAACGAATGACTGTGTTACTTAAACCGCTTTTGTAGGGAACATATAGCCTCAAATCGCCTCAGACTCACAGCCGCTCATTTTTGGTGCAAGTTGGTCACACAGTATGAATCTGAAGTAACGGAAATAGTTCATTTGCAACGTCGCGTAAGCATCATGCAAAGAAGTGCAGGAGAAGATATTGTTTGACTCGCACACGAAAACAAATAGCGGCTTCGAACCGCAAGCAACAGAAAGACGCTCACCTAAATAAAGACCTATAAAAGATTCTCAGTGCTACTTGCAGATCCCAATTGGGTTCGTTTCTTATTATTGCCAATGCATTTTAGCTTCGAAATCTGTCTCCCTCGAGTTACCTCTTGGTTTGAAATCCAACTTCCATCTTAAACCGTCCAGTATGAGACAAACAGTAAGAAGAGACAGTTGTTGGCTCTTCTTGTAAGACAGATCAATGACGACAGTAATTGTACAACGTTCTTCGATATAAATTAAAGATAATGTAGGGCGACACCGACAAGCACACGCTTTGGTTCCAATTATGACGCACGACACTAGCAATTATCCATTCCATTATAATTAAGTGTAAGCTTATTCATGTGAATTTTTTTATTTTAAGCAGTTTCGTGCATATTGTTGTTCACTTTAATAACTTAACATAATTTTTGATATGATTTTGTTCACACATGTTGTTCAGCAGTTGCAGAATATTTCAATAAAGATAAAAAATTAGGCACCAGATGCGCAATAAAACCTTTATTTCGTTCACTTTATCGATTTAGAGATTTTAAACTGTCATCGACAGAAGTGAAATAGACTCAAATCATTATTTTGACGTCAGCTTACTAGTTATTTGAGCCCGTTTCACAACTGAGGATGACAGTTTAAACTGTCGAAACAGGTGAAGTGAACCAAATAAAGGTTTTCTTGTGCAGCTGACATGTGATTTTTTTTATCTTTATTGAAATTTTTGATATACTGTCGTAGCAACTACAGCGACTTATAATGAAACAGTAATCCAGACATAGTCTAAATTGCACTTCTGTTTCATTTTGTTCTGGTAACGGGTTTGGCTATGCCATGTTCAGACCAACTGTAGTACAATAAAATGCACCATAAAAATACCCAAACAAAATTATAATACAATAAAGAATGAATAGATACAGATAAACCTTATAATTCAGATGTCATTGCAGGCAACAATGAAGAAATAGTGTCCTGTACCGGCTACCAGTTTGCTGCGGAAAAGAAACGGCTATTCACTGAGCAGCAACAGTGCTGTTGTATGTCAGTAATCAATTTTCGTCCACTTTAAATTGTGTAGAGAAGAAATTTTTAAAACATAGTGCTTGTCTAATGAAAAGAGAAGAATATTATAGAGTTCACTGAAATAGCTTACATTTATAAAATAAATTAAAAAGATATCAAAGAAATTTTTTGAAACATTATTACACATACTAGTAGAGTCGAAAATGAGAATTTGTGGTTTCAAGTAGTTAAGTAATTTAATTTGAGTCGTCAGTATTAATTCTCGAAACTTGAAATGTTGCAAGGTGGAGTAATGAGCCTGTTTGTAAGAGACACACACACACACACACACACACACACACACACACACACACACACATAAACACACACGTGTTCATTTTAACCGAAGACGTTGTCTCGTAGGGGGACATCCAACGATACCACATTCGACCAGACACCCGACCATCTGCGTGGGTGCCGATGGGCAAGTTTGAAATCATCAATGGGAACTACGTTTTTTATTGTAGATTACGATTCTGCGCCAAAATTTACAAACGTTTTGTCTGAAGCGTTTTCTTCGTCTCCACACATATGGCGCAGTAATCGGAGGAGTGGAAATGGGTACACAATCGTAATCTACGGCGTGTTACTCAGTGGCCCTTGAATGTCCAATGGCACGTGGGACTCCCACCTTCATACTGCGAGGGTAGTACATGCCAGTATTCCTTAACTCCCAATTGGAAATCCCAATCGCTACGCTATATTCCACTGACATGTCGAACAGGGGACTGATTTCTCGATGTGCCACCTTGGCCGTATAGCGAACTAATACGTATTAGAACAGGCAGTACACTGTGACCGAAGCTTACATATCGTGTAGACGTAGAACAGATAGTGGCTCTTCACGTTGCCCTTTCACAGCGTTTTTTGCCTACACACCTACCCATCATTTGGAGAACAGTCGTGCAAGTGGAAGATGAACTTTGCAACCACAGAACAAAGAACTGAAATGATCCTGATCTAAGGATAATGTAAGAGAAATGGTGAGGCTGCTGATGCCTTGTATGGTATCGATAGTTCCGATGCCACAGCGTAGGTGCACGCTCGTAGGTTGGCACTACGAGAGCGGACGAGCTATGCCGACCACAGCGCCCTCTAGCAGACGCTGTGGGGCTCAATTAGCGCCGCTCTGCTTTCGCCCCATTTCATCAAGAGCAGACGGCCTGGAGACATCGCTTCGACCTCAGAGTGTGTTGGCTTGTTATTGAGACTTTGTTCTACTTACGACGGGAATACGGCTTCGCACTTACGTGGTCATCACTGCAAAGTTATGTAACCATTTGCTAACTTGTTTTTGCCTATAGTAAACATCTTTAACTGCAGTACCGAAGTGCTTTACCTCTTCTGCTCCTGCTCGCTTCTTTCATTCGGCCTATATTGCAGATCACAGGAGCAGACCCACGCACCGCCTTCCAGGCGGGGTGCAAAACCTTGTATGCCGAGCGTTTTCCAGAGAAAGCTCGCTATCGTCCGTTCTTTTACCAGGTTGTGAAAGCCTTTATGTCTGGTGGCAGCGCACAGACCGGCAAAAGGAAACGAAGCAAACGTGTTGCAGGTGATAGCAGAGGGCATGGGTCACATTGCAGTGGTGCCAGTTGAGTCTGTCAGTAGATCGGGTTTCACTAGGCATGACCTGCACCTCAGTTGGTATGGGAAGGGGAGGCTGGCAAAGCTTCTAGATGACATGGTAGTCGGTGGTGGTGGTGGGCTGTTTTTCAATGAGTTCTCTTGCGCTGTGGGGGAGTGGCCATGTATGTTAAAAACAGTATTCCATTTGAGTCCATAGACGTATCACGGCACTACACTGAACAGATATTTGAATTTTGTGTAGGGCCAGTTGAATTTAGTGAATTTGTTGTTGTTTATAGTTCCCCTAACTCGGATTTCAGAGAATTTCTGCTAAAGCTAGAGAGGTTTCATGATTCATTTTATACGAACTAGGGTGCAGGGAAACAGCAGCACAGCTTCAGACAATATTTTTATTCATTCTTCATTACTAGATGATCATTCTGTTAGTAAAAGGGTGAATTGCCTTTCAGACCATGATGCACAAATTTTAACACTAGAAGTCTTTTGTATTCAAACAAATGTCACATACAATTACAAACTATATAGGAAAGTTAATCCAACAACAATAGAGAATTTTTTAAACATCGTCAAGGAACAAGAGTGGCTGGATGTTTATACTGCCGATAACATAGATGACAAATATAATGGTTTCATCAACACATTTCTCATGCTGTTTGAGAGCTGCTTTCCATTAGAACGTTCCAGACGGAGTACTAGCAGTAAAAGCCTGGGTGGCTGACTAGTGGGATAAGGATATCATGCAGAACAAAGCGGGAATTACTTAAAAATGCTAGAAATGGTCACAATTAAGCTACAGTAGCCCATTGCAAACAAAAATATGGTTCCAACGTCTCTAAGCACTATGAGACTTAACATCTGAGGTCATCAGTTCCCTAGACTTAGAACTACTTAAACCTATCTAACCTAAGGACATCTCACACATCCATGCCCGAGGCTGGATTCGAACCTGCGAACGTAGCAGCAGCGCGGTTCCGGACTGAAGCGCCTAGAACCGCTCGGCCACAGTGGCCGGCCATTACAAACAGTTCTGTAAGATGCTTAATAATGTTATTAGGAAGGCAAAGAGTGTGTGGTACGCAAATAGAATAGCTAACTCACAGGACAAAATTAAAACCATATGGTCATTTGTGAAGGAAATGTCTGGTCAGTAGCACAAGGTCGAAAATATAAAGTTACTTTGTAGTAAAAATATTTCTGTTACTGATAAATCAGATATATGTACAGTATTTAACAATCATTTTCTGAGCATTTCAAGTGAATTAAATAAAAATTTAGTTTCTACAGGAAATCATATTACACTCTTGGCAAATGTCTTTTATATTACACGATTTGCTATCAAATGTACAGTTCGGCTTCAGAAGTCGTTTAACAACTGAAAATGGTGTATTCTCTTTTCTCTGTAAGTTGCTGGATGGCTTAAACAAAACGTTTCGAACGCTAGGCATATTTTTTTGATTTAACTAAGGCGTTTGATAGTGTTGCTCACAAACTATTGCCCCAGAAGTTGGATAATTACGGAATACGGGGAGTAGTTCACAGTTGGTTCGCCTCTTACTTTAGCAACAGACAGCGCAAGGGAATTATTTACAGAGTCGAAAATGGCTGTGATGTGGTGTCTGAGTGGGGTACACTCAAAGGGGGGAGGGTGGGGGGGGGGGGAAGAACAACGCTTTACACAAGAGGTATAATACTACCAACAACAGGCGCAACACTGAACTAATTCGAAACGGTAAACAGCAAAGAGACGATGTTCCGCGCTCTTAGCGCTTCATTTGTCATAGAAAACAATGTAGCCAACCCTTGCACACTCTCTGTATGCGTAACATAAGGCGCTGTATGCGTAACAGGCCGAGAAAATCCCAAGCAGTTCGCCAGGAAGTCACGAGAGGGTGTTATATGCATTCAGCGGCCGCCCATTTCCTCTGCAGGCGTGGGGAAAAATGGTAATAACTCCACTTCTAGGGCGAGTAGAACTATAATTCAAAGTTTACATTAAAGAGGAATGTTCCAATTAATTTTCGGTAGCAAAAAAATATCGTAATTTTTTGGATTTGACCACCTCCGGCTCCCCTTAATAACTCCGCCACAGGCCGTGCATTATGAACAGGTGGTCGATCGTGTTGAAAGATGCAATCGCCATCCCCGAATTGCATATCATCAGTGGGAAGCAAGAAGGTACTTAAAACATCAATGTAGGCCTGCGCTGTGATAGTGCCACGCAAAACAACAACGGGTGCAAGCCCCCTCCATGAAAAACACCACCACCTCCGAATTTTACTGTTGGTACTACACATGCTGGCAGACGACGTTCACGGGGCATTCGCGAGACCCACACCCTGCCATCGGATCGCCACATTGTGTACTGTGATTCGTCACTCCACACCACGATTTTCCACTTTTCAATCGTCCAATGTTTACGCTACTTACACCAAACAAGGCATCGTTTGGCATTTACCAGCGTGATGTGCGGCTTACGAGCAGCCGCTCGACCATGAAATCCAAGTTTTTTCACCTCCAACCTAACTGTCATAGTACTTGTAGTGGATCCCGATGTAGTTCGGAATTCCTGAGTGACGGTCTGGAAAGATGTCTGCCTATTACATATTACGACCCTCTTTAAGTGTAGGCGGTCTCTGTCAGTCAACAGACGAGGTCGGGCCTTACGCTTTTGTGCTGTACGTGTCTGTTCACTTTCCCACTTCACTATCACATCGGAAACAGTGGACCTAGGAATCTTTAGCAGTGTGGAAATCTTGCGTACAGACGTATGATACAAGTGACACCCAGTCACCTAACCACCTTCGAAGTCCGTGAGTTCCGCGGAGGGCCCCATTCTGCGCTCCCACGATGTCTAATGACTACTGAGGTCGCTGGTATGGACTACTTGTACACTCCAGGCGTTCTAAGCCCCAAATCATCCGTCACACGCCTCATGAGCTGCCATACTTTTGCTTGGGGCCTGAACACCGATGAAATGTTGTGTCTCTTCAGGAGCTGGCCAGTCTTTCCCCACACTGTGCCACAGCAAGGCAACAAAGCAAGTTTTTTGCTTTCTTGTGGTGTGTCTTGTGCACATTTCACCAGTGTCCCTATCTGTGATATTCTGAGTGCGGTTTAATAAGCAATCCAAGCAATCCACTAGATCCCCAGTGAGAGTGCAGACGAAATTCGTCGCGAAACGTGCCGGATTATTTCAAAATGTAAACTACAGCCGTCTAACGAGACTTAGGCTGAATGCAGCAGACTTCACACCACGATCCTCTCAACGTGTTTCTGCCAGCTGAGAAGAGCAGTGCATGACGTCAGAACTCCTAAATCAGTCAACACTGGAAGAGACAGTTATTAAGAATCTCGTCCCTCAGCGCGCCGAGACCACCTACACTTTATGGACTACCAAAGATCCACAACACTGATTTTTTTCCTCAGCCCTTCGTAAACATCAAATTATAGACTGAAAATACATTTGATTAGCCGCCTCACACCGTGTGTGGCTCGCTGTGTACATCACATCAAGAACGCCAAGGTTTTCTCAACCGAATTAAACATCTCCGTCTTGGGCAAGGTCAGGTTTGATGTGGTCTCCATATTTATGCATGCTCCTGTCAAAGACTTAAAGATCTTCTCTCCCTGTTACTTGATAGTACAACCATGGGATTGTTTAAGCACACGTCGATACCGTCGTATTTCCTATATGGTGGCCACTATTTTCACCAATTGGACGGCTTGGCGATGAAAAGTCTGTTACCTCCATCCATGTTGTTGTTGTTGTGGTCTTCAGTCCTGAGACTGGTTTGATGCAGCTCTCCATGCTACTCTATCCTGTGCAAGCTTCTTCATCTCCCAGTACCTACTGCAACCTACATCCTTCTGAATCTGCTCAGTATATTGATCTCTTGGTCTCCCTCTACGATTTTTACCCTCCACGCTGCCCTCCAATGCTAAATTTGTGATCCCTTGATGCCTCAAAACATGTCCTACCAACCGATACCCTTCTTCTAGTCAAGTTGTGCCACAAACTTCTCTTCTCCCCAATCCTATTCAATACCTCCTCATTAGTTCCGTGATCTACCCACCTTATCTTCAGCATTCTTCTGTAGCACCACATTTCGAAAGCTTCTATTTTTTTCTTGTCGAAACTGGTTATCGTCCATGTTTCACTTCCATACATGGCTACACTCCATACAAATACTTTCAGAAACGACTTCCTGACACTTAAATCTATACTCGATGTTAACAAATTTCTCTTCTTCAGAAACTATTTACTTACCATTGCCAGTCTACATTTTATATCCTCTCTACTTCGACCATCATCAGTTATTTTACTCCCTAAATAGCAAAACTCCTTTACTACTTTAAGTATCTCATTTCCTAATCTAATCCCCTCAGCATCATCCGATTTAATTTGACTACATTCCACTATCCTCGTTTTGCTTTTGTTGATGTTCATCTTATATCCTCCTTTCAAGACACTGTCCATTCCGTTCAACTGCTCTTCCAAGTCCTTTGCTGTCTCTGACAGAATTACAATGTTGTCGGCGAACCTTAAAGTTTTTATTTCTTCTCCATGGATTTTAATACCTACTCCGAATTTTTCTTTTGTTTCCTTTACTGCTTGCTCACTATACAGATTGAATAACATCGTGGAGAGGCTACAACCCTGTCTCACTCCTTTCCCAACCCCTGTTTCCCTTTCATGCCCCTCGACTCTAACAACTGCCATCTGGATTCTGTACAAATTGTAAATAGCCTTTCGCTCCCTGTATTTTACCCCTGCCACCTTCAGAATTTGAAAGAGAATATTCCAGTTAACTTTGTCAAAAGCTTTCTCTAAGTCTACAAATGCTAGAAACATAGGTTTGCCTTTTCTGAAACTTTCTTGTAAGATAAGTCGTAAGGTTAGTATTGCCTCACGTGTTCCAACATTTCTATGGGATCCAAACTGATCTTCCCCGAGGTCCGCTTCTACCAGTTTTTCCATTCGTCTGTAAAGAATTCGCGTTAGTATTTTGCAGCTATGACTTATTAAACTGTTAGTTCGGTAATTTTCACATCTGTCAGCACCTGCTTTCTTTGGGATTGGAATTATTATATTGTTTTTTAAGTATGTGAGTATTTCGCCTGTCTCATACATCTTGCTCACCAGATGGTAGAGTTTTGTCACGACTGGCTCTCCCAAGGCCATCAGTAGTTCTAATGGAATGTTGTCTACTCCCGGGGCCTTGTTTCGACTCAGGTCTTTCAGTGCTCTGTCAAACTCTTCACGCAGTATCTTATCTCCCATTTCATCTTCATCTACATCCTCTTCCATTTCCATAATATTGTGCTCAAGTACATCGCCCTTGTATAAACCCTCTATATACTCCTTTCTCCTTTCTGCCTTCCCTTCTTTGCTTAAAACTGGGTTGCCATCTGAGCTCTTGATGTTCATACAAGTGGTTCTCTTCTCTCCAAAGGTCTCTTTAATTTTCCTGTAGGCAGTATCTATCTTACCCCTAGTGAGACAAGCCTCTACATCCTTACATTTGTCCTCTAGCCATCCCTGCTTAGCCATTTTGCACTTCCTGTCGATCTCATTTTTGAGACGTTTGTATTCCTTTTTGCCTATTTCATTTACTGCATTTTTATATTTTCTCCTTTCATCAATTAAATTCAATATTTCTTCTGTTACCCAAGGATTTCTATTAGCCCTCGTCTTTTTACCTACTTGATCCTCTGCTGCCTTCACTACTTCATCCCTCAGAGCTACCCATTCTTCTTCTACTGTATTTCTTTCCCCCATTCCTGTCAATTGTTCCCTTATGCTCTCCCTGAAACTCTGTACAACCTCTGGTTCTTTCAGTTTATCCAGGTCCTATCTCCTTAAATTCCCGCCATTTTGCAGTTTCTTCAGTTTCAATCTGCAGTTCATAACCAATAGATTGTGGTCAGAATCCACATCTGCCCATGGAAATGTCTTACAATTTAAAACCTGGTTCCTAAATCTCTGTCTTACCATTATATAATCTATCTGATACCTTTTAGTATCTCCAGGATTCTTCCAGGTATACAACCTTCTTTCATGATTCTTGAACCAAGTGTTAGCAATGATTAAGTTATGCTCTGTGCAAAATTCTACAAGGCGGCTTCCTCTTTCATTTCTTCCCCCCAATCCATATTCACCTACTATGTTTCCTTCTCTCCCTTTTCCTACTGACGAATTCCAGTCACCCATGACTATTAAATTTTCGTCTCCCTTCACTACCTGAAAAATTTCTTTTATCTCGTCATACATTTCATCAATTTCTTCATCATCTGCAGAGCTAGTTGGCATATAATCTTGTACTACTGTAGTAGGCATGGGCTTTGTGTCTATCTTGGCCACAATAATGCGTTCACTATGCTGTTTGTAGTAGCTAACCCGCACTCCTATTTTTTTTATTCATTATTAAACCTACTCCTGCATTACCCCTATTTGATTTTGTATTTATAACCCTGTAATCACCTGACCAAAAGTCTTGTTCCTCCTGCCACCGAACTTCACTAATCCCACTATATTTAACTTTAACCTATCCATTTCCCTTTTTAAATTTTCTAACCTACCTGCCCGATTAAGGGATCTGACATTCCACGCTCCGATCCGTAGAATGCCAGTTTTCTTTCTCCTGATAACGACGTCCTCTTGAGTAGTCCCCGCCCGGAGATCCGAATGGGGGACTATTTTACCTCCGGAATATTTTACCCAAGTGGACGCCATCATCATTTAATCATACAGTAAAGCTGCATGTCCTCGGGAAAAATTACGGCTGTAGTTTCCCCTTGCTTTCAGCCGTTCGCAGTACCAGCACAGCAAGGCCGTTTTGGTTAATGTTACAAGGCCAGATCAGTCAATCATCCAGACTGTTGCCTCTGCAACTACTGAATAGGCTGCTGTCCCTCTTCAGGAACCACATGTTTGTCTGGCCTCTCAACAGATACCCCTCCGTTGTGGTTGCACCTACGGTACGGCCATCTGTATCGCTGATGCACGCAAGCCTCCCCACCAACGGCAAGGTCCATGGTTCATGGGGGGCCTCCAACTATAGCCAACCTTTTTTTGGATAAATTTGAAGATATCGCTTTGGATACAGCTCCTGATAAGCCAAGTTGCTTTTATTATTTCGTCAACGACTCTTTTATCATTTGGCCCAACGGACGTGAAAAATTGGGAGAATTGTTAGACCATCTGAACAGCATTCACGCCCACATTAGCTTTTCGAAGGAAGTAGAGCTAGATGGTGCACTGTTTTACCTTGATGTCCTCGTTCGCCGGGAAACCAAGGGACACCGCAACTACAGTATCTACAGGAAAATTGCACACACTGACCGCTGTCTGCACGCTCTCACCCACCACCATTCGACACAAAAACGTGGCGTTCTGATCACCGTCTTCCATCACGCTGACGTAGTCTCAGTCGCTGATAAACTGCCACTAGAATTAAGCCACCTCCGGAGTCTTCTGGGGAAACTGGCTACAGTCACCGCCAGATATCACATGTTGTTTCTGCTGAGACGCACAGGAGAAATATCACCGAAAAAGAGAGCAATAAGCTTGCGTATTTGCGTTTCTGTGGCACACGATGGGGAAAGGTTTGCCGCCTCCTGAAGAGACACAACATCTCACCAATGTTCAGACCCCCAGCAAAAATGCGACAGCTCATGAGGCCTGTGAAGGGCGATCTAGGGTTTAGAACTCCTGGCGTGTACAGAATACCATGCCCTTGCGGCTACTGCTACGTCGGCCAAACAGGACGCACTGTGGAGCAACCCCAGACGGAACAGGAGAAGTGCTGATGCCTACGCTATCCTGAAAAATCAGTGGTGGCCGAACATGCTTTACAAAATCGACAATGAATTCTACTCTACGAAACGTCTGTCATCGTGAGGCCGAAGTTATTTTCGAATATTGCCCGCCTGGCTAGCCGCGCGGTCTAACGCGCTGCTTCCGAGCGGGAAAGCGTGCCGGTCCCCGCTCCTAATGAGCCCGGCGATTTAGTGTCGCGGTCCGGTGTGCCGGCCAGCCTGTGGTTTTTAAGGCGGTTTTCCATCTATCTCAGCGAATGCGGACTGGTTCCCCTCATTCCGCCTCAGTTACACTGTGTAGGTGATTAGGCCATTACGTGCAAACACCGTTTCCACGTATGCTTACCTCACAATTATTCTACCACGCAAACATAACATTTTGGGTTACACTCGCTCGGTATGAGATGTTCCCGGAGAGAGAAAGGGGGGGGGGGGGGGCGAGTCCACTGGGGGCCGGGCCGAACCGCACAATAACACTGGGTTCGGTGTGGGGCGGCGGTGGGATGGATCGACTGCTGTGGCCCGTTGTGGGGGGTTGTGAACCACTGGGGCTACGAGGGGACGAAGTCTTTCCCTCGTTTCTACATCCCCAGTTTAATACATACATACGTACATATTTTCGAATAGCGTCGTGAAAGGAGTGATAGAAACAAAAGTATCTGAAAACGACATCATTAAGTACGGTCGTTGTCAGCTCACACCCAAACCTCCAGATGTCAAACACTCAGGTCCGCGCCAAACATTGTATGTCGACAGAGTATCAACCAAAATTCCGATTTAGTTCGTACTAAGTGCTGTCGTTCAGCAGAACTGGTGTAAACGTTAATTAATAGTAACACCAGAAGTACCAGAGAACAGGAAAAGCATATATGTGAGTTATTACCATGTATGGTTTCTCTGCATGCCGACGCGGTAGCTCAGCATGTTCGATCTGTGATTTAAAAAAAAGAAAAAAAAAAGCGTAGTCAAGGAATCCACGATCGACTTGAAAGGATGTCGTGTGACGTCAGCCTTACCAAACACAACGAACAATACCGAACAAAATGAAGAGAATTAAAAAAAAAAAAGTGGGTGAGTTGATAACCATTAGGACGTCGCACCGAAGGTCCCGTGTACATATCCCGGTGATGACGACAGTTTCCTTCTTTTTTTTTTTTTGACTGTATTATGCGTGAAAGTGTTGTATGGGACAACATGTTTATGACATGTAAAAGAGCAGTATACAGCAATGTCCTCTTGGCAGTCTGCTTTCGCTTTTTTTTTCTTTGAAAGTAGTAAATCCATAGAGTACATTTGTAGTTTCACAGAATGTAGAATTAGAACATAAAAATAAAGAAATAATTGCTTCACACGTGCGTAAGTAATAGTAATAACAATAATAATAATAATACACATAATTAAACTAATAGCAGTAATAATAAACAAAATAATACATACATAACGTTCAAAACTCAGTGCAAACACGACCATCCCCCCTACCCTACCCCCCCCCCCCCCCCCCCACACACACACACACAAAGGCTTCACAATAATGGTTGCATACGAAGAAGTGTGTGAAGCAAATTACACTCGTACACCATTTGATGAATCCCACATTTGCGCATACACCTTGTAGATTGCAAAATGTCTAAAACAGAACTTTGTCGAAGTTGCAAAGGGTCTGGGTTCATCAACAAGTTTTAGACATCATCCACCCTTGACGGTAAGAATTATTGAAACCTGGAGAACACAACTGATTTTATGTGAGGCTCTGCGGTTTAAGAAGATTATTCCGTTGTTGCAGACTAATCAATCCTATAGAATATGAATCAGCATCGGATATTTTACGAATCATACGCTTGTACATTCTGAAGAAGTGAAGATCAAGGGGTTGACAAACGGAGGTTTTGCTTGCTGGAATTATGTGAATTGTGATTTTGTCTTCTGGTTTGTTATTTTGTACGTGCAGGTCACGAAGAACACTAGCGTCTTTCTTGAGACCATAAGAATCCAGTATTAGCAGAAGTTTCTCTCCACTGGTTTGTTCCACTAATGCTTCTTGTAAAAATATCCTGAACAGTTGTTTGGTCATTTTGTCGGAGGAAAAAGTGGTTTAAATGGCTCTCAGCACTATGGGACTTAACTTCTGAAGTCATCAGTCCCCTAGAACTTTTTTTTTTTTTTTGGTCATCAATCTGCTGACTGGTTTGATGCGGCCCCCCACGAATTCCTTTCCTATGCTAACCTCTTCATCTCAGAGTAGCACTTGCAACCTACGTCCTCAATTATTTGCTTGACGTATTCCAATCTCTGTCTTCCTCTACAGTTTTTGCCCTCTACAGCTCCCTCTAGTACCATGGAAGTCATTCCCTCATGTCTTAGCAGATGTCCTATCATCCTGTCCCTTCTCCTTATCAGTGTTTTCCACATATTCCTTTCCTCTCCGATTCTGCGTAGAACGTCCTCATTCATTATCTTATCAGTCCACCTAATTTTCAACATTCGTCTATAGCACCACATCTCAAATGCTTCGATTCTCTTCTGTTCCGGTTTTCCCACAGTCCATGTTTCACTACCATACAATGCTGTACTCCAGACGTACATCCTCAGAAATTTCTTCCTCAAATTAAGGCCGATATTTGATATTAGTAGACTTCTCTTGGCCAGAAATGCCTTTTTTGCCATAGCGAGTCTGCTTTTGATGTCCTCCTTGCTCCGTCCGTCATTGGTTATTTTACTGCGTAGGTAGCAGAATTCCTTAACTTCATTGACTTCATGACCATCAATCCTGATGTTAAGCTTCTCGCTGTTCTCATTTCTACTACTTCTCATTACCTTCGTCTTTCTCCGATTTACTCTCAAACCATACTGTGGACTCATTAGACTGTTCATTCCGTTCAGCAGATCATTGAATTCTTCTTCACTTTCACTCAGGATAGCAATGTCATCAGCGATCGTATCATTGATATCCTTTCACCTTGTATTTTAATTCCACTCCTGAACCTTACTTTTATTTCCATCATTGCTTCCTCGATGTACAGATTGAAGAGTAGGGGCGAAAGGCTCTTACACCCTTCTTAATACGAGCACTTCGTTCTTGATCGTCCACTCTTATTATTCCCTCTTGGTTGTTGTACATATTGCATATGACCCGTCTCTCCCTATAGCTTACCCCTACTTTTTTCAGAATCTCGAACAGCTTGCTCCATTTTATATTGTCGAACGCTTTTTCCAGGTCGACTAATCCTATGAAAGTGTCTTGATTTTTCTTTAGCATTGCTTCCATTATTAGCCGCAACGTCAGAATTGCCTCTCTCGTCCCTTTACTTTTCCTAAAGCCAAACTGATCGTCACCTAGCGCATTCTCAATTTTCATTTCCATTCTTCTGTATATTATTCTTGTAAGCAGCTTCGATGCGTGAGCTGTTAAGCTGATTGTGCGAAAATTCTCGCACTTGTCAGCTCTTGCCGTCTTCGGAATTGTGTGGATGATGCTTTTCCGAAAGTCAGATGGTATTTCGTCAGACTCATATATTCTACACACCAACGTGAATAGTCGCTTTGTTGCCACTTCCCCCAATGATTTTAGAAATTCTGATGGAATGTTATGTATCCCTTCTGCCTTATTTGACCGTAAGTCCTCCAAAGCTCTTTTAAATTCCGATTCTAATACTGGATCCCCTATCCCTTCTAAATCGACTCCTGTTTCTTCTTCTATCACATCAGACAAATCTTCACCCTCATAGAGGCTTTCAATGTATTCTTTCCACCTATCTGCTCTCTCCTCTGCATTTAACAGTGGAATTCCCGTTGCACTCTTAATGTTACCACCGTTGCTTTTAATGTCACCAAAGGTTGTTTTGACTTTCCAGTAAGCTGAGTCTGTCCTTCCGACATTCATATCTTTTTCGATGTCTTCACATTTTTCCTGCAGCCATGTCGTCTTAGCTTCCCAGCACTTCCTATTTATTTCATTCCTCAGCGACTTGTATTTCTGTATTCCTGATTTTCCCGGAACATGTTTGTACTTCCTCCTTTCATCAATCAACTGAAGTAATTCTTCTGTTACCCATGATTTCTTCGCAGCTACCTTCTTTGTACCTATGTTTTCCTTCCCAACTTCTGTGATGGCCCTTTCTAGAGATGTCCATTCCTCTTCAACTGTACTGTCTACTACGCTATTCCTTATTGCTGTATCTATAGCGTTAGAGAACTTCAAACGTATCTCGTCATTCCTTAGTACTTCCGTATCCCACTTCTTTGCGTATTGATTCTTCCTGACTAATGTCTTGAACTTCAGCCTACTCTTCATCACTACTATATTTTGATCTGAGTCTATATCTGCTCCTGGGTACGCCTTACAATCCAGTATCTGATTTCGGAATCTCTGTCTGACCATGATGTAATCTAATTGAAATCTTCCCGTATCTCCCGGCCTTTTCCAAGTATACCTCCTCCTCTCGTTATTCTTGAACAGGGTATTCGCTATTACTAGCTGAAACTTGTTACAGAACTCAATTAGTCTTTCTCCTCTTTCATTCCTTGTCCCAAGCCCATATTCTCCTGTAACGTTTTCTTCTACTTCTTGCCCTACAACTGCATTCCAGTCGCCCATGACTATTAGATTTTCGTCTCCCTTTACATACTTAGAACTACTTAAATCTAACTATCCTAAGGACATCACACACATCCATTCCCGAGGCAGGATTCGAACCTGCGACCGTAGCGGTCGCGCGGTTCCAGATTGTAGCGCCTAGAGCAGCTCGGCCACTCCGGCCGGCCTTAAATGACACGTAAAACACAAATAAAGATAAATAATATCATAATTACACTGTTTATACTTTTCGCTCTCTGCCGGCCGAAGTGGCCGTGCGGTTAAAGGCGCTGCAGTCTGGAACCGCAAGACCGCTACGGTCGCAGGTTCGAATCCTGCCTCGGGCATGGATGTTTGTGATGTCCTTAGGTTAGTTAGGTTTAACTAGTTCTAAGTTCTAGGGGACTAATGACCTCAGCAGTTGAGTCCCATAGTGCTCAGAGCCATTTGAACCATTTTTTTTTTCGCTCTCTATATATCAGGTTTACTTAGCAGCAGTAATAGTCCAATTACATTCCTAATATGTGAAGAATATGATGGGACCCATAAACTATTATCATGTCACTAGTCAAGCTCTATAGTTATTTCAGTAGAAAAAACTAATTCAAACAAAGCTAATCCTTAACTTCACTTGCAATAGTTTATATTGTACTTTGCAAGGCAAACTATTAAACACTAAGCTCAACTAACTTAAAAAAAATCATTCATGATAAGAATCAAGACACCACTAAGTTTAAAACAAACTTAACTTATTTGTCTCCTTTTTACCACCTGTGAAGCAGGTATTTGAGACAATAACATTTACACAATCTGACACTGCATTCTTGCAGAACTATGCTTTTCAGTAAACTGAGATCCTTTAGCAAAATCCTATCTGACTTCACTTTTGTTGTTTTAGCTTTAACCTTTGCTACTTCTTTTACATTTGTCAAACAAAAAGAAACCGCTTTAGAACACTTGAAAGCAATAATAGTTCGTTTAAAACAGGATACTCGGTTTTGGTAGCACTTAGGAGAGGACCCTGCATAGGTTAGTGATAAAGATAGAAGATACTGTTCCGAACACAGATTTATAGCATTTGTATAACTATTAAAATCACTGACACAAATTAACTGGTTCATGCCCATATACATATCTGGATTATGAAGTTAGCGAAGCAGTGGCAAAGTTTTGGTGGCAAGTGACTTAGCGGCTAACTGCTCTCACGGCTCTTGATGTTCGAATGCTCTATAAAATCTCTTCTTGACTTCGGATTTTTAACATATTAGAGCCATTCATTTTTGCCGAGGATACCAAACAATAGCCAGACCCACATCCGAGGCCAAATTCCTTGCAAAGCAGTTTCCAGTTGCCCCTCTTTGCACCATCGAAGTGTACCGTGCTACGGCTGGCCACTTACTGCTTACTGTTCACACCAAGGAGCCGCCCAGTTCGACCGCCAAAACCACCTTTTACATCGCGGCATGCCACTTCGTTGCGGAGGGACTTCACTAAATCTTTTACAATTTACAATAGAAGTGCCCTGAGAATGAACCAACTTTCAATAAACATTGTTTTCCTTATAAATATACACATATTATAAAAAATCATTATTTTAAAAAATCATTTTGCACTTTTCATATATACATTACAAAACTCTAAATTTCCTGACACAAATCAAAGACCTTAAATAACAAAGAATTCACTCTCCGTAATTCCAGAAACACAGTTACATAATATAACCCTACCTCTAAACGATATAAGTGTTACAAGTGGACGATTAAATTTGGTGCTGGGAACATGGACCAGCTTGTATGAGTACTCAAAGAACGAGGCTCTTGAAGGGGAACAAACAGCTATGGAGAAAGTTTGCCCGTCTGTGAACGAAAAGGAATAACTGTGTACGTATGGGTTGTCGATTGCAAGAGTGCGGCCCACAGACATCTCCTTGTTGAATCCACTTTCATCGGCGTTGTAGATATCTGCGTCTGTGTAGGCTGTCATGAGGGCACGAGTTGCTTGTTGCTATCCTCTACCGTTTTCTGGATGTCGTTTCTGCTGTGGTACATTTTCACTATAAGAAAAGATTTGAATTTATGGCTTACAATATTGTTTCTACGCTTCCAGCGCAAGGATCCAACTGTCTGTGGCACCAAATCTTGGGAACTTTAACTGCCTCGCTTTTATCCTCGACCACTATTTGGTGTCTACATCGTGAACACATCGACCTTCGTGGCGGCGGTGTTTGAAGGTCTCCATCACACATGTTTTAATATGATTCTACTTCTCCTTCACTGACATTCATTCTCCACCTTCCCACTACGGTTTCCAGTCATACAACGAACACCGTGCAGGACATCCAGTGCGAAATCTGTTTTTCATTGCAGACATCGTGCGACGTGCAGATGTTTGGGTTGGCTTCGGCTGCTTTTTGACGTTAAGCCAGTATTTGAGAGTTTCGATTTTCTTGTTTCTTCGGTAAATCACTACCATTTTCTCCTTCTATGGTATTTCATCATTTCCAGTGCTTGAGGACTATTCTGGCGACTATTTCGAAGATGTCGACTCTAGTCCACTCACACGGTCACAAACGAACGAGTCCGCGCGACCTGGTGTGTGCTCGTCGGTATCTTATCTTTCCTCTTATGTACCGTTCGACGCATTCTCTCGAACAATTATGTCCAATAGAATGCTGCACACTTTCTTTCATCTTCAGTTATTTCCGTTGTTGTACGTACACAACAGTCGCTATGCAACATCACGACTCCCGTCTGTTCTGTCATTCATGTCCGACAGAACACCATACCAACCTATACAAAATTATTCTATAGGTTTGCTACTTACAAATAACGAAGTGAAAGCAGACTGCCAAAGGAACATTTCTACGAACTCGGAAAAGTATTTTTACATGTTAGGAAAATGTTCTCCCAAGTAACAGTTGTTTTATTTTTTTTTAAATAAGAAGTTGTCGGTGGCGGAGATTTGAACCAGTAATCTTTTGTACAAGAATCCGACGCTCTGCCAACTCACCCACAGAAGCCACATATACTAATTTCTCACAAATACGCTTTTCCTTTTCTCTGGTAGTTCTCATGTTGCTTTTAATTAACGTTTACGCCTACTCTGCTGGGCGACAGCACATAGTGCGAATTGAATTGGAGTTTTGGTTGATTCACTACCGACATATATCGTTTGGTATCGTTCTGAACACCTGATTAGCAGAGCGGTCTAAGCCGCTGCAGTCATGGACTGTGCGGCTAGTCCCGGCGGAGGTTCGAGTCCTCTCTCGGGCATGGGTGTGTGTGTGTTTGTCCATAGGATAATTTAGGTTAAGTAGTGTGTAAGCTTAGGGACTGATGACCTTAGCAGTTAAGCCAGTTACCACTTGAAAATGGCCAAGGAAAGCACTGTCGAAAGATCGTGGGATTTTAAGCACCTGTAGAGGCTGGAAGCCCGAGAAGGTTTCATTAGTTCATTTCGCCACAAGTCCATGCATTCATGTAAATCTACTATGTGCGCCAGTTGCAGGAATGTAGAGGCGGTACATTATAGTTGCTTTTAGTTTCACAGAAAATATCGATGTTGGAATATATTTAAACTGATCAGCCAGATCATTACGACCACCGACTCGCTATCCATATACACCCGTCCAGGCGATGGCAATGTCACATGGCGAGGAATGACTGAAAGTCAGATACACGCACGGTGCCTGTAGTATCAGTGAATGTGCTGTCCGTATTAGAATAGGGAAGGCGCACAATTTGGATGAGTTTGACCGAGGATAGACTGTCAAGGTCCGGAGGCTCGGCACGAGTATTTCGGAAACTACACGACTTCTCGGGTGTTCGAGAAGAACTGAACTGAGTGTCTTCAACACGTGGCGAAACCACGGTGAAAACACGTCAGGTGTCGTGATGTTGGGCAAACCATTTTTAGTCTAGCTGCCCACATTATTTGTCAACAACTTTATTAGTTTTGAGTAAAATCATTTTTATGTTTTGTTATACACTCCTGGAAATTGAAATAAGAACACCGTGAATTCATTGTCCCAGGAAGGGGAAACTTTATTGACACATTCCTGGGGTCAGATACATCACATGATCACACTGACAGAACCACAGGCACATAGACACAGGCAACAGAGCATGCACAATGTCGGCACTAGTACAGTGTATATCCACCTTTCTCAGCAATGCAGGCTGCTATTCTCCCATGGAGACGATCGTAGAGATGCTGGATGTAGTCCTGTGGAACGGCTTGCCATGCCATTTCCACCTGGCGCCTCAGTTGGACCAGCGTTCGTGCTGGACGTGCAGACCGCGTGAGACGACGCTTCATCCAGTCCCAAACATGCTCAATGGGGGACAGATCTGGAGATCTTGCTGGCGAGGGTAGTTGACTTACACCTTCTAGAGCACGTTGGGTGGCACGGGATACATGCGGACGTGCATTGTCCTGTTGGAACAGCAAGTTCCCTTGCCGGTCTGGGAATGGTAGAACGATGGGTTCGATGACGGTTTGAATGTACCGTGCACTATTCAGTGTCCCCTCGACGATCACCAGTGGTGTACGGCCAGTGTAGGAGATCGCTCCCCACACCATGATGCCGGGTGTTGGCCCTGTGTGCCTCGGTCGTATGCAGTCCTGATTGTGGCGCTCACCTGCACTGCGCCAAACACGCATACGACCATCATTGGCACCAAGGCAGAAGCGACTCTCATCGCTGAAGACGACACGTCTCCATTCGTCCCTCCATTCACGCCTGTCGCGACACCACTGGAGGCGGGCTGGACGATGTTGGGGCGTGAGCGGAAGACGGCCTAACGGTGTGCGGGACCGTAGCCCAGCTTCATGGAGACGGTTGCGAATGGTCCTCGCCGATACCCCAGGAGCAACAGTGTCCCTAATTTGCTGGGAAGTGGCGGTGCGGTCCCCTACGTCACTGCGTAGGATCCTACGGTCTTGGCGTGCATCCGTGCGTCGCTGCGGTCCGGTCCCAGGTCGACGGGAACGTGCACCTTCCGCCGACCACTGGCGACAACATCGATGTACTGTGGAGACGTCACGCCCCACGTGTTGAGCAATTCGGCGGTACGTCCACCCGGCCTCCCGCATGCCCACTATACGCCCTCGCTCAAAGTCCGTCAACTGCACATACGGTTCACGTCCACGCTGTCGCGGCATGCTACCAGTGTGATGATGATGATGATGATGAGCGTTTGGCGTCATTGGCCGGGAGGCCCCTCGCGGGGCAGGTCCGGCCGCCATATCGCAGGTCTTATTACATTCGGCGCCACATTGGGCGACCTGCACGCCGGATGGGGATGAAATGATGATGAACACAACACAACACCCAGTCCCTGAGCGGAGAAAATCTCCGACCCAGCCGGGAATCGAACCCGGGCCCAGAGGACGGCAATCCGTCACGCTGACCACTCAGCCACTGGGGCGGACGCTACCAGTGTTAAAGACTGCGATGGAGCTCCGTATGCCACAGCAAACTGGCTGACACTGACGGCGGCGGTGCACAAATGCTGCGCAGCTAGCGCCATTCGACGGCCAACACCGCGGTTCCTGGTGTGTCCGCTGTGCCGTGCGTGTGATCATTGCTTGTACAGCCCTCTTGCAGTGTCCGGAGCAAGTATGGTGGGTCTGACACACCGGTGTCAATGTGTTCTTTTTTCCATTTCCAGGAGTGTATTTATATCTCTATCAGCATCAGCAGATTCTGTATCACTTAGTGTCAATCAACAGCTCCGCCCTTACACCAGTGATGCAAGTGAAGCAGCAGGATGTGGAAATTGTTAGTGATCAACTGTCATATAAAAGCCTTTCACACTATTTTCGTAACACATAACTGATGCAAATCTATCTACATCCTATACAGGCTGTGATATACGTAGTCAACCATATAGAAGAAAACCAGCAGAAGTCATCACTGATTTCGATTTCTAGCGATACACTGCCCCCCTCCTTCCCCCCAAATGCCACACCAGCAGCTCCAGTAAAAAAACAATGGACAAAGTGTTCTAGATTAATCTAGTTTAAGACTGTTTATTTTTAAGTAACATTTCTCTATGTATGTATGTATGTGTGTATAAACGCCTGAAGATGAACAGAACATTTTCGAAACGCGTTGCATTACGTTAGATTAAGCATAAAATAAGAAGTGACTGGTAGCAGAAACTTGAAATACATAATTATCCCACACAGTCACGGTTCACAAACATAGCCATTATGGCTAAAAATAATAAGGTTTTACGGGCTTTAGCTAATGGCTCGTCTATTGGGCACTATTAATCACAGGCCGTCCAACAACCAATTTGAGGCCCCTCACACAATTGCAACAATGTCATATAACCCACGCTAGACGAGTCATTTTACTGTCTTTAATGGCTACACTTGAATTGACACTTCACCAGGGATCATCATACTGTTTTATCCATAATCAACTAACACAGTGACTATAAACTGACAAAAATTAACATGCATTCGATTGACATAAAAGTTTTATGAGTATTGTACCGTATCAAAAAAATGGTTCAAATGGCTCTAAGCACTATGGGACTTAAAAGCTGAGGTCATTAGTCCCCTAGACTTAGAACTACTTAAACCTAACTAACCTAAGGATATCACACACATCCATGCCCGAGGCAGGATTCGAACCTGCGACCGTAGCGGTCTCGCGGCTCCAGACTGTAGCGCCTAGAACCACACGGCCACTCCGACCGACTGTACCGCATCATAACGTAAGAAACTATACTGGAGAAACCAAGGTTTCGGCCACTGTTACAATAGCCTTCTTCTGGGTCTACTTAATGTGATTTAGCTGTAAGATGTCGCTTGCATTTTATAAGTGGCGCTCACGGAACACGAGGTCACTTCATAATTCTAAGAAGTCGTAGTTCTGGTTGGTCACATGAGGCACAGGAGCTAGAACTTTGTTATAATTGGTTGCTACGGTGGAGGGAGTGGGCATCTGCTGTCGTCCATTGTCTCTTGCATTGTTTGCTATTATCGGTGCCCAACGGGGAATGAGGCGTGGGCTCCTGTTTTCCTTCTGCTGGACACGCTTCACGTGTCGTTGGTGGGGCCTGTAGGACACTGAGGGCTGGCAGTCAGGATGGGGTAAGCCTATACCCATCGTATGTTCATATCGTTAGGGTGCTTTATTATTTCTATGTTTTCTATGATCTTACATTTCCTCAAAATTGACTGCCTAGCCAGTACACGGATTTTGGGATTTTGTTAACTTTGATTTCCTTTCCGCAATCTTGTCGCTTTTCGGCCACTACACAGTTACTGTGCTGCCCCAGACGAATGTAGCGTTAATGTTCTCGCACACATGTTGCTATCAGCCTGCCGGTCTCACCGATGGATACTTCTTCACACAGACATACTATACATTTTTCATATTAGGTGTATTGTACTGCCACCTACTGCCAAGTATTCCATATCAGCGACCTCAGTAGTCATTAGACATCGTGAGAGACCAGAATGGGGCCCTCTGCGGAACTCACGGACTTTAGAACGCGGTCAGGTGATTAGGTGCTACTTGTGTCATACGTCTGAATGCAAGATTTCCACAGTCATAAAAATCCCTAGGTCTACTGTTACCGATGTGATAGTGAAGTGGAAACGTGAACAGACACGTACAGCACAAAAGCGTACAGTCCGACCTCCTCTGTTGACTGACAGAGACCGCCGACAGTTGAAGAGCGTCGTAATGTGTAATTGGCAGACATATAACCAGACCACCACACAGGAATTCCAAACTGCAACAGGATCCACTGCAAGTACCATGACAGTTAGGCAGGAGGTGAGAAAACTTGGATTTCATGATCGAACGGCTGCTCATAAGCCACACATCACGCTGGTAAATGCCAAACGACACCTCGCTTGGTGTGAGCAGGGTAAACGTTGGTCGATTTAACAGTGGAAAAACGTTGTGTGGAGTGACGAATCACGGTACACTATGTGGCGATCCGATGGCAGGGTGCGGGTTTCGCGAATGCCCTGTGAACTTCGTCTGCCAGCGTGTGTAGTGCCAACAGTAAAATTCGGAGGCGGTGGTCTTATGGTGTGGTCGTGTTTTTCATGGAGGGGGTTTGCACCCGTTATTGTTTTGCGTGGCACTATCACAGCGCAGGCCTACATTGACGTTTTAAGCACCTTCTTGCCTCCCACTGTTGAAGAGTAATTCGGGGATGGCGATTGCATCTTTCAATACGATCGAGCACCTGTTCATAATGCATGCCAGTGGCGTAGTGGCTACACGACAATAACATCCCCGTAATGGACTGGCCTGCACAGAGTCCTGACCTGAATGCTGTAGAACATCTTTGGGATGTTTTGGAGCGTCGACTTCGTGCCGGGCCTCACCGGCCGACATCGAAGCCTCTCCTCAGTGCAGCACTCCGCGAAGAATGGGCTGCCATTCCCCAAGAAACCTTGCAGCACCTGACTGAACGTATGCCTGCGAGAGTGGAAGCTGTCATCAAGGCCAACACCATATTGAATTCCAGCATTACCGATGGAGGGCGCCACTAACGTGTAAGTCATTTTCAGCCAAGTGTTCTGGTACTTTTGATCACGTAGTCTACGTGAACCAGCAACGTGAGCGTAAAGGAGCAGAGCAAAGTGCCGTTGCTTCAAGGACCTCCATGAATACATCTTCTGCTACCGGGGATAAGGGAGATCCAATTGCTACGTCTGTCTGCTAGTAGTATTTTCCTTGACATTTAAAGTATGATGAAGAAAAATGTCGCTCAACGAGGTTGCATATAACCCTCCCACACATATAACCCTCCCACCGCTTCCGCTTCAAGTGTCCAATCATAGCTACGACCTTTATAATTACGATTTAACGTTACGGTCAGTGATCAGCAAAGAAAAATACAAACGACACCTCACAGGTAAAGAACATCAATAAACTCACTGTGAGCTTGGTGGAAACGTTCTTGTCTCCTGCATAGATTTTGTACGTTATGCTGAGTACGATACTCAGAAAACTTTTCTATCAACTGACTGTGGCCGTGGGAGCCGACACAGTCGTATGAGCATTCAATTCTTGCCCTAAATGTATTTATTTAGGCGTTCATTGCTAAATATAGCTCATATGATGACTTATACAGCGCGAGTCATGAATGGTTCAAGGTACTGACACGTGGTTTTTAGCTAATTATAGTAGGCAGAGGTGCATGGAAGTTTGTCGGATGGTTAATACTTTATCCCAACCGAGATACGGAAGCCACTGTGTGCACGTAGTGTAGCACTATTTAATTGTTAACAGCGCTGTTGTATGTTATCTTCTTTGGGATCTAAAGTTTGCACTGTCTAAGTGAAGTACGTTTGCAGGAGATGCGCTATTGTTCAACGTTTTGCATGTTTAACTTGTAAATCGAAAATCATTAACTTCATTTCACAATAATTCTTCACTTGTTTGGGCTCATTCAAGAAATATTAAACTCATATTGCATGAGGCTGACGTATTACGTTCTCGTATAACTTACTATTTTGCGCATAGAATAACATGTCTCCTCGAAAGAGATTTCAAAACACGTTGGGCAGATGTGTCCACCTTCCTCGTCCTCTTCCCTAGCTTTCAGCATCTCGCGAGCAGGAGAGCTCTGGTTGTCATTCCAATGTACGGTACCTCTTAGTTCGGGGATTGGGCGGCTGCTGTGTGTCGGAGCGAGTGACAAGCAACTGAGAGTTAAAAAGCTGTACTTTCAGAAGGTCACAACTGCGTTATATGAGAATTATGGCCAAAATATTCGTGCGCGATCGTTTTCTGGGGCTGATATCTTGCTAGAGTGCGTTTTCTCCTTAACATATGAGGTCACTTGGTGATGTTTCCGGGTAAGTGTAGCATAGAAGATACCTCCAAGACCAGGGAAGAGAGAGGTACCACAATATTACTAAACACAGAACTGCTCAGCACTAATTTACTTGTTCCACTAAGTAACAGGCCACTTATGATCTCAAAAATCAAGTAAAGAAACTTTTATTGACATAAATTCTCCCATTTTATTTCATATCTGTTAATTATAAAGTGAAACTGTGCTAAAACTATCGATCATGCAACTGTAACGCACAAAAGCACAAACTAAATTTCGTTCTTTTAGATATTCGAGAAATCATCTATGGTAACATGCTGAGTGACATTTAATCTTTATTTTTTATAAGAAGTAGCGTAAACCTCAAAAACTATCAGAAAATATTGTGTAAAGCAATAACCATTACATAGTATCAGTCTAACATTATTTCTCAACTATGCTGTTCACTGCGCTGAAGAAGAGTTGCCAAGTATGTTATTTTGAGTCAGCTTATTTTATATGTACCATAAAATGTAAAGGAAGTTATTTGGACAATAATCTTTAGGAAATAATCTTTAGGAAGCGTCTGAAATGCGATTTAAATGAAGCACCGTTTTCGTGATAGTATTAAAACGCCTAATCGCACATGTCGCTTATCACCCGTAACAGCACCATGTCACTCTGGAAAACAGCATGCAGAATGTAGATCTGGGCTGTAAACAACACAAGGAAGGAAATACACTCCTGGAAATGGAAAAAAGAACACATTGACACCGGTGTGTCAGACCCACCATACTTGCTCCGGACACTGCGAGAGGGCGGTACAAGCAATGATCACCCGCACGGCACAGCGGACACACCAGGAACCGCGGTGTTGGCCGTCGAATGGCGCTAGCTGCGCAGCATTTGTGCACCGCCGCCGTCAGTGTCATCCAGTTTGCCGTGGCATACGGAGCTCCATCGCAGTCTTTAACACTGGTAGCATGCCGCGACAGCGTGGACGTGAACCGGATGTGCAGTTGACGGACTTTGAGCGAGGGCGTATAGTGGGCATGCGGGAGGCCGGGTGGACGTACCGCCGAATTGCTCAACACGTGGGGCGTGAGGTCTCCACAGTACATCGATGTTGTCGCCAGTGGTCGGCGGAAGGTGCACGTGCCCGTCGACCTGGGACCGGACCGCAGCGACGCACGGATGCACGCCAAGACCGTAGGATCCTACGCAGTGACGTAGGGGACCGCACCGCCACTTCCCAGCAAATTAGGGACACTGTTGCTCCTGGGTTATCGGCGAGGACCATTCGCAACCGTCTCCATGAAGCTGGGCTACGGTCCCGCACACCGTTAGGCCGTCTTCCGCTCACGCCCCAACATCGTGCAGCCCGCCTCCAGTGGTGTCGCGACAGGCGTGAATGGAGGGACGAATGGAGACGTGTCGTCTTCAGCGATGAGAGTCGCTTCTGCCTTGGTGCCAATGATGGTCGTATGCGTGTTTGGCGCCGTGCAGGTGAGCGCCACAATCAGGACTGCATACGACCGAGGCACACAGGGCCAACACCCGGCATCATGGTGTGGGGAGCGATCTCCTACACTGGCCGTACACCACTGGTGATCGTCGAGGGGACACTGAATAGTGCACGGTATATCCAAACCGTCATCGAACCCATCGTTCTACCATTCCTAGACCGGCAAGGGAACTTGCTGTTCCAACAGGACAATGCACGTCCGCATGTATCCCGTGCCACCCAACGTGCTCTAGAAGGTGTAAGTCAACTACCTTGGCCAGCAAGATCTCCGGATCTGTCCCCCATTGAGCATGTTTGAGACTGGATGAAGCGTCGTCTCACGCGGTCTGCACGTCCAGCACGAACGCTGGTCCAACTGAGGCGCCAGGTGGAAATGGCATGGCAAGCCGTTCCACAGGACTACATCCAGCATCTCTACGATCGTCTCCATGGGAGAATAGCAGCCTGCATTGCTGCAAAAGGTGGATATACACTGTATTAGTGCCGACATTGTGCATGCTCTGTTGCCTGTGTCTATGTGCCTGTGGTTCTGTTAGTGTGATCATGTGATGTATCTGACCCCAGGAATGTGTCAATAAAGTTTCCCCTTCCTGGGACAATGAATTCACGGTGTTCTTATTTCAATTTCCAGGAGTGTATATTGCGGTATCAAGTGCTTGGAAGCAGTAACATGGATATGTAAATCAGACATTTAAAAAAAATTCCATTTATTCTAGCGTCATTTTGTAGCATTTCTTCACCTGAAATTCATTTTGCTCTATTACAAACACACCTTTGTGTCGTATCGTATTGAAGATTCTTGAATAATTACCTATGGATGGAACTGTTGCGATGTAACACGGTGCTTTCTATTTTAATGTTCTGCTTCTTTTTTCTGTATAATTTCAATGATTGTTGGAAATCTGGTTTTCGTATTTTTTTTCTTTGCGTACGGTAATATGTATTTCTACTGAAAACATATACATCTGGGTAACATGGCCATATATTTCAATATTTCTGCGAGGTTCCGCCCCCTCTTACGTCAGAAGTACTCCTCTGTGTATCAAATCACAGTATTCCACATTATGTTTCCCAGCAGTGCGTAGCATCAACACAACAACAGAATAAAAAAGATTAGCATTGTCAGGAACCATAGGACAGTCACTGGAAAATACTCTTCTTATGATCGAGAGTGCCGTGGTTAAAATTCCAATGATATCGTTTTAGTTCCGATGTTATGAAGAATTTCAGAAGAATCCCGGGATGTTTCTTCATAAGAAAATGGGTCATTCTCATAGATATTTTAGTAAGTGAAACGATTAATTCAGTAAGTATAGGGACATGAACATCTGTTCGGCATGAGAGACTGGAACGCGGTTGTTGGGGAAGCAGTAGAAGAGAGAGTTACAGACGAACGTGGACTTGGTAGTTGGAATGTGAAGGAAGAACGAGTAATTGAATTATGCAACAAGTTTCAGCTAATAACGGTGAATACTCTGTTCAAGAATCACAAGAGCAGAAGATATACGTGGAAAAGGAAGGGAGTCAAGGGGATATTCCAGTTAGATAACGTCGTTCTAAGACAGAACTTCCGAAAACAGATACTCTACTGTATGGCTTACCCAGGAGCAGATATAGACTCAGATCACAGTTTGGTAATGATGCAGAGTAGGCTGAAGTTTAAGAGAATAGTCAGGAAGAATCAGTAGGATACTGAAGTACTAAGGAACGAAATGATATTCTTTAATTTCTCTGAGGATACAGATACTGCGAAAAGGAAAATTTCGATAGGCAGTGCATTTGACGAGGAATGGACATCTCTAAAACGGACAATGACAGATGCAGGAAAAACATACGTATTAGGAAGATAACCGCAAAGAAACCATGGGTAGCAGAAACACTGCAGGTGATCGACGAAAGAAGGAAGCACAAAAATGTTCAGTGTAATTCAGGAATACAGAAATGCAAATCACTTAGGAATGAAATAAATAGGAAGTGAATAGCTAAGGTGAAATGGGTACATGAAAAATGTGAAGAAATCGAAAAAGAAATTAAAGCCGGAAGGACTAACTCAGCATATAGAAACGTCAAAACAACCGTCGGTGAAATTAAAAGAATGCCCGTAACATTAAGAATTCAATGGGAATCCCACTGATAAATGCACAGGAGAGAGAGCAGATAGGTGAAACGAGTACATTGAAGACCTCTATGAGAGGAAGGACTTGTACACTGTCGTTACAGAAGAAGAAGCAGGAGTCGACAGGAGAAAGATGTGGGATTCAGTATTAGGCAGAATTTGAAGGAAATCTGGATGACTTAAGATCTAATAAAACAGAAGGGATAGATAACATTCCATTTGAATTTCTAAAATAATTTGGGGAGGTGACAACAAAATGACTGTTCACGTTGGTGTGTAGAATGTATGAGACTGGGGGTATACTATCAGAATTACGGAAAAATATCATCCACAAAATTTCGAAGACAGCAAGGTCGGTAAGTGCGAGAATTTCCCCAGAATCAGCTTAACAGCTTATGCATTCAAATTGTTGACGAAGATAAAATAGGGCAGAATGGAAAAGAAAATTGAGGGTATGTTAGATAATGATTAGTTTGGCTTTAGAAAAAGGTAAAGTAAAGACAGCAGAGATGCAGTTTTGACGTTGTGATTGATAATGGAAGGAAGACTGAAGAAAAATCAAGGCATATTCAAAGGATCTGTCGAACTGAGGGTATGTTAGATAACGATTAGTTTGGCTTTAGAAAAAGGTAAAGTAAAGACAGCAGAGATGCAGTTTTGACGTTGTGATTGATAATGGAAGGAAGACTGAAGAAAAATCAAGGCATATTCAAAGGATCTGTCGAACTGAAACAAGCGTTCGACAATGTAAAACGTTGAGTCGTGAGCGGCTCACGTTCATGCCGTTTATTGTTTGTCATCTCCTCTTACGGCACTGCCGCCTCGTTTTCTTATTCCATTTACTGGCGTTACTAGCTTCCTGCCTTCCTTGTCCGTGAGTGGCAGCAGCACTTATCGATAAGTGCACCGTCATACTATCTCTGGAGTGACCGCTAGTATTTCCGGGTCCTCGTGTGTCTGAAGATCTGTTGGGAGCTCAGTCAGGGCGCAGCAGCAGTGAAGTTGGGATGCAGCAGCAGTGAGTGAGCGACGGAGCGCCAGTGAGGTGCGGACAGCCAGTGCTCGCTGAGCGCTGGCGACACACGTGAACTGTCTGACGCAGGTTGGAATCCTGCCTCGGGCATGGATGTGTGTGATGCCCTTAGGTTAGGTAGGTTTAAGTAGTTCTAAGTTCTAGGGGACTGATGACCTCAGCAGTTAAGTCCCATGGTGCTCAGAGCCATTTGAACCATTTTTTGTGCATCACGAAGCTGAATGCGCCACCCACCAGACATCCAACTAAGGGAAAATCCTTCGCAGAACCGGGAAATAAACCCGGGCCTTCCGTTTAGCGCCCATCTGAGCTAACCGTTGAGCTACGTAAGCGGACGGTTTACTCTGTAGGACACGTAAAAAGATGCACTCAAGGTATTCCTCGCACGGGACGACGCGGTGCAATAGCGGTGTTGCTGGACATGTGTTTTGATGTAATGAAATTTAATTCCCCATTAAACCATCATGAATTAGGTTTCCTGCTTTCCTTGACATCAAGTCAAGCGAATATCAAAATAGTTGGTGAAGCATTGAACTGGCTATCCTGTCACCTCCCCTTCATAAATTGTATTCTCTCGTCTCTTGCATCCTCGATATCACCGACCTTCAGGCCTTGCTTTAGCTATTTCGGCTCTATGTGTTACTGAACCTGTGTCCACGGGCACTTCGAAACGTCTTAAGTTCAGCTGCATCATCACAAGACACTGAGCTTAAAAGGGAAACTTTAATGTGAACCGATATGTGCTTTAAAAACTTTATGGACGTTTTTTGTATAAAGAATGCCTAACGAAACCTAAAAGAGAATCGCACAGTGATCAATATCATACAATTTTATAGACTAAACAATCATATCTTAGTCGTATATACTCCCATTCAAACCAATCTAGACTCATCAGAACTTTGTGTGCTGCAGGGCTGACAGTTTCCAGCATTACTTTATATTACGTTTCACTTCGCAAAATGTGTCATAACAGGAACGAATATACTGCTTGCTAGACACGATAACAGACTATCTCGAAAAAGATTTAATTAAATCTCTGAAATGTGCTTTGTTCGGAGTGACCATACAGTGTGTTACGTCATACTGTTGCGTAAAACCCAAGAGACAACGTACACCTCGGTTTATAAATTTCATATTATGTCATTCTTTCCGAGCGTCAGTTTTACAACGGCCACTCGCTCTGTATATTACACTGCGCAAGGGAATTATTTCAGTGTTATTTAATTTAAGAAAAAACACGTACAACTTATTCTTGTCCAACTTCATCGCTTCAGAATGGCTGTAAGATATTCATCTGATTCGTTCTGCTTATGGCATATCATCACAATGATTATTTACCTGAAATGATACACGTTGTGCTACTGATTAAAAATTCAGATACTGACAGGTTTCCTTTTCTTGGAAATGAATAGTATTATAGGAAAAGAAACACTTGGATAAATAACAAATCCTTTTTGCATTTTTAGTGTCAGATCTATCTATTATTATCTCAAAATGAAGAATATCTGTTTCGTTATGATTCACATGATGGAATTAGCTGTTTTACTGCAGGCATCCATTAGCATTTCCTTCTTAAGCCATCATTTTAAGTGCATTAAACCACTCAGCTACGTAATAATTGCTGTAACTGAATTCTTCGTCGGTGCTTGGTAGAATAACATAACAAAAAAATAATACACTTTCTAAATCTTCCACAACAATTATTACGCATCCATTACCTAAATTTTCGATTATCTACGCTATCACCAAGTGACAACTGACTGTATCAATAACAAAAAAATTATATACTTTCTAAACTTTCCAAAACAATTCTTACACATTCATTAAACGACTTTCCGACTGTCCAGGCTGTCTTCAGCTGACCGCTCACTATAGCTGACGTTAAATTATATATTTACAATGTGTTGGCCTCAGAAATCAATCAAAAGTGTTGCGACAATATGGCAGAGATATAGCAACAACGCTATCTAAATGCATAAATGTAATTCCTTGCTTTCCCTCTACCAATTTTCGAGTATACGACATTCGACAAAATTACCTGATTAGAACAGTCAAATCAATTTAATTTTGTAGAATGTAGAAGTTTATATGCATGAGATATGTGTGTTCAAGTTTAACTTCATAACTGCAGATGTTGTAACTTGTACCTCAGCTGTCTGTCACGTGTTATTTCATGTTCGGTTGGTTATAGTTGGCTATTATTTCATGATAACCTAAGAAGCCGAAAGAGGGCTATTGAACAAATGAACTAAATGCGGAGCAATAAGAAAGTAATTATTTTCTCTAAATGCAAATTCTGTAGAAGGTATTTGACTTCTACCGTGTTTCTTTATTTTTATTTCTTTCTTTCATTGCTATAATCAAAACATTTAACAGGTCAAAAATGTTGGAAATAGAAGATATATGATGTCGACGTGCAGATCATCACCATACACAAGACATAATCGCGCAGACATCCTTCTAATAAACTACCAAACGGCGTTAAATTAAACATGGATGTGCAAATGATGACAAGAGTCTTGATCGAAACTTTAACGAAGAATCTCAGTAACATCCAAAATGAAATTTGGGGTAAATGTGTTACGTGAGCTCTCACTTGTTACATGCAGACTATGGTAGATTAGAGACAGCTTCAGCTTTACGCACAGGTACAAGAGCAACGCTTGTGTCTTTACGAAATTAAAGACTCCCTTACTCCATTGACAGCCACCGATACTAAGAACAGCGTTTCATTGCAACAGACCTATACATTAGTCGAAGTTTGTATTTTTACTCGCTCATTACGTGTACACTGTCGATAGCACGCTACAGAGAGAAGATAGAAAGACAAGGCTGGACTGATTCACACAGATCAAGTGTGGAAGTTAGCATAATTTTCTTCAGAGATAAGGCCTGGAAGGGAAGGATATTTATAACTGCATTTATATTCTGTGAATCACTATAAACTGATATTTCCATGAGATACATACAACAGCTGTTTTTAGGTTAAGTTTATTCTCACGTTATCTAAGGAATTATTAAAAACAAAAATAATGAATCTTCATTGCTTTCTCGTGTAAAACTGATCATTTGCAAATGCTTTGCAAGTTTTTGCAAGATATACAGCGTCTTTCCTCTCGTGCGTGGCAGTTAAGATATTCCTACCTTTCTGCTGCCTTCTCTGTTAAACAAACCTGTCACCACTAGCGCCATACTTCTTTACTTCTTTTTATATTCTCTGTTGGCGGACCTGTTATAGACCAATACATGTAAACCATAGAAGTCGATTATACGCAGTTACTTCTGTCCATAAACTGTTTTTTAATACCCTGTCGATAACTACAGCCCAGTGTGCGAGTATACTTCGACGAAAACTTACTTGAACATTCCACTACTTACCTTTACACATTGTTGCTTCCCGTGATGTTTCGTCATCAATTACCTCGTTGCGACTCACAAACTGCGTTGTGAAAGAGTACAACAGCGTTACTTGAATTGCGAAGTTTTATTTTTCTCTGCTTAAGCAGCAGTAGTCAGTCTTCAAATCATACAGCTGTTTTACCAAGATCTGAGACTTTTACAACAATTTTCATCTAATAAAGTTATCTCGTAGGTCGGTGGTTCCCAGCGTTTCTTGAACCATTACACCTCAATGCAATTAGATGTTAGGTAGTACCATCCTCCGCTGCCCACTACTGACGCTCACACCTCCATTCACTATCACCACCGTTTTAACGCCTCACTGAACTTTGGAATGAAATTAGAATCAAAAATAATTTTATTTAAACACTATTCAGTTATTGTGAATGTTTGATTAAGCCACAAACTAATGAGCCATTGGAAGCAATTTACACTGCTTATGCCTAACAATCTTTTTATTTTATTTGAATGTTTCTGTCTGTGCATGTCACAAATCACGCTTCAAATCCACTGAGTTCCACTTCTATATTTTCATTGCTATCGTAGTAAAAAATCTACTTTCACATCTATAAATCTTGAATTCCATATTTATTCCATATTTCTTTTATATGTGGTGTGCTCGAGTAGTGTGTATTTTTCATGTAGGCAATATCTTTCTTACACTAGTGATGTATGCCTTTGCAACCTTACATCTGTCCTCTAGCCCTCCCTCTTTAGCCACTTAGCACTTCCTGTTTATCTCATTTTTGAGAGGTTTGTACTCCTTTTCGCCTGCTTCATTTACTGCATTTTTATATTTTCTCCTTTCATCAATGAAATTCAATATGTCCTCTATTATCCAAGAATTTCTACTATCTGTCGTCTTTTTACCTACTTGAGCCTCTGCTTCCTTTACGATTTCATGTCTCAAAGCTACCAGTTATTCTTCTACTGTATTTCTCTACTCTGCTCTTGTCAATTGCTCCCTAATGCTCTCTCTGGAATTCTCTAAAGTGTTAATGTTCTTTCAGTTTATCCCGGTCCCTTCTCCTTAAATTTCTAACTTTTCGCAATTTCTTCGGTTTTAATATACAGTTCATAACCAGTAAATTGTGGTCAGAGTCCACATCTGCCTCTGGAAATGTCTTACAACTTAAAACCTGGTTCCAAAATCGCTGTCTTGCCATTATGTAATCAATCTGAAACCTTCCAGATCTCTTCCACGTATACAACCATCTTTCATTATTCTTAAACCAAGCGTTAGCTATGATTAAATTATGTTGTTGTTGTTGAGGTCTAAAGTCCTGAGACTGGTTTGATGCAGCTCTCCATGCTAATCTATCCTGTGCAAGCTCCTTCATCTCCCAGTACCTACTGCAACCTACATCCTTCTGAATCTGCTTAGTGTATTCATCTCTTGGTCTCCCTCTACGATTTTTACCCTCAAAGCTCCCTCCAATGCTAAATTTGTGATCCCTTGATGCCACAGGACATGTCCTACCAACCGATCCCTTCTTCTAGTCAAGTTGTGCTACAAACTTCTCTTCTCCCCAATCCTATTCAGTACCTCCTCATTAGTTACGTGATCTACCCACCTAATCTTCAACATTCTTCTGTAGCACCACATTTCGGAAGCTTCTATTCTCTTCTTGCCCAAACTATTTATTGTCCATGTTTCACTTCCATGCATGGCTACACTCCGTACAAATACTTTCAGAAACGACTTCCTGACACTTAAATCTATACTCGATGTTAACAAATTTCTCTTCTTCAGAAACGCTTTCCTTGCTGTTGCCAGTCTACATTTTATATCCTCTCTACTTCGACCATCATCAGTTATTTTGCTCCGCAAACAGCAAACCTCCTTTACTACTTTAAGTGTCTCATTTCCTAACCTAGTTCCCTCAGCATCACCTGACTTAATTTGACTACATTCCATTATCCTCGTTTTACTTTTGTTGATGTTCATCTTATATCCTCCTTTTAAGACACTGTCCATTCCGTTCAACTGCTCTTCCAAGTCCTTTGCTGTCTCTGACAGAATTACAATGTCATCGGCGAAACTCAAAGTTTTTATTTCTTCTCCATGGATTTTAATACCTACTCCGAATTTTTCTTTTGTTTCCTTTACTGCTTGCTCAATATACAGATTGAATAACATCGGGGAGAGGCTACAACCCTGTCTCACTCCCTTCCCAACCACTGCTTCCCTTTTATGCCCCTCGACTCTTATAACTGCCATCTGGTTTCTGTACAAATTGCAAATAACCTTTCGCTCCCTATATTTTACCCCTGCCACCTTTATAATTTGAAAGAGAGTATTCCAGTCAACATTGTCAAAGGCTTTCTCTAAGTCTACAAATGCTAGAAACGTAGGTTTGCCTTTCCTTAATCTTTCTTCTAAGATAAGTGGTACGGTCAGTATTGCCTCACGTGTTCCAACATTTCTGCGGAATCCAAACTGATCTTCCCCGAGGTCGGCTTCTACCAGTTTTTCCATTCGTCTGTAAAGAATTCGCGTAAGTATTTTGCAGCTGTGGCTTATCAAACTGATAGTTTGGTAATTTTCACATCTGTCAACACCTGCTTTCTTTGGGATTGGAATTATTATGTTCTTCTTGAAGTCTGAGGGTATTTCACCTGTCTCGTACATCTTGCTCACCAGATGGTAGAGTTTTGTCAGGACTGGCTCTCCCAAGGCCGTCAGTAGTTCTAATGGAATGTTGTCTACTCCTGGGGTCTTGTTTCGACTCAGGTCTTTCAGTGCTCTGTCAAACTCTTCACGCAGTATCGTATCTCCCATTTCATCTTCATCTACATCCTCTTCCATTTCCATAATATTGTCCTCAAGTACGTCGCCCTTGTATAGACCCTCTATATACTCCTTCCACCTTTCTGCTTTCCCTTCTTTGCTAAGAACTGGGTTTCCATCTGAGCTCTTGATATTCATACAATTGGTTCTCTTTTCTCCAAAGGTCTCTTTAATTTTCCTGTAGGCAGTATCTATCTTACCCCTAGTGGGATAACCCTCTACATCCTTACATTTGTCCTCTAGCCATGCCTGCTTAGCCATTTTGCACTTCCTGTCGATCTCATTTTTGAGACGTTTGTATTCCTTTTTGCCTCCTTCATTTACTGCATTTTTATATTTTCTCCTTTCATCAATTAAATTCAATATTTCTTCGGTTACCCAAGGATTTCTACTAGCCCTTGTCCTTTTACCTACTTGATCCTCTACTGCCTTCACTACTTCATCCCTCAGAGCTACCCATTCGTCTTCTACTGTATTTCTTTCCCCCATTCCTGTCAGTTGTTCCCTTATGTGTCCCTGAAACTCTGTACAACCTCTGGTTTAGTCAGTTTATCCAAGTCCCATCTCCTTAAATTCCCACCTTTTTGCAATTTCTTCAGTTTTAACCTACAGTTCATAACCAATAGATTGTGGTCAGAGTCGACATCTGCTCCTGGAAATGTCCTACAATTTAAAACCTGGTTCCTAAATCTCTGTCTTACCATTATATAATCTATCTGATACCTTTTAGTATCTCCAGGATTCTTCCATGTATACAACCTTCTTTTATGATTCTTGAACCAAGTTTTGCTCTGTGCAAAATTATACCAGACCGCTTCCTCTTTCATTTCTTAGCCCCAATCCATATTCACCTACTATGTTTCCTTCTCTCCCTTTTCCTACTGTCGAATTCCAGTCACCCATGACTATTAAATTTTCGTCTCCCTTCACAACCTGAATAATTTCTTTTATCTCATCATACATTTCTTCAACTTATTCATCATATGCAGAACTAGTTGGCATATAAACTTGTACTACTGTAGTAGGCATGGGCTTCGTGTCTATCTTGGCCACTATAATACGTTCGCTATGCTGTTTGTAGTAGCTTACCCGCACTCCTATTTATTATTCATTATTAAACCTACTCCTGCATTACCCCTATTTGATTTTGTATTTATAATCCCGTATTCACCTTACCAGAAATCTTGTTTCTCCTGCCAGCGAACTTCACTAATTCCCACTATATCTAACTTTAACCTATCCATTTCCCTTTTTAAATTTCCTAACCTACTTGCCCGATTAAGGGATCTGACATTCCACGCTCCGATCCGTAGAGTGCCAGTTTTCTTTCTCCTGATAACGACGTCCTCTTGACTAGTCCCCGCCCGGAGATCCGAATGGGGGACTATTTTACCTCCGGAATATTTTATCCAAGAGGACGCCATCATCATTTAATCATACAGTAAAGCTGCATGCCCTCGGGAAAAATTACGGCTGTAGTTTCCCTTTGCTTTCAGCCGTTCGCAGTACCACAACAGCAAGGCCGTTTTAGTTAGTGTTACAAGGCCAGTTCAGTCAATCATCCAGACTGTTGCCCCTGCAACTACTGAAAAGGCTGCTGCCCCTCTTCAGGAACCACACGTTTGTCTGGCCTCTCAACAGATGCCCCTCCGTTGTGGTTGCACCTACGGTACGGCTATCCGTGTCGTTGGCACGCAAGCCTCCCCACCAACGGCAAGATCCATGGTTCATGGGGGGAGGATTACATTATGCTCTGTGCAAAATTCTACCAGGCGGCTTCCTCTTTAATTCCTTACCCCCAGTCCATATTCACCTACTGCTTTTCCTTCTCATCCTTCTCCGACTATCGAATTCCAGTCCCCCATGACTATCATCTGCGAAGCTAGTTGGCATATAACCTTGTATTACTGTGGTAGGCGTGGGCTTCGTGTCTATCTTGGCTACAATAATTCGCTCATTATGGTACTCAAAGTAGCTTATAAGCTCTCCTAATGTTTTATTCATTGTTCACTCCACTCCTGCATTACCCTTATTTGATTTTGTATTTATAACCTTGTATTCACCTGACCAGACGTCTGTTTCCTCCTGCCACGTAACTTCATTAATTTGAAATTACACTGAAATGACCACCCCAAGCTGCATACAGGCGTTGATATAAGTCAACGGGGACAGTTGAAAATGTGTGCCCCAAACCGGGACTCGAACCCGGGATCTCCTGCTTACATGGCAGACGCTCTATCCATCTGAGCCAGTGAGGACACAGAGGATAGAGTGACTGCAGGGACTTATCTCTGGCACGCCTACAGTGAGACCCACATTCACGACTTATTGTCTCACACTATATTTATAGTGCCCCTGACCATTATACTCATTACTCGCGGCTTTGCTGCCGATTCCCGTAAGAGCTCTGGCCTTGTTTGTGCATCCGCACAGAAGAAAATGGTCAATGGCCGGTGAGCCTTAACTTATAGATATATGAAGATGGTATCTGTTCTTCCTGACATGTCCGAAAGAACAGATACCATCTTCATATATTACTTCATTAATTCCCGCTATATCTAACTTTAACCTATCCATTTCCCTTTTTAAATTTTCTAACCTGTCTGCCCGATCAAGCGATCTAACATTCCATACTCCGATCCGTAGAACGCCAGTTATTTTCCTCTTGATAAGGAGTAGTCCCCGCCCGTAGATCCGAAGGGGGGACTATTTTACCTCTGGAATATTTTACCCAAGAGGACGCCACCATCATTTAACCATTCAGTAAAGCTGCATCCCCTAGGAAAAAATTACGGCTGTTGTTTACCTTTGCTTTCAGCCTTTCGCAGTACCAGCACAGCATGGCCGTTTTGGTTAATGTTACAAGACCAAATCAGTCAGTCATACTGTGTAGAGCACTATAATAGCTCTTGGGTAGTTACTGGTGTGTCGTGCTGTCGACTAATTCATTTATCTGTGTCGAAGTGAGTAACGAGGTAATTTCTGATCTACTGTAGGAATTATCTGCACCCTACAAAAGAGATTTCCATGAGATATTTAGTGTTCGTTACACCTATGCCTGACCTTTATCCTCATCTATAAATGGAACAAAGCACAAAATATATGTGTTGTGTGTATACTATGTGAGGAACATGTAACTTCCTCCATATAGTGTCCTGCCTTAATACTAGTAATGGAGAAAAAAGTAATCAACTAATAATATATATAATCACCTTGGAGTCTTATAAAATTGTAATAATAGTACTGATCTTTCAAAATAATTTAGATTCATGTCTCAAACACAGTCCAGTTCATTTGGTTTTTACTCCTCGGAAAATGTTAGGAATCACTGTCATAGATAAACACATTGCCTGCCTGAAATCTAATTGCAGCTAATATAGGATCTAAAACTTCTGTCATAAATAATAGTGGCCTTATTGTAAATCCTTTGGGCCCACCAGATCCTACAACTATGTTTTTAGGTGGCTCTCCATCGAGAAGTCGTCGGTCTATTGACACACAGTCAATATGGTTTTAGAAAACATCATTCTTGTGAAACACAACTATCTCTTTACTCACACGAAGTTTTGAATGCTACTGACAAGGGATTTCAAATTGATTCCGTATTTCTAGATTTCCAGGATGTTTTTGACATTGTACCACACAAGCGGCTTGCAGTGAAATTGCGTGCCAGTGGAATAACGTCTCAGTTACGTGTCTCTGATATCCTGGCAAAGAGGTCACATTTCGTAGTAATCGACGCAAAGACATCGAGTAAAACGGAAGTGATTTTTGGCGTTCCCACCGAGCGAGGCGACGCAGTGGTTAGTACACTGGACTCGCATTTGAGTGGACGACGGTTGAAACCCGGGTGCAGCCATCGTGATTTAGGTTTTCCGTGATTTCCCTAAATCTCTTCAGGCAAATTCCGGGTTGGTTCCTTTCAAAGGGCACGATCGCTTTCCTTCCCCATCCTTCCCTAATCCGGTGGGACCGATGACCTCGCTGTTTGGTCCCTTTACCCAAATCGACCAACCAACCATCTGCCGTTTCCCAAGGTAGTGTCATAGGAGCTCTGCTGTTTCATATCTACGTAAACGATTTTGGAGACAATCTGAGCTGCCGTCTTAGATTATTTGCTGATGATGCTGTCGTTTATCGTCTAGTAAAATCATCAGAACAGCAAAAAACTGCAAAACGATTTAGAAAAGATATCTGTATGGTGCGAAAATTGGCATTTTACCCTAAACGATGAAAAGTGTGAGGTCATCCATATGAGCGATAAAAGGAATCCGTTAAACACCGGTTACACGATAAAAGTCAAATCCAAGGGCCGTAAATTCGCCTAAATATCTAGGAATTAGAATTACGAACAACTTCTATTGGAGAGAACACACAGAAAATGTTGTGAAGAAGGCAAACCAAAGACTACGTTTCATTGGCAGAACACTTAGAAAATGGAGCAGATCAACTAAGAGACTGCCTGCACTACGCCTGCCCGTCCTCTTTTGGAGTACTGCTGCATGGTGTGGGATCCTTATGAAAGAGGATTAACGAAGTACATCTAGGAAGTTCAGAGAAGTGCAGCACGTTTTGTATTATCGAGAAACAGGGCAGAGAGTGTCACGGACATGATACAGGATTTGGAGTGGACATCATTAAAACAAAGGGGTTTTTCATTGTGGCGGAATCTTCTCACGAAGTTTCATCACCAACTTTCTCCCCGAATGCAAAAAAATTCTGTTTGCTCCGACGAGGGTAGGGAGAAACGATCATCACAGGGGCATTATGGCATTACGTCAGAAGTGTGTGGATAACATGGAGATTTAGGTCGTTGAAAAAATCCGGTACGGCATAAATTTGTAATATTCACTATTGATTTACGTCAGTGCCGACTACCAGCTAATATCGTTATTCCATTTACTAATTACACTGGCCAAAAAAAAAACAATTTTTTAATATTTCCTGGACTTCGTGAGACAATTCTTACTAATTTTGGGTCTACAAAAGCGAATATGACAATGAAAAATTTTCCTTAGTTCTAGCTTCTTTGATACACACTAGGTGGAAGTATTTCATAATAACTACACGAGCTAATAACATTGAAAGAGTATTTGAAATTGTTTAAATGGTAGCTATATTTTAAGAGTTCTAACGTCACAGATGGTTGGGTCTGAAGAGAATCATGTGCTGGATGCATGAGATCGTCATATTTTAGCCTACCTCGTATAATGGAGTTCCAGAGCACCCCCACACAAAGACTAACAGTAATGCGCAAGCACTGCTTCAATCCATTGGCCCTGACATCTTTGTTCCATAACAAAAATTTCCTGAAGGATTCTTTCTCCATGTTCATCACTGACAGCTCCACAACTAGGAGGGAAAGAGTCTAAGTGGCAGTGGAGAAAATGGATTTTAGGGGACATGTTGCATCCAAGGTTATGGTATTTTTCTGGAGCACTGCCGCCAACTGAGTGTAGTTACCATCTCTTTGCTGCCTAAAAGTCCTTTAACAACTCCCTTGGAGGCTTACCAAGCTTATTTTTCTTTCCCCTCCAAAACGTGGTCAAATACAGGATCCTCTACAAGTTCTCTAATTTGTGGCCCGATAAAAATACTTTCCTTAATTTTTGCATGACTTAATTTCGGAAATTTCTCTTTTATGTACTTAAAGACCCTTCCTTCTTGGTTCATACTTTTGCAGAATTCTTCATCAAACCCAGCTTGATATGCAGGGGTGGAAGAAGAACTCTTTTGGGTCCATGAAAGGCTTGGCAACGCCATTTTTCCGCTAGTGTTAAGATTTCTTGCAGGCCAGTCTGCTTTAATATAATGCAATATCCTCTCTCTACTGTCCCACATACATAAAAAGCAGCAATGTTTGTGTACCACAGTTGCATTCCTAAGAGTATGGCAATGACTTTTAGATCACCACAGATTTTCCATTTGTGTTCATGAAATCTGACTGAATCCAAGAGGGCTGTCATATTTGCATATGTCTCCTTCGTGTGAACTGCATGAACAATAGGAACACCAGTAAGACGATTGCCACTGTGATGTAATACAGCTTTCAAGCTGAGGTTTGAGGAGTCTATGAATAGACACCATTCAGTTGTATCATGTTCAAATTCAAAGATTTCATCAAGCCATTAATGTCGCAGCAAACAATAAGACTGTTTTTCTTCTCCAAAAACGGAAGTAGTTCCATGTGACGTTTTCTGTTCTGTGAGACCGTAACAATATTTTCGAGAAGATTTCGTTGCTGTAGTTGATACTGAAGAATTTCTTTGGGTTTTCTTCTTCTTCTTCTTATTCTTGTTCCACACTGTCTTCATTTTCTACTTCAAACACCCAATTTTCGGGTGGAGAGGAACTGGTAAACTCTCTGAATGCGGAATTGGTCTATTAGCAGGTCTAAGATTAGGGTACTGAACTGTTCTTCTTTTCTTCATTAACAATCCAGCCTTTATGGGTGGGGTCAAAGCAGAAACAGCAGCCATCTGTATGGTACGTAGGCTCCCGCCAAATCATAGGATCGTTTCTTATTTTTCAGCCAATCTCGCAGCGTAACTGAACATGTGTTGCAACAGATACATGGAGTCCAAGACTTATCCTGGTCTCCTACGTTCATACCGAAATAATGCTGATAAGCAGTCTTCACAACAGGAGTCAGGTTGCGTTTCTGTGAGGAATTTGTTGTTTCACCGCAAATGTACAAAAAAAACTATTCACTTTATTTACTGGTGGCGTTTTTACGAATTTTACACTACAAAAGCACTCTCAAACGAGAAATTCTCCTTAATTACAGCAGGAACTGTGTGAAACTCGCAACCACAGTAACAGTACCTAGGTTTATGACTTAAAAACAGCTTAAGATCATTTTTGCTTTGTTACTGAACACGTGTGGCAACTACGAAAACAAGATTTACCCCAAGCTGAAAATGTTGACTATAAAAATTAAATTTCTCTTTATCTTCAATGCAAGAGCTTATCTGTCATTTTTGTGGTGATTTTTTATTCCAGCAGCTGGAAATACATAAGAATTAACTATTTTTGAGCCCGAAACATTTTCATTGTTGGCCAATGGTCATATAAGATTGCAGAATAAAGGTGTCTGTCCTTTTGGACATGTATATTTGGAATGGAAATCGATGGAGCTAAGACAACGTTGTTTTGGAGAAACACTATTCAGAGAAATTTAGAGAACCGTCACTTGAAGCTGACTGGAGAAAGAATCTGGTCATTTCGCTCAAGGACCATGCAGATAAGATAAGATAAATCATGTCTCATACAGACGCTTTAAGACAGTCTTTTTCCCTTGCTCGATGTGCGAGTGGAATAGGATAGGAAATGAGTAGCAGTGGTACAAGGTGCACTTCGCACCGTACCATACGGTGGCCTGTAGGTTGTGTGTGTATACGTAGATGTAGATGAAACTTTGAAGTTCAGAAGAATCCGAAAAATACTGTCATAAATTTTATGTTGGTCAGACAGGTAGAAGTACAGACTCAATTATAATTAGGTACTATACACATCTGCAGAACAAAATTGTGTTTGGATTACGCCTTACAGGGCAAAAGCATACTGTAACCAGCATATATTACAACATGTAAGTCATATTTACTGCTCCAGTTGGCCGCCTATTGAAACTTCTGGCGGAAATAGAGATCTAAGGGTGCAATAAACACCACCCTACTATAATTCTAAATGAACAAAACGAATTTACACCTATTTTTCACTGTATGACAGACTGTTGTATTTCATCCATGTCCTGATATTATGACCCTATCCATTTGTTTCCTGCCCCTGGCCCCGCGCTGCCCAAGGCCTGCTCTCGTGTTTGTGCGTGTGCTTGGCTCTGTTTCCAAGAGCTCGAACAATGTCTGTAATTTTTTTCGTTACTCAGTGTGCTGCTTTTAATTAATTTCAATATGTAGTACACATGATGTAGGCACCTATTTGAGAGTTAGCGTTTGTAATTTCAATTAATATTATACTGTGCACCCAGTTTTATGTTATAAATCTTTTTCTTACATATTTAAATCATCCTGTTTTGGTTTATGTAGAATTTCAAGTATCGTAGCTTTGGTTTTGTAACATTCCATTACAAATTGTGCTTATGGTCAGCGACACCTAGCTGCTAAGCCCCCTCAACTGTTTGTACTGCAGCTATGTCATTAAACATTGTAAAATACAGACTATATGACCAATTTTAGAGAATCAGGTAATGGATTCCAGTATCTGCGGAAAATAACATTAAGTGAATTACAGCTAACATTATACATATAAATGTATGCAGGATGACATGTCTCAACGATTGCATAGAATCCTGTACACTTACAGCATGGGTTAGTGGTAGGCCAGTAGACTCATTCATATTAAATAAATATCCGTACATGATATTATGAGCCGACATGAAGTGGAAAAAACCAGTTCAGTCAATTATATTGAGGATGAATTACCAATTAACTTTTTTTTAGGAGGCTGAGATTGTGCAGGGAATCTGCAAAAGAGATCATGTACTGTGCGCTATTAGGAACTTTTCTTCGGTTTATGACCTTTACCGAAAGTAAAAGACTGGATGGTCGACATTTGTTTTGCTTAAGTCGTAACTGATCTTATCAGTCAATTAAAGTGTGTTAAATGCTCAGGGTACTTACTCCGGATATTTTTGGAATAAAACTGATCTTCGTTTTGCTGTTGGACAATTCTGAAGGGCTATTACTTGAGACAGGCGTACAACAAATCTGCTGTTTCCATAATATATTTTGTGCCAAATAATAGTACAGAGATCAGGGTGTTCTAGAAAGTACACAGTCACGTTCACTCACCTCATATTCATGTTGAACAGGCTACGGAAAAACAACCTTTGCCGCAACAGTCAAGTTCCTTCTTGGGTATGTGTGTAAATATATGCTACACAACATGCATCAAGACACGAACAGTATTACCAGCCCTTTATTCCTCCGAAATATGTAAATGTACTGTGCGGATGGATATGGTTTGTATGAAGCAAGCCACTGTGCACAGCTTGTTTTAAAAAGATGTCGCGTAGAGTCTTCCCGATACCCAGAGTGATTGCTGTATGAAAAGCATTCTCAGTGTTTCATAATTTTAAAATATCAGATCTGTCCTGTAGAACCATTCGCCGAAGCGAACCAGAGATTCAAGAATTTTTTTGAAAATTTGACTAAAACTAAGATACGATTATAGAGGTATCTCAGGGACCAACATGTTTATCGAAAGCCTCTTTGTCATGGAAACCGGTGTATTTGCGTTAGTAATCGAGAATCTTAAATGGCAGATGTTAGAAACTAAGTCCGTAAGCAAAACTGTTTGGGCGTTTGGGTAAGAACAACTATCAAAAATAGAATTAATACTTTAGTGGGATCCTCCTGCCAGCCCCAGTAAGTGACAAGTTCAGAGAAAGCTTTAGTTCTCTAGAATTTAATTTCCGAATATATATGTTAATAATTAGAGGATACTTTAATAGCTGTCTAAAATATCAGGAAACAGAAATTTCCTGGGGGCGGGTCAGATAAAATTTCTAGGAAGCTATTATAAAAACTTTCTACGAAAATTACCTGGAACAAAAAGTTCGGAGCGCTAGTCATGATAGAAATAAACTGTTCTTAAGAAACACGCCTGATAACAGCGGCGGTGTCCACACAGAGGATATAATTATTAATAATGATACATTGCAGTAATAATAGTGATCAAGGAACAAACAAACAAGGAAATTAGATGAAAATAGTGTTCAGTAAAACGGATAAGGAAGAAATTACCTGATCCTCTATACAGGAACTATATTCATTTTATTATGAAAGGTATGTACCTAGCAGACTATTTATAAGCGGCAGATATTGCCCTTTTACACGAACAGTATCAGGTAACTTCATACGAAACAGGGACGGCTGTGATTTTGATACAGTGAAAAGCATAAAGACTGAATTGTGCTTGGTCATCAGAAAGAAAATGAGTGAATAGTTCAGTGACTGGTGTACAATGTCATCGCAGGAGCCTACGAAAATTTGTTCTCATGTAAATGTTGTCAATAAAACGATAATAGTGCACAGATACTTCTGTTTGGTCTACTATTAAAGTTCCAAGTGCTTGCGTCCCTAGAAGAGTCAGCCAATATATTGTTTCTCGTACGTATATCTCTCTCAAAGACCATGAAGATAAAATTAGAGAGATTCGAGTTCACACGGAGGTTCATCAACAATAGTGCTTCCCACGAACCATACGAGTCAAGAACAGGAAAATGGGGACGTGACACTGGAACACAAAATACCCGCACCACACATCTAAATCTGACTTCAGAATATAATGCATATGTAGACGAAGCTGTAGATATATTTACTAACTAAAGGAGAAGCGGAAACTACTACAGCACATCGAAAATAGTTTTGATATCTATTTTCAAATGTTCCATCACAGAGGAAAAGCATTACTCGTTATCATCATTCAATTGCTTTCCTTCAACAGTAATAATATTAAAAAACATTTTAAACTGCTAAAACCCAAACGATATCCATGGCCGACTGGAATCTCTGTCAAGATCTGCAGAGATTTAGCGAATTAAGTAGCACCACTTCAGGCCATAATTTACCGAAGGCCCCACAAGCCTGGAACTGTTACCTACGACTGCAAAAGACAACAGGTCATGCTCATGCTGAAAAATGGCACCGGAGCTTTTCCACACATCTGTCGTATTTGGTCATGCGCTGGCCGCACCTCCTTTCTGTAGGGATGGTGATTGTTCTAAAGATTAGTATTGTATCAACTCTTACCATTGGTATGTTGTAGTATAACTGTGAATTCCTGTACAGACTCTAATAATACGGATTATTCTTAGATTATACAGCAACACGTTACTTAATCCCAGATACAGTTTTAGACCACTATTACATTTGGAGGAAAGCAGAAAGAGATTGTTTAATTCCAATCGATAATTCAGCCATCAGGTAAACACAACGCATGGTTGGGACGGAAAATGGTTTGAGACAATGTAAGGGGAATCATCCTTTCGACAGATCTGATGTAATTTCGTTGTTAGTAAGATATGCCTAGATGCGAAATTCGTAATTGTGGCCTCCCTGCATTAATCCCAATTTTCTGATACTTTTGAGATAATAAAACCCACTTTAAACAGAAATGTAACATGAAGACTGAAATGAAGTGAGAAGAGGGATAAAATTAGAAACCATTGCCAGCCTAGTTAGAGGGCAGTATTCAATTATGTCGGTAGTTATCAGATATGAGTTACTATAGAGAACCGAGAAGACAACTACAGAACCAAAATTTGGGCATTTCAGACAAATTTTGTTAGGATTTTAAGAGAGATTCATATGTAAACAAACCAACCTGATAATAATTATTTGATGCTACAACTATAAGAAGTTCACTAATTTGACACTGTTCATTCATATCTGTGGAGAACACCCTAAGTTATCAAATGATGAGATGAATTACATTACGACCAAGAGGCCGATGTCCTATAACTGTCTGCTAATGATAAGTAATGATCCATCCACTATTTGGCAATTATTTATGTTTAAATTCTACGACCGTCGATTACCACAGGAAAGGGAGCTCGTGTTCATCATTTGTTTACAAATTGCTTGAGCATTATTCTGGGTATGAACTTTTTTTTATTACTTTTGATTATTTGTGGGAGGAGTTTCCGAAGTGAAAATGTGAAACTTCTTCCCAGACGAATGTGACATGTGAAACTAGCGATCATTCCGCCGCTCGCACTCGATTTAGCGTTGACTGCCACACTGGTTCGCTTACCAGCGTCTGCGTATTAAAATAATACGGCATGTTACATTAACAGTAGCACATACTGCAAATTCATGTTACGTATCTTCCCGCAGAGGCATGTACTTGATCGAGTCGTCATTCCTTTTAGTAAGAAGAAGCTGCGTGTCTGTAATCCTGCACACCAACAACAGCTCATATTTCTGTAGGTCTTTTGATTGTTCACATTTCAGGTATGACAAATGTTAATGTTTTTCAGCTGCTGAGAGGAAGCAAATTTTTATATTAGAGCAGTGCCGATGAATGTCCATCCGCTCCCTGAACTTGAGAGCCAGCACATTTTCAGTTCTTTTTACGACATTATAGAGACTTACGAGAAGAAGAATCATTCATGTCACATAACAAATGAGCAAATCCATCTTTTATCATGTAACACCAACATCCTGACGACGTATAAACTGTGACTTCATCGACCACTTCCAGTATATGTGTGACTTCAGGCAGACTACAGTTCGCTGTTTTAGAGCGATGAAATAATCTTTTCTTTTTACACCAAGTGCTTCTGAGGCAGGGCAATATTACTTTGTGTTGTCAGTTCTTTGCATTTAGACTAAGGTCTCGTTTCTAGAAGGACGCTATCCAAACTATGTAATAACAGTATGACACTAACCGACCGGTGGTAGCATGGAGAACAGACGCTGTTTCAGTGAACTGCATGTCATTGTCACTCACATAATTCACCGCTCGTTTCACTTGGCCAAGCAGCCCTGGACGAGGTCCTCTTTGCGCTGCGGACTCTAAGGTTATTTACGTGGAATCGATTCCTGTACCTAGCTAACTGTTGCAGTAGGCGATAACCATTGGATCCAACAGCTGGGTGAAGCATTTCGAATGAATTTCAGCCATACTTACACACACACACACACACACACACACACACACACACACACACAGGTAGCCGATAGCTGCGTTACGTTACGGAAAATCAATTGCGTTTCTGCTAGTACCCCTACAGTGAGTTTTGGTGTGGCATATATTTTTGTCGATATTTATCCCTACGAAATGACTTTATTAGTTTATTGTACCTGTTTCCACGCGATCGCATTTAGTATCAGTTCACCACTGTCATCTGTGGAATATCAACCCAAATTTTCCTGTATCTCCGTTGTAATACCAGGAAACTATTGCTGTAATCGACAGGCTCCACCATGTCTTATAAGCAACCGACATAAATTATCTGAGCGTATTTATTACTCCTTATCAGTAACTATGAGCGGCAGCGGCAACAGGTCGATATGAGACACACAATGTTGTTGGCGCGTATATAAATCTTCTGGGAAGGGCAGTGCTACTTGTTTACCCTATGAACTGGCTTCACAATGCTGATTATACAATTCGTAGTTATATCTAACAACTGCCTTGTTATGCTAAAGGGAGTATATGCGTCGAAAACATAGCCCATTTCACTCGATCAGCGAAAAACTTAGGATTTTTGTTAATCACTTCAGTACTTACAAAGAATGCATACACTCCCTGACTGTCGCATAGTATCGAAATGTGTATACAATTGCTCCCACAAGTTATGTTTAATTTTCTTCTCGGGCTCTTACGGTAATTTTGTAACACACTAGACTTGCTAATCCAAGTGTTCCTTGAAGTTATTGGTGCCGGATTGTGGCAAGTGCTGGGTTATTGATAGCGCCTTAAATTTAGTGTAAACACATAGGGACTATAATTTCTTAAATCCAAAGATACATCCATTTTCACAGAAAACTTAGTCCTTTAGTGTATACATATACAGTAGTATTACTCACTATGAAAGAGCTCCCAAATTTAAAGTTGTCGCAGTGATGATACCTGACAGCGCTTTGCTATACCACACAAGTCCTTTACAAATTGTTCATCGGTACTGAATGTTTCTGATTGTTGCGTAATGTACTGCAGGAAGACGTCAGCAGCTTCAACACTAGCAGTGTTAGATACGTCATATTCCCTCTTCCTACATTCTCTCCGTCATCATTTTCGACGTAACTTTCCTGTACGCTTTTTGTTACCTCTTCGTCTGTTAGTGTTTGATCGTAAGTAGTACAACACAGTACTCAGCAGCAATGTCATTCTGCGAAGAATCTCAGTTCAACTTATCTGGAGCTCCTGATTGAGGTCTAGCTTAACGGTGTTTCCTTTTAGAATCCATGATAGTGAACCCTAACGAAAGGCAGAATTTCAAACATGTATAGCATTATTTCACAGTGTAACGAACTATCAACATTGTTGCACACGATCCCACCTTTGGATCCTTTCATTTTCAGTACTTTTCTCCGAAAGGCTTCTGTTGTTTATATCTTCTGTTTATATATTGATTCTTTCTAAATCCTTTTTTAATTCATTGAAACAGCTCGTTGTGGACTTCTTACCCCACAAATATTTGAAAATCTTATTAATTTACTGCCTTGCATTCAAAATAAATGTCAAATAAACATGAGTCTTCTTTTTCTCATTACATTTTAAATATTTTCTGTATTTTCATATATTTCAGCATTAATTAGTAATTTCCAATCTTCCACAGTGTTTTGTGGACCTAATAGTTCCCTTGTAGTTCGCCTTTGTACTACTTCTAATTTAATTTATCTAAACTGTAGTTTAATTCCAGGCATTCCCTTGCATATAGGTACTGTGGCTTCACTACTCTGTTGTAATGCTTTGTTTGTATTTTTGCATAGGCACTTTTTATTGTAGAGATGTTTGGTGATACTATATACTCTCCCCATTTTATGTAATCTTTCCTCTATTGCAGATTTTTCTAAAACATTTTCTTGGATTGTTGCCCCTAGATAATTGAATTTTTTTACCTTCTCTGTGTGGCCAATGTCTGTTTTCAGGAATTTTTGAGCATTCTCAACGTTTGTTAAAATTTTCTTTTTGCTGCAGAAAATTCTGAACCCAGTTCTGCTGGCTGTTTCTTCCAGGAGACTTATTTGTGTTATAGCAGATGCCACATTTTCAGAAAGTATAGCAAAATCATCTGCAAATGTAAGACAGTTGATTTCGATCCTTTTGCTTCCTCTTCCTCGCCTTATCTGCAAAATGTTGAGTTCAATATGTTTTCCATTCCAAATTCTCACCGTTTTCTCTAACACACTATTAAAAAGAATTAGGGATAGGCCATCACCTTGTCGTACACCTGTTTCTATTTTGAAAGGCTGTGAAATTTCTCCAATAAATTTTACTTTGCAGACTGTATCTGTAAGTGCTTCACGGATTAAGTTTGACAGTTTAGACTTCACAACAAATTTTCGAATTATTTTATCTACAGTTTCTCTGCCAACAGTACCGAAGGCTTTTTTGAAATCCACAAACATATCTTCGATTTCCTTTGAATTAAGTAATCTGTGGCGAATTACTGACTTAGGATTAAACATTTGTTCTAAGTAAGACACTCTTTTCCTAAAATCACGTTGATATTTACCTAAATGACTGCCTTTTGTCTCTTCTATTCTGCTTAATAAAGTCTTGGAAAATACTATATACACTACCGGCAATAAAGGGATTCTCTGTAGTTGTTTACATCCTGGTTACTACATTTTCTTGTGGTGTGGATGTATCAAGGCAACTTTCCATTCCTCTAGGATTTTTTCTGTTTCCCATATTTCTTCAAAGAGTTAAGTTAGCTCATTTGCTATATTTGGCCAGGACCATTTTAAAAGTTCATCTGTAATAAAATCTTAGCGACTAAGTTTGTTGGTTTTGAGGGTTTTAATTACTTCTTCAAATTCTTCTGATGTTGGTGGTAAATCTTCTTTCAAATTTTCATTAATATTTGAGAATTCGAGTTTATGACTTGCTTTGGGACAGTTCAGAAGCTGATGAAAATGTCTAGCGAGTATTGCTTAACCCAATTCTAGTGTTTTCACTTTTGAAACACACATTTGGATCCTGGGACCCCATTAATTTCTTCTCAAAAGTTTGATAAAAGACACAGGTTTTATTATTTAAAAAGTTTTATATATTTCCAAAAGTTTCTCCTTCCCAATTGCTTGTTTGGTATCTCTGTTTAACACAGCTGTTTCACTTCATTGTTATTTAAATTGATCTTTATCTTCAATTTTCTTTGAGCTGTTCCATTTTCCCCACTTTTTTCCCTCTATGCTATGGCCTCTTTGCGTGTTCCATTCCATCATATGTTCCTTGTTTTTACTGACCCAGATGTTTTATGTGCAGCATTATTACTTGCTTTGGATATTTCTTGCCAGTTGCCATGTTTAGCCACTTTAATTCCGTCTTGATAGTTTTTAATTGATTCTTTTGTTGCAGTAAGTCTGTCTGTATTTATTTCATTAACCTTTTAGACGTTCTTTGTTCTTTATTAGGTAAGAGTTTGTCTTTAGTCTTAGAGAGGTAACAGTCAGAAACGAATTCACCATTCCTTACTACTTTCACATTCTTAATTTCCATTGTACTTTTTGCGAAATAGAGACGTGATCTAACTGACATCCTTCTAACATTGCGTCTGGAGATATCCACGTTTTAGCTTTTCTTGAGAGTTACCTGAAGTAGGTTGACAATAGTGAGAGCTTTGACATAAATTGAGTAGCCTCATACCATTTGAGCTGGTTCTTCTATGAGGTGGCTATTGTTCTACTACACTTCTGAATTTATTTTTTCTGTCTATTTGCACACTGAAGTCGCCTAACAGTAATATGGTGTTCATCTTTGGATATTTCACTTTCTAAAATATCCCAAAATTCCTTCATTTATTGTTATATGGCAATTAAAAAGTGTTTATATCTTGCTTTTACATTCAGTTGATAGGGAAGATATTCTCTCTGTGGTAGATTAATTCTCTTACACTTCCTGTTATACTTTTATGGATATAGGAAGATGTACCCAAAAGTAGCATCTGATTCACAACTGCTGGTTTGCCTTTGAAGATTCTGTAGTTGCAAATGTCTATTACATTTTCATCAAGGAACCTTGTTTCTCGAACTGTTAAAATTTGAATTTTGTTTTTCCCTGGAAATGTTTCTAGTTGTTTTTTACGGGTCTTCAGTAGAGAATTTACATTTCAAGTGCCTAAAAAGCAGTTCTTTTTGAATTTTATTTGTGAAGGATTCCAAGGTTGTACCGATTCAACCTTCTGATTGCAGTTGTTAGGAGTCTCTAGAATCCTTGGTCCAAATACTTTGTGTGACACAGTGGTAGGTTTATCTCTCGAGTTACGACCTAGGGTAATGCATTCATTTTGCGGACCTTCCATACTGCAAATAAAATTGTCTCACATACAAAATAAGGAATTAGATTCCAAGATAAGATCGGATTTTTAGTTCGAAATTTGATTTTTTGTTCTTGGTTTACTCCATTAGACTCTTCCATTCTCCCCACATTGGGAATTAAATCAGACCTCCTCTTCCGCCTTCGAGACAGTTGGTCGTGTTTCACGTGTAACCATAGTCAGGGTCTTCACAGGTTACTACCAACTGGAGCCAGATGAACCCAGGATTTTTAACAAGACTGTTACTCCCCCGCCCCTCCCGTACTGCTTCCTCGTTACTTGCTAGGTGGCCAACCGGATATGGGACCGGTAATAGTGTTGTTGTCTCGTTTTGTTATTGTTGTCTCGTTTTGTTTTAACGACTTCTGTTTAAGCAATACCTGAAATACGAGGAATGGAGGCGCTGTGATTTTGAAACATGTGAGTTGTTAATGCAGTTGTGACATCTTTCGACTATACCCGAGAAGTCCAGTTTCGTATCACACTTAATAATTAGAAGTGCTGTTCTGCTAGTTTTTCAACCAGTTCTGCATATTTACAGTTCCCTTTGATGAAGTGTCAGTATGAAACCATCAGCACATGAATAAAAAAGTTGGCGGGGAGGAAGATTTTCAGACTACTAACGGGCGAGAGTGTTTCTGATTTTCTGAACAAAGCGCTGGTATGATGCTGCATTGAACAAATATAGGACGTCTAATATCCACTCTAGACAGCCGATAAAAAAGTGCGAGCTTAAGAAGAATTTTATAAATACGCAGTTGACTGAAAGGAGTATACAATATTTACATTTAGTGTATTCAAACGACTTAAGTAAAATTAAATATCTGCAGTATATGTGCTCAACAATAGAAAAAGTTTGAATGCCATGGTGGGAATGTGAGCTATGACGTCTTATTTGCTGTATTGTATGAACTTACTTCTCAGTCTAATATGAATTAGTCTCATACGTCGATTGAAAATTACCTCAATGCATGAAGGAAATGTAATTCGATTACTTATTCCATGTGTACTTACGTCTGCCTGCATGTGTTGCAGTCGTCAACTAGGTAGATGTATCACGTAACAACTGATCGTTTTCATCCTTGCTATTCTGCTCTTATCGTAATGAAGTGACTGCCATCTTCATCCAAAATTATCAGTACGAACAACAGTAAGATGTCAGCATCATTAAAGTGATCTGAATACCAAAGACTCGCTTTTTATCCTCCTCTTCCTTAACTCATATGATGAGTGCATCTGCCAGGTTCTAAATTGTGTCCTTCCAAGTTGGAGCAGCTCTCTGCGATGGTGGAACAGAGAGGTTGTAGCATTCTTACACTCGGATCTTATATGTTTCGTTACTCAAGCAGGTGTCCGTATCGAAAACTTGTATGTTTATTGGCCATATATCATAAATGACACTCCAATGAATCTCCTGCCTACCGACGTGTCGCAGCCGGGGTTTTCGACCTCATAATTACGGCTTTCATGCAGGCTACACTGTGATTTAGAGACATGAATTTGGGCCATATGGTTGTGACGTACTGTAGTATGTAGATGCGTTCAGACAAATGCCAGCATATTGAAAGAAACAGAATAAAATTTAGTGACGGTTTCAAAATGTTAATGAGTTATGGACCTCTAATAGAAAGGAAAATTATCAGGAACTCAAAGTTCTAGGCCAGAGAAAATCTGAAGTATACGAATCGTGGGAAGAAGGACGTGCTTTATTTGCAGATAAAATGACTGAATTCCACTTTACTATTAGACAATCTCGGCGCTAAACTACCGTAAACTGTAAATTCTTGAGTTGTAAAGACCCTGACGAAGTATCACTCCCAGAGACTTTCTGTTACAAAGAAGAATGGTAACTTCATGACAGGTGATGAAGTACGGATTTCGAAGTTCTTAACAAGGTCCTGGATTTCACTGCGTTCAAACATCAGTTTTTTCAGGTATAAAAGCTAGTTGAAGTTCACTATGCAGCAAAGAAAGGTATTGTGGTCGTATGGTGGTCTGTCTGCCACACAATACAGCTCGTTCTATATAGCTGACGCCAAACTGCCTGCTGCGTACCGACGAAAGATGTCGGTAGGAACAATAACACGTACGAGAACTGTACGTAATAGTGCCTGCTCTCAAACTTCAAAACAAATAACCACTCATTGACTAGAAGATTAGTACAGCACCTGTCGATTAGTCCACATTGAATCCTTCTATTTGTTCATTTGTTTGTTCATTAAAAAGTTTGTTAAGAAAGAAATGGTTAAAAAATTACACTGAAACGCACCTATAATAGATGCTCTGCAGCTCTGTGTTATACCACGGAGTTAACAGTTAAGCTTTTTAATAAAATCTGTATTATTTACAGCAACTATGTAGAGAAAAGGAAAGATATCATAGAAAAAAATTACTTGAAAGAACTTCAAATGACACTTGATTAAACACTTTGCGTCAACATGCCGATACGTTAGTAGTATGGCTGTGGGTACTCTGCCCCGCTTTGCACTTAAATAATCTTAAAACTACCAGTCCTAATGCAGGTTAGCTACAGGCCAGCGACAAAGGCATGGTGTCGAAAGCCACACCCCATAATCTTTGACTTCATCATCATCACGCCCTTAGCGTCAGGATTTCACATAGAACAAGTCCCGCCCAATCACCCCCTCCCTGCATATTCATTGTCTGCTTAGCCCTGCTCCTGACCAGCCCCCAGTTCCACCCACGTTAGTCGAAGACACTTCTCCAAGGGTACAATATAAGTGTGTGTGTGTGTGTGTGTGTGTGTGTGTGTGTGTGTGTGTTATATTGTGTGTGATTGTTATACTGTTACGATATTCAGTAATAAGTAACAAATTTAAGTTGTCAATAGAATATGAATGCATATTATTACAGGAATGAAAACATTTATAGCGAATTGAACAGTATGGAACAAAAAATTAGTGTGAGGCTAATTAATGTCAACAAGGAAGAATTTTCATTAAGTAATTCACATAGTTTAATACGTTCCTTTAGGGAAACAGCAGAGTCAACATACATCCCGTTTACTTGGGGCTCCCAAAACTTTAAAGCGATTTCCCAAAAGCGCTTTTGGTTGGTAATGTAAACAAAATCTAATCGGAAATCCGCTTCTAGTTGCTGGTTTTACCATTCCTCAATCGACTTTCGCTCCCTTGTAAACGCAACCAGTTTTGAAACGTGTTTGGGCTGTCAGGTTTTGTCTTGCATTTAAAAATTTTCGGCTAATATAGACAGTGAAGGATAAGTAGAAATATTAAACTGAAGTTGCTTACACCTCGTCTAATTGAAGATAAATAGAAATCAGAAACTGTAACAGCTGTTTCCCAGTTGCCATATTTGGGTTAGCAAATCCGTATCAGATCTTAGCGTGTAAACATGACAGCGAAAAACCGTTTCCGAAATTTGCTTATCGTTTTTCGGAAGATGTGTTGCACGTAAACGTAGTGATGCAATGAGAAACAAAAAAAAAAATGCTCTTGGACCTGTCATGTTGATAGTAAGCGAAGGGTGCAGGCGATTGACTCGATTGTCTAAAATTAGATTTATACACAAACAAGTCAAAGTCGATTTGCTTATCTATCTACAGTTAGCTTAATAAAATTAAAGAATGTAATAATGACATGAAGTAGATATGTCTAATGGAAGCAGTAAGATATTTGCATTTCTAAAGTATTTCGTTACTATTTGCATGTGTAATGGTTCGATTTTAACTTGTATATTCTTCCGATGCCCTCCCTACACATTATAAATGAGATTAATTTAGGGACTATAAAGTTTTGCGGCTGTCGCTGTGTGACAAGTTCGTGTCCTATGTGCTGTTGCAAACATCTCAGAAAAATAGACTCTTGCTATAATTTATAGTGTCTGTTGTCAACCAAAAGTTGTAGGCAATTTTGTGTCATTTAGACCAGTTCTTGTTTTTCCCCTTCTTCTTCGATAATGGTGATGTGTATGTTTGTCCCATTGTGGGCTTGCCGGAAATAAACGCTTCAATGTTTTATGGCTATAATGTATGTTCTTCAAGCTTTGCTAGTTGTTTTTCCACCCTTAAAACTCTTCAGTAGAACTGCTCAGTGAATAATATTCCATGTGTATTGATCCAGCAAGAACAAAGTAATCTGGCTGTCTTTTGGAACTACAGTCGAAACTGGTGTTTGTTTCACACATATTGTCTGAATTCTGAACTTTGTTTTCAACTATGCTGTGGTTCCACTTTCTCTAAGTTCAAATTATTCTTTGAGGATACAGTTTTTGGTTTTAACTTTGGATGACTTTTCTCTCATTAAAGTCTGTTTCTACATGGGATATTACCTTTATTACCAATTCTATGTTATTCACCAGCCACAGCTGGACTGAAAGTGTCAAGATACAACATTATCAAAATACATGAATACAACTCTACTATGATAGTAATTTAATACCTCTAAGACATATTTAAGTTATAAATTAGATTACGATAATATCACAACAATAAAATAGATACAAGTACATAATGAAATTAAATATAACAGTTGCTGCTGGAGTCATGGAACTGAGCAGCAGCTGAAGTAAACACTATCCTATTAGTAGAGAAGAATTCTGCAATATTGAAGATGGGTTGCTCTTTTAGCTTACACAAAATAGTAGTTTTAAACTGCTCCCATGGTAAAGACTGAAGTCATGAGGTAGAGCATTAAACAATTTTAGGGCCACCATTGGGATGCTGTTTTTTGTCTTTGCTAATCAACACCTTGGCATGTCGATGCTGTCTATGTTGCGAGTGCTGTATTTGTGAACTTCATTTCTCTTCCTGTAGATATCATGGTTTCTCTTTATGTGGAAGAGGCAGTTCAATATATACAGGCAGTAAACAGTCTGAACTCATAACGTGATGAAAATTGGTATACAGTGGTCTGTTTTTTTGCTTGAAATAATGATCCTCATTGCTTTCTTTTGCAGTAAAAGTACATTCTTGCAGCCTGCACAATGGCCCCAAAACAACAGCCCATAACTGATGTGGCTATGGAACATTGCATAGTACACAGGTAGCAGGTACTGTTCTGGTACTATACTTTCTGGTTCCTCTAGAGATACAGGACCCGTGAAACTTTGGAACATACATGTTTCGTGTGCTGTTGCCAGTTAACTTGGTATCAATGACAGAGTCCAGAAGGTTAACATCTGCTGTGGTACCCAGTGCACCAGTATTGCTGAGTCTGCATATCATCCTCTGAGTTTTTTCTTCATTAATTTTCATTTTGTTCATGATAAAGCAGGCCTCAGCTTCACTGAACAAGACTTCTGCTTGTTGGACTGCCTGATCAACATTCTCTCCTTTTGAGAACAAGGTTGTATCACTGAGTAAAGAGTAAAGAATTCAGTGGTAAACTGTCTTCTCCTGTGTTTGCTGTGGAAGTACCTAGCACAGCTGAGGCCAATTCAGCAGCTGCTTAGTAATGTGTCTTGTAATTTACTAGCAAGATTTCCCACCTAGCAAGATACTAATTTAATATTCACCTCCAAAACTATTAAAACTGTTCTGTACTCTTGCATAACTTTTAAATGTATTGTAATTCCATAACTATGACCTGAAATCAACTTTTATTCTTTGAAGAAGCTACTGAATTCTACATGTAAACTTCACTGCGGTGTAACTAAAGAACAATTTCCTTTTTTTATTGTTGTTATAATATGTTAGCCTTGCCACTGCGTGTTCTATCATGCGATGTTCCACAACTTAAGTATTAAATTAGTTTCAGTGACCAGGTGCTAGTGACAGGGTGTGAAGGGGATTCAGGTGGTATAATATAAAATTTCTACAATATCTATGCACATTTCCATTCTTGTATTTGTACAGTGAAAGTGAAGAATTAACATGACAGTAAAATATCAAAGCTATTAATGTTCAGATAGTCTCATATGAGCAGCATACAGTCAAGATTAGATTTCATGATGCAGTCTTTGTTCATTTTCTATTAAAAATAAAAAGCTAGTGTTAATATAAAATAAGTCATTTAACTAATACTGCTAGTTCTGCTGTGGCCTCATGGCAGTCAATGTGTTAAATGTTATAGATGTTAAAACTTAATGTCACAGACATAACACTTCCACTTAACTTATAGTGAAGGACTGTACTTAAAAAAGTGCAGTGTCAAATTTATGAAATAATAAAGAGCGTTAAGATAACAGATTTAATGTGAAACATTTAATTTCAGCATAGAAAAATGTTAGGCTTTCCCAAGTTTCTGTGACATACAAATTTATTCCCTTCCTTGTCAAGCAATTTAACTACATTTTTCACATTGTTTCCTTCCAGCTTGTCCAACAAATTAGTGTAAAGGCACTCATTCTGAATCTAGTCTAATAATAACCCACTGCTGATGAAAAGTTTTCATTTCTACAAGAGGCAATGAATGAATCTATGACTGTTTCTTCTCAAACAGTCTGGTTTGCATTAGGTATGAAATGGAAGTGTGTGCCATTTTCAGACAACAACCTTACTTAAACTTTGTATTTTCTGATGGTGTAGAGATTGTGCACTTGAGTGTTTGAAGAGATCTGGTATTATTCCAATTCATCTCTACCTGGCCAGCATAGCTTTGTCCCATCCTCCACTGGTGTATCTATCACAATAACTTTCTGTTAGGGATTTTGTTGAACATAAAATTATAGGTCTAAATGAGGTAAATGAATTATTTTAGTCTTCTGTTTCTAAAATGGAAAGAGATGTTTCCAAATATTGTATGAAACTTTTTGGCGGTCTCTAAATGATTTACTAGAACAATGAAAAAGCAAGGTAACATTTAATATCAAATACAATGTACCAAAAGACATTATTATTTACACACCATCAGTCCATTTTCAGTAAAAATATGAATTATATATCATTATGGTGTGACATATTGTACAGCTTCAGAAATTGTACACTATGACTTCCAAATTGATATACAGGAAGACAAAATCTATTGCATTTCAAAATTCAGCACTTTGATTTTACTTTTCTTGGAACTATATGTGTGAATTAACATTGAAAACACAAAAATGGATAGCTATATCCTTTATGTATTTAAGAAAATAAATTGAAGAAAACACAATTATTTACTGTACTGATGAAAATGGATGTGAAAGATATATTCTCTTACATGTAATTCTATTAAAGAAAACCAGGGGACAACAAACTGAAATTAACAGAGGTTCTACTGCATCCCTGGCCATCTTGATTGTTGGTTAGTAATGGTCTGGAGTAGGGAGGGAAAGAGGAGGGTAAACTGGAGGAATAGAGGCCGTGTGTAAAGCCCTACAAATTAATTTTTCTATAATAGAAGTGGATTAGAACAATAATAGTCATTCATCTTGATATGTACTAATTTGTTTCCACACTTTGCACACTTGTAACTTTCCACAGAATTGTTATACACCTCTACATACTTGTAATTTTTCATCTCTAACCACAATCGCTGAATATAGCAAATATGAAAAAAATCTGATGTTTCGTTTCAAAACATATACATTTTTTGTTGTTCATATAGAATGAACCATTAATATGTGTGTTCTTCACATTCACTACAAAATTGATCAAATACCCATTTCTGACCCATCTGATCTATAACAGTCCCCTGGGAGTTAAATAAGTTGCTTGGTTTGGGAGCAGGGGGCCAAACAGTGATGTAATCGCTCCTATCGGATTAGGGAAGGATGGGGAAGGAAGTCGGCCGTGCTCTTTCAAAGGAACCATCCCAGCATTTGCCTGAAGCCATTTAGGGAAATGGCAGAAAACCTAAATCAGGGTAGCTGAACATGGGTTTGAACCATTGTCCTCCAGACAACATTTGCTCTCATAGAAGCTATCACTTTTGGAACAGCTGTTGACTTTCAAGATATTAATGAATTATTGGAGGGTTTTTATGGTATATACATATTCCAATAAATGCACAAGTTAATATGAACAAAAGGAATATACTCTTACTTTGATATGTACAGTGCAACTGGGAGTTAACAATGTCTTCTACAGGGTGGCTACCAATTTATGACATTTTAAATGTTGTTGTTGTTGTTGTGGTCTTCAGTCCTGAGACTGGTTTGATGCAGCTCTCCATGCTACTCTATCCTGTGCAAGCTTTTTCATCTCCCAGTACCTACTGCAACCTACATCCTTCTGAATCTGCTTAGTGTATTCATCTCTTGGTCTCCCTCTACGATTTTTACCCTCCACGCTGCCCTCCAATACTAAATTGGTGATCCCTTGATGCCTCAGAACATGTCCTACCAACCGATCCCTTCTTCTGGTCAAGTTGTGCCACAAACTTCTCTTCTCCCCAATCCTATTCAATACTTCCTCATTAGTTATGTGATCTACCCATCTAATCTTCAGCATTCTTCTGTAGCACCACATTTCGAAAGCTTCTATTCTCTTCTTGTCCAAACTATTTATCGTCCATGTTTCACTTCCATACATGGCTACACTCCATACGAATACTTTCAGAAATGACTTCCTGACACTTAAATCAATACTGGATGTTAACAAATTTCTCTTCTTCAGAAACGCTTTCCTTGCCATTACCAGCCTACATTTTATATCCTCTCTACTTCGACCATCATCAGTTATTTTGCTCCCCAAATAGCAAAACTCCTTTACTACTTTAAGTGCCTCATTTCCTAATCTAATTCCCTCAGCATCACCCGACTTAATTAGACTACATTGCATTATCCTTGTTTTGCTTTTGTTGATGTTCATCTTATATCCTCCTTTCAAGACACTGTCCATTCCATTCAACTGCTCTTCCAAGTCCTTTGCTGTCTCTGACAGAATTACAATGTCATCGGCGAACCTCAAAGTTTTTATTTCTTCTCCATGAATTTTAATACCTACTCCGAATTTTTCTTTTGTTTCCTTTACTGCTTGCTCAATATACAGATTGAACAACATCGGGGAGAGGCTACAACCCTGTCTTACTCCCTTCCCAACCACTGCTTCCCTTTCATGTCCCTCGACTCTTATAACTGCCATCTGGTTTCTGTACAAATTGTTAATAGCCTTTCGCTCCCTGTATTTTACCCCTGCCACCTTTAGAATTTGAAAGAGAGTATTCCAGTCAACATTGTCAAAAGCTTTCTCTAAGTCTACAAATGCTAGAAACGTAGGTTTGCCTTTCCTTAATCTTTCTTCTAAGATAAGTCGTAAGGTCAGTATTGCCTCACGTGTTCCAGTGTTTCTACGGAATCCAAACTGATCTTCACCGAGGTTGGCTTCTACTAGTTTTTCCATTCGTCTGTAAAGAATTCGTGTTAGTATTTTGCAGCTGTGACTTATTAAGCTGATAGTTCGGTTATTTTCACATCTGTCAACACCTGCTTTCTTTGGGATTGGAATTATTATATTCTTCTTGAAGTCTGAGGGTATTTCGCCTGTTTCATACATCTTGCTCACCAGATGGTAGAGTTTTGTCAGGACTGTCTCTCCCACGGCCGTCAGTAGTTCCAATGGAATATTGTCTACTCCGGGGGCCTTGTTTCGACTCAGGTCTTTCAGTGCTCTGTCAAACTCTTCACGCAGTATCATATCTCCCATTTCATCTTCATCTACATCCTCTTCCATTTCCATAATATTGTCCTCAAGTACATCGCCCTTGTATAGACCCTCTATATACTCCTTCCACTTTTCTGCTTTCCCTTCTTTGCTTAGAACTGGGTTTCCATCTGAGCTCTTGATATTCATACAAGTCGTTCTCTTATCTCCAAAGGTCTCTTTAATTTTCCTGTAGGCGGTATCTATCTTACCCCTAGTGAGATAGGCCTCTACATCCTTACATTTGTCCTCTAGCCATCCCTGCTTAGCCATTTTGCACTTCCTGTCGATCTCATTTTTGAGACGTTTGTATTCCTTTTTGCCTGTTTCACTTACTGCATTTTTATATTTTCTCCTTTCATCAATTAAATTCAATATTTCTTCTGTTACCCAAGGATTTCTACTAGCCCTCGTCTTTTTACCTACTTGATCCTCTGCTGCCTTCACTACTTCATCCCTCAAAGCTACCCATTCTTCTTCTACTGTATTTATTTCCCCCATTCCTGTCAATTGCTCCCTTATGCTCTCCCTGAATCTCTGTACAACCTCTGGTTCTTTTAGTTTATCCAGGTCCCATCTCCTTAAATTCCCACCTTTTTGCAGTTTCTTCAGTTTTAATCTACAGGTCATAACCAATAGATTGTGGTCAGAGTCCACATCTGCCCCTGGAAATGTCTTACAATTTAAAACCTGGTTCCTAAATCTCTGTCTTACCATTATATAATCTATCTGATACCTTTTAGTATCTCCAGGGTTCTTCCATGTATACAACCTTCTTTCATGATTCTTAAACCAAGTGTTAGCTATGATTATGTTGTGCTCTGTGCAAAATTCTACCAGGCGGCTTCCTCTTTCATTTCTGTCCCCCAATCCATATTCACCTACTATGTTTCCTTCTCTCCCTTTTCCTACACTCGAATTCCAGTCACCCATGACTATTAAATTTTCGTCTCCCTTCACAATCTGAATAATTTCTTTTATTTCATCATACATTTCTTCAATTTCTTCGTCATCTGCAGAGCTAGTTGGCATATAAACTTGTACTACTGTAGTAGGTGTGGGCTTCGTATCTATCTTGGCCACAATAATGCGTTCACTATGCTGTTTGTAGTAGCTTACCCGCATTCCTATTTTCCTATTCATTATTAAACCTACTCCTGCATTACCCCTATTTGATTTTGTGTTTATAACCCTGTAGTCACCTGACCAGAAGTCTTGTTCCTCCTGCCACCGAACTTCACTAATTCCCACTATATCTAACTTCAACCTATCCATTTCCCTTTTTAAATTTTCTAACCTACCTGCCCGATTAAGGGATCTGACATTCCACACTCCAATCCGTAGAACGCCAGATTTCTTTCTCCTGATAACGACATCCTCTTGAGTAGTCCCCGCCCGGAGATCCGAATGGGGGACTATTTTACCTCCGGAATATTTTACCCAAGAGGACGCCATCATCATGTAATCATACAGTAAAGCTGCATGCCCTCGGGAAAAATTACGGCTGTAGTTTCCCCTTGCTTTCAGCCGTTCGCAGTACCAGCACAGCAAGGCCGTTTTGGTTATTGTTACAAGGCCAGATCAGTCAATCATCCAGACTGTTGCCCTTGCAACTACTGAAAAGGCTGCTGCCCCTCTTCAGGAACCACACGTTTGTCTGGTCTCTCAACAGATACCCCTCCGTTGTGGTTACACCTACGGTACGGCTATCTGTATCGCTGAGGCACGCAAGCCTCCCCACCAATGGCAAGGTCCATGGTTCATGGGGGGGAGGATTTTTTAAATGTATATGGGTTCAAATTTCTAATATTGATCGTACTGAAAGTTTATTCTGACACAATACAACCACCTTGGAATTTGAATATGTGGGGGAAGTGCATGTGAATCACATATAGTAACTTGTCACGATTATATATTCTACAATTTAGCTGAAATTTAATGTAACTAACAGACACAAACATCACAAGCATTGTCACTCCCCTTCAAAGGGCTTCTTGATGATGTCCCAGTGCCAAAAAAGTGTTGCTTGTTAGTGTCAAAGTAAAAGGTTTGTAGTACATATTAGTATATTTGCAGTTAGTAAAAGATTTCAAGAATATACAAATATTTAGTAATCTGAATTGCATCAAGTACCACCTAGAGCATATAAACAGGTTCTTATGTAGCACGTACATGTCTTCATAGCCAATGGAACTACCATGGGGATAAGTATTTGAAAAGCAAATATTTAATTATTTTTAGCAGTATACTTCAGGTGCAAGAATACAAACATACCTTATAATTGTTGAGTACAAATACAAAATCTTTAACATCAGTCTATTTTTTTTGTATGACTGCACCTTGTGTCATGCCAGTCATATGAAACTGACTGACAGAAAGAAATGTTTATAAAAATTTTTGTTACCCCGAGTAACAATACTTACCAAAATAACAGTTTTTTCAACTACTCCTATCTTTTATGCAGAACAAAATCAAAAAGCTGCTATATTATTGCTGAAGTAATCATTTGCATCCAATAGGTCTCTCTCACATGACATATTAAAATATGTCTGCATCTATGTAATTTTAAACTGTACAGTGTAAATTTTATATGAGAATTCGTGATACTACAGTTCAATCTGAAAAGGTTACCAAGAGAATATTAAGCCAATAATTAATTGTTGACAGAGTCTCCATGTAAAAATGAATGCAACAGATTCTGCAATGACTTACTTTTACTAGCTCACTATAATTTTTGTAACTACTTAACACTTTGGAATAAAACGAATGTGGGAACAAGTTTTAGGTGAGACATTATTGGATATCTGATAGTTCAAATTGTCAGTTGATTTTAGTAGTGTGATATGCTCAACAGTAATGACAAAGTCCAATGGTTACGAATTATTTCATTCTGGGTGGTTAAAAGAACCTCAGTGTATACTACAGTGAAACAACTCTGTCTCAAAGTGATAAAAGCGTGTGTCCCAGCTTCAGATAAAATTTAAATTTTTCTCGAATGTTTTTAAATAAGTTATAACCCCAATTAAATGATGCCTGTTACATCATGGAGCAAAATATCATTATTGGCACACTTTCCAAAAATACAGTGTGATTAGTGTTGTATAAGAACTGAATACAGTGTGTAGCACATTCCATTTCTCCTTATGACAAAAAAAAATTGTCTTCACTGGAGAACTCTAGGTCTTCTGATTTCACACATAATTCATGTGCAGTTTGGAAACGATCCGTCCAGCCCTTTTTAGAACCAGTTTCAACTGCACACATCGTACACTTCAAACTTTTCTGTTGCCCTTCCTCGTGAGTATTTTATTGATGTTGTACACTACCTTAAGTAAACTCCTTACCTCATACATAGCACTGGTAGGTAGGCAAACATTCGTTATCTTTAACAGGAGCCATTATTTCACTCGGCTTTTGTGAGTTTGCTGTAGAAATATACCGCTTCAAAGGTCTGCGGTAATTGTACTCATTTCCTCAAACTTCACATTTAAAAGCTCACATCTCATAACACTGTTGCTACGTAGAAGCAGAAGCAGTAAAACAGCGTTACAACGACGACGCAAAAAGTTTGAAAATCACAAAGGAAATGCAAATGCCGTTAAAGTACACAAGTAGAAGCGGTAAACGCTGCTACGAGTCCAAGGAAATCCGTTAAAAGATACTAATACTGCAAAGACGCTAATACTGCAAAGCGCTAAAACACTGCTTGCTACTGTAATGTGCAAACGAATGCGGTAAACCATGTAGGTCAACTGAAAACTTGTAATGAAGACCAAAGACTATGCACTGCGCACTCTATGGGAAAATCCGAAAGAACATATTTTGGTGCACATAGTCACTGTGGAGGGGGCGAAAGGGTGGGACTTGTTCCAGTATTCGTTCTTTTCTGTGGATTGTGGGTGAATAAGCGCGATCCTTCCTACGACGTCGTCATGTCCTTTCTGTCAACCTTCCTCCCCTCTATCTCCTCTTCTGCAACAGCAAAAGACAGACTACTATTTTAATGGCCGTTACAACGAAACAACCAATCACAGTGTAGCCTTAATGCCGTTATCTTGACCATATTCAAAATAATCTGAAGTTCTTGCACTACTTTCAAAAGTATTTATAAAAAAATTATGTAAAGGGTGTAATTTGGCACTAGTGATAAAAATTATGGGTTAAGGAGCGTTACTGAGTAGATCCACCGCAGCACCTAACTAAATATTCCAAATCTATATTGCTCTCTGGTGCTTGTTGAGTGTCATAGAGTTATTTCCACATCGAAAATGTCTGCAAAAATACATCAGCAAAACATGCCATGGTAGTGTCAAGTTTCACACACACACACACACACACATATATATATATATCCAATAAATTGTTTCCTAAAACATGACTTTCATTACTTTTCTTTCGTTTAACTTCTCGAATTAGACATAACAGGTCCAATGGACACAGGGTACGCAAATGTGTAAAAGCTATAGTTCATGCACAGAAGGGTTAATGTGAGGTGTGTAAAGTGTTATTTATACATGGCGATGCAGACAATGTAGTGCTTTTCCATGTTGATTTTACATGGGCTTGAAAATGACAAGTAGCCGAAATTAGCTAATTATACGATTAAATAAAGATCACTTTACAACCTATTCCAGAGCATGTTTACGTTTATTAAGGTTCAAGTTAATTGCATTCTTCCAGTAGCTGGCAGTAATTAAGATGCCTGATTGTTTCTGTACCTGCCAGCTAAGCATCAAATTTGAGCCAACCTGTATTTTGTGCAGTTATAGGCTTGGTTAGGTTAGTTTCGGCACATTGCTTTATTTAGGTCAGAAACAGAATGTCAACTACCTGCTTAAAATATTATTTTTCAGCCAAATTTGTTCCGGAGTATACGGCGGGTGTTCAAACGTTTCCCGGTGAAACTGCTGAACGAAATCTGTGTAACTCCCGCTGCATGCAGACGTCCGTTATCGGGAAACAGGATGACTAAATTGATTAGTATTCCGCACTTTTTGTTTTTAATGGCGCGGCGAAGTAGTTGAAGCGTCTGACAGTAGGCTGCTGCAGTCCGCCAACTGCGGAACCCATCCCCTACCATTTTGGATTTTTGTTTCAATCCTTACTTTCAGTCACCACTGAGGACCGGCCCGAGCGATCTTCATTGTGGACATTCTTCCGTCCACCATTAAATGTGACACACTACTTCCATACTGACATACATTTTAAAGTCCCATAGCCAAGCAGCAACCAACCTATTGGACCATAGCTGCCCCCAAACTGAAGCAGGTAAGTACCAAGGTCAGTAGCCTGTTGGCAGTGGCGGGGAAGGAAAGCGGTTACGTGTCAAAACGAAACGTTCTTTACTTTGCAAATAACGGAAAAAGATGGCAGTACCAAGAAGTTGTGCGACATGAACCAAAGTTGGTAGGTAGGTTTCTACTTCTGAAAGATGATCTCTACTAAAATGTTGCGCCAGTTGCATAAGACTAGCTCCACCAACCAGCGGGCTAGACTCATTGGACCTGCACATTGAGTTGCGATCTAGGATGCATTTTCACATGACAGCAGAAGCACTCATACGGTTAACCCACGAGTGCAGACTGCAACGGATAGGTCAATCTGGTGATAACAATTGTTGCGCTGCCATTTATGAACTGCTTTCCAGGGGGTGTTTCACAGCAGCATAACGCTTACACAAATACCGCTGTTGTAACCGAACATGCTCTACAGAGTATCGACATGTTGCCTTGGCTTGCTTGATAACCAGATCTGTCTTCAGTCGAGCACATGTGGCATACCATCGGACGACAACTCCGGCGTCATCTGCAATCAGCATTAACCGTCCATGTACTGACCGACCAAGTGCAAAGGGCTTGGGACTCCATCCGGCGCCTGTATAACACAATGTATACACGTTTGCACGCTTGCATTCAACGTTCTGGTGTTTACACCTGTTATTAACGTACAAGGGTTTCGCAGTTGCAATGGCTTATGTCGTGCTTACATTAAACTATCATCTTGCAATGTTAAATATGTCACCTAGATAAATGTATTCCTGAAATTGTGTCCCGTTTATCTTGACCACCCTAAATAACTGTCTGTCCAGATGCAAATTACAAAATGTTTTAAGCAAATGTTCTCTAGCCGCCAGGGGGACATCAGTCAGCATGACTGCCTTCGTTGTAGCGTTGTTTTTTTTTTACAAAGATATGAACAGCGCTATGACTTTTTAAAATGGCACCCTGTATTTTTTTATTCGGTAATCCGTTTCCACTCCTACAGATCTATTCAAAAATGTATCACAGGGTACCGTTCACTGAAACACAACGTTATTAATTACATAACACAACATTGACGTTGACGCTCCCAGCGCTTAATGCAGGTACTCGGGGTAATGGAACACATCCACGTGCTGACATTGACAGAGGACAAATGTAAACACAAGTAGAATGCACACCCGTCTTTTCGTCAACCATCGTCAGTTGAAGACCCTATGTTTACGGAGACTTTTTTGCTTCTAGTATCGTGTACTTTCAACTGTAGGCGTTTGTGCCATTAATTATGATACAGTCTGTATATACAGATAAGGTGTGCGTGTGTTTGTAAATGAGACTGGGACACTTCACATAAACATTGCATTTTTGTTTTGCTGAGGTATTTTTTCCTATATTTTAGACATTAATTTAACATTGTGACACTTGACAAGCATCATAGAGTGTTTAGTTGTAAACATATTTAATTTGATTGTCTAATGTGCCTTACACCAAGTATGATACAGAGATCAAACTAGGGATGTTCACGAAAGGTCATGCCATATGTGTGTGTGCGTGTGCGTGTGCGAGTGTGTGTGTGTGTGTGTGTGTGTGTGTGTGTGTGTGTGTGTGTGTGCGCGCGCGCGCCTTTTCACGATGAACAGCGACAATTTATACAAATTTGAAGCTTGAGTATATCGAGATGGATATACTGTAGTATTGGCAAAAGTTTTGTTTTGTAGAGCGATTTAGATGACAAAATACGTTATTTGAGAGCCCATTGTGCCTTGCACCAAGTATGGCGCAGCGGTCAGACCATTAATGTGCACAAATGCATCTTAAAGTACAAATGAAATCATTAGTACTGACTACATAATGCACACTTTTTTTTATAAATACGCTTCAATATGCCACAAAAAATTCAGATTCTTTTGAACATAGCCAAGAAAGTGACTCTGGGGCTACATTGTGATTGGCTGTATCGCTTTACTGTCCGCTAAGATGCTACACTGTGATTGTCTGTTGGAGGAGAGGGAACGGTGGTTGAGGGGAAAGGGTCACGTGCGTGATGACATCATAGAAAGCGACGTGCCTTTTCACATGATTATGACATCATAGATATGGGGCGTGGTTTATGACGCCAAGTGTTTGTTCTCTGTCATGCATACAACCAACCGACACAAGTAATGGGCAATTTTCGACTTTATTTAAGTACAAAGTGAGCTGTAGCTCCCACGTCCATTCTGCTTACAATGTTCGTCATCGTCGATCACCCGAAATATCATGTTAATTAGAACTGTAAATCAACCTTTGAATACAATCAAAATCTCATGTCTGACGAAAATTATTGTGACTTTCTAAAGTGAACGCCGCTTGATTTCAAGGTCTCCCTGATTTTTACAGATTTTCGTATAGATTTTCGTCCCCAACACACATACCTGAATATCGCAACATTATATTTGTTCCCCACGCAATGTGGTCTTGTCTTACTCGATACCAGGCTGTCTTATTCGAAATATTTCTCCATATCACAATCTCACTCATCGATGCGTCCACTACTTTTTTTTCTAATAGTACATCTCATATTTGCCTTCTTTGGTATGGGGACCATAATGTTTTTCTCAAAGTCTGTAGGAATTTTACCCTGCTCGTACATGTTGAAAACAAGATTATACAACTCCTGATTCAGTTTTGCTCCTCCAGATTTCAGAAGTTCGGCTGGGATATTGTCTATACCAGGCGATTTGTTGTTTTTCAATTTTTTCAGAGCTAGTTCAAACTCTACCTTTAATATAGGTTCACCTATGTTGTGTGCATCTACTTCTGTTTCTTCTTCCATGATGTTTTCAGACAGGTCTGGACCGCTGTACAGTTTTCCTATATATTGTTTCCATCTTCTTGCAACTTCATCATCGTCATCCAACATATTGCCATTTTCATCCATCACAGCCCTACATTTGTTTCTTCCGTCTCCAAAGCAATGTCTCACACATTTATAGGCCTTGTCGATATTTCACTTGCTCATGTTGTCCTCATCTGAAATACAGAGATCATCAAGGTATTTTTCTCTTGCTTGTTTTGCCTCTCTGTTGATTCTGCTTTTCAGACTCTTGTATTTCTCTTGGTCTTCCTTCTTCATAGAATTTTTTAATTTCCTTCTTTCTTCCATCATATTTAGTAGGTCATTAGTGATCCATTCCTTCCTTTTCTCTGTCCTTTCTTTTCCTATTACTTCTTCTGCTGCTTCTAAAATACCAGTTTTTATTTTTTCCCAGCTGCTTTGGATATCATTGCAGCCCTGTGTATTTGTTTTCTTGTCTGTTTCTAGTTGATAGTGCTTCAGCGTATTTTCGTCTTTCAGGTTTGTCAAATCCCATTTACATGTACTTGTTCTTTTAATGTTCTTGAATTTTAGTTCAGTTCCCCATTCCAAAGAAGGCAAATGCTACAAGATGTGAAAATTATAGACACTCAGCCTAGTTACTCACGCCTCTAAAATATTAACCTCAATTATCCTAAAACGCATAGAACAAAAAATCGAAGCTACACTCTCCGAAGACCAGTTTGGATTCCGGAAAGATAGAGGAACCAGAGAAGCAATATTTGCTCTAAAACTAATAATAGAGAAACGACTAGATAAGAACCTGAAAACATACATAGCTTTTGTAGATGTAGAGAAAGCCTTTGATAATGTTAAATGGGATAAGATGTTTGAGGTACTCAAAAAAGTAGGAATAGACCATAAAGATAGAAAAATGATATGGAACCTGTACAAAAACGAGACAGCAGTTATCCATGGACGGACAAAACAAGAAGAGGTGCAGATACGGAAAGGTGTCCGGCAAGGTTGCGCACTATCCTCTGTTATCTTTAACGTATACATTGAAGAGGCGCTGAAAAAAGTAAGGGAAAATTCACAGACAGGTGTAGTAGTTCTTGGCCAACGAATAGATATGATAAGATATGCCGATGATATAGCTGTCCTGGTTGAAAGTGAAGAAGATCTTGTAGTCCTACTGAATAGAATGGATAAAGTTATGGGTGAAGAATATAATATGAGAATTAATAAAGCAAAAACAAAAGTAATGGCATGCGACAAAGAAGATCAAGTGAAAGTCCAAGTTCATGTAGGCAATGAACTGCTTGAACAAGTTGATAAATTTACTTATCTAGGCAGTAATATTACCAGGGATGGAAGGAGCAAGGCAGAAGTGAGAAGTAGAATAGCTCAAGCAAAGGCTGCTTTTAACAAGAAGAAAAACATATTAACATCTAAGAGCATCAGCCTTGAAACCAGGAAAAGATTTTTGAAATTATATGTGTGGAGTGTGGCATGCTATGGGTGTGAAACATGGACTCTCGGGACAGAGGAACAGCAGAAGCTAAATTCTTTTGAAATGTGGTGCTATAGACGCATGCTCAAAATAAAATGGATCGACAAGGTCACAAACGAAGTGGTCCTGGAAAGAGCAGGTGAGAAGAGAAGCTTCTGGAGTTTCATTACTAAAAGAAGAGTGCAATTTACAGGCCATCTATTAAGACATAAAGGACTCGTGAAAACAATCATAGAGGGATATGTCGAGGGAAAAAGACCAAGAGGAAGACCACGACTGAGGTACATGGATCAAATCGTGAAAGATGTGGGATGTAACACGTATAAAGAAATGAAGAGAAAAGCTGAAAGACGCACAGAATGGAGACAAGCTGCCATTGTAGCTGTTGCAAACCAATCCTTGGATTGACCACTACAGAAGAAGACATCTCTTATTGCAGCAGTACATCCCATAAATTTTCATTGCATTCCATTTATCCTCTTAAGCGTCTGACACCTACAGCCTTCTAGTGAAATAGCTTCTCTTAGCTTTTTCTACATTTTGCCATTTCAACCTTGTCTTCTGTTATATTCCCTCACCCTCTATCTCAAGATAGATTATACTGTTTAAAAATTACGGAAAACCCTTGAGTTCTTGTTTTCTTTATTGATATTAAAACATGTCCTGTTATTATTGTTTTATCGTTGTTTCTGTTACTATATTCCATACGTATTGTCAACGATCACTGTAATAGCATACATTTGAAAAATAAAAGTCTGCAGAATTACAAAATATGAGATGCTACAAAACCTATATAAAAGTGTGATATGAACAGTTCCTGTTGCGCTGTAATAAAGGTTGTAATCTGATTTGATTAAATAAACCAGTGAAAAAGTTATAGGGTGCTTCCCGCATTTTGCCCCAGGAAGGTACCGCAGTGTTAACGACCGCAGTAGCAGTGCATTTGAGAACTAGACTAATACAACTTATTGTTGAATACAGAGATAGCTCTTCTAATGCCTGTAGGCAAAAGAAAAGTTCATCACTAGTGTTTGACAGACAAGTGCAATAGAAGTTTTATAGTGAAATGCCTACTTACCTGACTGTGTGCAAATGTCATGAATTAAATCCCAAAACTTTCCTCAGATACTTAAGGAAGAGGTGTACGGGTGTTTTGTTGGCGATCCTTTAGAACTACATCTAAATCTACGTCCATAATCGTCAAATAATTATGACATAAATGGCGGAGAGTACTTCCGACTGTGTCAGATATAAGGACTATTTCATTCAAATTCGGGGAGAGAGAAGAATAACTGTTTAAAGGCCTTTGTGGAAGTCTAGTCAGTCTGATCTTGCCCTCACGATCCCTTCGAGAATAATACGTAGGGGCTGCAGAAGTCCATATAGTCATCATTTAAACTTGCTCCTTGAAAATTTGTAACTAGGCTTTCTCGGGATGCTTCATGTCTATCTTCAAGAGAATGCCAGTTAGGTTTCATCAGTGAAACAAATCTGTAATCATTCGTGCTGCCGTTCTCTGTGTATGTTCAATATCCCCTGTTAGTGCTGTCTGATACAAGTCCCACACATCTGAGCAGTATTCTAGAATTAGTCGCAGGAGTGATTTTTAAGCAAGAATTAGTCGCACGAGTGATTTTTAAGCAATCTCCTTTGTAGATTTATTTATTTTCCCTAGTATTCTATCAATAATCCGAAATCTGTCACAGGCCTTACCTACCACTGAGCCTATGTGATCGTTTCATTTTGTATCCCTAAAAAGTGTTACACTCAGGTGTTTGTATGAGTTGGTCAATAGCCACTGTGACTCGTCGATACTGTAGTCATTGGATAGTACACTTTCTCGTGTTGTAAACATACAGTTTTACGTTTCCGAACATCTGAAGCAAGATACCAACGATTTCTCCAGTTTGAAGTCTTATCAAAATTTGAGTGAATGTTTGTGCTGCTTTTCTCTGATAATCTTTCCTTACAGATGAGGAAATCACCTGCGAAAGGTCTAAAGTTACTATTAACATTGTCTGTAAAGTCGTTAACAAACAACATGAACAGCAAGGGTCGCAACACACTTCAATGGAGCACTCCCAATGTTACTTCTATATCTGTCGATGACTCTCCACGCAAGACAACATGCTGTATCCTCCCTACCAACAAATCCTCAATCTAGTCACAAATTACACTTGGTACGCTATATGATTGCACTTTTGATAATAAACGTAGATACGATACGGTGTGAGACGCTTTTCGTAAAATGAGAAATTTTATGATTGTCTTAATCCATGGCTTTTAGGATTTCATGTAGGATAAGTATATATTGGGTTTCACATCTTCGATGTTTACAGAATCCACGCTAGTTGGCATGGAGGTAGTCAGGCTCTTCTCAGTCTGTTCTAGATACGTCATTATGTTTGAGCTCGAAATTTGTTTTAAGACTCTACAACAATTGGGTGTCAAGGACAATGGACAGCAGGTTTTTGGAACGCTTCTGCTACCTTTCTTGTAGAGGGGTGTAACCTATACTTTCTTCCAACTAATGGGCACAGTTTTTTCTTCGAGACATCTACGATATATTATGGTTAAAAGAGTAGCTGTCTCAGCCGCCAATTCGGTGTACAATCTGATGAGGATTCCATCAGGCTTTGGAGCTTTGTTCAGTTTTATCAATTTCAACTGTTTCTCGACGCCATTGACACTAATATATACCACTTGTCTTTGCAATAGTGGGATAATTAAATTGGGACAATAACACTGGATTTTCATTTGCAATGGAACAAAAATAACATTTGAAGACAGAGTTCGGCGTTTCTGCTTTTTTTTTTTTGGCTACCCTCAATTTGAGTTCCTGTCTCGTCCTTGGTGCTGGACACTAACCTTGGCATCACTAACAACTCTTACACATAACCAGAATTTCTTCCTGTTTTGTGAGATATGCTTATTATGTTCTACTACTGTCGTCGTTGAAGGTTTAACCTATTGACCTCTTGACAACCAAACTGTTTTCATTCACATCTCCCTAATTTCATCCCTACCCTTTTTTACATCTGTTATGCAGTAGTTTCTACTTATTTGGAGGTTTCTTTGCAGTGCCTGTACACGATGGCGGGTCCATCCCAACACGAACTGTTCTACTAAGTACGCTTCTATAAAGCGCATGGTTAACCATTTCTAAAACTGAGCCACAGTTCTTAAACATGCTCCTCCCCAGCGTTAAATGTTTCGAGATTTTTACTAAGAGACCATATTATTGTATCTTTACCTGGTTTTCTGAAAATAAAAATCCTTCTTCTTGTTTTAGTTTTCCTTCGTACTTTTGAAATCTTTATTTTTATAGCTGTCTCACGGTCACTCTTACCATTTTCTGTAAGGACACCCTCAAAGATATCAGACCTGTTTGCTGCTATTAGATCCAATACATTTCCATAATGAGTGGGATTCCGAACAATCTGTTCTAGGTAATTCTCAGAGAGGGCATTTAATAATGTTACGCAGGACGGCTCGTAGCGCCCACCACTTATGGAACTATAATTGTTGAAATTAAATGTCAGATGATTAAATTCTTCACCAATGATGAGAGTGTCACTGAAATGCTTTCGTACTAGTGAACTCAGATGTCTAAATATTTTGGTTACATCTGGATGTGAATCTGGTGGTCGATATATGAGAAAGTTAAACGCGACTACTTCCTTGGTGCCATTTGAGGCAAGTAGCGACTATGTCTTCAAAAATACTCCGCAACCCATTTTAAAGCATATTGCCAATAGTACTTTGGGTATTGCTTTATTCAGTATATATATTCCTTTCCTCTACCGTTCACAAGAGCTGTACGGAAATAACGACTGTCGGAAAGTATCCGTACGAGTATGAATTCCTCCGATTTTCTCGTCATGTTCGTCTCGTGAGATGTGTGTGAAACAATGTAAAATTTTACTTGGCCGTTCTTGGGGCGTACACTCTAAGAGCAGTAACAGGAAATTCGACCATGACCCACATCGTCTCTCTTGTAGCCTCTACCGCTGGAGCTGGCTTGGCATCTCTATGATCTCCTTGTGCTTTCTAAATAACCCCATCAAGATCTTCTCTAACTTCTCTATTAATCCTACACAGTAAGGTTCATTCACTGTAAGTAAGTACACTACTGGCCATTAAAATTGCTACACCACGAAGATGATGTGCTACAGACGCGAAATTTAACCGACAGGAAGAAGATGCTGTGATATGCAAATGATAAGCTTTTCAGAGCATTCACACAAGGTTGGCGCCGGTGGGGACACCAACAACGTGCTGACATGAGGAAAGTTTGCAAGCGATTTCTCATACACAAACAGCAGATGACCGGCGTTGCCTGGTGAAACGTTGTTGTGATGCCTCGTGTAAGGAGGAGAAATGCGTACCATCACGTTTCCGACTTTGATAAAGGTCGGATTGTAGCCTATCGCGATTGCGGTTTATCGTATCCCGACATTGCTGCTCGCGTTGGCCGAGATCCAATTACTGTTAGCAGAATATGGAATCGGTGGGTTCAGGAGGGTAACACGGAACGCTGTGCTGGATCCCAACGGCCTCGTATCACTAGCAGTCGACATGACAGGCATCTTATCCGCATGGCTGTAATTGATCGTGCAGCCACGTCTCGATCCCTGAGTCAACAGATGGGGACGTTTACAAGACAACAACCATCTACACGAACAGTTTGACGACGTTTGCAGTAGCATGGACTATCAGCTCGGAGACCGTGGCTGCCGTTACCCTTGACGCTGCATCAAAGACAGGAGTGCCTGCGATGGTGTACTCAACGACGAACCTGGGTGCATGAATGGTAAAACGTCATTTATTTCGGATCAATCCAGGTTCTGTTTACAGCATCATGATGGTCGCATCCGTGTTTGGCGACATCGTGGTGAACGCACATTGGAAGCGTGAATTCGTCATCGCCATACTGATGTATCACTCGGCGTGATGGTATGGGGTGCCATTGCTTACACGTCTCGGTCATCTCTTGTTCGCATTGACGGCACTTTGAACAGTGCACGTTACATTTCAGATGTGTTACGACCCGTGGCTATACCCTTCATTCGATCCCTGCAAAACCCTACATTTCAGCAGGATAATGCAGGACCGCATGTTGCAGGTGCTGTACGGGCCTTTCTGGATACAGAAAATGTTCGACTGCTGCTCTGGCCAGCTCATTCTCCAGATCTCTCACCAATTGAAAATGTCTGGTCAATGGTGACCGAGCAACTGCCTCGTCACAATACGCCAGTCACTACTCTTGATGAACTGTGGCATCGTGTTGAAGCTGCATGGGCAGCTGTACCTGTACACGCCATCCAAGCTCTGTCTGAGTCAATGCCCAGGCGTATCAAGGCCGGTATTATTTCCAGAGGTGGTTGTTCTGGGTACTAATTTCTCAGGATCTATGCACCCAAATTGCGTGAAAATGTAGTAACATGTCAGTTCAAGTATAATATATTTGTCCAATGAATACCCGTTTATCATCTGCATTTCTTCTTGGTGTAGCAATTTTAATGGCCAGTAGTATATTAAGAACCCGTGGAACGAGGATTATAATCGATCTCTCTCGTGGATGAATAATGTTGCATTAGGATTCTTGAAATTAATCTCATTCTGGCATCTACTAACTTTATGTAGTTATTTTATATGGTCCAGTCACATTAATGTGACCACCCTCTATTTTCGACTTCAACATGCAATAAACATTCACAGACGGCAGGTGGCAACACTAGGAGTGGAGGGAATATGAACCGTGTAAAGGGGAGGCGGGCGGTGGAAAACAGTGCACTCGTTGCCGTAATGTGGACTCAGAGCGATTTATCTGATGTCCGAAACGGTACGATCATTGGCTTTCGGGCGAAAGGTGGAAGCATTTCCCAAACTGCTGTGTTTATAAACTGTTCGCGTGCCGACATGGTGAAAGTATACCGTGGACGGCAAAATGGCGCTACCTAAAAGAGGTGCCAAGGCAACTGTGGTGCGTCACTTGCCACATATGACACGGATGAACGACAGTTGCTGAGATGTTTACAGGCGATAGAAGTGCAAGTGTTGACCAACAGATCGCCCAGATGAGCCATAGGGCCTCCTCAACGACCGTTCAGCGAGCGTTGCTGCGATTGGGCTTCTGCAGCAGGCGCCAGTTTTTTCACCCGTGCTGACTGCCCTATCGGCTGGAATTTGCACGCCGATACTGCAATTGGACGTCCACTGGGTGGTGGCATGTGGCCTTTTCAGACGAATGAGGTTTTATGCTCCATCAGTCTGATGGCCCTTGACGCGTAAGGTGTGAAAATCTGAAAGCAAACACCTTGCAATAATCGTCTAATCGTCAAATGTCCAAATGTGTGTCAATTCCTAAGGGACCAAAGTGCTGAGGTCATTGGTCCCTAGACTTACACATTACTTAAACTAATTTATGCTGAGAGCAACCCACACACCAATGCCCGAGGAAGGATTCTAACCTACGGAGGGAGGGTTCTCTCAATCCGTGACATGGGCCTCAAACCGCGCGGCCACTCCGGGCGGCCAATAATTGTCGCAATGGTCTAGGTAGGAGGGAATTCCCTGGGTGGTGTCGTCACTATGGAAGACGCGGTGGATCAGCACAAGTATGCGTCTATCCTTGGGGACCATATCCGCCCCAGCATTCAATTTATTTTTCCTCAGCAGGATGGCAAATGCCAATAGGACAACGCAACGTGTCACACAGCTCAAAGTGGACTCGCGTGGTTCAAAGAGCACCACGACGAATTTATCGTACTCATGTGGCTATCAAACTCCATGCATTTAAATAAAATGGAGCATCTGTGAGACAACCTCTATCGGGCTGTTGTCGCCATGCATCCTCAACCGAGAAACCTAGCACAGCTGGTCATGGCACTCGAGTCGGCACGGCTCCACGTCCTACCTTTCCTTCCTTTCACATCTTCACCGACTCTCTTCCTGGACGTCTCGCAGTGGTCCGCGCTGCAAAACGTGGTACTCAGGCTTTTGACAGGCGGCCACATTAACGTGGCTCGACAGTGTCTTTCACCTCTCTCGTAACACATGCTACTAGACATTCAACCACTGCGATTGTTACCAGCGATTGTGTAATCACACAATAATGGGTCTTGTCGCTAGTGTATGGGCAAAATTGAAGGTCATCTGTTAGTTCGATCTTCTGTAACTTCTGTAACTTACCTCTGTAACTTACTTGAATCTCACTTTCACTATCTGGCGTCGTGACTTCCCCGTAAACAACAGTATCATTCGCGAGCTGTCTCAGAACTTTCGACGTTATCCACTAGACAATTTATAAATGTGGATATTTAATTATAAATAACGGGCCGATAACAGTCCCTCACGATACGTGTGAAGTTACTTATACACAACTCGGTCGCATCTTGTTAGAAACATGTATTGGTTTCAGCCATAGCAAGTCCAGGATCTAATGTTAATTATGGTGCCTAATTCTGTATAATACTTTTTTGTTCATTATGTGACAGTTGGCAACGGTATCCAATTTCTGCTGTAAGTCATAAACTGGGGTTGCATCGACCTGCAGGCTGTTAGCTGCAGCGTTATGGATATCATGGTCGAACAGAGCTGTTCCCCACCCCCTTGTGGATACCAAAGCAAGACGTTCAGTCATTCCAACACAACGTATAATTATAGCTGCGTCTTCTCTTATTCTCTTGTAAAATAATAATAATAAAAGCATGCAATGCAGATTTTAACTGCACCTTTCATTGCGTAATACCTAGTAGCAAAAAGCGTGAATCACGCAAGGTCAAACTGACCGATGTATTCGGGACTGTAAAACTTGTCTCGAAGTTCTCTGCATCTCGTACTTAGCGGCTGCAAGTTGCATGCAAGACATAAAATATTCTATCTGCTGAAAGCATTTTATGACGCTATTAATTCTGCTGAAGGCAGCTTCTTTGGAATAAACAGTGCTTGAAACAGTTACTGATGAGAATAAAGAATTAAAGGATAGACGAGCACACGTAATGGAACACGATAGTCGTAAAATTGAGAAAGGATCCGGACGAAAATAATTAAAAAGAAGCTTTAAATTAATCCCTGTTATTATTCAGTGAATAAGCGTGAAGGTTTACGAAAGTCGATACATATTCTTCCAACGGATTAGGTCAAAATATTCTCAGAAACAGAAAATTTAACGGATATTCTTTGAGGTTCACTTAATACAACATTATTTACTAAGTGAGAAAGTAAAATGGAAACCGACTAATATCTGTAAATAGCTCTAACAAAAGTAAATACTAATCCTCCAAAAGAGAACAAAGACTCTTACCGGACAAAAGCTAAGCTCACTTACAATGAAAAACACATCTGCAAAACTTAAAAAAAAAAAATAAGAAAAAAAGAAAAAACATGTATTATAGAATCACACCAGTGCAACGCTAGCAAGCAAAACTTACACCATGTATCCTGAATACTGAAATTCAGAAATGCCCATCACAGCAATACACAAGACAATAAATAGCGTCTGAACTTAACAAGTATAACTACGTTAGCTACTGCAGGCGCTGACCCCGATAAAGCAGAGCAAGATAAAATGCTTGCCTCATGGCCCTACTTGAACTGAATCTGACCGTCTAGTCACCTAATTGATCTGTAGGACTCCGCACTCAAATTACAACTTGTAGATATGCTATATCATGCGACCAAAGATTTGACTTCCATAGCAGATGAGAGCACTGAATAGTCTCCGAACAACGCGAGTGACGCTATTCGCATGTCGATATGTAATGTGAAAGATGTTTCTAACAGATAGCTTACACTGTACTACAACAGTTACTCATAAAGGAAACGAACTGCCCCTTTCCCTTATCGCTCGAAAAGCTCAGTTGCCTCAGCGACTTACCAAAAACTGCTGCTAGTGGAGGAGCGAGCGCTTTCGCATAATTTGTCTAATGTGTATCGGTATCCCGTCACATTTAACTGCCTATCCTGTGTTGAGCCATATTACTTGATTTTTTGTACCGCAATCACTTGACTCAATATCTGTGAGTTTGGTATTAGCGCGATGGCTGAATGCAGCAACCACGTACGAGCTTCTGTGGTGAACCCATGTCGGAAAATCAAGTTCATTATTTTGGTCTTCTCTGTTTACTCCCCCGTTTCGGTACCCAATGTGCTCACTGAACGACTTTTGTTCATTTCCTGACCTTACATAAGACTAAACTGTCTTAGTTTTTTTTTTTTTTATTTATCGAACGTTTTCCTGCATTGCTCTCCTTACACTCGCTATGGCTGCGCTCACCTTTTGAGTGATGACAAAATTTTGAGATCATTTTCGCTTTCTCCACTGTCTCTATGGTCCAAAGCCGTACAAACAAGGTAGTATTGTTCAAAAAATGGTTCGAGTTGCTCTGAGCACTATGGCACTCAACATCTGAGGTCATCAGTCCCCTAGAACTTAAAACTACTTTAACCTAACTAACCTAAGGACATCACGCACGTCCATGCCCGACGCTGGATTCGAACCTGCGATCGTAGCGGGTGCGCGGTTCCAAACTGAAACGCCTAGAACAGCTCGGCCACACCGGCTGGCTAGTAGTATTGTCTAGGACACGTGTGACTGTGCACAAACGAAAGACACCTTTCCAGTCAGGCAGCTAAACAGACTTCTTTGAATATCCCTGCATATATAACATTCCATTTGGACAAATAATGCGAGCAGGTACCAAATATGATCTGGTATCAGCTTTATCATCCACAAAAGATCTGTAGCTTTTACTAATCTTTGAGCATAAATCTTTTTCGTGTCGAGTGGGATTTTCGTGACATCCATCACTAATAAAATGTTCCAATATCTTGAAAAAATTTGGATAAATGTAACAAGTTGACAACGGTTTCTCTTACACAAGCAGTAACAGCTCAATAATTATCGAATTTGGTGATGCCGGGGTAAAGGAAGATGAATATTGGGAAATTAAATCCCTGTAAATTTAGTGATAATAATGACATGTTTATATTACTGTAGTTTATTCACTATCGTTGGTGTGGAGGACAATGAACAGTATACCTGCAATATATCACTGTACATCTACTGCCGAACAACTTCAGTTAACCGCAGTTAACTCCTAAAAACAAAATATCTAAGTTGCAATCAATGCTAAATAGATTGACCATACTACTTTCAACTAAAGTGTATTAATTCCCTGAACTTTTGGAGAAAATACGGAGGAATTTAATTAAGCCAGAGAAAGCATGCGAAACCAAGTAGGCTTTTGTATGAGTGCATGGTTTCCCGGCGATATGAATTAATGATTTTTTTTCTGTGGCTTCCAGCCGCGTCAGGTGGTTAAAATCCCACGAGCTTCCGACCGAGCTCTCCTCAGTCATTGTCAAGTGGTAAGACTGACTGCTGTGTCGCTTTTTTTTTCTTCATTGTTATTTCAATACCTTACACAAAAGGTGGGCCGGCAGCGGCAATATTACGCTGCTCTACGGCTGCGGATAGTATAAATAGATACAAGGAAGACACAGAAAAACAAAACATAATGGTGGACAATAAACAGTAGACACTTGAGTAAAAAACACGGAGCCGTTCACAGGTGTAGCAAAAGAAAAAAAATAACGCTCACCACTTGTACACGGACACTGATGACTGAAATGACACACGTGAACGATGGAGCGTGGGCGGTGAAAACACTAAAGCACTAACACGACGCACACACAAAGAACTGATGGCCATGATCTCCAGCGCGCGATTGTTCACTTGACATGTACGACTCCGGGGACCTGCCAAAAGGCGAAAAGGTAGGGGAGGAGGGAGAGGGGAGGGTCTAGATGCCAGTTGCAGGGGTGATGGGAGGGGGAGGAAAGAAGGTATGGGGGGTAGGGGAAGCCCAGGGGGAGGAGGGGGGAGGTAGGAGGAGGGAGAGAAGGGAGAGAGGGTGCCCTAAGGAAAAAACACAGGGTGTTGAAGGGGAGGATAAAAGTTGATAGGAGGGGTAGATGGAGGGTATGAGGGCATCATCAGGGAGGGGGAGTTGGTGGAAGCCACCTTGGGCGAGGGTATGGAGAGTGGAGAGATGGTGAGCAGGTGGGACGTGGGAATACATGCTGTGTCGCAGTGGCCGCGTCGTTATATAGCCGCACTGTTCGCTGTGACGTCACTAGTGGCGAGGAAGAGAGCACTAGTGATGTCACAGCCAGCAGAGCAGCTATATAACGACGCGGCCGCGGTGACACAGCAGTCTGTCTTACCACTTGACAATGACTGAAGAGAGCTCGGTCGAAAGCTCATGGTATTGTAACCACCAGATGCAGCTAGTTAGGCTTTACTTTCAAAACAAAAAAAAAAGTTCAAATGTGTGTGAAATTGTATGGGACTTAACTGCTAAGGTTGTCAGTCCCTAAGCTTACACACTACTTAGCCTAAATTATCCCAAGGACAATCACACACACCCACGCCCAAGGGAGGATTTGAACCTCCGCCGGGACCAGCCGCACAGTCCATGACTGTTCCAAATAGAAAATGTGCCAGATCTGCGAACGTATTGAAACGTTACACATCATCATGATGACTCAGAACGCAGAAACTGTCTGTTAGTAAAACGATCATATTCATTTGGAATGTGTGCAGTTCACGAAATCATTAAAGCAGCCTTTTTCGTATCGATAAAATCGTCTGTTTCCCGTGAGGAGGAGAGGGAGGGTTGACACCACCGCTGAGCAACGCCAGTAAACGAGCGAGGTGGCGCAGTGGTAAGCACACTGGACTCGCATTCGGGAGGACGACGGCTAAATCCCGCGTCCGGCCATCGTGATTTAGGTTTTCGGTGATTTCCCTAAAGCTCTCCAGGCAAATGCCGGGATGGTTCCTTTGAAGGGGCACGACCGAATTTCTTCCCCGTCCTTCCCTAATCCGAGGAGACCGATAGCGTCGCAGTTTGGTCTCTTCGCCCCCAAGCAACCCAACTCAACGCCAGTACGTGGTGGAAAGTCTCCTAGCTCGGATTCAGGCTTGAATCCGTCCTGGCATACAACAGATGAGATCTTCAAGCCCCTCAGTCCAGGTCCAAAGTGTCCCACTCTTCAGTGGCGATTCTGCATAAGTCGTGCAGAACATGTGGCCGTTGTCGACGCCCATGAATAGCTCGTTTCAGTCGATCCCACACACGTTTAATTGGAGTCATGTCCGGTGAACAGGCAGGTCACTCCATTCTGCTGATCCTAGAATGCTAAAACAATGCATTCACAAGCGCAGCACGATGAGCACTCGGCTTATAAATCAGGATGTGATTGCCACCAAAATGTTTGCGATACTCTCCCACTACTGGTTGCAGAATCTCCTCCCCGTCCCGTAGTGCAGTGAGAATGCACTCACCTACCACATAAGGTGCACAGTGACACTATGTAATTCCACCACAGAACATCACTCAACCACCTTGTTGTACAAGTGTGACACAGTGTTGCAGGCATTCGATATTATCAGGTTGTCTCCAAACACCTTATCTGCGGTTATTAGGATACAAACAGATCCGAGTTTCGTCCGTAAATAACATCTGACACCGATCCTGTTCATTCTGCATCATTTCTTGCCCATCTATAAAGAAGTCCATGGTGTCGTGTGTACGATGTGGTGCTTGCTATCTTTATCGAGAATGGAGATTCTCACGATGCAATCGTCTCCTAACAGTTTCATGCCGTACATGATGTCATTTAGCCTCTTTGAACGCCGAATTCAGTTCTGGAGCAACCAGTCCACGGTTCACTTGACTCAAAAGTCGTAGGTATCGATCATTTTGTGCACCAGACGGAAATGGACGACATTACACTACCTGTCAATTGGAACCGACTTCACATCACTCTGACTCCAGTGTACACGTCGAGCAAATAACCTAGTTGACAAGCCTTCTATGTGTAACGTGATGATACGGACCCGCTCACTGGTCACGACTGTGTTTCATGACATGACGGATGTTCACTTTAGAGTTTCACAGATCCCTCTAATGCTTCGCTACAGGTCCTTTACTTTCAACTGAAATGCTGAAACTGTGGCGTTCTACACGTAAGTAGCTCTCGCAGTAACTGTTTGTTTGTGTGTGTTTATAAAGAACGTCAGCTGACCTTACGATCGGTATAGAAACACTGACTGTAGCACCACACCTGCATGGCATATCGGAGTACCATAATGTAAAACGTTTGTTAATTTGCGTAAATTCGCATACATTGCTAAATTCTGCCCTCCTTCATTAGAAAAAAATGAAATGTGCAATTGCAATACCGGTGCCGAGCAACAGCTTGATAATTAGTCAACCGTTGCACTACCATTACTTAGTCAGGTTTCAGTTTGAGTTGTGCACAACTGCATGAGGAGTTGCTGCTGACAAACCAGTGTGGAGTGCTAAATGGCGCAACGCCCTTTTCTGACGGCCCTCCAAGGTCGCTCCTTACTTGCCTAGTTCGGCTAATGCTGATTCGCTACCTGCGGGAGTCCGTGGAATGGGCCGGAGTCTGGAGAGCCGGTAACGTGGCTCACACGCAAAGCCGGACACAGCTCTTGCCTCGTGCGTGAAACAGCCTGTACTCTAATGAGGGTTTCCAACGGTGTGGCAGTTCTGTGGTACCACAGCGTTACGATGAGTGTCATACTCGTCATAATTTGGCGAAGTTTCGAGATAGGGAGGCAGCGGCATATTGCTAGAGATTTTCAGTTACCACACAGGAGTAAATAATAAGAAAAAGATACAGGCCGTCATATGTGGACAAATATCGAGAATAAAACTAATAACTTCCCTGCGAGAGGCTTGTTACGTTCGCAAACTGATAGCGAATGGGGCAACAAAATAGGACCGGCTTACAGCATCAGAAATATAGTCAGGTGGATCTGACGGATGCATCTCGGTCTCCTTACGCAACCACCCAGGTAGCATGCAACTACATGCATTTCTTTACTTTTAATGGCAAACGGATGTTAATTTATGAATAACTCTCGTAACAGTAAGGAAAAAATATTTAAATAAAATTCATCTTACTATCACACGTTTTAAAACGGACTAAAAAGTATAGAATAATTTCTCCTAACCCCATACAAATAGTCCTGAAAATTAGTGCTTGTGAATTTTTAATAGCCGTCACAGTAAATGTAGAATGTAAAAAGAAAACCTTGGGGCGTATGCGATAGATAATTTATTAACAAATTGTAGAACTAAGTTAGTTTTAATATACCGTAAGCGATATGAACTGTTGTTTGATTTTTCGCAATGACAGCTCCTCTCTACACTCCCGACTATTGTCCGCTACACACTCCCTACTTTTTCGTTTTAAATTTTACATGTATTGTCACAGCTATTGAAAATTCGCTATCACAGATTTTGAAGACTATCTATATGGGATAGTAATCTATATGTGGTTAAGATAATTTATTTTATAATTTCAGTACGTTTTAAATACAGTTTGTACTAAGAAGTTTTTAATTAAATAATTATTTTATGCTTTTTAGTCTTGTGCATGCGAAATACTTCAAAAATTGCTCTGAGTACTATGGGACTTAACTTCTGAGGTCATCAGTCCCCTAGAACTTAAAACTACTTAAACCTAACCAACCTAAGGACATCACACACATCCATGCCCGAGGCAGGATTCGAACCTGTGACCGTAGCGGTCGCGCGGTTCCAGACTGTAGCGCCTAGAACCGCTCGGCCAATCCGGCCAGCTAAATGTTTCAATCGCTTTCAACATTTTAACAATTTTACAACTGGGACATGTGGTAAATTTCAGGTGGATTTCAGTTTGTCTTCACCTGAGTCAACCAACATACACTCCTGGAAATTGAAATAAGAACACCGTGAATTCATTGTCCCAGGAAGGGGAAACTTTATTGACACATTCCTGGGGTCAGATACATCACATGATCACACTGATAGAACCACAGGCACATAGACACAGGCAACAGAGCATGCACAATGTCGGCACTAGTACAGTGTATATCCACCTTTCGCAGCAATGCAGGCTGCTATTCTCCCATGGAGACGATCGTAGAGATGCTGGATGTAGTCCTGTGGAACGGCTTGCCATGCCATTTCCACCTGGCGCCTCAGTTGGACCAGCGTTCGTGCTGGACGTGCAGACCGCGTGAGACGACGCTTCATCCAGTCCCAAACATGCTCAATGGGGGACAGATCCGGAGATCTTGTTGGCCAGGGTAGTTGACTTACACCTTCTAGAGCACGTTGGGTGGCACGGGATACATGAGGATGTGTATTGTCCTGTTGGAACAGTAAGTTCCCTTGCCGGTCTAGGAATGGTAGAACGATGGGTTCGATGACGGTTTGGATATACCGTGCACTATTCAGTGTCCCCTCGACGATCACCAGTGGTGTACGGCCAGTGTAGGAGATCGCTCCCCACACCATGATGCCGGGTGTTGGCCCTGTGTGCCTCGGTCGTATGCAGTCCTCATTGTGGCGCTCACCTGCACGGCGTCAAACACGCATACGACCATCATTGGCACCAAGGCAGAAGCGACTCTCATCGCTGAAGACGACACGTCTCCATTCGTCCCTCCATTCACGCCTGTCGCGACACCACTGGAGGCGGGCTGCACGATGTTGGGGCGTGAGCGGAAGACGGCCTAACGGTGTGCGGGACCGTAGCCCAGCTTCATGGAGACGGTTGCGAATGGTCCTCGCCGATACCCCAGGAGCAACGGTGTCCCTAATTTGCTGGGAAGTGGCGGTGCGGTCCCCTACGGCACTGCGTAGGATCCTACGGTCTTGGCGTGCATCCGTGCGTCGCTGCGGTCCGGTCCCAGGTCGACGGGCACGTGCACCTTCCGCCGACCACTGGCGACAACATCGATGTACTGTGGAGACCTCACGCCCCACGTGTTGAGCAATTCGGCGGTACGTCCATCCGGCCTTCCGCATGCCCACTATACGCCCTCGCTCAAAGTCCGTCAACTGCACATACGGTTCACGTCCACGCTGTCGCGGCATGCTACCAGTGTTAAAGACTGCGATGGAGCTCCGTATGCCACGGCAAACTGGCTGACACTGACGGCGGCCGTGCACAAATGCTGCGCAGCTAGCGACATTCGACGGCCAACACCGCGGTTCCTGGTGTGTCCGCTGTGCCGTGCATGTGATCATTGCTTGTACAGCCCTCTCGCAGTGTCCGGAGCAAGTATGGTGGGTCTGACACACCGGTGTCAATGTGTTCTTTTTTCCATTTCCAGGAGTGTATTTCTTCCTCCTGTTTACATCGCGTGAAAAGACGGAGAATGTCAAAATTAGAGAGAACCGAATTCAGAGGGAGGCTTACCAGCAATGTTTCCAGCTAGCTGGAACCTCGAGAGCTACTCATCAACAGTGTGCACCAGGAAAGTCCTTATTTACCCTATATACATTGTGCCTGAAGCCTTTTGGGTTAAATTGAAACAGGTGATAGGGGGTCCACAATCAATTATACTGAGATAGAGAAGCAATGGTCGGAGTTGCATATTTGCACACCGCATTATAACAACATAGCTGATAGTAACTATTCAAAGCGACGACTGCCAGTCTCAATGCACGCGTGACAACGTTGCATGAAGTTCTGCTGTACTCTCTCAAAATCGCTGGTGTCTATTAACCAGGCAGCTTCGACCCTAGGAAGCGGGTCTTCATCCGTTTCAACGAGGGTTTCATATGCTAACGTCCTCACCTAACACCAGAGGAAAAAGTCGAGAGGGGTGAGATCCGGCGATAGTGCTGGCCATGGGACAGGACTTCCCCCAGCAATCCAGCGAATAAGTTAGGTAACAGTTCAGGCTCTCACGGACATGGAAGTGAGCTGGTGCACGATAGTGTTAAAATGACATCCTTTCGCTGCCAACAAGGGATACAGTGTTCAAGAACTGTCTCGGCACAACTCACTGGAACACCACATAACGTGGGCAAGTCAAATGAGGAAACAGCAAATAAGACATTAATTGCTAGACGCCCCATAGTTAACGGTTTCAATATCCCAACGTATCATATAACCAAGAAACTAAACAAACTACTGACAAAATTCAACACATGGAAAAATTAATATACAATTTAAATTCTATAAAATCGGCAAGTAAAATAAAAATATATAAATCCCAAATAATGCCAAATTCGTATCATTCGACATTATAAACGTACCTTCAGATATTCCCATACCAGAAACAATTGAAATCATCCAATAGAACCGCTTTAATTACAGAAAATTACCAACCACAGGAATGCAAGAGATAACACTTCTTCACAAAATGACATGCCATAGAACTACTTCACATTTAACAACAAAATTTACAGACGAGCTGACGGGGTTAGCTGGAAGAATAGCTGATATCTTCTTAAGCAAACCAGAAGAAAATTTTTTCAGATCACACAATCAACTCATAAACGAATTTATATATTACCACAGATACGCGGATGACACACTACTGCTAACAGAATGGACAGAAACGGACACAAAACTAATCCACCAAGAGCTTCGCAGTCTACACCATAAAATAAAATTTACTACAGGAAAGGAAAAGTACAAATCCATTGCTTTTCTGGACCTAATAATAAGCAACAGTAACAACAAACACATCTTCTAAAATTATGGAAAAAGATCTCAACCGATACCATAATTCCCGTCACCCAAAATCCGATAAATATGCATTCTTCCATTCTATGACAAACAGAGTTATACACTGAAACTTCCCGGCAGATTAAAATTCTGTGACGGACCGAGACTCGAACTCGGGACCTTTGCCTTTCGCGGGCAAGTGCTCTACCAACTGAGCTACCCAAGCACGACTCATGCCCCCTCCTTACAGCTTTACTTACGCCAGTACCTGTCTCCTACCTTCCAAACTTTACAGAAGCTCTCCTGCGAACCTTGCAGAACTAACACTTCTGAAAGAAAGGATACTGCGGAGACATGGCTTAGCCACAGCCTGGGGGATGTTTCCAGAATGAGATTTTCACTCTGCAGCGGAGAGTGCTGTGATATGAAACTTCCTGGCAGATTAAAACTGTGTGCCGGACCAAGAGTCGAACTCGGGACCTTTGCCTTTCGCGGGCAAGTGCTCTACCAACTGAGCTACCCACGCACGACTCACTCCTCGTCCTCACAGTTTTACTTCCGCCAGTACCTCGTCTCCTACCTTCCAAACTTTACAGAAGCTCTCCTGCTAACCTTACAGTCTCGATCCGGCACACCGTTTTAATCTGCCAGTAAGTTTCATATCAGCGCACTCTCCGCTGCAGAGTGAAAATCTCATTCTAGAATTATACACTAATCATTTGAATCACAAGTCATACACAATGGAATAAAAACACTAGAATATGTGTCACTTAAAATGACTTCGATTCAGGTATAGTACATCGAAGAGACCATGAGTATAAAATCAGAGAGATTAGAGCCCACACAGAAGCATAGCGACAATCCTTCTTTCCACGAACAATACGAGACTGCAATAGAAGGGAGAACCGATAGAGATACTCAAGGTACCCTCTGCCACACACCGTCATGTGGCTTGCGGAATATGGATGTAGATGTAGATTATAATACGAAACAGCCAAACCCAAACACCAATAGATAAACCAAAAAATAACATTCATACGATAAATTCGACCAAAAAAGAAAAACACATACACACGTGCCACTTACATGGCGAATATCTCAAACAGACTAAATGCTGCGTTAAAAAACGCATCTATAAAACTAGGTTTCAAAACATCTAACAACCTAGGCACAAAACTCCATTCAGCAAAAGCCGCAATTCCAGAAATATGCTGGAATATACAAAAGTAACTGCGAAAAATATTACAACGGCCCTATTAGGTGATCTTGAACAATGTCCAACCATACGTTGACAGTGAATCGTCGCTGGTGGCCGCGGATGTGGTGGGGCGAGGATTTTCCTCACTCCAGACATGTGTGCGCCGTAGCAGTACGTGCATTGAGATTGGCAATCACCGCTTTGAACTGTTACTTTGAGCTACATTGTTGTTATGCGGTGTGCTCTGTGTATGGTCACAACAGAATAAATATGCATTTGCAACCATTGATTCCCTATCTTGGTATAATCTGTTGTAGACCCACTATGAAATGTCTCATTTGACCCGAAAGGTTTGAGATACCCTTTATACTGTAATGCTTTTGATCACCATATCATTTTGCGCAAACATTGTACTAATTTTTGCATAACAGTGTCGTGAAGAGCTTCGGTGTTTTGCCAGCTGGTGAGACGATTATTGTGATTGCAGAAGTGCTGACGCTAGAGGCGGAGGATCGTGTTTAGCAGCGAGCGACAGGCGCACGTGGTGGAGGCGTCGCCTGGCGACGACTCGTTCCGCTACCGCATCACGTGGCGCCGCGGCGCGGCTTCGTGCAACCACAGCTGCTCCAGCTCGAGCGATCTCTACTCGTGAGTACCGACGCCTCTGAGGCGACCGCGGAGGGCGCCGTCGACGCCGACGACGACGCCGACGAGAAGGACGACGATGGAGGCGGCGCCGACCCCGCCACCGCGGGATGACAGTGGCGCCCAGAGGCGCCCGCGCCGTGCGTCCGGACCGACGCCGCCGCCGCCTGGTGGCCGACTACGGTGAAGCGCGTGCTGGTGCTGGGCGGCCGACTCCTGGACACTGGCAGGTACCTGCTGGAGACAGTCCTCCAGTCCCTGCTGCGCTGCGTTTCCGCCGTCGTCCAACTATTCGTGCCGGACACCTCGAAATCTAGCTGTCCGGACGCTTGCTAGCTGCAGTCTGTCGGGCAGACCAGCGGCGACGCTAAAAGGTACTCCTGCGAAGTGACAGTCGTCGTCCCTCTAATATCTCAGTGCTTGTGTACAGTAATAAATGCACCAAATTCCAGTTGTGTGGCTTGAAACAGCTACAAATTATAAACAACCTCATATTTAGGTGATCATACGTAACGAGATATATTCGTGTATTTCTGTACACATTCGTAATCCGTCTAAGATTCAGCTGACTGAAACTGATTGACGCGCATGGAGCAGTGAAATGAAAGGCTGAATTACAGACAGTGTGCTCTCCGCAATGACTTTGCCGTAACTCGAAGTCAAAGTATGTCTTACCTTGCACTTACGAAAGTTATTGATATAATTAAGTAAAGTATAACGACTGAATATAAATCACATATATTATGGTGAACATTACACGCGAGCAGAATTTCAGATTTTGAAAAGTGAAATTTACAAAGCGATGTTTCGAACGTACTTATCTTACTCGGAAGAACAAAAAAAATATTTTCTCTTACGATATCCGGAAAACACTATATCAACTATATTTACAAATTTAAACTGAGAGAGAGAAGTGAAAGCTGTTGAAAACACTAATCGCAGCGTTTGCTTATTTTGCACAAATCACATATTATATTAAACCATCATGTACCAAAATTGTGAAATTAAATTTTTACCAGTACATGATAACGAATTTTACTACCAGTATGAGTGAAACCGTTTTACGGAATACGTTTACAAATACATCTACATCTTCATACATACCACGCAAGTTACCGTGTGGTGCGTGGCGGAGGGTACCCTGCACCACTACTAGTCATTTCCTTCCCTTATTCCTGAAATAGCGGGAAAAAGACTGCTTTATGCCTCCGTACGAGCCCTAATCTCTCTAACCTTATCTACAGGGTCCTTGCGCGAAATGTACGTTGGCAGCTGTAGAATCGTTATGCAGTCAGCCTCAGATGCCGGTTCACTAAATTTTCTCAATAGTGCTCCACGAAAAGTAATCGACTTCTCTCCAGTGATTCCCATTTGAGTTCCCGAAGCATCTCCATAATACCTGTATGTTGTTCGAACCCACCAATAACAAATCTACAGCCCGCCTCTGAATTGCTTCTATGTCTGCCTTTAATCCTACCTGGTGCTGATCCCAAACACTCCAACAGTTCTCAACAATGGGTCGCACTGGTGTCCTATATGCAGTCTCCTTAACAGATGAACCACACTTTCCTAAAATTCTCCAAATAAACCGAAGACGCATTCACCCTGCCACAGTCCTCACATGCTCATTCGATTTCGTATTGTTTTGCAGTGATACGCCTGTATATTTAATCGACGTAACTGCATAAAGCAGCACGCTCCTAATAGAGTATTCGAAGATGATGGGTTTGTTTTTCCTACTCATCTGTACTAACTTACATTTTCTACATTTAGAGCCGCCTGCCATTCATCACACCAACTACAGGTTATCTAAGTCATCTTGCATCCTCCTACAGTCACTCACCTCCGACACCTTCCCGTAAATCCCAGCATCATCATAAACAGTTGAAGACTGCTGCTTACCCTGTCCGCCGGATCATTTATGTATATAGAAAATAACAGCGGTCGCATCACACTTCCCTAGGGCACTCCTGACGGTGTCCTTGTCTCTCATGAACATTCGCTGTCCACGACAACACACGGGGTTCTGTTACTTAAGAAGCCTTCGAGCCATTCCATACCTGGGAACCTATTCCGTGTGCTTGTATCTCCGTTAATAGTTGTCTGTGTTGCACAGTACATAGAACTCAGTGTACACAGAACTTATAATCAGCCTTCATTTGTTAGTACTTTTTTTTTTACCAACAGTTCCTTTCTACTCTGGACTTCTTGCCATTTCTGAATGATTGCTCTCTAGTTGAGTTATGTCTAGCAGGACGCCATGTTTTTTCCAGAATGCATGCTTTCTCTGTGACGTTACTTTTGTAAATGTTAGCGAAATGATACCTTTTATATCTCCGAGAATATCTGGCTGTAAACTTTTCTGACGGTGTGTAAAACAAAATGGGCTGCCATGTATGACGACTGACTAAAATTAGCTGACCTTGAATACCCTCATAACATTTAACCGGTGAAGTTACATGGAGGAAGGAAAATGACCCCTCAAAAATTTCCATCCAACACTATTAGCAGTGTTAAGGCTGCCCATTAGCTGAATGGTCAGCGCGTCGGATTGCCACGCATGGGGTCTCGGGTTCGATTCCCGGCTGGGGTGGGAGGTATTCTCCCCCCAGGGACTGGGTGTTGTGTTGTCCTCATCATCATTTCATCCCAATTGTCGACGCGCAGGTTGCCCAATGTGGCGTCGCACTCAATAAGACCTGCACTTGGCGGCCGAACTTCCCGAATGGGAACTCCCGGCCGCTGACGCCATACGTTCCTTTCATTTTTTAGCAATGTTACGTTACCTCTGTAGATTTTTCTTGAACGAGATGATGTGTTGGGCTCAGCTCACTTTAATAAATTTAAGCGAAATTATTTCTGTAATCAGTTGATCTCAAGTAATCAGTTTCATGCAGTAAACAATCAATTTTCAAGCTTTTCTGATCTTTCTCCAACACTATTCGTTTTAACCTCATTTTATTTACGAACAGAACATCTCAACGAATACTGACGAAGTCAGAGTTTCTGATTAAGAACAAAAACGGTATTTTGCTTTCCTGGGTACCGCTTTTCTTTCATTGTTTTGCATTGAGGCATTCTATTCTAGTTGGATCACTCTCGGCTCGACTCTCTTTATAAACTTGTTTAACATGGTGTTCACTCTATAACGCCATTAAGAGTGCTAAAAATTACACTCGTACAAACATTGCTATTATAAGACGGTTGACTCATTGGTATTACTGATCTCAGTAGGAGAGAAAATCGCGTTTGTGCTCTGTGAATGGGACCCGTAAAGGAATTGTATTCGATCCCTCTTAGGAATGTCGCCTCTGAATTGGTTTGTCCCATTATGAAGATTACGTATCTGTTTACGCATGGACGTAACTACAATTCGAAATTGCTGCCAATTATGTAGTAGTACAATATCAAGTAAATATGGGGAAGTCTTGTTTTTAATCATAATAAATTTTAATCTACAGACGATGTATGTCGTTCATATTGATGAGTCGTTTCCTACATGTCGTGTATTTTCAATTAACTTGCCATTCTCTATTATATGTGCACACTCTCCTGGATACGTGATTGAAAACTGAAATCAATCTGAACTTTTCCAGAATGAAATAACTTACCATGTGGATCCAGACATTTCAGTAACTGCATACATTCTAGTTGATATTGACGCATGGTTCGACTACATTAATTTTAACATGATATCATGAAACGACACCAAGTATACTCTCTTAAATTGTATCTTCTTAAAATTAGTTTTATGTGTTTTGTGACTGGATACGGTATTTCTATTGTTGGTAACGCACAAATCACTTCCATAGAAAAGAGTCTGTAATTCGGTTTCAGTCATATGACTTTTGCCGTGATGTTCAAAGGTTAGATAAGTTGTCCCAAGTGAATGTTGACAGTTGTCTAAGTATTTCAAATTAAAAGATATATCTGCATTTTGTAATTAAAACTATTTTTGTGATATAGAGTAAGTTAAATTCTGATCGTGCCCGTGAATCCGTAGCGTATGTGAACGGATTTCTCCATATCGCTTGCTCAAAGACTGAAGTCCCTTATTCTGTGATAATAATGGAACTATGTAACACTGTTTTTCTATGTGTACTTGGTTGATTCTGAATGTCATAATGTTCCGTTTTATCGGTGTCTGAATAAAGCTAAATGTGTTATTACCCATTGTTCTCCTGTACCTAATTCCATCTGAGGAGTACTATACCAGCCTACAGCAAGAGGTAAGTTCATTAAAATTGCTTATAACCTTTCACGAGCGTGATACAAAATTCATTTACAGTAGTGCTTTTTATATGCAGGATTAACAGCAGATGCTGAAGAAGTAGACCACTCAGTACATAAGTTCTCTCATGCTCTCAACGTACTAACAACCGTAATTCAGAAATATTTTCCATATAGTTACCGTACACTATGTGGCACGACCAAGAGGCCATTGTAATTTCTGTCACAAACTTGAAGACTTAATGAGGATACAGAGGCAGACTGCAATATATTTTGACTGTGTTGCGTATACTTACGCATGGGTGACGTGTGTTTAGTGTGTGTGTGTGTGTGTGTGTGTGTGTGTGTGTGTGTACGCGTGCGAGCGCAGAGGCGAGTAGGTAGCTGTGTAACATTGGTAGTATCAGAAAGAAGTGTGTGTGTCGGTGAATCGGTAATAACTACCAATTAGCTGGTCTCCACCGGTTCAAGATGCCGGGTGTCTACAAATCCGTTGACGTGTCACAGTAGCGGCCATGTTATTCACACTTACCAGATTTATAGAAAATACCGTATACAAATTTAAAAAAAAGATACCTCAGTTTTCATCCTTGCTTCTAAGGAGTAAAGTATGTTAAATTGTAAGCCGTTTCCGTAAAGGAGAGGACATTACAAAAGTAATAACAACTAAACCCGTCATCTATTCCAAGTAATAAAATTTTCGTACGTAGGATGCCACCAGTAAAAATGAAATAAAAGTTTCGGAAAATATATTCGAGTTTAGGTCATTTAAAGAATTTGTGAAACTGCTATAGCTCCAGTAAAATCAGTTAGTCTTTCGTGGTACCGTCCAGTTGTCTTATAGTACCCAGCATTTGTGGCTTGTTCTTCACTTAGCGGCTGTCTACTTCCGTGTCTTCTCGGTAATCACTATCTTCGTAAGAATTTATTTGCAGTTACAGAGCTTCAATCCATTCACATCGTATATTATTACATTACACTTCGTTTGAATTTATCAATCAGATTGTACTTATCACTTATTTTACATATGCCCTTAAAACAATACTAAGAACGCATCATAAATCATACATAATTATTCTACAGGATTTATAGTTAAGATTTTGCCATATTATTTCTTACACACAGATATTACATTTTATTCTGCTCTGCCACCTCCTTCTTCTCCTCCTCCTTATTCTCTTCATTTTCCTCTTTCCTAGTGATTTTTCAGTCAGACTAGATCTCTGATTTCCGTCGGATGTGCGTATGTACTCTTAGTCTTGTGGACTACGTTCGTCGTGAACCTTTGGAGGTCTATTGTTAACCTGCCGGCACTTATATAACAGTTACCTTTGGAGAATTTCCTTCATATCCATCGTTTATCATTGAAATTTACCAATTCTACAGCCCGTCCCCACTTCACTTCAATAACTACGCACTGAAAAAACTATTTTTGTCTGTGTTTATTTGTGTAGTACCTTTGTGATCGTAATTTTGTGAGCATTCCTTTCGAGTTATTTCCTTGTACAAAAGCATGGCAGTACACACAGAAAACTTTACGTCTGGAACAAACAGAAGTACTTGACATTAACATATTGATTAATTTTTTACATGCTTTCTATATCTTATCTGTCATTCATTTTACTGTCACCAATGTTTAGTGTGTGCTGCAGACACCTGAACCAATAAATTTGCTAAGCTTTCTAATCATCAACGTATCACTAACAATAAGCAGTACTTTTACAGTGTTTTATTTGGGTAAAATATTGTTAAGCTCTACTTAAATATAAATTCTGCTGTGTATCTCAGGAATTATGTTTGCGTTTTTCATTGTATACTGAATTCAAACAATTTTGTAAAAGTAATATAGATACTTTAACGTTCACAAATTAGAGTTATCTTGCAACTGATGGTAACTTTGAAGTTTGGGACAAGTGCTTTTACAAGAGTGTAATCTCCAGAGTAAGTAACCCAATTTGTACTAGCATACGTCTCATCAGATGTCGATAGGAAATAAACTTGAAAAACACCCATGCACCGTGGGAGAAAAATGCGCCACCAGACAGAGATCTAACCAGCAACCAGTTACAAGAAGACACAAAGTATCAAGGAAAATTTTGTGTCTTGGCCGACGTAGCCACGCCAGTTAAGGTCCCCGGGTAGCAAGAATAAATTAACTTTGTTTCAACTCAGAACTGAATACAACAATACGGTTATTCGAACGTGAATTCGTACTACTTGATTACAAGCCACCGATCGTCACCGACAGGGCATTGGGAGAGCTCTACAAGGGCAACGTCGGTGCAGCTGTGTCGGTGGAAAGCAGTAGAGCTCAAGGATGGTCCAGGAGAGAGGATCTAGCGAGGCGAAAGCTCACATAGTCTGTAGGAGAAAGTCTGCTCACTGCTGACGAGGGCTGTTCTCTGACCGGTGGCAGCAGTGTTGGCCATTGTGAGACTCCATTGTAAGACGCTACCGCCCTGACAGTTGTCATCGAGATGTGATGGTGCCGACGAATCAGTGAAGCAAGTGACATGGCACAGATGCAGCTGACAGGAAAGTTTGTACACAATCATGAACCTCAGAAACAACAGATGGGCAGGGCTGTTGTTGACGAATACAAGCCAGTCACTGTGACGTGGCAACGGCGACAGGACCAGTTTTTTGTTTGTAACTGCCAAGACTGCCCCATGATATGACTGACCAAGGAAGAAGTGACGAAGGAAGGAAGTGACGCAGAAAACTAAACGATAGGACCTGAGGACGTGACGGTGGTGCCGAAAGGACCAGGCTGGCCGCAAAGATGGTGGGGGAAGACATGCTGGTGGTGGAGGAAGCTGTGCAGGCAGTGAAGGAAACTGTGCTGCCAGCAGAAGAGGCTGTGCTGGCAAAACAGGAGGCCATGCCAGTGGCAGGAAAGATCATACTGGCAGTGAAGACGCCGTGCTGGAGTGGAAGAGGCCATGTCAGTGGCGAAGGAGGTTGGGCCGCTGTTGGAGGCCATGCTGGTGACAATGAAGCCTGTACCAGCAGCGGAAGAGTCTAGGGCCAGAGGCGGAACACCGGCTGCTATAATAATGGCAAGATGGCAACATGTTTAGCAGAAAAACGATGGGCTTGTGAGATATTGGCAGGGAGCCGATGGCTTGGCCATATAGGCGACAGGTTAGTGCGACATCAGCAGGGAGTTGACTGGCTCGGCTGGCTGTTGACATGCTGATTGGATGTCAGAAGGGTGCTGATGGGCTCAACTGGAAGCGATGGACTGATGGGACATTCAATAGGCTTGTCCAGCTGTTGATGCACTGGTGCAGAGTGCTGATAGGTTCTGCTAGGAGTTATGGTGGTGGCATTGCTCATGGTGATGACTGGCATGCAGGTTAGCTTCTACCGAAATTCGTTGTTCCATTGTATGTACTCTAGGGACAACTGCGTCAAAAAGGTCGAAGACAGTGAAGCCATATTGAAATGGGACTCACATGTGCAAGGAGAGAGGGAGAAAAAATCAGCAGCTGTCTAAATAGTGCACAAATCCATGGTGAGCGAACTTACGTAGTATCAAAAAGTATGATAATCACCGGTGAGACAAAATCCACTCCTTGTCACAGAGTCTTGCGTTATGGCCAAGGGAGCAACCCCAACTCAAAACTTCATAGAACAACACAGTTATTTGGATGGGAATCCACACTACTTGGTTACAGATCGCTGATAATCACTGACGTTGCACTGGGAGAGTTCTGACAAGGGAGATGTTGGTTCAGCCATAATGGCAGAGATCAGTAGAGCTCAAGGACGGTTCAGAAGAGAGGTCCTGGTAAAGCAGAAACTCATAGCCAGTCAGAGAGAGCATGGCTGCTGTAGATGATGCAAATAGATGAGCTACATCAGAAAGGCCGCGGACATGGCCAATGTAATCTGGGAGCGACAGTGAATTGCCCACTGACAGACGTGTCACAAGTGCTGCCAGCGTTGGACCCAGCATGGAGAACTCGGATGAGATGCAGAGTAAGCACTCAGCAGCGGTTTCGAGCGAACTACTCCACTGGAGCAAAGACAGATCCATCTGAAGGACCGGTAGATGCATTTGACTTGGCCACAGAAATTCCCGATGTGAACAAGTGCAGAGCGGCCAGGTGGCGTTCTTAATAGGCGCTTGGCAGAAGAATACTGATGTGACGATCAGTGGGCAAGTTCCCCGTGGAGGAGGAATCGGTGCCTGCGATGGGAGTACTGATTGCGGTGAATCTCATACAGCTAGCGGCAAAGGTAGCGCCACATGTTACTGTGGCGTTGGAGACGCGCTTGACAACAATTCAGTGTGCTTATGTTATCGTCAGATTGCGTTCCTACATCTCCTACGGTGGTGCCGCCAGCAGCCACAGAGGCCGAAGCCAGCAGTATACGTCTCTATTGCTTGCAGGTGGAACTCAGGCTGATACAATAGAAAACACTGCATGATACCTGCAAATTCCATTCAGACGACATACAGTTAACCCAATCTCAGTGACTTTCTCATCTACAATGATAGCACTACTGGAGGGACATTAATTCTCAGTTTTCCTGTTCTCTCCACTACTCAAACTACATATTCCGATACTCTTCTGACAGTATTATTAATATTTTCATGTCAAGATCCAGCAGTGTTGGCGGCATGTGAGTAATGCTAGTTGTGTGGCTTTTTAATGATAAGGAGATAACTTTGTTTTCATCGATAGAAAGGTTTTTGCCCTAAGGTATTAGGAACTTTGGAAGAACGTTTAAGTAGAACATTGATTGCACAGGTTCGTGGAACTTAAATCAATAAAGGTGAATTCCTGGATTTTTTTTGCAATGCCAGTGCCCCTTTGTTTTCTTATCCCCTTTCAGCTGAATTTATACTATCTAATGACAAATTTTCATTTCGTAAAACTTTACGGCAACAAAGAAAATCAGTCAAGCCCCTAGATCTGTAAAATTTAACCGCCCTCCTCTGTCGACATGAGAGGTAGATAAAGTTCCGTGTACGTGTGATAGAGTCTACACTAAAAGTTCAAAGCGTAGCATGAATACATGTGTGAACGCACGCAAAAGCATCTGCCGACTACAGAACGCAGAGAAAGCAGCAGTAACAGAGCAGACCATGAAATGAAGTTTTTCTAAAGCAAAACGTTATCTACAATGGTGAATTATTATTCACGACTATATTTAGAAGCCATTTAAGTATATTAACAGAGAGACAATTTTAACAGAAAAGGAGAAGCCATGAAACTTAGTGATATAAGGAAAAGTAGCTCTACAGAGTCAATAGATAAGTTTCATCTTTGACAGACCACAGTTCGAGGATTTGAGAAAGATTATCTCTGCTGATCACGTGAAAACTTCTGCCAGTCCCCCTTTTCGCTCTATTTGCGTCGGTTTCCAACGTCCAGACTGTCAATTGATTAGATGCATGGAAACTTGGAGCACCTGTCAAACTGTGGAGGAAACGTCAGGAAAAATAATATTTCATGAACCACTACCGTGTAACCTAGAATTTCGCAAGCAAGTAAAACAACTCGTGGTGAGAGCCTTTTTGATGAGATCAGAAGACTTTTTTTCTTGTTTTGGTGTGAAAAGTCAGCCCCACTTCCCAAAATTAGTAGGAGTATTTCTGTCACAACCTATGTAACACTTTGTATGCTCACAAAAACTCATATTATCTGATCACACTAATTGATGTATTTCATTTCTACCTCGTCTTCGTTTCTAACGATGACCCTGATAATTAAAATTTCACAAGTTTTTTTACAAATAACGCAATTCTGATTGTTTGTACAAAACATAGAACAGGCAGAGAAATTGCCTACACGTAAGTGGTGAACCTCATAAAATCACACTACAAGTACCAAACATAACCCACAGTCCTTGCATACCAAGTTTGTCATGTTGTCGTGCAACCAAAGTAGCAAGTAGTTGTATTTTTGCATATCAAGTGATGTAAACACTCTGTCGAGGTTGACAAAGCATTATCTCCTGGTGTTTTTCGAAACTGACTGAAGTATCATGCTGTTTTTCTTCTTGTTTTCCGTTTGCAATGCACAGAAAATGTAACAATACTGAGATGATATACAGAAGGGGCTGGGAGGGGGCGGGGAGTGAGCCTTAGGTAGCTGGTGCCACTCTGGCCTCTTCTCCAGCGACTCCGTTCCTCCTGCGGTGCTTCCACATACACTGCGGGAGAACCTCTGGTAGCACTGTTCGGAAATCGTAGGTGAAACGTCAGTGCCAATGAAATTCTGAGACAAGCCTGGACTTTTTAGGCAATGAAAGAATTCAGATTTCAAGTTACAACCTGACACAAATTTTCAAATTTCACGTTATAATCGTGCAGGAGCCTCGTTAATGATGAGCTGCCGAGACAGAGGCTAGCGCTGCAACAGGCGTTTGAGTCAATGACCGGCATTTTTCTGCAGAAGGATCGATCTTCCTGCAAGGGAAGAAACGGAAAAACGGTGACTCTATTTCATCATTATCCTGCAAGGACCTCCATCCATCTCCACAACAGGACGGCACCAAAACGCCACCGACATGAATAAAACATAATATTCTTATTTTGCCTTCAATAGCGTGACCACCAAAGAAAACTAAGTTAAATAGAGATTCGTCAAAACACAGTGCTTTCGGTCATGTTCAGTAATGTGTTGCCAGAAGAGGCTAAATTTATGATGTAGTAGAATCACTGACCATCATTTTCACAAATACGTGAGAATTCTACGACAAGCGAAAAGTTTTCACTCCAGGTTCCAGAGGAGAGGGAGAATGCATCTTTATTGCTCTAAACTGAATCTACTATGAATCTCAGCGAGCTCAATAGGCACGAGGGTTCACTTTTTGCAGTGGTTTATTTACAACTAGCTGAGTACCGGGCGTTGTACAGGTATACATTGATTCCAATCTTCTATAAGTCCATCCCCTCCTTACCATTTTCTCTGTACATCTAATCCTTCTCCCCCTCTCTGTCCATGTCCCCGTCCCCCATCTCCCTGTGTATCTTTTCCTCCCCCTTCTCCCTGTTCATCTCATCCTCTTCCCTCTCTCTGTCCATCTCCTCCTCTCCCCCCTCTCTATCCATCTCCTCTCTTCCCTTTCTCTGTGCATTTCCTCCTTCCCTCTCTCTGTTGACCTCCCCCTGATCCCCTCTCTCTGCTATCTCTTCCTCCTCCTGTCTCTGTCCATCTCTTCCTCTTTCCTTTTCTGTCAATCTTTTCCTCTCTTCTCTTTCTGACCATTTCCCCTCCCACTCTTCTTGTCCATCTCCTTGTCCCTCTATGTGTGTCCATCTCCTCCTTCCCCGTCGCTACCTGTCGGTTTCCACCTACCCCTTCTCTCTCCACGTTATGACGCTGACACCATTAGGACGCTGGTGGTTCATACCCTCACAACATATCTCTCCAGACCGTAACTAATATGTGTCCCAAATTTGATTGAAATCGTTCCAGGAGTTTCGGATGAACATTTTTACCCACGGCTTTGCCTGCATACGCACAAGTCAAATATATTTCACATGTATTTAACATATTTCACACGTATTTGTACACATATTCCATCAGTAACTCTAGCGACTGTCGCCCTACAGTTTCATTTTCATAGAGCTTAATGTTTATGACGTCGTATCTCACGAATTATTAGCTTTACAATGATCTGGTTAAGCAGATAAATCCAGTGGGGTATATGCCTACTGTCTGCACATTGCGCTGTGAATAGAGTTAGTAGTAACAAAGTCATAAATTAAAATGTAATGCACGATGCCACAGTTTATCACGTATCTTAGTATTTGACGTCATCTCTCCTGAAGCATGTGTCACAAAATGGTATATTTTTGCAGGTACACTTGACAGCAAAAAGAGTGGGTCACTGCCAAATACAACCAACATATCGCAGCTGTGTTGCAGGTCCTCTACACACCAAAACCCATGGGGTACAGTCGTTTGACTACACACAATGGGTACCGCAAGAGACTACTAGAGACATAAGGTCTTTATGGCAGTCAGTCCAAGCGTCAACTAATATCATCATACAAAACATATTAGAAAACACGTTCCTAGCGATGAGACATCCCATAACACTCGTAAACTAACCTTAATTACAACAAGCGACATTCCAAAAGTTCTGAGAAAACGGATTATTTTACATATATCGTACAGTAATCCTTAGTCAAAATTAAATACTTGGGACAATATATGGAGTTACAAAGCTGTTCGGCAACTGGAAAAAAGTTTTTCGCTCTCGAAAAGGTTTTCCATCCACGTGCTGAACGTCGCTCAACGGCGAGTGGGTCTGGAAACTGGATATTGGACGAACCAGTAAAATAACACAATTAACGCCAACAAGCACTCTATGGAAATCTCAACATTAACAGCGAATCACCACAGTACTCGTAACACATCAACAGCTACGTGTACACAAATTTGAACTTTAAATGACATGACCGACGTCATCGTTCTGGACCTGGATTCTAACCCAACACCTATAGCCATTGCTTACTAAGCTAAGCTTTGTTTGTGCCTTATTGAGACACGATCACTAGGCATAAAGAGACGTGAAGTATAGACGTTTGCACCAGTATCAGTTATCAATTCAGATCCTGAAAATAAATGACGAAAATGTTTGTACTGAACTGGGAATCCTGTCGTACAGTTACCTTCCTAGGAACTACCTCCAACGACCTTTAATATAGTACCATTCACAAGGATCAAGGTATGCGCATGTTTAAAATTTAAATGCCATCACGTAAAGCTTGTGACAGGGATGCAAACACAGAACCTAATCGGATTGTTAACGAAGTACGAAAAATCAGAAGTAAAATATCAAATGTTTTCACCAATAGCGATATGTTGGAATCTTAAATGACAGTAGAATTGTTTTTGCCTGACTGGGATTCGAACCCAGCAACTAGCGCCGTCGTTTTATAGCCAGGAACAGACGATAAATAGCTATTATTTGTCCACCAGTAGCGAGATGTGCGCATGTTTAGTTAGACATCAGGCGACAAAAAGTTCTGTGCTGAATGGAATTCAAACCCCGCACACGTGGTCATGAAGTCAAAAAAAATGGTTCAAATGGCTCTGAGCACTATGGGACTCAACTGCTGAGGTCATAAGTTCCCTAGAATTTAGAACTACTTAAACCTAACTAACCTAAGGACAACACACACATCTATACCCGAGGCAGGATTCGAACCTGCGACCGTAACGGTCGCGCGGTCTTGAAGTCACTTTAACTATAAAATTCTTTTCCAGTAATAGCTAGGTATGGCATATTTGTACATTCAATGATGTGATGGAAAATACTCTGCTGGCTAGAAGTTGAATCCACAACATATCGTCGTTGGTGATCACAACGAACACAACGCCAAACCCAAATCCGTTTTCGCCAGTAGGATGGAGAGGAATGTTTGAACTTGAAAAGATGTAAGGAAACGTTTGATCTTGTAATGGTGTGATAAAAAGCTCATCATGTGGCTGTGAGTTGAAACGAACACGTTACAGCTGACAACGCACGAAGAGACGTTGAAAATGCGACTATTTTCACTAGTAGTTCGGAGTGCACATGCTAGGGCATGAAATGAAGTAATGAATATTTTGTGCTGATCAGGATTAGAAACCAGATAGGTGCCTTTCGAAGAGGCCTAGAAGAGTTTTCAATAGTGGTGAACACAGTGAAATCGAATTCGAATCCCAGTCCAGCACCACAATTTTCAACGTCTCAGTTTCAAATAAAGTAAGAGCCTTGTGAACTTACATGGCCATTGGTTCATTAAATGAAATACGTTTTCTAGTTCACGACGGCTTGCTGGAGACAGAGTCTCTGCCTTCCGGGGTTTCTCCATCTGTCACAGCTCAAACGAGTGCCGCTCTGCCCCAGTCGGCAGCGAAGGGATGTTATCTTCACTGCGGATATTGAACTACGGAGCTTACCGGCGTTCTGCACTTGGCGTTACTAGGACTGAAGGAGAGTACTTGTGTGTGTTAAAAATCTACGCCTGATGTGAGATGTGAACCTACACGTTTTACACATCAGTACAAGATTAATCCACCAGACCACAGAACCCCCTGACAAACACATAATTGTGAATTGCAGAGTATCCATTTATATGTAGATGAAGATGTCAAGGGACGCGTAACAGGAAGGAGGGCGGGATGTGGGAATGGATAGAAGTGCAGAAGTGCAAAACATAATCCTGAAATGCTTGCAAAGTATTGCTTACTTAGATGTGTGCCACAGTTCGTTTCATCTTACGACCGAGAGATAAGGAAGGACTGTTTTCAGAATGAAGAATGGGTTACAGCGAAGAGGAGATCAAAGAATTCGGTTTCATAGGTGTTGAGAGAAACGATAGAGAGTAAAGACAGCAGCAATTAAAAGAGAAAATATAGCGTCAATGGAAACCGCTAGATTTGTTTATAAAGTTTTGGGTAATGGAACAGAAGGGCTCTTACGGCGATAGTGTCAGAGAGAGAGAGTGTGTGAGAGAGAATAGAGGAGATATTAACAATAATATGAAATCGTTTGCGTATTATGTGGAGGACGGAGGGTGTATTCATGGATCGAGGGGAAGAGAGAGAAATGTATTTGAAATAACAAAACTACTGTGACAGAGTCCATCTACGCTGATTAGTTTGTAAGTATCTAGACAGGGTATAAATGAAATCAAAATAGAATATTTAACAAACTGTATATTCAAAAGAAACGCACTTGAATTAAAGAGGCAACTCAAAGGAAAACTAACCCATATCGTACCTTTTCTGTTCCCACGCGATTTTCCATTAGCTTCCAATGAGGAAAAATGACGAAAAAGAAGACATAACAAAACTTTTTAAGGACTCTAATATTTTATCCAGAATCCTTAATTATTTTGTACTTCTATCATGTGTCTTGGCATAGAATGTATAAGCCGTCGGAGGTAACAGCCTGAAGAAGCAACTTCCTCCCAGGCTTCCAGGACGCAGTCCCAAAGAGCGTCCACAGTAGTTGGTTGGTTTCGTGGCCAGTTCTCTGTTAATGTTCTGGTGACCTCAGCCCAGATATTTTCCATGGGGTTCATATCAGCCGCCCGTGACGGCCAGTCCATGAGACGCCAATCATGGAGAGCCGCTGCTGAACGAATGCAGACTTGTGAATGGGAGAATGGTTCTCTTGCAATTTGACGTCCCCTTCTACGTACAGCATTCGCACTGACGGAAGCATCACATTTTCCAATATGTGGGCATGCTGCACGCTGTCTAGAGTTCCTTCTATCCTGTGAAGAATTCCCGCCCCTCTCACAGAAATCCAACCCCAGCAGGTAACAGATAGCCGGCCACTTCTTCTCATCGTGGTTACATATTCGTGTCGATGGCGGGTCCCTTGCGGCCTGTAAACGATTCGTGGACCTTCGTTACTGGTGGAAAACACCTTCTCATCAGTGAAAATGACGTTGTCCCACGACGCCCTCAGATGGAGTTCCGCAAATGCTAGCCGGGGTAAAACGTTGTCTTCGCTGAGCTCTTGTTTCACGCGTATCGTCGTGCATGCAGTCCAGCGTCCCTCAGCCTTCGGCGAATCGTGTCACTGGAGCCGGAGAAGTTGCTCTCCCGCCGCAACTGCTTCGCGTTCAGAAAGGGATTTTCTCTGCTCCTAGACACTAGGTCCCTGTCTTCCTGTGTGAGCTCACTCTCTCCCTGCCTGAGTCAGGAACCCTGTTGGTGGGCCGGACGGAGTGGCCGAGCGGTTCTAGGCGCTACAGTTTGGAACCGCGCGACCGCTACGGTCGCAGGTTCGAATCCTGCCTCGGGCATGGATGTGCGTGATGTCCTTAGGTCAGTTAGGTTTACGTAGTTCTAAGTTCTAGGGGACTGATGACCACAGCAGTTAAGTCCCATAGTGCCCAGAGCCATTTTGAACCTGTTGGTGGTGCCTCTTTCATGGCAGATCCTCAACCATCTCGATGCAGTGGTATGTGGTACGCCACACCGTCCGCCAGCTTCTCTAATGGAACATCCTCCTTCTTCAATGAGATCGACGACTCTCTCTTGAATATACCTCTCCCAGTGAGCCATTACGGCAGACAGCCTGATGTGTACTTCTGCTTGCCGTTCTTATACTGATGCCAGGAGAGGAGGTAAACATATTTACGTCAAACAGAGCGGCAGAGGCAGAGGCATGCGGCGCAGCCGTGCTGGCTCGTCCCGGGCTGTTGGCCCACCAACGCCACCGCCAGCTCGCTCACTTCCGTCTCGCCTCGGCCAGCCTGGCTGTCCCGTAGCTCGCGAGCCGCGGCTAGTACAGACCCGGGCCGCAAGGCCACGATCACCCCTTGAAGGATCAAAAGATACACGTAACCTATTAAGTCTGTAGTATAAACTAACGCAGCTACAGTGCAGGCACACCTACAGTTGACGATTCATTCAAATATTTGAGGAATAATACGTTCAAAAATACATTCATTTTAAACATAGCTACCACAAAATATTTCACCTAGCTAGCAATATCATGACGCAGGAAACTATTCTTTCTTGTAAGCGCTCTGCATTAGATGTATCCTAATGAAAACGTGTATTCAACCACGACAACTAAGCGGAATGTAAAAGTAAACAGTTTTGGCGGCAGCTTCTCCAAATAATAGTACATACGTAGTATATAATACACATTTTGTGTACTTATAACATGTACGCAGTGTCTCTGAAACAATACGTGCTGCACTACGGAAATTACTTTCTGCTGAGGCACTTCATTTACATCTCAGTGATACACGACTACTAGAGAACATTGCTCTTTACGGCAGTCCCTCCACTTGTAAATTAACACCATGATATCGCAGCTATTAGGCAACACGTTACTAGGGATGAGAGAGGCCTTAAAGTTTGCAACTAAACATGCTACTCCTAGCTACTACTGAATAAGAATTTGATCATTAACGTGTCTTCATAACCATGTGTGCGGCCTTCGACTCTCAGTCAGCATAGTCGTTTTCGTCGCCTTATTTCTAGTTAAACATGCGCACATCTCGCTAATGGTGGACCAACATTGGTAATTTCTCGTCTGTTCCTGGTTAGACAACGAAACGGTAGGCGCTGGGATCGAATTCCGGTCAGGCAATACAACTTCAATCGTCATTTAAGGTTCCAACCTCACTACTGGTGACAAATTGTGATATCTACATTCTGATTTTACGTACTTATTCAACAATCCGATTAGGTGCTGGGTTCGCATCCTTGTCACCAGCATTACATGGTGGCATTTCAATATTAAACATGTGCATCCTTTGTTCCTTGACAATGCAACAATATACAACGTCGTTCGAGGTTAATTACGAAAAAGGTAATTGTCATGTTAGGGTTCCTGGTTTCGTACAAACATTATCGTCATTTACGCTCAAGTTGTGAATTGATAACTGATACTGGTGCAAACGTCAATATTTGACGTCCCTACCTGCCTAGTGATCGAGTCTCGATAAGGCACAAAGCTTTGCTTGGTTAACAATGGCTTTACGTTCTGGGTTTGCGTCCGAATCCAGAACGAAGACGTTGGTCATGTCATTTAAAGTACAACTTTGTGTACAAATAACTGTTGATGAGTAATGTCAACAGTGATATTACTTGATATTCGCTGTTAATGTTGGGATTTCCGTAGATTGCTTGCCGCCGTTAATCACGTTTTCTTTCTACTGCTTGGCTTTACATAAAGTTGATGCAAAACCACTCCCCATTGAACGTTGAACGACGTTCAGCATGTGTTGGGTAAACCTTTTAGACAGCAAAGAACTTGTTTCCAATTGCCTTACAACTTTATAAATCCATATACTATCTGAAATATTTAATTGTGCCTGGGGATTACTGAACGATTTATGTGACAAAATTAGTTGTCCCATAACGTTTGAAATGTCACTTATTGTAATTAAGTTTAGTTTACAAACGTTAAGGACTGTATGATCTCTTCTGTACTATCATGGTGTTACTTTATATCTGGACAGACTGTCATAAAGACCAGTGATCTCTAGTAGTCTCTAGCGGTACCCATTGTGTATATTACAACGACTGTACTGTGGAGGGTTGCGATGATGAGCAACACAGATATGCTATGTTGGTTGCATACATTCAGGTGCAGCCTACACGTTGGAATTCAGGCGTGACCCACTTTTTTTGCTGTCGAGTGTACATTCAGTGGCATAAATGGACAGTGTATGCGAAAAGTGTGTAAGTAGGCTGTTTAGGTTTTTATATTGGTAACGCCACGTAGCGCTCTGTATGAAAATACTGGCTGTGCTGTGTGCAGTCTGTGGCTAGTTTGCATTGTTGTCTGCCATTGTAGTGTTGGGCAGCGGCAGCTGGATGTGAACAGTGCGTAGCGTTGCGCAGTTGGAGGTGAGCCGCCAGCAGTGGTGGATGTGGGGAGAGAGATGGCGGAGTTTTGAAATTTGTTAGACTGGATGTCATGAACTGCTACATATATTTTGACTATTAAGGTAAATACATTGTTTGTTCTCTATTAAAATGTTTCATTTGCTAACTACGCCTATCAGTAGTTAGTGCCTTCCGTAGTTTCAATCTTTTATTTAGCTGGCAGTAGTGGCGCTCGCTGTATTGCAGTAGTTCGAGTAACGAAGATTATTGTGAGGTAAGTGATTTGTGAAAGGTATAGGTTAATGTTAGTCAGGGCCATTCTTTTGTAGGGATTATTGAAAGTCAGATTGTGTTGCGCTTAAAAAATATTGTGTGTCAGTAATTGTTCAAAGGGGACGTTTCATATGTCGACCCTTAGCCGAGGGTACCTCACTGGAATCTTCTGATTTTTTCTTGTAGTTTGTGTAATTAGTGTAGCTTTTGTTTATTGCTAGTGCGTAATTGTAGAGAGAATTTTCTTTGTAGTTGTAGTTTTTCATTCTTGTACAGTAAAACAGTTGTGGCATGCATGTAGATTTGTACCAAGTAGTTCGCAGCTGCGCTTGCAATTAACGAGATATCATTTTCAATGCTATGTTAATGTGTTTTCTTATTTTCCTCTTCAAATTGTGCTTTTCTGTGTTGTCGTGTGAAATATTGTGACAATAATGGCGTATGAAAAACGTAATACTAGGTTCCAAAGTAAACTGCCAGTGAAGACGAAAGCAGTGTGTTAGCGCCACTGTGAGTTGAATTAACTAATGTTCAAAGTAGTAATTTGGTAATTGTGCATAGGGAAATGGAGCGGGCAGCAAATAATGGTGTAGGCAATGAAACAATTAGTGAACAGGGAAGCATTATCGATCGATCGGTCGGCAACAGCCCGCCTCAGGAATCAGGAATGACAGGACACAATTTTGCAAATACTGCAGATTCAGGTTTTGTGTCCTCGCCGTTTTCTCAAATAAGTCAAGACACATTTTCTGCTTGTCAAAATGTGAATGTTGCCGGTGCAACTTCACTGCCGAAAAGCACCGAGGAACATCTTTCAGACACCAGTGCATTGTTATTACAGTTAATGCAACAAATGGGACAAAGGCTACAAACGTTAGACACATTGGAACAAAATCTTCAAAAGTTAGACACAATGGAACAAAATCTTCAAAAGTTAGACACAATGGAACAAAATCTTCAAAAGTTGGACACCACACTTGAACAAACACGTCAAGATTTAACTACTGAGTTACATAAAATCGAATCGAAATGTCAAAAAGTCTGTAATGACGTAAAAACACAAATTTCTGAGCATTTCCAACCTATATTTTCACGTCATGAAAATGCATTACAGAATCACGAAGCAGCCATAAAGGAACTGCAAACTATAGTTCATGAAAATCACGACACCTTGCAAGCTAAAATTGACTCAGTTGCATCTACCGATTCGGTTATGCAACTTGCAAAAACTCAGGAAAACTTAAAGGACACAGTAGATACCCTGAAAATTGGTTCAGAAAGACACATGGAGGAAATTAGTTCATTATCAGAGAAAGTAGTTGAACTTTCGGATCAGCTAAATAATTTATCTATGAAGGTAGATGATAATCTGAATGACACAAAACTGGTAGTCTTTAATGACACAGAAGAGTGTGAACAAATTAGGAAATTCAAACAAAATCAGAATCAAATTAATACGCAACACCAAAGAGAAATCCGGGAAGTACAAGATCAGTTGGCACAAGTAATACAACAATTACATATTTCAGAGGACACTCGCAATCCAGTACGGGAAGAGGGACGTAGAAATACGGAGCAATCACAAAATAATAACTCAGGGCACTTCGGAAATTATGAAAGAAATTGGCAAGGTGCACCGAATTTTGAGATGGAACCGCCGACACGACGTAGCAATGACCGACATGCGACTCGCCGACACGATGGTTTTGACTATAAGCTGTTCATTACTACATGTAAATTCAAAACATTTAAGAATTCTGACAACAACATTCATCCACAAGCATGGCTCCATCAATTCTCTCATTGTTTTCCTCCCAACTGGTCATTAGAGCACAGATTAGAATTTATGTGTGGCTACTTAGAGAATGAACCAGCTGTAAGAACGCGATCGGTCGTTCACGATTGCCACAGTGAAGGAGAATTTTACCATGCCTTCCTCTCAGCATATTGGTCTCAAGCTACACAAGACCGAGTAAAACATAGCATCATAATGATGAAACATTTCGAACAATCTGAATTCTCCAGTCTTGTGAAATATTTTGAAGATATGTTGCACAAGAATCAGTACCAGTCAAACCCATACAGCCCCTTAGAACTCATCCGCATTTTCTTAATCAAATTACCTGAACATTTACGACATATTATTTTGGCAGTACGTTGCAAAGATAACATTGAAGCTTTTCAGGGACTCTTACAAGAATTAGAAATTGACGCTGACAATCGCAGAACGCGAAAACAGGAACACAACAATTACAGGTCACATCCGTCACAATTCCGCGATGAAAGAAATAATAACTGGACATGACAAGGCTATTCTTACAACGTAAATCGTGACCAAAACAGACGCCACCCGTATGACAACCGTTGGCAGAATAATAGTTACAGAGAAAGATCGCGTTTCCGAAGTAATGAATATGACAGAGTTAACCATAGAAACAGACAATATGGAAACCAAAATAATTATTATCAAGGGAGACAGAATAATTTCAGACGCAACAGTCCACCTCGCAGTTACGACTCAGGGAGAAATTCTCCACCACTTAACCGACAAGAAAGAAACTACAGAAACTACCGACATGACGACAGACGATATAATCGTAACGACAGACTTGAATTGCATCAGAACTGGCGAGATTCAAACAGAGCAGGGCACTCTCGACAAGGTGAATTTGTAGAAGTTAGGTCTCCTGATCCCAATAACGGCGCGCGCCAACAAAGAGACAGACAATGACTCGCACCGCAGGCAGCCGCGTGCGCCGGCGGGCTTGAGAAAAGTAACACAGAAGGCAACCTCGAGAAAAATTTCAGTATTGTTTACATTCAGAAAGTCGCCTTTGAAAACTTCATCACCACATCTTTAAAGGACATTGCTCATGAACAAGATAAAGATCCGATTTGGAAAGACATCAAGAGCAAATGGCATGGAAAGACACACACTCAGATTCGGCATTATTATCTGGTTAGAAACAACATACTGTTCAAACGCTGCACTGTTGATGACAAGCTATGGGTACTTTGCATTCCTGACGATTTTGTTAATAAACTCATTTGGTACATTCATTTCAGCTATGCACATTTTGGCCCACGAAAATGTTATCATATTCTTCGAACGACTTGTTATTTTAACAATATGGAAAAGAGAATTCGAAGAGTCTTGTCTATTTGTAAACTTTGTCACAAGGCGAAACCATCTACTATCTCCCATCGTGCTCCGCTGTTTCCTATCATTCCTTCTAAATTAAAAGAATTTGCTGCTGTTGATCTCTTGGGACCGCTTGTCAGAACATCTAATGGATTTTCGTACGTTCTAGTCGCTGTTGAACTTACTTCAAAATTTGTTTCTTTCACACCGTAACGTAAAGCCACTGGACGGTCTGAATCCAACGCCTTTGCTAAAAATTTCTTACGTGAAGTTGGACACGTTAGTAAAGTCATTTCAGATAACGGACCGCAATTCAGATCTGCTGTTTGGTCACGAATGCTTCGCAACCATAAAATCAAACCTGTTTTTATTTCATTGTACTCACCACATTGTAACCCCTCCGAACGGATTATGAAAGAAATCAATAAGGTTTGCAGACTTTATTGTCACAGAAAGCATCAGCGTTGGGACAGATATTTACACTTATTTCAAAATGTGCAGAATGAAATGCCTCATGATTCCACTGCTTTACCACCTACTCTTGTACTGAAGAATGAAGAACCACCGAACAGAATCAGAGAGCTTGTACCTTTCCCGAATACACATAAACTTCGACACAAAGACATAACGGATTTCGCTCTTAAAAATATAAAATCTGCAGCAGACAAAAGGAGAAAACCACACGGTAAAGCAAATGCAAAGAAATTGTATATTGGTCAGAAAGTTCTCATTAAAGCTCATTCATTGTCACATACGGAGAAACACTTGAGTCACACATTCTCTCTAGTTTACAATGGACCTTACAGAATCCGACGTATACCACATGATAATTGTGTTGAAGTTGAAACTCTGCGTACTAGGAAGAGTAAAGGTTTACACAACATTTCACATGTAAAACCGTTTATTGAAAGATAATCTGCTTTTTAACTTTGTCTTTGCCATAAAATTTTTCACTTTACATTACTAGTATGCTTTGTCAGACCTAAGAAACTGTTAACATGCAACAACATTTGAAGTTAAATATCCAGTCAAGAACCTGGGCAACTTATTTAGACAGTAATTACGAATGCATTGTTATAGTGAACAGACGAAACAATGTTATACATTCTGGCAACAAGTTGCACGATTACGCAACGACTATCAGGCTTACATACTTAGAACTTATACTGCTAATGAGATATTAATGAAACATTTTGGTTTACTAGAAAAGATACTCTTTATTTGAAGTACATTCGGTGAGATTGAAGATGACTTAGCATTTGGTTTCTTTGATGGCTACACGATTATATCACAACGCTATTAATATGTGACACAATTTACATTGTTGCTTTTGCGGTGTATCTGTTTTATATCTGCACAGTTTTTCCGTATTATTCTGGAAAGTAAAACATGTTTTAGTAGTAACTTTTGTGGTATAACTACAATGAAACAGCCTTTTTCGTAGCACAACAATACGTTGCATTATAGTACTTTCTTGATCACGGTAAGGTACGTAATAACTACGATATCTATACGCAAAGCATTTCAATTTTGTTTATCATGAGATAAGTACATTGACTTCTGCAGAACTTAGCTTTCAGAGGACGATAACTACAACACTTCCACAGAGATTATCTTACAACAAGACGCATATTTAGCGCTACAGGACATGCATTTGAGTGATTAATTTTGTACTTAAAACATTTATTTTTAAAGATATTTGAAGTACAATGATACGAAGTTTTCCCGTGATACATTTCATTCCATTGCAATAATCTGTAACACCTGAGGGTATAATTACATTAATCCTCAGGGGGGTACACGCTTACTTTGTGTACCACGTGTTTGGCAAGCACAAGGAGCCCTAGCTAATATGGTATTTGCTTATACAACTTTACACATTGGTACCAAATTTCTCTGACACACAAATTACACAGCTATCTGATCATTTAACTGAGAGATAAACTTTTTTTTACTACATCAGTGACACATGTTTACGCAGTTACACAGTTGGATAATTTCATACTTATGAAATTGTATTTTGTCTGTACTTTGTGAACTGTTCATATTTTTTCAGAGCCATTGTGATACTATGAGAGCTTTGAATGATGTATTTGGTATGGGATCATGATTTTTAAAGTATGTTTGAGGTAGATGACACTATTGAAATGAGCAGAGAATTTTTTTTAGGTTTTGAAATTATTGCAGAAAGCTACTACGATTTTGAGATTTGAGTGAGGTGTTTTGATGTTATTATTACGACGACGATGTGTATTACGCTGTTGCGGTATGTTTATGCTCAATAAGTTGATGCTATATGAGGAATTTCATTATGCTACATATTTATTATGATGAAATATTGAAGAAGTGTCTACGAATATGTATATGTGCAATAAAGCAAGGAATAATGGGTAGTGGTTAGGGACTCCGACTTGCGAAAAAGGATGTTGGAAACCAAGAATCGTACTTTAAGAGTTATGAAATGTGTAAATGCGTGAATGTACCACAATGCCGACGAAAATTTTTTGGACACTGTTATACTTACAGGACTTTGTTTCTACACATTTGTAACGCAAATTCTTGACCTGTGAAATTTTTTATATGAGACTGCCACTGTAGCGGAAACTGCTGTCATAAATATTTCAGTAAGAAAGGTAAGTGACCTTGACATAATGGTTTTGGGCGCCCAGCTGAGAGGTAGCCGTCTGACAAAAGAAAGCCATTAGGTGGAGAGAAAAAAAAAAGGACCATTATCCTTGCTATTGACATTTCTTTGTAGAAAGCATCGAGAATACGACACGCTCATTACTTGGAAAGATACTTACATCTGCATACCTGATTATGACAAGCGTCTTTCTACGAGAGTTGAGAGAATTTCTACTTAACTTATGAAATGTCACATGACTATTGAATGATATTTTTATGCTTTGGTTTGCGTAATTGCTTATTTCATTTGATATCTGGTTTCCAGCTGTGTTGCAGCGTTGGTTTTATACAATAAAATTAAATGCATTTGCTAATGTGAACACTTTCTGTCAACAGACCTATAAATAATTTTTTATGATCCACATTCTTCGAAAAAGGATCTCTTGGAATGGAAAGAACAATAAGAAGGGACTAATAACAGTAACTGCATATATAATTTTCTTTTCAAGTACTTGGTAATTTCTTTTGTAGAAATAGTTGTGGTGCACCACTTTAATTACATAGACATTAAGATGTGATTATACATTTCCCTTATCTGCATTGTTATTTTTAGTGTAATATTTTTTCTGCTTGAGCTATGTCATGTTTAGGTATAAGTTAGTTCATTTGCTGCTGCTGTTTGCCAGGCATAGTGCTACTAAATTTCACTTTGTACTACTCTGTTAATCTAGTTTTACTACTGATTTATTTTTCTTGTTGCTGCACATTGGCTCATATTAGTTGTAATATTGATGCTCGCATTGCCAATTTGAATATTTTGTCATTGCTGTTTGTGTTAATTGTTTTGTGCTGCTGCATTGCCTCATCCCTTAATTTAGCATCTGAGCTCAGTAGATTTAAGTTAAGATGGGGTAGGCTATATGTGAGAACGAGTTGTGATAAATTGGAAGAAATGCATTGAGAAGTTATATGAAAACGATTTGGGCCAAAACGAGTATTGTACAATGAGCAATAATTATTTTGAAAGAAATATTGTTAGAATACAGAAAGGAGGTATAGATAGGACTTTTTGGGAATAATGATGAACGAAGGGAGATCTCCAAGAACAAAAAAGGTTTTGTTCGCAAAATACTGCAGTACCAAATGTTACACTGAAAACAAACCCTGTCCTTTCCTTTTGTGTTATCCCCCTATGTGTTTGTGTACCCATGTGTATTTGTTTTCTTCCTGTCTCTGTGTACTGTTTCATAGAATTTTTTTTCTTCTAATACTAAGCTACATTCACTATGATGAGGAATACTGTTATCCTCAAATATAATTTGCATTAATAATATGTTATTTACTTTGTAAAGATGTTTAGACATTATTTATTCTGTTTTGTTACTCATATGTGAAGGTGATGTTTCAAAAGTTATTCTGATCTTTATGTATATACTTTTGTCATTATTTTTGTAACACTGATGTATATGTTTATTTCTATTCTTTTGTAAAGCCTGTATTACTACAATTGTTATCTGTATTATTATGTTTTTAATGATGTTTTCTGCGTCTTTGTAATTGTATTCTCATGTTATAAAATTGTAATTGTCACCAGTTCATCATATTATTAACTTGTAAGTCACATTTCACTGCACACGTTTCTGTTGGTCATAGTGTATGGACAATATGTGAGAAGTAGGGACTGTTAGTGTTTGCACGTGTGTTAACAATTCAGCAAGGGACTGGATAACATCATTGCTGGTTCTAAAGACATTCCAAAAACTTTGTGAGTGCACAAGTGGTGGTTTATGGACTTGCTATATTGACCGCAAGACTCTTCGATGGTGATTGTGCACCTGCACAGTCGCAACAGATGGCTGCTGGCCGTCTCTACAAGGACCACAGTGGGTCTGCATCTTTGATGACACATCAGTACCATTATTTCTACAAAGACTGCCGTGGGTCTGCACCTCTGGTGGCCCACCAATACCACAATCTCTACCAGGACTACAGTGGGTGTACTCTGTGATGACCTGCCTACCAATACTCTTCAAAACTTCGACTGACTCTGCGGTGGGTTTGCTCTGTTGTGGCCCATTACCTGTCTGCACATCAAGAGTCAGCACTGTCTTTCCGTTGGAAGGACAACATTACTTCTTCAAGACTGCATGGAAATCCACTACTTCTTGTGCATTTTCTTTTACTGCTCAGACTTTGAGAAAAACACTGCTATTTTACTGTATTGAATGATCAGGACTGTCTTTATGGACTGTGAGAAAATTTTAGCTTTTGACCAACATTGTATCAATAAGTGTGTGCATTTGATATCTTTGTTATTGTAATTATGAAAAATTTTATCAAATCATTATTGGCCACTGCCCAAAACAATTTGTAAAATTTTTTGTGGGGAGCATGGGGGCTATGTAAGTAGGCTGTTTAGGTTTTTATATTGGTAACGCCACGTAGCGCTCTGTATGAAAATACTGGCTGTGCTGTGTGCAGTCTGCGGCTAGTTTGCATTGTTGTCTGCCATTGTAGTGTTGGGCAGCGGCAGCTGGATGTGAACAGCACATAGCGTTGCGCAGTTGGAGGTGAGCCGCCAGCAGTGGTGGATGTGGGGAGAGCGATGGCGGAGTTTTGAAATTTGTTAGACCGGATATCATGAACTGCTACATATATTTTGACTATTAAGGTAAATACATCGTTTGTTCTCTATTAAAATCTTTCATTTGCTAACTACGCCTATCAGTAGTTAGTGCCTTCCGTAGTTTGAATCTTTTATTTAGCTGGCAGTAGTGGCGCTCGCTGTATTGCAGTAGTTCGAGTAACGAAGATTATTGTGAGGTAAGTGATTTGTGAAAGGTATAGGTTAATATTAGTCAGGGCCATTCTTTTGTAGGGATTATTGAAAGTCAGATTGTGTTGCGCTTAAAAAATATTGTGTGTCAGTAATTGTTCAAAGAGGACGTTTCAAGTGTTGCGAGCTGAGTTGATAGCAACGCGGTAATAAATTTAAATGTCTTACATGAAGTGGCACTTAACACACATCTCAGTGTTTATGAAGTCATATCTCCTGAGTTATGTATTGTGCTATGTTATAATTTTGCTGTTACATTCAGTAATATATGAGAATGCTGCCGGTAAAATTTATTGCTAATACAATTAGTATCAAAGAAGTAATAAAGTAAAAAGTCATAGTTCATAGGGCAGTTTTACTGTATGAACAGTGAAAACCTAGCAAGTGATAAACTTTTTTCCTTTCATTATTTTGGCGGGGGCGGTCAGCGAGGAAAAGTGTGGTAAATATTTTTAATTAATTGTAAAGTCTGTTGCAAGTCAGTAAGGGCTCTCATTCGCAAACGCTGGGTGTCTAAAGTGTGGCTCTTCGCGCGTCGTGAGCTCTATCCTACCTCTTTGATAGGTAGACAGTTCTTACCTTCTTTCAAAACAATAAGTGATATGTGTAAAAAGTAAGGTTAAATTGGTCCGAAGTTTAGGAGGAGATGTGGAAAATACATATATCCATTTCTATAACGTGCATATAAATTCTGGAACAGCCAGCACAGTTCATGGGATGCACCGTACACACCATAAATTACATGACGCACATAAATTAGACGTCTGTATTATGTGGGACATTTAATCATATTGACTCCAAATTTGAGAAGAGGGTTCCATTAGACGTGATTAAAGAGTAATTCTAAAGAAGTAAGATTCGATTTTTAATGTAAAAACACAAATCTGACGAACAATAATCACTTTGCGAAAGAGCCTAATCCTGACTGGCACTGTTTGCGTGATCACTGTTTAGTATTACTACACGTGTGACAATAAACGATTCCGCTTCCGGGAAGATATTCGTTATGCTTCCGGCGGTAAGCTGATTGCATTTTATTTCGCACTAGACTACCTATGGAGTAGAACAGGCAACTCTGTAACTTGTTAACAACGGGTAAGTGCAACAAAGAACATTGAAACCACACCTTCCTGTAATATAATCTGCAAACACTCTGAGTTGTAATTCCAAAATAATGATATAGCCTACCTTGAATTCACGCAGAAGAGCCCTTACTGTATGCTGAGAAGCATACGTCAGTAACAGCAGCGAATATCTGAGACACTCTTTGACCTATAAAAAGCGTAACACTTATTTCTGTGCTAACGAAATAACTAATTCTGCTGAGGATAACAAATTCTTCTACCTGAGCCAGTCCTCTAGCGAGACATGTTTCTTCTGGAAATAATTAAATAAAAAGGCAAAATAAAACAAGGACTCCTATTTTAAGCTAACGTAAAGCAGAAAGGGGAAGAAACAAATTTTCTTGCATTATAAACTGATTTCCTGGTAAGGTACATTTTGATTACGTCTGTGTACGTTTTTGCGTCAAATATTATTTTTAAAAATTTGTGCCAGGAGATTAACTTTCGTTGTGAACTATCAGTCTAGGCTGATACACAACCTATGTACAAGGTTTCATGTGCAACTAATTTGGGGCTTAGACATTTAAAGGAAAGATTAAATACTTTTGAAAATTTCGATGATAATTTTAGTTCAACTTCCAGTGTTACTGAAAGATACAGAGTGATTCCATTATGATGTTACGAACATTCAAGGAAAATAGAAAAGGGTAAATGTATCAATCTGAGGTAAGGGACACTGATCTGGAAGCGACCGAGTCGAAAGGTATAAACGAAAGTCGTTCTGATAACTCTGACACTGGATACATATACCGGTAATATTGTTGCTAATATTGGTTCCTGGAACATGTCCCACTTCATATTCGTCAATGGATGTGGTTCCAAAATGATGGAGCCCCCTCACTTTGGACTGAGGATTCGTGAGCACCTATACCAGATATTCTCCGAAAAGCGGATAGGCAGAGGACGTCTTTTCTCGTTACCAGCACGTTCACCTGATCTCACTCCGCGTGATTTCTTGTCATGGGGCCACGTGAAAAGTCTTATGTACGTGACGTCCGTCAAGACTGATGAGGCGCTCTCTCTCTCTCTCTCTTTCTCTCTCTCTCTCTGAATGTCTGCTTCAGCGCGCACCTTACACAATCAGCTTTATTGGTCTCTGAAAGTAGCTCGTAATATTTTCATTGGTTACGGATTTCGCTGGGGTTCTGTTGACCTGTAATATTATGCCTGATTGTGTAACGTTAACAGGTGTGCAGAAGTAAAGACATAAATAAAGCAGTAAATAAATTATATTGTGAGCATGATATACTCACATCCCCGGCCAAGAATTTTTTTTATACCTGATTGAAAATGGCGAATCCAGAATAAAGAAATACAAAATGGAAGAATGCAAAAAGGGCCTAAGTACCCTGAGCTGTACCGTAATTATTTGAAAAAGTGTAATTTTGTACAGTGTCACCCTAAAGCAGTAAATCAAGTATTAGGTAGTATGAAACTCATGATACGTGAAGCAAAAGTCTATTAAAATATAGCATGTTATTATTCAAGACTATATGAAATGCAAAAACATTTTAAAATACACTACTATATGACAAACAAACACAGGAATAACAAAACGCAAGCATAGAAAATATTATAAAGTATTTGCAACAAAGAACCCGAATACAACAACTGTAATGTACCTGCACAACAATGTATAAACGGTTTGCTAACACGCTGAAACGAATTCCTTTATGTATAGCAACTGGCACACAATTAAAAACCATTAGCTATAATTATGCCAGAGAAAAATAGTTCTAGAATATGTTTTGTATGATATTTACATTACAAGATGTCAGAAAGATGCAAAATAGACCACTTAAGAAAATTAAATGAAGCACTGCTACAGTCGTTCAATGCAACAGTCTTCGTAACATCGCCAGTGACACTTTCACGGACTGGTTCATTGCCAGATGGGAAGCATAGAGTGAATGTATGTTTTTAAGTTGCCAGCACGCCTCCTCTTCGAGACCCAACGTGACAGTTGCACATTGTGATGCAGGCATCCACAGCACCTGCATTACGTCGTCAACATGTGAACACAATAAGGTTAAATACCAGTGCCATCAAGCTTCAACACCAATGCTTTCGTTAAATACTCCTCGACTGACGTTGACCTTGTGTTGGAAGAACTACACACAAGGTTTCGCGCACAGCAAATGACTCCTGTGGTATCACTTTCTTCCGTCCACAAAAAGGAATGAATATGTAGCACAGTACTTATTTATAACAATGCATCAAAGAGATAAATCAGCTCGCTGAAGCAACCCATCTGTAGTTAACTGCTCTATCACTGACTGTACCTCATTTCACCCTCTTCAAAGATCAGGAAAAATCTTAGCATTCTTTTTCCGCTGCCATAAACTCTCCTTGTCGCTGACGCTGTTTAACATTTTCAATGCTATGAAAGCCATAACTCTTCATAGGGTTCTTGTATTCAGGTTCAACCGATTCAAAACATACAGTATTGCTAATTGTGAGTGGTGCGACAAAATAATGATAAAACTGTTTACGTTGTCGTTTATCTTAAGTGACCTAAGGTGCTTCAAAACTTTGAAGGTTTTTTTGTCCGATCATTGGGTCTTTTGCCACAAAAACGAACCAATTCTCACATAGCGTGTTCGGCTCCAGTCTGCAGTCCATTACAAGCTAGTCTGCAATTCGAGATGTGTATGTGCTGTATGTTCTTATCCACTGTAAATATTCTCCGTAATTTACATCTGCGCTGGGAAGCATTCTCTGTCATAATAGATCCCGATCAAACAGAGCTCACAAAATAATCCTCTTACAGTTTCAAAACCGTAATTTCGTCATTTGCATTTATTAGTGGGTATAAATGTACAAATTTAGAAATAAACTTTCAACGCATTCACGATCCTTGGATAAGTTCCATTACTTTTTGGCAATAGTCTGAAAATATTACTAGCAATAAGCTGTCCAGATTTGTTGCATGAAGCCTTTAAGCTGAACTGTAAGAATTTTTCCATTTTCTGGAAAATATCACAGGGCTTTAATACCGATGTAATCTTGGGAATCATATTGTAAAATGTAAGATTCTCCTGGACTTTAAACTTGTATTTCTGTGACACTAAAAGAGCATGGCTGATGTGGGCATAATTAGCAAGTTCTTTGATGCAATGATTACGTGTACACAATCTCCAGCTACCATAATTCAGATTTGTTCGCATACAAAGCACGTCTAGACGTTTCAGTTAGATCGGTCTTTGTATACTTATTTCGTCACTTTAGGATACTGTCTGCACCTAGTTTGTCGTTAATATTTTTGATGGTCTTAGTATAGTCCCTAACAACTCATTTCAAGAAATTAATTTTGACGTCTTTGATCATCGGTTGAGCGAATCATTCCCCCCTCCCTTTAAACCACACCTCTGAGTAGCCCGATCAGAATACGGGCTGTAGATGGATTGGGAGGGACGGCTGCCTGAAGATGATTGGTAGGAAACTCGTTGAAACATTGAGACAACACGACGCCAGGGCTCGGCTGTTAACTCATGAAGATTTCATCAACTATATGCGTGATCAAATTTTTTAACTTTAAACAGGGTGGGGTAATATAAAATGCAGATTTTTAATAGTGTTCTACAGCTGTACTTAAGTCCCCTGAGCTTTCATATAATCTGTGTTTCCCCCAAACATTTTACAACCAAAGTTGTGACTACCGTTGTAAATAATTGCAGGTAAATTGCAAGTCTAATAAACGAGAAATAGCTATAGGGCATCAGGAAATATATTATGCAACGATTTGAGCGACAACAACAAAATATAGTACACATTGAAAAATAATCATAGGCTACTTTGAAGACGGTGAGGTAAGACAGTAACAAGTGCAAGTAGATTACATTATCCTATCATGTAAGTAAGCATCAAGATACATGGCTAATTAGAGGGTTATAACAAACTGCAGAAGGTACTTTAAAATTATAAGCAAAGTCATCAAGAATGAGATGCATCTTCAAGAAAAAAATAAGTTCCTTGAGAAATAAGGCAAGAACTTTTATTTATTTGCATTTGCAATACGGTAAATGGAACGGAAAATACCACAGGATTAACAAGTTCACAAAGGTATGTTGTTTGCAGCAAAATAGAACATTCAACTAAGATGTGAGCAACTTATTTTTGAGCATGAATATTTAATTTAACGAAAATAAATTTATAGCACACCAAAACTCTTAAAGACAGAAAGGAAAATGTTATTTTAGTTTCAACAAATAACAAATAAAATACTATGTGTTAGCTAACGCATTCTCCTAGCTGACTCCGCAGAACAGCAAACCGTAAGTATTTTTTTACTATTAAAATAATCCCTAGTACATACAATAATACAATATTTACACTTCCCAAAGAGAAATGCTCAAACAAACTGTTCTACTAGCTTTATAAGAGAGGCAATAGTCTCGTTAATGAACTTCGGCCATTAGCTGCCTCGACAAACCAACGTCAACGTCTTTCTTCAAGAAAAGAATCTTTTGCAATACAACTAGGCAGACGCGCTTATACGAAGCTCTCGCTAAGTTAAGTGATTAATATTGAAATAAGAGCCAATTTAGTTAATATTACATATTATAGTAGTGTATTTACTTCTTCTCTAGGCTATCTATTCAAGGTTTCGCTTTCCTGGCCGTATTTAGATCGAAGAGGAAGTATTTCGTAAAGGCCGGTAGTCGCTAGTTTTGTTTGCGTATTTTAGGCGTAAATTTCGAGCGAGTGTAGATTTTCGTTTTTGACTAGAGTTATCACTTCAAAGCCAAATTAAGGCTGAATTAGAAGACGCGACCTTGAAAGTTTGTAGGTTCAGGGAGGAAAAAGACACTGGGAACTGGGAAAAGGTAGCAAGGAAAGGGCGAAAATGGTAAACGCTTGAAAAATTCCAGAAATTTAAATTGTAAATCAGTTTGGTTTGGTATCTGAAGCGGAGGTCGGGGCTTATCCAGATGTAGTTGAAAGAAGGTTGAAGCAGAGTATTAGCTTAAAGAAAAAAGACAGGTCGGTATCAAACTAAAATAGGAAAAGAAGAATTGTGCATATAGGCAGCAGTCATGGGAGGGGTGTGGGCCAGCAGCTTCAGGAGAAATTAGGTACAGGGTACCAGGTCACACATTTTGTGAAACCAAGTGCTAGCAGGTGACAGAAAACATAGGTCAGCTATGTAGGGACTTGGAGAAGGAAGATCAGGTAATTATAATTGGGGGGAACAGGAAACAGTCTGGCTATGAATCCAAGATACAGTGATAGGAGTGACCTGGATAAAACAGGAGCAGAAACTGGGCACACAAATTTGGGGTTTGTGGAGGTCTTTCAACGCCATGATCAGCCCAGAGTAAACACTGCTGTAAGGCATGCTAACACAGAGCTGAACAGGATGCTCCAGACACCAGCAAAATCTCACATAAGTTTTGTTCCAGTTAATGCTATTGGTATGTGGGGATACACTACACATGGAATGCACCTAAATAGGAAGGGGAAAAATAAGTTAGCTTCTCTATTAGCAGAAACTGTAAGGGGGGCCACAGTCACACAAGGGGTGATCCTTGTGTTTAATGGTTCCTGGCAGACAGGTTTCTTAGGTTAAAGCCAAGACTAGACAGACAACAATCAAGATAAATAGAATAAAAGAAACTTCATGTACAGTAAATAGGGGCAAAGCTAATGGCAGTATCAACTTACTTCATCAAAATATCAGGAGAATAAAAAATAAAGTAGATGAGCTATTAGTGCGTTTAGATGATCTTAAAAATAAGAATGAGATTGATATGCTCTGTCTGTATAAGAACAGAAATGTAGAAGCAAACAAATTTTGTGTTGATCAGTACTTTGAGGTTTGTGCATGTGAACTTCAGCTGGATAATGTAGTATTGATATTAGCAACAGTATACAGGTCCTCATTGGGAACTATTCATAAAAAGTTTGACTCCCTATTATGCTTCCTGTTAGACAAAAGGAAGAAGTAATTAATCTGTGGTGATTTTAATGTATACTTTGTAAGTAATTCTGATAGGAAAAATGAACTAGATGTGTTATTAACTACATATAACTTAGAATCAGTGGTCAATTTCCCTACTGATGTAGCTCAAGACAGTAGCACTCTAATAAGATAATGTATTTTTACAGAAAGAGGATGTAAAACAAACACGCGCTTTCCCTGTGGTAACTGGATTGTCAGACCATGATGCACAACTGATTAACTTACAAAACCTAACACAGTGTACAGTTAGGAAACCATTGACGAAAAGTGTGAGGTTGCTCACCTACAGAGCACTTCAGAGAAAGTATAAGAAATGTGAATTGGGGAGCTGTATACAATGAGTCAAATCCTAATGATAAATGCAACATATTTCTTGATACATTTATACCCTTTTTGAACATTGTTTCCTAAAGAAAATTACTAAATGTAACACCACACACTATTCAAAGCAACCTTGTATTACTACAGGTATTAAAGTGTCTTCAGAAAGAAAAATAAAACAGTATGAGACAGCAAGAATTAGTATTGTAACACACTGAGAAAAGTTGTAAGGAAATCAATAAATATGTATGTTAGAGAAGAAATTAACAACTCCAGCAATAAAATCAAATCAATATGGAATGCTGTAAGAAGGGAGACAGGAAAAGTAACCACTGGGGTAAGTAGTATTACTATTAAAGAGAATGAGACCATACTAACCAACAGTACAAAAGTAGCTAATGTATTTAACAATCATTTCTTAAGCGTGGGAGAGAAAGTTGGTGAGAATAGTTCAAAATAAAAAGCCAGGGAGTACACAGAAGAGTAAGTTCTGAAAAAAATTTGTGAGATTAAGTTTTACCTAACAAGCTCTTGTGAAATAAGTAAAATTATTTAGTCTTTGAAAAATAAATGTTCTGTTGGAATAGATGACATCTCTAACAAGTTATTAAAACAATGTGGAGCAATTACAGGGTATTTTTCCAGACAGGTTAAAATGTGCCATTGTCAGGCCTCTCTACAAAAAGGGGAAAACCACAGATGTCAATAATTACTGGCCAGTATACTTGCTTACAGCATTTTCAAAAATCTTTGACAAACTAATGTACTCAAGATTGGTTAGCCACCTCAACAGTAATGCGATGCTTAATAAATCACAGTTTGGATTTCAAAAATGCTGTTCCACTGACACAGCAATATACAGTTTCACTGTCCAATTAAGAGTCTTAAAATGTAAAATGTCACCATATTTTCTATGACTTGTCCAAAGCATTTTATTGTGTGAACTGTGACATTATGTAACAGAAATTACAATTCTATGGTATAAATGGAATAGCATATGTGTGGCGTAAGTCATACGAACAGAATAGAAAACAAAAAGTTTCTTTATGTGGGTCAAGTGATTTAAATAAGGTTTCCACTTCATCTAACTAGGGTGAAATTGCATTAGCTGTTCTACAGGGTTCAATCATGGGTCCCCTTCTATTCTTCATATATGTGGACGACCTCCCTTCTTATCTGAAACAAGGAGCTTAACTGACACTGTTTGCTGATATACAAGCATCATTACTAATCCAGTAAAAGAAACTCCAATTGAAAACGATACAAATAAGGTCTTTGGAAAAGTCATTAATTGGTTTTCTGCAAATGGGCTTGCTTTAAACTTTGAAAAATCACAGTACATCCAATTTTCTGCTGCAAAAAGTACAGTTCCTTCAATAAATATAACACATCAACAGACGTCAGTAAACAGGGTAGAGCATACTAAGTTTTTGGGTGCACATGTACGTGAGAATCTTAATTGGAAAATTCATATTTTGGATCTTCTAAAGCGACTAGGTTCAGCAAATCGTGCAATCAGAATAGCTGCCAATTTTAAGTATATAGAAATTAGTAAGCTAACATACTTTGCACACTTTCACTCTCTGATGTCATATTGAATAATATTTTGGGGTAACTCAACACTTAGACAAAAAGTATTCACTGCTCAAACAAAAGTGGTTAGAATAATGTGTGGGGTTCATAGTCGCACATCTTCTAGGCATCTTTTTAAAAGATGGCGAATCCTTATAACAGCCCCACTGTACATTGACTCACTAATGAAATTTGAACCAGTTTAAAAACAAGTGACATTCGTGATTATAATACCAGAAAAAAGAAAGACTAACACTATCCTTTACTCAACCTATCTTCGGCACAGAAAGGGATAAAATATGCTGCCATAAAAATTTTTGACAAATTACCAGATGAAATAAAATGTCTGACAGACAGGTAATAGCTTCAAAAATAAACTGAAATCGTATTTCCTTGACAACTCTTTCTATACCATACATGAATTCTTGAATAATAATAAAGAAATCTGTAAATAGAATAAAGAAATCTATAAATATAGTATATGCATGTTGTGCCATTTAAGGGAATGGGGTAATTAATTCAAAACACTAATCTTGTTTCATATGTGCATTTCTTGTGCACTTGACACATTCCACATTATAACGGCTACCGTACCGTGTGACTGATCTATAGAACACGCAAGCAACTAACTAACTGACATACTTCTTTGTGAATGACTGAGTAGCACTTCTTGGCTTGACGAAGACAATAAACAGTACAACTATTATTTCAGAACACGCTTTTCATTGACATATTAAAACACATTTACTTGAAGCAGTCATTAAATAATTATGGCACCTAACTGGCCCATTGCATCTACCCTTTTCTGTTGCCAAGTCTGTCCCATCACTGCTGCTTGTACATCATCTCGGCAGTTTGCCTTGCTTGTTCACACATTTTAACAGGGCGCAAGACTCCTCCTTGCACTTTTGGTCAGCTGCTGTGATAATAACCACAATGGATCTCATGCAAAGATGGTCAGACTTCAATGTGCCATGCACCGATCTTCACCAACAATAAACAGAGACCAAGAAAGCTGGCGTCCCAGTCCCAACTTTACTGATACTCTCTTCCTATGGCATCCAGTCCACAACACTGCCATGCCACGCCGCATCTGACCTGCTGACTACCCACGAGTCAATGGCGTTTTCACCGCTGACCATGTACCATTCATCAGAGACAATACACTCTCCCTGTGCATGCTCTTACTTGGCAAAGACCATCCAGAACTTTGTAGTTTCAACTTCCGAAAATAGTGCCGCAGTCGACATATCCTCCCCCTTCAATTTTTCCTTGTGGGTATATGACCAAAAACTAAGTGTCTGGAATTGTGTCCAGTATATTTTGGGAGAGATGAACTCAAATCGATTCTGCAAACCATTACGGGAGTAACAAATTTGACAATTTGGCATGGCACACTGTATCTGGACATCAATTTTTAGTGCTTCTACCGGCTGCCTTAATACAGACTTGAAAATTTTTATACTCTTTGTCTCTGACCTGATAAGGATATGGCCACCACCCCATTGTTATACCGTCTGATTTCCAATTGATGGGACCTCCAAATATTACTCCTGGTCACTCTCCACTGTGCAGTTGCATGCCGCGTAGTAATCTGCTCTGGCAACAGATCGTTAATAAACCACAGATTTATTAGTGGAGTGGCTACTCTAATCTCTCAAAAGCAATTATGCGGGTGTGGACTGATGGCTTTCATGATTGGCTGCATTCAAAGCTACCGTCAGCAAATAATCCCATCCCTTTGATCTTTAATGTGGTAGGAAATCAGTGCAGCTCCCAGATTCCTGTTAACGCACTATGCGAAAGAGATATTGTGCTATCCACGGAATTCTGTTGATTTAATGGTTAGTGAAATACATTTTTAAATAGGACTTCTGAACTTGAGTTCCCACGTGAGACATCAGTACTACTCGTTATTTAAAGCGCTTCCCCCATCTTTTGACTATCAAGGCTGCTACCGCTATTGGATTAGTTAATACCATTAAGTATGAAAAATGCTAATGCAGCCCACAACACTTCCTTCTGTAACTAACACACATAAATGAATTCGCCAAATACTTAGCGCTTTAATGCACGGTGTCGCCACAGAAACACATCTCTGGATTCAGAATGCCACACCCCTTTTTACAGATGCAACTGAACACAGATAACTTCAAAATCTGAGTGAGTATAATTATAAAATCGTCTCTCCTCTAACCTCTGTCTGGTATGGCCAAAACAGCACCCTCAAACAGTCACATGAATTCTTACAAATAATGAATACAAATGCATACACACATACATAAAAAAATGTAAATCAGAGGATCTGTTGTAATCACAGTTACTGATAAGTTAACCGTTTCCAATTGAAACTGCTATAAGGTCAAGTACGTCAGTTATGTTTAATATAGAATAGTGCAAAGAATAAGTGAACCGAAAGCCCTAATGTCATGTACTGTGCAGTATTGCATAAGATACATAGATCACAAATAATGACAGGTATGTCAGTTGAGTAAATATGCCTAAAGCTTAACCAGACTTAAGGTACCACAGTATAAAGTTACACTTAATGCGGTGAATGACTAAAGCACTTCAGAATGATATCTGAAACTCTAGGAGCTCTAACATAAACGTTGTATTTTTGTGTATCACATCGTGTTCTATCTTTAAGCTAGTTCTGTTAAGTGCAATTACTGTAGATCCTTTAACAACTTTCTCGAACATATTCATCTATATCTTCATCACATCTGCATGGATACTCTACATATCACACTTAAGAGGCAGAGGGTTCATCATACCACCTTCACAATAATTCTCTATTATTCCAATCTCGAACAGCGCGCGGAAAAAACGAACATCTATATCTTTCCATGCGAGCTCTGATTTCCCTTATTTTATTATGATGATAGTTTCTCCCTATGTAAGTCGTTATCAACAAAATATTTTCGCACTCGGAAGAGAAAGTTGGTGGTTTCAATTTCGTGAGATGATTCCATTGCAATGAAAAACGCGTTTGTTTTAATGATGTCCAGTGAAACTCTATCCCCTATATCGCAATAATACAAAACGTGCTGTTCTTCTTTGAACTTTCTCGATTTACCCCGTCAGTCGTATCTGGTAAGGGAACTGTGCAGCAGTGTTCTAAAAGAGGACGGACAAGCATAGTGTACGCAGTCTCCTTAGTAGATCTGTTACATTTTCTAAGTGTCCTGCAAATAAAACGCAGTCTTTGATTTGTCTTCCCCATAAAATTTTCTGTGTTCTTTCCAATTTAAGTTGTCCGTAATCGTAATTCCTAGGTATTTAGCTGAACTTGCGGTCTTTAGATTTGACTGATTTATCCGAAGTTTAACGGATTCCTTTTAGCACTCATGTGGATGACCTCACACCTTTCATTATTTAGTCAACTGCAAATATTCACACGAGACAGATGTCTTTTCTAATTCGTTTTGAAATTTGTTTTGATCTTCTTTCGGCTTTACTAGGCGATAAATGGCAGCATCATCTGCAAAAAACGTAAGGCGGCATGAAGATTGTCTCCTAAATCGCTAATATAGATAGGGAACAACACAGGGCCTGTAACCTTACCTTGGGGAATGCCATAAATGACTTCTGTATTATTCGATGACCTCAGTGACACGAGATCATTCTGTAGTATTTACTTCGTCTTCTTTGTTGCGGGAATTTCGAAAGACTGTGTTTAGTAACTCTGCTCTTGAAACATTGTCGTCGATTGTATTTCTGTTGCAATCGCACAGAGAAGGCATTCATTGTGTCTTGCCGCTAGCATAAGTTAATATTATTTAACAGAAGCGCTGATATGGCTATCCATGGATCATACTGCCGTCGCGATTCGCGATGCTGCTGTTTTTTTTAAGATAGCTGGACCAAAGCAAGACAGCGCTTAAGATCATGTCAATTAGAAACTTAATTACCAAAACTCAAATAAAACTCCTGAAGCTGCTCTCCCTCGTTGTCTCATGGTTGAACACACTGTAAACCCTTTACATTAATGTTATTTTGTCCGTAATGGATTTTTGTTCTAACAATCAGTATTAAAGTGTTAACCAAACCACCTGACTTTTTTTTTTTGTAAAAAAAACATAATTCCGTGTAGAACACGGAACTAGATTATGTTGGGATGGTAAATATTACAGACATGGATTTTGCGTTTTCAAAATGATGAGTGACTATGTGCTTGAATGTCAAGCTCTCAGTGTTGTTCTTAATAACTATTTCAGTGATCAGAAGCTTTGGTCCTCACACTGTTTAAGATCTCTCTTGAAACAGTTCTCGGTTCAACACACAAAACAATAAAACTCTCAGTCTCACAACTACAAGGTGCATTCAAGTTCTAAGGCCTCCGATTTTTTTTTCTAATTAACTACTCACCCGAAATCGATGAAACTGGCGTTACTTCTCGACGTAATCGCTCTGCAGACATACACATTTTTCACAACGCTGACGCCATGATTCCATGGCAGCGGCGAAGGCTTCTTTAGGAGTCTGTTTTGACCACTGGAAAATCGCTGAGGCAATAGCAGCATGGCTGGTAAATGTGCGGCCACGGAGAGTGTCTTTCATTGTTGGAAAAAGCAAAAAGTCACTAGGAGCCAGGTCAGGTGAGTACGGAGCATGAGGAATCACTTAAAAGTTGTTATCACGAAGGAACTGTTGCGTAACGTTAGCTCGATGTGCGGGTGCATTGTCTTGGTGAAACAGCACATGCGCAGCCCTTCCCGGACGTTTTTGTTGCAGTGCAGGAAGGAATTTGTTGTTCAAAACATTTTCGTAGGATGCACCTGTTACCGTAGTGCCCTTTGGAATGCAATGGGTAAGGATTGCATCCTCGCTGTCCCAGAACATGGACACCATCATTTTTTCAGCACTGGCGGTTACCCGAAATTTTTTTGGTAGCGGTGAATCTGTGTGCTTCCATTGAGCTGACTGGCGCTTTGTTTCTGGAGTGAATAATGGCATCCACGTCTCATCCATTGTCACAACCGACGAAAAGAAAGTCCCATTCATGCTGTTGTTGCGCGTCAACATTGCTTGGCAACATACCACACGGGCAGCCATGTGGTCGTCCGTCAGCATTTGTGGCACCCACCTGGATGACCCTTTTCGCATTTTCAGGTCGTCATGCAGGATTGTGTGCACAGAACCCACAGAAATACCAACTCTGGAGGCGATCTGTTCAACAGTCATTCGGCGATCCCCCAAAACAATTCTCTCCACTTTCTCAATCATGTCGTCAGACCGGCTTATGCGAGCCCGAGGTTGTTTCAGTTTGTTGTCACACAATGTTTTGCCTTCATTAAACTGTCGCACCCACAAACGCACTTTCGACACATCCATAACTCCATCACCACATGTCTCCTTCAACTGTCGATGAATTTCAATTGGTTTCACACCACGCAAATTCAGAAAACGAATAATTGCACGCTGTTCAAGTATGGAAAACGTCGCCATTTTAAGTATTTAAAACAGTTCTCATTTTCGCCGCTGGCGGTAAAATTCCATCTGCCGTACAGTGCTGCCATCTCTGGGTCGTATTGACAATTAACACGGCCTCATTTTAAAACAATGCGCACGTTTCTATCTCTTTCCAGGCCAGAGAATAAAAATCGGAGGCCTTAGAACTTGAATGCACCTCGTAGTACAGTCCATAGAATGGATTAAATTCACAGTCTCTTTTCTGTCCGATGTAAGACAGAAAATAATTTGTTACGCCACCTGAGGAAATCGTGGTGTACTTGCATTCTGTTGACGTGAGTGCTTCTGCTCTTTGGTTGTTCTATGTGATGTCTGCTTCTTTTTCTCAAAGTCCTCTGCGTTGATCTCGTTCGTAATTCGTTTGTTGTTCACGTCTCTTCGACTCCTGTGAATTCCTCTTCTGTATGGACTTTTGGAATAAATCTTAATATTGGAAAGTTAAGCAACAATACTGAAGCAGTCGCTTTTAAGAAGATTCCGAGTTCTTCCCATCCTTTCCTGAAAACTGCTGCGTTCTCTGTCTCAGTACACTATCCCTGAAATCTTCCAAGTGTCTCCACTTTCCACTTCTAAAAACTTCCTCCTTCCACCAAATAATTAAATTTCCACTAATTAGCAGATGCACTGTTTTCATCCATCTTAATATACTTGAGTCTCACTGTAGGCTATTGCGCATCAACTGTTATTTCCGTGCTGACAGTTTTTAATTTCACATAATAAAATGTTTTCCACTGGGCCAGAGCTCTCAAAGATGTATAGAATTTACATTAAATTACATTAAAAAGATAACATTACCAATTTGTACGGCAGTATATTCCGGCGAGATATTAAATTGATGTAAGATACTGTGTAATTATAGAGGAGGCTCAAAACATACTCAGTTACATGATCACTTGATATTATAGCTTAATATGGCAACTGCAGAAAGAGTTTTGAGTCTTTTTCTCACAGAAACTCAAGTAAATGCAACTACAGTAATCTTTTTATCTCTGAAGGACAGTGAACTAGGTTTATAATAAAGTACACTGACTAATAAGTTGCAAGTTTGTTTTGTTTATGAAAGTGAAATAAAGATTTAATTCCATAAATTACGGGAGTATTGTTCCACCCAAAATAATCATTTTATTATATACCCATTTCTCTCTGAAATTCAGTTTTACAGACATAATAACTAAACGTATGTGTACCAGTCATTGAAGGATAAGTTTCATCAAGACCGAAATATATATTCCTGACCGTGCAACAGTGTCAGATTGTACTGACGGCGTCTAGAATAACTTAAATATACTCAGAAGACAAAAAAAGTCTGGGACAGACAACGACAGACCTTTCCTGAAATCAAATGCAAGCTTTCCATTTTAGCGGTCATTCTCAGTGGCACCTAAGCTTAATCAATAATTTTGTTATAGCATTGTAATGTTCCCCTGACTAAAAAGCATCGTTTCTGCGCTTGCGTTCTGAAAAATCGTGAAATGATTGGATGGCTCTTGTGCAGTGTGTACTGTTGACCATGACAGCTAATAGTTTAACTTAAACGAAAACGATCAGTTGTTTTGATATGATGTAGTCCAAGCTAAAAAATTAAATTTTGCGACAGTAATAAAGTTGACCTCCACATGACTATGTGTATTTCTCCATGAATGTACGTCGTATCAAAGTACATGCTTAGATGTGACTGCCAGTTCAGTGGCACTAAGTAAAAAGGAACAGTTTAACGCAGGTCTTTAATAAAGAAGGCCTTGTTTTGGTCGCCACAAGATGACTGACTATCACGTCTGTTCTCAGCATACTAACGCCATCTCTCTTTATTCTAACCTCCTTCCACTGAACCTCCTACTTAAAGTAAAAAACAACAGGATCCGGTGAAGACGGCATCATTGCAGAATTACTAAAGAACCTTGGACCATAGTCACTACAGGAGCTTACGCAAATAATATCTACCATCTGCCAAACAGAAAACCTTCCTGACGACTGGAAATGTGCACTTAATCATCCACTGCACAAGAAAGGAGATGGGACGAATGTGTACAGCTACAGAGGAATCTCCCTGCCACAAGACACCTACAAAATTTTACCAGCACGCTTACTCCAGAGAACAATTAGAGCACAAAACTGGTGAATACCAGGCAGGCTTGCGCCCCGGCGTTCATACACACAACAAATCAGACTGAAAACAATTCTAAAATACATGGTCATCAGGAATGCTCCGATCATTTGCACCTACATAGATTTCAAGAAAGCGTATGATTCTATTGACCCACAATCCTTGTTCACCGTCTTAGGAGAACACGGACTCGACCCTAAAACACTACGATTAATCATATAGACATTAGCTGACGCAACATCGAAAGTTAAATTCATGAGTGAGTTCTCTGATCCCTTCATGATGAAAACTGGAGTGCGCCAAAGTGACGCAACCTAGTCCTGGACAAAGTAATGAGGGAATGGGAAAAAGAACTGAAAACTCAAGGACACTGGAAACCTACACGACTAGGATGATGCAGGGACATATCAAACCTAGCTTTCGCAGACGACCTGGCCATACTATCAGACAACGAAGCAACAGCAACCAAACAAATAGAGGTATTCAAAGAATGTGGTAAAAAGTTGGGCTGCAAATCTCTTTCGAGAAGCCTGAATTTTTCTGCTGAAAATTAAACATAAAAAAATTAGACAAAAAATATCGCAAAATAAACAGAGCTGCACACGTCAGGTATCGAAGTGAAATCATTGAACCTAAAGGAGGAGAAAAGACCGCACAGAAGACTCGACTACAAATAATGAAGAGAGCGTTCGGCATGACCCAGCACGTATATAATAAAAAATGCATGTCCATTCACACAAACGTTAGACACTACAATACAATAATCAAGCCTGAAATACTGTATGCAAGTAGGACGGAAAATCATGAGTAAAATTCTCGGTCCAAAACTGACAGAAGAAGGACACAGATTACACTCTAGGAAAATTACAGAGAAGATGTCAAACATAGCAGCAGATGTTAGATAAAGAGGGTTGAAGTTCTAAGGGCACATCATCAGAGTATCGCCAAAACGACTCACAAAGAGAATTCTAACGTACATACAGGGGATCAAATCAACAGTACCATGAATCACACAAGTCAAATTGGACCTAGAAGCAGCAAAAATCAATCCAATTGAAATTGAAGACTGAAATGTATACAGGGGCAAGATACACAAGTGGAAAGTGAGGTCAGAGAATGAAGTCCCAAGGAAACCAGAGACAAAGTGGACTCACTATAGAAACAGACTCCATGGAGAAAAAATGAGAGACTCATGGAAGATCAGAAAGAATGCTCAAATAAGGCCGGATACACACACACACACACATACACACACACACACACATATATATATATATATATATATATATATATATATATATATGTGTGTGTGTGTGTGTGTGTGTGTGTGTGTGTGTGTGTGTGTGTGTGTGTGTGTGTGTGTGTGTGTGTGTGTGCGCGTGTGTGTGTGCGTGTTCAGTTGCCCGGTGGCGAACTGTTTCTGAGAACATGCAGTGATATGGAGCAGGGATTTGGAACTCCTGCTCTGATTGACCCGACCTCATGTTATGTTGCACCAAATACGATAATTTCATACACCTGTAGATGGAATTTTAAAATCTCAATGCCGGTCGTGGTTTGAATAAATAATTACTACAACAAAGCGGAATTGTCCAAATTAATTATAATTATTATTATTACTATTATGTATGGATGAAAGGATGAAATCTTAGTCTTTACATCTCATCGAAAACTAGTCACAGGCGTCTGACGGCATTCAGAAAGCAGCAGACGAGCACCTTCTTTCATGACCATACAGAAAAGATAGTACACTCATGTTTAGAAAAAACAGAATTCCTTGAACGACTCGTGATAGGCATTCGTATACACCTGACATGTATGTTAGTTTATTCTGCAGAAATGATTAACGTTTCAGTCACCTCAGTTCAGTATATGTCTTTTTGCCCAGCAGGCACAGGGTCAGCCATGGGCCGTAATAACTAGTTCCATGAGTGATGGCATCAGTGCGCATAATGCGCGAATGGCGTCTTCTGGTATAGCCTATCATGCTGCAGTCATCTGGTTCCAAAGTTCATCAGCAGTGGTTGGCATTGGGTCACAGCACTGCACCCATTGTTTCTCCATATCCCGGACACTTTCGATTGGTGACAAATCTGTTAATATGGCGGCCCAGGGCAAAAGTCTGACATCCTTCAACAGCAAGAAGGCACGTGTTCGTGCAGCAACATGTGTTCGTGCATTCACTTGCTGAAAAATGGCGTCTGGGCTGTTGTGCAAAAGGGTATGGCTACGAGTCTCAGGATGTCATTCACATAGGTTACACGGACACGCATCAACTGTAATTTGTGGCTGTAGCCAGTAGCACCCCACACCATATGGCCTTGAGTTGGCGCTGTGTGTCTTGTGTGAATGTAGTCACTGTGATGCCGCTCCCCGTGCCTGAGGCGAACCAAAATGAGGCCATCATTTTCAAACAAACAGAACCTGGATTCGTCAGAAAACACTATCTGATGCCATTCCTGTCCCCAGTGACATCATCCTATACACTATTGTCGTCTAGCACGATTCGGCACATTCGTCAAATGTAGGCGGAGAAGTGGACGACGAGCACGGCGACGGATAGTGTACGATGTGTTACACCGTTCCACTGCTGTACCAGAGCCGAGGAGGACGCAGATCTGTCCTGCAATGCCGCTCGAATGAGGTGTCCATCTTGGGCGGCGGTCTGGGTGGTGTGACCTGACCCATCTCGTCGTGTTCTACGGCCTACCGTAAACCATTCTGTTTTCACCCGTTGCACTGCCAGAAGACTTCGTCCTACACTAGCAGCAGTTTCCCGGATGGATGTATCACATTCTCTCATACCAATAATGCGCCCTCCTTCAAATTCAATTATTTGTCGGTACGGTTCGCGCATACGTCTGCGAGGCATCCTGCACATCTGCTCAAGTCACACCGACTCTTTACCTTCGGTTTATAGCGACAACGAGAGCCACAGGTACATTTTAGCGGTAGATGGTGATGTGCCACGATATCAATGTTGACCTTGAACCGGCGGGCCGAACCGGTTCAAATACTAATCATTTCTGCAGAACATAACATATCCTGTGAATATGAACGTCCTGTCTCTAGTAATTCAAGGTGTTCTTTTCTTTTTTTTTTAACATGAGTGTAATTTGAACCTCATTGCACATGTAAAAAGTATGAGTGATGGAAACATGTGGCAAGACCCATATAGGCAAAAGTGCTTCTGGAGAAAAAGGTTGTACTTTTTATGGGAGCCACGAAGACTTACCCCATACGATAAATACAATTTACTCGTACTGGATGAAAGCGATTTTGAGAAATGATGCCTCTCCTGGGTCATTAACGATATCTCTTGCCACTGAACACGTCATGTAAGATCCGTGTTTTTCATAGTGACGGTATTTTCAGAAACATACACACGAACTTAAGAAAAGTCAATTTAGTTAATTCTGGACTATTACTCGTCATGTCTGAGTTTGAATGGCGTCCCATATTGCATCGGCCCCAACATTCAGTTGATTACCATTCCTCTACACAGTAACAACAAAATGCATCTATAAACGTACGCTTCCGTGGCCATTGCCACATTCCATTAAATTTCTCTAGGTTTTGCATGGGGGCTTAATTATATAAATATGAAATGCAAATACTTTTTTAATTTTTTAGTAGCTAACTGTCCGGTTACGCTGTGTCGTAAACGGTTGGCCCTGACTAGTTTAAGTACGCAATCTGGCTGCATAGAATAACAACAAAGAATGAAAGAAAATTTTCGTTAACACAATTAATTAATTAAGTCCCCAGCAACTATAAAACCTACGAAACCAAAACACAAGTGTTATTGTTCTGTGTGTGGGAGTGTGATTCAACGTACACATCTGGCATGGTTCTTCTTCAACAAGACAAGAAATTTTAAATATCATTTATACTGAAGTAATTAAAAAAAATATAAATACTATAATTGCGTAAGGAAACCAGAATAACACTCTAATACAAGAAAACAAGCCAGATGCTTTGTTGACTGAACCTGTAATGACGCATTGTTTAAGACACTGAAATAATGAAAAAACAGGGAATATTTTACCTTCATATATATTGACGAAAAGCACTCTGATCATTACAATATCTCCATTCGAACAACATCTGCTGTCTAGCCCATCAAACAACTGCATAAAACATGGAACAAGCACTCTCCACTACGACTTCTCGACAAGAACTTTTCACTACGACATCTCAGCAAGCACTGACTACTACGAGTTCTCGACAAGCACTGCCAGTGGAGGCGGCGGAATAATACTCTCTGGCGCGATCTCTGGCGCTGTGGCTCAGTGTAGCCACCTTTCATATGCCCCTCCTCCACGGGCCAGAATTTGATGGTATTTTTGCTAGCATTGGTGGTGAAAATACCACCAAATTCGTCCACAAAAATACAGACAAAAATAAAAGATAATATTAATACGTAAATATCACATAATTAGATAAAATCTTGGCTTTGCACTGACCTTTCAATAATCTAATATATGAAATACAGTAAGCAATACAACTTCTTTCATACATGTGACTTTACATAATAGTTCACACAATACACAAAAAATCAGTTTATACAAATGTTCACATAAAATGCTTTCAATGATTAGTTCCAGCAGTAGCACCCAGCAATGGTCAACAGATGCAGACACCAACAAGTGACATCATTCAGCAGAAGCAGTTCCATTAGTGGCACTCAGCAATGTTGAGCAAGTACAGACACCAACAGGTGACTTCTTTTCAGTAGAAGCAGTCCATCAGTGGCACCCAGCACTGTTGAACAGGTGCAGACACCAACAAGTGACATTATCTCAGTAGAAGCAGTCCGTCAGTGGCACCCAGCAATGATGAGCAGGTGCAAACAGCAACAAGTGACATTATTTCAATAGAAGCAGTTCCATCAGTTGCAACCAGCAATGTTGAACAGATGCAGACAGCAACAAGTGACAACATTTCAATAGAAGCAGTTCCATCTGTGGCACCCAGCAATGTTGAACAGTTGCAGACACCAACAAGTGACATTATTTCGATAGATGCAGTCCATCAGTGGCACCCAGTAATGTTGAACAGGTGCAGACACCAACAAGTGACATCATTTCAGTAGAAGCAGTTCATCAGTGGCACCCAGCAATGTTGAGCAGGTGCAGACACCAACAAGTGACATTATGTCAGTAGAAGCAGTTCATCAGTGGCACCTAGCAATGAAGAGCAGGTCCAGACAGCAGTCCATAATATTCACTATCACTAATCACACTGTTCATCAGAGTTTATAAGCAGAAATTAAACATGTCCTAGTGGCACCAATCATGTAGAAAAAGTGCAAATAACAGTCCATAATATTCACTATCACTAATCACACAGTTCATCAGCAGAAATTAATCATTTCTAAGTGTCACACATCAATGTTGAACAGGTGCAGGTGTGAACACCAGTTTGAATGCACACACAATTGCTTTTACAAAATTATTATCAATGCTCTTACACTAAACATACAAATTATAAGAAACACACAAATGTATCAGATAATTGTCATATTAACTATTACAAATACACAAATATCAGTAAACCTATAATATTTATGGGTGTCAGTGCAAGCCACAACAAGTAAAATAATATTTAGGAGATAAGTCGGTACCACTTATCTGGGATTAGGAAGGGAAAACACACAAAACACACTCACTCATCTTTCATCCACATTAAGTATTACTGTGTAATTGAATAGTGTTAACTGTGTAAATGCAATTCTGTCAAAATTTGATGTTCATCATGTGTATCAAGTAGTAGTGGCAGCAATGTATAACAGTCAATAATAGTTAGTCAAAGTCATAGTCATCATGTCAAGACCAATGTTTGCCAAGCCAGATCAAAATGTATGGTTGCTGAACAACTGTCAGTGAGCCAAGATATGCAATTACTTCCTCTCTCCAAAAAAAAAGTATGTACTGCTTATTGATTTAACAAAGTGTGTGTATAGACAATCTTCCTTCTACTTGAGTGTTCTAGTCTGCCATCTTCATCCTCCTTGTTCCATATATACCAACAAAAAAAATATGCTCCTCACTTACTTTACCTCTTATCCACCAAAACTCCAATAATCATTAGCATCACATAATCTTAATACTTCAATAATACCTGTTACGTCAATACATATAAACATCATCAATATCATTTACCTTACCTCTTGTCCACCAAAACTCCAATAGTCATCAACTCCACATAATCTCAATACCTCAATAATACCTCTTCAATATGTCGATACATATAAACCTTATCGCCAATATCATTTTACTTCCATAACCACTCTTTCCTCAGTCTCCTCGAACAAGTACAGACAAAATCCTAGTGCAAACCTCAATTCATCATCCCATGCAATCCGAAGACACAATGTCCACACACAACCTCTGTGTAATCCACCTGACCCATATATTCTACTCATTATGAATCATAAAATACATTTTGGTTACCTTGTTCATCATTGAATGAAAGAAATGCATACATGACCTCTAACAGACCTTAGTTCGAATAACTCTCAGTAATTAAGTACGATTACGGAGTGTGAATGATCATAATATTTCACAGTGTGTACACCACTTCAAGAATCATGGCAGAAGCAAACATGTGGAGTATTTTTTGTGTCAAGTGTCACTTGCTATTTCAATTGCTCACGAAAAATGTAGTGTAATAATTGTTAATGGTCTAAACCTAGTAATGGTATGTCATGTCGTTAGCTTCCTTCCTATTAGCATAAATTTATACAGCTTCCATAAAACCTCCAGCTCATGTGACTTCTATGAAGTTTCTTATACTAATGTCGTTCGTCGAATTATAGCAGTTCATTTTCTTATCTTAAAAACATAAGGCACTGAGCGTAAGCAAAACATGCAATAGCGAGTAAATATACCAGTGGAGAACAGAATGTCAACAAGTGGATGCAGCACAATTTCTACAATTCTCTGCCACGCAAACAATCTATAATTAATACCATAGTGTGACCTAAACTCTATGTTTGTACACAGTATATCAGCATTTCTATATACCAAATTAAATAGTAGTTATGACAACAAACAGAAACGTATAAATATGCAATCCATACGCACAGCAGCAAACATATATCTTACGTAATAAACAAGTCATTAGCATCATATCAGCATAAGCAAATAAATGTTCATATGTAACCTTAATAAGTAAACATGAAGGCGCAAGCCGATAAATCACAAAGTATAACTTACATACATAACCACAATCAGCACAATTAATCAGGTGACAATTATAATTTAAATAAATAAGCACAGCAGGCACATAATAAAAAAAATATGACATCAGTGAAAAAGCAGTGCAGCCAACCGATGCATAATATATACAAATAACAACCCTGTTCATTAATCAATCATTGTCAATATCAGTTAATGTACGCAAGCACGTCGCTTCACAAGTGAATTCATAGAACATGAAATTTAGCACAAAGTATGAATCGCATAATCGCGAGCAGAAAATTACGTCTAAAGTACATACCTAAGCGGAAATATGTTTCCTGAAAAATAAACTCAACTAATAGTTACCTTTTTAGTTTATTACTTTCTTCTTCGAAATTACATTCTTCCTGAAATTTTCTCGATAGCAAGTCGTCTTAACGTCGGACACGCACAGAATTTACCTGAAGTTCTTAAATATTTTATAGAACCGTATCCTGAAAAATACTGAACGTTAATAACATAATTCATCAAGTCACTATAGCTTTATACTGAATTTAATCGGAGAAATTAGACTGTATATTTGTTTACGGCTGTCAGTGCATTCGCACTGAGCGCTCGATCAGCTGTAGGCGCGTGACGTAGGAAGTAATTGTTTGCGGTCAACGACTGCCTTGTGCGGCGCGCAGACTTGACTGTAGCTTTGAGTAGGTGCCGCCGCCAAAACACAGCGCGGTATCCTTGTATTCTCTGCATGTTTACGTATAACTGTTGGTTTCTCGAAAGTATGTCATTCCACAAAAATTTTAACGTTAGATATATGATGTATTCCCTTAGAGCGTCGAGATTTAAGAGTTTCTACTTCGACAGTGTTATCATGTATAATTTTGCGAACTCTATACTGACCGTTATAAAGCAGAAAAAATTTGCGACACAAGCCTTTTCCTTTGTGAGACAAACGATGAGACTTAATTAACACCTTTTGACCAACTGACAAGATTTTTAAACGACCATGACGCTTAGCTGATTTCTCTCTTCTAGCAGCCGCAGATGCAATATTTTGCAGAGCCAGGTTCACAACTTCAGAATGCCGCAGTTTCCGTGTAGGCGGAAAAGGAACGATTTCAGAAATGCGATTTGTCGGTGCTTTATTTTTTAATATCAGTATAGGTGGTAAAGAAGTTGAATCATTAGGGAGTTCATTCAGAATGTTTTGAAAAATGTGAAGATACTGATCCCACCTTCTGTGATTCTCATGACAATAAAGACGACACAATTTATTGATTTCCTTCATCCATCTCTCTGAAGCGTTAGATTGAGGGTGAAAAAGTGAAATGAAGATTGATTTAATCTTACGACGCCGTAGAGTACGAAGCCAAATTTTAGAGCGAAACTGTGATCCATTATCTGATATAACCTTATCAGCATGACCCTCTTCTTTAAGAAAATGTTTGATGAAAGCGTTAGATACTGAACGAGCTGTTGCTTTGCGTTAAGGTGTAAAACACACATTTTTTATGTCAATTCCACTGCTACTAAAATGTACGCAAAACCATTAGTAGAACGAACCACTGGACCGAACAAATCGACTGCAGCCATCTCCTTTAATTTCGCTGGAATGATAGGAAACAACGGTGCTCTGTGAGAAATAGTTGGCGGCTTAGCTTTTTTACATAATTTGTATTTGGCCAGAACAGATCGAATACGTTTTTCCATATTACTGAAGTAGCAATTTTCTCGTAATTTATGAAAGCATTTTCTGGGACCAAAGTGCGCATAACTGAAATGTGTGTACCAAATCAATTTATTGACCCACTCATCAGGAATACAAACTAACCAAAAAGAGTTGTCAACCGATTTTCGTTTAAAAAGAACTTTCCAGATAGTTCGCAAAAACGAGATGTGGCCAAACTGTCTGAGACTACGAACATCACGTTTTGTGGTAGGAACAGCATAGTTACGAATAGCGTCTAATTTCTCTGGATCAGGAAGAATACCTTCTGTAGAAATAATGTGACCGCGAAATTTCACCTGAGAACGACCAAATTCAGATTTTTCTAAGTTCGCTGTAATGCCAACTCTTGCAAAAATACGTAATCATGAAACAAAAATTTTGTTGTGCTCACTCCAAGAATGTTTAGCAATAAGAATATCGGCAACATATGAAGTAATATTGTCACGAAGATAAACAGGTAAAATTTCGTTTAAACTACGAATGAATGCTGCTGAAGGTACAGTAAGTCCAAATGGTAATTTCCGAAATCACTTTTAGGTAAAATAGTCATATCCGGTTAATCTTTAACGATTCTCTAGATAGATTGATAGTCGAAGAGTTGTTTTGACAGATGCAAAGAATAGTAAAAGAGTAGGCAGCGGTGCAGAAAACTAAAAGGGAAATAGCACCACTACAGCTCGGGGCCCTATGCACGCTACGGCACATATTCACTTAGTGTAGTGAATCCCCTGAGGACATTAATAGCCGCACATAATTTCCAGTTTGTGACTTAGTGGCCAATTTGGTGGAAGTGCGTACGCAAATTGACCTGACGATGAACATGGATGTATGTCATTCTTAGAATTGCGAAATATCTTAAATTTCCAAACAGTCAAAAAGTGTTTACAGTCAAAGTTTTCGCATCGTGGCGATAAAGACCTACCGTGTCTGTCCCAGTCCGAATGTCGATTATTGTCACGTTCACGCGTCTGGCGCTCTCTTGTTGCTTCTCGTAAATGAAATAAATTATTTTCTTCAAAGCCCTCTGCTATCCGTGATTCTAAATTTCTACTGCTGTCTTTACCTACAATTTCGTCTTCAATGTGTTTGGCTTGCTTTCGTAATGCCTCAACTTCCCTTTTAACGCGTTCATTAAATTTTCCCTGATTTTCAACATGTTTATTTATGTTCTGGTACTCTTCGGTTTCTGCAAATGGCAATTGTGCTGTATCATCTGAATCTCTGTCCCCATTTAAACTAAGACTTGTCAATTTATCTGAAATCATCTCTACTCTTTCCGATAAATCACCTATTTGTTCTTTCTGTTTATTTACGTCTTCCGTAAGTGTCGCGACTCGGGTTTCAGTATTAACACATTTGGTAGTTAACTGTTCATATTGTTGTGTTAGGTTATTTAATCTGTCATTTCGTACGGATTCCTTGATTCTCTCAAATATTTCTTCCTTACCGTATGCGCGTTGTAAATTTAACTCTGAAAATTTCTGTACTATCACGCGATCTTTTTCTTCCTGTTCTCTGTCCTGTTCCTCTTGTCTAATTTCTGTTGAAATTAAACTATTATTGTGAGCATTCAAAATCGGTTGCACTTCTTCTCTAATTTCTTTCTTTGATTCATCTTTCATGTTTTTGAAACATGTCCCTATTCATGAGCTTAACCGTGTTGCCATTGCTTCCATCTTGGTTTTAATTCAGATCCCAGAGTTCCCATCTCTGTTTTAATTGTTCCTCTCTCTGTTTTAAATTCAGATCGAAAATTTAATATTGCACTCATCAACTGCTCCATATTAACTTCTTCGAAATTCCTTTCGCCCCTAACATTTCCCACAAAACAAGCTTCCTTCGTCATAGCTGTAAAGCTATCTTTGTTCGATACTATTCCGGAATCTTCTGTCGTTAATCTCGTATTCTGTGAATTAAAAATTTTGAAATGGTTCCGGACTATCTTCCCAACTTATTAAATTGTTTTCAACTCCATTATTCATCATACTATTGTCCTGTGTTGGCGAGTTCGCCATGGCAACAATTTCGTCATTCTCACTATTCATCATTTTCGCCTTCTTCATCGATCGCGTAATCATTTACAAAACATACAAAACTCGTCACAATACGATAATAACACGTTATCACCAACAATACCATTCACACGAAATGCTTCCCTCAAACACGATTAACGAACAATTGAAATAATTGCACTAAATTATCAAACCCGTAGACAAGACAACAAAAAATAAATTTTGCAAAATACCATTAGAAGAATGCCAATTACCAAATCTACACATGCAATATGGACTACAATTACTAAACTACAAATTACTACAACAATACTACTGTCTACTATTTTTACAATCAGAAGAAATCCAAGGGACGATCCTGGCAGGGTCGCCATGTGCATGGGGGCTTAATTATATAAATATGAAATGCAAATATTTTTTTGATTCTTTAGTAGCTAACTGTCCAGTTACGCTGTGTCGTAAACGGTTGGCCCTGACTAGTTTAAGTACGCAATCTGACTGCATAGAATAACAACAAAGAATGAAAGAAAATTTTCGTTAACACAATTAATTAATTAAGTCCCCAGCAACTATAAAACCTACGAAACCAAAACACAAGTGTAATTGTTCTGTGTGTGGGAGTGTGATTCAACGTACACATCTGGCATGGTTCTTCTTCAACAAGACAAGAAATTTTAAATATCATTTATACTGAAGTAATTAAAAAAAATATAAATACTATAATTGCGTAAGGAAACCAGAATAACACTCTAATACAAGAAAACAAGCCAGATGCTTTGTTGACTGAACCTGTAATGACGCATTGTTTAAGACACTGAAATAATGAAAAAACAGGGAATATTTTACCTTCATATATATTGACGAAAAGCACTCTGATCATTACAATATCTCCATTCGAACAACATCTGCTGTCTAGCCCATCAAACAACTGCATAAAACATGGAACAAGCACTCTCCACTACGACTTCTCGACAAGAACTTTTCACTACGACATCTCAGCAAGCACTGACTACTACGAGTTCTCGACAAGCACTGCCAGTGGAGGCGGCGGAATAATACTCTCTGGCGCGATCTCTGGCGCTGTGGCTCAGTGTAGCCTCCTTTCAGTTTGTCACCGCATTGTCAAAATATAAAAAACCTACCGACGTTTTGGTCCCTCTTGCAAGCGATGGTCACGAAGCGACCTTTGCTTGCAACAGGGCCTGTAACGTCGTTAGTTTTATATGCATTGACAATGTTACAAACACAGAAAAATTTTATTGAATGATTACAAAATCTTGAATCTTACTTTTTCAAGCACTTGAAGGATGTTTTCTCCAAGAATGCAACTAAGGGTTCATTAGTCAATCTGAACGCAAGAATTTGTTGTTAGTGAGTTAGAAACTGCCCACCGAAGCACGGACATAATGACTAAGGCAACAAAGGCATTACGATCGTCACACATTCACCGAAGAAGATATCGTGGATTTGACTGCAGCAGACCAGAGTGGCAGTTGTAACAATGCTTCCATATCTGAAGCTCGATCTCTGCAGAACCTAACTGCACAACGGCCAACTACCTCTGTTTACCCAAAAGAAATAACTTGTTTGTCAAGAAGAAAAGAATACCCAAGGAAAACAACAAAAGGAGAAATTAGGAAAAGATATCTGGCGCCCCATCCAAAAGTTAACTGGAATCGTAATTAAGAGAACAAGGAAGAAAGAAAGTTAAGAGGAACTGCTTCTGTTCCAGTAAGCAAACACTAAGATGTCTGAATGGAAATCTACAAAACTTCCTCTGCAGGCTTTTACGAAAACTACAATAACACACCAACGAAGGCTGGATTCCATGCCCAACTATAAGGACATGGAAAATATGAGCATGGTAAATGTTTACAGATTAAGGAGTGAGTCCTGCTCTCATTGTGAAGATTCTGGATGCTTCATCTGTGGTCACTGTTATATTGGATTCTCTATTACTGGAATTTTTATCAAGGTTTTTTATCCATGTCTTGTTCATAGGCCTCAGAGTCGCTCATTAAACCAAATTTGAGTTAGCAGTAGCTATTATATGCTGAGACAAATCACATGTACACGACATTAAGCAAAGAAGAACAAATGAACGCATATATATTTTCCTCATTTAAAAAAAAAAATGCGCAAATTTACTTCAAACGCACTCTCACTCCACGACCAGGTAAGACAACACATTACAGTTTAAATTTTGCATTTCCCTTTTAGAATATTATAAGCACTGTAGATTCTTGCTAATTAGAAACTGCCCACCGAAGCACGGATAAATAAAATTTATCGAGAAAACGAACTCGTTGATAAGTCCCTTCAACAAGGCTTGATATATAGAAGAAATCCAATATGATTTCGAACATTCGACAAATCGGAACAACTGTCATCACAAACTGTCCCTCAAACACTCTACGAGTACATATTGAAGTCAGCAGCTATCTAACACTCAATAATTTTAAACGTAAGTTCGTAGACTTCCGCGGCCAGTGTCATTCAGAAGTAAGTAATTTTGGGTGTTACGCCGTGTCATTGTGAAACACTAAAACAACTAACTGAAGCCGTTTCGATCGACTTGCTGCAGTTATCTTCAGGGCAGTTAGCTGCTGTCGGTCGAAACATTAACAATTGGTTCCTTCAGTGTTTCACAATGACATGGCTTAACACCCAAAATTATTTTATTCAAAATAACTTGAAATGTTTCATCATTCAACTCTTTAGCACATTCCTTTGTTTTTTTTTTCAATAAGCAACTTGCTAAAGTACATAAATCAGTCGTAAAAATATATAACTGTTTTAACCTTACAGAAAATAATGTGAAGTGAAAAACAGAAAGTTGCGAAAAGTTTCAGGATTACCACATTTAATCAATACTGAAGCAGAAAGAGAAGATTGCTGGAAATGTATCACATAGTGAAGGAAGCGGACCAAACGAGGTGAACTGCCACATCCTGAAGAACTGAAACAGCTTAGTCAGTATGGAAGAAGAAATATACCTGTCTGACATTGTATCCATAAAAGAAGCCGAAATCATTCGCTGTTAATCTGAGTATTGACGGCTTTGGCGGCAGCAGAGGGTGGCTCACCAATATTGAAAAACAGATATAACTTTGTTCTTAAGGCGATTCCTGAAGACAATGCGAGCACTGATCATAATCATAAAATGTAGGCTTTCACTGCCGTCGTCTTCTTCAGGCTGGAAGGCTATAGTCGATGTATGTTTTGAACATCGATCGACACCGATCTCTCAGCCCGGAAGCTTTAACCAGGCTAGTGATGTGCGTTGTTTTGCTTGGAATAATTAATGTGAGTGAATCTTCCTTATGTATACTCTGGAATTTGTATGTGATTTTCGTCTGAAATGTTAAATAAAATACAATTCAGAAGATAAAAATCAATTTTTTTACATCTGAGTTTGAGTTGATATTTTTTGCTTCCCTCTTTAAAGAAATGAGAGTTAAAATTACAATATAATTTTTAATTTATACTCTTGTTTCGAATTGTTCCTGATTCCACTTTTGTCAGTCAATGTTTCCTTAAACCGTACTCTCCATTATTCGAATTTTTCATACATCCTTTCAACTTCGAATAATAGACAGTCGACTGTCAAAGAAGTCAGACGAAATGCCAGTTAAAACATTACTGTATTCCTGAAGTTATGTTCAACATATCACTAATTAAATCCTAACATCGCATTCTATATCCCACTTTAACTTTATTTTAATAATTTCCTGGCTGCTCTAACAAATACAATAAATCGGCTCTTCACATTTGTTAATTGTATTATCCAAAATAAGGAGAAATGTATTTTACTGGAATTTTAGAATTGGAACTTGGTGGTGTTTCGTTATCATTCTTTTTTGATGAAATGTTTGAGCGGAATGAAAACAATACTCCTTAGAAATTATGCAATAGATTTTGGTCCATATTTTCAAAGCCAAATGAAGAGTGGGAAATGGACGAATGAGATAGCAAGCTGAACAGTGTAAGGTCTAGTTTTGGAAACAAATAAAGTATTTATTTCCTTAAGGCAATCAGGTAATTTAGTGATTTGAGGGAAAATTTTTGTTCGAATTTTCATAGCCAAATGAATGATGGTAAATGGACAAAAGGGGTATCAAATTAATCAGCATGAGGTCTAGTTTTGCAGATGAAGTGCCGATAGGGAATTTAAAGTTCATTTTTAACACAGAATCTTAAAAACCACTGGAGAAGTTTTTCAGGTTTTAAAATTGTTGACGTTTTTTCAGATATACTGCAACAGTTTCAAGAAATAGTTCATAGCCACCAATTCATTTACTGTACACGATTTCGAGCTTCATTCAAAGGAACATAAAATTTTTCTCTCGCCTATTTTACTTCTTAGTTTTAGACAACTCATTTCTCAAAATATTTTGTCATTTCTTTTCAGTTTTTTTTACTAGTTGCTCCTCCAAATTAAGCGATTTTTTATCTGAATTTGGAAACGGCAGTTCTTGGCCTCCAATTAATCAAAGATTTTCGAGATTTGGTGATCACCTATGGATTATCTGAGTGTTCCAGGAGTCTAGCAAAGTTCAGTCCGCTACTCAGTACTTGCATGAGACGGTCTGGTGGTTTTATTGACATTAAATGATTCGTCATCACTATTACTTCAGTTTAATTCTATATACCAGCTATAAAAGATATTTCAGAAAAGTACTCCGCCATATTGTTTTAACATTTCTACCACTTGTTCGCCTTCCGTCATTGTTGATTTGTGTTCCATATTTCTTTGTTAACCAGTGTTCAATCACGTGTTGGAAAAATCATGACCTTAAGGCGCAAAAGCGTTGTGGCTTTGGCTTCAGACGAGATAAAACTTACTGGTAATGGCAACAAATTGTATTCACTTGCCATTGATATGATGTATAAACGCAAACCATTTTTGATTAGAGATGAAAGAGAAAAAAATTATAAATTTTTTGGATAATCCACGTGAGTTCTTGGTGTTAAACAGGCATGAATCAGTCGATTTCTGCAAGAACAGATGAAGCTGTTGATGTGAACTTCTGACAGTAAAGTACTAGAGGTACCGAGTATGCGTTTCAGGGTCCACAATCACGACCTCGGTAAAGGTTTTCTGTTGAAAATTTAGTGACGAGTAAAAATTATTAGCAAGTAAAGGTTGGGTAAATGAGTGGAAAAACGTTATAGGGCACGATAATGCGTAAAGTTATTAACAGGTGACTTAGCAACTATTCTGTTTTGTGAAGCATTTCAAGTTTCGATGGAGACAAAGCATAGTTTTGATGAGATGGGCTTAAATTTGAAAATGTTACCCACCAGCGTTTTAGCGTCGTTAGCTGAATCATGCACATCGTGCTAAAAAAATAATAATAAATAAAGAACGATTTATTGTAGTGATTAAAAGAAGACATTGTGGTACCGGTTCTGCCTTTACTTTATAATCAAAGAAAGAGATAAATTAAACTCTGATTTTCTGTATGTTATCGAGACGGCAGAGACGGACAGTACTAAACATTATTCCCTTTTTACGGGGTAATTTTGAGCCAGTTTCATTTTAAGGCAGCGCCTTAAAAACTACAGTTATTGATGGTCAGTAGGATGTCGGCGACCTTTAGAGCAGCTCCTTGGTTTGAATAAGGATGCCTACCAAGTAGTTGACGGTTAAGGCCAGCCACGTAATGGCAACATAACAGATCTGGTGAGCTCCCTCAGTACTCGCTGAAAAAGCAGGCAGCTTTTTGTAGGAACGACCGTTTAGGGTGGCAGCGGATAATTCCTACTCTGACAGTCCATTGTTTCCTTTCTGGGGAAGAGTTTTTAAATAGGACCTTCTGTCGGTGATGAGTAGGCAACAAGTAGCATCCGGATCCATCATAAAAGACGTCGTAGACGACTACCTGCAGTCGCTGTCAGCACAAAACGTCGAAATCCTACCGCCTACAGGTTATACGATTGCGCCACGATGATCCACTGTTGCTCCTCATTGCTAGCGTTTGTCTCGCTCTCTCGTATCACATTACAAGGGCTTTGTTGATGGCAATTTTGCAACCTTTATTCTAACTCAGCAATCGTCAGACTTTTTTTGTTCAAGATCCAATAACGACATTCTGGTGTGCTCTGTCGTGCTACATATGTACCGACTTTATTCTTAATTGAAGAGTGGATAAGTTAAAATTTCTAATTATCAATCAAAAAACAATGTATCTCTGTTCGTATATAACTTACTTGCATAAAAAAACTGAGAAGGTTTTCTGATAGCACAGAATTATGCTGCCCACGTCATCAGTGTAAAAAACAGTGAGACAAATGAGAAAATAAAAAATTTATTAAGAAAGTTCTAGTGCTACACTAGAAATCTGACTGCTTCTATGCGCCAATCAGAATGTTTTTACTTCAAGTGTCATTTATACAGAGACACAACGTTTTACTTGTGATACTGGAAGTGTAGAAGTACAAGAGTATTTTCACTACCGTAGTGGAACTGTAGTCAACGAAAACCATTTCATAGTTATTTTAAGTTTTTTTTGCAAAAAAAATGATATAACTAAATTCGAGGAAAAACTCTGTCAGCATCGATTTCTATTTCATACAGAATTTCATTTTTGGGATCATATATTACAAAGTTCGCTGTACAACTCCTTGTGCTGTTGAGGAAGTAATAGCAACATAATCAACAGACGGCCGCGGTGGCCGTGCGGTTCTGGCGCTGCAGTACGGAACCGCGGGACTGCTGCGGTCGCAGGTTCGAATCCTGCCTCGGGCATGGGTGTGTGTGATGTCCTTAGGTTAGTTAGGTTTAAGTAGTTCTAAATTCTAGGGGACTTATGACCTAAGATGTTGAGTCCCATGGTGCTCAGAGCCATTTGAACCATTTGAACCATAATCAACATGTCTTTCTGTTTCGCAACTGATTAAAATGGATTGGCCTCTAGATAAAGTATGACATGGCATACGTCTGCAGTGGTCGTTCCTCTTTAAAATACATTGACGTTTTTCCATTCATCTGTTTCAAAGTAACATTTTTTACATAGCTGTTCCATAGTGATGAGTAAGAGACATTTCGATCACACTGGTACATCTTTTGGAGATCTTATACGCCAGCATTGACAACAATAGAAATGGCACAATTTCAAAGACGTTACTGGTCTCATACAGATATGATTTTATGTATACAGACTGAAGTGGAGACTCAAAATCCGTACCAAGGCCGCGAATCGAGCCCTGGCTCCTGCTTACTTGGCAGATGCGTTAGCCACTAAGCCACCTCGGCAGAGTGGTCCACACCACTACACGGTTTACCTTTGCACACCTCCCACCTCGCTCCAAATTCCCATTGCCGCCCCAGTCTACTTTAAATTCCCACTTCCACACGAACAGAATTTCTGAGGCGCTCCATGTTCTGGATCACCACCTCAGCATCGAACGTAAATTGGAGATACGGCCTGAAATCCAGGTGTAGGTAGTTAAACAAATGAAATGACAAAATTCAGAGACCTCACTGGTCTCATACAGATATGATTTTATGTTTTTAGACTGAAGCTAAGAGTGAAATTTGTACTGTTCGCGTATGAGGAATAATTTAAAGTAGACTGGAGCGGCACTGAGAATTTTGATCGAGGTGGAGGCTTGCCAGGGTAATCTGTGCAGTTGTGTGAACCGCTCTGCCGAGGTGGTTTAGTGGCTAATGAATCTACCCAGTAAGCAGGAGACCTGGTTTCGATTCCCGGCCTTGATACAAATGTTCACTGGCTGCTTTGAGTCTACATACATAAAACTGCCAACAAAGTTTCAGAGTATCTTAAAATCAAAGAAGTCAAACTTATGCATTGGAATTACATGAATGGGATAATAACAGCCATATGTAAATCTTGTGGAACAAAGTCCTTGCTTACCTTACTTCGTTTCTCTGTAATTGCAGAAGCTCTGTCTCACCTCAAAAAGCTGTGCCCATTCACCAAAAAATTACATGTTATCTATTCAAACCACCCTGGGCTAAGTGAGGAAGACCTTAGAAGTCTATTGAGAAGCAATGCTATGCACAATGGTTATGCACCATCAAGTAATTAATGTTTCAACCATTGTATCCATGATTTGACACTTGGAACATGTCTAGGGACGTGCAACACAGTACGGAGAACACGACAGCACTGAGAAAGCATTTTGTGAAAAGACAGCAGTCATAAAGTATTCCTTCAGCACTCTTCAGCTGGTAACCTGCACAAATTTTTGTCAGCAGACTAACGATAATAAGGACGCAATAATTTGGCCGCCAGCCTCCAAGTACTGATCATTAAAAATCGGCACTATTCAGAACACTTCTTGTCGACTATTCACTGTTTTAGGTTGCTGCCACCTCAGTGACTTCAAAGTTGTGGCACTGCAATTGCCTGAAGAAGTGTTGTGGTCTTTTCTGTCCGAACGATGACTAATTGATTAACAACAGTAGTTGTTTTAAATAATTTTGGTATATGAGCTATGACAACAGATGTTTTGTATGCAATTTTTCTTCTACTCATTGCGTTGCATTACAACAGACATAACTGAATTTAATGTTCCTTGATACAAGTATGTACCACACATAAAGATGACAGTGTCTCTAATTCACATTCACGATTTAATGTTACTTCCCTGTCCGTACATAGCAGCTTATTGGTACGAGTCAAGCACACCCGTGTGTTATGAGTACTAGAAGACAAACTGAAACATTCCCTCTCTCACACCCTCTAACCCCGCAGTGGCCGTGCTACTTACCTCTTTATCCCTGAGGAAACCAGCCGACTTTGCTTAGCTCACTGCCAAATTGAACAACGTCAGTTAAAATAAAACACATTTTAAAATATTACTATCTCTATTTCTTTTTTCTGCTACTGAGCAGAAAAACCACACTCTTAAGAAGCTCTAATGGTAAGTCGACTTCTTGGATTCGGTTGTTAGTTGCCAGAAGCATATATTTATAAAATACGGCTGACAACTGTGGGCCATACGAGCACTTGATATGAGCTACAGTTTGATGACCACTGTTCTAACTGATTCTCATAACCTATGATCTAGAGCAGGGCTTTCCAACCTTTTCAGCTGGTGGACCCCTTCTTCAGTCAAAAATCCATGGGGGACCCCTAGTCAGTCAAGAGCACAGTAACTTTAAATTTCAGAGCGAAACCATGGGAACTGAGAGCTTCTTAATGAGATTAATGAAAACAACTTGAAATTAACGATCCAATTTGAATTCCCACTGTGTCCAGACACTTAGTGGATTTACTCCCTTTGTTGAACACACTATAGACTGATTAAATTTACTTGGTAACTGACATTTCACACCTTGGAGTTGCCTACCGCCAAAACATCACGTCCAAACTGTTCGCTGTTGACAAGCTGCCGCTTGTGGTCTGTTCACTTCCACTGTTTGGATACTGTTGTGTAAGGAGCATGCATATTTCGTAACAGTCGTGTGTGTGTGTGTGTGTGTGTGTGTGTGTGTGTGTGTGTGTGTGTGTGTGGTTTTTCGTGAAATCCGAAGAAAAATGTTCAAATGTATGTAAAGTCTATGGGACTTAACTGCTGAGATCATCAGTTCCTAGTCTTACACACTATTAAACCTAAGTTTAACTTCCGCTAAGGATAAAACACACACACACACACACACACACACACACACACACACGCTCGCCCGAGGGAGGACTCGAACCTCCAGTGGGAGCGGCCGCGCAATCCACTACGACATGGCGCCTTGGACTGCGCGGCCATAGCGCGCGGCTGTGAAGAAAAGAGGCAGAGCCATGATTCGGGATACAAACACATCACGGAAGAAAAGAGGCCAAGGAATTGCCTTTAATGGACTATTGTGACATCTATTGTGCAATGTGTGGGAATACATTCACACAGATTACATGCGTTTCCAAAACCGGATTTCGTAAGCCGATGTCCCAGTTCTGCTTTTGGTTGGTCAGGTAAACACTTCAAAATCGATTCTGGAAATCTGCTTTTATAAAGCCGTTTTTCAGTTCCACAATCGATTTTCGTGCCCATGTAAACAGCTCGGAAATTCTAGTTATTTTTACGTCTTTGCGTATCTACTGAACGGCAGCTGTCAGTCTATAGCCGGCAGCCCAGCAGGCGGCGTTGCCACAGTGTACTGTCAGTTGGTATCTGGCAACTGGTAGGCGACGTGGCAACAGTTTAGCCACAGCTGACAACTTCAACTACTATTTGGACACTATATCGTGGCTGTCAGCCTCGACTGTAAACAAATTAGGAAAACAAACAAACAGACTCTCTTATTTCTATATAAGAAGACAAAGCATTTCACAGAATGTAAGACTTCTTTATCTCAAAGGAAACAATTCTGGCAGAGGAGGTTTACCTTTTACAAGGTAGCACGTGAAAAGTCCTCATTTGTTTACGCTCGCAGCCAGTTGCCACAATATAGTGTCAGAGTAATAGCAAGTAATTGTAATTGAAATATAGGCAGGCCATATTTTTAAGCCAGGCGCGGTGGCCGAGCGGTTCTAGGCGCTCAGTCAGGAACCGAATGACTGCTACGGTCGCAGGTTTGAATCCTGCCTCGGGCATGGATGTGTGTGTTGTCCTTAGGTTAGTTAGGTTTAAGTAGTTCTAAGTTCTAGGGGACTGATGACCTCAGATGTTAAGTCCCATAGTGCTCAGAGCCATTTGAGCCATATTTCTAACCGAGAGGACGGAATATACTATAAAGAAAAGAGATTAGCTTTAGAGATCATTTTAATTTTCGTAACAAAAATATCAATGCCAACAGAATCCAATTAATGATTATTTTGTAAGTGATAGAAGACAGAAGCAAAATTCCTACAGAGTTATAGTTCATGTACGTTCACTGAACATCTACGAAGAAAAATGCTTTCTTCTTTACTATAGATGAGTCTGTAGGAATAATAATGGAATCTTAATGTGATGGTGGAGGGTGCTTCTGCTGACACAATTTTGAAAAGTTGGGTTCAATTCTTGACAACTGGAGACGGATGTCTGGCTCCGCATCTAAACAGCTTCGGTACTTAGGTTTGTGGGCAGCATAGATCGAGAATCCAGAATCACACTTCTATGTTGTGGCAAATGGAAGAAGTACACATTTTACCATTTCTACAAGGGGGTAGTATTTCTTGTTATCCAAACGGATCCAAAAGTCTGAGTAACTGTCAATGTCAAAACTTGATTTCAAGGTAGGGTCTGTGGCAATTTCTTTCAAATACTCACATTCATTTGATGGTAGAATGTTCGGCTTTTTGGATACAGTGAATGGGTTGACCACTCATTCGTATTTCTGCAGTTTCTCATCTTCAGCTGTTGGGAAATAATGCTCCAACAATGACATCAAGCTTCGGAGATGTTCCAGGATTTTATGAAACAAGTTCTTCCCAAGCGCCAACGTTTTGTTTTGCAAAAACTCTTTGAGAAGAGGAAAACACTCGACCTCCCCCTCCTCGACACCCTCTGCCCGGCCGGCCGCAGTGGTCGTGCGGTTCTAGGCGCTGCAGTCTGGAACCGCGAGACCGCTACGGTCGCAGGTTCGAATCCTGCCTCGGGCATGGACGTGTGTGATGTCCTTAGGTTAGTTAGGTTTAACTAGTTCTAAGTTCAAGAGGACTAATGACCTCAGAAGCTGAGTCCCATAGTGCTCAGAGCCATTTGAACCCTCTGCCCAAAAATTGATTTTCCTCTTGAATGCTCGAACTTTGTCGATAGCAGTGACCTATGTTTCACTTAAATAGGCAAGTATACACTGCCAATTTTCGTCATTAATAAGGTCTACTAATTTGGTGTTATGCTCCATAAGGAAAGCTAAGACTTCCAATCCTGATTCGTACAACCGAGAAAGTGCATTCCCACGTGAGAGCCACCTTACGTCTGTGTGGAGAAGCAGGGAACCATGAAGGCTTCCCATATCTTCACACAGTATTGTGAAAAGTCTTGACTTCAACGGCCTTGATTTTATGTAGTTAATGATTTGAATGGATTCGTCTGAAACTTTCTTGAACGAAACAGGGATTTGTTTCAGGCATTTGTTTCGTAGCTAAGGCGTATCTGTGGAGATCACAATGACTATTGCTGCAGTTCTTGGCGTTTTCTTTTATTTTCATTATTGCTCCGACTGTAGGATCCGTCATAGCTTTAGCACCATCTGTGCACACATCTATGCAATTACACCATGAAACTTCGTTAGTCCTTAAAAAATCATCCAATAGACGGAATATTTCAGCACCTGTTGTACTGGCAGGTAGTGGTCTGCACAGTAAGAGGTTCTCCTCAAACCATCCAGAATATTAATAACGGACAAAAGCCAATAAAATCGCTATCCCTGCAACTTCAGTGGGTTCATCTATCTACAGAGAAAATGAGTTGTGTTGTATGCGAGAAACAAGAGTGTCTTTCACATCATTTGACATGTCAATGATGCTTCTCTTGACAGTATTGTTTGATAATTGCACCGAAGATACAAGTTTTACTGCCTTTTCGTCTAGCATGCAAGAAACAATATCATTAACACACGGCTTTCTGCAATGGTATGAGCTTTACCTGTTTTTGCCACACAATAACTAACCAAGAAAGAAGCTTTTAATGAACTTCCACAGGATATTGCAACCAATGGAGTACTTGCAGCGTTTTCACGTAATAAATCCGGCTGTGGAGCTACTTGTGATTGTTCTTCCTTTGGTTGTCCTCCCTCCTCATTTAATTCAACTGGAAACTTCCCTTGTTGTGAAGTCGATGGAGAAACTGCACCCCTCTTCAATGATGTGTGTGTGTGTGTGTGTGTGTGTGTGTGTGAAATCTTATGGGACTTAACTGCTAAGGTCATCAGTCCCTAAGCTTACACACTACCTAACCTAAATTATCCTAAGGACAAACACACACACCCATGCCCGAGGGAGGACTCGAACTTCCGCCGGGACCAGCCGCACAGTCCATGACTGCAGCGCCCCCAGACCGCTCGGCTAAACCCGCGCGGCCTCTTCAATGATACTGACTTCAGCCACAGATCCATGTTGAAAGTATTAAACTGGTCAAAAATGGACTTATGAAATAGGTAGTGCACTGACAAAGCAAGTTTAACATTTAATGATGCCTGGGGCCGCATACGTGCCAGCGAGCGCTGTGATTGGTCGACAAAGCTCGCTCCGCGCATGTGTAAAATGTTTCAGCGCATCTAGCGCCGTGAGCCGGAGCACAGACGACCCACGTATTGTTGGAAACAGTCGATCATGGAAGCCGCATTCTCCGGCACTAAACTGTGTATGCGTTCTCGCTTCGGGACCGCAAAGGCTGCTTGGAAATACGACCTGAACTAAAAGTACACACGATTTTCACACGAAAAAAATAGTGATACACTTGATTTTCACGATTTTATTCAATAATTTTAATCATTATTATACACGATTTGGTGTAAGATGTCCGCGGACCCCCTAGAAAGAGCCGGCGGACCCCTAAGGGGTCCGCGGACCACACGTTGGGAAGCCCTGATCTAGAGAATGAACACTTTTTCTGATACTGAACCCTCCTTCCTCCTGACTTCAGTGTTTAATATTCGTTTTTTGCTGCCTTGTAAATCCGGAATGCAAAATTTATTTCAGTTGAATTTGGGCTCTTCCTATTGTTATTCAAGTCCGCCCTCCCTTCTTCACGGCTATTAGAAATTTAAAAATGCCTGCTCAATCTTTGCTTAAGCTCCAGTCGTGGGTACGTAGAGTGCGAGTTCTGGAGACCCGCACGCATATGTACCAACTGCTTATCGTACCACCACTAAATATGCGATTTTCTGTAATTACAAAATACTGTGTATTTACCTTCTTATATATGATAGCTTTGTGGACTTTGGTTTACGTTACTTCATTTATTGCTATGAATGGATTGATGCTTGCCAATTAATTTATTTATTCTGGGAGAAAACTATTAGCGCCAGTTGCTTGGTATTTAAGGTATTGTCTGCTAACGTAATCGAAGTTCGAAAAATGTTCAAATGTGTGTGAATTCTTAAAAGACCAAACTGCTGAGGTCATCGGTCCTTAGACTTACTCTACTTGTTGTTGTTGTGGTCTTCAGTCCTGAGACTGGTTTGATGCAGCTCTCCATGCTACCGTATCCTGTGCAAGTTTCTTCATCTCCCAGTACCTACTGCAACCTACATCCTTCTGAATCTGCTTAGTGTATTCATCTCTTGCTCTCCCTCTACGATTTTTACCCTCAACGCAGCCCTCCAATGCTAAATTTGTGATCCCTTTATGCCTCAGAACATGTCCTACCAACCGGTCCCTTCTTCTCGTCAAGTTGTGCCACAAATTCCTCTTCTCCCCAATTCTATTCAATACCCCCTCATTAGTTACGTGATCTACCCATCTAATCTTCAGCATTCTTCTGTAGCACCACATTTCGAAAGCTTCTATTGTCTTCCTGTCCAAACTATTTATCGTTCATGTTTCACTTCCATACATGGCTACACTCCATACAAATACTTTCAGAAACGACTTCCTGACACTTAAACCTATACTCGATGTTAACAAATTTCTCTTCTTCAGGAAAGCTTTCCTTGCCATTGCCAGTCTACATTTTATATCCTCTCTACTTCGACCATCATCAGTCATTTTGCTCCCCACATAGCAAAACTCCTTTACTACTTTATGTGTCTCATTTCCTAATCTAATTCCCGCAGCACCACCCGACTTAATTCGACTACATTCCATTATCCTCATTTTGCTTTTGTTGATGTTCATCTTATATCCTCCTTTCAAGACGGTGTCCATTCCGTTCAACTGCTCTTCCAAGTCCTTTGCTGTCTCTGACAGAATTACGATGTCATCGGCGAACCTCAAAGTTTTTATTTCTTCTCCATGGATTTTAATACCTACTCCGAATTTTTCTTTTGTTTCCTTTACTGCTTGCTCAATATACAGATTGAATAACATTGGGGAGAGGCTACAGCCCTGTCTCACTCCCTTCCCAACCACTGCTTCCCTTTCATGTCCCTCGACTCTTATAACTGCCATCTGATTTCTGTACAAATTGTAAATAGCCTTACGCTCCCTGTATATTACCCCTGCCACCTTTAGAATTTGAAAGAGGGTATTCCAGTCAACATTGTCAAAAGCTTTCTCTAAGTTTACAAATGCTAGAAACGTAGGTTTGCCTTTCCTTAATCTTTCTTCTAAGATAAGTCGTAAGGTCAGTATTGCCTCACCTCTACTTAATGTAAGTTAAACTAACTTATGCTAAGAACAACATACACACTCATGCCTGAGGGAGGACTCGAACCTCCGGCGGGAGGGCCCTCGAAGTCCATGACATGGCGCCTCAAACCACACGGCCACTCCGCACGGCGATCGAAGTTCATTTGCAACCTTGTGCATCCATTCAAATCTTCGTTGATTTTACGTCCCGTGTGGGGACCCCTCGTTACCGTTACGCCATCAGGCGTTGCTTCGAAACTGAATTGCGGTTCGCTGGTGAATCTGCTTATTTCCTTGTTGAGATTTTAGTGTGTGTTCAGCAATAAGCCCCGATTTTTTTCTTTGCTGTTAATACTGGAGGGCTTCGTTTCTGCCCATCTATTGGTATGTGGGCGTGTAATTATGCTCTTAGCCAGATTGTGTTGAGTTTCATGATTGAGGAGTTATGTGCTCCGTCTTGATCAACAGCCCTCGCGTGGGCAACAAAAAATACGTATAATAAACACCCTTGACATAATATTGTACCTGTCTTGGCTTTCTTCTCTTTGTATTTTTTTGAAATGTGTGTATGTCCTTTTGGATAACTGAATGTTTCAGTAAGTTTTCATTCCTTTGGTGAGTGTTACTGTGGAACAGCCGGTGATAATAAGCAAATTGTAAATCATTAAACTAGCTGACAAAAAATAAGACAAAGTAAATTGTTAAATTGTCAAACAAATTCTTGATGTAGCTGCTGTATTGAAGCATAGATACTGTATTAAATATTCCGTCGCTCTTATTTCACATAACCTTGTACTAAATGTTTTTGGTGTCCTAATAGTTACATGGTACCTCATTATACGAATTGGAACCTAGTGATAAGCAAGTAATTCTCAAGAAACTGCAACAAAGTTTCTTGCGTCTGTGATCGGAGTTGTTAAAAGTATTGGTTTCAATAATTGTGATACGTAGTAAACCGCAAACCTTGTTTATTGTCTTTGAACATATATATTTTCATAACCATATGCAACGTTTTGGGTTGCGTATATTAACAGTATGTGCGTCAGTGTGACAATGTATTCAAGTCTTACTTGAATGCAAAGTAAAGAATGCAGGACATGTTGGGGAAGTACGTATTCATGAAATTCTCTTGAGTCTTTTTGTTCTTAACGTGTTTTTTTGATTGTTGAAACCTTACAAGTACATTTTTCTTAGTTGGTTTGATTGATCCTTTAAGCACAACGTTAAACAAATATTTTGCTCACGAATGATGTTCAATCCTTACTTGGGCCTAATCCTATTCCTCCCCCTCGTAGACAACCTCACGCAGTAGCTGTATACCACCACTTAGTCACACTTTCTGTGGTCTTCCTCTTTTGCTTCCAGGAGATTGACATGAAAGTACTCTTGGACCATCTGCCTTCATCCATTCTTTTGACATGACTAAACTATCCTAGCTGTCTTCTGTTTTATTCTTAATATTATGATGATTGTGTCCTGTCTCTTATTTGCACTTTCTTTACGTGGTCAAATCGGAAAATTCTGTAGGATCTTCTCAAGTAGTCCATTTCTAAAGCTGTAAGTCTTTTTCTTTCTGTGAGTTTCCAGCACTCACTACCACAGCTGGTTATTAGTTCAAAGATGGATTTGTATAAATGAATAACTCATTTTTGAGTACCAAAGCACATGGTTTAATTTTTAGATGGCCGCCCCTCCCTGCCTGATCCGTTGTTGGATACGTTGCATATTCCATCACATGACAGGCTACTGCCCAGCTCTTTACACACATTAATAAGGTGTCTGTCAATGTCCAGGTCACTTCCCTCTTCTCCACAACATAGATATTGCGTCTTCTGAAAATTCATTTTCAAACCTCACTTTTTGTACTCTTCCAATGACTTCCTAAGTATTTAAGATGTATCCTGTTCATCGTTTGCTTCAACGACCTCATCATCAGCACAGAAAAGCATTCTTTTGACATGCCTAAACTATCCTAGCTGTATTCTACATCTTGTACATCTTAAAAGTGTGGAGACAGACCGCATCCTTACTTCAGTCCTATATTCTGAAAGCCTCTCTATAAATTTCTTATCCTACTTTAGTGATACACTCTGCTGACTAGTAGAGGTTTATGAGACTTCTTACATAAAGCTTGGGCAGTTCCCCCGACCACAGCACCTCGAAAAATAGCTGTCGTGTAACTGTCGTACGCTTTCTCAAAATCTTCCAATCTCTTCTCCATGATCTGTCTTAGTGTAAAGTTGTTGTCTACGGATGACCTGCCTCTTCTAAAGCCACTTTGTTCTTCCACTTCATTTACACACTTCTCCATAGAAACATATGACATTTTCAGCTCCAAGGATTACACAACATTAATACTTGTTCCCTAGATCATAATACGACATTTCGTAATTATGTAGAACGCGTCATTTAATATACCATGTTTTCTTTGCACAATATAATTTTTTTTACAGTTACTTAAAATCTAAAAACTCATCTATTGAGTAGGAGTTGTCATTCAGAAAGTCTTTTAATTTGTTTTTAAATGTTGGTTGGTTGGCAGACTTTTAATAGTATTTGGCATCATCATTCACCCCATTCTGCGCCTTAGTCAGATGTAACTCAGAATAGTGAAGATCACCTTTCTTCTATTGTTGTAGCTACGCACTTGGCTATTATTTTTTAATTGAGATGGGTTATCAATAACGCATTTCATAACAGAATACATAAAGTTCCGTCAATATCGCTTCGGTGGGAGACCAATGTCAGTTTTGATAGTACCCAGCAACACTTCTCTAAGCTTTTTCATTTGAGGGTTAGCCAGTTTTTCTGCGCGTGTCTTCATATGTATTGCGAAGGTACTATGAATGTCTCGAGTTCCTTAAATAAAGGTGTGCAAGGTGATTTTGGGTGGGCTCCAGCACACGCTTTTGTGCAAGGAACACTTTTCTGTTGATGATGAATTACCCCAAAATACGACGTCATAAGAAAGCAGTGAAAGAAAATAGACATAGTAGGCTAATTTACTGATACGTTCATCACCAAAACTTGCAATAACCCTAATAGCATAAGTAGCTGAATCTAACCGTTTCGTCAGATCATCGATGTGTTTCCACCATTTCAATTTCTCATCAATGCACACATCCAAAATGTTGCAGATATCGAAACAGTTTTTATATTTCACGTGAAGTGACGATGTAGGCGTTGCTACTAATCAGTATCAACTATACTTCATAATATTCTTCTAACTGATAGTCTACATATTTCAGACGTCTGTCTGTACAGCGTAGTATTTTAGGACTTTGTTTTGAGAAGATTAATTTTTTTTATAGTGGAAAGAGGGAGGTTAGGAAGCACTGGAAGCAGCTGCTTTCCCTCCCCACTCGTTGTGTACTCTCGGATCTGCTACGTATTCTAAATATTTTAATTCCCTACGATGTATTAAGTCTGGCACTACTAATCTTGTAGTCTACTGTCATGCGCAACATTTTCAATTGGACTCACAGTTTTTTGCGATTATATCATTCTTCATTCGCTGATGAATAATTTTCTTTTGAAAAATATCTGCCATATTTACACTGAATTTCATTGTTTAACGCTTTCGTTGATGATAGAACGCACAATTTGCGCGTTACAAACTGACACTGGGCAATGTGGCTAATGGGAGCGACCGTAAAGGCATTTCCCATTTTCAGTCGCTCCCATCAGTAGCCACACCGAGTGTCAGCTTGGATTGGACGAACGCTATGTCCTGCTAAAGTGTTCAGTTTGGAGTGTTGAGAGATTTGTGTGCCATACCTGTCTAGTGTTCCCATAGAGCGACAAACCTTAGGAATTTGAAGGAAAGTTCTGGCGAACGTGAGCTCCATGTCTAAAAGACAGTAAGAGATAAAGTGGAGCACCACGGTGCATTTGTCAGTTTCCTTATACATTATAGACTTAGTTTTGTAACATTACTAAAAACTCTTAAGAATATCAGTAATTAGTCGTTAGCTGCACAGATTTTTATTAAATAAACTTGTTAACAAATTAACCATCTTCAGATCATCATACAATTATGCTTACGTCGGAAAGCAGTTGTCAAGCAAACTCATAGTAGTGTCAAGCAGTTACAAAGTAACGTTACGTTTTAACTGCATGACAGTACTACGTAAAATTTTAACAAGGGACTATCTTCCGGTTTGCTTGACGACTGCTTTCCGATTTGAGCTTAATGGTATGATCTTCTGAAGAGGCTTCATTTGCCGAAGATAGTTAATTTAATAAAAATTTGTGCAGCAGACAACTGTTTCTATTCCTAAAACATGTTTCACAGCTGCTGATTGACAGCCATGAATATAATTACTACATCTACAATTCTAAGTAATTTTAATGGTTTCTACTCCAGTTGCAGTTATTTGGAGGTATATGCCCAAGTCAACCTCATAAAACGTAAAAGCGTTGGAATGATATATGTCAAAGCCATATTTTTTATGTTGAAAATTTGCGTGTAGTATTTCACGTCTTTCTTCATGAGAATAAACATATTTTCCATATTTATCATCCCCATAAAGATCCTCTAAAAAAAGATTCTATGTTCAAATGAAAACATTGACCTGATTACATTTGTAGGACATACACGTCATACCACGCTGTCTTTCAGAACAGAGCAACTTAATTATTCTGTTAACGAAAGTACAATGTTAATCATGACAGAAGATGGTTTTGACGTGCTTCTTTATTAAAACACGTAAAATGTGTTTTAATCGTGAAGGGTTAACAATATTTACATTGAGCATGGAATATTACATGCTAGTCATTTAAAACAGTTTTAATTACTGCATATTTATTAAATACTGTAGGAGGGGAGATAAAATAACGTCAGTAACTCAAAACAAAAATATGGATCACCAAAAATTATTTTCAGATAACGCCCCATAGAATGTGAACTTCGAACATCGTCATGGCCAGAAACTATCAAAATCACTGACCAGCTGTGTGACGTCAGCAATCTAGTGTTCGTGTCCAACAACAGTTATCAAAGCCCTTTGGTCAAATCACAGTAGGTAATAACTCTTGTACAGATCTTCGATAAGTTAGAGCGAGGGCCTAACTTTGGTCAAAGTTCGCCGCTGTATACATGTCATTACACTTGCAGTAATGTACTTAAGATGTAAAATGACGAAGGATATTTGGTGTGTGACCACCACCTCATCCAGTGATCAGCCGTATTCGAAGTGGTTGCACTGTGGATGATGATAATCTTACATATAAAAAGAAAGGGTGCGTAAGGAGGTGGATTTCTGAAAGGCCAAGAGTGTTCACATTGTACGTAAGTGAAATAAATGTATTTACTTGTACTCTAAATAACCTAACTTAACCGTCATAAATTCCTCCTTAAGCGATTTATGTATGGGTTCAGATGTTTCTGGAATAATATGTAAAAACGTACAATGTTGAATTCGAGTAGGTCACTATATTGCAAGCCGGAACAGCTCTCGCTTGTTGCCAAAAATCTTAACCTGTCCATAACATAATCTTCAGCAGAAACAGAAAATGGCTCTGAGCACTATGGGACTCAACATCTGAGGTCATTAGTCCCCTAGACTTAGAACTACTTAAACCTAAGGACATCACACACATCCATGCCCGAGGCAGGATTCGAACCTGCGACCGTAGCAGCAGCGCGGTTCCGGACTGGAGCGCCTAGAAACGCTCGGTCACCGTTGCCGGCAGCAGAAATAGAATTCATGATTTAAATACCGGTAATGAAACACTGTATCAGTTACGTATTTTTTCGCGATTTTCACGATCCTTTGTGAGAATTTATTCTCACGATCAAGTACAAATATTTACATAGGTATTTTACGTGGTGCTTCGAAAAATCATACAAAAGAAATCTGTCCACCTGCAGTAAACCATAAAATGAGAACTGCAGGGCAAGACATGCAAAACAGCGCGTATACAAATACAACATAAAACATCTGCTTGAAAATTTACGCTTGATAATGAGAATAAATTCTCGAAATGCGACATATTAAGCACGAAGAAATATGTATCTAGTGCAGTGTTTCACTACTTGAATAGTGAATGACACAGTTGCAAGCTTTACAAAAACATCGATTATGATGAATGAAACTAGGAAGTGGCATTTCTTAATTAGGTGTCTTGTTTTCAAATATGAGGGGCCACTTTCATGAGGACAACCTGAAATGTTTCTTCGTCCATTATCAAATAATTTTGGTTCTTTGTCCCGCACTGTAGCTCACGAAGCAAACTCTGATGAACGCTTTGAGTTTCTCATCTCACTATCCTCTGTTTCACCCACAGTCGTTTAATTTTCTTTCTTTTCAAGCATTGCGCTCGCCACCAACATTGCTGTTGTACAGGGTATTAGCTGTTCGGCTTCGATTCCCGAACAACTATGACAAAAAAATTTAAGATCGTATAATAGCTCCAGTGAAGTAGTTTTGTCAAGGAAGTCTGACGAAATCTTTAACGAAGATCTTTCACAGGGTAATACTGGCCGCAAGAACGTGTAGGTCGTTGCCTGGTGCAAGTCTTTTAGTTGACACCACTTCGGCGACTCGCGTGTCGACGAGGATGATATGGTGATGAAGACAAAACCATCCAATCACCAAGCGGAGAAAATCTCTGACCCAACTGGGAAATGAACAAGCGTCCCTCATATGGCATTCTGCCGCGCTGACCACTTTCTTTTTGTGCATTGAGGGTACCTAGTAAATGAAAAGTTAAAAAGAAAGACTAACCCTAAGGGGCACTGCCGCTTGTGACCCTGCCAAGCAATAATAAACTAATCCCTCTTCTGGTGTTGCCATCTTAAATACTTTTGAACCTCCCTCCTCTCTCTCCACCTCTCCCCTCCCACACACACACATACACCTAGGGAAATTAAGATAACTGAAAGTGGCACTTGTTCAAGAGCCAAGCATTCAGAGCGATAGGAATGAGGGTTCAAATGGCTCTGAGCACTATGCGACTTAACTTCTGAGGTCATCAGTCGCCTAGAACTTAGAACTAATTAAACCTAACTAACCTAAGGACATCACACACATCCATGCCCGAGGCAGGATTCGAACCTGCGACCGTAGCGGTCACGCGGTTCCAGACTGAAGCGCCTTTAACCGCATGGCCACACCGGCCGGCTAGGAATGAGGGACAGGAGATACTAATCACCATGAAACAATGATTTTTTTCGTATTATATCCATTCGTTGGTCTGTATATGTTACTGCACTGTACTGTGGAATGTGACCATGGATGTGTCCTGAAATGGGATGACGGGGCACACCCCAACTGTGGAGAAGGGAGCGGTCGCGCGGTTCCAGACTGTAGCGCCTAGAACCGCTCGACCACTCCGTCCGGCTGAGTACTTATACCAAAACACTTCATCCTTCTGGTACCTTAAGGTAACTGTTCAATAGTGAACTATAAGGCGGTACATTTAGCTTCTGTACGAATCACTAGTAGCTAAAAGCCGATGGGTGTTCGCCAATCTCCTGCCTCGGGCATGGATGTGTGTGTTGTCCTTAGGTTAGTTGGGTTTAAGTAGTTCTAAGTTCTAGGGGAGTTATGACCTCAGCAGTTGAGTCCCATAGTGCTCAGAGCCATTTGAACCATTTTTTGTGTTCGCCAATCGGTTGTAACTGGTAGATACTCTCACATTTGTATCGGTTTTGGCTATTCTCGAACAAACCATTTGTACGAGATATTCGAAATCGTGTTCAGACATTGTGGGAATGCTCTGAAACAGTTATGTGTCCAGCATCAGTTCACTAGTTAAATTTTCTGGAGCGTTACACTTACTTCAAAAAGAAAGTATCCACAAATCCCGATCCCTCTTGTTCTTTCTAAGTTAATTCCTTGTGTAATGTGAAAGTAATAGAACCGCACTGACTTCCAGTAGCTCGCGTTCATCCATTTTGTGTTAAGTGTGGCCTCATGCAAACACCGAGACGGCAATGTACTGCTGCAAACGCTACCGGAAAATAGTGGTTGTTTATGTTGTGCTACATGTGGCTTTAACTGTGTGGCCTCAACGTTGGGACGTATTGTCAGTAACATGCAATTTGTATGTCACATGTAAAGGTATCTAATTATTAAGGTGCACGCACTCGGAATTCACTATGTATTCGGAAAAATGGCTCAATATTTGTGACAAGGAAGAATACAAATGTCACTAATTGCCCCAGAATGCGTTACAAATGCGAAGAAGGGGAAAAAAATATTAGCTTGCGGCAGGACGCGAACCTACTACCCTTCACTCTTCCTAAACTAAATGCCACATGGCCTTGCAGGCCATACTGAAATGTAACCAAGTGTTACTACCATTACAGTTTATAATATACACTACTAGCCATTAAAATTTCTACACCAAGAAGAAATGCAGATGATAAACGGTTATTGATTGGACAAATATATTATACTAGAACTGACATGTGATTACATTTTCACGCAATTTGGGTGCATAGATCCTGAGAAATCAGTACCCAGGACAATCACCTCTGGCCGTAATAATGGCCTTAATACGCCTGGGCATTGAGTCAAACAGAGCTTGGATGGCGTGTGCAGGTACAGCTGCCCATGCAGCTTCAACACGATATTACAGTTCATCAACAGCAGTGACTGGCGTATTGTGACGAGCCAGTTGCTCGGCCACCATTGACCAGACGTTTTCAATTGGTGAGAGATGTGGAGAATGTGCTGGCCAGGGCAGCAGTCGAACATTTTCTGTATCCAGAAAAGCCCGTACAGGACCTGCAACATGCGGTCGTGCATTATCATGCTGAAATGTAGGGTTTCGCAGGGACCGAATGAAGGGTAGAGCCACGGGTCGTAAAACATCTCAAATGTAACGTCCAATGTTCAAAGTGCCGTCAATGCGAACAAGAGGGGACCGAGACGTGTAACCAATGGCACCCCATACCATCACGCCGAGTGATACGCCTGTATGGCGATGACGAATACACGCTTCCAATGTGCATTCACCGCAATGTCGCCAAACACGGATGTGACCATCATGATGCTGTAAACAGAACCTGAATTCATCCGAAAAAATGACGTTTTGCCATTTAGTGCACCCAGGTTCGTCGTTGAGTACACCATCGCAGGCGCACCTGTCTGTGATGCAGCGTCAAGGGTAACCGCAGCCATGGTCTCCGAGTTGATAGTACATGCTGCTGCAAACGTCGTCGAACTGTTCGTGCAGATGGTTATTGTCTTGCAAACGTCCCCATCTGTTGACTCAGGGATCGAGACGTGGCTACACGATCTGTTACAGCCATCCGGATGAGATGCCTGTCATCTCGGCTGCTAGTGATACGAGGCCGTTGGGATCCAGCACGGCGTTTCTTATTGCCCCCCTGAACCCACAGATTCCATATTCTGCTAACAGTCATTGGATCTCGACCAACGCACGCAACAATGTCGCGACACGATAAACCGCAATCGCGAATAGGCTACAATCCGACCTTTATCAAAGTTGGAAACGTGATGGTACGTATTTCTCCTCCTTACACGAGGCATCACAACAACGCTTCACCAGGCAACGCCGGTCAACTACTGTTTGTGTATGAGACATCGGTTGGAAACTTTCCTCATGTCAGCACGTTGTAGGTGTAGCCACCGGCGCCAAACTTGTGTGAATGTTCTGAAAAGCTAATCATTTGCATATCACAGCATCTTCTTTCTGTCGGTTAAATTTCGCGTCTGTAGCACGTCATCTTCGTGGTGTAGTAATTTTAGTGGCCAGTAGTGTAGTTCCCTGAAGGCATTCACCGCCGATACGTCTTTATTTCATATTCATCTACAAGAAATCGTTCCAAGACAGACATGTTTGTGATAACTCTACATTACACCAAAAGCAACGTTACTAATATAGACATGCACACTGGTGAAATACAACGCTTTTCAATTGGCCTTCCTGTTCCGACTTTTCGTTGGTCGCTTAGAGCGCAGACGGGGTGGTGAGGATATTGTTTTCATTCTTGCAATACGGGCCTTAAGCTTCATGCGCTTGTGTCGTCTGGCAGTAACACTACACTGCCGACGTTACACAGATGTAATCTCAGGCCTGTATTTATTGACCTCTCGATTATGCCCCACAAATGTAACATGAGTTATGTTGGGCGATGTGGGTGGCTAAACCATTCGCAGGAGCTGTCCAGATTGTTCTTGAAACCAATGGTGAACAACTGTGGCCCGATGACATGACGCATTGTCATCCACAACATGAAGTCCATGAATGGCTGCAAATGGTCTCTAAGTAGCCGAACATAACCATCTCCAGTCAACGATCTGTTCAGTTAGACCAGAGGATCCATTCCATTCCATGTAAAAACAGCCCACACTATTATGAATCCACCACCAGCTTGCACAGAGCCTTGATGACAGTTAGGGTCCATTGCTTTGTGACTCATCTTACCTGGCCATGGTTTTCCAGCCGTCTAGGGTTCAACTGATACGGTCACGAGCCCAGGAGAGGCGCTGCAGGCGATGTTGTGCTGTTAGCACAGTCACTCGCGACCGTCGACTGATTCCACAGCCCATTAACGCCAAATTTCGCTGCAGTGTCCTAACGGATACGTTCATCGTATGTCCACACTGATCTTTGTGGTTATTCCACACAGCGCTGCTTGTCTGTGAGCAGTGACAACGCTACGCAAATGTCACTGCCCTCGGTCGTTTAACTGAAGGCCGCTGGCCACTGAGTTGTCTAGTACCTTCCGTCGCGGAAGTCGAACACGCGCCAGAACAAATGGACGTGGTCAACCCATAGAGGGCTCCGTCTCCGTGAGGGGCTATTCCGCGCAGCGGCTCTCGCACAGCCAGGGCGCCACCGCTACGCCACATGCAGACAGCAGCCAATAGCCGCCCCCTCCGGTTTCGTATATAGGGACCCGCTCTGCCCTAGTCCATCGTGCCATTTCAGCACTAATCGAAGCTCTAGGTTTTCAGGTGCCAGCCAGCCGAGCAGCAGCGGTCCAGCCGAGCAGCAGCAGCAGCGGTCCCGGCCAACAGCAGCGGTCCAGCCAGCCACCCAGCCAGCCAGCCAGCCCTCCAGGAGCAGCAGCAGCAGTCCAGCCAGCCAGCCAGCCCTCCCACAGCAGCAGCAACAGCAGCGGCCTCGGCCCCATCCGCAGCAGCAGCAGCAGCTGCGGCATTTCTGCCTGTTGTCGTCGGCGCCAGCGCCAGCAGCGTGGGACTCTGGTCTTCGTCCGTCTTCGTCTTCATCCGTCTTCATCTTCCTCTGTCTCCAGTTTTTTTCCTTTCCTTTTCGTCCTGTGCATTTTTGTTTATCCCTGTCGTCATGTCAGCCCCCACCACCACTACCACCACTACCACCACAGCCATAGTTTATGCTTCCCCCTCCGCCGCCACCACCACCATTACATGGTGTGCACAGTCACACCCCCCTCTTTCCATCCCTCCTCTTCTCACTCTCCCTTCGCCCTCGCTCTTTGTCACCCCCTCTCCAGCTTCTTCTTCCTGCTCCTCTCCCTCAGATCCTTTCCCCCCACTCCCACAGCCTGTCACTGCAGCTCCAGCTAGGGTGGTGGCCCGTCGGGCCACTGCCCATGCCCAACTCTCCCCATCGCCTTCGCTATCACCGCCACCACCATCGCCATCGCCGTCGCCTTCACCATCACCATCTCCGGCGCCGACTGCTGCGTCCACGCTGGGACCTGCCCCTTCCTGCCACCTCCCTATAGCTCCCATCCCTCATATCACCACCCACCCTTCTGCCATCATTAAACGCCCTAGTGGCACCACCACCTCCTCCGCTCCCAAAAAGACCCCACCCCGTCCTCCTTCCACCCCCCAGGATGCCATGGATGTCTCATTCCTGGCCCTGCTCCCTCTGCCTCCTCCTCCTCACCCCCCCCCCCCCGTCTTTATACAAATATCTACTCTCCCATCCCAATCCTTCCCTTCTTGAGGCCGGGAAACTCTTCCTCCTCCTCTCCCAACACTTCCCTGGTGCCCCCATCTCCCTCCTCACTCCCATCTCCTCCCCCAGCCCCACCCTCCATACTGACATCCTCTCCCGCCTCCCCATCACCCATTTTGGCCCCAACGCCTCCCTCACCCCTGCTCCTTCTCCATCTCCTACCTGCCAACACCAACCCCCATGTCGCCCGCCAACCCTCACCGCCGTGATCACTCGGCTCAGTCCGACGATCATGGAGGAGGAGGTGTTGGCGGAGCTCAAGGTGCATCCCACACTGGAGGTGCGGGCGGTCCGCCGCATTTTCAACTCGGCCGGCCCCACCCGCCTTATACGGGTTTTCTCCGAGGCGCACCCTCCACTGACCATCTCCTGAAGGAGGGTGCACCCTTCTTCAACCAGCACTATAAGGTCGACCCCTCCCATTCCCGTCCTCAATCCCTGCGCTGCCAGAGGTGTCTGCGCTATAACGCACACCCAACAGCCGAGTGCCGCGAGGCCCCCACCTGCCCGCACTGTAGACAAGCCCACTTCTTATGGCAGTGCCCCGATCTCCAGTCCTCCCCCTCCTGCAATACCTGTAACCTCCCTCATCCTACTTACTCCCAGAAATGGAAGTCCCAACCCCCTCCTACCACTCCTGAACTCACCGTTCCTGTCCGCCATCTGGACGCCCCCACCCCTCCCGGCAATTTCCTTCGCCCACCCCCTACCGCTGAGGACATCATCAGATTCCTCACCATCGTCCTTCAGAATGTTCATCCTTTTCAGCGCCCCCACACCCTCCAACAGATCTCCCTTCCTGCCCGTTCCATTTTCCACCTAAAAATGTATGCCACCTACTCCAACAACCAGGCCCATTTCACCTTCTCCCGTCTTGACACCCTTGTCTAAATCCCTGTCATGGCATGACAGCACCGTATCCTTTTCAACAACATCCACTCCCTTCCCGCCAACAAGAACCTCGTCCTGCACACCCTTGCCACCCACCACGTGGATGCCTTCCTCCTCAATGAAACCTTCCTCCAACCCCACCACACTGTCCACACTTTGCCCTACCTCCTTCACCGCTCCGATAATCCCCTCCCGATTGCACGTGGTGGAGTTGCCATTGGTCACCACAGCCAGATCCACGTTCAGTTTCATCCTCTCCTTCCCGACCCCACCGAACACCTGATCCTTAGTCTCCTCTTCCCCAGCCTTACTGTTACCTGCACCACCATCTATGTCCGCCCTAACGCCCCTATTCCCTTCGACTTCCTCTCCCACATTGACTGTACCTTCTCCTCCTACATGATCGCCGCCGACCTCAACATCCATAGTCGTTCCGCTGCCCAGTTACGGCGGTGGCATTGGTTCCTCTCCTCCCTTCAAGGCGACCTCATCCCCATCCCCCAGCATACCCGTTCCGAATCCAACTCCACTCCCGATGTTATCCTTTCCTCCCCCAACCTCCTTGGCCGCATAACGGTGGATGTCCTGGAGCCTAATGGTAGCGACCATCTCCCTGTCCTCACCATTTCAGACGGTCGTCGCCCCTGCCCCAACCCTCATAATGACCCTACCCCTAAGTATGTCCATGACTATTCCCGTGCCAACTGGAATGCCTACGGGGGTACCCTCTCTACCCAGGTCGATAGCCACCCCTTCCCTTACCACCACCCTGACAATGTAATCCATGCCGCTTCCTTTCTCCAGCAGACCTTGTCTGAGGCCGTGGAGGCCCACGTCCCTACTGTCACCATCCACCCCCACCGTCCTACCTTACCCCCACAGGCCGTCCTCCTCCTCCATGAATCCCGCCGTCTCTACCGTGCCTTCCTCCACACGCGTGACCCGCACACACTATGACGCCACCGGCAACTCCAACGACACATTCGTAATTTGCTCGTGGCTAAGAAATGCCGGGACTGGCGACAGACATGCACCTGTTTCAACGCTACCCTACTTATCAACTCGTTCAACAGTTCTGGTCAGCCTTCTGTCGCCTTACCAGAACTAAACCATCCCCCTACTATCCTCTTCTCCATGATGATCAACCCTTCCCTGACACCCTTAGTAAGGCCAATCACTTTGCCTCCTACCTCTCCGATGTGTCTTCCATCCCTGATGATCCCCAGTTCTATTACTCCCTCTTCCCGGATGTCCGCGATCGAACTGACACTTCTGTCCCTCCCCTCGCACCTGGTTTCCAGTACTTGGACAACATTGCACACACGGAACTCAATGCCCCTATCACTACACAGGATCTCATTGCTACACTCCACACAAAATGCAACACTGCTCCTGGTCACGATCGTGTCACCTACCGTCACCTTTGTGAAGCTCCTGTCCTCTCCACTCTGGCCAGGCTCTATAACGTCATCCTGTCCACTGGTTACTACCCCGGCCTGTGGAAAACCTCCCGTATCCTGATGTTCCTTAAACCTGGCAAACCGCCATCCTCCATCTCCTCCTACCATCCCATCAGCCTTACCTCGGTCTTCAGCAAGGTCCTGGAATCTATCCTCACCCGACACATCCACCAGCATCTCCGCCAGCACCGCCTCCTTCCCGCTACCCAGTGTGGCTTTCGGCCATCCTTCTCTTTCGATGACCTTCTCCTTCACCTGACTCATCTCCTTTCCGAACAGCTTAATTCCCATTGCTCCGCAATCTTCCTCTCCCAGGACCTCGAATGTGCTTATGACTGCGTATAGCATTCTGGTCTCCTCTTCAAGCTCCAAACCTTTGCTCTTCCCATTAACTATGTCCGTCTGATCGGCTCCTTTCTCTCCCACCATCCTTCCTACGTCACCATCCATAACACAGATTCCTACACCTTTTTCCCCTCCGCCGGTGTGCTCCAAGGCTCCGTCCTCTCCCCCCTTGTGTACTTTTTGTATATGGCGGACATGCCGCCACCGTCACCCCCCGTCCACCTTCTCCAGTTTGCCGATGACACCGCCTTCCTTGCCCTTGCCCCCACCCTGCAGCGCTTCCAACACCATCTCCAATCCCATCTTGACCAGTTCACTGCTTGGTGCAACCAGTGGTTGCTCAAGGTCAATCCCTCCAAAACCCAGGTGATCATTGTAGGCAAAACCACCCCTTCCTTCCGCCTCCTTGATTTCTATCTAATCATCTCTGGCCATCCTATCGCCCTCACTCCCACCCTTAAGTACCTTGGTGTCACCCTCAACCGTCACCTCTCCTGGACTCCCCATCTCCGGACAATCCAAGCCAAGGCACACTCCCGACTCCGTCTCCTCAAGCTTCTTTCCAGTCGTACGTGGGGTCTGCACCCCTCCACCATCCTCCACACCTATAAATCCCTCATCTGCCCTATCCTTTGTTATGCCCATCCGGCCTGGATCTCCGCACCCCCTACCTTTTATAAATCCCTCCAAATCCTTGAACGCCATGCTCTCTGCCTCGCCTATCGCATCTGTCTCCCCTCCCCCATGCGGATCCTGTACGATCTCATCCCCTTCCCCACCTCCTCCTTTTCTTCGAAAGGATATGGATCCTGTACACCTCCTGCAAACTCGATCCTCCTCACCCGCTTGTCTCACCCATCCTCTCCCACCCCTGCCCACTGCCACACCTGTATTCCCACGTCCCACCCGGTCTCCATCTCTCCACCCTCCTTACCCTCTCCCAAGGTGGCTTCCGCCAGCTCCCCCTCCCTGATGATGTCCTCCTCCCCTCCATCTACCCCTTCTATCAACTTTGATCCTCTCCCCACTTCCTGTGTCCTTTCCTAAAGGCACCCTCCCTCCCCTCTCTTTCCTTTTCCCCTATCCCCCTTCCTCCGCCCCTCTTCCCCCAGGCTTCCCCTCCCCCTTCCTCCCACCCCTGCCCATGGCATCTCTGATCTCCCCTCTCCCTCTCTCACTCCCCTTCCTCCTCCTCCTCTCTTGGCAGGTCCCCGGACTCGCACACGCTCATTGAACATTCGCGCGCCGGAGATCATCGCCATCAGTGTCTCGTGTGTGTGCCTTCGTTTGTGTTTAGTGTTCTTACGCCGTCACGCCACCACTGTTCACCTGTGCCGTCGCCATCTTCCATGTTACGTGCGCCTTGTCAACTAGTGTTAATGATATTTCTCGTCCAGCGTGAATGGCTCCATGTTTTTTGTTTTTTAGTGTCTACATTTTTTGCCCGCCGTTTTGACTGTATTCTCTGTGCCACCTATATGTATTACTTATTTTAACACTCAAGGCTGAAGAGCAGCGTACTATGCTGCTGACAGCCCGCCTTTGTGTAAGGTGATCAAAATCACAATAAAGAAAAAAAAGCCCTAGTCCCGTCAGTCTGGTACTCGCTCTGGATTTCGTTTCTATTTCGACGGTACTGCGTTCTGGTCGTTGCTCGTTGTTGACATTTGCCTGGCTCTGGTTCCGAGTGGATTTACTGTTGGTGTTTGGTGTTGTGGTTTCCACAAGCCTCCGTTGTTTATCTCTTCCTTGTTGTGTCGGTCATAGTCAGTCGTGGTCGGTTGTTGTCAGTTGTCGTTGGTCTGTCGTCCGACTCGTCCCTGTGTTTACCCGGTGGTGAGTGCTCCACTGCCGGCGGCTTCCCCGCCTGGGGGCTCCGATCCGCAGCCCAAGGCGTTCCCGCAGTTGGTTTTGGTTAGTACAAGTTGTCCGTGGTGAGAGGTAATAAATGAAATGATGTGTTCTTGGCTAACTCTTGACACTGTGGATCGTGGAAGACTGAATTCCATAACGACTTCCGAAATGGAATATCCCATGCGTCTAGCTCCGACCACGACTTTGCTTTCAAAGTCTTTTAATTCACCTCTAGCTGCCATAATCACGTCGTAAATATTTTCACATGAATCACCTGAGTACAAAAAACACCTATAATGCAATGCTCTTTTATACATTTGTGTACACGATCCCAACGCTTTCTGTACATGTGCATATCGCTATCACATGACTGCAGTCACCTCAGTGTAAATAAGAATTCACTGAACTGTAATTCTGTTGTTCGTAAAACGAACTATCCTTACAGTGCCCCAAACCGCTTTTTACTATTTCGTCTGGCCAACTGTAAAAACGATAATCATAGCATAAATATTTAGAATTTGGAAGATATTAAGTTTTGTGTGTTATTGAGTGTGTGGCCTAACACTAACACAGCAAATCGTTCAACTGTTAAAATGAATGCATGATTTCGTCTGTAAAAGTAAATAAAAACCGAGTTTCCTTCGCATAGTGTGTAATGACTGGGACTCGTCTTTTTGCCTTACGTTCAGTGAATTAGAAATTGGTTTCAATCGTTGATATGATAGAGATGGGGTTTCTGTGGGCTTATAAATCATCCATGGTCGAAGTCAGGTTTAGCGACTAAACTTGAAGCACGGAGCTTACATCGCTGAAAATCAAATGGCTCCGAGCACTATGGGACTTAACATCTGAGGTCATTAGCCCCCTAGAACTCAGAACTGCTTAAACCGAACTAACCTAAGCACATCACACACATCCATGCCCGAGGCAGGATTCGAACCTGCGACCGTAGCAATCACGCGGTTCTGGACTGAAGCGCCTAGAACCGCACGGCCACCGCCGCCGGCGCTGAAAATCAACAATGCCGTGATTATCATCTTATTAAAATGTGTTGAAGGCGATCTGCGATTTTTCGGGAACATAAAATTACGTATGATATTTTGTCTGACGAAGAAAACTGTTATTGGGAAATGAGATTTGTTGGAAAGTCCTATAATCGGATGAGATGAGACATACGGTACCGCAAGTAAAGTCCTTTACAGGTACCACAATATAATCAAATTTTCAGTACCGGAATAGTAAGAGATCAAATATTTACTTTAGCGATAACATGTTATGTTTAGTTATTAAATTTCCTGGGAGCTGACCTTAAAAGAAGTTCTCATTGTAATAGTACAATATCTTATCAGATAAGAAAGAAGTATTTGTTATTCGTGGTATGAGCATGTGGAAACTTGGTTCAAGGATCTTGTTTAGTAATGGAAAGTTTATAATTTGCTTGCGGAATGTTTGAGATTTAGAATCTGGTAGTATAACTATGTTTGTAGATCGTGTTTACGCCACATAGATAAAAATAATCGCGTAACTGGCAGGCAACCCAACACCTCGAAAACTTCTACCAGTTGCAGATGTAGATCATCATGGTACTGTGACCGTACAGCATGATTAGATTAGATTAGATTAATACTAGTTCCATGGATCGTGAATACGATATTTCGTTATGATGTGGAACGAGTCATATTTTCCAATACATGAAATAATTAAGTTAATTTAACAACATAATTAAGTTAATATAACAACTTTTTATTTTTTGTTTTTTAATTTTTTTATAATTTTTTTGTTTGGTTTTTTTCTTTTTTTTCTTAATTTATATCTAAAAATTCCTCTATGGAGTAGAAGCAGTCGTCATTCAGAAATTCTTTTAATTTCTTCTTAAATACTTGAGAATGTATTTAACATTAACTATGACAGTCATAGATATTTGATTGTGTGTGTTCCACAGTAACCAGGAATACCTGATTGCTTAAAAAATCAAATGTCGTATTACTTTGCAAATGAGTTTAATATTTGACCGTAAGTATGTAATCGAAACCGAGTTTATAAAACATTTTTAAATTATATTTATTATATTATATTTAAAGTTTATTGTAAGTCTAAAAGTGTTCTTATTCTCAAATGCTGGATGAATATAGCTGCCTCAAGAATTATAGGCTTACATATTTTCTAACTGTAATACTTGCCTTATTGTGTTAAAGTGTCAGTATAAGATTATAACTCCTAAAGAGTAGATTGACCGCATTCCAGTTTTTAAAAGGCAGGAAATCGTCAAATTTTTGTTATCCCTGGAAGCCTTGTAATAGGCAAACTCAAACGAGGATTCAGAATCATGAGCCAGGTTAGTCAGTAATATAGATGTTGTTCTCCGCCGACCGCTGTGGCCGAGCGGTTCTAGGCGCTTCAGTCCGGAACGGTGCGACTGCTACAGTCGCAGGCTCGAATCCTTCATTGGGAATGGATGTGTGTGGTGTCCTTCGGTTGGTTAGGTTGAAGTAGTTCTAAGTTCTAGGGGACCAATGACCTCAGATGTTAAGTCCCATAGTGCTCAGAGCCATTTGGACCATTTGTTGTTTTCCCTTATTCTATTTACGAATTTAGAAAACAGTTAAAAACTAAGTTTTCCATATATAAGAATATTTATCACTAAATTTTTGAACCATCTTCAGAAGCGACACAGTTTTGCCACTTTGTCAAGAGTTGCACCAGTTGTGGAAAACTTTAGGTATTATCCATTAAACAGTCAGTCAGTCCATTTCACATTGGGGTAATTTCCAACAAGCCATGAGTATTGAAGTCACGCCATCACTGTGAGCTGTCGCATGCCCGACTTTTGAGTCATTGTGCCTGGATCTTGCTTTGTGCACTGTCAAGGGAATGTGGTACGTGTAACATTGTTAATAGTCATGGTTTTTGATCAGATCATGGGAGGAAGTTATGGTTAAATCATGGAAGAATGTAGGTGATCAATGTTTATTAATATATTGATATGTAGAATGTGTGACTATTAATAATAAGCATTGATTCACCTATCTTCTCCCATGATTTAATTAAAAGTATTGATCCACTTACTCATTGTGCCTCGACTTTCAGGCGTTCGATATTGTATATTGCTCACAATGAGGGCGCAACTTCATACCCAACGCTTCTTGGAAATTACCCAGATTAGTACTGCTTACTTCATAATTTTCACTTTATAATAAGGCAGAATACTCTTTTAAAGTCTCCCACTAGCCTGGAACACCATTTACTGCTGGGGTCATGTAGTGTGTTCACAGCAGAGCTGCTATCCTTTAACAGGGCCCTCCATTTTGTTACTTAGGCCTCCCTCCACAGCCATAGACCACTGTGACTCTAGTCACCCTTTGCTCATGGCTACCAATGACCTCCTCTCATTCCTCTTGAGTGTGCCACCTGTTTAGTCCTGTCTCTGGGTCCCTAGTCATGTTGGCATACCAGGGAATGAACTGGCTGGCTGTTTGACTGGAGAAGCAGATAGGCTACTTATCCCTCATTCCTTTTCATGATTCTAGGTCCAGATATGCAGATCAACATAAATCTCTCTTCACCCAAAAATGGAATGACAACTGGCACACTACTGCTCTCAGTAACACATTCCGCACAATCAAGGAGACTACTACAGTTCGGCGCTCTTCCTTCTGCTCCTCTCAGGAGAAGTCCCTGTCTTATTATGTCTATTCATTGGTCCTCCAGGCTCACCCATTGTTTTCTCTTGCGTAAGGGCCATCCCCACAATGTGGCTATGGGGCCAGACTGATAGTGTCCCATATATTGGCGGAATGTCCCCTTCTTTTGACCATTCATACTAAGTATAGCCTTCCAGATTCCTTGTCCTTAACATTAGCACATGATTCATGGATGGTTGAACTGGTCCTTAGTTTTCTATATGAAAGTGGTTATTAGTTGCAGATATAAGATTTTGCTTTACTCCTGGAGTGGGGGCAGGGTGTTGTGGTTGGGGCCTCTCTTTGTGTTCTCTAGATCTGAGACCCATGACAACTCCCCTGAGCAAAGACCATTCTTTCATCCTTATGTTTTTTGCAGCTTTTAGAGTTGACGTATCCTTTTATGCCTTCTACCGTGTTTGTTAGCCCCATCACTTTATAGTCTGACCCCTCAGATTGGATCCTTCTGCTTTCAGCAGACCCTCTCTCTCTGACACAAGTAACTTTGAAATTGTGTGACTGATGATCTTGCTGTTTAGTTCCATGGAAAACTGCTGAATGCTACATTCAACAGTGCCACAGCTAATTTCTCCTTCCATGCATGGCCATTTGAGTCGGAAGTCTCTCAAGCAGCTCTTATATTAATATAAAACTGAAGCAAAATGAAAAATTAAGGATGCTGGTCACAGTATGGGAAAAAAAAAAGCCATCGGCCTAAATGGCCTACTCCACTCAACACTGAGTATTGTTGGGAGTATGGACAGTCATTTCCACTAAGGGTCATGCCATATGAAATCACCCAATAAAAAATAAATTTTACACCCACCTCCTTATATTTTCATGAAATTTGGCTCAAATGGTTCTAATACCATCCTGACAACACCTGCAATTTTTTTTGCTGTATGTCTTATTTTTTTTTTTTTTACATATTTTTAAAGTTTTTATGTTTTGCGTTTTCCGAACCTTCGGAAATGGTAAATTTAATTTGTATTCAAAACTTTAAAATTGTTTATCTTAAAAACTCGTTTAGATAACATCATGAATTTTTGTAGCAAGTTTATTTATTATACATATTTGAAGATAAAAATGATACTATTAAAATATATTAATATTTTCTATGAAAAAAAATATATGTATTTTTTTTAACGGATGTTTTGTTTTATAAGAATTGCAATATCTAGAGTCTCAGACCTGATAGAATGCTCAAATTTCTTTTTAATTTACTCTTAAACGTATAGGCTACTTGATAAAACAAAAATAATGATGGTTTTTTAAAAATGTTTATTAATTATAATAGATTACATTAGAATTATGTACAAAGATAGTGTGCTTACGACACTTATGTATAACCCAACTGATTGCTTGAAACATTGAATTTTTTGAGTAATTTTGTCTCTTTAATAAACATTAATGCTGATTCAAACTGTTTTTCCACTTCATCCAAGAGCTTTCAGTTCTTTTGATACAGTCTTTTTTTGAAGTAATACAACCTTCCAGTGCCGCATGATTGAGGTGCGTCTACTACACAGACTATGTGCTCCAAAGGCACTATGCAAGAATCTTCTCTTTCAGGCCAATAAAATGATGCAGCTGGTCCTGAAGGATGTAGAAAAAGAATTTCTGCATCTTCTTCATCGTTGAATATTGTTTTTACCAGTCCAAAGTACCAGTTACCATCATAATTTGCAGCCACATAGCTATTTATGGATGGTTCAACACGAACCCAATCAGAAGAAGAACGGAAAGAAAAGACTAAGGAGGTTTTTACACTATCTGTAGCCCTTCTAATTTCAAGGTTGTTTGTTGGAAGTGGTTTGAAGTTATGAAAACTTCTTGTTCCAGGAATGATTCGGGTTGCTGAAAAACGTTTTTCGAGTTTTAACCATAGCAGATCAGCTTCTTTTTTGTCAATAAAGTGAAAATGAATGTTTTCAATATTTTTTTCACAAAACTTGTACACATCGATTGCTGTCATTATTTGTTCTTCGTCTGAAAGCTGTAGACTGGCTTTCCTTACAATTCTTTTAATAGTTCCTCCTAGGCCATCACAAATTGACTTCCCATGACTTGTTGCAAAAAAAGAGTGTTGAGCCTTCAAATTAAAGTCTCTCAAGTGTTCAGTCTAATTTTTACAACTGTTTATATTTTTGTACTGCCCAGCACAACCATCTGTAAAGTAGTGGTGAACTGAGTCAATGTCAGTATGATGTAATGACAGCCACTTTGTAATTTCTTTTCGCACAAAGTTAACAAAACCAGTGTCATTTTCTTGGTCATCACAAATAAAACAGTGGTTGGAAACAAAAACATTGTTTTCCTCATTTCTTAGAAAAACTCCAACTGGGTGTAGGGTACAACCACCTCTATTCCAGTGGTAACTTTCGATCTCATTTTGTATAACAAAGGAATAATTTTCACTGAAATCCAACACAATAATTGCTGTTTTGGGTGGTGGGTCTTCTTTCAATCTTTTAAACGCTGGTGATTGGGATTTTGCTATAAACGAGTGCGGGCTGAGCTTTTGCAATGACCTAACTAATAAAGAAATGTAGTCTTCAACACTGATAGACTGTTTGATCATTTCTTCCCTGTCTGTGTTAACCCACTGACTGATTACAATTTCTTCTTCTAGTTTTTCAGTTAAGTACTCAGTTAGTGCAGTATTTGCAGGACAGATGTTGCAATGATGTAGCATGCAGTTTTGGTTTTCCGTGTTGCACACAAGCATCTTAATTAGGTCTTTATAAGATTCTTCAATTTTCACAGCATCCAGTAATAGTTTAACATTCTGGTGGATACTGCATACACATACAGCGTGTGTGCCTGCAGCACCAGGAAGGATACACAGTTTAGGTCTCAAGAAACAAAATTTTGAAAATCCTACTTCTACCTCAGGATTCTCCCATTTGAAAGAATAATAGAGTTCTCTCAAGTTACACAAAATGAATCTTTTTTGCATGTAAACATTTTTTGAACACTTTGTCTTTTGTTCCAGGTAGCACTCTGGAACTTTCATCCTTTTCATAAAAATCTGTTACAAGTCTTACTGTATTTTCAGAAAGAGTTTTACCTTTTTATGGACCAGGAGTTTCCAAAATACCCTTTTCATATTTTAGCTTTTTAGCTTGTTGCACCATGTACTCACTTACATTAAATTCTTTCATCACTTTATTTCGACTCCAAGAATCTGGAGCCAAGGTCAGAATCTGGATTTTTCTAGACCTCCCAACAGATGAAATCTTCTCTTTGATAAAAGAAATCATTACATCAAAATCCTTTGCTTTCTCAACTACACTTGTATCTTCTTCTTCATCATCATCATCAGAACTTGGTCCATCATATTTTAATGCTTTTGAAACCGCCTTTTTTGCAGTCTTTTCAATACCGCTAACCTTCCTTTTAAAATAAGACCCTTTACTTTGTTCTGACAAGCCATGAAGCTTTATCGGTGTTAAATCTAAATTATCAAGAGCAATGCATGTTTGTACGAGGGATTCGTTTCTGGATTCCAATGATTCTGATTCAACCACGACTTCATCATCTGTCACACTTTCATTGACTTCAACTCTTAATTTTTTTTCACAATAGTTACGGCGTGTTGAGCAAAGCTTTTGTCCAGGTTTTATGCTAATATTTTTTGCCAGTAATTGTTTAGAAAGATCCAAGCCTACACTTTTCAACGATTTTTTGATGGGCTTTTTGTGTTTTTTTAGTGGGTCTACACATGTTGTTTGATTCTTTTCAAAAACATTTAAAAAATAGTAGCTGTGAACATATATTCTTAAATTCACACAGATTTATTCCAGATCGTAAGTGGATCAAATCTTTTTCTTCCTCACTCAATTCAGATACCAGTTTTCACTTTATTTGAAGGTGTGTAGGTTGTTTGGAAACAGTCAGATTTTTTAAATAACCCTATGCTGCAGGTTTCAATATCCGACGTACTGATTTCACTTTTGGTCTGATTGTGTTCTGGTTACTTTTATAGGATATTGGAAAAGAATCTCTAAAAAATACTATCCAAGCACTATTTAACACTGTAATAATTTTTTACTTCACAACACAGGAGTAACAAAACAAAATCCAAGCGTACATTGTTACTCCAAGAAGACAAAAACTTATTTTCGGTGTCTAAGTCACTTGGTACTTTTTATTTTAAAAATATAATTAATATTATTTTAAAAATTAGATAACTACTGAACAGGTTAAAAAGGCAACATAATTTTTCTTTTATCTAATAGCCTATACAATTAAGAGTATTTTAAAACAAATTTGAGTTTTCTATCAGGTCTGAGACTCTAGATATTGCAGTTTTTGTAAAACTAAACATCTGTTAGCTAAAAAAAAAAAAAACCTTTTAAATTTTTTTTCATTTGGGAGATTTTAATATATCTTTATGGTAATTTTTTTAACATTTAGATATAATACACAAACTTATTCCAAAATATCATACTGATACCTTGAGTATTCTTTAATATACAAATTTTTTTAGCTGTGAGGACACGTATAAGTTACGATTTCCTACTGCTGAAACAACGCCACATCTAAAAACTTTACAAATTTATAGAAAAAACTATAAGAGATAGAGCAAAAAAATTTTACAAGTGCTTTCAGGATGATAAAAGAAGTAATTGTACCAAGTTCCATCAAAATCTGACATGGTTGGTGTCAAGGCCTGGGTGACTTGACATGGAAAGACCCCTAAAGAATAAAAATGCCTACTCCATATAAGCTTGAATATCTTTGGGTTTTGGACCACCATTCCCATTACTGGTATATATATTGGATAATCAAGGAATAATCTTACATTAATTTTTTGTCCTTAGAAAATTTACATTGTGTAGAAGTCAGTGCATATCTGGATTTATGTGCCAATAGATATATGCTAGAAACGTGTAGAAAAAATATTGCAGTTGTGTATCTGTGTATGGTCTGCTTCTCAAACATCTGTACGTTTTATTTCTTATGCTAAAATGCACTTCAGTGCAGAACTATGGAGGACACCACACTCAAGATTTGTGAGCCACTCACCAGTGCCAGCCTTCATTAACTTGTCTGTCATCAGTTGACATTAGCACAGAGAGGCCTGTAGTTGGAACAATATTCTCCCAGTCATTAATGACGTTCAGAAAAAGCAACTGCCACTTCTCCTTCAAGAAACACATCAGTATTGACCTCCTCATCCTTCCATCAAGAAAAAGTAATTGGTGTCACCAGGACAAATCTGCATCATTGTATAGTGATCAAGCACACTGAGATATGTGTGTGTGTGTGTGTGTGTGTGTGTGTGTGTGTGTGTGTGTTGTGTGTGTGTGTGTTTTTATAAACAACTCAAGAGTAATGAGTCCACTTACCTCCTCATTTTTGTGAAGTGACAGTTTTACATTTTGTGCATTGGTCCTCCAAATCATTGTATAAGTACCCAGTGAACATGTGAAAGATCAGGGAAATGAACCAGGTAAGTAAATTTTTATGCAGCTTATGAAAAATCAATGTTGATGTGTGAACTGTGGTTTTATCAACATACAAGAACATACAGTACTTCTTATTTCCAAAATTAAACACTTTGGGTCCACTGCATGTGAAAATAGTGTTATTAGCATCTAGAATGTTCCCAGAATGAACTAATTTCCCAAAACACAGGTCAAAAGTCACTTCGTAAGGGGAGAGAAATAGGTAATTCATGCAAAAGAGTGGTATTAATTTCACAAGTCATGACTAAACAAGTTTCTGGTTGTGATAACACAGCAGTAGTATTCATATTTATATTTAGCTATGGGGTAGCTGACTGAAAACACACCTTGATGAAAAAACTTAATCATACGTTGCAAATTTTTATAATTTAGTCTGGAAATTGGGAGAGTACCTAGAATAAAGAATGATGTTGTTAAATAACAGTGAACAGTGATAAAGCTTGTGCACTAGACATGTAGGGAACTCTGAAGTTACACATAACATAAGCACGTAAGGGCAGTTCAAACAGCCCAACCTTTGGTTGACATTGTCTTGGTGTCCTTATGATACCAATTTGCATTGCTCCATGGTAAGATTTTAGACATTTCGGCATTTGGCAGCAGCTAGTTTCAGGTTATATTATCCTAACAGGATGAGTTTTGAATGGGCATTTTGCAGTGTACTTCAGATCCAAAAGTGTTTTTCCATTTCTTCCTCAATGCTAACCACAAAGAGATGGCTTAAGCCCTGCAGTCAGGCGACTAGCGCGAGTTTTGGTGTTCTCGTAAAGATAAGTCATTTTAAATTATAAAACAAATAGATTAGTACTGATTACATGGTAAATAGGTGTATTAGTGTGCCTTTTAAGTGTACCATTAAAGGTTTCATTCTTCTTTACGTAATATAGCAGAAAACGCGAAAAGACCGTACAGTCGTATTTTCTGTTTACGTTCTTCTGCAGCAAATCTATAGAATTTAGTTTAGTTGTTCCTTGCTCTCTCCAGCAATTTAACTTAGTGTACCTCTTCATTATTTAACTAGCATTTCCGGAAATTAGCGTAAAGTTTAAGTTGTTGTTTCAGAAACTTTGCACTTTTGTTTTTGTTTACACAGAGTTGCGTATAAGCCAAATTTGTGTAACCATATTTTCGTGTTTATCTGTAATTTAACTGACTTATTCTTAATAAACTATTACGTCTACCATGAGTGAAAAGTGCTTGACTTGCCATAGAATTGTTAGGTTGGGGCTTTGGTGTGATGGGTGTTGTAGTTTTTTCCATGTGGGTGACTGTAGTGGCGTGGGAATAGGGGAAGTAAATGAGACTCATCAGTGGTTTTGTAGGATTTGTAGTAGAGATAGGAAGATACTAGAAAAGGAGGGAAAAATTGCCGCCTTCAGCCTTAGTTAGACAAGGCCAGGGGAGATCTTGACAGGTTAAGGAGGGAGAAGGGTAAAGAGAGGTGGGAAGTGGCAACAGGAGGAACAGGCCTAGAACTTTGTCTGACAGCTTCATGGTGAATGTGGAAAATAGATTTGACCTGTTGCTTCAGTTAGAGGCTGGTGAGCCTCAAGCAGTTGCAGGTGTAGACAGGGCACAACAAACTTTCAGCAGCAAATTGAAAAGTAAGAATGTAGGGATATCAGTAAAGAGAAAGAAAGTGTTGTTGTTAGGTAGTTCCCACGGAAGAGGTGTTGGCCAACTTTTGCAGGATGAACTAGGATCAGAATACCAGGTCACCAATTTTTTCAAACCTAGTGCTGGTCTGGAGCAGGTGACAGAGGATTTAGGATCACTTTGCAAAGATTTCAGTTAGGAAGACACTGTGGTTATAGTGGGTGGGGCAGGTAACAGTGTTGACAGAGATCCTGGGTACAGTATAGAGTGTGACCTGGCGAAGATTGCATTGGCATCAAAGCATTCTGGTGTTGAGTTTGTATCTGTTCTTGGGCCCCATGACTGACCTCATTTGAACTCTTCTGTCAAGAGAGTTAATTTGGATCTGGAACGGCTGCACATATCGGGTGCGGGGTCTCACATTGGTGTGGTTCCTGTTGATTCTCTCAATAGGTGGGATTACACTAGGCATGGCCTTCACCTCAACAGGAAGGGGAAGGGTAAATTGGCTGGGGAAATAGCAGGAAAGTTAAAGGGGGGAGGCACTGTCATGAGTGGTAAAATACCAGTGGTTATAGGGTTCAGAAAAGACCCTTTTTTAGGGTAGGGAGGACAGAAAAAAAGCAAATTTTAAGAGAGGTTAGAACTGAGACAAACCTTCAGTTTGAGAAAGAAATCAAAAAACATAATTCCAGCTTATTACATCAGCATAAACAGCCATTGGTTAAGAATTTTCAACAGTCAGCAGATGTTTTAACTCTACCCAATTTTAACTCAGTCAGTGTGGAATGTCAGCTATCTTTATTGCATCAAAATATTCGAGGACTGAGAAATAAAATTAACGAATTAACTATCTGCATAGATGAATTAGAGTCTTCAAACCCAGGTGACATAATCTGCCTCTCTGAACATCATGTGACCACTGGTAGAGAACTTTTTAGTGTTACAGGGTTTAGGTTAGCATCTCACTTTTGTAGATCAGAAATGGAGAAAGGAGGAGTTGCCACATTCATCAGGAACTGTCATAAATTTAAGAACATAGACATTCATAAATTTTGCCTAGAACAGCATATGGAAGCATGTGCAACAGAATTAGAATTTCACAAAAAATCCTTCATAATATTAAGAGTATATCGAGCACCTGCAGGTAACTTTAATCTGTTTGTAAACCACCTAGAAGCTGTACTGGCCCATTTAACAACCAAAAACAAAGAAATAGTGGTTGCTGGTGATTTTAACGTAGATTTTCTTAAAGACTCTCCCAATAAGAACTTATTTGAGTTAGTAACCCTATCATCCAACTTAATTCCCACTGTAAAGTTCCGCACTAGGATAGCCACTTGCTCACAAACAGCCATTGATAATATATTTATTGAAAAGGCCAATCAACAAAATTATTTTACAAAACCAATAGTCAATGGCCTCTCAGACCATGACATGCAGTTCCTTCTGTTAAATGTTAATACTGAACAGGATATAAAATCTGTTAAATCTGAGCTCAAGAGGGTAACCAGTAAGCCAAAAATTGATTATTTTAGGACACTCCTCAGAGACATTCACTGGACTGATGTTTACAGTGCTCATGGCATGAATGAAAAATATAACACTTTTGCTAATAAAGTGCTTACCTTATTCGAACACTGCTTTCCCCCAAAACTTACCAAGGTTAGAGCAAAGTCTACAAAGAAGCCATGGATTATTCGAGGAATAGGGGTATCTTGTAAAACAAAAAGAAAACTGTATCTGTCAATCCGAAACATTTCCAATGTTGATGCTGTAGTACATTACAAGAAATGCAGCAAAATATTAAAGATGTAATATGGATGTCAAAGCAAATATATTACAGGGAAAAGATAGTCATATCAGATAACAAAATAAAGACAATATGGGATATAGTGAAGGAGGAGACTGGTAGAGCCAGACATGAAGAGGAACAAATAGCATTAAGAGTAAATGATACATTGGTGACAGATGTGTATAGTGTTGCAGAACTTTTTAACAAACATTTTATAACTGTTACTGAAAAGATGGGGTTGTCAGGTTCGGTAGATGCTGCTATGGAATACCTCAGACCAGACATTTCAAGTAACTACCATAATATGAATTTGACCCTCACTACCCCAACAGAAATAATGTCCATCATAAAATCTTTAAAATCAAAAACATCTAGTGGTTATGATGAAATATCAACAAAATTAATTAAAGAATGTGATTCTGAGCTAAGTAACATATTAAGCTATCTGTGTAACCAGTCGTTTATCAGTGGAATATTTCCTGAATGGCTGAAATATGCTGAAGTTAAGCCACTGTTTAAGAAGGGAGATAAAGAAATAGCATCAAATTTCTGTCCAATTTCACTGTTGCCAGCATTCTCAAAAATTTTTGAAAAAGTAATGTACAGTCGGCTTTATAACCATCTTATCTCAAATAACATACTGTCAAAGTCACAATTTGGATTTCTAAAAGGTTCTGATATTGAGAAGGCTATCTACACTTACAGTGAAAATGTGCTTAATTCATTAGACAAAAAATTGCAGACAACTGGTATATTTTGTGATCCGTCAAAGGCATTTGACTGTGTAAATCACAATATCCTTTTAAGTAAATTAGAATATTATAGTGTAACAGGAAATGCTGCATAATGGTTCAAATCTTACATCTCTGGCAGGAAACAAAGGGTGTTATTAGGAAAGAGGCATGTATCAAGCTATCAGGCATCATCCAACCGGGAACTAATTACATGTGGGGTTCCACAAGGTTCCATTTTGGGGCCCTTACTTTTTCTTGTGTATTTCAATGACCTTTCATCAGTAACATTACCAAATGCCAAGTTCGTTTTGTTTGCTGATGATACAAACATTGCAATAAATAGCAAATCAAGTGTAGTCTTAGAAAAATCATCCAATAAAATATTTGTGGACATTAATCACTGGTTCCTAGCCAATTCTTTGTCACTAAACTTTAAAAAAACACACTACATGCATTTCAGAACTTGTAAGGGGGTCCCACGAGTATATATCTAACATACGATGACAAGAAGATAGAAGAAGGGGACAGTGCTAAATTCTTGGGATTACAGCTTGATAATAAATTTAACTGGGAGGAGCACACCAGAGAACTGCTGAAGGATCTTAACAAATCTCTCTTTGCAATGCGAATTTTGTCAGACATAGGGGACATAAAAATGAGAAAGCTGGCATACTATGCTTACTTTCATTCCATAATGTGATATGGGATTATTTTTTGGGGTAATTCATCAAGCCAAGCTAAAGTTTTCCGGGCACAAAAATGTGCAGTAGGAGTTATATGTGGTGTGAACTCAAGAACATCCTGCAGAAGGCTGTTTAGGGAACTAGGGATACTAACTACTGCTTCCCAATATATTTATTCCTTAATGAAATTTGTCGTTAAAAATAGATCACTTTTTCAAACCAACATCTCAATTCATCGAATCAATACTAGAAATAAGAATAATCTTCACAAGGATTTGAAGTCACTTAGTCTTGTATAAAAAGGTGTGCATTATTCAGGAACACACATTTTCAATAACTTGCCAGCAGCCATAAAAAACTTAACAACCAATGAAATTCAGTGTGTGTGTGTGTGTGTGTGTGTGTGTGTGTGTGTGTGTGTGTGTGTGTGTGTGTGCTGCACCATTTCAGTGCAGTAATATGTTCATTGTAAATAAGTATTATAGTAGTTGTATTACATGTTTATTACCTTATAAATAAATAAACAACTTTTTTATTTTAAATTCAGTGCATTAGCTTGTGTAAAATGACTTTTTAATATAGTGTTCATTAAAAAATGATGATCATTCCACTTGGGACCTGTGGAATGGTACATTAGCTTATTTGTTTTAGTTGTAAATATTTGTCATGTACTGTTGTTTTTCTGACATGTTCCACATCCTGGAGGACCTCCTCACTATGGATCAATTGGAATGAAAGTAAATCTAATCTAATCTAAGTGTATCTGGATGCTCAGATCATTTCCTAGAAATCTTCCGGTGTTTCCATCAGTGCCTTCTTTTCCATAATGCAACATTTTTATTGCACAATAGTTACAAATGGTCACAAACAGGGAATGTAATATTAATATTATGAGGCCATTAATTTGATTGAGAGTTAAATAATGAATGTAAGGGAAGATGGCGAAATTTTCATTTTGACCTGCAGCAGACTCACAAAATAAGAGAAACAGTCAATATTTAGGGATACGATAGCAAAAATGTCTAGTAAACATATGCTCCAAAACACACACCTTAAAGGGTATAAGCACTGATGCAGCTTTGTTGCTGTGAATCAAATCTTTTCTACTGCAAGCTCTTTGCTTTCCATATGTTGAGAAAGGGTACTATGGACCAGAACAAGAAAAAATTGCCTAGTAAACATTGGCTCTAAAGTGAATCTATGAGCACTTGTTAATCTCTGCTATGTGAAACAGCTCTTGAAACAAGTTCTCATAGCTCCTAAGACAGTCGTTTTTAGAGCACATGTTTTATTAGACATTTTTGCTTCCAATTATCATTCCTGTCATATGTGAATATTGATCATTTCTTCTGGGACACACCTATGGAGCTTTTCAGTTTCCTCACCAATGGCATGACTGATGAAGTGAAAAAGGAATGACATCACTTAATTTCCACTCTTTTTCACAAAGAATTGAGGATAAACATATAAATGTTGAAAGTTGCTGCATAAAGTGAGCATCATTGGTAGCCATATTTGGCAAGGTTTCATTCATATGATTTCTGCCAAATTTATGCAGATAGTGACCTTCTTTTTGTTTTTCTTGTCTTCAGTTTACTGGCGGGGAGACTGTGTTACTCTGCTGCGCTTTTCATGGCCAAATGAGTCACCAGTGATTTACCTACTTCTTTTCTCTGAAAAATCGACTGACATGATTCTTTCATCTTAAATCAAAATTTTAAATACTAATATCTCTGGACTCACTTTTTTTTAGCCTCTCAACAGCCGTGTGTGATCAGTCTGAATTGAGACCTACCAATAACTGTCTTGAAAAAAAGTGACTTATCTGGGTTTTTCCCCTGGCACTTCATGTGTTCCCAGATATAAGCTGTGACATTAATGTTTATATGTAGCAATGTGTTGTAGAGATTCTCTTCCCCAGCATGTGGATGCCCTTGACCTGTTTCATGTGGTCCTCAGTATAGTCAACCAAATATTTAATGATTAAGGCATTTCACAAACTATTTATTTTTTTAAGTTTATTAGCTTGGATATCCTGTTTTTGCAGTAGTTGACATCCTTTATTATGTTCAGTATTACTTTAATTTTGACCATCTGTAGTCTGATACAAATCTACAGTGATTTCTGCTTTCTGCTTTACTTGTTTTTGCTTCATTATGAAATAAAATGTTTGTTATAATCTGAAAACATTAATTTCCCCAGTGTTGCATATTATGGTAAATTGTTTATGTAAATTAGAAACAGTGTCAGATTCGATCCAGTCTCAGATAGACTTCTCAGTTCATTCACGTGTGTTATAATATTCCGATCCTTTGTTTTACTGTTTAAGGTGTTGCATCAAAACTCATTTTCACTTTATCTGCCATTCTTATGGGGTCATTTTCGACATTATCCTACAATCTGCTGAATCAAAAGCTGCATTTAAAGTTCATAAAATGTCCATATTCAAGACTTTTAGAATTAATTTGTATCCTGTGGATTTTTGGATTCTGTTACTTTGAAGCCTGAACCCACATTTCTTTTTACAAAGAAGGTTACAACAGTTAAAGTAACTGATACACCTAAATTTTTCTTTCCTGTTCTCAATAAGACTAACAGAAATCAGACCGACCATCAAATTTTTTACCTCCTATGAACAGTCAAGTCTCATGTGACTTAATTAGGAAGGTAATCCATTTATCATAGCTGCTAAGGGATTTTCACTTACATTTACATAGACTTTTAATGTACATATTTATTCTTTATGTAACCCTTTAGACACTGTATTTTTAACATACTGTGCTGCTGTAGTAAATTTTATGTCACTGGTGCTAGAATTCTGAAATTCTTGTTTGCAAACTATCACTGGTCATAGAGTTTAAATGTTGTTTTCTTCCATGCAGACTCCAGTTTGATGCAGCTCTCCATGCTACCTATGCAAGTCTATCATCTCTAAATATGTATTACAACCCATATCCACTCTGTTTCGTGTTGTGTCGAACCTCTGTTTACAGTGTAGCTGCATTCATGTTGCCTTCTTTGTTTGGCACTAGCACACTTCTACCTCATAATGCCATGTGGAATAGACCTCTATTAATGCAAAGAAAATACTAATCATACAAGACATGGCTATCCTAATAATGACCCATGTGAGAAGCCAAACAAGCTGTAGATTAAAATTCGAACTGCTACACATTTTAACAGTATCAAGTGTCTGTATGCATATAAAATTTTCATATATTCTAGGAAAAATATTTCTCAATTTAAAAAAAAAAAAAAATTAAGGAACTACTGGAAACAGGGATCAATACAACACCAAATAAGTAAGTAAGAGGGAAGTGTAACATCCATGAGGATGTTCTTAAACAGTTGGCTTCCAAATGTTATTGTACTGATAGAAAACATTAAATAAATGGATATTATGATTACAGAAAGAGAGAATCTCAAAGTTTGACCAGTATGAAATTTCCAAAAAAAATAAACTGCAGATGTCTCATATTTCGCAATGCATCACATTAGTTGCGTTGCGTTAAATAGCTAACAAACCTACTTAATATAGTCAAGCTGTGGTGTACCTCTACATTGTTTATCACCCAAACTTATCTCAATGACTAAATCAACTATTTTTTAATGCTTCAGGATATTTCCTATAAAACTGTCCACTTTTTTTAAAGTAGAGTTGTACCATAAGGCTATTTTCCTCCCAGTTTAATACAGCTCACTACATCTTCATTAGTTGTTCAGTTTACCCATCAAATTTTCAACATTCTTGTGTAATACGACATTTCAGCAACTTTTCTCCTCATGCCTGAACTGATTACCATCTACAGCACACACACACTGAATCTACAATCCATATGAATACTTTCAGAAAGGAATTTCTAATACATCAATTTATATTCAGTTTTAACTACTTTCTCATTATCAGAAACAGTTTCCTCACTATTGCCTGTTGGCATTTTATATCCTCTGTACTAAAACCAACACACGATTGTATATCATAAGTTACTTTGATGTTTACATAGCCAAACTCATTTGCTAATTGCAGTTTATTTCCTAATCTAATATCCACAGCAGTATCTGATATGTTTACACTCTGATGCTATCCATTCCATTCAACTGTTCTATGTTGCCTGTCTCCAACAAAATTATAATGTCATTAACAGATCTTAGTTTTTCTTTTAAAAATTCCTGGGATATTAAACTTTAATACCCTTCTCGAATTCCTCTTTGATTTTCTTTAGTACTTGTTCTGTGTACGACGGGGGTAGGTTACAATACTGTCTCACTCCTAAATTTCTGCCTTCCTTTCATATCGCTTGAATGTTATAATGGTAGTATTGTTTCTTTATCCTTTGCTCCCTTTGTCCCTACTACCTTCAGAATTTCCAAGGGCATATCCCAACCAAATTGTTAAAAGCTTTCCTTAAAGCTACAAAAGCTGTAAATGTAGATTTGCTACTCTTGAGATCAATCATTTGAGATAACGCCTGGTATCATTATAGTGTAGCATGTTCCTATATCTCTCCAGAACTGAAACTGATCTTTCATGAGGTTGGGTTCTGTCATCTTTCCATTCTTATGTAAATAGTTGGTGATAGTATTTTCTAGTATGTCTTACTGAACTGGAAGTTTTGTAATACTCGTGACTGTCAGCAATTGCCTTCTAGCAAATTGACATTATTACTTTCTTCTTGAAGTCTGGTATATTTTGCTTGCCTCATACATATTCATATAAGGTGGAATAGTTTTCTTCTGCTATATTCTTCCAAGGACCTTAATAACTCTGAAGAAATATTATTTGTCAGGTGCCTTGTTTAGACTTAAGCCCGGTCCACATGCAACGATCTGTCTGTGCAAACATCGGCGCAGATATCTGTACATGCAAAAGATCGCTGTAAATGTGGTGTGTTCACACGACACAAACCCCAATCTACTACTCGCCTGCTATCTGTCGGTGTAGAAAAGAAATATCAGTGGCAAGCGACTACGCTCCCCGTAAACGTCAAAAATTTAATTAAGTTATTCTGAAATATAGAAATGGAGGAAGTTCTGTTGTGGTCTGTGTTCGTAACCTGTGTTGCAAAAAACATTCAGACCAACCGCAGGAAACAGAGAATGCAGTTAAAATGGTATAGACAGTGGCTGCTAAAGCGAAAGCAGTTTTCTCACGTACATTTACTGCGAGAGTTGCAGGGCGAACCTAACGACTGGCGAAATTATTTGCGGATGGATGTCGAAACTTATAATTATCTCTTAAAGCTTGTAACCCCTCGTATTATACTTGTATAAGATGGGCAATTCTCCTCATGAACGGCTGGCGTAACATTAAGATTCCTAGCAACAGGAAGGAGCTACAAGGATTTGGAATTTTCAACTGCAATATCGAAACAAGCGTTGAGTGAAACAATACCCAGCACATGTGAAGCTATTTAGGCTGTCCTGAAGGATGAGTTCATGAAGGCAAGTCAAGTAAATTAAGTCTGTCAATTTACAGATAATATTTTTGGTGTTGTAGACGTGTTTGAAACACAGTAGGCCTATATTATTAGAGATTATATACCTACACGGCCAGTGAGCTATGGTTTACTTTGTTTCTGAATAGGCATTTTCAGTTCGCTACTGTGTAGAAGCAACCTGCTACAAACTTTTATTCCAGGATACAAAACTCCATTCTGAATTCTAGACAGAGATTCGTTATCTGCCTGAAAAGTTTTACTTGTAGTACTGTGGTTGTGAATACTATAGTTAATATAGTTATACTATTGTTTTACATTACATCGGGTTCCATTTCCTCACACATTGACACTCCAAATTCATCTTCAATTGTATTCCCGCTTGGTCTTGGCGTTTCTTGATCACTAAGAAAGTCAAGCAGATCAAAAAACCATAACGTTAGCTGGTATACTTGATCTACTCCTACACCAGATCTTCTAGATTTCTGAACTTTGGATAACTCTTTTCGGTAAACAGTTCGCAAAGAATTTATTTTTTTTATTAGTGTTTCTCTGTTTGCCGAGGCGTTAACTGCCCGCAATTTTTCAATTAGAGCATTGTATGCTGCTGTCTTCTTGTCTCGGTCACTATATTCTTTACTTTTAATCTTCCACAAACATGGGTGGTTTCTATATATTTCAATGAATTCACTAACAAACTCTCGAGAACACTGACGAGTATCAGCCATTATAATGCCCTGTGCACACAAATACAAACACTAGAATGAGCAAACAGCTGTTTCGTGCCAGATTTGTGGCAACTTCCTGTCCACACACTCCAACTTGTCTGCGCAGATGTGGTTTGAGCCCACAGATTTGAGAGGTTTCGCTCAAACCTCCAACTCCAACTTCCAGGTTTGAACACACCTCAGGTTGGTGCAAATCTTCTGTCCACACGCAACGATCTGTCTGCGCAGATGTGATGTGCACAGACATTTGCACAGACAGATCATTGCGTGTGGACGAGCCTTAAGACATTCAGTGCTCTGTCTTCTTGCAGAATCACATTCTCATATAATCTTCCTCAACTTCCTATTCTCTTTCCATAATATTTTCCTTGGTTTATTTTCATTTGTATAGTCCTTTAGATATTTTTTCAGATTTTCACTTTGTTCTTTACTTGGTGCTAGCTTGCCATATGAACTCTCGGTGACCAGATAGTTGCTTCTCTAAATTTTATTTTAATTGTACTTTATACCATATCTATGTGATTGTAGTTAAGCATCCTTCTGTAGCTTTGCATATCTTGTCTGGTCATATCTGTTTTGTCATTTATCACTGCCTGTCTCATTTTTCAGATGTCTGTATTTCATTTTGCATACTTTATTTCTACATTTTTCTATTTTCCTCTCTGATCAGTCATATTTAATACCTCATGTGTCTGCCAAAGATGACTACTGGGCCTTGTCTTTTGCCTAGTTATTTCTTTGCCAGAGGTCTGTGCTGGGCCTTGTCTTTTTGTGTAGTAGTTTCTTTGTTGTCTTCACTACCTCATCCCTCATAGCTACCCTATAATTTTCTAATTTGCTCATTTCATTTATTTCATGCGGGAATTATCTAATATTCCCTTGTAAAATTTAACTATATCTGGCCATTTCAATTGACCCATTTCCAATCTCCATTATTCCTAGATTGCCCCAGTTTCTGTTGCTTCATTTTCATTTCATTTCTACTGCATTATACTCAGATTCTACATCCTCTCCTGGAAATGTTCTGCACTTTAAAATTTCGTTTCTAAATCTCTGCTTTACCACCACATAGTCCTTATGAGATGTTCCAGTGTAGCCAAGCTACATCCACATATTCAGCCTTCTTACACAAGTCTTATTGCAAGTGTTAGCTATCATGAAACTTCATTGCAAGTACTTCCAAACAGCTTCACATTTCTCCCCCCATTCCCTCCTCCCTCCTAGTCTCCCTGTAAAATTTCATCTCTTTTCATAGAGAATACTGAATTTTTGTTTCTTTATCTTACTGTTATCTATACTAGCTCACTTTTTGAGACACCCACATCTTTCTATTAAATGCTTAACTTGAATGTAATACTTCAGGAAATGTTTGCTCGATTTTCAATTTGAAATTTGTATGATTTTGTATTTTTGCTTGTTTCTGAGTAAATATCCTCTAGGTGCTGCTGTGGTAACTGCTTGTGAAACTACATGTACTTCAAAAATGCATTTTATGCTGATCCCTTTTCATTCATTTAGTACTTCAATCTTTGATCAATCTTTTCACACAGATGGGTGGACTTACTTGAGGTTCTGCAGCATCACAATCAACTCTGGATGAGCAGAGTCATCAGGCAAATTAACCAGGAACTGACAGGGTTGTTTCTGACTTCAGGTAGGGTTCACTGTCACCAGTGGTAGAATTTCTGTGGTTACAGGTGTGAGGTTATTTAGGCTTAAGAGGCCTGTCTGACTTAGATGAATTTCATCATAGTGAGTTTAGGTAAATGTGTCAACCACAAAAAAACTTACATTAAAAGGAAGAAATTCCTCCAGCTGTATTTAAGGTGTCGAGTTTATTTTGGCAACTAGTTTCAGCATTGTAACAATATCATATTCAGGCCCATACACTTGTTGACGTCAACTGCGTGCGACTTATACTAGAAGGCAATGGTAAGATATGACCGTGCTCCATGTGGAAGGTGGGTAGTAACTAGTAGTCTGCAGTGCAGGCTGCTCCTGTCAGGCTGCTTATCGCTGACGTCATGCCTCTTATCACTTCCGATCGCCGACTTTTAGCCCCAGTGGGGCCTAGTAAAACTAGAGGCCCTGCTGTCGGGCAACGCCCATGTAGGCAACCCGCAATAGCAGCCAGAGCCGGCTGGGCGTGGGCCAGAGACTTAAGCCCCGCCAGCGGATTCAAGGTCACGCTGTACCTCACTTGTGACAGAGCGCGTGACACAGTACATAAGTGGATCAATGTTTTTATTTAAAAAAATTATGTCACGGGAGATAAGGAAAGGAGATAAGGTAATTTTATTGTCTTTAATAGAACATACAGTCACCAGTGAACTTTATTTTACAATTATTATTGCCTACTTTAGCCCATATGAACAGATACTCATCTGCATTCAGCTTCTTCATTCTTCTTGTAGACAGAGTGAACGGCTAGTCTGGCACCAATGTCCCATAAGGAACCTCAGCCAGCAGTCCTGCACTCTCTGCTATACTCCATGTCTTCCAACACAAGGTGTTAGCGTCTGGAAAAGCTTCAAGGCCACCATAGTCAGTCTGGTTGTCCCATACAACTGCCAAAGTAAGCCATGTACTGCCTCCAAAGACAGCTTGTACATCACAAGTGAACTGCATTCATAGTCCACGAAACACATTAGGACCTCCCATCAGTTGTTGCTTATTAAACTGTCCAGCAAAATCAATATTAGTCGCCCTCAATGTCTTGTAAATAGGAACACTGCACCGCTAGCGATGATGAATCCACAGCACAGAGGTATTGCTGAGGCACGTTAATCCACGAAACACATTAGGACCTCCCATCAGTTGTTGCTTATTAAGCTGTCCAGTAATATCAATATCAGTCGCTCGCAATGTCTTATAAATAGGAACACTGCGCTCCCAGTGATGACAATATCCATGTCACAGATGCATTGCTGAGGCATGTTAACACACAGTGAATGTAGCAAGCCAACACCCAGTGAACGCCCAGAGCTAAGCTTCCGCACTCCTCGATATTTGCAGAGTGAGTGATGCTCTGTGCTGCGGCGCAGGTTGCTCCTGTCAGGCCGCTTATTGCTGACGTCATGCCTCTTATCACTTCCAGTTGCCGACTTTTAGCCCCGGCGGGGCCTAGTGAAACTAGAGGCCCCACCGCTGGGCAATACACATTTAGTCAACCCACAACCACAGTCAGAGCCAGCTGCGCGTGGGCCAGAGACCAGTGTGTTAACATGCCTCAGCACTGCCTCTGCGACATGGATATTGTCATCGCTGGTGGTGTAGTGTTCCTATTTACGAGACATTGAGGGCGATCAATATTGATCTCGCTGCACAGTTTAATAACCAACAACTGATGGGAGGTTCTAATGTGTTTCGTGGACTACGAATGCAGTTCACTTGTGATGTACGAGCTGTCTTTGGAGGCAGTACATGGCTTACTTTGGCAATTGTATGGGGCAACCACGCTGACTATGGTGGCCTTGAAGCTTTTCCAAATGCTAACATTTTGGGTTGGAAGACATGGAGTATAACAGAGAGTACAGGACTGCTGGCTAAGGTTCCTTATTGGACATTGGTGCCAGACAAGCCATTTACTCTGTCTACAAGAAGAATGAAGAAGCTGAATGCAGACGAGTATCTGTTCGTATGGGCTAAAGTAGGCAATAATAATTGTAAAATTAAGATCACTGGTGACTGTATGTTCTGTTTTAGACAGTAAAAATCACCTTATCTCCTTTCCTACTAATTACTATCCACCTTCCACACGGAGCACGTCCATATCTCACCACTGACTGACTTCTAGTATCAGCTGCACGCAGTTGACGTCAACAAGTGTATGGGCCTGAAGATGACACTGTCACAATGTTGAAACCAGTTGCCAAAATAAAATCGACACTTTAAATACAGCTGGAGAAATTTTTCTTCATTTTTAATATAAATTATACCAGTTGACATCCCACTGTCCTCCATCTCAACTATGGATGTACGAATACAACAACAAAAAAAAAAAAAAAAAAATAACAACTTGCTTGAATAATCTTGCAATTATGCATCAGAACTAAAAAAAAGTTAATGAACATCTTATCTGTTTAAACCTTCCAAAAGTGTAAAGGAATTTGATGTATTATGTCTGAGCAAAATCTAAATACAGGAATCCACATTTAATACACAGAGGACTATAGGACTTAATTAGCACCCCATTTTGGTAGATACAGTATGGAAATAAGAGTTGGCAGGTATGTAAATATGTTGATACCAGTAGTTTCTGCTTAGATCAACAATTGGAAGCCTGTGCATGTGATCACCACATATGAACACTGTTTGGCTTTGATGTGAATAACTGGTACCAGAAAACTGATTTACAGTTACTACAGTACATCCTCACTGGGGAACCATCAAAAGTTTGTCATTATTTATACCATATAGCAGACATATAAAAGCAAAGAGGGTCAATGGAGATTTTAATATTAATTTCTTGAATTTCAGAAATAAGATCAAAAATGTTACATAACACTTATAAAATGAGTGTGTTCTCACATTTCCCACCAGAATTACAAAGAAAAGCAGCACATTAATAGAAATGTATCCTGGTGGCAAACAGTGGCATAAATTCCAGAATGAATTTTCAGCCACCTGTTCACTGTTTTGAAACTTCTGGCAGATTAGTGTGCCTGACTTGGACTCAAAAATGGAACCCTTGTCTTTACAGCCATATGTTTCATGGACTGAGCTTTACCTCCACCAGTACTTCTGAACTGCATTCCAAACTTAACAGAAGTTCTCCTCTATTCCTTGCTGGACTATCACTCCTGGATGTAAGGATATCATGGAGAAATGGCATTGCCACAACCTGGAGGAATATTTCCTGAATGAATTTTCACACTTCAGCAGTGTGAGCACTGATTTGAAACTCCTGTGTAAATTGTGTGTGCCATATGAGGTCTCACAACTAGAATTGCCCTCACATTTTTACTTCTGTCAAGTTCTCTTCCCCAACTTTCTGAATCTCACAGATCATCTTCAGCAAATGTTGCAGGACTAGAAGTCATGACCGAGTACACAGTTCTAAACTGCTTTGAAGTTTCGTATCAGCACACCTTCTTCAAAGTGAAAATTCATTTTGAAATCAATCCTATAGGCCATCACTGGGCAAGTGAAAGGAATGCAGGTGCAGGCACCTAACAGAGGCTCACTCTCCCCACCTGTAGATCACCCCTTTTCACTCCACCTGTCTGTCCCCCATTCCCCTCTGCTTCCCTCTGTTGACAAGGAGTTCCCTCTACACTCATGTAGAACCCTTCTAGCCCCAATATTTTCAGTGATGAAAGAGGCAACATGTTGACCTGGTGTTGGTAGCATTGTCTTTATTAATGTCCTGTGTGTGGTAATGAGACAGAATTTGTTTGAAGAAAACAGCCTAACAGGAGTTAAGATCATCAGTGCAGAAGTCTGATGAATCTTTAGATATCACCCTATGATGGAAAGATGTTTGAAGTGACATTTGTGACTGCTTTATGAGAAATTTGCCATGAAATTGAATACTGAAGAAAGGAAAGCTAAATTTCTTGAGCAAAGGCAGAGTGGAAAGAAAGAAGTAGCATTTGTATAGATAGATCAAATTATTATTGTATAAATTAATAAATTGTAATTATTAATATTGTTGATAAAGCTTTGTCATTTTGAAGTTTCATATCAGCACACCTTCATCCATATAACTTATTTACTCATAGAAAACAGTGTCATGTATAATGCTGTTGTAATGAAACTGATCTCTCACACAGTGAAAGCGGCAGACCATTCCGGCAATGGAGAATTTGCGGAAGAATTCTTTGTGAATGCCACAAAAATTTTTTGTTTAGAAGAAATATCCTCTGTTTAAAACAGTTGTCTTGTGAAGGAATATGTTTGTAGACATACTGAGGAGATCGTGCACATGGAAGCACAGTTGGATACAGTTTAAGATTAGATTTCCTTTCTCCTTGGTTTTGGAGAAAAACATTGATGTAACTAATGTTGTTCAGTTCTTTTTTATTTGTGGTGGATGTTGATGAGTTTTATATTATGCAGGAACACCTTTATTTAGTCACACTGAGTGACACAACTAAGGCTGGTGACAGTTTTTCTTGAGCAGGAAACACAGTTGACAAATGTGGCATCTTCCGGAGAAAACTTGATCACAATGTATGCATCTCATGTAGTGAAGAGAGACAACTTTGGTGTTGTTTCTGTGAGAAAAAAGTAAAAAAAAGCTATCAGCAGAAAAAATACTGCAAAAATAATCAATTTTTGACAATAAAAGATAATTGGATACATAAAAAATCTGCTAACCAAGTGGCGGTAGACCACACGCATAAAAGGTGGTTCTAATTAGGCAAATTATTAGGGCTTAGTGGCTTGTTCAGGCAGAAGGTTTGAAGGGGCAGGAAGAGAGGTAAAGGAGAGGGCTGGAGAGGTCTAGGCAAAGGGATAGATTTTGGAAAAGTCAGCCAGAGCTGTGGGTCAGGGGAGACTTACCAGATAAGATGAGAAGGAAACACTGATTCTTGCTGACTGCATCAGATGAGATTTGAAAACTTGAGAAAATTGTGAGGCAAACTGAGGAGCTACTTGATTGAGAAGTAGCAGCTCTGATCTCATAAACTGACATACAGCCAAGAGAGCGGTGTGCTGACCACATGTCCCTCCACATCTGCATCTAGTGACGCCTGTGGGCTGAGGATGACACAGGGGCCGGTCGGTACCGTTGGACCTTCCAAGGCCTGTTCAGACGGAGTTACCCCCCCATGAACCTTGCTGATGTGGGGTGGATTGCTGGCCTCAAAATTACAGATAACCATACTGTATGTACAACCACAACAAAAGTGTGTGTATCCAGAGGCTGGACTAACACATGGTTCTTGAAGAGGCCAGCAGCCTTGTCAGTAGTTGTAGGGGAAACAGTCTAGATGAGCACTCTGAGCTTCTAATGTAGGCAACATGGCCTCACTGTTTTGGTACTGTGAATGGCTGAAACAAAGGGCAAACTACAGCATTTTTTTCCTAATGGCCTGCAGCTGTAGTGCATGGTTTACTGATTATGACAGCCTCTTGGGTAAAACAGTTCCCCATTCAGATCTTTGGGCAGGTGCTACCCCAGAGGATGTCAGAAAAGACAAAACTGGCATCATACAGGTTGTAGCATGGTAGATATTTTAGAACGGAAGTGGACAATTTGAGTCGGATATAGTGAAAATTTAATGAAACTTTATGGCAGGAAGAACAGGACTTTTGCTCAGGTCAATACAAGTTCATCAGCACAAGGGGTAAAGCAGTAGTAGTTTTAATTATTAATAAGAAAAAAGGAAATTGTGTAACTACTGTGAGCAACATAGTGAACACATTGTCATAGCAAGATAAATGTGAAGCCAACACCCACAATAGTGGTACAGATTTATAGGCTAGCTCTGCAGATAATGAAAGGATTGAAATTAAGTATGATGGGATAAAGGAAATTACTCACATAGTTAAGGATATCAAATAGAGGTGATGCAGGAATAACTCTAATTATGAATACAAAAATAGGAAGAAGTGTATGATGCTATGAACAGCATAGGGAACAAATTACCATAGCCAAGATAGACAAGAAGCCAACAACCATCACTGTAGAATAAATTTTGATGTCAGCTACCTCCAAAGATGATGATGAGATCAAAAGAATATGAGAGGTAAAGGAAATTATTCACATAGTTGAAGGAAGTAAAATTTTTATTGTGATGTGTGCTGGAATTCAGTAGTAAGAAAATGAGAGAAGGGAAAGCAGTAGAACAACATGGACTGGGTAAAATGAAGGAAAGTGGAAGCCGCCTGGTAGAATTAAGCACAGAGCGTGATTTAACTATTACTGGCACTAGGTTTAAGAATCAGGAAAGAAGACTGTATGAGTGGATGATACCTGAGTACCCTAGTATTGGTTATATTATGGTAAAATTTCAAAACTAGATTTTAAGATGTAAGACATTCCATGGGCAGATGTGGACTCTGACCATAATTTATTGGTTATAAGCTGCAGATTAAAACTGAAGAAGAGACAAAAAGATAGGGTATTAATGGGATGGAACCTGGATAAAATGAAGTAACCAGAGGTTATTGAGAGTGAGGAAGCGTAATGCAACTGCAGACTAAAACGGGGAGAAGAAATGCAATATAAGATGAAAGGGTAGCTCTGAGAGGTGAGATAGTGAAGGCATCAGAGGATCATACAAATAAAAAACACAACAAAAAGTTGTGCATAACACAAGCAATATTGACTTAAACGGACAAAAGGAGAAAATATAAAAATGAAGCAATGGGTAATATAGATGTCCAAAAATGATACTGACAGATTGCAAAATGGCTAAGCAGGAGTGGCTGGAGGATGAATACTAGGCTGTAGAAGCGTGCATCTCTTTATGAAAATATAGATGCTGTCTGTAGGAAATTGAAAGAGATCTTCAGAGTAAAGTGCCAGTATGACTATGACTAGCAAACCAATACTAAGTAAAGAAAGAAAAACAAATGTGGAAATAATTTATTTAGGGTCTAAACATGAGAAACAAACTGGAGGACAATACTACAGAAAGAGAAGTAGTGAGGATGATATGGGAGATACGCTAAGAGAATAATTCGACAGAGCATTGAATGACTGAAGGCTTGGTCCCTCAATATAACCAACAGTCCTTCAGGATTATTGAGATCCTTGGAAGAGTCAGCCATGACAATTGCTGATATGCAAGACATACAAGGTGGGTGAAATACCCTCCGACTTAAGGAAGAAGGTAACAATTCCAATTCCTAAGAAAGCAGGTGTTGACAGGTATGAATATTACCAAACCCTCAGTTTAATAAGTCAAGATTGAAAAATACTGACACAGATTATTTAGAGAAGAATGGAACAACTGGTAGAAGATGAGAAGCTGATCTCAGAAGTAGGGAGGGGGGACAGTCTGGGTTATGGAGACATGTAGTGTAGTGGAACAGGTGCAAGTGGGGCCAAATGCTGAATGCTGAAATCTGAACACTTGGTGACACCCTCAACCTTAGTACTTACGCCATGCCAGTAGCTCTACCACGACAATGTGGGCACTGGGCACGAACATCACCCAGGTCATAAAATTTTGGTCTACAATATTATCGGAACAGGTACAAAAATGGATAGTGTCATTGATATCTGATTTTCAGTAACAAATCACTTGTGTTACTGACTCCATATGAGGAACAGTGGGCCTAGAAACTGAGTAGGTTATTGATTCATAAGCTTCAATTTTGAGACACATATTCTTGCATTATTTCCTGATTTAATTAACTAAAGTGAAGACAATTGCAGTGTGGTTATACGTTTTACACCCTGGGTTGTTTTCTTCTCTAAATAATCTGTGTCAGTATTTTGCAATCTTGACTTATTAAACTGAGGGTTTGGTAATATTCATACCTGTCAACACTTGCTTTCTTAGGAATTGGAATTGTTACATTCTTCCTTAAGTTGGAGGGTATTTCACCTACCTTGTATGTCTTGCTTATCGGCAATTGTCATGGCTAACTCTTCCAAGGATCTCAATAATCCTGAAGGACTGTTGGTTATATTGAGGGGCCATGATTCCCCTTTGGTCTTTCAATGCTCTGTCGAATTATTCTCTTAGTGTATCTGTTTGAATGAAAAGTACATTTAATCTAATCTAAATAATGTTTAGGTGCCTAGAAATTATACTTGTAGAAATAAGAATGTATGAATTGGAACAGTTGACTAACACATCTACACTTACGGTGCAGTCACGGTTTTGTAGTTACCATGAGATAATTAGCAATGCCTGTAGTGTATTAATGGTTCAGTTATACATGCTACATTTCAACTTGTGAGCAAGTGTGAAAAATGTTTAGCAATCTACTTTGTATAGTAGTATTCTTAGTGCTTGCTTTCATTGAATGAGCATGTAGTTTACTTTATTTGCACTGCCCCAGAATATTATTCTGAATTTGAAGAAGTGATAGATGTATTAAACAACCCAGCACCTACCTGTTATAGAAGACATGAAGAGAAGTACTCAGAGTTCAGAATATATTGCACTGAGTTACCCGCTTAATTTATTTTTACACTTGTCATTAAAATACTCTACGGGCATTTCTGGTAAAAGGAGGTAAGTTTCACTTGTTTGGTTTATGAGAGTCTTTGTAAGATTAAGACTTAAACTGCTTGCTGTGAACCACTTGCAAGCATGTTCAGCTGTCATATGAGATGTGTACATCAAGTCTGTGCCCTTGATGAGAATGCTAAAAGTGCCAAAAACATTAAATCTATGGAAAAGTATTTTAAAACCATAGAAAAATAACTTAATGTGGACTACTAGTAGGAATAGGCCGAATGCCAATACTTTGAGGATACTTATTTTATGTAGCCCCCCATTCTCAGACTAAATTCATTCTTATATGGAGTTTGCTTCCTTTTAGAACTCCATATGTCCTATGGCAATGCATTAGTGCTATAACATTTTTATTATTTTTATTTTTAGTTGTGCCAGAATCTCAGTGAGGAGTTTATGCGTAACTTTCTCCACAACAAATCCTTTTTGGAAGACAGCTAGCAGCTTACATAGTGAAACATGAAATAATTTTGCATAGTAAACGCGTTCCATACAATTTTAGGAAGACTGGAAGAAATTGGTCTGTAGTTAAAGGTGATTTTCTTATGCTGTATTTACAGATGGGTGTCATTAAATCTTATTTTAGTATATCAGGAAATACCCTTTGAGTCATACACTCATTACAAAAGATACCTTAATAACTATCTTATCAAGTTATAATTTTAATTAATATTGTGTTTTTACTGGTTGCTGGTGAGGAGGACACTTAGTTATTACTATTTTATTAATGATCTCATTCATAAGCAGCCATATCACAGTCATCACAGTCACTCAAGAAAGTTATAATTAAGCTTTACTTGTTTAATCAGAATCGGACGATGACTCTCCTTGTTCGCAGCCTTGATTCGAAGCGATCTGCAATCCTGTGTGAATAAAATGTCTTGGTTTCCTTGCATTGCATAGTCAGTTGGGAAACCTCAGATCAAGTGGGAAGTTTGCTTTGATAGAGTTGAATTATCTGATGAAATCATGGAGCTCTTGGATGTAATAATTGCAGGTTCGTTTCTAATTCATCAGAAGTTTCCTTCTGATTACCAACGAAACATTCCACGTGGGAAAAATTATATATAAAAACAAAGATGAGGTGACTTACCGAACAAAAGCGCTGGCAGGTCGATAGACACACAAACAAACAAACAAACAAACACAAACATACACACAAAATTCAAGCTTTCGCAACAAACTGTTGCCTCATCAGGAAAGAGGGAAGGAGAGGGGAAGACGAAAGGAAGTGGGTTTTAAGGGAGAGGGTAAGGAGTCATTCCAATCCCGGGAGCGGAAAGACTTACCTTAGGGGGAAAAAAGGACAGGTGGATGGATATGTGCGTGTGTGCGAGTGTATACCTGTCCTTTTTTCCCCCTAAGGTAAGTCTTTCTGCTCCCGGGATTGGAATGACTCCTTACCCTCTCCCTTAAAACCCACTTCCTTTCGTCTTCCCCTCTCCTTCCCTCTTTCCTGATGAGGCAATAGTTTGTTGCGAAAGCTTGAATTTTGTGTGTATGTTTGTGTTTGTTTGTTTGTTTGTGTGTCTATCGACCTGCCAGCGCTTTTGTTCGGTAAGTCACCTCATCTTTGTTTTTTTAATATATATATATATATACACACACACACACTTACACACCTTTGATGTATCTCTTTCTTCCAGTAATCTCGATAGCAAAATTACAATTATTCAATGCAGCTATTTGGCATGGAGAAGATCCTAGAAGTCCTCTCAATACACCAGAGAGAATATTACAAAGAGTAATTATGCGCTCATGGAATAGTAATAGTACTGTACTACTTTGCACATCAATTCTGCGAGTATATAGATGGTCAGGTGGGAAACATAATTCAGTCTTAGAATTGTGAAGGGATAATTAGTAGATATTACTAAGTCTGCACAATATTTTAATACACTCTTAGAAATGTGATGAAAACCAGATGACTGTTGAAGATACCAACTTAGCCAGATAAAATACCACTCTTCTTATGAGCAAATAGTTTTGTAACCTCCTTAGGTGTAACAGTTTTTAAAGGAATGTCTAGCAGGGATGTGAAAAATGTCTGCCTGAGTAAATCTGCATCTGCATTTTGTTATTTTTATATGAATAATATTTTATTCTGCTGTTCAAAGTAGTAGGTCTCTCAACTGGTTGAGGTCCATTGACATTTTCTTTTATTCATGATGCATTAAGAACATAGTCGCTCTTTTCAAAACAGTCACACTATTTTAAATGAACAGTTTATTTCTCCCAAATAGTCTCATGCATAGGTCGACTGTCACACGGCACTGAGGATTTCTTACATAAATTTTGCATATTTGTCTTTTAACATCAGAGAGTATGGGTGATTTTACAGTTTATTAAAGATTTTACACTGTGTGCAAAGCCTATATATTTTACTTAATAGACGAAAATTTTCTTTGTGTTACAACATAGCAGTCTGTTTCATTGCTGTGTGATATGCTGAACCATTATCCTGGCTGAGGGAAGTACAAGAGATGCATGTGTCATGTCTGTTAAATTTACATCTGGCGCCATATTGGGTGAGTGATTTGATTTATTGTTCCAGCAATAGAGGATACATTTCACTTTTATGACATATATGCTATAGAGCATTCTTATTTTCAAAGCAGTATACAGGAGTATTTATTTCTGTTTTCATTTATTTACTTTTCATTTATAGGATGAGGGACATTTGAGAGGTAAAAACTGTTGTGGGTGACCAAGGCATCCAAAGAGCAAAGTATCATAGCAACATTAGTTGTTGAAGAAACTGTTGTGGCAACATTTTCATTACCTTTCAGTATAATAAGCAGATGGAAATGGATGTAGGATGCAGCAATTATGCACTGAGGAAGTTGCTTATTAGGGTGGAGACCTGCATCAAATCGGTTTTCAGATTGACAACTACAACAATGACAACAATATTTACCAGTTTTTGTTGAATAACTAAGTAGACTAAGGCAGTACATAAATTTTAGTAGGAATATTTGATGTCTTAACTCGAGTTTGTCTGTAAAGTTGCAGTCAGGATAGTAGCAGTTATGGTTATGGATTTCTAATTCTTCCAAAAAATTCACCTGTACTGCTTGAAGCATCCCCAACTCTCTTGTGGTTCCCTTTTTAGGTACTCCATGTCAACGTCTACTCGTAGATATCTGTCGTCGGTAGGTTTTCCGGCTTTACTTCCCGATGTGACAGCGATGACTCTCCGATGAGGTGCGGGCCTTGTGTTTTGCTATTACTGTGTGTCTTGTAAATATTGCTTTTACTTAGTAATTTGCCTGGCTAAAACTCTCCCCTTTTATGATTAAGACAGCCTGCACCACCTTTCGGAGGGAGTGGGGACGCCAAAGCGTCACAAAAGTTCATAATAAGCAGTCCATAAAAAACGTAAATGTTCACTTCAGTTAGCATGTTAGTTAATGCCTATGCTTTCCGCTAGATGGTGCAGACTTACTGCTAATAGCTTTGGTTCCGTAAAACCTTCACTGATTAGTACTAGGTAAATGAAATAAGTACAACACTCTTGTATTTCACTTTCACTCTATATTCAAGGATTAAGATGGGGATGGATGATGGTCTATTTAAAAGGTTCCTAGCCTGGAGGAACCTAAATAGTCCGAAAATGCCGATATGCATGCACACTGCATCCAGATTCGCAACTAACAGCACACGACACGTTCAAAAGTCCACACATTAAAATCTGAATACCAGTACCTCTGAATTCACTCGTATCAGCGGATAATTTGATTTTCTGTCATCTATATGTCCATAAAGTTCCAATCTAGCACTAAAGTCCTAAAATCCCCTTAATACTCCATTGCTACCAACGGTCAGAGATCGTACACTACATCACTTTTAATCTCCGTAATATTCTAACAGTTTATCGTGAATCTTAACACGATAAAGTCCGATCTAATTATTGTCTCGCTGACTGACACGGGTTCCCCGCCCTTTAACGAAACATTCAAGGATAAAGGTGGCAATAATGATGATCAGGCCTTTTTATAGGTTTTTCATCACAAGAGTTTAACGTCCCTGCCTTCTCCATGACGGAGCTTCCATGGCTTTGCTGTACTTAGACATTAAACTACTTGCTGATATACTATAATTTTGATCTGCAATTACTGAACTCTGATTCTACACTATTTTCCTCTGTAAAAATTGTATTCTTAATTTTAAATTATTCTTTCAATATCTTTTATCACTGTACACTGAACCAAGATGTTACATGCTTTCCCAACAAAATGTAATGTTCCTAATGGCTATTCAGTACCATTATCTGTGTGTCCTCATTGGACTATATGGGCAGCAAATGTTTATTTATTTCAGTTGTCTAGCCTGTTTTCTCTTTCATATGTTGAAACTCCTGGCAGTTGGTCAGATATAAATTATTGTCCATGCAGAACATTTAAGTGTGTAATTTCGAGGTTTGTGGTGTACTTCATTCTTTATATTTACAATTGGATCAGAGTATTGTTCATTTTATTATTTGTGCAGAAAAGGATCTGGATATTTTTAGTATAAAACATGTTTGCAGTCTGATATGGCCACTTTTTGTGCTACAGACATTAATGCGGAGTAGTGAATGTCATTTTTCATCTAACAATGGGAAATCCAGGATGGAATAATGACGATATTACGAAAATGTTAGTTTTCTACTCATCATAAACTGGAGATATTGAGTTGCAGACAGAAAGGCAGAACAAAAGACTGCTACACAAATAAGCCTTAGGGCTAATGGCTGTCTTTGCATGTGTGAGAGCACGTGCGCACCCCCCCCCCCCCCCCCCCACACACACACACACACACACTCTCTCTCTCTCTCTCTCTCTCTCTCTCTCTCTCTCTCTCTCTCTCTCTCTCTCTCTGCCTTTGGCCACTGAGGCCAAACTCGGCAGCTAGATGTTCTCTATCTCCAGCTCAGCATCTCCACTATAGGGTAACTAATAATCCATCGTTTTCATAGTACTGTCTTTTTTTACTTCAGCTTTTGTAATATGTACATCATTGTTCCTTTTGAATTGCAGCAGATCACCTACAATGAACTTCATGAGGGAATAAATATACTGTGAAGCAGGAGTCTGAATGACCAACCCCTTAAACAAACATCTATAACATGATTGCAAGCGAGCATCACATATTATTATTCCAACACATTTTTAAGCAATGGAGACTTTCTTCCTTAAAAATAAGATGTCACAGAATATGATTCCATATGACATTGTTGAATGAAAATGTGCAAAATATGTCAACTTACTGATTTGTATCCCTGCAAGATGTGCAATGATTCTAAGTGCAAATGTGGCTCAACTAGATTCTTTTAGAGCTTCAAAATGTGCTTTTTTCAGTTTAAATTCTCATCAGTGTGGACACGTAAGAATTTTGATGTTCCAACACTCTTATTTTCTCAACACGTGTTACATTTATTTGTATAATACCCCTAGATGTGCAGAAACGGATATGTTGTCTTTCTAAAATTGATGGTGAGACCATCTGCAGAGAACAAGCCAATGATGCTTCTAAGAACAGTTTACAATTTATTCTGTTTCTGTATATATGCTTGAATTGATCACAGTAATAGTGTCATCTGGAAAAGAATTAATGCCACGTGTTTTACATCAGACAGAAGCTTGTATACATAGGATAACCAGTAGTGGACCAAATATTGAGCCCTGAAAAACAACATGTGTGATTTATCCCAAGTTAGAATTATGTCCCTGCACTACATTATTTGGATTGCAAAATACAACTTTCTGTATTATTTTGGCTAGATAAGACATTATCCATTGGTTGGCTACACCATCACTCCCTAAAACTTCAATTTATTTAGGAGAATAATTTTATTCATGTGGTCAAATGCCTTAGATAGATCACAGAATATATCAACTGCTGCTATTATTGAGTATTTGGCAAGAAAGTTATATGATTTCCTGTAGAAACTAAATTTTTATTTAATTCACCAGCAATTCTCAGAAAATGATTGTTAAATACTGTACATACATCTGATTTATCAGTAACAGAAATATTTTTACTGTGAACTGACTTTATATTGTTGACCTTGTGCTGCTGAGCAGACACTTCCTTCATGATTGACCATATGGTTTTAATTTTCTCCTGTGAATTAGCTATTCTATGTGCATATCACATACTCTTTGCCTTCCTAATAACATTTTTAGCACCTTACAATACTGTTTGTAATGGGCTACTGCAGCTTGATTGTGAATACTTCTAATGTTTTGATATATTTCCCACTTTGTCCTACATGATATCCTTATCCCACTAGTCAGCCACCCGGGCTGCCCATTACTGCTAGTACCCTGTTTAGAATGTTCTAATGGAAAGCAGCTCTCAAAGAGCATGAAAAATGTGTTAAGGAAAGCATTGTATTTATCACCTATGTTATCGGCACTATAAACATCCTGCCACTCTTGTTTCTTGACAAGTTTTAAAAATCTCTCTATTGTTCTTGAATTAACTTTCCTATGAAGTTTGTAATTAAATATGACATTGGTTTGAGTACAAAAGCCTTTAGTGTCAAAATTTGTGCATCATGGTCTGAAAGTCCATTCATGCTTTTACTAACAGAATGCCCATCTAATAATGAAGAATGAATAAAAATATTGTCTATGGCTGTTCTACTGTTCCCCTGCACTCTAGTTCGAAAAAACACAGTTTGCATCAGATCATATGAATTTAGGAGATCTACCAACATCCTTTTCCTTGCACAATCATATACAAAATTAATATTGAAGTCACCACATATAACTAATTTCTGGTACTTCCTACAAAGTGAATCAAGAACCCTCTCTAGCTTGAGCAGAAATGCTCTGAAGTCAGAGTTAGGGGACCTATAAACAACAATTAGAAGTTTAGTTTCACTAAATTCAACTAACGCTGCACAACATTCAAATATCTGTTCAGTACAGTGTCGTGATATGTCTATGGACTCAAATGGAATACTGTTTTTTACATACAGAGCTACTCCCCCACCCCGCAAGGGACTCCTTGAGAAACAGCCAGCTAATGTGTAGCCTGGTAAAGGAAGCCTCTGGTCAAATTATTTAAGTGGTGCTCTGATATACAAATAATTTCAGAGTCAACTTTATCTCTAATACCTCTTGCATTTTGATGATATATGCTAATTCCTTCTCTATTTGGAAACATTACATCCTCGGAAGGTGAGCCCTTAGTTAGAGGAACTTCCTTTAAGCAGGTATACCTATCAGCTGACTTCAATCTAAAAACGGTGCAGCTCTAACACCAACTACTACAGGAATTTTTCCATGAGTGACACCACCACCACCACCTTCACCAACACCACCACCGCCACCACTGTCACCTTTAAGCTTGGCCAGCCTCCCTTTCCCATACCTATTGAGGTGCAGGCCATGCCTAATGAAACCCAATCTACTGATAGACCCAACTGGCACCACTGAGATGTGACCCATGCCTTCTGCATCAGTGCCCTCCCCAGCCCCACATTAACTCACCTAACAGCTGCATTAAGGTGAGGCCGATCATGATGCTGAAACAGTTGCACGAAATGCACATTAGTGCCACTAGTTTGAATAGCTATCTTAACCAAGTCACCACCTACATCATATTCCCCGTCCCTATTGAGACTGTTCCCTGCTCCACCCACTATCACTACCTGATCCTCCTTCATAAAATTCTTACATAACTCCCCTACGTTTTCAGTCACCTGAGCCAACCGTGCACTAGGTTTCACAATGCAGTGACCTGGTACTCACTCCCCAACACTTCCTGAAACTGCTGGCCCACACCCCTACCACGGGAGCTACCTAGCAGCAGAACCTTCTTTCTGCTACACTTTGCAACTAACCTAGGCATCCTAATTGATGAGAACTGCTGCAAGTTCCCTACATCTACAGCTACGCGAGGCTCCTCTCCACTCAACTCTGACAGCTGGTCATAACAATTGCATGTATGTAAAGTAAAACTGTCTGAATACCTCCTCTTCCTAGCTGCCTTCTTGCCAACTGCCAGTTCCCATTCCCCACCACCCTTCACCCTCTTCTACCTAACTAGTTCCTCCTTTGTGCATTGTAACTGCACCTGAAGGGCAAAGATCTTTTGCTCCTGCTCCTCTATCAATTTATTTCTACTACAGATTCTGCATTCCCAGGAGAGGATCTCACTAAAATGACCACTGGCTTACCCACTGCATTCATCCCCAATGAAGTTACACCAGTAGAACTATTTAACAGTTGCTTACCAATGCTTTATGTTGCACTGGCCAACGCCAATGGAAGTGGTCAACAACTGACCCCACAACCATCATACATTCTCTATCTAGGATAAATCACATTACTTATCGATTTCCATAATTTTGGCAGATTAGAAGATTAAAATGTTGATTATTATTACTGGTAAAGGGTTTCTAGGACATTTTTAGTAAAAAATAATAGTTTTTTTTACATTTATTTGTATTAATTTCTCAATTACAAGGATTGCTCAGATTCACATTCAGAACACTTTACAATACAAACTACTTCTTCTTTCTAGGTGTGTGCAGGGCAGATATTCTTCCTGCAAGAAGTGCAAGCCTTCATGTACTTACGGTCTTTGCTTCTGGCGCATAAGTAACAGCGTCCTTTCTTTGGCAGATTATGCACAGCTGCAAGCGTTACTTTCCGTCGCGGCTCAGTAACATTGTTTCCTCTGCTCGCAGCACCTTGATTTTGATTACACTCATACCCAAAAGTTAATAATGCTGTAGTGTATTTTGATTTTAGGCCTACAGTATTTTGAGCGCGTCTTTTCATGTTGAGGTCACAAAGTTCACGAGCAAGATCTTTCAGGTACTTCTTTCCTCCAGAACTCTTTGTCGGGTAATTCTTTGTCCATTCCTTGTGTGTATCTTGAAATACAACATATGAATTGTATGCTGCAATGTCAATCAAGTTGAAAAACACCACCATTGGCCATCGACATGTTGCTCGAAGGCAGCTGTACGTTCTTACACACTAATCGAATGTATCCACTCCTGACTTTGTACAATTGTAGAATAGGATGATGTCTGGCTTCTTCCATCACATTCGTACCATGATGTTTGGTTGACAATACTGTAACAACCTTTCCTTTCTTAGGCACGTAACTGACTAAGTGGCATCATCATTAAAGGCAAATCGGATTGTTCCCGGTGTAGCTTTTTTTAGAGAAACAGGACGGAGTTCTGTAGGAACATCATGTTTGTCACTTCGAATAGTACCAACTGTAGTTATTTTCTCTTTCAAAAGATCAGATGCGAGTGGAACAGCAGTGAACTTTCTGTCCATGGTAACATTTCTTCCAGATTGTTTCAAGTTAGACATTTCAATCAATCTTCTAACTATTTCAGGGCCATTGTTATGGTTCTCCTCATTAGCGTGCTTTCCAACGTTGGGATCCATAGCGAAGCAGTATTTCGTATATCTGAATCACATAACAGGTTCACCTCTATTCCATATTTTCCTAGTTTTGTTGGAATATATAGCCTGAATGGGCATCGCCCATGGAAGGTCACAAGATCTTCATCCACTGTGACTGACTCACTAGCATTATAAAACTCAGGAAATTTACTATCTATCATGTTCCATATATCCCTGATAGGAGCAAATTTGTCGGTCTGTTTTCTAGCTGCTTGAGTTAGAGCATCATCAAAACGCAAGCACTTCAGTAAGAGCCTCAGTCTATGCTGCGTAAATGAAGCTTGGTACATCGGAAAGTTTTCTTTACTAAATATATCACGTAAACTGTCTATGGACTCCACAGTTCAATAGAATTCCAATTGATGACACAATTTATTCCCTTTCAAATTTTTTATGAAAATATCTTTAGATGATTCCCTAAGATTTCCAAGCTTTTGATTGACACACATCAAAATGTTGTCCAGGATGTTATCATCGAAGTACATGAGAAAAGCTTTACCTGGTGTATCAGGTTTTATCCCTGGCTTAGTTCCTTTCAGGTTTCTCATTACATTAGCAACAGACCTCGTCCTTTGATTTATGTAAGGGCTTCTCTTCCATGTCATACTTGACGGGGCCACCATGTCTTTTTCAATTTGATCAATTTGTGCTTTTGGCCTGCGTCGTCTTGTTGTTGGTTGAATATCTATAAAAATATGAAAACAGAACCGAACACTAGCAAACTAAGCACTCTACTGAGACACACATCCTAATATACTCCAAAATATCATTAAAAAGTAATAAAAATCAATACTTACCCTGTTCACTTTCATCCAACTCGCTGCTGTCAGAAACTACTTGATCTGGAATTTCCATGACTACATCTTCAGTTTCACTGCTTGAGCTTTCGGATAGTTCACCACTAAATTCATTGTCTGAACTCTCAAGCAAATTTCTAATTTCGTCATGTGTCAATTTCATCTTCTTGTACATTCTGTCAAGTGCCACAAAGATATTACCTTCCACTCACCACACTGTTTACCAGTTGACTACGAGTGGTGATTGTTGACCTGCTACACCTTCAGTTATAACAATTGCTATAGTAGCCGCGTGGGATTAGCCGAGTGATCGAAGGCGCTGCAGTCGTGGACTGTGCGACTCATCCCAGCGGAGGTTCGAGTCCTCCCTCGGGTATGGGTGTGTGTGTTTGACCTTAGGATAATTCCAAAAGAAAAAAAAATCGCTATAACTCAACAATGAGTGTAAACCAAAAGCTGTTCTTATTGTCGATTGTAGCAATTATAATTATGATAAATGTCATGTATTTATTAAATAAACTACTGAACATGACAGGAGTTTTAGCCTAAAACCTTCATTGGGGTCAGTCACTAACCCCCCCCCCCAACAATGATGGTCTTGAAATTCTCTGCCTGCTAAGAAAGCAACTACTTGTATTAATACTACTATATCACAGCTAATACCAATACCAACAAAACTTCACACAATTATTAGCTAAAACCAGAAAATTCAAACGGCTCCTGTAACACTAAGCAGTAACACTAAACAAAGTTAAAACACTGAATGAATGAAAATTTTACTGAAATATTTCACTAGAAACAATAATAAACATCAGTTGAAGACTAAAGCACGAAATTTACTAGACGACTTCAATGCACAAAAATCTCTAAAAAATACAGCGAGCGAACGATTACAAAAGTTTATTAAGTCATTATTTCACCACAAACAGCATGCTACACTGCTGAAATCTACGACATTTAATAACTGTATTACAGAGCACAAATAAGTTCGTCGTTACTTAGCTTTATAACCGCTACAGCTGCAGTGCATACCACGAAATGTAAATGCCACGAAATGTAAACACACTTCTCAGGCGCGAAGCTTAGATGAGCGTAGAGGACAAGTGATTATTTTTAGGAAATACGGTGCACAATGTGATGTAGTGTGTTTCAGTGCACGATGCACCAGCTTCACGGCAAACGGCAGACGAAGGCTGGCTGGCGTGTTATGCAGGTGACAAGTTTTGCAACGAGCATCGGTATGTGTGTACGTGCGCGGCAGCCATCAGATTGCAGCATTAGCAGAATTACGTAGGAGCGGGCCGCATGTGGCGCGGTTGCATTAGCAAACTCATCGAGAACCTTCTAATAAACATGCCGCTGTGTAACTGGCAGATTCAGCAGCAGTCTGTACCATTTAAGGGCATCAGAGGTGGGCGTTGGCATTCAGTTCGACTGACTGGGCATTTGGTTGCTGTCATGTCGTCATCATCAGTGACGCTGTCTCCAAGGACCGGTTGGCGGGGAGCATTGCCCGCTGCTGCATCGGCGACTCCCGGCATCGTCACGAGCCACCGCGTCTGTGAGCTGGGCCACGCCTCAGCCACTAACCTCCTACCACCTGCGCAGCCGCTGACCGAGCGCGGCATCGCGTTCCCCGGACTGCGTGCATCAGCTCGTCTCCACCATGACACGAGCGGTGGGGTTGACCTACCGGAAAATGTATTGGGAGAACCAACAATAAAGAGGAAGATTGCTAGAAACAGCCACCTTCTTCTACCCAGCCACGCCTTACAACTCCGCCCACGTCACCCCCTCTGACCATCCCATTACAAGTGGTGTCAGTCGGGCAGCCTGCGCATCACACACTCCTCACACGATTGGTGACAGTAGTGGTCTTCTCCCTGGATTTGGAGGAAATTGTGGTTGGTAATCAACGAGGATATGTGGCACCTGAGAAGGGCAACAATGGATCAGTAACTCCTGCAACATGACAAGTAAGTGCCAATTTTTCATTTGGTGGTTTGTGAACCTGTAGCATAGACCGTCTTCCCTTCCTGTTCTTCTCTCTGAGCTTACTGTAGTCTTGATTCGATAGCTGGTAGTGATGGAGCAGTCTGTGTCAGCTGAGGTGGCTACTCAGCAGCTAACTGAGCAAGTTTCAGAATTAGAGACAGAGCTTGCTCAGTCTAAAGAAGCGAGCAAGGAACAGTTTCCTGTTAATGCAGTAATTCTTGACACTAATGCTGCGTCTTTGGTCACCCCTTTCTCGGGAAAATCTGGGGACGATGTTCTGATTTTTTTTTTTTTTTTTAGAACCTTAGCACGGCCACTAAATTGGGAAATTGTGGTGCAGAAACACTTTTGCATGTGGCTAAGTTGAAAGTAACTGGGGATGCCAGAGTGTACGTTACATGCTATGAAGAATTAAGGGATGCTCGGGCATTTGAAATATTCAAAAAAGGGTTGCTGGAAAGGTATCGGAGGAAAAATACGTCTAGATATTATCGGGAACAATTGAATAGAATGTATCAAAGGAATGGGAATCAATAAAGCTTTTGTAGATCGAATTCGAAAAATTAATGTTAATACCTATGAGCTAACGGATTCCAATAGGGTTAGTGAAGCCATTCTGTAGGAAGCTGAGCAGAGAGCACTAGACACATTTTTGCGGGGAATACAACCCGAAACCTCCCGCAAGATTAGGATGGAATTCCCTAAGACTCTCAATGAGGCAGTCAGAATTGCTGTGGCGTTAGAGGAAATTGAAGCAGTAACAAAAACACAGGACAGGAAAGCAGTATTTAATGCAGAAATAAAATGTTTCAGATGTGGTCGGATGGGATACATTAGACATGATAGCAAGGAAGTGCAGTGCAAGAAATGCAGACGTTGGGGTCATCATGAGCGTAATTGCAATGGGTCCTGGCAGAATCATGATAGGAAACTGCAAGGTAGGCCTCACCCCCATCAGTTGAACAGGGCATGGGGTGGTGTGTCCATTGTGCAACATCCCCGGTAAGGATTAATGCTAGTGCAGAATCACTGGCAAGCTTTTTTCTGACCGGCTTGGTGAGGGGCAGACAGTGCAAATTTTTATTGTATACCAGGTCCCAGGTATCCACGGCGAGTAGAAGTGTACTCAGTAAAGTAGAATTAAAACCACCATTCTGGGCATGTGGCATGGGTGGGGGACAGGTGAAGTCACTCAGATCAGCAATGTTAAACTTCAGAGTGGAAATGAGGAACTTCCAGGTGAAGGTAGAAGTTCTACCAGTTGTTGGCAGCAGCTACGAGGTCACACTCGGATCGGATTTCCTGGTTGCGCATCACACAAAAGTTAACCTGGAACGGCGTACAGTAGAACTGGACAGAATACAATTTCGCCTAGGTTCTGCGGCCGAAAAACCATTACTGTCACAAGGAACTGCCCAGACATTGGGTGGGCCACCTAAACTGTGTACAAGGTCCCTTAGGGTTAACTCACGGGATACTATACCGAGGGGTACAGGGAAAATAATCTGGGCAGATGTTGGAGCTAGGGTGCCGGTAAATTCGTTGTGTGTCGTTGAACCTTTGTCTGAGAATGAGCTGCTGGATAAAATGAAGTGTTTTATATGCTGTAGCATGTCCTACGTGTGGGAGACAGAAGGAAAAAAGGTTGTGCTTGTCAGTATTGATAATTTTGGCCTTGAAGAGGTGCAGTTAGCACGGGGTACTGTAATAGCCAATCTGGAGGTAATAGGGGAAGATGAACTGGGTAAGGATTTCGCAGCAGATTACACAATGCCGGGAGAGTCTGTCAGCTGATCTGCACTGAGGGGTAAAGCAGCACATTGAGAAGGGCAAGACAGGGTAGTCATGGAGAACCTTTTGACGGAATAAAAAGAGTTATTTAATTCTCATGGTCCACTGCCCGACACACCGTTAGTTCAGCATTTCATTCCCACTGAGAATGAAGCACCGGTGTATAAACATCCATATCATGTTCCAAAAAGTTTACAGCCTGTCATGGAAGAATTTATTAATCAACAGATTAGGGATGGGATAATAGAAACCAGGAGTAGTCCCTGGTCCACTCCTGTCGTAATAGTGGGTAAAAAATCACCTGATGGGGGCAAGACATATCATTTTTGTTGTGATTACTGTATTGGATGCATACCCAATGCCTAATATCACTGAAACTCTGGATAATTTGGATCAGTGTCGGTACTCCACGACCTTGGATCTTCGAAGCGGGTACCACCAGTTGGAAGTCACCCATCAGACCGACCAAAGACAGCTTTTTCAACACCTACAGGTAATTTTCAGTATTGGCAAATGCCTTTCAGATTCAAAAATGCCCCGGCAACCTTCCAACAGTTACTAGATAGCGTGTTACGAGGGCTGAAACCTAATCAGTGTATGGTATATTTGGACAACATAATTGTTTTTTCAAAGAATGTGCAAGAACATGTGCGCCGTTTGTGCGAAGTTTTCGATCGTCTGAAAGCAGAGTGGTTAACTCTTCATATGGAAAAATGTCATTTTTTGTTGCAAGAAGTCCATTATTTAGGTCATATTATAGGACAGGAGGGTGTCCACATGGATCCAAAACTTGCAGAGGCGGTAATGAATTTTCCGACACCTACAAAAGTAAAAGAGTTGCAGTCTTTTTTAGGTCTTGCGAATTTTTACAGGAGGTATATTCCAAAATTTGCAGAAATTGCAAGGCCCCTCACACAGTTGTTGAAGAAGGGAGTAAAATTTCACTGGTCAGCAGAATGTGAAGAGGTTTTTCACAAGTTAAAAAATTTGTTAACTTCTAGTCCGGTTTTGGCTTTTCCAAATTTTAATAAACAGTTTATATTATCTTGTGACCCTAGCAATTTTGCTTTCGGTATTGTATTATCTCAGGAAGTAGACGGGCAGGAACACCGTATAGCATATGCTTCCAGACAGCTAAACAATACAGAAAAAAATGACTCAAGAACCGAGAAGGAGTTACTGGCATTAATTTTCGGAATAACCTATTTCCGGTGTTATTTGTATGGACGACGTTTCAAGGTGATTACTGACCATGCAGCACTTAAGTGGTTGTTAGGGCTTAAAGACCCAATGAGTAGATTAACTAAGTGGGCTTTGCGTCTTAGTGAGTACAATTTTGAAGCGATTCATCAACCGGGTAAATCGCACGGAAACGCGAATGGTCTGAGTAGTAAAGTACGCACCATGGAATGCACAGGAATAAATGAGAATGAATGGGTGGAGGCACAAACCGCCAACACAGATTGTCAATGATTTATCTCATAGTGACAGTTCTTCGTGGAAGACAGGATATTGTACCGTAAAACTACTGTTCGGTCAGAAGATGCCATCTCCATTTGAATTGCTCAAGGCCCCACCAGGAACCAATATTTCGGCTGTTACGGATTTATCCACAAAGTTGAAAACAATCTGGCAGCAGGTGAAAAAAATGAACACTAAAGCGTTAGAGAGACAGGACAAAGTTCAATAGAAAGGCGGCTTTTCCCAAATATCATGTAGGACAGTGGGTGATGATGACTAATCCGTGTGTGCCAAAAGGCAAAACAAAAAAATTTGCATCCAGTTATTGAGGTCCTTTCCAGGTGATCGAGATGACATCACAGGTGAATGTCAAATTACAGCTTCCAATTTGCCCTACTGTTGTGCATGTGAGCCGAATTAGGCCTTTCAAGGGGAATTTTGAGGAACTGCCTTCATTGTCTGCATTAACTTCTAGTGGAGAGAAAGATGAATTTAAGAAAAAGAATAAGAAAGGAGTAGTTAAACAAGAGAACGAAGTTAATTGCAGAAGCAATCAGACATGCTATTATGCTCTTGGGCCATGTGTAAAAAGGAAGCGCTAAAGTAAGTTGTTTTTCTTTTGCTTCTGAGAAGGCGTGACATTCTGGTTAGACCAACAGTTCCAGCGTCATGGGTTGCGCTAAAGAGGGAAGAGGGAAGGTGTGCACTATCTCTCAGCATAGTTATTCTGTTTTGCTGTTGCAACTTAGCTGAAGTCTTGAAGGTACATCCTATATCAAGTGGTGTTTTGTTCTCGCGACAAGGGGATGTAATTATGTCCGGACATTAATGGACCCTAAGGGTGGACTGTAATATTTGGGCGGTTGAAGATGAAATCCGTAAATTAGAGGATACATTTAATGAACTTCATTTCATGGTGGCTAATCAGTCAAGGTTTAATGACACACAGGGGGAATATCAGCTACAACGATCAGCTTTTGCGTGCTTACAAGCTCATGCATTTGTCACTGCACAAGACTTACTGCATTGTCGAACAGGTCCAGTTACCATCCGCCCTGTGAAATTGTTACATACTGTTCCCAAATCTTGTGAGTATTCTCTATTCTGCTCTCAAGAACCAATCGCGGAGTGCCCTAAGGAAATTATGGAAGGCACTGAGCAGTTCTTTCAGCAAGTGGGTCCACATTGGGTATTTTCAGTAATGGAAAACACAGTTGTTATTTGCATTTGTTACGAGCAGGGTAAGCAAGGGAGTACACAAAGAATAGAATTGCAGGGGCAGGGACTGTTAATTAATGGCACACAGTGTGAAATTTCACGGCCAACTTCCCATTTACCAGCTGTGATTCCTGGAGCTACAATCATGAGCATAACACACACAGTGATCTATTGACCAACCAGTGCAATTTGTCACAAAAGCAAATCTCACTCTTTTGAATAGCACATTAGACCCGACTTTGCTCGCCTCTTTGGACCGGATGCTAGCAGCTCAGGATGGTCATATAACTATGGAACATCTTTTTCAAAGAGTGCATGAGTACCATAATGACCAATAGCAACGCTTACTAGTTATTGGATCATCAACCACCGCCACCTGTATTTTTATCTTTGTCGTAGGATTAGTGTACTATCGGCTCAAGAGGAAGGTAGCCCAAATCTCACCCCTTCCAACCTTTAACCTAAGGGTCCAGACAAAATCACTGAACAGTTGTGAGGCACTGCAGCAGGACACTGAGAAATCTTTATGAACAAACAGAAGACTGAGGATAGAAGTGAATGAACACAGTGTAAATAGTGAGTCAATCGCATTTTGTGGTTGTGAAGTGAACTGTAGTTGTTTTGACTTTTTGGTCGAATTCAGGGATGAATTCTTTTCGTACGAGGGAGGAATTGTAGAGGACGAGGGGTTATTTTTAGGAAATACGGTGCAAAATTGTGATTTAGTGTGTTTCAGTGTGCGATGCGCCAGCCTCATGACAAACGGCGGACGTAGGATGGCCGGAGCATTATGCAAGTGACACAGTTTTGCAACGAGCATCGGTATATGTGTATGTGTACGGCAGCCATCAGAACACTGCATTAGCAGAATTACGCAGGCGCGGGCCGCGTGTGGTGTGGTTGCATTAGCCAACTCATTGAGAACCTTGTAATAAACACACCACTACGTAACCGACAGATTCAGCAGTGGTCTGCACTATTTAAGGGCATCAGAGGTGGGCGTCAGCATTCGGTTCAACCAACTGGATGTTTGGTCGCTGTCACGTTGTCATCATCAGTGACGTTGTCTCCGAGGACCGGTCGGCGGGGGGCATTGCCTGCTGCTGCATCGGCGACTCCCGGCATCATCACGAGCCGCCGCATATGCGAGCTCGGCCACACCTCATGTCGCTAACCTCCTACCGCCTGCGCAGCCGCTGACCAAGCACGGCGTCGCATTCCCTGGACTGCGTACATTAGCTTGTCTCCACCACAGCACGAGCGGTAGGGCTGAGCTACCGGAAAATGTATTGGGAGAACCAACAATAAAGAGGAAGATTGCTAAAAACAGCCACCTTCTTCTACCCAGCCACGCCTTACAACCTCGACCACATCACCCGCTCTGGCCATCCCATTATAAGAGCGACGCAAGCACACTCACAAATAATAGACTACTCGAGTCAATAACACAAGAAGAAAGCCTCAGATTAATTAAAATCCACTAATAAGTTACTTTTACGGCAAATATTAACACAAATAAACTTAAAAATAAGGAAATGAAATGTAAAATTTTATGAAATATTAATGAGCAATTTCAACAACAGTGCAGCACACGTGTCGTCACACCAAAGATCTTGCCACTATAAAAGTTCCAACCTTGTATATTATTTAATACTTGTAAAATTTCATGAGTGAATATGCAAATGGCATTCTCGGCAAAGCAACTCTCCTGAAACAGAGACTATGATTTAATGAGGATATTATTTTGCTAAGGTGAGATATAACACGTCACCAACTCAAAAATTTTGAAAAATGAGGATAGCAGTGAAACAATCAATGGTTATTGACATCCCTTCCATGACCTTCCTCAAATAGGAATTTAAGAGCATTTGTCCCTGAAAAATGCTTTAAGTGATGCAGTAAATATTTCAGATTAGATCTGGCTTATTATAAGGGAACTTAACCTTCACTACTCAATTGGAAACACCAAGAAGACCAAATGAGCTTCTATTTTTGTGTGTGTGTGTGTGTGTGTGTGTGTGTGTGTGTGTGTGTGTGTGTGTGTGTGTGTTTGATTGTTGGTTTTTCAACATACTGCTGTCATTTTGCACTTGAACTGTTTTACCCTATAAGTTGTACTATATTTGTGAAATGACAAATATATTTGCAATGTGTGACTCATCATTTATGGCTCTCCAATTCAGTTCAGTAGTGATGTTTTCCTGTTCAGCAGCTACTTGTCCTGTCTCTAGTTCCGCCACATTCCTTTGTTGGAATTACTGATTCCTTATATTATGTGACGTTTTTTGACTTTTTAGTAAGCTTTTGTAATAATTTTGAGTAGCTTTTTAGTGTAAAACTACCGTAGGATGTCTACTTGTTCTTGCCAACAGATACATTTCCTCCTTACTTTCACAAGAGACTTTAATTCCTCTTGCTTTGAGCTTCGCTAAAGAAAACATCATTTAGGGTCCTACTGTCTATATGCATCCATATTGGAAAGTTAATTACTGAGATCAAACTGTAGGGCCCAAACAGGGTTTCCAGATCACTTTTCCTGTCAGAATCCTTTAAAAATTCCACACTGAAGTCACCACACTCTTAACTGCTTGCTGACAGATAGCATAAACAGTTCAAAATATCCCATTGGGGATATAGATACATTTACAATTTAAAAGTGACCTATCTTTCAATATTAATTCACAAGCACACACTTCTGTGTGCTAATTACTATAAAATCTTATTGGCTCAATGTTTTTGAACTTGTGCTCTGTCATAATGCGTGTTACAAGTCCTCCTTTCCCCATATTAGTTGTGTAAGAGTAAGCTGTTACTGTGATGTTTAATATGTAACTTACCTATCCCTGTGGTTAGGTGGCTCTCAGACAGGCATAGGATGTCGATCTTATCAGAGCTCTCTAAGTTTTCCAAACAGAAAAGCAGCTCTTCTGCCTTACCTATCTATCTTCCAGTACTTTTATGAAGTAAGATTATATACGTATATAGATGTTTTTCTTGTAAAAGTTGATATTTAATTAATGTTTTTGAAAGTTGTATAATTAACTTTTGAAATAACTTGAAATTTCTCAAAATATCCCACCATTAAGTAATTTTGAAACATGAAAACTTTTGTTACAACATAAAGCAAAGCAGTTTTCAAGCCACATTAATCCGTGTGTAGTCAAGTAGGTTTTTGAATTACCATTTTTGGAAAATATGCTGTAAACTGTGCTTATGGAGTAGTTTCAATGCACCTAATTAAAATGTTAAAGCATATTCAGTACATTTTAAAACTTTGATGAAGAAAAATGATTTTATACTAGTGACTGCAGCTTGACAGAACGCAAGTTCAAAAACATTGAGACAATTGGATTTTGTAGTGATCAGCATACAGAAGTGTGTGCTTGCGAATTAATACTGAAATATAGTTCACATTTAATTGTAATCATATACAGAACCTCCCAAGGAAATTTTTAACTGTTTGAGGAATCAGGATTCCTTACTACACTATCTGTTGGACATCAGCAAGCAGTTGAGTCTGTGGTCACTTCAGTGTGGAATTCAAAGGATCCTGATAAGAAAAATTATCTGGACACCTTGTTTGGATCCCACAGTCTGATCTCAGTAATTAACTTTGCAACATGGATGCATATAGACAGTAGGATCCTAAGTGGTGATTTCTTTGGTGAAACTCAAAGCAAGAAAGTAACTGTTCACCCTGCAACAAATGCTCTCTCAGATCATAATGCACAGTTAGTTAGGACAGCATTTTGCCTTACACTGTGCATACTACTCAGTGGGTACCATTTACAATAATTTAAGACCCCAGAGTAAATGTCTTTAAGGATAATTCACAGAGATGACGTGGGATGAAATTTTTAATGAACAAAATGCTTACATAAAATAATAAGTTCCATAACAAATTTGTGTCATTATTTGGTAACAGCTTTCTACATAAACTGATCAGAAGAGACGCTGAACAGTCATGTAAGAAAGCATTTATCACTAGAAGGATCAAAGTCTCTAGAGAAAGTAAAGGAGAAATGTATCTGTTGGCAAGAAAAAGTAGACATCCTACAATAGTTTTACACTAAAACAACTACTGAAAATTATTACATAAGATTACTAAAAAGTCAAGGAACATCACATAATGTAAGGAATCAGTAATTCCGACAGTGGAACGTGGCAGAACCAGAGACAGGACAACTAGCCACAGCACAGGAAAACATCTGAACTGAATGAGAGGGTCATAAATGATGAGCCACAGGTGGCTAATATATTTGCCATATGTATGTGTCTGTTTGTGTTTCTATCGACCTGCCAGCACTTTCGTATGGTAAGTCACATCAGCTTTGTTTTTAAATATACATAAATATAGTAGAATGTATAGGGACAAACAGTTCAAGAGAAAAAGACAGCAGTATGAGGGATGTTTGAAAAGTCTGTGCGAAGTCCAAGAGATGTGTAACCTCCCCCTCACTTATCGACCTTAAGGACAGTGAAAAATGAAACCGCATGTACCTAATGGGAATTTTGGAAAAGCAATCGTTACCGAAGTTAACCTGTCGGTAAAGAGGGAGGAAAGGGTTACATCTAAATGAAAGGAAAAATGCAAATGAAACTGGTGGAAATTAATTTTGAAAAGGGGTAAAGTTAATGAAGAAAGTAAATGTGCGGCCGTTACGTTAACAATTAACTAGCGGTAATTAGATATTTGAGATTTGGGGGAAATTACGGTCGCCAGTCCTAAGGACAATTACTATAGTAACTGAAAATTACACATATAATTAGCACTAGAAGCGTGGCAACTGAAGGTTGACATGTGTAGTGTGAAAACTGAAAGTTTGTCAGAAGTAATAAATTTCGCTACACTCTGACTTAATTTAGCAAAAGAATTAATAAAACTGGAAAATCGAAAGTTAATTTAGTGACTGAAGTTAATAGTGAGCTTTCTTTCTGAAGCACATCGACATGAGTGCATAAATATATATATACAAACAGTAAAACAATTACAATATATAAAGAAAAACAAAGATGAGGTGACTTACCGAACAAAAGCGCTGGCAGGTCGATAGACACACAAACAAACACAAACATACACACAAAATTCAAGCTTTCGCAACAAACTGTTGCCTCATCAGGAAAGAGGGAAGGAGAGGGGAAGACGAAAGGAAGTGGGTTTTAAGGGAGAGGGTAAGGAGTCATTCCAATCCCGGGAGCGGAAAGACTTACCTTAGGGGGGAAAAAAGGACAGGTATACACTCGCACACACGCACATATCCATCCACACATACAGACACAAGCAGACATGATGAGGCAACAGTTTGTTGCGAAAGCTTGAATTTTGTGTGTATGTTTGTGTTTGTTTGTGTGTCTATCGACCTGCCAGCGCTTTTGTTCGGTAAGTCACCTCATCTTTGTTTTTATTTATAATTTTTCCCACGTGGAATGTTTCCTTCCATTATAACAATATATAAAGAGACAGAAATGTCATATCTTGAGGTAACAGAACAAGGAAAAAAAATAATAGTACAATAGATGGAAATAGGAGGATATGCATTTCCGGCGTTACACGTGCCCCACATTGTCTGGGATGTTCGTGTAACGTAAACAGACTCAGAAAATGTCCCAAAAAAGAAACAGCGGAAATGCATATGCTCAAAACATCAACAAAATTTAGCATTCATCTAATTAATCATAAATCAATTTTTAGACCATAATAATTGAGTGGAGACACTCCTAATCTTATTCCACTCTGTCATCTTGCACAAAATAAAACAGGTTGACAACATATTAAAATTCATAGAAGATATAGAAAATGGTTTAGCTATTCCAAAATCGTCAAAATCCGTAACACTATCATGAAATGGAATACTATTTACAAAATTAATCAGAGTACATGGTCATAAATACAGGTAGATCAAAATACGCAAATTAATTATTAATTACATAGAATACACATTTTATATAACCTTTTCGTAATTAATACGCTTGCCATGAGAGTCCACTTAATGCTAAACAAGAAAATAATATTCAGTAGATCGAAAAAAACATAAGTATTGACAGCAGAATTCTTTCACATCATCGGTCCGGGAAGAAAAACAATTCCGCCTTCCGTACTCGCAAGTACAAAGAATGCCGACAGCAGCACAAGAGCCGACAGCGGCACCGCCTCGCCAATATTGTTGCGCCCGCCTGTGCGGCACGCTTGATCTCACTCGCCTGTGTAACGGCATTTCCAGAACGTCCGTTTCACTGAATTCTTTCGGAAAAACTCACTCCCGAGTAATCTCAAGGAGTCCATTAACACTATCACAGTGGATAACTCAACACTGTCCATCATCACACATGTACAACCCTGAAACTTAAAACAGCATCTAAGTACATCGGCAATGACTAGTAAAACACATATTCATGGAATCTTACAGCTAGTTACAAAATCATATTTACATTGCTTAATCTACTGTGACTCAGCTGAAAACTTAAACTAGCAGCTTGGATTTTTAAATTGATTAATATTCAGTAACTCTTAAATCATTTAATCAACATAAATTACTTATTAATTACAACTTCTTTAATGACCTCTAGGTCAAGCAAAAGCATCGCCACATGGCACATCCTTAAATCTTACACTCTATATCTACATACTGTACAAATTACCCTATCTGTGGTACTAATCAATCCTTGGTTGGTACAATTTCAGGTCTACAATGTTTCGTATACCTAATAGCTTTCCAGAGCTTGGATACTCTAAGCAATAAGCATTTGTGTGAGGTATACCAATGACTTTATATGGTCCATTATAAACAAACTTAAATTTAGAGATTTCATTGTCTATCTCGCTCGATTTCTCATGAGCTTTTACAAGTACTAAGTCTCCGATCGCAAACTTAGCAAAACGCGCTTTAGCGTCATGACGACGTATGCGAGCATCGGCTTTAAGCTTCATTACTTCTCGCAAACGATCTTTTTTCAAACCAATACTAATGTCAATCCGTGGAGGGAATTTGATTATCTCTTCCACTAAACTTTTACTTCTGTCATCCAACAGGATTTCCTCTGGAGAAAATCCCGTCTATTCATGTCTCAAGGTGTTCATAATTCTCTCAAATACTGCTACATATTTGCCCCATGCCCTATGGTTGTGATGGCAATAGGTACGGCACAGTCGGCCTAGCTCGCGCATATACCTCTCAGCGGGATTCCCAGCCGGACAATAAGCAGAAATATGGATCACCTCGACCCCATTACTTTCCATGCCTTCATTCCACAACTTAGAAGTAAATTGTGCCCCATTGTCTGATAGAATCGCCTTGGGCTTACCAATATGAACAAAATAATCGTTCACAAGCTTGCTATAGACCGCTTTGGCTGTAGCTTTCCTAATCGGGTATAGTTTGATGAACTTGGAAAAAGCTTCTAGCACTACTAAAATGTAGGCAAAGTTTCCTGATGACTTGGGCAAAGGTCCGTACAAGTCCACGCACAGTAACTCAAAGGTGTCGTTAGGCCTTATACTTTGCATAGGACCACGACTCGTACAGTTGGTAACCTTCACCTTCTGACATAAATCGCAAGTTTTCACTCTGTCAGTAACTCGTTTTAACATGTTGTTAAAATGCACTACTTCACTCAGCTTTTCCGTACATTTCTTTGGTCCACAGTGACCATACGCCAAATGGTAGTAGTCTATTATTTCCGTGACGTATTTGGTGGGCCAGCATACCTGCCAAATATTACTATCTTCACTCTTACGTGTGTACAAGATATGATCGTATATCTTGTAATACTTCCTTAATTTCTCTCCTTCTGGACTCTTTTCATCATATCGGGTTTTCACCATATTTAAACAACCATCCTCGTTCTGATGACGACGTAGATTCTTACAGATGTTCATTATTAATTTACGTCCCTCAACTTCTTTAAAATAGTACAATTTGACCACTCCATCTGCCTCATCTTTCAATAGACCTTGATTAGACTCGGGCAACCGCGACAGCGCATCCGCTACGCAATTGTTGGTCCCTTTTACGTAACAGATGTCATAGTTAAATTGCTGTAAATACAACGACCACCTAGTCAGTCTTTCGTGAAGTAGTTTACAATCCTTCAGATAAGTGAGCGCCTTATGGTCCGTATGAACAATCACCTTACGGTCCCATAGGTAACCCTTGAACTTCTTGAATCCCCACACGATAGCGAGACACTCTTTCTCAGATAGCGTGTAGTTTCGCTCACTTTTTGACAAAGTTCGACTCGCGAACGCTATCGTCCGGTGTTCCTTATCCTCTCCTTTACCAACTTCTTGGAACAGTTCTACCCCCACCCCGTAATTCGACGAATCCGTTCCCAGATGAAAGGGTAGCGATAAATCAGGATGAAATAGTATGTTAGATCTTAACAACTCGTCTTTTAATCTCTCGAAAGCGGTCTGACACCCGTCAGTCCACACAAACGGAACATTTTTGCGTAGGAGGTTATTCAAATTTTCATCATTAAACACTTGTCCTTTTACAAATTTACGGTAAAATCCTGTGAGCCCCAGAAAACTTTTTAACTGTTTCCTAGACTTGGGTGGAGGACAATTCCTTATTGCCTCTAGTTTCTCTGGGTCTTTCGTAATACCAGCAGTGGTAATTACATGCCCTAAAAATTTCAGTTCCTGCTTCACAAATTCGCATTTCTTTAGCTTTAGAGTCATTCCGCCACGGCGCAATGCTCTAAAAACTTCATCTAACAGGTCACAATGGTCATGCCAAGTGGCATTGGCCAACAATAGGTCGTCAACATATACAGTTAATCTTGAACTCAAAGCCGGTCCTAGCACTTTATCTAGGGCCCTGATGAATACGGACACAGATATATTAAGTCCAAACGGCAGTACTCTATACTGATAACACCTGCCCGCAAACAAGAAGGCGGTGTATGGCCTAGATTCTTCTTAGAGTTCTATTTGCCAGTAACTAGCCGTCAGATCGAGGCTAGTCATGAACTTAACGTCATGAAAACGTTGCAAAATCTCCTCCATACTCTCTGGTCTGTCTGTTTCGCGTTGAACGACCCTATTCAACGTGCGTGCGTCAATCACAATACGCACACTACCATCCCGTTTTGCTACAATGACCAAACCGTTATTGTATGGACTCGTACTTCTTTCAGTCACTCCCCATTCGATCATCTTATCTATCTCCCGTTGCACTGCTTCCTTTTTGGACAGCGGTATAGCATACGGTCTCACGAAGAATGGTTCGTGCGGAATTATGTGCAACTTGCATTTATATCCTTCCATAAGTCCCGGTTTGTCTGAAAACACACTCTTATTCCTCATTATTACTTCATACAGGCCTCGTCTTTGTTCGTGTGTTACGTTTGACACACCGTCTACAATAATTTCCAATTCACTTTCTATACTATTGTCAATGCCGAGATTCCTCACATTACAGTAATTCAAATTCATACCTACGGCAATACCATTGGGCCAGTTAACAATGCGTATAGGCTGGTATTGCCTATGCACACCGTCTCCTGCCTCGTCAAAACTAACTACTATTGTTTTATCTTGTGACGTACATGTCAAAGTTTTGCTTTCGCAATTAATCACTGCACGGTACTTTAATAGCCAATCTAACCCGATAATTACTTCCGCAGTTAAGTGTGGCACGACGACAAACTCTTGTTCAAATCGTGCCCCACATATCTCGAAGTTGACAAAAATCTGTTTTGTGACCGGTTTACTGGCCTTCCCAGTAGCACCGATAATTTTCACTCCTGTTACTGGCATAACTACGATGCCGGGTCTGTCTTCCAGTAACTCAAATATTTTCCCAGATACAGCACTCAGTTCTGCACCGGTGTATCAACACGTTTAGTTGTAGGTCGTGCATATTAACAGACACTACTATCTGTCTACACTTGTCCTCAACTGTTTCTTTATTTTCCCACAGTAAATCCTCCTCTATATCCAGGTCATTCCAGAACAAACCATCCGGCTTTGATCCTAAATCCGGTTTATCTGGCGGCTTTTTCAGCCTCTGTTCACTTACAGTTTTAATTTCAACACATCTGTCCTGAGGCTTAGTCTGTAGCTTCGCCTCCAATACCGAAACCTTTTCCTGTAACTCATCAACTAGTGAGTGTTGCATTGCTATCAATTCACTAATTGTCACCTTCGTTGATTCCTCTTTAGTCAGATTGATCTCATCTGCCAATCTACCTGGAGAAATGTGCCCAGTAGTATCTGCAATTACTTCCTCTAGATCTGCGCAACCCACACTGTTATCGTCTGACTGTATAATGTCAGCTCTAACCTCATACACGCTGTAATCTATGTGCTTTTCTGCCAATCGTGTCCGGCTATCACTAAAATTTTCGTAATCTTTCTCCTTAATACTCTCGCAATGTTTAAACCGGAGGTTTGCATCGGATGGGTCGGCTACTTCTACCACTATGACTTTCGGTAAGGTCTGCCGGTTAGGGCCAGAACTTTCCGTTACTAGTTCAACATCCAACTCTTGTGGGACGAGACACGACGAATCTTGCTCGTGCTCCCCATTAACATCAACTATTTCTAGTAAAGTCTGCCGGTTAGGGCCAGAACTTTCTATCATTTCACAAACACTATCTTCCTGCGTGACGAGACGCGGCAAATCCTGCACGCGCTCCCCATAAACACTTCTCCCATACAGACCCCTATAATCTCTCAGTTCGTCGTATAAGCGACCGAACTGCCTTAACCAGACCTCATCCCTCTCTGCATCCCCTCGCTCGATGACGGACATTTTATCCGACATCTGACCTTCTCTCAACAATTGCGAATCATTCTTAAACTCAATCTCCAGTTCCGCTGTGGGTATTACAGCTGCCACTTTATAATCGATTTCCGGAACACTACTTAAATTGTTCTCACTGACAGTGAATGTATTTTCTACTGCCGTGTATACAGTTGATCTACTACTTGTGGGCGCACTCCTTTCTCCTAACACTGGCACACTATAAAATAAATAAAATAAATAAAATATATATATATATTGTTATTTAAATATGTTAATTATTCTATCCGTATGATGGTGATTGTGATTGCAATTGTATTTGCTTATCTGGAACGTGGACGTTTAATTATTCGGTATCAGACGCTTGACAATGGCTTTTTCGTAAAGGCAATGTTACTCGTAGTTGACCGTGAAATAAAACTGAATAATCGGACTTCGTAATTAAATCGTTTCCAAAGACTGCTGCGGTAGGTGCGGACTCATAATCTAAATCTCAATATTACAATAATTTGCCAGCCATGCCAATACGTCGTACAGAGGTGATTGTCTACTAAACATAAAAAAGTTACACAGTTAGTTAAATCAGATATATTCAATGAATAAGCCTACAGTTCATAATCCTACTTACTTTTATAAATATAAATTCTTTACAGAATCGAGTGCCTAGTGTGGTTGCAACTCGCAGTATTCTTCTATAACATGAAATATGGCGGTGTGCCAGACAATAAAATAAAAATACGTGCTTCTCGCACCACTTCTACCAGAGCTCACCCTTTCTTAATCAAACATCAGAGTAACGTAATTGTGCTTTTGTTTTATCAGCGACACAGCGCTGCAGTTGTGTGCCATAGGCTTTATTTATTTGTCACTGATTATTTATTTAATTAATATTTCGCGTTTCCGAGGAAACTCACGCTCGGCATGCAAATGTGCCTTTATAACACTCTCCCGTCGTTGATTATTCCACACGGAATTTTCATAACGACGACACCTGGGTTTTCTCCTGTTATTGGGCCGCCAAAATTTCTCCACGCCTGGTCGGCCCCTCACCGGCGCGGCTAATGGTTTCCCTGTCTCGTCCCAGCAGATACGGTCCCCGGATGGTGCTGAGGTGGCTGATCACACCCTCTGGCGTTATTACTATTCTGTGAAGCCCGTATCACGTTAGTATGATACTGGTTTCCGTCATTCCTGTTATTATTTGCATTGTACCAATTGTTATTACGGTCCGAACCATTATTGTTATTGCTGCCATGGTTGCGGTATGCATTATTCCCATGGTTATCGTTGTTGTGGTTGCTGTGGTACCCATTGTTGTTACCACGGCCTCTACCACTGTCGCGATTATTGCGCCAATAGTCCTCATCCTCAACTCTTCCCAGGAAATCATTGATTGTCCTGTAATTGCATCCTACGTATCGTTTTGTATCATCTGGAAGCTTCTTGTAGAGTTCCCAGACTATTTCGGATTCCGAGCGGCGATCACGCAAATATTCCAACTTGCGGATCCAGCCCTCACAAAACTCCTTCATCGAACCGCGCGAATTCGCATCGAAAGGCCTCGATACGACAAATTCGCGCCAGACACTTTGCTGTTTTTGCTCTGACCAGTATTCAGCCAGAAACAAATTTTTAAATTCGTCAAAAGTCAGGTTCGTAATGTTGAGGTTTAAGCCCCAACGCTTGGCATCACCAGCCAACACATCAATAATCGCATTAATTTTTCTCTCATTAGTCCATGAACTGGGTAAAACTCTTTCACAATTCTTAATGAAATCCGTCGCGTGTATACCGCCTTTTTTCTAGGGGTTGAACCGCTCCTCTTTCGTCAACAATTCCGAACTATGTGCATAGATTGGCACATAGCTCTGTTTTTCGTCAAGTTTCTTTTCTAATTCCGACACTCTCGTAATTACTTGGCAAGTGGTTGTCGCAAGCGTTTCTACTTCCCTTTTTTTCTCTTCGCAGGTATTAGCCTGCTTCGTCACTTTGGTATCTACTTCGGATACTAAACCCTTTAAAGTTTCCACCTTCTTTTGATCCTCTTTTTTCACTAATTGAATTTGTTCCGTCACCTTATTCTCGATTATCGGAGCAACTGATTCTCCTACACTTTTCTCGATTCTGCTAATTTCAGAATTAAAACGAGTATTTATGCTCGCAATTTCCGCCTGAACGCCTATCATTTCCTGTTTAAGATTACCGATTTCGGTATTAATTACAACAATATCTTCTTTGATTTTATCAACTTTTGTGTTAACAACTCCAACATTGTTGATAACAACGTTAATAGCTTTGTTCTGATTGTCTAGCATCCGTTCAAATTTTTCAAGACTGAGCTTCTTGCTTGGCAGCCTGATCTTCTTGCTTGGCCGATTGAGTCTTGATTTCGTTAATCAAAACATTCAATAAATCAGTTAAATTCCCAGAAACTACCGGTTTTACTTCCGCAGCGGCTTCCTCTTTAATTTTCCCCCCGTATTCATCATCAAGGGATTCAGATGTGATTTTCACTTCCGATTCCGAAACATTTTCTAAAGTTTGTAATTCCATTTCTGCTCTTTGTTGCGTTTCGGCGGTCGCGTCTTTCATGCTAGCCGCCTGCCCCTGAACAATGGGTACTGCGGTGCGCGTTTCCCACTGTTCGACCGATTGTTCCGTATCCAAGTCTACCAAATTTTGGCAATTGTTGCCTTCACTCATTTTAATAATTTTCAATATAAATGCCAAATCTCAAATATAATTAGGATTACTCCCACTACTTATTCTCGCTGACGTAACGGCCTGTATGTAACCAGTACTTTGTTACGAGCTTTGCAACATACAAAATTCGTGTCCAGAACAACCTCAAATCCGAAGATTTTCCTGTCACCAGGTCGCCATGTGTAACCTCCCCCTCACTTATCGACCTTAAGGACAGTGAAAAATGAAACCGCGTGTACCTAATGGGAATTTTGGAAAAGCAATCGTCACCGAAGTTAACCTGTCGGTAAAGAGGGAGGAAAGGGTTACATCTAAATGAAAGGAAAAATGCAAATGAAACTGGTGGAAATTAATTTTGAAAAGGGGTAAAGTTAATGAAGAAAGTAAATGTGCGGCCGTTACGTTAACAATTAACTAGCGGTAATTAGATATTTGAGATTTGGGGGAAATTACGGTCGCCAGTCCTAAGGACAATTACTATAGTAACTGAAAAAGAAAGGTAATTACACATATAATTAGCACTAGAAGCGTGGCAACTGAAGGTTGACACGTGTAGTGTGAAAACTGAAAGTTTGTCAGAAGTAATAAATTTCGCTATACTCTGACTTAATTTAGCAAAAGAATTAATAAAACTGGAAAATCGAAAGTTAATTTAGTGACTGAAGTTAATAGTGAGCTTTCTTTCTGAAGCACATCGACATGAGTGCATAAATATGTATATACAAACAGTAAAACAATTACAATATATAAAGAGACAGAAATGTCATATCTTGAGGTAACAAAACAAGGAAAAAAAATAATAGTACAATAGATGGAAATAGAAGGATATGCATTTCCGGCGTTACAGATGGCACCACCAGTGCATATCAAGGTCATGTTTAGTTAGTAGCATATTTGGAAAGAACGCACACCAAGTTTCATCCATATTGGTCTATTTCTTTGTGAATGGAATTCGTGTGAATCAAGGAAGTCGAGTGATTGTCAAAAAATGGACGAAGAAAAATTTTGTGTGGTGATTAAACATTACTTTATGAAATCAAACGCCTCAGGAGGTTAAAGAGAAGCTTGATAAACATTGCAGTGATTCTGCACCTTCGATTAGAACAGTTTATAAGTGGTTTCAAAATTTTCAGAGTGGCCATATGAGCACAAGTGATGCTGAACGTTCTGGACGCCCTGTGGAGGTTAAGACTCCAGAAATCGTTCATAAAATCCATGTTATGGTGATGGATGACAGAAGAGTTAAGGTGTGTGAGATTGCTAGTGCTGTGAACATAACAAATGAATGGGTACATGATATTTTGCATAAACATTTGGGCATGGGAAAGCTACCCGCAAGATGGGTTTCACGATTGCTCACGCTTGACCAAAAATGGAATCATATGAAGTGTTGCAAAGATGGTTTGCAGCTGTTCAGGAAGAATCTGCAGGACTTTAAGCATCGTTTCATCACTGTGGATGAAACATGGATGCATTACTATACTCCTGAGACGAAACAACAATCTAAATAGTGGGTTACCAAGGGACAATCTGCACCAAAAAAGGTAAGACCAATCCTTCGACCGGAAAGGTTATGGCGACTGTCTTTTGGGATTCGCAACGTGTAATACTCATTGACTATTTCGAAAAGGATACAAGTATTACAGGTGCATAGTATTCATCGTTATTGGACAGTGAAAACCGAACTGTAAGAAAAACGCCTGCGATTGGGCCAGAAAAAAGTCCTTCCATCATGACAATGCACCAGCGCACACCTCGGCAGTTGTGGTCACAAAATTAATGGAAGTAGGATTCCACCTTGTTTCACATTCCCCCCTATTCTCCAGGCTTGGCTCCCTCGGACTACTATTTGTTCCCCAATTTGAAGAAATGGCTAGAAGTATATAAATTTTATTCAAACAAGGAGGTGATTTCAACAACTAATGGCTATTCTGCAGACTTGAAAAATTCCTATTATTCAGAAGGGATCAACAAATTAGAACAGTGTTGGATGAAGTTTATAAGTCTAAAAGGAGACTGTGTCGAAAAATAAAAAAGGTCTACCCCAAACACATAAGTAGTTTTTATTTTTGCACAGACTTTTCAAACGCCCCTCATATATTGAAAAAGCAGCTCTCAAAAATTCAATCATATGAATGTGTCACAAACTTATCCTTCTGAAGTTAAAAATCACACACACACACACACACACACACACACACACACACACACACACACACACACACACACACACACAAACACTGCAAAATAAAAGCTTATTTGGTAGTCTTTGTGTTTCCAATGGAGTACTAGAAAAGTATCTCACCTTAGCAACAAAACATCTGTAGCAAGTCATAGTTTGTGTTTCAGAAGAGTTGCTACATTGAGAACACCACGTTTGTATTGACTCACTGAATTTTACAAGCATTAAATAATGAAATAACAGCAGTTGGTATACATTGTGACTTATTAAGGTATCTGATTGTGTGAGAGTTTTAAATCATAATCCAACTAATATAGTCTGGATATATAATTCTGACCGGGGAGAAATCACATCTCCAAAGCTCAATATTTGGTCCAGGTCTCACATGTATGTACGATCTGTGGTCTAATAAACATTAAGCAGAATGTTCTTTCTGCAGATGACAGTTATTGTAATCAATCCAAGCAGTCATACAATGTAATTGTACAGATAAAAAAATCTACTCACCAAGCAGCGACTCAACACCCACATAAAAGGAGGTTATAATTGAGCAAGCTTTCAGAGCCACTGGCTCCAAAAGCTTGCCTATTTATACCCTTTTTTATGTACGTGTTCTTCTGCCACTTGGTGAGTAGATTTTTTATCTATCCAATTACATTATATTGTCAAGGATACATACAGAAAAAGAAGAAATGGTAAAGTGTTCTTAAAAGTACCATTGTTTCCTGCTAATGGCCTCACTCTCAATTTTAAAAATTTTGGCACATCTAGGGGTACTACACAAATGTTAAGCTTAACACATGGTGAGGAAATAAAAAATATGGTTGAAACATCTAAGTTTTTAGCTGTCCAATACTGCTGAAAATTTGACACTGTAGAAAGCAAATTTTGCAATTCCTAAAAGAACCTAGTTCAGCCACTTTTGCCTTTGCAAGAGAACATTCCCAAGTGTCAATGCACAATCATAATCGAACTTGGTGGGTGTGTAGAAGGGGAAAAGCAGTGCAATATTTATTTATTTATTTTTTGTCCAGTTTCACTTTCAAGGGATAAAACAGCCCCCAAAAGGTAATTTGGAATTTTAGGTTTAGAGGGAACATGTTTATAATGATACATAAAAATGTTTTTCATGTGAAAGTTCATATTAATTAATGTTGTTAAAATCTGTCAACTTTTTTTAATAATTTGAAATTTTGCAAAATATCCCACCCCAAGTAAATAATTTTGAAAAATAGCAACTTTTGTTACAACATAAAATAAAGAAGCTTTCAGGCCACATATATCCCTGAGTAGTAAAGTTGTTTTTTGAAATAACATTTCTGGAAAATAAGCTATATACAGTATGCTTTCAGACTACTTTCAACATATGTAATTAGTATATCTAAACATTCATTACTATTCCAAGTATTTAGTTTACTAATTTATCATGTTCTGTATTGTTATTTTATCTTCTAAACTCATGATTTATTTTGTGTCTTGATCTACCATTTCTCATATGTCTGTTTTGTTAATTTAAAATAAGTAACTCACTATTACAATAGAAAATAATTACAATAATAATGTGTAAGGAAAGCATAAAACATCTGTCTTTTACACTATGCACATACACATGACGGAGAAGTCAATATAAAACAAATTTTGGCAGGATTACAAATTTCGTAGATGGCCCTCTAGATATCATGTTTGAATGAGGCATATTTCAGTGCAGTGGTAAACTTTGGAAAAGAGAATTGGTTATGTACTAGGGACTGCAGCTTGATTGTAGGATTTCTCAAGTGGACACTGACATCATAATCCTCCAGCAGAGCTGAATCTGAAAATCTTCTCACAAAGATCTTCCAACATCGAAAGCAGTGTATGTTCCTCAGCCATACCTGTGCCACTGAACCCCTTGGTGTCATCAGAAACTTCTTGTCCTTGGGTACAATGCCTAAAATGGATTTTTCACACTGACCATCCACCTTCTCACACTTTAAAAGTAAAAATTGTGTCTTTGGACCAAGAATGAAGGAATCTTTTTCATGAAACCCCAAATGTCATCTCAACAGCATCTAAACCTGGTAAACAAATGTCTGACCAAATGAAAAGATACCTGAAAGATAGTGATGGACATATATTTGTATTGTTGTTAGATTCTTGTGGTGGTCAATGTGAAAGAATCATTTAGAGCCTTGAACCTGAGGACAAGGACCTTGTTCATCTGGTGGTCCCAAAACACCCAACAACACACATACAGCTGCAAGATATATGCAGCTTTCGATGTTGAAGGGACTTTGGGAGTTTATTTTCAGGGTTAGTTCTATTGAACACTCATGGTGTCAATCTCCACTTGAGAAACAATATAATAAAGCTGCAGACAGTAGTACATAACCAGCTCTTCGCCACAGCGTACCAGTGTACAGAAATATGCTTGATACAAATTGCATCACCTGTGACAATTTCAAATCCTGCTGAATTTGTTTTATATTGTTTTCCCTGTCATGTATATTATGTAAAGAAATTTTAGTTTATATGCTTGGTTTACAAAAAACAGTATTTTGCGTGTTTCTTCACAGGTTATCATTATTGTAATACTTATTATTTTCGACTAACAAACTTCATGAGCATGAAACGAAAAAAAAAGTAAAATGTGAAATAACAATTTAAAACATAAATCAGATGTAAGTAAAATAATTATAATAGTAATGAGAGTTTAGCTATTTTAACTAGGTATGTTGAAATTGCTGCATAAGTATGTTGTGTACAGCTTCTTTTCCAAAAATGGTATTACTGCACAGGGATATATGTGGCTTGAAAGGTTCTTTATGTTATAACAATCATTTTCATTTTTCAAAACTAATGGTGGTGGGATATTTTGCAAAATTTCTAATTACAAAAGTTGATTAGACAGTTCAAAAGAATTTTAATTACATATCAACTTCAAATGAAAAACATTTTTTATATGTCATAATTTGAAGATATTCTCTCTAAACCTGAACTGCCATTATCTTTTGGGGTGTGCTTTAACCCCTGAAAGCAAAATTGTGCACAAACAAGGAACACTATTTTTCCCCGTCTAGGCACCCTCAAAGTTTCATCAAGACCGTTTGACACTTCGGAATGTTGTCTTGTCAATGTCTACACTTGCTAGAAGTCTGCTGCACCCTATTATGATCTACAGCCAGATGAGGCTCTTCCCCTCCTGTTTCAGGTAACACGTCAAATTTATTCAACAGTATAAGCAGAGCTGCCAACCTAGTATTTTATTCGTGTAGGAAATGTATTCCATATTGCTGAACACTGTTATGTGTATGCTATTTTACATTATTTAGAATGATGAAAAAGACTTAAATAACCAATAATGGGGTAATGAATTATTAGTTGGGGCTTGCAGTGTCAGAAGTCATAAAGTGGTATGGCAGTAAGAAAATATGAAAAGGAAAGTGCTAAGGCTCAACAGTGGGTCACACTAGTGTCCCATACACAGTCTCTTTCACAGATGAACAACACTTTCCTAAAATTCTCCCAATAAACCAACGTTGAGCACTCACCTTCCCTGCCACATTCCTTATGTGCTCACTGAATGTCGTATTGCTTTGCAGCATTACACCTACATATTTAATCAATGTGATCCTGTCAAGCAACACACTACTAAGCTGTACTTGAACATTGTGAATTTGTTTCTCCTAATCATCTGCATTAAATTAAATTTTTCTGCGTTTAGAACCAGTTGCCATTAACCGCACCAAATATAAATATATTGTCTCAGTCATTTTGCTTCATCCTACAGTCACTCAATTATGATACCTTCCCATATACCACAACATCATCAGCAAAAGTCAAAGACAGCTGCTTACTGTGTCTGCCAGATTATGTATATACAGTCCTTTCTCAAAGACCAGCGTTTTCCATTTCATGCTGGTGATGCCATGTCTGACTGCTTTGTTCAGGAGAATGGGCTTCCTCAGGGCAGTGTTCTCAGTGTCACATTGTTTGCCATCACTATCAATGTCATTTTGTCTGCAGTCAGGAGCCCTGTCAAATGCTCAGATTATGTATATACACCAATGTGCCAAAGAAACTGGTATAGGCATGCGTATTCAAATACAGAGATGTGTAAAGAGGCAAATATGGTGCTGCAGTCAGCAGTGCCACTATAAGACAACAAGTGTCTGGTGCAGTTGTTAGTTTGGTTGCTGCTGCTACAATGGCAGGTTATCAAAATTTAAGCGAATTTCAACATGGTGTTAAAGTCATTGGATGAGTGATGGGACACAGCATCTCTGAGGTAATGATGAAGTGGGGATTTTCATGTATGAGCATTTCACAATTGCACCATGAATATCAGGAATCTGGTAAAACATCAAATCTCTGACATTGCTGCAGCTGGAAAAAGATCCTGCAAGAGTGGGAGCAATGACAACTAAAGAGAATCATTCAGGGTGACAGAAATTCAATCATCCTGCAAATTGCTGCAGATTTCAGTGCATGGCACCAACAAGTGGCAGCATGTCCATTCAATGAGACATCATTGATATGGGCTATTGGAGTCAAAGGCCCACTGATGTACCCTCGATGACTAAATGACACAAAGCTTCATGTCTCACCTCAGCCCGTCAGTACCCACATTGGAACTGTTGATGACTGGAAACATGTTGCCTGGTCAGACGAGTCTCATTTCAAATTGTATTGAGCAGATGGACCTGCATGGATATGGAGATAACCTCATGAATCCATGGACCCTGTATGTCTTCAAGGAATTGTTCAAGCCGATGGAGGCTCTGCAAATGTGCAGTTGGAGGGATATGGGCTCTCTGATACATCAAGATATGACTCTGACAGGTGATACATATGTGAGCATCCTGTCACCTGCATACATTCTTGTCCATTGTGCATCCCCCTTGCCGGCCGGAGTGGCCAAGTGGTCCTAGGCGCTGTAGTCTGGAACCGTGCGACCGCTACGGTCACAGGTTCGAATCCTGCCTCAAGCATGGATGTGTGTGATGTCCCTAGGTTAGTTAGGTTTAAGTAGTTCTAAGTTCCAGGGGACTGATGACCTTAGCAATTAAGTTTCGTAGTGCTCAGAGCCATTTGAACCATTTTGCATCCCCCTTGCGGGTCCGGGGGTTAGAATATGCTCAAGGTATTCCTGCCAGTCGTAAGAGGTCACTAAAAGGAGTCTTACATGTTTCAGCCTTTATGTGATGGTCCCCTGTCGAGTTCGACCTCCATCTTTCTAACGTTTTCTGAAGAGCGAGCCAATTGGGGAAGGGCGCCTTACATTGTGCATGTGTCCATCGTGCATTCAGATCTTTAGCCCACTTTCTCGTTGTCGCATTGCAGTCCCAGTCATTCTCCATCTCTTGGGCGAGGACACCTTCCTGGGTGCGTTTTCCACCCTGCACTATGCAGCATCACTTTCTGTGCTGATGATGACCATGAACTTAGTAGCACCTCAAGTCCAGCAGAATAGCCAAACCGTTATGGTGGGGCCACCATGCACCCTGTTGGTTGTAGCCCTCTGGCAACGTAGGGGTTGCTCTGCTAATGCCTGTGCTGTTAGCTCCCCACATATGTCATGGAGTAGGCGCCCATCTCTCTGGTGCATTGGTACTCCTGGCAATGACTATCGTGTCAGGTGGCCCTTGCTGAGGCTGGGTGGCACCCGTGGGAAGGGCCCCTGGTCGGAGTGGGTGGCATCAGGGCGGATGACACACCGTGAAGTGTAGTACATCATCTCTTGCTGGTGGTCCATCACCAGCAGTCTTTAAGCAGGCGAAGTATATCTTCAATGCTAAGAAATATGACCCCAAGTCGTTTCCCTCCTTGGCCACACCATGGGAGGAATGCCAATCTAAGGATGGCAGTGTACCTCGTATGTACAAGAGTTGATGGGAATTTTTCATGTCCATGAAACCTCAGTTTTTGTGGAGCATTTGGAGGCAAGTTTGGGGAGGTGGAGGGCTTGTCCAAAATGTGCTCTTGGCCAGTCTTCATAAAAACAGCATCCTCTGCCCAGTCACGGGCATTACTCACATGTGACAAGTTGGGGGATGTTTCTGTTACCATCACGCCCCATAAGAACTTAAATATGGTACTATATTCCACAGGGACCTTCTTTTGCAGTCTGATGACGAGCTGCGTGCCAATTTAGAGCAGCGAAGTGTTCATTTCATCTGGCACGTCCATCAGGGTCCAAGGGAAAATCAGGTTGCCACCGGTGCCTTCATCTTGGCCTTCAAGGGTGACACATTGGCCAAGACGGTCAAGGTCACGGGGTACCGCTGTGACATCAAGCGATATATCCCTCCCCCAATGCAGTGCTTTAAGTGCTGGAAGTTTGGCCATGTGTCCTCCTGCTGTACTTCCAGAGTCACATGTTGAGATTGTGGATGTCTGTCACATCCCAATATTCCATGTGCCCCGCCTCCCATCTGTGTCAACTGCGGAGAGTATCATTCACCTTGCTTGTCAGACTGCAGGATTTTACAGAAAGAGAGGAAAATCATGGCATATAAGACCCTGGACCGACTGACCTATACTGGGTCTAAGAGGAAATTTGAGCACCTACATCCTGTGGCTATGACCTCCTCTTACGCTGTCGCTATGAGAACAGTCATCATTCCATCAGTTCCTCGCATCCCTGTCACCTTACCTCTCAGAACCGGAGGATTACAACTGGCCCCTTGATGGTGGGGGGCACTTTTGTCCCTGTTGCTCCCACATGACCTACTTCGGAAGCAAACCCCCCCCTCCCCCCCCAACCACTGGGGATATCAGTCCCCACCTCTGAGCTGGAGGAGCATAAGTCTTCTTCAGCTTCTGTCGCTAAGAAGGTGTTCCTTGGGTCACTCCCTTCGCAGGTTTCTGCTAGTGGGAAAGATAACACCTGTCAGTGGCTGAAGAGCCCAAAAGCATTTGGTTGTAGGGTTTTACGCTCATCCTCAGTCCTGAAGACTGAATCAGCAAAGTCCTCTCAGCCAGGGAGACGCAAGGAGCAGTGAGACAAATCCAAAAAGAAGGTCCCCAAGACCAAGTGAATTACGGTGGCACTCACACCACTGCTACATATAAGCTCTGTGTCTGCGGATGAGGTGGAGATTCTGGCGTCTGCTGAGGACCTAGATCTCGCTGGACCCTCAGATACAATGGCTATAGACTGCTCAGGCAAAAAGTTGGTGGTAGCAGGTGACCCTAAAGCGTAAATGCCTCATTGAATATTCCATGCCTTCCCAGTCTCATGATGACGTCATCCTCCGGTGGAATTGCAGTGGTTTTATCCACTGCCTGGCTGAGGTATGGCAACTGTTAAGCTTTACACCTGCTTTCTGGATTGCCCTCCAGGAAACTGGGTTACGGGCAATGCGGACCCCTGCCCTCCACGGCTATAAGGGATACTACAGGAACCGTAGTGACTATAACCAAGTGTCAGGCTGAGTTTGCGTTTATGTCCTACACTCAGTCTGTAGTGAACCTGTGCCCTTTCAAACCCCTCTTGAAGCTGTGGCTGTCAGAATAAGGATGACACAGGAAATAACTGTCTGCACTGTGTATCTTCCTCCAGATGGTGCAGTATCCCTGAATGTATTAACTGCATTGATTGATCAGCTCCCTAAACCCTTCCTACTTGGGAGATTTTAATACCCATAACCCCTTTGGGGTGGCACCGTGCTTACTGTCCGAGACAGAGGTATCGAAACTTTACCATCTCAGTTCGATCTCTGCCTCTTAAATAATCTGGCTGACACACATTTCAATGTGGCTCACGGTAGTTACTCGGCCATTGATTTATTGGTCTGTAGCCTAGGACTTTTCCCATCTGTCCACTGGAGAGCACATGATGATGACCTGTGTGGCAGTGACCACTTTCCCATCTTCCTGTTACTGCCCCGGCATCAGGCCCACAGACACCTGCCCAGATGGGCTTTAAACAAGGTGGACTGGGAAACTTTCACCTCTGTTGGCACCATTGAATCTCCCCCACACGGGAACATCAATGTGATGGTTGAGCATGTGACTACAACAATTGTTTCTGTGGCAGAAAACATGAGCCCTCACTCTTTAGGGTGCCCCCGCCGAAAGGCAGTCCCTTGGTGGTCTTCAGAAGTCACTGAAGCAATTAAGGAGTGTCAGCGAGCTCTACAGCAGCAGATGTGGCACCCCTCCCTGGAGTTCCTCATAGCCTTTAAACGGCTCCCTGCCTGTGTTCGCCAACTTATCAAACGACAGAAGCAGGAGTGTTGGGAGAGATATGTCTCGACAATTGGGTGCCATACATCACCATCCCAAGTCTGGGGAAAGATCAAATGTGTTTTCGGGTACCAGACCCCAACAGGCGTTCCCAGTGTTAACATAAATGGCATGTTATTTACTGATGCAAACGTGATTGCCGAGAACTTTGCTGAGCATTATGCTCGAGCCTCTGTGTTGGAGAATTACCCCCAGCCTTTCGCATTCTCACACGGCGGCTGGAAGGGAAAGTCCTCTCGTTCATTACATGTCACAGTGAATCCTATAATGCCCCATTTACAGAGTTGGAGCTCTTCAGTGCCCATGCACATTGCCCCGACACAGCTCCTGGGCCAGATTGAATCCACAGTCAGATGATTAAACATCTGTCATCTGACTACAAGTGACATCTCCTCGTCATCTTCAACCAGATGTGGTGCGATGGTGTCTTTCCATCGCAATGGCAGGAGAGCACCATCATTCTGGTGCTCACACCTGGTAAAACCTCACTTGATGTGGATAGCTATCAGTTCATTAGCCTCACCAACGTTCTTTGTAAGCTGCTGGAACATATGGTGTGTTGGCAGCTGGGTTGAGTCCTGGGGTCATGTGGCCTACTGGCTCCATCTCAGGGTGGTTTCCACTAGGGTCGCTGTACCATTGATAATCCGGTGTCTCTTGAGTCTGCCATCTGAACAGCCTTTTCCATATGCCAACACCTAGTTGCCATCTTTCTTTATTTACGAAAATTGTATGACACCACCTGGCGACATCATACCCTTGCCACATTGTTCAAGTGGGGTCTCTGAGGCCCGCTCCCGATTTTTATCCAAAATTTCCTGTTGCTTCGTACTTTCCATGTCCAAGTTGGTGCCTCCCATAGTTCCCCGATCCAGGAGAATGGGGTCCCACAAGGCTTTATATTGAGTGTCTCTCTATTTTTAGTGGCCATTAATGGTCTAGCAGCAGCTGTAGGGCCATCCATCTCACCTTCTCTGTAAGCAGATGACTTCTGCATTTCGTACTGCTCCACCAGTACAGGCGTTGCTGAGGGGCGCCTACAGGGAGCCATCCACAAGGTGCAGTCATGGACTCTAGCCTACGGTTTCCAGTTTTTGGCTGCAAAGTCGTGTGTTATGCACTTCTGTCAGTGTCATACCATTCATGCAGAACCAGAACTTTACCTTAATGATGATCCACTCACTGTAGTGGAGACATATCGATTCTTAGGAGTGATTTTTGGCGCATGATTGACTTGGCTTCCTCACCTTCGTCAGCTTAAGCGGAAGTGCTGGCAGCACCTCAATGCCCTCCACTGCCTGAGCAACACCAACTGGGGTGCAGATCACTCTACGCTGCTGCAGCTTCACAGAGCCCTTGTTCAGTCCCACCTTGACTATGGGAGTCTAGTCTATATTTCGGCAGCGTGCTCAGTGTTGCATTTACTCGACCCAGTGCACCACTGAGGCGTTTGCCTAGCAACAGGAGCTTTTAGGACAAGTCTGGTGACCAGCGTCCTGGTGGAAGCCAGAGTTCTCTGTAGCAGGTTAGGCATGCACAACTGCTGGCCAGTTACATTACACATGTTCGTAGTTCTCCTGTGCATCCGAATTACCGTCTCCTTTTTCCACCCATGGCGGTTCATCTCCCGCACCAGTAGCCCAGGTCAGGGCTTCCAATTGCAGTTCGTGCCAGATCCATTCTTTCTGAACTGGAGTCCTTGCCTTTACCACCTATACTTGAGGTAAATTCATGTACATCTCCATGGTGTACTCCTAGGCTGCAGCTTCACCTGGACCTTTCACATGGCCGTAAGGACTCAGTTAACCCTGTAGCTCTCCGCTGCAACTTCCTCTCAATTCTTGACATGTACCGAGGCCACAAAGTGGTTTACACCAATGACTCAGTGGCTGATGGTCACGTCGGTTTCGCGTATGTCCATGGAGGACATATTGAACAGCATTCCTCACCCGATGGCTGCAGTGTTTTCACTGCTGAGCTGGTGACTATATCTCGTGCTCTTGAGCACATCTGTTCATGCCCTGGGGAGTCATTTCTTCTGTGTACTGACTCCTTCAGCAGCCTACAAGCTATCGACAAGTACTACCCTCATCATCCTTTGGTAGCGACCATCCAGGAGTCCATCTATGCCCTGGAACGTTCCAGTCATTCAGTGGTGTTTGTGTGGACCCCAGATCCCATCAGAATCCCAGGAAACAAACTTGCTGACAGGCTGGCCAAACAGGCTATTTGGAAACTGTTTATGGAGATCGGTTTCTTTGCAACTGACCTGCATTCAGTACTATGCTGCAAGATTTTGTGGCTTTGGGATATGAAATGGCATAACCTCAGCACCCACAACAAACTGCATGCCATTAAGGAGACTATGAATGTGTGGCAGTCCTTCATGTGGGCCTCTCGCAGGGACTCTGTGGTTCTCCGCCAGCTCCGCACTGGCCACACTTGGGTGACACATGGCTACCTCCTGCGCTGTGATGACTCAACTCAATGTCAGTGTGGCACCTGGCTCATAGTGGCCCATATCTTGGTGAGATGTCCTTCTATGGCTGCCCTGCAATGGATTCTTCAGTTACCGGACTCATTGCCATTAGTTTTAGTTGACAACATCTCATCGGCTAATTTAGTTTTACATTTTATATGTGACGGTGGGTTTTACATTCTGTATAAGTTTTAGCTTATGTCCTTTGTCCCTTTGTGTTCTCCACTTTAACGCTTTTAGGGTGGATGTTTTAATGTGTTGTAGAGTGGCTGGCTTTTTCTTTTATTCTCGTGGTTGGCCAGCCACAGTCATCTCACTCGCTTGTGTTTACCCCTTCTACCTGTTTCTTGCTTCTCTCTGTGGTTTTCTTTTCCTGTTTTGTCCATAGTAGTGTTGGTTGTCCTTCTGTCATTCTTCTGGTTCTTCCTTTCTCTTGTTATTGTGCTGTATGTCTTTCTTTCCTTCTGTCCCATGTGTAATTATTTTACCAGGAACAAGGGACTGATGACCTCGCAGTTTGGTCCATTCACCCCCCCCCCCCCCCCTTTCCCACTCCCCCAACCCTCTTTTAAACCAACCACCAACACCAGTGTGCATTCTGATGGACTTGGGCAATTCCAGCAGGACCTTGGGACACCCCACACATCCAGAATTGCTACAGAGTATCTCCAGGAACATTCTTTTTAGTATAAACACTTCTGCTGGCCACCAAACTCCCCAGACATGAACATTGTTGAGCATATCTGGTATGACTTGCAACATGCTGTTCAAAAGAGATCTCCACCCCCTTGCACTCCTATGGGTCTATGGACAGCCCTGCAGGATTCATAGTGTCAGTTCCCTTCACACTACTACAGACATTAGCGGAGTACATTTCACATCATGTTGCAGCACTTTTGCATTCTTGTGAGTACCCTACAAGATACGAGGGCTATTCAGAAAGTAGGGAACATAATGGCATTAAAAAAAACTGAGTACAAGAAATATGGTTTATTATACACATCTGAAAGAGTGACTGACATACTACTTTTCCACATAGTCACCAAACACATTGAGGCACTTATAGCAGTGGACAAGCTTTGAAAGACCTTCGTCTTAAAATTCTGCCGCCTGAAACTTCAGCCAGTGAGTCACGCCCACCTGGAGTTCTGTGTCGTCATCAAAGCTCTGCATTGCAAGCCAGTTCATCATCTTGCGATACAAGTGGAAGTTGCTTGGTGCAAGATCGGGGCTGTAGGGTAGATGAGGGAAATTTTCCCATTTGAAGTAATTAAGGAGCTCTTTAGTGCAGTTTGCTGTGTGAGGTTGCGGATTTTCATGCAAAAACAAAATTTTTGATGTCAGCTTTCCTCACTGTTTCTAAGGCTGTCCAAAGTTTGACAGTACCGGGCAGAATTTACGGTTACTCCAGAGTCGAGAAAATCAATAAGATGCTCACTTTGCCTATCCCACAACACTGTCACCATCAACTTCCTTGCTGACAAGGTTTGCAAACATTTTCTTGGTTTTTGGGGGAACCTTGGGGGTGCTCTGTAAGCATTTTGGGCACCCATCGTGCACAAAGTTTGTGGTAGCCTGGCTTTTGAGTGACAGTTTCAAACAACAAAGTCTGTGAAACTTGTGGAAAAGAAAGTGAAAGCTTCATCATTGTGAAGTGGTGGGTTTCACGAATTGTTTCATCAACTTTAGCGACAAGATCGTTAGTCACAGTGCTCGGGCGTCCACTCTTCTCTTCATCATGAACATTGGTTCAGCCATTTTTAAACTGAATGCACCATTTCCGGGTGGAACATTCACTCATTACATTGTTTCCATACACTTCACACAGTTCATGATAAATTTCTATAGGTTTTAGGCTTTTTGCCAACAGAAACCATATCACAGACCACATCTCACAACTGGTGGAATTTTCGATTGCAGCACACATTTAAAATTTGAATATCAAAAAAACCAGATGGGCAGAGATTTTCCCACTGTCATGGATGGATGCCGACTGATCTGCCCAGCATGCACATACCAAACTATACGCAATCGGCATGCACCTAGCGGCGTCAGATGGAAACGTTCCCTACTTTCTGAATAGCCCTCATATTAGGCAGGTGTACCAGTTTCTTTGGCTCTTCAGTGTAGAAAATAAGTATACCTATTGCAGTTCTCTGGGGCTCTTTTGGTGATACCCATGTGTCTGATGATCACTTGCCATTGAGGACAACATACTGGGTTCTTTTACTTATGAGGTCTTTGAGCCACTCACACACCAGGAAATATATTGCATATGCTTGTTCCTTCATTAAAATTCTACACATCAACACGAATACTCATTTTGTTGTCATTACCCAAAATGATTTTAAAAATTGAAATTCAATGTTATCTCTTCTGCCTTAACTGATCTTTACTCCTCTCTCTCCCATGTCGATTCCTATTTCTCCTTCCATCACATCATCAGGTAAGTCCCCCCCGCCCAACCCCTCCTCCCCACCCCCTCACCTCAGCATCTAGCTGTGGAATTCCCATTGCACTCTTAATGTTAGGTCCTTTGCTTTTTATTTTACTGAAGGTTATTTTAACTTTTCTGTATCCTAAGTCAGTCCTTCAGACAACCATTGCTCTTTTGATTTCTTCACATTTACTATTCATTTCATTCCTAATTGACTTGTATTGCTGTATTCCTAAATTTCATTGAACATTTTTGTGCTTCATTCTTTAGTTGATCATCCGAAGATTTCTCCTGTTACCCACGTTTTCTTCAGTTTTCTTCCTTGTAACTATGTTTTTCTTTCCAACATCTGTGATTGTACTTTTTGGACACATCCATTCCTCCTCAGCTGAACTGCCTACTGAGTTATTTCAGTATCTTTAGTGTCAGAACTTAAAGTGTATCTCTTCAGTCCTTAGTACTCCAGTATTCCACTTCTTTGCAAACTGTGCCTTCCTGAGCAGTCTCTTAAACTTCACCTTACTCTTTGTCATTATAAAATTGTGATCTCTGTCTACATCTGCTTATGGGTATGCCTCAGAATCTAGTATCCGATTTTGGAATCTCTGCTTGACTGTGATGTAATCTGACTGGAATCTTTCTGTATCTCCCAGCCCACCTCAGGGGCTCAGCATTCGTTTGCTGAGTGTGGGCTTGGCGATCCCTGGGTTCCCGAGCTGGGGACTGGTAAGCGCTGCCAGCCCTCCGTCACTGTAAGCTCTGGGCATTCTTCAGTGACCACCGTATGGTGCAGCGGTGGAACATTCTGTTTTGGAGAACAGGGTTCTTGGCTTCACTGCCTGGACCGTGAGGAAAGTACACATCTCAAAAAAACACTCAACCTCAAGGTGTGCTACATGCTGAAGATGTGAATCTCTGTTGAAGTAAAATAGTCTCTAGCAGGCAACTTCTGGGGCACCTGCTGCCCCACCCCCCCCTTCCCCCAGTTGTCAATCGTTGTTTCCCAAGTGTCTCATGGGATCCCTGTTGAACCGTCTCATCAAACTCCTGATGGGACGGGTGTACAGTCAGGTAGAACCTACACCCACTCCTACAAGTGTGCCGTCAGGTAGTACCTACACCCACTTCTCAAAGAGAGCTCAGTTGGTCAGTCCTCCTGAAAAGAAGTCTCAGAACCATAATAACAGGGCATTAGTGTGCCATAACATTTTCATTGTAACCAAGCGAACAGGGGGAACATCTGAGAAGATATCCTGGGTCTGTATTCACAATGTGTTGGAAGGTAGAACACTTTTAGTTGAAACTGCTAACTCAAACCAAATATCTGAGCTCCCAGGCTGTAATGTCCGAATGACTATAGAGTCGATAACTACAGTGTCAAGGCTGAGTTGCATAACACCTTTACCTTTAGTAAGGGTGTGGTTACCTGCTCTAATATAATGGAGATGGACTTCACAGAGTTACGTGAAGAATGGAGAAATATGGGCATCATGGAAGTGCGGAACTATATGAGGAGAGTTAATGGCAAATTCGGAAAATCAGCAACATTTCTTCTCACGTTCAGTACTCCAGAATTACCTGAACGTGCCCTTGCAGGCTGTATCCGTCTTAAGGTTTGTCTGTTTGTTCCTAACCCATTGCAAAGCTACAAACGTCAGAGATTTGACCATACTGTTATGGGTAGTAATGGGAAGGCTACATATGTCAATTGTGGAGGCTTGGCTGATGACTAAGGCAATTCTTGTACACTTCCTCTGAAATGCATAAACTGCTGCAGGAATTGCCCAGTGTGAAGCAGAAAGTTTGAGGTTTACAATGAGGAAAGTAAAATTCAGGAGTTGAAAGTAAAGGATGTGAAGCTAAAAAGCTTTCAGGGCTATGCAACCACCAGTTACTGCTACATCTTTTGCATCAGCCCTTACGATGCCAGTCCCTAAGTGTGATGCCTCCACACAACCTCAGATGACAGATTCAAGTACGAGCACATGCAATTGTTGGTGTACCTGTGGGGGAAACACGCCGGTTGAAACTGGAGTAATTTGGAAGCTGTCAGCAATAGGCTTACCACCTAAACCACATACCCTAACCCAACATAAGAAGCCAACTAAGCCATCCCCACAACCCAGGCAACTGCCTTCTCCCATCAGTAAAGAAAAAAACCCTTCGAAAAATAGTTCCAAGTCCAAGAAAGTGGTAGTTAAACCTTCGAATCTGAGAGCTCTCTCCCTTTCTGATGGGGACTAAGCTCTTGAGGATATGGACTTCTAATCGGAGGAGATGGAGGGCAAGGAAATGGCTAATGTTCCCCCTGACCCCTCCATTAAATCACTGCTTCAGAAGGAGAAAGACTAGAACAACCATTGCTAACCAATGGTTTCCACTGGGACTTCTGTGTTGCTGTGGAATTTGAATGGATACCACTCATATTTGGAAGAATTGCAGCTACTGGTTCATGAGAAACTGTTCTGCATCATGTCTTTTAGCCGTTCTCCTTGTTCGCTGTCCGTCTTCATCCCTTCACGGCATGTGTTCCTGTTTCTATGCGTTTGGGTGCTAATGCCCACGCTGTTTAGTGCCCAAAAAGCTCAAACCACACACACACTGTTCTGCATCTGCTTACAAGAAATGTATCTTAAAGTCAATGACACACCTGCACTATAGGGCTACCACACATACAGAAAGGATGATACTACTGGAGACAGGGCCAAAGGTGGAGTGGCTGTTTTCATTGATGACTCATGCCACTCCTCTCCTGTCCCTCTTACTATGACCGTGCAAGCAATTGCTGTGAAACTACTTGCTCCCTTTAATATTACAGTGTGTTCTTTGCATGTTCCCCTTAATGATGCTTTGGATGCAGATGCACTGGCAGAACTCTACCGGGCACTCCAACCCCCATTCCTCCTTGCACCTTCTGTGGGACTTCAAGCTCCAGGGATTGTATGATCAAGTGCCTCGTCCATTCTGAGAATATCTGCCTTCTGAATGTGGGTCATATGAAACACTTTTCCTCAGCTACAGGGTCTTTTACACCCATTGACCTTTGTTTTTGTTCCACAGTTATTGAGGACTCAGTTCAGTGGGAAGTGGCTCCAGATTTACTTTCTAGAGACCACTTCCCAGTGTGGATCCATCTGCCAACTAGGATGGTGGGCGAGAGGAGACCATGTGGATGGATGATACAAAGGACAAATTGGTTACAGTACAGTTGATAGGCTATTTTTGGACAAAAGGATTTTGCACAAGAGGCGGTGGCCTATATCACTTGTGAGATCCAATGGACTGCTGCAGAGTCCATCCCCAGATCTAGTAACCATCTCAGACGACGGCCTGTACCATGGTGGAATGACGACTGTTGTTTGGCAATCAGGGCCAGATGATCTGCTCTGCGGAACTTCACTGTCCAACTACAGACAATCTTCATATCTTCAGGTCTGCAAGAGCATGTGAGGCGAGTGATCAAAGAAACAGAAGGCTTCCTGGAGCAAATTCACAACTTCCACTGCGCAAGTTTGGGAATCAGTAACATGGATTTCAGGCAAGGGTAGTACACATCCCCTTATGGCCTTATCAAGTAATGGGGTCTTGGTGAACACACCAGAAGACATGGCTCAGGTTTTAGTTGAACCCTTCTTTACTGTTACTGTGTCATCCAGATGAGCTCCTGCTTTTCAGGTGTTCGGTAGGACTGCAGAGATGAGGAAGCTCAATTTCTTCTCACATAATGAGGAAGTCTACAACCTTCCATTCTTCATGTGGGAACTGGAATCAGCTTTGCCTGCAGCCGAAAACACTGCTCCAGGACCTGATGAGATCCATTACGCCATGCTTCTCGTCTGTGCCCTGAAGCAAAAGGACAGCTCCTCTCTTGTTTCAATCAGATCTGGTTTGATGGACAGTACCTCACAACCCGGAAGGAGGCAATATTAATTCCATTCTGGTAACTATGCGAAGACCGTAGTGCCCGTAAAAGTTACCAGAGTGTTGGTCTTTCTAGTTCCATGAGTAAGATTCATGAACGCATGGTCAACCGCCTCCTCTTCTGGCTGCTCGAATCCCGAGGTCACCTGAGCCACTCCCAGTGTAGTTTCAGGCACTACCATTCCACCCTTGACAACTTAATTCTACAGGAGTCCTTCTTATGCCAAAACAATTTCTTTTGTGTACTTCTTGATCTCAAAAAAGTATGTGGGACTATTTGGAGGTACAACATCCTTCGCCAACTTTATGAATGGGGACTACATGAACACCTGCCGCTTCTTATTCAGACCTTTCTCAAGGACCAGCGTTTTCCATTTCATGCTGGTGATGCCATGTCTGACTGCTTTGTTCAGGAGAATGGGCTTCCTCAGGGCAGTGTTCTCAGTGTCACATTGTTTGCCATCACTGTCATTTTCTCTGCAGTCAGGAGCCCTGTCAAATGCTCTTTTTGTGGATGACTTTGCCATCTTCTACTCTTCCTCTGATCTTACAATGATGATGAGGCAGCTACAGCTGACCATTAGGAGCCTGGAAGCCTGGGCCAGGGCAACTGGTTTTTGGTTCTTACCCAAGAAGACTATGTGTATCACTTTTAACCGTGCTCGTCGAAGTTTTAACCAACCAGTGTTCACAATGGGGGACTATATTTTATATTTTCAAGACACTGCGTGCATTTTGGATTTATTATTTGAGTCGAAATTGACTTGGCTCCCATAAATGAAAGATCTACGAACAGAGAGCTTCGAGTCATTGAATATTTTGAAATGCCTTAGTGGAAAAACATGGGGAGCTGACAACCCCATCTCCTGCAGTTTTACTGGGCATTTGTTCAATCACACTTAGATGGTGTCCACCATGAGGGCATTCGAATATCGACTGGAGCCTTTTGTACGAGCCCAGTTCAGAGGCTGGTGAACCAGCACTCTGGATTCGGCGACATATCCTTTTGGCTTGACAGGTGCTGAAAATCTTGGCATCACCTCAGTCATTGACCTTTAGTTCAGTGGTCCAATCCACCTTTCAATGGCTGTTCAGGAATTGGTCCCACGCGACCAGGCCATTTGGGATATGTGCTATGGACTGTCTCAAGGGTATGGATCCATGAGGCATCAAAATATGCAGCCATTGGTGGAATGCATTGCCTTGTTGACGTCTTCAAAGACCAGAGTGATTTTAAGCTTGACATAGTACAAGAAAACTTGTACTCCAAATTTTGTTTTTACAATTTTGTTTTTGTCCATATTAAGTATGTACTACTGTTCTATTGTTGTTTAAACAGATGAATCCCACCATGTGAATGATCTCAGCTGTTCTACTGTTTTTCCTGATAGGGTTTTTAAAGTGTGTCTTCCAAAACAATTTACAAATTATGATGTGGAACTATGTGGCATTCTAATGGCACTAGAGAGGGTTCATAGACATCACCAACAAGGTTTCTTGTCTGTTCTGACTCTCTTAGTGTACTGCTAGCACTTCACCAAATGTATGCAGTAGAAACACTGTTTCAGCTCATCCATGACTCCAACACAGTGGCAAGGAGGTGATCTGCTGGGTACCTGGCCACATTGGGATAGAGGGCAATGACATGGCCGACAAAGCCGCCAAGGAAGCACACTGGAATGGTGCAGTCCATCATCTGATTTTCTGAAAGACGCATTGTGCATCAGTCGGAGACAGAATAGTTGCAGGTGACAGACAACAAACTGTGGTCACTCAAATTGACCACAAAGGCTTGGTGGATTTTGTGCCAGCCTTGCTGCTGGAAGGAGGTTCTGCTTACCAGACTCCACACTGGGCATAGCCCTTTAACACATGGCTTCCTCCTTCAGTGGGAGGCTCCACCATTCTGTGAAGTTCATGGCTTGCCTCTTGCAGTTCAGCATACTGTGGCTACATGTATCCTATATCCTAATATTAGGGTAGTCCTCAGTCTCACTGGAGAACTGCCCACAATCCTCGCAGATACCGATTCCAGTGTTACAAGGGTAGTGGAATTTTGTGCACTGTCAGGCCTCATCCCTAAACTGGTGAGGAAAGGCAGCAGACTTAAATACGTTATAAACTGCTCTGCATGTGGGGACAGCCTACATCCGCACCCATGAGATTTGCATGCTGACTTTTTGTCAGGGTGCTGATGACCACATCGAGCACCCCCTCAACCCAAATCATCATCATCATCATCATCATCATCATCATCATCATCATCATCATCATCTCCCAGCCTTTTCCAAGTATACCTACTCATCCTGTCATTCTTAAACAGAGTATAAGAAATAAAAGTGCATAATAAATAAAAAATAAAAACTACTAATAGCTGAAATACATTGCAGAACTTAATTAATATTTCTCCTCTCTCATTCCTATTACCAAGCGTATATCCACTTTCTTCACACTTCTCCCCCCTAAAACTGCATTCCAAATTTCCAGAACTGCTGGACTTTCCACTCCCTTTATGTAATGAATCACCTTTTCAACTCCTCACATACTTCATCTTCTGCTTGCAGCGTTGCTGGCCGGTGTGGCCGAGTGGTTCTAGGCGCTTGAGTCTGGAATCGCACGACCGCTACGGTCGCAGGTTCGAATCCTGCCTTGGGCGTGGATGCATGTGATGTCCTTAGGTTAGTTAGGTTTAAGTAGTTCTAAGTTCTAGGGGACTGATGACCTCAGATGTTAAGTCCCATAGTGCTCAGAGCCATTTGAACCATTTTGCTTGCATTGTTGCCTTGTGTACCTGGACTGTTGTTGGTGTTAGTGTGCTGTAGATTCTGATGACAGCAACCTACCTTCCTATTCATAGTGAATCCTACTTGCGTTATACCATTTTCTGCTGCTGCTGCATTTAGTTTCACTCGGCCCCACTGCAACTAGATCAGGATCTACACCAGGTTGGATTAAAGGAAGACATCGAAACAATTCAGAAGTGGGCTGCTAGATTTGTTTTGTTAAATTTTAACTAGACACAAGTATTTTGATTATACTGTGGGAACTCAGACGGGGATAACTGGAGTGAAGGTGATGTTCTTTTGGAAGAGCACCATTGCGAATATTTAGAGAACTGGTATTCACAGTTGACTGCAGAATGATTGTATTGCTGCCAATGTAACATCACTTAAAGACACATGAAGATAAGATTGGAGAGATTAGGAATCATACAGATGGATATAAACAGTCATTTTTCACTTGCTCTTCTAACAAGTGAAACTGGAAAGGAAATGATTAGTAGTGATACAGGATACCCAAGATCATGCACCATATGTTGGCTTTGTGGAGTATGGATGTAGATGTAGAATGTATGAGACTGGAGATACACGATGAGACTTCTGGAAAAATACTGTCTATATAGTTCCAAAGATACCAAGAGCTGACAAGTGTGACAATTATCACACAGTCAGCTTAACATCTCATGCATCCAAGTTGCTGACATGAATAATATACAGAAGAATAGAAATGAAAATTGAGAGAGTGTTAGATGAAGATCATCTTGCCATTAGGAAAGGTAAAGGCACCAGAGAATCAGTTCTGATGCTGTGGTTGATAATGGAAGGATGACTGAAGAAAAATCAAGACATGTTTGTAGGATTTGTCAAGCTGTAAAAAATATTTGACAATGTAAAATGCTGCATGATGTTAGAAATTCTGAAAGATTATGGGTAACATACAGGGGAAGATGAGTAATATACAACATATAAAAGAACAAAGAGGGAACAATCAGACTGGACTACCAAGAGCAAAGAGCTCGGATTAAAAATGGTGTAGAACAGGGATGGAGTCTTTTGTCTCTACCGTTCAATCTGTACATCGAAGAAGCAATGACAGAAATAAAAGAAAGTTTGAAGAGTGCAATTGAAATCCAAGGTGAAAGGATATCAGTGATATGATTCAATGATATTGCTATATTCATTGAAAGTGAAGAAGAATAACAGAATGGAATAAACAGTCAAATGCGTACTGAATATGGATTGCAAGTACAGTGAAGAACACAAAAGTAATGACAAGTAGCAGAAATGAGAACACCAAGAAACTTAACACTAGAATTGGGGGTAATTATGTAGACAACTGTAAGGAATTCTCCTTCCTAGGTGGCAGAATAACCGATGATGGACAGAGCAAGGAGGACATAAATGCAGACTTGCACCAGCAAAGAGAGCAATCCTCACAAAGAGATGTCAAATGCAAGCCTTAAATTGAGGAAGCAATTTCAGAATGTACATTTGGAGCACAGCACTGTATGGTAGTGAAAAATGGACTGAGTAAAAATGGGAACAGTAGTGAAACAAAGCTTTTTAGAAGTAGTGTTACAGACGAATGTTGAAAATGAGGTGGACTGATCAGGTAAGAAATGAGGTTATCTGCAATGTCTGTGAGGAAAGGAGTATATGCGAGCTCTGACAAGAAGAGGGGATGGATGATAGGACATCCATTAAGACATGAGGGAACAACCTCTACGGCACAAAGGCACTATAAAGGGTAAAAACTGTAGAGGAATACAGAGACTGGAATGCATTAAGTGAATAATTGAGAATATAGGTCACAATTCCTACTCCATGATGAAAATGTTGGCACAGGAGAGGAATTTATAGTGGACTGCAACAAACCAGTCACAAAAGAAGACATGATGTTTTACTGTTTACTAATAAAGAAATCGTGTTCTACAGCAGTAATACGTTGATTTGTTGAGCTCTTTGGCAATTTTTTCTGCTTATATCTATATTAAATTTGGTAAAAGGTATCCAGTAGACTACCCAGACAGCTCTCTCATTACTAAACTATGCTCCTGTATGTAACATTTGTTATTGTAGTTGCAATGAGTATGTGAAAGCTATAATGTCACAGTTTCACCAAACTTATAAATTTCTGTTTTACTCTGCTTTTCCTACATCTACAACTAAATCTACATTCATTATCTGAAAAGCCACTGTGAAACACTAGAATTGGGGGTAATCAAGTAGACAACTTTAAGGAATTCTGCTTCCTAGATGGCTGAATAACTGATGATGGACAGAGCAAGGAGGACATAAATGCAGACATGCACCAGCAAATTTGAGTCACTATTTGACAGCATAACAAAGAGAGAACGTAATTCTTTAGTAACTTCTACAACAGCAACTAGCCGGAGCCGGTGCAAGACAGTATAAAGTGTATTCACTGACTGCAAGCTGCTGGCTTCCTGCCACAGGTAACTGAGATGCTATCCTCTGTCGGATGCCTCTTGTGGAAATGCCTGTAGCTGCTTAATGGTGTGCTGTTACATACACTGAAGAGCCAAAGAACTGGTACACATGCCTAATATCTTGTATAGCCCCCACAAGCACACGAAAGTGCTTCAACATGTTGTGGAATGGACTCCACTAATATGTGCAGTAGTGCTGAAGGGAACTGACACCATGATCCTGCAGGGCTGTCCATAAACTCGTAAGAGTATGAGGGGGTGGGGATCTCTTCTGAACAGCACATTGCAGGGCATCGCAGATATGCTCAACAATGTTCTGGGGAGTTTGATGGCTAGTGTAAGTGTTAAACTCAGAAGAGTGTTCCTGGAGCTACTCTGTAGGAATTCTGGATGTGTGGGGTGTCCCATAGTCCTGCTGGAATCGCCAAGGCCCATCATAATGCAGAATGGAATGAATGGATGCAGGTGATCAGACAGGATACTTATGTGTGTCACCTGTCAGAGTCTTTTGTGTATGTATTGGGGATCACATAGCACTCCTAATGCTCATGCCCCACACCATTACAAAGCTTCCACAATCTTGAATGGTTTCTTGCTGACATGCAGAGTCCATGGATTCCTGAGATTGTCTCCATACACATACACATCCATCTACTGAGTACAATTTGAACTGAGACTTGTCTGACCAAACATAATGTTTCCAGTCATCAACAGTCCAATGTCGGTGTTGACAGGCTCAGGCAAGGTGTAAAGCTTAGTGTCGTGCAGTCATCAAGGGTAGACGAGTGGGCTTCCAGTTTCAAAAGCCCATATTCAAGATGTTTCACTGAATGGTTTCTTGCTGACACTTGTTGATGGCCCAACATTGAAATCTGCAGCAGTTTGCAGAAGGGTTGCACTTCTGTCATGTTGAACACTTATCTTCAGTCATTGTTGGTCCCTTTCTTGCAGGATCTTTTTCTGGCCGCAACAATGATGAAGATTTGATGTTTTACCGGATTCCTGATATTCACAAAACACTCATGAAATAGTCATAATTCAGAAGTAGTCCTTTGGGTCATAAACTTACTTGCTTAGCGCTCTTTTTGTTGTGCCTGTCTGCAACCCAACGTCTCCAATTTTCATAATATTGTCATTATTTCATCTTGGGTTTTCTGTAACTTAATGTTGGTTGCAGAAATCTTGAGAAATCTTGTAAAGGAGGCTTTTAGGGGGATAATTTGTGTTTGTCTTCAAATTTGTTCGAAATCAGAATTTTTCTGCATATCTGTGATGCTCACCCATGAATCAAACAAACTTGCGACCCTTCATGCTTCTTTTCTTTAAGTATATTTAATATCCCCAGGTATATAGTATACTTTGGTATGCATCCATAACAGTTGAGCCATATTCTAAGACAGGATTTACGACTGTTCTGTGCGTGGCCGCCTTCACTGCATTTTTCGTGTATTCTGTAAAAGAACTGATGTCTTCCACCTGCTGTATCTGTGCTTGAGCCAATGTGATCATTTCATTTCTTATGCATAACAACTTCTTTCATGAGTTGACTGCGTCCAGTTGTGACTCTTTAATGGTGTTGTAGCCACAGGACATGATTCTTTTTGTAAAGTAAATAATATTTCATTTATTTGCACCACATTGAATTCTTATCAAGATCTGACTGGATATTTGGAAAAATGTTTTCAAATAATACTTTTTTGTAGATAACTGCTTCCATTTCCTTCATTGAGACATCAAATGTTCCTGCTAGTTTTTTTCCTCTCTTAAAATTCTATATGATATAGAAATGATATATGATATATATGATATATATATATATATATATATATATATATATATATATATATATATATATATATATATATATATATATATATATATATATATATATATGATATAGAAATTATGTATACTGACATACTTTGACTTTCAGTTGTTCAACAAAAAGTACTAAATAGTATCTTGTGAGTAAAAATAAATAAATATAAAAATTACTGCAGTATGACACACACACACACACTCTCTGCAATGACAGACACCTGACTGGAAATGGAGGAAAAAAGGTCCTCTTTAACATGTCCAGAAATGGACACTTTGCATGCAAAGTGAACACATCATCCTCTAACAGAATAGAAAGCTGCATCACATTCACATTATAACAGATGTTCAAAGTAGTCTAGATGGGATTCAATGTGTGCCTTCACATTTTGCATCATGGATTTCTGCACTCTGTTGCACATTCTGACCTCTTTCCAAATAGCGTCACACATGAAGTGAACATGCTGTTGAAGGGTCTGCACATCAGTAATTGGTTCAGCATACACAATGATTTTCAGATGCTTCCAGAGGTAAAAATCCACGGGGTTTAAGTCTGGTGATCTAGCAGGCCAAGCTGCAGGGCCTCTGCATGCTGTTCAATGTATGGGGAATATGTTGAGGTGTTTGCAAACTCTCATGTGGAACTGTTTTGGTGCTGCATCATGCCACAGCCACATAACCTGTTGTATTATCAAAGGCACATTCTCAAGCAGTCCAGGTGGAGTATTCAACAGGAGCTCCAGGCAGCAGTCACTGAAATGACTTTGTGCTGGGCAGCATGCTCAACAGCAGGGTAGTCCACTTGTTTCTTGGCCACAGTTTGTAAGTATTTAACGTTTTTGATGACTAAGAATGTGTGAATTCTATGTGCGAACTCCCCACTTCTCTTACATGAGTTGACTTACTTGGGAATGCACAGCGATCTTCTCCTCTGGATAGCCAGCTTCTGGAATCTCTACAAACTTCTTCTCTGAAGAATGATGCTAGTCACTGGAACCTTTAAGACTCTATCTCTCTTTGTGAAATAATGAGGCACTTGAAGAACACTTTTCAACAACTATCAGTATATTTGAACTTCCACAAAGAACTAAATTCACACTTCTCACATAAATAATTGACTTCTTGTAAGTCACTCATGTTGTCTCACATTAGAAACAATTAAGTTACATGTACAACAGAGTTGGCTTGTTAACAATGACTCTATTATACAGGAATCATACACATCTTGCCTCCAGCAAGTTCAAGTTAAAAGTTACTAAAAATCTTTTTTCACTCGACTGTTCTTTCATCACTAACAATAGTCACAGTTACAAAGCAGCACAGAATAACACAGAAGTTCCTTGGTGCTGCCATGTGCTTTCATTAAGACTTCCATGGACCGACCGACAAGTACTTGTTGGTGCCGTTCAACTGCCGTGTCTACCGTCTTCATACGATAAACATCAAACCTGCACACACAGACAGGTGATGCGCAGTAGATAGGGTACCTTCCTCCCACTCACATTTAAAATAGCATGTGTTTGAGACGGTGAAAGGCTGAGTGATTCTATAATTTGCGCAGAAATTCTTGGCAAAATACTACATATCCGCCCCACCCTCAGATCGGACGCGTGATATTTCATACATAATCATTCTGTAAATAACATCACTCAACAACATTTCATATCATAACAATATACTTGTTTCTACATACATCTTTCACTCCAACAACAATCTTTTATTTTTTCTAGAACAATCTTTAGCTGAGCGTTCCTTTATTCTGTTCTTATTTCACCTTGACATCAAGACCTGAACATTTTTCCATGTTTTTAGTCATCTTTTATAATATTTAAGAATTGTGAGGACTCTTTCCTTATTTCCAGTAGTAAACTGCAGGTATTCATGACACTTGAGTATTCCATTTTCTATTTCTATCCTCTGTACTACCTTTTCTTTAGTATGTACTAGCTTCATTATCTGTTGTAGTTTGGAGAAACTCTGGGCAAATGAAAGTGTTCTTTTTGACACTCGTTAACTTACATAGAATGTAATAATGCTCGTTGTGCATAGAATTAAAACTTTCCAGAATAATCCCTACAAAATTTTGTGACTTTCGTCACGATACTGGCCCTTTTCCCTGTGATGAGTACCTATACCGTGCTTGTGGGTTGATCTTATGAGAGCACTTCCTCTTTCTATTCTGATAGGTATGCCCCTTTATAAAAAATTCCTATTTTTTCTGGCCACAGGTCGTCCTGTCTCCAAGTAGGTATGCCTGCCCCATATACTTCGCCAATCCCAGGTATGCTCCCCTCATCCTGTCTGAGTAGGCCTCATAGTTCATTACCCCAGTATACGTTCCTATGTATACTATAATTAAGTATTTTCTGGTAAAGATACAAATCTACTCTACCCTTCACATATTCTTCTTAATACTTCAACTAATCCCTAGAGTCCTTCTCTACTTATCAACTTCTATACTTCCAGTACACACCACACCTGTATACACTATTCAGTAGATAATATGATTACTTAGGCTATTCGAGTACCATTATCCTACAATTCGTCACTTTATCAGAGTATTTCTTATACTGACTTTTCTTAGATGACTACCATGACCAATTCCACTCTTGCTAGCATTTTTTTTTTTTTTAATTTTTTTTTTTTTTTCGTTGTCTTCACCCACGCCTCTTTCTTATGTATACTTGATGTAGAATCATCCTAGTTTTTAGATATTTATGTATGTGTAGGGCGTGCATATTTTCTTATGTACGCACATTCTTTACCCCACAACGCCTGGCGGTTCTCACATAGCAACAGGTTTCTAGTCTGTAATTTCAGTGTTTGTGTTTTAATGTCTTCTTGTGTGTATGTGGATGTGTGTTCGTGTAGTCTGATTCTTCAGCCTTCTTGTCAAAAGATAAGATGTTGGTTATTAGAAACTACGGAAACTAGGAAGGACTTCTGCGATACAAGTAGGTGAATATGGAAAGAGGGAAAAAATAGATAGGTCCTCAAATGAGAAGTAAGAGAGGAAATAAATAGAAATGGTTGCTAAGATCGAAGAAGAGAAAGAAGATAGCCCCAGAGACGGGAAACCCTTCCCACCCCCCTTCACCAGGATTCCTACCCCTCAAGTCCTTGAGTGAGACGCCAGAGGAGATTTGGTGTTAAATCATCTCCTACAGCACGGACATTCTCACCTTCACCCTCGAGGCAAGGGCTGTCTGGAAGGTGTGATGTGTGTTTTGTGTTAGCCATGGTTTATTTGCTCTTGTAAACCATGCTTTTATCTACAACACCCACCTCTTTCAAGCTTAATACAAACCCTCCCATTTATATTACATCTCACAAAAGGTATAACATATTCTATACAAAATAGAAATCTATATTAGTTGTTCAGCTAGTCAGACAATATTATATTTTCAACAAACATAATATTCCATTCAGTTTACTTTATCTATCTATCACTTTTTACCTGTAATTCTCTAGGATTGTTTTTTATTTGACTGTCATATTGTGTTTCCTAAATATAAGATTACAGGATAGTTCAGGATTTTAGCAATAGATGACAGAATAATTTATGATTTCAAAGGAATTTGGTGCAGGAAAACTATTTTGGAAGAAACACTGAAAACAACTCGGGATCTGACAGTCGTCACTCCAACCATTAACTCAGAATGTTAATGTCCCTGGGGGATATATGACTCCGCCCGGATCCCATGGATCTGATATTAGTTTTTCCTGGCACTTGCAGACCAAGACTTCTCTTTAAACTTCTTCTGGAAATCTCCCCAAGAGGAAAAGTTCTCAGTATTTACAGTTCCCCATTCGGAGGCTTCTCCTAGAAGGTAACCCACAGCAAATTCAATCTTTTTAGAGTTCTCCCAATTTTTTTTGCAAAGATTGGTCAAACATTTTCAAGAAATGTGTCAGGTGCACATCTCCATCGGGCTTGAATTTAGGGAATTGTCTCAATAACCCTTAGTTCACTCCCCATTGCAAATCAGTAACTACTTCACTGGTTAACACAACATTGGATGAAGTTACCCATTTTTCCACTTTATCCTGGATAAGTTTAAATTCTTTCCACAAGTCATCTATAATCTTTCGGGTATCTGAAAGTTTGGAAGTAACAATTGGCAACACGTTCCCGGATGTCATTTTCTCGGTGACTTTTCAATCTATGTTCCCTTCAGATTTTTCCTTCAAACTACTTATATTTACTATATGAGAGTTTGTTATCTTCTCTTGGAAGCTTCTTTCTACATTATCCACCCGCGTACTTACACCTGTAATGTGCGATTGGATTATTGACATTAACTTATCTTGATGAATTCTTCTCGGGTTATCAGCCAGAAGATGATGGGTACAAAACTCATTGAAACATTGCGACAAGACAACACCACCACTCGGCTAATAACCCATGAAGAATTCATCAGTGGAATATGCTGAGAAAGACTGCAATCACATATTAACTTATCTTGCTTTTCAAAACTCACTATTCAAGCATGCAATCCCTGCTTTACAGCATGAAACTTAATATTGCGTACATTTTCAAATGATCCTAACTTTTCATTGATTTATGATTCTACAGTATTACATTTTCCCTCAATATCAAATTCTAACCTTCTTCCTAAATGTTGTAATTGATCATTCTGTTTCAGACTAAAGTCAGTGAACAGTTGATTTACACAAATGTCCAATGAATTGGTTAATTCTTTCTTTAAGTCTAATTTCAAATCCTATACTTTACTATTCAAGGTGTCAAATGCAATCTTTAAAGCATGTCTTCACGTAGATTACCAAATTCTTTGCTCTGTGAGTCGACTTTAGCATTTAACAATCCTAAATTCGTTGTTTGGACATTCAGCTGGGACTTCTCAGAGTCTAGTTCTCTACTTAAAGTCCAACTCTGTGCGTCTAGTTTTTCACTTAGAGCAGCATTTACAGAGCCTAACTTAATATTAATATAAGATATTCATATAAAATTAATATTAAAAATCCATGGAGAAGAAATAAAAATTTTGAGGTTTGCCGATGACATTGTAATTCTGTCAGAGACAGCAAAGGACTTGGAAGAGCAGTTGAATGGAATGGACAGTGTCTTGAAAGGAGGATATAAGATGAACATCAACAAAAGCAAAATGAGGATAATGGAACGTAGTCGAATTAAGTCGGGTGATGCTGAGGGAATTAGATTAGAAAATGAGACACTTAAAGTAGTAAAAGAGTTTTGCTATTTGGGCAGCAAAATAACTGATGATGGTCGAAGTAGAGAGGATATAAAATGTAGACTGGCAATGGCAAGGAAAGCGTTTCTGAAGAACAAAAATTTGTTAACATCGAGTATAGATTTAAATGTCAGGAAGTTGTTTCTGAAAGTATTTGTATGGAGTGTAGCCATGTATGGAAGTGAAACTTGGACGATAAATAGTTTAGACAAGAAGAGAATAGAAGCTTTTGAAATGTGGTGCTACAGAAGAATGCTGAAGATTAGATGGGTAGATCGCATAACTAATGAGGAGGTACTGAATAGAATTGGAGAGAAGTGGAGCTTGTGGCACAACTTGACTAGAAGAAGGGTTTGGTTGGTAGGACATGTTCTGAGACATCAAGGGATCACCAATTTAGTATTGGAGAGCAGCGTGGAAGGTTAAAATTGTAGAGAGACCAAGAGATGAATACACTAAGCAGATTCAGAAGGGTGTAGGCTGCAGTAGGTACTGTGAGATGAAGAAGCTTGCACAAGATAGAGTAGCATGGAGAGCTGCATCAAACCAGTCTCAGGACTGAAGACCACAACAACAACAACAACTACTTAATATTCTGGACATTCAAAGCTTCCCTCTAAGCATTTGAGTTAGAATGTAATGAGTCTATCTTAAGATTCTGAGCTCCGATTAGATTTACTAACTCAGACCAGTCAGGCCCTTCTTTAGTAATTCTCATAGCCCTGGCTGATTCTGACATCACTCCAACTTGCTGAACAGGATACATGATTTTAAAGCTTTAGACCTTGTGAGCATTTAAAAATTAACTTTAAGTGTAATAACTACACTAGTAAAGTCCATTAAATAGTTTGTATCACTTCTCGCTAAGGTACTGAAGTTTTGTTTTGTGCTCACCCAGTGTGGAATTCTCGCAGTGTAGGTGAGCAGATGTGACAGCAGGTCAGCACCAGTAAATAGCAACTGGTGCCGGTGGCATCCGATGTTGATTTCTGCATATGCGTCCCCACGAGGCGTCTGAGAGCTGTATACTCCCTACACCAGATCTTCTTAGTCAGCATGATCTCGGCGTATTTCTTCTTAGAGGAACACACTGGAACCTTCTTCAATATTTCTCAATTCAGATTTTTTTCTCTTTTGAATACTCAGTCATGTTCAGAAGTCTCAGAGCAAATTCCTTATCACGTTTGGTTTGGTTGCTATGGCCACATACAACATACACCTTTCTCATTTTTGGCCTTAAAATTCCTGGGTTTTTTTTTTTTTTTTTTTTTTTTTTTTTTTTTTTTTTTTTTTTTTTTTTTTTTTTTTATTATTATTGAGTCCTTTCACACCGGTTGCTATGTTCAAACACTTTTGACAACAAGAATGTGTGAAGTTTGATTGCAACCTTCCCACTTCTTTTACACGCATCGACTTACTTGGTATGTGCAGCCAATCTTCTTCTCTGGATAGCTGGCTATGTCAATCTCCAAAAAAACTTCTTCTCTGAAGAATGATGCTAGTTAAAGGAATATATAAGACTCTCTCTTTACTCATGAAATAAGTAGGTACTCGAAGAATACTTTTAGTTCACTGTCAGTATATTTCAGCTTTCATAAAGAACAAATTGTCATTTATCACATAAATATTTGACTCGTTGTAAGTTGCCCGTGTCATCTGACATTAGATACAATTAAGATACATTTAATGCAGAGTTGGTTTAACATCCACAGAAATCATAAACATGTCTTGCCTCTAGCAAGTCTATGTTAAAAGTTTTTTCACAATTCTGAATCTCAGTTGTTCTTTTGTCACTAACAATAGTCACAATTACAAATAGCACAGAATAACACAGAAGTTCCTTGGTTCTTCTGTGTGCTTTCACTATGACTTCCATAGATGGCCAGACAAGTACTTGCCAGTGCTGTTCAACTGCCGCATGAACCTTTTGCTTGCGACTAATTTCACACCTGCACACACAGACATGTGATGCGCAGTAGATAGGGTTCCTTTCTCCCACTCACATCTAAAATATCATGTGTTCAGGATTGTGGAAGGCTTAGTAGTTCTAGAATTTACACGAAAATTCTCGAAACACTACAAGTGGCCATTCATTCGGGCAAACAGCTTGTTAGTTATCATGCCCAAATAGAATGCAGCACATGGTTGCAGCTTAGCTTGTAGATCACATGACTGGTTTCACCTGTAGCACTGCCTTTATTGGGGTAGGTGATGTTTGTAACTGGACTGGAGTAGGTGGTCATGGGAGCATGTGTGGGACAGGTCATGCATCTATCTCCATTACAGGGATATGAGCCATGAGGTAAAGGATTGGGAGCATGGGTTGTGTAGATATGGACAAGCATATTGCATAGGTTTGGTGGACGGTGGAATACCACTGTGGGAGGGGTAGAAAGGATAGTGGGCAGGATGTTTCTCATTTCAGGGCACGATGAGAGGTAGTCAAAACCCTGGCAGAGAATGTAATTCAGTTGCTCCAGTCTTGGGTGGTGCTGAGTTACAAGAGGAATGCTCCTCTGTGGCCGGACAGTAAGACTTTGGGACGATGTTGGAGACTGGACAGATAAGGCATGGGAGATTTGTTTTTGTACAAGGTTGGGAGGATAACTGCAGTCTGCGAAGGCTTCAGTGAGACTCTGGGTGGCTAGGCTGAATGGAAGGGACTTCTTGGTATGGAACGGAAGTTGTTTCAGATGTTAAGTTGTTTCTCTAGGGGTATGCAGCTGGACCCTTCAATGAAATTCAAGGATTAATTGTGCCTTTGTGGGTCTTCTTTCACTTTGTATGCATATTAGAAAGTTTTGAGTTTATCATCAGTATCTCATAAGGTGGTGTTTTACAGATTTACCTCAAGTGCGGCTAGTTTGGGGAGAGGAGCAGCTCAGTTGGTTGCTTGGCTGCATGTTGTGGTGGCCTGTCTTCAGTAAGTTACTGCGAACTCTATTGGCAGGGTAAGTGCCACCTTGTTTGTTTGCACCAACTCTAAAGTGTTTAGAGAAACCATCAATTCCTGGAATGTGGTCCTTCCCATACATAGATATACCACAGGCAAGTGCAAATTAATTACTGGCACAATGATGTGAAGGATTGGTAGCTCATTAACTCCAAACCAGAACAGGTTCCTGTTATTAGTGAGCTTCACAATATTGTTACAGAACTGCAGGTGAGGATAAATGTGCTAGAGTGGGGGTCTGTTTAATTTAGTGTTCCTGAGCAGGTCATTCCAGCTGGTGAAAGAAGCAGAGCAAGAAAGGAGTGGTATGCAAGCTAGTGATGTTAACATTTTAGAGTTCATTATTTTGTTAAGTTAATCAAATCCAGTTTTGCTTGTATTCCACTGTATCAAGGATCCCTCTGTTGAGAATATACTGGTTACAGTCAGATTTTTATGGTCCTCAGATACATTGGAAGGGCAAACTGTGGATCATAAAATAGATCACGCTGTGATTTTGCAAATGTTGTATGTCCTGTTTCATACGTCTTTGAGTCAAATTATTACTGCTATTTTCAAGAAATGGGGCACACTGACAGGATTGTGGGAGAGAATTGTACCCAAGAAACCATCCATAATGGTTAAGACAGACTTGAAAGATAGGCTTTGCTTCCATATGCAAGAGAATCAGGGAATCTTCAGCAAAATGTATACAGCAAATCTGGGCAGCTAGGACCACTTTGAATATTCATTTCACCAAAGGAGATGGAGTTGTTGAAAGATATTAGGCTTGAAAACCATTCTTGTATGGTATTTTCTGAAAAACTAAGGAAATTTGCTGAGTTGTACATGTTAGTGGCTGAAAGCATCAGGCTAGGTTATGAGAGGTGTGATTATATGGAGACCAGTAAGGTTGAGAGCTCTTTGTAATGGGTGCATGTAGTTAAAGGAAATGTTTTCCATGTGAAACATTTGATATTGTCTGTGATTGACATTCAAAAGGAAGGCTGTCAGGGAGTAATTGACACCAAAGGAAAAGGAAAAGGAATGGTGGGGGGGGGGGGGGGGCAGTTTAGAATTCTCCCAAAAACAGTAACAGGGTGAAGGTGGTGATGAAGCACGAACTTGCCTCTGTGTGTGCGTTTATCACCTAAGAACCTGTGTGCACATTCTTGGTTTCAGGGAGTTTCGTCTCCATTCTTGACTGTAATTGGTAAATGAGAAGTAAGAACCCATGGAAGTTCTCTTCACTGCAGCCAATGACTGAAGCCTGTCGAACTGTCAGTGGTCATCTCTTACCTCTGGTTGGGTGGGTGGGAGCTTATTGCAAGATGGATAATTTATTGAGGACATTAAAATTACTGATATCCAAGGGATTAAACATTCCCCTTCTTTTTGGCTGTGATTATATCCAGTGTATGGAGTTAGTATTGGACTGAAAGGCAGTTTCACGTTAAATTTCAGCTGAACAAATGGTATAAACTTTGCAATCATAGTGAGGCATTAGATTTAAACAACAAGTCCAATGGTTCTGATGAATTTGATCTTTGTGATTTGTCCACTGAAAAAACGCAGCAGTTACTTCAAATGTTCAAACGATTTCCCAGTGTGCCTACTGACAAATTGAGGATTACTGATGAAATCAAGTACTAGATAGTTATCTGATCAGGTACAAGTGTGCCTGGCCCCTCACCAACTGTTGCTTCCTAAAATGAAGATACTGTGTCAGCTTCTTAATGAAATTATGGGTTACGATGTGATTAGGCCATTTACATTGCTGTATGTGTCACCTATGTTTTTGATGCCTAAGCTTACGTTGCATGCAGACCAGTCATCAGTTATAGAGCTGTAGACCAAAAGGTTGTGCTGGAATTGGCCCTCCTATTGAATCTTCATAATTGTTTTACTTCATTTGCTGGAGCATGCTACATATCATCAAACCATATTGATGGGGAATTTCAAACTGGTTGTTGCATTTAGTACTAATTGGAATTTGTGTGAATTTAACAGAATCTCCTTTGATTAGTCAATGAGAGCTGTCATTACTTTCACACTCTTGCATTTGGTTTAGGGTGATCTAAAATCTATGATGATTTACAATTATTTGGAGAGTGTCATCCTGTACAGCAAGACCTTTTCTGAACATGTGAAGCATGTGTGTCAAGTTTTAACAAATCTACAGTGTGCTGGCCTCTCAGTTACACCTAATAAGATGAAACAGCCCAAGCAGGAAATTTCCTTTTTAGGATATTTAGTGACCACAAGTGAAGGTTGAGCTAAGGCGATTAGAGACTTTACGCCCCGCCTTCTCCACACCCCCAAAAATTGCTCATTTTGTCATCAAAGTTAATTGTTTTACAAAATTTGTGTGCAGATTTGCTGAGCTAGCAGCACCCTTGAATCAGCTGTGTAAGAAAGCAGAACCCTGTGATTGGATGAATTGTCAGCAGGCCACTTTTGAAGCATTAAGATCCACATTGATCAATGCTGCAGTCCTAGCTATTCTGAAATTTTATGATCCATTCATTGTTCAAACTGGTGCCTCTCATGCATCACGACCATTTTCTTTCAAGAGCAGGTTCGTGATAGGTGTCCTGTTGCACATATTTTGCAATTATTACCTCCAACTGAAATGAAGTATTCAGTTTGAGCTCAAGGCACTGGTATGCTTTTCACATAAGAAAAGTTTAAATTCTACCTTGATCACTGGTAATTTTGCCTCCAGACTGATAACAAAGTGTTTAGCTTATTGTATGTGTGACCTGGCAAAATTATTCAAATCACAAGCTGTGTGGTGCATATTTCAGCCTTTTGGTTTTCAGTTAAACATGTAAATGGTTCCAAAAATCCAGCTGCAGAAGTATTAAGCCACATGTTAGAAGAGGTGGTGAGACACCCAGGTGATCTTCCGGAAGAGCAATGTGAGCTTAAAGTTTCAGTATATTAATCAAAATACCCTCACTGTTGAGAGATCTTAAAGAAAAGCAAGAGCAGGATTCTGAGCCTCAGGAGATGAGACAAAAACTTGCAGGGCTATTACAAATGATTGAAGCGATTTCATAAGTTCACTGTAGCTTCATTAATTGACATATGGTCACGACACACTACAGATATGTAGAAAAACTCATAAAGCTTTGTTCGGCTGAAGCCGCACTTCAGGTTTCTGCCGCCAGAGCGCTCGAGAGCGCAGTGAGACAAAATGGCGAAAGGAGCCGAGAAAGCGTATGTCGTGCTTAAAATGCACTCACATCAGTCAGTCATAACAGTGCAACGACACTTCAGGATGAAGTTCAACAAAGATCCACCAACTGCTAACTCCATTCGGCGATGGTATGCGCAGTTTAAAGCTTCTGGATACCTCTGTAAGGGGAAATCAACGGGTCGGCCTGCAGTGAGCGAAGAAACAGTTGAACGCAAGCGGGCAAGTTTCACGCATAGTGATGTGAAAGATTCAGTGTTTAAACCTCCTCTACCAAGAAATGTGCCAGAACTGCGAGCTCGCATCAACAATGCTTTTGATCTCATTGATGGGGACATGCTGCGTCGAGTGTGGGAGGAACTTGATTATCGGCTTGATGTCTGCCGAATCACTAAAGAGGCACATATCGAACATTTGTGAATGCCTAAAAAGACTTTTTGAGTTTTTGTATGTGTGTGCAAAGCATTGTGAAAATATCTCAAATAGTAAAGTTATTGTAGAGCTGTGAAATTGCTTCAATCATTTGTAATAACCCTGTACTGGGTTGTCAGTTACACAAGGGCTGCTCTGTTACATAACCTTGGAGGGTCAATTGAATGAAAATCTGTCTTCTCCTTGAATAAGCCCCCACAGCCTTTAAGTATCAGTTAGGAATATTTAAGACAATCAAAAGGATCAAAGATTTTCTGAGTTGAGTTGTCCATCCATAAAAAAGGATGGTGGGCCAATGTGTGGTCTGTAAGACTGCTATACCCAACACTAATATATGAAGAGGGTTTCTTTGCTCCATGCGTTTGGAGAGCCCCATTGATGAAATCTTCATTGATTATGTCAGCCTGTTACTGTGAACTCGGGTAGATAATAAGTATATTTTAGTGGTTATTGATTTCTGTGTTTTTTGTTCATGGTGCCTAGCAAAAGATTGACAGCTGGAGTAAAGATAGGGCATCTCAGTAAAATTTTCTTGGTATTTGGACCACCAAAATCCTTGGTCAGTGACTCTGCTCCATGGTTTGTTTCAGAGGATTGTTTTCGGAATGGAATATCTCATACAACCACTATCCCCAGTTATCCTCAAACATCTATTGCTGAAATGGTAAACAGCAACCTAAAGGTGGCACTAACAACATTTCATTCACAACCCATACCAGGTGGGAAAAGTCCATCCCCTGGCTGAATCTGACATTTAATACCACAACCCATGAGAATCGCAAGGGAGCTTCTGAAACCTTAATATTCACCTATCTAATCAACTATGCATTGTCTTAATTTGTGATTGGTGAATGACCTCCTCCCAGAATGTGTGATGTACACCTGCTTTATTTCTTCGTTGATAGTCCTCAATGTCGACATAATGCATTGTTATACTGGCTGATAAATGGGGGGGTGGGTGGAAGTTCAACACTGACTACTATAAATGATGTAGCCGACAGTTACTCAGTTGCGTTTCACAGTTCTTTTCTTTCACTGTTCACAACTGCCCAGTATTACACAGTTATATGGCCAGTTCACTATTTGTTAACATTTGATAAGCCTCATTAATAGTTTTCAGGCAAACATCAGCATACTGCTACAATAGTTTGCTGTTGAACATCTATGAGCAGTAAATACCTAATAACACAGTTCACAGCCCTTGCAGAATAATAAGGTACATTGACACTATTTCTCAAATAAATTGAACAGACACTGTCATTGTTTTAACCCATCGCCTCTTTGTGTTACTTGAAATAGTACATAATTCTCTTCTGAAAATCAGCTGTGGCCTGTTTGACTCGGGACCAAAAATCTGTCCTTTATGTACCCTCACAATAATAGATATAGAAACTATAAATTGTCTGATATTTAAGATACAGGTATACAATTAAAACATAACTCATTCAATTAACTGAATACATCGAAAAATTCCTTCTTTTCAATGGTTCCTCCTACCACAAAGTTTAGGCTGAATTATTTGTTTGAATAATGAAATTAACAGATATAATTATACAAACAACAGTTTTGACAAACCTGTTAATCATTTTGGAATTAATGAAGGGCTGGCTTTGCTAATATGTTTTCGAATGAAGCCAAATAAATACTTAAAGAAACATAGTAGTTCTTGTTCCAAATGTTTATAATTGGTTCAGAATTTATGTTTGTTTATAAGTCAACAATAGAATTTGTCACAAAACAATTACTGATGTCACCCTTTAACAAAAGATGTTAACCAAGAATGGTCAAAATAAATTAGGAAATTAATGACATACAGAAAGCTAGCACAAAATGAGACCTGGTGCTCTATTTCTTAAGACTGAGGGCCAACCTTACTCTATTATGAAAATGCAGGTTATACTCATGCATGTTAAAGTTAATTAGACAAAAACTGAAAATAAAATGAATTTAAGTAGGCAGATGGCAAAACAGGAGAGGAAGTAAAAAGATTCCAGCTTGCTTCATCAGAAATGGGTAGTCCTGACACTATCCAGGATAATTGCAAGTGAGGTAAAGCTAATATTGACCAGATGCTTCAGAGAGAGGCAGTGCAATATAACAACGGTAGTCATCAAGCCAACTTTTACGTTGGGGATGTGTTCTTTGTTAAGGAAGTTGGTGCAGGGTAAGAGCGATGATAAAATTGTCATCAAGTTGTTAACCCATTGACTGGGGAATTGCAGACTTGGGTAACTACTTACTCCAGTTAGCTGTTGATTCAGAACCTGACTACCAGAAAAAAAAGAATACATCTACATCAGGTGAAGAAGGGTCTTGGTACTAAAGATCATTCTTGTGAACTCCATCCCGGGGTGCTGTAGTTTAGGGGGGGGGGGGGGGGGGAGGGGGGTGATTTTGAGCCATTGTGCCTCATATTGATAGGCTGTATGTGTAATCTCGATGGCTAGCACTTGGCTTGTCATGTGCTCAGAGTGGCATGTGACATATTTCAAAGTTCTGCTGCAGGTGAGCGGTACTGTGGGAAGTCATTCTTCGTTTCAGCAGTGGACAGTGAGCTCCTTGCCTACCAGTGGAAGATGTCAGTGACCATATGCCACTGAACTGCTATCTACCATTGGAAGACTTAAGAGGTCATGTCTGTCTTAGATAGCAGGTTCTTGTCTTGGAGAAAGACCTGCAGTTAGGTTCTGCCTACAGCTGTGCCGGAGTACTCAGTACATTTGAATTTGGTGTGTTGGTGAGCACCTCTCCCAACATTTGGATTGTGGTGTATGTACACCCTCAGCACCACCAACCTGCCCCCCCCCCCCCACCCCCACCCCCCTTCCCCATCCCAGCTCAAACAGCTACCGTTGGTTTGTTATCAACAATTGAAAGTGACTATGTGATTGCACTCTTAAATTGATGGCTACTACTGCAAGTCAAGGCAGATTAGTTGTATTATACATAACTAAATCTGCCACACCTTAGGTTCAATTGGTTATTACTTGGTCAATCTGTGAAGCACTGATGTAACTTCAGAGGCATGGGAAACGAAGGTTATAAGGTATCCTTTTGTATTTCTGTTAATGGATGTAAATGTACGTGTTCATTTTGGTGCACAGCTAGTTGGTCTTGTCAAAGAAAGAGGAGTGCAGGTGGTAATTGACATTGGTTTTGCAATGGTGGATGTGTTTTCTGATGTTGATTTTTAATTTTGTTTCTTGCACAAATGTCAGTCAGTTTGTGTTGATTAGTACCAGGTTCTCATTTAAAAGTTGTTTCTTTAGGGATGTGCACCTAGATCCTTTAATCAAAACTGTCTAAAAGATTGAGCTTTTTATGGGTCTTCTTATACATTGCATGTATGTATCAAAAGGTTTTGAGGTGTCTGTATATGTGTGGATGGATATGTGTGTGTGCGAGCGTATACCCGTCCTTTTTCCCCCTAAGGTAAGTCTTTCCGCTCCCGGGATTGGAATGACTCCTTACCCTCTCCCTTAAAACCCACATCCTTTCGTCTTTCCCTCCCCTTCCCTCTTTCCTGATGAGGCAACAGTTTGTTGCGAAAGCTTGAATTTTGTGTGTATGTTTGTGTTTGTTTGTGTGTCTTTCGACGTGCCAGTGCTTTCATTTGGTAAGTCACATCATCTTTGTTTTTTGCTAAATTATTATTATTATATTCATATAAGATTTCATTCTACAGATTTAGTCATTGAGACCATTTCACCAACCTGTTGATTCAATTATTAATTATACCTATGATAGTACGCTTTCTACAAAACAAGCACTCCCCCCCCCCCAATCCATGGAAATTGTTTGCATTTTGGAGCTAATGAGAGTTACTAATACATTGATAAAAGGTTTTGTAATTCCATTTGTTTTTATTACTAATGTCTTTTATGAAAGTGTTTACATATGTATTACAGACGTAGTATCTAATGTGCTAAATTGGTCAGCCTCCTTTATCTGTTGCCTGGAACCACTGGGCAGATGAGAGTCCTGCTCCATTTATTGTATTGCCATTCAACATAATCAGACCTCTTCTGACGTTTGGATTGTCTTAAGCAAGTTCAATATATCTCTCTCTCTCTCTCTCTCTCTCTCTCTCCCTCTCTCTCTCTCTCTCTCTCTCTCTCTCTCTCTGTGTGTGTGTGTGTGTGTGTGTGTGTGTGTGTGTGTGTGTGGTCTTGTAAGAAGAAGGCCTTCTGGCTGAAAGCTTACTTGTTTAGCATTCTTCTTCTTGTGCCTGTTTGTGCCACAACACCTCCACCCACCATATGGTGCATAACACTCTATCCATTTCATAATACTGTCGTTATTCCATCCTTAATTTCCTATTTATTTTTTATTGGCCACATATATACACTGATATGTGTTTCCTCAGCTTTCTCTCATAAAAGCTTCTGCTGACTTAGTCAGTGATCAGTATGTTAAAGTCATCTGCAAACAGTACTGGACCTATCAAACTATCCAGCAGTACATCTATATTTATACATTTAGTGTTGGAACTGTGCTTTTTAATATACAGGGTGTCCCAGCTATCTTGTCCACCCAAAATATCTCTGGAACAATAACAGCTACTGGAAAACGACTTTCACCAGTATCAATGTAGGGCTGGGGCCCATGAATGTACATATTTGGAAACATTCTAAAACGAAAGCATGTGTGTTTTTTAACACAAACGTATGTTTTTTTTAAATGGACCTCCTATATTTTTTCTTCAGCAATCCAAAGCATGACAAAGCACATACACAATGGCATTGATTGCATCGCAATGTTCCCATTACATCCTGAGATATTAAGACACACCTGACATGTGCTGCTAGCACACATCCTGAGGCTCAGGCGTGAACCCCATGCTACCCGTGATCGCGATGTGATTATTGACATGCGTAATCACACTTCCATACTTATCAAGAGGTCCGAAACGAATAATACGGTCTGCTGCCATCCTGCATTAACGTCATACATTCCAGCAGGTATTTATCCCATAGGCTAGGGGTGATGCGGTTCTGTAACATATCTGTGTACCGCAATGTTAGTCACAAAGTTAACTTTGCTTATCGTTAATCCGTTACTAAAAAGGTAATCCCGTTCAACGTTAAAACTTTATATTACTGTAGATCTAGTGCAAGTGACAGTTAATCATTCACTCGTAATAGTAAAATTCATGTTGATGGTTTTAGTGAAATGAGCAAGTGGACTAAAAGTTTTACCGTTGTTTAGGTAAAAATGTTTTGATTTGGGAAGTTCAGGTAGGACATAGAAGATGAATGTAAACATGTTTAACCAATCAGTTTTATTATCACATAATTATCAATGTTATGTTTATCTAATGCGTTAAATGACAAATTGTTGCAAACAAATGTTTCTTAACTTCACTGGGTAAAATGGCCCTTTGTAGAAACTTCCACTGTGATACCAGCACTACATACTAAACATGGCGTTCACATCTCATGCTCAAAGTGATGCCCATTGGCTTGCATACATAGGGTCACTCTGCGGATGAAGGATGCCCTACTTCGTGCTGTTGTTTCCTCTTTGATGGCTGAACAAGCATGAATAATGCATTGCTTCATGTCCTCTGGTGTTGTTGGTTCATGTTGGTAAACAGCATCCTTCACTGCTCCCCAAAGAAAATAATCCAGCGGTGTAAGGTCCAGAGATCGGGCAGGCCACCTCACACACACACACACACACACAGACACAGACACAGACACACACACACACACACACACACACACACACACACACACACACACACACACACACACACACACACACAAATATTGGACTAAGGCCCTACTGTAAATATCATTACAAGACAGGCAACCAGCCAACATCCCCGACCCCTGCCCACACTTGCAGGCTTCTTAATATGTTGCTTAAAGGTTTTGTGATTCTCTTTGTCTTCATTATTGATGGTTTTCTACTAAGGTTCTTAAATAGTTTCTCTGTATATTACAAAAGTAGTTGCTAATGCACTAAATTGGTAGCCTCCTTTTAAATGGCACCCACTGCCTGCAACTGGGCATGGTTGAGTCCTGCTTCATTTCATGTATTGTCATTCAACTTAACCAGACTTTTGCTGACATTTGTATTGTACTAAGTGAATTAATATCATATATATCATAAACTTTATGGTTAATGAAATTGTATTTCTTAAGTGTGACATTTGAGACCTAGTTCTTCTAGTCCCTCTCATCTGAGCTCATGCACCACATTTCAATATGTAGGTATGGCAATGGGGTGTTTCATGGATGTATGACATGATGAACCATGAACAAGTTAAAGGGGGAGAGTTATATTTACATCTGGTGGCATGGCAGCTAAGTTATTTCGTTGTTGCGGTAGCCATTGTCTTTAATATTTGTGCTATGTGGCAGTTACATGTATGGTTGACGCTTATCTTTCGAGGCATACAGATAAGTGCTCCAGGAACTAACAATCCCTGGTTTTAGTTTCCCTGTGGAAACACTGCACCAACCATTACTTGAGCAAGCAGTAAAAACAGTACTCCAGGTGGTAACTAATCCATGATGAACAGACAGCAACCAGCAACTCAGATTCTGGGGAACCTGGACTTACATGATCACAGAGAAAGTGTGAGTTCTCTGGCCAACTTCCATAAAAAAAACTTCTATATTTCTTGGAACTTTCAACATGAACTTCTACAGTGTGCAAGCAAGAAATTCACAACAATCAACATGCATGCCCCCACTAATTGAGGCAACAAAAGAAGACTCCAACTCAGACGATAAATTCTGGGCAGCATTAGAGATTGTGATGGCCAAGGCCCTCAAAGGTGACATAAAAATTCTGCTAGGCAGAGAAAAAAATCACCAGAGAACAGTGGGAGAGTTTCCTGTGCACAAATGTACAAACAAAAATGGCATGATACTCATCAAACAATGCTAGCAGAATAACTTTAAGATAATCAACATCCCTCAGGAAAGTCCCATGAAGACAGAAAATGAAGGGCATGTGTACAGCTGATGGAAGAATTGCAAAGAGACCATCTTGCGATTTCCTACCCAGTCCACAAAGAAGATCCATGACATAGGTGTGAAAGTTGATTCGGACCACTAGCTAACTCAATGAAATTCACACCAAAGAAAGAAAAGAGCACACAGAGAGGTTTGGCATGAAAACATTACAGAATCCAATGTAAAGAGGGAATGGGAAAGACAATACGCAAACACAGGAGAATAATTCCATAGGAAGATCACACAAAAAGCCGAAGAACTGATACCACAGAAGAAGAACACTAAATATCCATGGTGGGACTCCAAATATGAAAATCCACTAGAAAGACACAAACAATTTGTACAGGACTACAACAGTAAAAAAAATCACCAGAGTTGAAAAAACAAGATGGAAAACTCACTAGGCAAACCAAGAGAAAGTACATGAAGGAACAACTGGATGCTATAAGGAAAACTTCCACAACCACAAAAGAATTATAAAGGACTTTTGCAAGAAATTTCCATGGTTTCACAACTTGCAACATCTGCTCTATAAAACAAGATGGAAGACTCACATTAACTAATAAGAGTATTGTCAGGAACTGGCATGTTATTTCTCTGATCTCCTTAACTGCCCTGAACCTGAAAAAGATCCTCAACATAGGATTGCACCTCCATTCACTCAGAATAACTCCCACCAACATGGGAAGATTTCAGCAAACATATACTTACATTAGAAAACAATGGGACATCAAGTGAAAATGGCATCAGTGCAACAGTAGTAAAGAACCTCACAGTAGTTTTTACAGGTACTTACACAAATAATCACTACCATCAGACAAACAGAGAAACTACTTAGTGACTGCAAATTTTAGCTTACCTATCTGCTGCACAAGAAAGGAGATAGGGAGAATGTGATTAACTACAGCGGAATCCCCCTGTTAACTCACCTACAAAATTTTCCCAGCATGCTTGCTCTAGAGAACACAAGTACAATTACAATACAAAACTGGTGAATACCTAGCAGGCTGCTGTCCTGTTTATTCTTGTGCAAGACAAATCTTCAGTCTGGAAATAATTCTAAAATGCAAAGTTATCAGGAATACTCATCATTTGCCCTCGAATAGATTTCAAGAAAGGTTATTATTCTGTTGACCAACAATCATCCTTCAATATCTTAGAACAACAGGAACTTTACTCAAAGACACAACTACTAATCAAACCAACATTTGCTAGCACAACATTGGTGGTTGAATTTGTGGGAGAAATCTCCAATTCCTTCATGAGCAAAATTGAGTACACCAAGGCAACAGATTATTCCCACTATTCTGCAGTCTAGCTCTGGAAAAAATGAGGGAATGGGGAAGAGAACTGAAAATTCAAGGACACTGGAAACGAACATGACTAGGACAATCCCAGGACAAGGTAGAAATCTCAAATGTAGCTTTCACAGGTGACATGGCTGTACTCTCAGATAACAAAGCAACAGCAATGAAACAAACAGAACAACTAAAAGAATTTGCAGCAAAATTTGGCATGCAAATCTGTTTCCAGAAATTAGAAATATTACGCTCAAAATTAAACACACAAAAATTAGACACAAAATATGACAAGATAAAGAGTTACACATTTCAAATATCTACATGGAATCCTTGAATCCACAGGAGAACAAAAGATCTCACTTGACTAGAAAAAATGAAGAGAGCTTAAGGCAAAACAAGACAAAATAATAAGAAATTCCTGTCCAATCACACAAAGATCAGACACTGCAAGATAGTAATCAAGCCTGAAACAGTACGTGCAAGTGAGACACTAACACTCCATACAAAAAGCAACATGGAAATCATAACAAAGGAAGGACACCAAATCATGAGAGAAATTGTCAGGACAAAACTGACAGAAGTGGAATACCTACACTCTAGGGAAACCAAAGAGAAGACGTCAAATGTAGCAGCAGATGTCAGAAAAATAAGTTTAAAATTCTGTGGGTACATGAGCCAGCCACCACCGACAAGACTCAACAGAATTCTAACATACATACAAGAGGTGAAGTTAACAATACTGTGGTCCACACAAGCCAAACTTGACCTTGAAAATGCACAAATTGGTATAATAGAAATTGAGGACAGAAATTATACAGAGACAAAAAAACAAATGAAATCTTAGGTCAGAGAATGAAGTCCCTAAGAAACCAGGGGCAATGTGAATTGAAGATAGACTCCATAAAGAAAAAATGTGAGATTCATGGAAGATCAGAAGGAATGCTCAAATGAGACTGAATTCTTTATGTGATCCTACAGGGTCTAGTACATTGTAGACTACACATGCGAAATTTCTACAAGAAATGATCACTGCTGTCTGACAATTGGCGTTAGTCCTGAAACTAGTTACAGAGAAATAAACCATTCACTCAAAGACAGTGAAGGTGGTCCAGTTTCCTACCTTATTGATACATCTAATATTTGTGTTGTGGCCTGAACTTAGAACTAAGACGCTCTGTCCTTATTTTTCCACAAACCTACCATCTCACCCCCATTTCCCTTCTGTATCTTACACCCAGTTTTAAAATCTCAGACATCAATTGCCAACTCTTTGATGGCTCCACAAGAACTATGTCCTACCTTAACCCATGCAATAACCAGCAACATCTGCACTCTTAATAACTGTCACCTTTTCTACACCAAAGATGAAGTATGTTAAGCAATTATAAAGCTGAAAAATAAAATGTTAGCAGATTTGAACAAAGTACCAACCTGTCTGATTAAGGACTGTATAGAGTCTATCACCACCATTAGCTGACATTCTAAATCAATCATACGAGCTGAGTTGCTACTTAATATATTCTAAATTACTGCCTGTCTTGAAAAAGGGTGACACTGAAAATATATAACATTATAGGCCTTTCTCTGTACACCCATGCTTGCAAAAATAATAGAAGCTATTGTGAAAGATATACTTACAAACTATTTAAATGAATATGACCTTCCAGTGATCAGTTTGGAAACGCACTGAATAGGAAACTCTATAGCTTACAAAACATGTGCTAGAAGCATTATATAAAGGGAACTATACAGCAGGTATATTCCTTGATCTAACTAAAACATTTGACACTGTTTGCCACAAAATACAGTTAAATAAGTTATATGAACTGAGAGTAATTGGGGTAGTGGAACGTGGATTCCATCACATTTAGAAAATAGTCCTGTTGACCAAAGCTACACATCTGTCAAATAGCTCTAAATACAGGGTGTCCCAGCTACCTTGTCCACCGAAAATATCTCTGGAACAATAACAGCTACTGGAAAACGACTTTCACCGGTATCAATGTAGGGCTGGGGCCCATGAATGTACATATTTGGAAACATTCTAAAATGAAAGCATGTGTGTTTTTTAACACAAACGTATATTTTTTTAAAAGGACCTGCTATATTTTTTCTTCAGCAATCCATATCATGACAAAGCACATACACAATGGCATTGATTGCATCGCAATATTCCCATTACATCCCGAGATATTAAGACGCGAAGTTGATGCTTGAAACACCCGACATGCGCTGCTAGCGCACGTCCTGATGCTCAGGCGTGAACCGCATGCTGCCCGTAATCGCGATGTGATTGACATGTGTAATCACACCTCCATACTTATGAAGAGGTCCGAAACGAATAATACGGTCTGCTGCCATCAACTCTCGTAAGCACATCATGGTTTCCCTCTTGCACGTTTTACGTATCTACGTACACAATATGAACCAGTACCGATCAGTGTACACCCATCTGGTTGTTTTATTTTATCCTGCACACCCAAAATAATGTTTATCTAATGTGTTATATGACCCATTGTGCCTGTCGCGCAGGGCCTGGCTCTACCTAGTCAAGTGTCCAACGTAGTTCCCACTACTGCCACAGTTACCACTTCACCCTGTTTATGATTTGCGACCCATGCAGACTCCTGTACTCCACCACCTTCCGAGCATCCCATTTGTTGTTGCTTTGGTGTGCAGTACACCGCTTGCCAGTGTAGTCGTGCATCAGAGTAATCTAGTGACGGCACGGAAGTAGTAAACATTGTGAATAAACGTTGTGTTATGGAACTTATACTGTACAGTATAATGTACACACATGAAAATATGTTAGAAATGCTGCTGATCTATGGAGAATGTATGTTGATGGGAAATACATTATGAGATTGCTTGTTTGTTGATAGTACTGTCAGCGAACATTATGATTATTAAGTTAATACGTCTGTTTTCTACCCTACTCTACATACCTGTACTGTACCCTGTTGTAGGTGGACGAAATGCTGTTCAGGCAGAATGACTGTTCAGAAGACGATTTCCTGACAAGCCATCACCTTCGCACCAGATGTTTGGTCATCTCACATCTCATCTACGTGAAATGGGAAGCTTAAATCCAAGACTTTGACATCATCCTAGAACATGCACAGATGAACGTGCTGAAGTTGCTGTGCTCGCTACCATAGCTGTGAATCCTCAAATCAGCACACGTCAAATTGAATGTGAAGTTGGTGTGTCAAAATCGAGTGCACAGCATATTCTTAAACCTCATAAATTTCATCCTTACCATGTTCATTTACACCAGGATCTTCATGGAAATGATTCCGAAATAGGGTAACATTTTGTCAGTGGGCCCAGCAAAAACTTCTGACTAATCCAAATTTTTTTGCTGATGTTCTCTTTACCGACGAGGCATCATTCTCCAACAAAGGAATTGTCAATATGAGGAATATGCATTATTGGTCCACAGACAATCCAAAATGGCTCCGTCAGGTAGAGCATCAACGTCCATGGAAAGTTAATGTTTGGTGCGGGATTATTGGAGATACCATTATCGGACCCTTCTTTATAAATGGCAGACAATATTCCAGATTTGTATGACACATTCTTCCTGTTCTCTTGGACACCGTACCTCTGAACCGGAGAATGGTCATGTGGTATCAGCATGATAGATGCCCTGCACATAACACCTTACAAGCACAACGACTTCTGAACCGTAAGTTCCCTGGTAAGTGGATTGGACGAGGTGGCCCAATTAGATGGCCTGCCCAATCTCCGGACCTTACACCGCTGGATTATTTTCTTTGGGGAGCAGTGAAGGATGCTGTTTACCAACATGAACCAACAACACCAGAGGACATGAAGCAATGCATTATTCATGCTTGTACAGCCATCAAAGAGAAAACAGTAGCACGAAGTAGGGCATCCTTCATCCGCAGAGTGACCCTATGTATGCAAGCCAATGGGTATCACTTTGAGCATGAGATGTGAACGCCATGTTTAATATGTAGTGCTGGTATCACAGTGGAAGTTTCTACAAAGGGCCATTTTACCCAGTGAAGTTAAGAAACATTTGTTTGCAACAATTTGTCATTTAACGCATTAGATAAACATAACATTGATAATTATGTGATAATAAAACTGATTGGTTAAACGTGTTTACATTCATCTTCTATGTCCTACCTGAACTTCCCAAATCAAAACATTTTTACCTAAACAACGGTAAAACTTTTAGTCCACTTGCTCGTTTCACTAAAACCATCAACATGAATTTTACTATTACGAGTGAATGATTAACTGTCACTTGCACTAGATCTACAGTAAAGTAAAGTTTTAACATTGAACGGCATTACCTTTTTAGTAACGGATTAACGATAAGCAAAGTTAACTTTGTGACTAACATTGCGGTACACAGATATGTTACAGAACCGCATCACCCCTAGCCTATGGGATAAATACCTGCTGGAATGTACGACGTTAATGCAGGATGGCAGCAGACCGTATTATTCATTTCAGACCTCTTGATAAGTATGGAAGTGTGATTACACATGTCAATAATCACATCATGATTACGGGTAGCATGGGGTTCACGCCTGAGCCTCAGGACGTGTGCTAGCAGTGCATGTCGGGTGTTTCAAGCATCAACTTCACGTCTTAATATCTCAGGATGTAATGGGAATATTGCGATGCAATCAACGCCATTATGTATGTGCTTTGTCATGCTATGGATTGCTGAAGAAAAAAATATAGGAGGTCCATTTAAAAAAACATACGTTTGTGTTAAAAAACACACATGCTTTCATTTTAGAATGTTTCCAAATATGTACATTCATGGGCCCCAGCCTTATATTGATACCGGTGAAAGTCGTTTTCTAGTAGCTGTTATTGTTCCAGAGATATTTTGGGTGGACAAGATAGCTGGGACACCCTGTATATTAAAAAGCATAGTTCCAACACTAAATGTATAAATATAGATGTACTGCAGGATAGTTTGATAGGTCCAGTACTGTTTGCAGATGACTTTAACATACTGATCAGTGACTAAGTCAGCAGAAGCTTTTATGAGAGAAAGCTGAAGAAACACATATCAGTGTATACATGTGGGCAATAAAAAATAAATAGGAAATTAAGGATGGAATAACGACAGTATTATGAAATGGATAGAGTGTTATGCACCATATGGTGGGTGGAGGTGTTGTGGCACGAACAGGCACAAGAAGAAGAATGCTAAACAAGTAAGCTTTCAGCCAGAAGGCCTTCTTCTGAAATGGAGAACACACCACAAGAACACACACACACACACACACACACACACACACACACACACACACACACACACACACACACACAAAGACAAGCACTGTCTCTGGCCACCAGGGCCAGAACTGCACATGAAAGGAGAAGCAGTTTTCATGGTGGGGGTGAGGAGGTGGCTCGATGAGGGATAGCAGGGTAAGGATGGGAGACAATAAAGTGCTGCTTGTCGGAGTACATAGTTTACTCGTTTTCTTTATATTAAGTGTGACCAACCTTACCCCTACCCCTATCTCCACCCTGCTACTCCTTCTCCAGCCTCCTCCTTACCCCATAACCCAGATTGCTGTGCCCATCATGTGCAGTTACTCTCAGTCTGGCCAGTGGCCATAGAAATTGGTCTGGTGGTGGTGGTGGTGGTGGTGGTGGTGGTGTGTGTGTGTGTGTGTGTGTGTGTGTGTGTGTGTGTGTGTGTGTGTACTTCAGAAGATGGCCTTTTGGCCAAAAACTGACTTGTTTATCAGTCTTTCTGTTGTACCTGTCCACAACTCAATATCTCCATTGTGTGGCAAGCAGCAATCTATGTTAAAATTGCTTAGTACATAATTACACAACAACTGTAATTTGCAACTGAACAAAAAATAAACTTACCAGAGTTTATTGTACAATGCCAGCAAATTATATTATAAATGGACACAACATTTAAAAGATACAAATGCTACCTGACTATCTGCACTTTCAAAACAAAACTAAAAGATATTTTACAAAATAAAAATTTTTACACAGTAATTTAGAACCTGGTGGATTTTGAGTATTTGAATGACAAGATCCATACAACATAAATTGTTCCATAGATTAATAAAGAAATCAGTCAACAAACAAAGAAATCTAGCAATATAGTCATGAAACCACGAGGCATTGATAAGAAATCTCTCCATCAGTATGCATTTCCGTGACATTTGCACACTGCAAACTAATCTCAAACAGATTTTAAATAGTGCAGAACTACTGAAAATAAATATTAACATTACAAATGGCTACAACACAGTGATACATCAGTAATAATTACAGAGAGAGAGAGAGAGAGAGAGAGAGAGAGAGAGAATCATATATTCTGAAGCTTATGTGGTCACAGAAGCAAGCCCACTATAAACAAGAATTTTGAGCTCCGGAATTTTTTTCAGCAAAGGACAACATAGAGACTTTTACATAATTCCATAAAAAGAAATCTACAGATATTAGGTCTGGAGATACAGATGCCAAGAGAACAACACAGCATGATAAAACACTTCAACAGTTTAGATGATGTTGATATAAAAGTATAAAAGTATGCAGACGTCCATCTTCCTGAAAGATATAATCTGTGGAAACTGTATTAAGCTTTGGCACCAGCTATTGCTCAAATACGACGTGTTTATCGGAAGATGTGGCCAGCAGGCCTTCTTTTCTTTGCACATGTATTCTGTTTTTTTTCAAACAGCCATTTCTATTCGTAAATAATGTTAGTATTTGGAGGTGCTTGATAGTATTGGTGAGAAAATTTCTCTGTGCTGTGGCTGCAGCATGACAATTGTTATGTTCTAACAAGCAAAATAACTTATGTGATTATCCAATTTCACTTACCCTTGGAACTTTTCACTTGTGCATCATCAAGTGTGTGCAGGCTTCTGATTCACTGCAGTTACACAATGATCAAAATGTAGAACATTTTTTCATTCAGAACGAAATTTTCACTCTGCAGCAGAGTGTGCACTGATATGAAACTCCCTGGCAGATTAAAACTGTGTGCCAGACTGAGACTTGAACTCGGGACCTTTGCCTTTTGGACCTTTGCCTTTTGGACCTTTGCCTTTTCACATTATCTGCTATTCTTATTACTGTATCTGCATTAAACCATCATATGCATTTGAAATTGCTATACTCATTTTAATTGTCCTGTATGTCAGTACATACTCATAATATACCAGCTAATTCTGCTAACCTGCAAAAGAAGAGACATTCTCATCAGACTGTACCATACTTGACTGGAGTAAGTGGACATAATCACCAACAACTTTTGCCTGCCATTCTTTGTGCACTAAACTGAAGAATATGCTCTCCAAAATCCCTCCTCTCCTTCCCGGTCTTAAATTCAGCAAACTGCCCAAATTACAAAATTATGTTCCACACTTACTTTATGAAAGAGAAGGACCAGCTTTCAGATCACATTGCCACTGTTTATTGAAGTTTTATTAGGGTTTCTTTCCTCTTCCCACCCTCCAATGCTTTGTATATAGTCTTATTGACACAATCGAAATTGCAAAACTTTTGGTATGTATTTCACACTGGTGATCTGGTGATACTCATGGCATATCTCATTTAATTTATAATTTTTTTAAGGGTGGCCCACAGTCTGCTCTGGATCTTAACAAACTGAAATGATCTTCTGTGTAAGAAAAGACAAATTGCTACTTACCATAAAGAAGACGTGTTAAGTTGAAAATAGGCACAATTACAACTCTTACATAAAGCTTTTGGCTGTAGCCTCAATCAGCAAAAGAAACGCACACCATTCATACACCAAGCAATCACACCTCATGCATACATAAGCAGCAACTCCAGAATTTCAGGTCAGAATGCAACTATCAGAAGGGATGCAAGCAGTAATCTGGAGGGGCCAGCGAAGGGGGAAGGGATAGTAGTGTACAAGTGGGGAGAGACAAATGCTGTCTGGTGGAGTGTGCAGGGACTACAAGGCCAATAGGTATAGTATCAGAGGTTGTGGGATAGGGAGGTGGGCAAAAAAGAAGCAAAAATAGAGGAGAATGAGGAAAGATAGGCAAGCGTGTTTGCACAGGGGAACAAATAAACAGGGTGGGAGATAGGAATTTGGAGGAGATAATAGGACAGAGGGGATGAAATTGTTGGGTGGAGGGTGTGTGGACATCATGTTAACCATAGGTTGAGGCTAGGATAGTTACGGAAGTAGAGAATGTGTTGTAAGGATAACTCCCATCTGTGCAGTTCACAAAAGCCACTGGTGGAGGGGAGGATCCAGGTGGCTCAGGTAGTGAAGCAGCCATTGAAATAAAGTATGTCATGTTCAGCTGCATGTTGTGTCATATGGTGGTCTACTTTGCTCTTGACACAGTTCGATGGTGGCCTTTTTACCTGGTGGTCAGGTGGTTTCACAGCTGGCCCTGCCCTTGATGGGGTGGGTTAACCCTATGACTGGACTACAGTAGTAAGTAGTGGGTGGGTGGATTAGTCAAGTCTTACACCTGGGTCTCCCACAGGGATATGATCCTTGTGGAAACGGTTTGGGTTTGGATTTAGGAATGGCATAGGGATGGCCTAGGATGTTGGGGAGGTTGTGTAGGTGATGGAACACCACTTCAGGAGGGGTGGGAAGTATCTCAGGTAGGATGTCACTCATTTCAGGGCATGATGATAGGTAACCAAAGCCCTGGCGAAGGATTTGGTTCAGTTGTTCCAGTCCAGGATGGTATTGTGTGATGAAGGGGACACTCCTTTGTGGGAGGATTGGTGGTGTGAGGGTAAAATGGCACAGGAAATCTTTTTGCAGACTAGGCATGGGGAATAGTGCCTGTCTGTGATGGCCTACGCGAGGCCCTCAGCATACAGAGCAGGGAAGTTCTTTCCCAACATCCTTCAGATTCCAAACATACTAGCTCATTCCTCATACACCTTATTAACTTTATCCGAAACAACAGCTACTTCTCCTTTGAGGGGACGGTACATAAACAAAACTACAGCACTGCCATGGGCACCTGTGTGGCACCCTCCTGTGCCAACATTTTTATGGGACCCAGAGGAGATGTTCCTAGCCTTCCAAAATACCAAACCCCTCATCTGGTTCAGGTTCATTGACTCATGTAGTCAGGGCCAAAACATCGTTTCTTCCTTCCTTCACAACCTCAAGATCTTTTCATCCATCCACTTCGCGTGATCTTCCTCAACCCAGCATGCCTCATTCCTTGATGTTGACCACCTCCTTTTCTGAGGGCTCCTTTCACACCTCTGTCTACATGAAACCCACCAGCCACCAACAATATATGTATTTTGACAGCTGTCATCCCTTTCACACCAAAAATTCCCTCCCATACCACCTTGCCACCTGGGGATGGCGTATCTGCAGTGACAAGAACTCCCTTGCCATGTATGCTGATGGTCTCACCAAGGCCTTCAGACAGGCACTATTCCCCATGCCTAGTCTGCAAAAAGATTTCCTGTGCCATTTTACCCTCACACCACCAATCCTCCCACACCCCAAGAACCAGCTATAAAGGAGTGTCCCCTTCATCACCCGGTACCACCCTGGACTGGAACAGCTGAACAAGATCTTTCATCAAGGCTTTGATTACTTATCATGCCATGAAATGAGGGACGTCCTACCCAAAATACAATCTTCCATTTACATATCTGATTCTTCCTCACATCTGCTGAGGCTGTATCAATGATTATTTCATTGACAGTGGGACTATACTGTGATTCAAAATAATACAATAACAAGCAATGTTTCCATACAAAGTAATAGGGCAGTAATGGTAGGTACAATATAAGGTAATTTGGACGAAAAAGAGGGCTCCTTCAAAGTGATCTCGAACAAATATCTAAAATGAAAATTCAACTTCCTGGAAATTTTGGAGATTAGCCAGAATGATTCTTGGAAACTGTACTGCCAAATGCTGCATGTGCTTTGTCCTGTGCATGTAACAGCTCTTGTAGATGGGATGGAGTAATTCTTTTCACTCCCTTTCCATTTTGCACCATTCAGTTACATGTAGCATAATTTTGCATGCATTGCTGTTTAGCACTTATTTACTTCTAAAACTAGGTGTTGTAGATGACTAATAGGAAGTGCCAGGAATTGTCTCGTCACTCATTTTGATAATGTATTTCACAATAAAAAACACTCAAAACAATGAAGTGTAAAACAATAACAAAACAAATGAAAATGGCTACCTCCCAAATTACTAACAGCTACCTAATGTTTGTTGCACCCAAAAATGAAATGAAGGCTGGCCAAAGCCTTCTGATGTCTACCAACTTTGGGCAATTCAGGAACATGAATTGGCCTGTCAACTAAAAATTAACACTTTGTAAGGTCACACACAAAATGAAACCTTGCATGTCAAATAACAAGGAAACTTAAAATTACATCAACACGAAGACCTACTAATTAGTAAAACCATATTCTGTACATTTTATACTTAATTAGAACTGATCATTGCAGACTGCAAAAATAAAATGTTAATGTAATATTAGTTAACAGCAGGAGTGTCTAATGCCCGCATCTCGTGGTCGTGCGGTAGCGTTCTCGCTTCCCACGCCCGGGTTCCCGGGTTCGATTCCCGGCGGGGTCAGGGATTTTCTCTGCCTCGTGATGGCTGGGTGTTGTGTGCTGTCCTTAGATTAGTTAGGTTTAAGTAGTTCTAAGTTCTAGGGGACTTATAACCACAGCAGTTGAGTCCCATAGTGCTCAGAGCCATTTGAACCCAGTAGTGTCTAAGGAAAGCTCTAAGAAGTAATCTCACTTGTAAACATTGGATCAGATGGACTGAAGAAGAAACTACAGTTGTGTTTAATACTCAAGGATTATATTTAAGAAGTAGTGTACCACTCCAGAAAACTTTTTTTTTTATTTCTGTGTTTTATGGTTACACTCAGCAGAATTTGTGAGACAGGACTCCACACACTATTGCAACCCAGTCTAGTCAAGAGCTCTCTTCTTGTTTAGAGTTTGTTTTACATACGCCTTTGGCACACCACTAAATTTCTGTGATGTAGCCAAGGCTTTTGATACAGTAAATCATGAAGTACTGCTAGGGGAACTAAAATAGTATGGCATTAAAGATGTTACCGATGCTTGGATGGAGTCATATCCCAACCATAGCAAGCATAGGTGCACATCAGTATATAATAAAAGAAGAATAAGATTATATTCTCAGTGAGAAAATATTTAATATGATGAGCCCAAGATTTGATACTTAGCCCTCTCCTATTCTTGGTCTACCTAAATGATTTACCCAAGATACTGGAGGGCACTTTAAAGTATGTAATGTTTGCTGATGAAACAATTGTATTGATAAAGCTGGCATACTAGAAAATACCAAGAGGATAATGAGACTTAACCACCACCATCATCATCATCATCATCATCATCATCATCATCATCTTGAACAGTTTTCAGCCCCAGGATGGGTCTGTTTGGAACACAAGCCTCACCATCTAGTGGTGTTCTCGTACCATCTTTGTGTTCACTGTGGTGCAGTCGTCACCCCCTTCCTGTCCCCCCACCTTCCGCAAACATTCCTCAACACCTTTCAGCCATATATCCCATGGTATTCCTCATGGCTGTTTCCTTCGCATCTCTATTTTGTGTATCTTCTTCTTGGGATTGTCTTGTTGTCTGTTCTCTTTAAGTGCCCATACCATCTTAGCCATGATGTTTCTGTCCTGCTGTACAAGGGCTCCTCTTTCACTGTTTCCCTTACCCTTTCATTTCTCATGCTGCCTCTCCTTGTTATTCCAGTCCTACTTCTGAGGAAATTCATTCACATGCCTGTAATCTATTTACATCTCCTTTCTTCTTTATCAATTTGCCACATGCATAGGCAATAATGGGATGTAATAACTTCTATATATCACTTGTTTGCTGTTTTGTGAGACATCTTTGTTGCAAATCAGGCTCCTCACACTTCACAGGAATGCTTCTGACTGTCTGAATGTTCACTGATCTTCCTCACTTCATCCTTTTTTCTCTTATGTTTCCCAAATACTTGAAACTTTCCACTTCTTCAACTGTTCAGCTCCACTCCAAATTCAGCTAGTTGGTCTACTTTCTTTCTAGTTGAAATCAGAATTTCACATCTCACATTTATTTACATTAAATTTCATCCCATGCTGTCTCACAGTTTCTTCTCACCTGTTTCTCAATCTCCTTGTCCTTGTTTCTCCAGATTGTCAACTCATCTGAGAACACCATCACTTTCATTTTGTCTTTTCCAGTTTTTCTGCCACATTAGTCATTCTCATCCAAGACCACAATGAAGACGAGAGGTGACAATGCACTGCCCTGTTTCACACGATTTGTTTACTGCAACTAATATGTCCTTTCATTTCCCACTTCCACACAACTCATACTTCCATAGTAAATTTTTACCCCTCTGTTTGCTGTCTCTCTTTCTACTCCCTTCTTTTCTAATGCTCCACAGACCATTTTTCTACAGATGCTATCAGATGCCTTTTCTATACTTAGAAAGGCTATCACAAGGCCTTCCTCAAAGTCAATGGTGCTCATGGACCTGCCACACTGCAAATATGAGGTCAATAGTTAACCTCCCAGGTCTGAAGCCATGCTGTTCCTCTCCCTGTTTGTTCTTGACCCTTTTTTGGATTCTAATCTTCAGGATCTTTTCATGCACATTGGGCACAGTGTGGTATCAGTGTTACTCTGCTGTAGTTTCTACAATCCTTTGTACTCCCTTTCCTGATTATAGCAACAATTAGTGCCCTCCTCCTATATTCTGGAGTCTTCTTCCCATTCTATGCCACCCTCATCACATGATACAGCTACTGTTTCCCAACCTCCATTTGTAACCTTCACTATTTTGACACTTAGTTCATCCATGCCTGGTGCCTATACTCCTTTCTTCATGTCCAGTACCATTTCCATGTCTTTCCCTGTCAGATCTTTTTCCCTCCCAGAGTTTGCTTCAATCCACTTTAGCCTCTTATTCTCACCTCCAAGTCTGTTCAGATTTAGCAAATGCTCAAAGTACTCCTTTCACACTATCTTCATTGTCTCTTTGTTATTAACCTCATTCTTATTTCAGTCTATCATTGCTGCATCCTCTCTGACCTCTCCTCTTACTTTTGACTATTCCATATAGTACTGTCTTGCTGCTTCTTTTATCTTCCTCCATCATTTTTGTCCATTCTTCCATCCACTTTCTTTTCTTCTTAGCCACTATTTTACTTGCCTCTTTCTTCTTTTTCTTATACTCCTCTCTTGCTGAAGGCATTTCCTTCTGTCCAGATAGCTCTTTGACACTCTCATTCCATCATGACGTCTCCTTCCTCTATTTTGTCACTTCTTCTTCAACATAAAACTACTAGAGCTTCTACCATTGTTGTTGTGGCCTTCAGTCCTGATAATGGTTTGATGCAGCTCTCCATGCTACTCTATCCTGGGCAAGCTTCTTCATCTCCCAGTACCTACTGCAACATACATCCTTCTGAATCTGCTTAGTGTAGTCATCTCTTGGTCTCCCTCTACGATTTTTACCCTCCATGCTGCCCTCCAATACCAAATTGGTGATCCCTTGATGCCTCAGAACATGTCCTACCAACCGATCCCTTCTTCTGGTCAAGTTGTGCCACAAACTTCTCTTCTCCACAATCCTATTCAATACTTCCTCATTAGTTATGTGATCTACCCATCTAATCTTCAGCATTCTTCTGCAGCACCCCATTTCAAAAGCTTCTATTCTCTTCTTGTCCAAACTATTTATCGTCCATGTTTCACTTCCATACATGGCTACACTTCATACAAATACTTCCAGAAATGACTTCCTGACACTTAAATCTATACTCGATGTTAACAAATTTCTCTTCTTCAGAAACACTTTCCTTGCCTTTGCCAGTCTACATTTTATATCCTCTCTACTTTGACCATCATCAGTTATTTTGCTCCCCAAATAACAAAACTCCTTTACTACTTTAAGTGTCTCATTTCCTAATCTAATTCCCTCAGCATCACTTGACTTAATTCAACTACATTCCATTGTCCTCATTTTGCTTTTGTTGATGTTCATCTTATATCCACCTTTCAAGACACTATCCATTCCGTTCAACTGCTCTTCCAAGTCCTTTGCTGTCTCTGACAGAATTACAATGTCATCAGCGAACCTCAAAGTTTTTATTTCTTCTCCATGGATTTTAAAACCTACTCCGAATTTTTCTTTCATTTCCTTCCCTGCTTGCTCAATATACAGATTGAATAACATCTGGGAAAGACTACAACCCTGTCCCACTCCCTTCCCAACCACTGCTTCCCTTTCATGTCCCTCGACCCTTATAACTGCCATGTGGTTTCTGTACAAATTGTAAATAACCTTTCACTCCCTGTATTTTACCCCTGCCACCTTCAGAATTTGAAAGAGAGTATTCCAGTCAACATTGTCAAAAGCTTTCTCTAAGTCTACAAATGCTAGAAACGTAGGTTTGCCCTTCCTTAATCTAGCTTCTAAGATAAGTCGTAGGGTCAGTATTGCCTCAAGTGTTCCAACATTTCTATGGAATCCAAACTGATCTTCCCCGAGGTCAGCTTCTACTAGTTTTTCCATTCGTCTGTAAAGAATTTGCATTAGTATTTTGCAGCTGTGACTTATTAGACTGATAGTTCGATAATTTTCACATCTGTCAACACCTGCTTTCTTTGGGATTGGAATTATTATATTCTTCTTGAAGTCTGAGGTTATTTCTCCTGTTTCATACATCTTGCTCACCAGATGGTAGAGTTTTGTCAGGACTGCCTCTCCCAAGGCTGTCAGTAGTTCTAATGGAATGTTGTCTACTCCCGGGGCTTTGTTTCGACTCAGGTCTTTCAGTACTCTGTCAAACTCTTCACGCAGTATCGTATCTCCCATTTCATCTTCATCTACATGCTTTTCCGTTTCCATAATATTGTCCTCAAGTACATTGCCCTTGTATAGACCCTCTATATACTCCTTCAACCTTTCTGCTTTCCCTTCTTTGCTTAGAACTGGGTTTCCATATGAGCTCTTGATGTTCATACAAGTGGTTCTCTTTTCTCCAAAGGTCTCTTTAATTTTCCTATAGGCAGTATCTATCTTATCCCTAGTGAGATAAACCTCTATATCCTTGCATTTGTCCTCTAGCCATCCCTGCTTAGCCATTTTGCACTTTCTGTTGATCTCATTTGAGAGACGTCTGTATTTCTTTTTGCCTGCTTCATTTACTGCATTTTCATATTTTCTTCTTTCATCAATTAAATTCGGTATTTCTTCTGTTACCCAAGGATTTCTACTAGCCCTCGTCTTTTTACCCCCTTGATCCTCTGCTGCCTTCACTCCTTTATCCCTCAAAGCTACCCATTTTTCTTCTACTGTATTTCTTTCCCCCATTCCTGTCAATTGCTCCCTTATGCTCTCCCTGAAACTCTGTACAACCTCTGGTTCTTTTAGTTTATCCAGGTCTCATCTCCTTAAATTATCACCTTTTTGCAGTTTCTTCAGTTTTAATCTACAGTTCATAACCAATAGAATGTGGTCAGAGTCCACATCTGCCCCTGGTAATGTCTTACAATTTAAAACCTGGTTCCTAAATCTCTGTTTTACCATTATATAATCTATCAGAAACCTGTCAGTATCTCCAGGCTTCTTCCATGTATACAGCCCTCTTTTATGATTCTTGAACCAAGTGTTAGCTATGATTAAGTTGTGCTCTGTGCAAAATTCTACCAGGCAGCTTCCTCTTTCATTTCTTAGCCCTAGTCCATATTCGCATACTACATTTCCTTCTATCCTTTTTCCTACTACCGAATTCCAGTCACCTATGACTATTAAATTTTTGTCACCCTTCACTATCTGAATAATTTCTTTTATTTTATCATACATTTCTTCAATTTCTTCTACCATATCATGTGAAACTATCCCCATTCCTCTTCTCCTGTTTTTAGCTCATCTTTTGGGTAGCCTTTCCTTTGTAATCTCCTAATATTCTTCCTTGACTTCCGTTTCCTTCCATTTTTGTGCTCTAATTTTCATTTCCTAGTTCTGTCTTCTTCCATTCCTGCATGATTCTCATGCTCATCAGTAGTAGCTGGTGGTCACTGTCCAATGCCTCAGATAGCTTTATATTCATTATAGTCCCCTTCACAACCAAATAATGGAGCACACAATCCACCAAAGATTTCTGCACTAGATTCCTGCTGTACCATGTTACTTTGTGGCTCTCTTTCTTATGAAAGCATGAGTTACGTACTACCAAACCATTTCTCTTGCAAAATTCCTGCATTCTCTTCCATTTCTACTTCCCCATCCTTCTGCTTCCAGTACATTTTAGTACCCTTGGCACATTTGCCTTGCCAGATCATTGTCTTTTATATCCATTCTTTGAACGGCTACTGCTGTTGTTCAAAGCTGCTTGTTAATCTGCTATTGGCTAGGTAGGCCTATCACAGCTTCACCAGAGCCCCATTGACCACCATCACTTTTTGGAGTTGTTACAGGGCTTTCACACCTATCATTTCAGTCCCCACTGCACTTCACACCCGTAGGCCATTCCCTAGGTTCCAAACTCTCACATCCAAAGGCATACACTGGATGAGGCACCATGTATGAAGTTACTGGGTTTTCGCCTGGTTTATAAATGGGGGTTGCACCTGCATGTGGATATCTGCTTTGCACTGAAAAATCTTTCTCACTGTGTTTACCTGGATTGCTAGTATACCTTGCATACTTTCACTCAGTTGTTACCTGTTGAATAATCTTTTGGGGCACAGTAGGCAAGATAAAAAGAATATATGTTCAACAGAAGCTCACAGTAAGAGTATTGTGTAAAATTTATAACAGAACATCTTGCAGAATTCTTTCCAGGGGACCTCATGATTTCTTCCACATACATGCCAATACATATAGTACCTAATAATACTTGTGATTAAAAACAAGAGTTGAATATGGGATAAACTCTGCAATCCACAGCCTCAGTCATAGAAGTATTTCTATTTTCTATAAAATCTATACATTCCTCTTGAGGGTTCACAGGGGTGTTTCATATTCTGCTGTGGAAGTCCCTAAGATTTTTGACAATGCATATCGGGTAGGAAATTGAAATGTTCCAGAAACTCCAAAACAAAGTGAAGGAATACCTCATACCCACTCAACAATTTATCAGAATGCTTTGAAGGAGAACTGTACATAACACATAATCCCAGTATTTGCATTTCATAGATCTTAGAACACTACAAAGGCAGCTAATAGAGGTATCTGTAAAGTTACATAAATGCTTTGTTTGAACTAACAGATAGAAACAGAAGTTGAGTAGTATGGGAGGAGGAGCATTTGCTTTTTTCGAAGTAGCTGTTCATATCCTTACCTATATATATGTGTATGTATACATACATGTACAGTGAAGAGGGAAGGAGAGGGAAAGACGAAAGGATGTGGGTTTTAAGGGAGAGGGTAAGGAGTCATTCCAATCCCGGAAGTGGAAAGACTTACCTTAGGGGGAAAGAAGGGGTACACATTTGCACACACACACATATCCATCTGCACATACACAGACACAAGCAGACATTTGTAAAGGCAAAGAGTTTGGGCAGAGACGTCAGTCGAGGCGGAAGTACAGAGGAAAAGATGTTGTTGAAAGACAGGTGAGGTATGAGCGGCGGCAAATTGAAATTAGCTGAGATTGAGGCCTGGCAGGTAACGAGAAGAGAGGATATACTGAAGGGCAAGTTCCCGTCTCCGGAGTTCTGACATGTTGGTGTTAGTGGGAAGTATCCAGATAACCCGGACGGTGTAACACTGTGCCAAGACGTGCTGGCCGTGCACCAAGGCATGTTTAGCCACAGGGTGATCCTCATTACCAACAAACGCTGTCTGCCTGTGTCCATTCATGCGAATGGACAGTTTGTTGCTGGTCATTCCCACATAGAAAGCTTCACAGTGTAGGCAGGTCAGTTGGTAAATCACGTGGGTGCTTTCACATGTGGCTCTGCCTTTGAACATTAGGCCCCCTACAAAACCTTTCACCTGACTCCATCAACCTCCTGACCCCACCAACACCTCGCACCCCTACCTTCTACCTTCTTCCTGCCCTGAAACGAGATCCATCCTTCATGAAATCCTCCCCACTCCACCAAGAGTGTCTTTTTGACGTCCACGTAACCTTCGTAACCTCTTAGTTCATCCCTATGAAATCCCCAAACCACCTTCCCTACCCTCTGGCTCCTACCCTTGTAACTGCCCCCGGTGTAAAACCTGTCCCATGCACCCTCCCACCACCACCTACTCCAGTCCTGTAACCCAGAAGGTGTACACGATCAAAGGCAGAGCCACGTGTGAAAGCACCCACGTGATTTACCAACTGACCTGCCTACACTGTGAAGCTTTGTATGTGGGAATGACCAGCAACAAACTGTCCATTCACATGAATGGACACAGGCAGACAGTGTTTGTTGGTAATGAGGATCACCCTGTGGCTAAACATGCCTTGGTGCACGGCCAGCACATCTTGGCACAGTGTTACACCATCCGGGTTATCTGGATACTTCCCACTAACACCAACCTGTCAGAACTCCGTAGATGGGAACTTGCTCTTCAGTATATCCTCTCTTCTCGTTACCCGACAGGCCGCAATCTCAGCTAATTTCAATTTGCCGCCGCCCATACCTCACCTGTCTTTCAACAACATCTTTTCCTCTGTACTTCCACCTCGACTGACGTCTCTGCCCAAACTCTTTGCCTTTACAAATGTCTGCTTGTGTCTGTGTGTGTGCGAGTGTATACCCCTTCTTTCCCCCTAAGGTAAGTCTTTCCGCTCCCGGGATTGGAATGACTCCTTACCCTCTCCGTTAAAACCCACATCCTTTCGTCTTTCCCTCTCCTTGACTCTTTCCTGATGAGGCAACAGTTTGTTGCGAAATCTTGAATTTCATGTGTATGTTTGTGTGTCTATCGACCTGCCAGAACTTTCGTTCAGTAAGTCACATCATCTGTGTTTTTAGATATATTTTTCCCACGTGGAATGTTTCCCTCTATTATATACATGTACAGTGATTTTGAAGTAATTACTATAGTTATAAGTTTGAATGAATAAGTGCTAATCATTATTTGTAGATAGTATCCTTTAGAGAAGAATCTGGCAGTAGTCACTTCTGCCTGTGTAACTAGACTTAAAGTTCATTGCAGTATGAGATCAGTGCAAAATATGTGTATCATACAGAAAGACACATATAACAGCATAACCACTATGAACCAAAGTTTATGCTTCTTCCACATACAAGTTAAATACAGTTGAGAACATAGAGACAAACATAGAAACAATCCAGATACTGATAAAATCAGTTGTTGCCAATATGTATGAACACAATATGAGAGGGTGCCTGCAGCACAGTGCTTAAAAACAGGAGCCCTCCTGTATACAGCATAGCAGATGCCATGCCATGTGAATCCATGTGACACACCACAGACGGCTTCTGATGACCATCCCCACAGATGCCATTGGCGGAGTATTCAAAGTGTAGCACACTGGCAGCTTGGTGCAGCAGCACACATCCATGTGTTAGGTACAGGGTTATAGCACTTATGCCCCATCCCCCCGGGGAAAGAGCTCTCTGTCAAAGGCACTGGGTTGAGTGTTGAAACATCATTGGCCTCTTTGGTCGACGCCGAAAGGTAATGATGGCGATGACAGAAGGAGATTCTGGGGCAGCTCTTGTGAGTAGAGGCAGAAGTGGTGCGGTCGTGGACACGTGTAGCAGCCACTCCCCTGCAAAGTACCATAAGAGAGAACCAGTGACATGGGTGGTGTTAACATCTCAATGACAGGTTCCTTGACAGGATAGTTAAAATGCACTGACAATAAAGGTGCAGACTTTCATCGGGCATGCCAAGGATAGATGGTGGTGAAGGGCCTGAAGGTACTAGCCCAGGTGATGGCAGCATGTGCCCCATAGGAGAGGCAGGAGGCTGCTACATCAACAAAGAGGGAGAGTCTGTACCTGCAGCATGGATGCCCCGCAAGGCTGGGACAGATGCTAAGGGAGGAGGTGGACGTGACAGTGAAGGACTCATGGTCATCACCATGATGTGAGGATGCAGCTCTTCACTTTGCACCAGTGATGTTCTGGTGGTGCACCACTGCAAACAGATGCAGTGGCCTTGGTAGCTATAGGCCGTGGCTGGTATCCACTTCACTCAGCTGCTGAACCCACTGAGCCCAGACTGTGGAGATAGGAGTGAACCATGACGAGGACCATGCCCACAGGCGGTGGTGGGGTGGCATGAGCTGATGATGGAGGGTGCATTGCAGGTGAGCATAGAGCATCTCAGTTGGACTCAGAACTCCCACTGGTGTAAACCTGTAGGAACTCAAGAAGCATGTCAAGATATCGTCTATGGAGGAGTCTGCAACTTGCTTCTTCATTTCAGCATAGAACATAGGAATGAGACATTCTGCCTCACTATTAGATTGGGGGTGAATAAGAGGAGCAGCACATGGTGAATGCTGTGATGGGTGTAAAAATCATAGAAGGTCCGAGACACACTGTGGACAGTTATCAGCCGAAGCATGTAAGGCAGTCCTTCAACTCTAAAAATATTGGAGAGGGGTTGAATTGTAGCTACAGCTGACATTGAAGAACAGTGGATAATGTATGGAAATTTAGAGAAAGCATCAACGAAAAAATAATAGGAAGAATGTGTGAAAGGTCCCCCCAAAAATCAAAACGGGTGCTTGCCCACATGTGTGGGCCATGAAGAATGCATTACCTGCAGTACCACCTGTTGGGAGGCACACTGAGAGCAGTCTGTGACAAGGGATACAATGTCAGCTTCGATTCTGGGTTAAAACAAGTGCCAATTGGTGAATAACTTGTTACAAGACACTCCACAGTGTCCTTGATGTTGGTGCTGAAAAACATTGTGCCATAGGGCAGCTGGGATCATGACCGTAGGTGACAGCCCATCTTAGATAAGAGAGCAACACCATCAAGTACTGAAGGGGGGGGGGGGGGGGCAGTGTGGTTACCCTAAGGATCAGAGCCCATACCTAGAGGTCTGCCCAGATAACTGTGCTGAACAAAGTGAACAACTTCATACAAAATTGGATAAGAAAACAGAGCAGCTGTGACCCAAGCGCCATAATAGGAAACCTTTCCACTGTACACTGCACCTCAACATCCAAGCAGAAACAAATGAATTCATCCTGATCAGAAATAGGGTCCAACTGTATTGGAAACTGGACAACACATCAGCATTGACAAGTTGTATGGTATGCCAAAAATGTATGTCATTGTTATAAGGAAACAGAACAAGGCCCAACACAGGAGGTGATGTGCTGCTTTTCCAAGCAACAAAACAGTAGGATCAAGTAATGAAACCAAAGGCTCGTGGTCAGTAATGAGGTGCAACTTGGACCCACACAAAAACAAATGAATCTCTTTGACGGCAAAGACAGCAAACACTTCCATTTTCAATTTGGAATTATCTCTGCTAAGCAGAGTTCACAGTTTCCATTGCCTAAGCTATTGGACATTTCACACAGTTCTTGTATTGATGTATGAGAATGCTACTGAGTTCATACTGAGAGAGAGAGGTGACTGTAGCCAAAACCTGGTGGCCAGGATGAATTCTATTCAAACAAGGAGCACAAATTTGCACTCACAGGCTGGCATCCACAGGAATGTTTTTGTGGAACAAGTAGTGGAGGGAATGGGTCAATGACGCTGCATCTGGAATAAATTTGTGACAGTAACCAATTTTACCTAAAAATGCTCACCATTCTTTGACATTTGTAGGGTGAGGCAGAGCTGTGGCCATAATGACATGGTGGCATAAAGGCTTACCATCATCACAAGAAACCTCAAATCCTAAATACACAATAGATAGCTGGAAAAAGTGTGACTTGGCCAAGTTTAATTTCAGCCCTACAGTTTATAAGACTGTGAAGAAGTTATGTAAGTCACATAATTACTCTTCCATGGAAGCACCCTTCACAAAGATGTCATTGAAATGCTTGAACACACTGGAACAAACATTGCCATCTGCTCATAAAAATGCTAAGACATTGCTAGGACATTAACCATGCCAAACTGGAGGCACTGATATTGGTATAAACTAAATGGTGTGTTCATCGCAGAGAGACAATTAGAATCCTCATCCAACAGAACCTGTAAATAGACTTCACATAATTCAGTTTTGGAGAAAAACTGGCCCCTGGTGGGTTCACCCAATGGCTCAGACAAGACAAAGAACAGTTGTCAGTGATAGACCGATAGTTAACTGAAACTTTAAAGACACTGGACATGCAAAGCAGACAAGTCTGTTTTTTAAAGACCATAAGGGGGTAAACCACTCACTCAATGTAAAGGCTGTATTAAGTACAATTACATCAGCCTATCCAATTCTAATACCACTTGATTACACAAAGCCATTGGAAAAGGGCAAGCACAGAAAAAGTGCGGCCACGTCATAGGTTTCAGGATAATGTGAGCCGCAAAATTAGAGCACAACCCAACCCATCTGAGAAGAGATAAGAACTATAACTGCTGGTAAAGGACTTGGTTGGAAAAACCAAAAGCATTGAAAGCGGCAAGACCAAACTAATTTGTGGTAACAGCATCATCTACTACTGAAAAAGCCAAGGTACAAATGACAGATTTATACATAGTGGGAGCCTAAATTTCTACAAAACTGGAATATGCTACTTGTCGTAACCCACCAAACATCAGTTAACCAGAGACAAAACCATAAATTTCAGATCCATGTACATCTTTTAAATTGTATGAGAAACCCACCCAAACCTTAGTACAACATAATATTCCATTAACAAATATAATTGGTTTTGGCTCAGATGGTACAAATGCTATAGCAGGGAAGTACAATTCTGTATCCAGTCAACCAAAAGACTATCCTCCTGGAATCATATTTTTTAAAAAAGGCATTTGTCATTCAATTCATTTATGCATTAATAATGGTTGTAACACACTTTATGACTGTTGTGAGGAACTTGCAAGACAGGTACATAATTAATTAAAACTAAGTTACAAATGGCAATTTCAGTTAGCTCAGTTTCAAAAAAATATACAGCTTAAAGTACATAAAATACTACATCCAGCACAGACTCATTGGCTCTCACTTCTTTCTGTTGTCGAACAAATGTTGGAGCAATGGCCTGCATTAATTTTATCTTTTGTTGATCAGTGAGCAATAGTAAGTTAACAAGTCCAAAGAGATCTGATAATTGATCTGTGATCCATTTATTAAAGTGTATTTCCAATTTCTAATACTATAAATGCTTACTTCCAATCTTCAAAAGTTCTAGTGCTAAAGTTAAAGAAAAGAAATTGAAAAATCTTTTAAAAACATTTTGCTAACCTATATGAAACAGGACTGTGTTCATGAAAAGTCTCTGGATACAGTTATTGTAGATCCAGTAGAGGCAGTAGGTGAGATCAATTTTTGAGGAATTAACAGCATGTATTTAGCTGTACAGCTTCTGGAAGCAATGAAGTCAAAGGATGTTTTGGCCCTGTCTCATGTTATAAGGCTATTTAGGGAGATATGCCCCAGCTTCTTCCTTTAAGGATGTAAAGAAATACAGATGCGATTTAAATTTAATAAGCCTTTGCTAGAACAATTATCTGTATTATCTCCAAAAGTAGCCTTGTCTCATACAGAGATAGAAGTTACACCTACTTTAAAAATACTGGTAGATGTTGTACCATGTGTTAAACAACCTGAAATGCAGAAAGAGGATGATGAATGGCACTCTTAGCCCTTTGATGAGCTTCCAGCAGATGTTTCTTCAGAATCTCAAACTGACATTTTGGCTCAAGCTTTCATAATAATGTGTTCTGTATGAACTTTTAATTTATGTTTGAATCCATTTATGAAGGGAATGTGCTGTGCCATGCTTTATATTACACATACAGGCCTAATTAAAGGACAATGTACGTATTTTTCAGGCTGAACAAATCTCATCTGATGACAGTGTGCGTTTGTATGGCAATTTAGCGGAATTCACCTTCGCAGTACAATCACTTACCCAGTTCACAGCAGAATGCAAGCGAGTATCCTGGTAAGATAAAAGATCATTATGGCCACAGTATTTTAAGCTTTTGGTTGTTACTGTTAACATATTATCGGCAACTAGTGAAATCATTTAAATAACGAAGAACAGTGAGCGATGAGACATCCCAAATTTAAGATTTAGAGTATTATTCTTTAAAATAAATTTCCTTTTTAAATGTTTGTTTTCACCAAGATAGAATGAAAATCTTGTTAAGAAACTTGTTGTCTACATCTACAATGAATGGAACTCTCCTGGCATCACGCTGCGTCAGATTATCTGGTAACTGCTGCACTACATTCCAGCTGCGTAAGTCTATGAGTGAAAGAAAGGACACTGCTCATCTTCACCCATCGACGAATGTAGATGAAGTTGATAAGTTCCCAGCTATATCAGATGATTACGCTGCAGTCAGTGACAGGGAGTAGACTCATCCACACAAGTGCAAATAGTACTAAACGCAATGTTTATTTTTATTCTTATTTTTATTTTGCATCATAGTTTTAATGTTTTTTGTTAACTATGGAACCTAGGCCAATTAATAATAGCAGCGTAGGCCGAGATTTTCAGTGCTGCTTCAAATATCTATTGTCCCCAGAAAACGTGTCGCTGTTGGTAGAATTTGTTGTAATTAAATATAAGGTAAAAAGGTAACGACAGCAGACACTCACTGCACTCAGATTCGACACAACCACTAAAATTGATAGTTGTCCACGACTGTTGGAACTGACATGTAAAAGTCATAGTGACCGCACAGAAAAGTGTTAGCGAGATGAATGTAGCATCTTCCATGAATTTTTGCCCCTCCATACCCTACAGTACACGTCATCTGCTAGCAAAATCTTCTATAGAAGCACTGTCTCTCTTGCAGATATTTGCAGACACCATTCAGAGAACTATAACTGATTCTGAAAGTTGTTGCAAATTAAGTTGTTGATGGAGCAAAATGTGGAAAGGATGAAATGTGTTGAAATGCATTGTTCAAAGAATACACCTTTAACCTGTGGTGCCTATCAATGGTCCACCAAGCCACTATGATGGCAAACTGAGATTTTTAGTCTGTGCTACATTGTTGTGATGTGTGGTTATACTCTAGTGTACACAGTTTATTCAGACAATAAAGTTTGCATAGTTTCTCATAATTGGGTTACTTTTCGTATCTAAGACAAGTGTATTTACACACATTGGTGACCCCATACTCTTTTTAATGTGTGACTAGCTTTTTTCATGCATTATCAGTATTTGTTGTCAGGCTACAAAATCAATGGATCAGTTACTGTACAATGTATCATCCAACTTCACCTCCCTGTCTTTGCACCGGACATAGATTGTGAAGCACAGATGGAATTGACAGTGCTAGTACTCTTTTCGTTTGTTCATGTACATTCTTCTAATATCAGCCCACACGTACCTAACCTAACCATGACTGTATCACCGTGGCGGAAACCTCATATAATCGTACCACTGTGTACTCTGGCTGCCAACTTCTGTTTACCAATACAGCTCGAGGTCTACATCGTTTGAAGCAATAAGACACCTCACAACATCATCACCCACAACATGCAGGACACTTTCTATACACAAGTGCCACAATGTTCAATTCAATTGCCAGAGCAGTTTCTCCCTAGCTTTCCATCTCGTCTTCCAACGACCACGCCTGCTGTGCGATGTAGCACTTGTGGTCAATGGTTCACTTGCTCCCCCACAGGGACTTTGGACGTGTGATATCAAGAAGGCTTCCTTCCTTGCATGGAGTTCTCAAATGAGATTTCACTCCCACGCTGTGGAAATGCCACTGAAACCAGCCAAATCACTGCCCTTCTTCCATCGTAACTGAGCCAACCAGCTTCTATACAGCATGTCCCTGTAGGCAGATTCAGTAAGTTATCACTGCTCCAGAAGAAAAATCTGTAGATGTGGTTCACTTTGGTGGAAAACATTCTCAATACACATGGCATCCTAATGACAATGCTCGATTCAATTGTTTGGTCACTTACCTTCATGAACATACCAATCTCAATAGCGACCTGGTTGTGGGTCCTCCTGCACATCCCAAGTATGTTACTGCAATGTCCATTATCACTGAATGCCTATCACATTCAGTTCATCATATCATCCACAAGGAGCAACTTGGCTACAGATTGCCTTTGCAGCTGTGTCAACACCTCTGGGCACAGGGCAACCCCAAGGTCATGCCAGACATTGTCCTTTGGACATGATGGCTTGTTATGCTACCATATGATCTACAACTCCAGTTGCTTTAACTCTCAGCAACTTAACTCCAGCTGGCAGATTAGGCACATAGAATCATACAGCATCAGCAACTGCTTCCAACCACAAGCCCTTTAGCAGATGTCACGTGAGAACTCACATGATGTAGTAGTACATCACACTGCCACTTGCTGGCCAGTAACATGCACTATCTGTACCACTTTGTCAGCCACCAACATTGTCCATGAACCCTCACCCAATCACATGTCAGATCTCCAGCAAAGCATAACAGATGATGTCGGTGATAAATGCCTTACTCCCAACCTGTCTACCCAGTGTGTCGCTTTCATGCCACCTTCAGCGAGGTGGAAGCACAATGGATGGTGCACATGACAAATGCCTTACTCCTCAGCCTGTCTATCTGCTGTGTTGGTTTCACGCCACTGTCAGCGACACAACTGCCAGCCTCTGTGTGGAGCACCCATACTCCGGAAGCAGGCTGGTCTAGGTGCCACAGCTCTTATGAAACTGTTACATACAACATTCATTTACCATGACATGCTCTCCTAGTGGAAGACCTTAAGTCTTAGACCACACTAACATCCTTCATTCCCTCATAGACACTGTGATGAATTCCAATGTCACTCCTCCCTCTTGTGCCCTCATACATATTCTCCCAGCGAAACTCACCCTTTGTGCCAGCAACAGTTCTTGCATCAACATCTACAGAATATGGGAACTTTGGCTCTAAGTTACACTGACTTTGCACTTTCCTTGGACTTTTCATGTAGCTGATGTGGACAGCCTCATTCTTGTGATTGGCCTCTCTCCAGGCCTATATTTGGCATCATTTTTACCCCATGCAACAGGAAGGCTCCTTCAGCCCCCTCTCCTTTGGTGAAAAGTGATCTACTTCTAGTCACTCTATGAGCGCTTCTTGTTTGCTGCTGACATCACCAATTTCCTGTTCAAGCTTACTACCCAGTGGTCCGAGACTGACACTCTACGAACACACAACTTGGAACTTCAACAGGTAATCAGTGACATGTCACACAAACTAGTATGTGCTCACCACACCATCAGCAGCCTCATCAGTTCATGGCCGACTCACATCGCATACATGTTCACCACAACTGCCTTGCCCCAGTGAGGTCTTGGCATCCACAAGCTAAAGTTAATGACATTCTTCCTACAAGTATATCGTCTTGTTGTACCACCTTTGCATGGAATAACTTGTGCTTGTCTACTCCATCTGTGCGGGCTGTACACCTAGGTGTGACTATGAACAGTGCCTACCATTAAATGACAACAAAGGGTCCTCCAGTGCTCTATAAGGCACCCTGACTCACTCCTAAGAAACTGTACCATGCGAGCACAATTATTAATTAACTTTTAAATGTGGGCATTGTACACCCTTCAGAAAGTTACTGGTCTTTACCTATACATCTCATCCCTAAGAAGGATGGTGTGTTCCAGTTGTGTGGTGACTACTTGACACTCAACTTCCACCTGAACACGAGTTGCCTGCTGTAGTCTAATGTGTCTGTCACACATTATGAATATAAGTACACCAGCACTGCCTCCTCACACCCTGCCATGAGATTCACACGTAGCAATCTGGCACCCTGTGAGTTTATGACGATAAGCAACATTATCGTTTGTGTGTCTCTTCAATGACCATACTCTAGTCTGTATAGGATACTTAGACATGTAAATAGTACAACAGACATTAAGTTGTATATCTGTCCTGCCAATGGTCACTGGGAGATTCCATGGTGACACATTAGATCTTGAAATCAGTGTTTGATTATGTTGAATTGTTATCAATCTATAAACCCATACTTTCTTTTGTAAATCATCATTACAAATTGTGTTATTCTGGCATAGATTTTGAAGTGTTATATAAGCAGGGAAGAGCATTAAAATTGAATAACAAGAATGTAATTTATGTTGTGACTCATGTTACAAAATTTGGACATCCTATTCCTAAAGTGCATTTTAGGTCAAAAGTGTCCTCAAACTATTGGGAGTATGGATCTGGTTTTTATCACAGGAAATTCATATTAGATTGGCATGTAAATGGCGGTGTTAGAGATTTCTAAAAATATTTATGCAATGTGAAATATTGTAAAATATTGAAAAAGGCGTGTGACTCAATGTTATGTGTCTCATGTTACTTGCTACTTTTTGTTGAAAAAGTGTTTTTTTTCCTGCAAGCAGGGAAATGAAAATATGATATTATATGCCAAATAAAATAAACTTAACATTAATATTTCAGTTTTCAAACACCATGAAAAATTATAAGAGCATGACATCTGGGAAAATTAATTGTAAATTCAATTAAAAGTCAGAGAACTGAAAATATCCTCTTACACTGACAACATCAAGTGGATTAATTTTCTTTTTCTTCACATTTTACAGGCCATTTCCAATAGTTACCAGCACACTCCATTGCACTGATTAAGTAAGAATTTCCAAAAACTGCACGTACTTCTCCAGCATTGAATATATTTTCATATTCTACTTTGTACCAGTGTCCAATTTTCACACTTTCTATAGTTTCTTCAGTATGATGATCTGCAGCAACAAAATTCTTTGGAGACAGCAGATATATTTGTAGTACTCCTTTCTTGTAGTGAAAGCACTGAATGCCTTTTTATGTTTGGTATTGATGGTGCTGAAGAAAATATTGGAGCCATATTAAGTTGCACATTGATTCCTTGAATTTCATCAGTAGACACATGAAAAACCTGTGTAGTTGTGGTACCTGCAGCTAACTGAGCGAAAGTTGAGGCATCACCTACTATGAATTTTCATTTTTTTATTGCATTCCCCACTAGCCATTCTGCAACTGCACCAATTCCATCTATGGCTCCTTTACCATGGGATGTAGCAATTAAGTTCCAATAGATATCTACTTTGTGAAATAATTGAAATTGAGGTACAGCAGCAGTAAAATATTTGTTTGTAAATTGTGAGGCAGGTCCGTCTGACCAGATTGAAACTACCTTCACATTTTCAGGTATAGTTGACAGTACCTTGCCAATGTATGTAATTGCAGCACTCAAGTCATGGCTTTATCTAGAGCACTATCTGACTTATACGGTAAAAAAATGGCTTTACTATGTTGCTGATCTTGCATCCTATGTTGCCTATGTTTTCTAACTCTCTCCGTATTTTTAGCTCTCCTTTTTCCTAATAACAGTACTTGCTTATGTTGACTCAACTGTAGAAACTTTTGTTTCTGTTTATGCTTCTGCTGGCTTTTTCGAGCTTTTTCCAGATGCTTCTTCTTAAATTCTTCATATTTTGCTTCACTCTTGTTTTCCCTTCTCCTGCTCTGTCTTTCTCCTGTTGCTAAGGGCATCTATTTCTTCTAATCTTAAAGTAATACAGCTGTGCCTTAGATTATGTGACTCACATTAAACATTTAATTTTCTGTTTTTACAACACTGGTAGAAATTGGGAAATTTTTAGCAGAGATATTAGTTACACACTTATGCTAAGAAGTAAGATAAAGTTATCTCTAACATCTCTCTTACTATAAAAACTTAATTACATGAAAGTGGCTCATGTTACATAAAAGTTAATGCTGTTGTATTACATGGTTTACTCCAACTTATAATTTACCTACTTCAGTTTCATATTCTTTATGCAATATTTTAGGGTATGTAACAGTAATATAAATAATGATATTCTAATTCTTACCTGCCAATTAGTTGAAATGAAGGCCCAAAATCTCGAATAATTCACACTCTCATCACATGAAAAACATATGGTGTTATAAAAATGGCTACAAATTGTGAGGCAAAGCAATAATGGTGCACAAACCATTCTTGCCAAATGGTAAAAAGTCCAGCCTTTTCAAAAAATATGTAAAAGTACCAAATTTCAAACTTTTAAATATTGCAAGTGTTTCCTACTTTACATGGAATATCTCCACTGAAAAACTTGACTTAGACACAAGTGTGTACAATATTAACATTGCATGTTATCATGGAATACACAATTTTCTTCCATCTGGGTGATTTGAGAATGGGTTTTAATCCCTGAAACCACTCATGAATTAAATAAAAAGAACAGAATTTTGCAACTTCTGCTGTTTTCTACATCATACATCAAACAATGGATATTCCATTCAAAGGGAAATGTCAGTTTTCTTAAACAAGGTCAAACCTGCTTGAACTCTGAATGAGCAATGTTCTACGAACATTGCAGTACTGACAGATAATACACTCACTGTGTAGAATGATAACTCCTCCCCAGAGCTCTATTTACCCCAAAGCATCTCCTGACACTGGTGTCGAATGTTACGATTCCCCTCCTGAAGAAGTGGTTAGGACTACTGCATCAAGTCTGTCCTTTCAACTTTGGGATGAAGTGATCTTTGTGTTTGTTACTTCTCCTCATTTTCCTGATGACTCGCCCACCACACAGCTTACCCTTCTTTATTCACTACAGTTATCAAGAGATGCCATTGAGGACAACAGTGTGGTCACTACTGATGGCTGTGGTAGTCTCACCAATTACTGTCCCACTACTTGTGCAGCCACATAACCAGGCACACATAGAGAGATCACCCTTTCCCATACAGGCCAATACTTGCGGCACCCAGTTTGTTAAGAGGCTATGTGATCTCCAACATCTGGACTTCCCATCTTTGCCAGTCATTCAGAAATGGTCCAGTTGTGTCTCCCTTGGGTACTTCAGAAATGGTCCAGTTGTGTCTCCCTTGGGTACTTGACATGACGCAACTGATGATGCAATATTTTTGATTGTTTGTTCCAATGCCACCTGGTCACTGCTCCACCCTACAGGACCTTACAACCTAATCCTGATACTGTGTGTCCTATGTCAAGCCTCTATGATGATGAACAAAAAGATGTTTGGACTGTTAGTCTGTGCTATGATGCTATGATGTTATGATGTACACTTGTGCTCTCATCTATACAATTTATTCTGACAAAAAAGTTTACATTGTTTGTTACAGCTGTGTTAATTCTCTTAGCTCTGTGAAGGATAGGGATAAACACCTACAGACTCTTGCCATTTGTACATTAACACTGTCTTGTTATTGATGTGGGGATTGTGTCTTGAAGCTGCTAAAATAATTGTATTTATCTCATTATTTGCTCTTCTGGATCTGTTTCAGTTGCCAATTTTATTCCTCTCACTTCCAAATTCTTGAATACAAATCTTGAGGGTTTGGCATAATCAGGATACCTTTCACTGCTGCTCTAAGTTAGGTGAAATTCGCACTAACCATATTAACTCTTTGATTGGTGTTCAGGCATTGTGAAAGTCTGAATAGATTCACAAACAAGATTTCTAATTATGGTAAAATCAAAATACCAACTGATAACTTTCAAGCTCATAGGTAAACACATGAACAATGATGGCACCTGAGGTATGTGTTTGCTTGCATTTGGTACAGTAGTTCAGACATTTGTGGGACCTCATCTGCAGACAATAGATCAAAGGTTTGCAGTGCTGTTCAGTCCTGCTATACTTACTAATACTGAATACATTTTTGGTGGCTTGTATTAGTTGCCTCACCCTGTAGATACTGTATTTGCAATTACACTACCACTACACCGCAATATACTTTTTGCGCATATATATGCCTCCATGAAACATGGACCTTGCCATTGGTGGGGAGGCTTTCCTGCCTCAGCGATACAGATAGCCATACCATAAGTGCAACCACAATGGAGGTGTACCTGTTGAGGGGCCAGACAAACGTGTGGTTCCTGAACAGGGACAGCAGCCTTTTCAGTAGTTGCAAGGGCAACAGTCTGGATGATAGACTGATCTGGCCTTGTAACACTAACCAAAACGGCCTTGCTGTGCTGGTACTGTGAATGGCTGAAAGCAAGGGGAAACTAAAGCCGTAATTTTTCCCAAGGGCATGCAGCTTTACTGTATGGTTAAATGATGATGGCATCCTTTTGGGTAAAATATTCCAGAGGTAAAATAGTCCCCCATTCGGATCTCTGGGCAGGGACTACTGAGGAAGACGTTGTTATCAGGAGAAAGAAAACTGGCATTCTGCAGATCGGAGCATGGAACGTCAGATCCCTTAATTGGGCAGGTGGGTTAGAAAATTTAAAAACGGAAATGGATAGGTTAAAGTTAGATATAGTGGGAATTAGTGAAGTTTGGTGGGAGGAGAAACAAGACTTCTGATCAGGTGTGTACATGGTTATAAATACAAAATCAAATTGAGGTAATGAGGGAGTAGGTATAATAATGAATAGGAAAATAGGAGTGTGGGCAAGCTACTACAAACTGCATAGTGAATGCATTATTGGGACCAAGATAGATACGAAGCCCACGCCTAACATAGTAGTACAAGTTTATATACCAACTAGCTCCGCAGATGATGAAGAGATTGATGAAATGTATGATGAGATAAAAGAAATTATTCAGATATTGACGGGAGAAGGAAAATTTAATAGTCATGGGTGACTGGAACTTGATAGTAGGAAAAGGAAGAGAAGGAAACATAGTAGGGGAATATGGAATGGGGGTAAGGAATGAAAGAGGAAGCCACCTGGTAGAATTTTGCACAGAGTATAACTTAATCATAGCTAACACTTGGTTCAAGAATCATAAAAGAAGGTTGCATAGATGGAAGAAGCCTGGAGATACTGGAAGGTCTCAGATTATATAATGGTAAGACAGAGATCCATGAACCAGGTTTTAAATTGTAAGACATTTCCAGGGGCAGATGTGGACTCTGACCACAATCTATTGGTTATGGACTGTAGATTAAAACTGAAGAAACTGAAAAAGGTGGGAATCTGATGAGATAGGACCTGGATAAACTGAAAGAACCAGAGGTTGTAGAGAGCTTCAGGGAGAGCATTAGGGAATGATTGACAAGAATGGGGGAAAGAAATACAGTAGAAGGAGAATGGGTAGCTTTGACAGATGAAATAGTGAAGGTAGCAGAGGATCAAGTAGTCAAAAAGATGAGGGCTAATAGAAATCCTTGGGTAACAGAAGAGATATTGAATTTAATTGATGAAAGGAGAAAATATAAAAATGCAGTAAATGAAGCAGGCAAAAAGGAATACAAACATCTAAAAAATGAGATCGACAGGAAGTGCAAAATGGCTAAGCAGGGATGGCTAGAGGACAAATGTAAGGATGTAGAGGTTTATCTCACTAGGGGTAAGATAGATACTGCCTATAGGAAAATTAAAGAGACCTTTGGAGAAAAGAGAACCACTCTTTCATGAATATCAAGAACTCAGATGGAAACCCAGTGCTAAGCAAGGAAGGGAAAGCAGAAAGGTGGAAGGAGTATATAGAGGCTCTGTACAAGGGCAATGTTCTGGAGGACAATATTAGAGAAATGGAAGAGAATGTAGATGAAGATGTAATAGAAGATATCATACTGTGTGAAGAGTTTGACAGAGCACTGAAAGACCTGAGTTGAAACAAGGCCCCGTGAGTAGACAACATACCATTGGACTACTGACAGCCTTGAGAGAGCCAGGCCTAACAAAACTCTACCTTCTAGTGAGCAAGATGTATGGGACAGGCGAAATACCATCAGGCTTCAAGAATAATATAATAATTCCAATCTCAAAGAAAGCAGGTGTTGATAGATGTGAAAATTACCGAACTATCAGTTTAATAAGTCATGGCTGCAAAATACAAACATAAATTCTTTACAGATAAATGGAAAAACTGGTAGAAGCCGACCTCGGGGAAGATCAGTTTGAATTCCATAGAAATGTTTGAACACGTGAGGCAATACTAACTCTATGTCTTATCTTAGAAAATAGATTAAGGAAAGGCAAACCTACATTTCTAGTATTTCTAGACTTAGAGAAAGCTTTTGACAATGTTGACATGAATACTTCCTTTCAAATTCTGAAGGTGGCAGGGGTAAAATACAGGGAGCGAAAGGCTGTTTACAATTTGAAAAAAGAAACCAAACGGCAGTTATAAGAGTCAAGGGGCATGAAAGGGAAGCAGTGGTTGGGAAGGGAGTGAGACAGAATTGTAGTCTATCCCCAGTGTTATTCAATCTGTATATTGAGCAAACAGTAAAGGAAACATAAGAAAAATTTGGAGTAGGAATTAAAATCCATGGAGAAGAAATAAAAACTTTGAGGTTTGTAGATGACATTGTAATTCTGTCAGAGACAGCAAAGGACCTGGAAGAGCAGCTGAACGGAATGGACAGTGTCTTGAAATGAGGATATAAGATGAACATCGACAAAAGCAAAATGAGGATAATGGAATGTAGTTGAATTAAATCGGGTGATGCTGCGGGAATTAGATTAGGAAATGAGATGCTTAAAGTAGTAAATGAGGTTTGCTATTTGGGGAGCAAAATAACTGATGATGGTCAATGTAGAGAGGATATAAAATGTAGACTGGAATGTGTTTCTGAAGAAGAGAAAATTGTTAACATCGAGTATAGATTTAAGTGTCAGGAAGTCGTTTCTGAAAGAATTTGTATGGAGTGTAGCCATGCAAGGAAGTGAAGCGAGGATGATAAATAGTTTAGACAAGAAGAGAATAGAAGCTTTCAAAATGTGGTGCTACAGAAGATTGCTGAAGATTAGATGGGTAGATCACATAACTAATGAGGAGGTATTGAATAGAATTGGAGAGAAGAGAAATTTGTGCCACAACTTGACTAGAAAAAGGGATCAGCTGGTAGGGCATATTCTGAGGCATCAAAGGGTCACCAATTTAGTATTGGAGGGCAGGGTGGAGGGTAAAAATTGTAGATGGAGACCAAGAGATGAATACACTAAAAAGATTCAGAAGGATGTAGGTTGCAGTAGGTACTGTGAGATAAAGAAGCTTGCTCAGGATAGAGTAGCATGGAGAGCTGCATTAAACCAGCCCCTCTACTGAAGACCACAACAATAACATACGCTAAATTTTCTTGCAAAGCTAGCCACTGCTTCTCATTCAGGTATAAAACATAATTGTTGCTTGTCTCCTATTGCCAGCTTGCATTTATGTGACCACACTGACATATATCAGAAAGTGACATTTCCACAGTCGGCAAACTACAGGTCCCGTTATAATCAAGATTGTTATATGGCATTCAGCTAAGAAGAATTTTCAATAACTAGATTTTGATATTTAAATAATTCATAACTAGTAAGAAATATTTTTTAATTTTATGTTGAATTTAAGAGTTCCTGATTTCTTGCTTTGTACCCGGGAGTAATTTATTGTTCTGCACTGTCGTCGAGGTGCTGAATCAGGTGTTTCATTACATTCTCCCAGTGTTTGAGGCAATGAGCTCTCTGCTTGTTTTGTGCTTCAACTGTTGCAAGCACTGACATTGTCATCATTGTGTACTTGGTGGACATGCTCCAATTATTGTTGTCACAGTCAGTTTCAATAAAATTTTATTGCTCACTTAATTACTAATCTGTGCATATTTTTTGTGCCCCATCTGATTTCACCACTTTAGTTATCTGTGGATAACTGATTTGCAATAATCTTGCTAGAATGTTAATAAATTATGTTTACTGTGTGTGGAGCATATTTTTGCCACCATTGTTACCAAGTTCTACTGTAAATTTTGTAAGTTGGTTCATTTTGTTGGGTTCTTTGACAAAATCATCTATTTGATCTTCAGTTGCACAGAATCAAAATTTGTGTGTCATCCACATATCATTTGCATCTATAAATGATTAATGTACATATTGGCCTGTAGACTTCCTTGGCAGTCCTCCCATTGCTAACCTGGTTTTTGGTATAAAATGATTGTTACCACATTTGAAATAGTTGTAGTCAACAAATTCATAAGTTTCTGACAAACTATGATTTTTGCCACAAAATTGTTTTGTTCTCTAATATACAATGAGGTGACAAAAGTAATGGGGTAGCGGTATGCACATATACAGATGTCACTAATATCAGGTATGCAAGATATATCAGGGCAGTGCATTGGCCAAGCTGTCATTTGTCAGGGAACTCATGTGACATGGTTTCCATTATGATTATGGCAGCATGATGGAAATTAACAAACTTTGAATACAGAATGGTAGATGGAACTGGATGCATGGGACATTCCATTTTGGAAATCGTTAGAGAATTCAATATTCTGAGATTCACATTGTCATTGCGCTGAAAATACCAAACTTCAGGCATTACCTCTCACCATGAACAATGCAGTGGCCGACAGCCTTCACTTAATGACTGAGAAAAGAGGCATTTGCATAACAAGCAATAACATACAAGCAACACTGTGTGAAATCACTGCAGAGATCAATGTGGGGCATATGATGAATGCATCCGTTAGGTCAGTGCCGCAAAATTTGGCACTAATGGGCTATGGCAGAAGACAACTGACATGAGTGCCTTTGCTAACAGCACAACACTGTGGACAATTTGGCATCCTGGACAATTTGAGCAAACGTTTAGGCCTGCCAGATCACCCAACACAAATTCCATTACCCTCTGCCAGGCACTTAAATGTGATTTGCAGAGTATCCATGTAGATGTAGAACATGTATGTGGCATAGCTGAGAGTCCAGTTCATGCACAAAATCCTTCACTGGCAACACTTTGGCAATTATGGATGGCTACAGAGGCAGTATGGCTTAATATTTCAGCAGTGGACTTCCAACAGCTTGTTGGGTCCATGCCATGTTTAGCTGCTGCCCTGTGGCAGGCAAAAGGTCAGACACAACATCAGGAGGTATCCTATGACTTTTGTCACCTTAGTGAATGTGTATAAAGTTCACTATATCAGAAGAAACAAATCTTGCAGCAGTTGATATGGATAGTTCTTGTATACTTTCTGTGAGGTGACAGCTACTGATTACACAAGAATTCCCATCACATGCATAGGTTTTTAGTGAGAGTGGTGTAGGTCTCTTCCTAATTCCAACAATTTTAAAAGGACTGATTGCTCTTTCTAATTTTGTAGAATGTATTTCCTTTTGAGTTAATGATTGGATATGTTATACAATTTGCCTTGTGGCTTTGTTTGTGAACTGAGACATTCACTAATCTACCTTTAAATTTGAAAAAGATGAGGAAAAGCTAAATTTTGAAAACTTCTGAAAGATCTGCCCGTAATTTTTGAGAAGGTTTGCCATCAGTTTTCTTATTCTGTGATTATGAAAACTTGTATCTTATTCAATCAATGGAAACTCCAGGTAGGAATATAAACAACGTAGAAAAAGATAGACTGCTACATGCCTTAAAGATGACGTGCTAAGTTTCAGGCAGGCACAATTAACAGACACTTACACATAAGCCTTCAGCCACAGCTTTCATCAGAAAAAGAACACCACACACTATTCATTCACACAAACAAGCACAGCTCATACATAACATGACCACCAACTCCAGCAGCTTGGGCCAGAATCTCTTCCGATGAAAGCTGTAGCCACAAGTTTATGTGTAAGTGTCTTTTAATTGTGCCTGTCTGCAACTTTGTGTGTTATCTTTATGGTATATCTTATTCAGACAATACTAGTCATACAATATTTTTGAAGAGCTTCCCTTACAAATATTTATGCTGTGATCTTTATTGTTTTGAAGTCTCTTATTTTATTTTATCAAGAAAGGCACAGAAAGAACTGCTACAGTATAGTATAGAATGTAACTGAGAAACATATACAGTGAGATGCAGAAATTACACTTTCATTCAAAGATAATAATTAAATGGTGGTCACCACAATTTATGATTGTCCCTGGACACTACAAAAGAAGGGACATGGTTCTTGATTCAGTTTGTGATCACCACAGATGTCAATGCATTCTCTGCGATGTACTCCCCTGCAGGCCCCAAGGTTGAAAGGAGTTCTTGTGGTATGGCATTCCATTCCTATAGCAGTACAGCTGATATTGGTCCATGTGGATGAGCTGCAACATTTATCTCCACCTCTTCCCACAAGGGCACAATGGGATTATGTCATGGGAATAGGTACATCAGTCCATTTGCTGAATATCCTCTCATTACCAGGGCTTCTCCACCTGTACTGTTTGATGCAGTCATGAACTGCCATCCACAGAAATGAATTCAGCGCCAAATATATGTCTAAAAAGATGTGCGTGGGGAAGGAGCACAGTGCCACAATAATGTTGACTGGTGAGTGCAGCATGTTCAAAGGTTTGGAGGTCAGTAACACTCAATGCAGTCAAGAATGTTGTTAAACATGGTTGTTATTTTGGTGTTATGGTTGGGGAGGTAAAATGTTGCATACTGACCTCTGAATCTTTGAACATGCTGCACTCACCCGTGAACATTACTGTGACACTGTTCTCTTTCCATATGTGCATCTTTTCAGGGGTGCATTTGTTAATCATGCTGGTAGACTAATGAAATGCCCTACTACAAGCACTCACTAACAATGTTGTGTCCTGCGTAAGAGCATGTTGTAGAGCATAAACTGTTGCCCGTGGTAATCATACATCCAATTAAGAACCATGTCCCAACCCTTGTTATGTCCAACGGACCATCATAAATCTTTATGACTTAGTGTAATCATTGTCTGAAAATAAGTGTAATTTCTGTTTATCTCATTGCATATTTCTTTCAGTTATCTTCCGTACTATACTGTAACAGTTCTTTCTACATATGCTCTGTGGTGTCACCGCCAGACACCACACTTGCTAGGTGGTAGCTTAAATCGGCCGCGGTCCATTTAGTACATGTCGGACCCGAGTGTCACCACTGTGTGATCGCAGACCGAGCGCCACCACAGGGCAGGTCTCGAGATACGGAATAGCACTCGCCCCAGTTGTACGACGACTTTGCTAGCGACTACACTGACGAAGCCTTTCTCTCATTTGCTGAGAGACAGTTAGAATAGCCTTCAGCTAAGTCCATGGCTACGACCTAGCAAGGCGCCATTAGCCTTACATAGTTTGATAGTTATCGTATGAAATGTCTCATCAAAAACGATGTATACAACAAGGACGATTAAAAGTTAAGTATTAAAACAGCTATGTACTTTTCTTGTTACCACTTATTACGTATCCTGTTTCAGACTTCAAGATTCTGCGTGAGCTTATAGTGTGCCTATCGGCCCCCTCAAAATAACACTGTGCCGGCACTTCTGTCGACACATCATGCTCGAAGTATCATTGAGCTATGTTACATGGCAGTGACACATCATGCAAAAGTTATTTTTGTCTGTAAGTTTTGTACACTAGGATAATAAAGTATAAATTACAATACACAACAAATAGTTCAGCACAATCATGTAAATGATCACTCTGTTACCATAGTTTTCACAGAGGAAATGCACTGTAATTGGAAAAGTGACACATTATACATTATAGCAAGAGGTTGCTACAATAAAACTGTAATGGGGAAATAACTGAAATCATTTAAAGCAACAATACAGTTACAGAAGATTCTGTAGCCATTAGCAGTAATCTGTCAATATTTGATGAGCAAATGCCAAAGAACTTCATTAAATACAGAAAGACGTCCTCTGCAATCTCTACTAGCACTAAAGCATAAACAAAATTCACCCATAAACTCATATACCTGTAACCTACATCTGAGGAAGAGATAGCCATAATAATACTTAATAAATCTGCTAATAAACCTCCACAGACTTAATTATCTCTCAAAGAAAAATTTTAAGTAAAAAATCAATTAAATGATTAATCTCCTCATATCTGGAAGAAGTGAATATTCGAATGAAAATTACCAGAGACTTCATCTTTTCAAGAAGGGACAACCACTAATTAATTAGCATTATGCTCAATTCATCATAGTTCCTTGTAGACTACATTTGCATTTGTGTAAACATAATCTCAGTTGCCAGAATGAAATTTTCATTCTGCAGTGGAGTGTGCACTGGTATGAAACTACCTGGTGGATTAAACCTGCGTGTCGAACCAAGACTTGAATTTTTTCTGGAAACATTCCCCTGGTTGTGGCTAAGCCATGTCTCTGCAATATCCTTCCTTCCAGGTGTGCTACTTCTGCAAGGCCTGCAGAGGAGCTTCAGTGAAGTTTTGAAGGTAGGTGATGAAGTACTGGTGGAATTATGGCTAGGAGGATGGGTTGTGAGTCATGCTTGGGTAGCTCAGATGGTAGAGCACTTGGATGTGAAAGGCAAAGGTCCTGAGTTAGAGTCTTGGTCCGGAACCCAGGTTTAATCTGCCACAAAGTTCCATAATCTCAGTTAGTTTAAACAAACACTGACTTCTTATGGAAATATTGTGGAATTCATCCTTGACTTCTGATGCTGCCTGACAAAGAAAGCAAATGACACAGCAGGTTAGAAGGAAATCATGGGAGAATGTGATGTATTTTCTAAACTCGCACTAATAAAGAAAATGCCATTATGAGCTCACTTCTCAGTATAACACTGCAACCCCCCCCACCCATTTGTCCTGGATTATTTATGTGCTGATTCAGTTGGGAAGCATGTCATGAAGCTATTGTATCCTCTCCTTAGGCTGGGCCTACAACTGTTACCACTGTTCTTTGATATCCTTTGTTACTGGCACTGGACAGAGCTTACTTCTGCATTGGTCACACACATGATCTATTGATAACAGAACTGGCAACTTGGCTTCCACTGGAGTATCTCAATAGCATGCAGACAGTTCATAGAGATTTGTGCCATGTGCAAAGCCTGTTAAAGAAATTCCAGAACTTTGTCCACAAAATTTTTCTACGCATATCTTTTACTTATTGTGCATGGTCTCCTTTGAAATACTCTCCTCTGCAACTGATACTCAGCTCCCAATGCGATTTTCACTTCCAGAAGCTGCCTTGGTATGCCTCTTCCTGGATCGTGCTGAGCGCTGTCTGTGAATTTTCTTTTTTCTTGTCTGTCACTGCAAATCGTTATTCTTTCAATGGGATTTTCAACTTTGGAAATAAAAACAGTGGTCTACAGGGCCAGGTCTGGAGGTACAATAGTCACACACCAACAGCGATGAATGTGCAGGTGTGTTATCATGATGCAAAATCCATGAATGTTCTCGCCACATTTCAGGTTGTTTCCTTCTCAGATTTTCTTGCAGGCATCACAACATATTCTGATAGCACCATCAATTAACAGTTTGTCCCAGTGGCACAAATTCATGATGAATTAATCCTTTGGAGCCCAAGAAAATTATCAGCATGGCTTTGACATTTGACCTGACCTGAAGAGCTTTGTTTGGTCTTGGAGAACCTTTCTCGACCCACTGTGATGATTAACATTGATCTCAACTTCATCACCAAAGACTGACATCTCATCACCAGTTATGATTCTCTTTAGGAATATCTCATTCTCATTTTCATGATCCAAAAGTTCTTCACACATTGCAAAGCTAAGGTCTTTCTGGTTCTGACCTGTGAGCCATGGGATGAACTTGGTGGTAATATGATGCATTCCAAAATGCTGTGTGAGGATTTTATGACATGATTCATCTGAAATATTGCATTCTTCTGCAATCTCCTGGAGATTCAGCCTTCGACTGGCATGCACAATGTAGTTGAGGTTCCTGACATGAGTGTTGTTGGTAGACACTGAAGAGCTTCCTGAATGTCGGTCATCTTTAAATTTCAACTGGCCATTTTTAAACGACATGAACCATTTATAACACTGAGTATGGCTTAAACACTCATCACTATAGCCTTTCTGCATCATCTGGCATGTCTCTGTAAAGGATTTCTTGAGTTTTATGCAAAGTTTAATGCAGATGCGTTACTCCTCTAACTCTGCCACCTTGTCTGAAAATTCACAAACTGTGCAACAGTACATTCTACTCAGTACAGCACTAAACAATAAGTAACAGACATACATGCATTAATGAAACTTCTGGCAGTTACACATTTAACACAGACACATGCAAGGGTGCTAGCCACGTATTGCTCCAACACACCACTGGTGCAAAATTATGAATGTTCTGGGATTTTTTGAAAGGATCTCATAAGGATGAGCATTGTTCAGAAAAGGCACCATGGTTCTGTCATGTGAGAGGCAACACATGAGGGTTCAGGTTCCCCACCATTGTGCCATCCACGTTCCCTCAATCACAACCAGTCATGATCCGAACTCTTATTCAATGGCTCCCCGCAACATGATGCCAGCAGTAACATCATTGTGCCTCTCCAAAACTTTGGATGATTGGGACCTCTCTTGAAATTATCACCATACTCGTCGATGACGATCAACCGGGCTAGAACAGAACCACAATTCATTTCTGAACACAATGTGATGCCATTCATCAGCAGTCCCTGCTTTCATGTTGTGGCACCCTCTGTAAATAGCTGTATGTATTGTGGAACAGTGGTAATCTTTGCATGCGATGGTAATTTCCTGGTCCTATGGCCACTAATCTCCAAAAAATGGTACAGGATGACATTAAATGTTGTAGAGAGACTACTACTTGATTTCAGATGAAAGGTGCAGATGTGAGGGGGCTGTGATGTGCTTGATACAAAATATGGTGCTCCGTCATTGTGGCAATCAGATGTTGGCCCATGCTGTCCAACACTAGGCCACTATCAAATCGAAATTCCCCAGAAAACTGGATATTTTATCATTTGACCATCTGGCCCAATGAAGACCTACAATGAAGCCATTTTCAACCTCTGTGGGATATTGATAATGCTGTCTCACATTAGTATGTGCCACTTCCCTATCCTTCACAGTGATCACTCAACATTTACCACTGTCCATAGCCCTTAAATACCATATAAGGCTTGGTAACAACACTAGCCACAAACAATATTAATATGATCTGGTAGCCATTCTGCCTGTCCCAGAGAACTGCCACTCTTATCATTTGCACAGCCCCCCTATGGTGTCCATCTGTATGAAGTTACATTAACATAAATCAGTGTCTCTCAGATGTTTCACTTTTTCTTGTCAAGCGGTGTAGCTGATCATGGTATCCTGGTCTTTGTGAAGCAAATAAAAATGTTTTGTTTGAAGTAACAGTTAGAAACAGCTGCGGAGCAGTATGGGAAGAGAAGCACTTAAATTTTTCAAAGTAGCCATTTATATCTTTATATTATATATGACACACACACACACACACACACACACACACACACACACACACACACACACACACACACACAGTGATTTTGAAGTAATTACCATACTTATGAGCTTGAGCGGTTAAGTGCTAATCATAATTGGTAGGTACTATAGATAAGAATCCAGCAGCATTCACTTCTGCCTGTAGAACTAGACTTATTCCACAATCCTGAAATGTCACCATCAAATTAACTTCAAAACAAAATCTTGCAACTGACTTATCTTTAAGTTCACTGCAGTATGAGATCAATGGAAAATAATATGTGTATCATATAGTAAGACACAAATAACAGCAATGCCACTATGAACCACAGTTTATTCTTCTTCCACATGCAAGTTAAATATAGTTGAGAACATAGACACAAACATAGAAACAATCCAAGTACTGATACAAGCTGTTGTTGACAATATGTATGAACACAATATGAGAACGAATGCCTGCTGTACAGAACTTATAAAGAGGAGTGCTCTGGTAAACAGCATAGCAGATGCCATGCCCTGTGCACAAGTCATCGGGCATATCGAAGAGCTCTCTGCTGAGGTAGGTGGACTGGGGCATATCAGAGAGCTCTCTGCTGAGGTAGGCGGATTGTTGAAAATCTGTGGCCTCTATGGCAGAAGCTGCAGGTAATGATGTTGGTAGCGGAAGGGGATTCCAGGTTGAACTGGTGATTAAGGGCAGAAATGACACAGACATGTGTACATACAGTGGCCACTCCCCTCCAAAGTACAATAAGAGAGAACCAGCGACACAGGTTCTGTCAACAACCCAACATCCAGCTCCTTCATGTGGTTTAACTGTACTGATGATGAAGGTGCAGTCTACTTGGTCATGTGTGCCATAGACTCTGATGCTGCAGCACCTAGCCCAGATGATGGCGAAATTGCCAGTGGCAGCAAAATATCATGGGAAAGCCTGGAAGCAGGTGCCGAGGACGTTGGACCCCAGAGGAGAGGCAGGAGACATGAATGCCCACAAGGCGGGCAGGTCTGCCCCTGCAGCAGGGATGCAATGCAACGCTGGGACAGGCACTGAGGGAGGAGATTGAGGTAGCAGTGGAGGGCCCATGATCGTCGCCACAGTCTGAGGATGCAGTTTATTGCAGTGGTGCACCACCAGACCATCACTTGTGCACAGCATACAAATGTAGTAGCCCTGGCAGCTGCAGACCATGGCTGGAATCTACTTTGGTCAGTAGCTTAGCCCCCTGAGCCCAGACAGTGGAGCCATGAGTAAACCATGATGAGGGCCATGCCGAAGGGCAATGGTGGTGTGGCGTGGGCAGATGCAGGAAGGTGCATTGCTGGTGGGCATGGAGCATCTCGCCTGGATTCCGATCCTCCACTGACATAAACCTGCAGGAACTCAAGAAACATGTCAAAGTATTGTCCTTGGAGGAGTCTGTGACTTCTTCATTTCGAGCTAGAACACATGAATGAGACATTTCACCTCATCATTAGAAGGGGGGCGAAAAGGAGAAGCAGTCACATAGTGAAAGCCATAGCAGGTGTAAAAATCACAGAAGGCATAAGAAATAAACTGTGGACAGGTATCCACATGTAAGGTAATGTCTCAAGAACAAATATTTTGGAGGGAGCCAGAATCATAGCTGTAGTTGACATCAAAGAACAGTGGACAACATATGGAAATTTAGAGAAAGCATCAACAATCGATAACCAGGAAAAATATAGGAAGGGTCCCACAAAATCAAAATGGACACCTTCCCATGTATGCTGCAGTGTGGGCCATGGAGAGAGTGTCACCTGCAGTCCCACTTGCTGAAGCACATCCTGACATGGGGTGGTTGGTACCAAAATCCCAGGCAACAGTTCATCTGTGCTCAGAGAACAGCACCATCAAATACCGGAAGGTGGTGATGGAGGGCAAAAAAGTTATGCAAAGGATCATAACCTGTGCCTGGAGGCCTGTCCAGCTAACTGTGCTGAATAGAATGAACAATTTAATGTGAGACTGAACCAGCAGTGACAGCAGCTGTGATCCTGTTCAAAAGTAGGATCCAGCTTCATTGGAAACTTGGACAGCACATCAGCATGTTGCACGTTATGCCAAAAATATGTCATAGTTATAGCAAGACAGAAACAAGGCCAAACGCTCGAAGTGATGTGCTGCTTTGTCAGGCAACAAAACAGTAGGATTAAATGACGAAACCAAAGGCTAGAAGTCTGTAAGGAGGTGGAACTTGGACTCATACAAAAACAAATTAATCTCTTTGAAGGAAATTGGAAGTTTGCAGTAAGTTCCTATGAGCCCAACTGCTGAGGTCATTGGTCCCCAGGCTTACACACTACTTAATCTGACTTAAACTAATTTACACCAAGGGCAAAAAAACACACACACACGCGCGCACACACCCACACACACACACACACACACACACACACACACACACACACACACACACACGCCTGAGGGAGGGCTCGAACCTCTGATGGGGAAGGAGGGAGGGGGGTGGGGAGTTAAAGAGCTGTGTGAACTGCAGCAAGGTGCCTCAGACCACACAGCTCTCTTTGAGGGCAAAGACAGTAGCAAGTGCTTCCTTTTCAACTTGGGAGTAGTGTTTCTGAGTGAAGTTATCAGACATTTGTAACAGTCCTCATATCGATGTACGAGAATGGTGCCGAGTCCATACTCAGAGTGACAGGTGTCTGCAGCCAAAACCAGGTCGTGGCCAGGATGAATAGTAACCAAACAAGGAGCAGAATACAATTAAGATTTCAAGAGCATAAACGTGTGCCCTCAGATCGACATCCACAGCAATGTTTCTCTGGAACAACTCATGGGGAAAATGTGCCAATGTGGCTACCTCAGGAATAAATTTGTGATAGTAAACAGTTTTAGCTAAAATGCTCACCATTCTTTGACTTTGTAGGGTGAGGCAGAGCTGTGACCATAGTGAGAAGATGGCAACCTCAAATCCTAAATTAAAAATGGGTGGCTGGAAAAAATGTGACTTGTCCGTATTGAATTTCAACCCTGCAGTTTGTAAGACTGTGAAGAAGGTATGTAAGTTACATAATTACTCTTCCATGGAAGAACCCATCGCAAATATGTCATTGAAGTAGTTAAACACACTGGAGCTAACTTTGTAAGCTGCTCCAAAAAATACTAAGACATTGCTGGGGCATTAGCCATGCAAAACTCGAGGCATTGATATTGTTACTGACTGAAGGGCATGTTCATGACAAAGAGACATTTAAAATCCTCATCCAACAGAACCTGTAAATAGACTTCACATAAATCAGTTTAGGAGAAAAACTGGGCCTGGTGAGTTCAGCTAATGACTCAACCAAACAGGACAAAGAACAGTTGTCAGTGATAGGCTGATAGTTAACAAACTTTAAAGACATTGCACAGGCAAAGCAGACAAGTCCATTTTTTAAACATTTTAAGGAGGTAAGCCACGCACTCAATGTAAAGGCTGTACAAAGTACAATTACATCAGCCTATCCAATTCTAATATCACTTGATTACACAAAGCCAATGGAAAAGGGCAAGCACAGAAAAAGTGCGGCCACATCATAGGTTTCAGGATAATCTGAGTCACAAGATTAGAGCACAACCCAACCCATCTGAGAAGAGACAAGAACTATAACTGCTGGTAAAGGACTTGGTTGGGAAAACCAAAAGCACTGAAAGTGGCAAGACCAAAAAATTTGTGGTAACAGCATCATCTACTACCGAAAAATTCAAGGTACAAATGACACATTTATACATAGTGGAAGCTTAAATTTTCGCAAAATTGGAATATGCTACTTGTCGTAACCCACTAGACATCAGTTAACCAGAGACAAAACCAGAAATTTCAGATCTATGTACATTTGTGAGTTCAGCAAGGCACAGCTGCACTCATGTCCACTTGTACTCTGAGCATTTTGACCATTACTTGCACATCAACAAACTGTTCATTATGATTCATAACTGCATGAGTCATACCATTAACAACCCTGTCCATGTCTGCAGGAGGGGACTGGGAATGACACACAGATGTTGTATGTCATTTTTTCCTACATTTGTGGGAAGTTGTGCAATGCTTAATGCATGCTGCCCCCCTGTCATCTCGCAAGAAACGGTGTGGGCAAGATGAGAGTGCAGAGTGCTGCTATTGGTGTGGTTGTTGTTTGGCATGTTGCTGCCCAGTGCAGTGCGGAGGCTGCATTTGTAGAGGTGTCAAGTCATACTCCCCCCGAGAACTGACTGATGTCTGATGACCAGGAACACGAGCCACCACAACTATGTCACACCAAGCCTCAATCTGATCAGCAGAAGCTTGAGATACCTCAAAAGATTGAGCAGTATTTAACACTTTGGCCAAAGATAGTTTCTCATACTGTAGTGTACACTGACACCTCCTTGACTGGAACCAACTGAAAGATGGCATCACAGGTCACTGACTCAGAATAGGAATCATGATGAGCATGGGTAGCATTGGTAACATGATATTTGTGACTGAGGCCACAGAGTTCAGCTGCCCAAGCCCAGTAGGGCTGGTGGGGCTGTTGATCGCAATGATAGAACTACACGTCCTCCAATGACATGCTTCAGTTTATGGTAGTAATTTGACAATAGCTTACACATTTTGTCAAACAGAAAAGATGCTGGTTACTGGAGCAGGAATAACTAGCACAACAACAGGTAGATCTGAGGAGAAATCCAAGAAACAGACAAGTTGGCATCTATGACACCAAAAGTGAGGAAGTGCTGCCAGAGCCAATTCTCATGACAGCCAGCCTTCCGCCACACAAGGGGAAATGGGCAGCAGGTATGCCAGTGGCATGTCAGCCTGCATAGCAGACAACAACTTTGTAATAGCAACTGTAAGAGCCTCCTGCTGCTGCTGCTGCTGGAGGAGGGATTCGGGAAGGCCTCCATGGACAGAACAACCAAAGGAATAATCAAGTAGATTGAACATGCAGAAGTAAACACCACACTTGATCCCAAGAGTATTGTAATATAAGACACAGCTGCAATGAACCAAAGTTTATAGAAATGACTGGGTGTACAAGCAGACAAAGAAAAAAATTCCCAAATTTTTTTCCAGATATCCCAGTCAAAAATTACACTTTCTCCGTGTTGACTGGCAGTAGGTCTCCCATAGATTTTCCCTCAGAACTGTAAGATCTTTTAATCCTTTGTCGAATGGTTAACGTTTTATACACTGGCATAGAACATCCTGGTACTTCGGAGAGGAAAGGAAAAGAAAAGAAAAGAAAAGAAAAGGGGGAGGGAGAGAGAGAGAGAGAGAGAGAGAGAGAGAGAGAGAGAGAGAGAGAGAGAGAGAGAGAGAGAGAGAGAGAGAGAGAGGGAGGGAGATAGAGAGATAGAGAAGTTTTGGAAAGACCTTTGATGTGCAGCAACATATATGCTGCAAGAATAAATTCGAATTGAACCGAATGTTGCACATTAGTTTCCGGAGCATTGAAATCGAGATGGCAATGCCCTTTTGTAAGCCAATGATATCTCACGCCATGTGATCTCACCAGCTCATGACAGCAAATGTTCACAGCATAGGACACGTGTTGTAGTCAGTCAATACCAAGACCACTGTTACGTAGTGCAAACACACAAAGAGGGAAAGTTAATAGTTTACGAGGGCCATTTGAAAAGTCCATGCAAAAATAAAAACTACTTACTTGTTTGGGGTAACCCTTTCTTATTTTTCAACATAGTCTCATTTTAAACTTATACACTTTGACCAACACCGTTCTAATTTGTAGATCCCTTCTGAATGATAGGAATTGTCCAAGTCTGCAAAATAGCTATTAGTTGCTACAGTCATCTCCTCGTTTGGATAAAATCTTTGTCCCACCAGCCATGTCTTGGAACGAATAGTACTCTGAAGGAGCCAGGTCTGGAGAATACAGGGGATGTGAAATGAGTTGAAATCCTATTTCCATTAATTTTTTGACCACAACTGCTGAGGTGTGTGCTGGTGCATTGTCATGATGGAAGGATTTTTTTTTTGGTCCAATCGCAGGCGTTTTTCTTACAGTTCGGTTTTCACTGTCCAATAACGATAAATAATATGCACCTGTAATACTTGTATCCTTTTCAAAATAGTCGATGAGTATTACACCTTGCGAATCCCAAAAGACAGTCGCCATAACCTTTCCGGTCGAAGGATTGGTCTTCACCTTTTTTGGTGCAGATTGTCCCTCGGTAACCCACTATTTAGATTGTTGTTTTGTCTCAGGAGTATAGTAATGCATCCATGTTTCATCCACAGTGATGAAACGATGCTTAAAGTTCTGCAGATTCTTCCTGAACAGCTGCAAACCATCCTTGCAACACTTCACGTGATTCCATTTTTGGTCAAGCGTGAGCAATCGTGGAACCCATCTTGCAGGTAACTTTCTCATGCCCAAATGTTTATGCAAAATATCATGTACCCATTCATTTGTGATGTTCACAGCACTAGCAATCTCACACACCTTAACTCTTCTGTCATTCATCACCATAACATGGATTTTATCAACGATTTCTGGAGTCATAACCTCCACAGGGCGCCCAGAACATTCAGCATTAACCTGTGCTCATATGGCCTCTCTGAAAATTTTGAAACCACTTATAACCTGTTATAATCAAAGGTGCCGAGTCACTGTAATATTTATCTAGCTTCTCTTTAGTCTGCTGATGCATTATCGCTTTCATAAAGTAACGTTTAATCACTATACGAAATTCTTTGTCGTCCATTTTTTGACAATCACTCAACTTCCTTATTCACACGAATGACAAACACAAAGAAATTGACCAATATGACTGAAACTTGGTGTACGTTCTCTCCAAAGATGCTACTAACTAAACATGACCTTGATATGCGCCGGTGCTGGCATCTCTCGGACTTTGCAAGGACTATTGAAACGCCCCTTGTACATTAACGTACATAGTGTAGCTACAAGAAAATCTAAGCTTTCACATGTAATATTGATCTTTTTTTGAGTGTGTTATACTTTAAGATACATAACACAAACGTTCCAGTAAATTTAAAATAGTGATGTAAATGTCTGGTCCTCTGAGCTCGAAATTCTTCTGCGTGGTTGGTCCTCAAAGTGTTCAGTTTTAAATGAGAGTCAAACACTCTGTGATTTAAGAAATTCATCCCACTTTCTCACATGTAACATAATTCATCTTGTGTAAAAGGATATTTGCTTTGAAAGTAGCACTCTTCAAACCAGCATTCACAATACTATCCCAACACTGTTAGAAATAGGTTCATTTTAGCAGTTGCCAGAGAGTGCCAGAAAACAGGCATTACTGCGCATGCACAGCTGCAGTGATGTAGGAAGCCCACATGTTCTGATGTATAAAGCATTAAGAGATCTCACACTAAGCCATAAAAGAAACAGGACATCAGAGGATACTCCAAGAGCATCAGAATTTCATAAACCATACTAAAATGCCTAACCTGACTTGAAGAACACATTGGTTTGTCCACATTCACAATTGTTGTTGTTGTTGTTGTTGCTGTTGTGGTCTTCAGTCCTGAGACAGGTTTGACGCAGCTCTCCATGCTACTCTATCCCGTGCAAGCTTCCTCATCTCCCAGTACCTAACGCAACCTACATCCTTCTGAATCTGCTTAGTGTATTCATCTCTTGGTCTCTCTCTACGATTTTTACCCTCCACGCTGCCCTCCAGTACTAAATTGGTGATCCCTTGATGCCTCAGAACATATCCTACCAACCGATTCCTTCTTCTAGTCAAGTTGTGCCACAAACTTCTCGTCTCCACAATCTTATTCAATACTTCCTCATTAGTTACGTGGTCTACCCATCTAATCTTCAGCATTCTTCTGTAGCACCACATTTCAAAAGCTTCTATTCTCTTCTGGTCCAAACTATTTATCGTCCATGTTTCACTTCCATACATGGCTACACTCCATACAAATACTTTCGGAAATGACTTCCTGACCCTTAAATCTATACTCGATGTTAACAAATTTCTCTTCTTCAGAAACGCTTTCCTTGCCTTTGCCAGTCTACATTTTATATCGTCTCTACTTCAACCATCATCATTTATTTTGCTCCCCAAATAGCATAACTCCTTTACTACTTTAAGTGTCTCATTTTCTAATCTAATTCCCTCAGCATCACCCGACTTTATTCGACTACATTCCATTATCCTCGTTTTGCTTTTGTTGATGTTCATCTTATATCCTCCTTTCAAGACACTATCCATTCCGTTCAACTGCTCTTCCAAGTCCTTTGCTGACTCTGACAGAATTACAATGTCATCGGCGAACCTCAAAGTTTTTATTTCTTCTCCATGGATTTTAATACCTACTCTGAATTTTCCTTTTGTTTCCTTCACTGCTTGCTCAATATACAGATTGAATAACATCGGCGAGAGAACACAACCCTGTCTCATTCCCTTCCCAACCACTGCTTCCTTTTCATACCCCTCGACCCTTATAACTACCATCTGGTTTCTGTACAAATTGTAAATAGCCTTTTGCTCCCTGTATTTTACCCCTGCCGCCTTCAGAATTTGAAAGAGAGTATTCCAGTCAACATTGTCAAAAGCTTTCTCTAAGTCTACAAATGCTAGAAACATAGGTTTGCCCTTCCTTTATCTAGCTTCTAAGATAAGTCGTAGGGTCAGTATTGCCTCACGTGTTCTACAAAATCCAAACTGATCTTCCCCGAGCTCGGCTTCTACTAGTAAAGAATTCACATTAGTATTTTGCAGGTGTGACTTATTAAACTGATAGTTTGGTAATTTTCACATCTAACAACACCTGCTTTCTTTGGGATTGGAATTATTATATTCTTGTTGAAGTCTGAGGGTATTTCTCCTGTTTCATACATCTTGCTCACCAGATGGTAGAGTTTTGTCAGGACTGGCTATCCCAAGGCCGTCAGTAGTTCTAATGGAATGTTGTCTACTCCGGGGGCCTTGTTTCGACTCAGTTCTTTCAGTGCTCTGTCAAACTCTTCATGCAGTATCATATCTCCTATTTCATCTTCATCTACATCCTCTTCCATTTCCATAATATTGTCCTCAAATACATCGCTCTTGTATAGACCCTCTATATACACCTTCCACCTTTCTGCTTTCCCTTCTTTGCTTAGAACTGGGTTTCCATCTGAGCTCTTGATATTCATACAAGTGGTTCTCTTATCTCCAAAGGTCTCTCTAATTTTCCTGTAGGCAGTATCTATCTTACCCCTAGTGAGATATGCCTCTACATCCCTCCACTTGTACTCTAGCCATCCCTGCTTAGCCATTTTGCACTTCCTGTTGATCTCATTTTTGAGACGTTTGTATTCCTTTTTGCCTGCTTCATTTACTGCATTTTTGTATTTTCTCCTTTCATTAATTAAATTCAATATCTCTTCGGTTACCCAAGGATTTCTACTATCCCTCACATTTTTACCTACTTGATCCTCTGCTGCCTTCACTACTTTATCCCTCAGAGCTACCCATTTTTCTTCTACTGTATTTCTTTCCCCCATTCCTGTCAATTGTTCCCTTATGCTCTCCCTGAAACTCTGTACAACCTCTGGTTTAGTCAGTTTATCCAGGTCCCATCTCCTTAAATTCCCACCTTTTTGCAGTTTCTTCAGTTTTAATCTACAGATCATAACCAATAGATTGTGGTCAGAGTCCACAACTGCTCCTGGAAATGTCTTACAATTTAAAACCTGGTTCCTAAATCTCTGTCTTACCATTATATAGTCTATCTGATACCTTTTAGTATCTCCAGGATTCTTCCATGTATACAACCTTCTTTTATGGTTCTTGAACCAAGTGTTGGCTATGATTAACTTATGCTCTATGCAAAATTCTATCAGGCAGCTTCCCCTTTCATTTCTTAGCCCCAATCCATATTCACCTACTAAATTTCCTTCTCTCCCTTTTCCTACTACCGAATTCCAGTCACCCATGACTATTAAATTTTTGTCACCTTTCACTATCTGAATAATTTCTTTTATTTCATCATACATTTCTTCAATTTCTTCATCATCTGTAGAGCTTGTTGGCATACAAACTTTTCCTACTGTAGTAGGTGTGGGCTTTGTATCTATCTTTGCCACAATAATGCATTCACTACTCTGTTTGTAGTAGCTTACCCGCATTCCTATTTTCCTATTCACTATTAAACCTACTCTCGCATTACCCCTATTTGATTGTGTGTTTATAACCCTGAAGTCACCTGACCAGAAGTCTTGTTCCTCCTGTCACCAAACTTCACTAATTCCCACTATATCTAACTTCAACCTATCCATTTCCCTTTTTAAATTTTCTAACCTACCTGCGCGATTAAGGGATCTGACATTCCATGCTCCGATCCGTAGAACGCCAGTTTTCTTTCTCCTGATGACGACATCCTCTTGAGTAGTCCTCGCCCGGATATCCAAATGGGGGACTATTTTACCTCCGGAATATTTTACCCAAGAGGACGCCATCATCATTTAACCATACAGTAAAGCTGCATGTCCTGGGGAAAAATTACGGCCATAGTTTCCCCTTGCTTTCAGCCGTTCGCAGTACCAGCACAGCAAGGCCATTTTGGTTAGTGTTTGGTTAGTGTTCACAATTAAGTAGGTCAAACCTGATATAAAGCTTTTCAGTGTGGTTTTTGGGATGTAAATTTTCTTGGAGTACCAGTGCTGTACTATCTCGTGTTTGGTTCCTTAATATGGCATAATGCCATACATGGCAGAAGATGAAAAGGTGCACTTGAAATTCAGCAAAGAACTTGAATGAGCCAATACTGTGGAATGAAATACTTTGTTTCAAATAAATTGACTGCCTCAGCAGAAAAGGTTAATAAGAGAAATTTCTTTGACAACTGACAAAAATAACTTCATTGTTCTGCAAGGTGATTAATGCTTGACTACTAATAACTTGGAAACAAAATAAAATCAGAAAAGTGAAACAAATAATGTATTTTCGCCTTCCATAATTATGTGGATGTATTTTAATTCACTTGATGGCTCCTGGGCACAGAAATCTGTTTTGTTGTCATTTGACGTGGAAGCTGTAAATGAAGAGGATACAGCGCAATCAATCAACGTAAACACAGGTCACATGCAAACTACCCATTTCCCCACCAAAACTCAGACAACTTTATGCATGTGCGAATCTGGCAGCTAGGGCACGTGAGAAAAAATTTTCTCGTTAGCATCTGGTTGCTTGCTGCTACTGCCGATACAGCCACACTTCAAGTAGCCGGAAGCATGAAAAGGTACAGCTCATACGTGAGTCAACTGCGCATGCACATGAGCCCATTGGCAACTGCTCAAATGAACCTAATGTGAACAGCAGTTTACTGTTACGAAGTATTACATACTCTTCGCCCTAAGGCTTTTGACATAGTTTTGCTGATTGCAGATGCTTGTGCGTGCATAGTGTTTTTTGGTTGTAAATGGCACATTTCCTTTGCCACTAAAGTTTTCTTTTTTCCTCTCGTTTGTGTTTTATTGCTGCAGTATTATTCTCCAGTAGCACAATAGTAACATTCTTTGTTAGAGTTTCAATTCCTACCAGTCAAAATTACAAAAATTTTACTCAAAACTAAGACAATGAAAAATTCCCGTAATTCCGAAACATACTCAGTTTTTTCACGGGTGAAAAAATTCCCAGGTTTTTCCCAGATTTCCTGACGGTCCTGGGTGAATGTACAACAGGTGATAAGGTAGACTAAAACATAGAAACAATTCTTATAATGGTACAAGCAGTAGCTGACAATAAGTAATGACAGTAAGAGAGCAGGTGACCACTGCATAGTGCTCATAATGGAGAGGGCTCCAGAATATGGTGTGGCAAATAATGTGCTGTGTGCGCAAGTCATGCGACCCACCACAAGTGGCACTGGTTGCTGGCCTGTGTATATGCTGTTGGCAAAATATTTGGAATGTGTCATGCTGGTGGCCTCGTGCCATGGTTCATGTCCAAGTATTATGTACAGAATTACAGTAATACGCTTGGAGGGTATATACTGCAGTTTACTACCACCACATTATATCTATTAGTTTATATAATGTAATAACCCACCACAAAATGAAACTTGTGCTGCAGTACACTCTCATTGTAATAGGCTGTTTTTATTGTGAAGTAAGTGGAAATTACTATATTTGATGCCAAATCATAGCAACGGTGTGATACAGTCCATCTCTCGCAGTTTCATGCTGTTGGTTGGCAGTCCAACATAATCCACCACTAGTCAAGTCATTCTGAGCCTTGATACTTATTGTGCCAGGCTTTTATTTATGGTTCTTTTGTCTACACCTCTAACTATAGCACTTCTGATATTAGTGGGCATCTCCTGTATTTACAAAACTTCTGGCTGTGGGTATGTTGGGTAATGAAATATTGTAATCTGGCATTTCTTGAAGAGCACCACATTCACAACCTCACATAAACCTTTCCAAATCTTTAAAAATGTTGTTGGGCCTGGCCATGCCCAGTAGATAATTGCACTGTCTCTTATTTCAGCCAAAAATATTGCAAACGAACACTCGCATGAACCAGGAAAATAATTAAAAAGTTCTATGACCTGTCTGAGAGTTTTAGTATTGTGAATACTATATTAGACAAATGATAGAGACATTTTCTTGTTTAATAAAAGCTGATTGGCTGTGCCTTCCTTTTTGAAACTCAGTTTTTTTCTAAATTAAAGGCAGTTTTTAGTCGTATTACAGGGTTTAATGGTCACAGTCCACTTACTTCTAACCATGCATCAATTAAAGTGCTTTTAAATGTCCATTTCTGGAGAAGATGGTGTTTCTTTGCACTTTGTCAAAGGCCATGGCTGACTACAATCCAGAATTGCAAGAAATTATCAAGTTTTGTAAAGGTAAAAGGAAGGTGAAAATCGTTGTTCTTTACTACTATGTTTAGTAAATACTGCCGTAGCATATGACTGCAAGCCATCATTTCAACTAAACCCAAGATTTGTAAAAGGTGAAAACGTTCACGTTGGTCAGTTAGTTACTTTTATGTTTCATGGATCATTTTCCATGATAAATCGTCATGATGTGGAATGAGTCATTTTACATTCATATTTCAAATTAATTTGTACATCTATTTGTACTCTAAACATCACCATATAATCATTTCCCCCCCCACCCCCACCCCCACCCCCAAAATGGAAACAAGATACACGGATTGAGTTAGTAATTCCTACCTACCACCTTTTACACATTGAAAATTCTCTATTAATATGTATATTAACTACCAATATTGGCCTGTGGTGATGGACAACATTCTAATATAAACATATCCAGAGGTATCTATCTCGTATTTATCTGTGTGTGAGTAACCCTTGAATTCCCATGACCAGATTACAATTTAACTATCCATATAAAATTAAGTAACCTCATTTTTGGTGGGCACTCAAACATTTTGTGCATAATATCACTGTCTCAAATCTATTAGACTGCTTCACTCTTCACATTAAAAATTGTAAAAAATAAATCTGGATTCTTCTGTTGTTGCTTTTCTGTTTATTTTAGGTGGCTTTTAAGTATTCGAGTCACTTTGAGACATAATGTATTCTTCTTTACATTTTTAAACTAAAATGTATTTGTGTGAAGTTATTGCAGTCAGAAGCTTTATAAATTATAAACACATTGTGTGACTGGTGTGACATGGGATACTTATCTTTGAATCTGCTTATTGTCCTGGAGTTCTTGTGGAGAACCGAATTAACATTTCCAGTTCAATCAGCGTGTGACTCAATCTTCGAAACAGGTAGTAATGCTCAGTACTTCTCATTGTAGTCATATTACACATGGTGAAATAGATTTTGCATCACAGAATGTCCAATCAACAATAACATGCCAATGAGCTGGCTATCCCTATGTTGCAGCATAGTAAACAATATTTTAATTATTGCTATTGTAGGTTTTTGATATTACAATTAAAAATAATTACATCCAATTGAACTGACTCATGTGCATTATAGTTTCAAGTGCTCTGATCAGTTTTAGACATGCAATTCAACAAAATTAAAATGTTCTAGGAATTCACACTAAATATGTAAAGTAAACAATCAACTTCATAGTTTCAGTAATTACATGAAGACAAAATGACATTCAACATTTCTATAATGTGTATGGCTTGTATATGAAATATCCTTTTATTAAAATATTCTGTTTATTTACATAAAGTTCCATTTTGCAGTTTGTTTACAAAATTCAGGATGCATTATTTTATGTACTATTTTAATAGTATCAATACTAGACAACATAAATTACAAACATTTGTCTTACACATGATTTCATTATTCAATAATTAGAACAGAAAGTGATATTTTAAAATATTTTACTGAACACCCAAGCCCTATAGGGTTTGAGGCATTGCTGTTTCAAGATTATATGCATTTCATATCATTCACAAGTTAGGGATTACTGTTAAGAATATTGTCTTTACATTATACAGTTTATTGGAATCTGGGTGATTACATGTCCTAAATGAACTAAGGTCTTGGTATTAATTGATGCAGTATACCAACTACGTTATACATCAATAGCCCTCCTACAAAAACCTCTCACCCCACCACCTCCTCCCACAATGAGTGTTGTATATTGCCAGGCTGTAGGCTGTGCAAGACTCTTGCAGACAATCAATGTAGCAGAGAACTAATACAATAACAAACTGAGCATTTGACAGCTAAAAGCCTTGAACATACATCAGTACAATAGACAAGAGAAGAATAGTATTGCATCAGTATATTAAATTAGATATTTTAACATGATAGGAATTCTGTGAGAAGTTAATAATTTTTTGAGGCAGTCAAGAAATTACATCTTCATAATCCCAATCTACCTTACTCTGTACTATAGCAAGTAATCATCTCTCTTTACAAATCACATGCCATCCTATCCTGGAAAAATTACACAAGTCTGATCACTTTTTCTGTCAACCAGAGCACTTACATAGAACAAACTATCTCTTTACATGTGATTGACAACTCAATGAAAAATACATATAGTCAATGTGAATCGCTCATCCAGAAAATATATATGGTAGAAGAAGCCAGTAATATTGAGCAAAAATTAATATTGTTAGATTTTCAAGGCAGAATAGACTGCTATCCTCACAGTTTCGATTGGCCATCATTTTTCCTGTATACGTTTCACAGAAATGTGTACAAAGTGCTATTTCCCATTTTTTTTTTTTTTTTTTTTTCATTTTCTTTGGGTTATCAGACTTCTGACAGGTTTTAAGTTGCCTGCCATGAATTCCTCTCCTGTGCCAATCTCTCATCTCAGAAAAGCACTTGCAACATAGATCTTCAATTATTTGCTGGATGTATTCCAATCTCTGTCTTCTTCTACAGTTTTTTACCTCTACAGCTCCCTCTAGTACCGTGGAAGTCATTCCCTGATGTCTTAACAGTTGTCCTATCATCCTGTCCCGTCTACTTGTCAGTGTTTCCCACATATTCCTTTCCGGTTCTGCGAAGGACCTCCTCCTTTCTTACCTTATCAGTCCACCTAATTTTCAACATTTGTCTGTAATACAATATCTCAAATGCTTTGATTCTCCTTGTTCCAGTTTTCCCTCTGTCCATGTTTCACTACCATACAATGCAATGTTCCAGATGTACGTTCTCAGAAATTTCTTCCTCAAATTAAGACCTATGTTTGATACTGGTAGACTTATCTTGGTCAGGAATGCACTTTTTGCCACTGCTAGTCAGGTTTTGATATCCTCCTTGCTCCATCCATCTCTGGTTATTTTGCTGCCTAGATAGCAGAATTCCTTAATTTCATCTACTTCATGACCATCAGTCCTGATGTTAAGTTCCTTGCTGTTCTCATTTCTGCTACTTCTCATTACTTTTATCTTTCTTCGATTTACTCTCAGTCCATATTCTGTACTCTTTATATTGCTCATTCCTTTCAGCAGATCATGTAATTCTTCTTCACTTTCTCTCAGGATAGCAATGTTGTCAGCAAATCATATCACTGATATCCTTTCACCTTATTTTTAATCCACTTCTTAACCTTTCTTTTATTTCCATCAGTGCTTCTTCAATGTGCAGATTGAACAATATGGGCGAAAGGCTACATCCCTGTCTTACATCCTTTTTAATTGGAGAACTTTATTCTTGGTCATCTACTCATTATTCCCTCTTGGCTCTTGTACATATTGTATATTACCATTCTCTATATCTTACCCTTATTTTTCTCATTATTTCGAACATCTTGCACCAATTTACACTGTCAAATGCTTTTTACAGGTTGACAAATCCTAGGAACATGTCTTGGTTTTTCTGTAGTCGTGCTTCCATTATCAACTGCCAGGTCAGAATTGCCCCTCCAGTGACCTTACCTTCTCTAAAGCCAAAGTGATCATCATCTAGCACATCCTCAATTTTGTTTTCCACTCTTCTGTATATTTGTCTTGTCAGCATCTTAGATGCATGAGCTGTTAAGCTGATTGTGTGATAATTCTCGCAATGGCCAGCCCTTGCACACTTCGGAATTGTGTGGATGATATCTTACGAAAAGTCAGATGGTATGTTGCCAGACTTGTACATTCTACTCACCATCATGGATAGTAATTTTGTTGCCGCTTGGCCCAATGATTTTAGAACTTCTTATGGAATTTTTTCTATCCCTTCTGCCTTATTTGATTTTAAGTCCTCCAAAGCTGTTTTAAATTATGATTCTAATACTGGATCCCCTATCTCTCGTAAATTGACTCCTGTTTCTTCTTCCATCACATCAGACAAATCATCCCTCTCATAGAGGCTTTCAGCATACTCTTTCCACCTGTCCACTCTCACTTCTGCATTTAACAGTGGAATTCCCATTGCACTCTTAATGTTACCACTCTTGCTTTCAGTATCACCAAAGGTTGTTTTGACTTTTTGTGTGCTGAGTCAGTCCTTCCAATAATCATTTCTTTTTAATTTCTTCACATTTACCATTTACAAAGAGCAAAACAGTAATAGAATAGCTTACCCATGTTAACAATCGCAAAGTGTTAAATAACAAGTACGTGTGATGTGTTTCAATTGAGCAGCCAATCAGATCACAACGGATATGATATGACAAGGTTAATCTAAAACCATATAATAAATCATTAATTGGAATTGATTATAATTTCACTATCATATGGGTCATGAAGGCTTATAACAACTTCAAAGAGCCAAATCACCTATTGTCTTGCCACACATAACCAATGTAGCCAACCAATGTAGTCATAGGTATATGTGTTGTTATTCTGATCATAAGAAAACATTTGCTAACCATATGTGACAATGAGTTCTTTTTTAAAATCAGTAGCAGTTAGTAAATGCAGAGCTAATCACAATATGGAAGATCATTCAATAAACAGTAAGGAAACTGTCTAATGGCTTTGACATAAAATTATGTTGATAAAAGAAAAAATATTAAAAGTGTAGGCTGAAATATTATGTCCTAGACAGTTATTTTACCATAGGTACTATGTATCATTGCTACAGTTGATGACATGTGAATATTACAAATAGTTTTCCAGACACTAGTGGAGAATTCTGTTCTCTACTGCATAAATGCTGCTTTTACAATACCTTACATATTTATATGTATATTACTTTCAGTATTCCATGTTACTTTCAGTATTCATGCCACTCTGCACTATTCCTACTGACTTCCTACCACTACATTTTTAGAATACTCCATGAGTGTAAATAACATTTACCTGTTATGAGAATTCATTTCAACAAATTTTTCTGTATAACTCCATGAAATGAGGAAAAATATTTCACTTTGATCAACATTAAACTTATCGAGATATTTTCTTATCTCACTTCATACTCTCAGTGATTTGTGCACAGCTGAAAATATATGGTAGATAGATAATTAAACTGAAGTGTTTGTATAGAGCAGACACAGAGATCAGTATGACAAAAATGTGACATCAGGAAAATAAGACAGAACGATATGTCAGTGGTAAGGGCCCTTGTTTTTGCAACATGCATGATACACAATAATATGTGTGCCTCCCCCTGAGGGATATTACATGCTTAATTTGTGTATATTAGTTGTACATTTCAAGAAATAATTGGCAAACAAAATCACAATCAATATATTTCAGTATTTGGTTTTTCTTGTAAGCTGTTTAGGTTTTAGGTGTGTCACATTCTCAGTCCATAAATTTCCTTTGAGTTTGTATATACTAACCTGTAAGCATTTGGATGAGAGCTTTTCACTAACTCATATGACCCAATGTAAATGTCAAAAAACATTTTAGCCCCACTATCGAAAGCTTCTAATTTTTCGTCAATGACTCTAAATTGTGTTACTTTCGCTTTATTGTCATGTTTCTATTTTCTCTCAGAATGATACTGTTCCATATTTTCCTAACTATCTTCTCCCTCTAATCTGCAATAAAGCTTTTGTATACTGGGTATTCAGTTAGCTCATTAATAAGGTTAGCAAGGTTCTTATTGTAAAGTATTTCATATGGTGAGAATCCAATGGTTGAATACTGTGAGGTGTTTAAGATATCTCCATAGCAAGTAATGTACTCTATGTAGTCTGAATGATTTTTACTACAACAAGTTCTGCACAATGACCCCTCTCTCTCTCTCCCTCTCTCTCTCACACACACACACACACACACACACACACACATGTGCCAGTTGGATTGCACGATGGGGAATAAACTGAAATTATTACCAGTATATCATTTATGTTTTTATCATCAACAAAATTTTTCCGTTTTTTGATATGAGTTGAATCATCATCAGAAAGAATTGCCCTAGGAAGAGCTACAGTTTGAAAATAATCTCATGTGAGCTTTTATATGGTTTTCTTCTAGATTGCTTCCTTTAAGAGGTACAATTTTACAAAATAAGAAAATAAATCCACCATGTCAAATATAGCTGTACCCTAGTTTTGCTTAAGGTAGTTGTCCAAAGAAGTCAGTTCTTACTAGATCCCTCAGTCTTTTTAGAGTAACACTACGTAAATATCAGTTTCATATTTGACTGCACACATTTACATGCTGGCACTTATCACAAGTAGCTAAACACACTAACTCTCTTAGCGATGTGATTTAAATACATATTTTCTTGAGTATTTTGAATACATTTCAAAGACCTACAGTGTCAAAAACTGTCATATATGTATTTTGTAAGAGTCTCAATATGTTTCTACATGCGTTGTTGGCTTGTATACCTGAATTATCATTCCCAATGTTGGTTCACTGCCAAAGCCCATGAGAACAACCTTATTACTGAACTGTTCACAGTAGCTCATTCTCTGATCTAATTTCCTACTCTTAACAAAACCCTTTCCAGTTATATCCCTTTCTGCTTTGTTGACATTATCTTATATTTGTCTGACCAGAAATCCTTCTTTCCATATCACTACTCTGTACCCTACTATATCTAGACTGAGCTGCATTTCCCTTTCTAGATTTTCTAGCTTCCCTAATTCATTTAAATGTTACTCTGCACTGGTTATTCCATCTTTTTCTAATAGTCATCTCCCCCTTGGCAGTCCCCTCACAGATATCCAAATGGGTGATTAACATGGAAATTTTTTGTTAGTGGAAAATTATCATGACTCACTATCAGTTTCAGGCCACGTTTCCTATGGATACACATTTTGTATCTTTAATGCAATGGTCTCCACTGCTTTCTGCATCATCATGCCATTGATAATTGATGATTGTTCCACCTTTTACGGGGCAGTTTCTCACTGCAAGGACAAGAGACTGCCCTGAACTTGTCGGCTCCTCCATCGTCTTTGATTGGCACTGCTGATGATATTTATTCAAAAATTAAGTAGTAGCTTGCTGCAAATGTGGAACTGAAGACACTTCGATTAGTAGTCAGAGGCACTACTTCTTGACTGTAGCCTGAAAGGTGTGATGCTTTTATTTAATATTATCATGATTCCTTGTGCTAACATTGATTTATACATACTTTTGCAGCTGCTTGTTACAGTGGGTGATGAATTACACAGGATGTCACTAGCATAGTGATGCTATTGGTCATTTGCTATTGCAGTAACTCTAAATGCACATTGTATGGTCAATGATAGACCTTGCATCTATTCTAAATTCTTCTATGCTTGAAGTCTTATCTCTTGTAAAGAACCATTGCATTGCAAAGCCCATAAAGGCATTGAAATACCATTACTTTTTCTCACTGTCATTCATCACCCTATTAGCAATAAGCCAGTGACTATTGATTACATTGATTTCTTTCTTAGCTCACATCATTAAGATATTTGCATTTCCTCTTCTTGCTAGTAATCAAGTACAATCAACCTCTAATATTTAAATGAAGAGAAATTATAATGTCAGCCGTAACAGAACTTGTAGATATTTCACATTGCCTGCTTTTGTGTTTTGTATCCAATCCACTGATGGAAATGACAGTTCTCATGCCAGAGGTGTAGACCAAGTTCTGCAGGAGGAATTAGGACCAGAATACCAGGTCACAAATTTTTTCAAACCAAGTGCTAGTTTGGAACAGGTGACAGAGGATTTAGGTTCACTCTGTAAAGGATTTACCAGGGAAGACACCATGGTTACTGTGGGAGGGCCAGGGAACAGTATCGACAGAGATCCTGGGTACAGTATAGAGTGTGACCTGGTAAAGATTGTGGCGGCATCGAGACACACCAATGTTGAATTTGTATCTGTCCTGAAATGGCATGATCGGCTTCATTTGAACTCTTGTGTTGGGAGAGTTAATTTGGAGTTGGAACGGCTGCTTGGGTCAGGTGCGGGGGCTCATATTGGTGTGGTTCCGGTTGATTGTCTCAGTAGGTGAGACTATACCAGACACGGCCTACATCTCAACAGGAAAGGGAAGGGTAAACTGGCTAGGGTAATAGCAGGAAGGGAGGGGAGGCACTGCCATGAATGGTAAAATACCTGTGGTTACAGGTGTTGGAGCAGCACCTTTTTTAGGATGGGTAAGACAGAAAGATGTCAAGTTCTACGAGAGGTCAGGATTGAAACAAATCTTCAGTTCAGGAAAGAAATTAAACAGCACAATTCTAGCACATTGGATCACCAATCACAGCTGTCAATTATAAATTTTCACCAATCACCAGAAATTTTATCTCCACCAAGCTGTATCTCAGTCCTAGGTAATTTCATTGATGAATTAAAGTCACCCAACCCAGTTGACATAATCTGCCTCTCTGAACACCATGTGACCACTGGTATAGGAACTAGCCCTAAGCTCAATGAGAAACTCAGACAGGAGAGTACCGCAAATGTTAGAATAAGGAAAGGTTCTCATAAAAGTATAATTAAAAATAATGTAAGTATATTTCATCAAAATAATTGGGAGTTTAAAGAATAAAATAGATGAGCTTCTGGTTTGTTTAGAAGATTTAGAAGCTGAGGATGAAATGCCTGTCTGAGCATCACATAGCTGCTGATATGGATAAGGTACATGTAAGTGGATATAAGCTCTTTGCACATGTAATTAGACAAAATATGGAGAGGAGGAGTTGCCATATATGTCAAAAGTTATCATGCAAAAGGTATAGAAACAAAAAAGTTTTGTGTAGAGAAACATATAGAAACATGTGCCTGTGAGCTTAAATTAAATAAAGGCACATTTATAATTGTAACTGTATATAGGTCCCTACCAGGAAATTTTCATCTATTTCTGAAAAATTTGGACTCCTTATGTATCTGTCAGACAGGGGGAAGCAAATTATTATTTGTGGGGACTTCAATGTAGATTCTCTGAAAGAGGGTAATAGGAAAAATGACCTTGAAGTATTACTCGGTTCTTTCAGTTTGACACCCATTACTGATTTTCCTACTTGGGTAGTAAAGGATAGCAGCTCACTGATAGATAACTTCTTTATAGACCAAGGGTGCACAGCTAGTTACAATATATGACATAGCTCCATTCAACAGTACTAAACAGTCCTCCAAAGTAGTATGTTCAGTCAATGATTTAACAACTGCAAATTTCGGGGAAAGCCTAGAGCAGTTAGACTAGGATGAGGTGTACCGTGAACCTGATGCCAATTTAAAATATAATTTATTTCATGACACTTTTGTAAATGCATTTGAAAACTGCTTCCCCAATAAAATAGTTAAATATACTCGTAAGAAACCATGTAACAAACCATGGGGCTTACTAAGGGTATAAAAATATCTTGTAACCGGAAAAGGGAAATGTATCTGACAGCAGAATGAGTAGTGACCCAGAAACTATCAAACATTATAAAAACTACTGTGCTATATTAAGAAAAGTTATTAAAAATCCAGAAGTATGTGTATCATGTCTGAAATCAGCATCTCTGATAATAAAATTAAAACAATTTGGAATATTATCAATAGAGGAACAGGTCAACCAAGAGCACAGGAAGACAGTATTACCATCAAATTGAATTAAAACTTTACGAACAAAAAGTCAGAAGTTGAAAATATTTTTAATAATCATTTTCTAAATGTTGTGGATATAGTAGGATCCAAGTGTTCATTAGAAGATGCCAGGCAGTTAATTGAAGAGGCCATACCAATGCAATTTGATACAATTGAAATCTCACCCACTTCTCCCTCTGAAATTAGGAAAATAATAAACTTGCTTAATAGCAAAAACTCACATGGAATTGATGGCATTTCCAGCAAAATACTAAAAGCTTGTTCTCAACAGATAAGTAATATTCTCAGCCACCTGTGTAATAGCTCTCTGGAACAGGGCATTTTCCCTGATAGACTGAAATATGCTATTGTTATACCTTTGCATAAAAAAGGGGATAGATTTGATGTCAACAATTACCGTCCAATCTCCCTTCTAACAACTTTATCCAAAATTTATGTGAAAGTAATGTATTCAAGAGTAGCTTCACATATCTGTAAAAATGAAGTACTAACAAAATGTCAGTTTGGTTTCCAGAAAGGTTTTTCAACAGAAAATGCCATATATGCTTTCACCAATCAAATTGTGAATGATCTGAATAACCAAACACTACTCATTGGGATTTTTTGTGATCTCTCAAAGGCTTTTGATTGTGTAAATCATGAAATTCTGCTAGACAAGCTCAAGTATTGTGGCTTGAGTGGGACAGTGCACAAATGGTTTAATTCATACCTAACTGGAAGAGTGCAAAAAGTTGAAATAAGCAGTTCTCATAATAAGCAAAGATCAGCACATTCCTCAAACTGGGGAACTATCAAGAATGGGGTTCCACAAGGGTCAGTCTTGGGTCCTTTGTTGATCTTAATATATATTAATGACTTGCCATTCTATATTCATGAAGAGGCAAATTTAGTTCTCTTTGCTGATGATACAAGTATAGTAATCACACCTGACAAACAAGAATTAACTGATGAAATTGTCAATAATCTCTTTCAGAAAATTAATAAGTGGTCCCTTGTGAATGGACTCTCACTGAATTTTGATAAGACACAGTACATACAGTTCCGTACAGTAAATGGTATGACACCATTAATAAATATAGCCCTTAATCAAAAGCATATAGCTAAGGCAGAATATTCAAAACTTTTAGGTGTGTCCATTGATGAGAAATTAAATTGGAAGAAACACATTGATTATCTGCTGAAACGTTCGAGTTCAGCTACTTATGCAATAAGGGTCATTGCAAATTTTGGTGGTAAACATCTTAGTAAATTAGCTTACTATGCCTATTTTCACTCATTGCTTGCATATGTCTTCATATTTTGGGGTAATTCATCACTGAGGAATAAAGTATTTATTGCAGTAAAGTGTGTAATCAGAATAATAGCTAGAGTCCACCCAAGATCATCCTGCAGACATTTATTAAAGGATCTAGGGATATTCACAGTAGCTTTTCAGTATATATACTCTCTTATTGAAATTAGTTATTAACAAAGAAACCCAATTCAAAAGTAATAGCAGTGTGCATAACTACAATACTAGGAGAAAGGATGATCTTCACTATTCAAGATTAAATCTAACTTTGGCACAGAAAGGGGTGAATTATACTGCCACAAAAGTCTTTGGTCACTTACCAAATAGTATCGAAAGTCTGACAGATAACCAACAAGTATTTAAGAAGAAATTAAAAGAATTTCTGAATGACAACTCCTTCTACTCCATAGAGGAATTTTTAGATATAAATTAAGAAAAAAAGAAAAAAAAACCAAATAAAAAAATTATAATAAAAAAAAGAAAATAAAAAAGTTGTTATATTAAGTTAATTATGTTGTTAAATTAACTTAATTATGTCATGTATTGGAAAATTTGACTCTTTCCACATCATTACAAAATATCGTATTCATGATCCATGGAACTAATATTAATCTAATCTAATCTAATCTACCCACTACAAAATAATTATCGTAGAACAGCTGAATGAAGCAGAGAATAAGTAAAGCATGAGGAAATAATTTATGAAAAAAAGGGGACTGTTACTCAGAATCTACAACACATCACTATTTAAGGTAAGTGTTGTAATTAGGTGTAAGTACAACAGAACCAATAGACCGAACACAACTTCATTCCATGGAAGCATTAACAATTTGAAAATAGTATTTAAGCAACATTCAGCAGGAACCAATGGAGAACTGAGGCTGGGCATTGCTTGGCTTGCCTTAAATAGACTGAGGCCCATCGTGGACTCTGACGGTGATGTCATATGCACAAACACGCAGATCTAAGGCACCCTCTGTGTACGACATAGCAGTGCCCCTCATGCAGCCTTTTGAAAGTATGTGCACACATCACATCACTACATTCCTCCTCTCTTTGGGAGATCACAGATTCTTGAGACATCCATGCTGTCTTCCTCATCCACAGTGCTCTGGCTAAGTAGACAATGGGAGCATTCAGTTTGAAGTACATTAGGTATTGACACATACTCTATCCACTTTTTCTGTTTCAAACAAAATGGCAACACCAGTGATGTCAGGGCTGTTTCCTTGTCGATCATGAGCATCTGCTCTGGTGATGGTACTCATGCTAGAGGAACTGCTGGTTCATCCACCAAGGATGGATGCTGTTGCTCAAGTGGGAGTGGAAAACTGGCAGCAGCAGGTGATGCGAAACCCAATGTAGACAGGCTTGGAGATGATCGTGTGACACAAAGGGGCACCTGGCCATCACGTGAAGGCAAAGCTGATCCTGGTGCCTCAAGCAGACACAGTCCTCTGTGCAGATGTTGCAGAAGCACCAGCCTCCACCATCTGACAACAACAGCTGAAATCCTTTTAGGGCGACATCCAAAACCACATTCCCAGACAGCCGTACCTGGTTCGAAGAGGTGTGGCAGCTACATGGGTTGACGTCCAGGTCAAGTAATCAGGAGATGTAGTGGTGTCCTTGGCTGGCAACTGTAGAGTTGCTCCACTGTGCCCATCTTGCCGAATGGATTGAAACAGTACAAAGAGAGAAACTGATTTAAGTTAATGTCAGAAAAAGTGTTGGCAACATACTTCCTTGTATGAGTTTTGTATGTTTGCACTGGGTGTCCAACCTCACCTTTAAATTGTGGATCGAACGGCAGGTCCAGGATGTTATGGACACTGTATGAATCGCAAAATGGTGCTAACTCTTGTGATGAAAATTGTGGACCATTATTGGACACTAACATCATGGGCAAGCCTTCAAGTGAAAAAAAATTGGTCAAGGCTGTGATGGTACCAGTTGTGGATGTGGCAACACAATGAACAATATATGGAAAATGAGAACATATGCCAACAGCCCATAAGCAATGGGAGAGGGTCAATGAAATCCCTATGTATACAGTCCCATGCATGCAGCGTCATAGACCTAGGAAATGAAGATGCATAGGGAGCTGCTTGGTGCATCACTCACTGTGAACAGGGAGCAATGAAGTGGATAATGTCACTGCCTGAGCTGGGCCAAAATGTGTCGACAGGCTGAAGTTTTTATTCAAGATACACCCGAATAATCTGCATGTAATGAACAGAAAACCTCAGATCGAAACACTGAGGGGATCACTACTCAAGGAGCTGCTGATCATATTCTAAAAGTAGAACACCATCCTCAAGAGAGAAATGATGTCTAAAGATTTCATAGTTACGGAGGGGGTCAGATGCAAAAGAAGCTGGTGAATCCAGCCAACAATGTTGAACAAATACTATGGCCTTCCACAACATGGGATCCAAAACTGCAGCCTAGGCAATCTGTGTGCTAGTTACAGGAAAACCATCAACTGTCTGTTGTGCAGTGACATCAGTGTGGAAATAAAGCAATTCCTCCAGATCAGATCTGGTTCTGGACCAACAGACAGGCAGAACAAAGCATTGGCATTTGCATGTTGATTCGTAGGGTGGAGAAGAATCTTGGAGTTGTAATATGAAAGGAAAAGAACCCAATTTTGAATGCAATGTGCTGCTTTATCCAGTAATGATGCAGAGGGACTGAATAATGAAGGCGATTGTTTGTGATGGGTGACCAGGTAGAATTTGGCACCATAGAGAAAAACATAGAATTTCTTTACAGCATATACAGTGGCCAAAGCTTCCTTTTCTATCTGGGAGTATCTAGCTTAGCATTTCTCAGGCATAAGCAATAGGTTGCTCAGGGCCATTGGGATATCTATGACTCTGTACTGCCCCCACCCCGTACTGTGAAGTGCCATAGTAGGGCCAAGTGGAGGCCTGGTTGGTACATCACTGAGCAGGACACAGACATTAACATGGTGCTAAGGGTGTAAAACATGGTTTCATAAACTGGCAACCATCAAAACCAAGTCCCTTTATGCAGCAATACATTTAATGGCTGTGCAGTTGTTGCTGTCCAGGCAAAAACTTATGGTAGTAGGCAACTATTCCCAGAAAAACCTGAAGTCTTTTCACTGACATAGGGCATAGAAGCAACACAATAGGAGAAACATGTTGTAGATGGAATTTGAGACCCTATTGAGGAACTTCCAACCCAAGATAAACCATAGAACGCTGAAAAAATTGACATTTTTCTAAATTACACGTTGACTCAACTGTTTGGAGGATAGAAGATAGAGTACAGAGTTTTTGTAAATGTGCCACAACGGAGGCACTGGAAACTACAGTGTCATCCAAAGAGTTTGCACAAACCAGCACAGATGATTTTAAGCTGTTCCAAAAAATATTGAAAGAGCACTGGCGACCCCAAAAGACAACCGCAAGTACAGGGTGTTTGAAAAAGGACTTTACAACTTTAGCTTTAAACTAAAGATGTTGAATGTGCCTTCCACTGGTTATCTTGCACACATCCCATCGGAAGTAAATTTCTTCCAAAACTTGCTGTAGCATTTCAGGTGTAACTTGCTCAGTGGCAGCGTAAATTCTTGCTCTAAGTTCAGGTACAGCTGGCACAGGAAGTACAAACATGATATCCTTGATCAATCCGCATTAAAAAAAGATTGAGTGGTGTAAGGTCTGGGTAATGTGGGCATCTTGCAATTGGCGCATCACGGCCAAACCATTGACGTGGAAAGCAGTCACTGAGAAAATTCCAGCCATCAGCCAGATAGTGAAATGGTGTACCATCTTGCATGAAGTAAACTTTTCATTCTTGGTCTTATTGATTGATCTGTGGTATCAAAAATTCTTGTAACATATAAAAGTTCAGTTTAGCTCTATTGCAAACATGTTGCAATGTTTGATGTGGTTTTTCACTGTCCCAAATCCTACAGCTGTGTGTGTCAGCCTTGCCACTTAAGCAAAAAGTTGACTTGTCAGAGAAGATGATTTTGTCCCACAAATTTTCGGCCTCACATAATCGATTTAACGTTTCCACATAAAAGTTCTCATGAGTAATTTCATCAGTAGCTTTTAAGGCTTGTACTATCATCAATCTGTACAGTTTCAAATGCAAATGGTTTCTCCACACATGCCAGAGAGAAGCATGTGGGATTTGCAGGTTGCGAGTTGGATACCAGGTCAGTTTCATGGAGCTGTTGACAAAACCTTGCCTCACTTGCTCAACGACAACATCAGATGTTCTTGGACGACCTGATGATTTCCAGTGTCGTACCAAGCACCCTGTTTCTACAAAACATTTATGCCACTCATAAATTGAGGCCTCATATGGGTATCTTTGCGTAATTGGTGCAGAAATCACACTGAACTGTTGTCACCAACTCTGATTCTTCAAACCAAAATGCACAGCTAGCATGCTCATGTTCAGTGAAGGCAGCCATCTTTAACACAACTACTGTAGTACTCCTTATGGTGCGATTCTGCACTAACGAACTATGTGGGACAAAACTTGATGTACTTTCCTACAAATTTACACTATGATCATCTCTGTAGGTAGTATGAATTAATTTATATGAATTTTCAAAGCTGTGAAGTCCTTTTTGGAACACCCTTTATTGGTACAGTACAAGAGTGGTATTGACTGCTAACATATTTTGTGACTCTGTATCTAAAGGGAACTATAAATAGGCATCCGACAAGTCAATTTTTCGAGATATATTGGCCACCTCATAACTTTGCAAAGAGTTTGTCTTGGCTTAGTATCAGATTTGTTCCATTAATAGATCATACATTCATAGACACATTAAAATCGTCACCAAGTTGTAACCAGCCCATTGGTTTGTTTACTTTAACTATGAGGACAAACCATACACTTCATGCAATCGGCTGAGCAAATGCCGCATTCTGTGTAACAATCTGATTCATCACTAACTTGTTTCCTGAGTGCTACTGGCTCTGGACAGGCCTGGAAAAAGTGAGTCTGAGCAGAAAGTTCCATGGTAATGTGCACTTGAAAATCGTTGTCACGCCCCAATCCATGAGAGAACAAAGGGGAAACTTCTGAACGTAATGCATCTAACTGTGTATACAGCCCTTGTTCAGACACTAAAATCACTTTGTCTGAAATAGTAAAACCAAACAACTTAAGAGGAACTAATCCAAGAAGTTTGTTAAGTGTATTACCTACAACAAGGGATGCATGTGAGTGAACTATTGGCTCATAGGTCACTGGGGCAGAGAATTGGTTTAGAATAGGAATACTCTGTTTATTGTAATTTACTATCTTCCACAACACACACCATCAAGTGGCTTGCGGAGTACGGATATAGATGTAGATGTAGACACTGGGAGAAGCAGAGCGGAGCCCAAGTTCCTGTAAGTTTGCGAGTTTGACAAGGATACCGCAGCTCCTATATCCACTTGCATGCGCAGAACTTTATGAAAAACCATAACATCAATAGGAAGCTTTTTGGTGCAACACAGACAGCCACTACCAGATTTACATCTGTATCCACTTCAGAATCATTGCATTATAAACAGAAGCAGTGTGATCTGTTTCTGTTTACAGGTCTGTCTTCTTTTTTGGTGCAGCTGTTGCTGGGAGCAAGGCCGGCTGCCATGACTCTGTGATGGTGTGCAGATTACCAAGATGATGTCTTCCTCTGCAAATCATCTGAAGCTTGGTGTGGAGGAGAAGGTTGGATTGCTGATGTTCCACACCATGACTCATTCAATACCCTCAGCTCGCGACACTTAGAATGACTGCGCAGTAGCTAGACCCAAGGGGAGGGATGGAATTTCACATTGGAGGGCATGTTCTCTTGTCTCACAATCCAGAGCTAAACAAGTTATAGTGTGTCTCACCATCTGACCAGCAGATGGCTCTTTATGCACATTGGACACAAAATGACGGCGATGACTTAACCCATGAAGTTGAGTTCAAATTACCATGCTCAGTAGGATTGATGTGGTTGCTTCCTACAGCAGTAGAACTCAACACAGGATACAATAACAAGGGTGCACTTACAGCAGTTCACACATTTGGTCAAATGTTAAAGAAGATGGATTGTGCAAAGGGGCTTATTGACATAGGTTTTGATAAATTCTTGGTGATATCCCTGAGGAGAACAAGGCATGGCATGAAATAGCGCCAGTAAAACTAAAAGGCTTGAAGGTGTTGTCACAGATGTTTCTCATATGCATCCCATTACTCAACAGATTCACTGTATGTAGAAAAGGGAGGTGGATAAATCGTGGGGTCTGTGGACAACAAAACAGTAGGTGACACAGACTGAAGAGTACACTGACTAGACAAAACAGAAGCTAATGACTGAAGTACCAGAGTTTGGTTGTCCAGCATTTGTGATTGGTGGTGCAACACCTAGTGAATGATTCTTGCTGTTTCAACAACTGACATAAAATGCCCTCAATTACATAATCAGCCATTGTGAGAATAAATGCAGGACCAACCAGAGTAGAAATTTTCATGGAGAATAGGACTCAATCATCACCAATCATGTTCTAATTAGTTACAAGTACAACATGATTAGTAGACTGAACACAACTTTATTCCACAGTACATAAGTAATGACAGAGAACTGCTGCATGCCTAGCCTTATGAAAGTATATGCATGTGCCATTGCAGTAGGGACAACAGCTCTAAAAGCTCATCTTTCACATGTGTGGAGCCCATAAAATTAAAATTAAACTTTCGTCTATTACAAATAAAATGTATTCGTAACTTTAGTCAATATAATTGTTGCTATTTGCTGGTTTTTGGCCATTGATATAGCTGTTTTTGCAACATGTGGTTCATAATGGCAAAGTCATGCAACATTGTCGTATCCACAGCAATTAGTTACTGATTCACATGAGCATGAGTGCTGAGCTCTGCTGCCAAGTGGATGCTCTTACAGATAATAATACATTCAAAATTCTCTTTAAAAAATTTTACTTACTGATGTGTTATGGTAAAAATACGGAGGTTTACTAAAACGGCTACAGAACAAAACATGAACATGCAGCTTAACACAGAATAAAGCGAATTCACTAATACCCAAATTTAAAATTCACATATTTCAGAGTATGATCTTGTTCTGAAAGTGATACCAATACTCAAGTTCATTGCTTCTGAGTCTGTGGTTCATGAACCCCTAGGGTGTTCATAAAACATTTTAAGGTGTTCACCAAAACTCAATTTTTGTTGTTGTTGTTGTTGTGTTTTTGAAACTAAATTAACTGTATAATGCCTATCATTACATAAGTGTAACATTGGGAATTTATGATATTACTTCTGCAGTAAATTAATGTTTACCATGAATGCCTGATTTATAGGCATGTAACAACATTAGGACTGCATTTGATTTTGCAACAATGAAAATTGAGTCTGCCAACTTCTTTCTGTTCTGACAATACTAACAACAGTAGTGTAGACAGAGACAGACTGGGCCAGAAAGAATGATGAACAGATAGCTATAAAAATAAATGAGACATTTGTAACAAGTGCATGTAGTCTTGCAAACCTTTGAAACAAGTACTTTGTTCTATTACTGACAGCTTGGGCTTATCAGGTTCGGTACATAGTGCAATGGACTGTCTGAAACCAGTCTCTACAAATGACTTCAATAAAATGGAAACAACACTCACTTCTTCCGAAGAAGTAGCATCCATCATAAAATCCTTGAAATCAAAGTATTTTGTTGGTTATGATAACATATAAATGAAGTTAATCGGGGACTGCTCATGTGAGTTGACTTCTATCTTAAGTTATTTGTGTAATCTATCTCTTATTGATGGAAAGTTTCCTGACTGCCTAAAAAGTGCTAAAGTTAAACTTCCTTACAGGAAGAGGGATAATAAGAGCTCATCAAACTATCAACGAACTTCACTTCTGCCAACTTTGTCAAAAATATTTCAAAAGGTTGTGTTCAAGTGTCTTATTAATCACTTGACTACAAACAATATATTGCCCAAGTCACAGTTTGGATTCCTTGAAGGTTCTGATGTAGAGGAAGCTATTTACATGTACAGTGAAACTGTACCTCATTCATTGGATAACAAGATACAAGCCACTGGAATTTTCTGTGACCTCTCAAAAACCTTGTAATTTGTTTGGTTCGTGATGATGTTTCATTTGTGGGGACACTCAACTGCGCAGTCATCAACACCCGTACAAATTTCAGATTTTACAGAGTCCAATTTTTACACAGTCCAATCTAGCCACTGTTATGAGTGATGATGATGATGATGGTGATGATGACAACGCTAACACCCAGCCCCCAGGCAGAGAAAATCCCCAACCCGGCTGGGAATCAAACACGGGATCCAGAGATACAGAGGCAGCAATGGTAGCCACTAGACTACGACCTACAGACTTTTGACTGTGATTCACAGCACTCTCTTAAGTAAATTAGAACATTATGGTGTCACTGGAAGTGCCCCAAAATGGTTTGATCCTTAACTACGTAACAGGAAGCAAAGGGTGTTGTTGGAAAATACTCAAGGACTAAACAGTCAGCCTTCATCTGGTTGGGAATTTATTACAGGTGTGTTCCTCAAGGTTTCACCCTGGGTTCATTGCTTTTCTTGTGTGCATTAATGCTACATGCTACATGCTATGTGGATTTTTTTTCTGCCAATGATACAAACATTGTAAAACATAACAAGTCAATTGCAGATTTAGAAGTGGCTGGTAATCAAATTTTCTGTGACATTAATAAATTATTTCAAGCTAATTCACTGTCATTAAACTTTGGGAAGACGCACTGTATGCAGTGCAGAACGTGTTGGAGATTTCCTTCCAGCAGGTGTGTAACATAAGACAACATGCATATACAGGATGACACAGAAAAAATGGGAACATTTCCACAATCCAATAAAACAAGAAGTGATGAAGGAAAGAAATTGCATTCATGGTAATTGTAACCTTACAACCTTGCCATTTACAAAACACTGATGGCATTTATCATTTTTTAAAAATTTCATCCTTTAAATGGCATCCTCCTATAAGAATATATTAGTGAAATCTGCTGTTGAGATTCCTCATTGACTGCTGCAACATCTCAGCTGGGATACTGAGAATTGCATTCCAAATTGTGTGTTTTACCTCATCCAGGGTTCTTGGGCGAGTTTTGTAGACTTTGCTCTTGAGGTCGCCTTATGAGAAAAAATCACAAACGGATAAATCTGGTGATTTAGAGGGAAACATCTCTAACGATCGGCATTGACAGTTATTATGTTTCCCTGTTCATTTGTGAAAAAATACAGTATGTTAATCCCATGTGATGAGACACCACACCATACTGTCACTTTACTAGTGTGTAAAGGGGAACTCATGAATGTCTTTAGGATTTGTGTTTGGCCAGTAACGATGGTTCTGCTTAATCACATAATCGGTGAGATGAAAATGTGCCTTCTCTAACATCAACAGCTTGTTTAGAAATTCATCATCTCTGTTTATTTTTGATATCATTTGTTGACAGAATCCTAATCATAACCAGTAATCATTGTCCTTCAATTGTTGCACCATCTGTAGTTTGTATGGATGAAATTGTAAATCAAGATGAAGAATTCTGCTAACACTCTCCCGGGATGTTCCAACCACTGCTGCTTGCTCATGAATTGAATGCCTTGTGTTCAAAGTTATTAACCCAACATTTTATAGCGTGTTTTGACAGAATGGCATCATGATGTCTCAAATTATAAAAACGTCGAAACTCCCACTATGCTGCTACCAAATTACCATTGTTTTTATAAAACTTTATTATGGGTAACACACGCTGTTGTCTGTTCCACTCGCTAACTGTCACGAACCCTCAGTGCTGCCACCTGCCCATGGCCGCTACTACTTATTTCAAACATTTCCATTATTCTGTGTCACCCTGTAGAATATGTTGACAGTGTTACATTTCTGGGATTACAACTTGATAATAAATTCAATTGGGAAGGGCATACCACAGAATTAGGAAGGGTATGCCACAGAATTGCTGATGTGCCTACAAAAGTCTGTATTTGCAATGTGAAAGATTTCAGATGTAGGAGACACAAATATATATAAAAAAACCAGCATACTTTGCTTACTTTCATTCATTTTGTTATGTAATATAGGATGATATTCTGGGATAACATGTCAGACAAAGCAAATGTTTTTAGAGGGCAAAAACCTGTAATAAGACTCATTTGTGGTGTAAATTCAAGAACATCATGTAGAAATCTCTTCAAGCAACTGGGTATTTTAATACCTGTATCTCAGTATATTTAATCAAGTTTGTTGTAAATAATGTTTTTCTTTGTAACCATAGCTCAGTACATGTGAGTACTAGGAATAAGATTAATTTACATAAAGGAATAAAAGAATTTACCTTGGTTCAGAAAGGGGTTCAAAATTCAGCAACACAAATTTTCAGTAAATTTCCAGCAAACTGTTAAAAATTTGGCTTCAGGTAAAGCACAGTTTAAATAGTGTTTGAAAGCCATTTTTGTTGGCAACTCCTCCTACTCTACAGATGAATATCTTAACAGTGACTCATATACCAGCTTAGATAAAAATGTTTTTAGACTTCAATTTTAACACCACTTGGTCACAACAATCAAGACTAGGTTGAATTGAATTGAAGTGAATTGAATTTATTTGATCCTGTAAGATTACATTTTTTACAGTAAATGTACGTGTAATATAGGATATGTCAAAGTATTAACATTCTTTATCACTTATTTTTCTACACCTTTAGCTTACATTTTTACATCACTGATAATGAGTAACAATATATACAAATTTAATGGCATAAGTATTCTGCAACACTGGAAAACTCTTTTTCAATGAGATAGTCTTTAAGTTTCTTTGGTAAGTCATTGTGAAGTACACTATCTTGCAGGTTTTTGGGCAGACTTCTTAGTAGTCTGATACCAGAGTACTGGGGTCCTTTTTCTAGCATTGCCAGTCGGTGGGGTATGCTCCGTACTTCATTCTTCCTTCTTGTATTGTGGGTATGTACACTAGCATTTGTAATCCAGTCCTCACCACCTTTTGTGATGTATTATTGTTTAGTATATATACAACGATGAAAGAGTTAAGATACCTAAATTCTTGAAACAGTTTCTGCACGTTTCAGAGGTCTTTCTTTCTTCTTAAAATGGTCCTAATTGCTTTTTTTTTGTATGGTAAATTTATTAAAAGTGCATAACTGTGTTACATTCTGACAGTGAATTAATTCTGTAAATTTTAGCAGTTCCAGTTTACTGTAATGTAATCACATGTTTTGACATTAGTCAGGGATGTGAGTATTATATTCAAATGTTTTATGTTTTTTGTGTTATACTTTCTGATATGTTCCACAGCCAGAAGGATCATCTCACTTTAGGATCTATGGAATATGAACAAAATCTAATCTAATTTCACAGTACCGTGAGCCCACTAATGAACAGTTAACATTGGCATCAGGCTTTTGATTTTTTTTTTGGCAACAGCGTACATCTTCTTTTCTTGTGGTGAATGCAACGAGTTGTCAGTTGTGAATGGAGTAGTTTCTACTCACAATAAGTTGAAAACTGATAGAAAAATGGAAGTTTGAAAGGGAAATAGGATTTAACAGAATACCAAGTTAGTGTTGTGTCAACAGGTAATTCAACTTCTAGTGATGTGTATCAATCTGACAAATGTGCATCATGTGTGAAGAAAAGAAAGTACAATGATAATTACATTAGTTAAGGATTTTCATATATAGGTGACAAGTACTGCACAAGATAACAGTGTGTTTCATGTGGCAACATTCTTGCTAAAAGTAGTCTGAAACCTCCTCCACTTAAACACCATATAGAAACTAAACACCCCACCCATGTAAACAAATCTGCCAATTTTCTTACATGTAAAGCTAACAAGTGGAAAAATGATTTAACTACTAAATTATCCACTGTCAATGGTGAAAATGAGAATGTTCTTGAAGCGTCTTAAGGCATTAGCTATGCAACTGCTGAAACTGCAAAACCTCTTCAGTAGCTGAAGATTTAGTGCGGTGTTATATAAATGATGGAGTACAGTACATGTTTGGAGACTTTCAGAAAATGAGTCAGTATGGTACCACTGTCTGACAATACAATGAGCTACTGGAATAAAGAGAAGTCAAATTATGTAGAAAATAAAATTTTGGAAAGAGTTCATGCCAGTCCTTCTCTTGCCATTGAACTTGACAGATCGACTGATGCCAATTCAGCCATTTTGTTGCTTTTCGTCTATATGTATCATAAAACTAAGTGTACAATGTGCATATTGCTGTAATCCAGAAACAGGTACCGGTATGACCAAGGGAGTTATATGGTGTGATAACCCGCTATCCCCCGTCCATGAAGTTTTTATCTGAAAGTGAAGATATAAGGGCTGGGAAGTTTTGCCCTCCAGAAATTTCTAGAACATTCAAGACAATTTGAGAACTTTCCAGAACATTTGAGAGCATTCCACAACATTCTATAATGTTCCACAGTGATTTGGGATGTTCTGGAATGTTCAGGACGGAACATCCTGGAACATCCCAGATCATTGTGGAACATTTCAGAATACAAATATTGTGGAATGTTCTGGAACACTGTGGACTATTTGAAGCCTTTTTGGTATGTTCTGGAAAACTTTTTCAAATAGGTGAAAGATTATCATCAAACAGTTATTGAAGAACCTCATTGAAGTTGAACTTATGACTGGAAAATCTAAAGGACACTCACTATTTATCCCCAAAATAACTGCTGGATTGCTGGTCCAATTTGTAAGAGTGCAATTTCCTATCAAATTAACTTACAGTTTTACTACTAAAACAGCACAAGGACAAACTTCAAAATATTGCAGCATCAACCTTAAAGGCTCCTGCTTCTCTCACTGTCTACTGTATGTAGTTCTCTTGGTAGTACAAAAAAATTGTACATATATAATCCTGTTAACAAAATAGAAAGTGTTGTCTATAAAAATGTATTGTAAATAGTTAGAATATGCTTTCAATATAGTTTTTTATTTGTTATACTTTAAATTTTGTCCTTTTATTCCACCTACCACACAATCTCATATCAACTCCCTGGGTGAAGCTGGCTACCCCAGGTAGTTCATTATATTATTGGGGATCTACTATTCTGCAGATCTTTATAAGAGAGAACTACAGGAGGAGATCAGCACTAGCACAACGGGTTGTTCATGCAATATTCATGGCACTGTTGCCTGTAAACACGTGCCTTGTCAGTGCTCTTGGAAGAGAGCTGTGGTGGCGATATGGCTCCGTTGTTCCCGTGTAGTGATTTGCGAAGATGGAAAAAATCGAGATTCAAGCAGTTATTAAATACTTCATAAAGAAAGGTATGAAAAACAAAGGACATTCATGCTGATTTCCAGAATACACTGGAGTAACCCTGTTCCTTCATATTCAACTGTTCACAAGTGGACAAATCAATTTAAATTTGGTTGGGAGAGCTTATACGTTGATCCTCACAGTGGTCGGCCAAGATGTGTCACTGCTCAAGAAATTATTGAAAAAGTGCACAAAATGGTCATGGGGGATCACTGATTGAAAGTGCGTGAAATTGCTTACGCTTGCCAGATGTCCTCTGCAACTGAAGAATTAGAAATGAAAAAATTAGCAGCAAGATGGGTGCCACGGCTCTTTGACGGTGGATCAAAAACGTATGAGAATGGACATATCGGAACAATGTTTGGCCCATTTTAGGAGAAACGAACAACATCCTTTGTACTGGCTTGTGACCACAGATGAAACTTGGGTGCACTACTATACCTCAGAGACAAAATAACAGTCAAAGCATTGGAAACATGCTGATTCTCCGCCATCAAAGAAATCAAAGACAATTCCTTCGGCGGGAAAGGTCATGCAAATTAGATTCTGTTTGTAGATTATCTTGCCACTGGGCAAAAAATTGCTGGAGAATACTATGCTAACCTCCTGGACAAATTGCATCAAAAGACATGCGAAAAAAGTCCATGTTTAGTAAGGAACAAAGTCATCTTCCATCAAGACAATGTGCGCCCGCACACGTGCTGTCGCCATGGCAAATTACATGAACTAAGATATGAATTGTTGCCACACCTGCCTTATTCACTTGATACCTTGATACAGCTCCATCAGACTTAGATCTCTTCCCAAAACTGTAAATTTTTCTTGGTGTACAAAGATTCATTTCAAAAGAAGAATTGATGGTCGGAGTTGACAAATATTTTGCAGGCCTAGAGGAAACTCATTTTCAAGATGGGATCCAAGCACTGGAACATCGTTGGACCAAGTGCATTAATCTACAAGGAGACTACATTGAAAAAAAAAAAAAAAGTTTCATTGACGTAAGTCCTTTTTCTCTATTCCGTTCAATAGATGGGACTCACTGTGTAGCTGCTTGTTCAGATCGTGCAAAATCTATGACAGGGTGTCAGTTAGTTAGTTACATGTCCAATGTATCATACAGAGATGTGAGTTACTAATTCATTTACACATTACAGTAATAGCATTTCTTCTACAAAATAGCACGAGTTGTCAAGAAAACACTTTATCAGTTTATCATATTTCACTTTGCTGTCTGATATTTTGAATCACTGGGTAGCAATCAAATATTTTTGTTGCAGCATTGTGCACCCTGTTTGTGATGAAAATAACATTAATGTGGAGTGATGAATGTCATTTTTCCTTCTGGTATTGTAATTATGTTCCTTATTTTTCTCTTGAGCTGTAGTGGATTATTTACAAAAAACTGTGAATCAGTAGTCAGAATGCCCAACTCCTAAATAGATATCTACAACATGTTCATGAGTAAGCTCCGCATATTATTCTTCCACTATGTTTTTGAGCAGTGAAGACTTTAGTTATTAAAGATGAGTTACCCCAGAACATTATTCCATATGGCACTACTGAATGAAAATATGAAAAAAATTGAACTTACTGATTTGTCTCTCTCCAAGATTTGCAATGATTCTAGGTACAAACGTGGCTGAACAAAGTTGTTTCAGGAGTTTCAAAAAGAGCTTTTTTCCAATTTAAATTCTCATTTATACAGACCTCTATGAATTTTAAAGTTTATACACTAACTATCATTTCCTCACCAAGTTTTGCTTATTGGTGGTGTAGTACCTCTAAATATGCAGAATTGAATATGCCACCTCCCTGTACACTAACATGCCTAATGCCCATGGCCTTACTGCTATCGAAATCTACCTTTCCAGACATCTATGGATTCCAAACCAACAACCTCCTTCCTAGTCTCCATGACCAACTATATCCTCCCCCACAATTGCTTCTCCTTTGAAGGCATTACCTACAAACAAATCCATGGTACAGCTATGGGCACCCGCATGGCACCATCCTATTAACCTATTCATGGGCCATCTACAGGAATCCTTCCTAAAAACTCAGAATCCTAAACCCCTCACCTGGTTCAGATTCATTGATGACATCTTTGCTATCTGGATTGAAGGTGAGGACACCTTATTCACATTCCTCCAGAACCTCAACAACTTCTCCCCCATTTGTTTCACCTGGTCCTACTCAACCCAAGAAGCCACCTTCCTAGATGTTGACCTCCGCTTCAGAGATGGCTACATCAGTACCACTGTCCATATCAAACCTACTAACCACCAGCAATACCTTCACAGCTGCCCCTTCTGTACAGCCTAGCCACCCGTGGTCGTCGCATCTGCAGTGACGAGCAGTCCCTCTCTAAATTTACCGAGGGTCTCACTGAATCTTTCACTGCCGTAATTATCCTCCCATCCTTGTACAACAACAAATCTCCCGTGCCTTATCTTTCCAGTCTCCCACCACCTCCCAAAGTCCCACAGTCCAGCCACAGAGGAGCATTCCCCTCATAACTCAGTACCATCTGGGACTGGAGCAGTGGAATTACATTCTCCACCAGGGTTTCGATTCCCTCTCGTCGTGCGCTGAAATGAGAAATATCCTACCCACTATCCTGCCCACTCCTCCTACCGTGGTATTCCACCGTCCACCGAACCTACACAATAAACTCATCCATCCTTACACAACCCCTGCTCCCAATCCCTTACCTCAGGGCTCATACCCCTGCAATAGACCTAGATGCAAGACCTGTCCCATACATCCTCCTACCACCACCTACTCCAGTCCAGTCACTAACATTACCTATCACATCAAAGGCAGGGCTTCCTGTGAAACCAGTCACGTGATCTACAAGATAAGCGGCAACCACTGTGCTGCATGCTATGTAGGCATGACAACCAACAAGCTGTCTGTCTGCTTGAATGGCCACCGACAAACTGTGGCCAAAAAACAAGTGGAGCACCCTGTAGCTGAACACACTGCCAAACATGATACCCCTCATCTCAAGGACTGCTTCACAGGCTGTGCCATATGGATCCTTCCCACCAACACCAGCTGTTCTGAATTGCGCAAGTGGGAACTTTCCCTTCAATATATCCTACGTTCCCGTAACCCTCCTGACCTCAACCTTCTTTAGTCACTGTCCTCGCCCATCCAGCCCCCTCCCTGTTCCCATTCCAGCATTACACAGCGGTCATTTCACTGTCACACCCAGTCTATTAATTTCTTTTATTTTTATTTCTCTCCTTTCCACTACTTACACCCCCCCTCCCCCCTCTGCACCTTCTCTCCTACCCTCCATTTAAACTGCAACACTGCACTGTCTGCCACTCCCACCATACTATCCCTCCCCACCCCAACCTCCTCCTTACCCCAACCCATTCGCCACTCCCATCATGCACTGGTGCTGCTGCTCGCAGTGGAGTTTCAGCTCTCTGTGACTGCAGATGTGTCTGCAAGTTGCGCTTGTGTGTGTGTGTGTGTGTGTGTGTGTGTGTGTGTGTGTGTGTGTGTGTGTGTGTGTGTGGGCGCGCGCGCGTGTGCGTGCGCACGCGTGTGTGTGCGTGTGAGCGTGCGTGAATGTGTCTACTGCTGACAAAGGCCTTAATGGCCGAAAGCTATGATTGTGTGAATCTTTTTATTGTGCCTATCACGGCTAAGCATCTCTGCTATATGGTGAGTAACAACTTTCCTTCTCTCATATTATGTGTTTCTAAAATTGATGGTGACACCATTTGCAGAAAAATAGTGAATGAAACTTTCAAGAATTTCCTTTTCCATTTCTTCTGTTTCTGCATGTATGCTTGGATTGTTTGCAATACTAGTGTCATCTGCTAAAGAAAACTAATCCTGCTTGTTGTATACTAGATGAAAGATTGTTCACATACGCAGAACAGTAGTGGTCCTAAGATCCTTGGGAATCCCCTACATGATTTCTTTCCCAGTCAGAATTATGTCTATGGACTATATTGCTTGAATTACTAAATAAAACTTTCAGCATTACATTCATATGACTGAATTTTACAGAAGTTCCATTTTCAACATACTGCCATGTGTTTGCTCTTGAACTGTATGTCCCACATGCTTCTACTTCATTTAAGAAATAATTATTGAATATATTTGCTACCTGTGACTAACCATTTACAGCCCTTCCATTCATTTCATTAATGATGTTGTGTTGTTCCGGGGCTAGCTGTCCTCCCTCTTGTTTCACTATGTTCCTTATAGCCTTAACTCTGTAGTTGAAAGTATTGATTTCTGACATTATGTGGATGTCCCTTGATTTTTTAATAAACTTTCTCAGTAATTTTGAGAAATTTTGTAGTGTGCAACAACTGCAGGATGCCTGCTTGTTCTTGCCAAAAGATACATTTCCCTTTTCCGTTCACAAGACACTTTAATCCCTGTGTTGAACTAGGTTTTTTTACATGGCTGTTTACTGTCCTTTCCGATTAGCCTATGCAGAAAGCTATTTCAAAATAACGGTATGAATTTATTGGGAATATATTAACTTTTATTTTAGCAGTTGGTTCTTTATAAATCACGTTCCACGTCATCTCCTGTGAACTGTCTTTAAAAACATTTACCCTTGAGTCATAAATAATTGTAACTGATATCCACTGAGGAATATACATACTGTAAAATGCTGAGTTATTTATCTTAATTGACTTTGCTTCACTTTCAGAGAGCATTTGTTACTGGATAAACAGTTTTCATAAAAGGAAACCTCATCAATTAGGGTCCCACTGTCTTTATCCATATGTTTTGAAAAGTTAATTTCCAAATTGTAGGATCCAAATCAGGTTTCCAGATCACTGTTATTATCACTGTTATTATACTGAAGTCACCACCGACTATTAACTGCTTGCTGGTGTCCGACAGATAGCACAGCAACAAAACCAGATTCCTCATAAAGTTCAAAATTTCCCAGTGTGGATCTATATACTGCCACAATTACAAGTGAACTATTTTTTAGCATTAATTGACAAGCACACACCACCATGTGCTGATCACAACAAAACACACCAGCCTCAAGACAAGCATAGAATGTCTTATCTTTTCAGAGTTTTCTACATTTCCCAAAGAGACAAGTTCTTCTTCTGCCTTATTACCCAAACCTCTAATATTTTGAAGAAATAAGTGAACCTTACTTGTCTGTACACTGATGAGCATTTGTGTAGCTCTTTTGTTATTTTGACCTATTTCAAAACAGGATGCCTCAATTCTGATTCCAACCTAAAACAAAGGTGAGCCTGTGACACCAGTAACCACAGTGATCTTGCTGTGTGTAATGGTGCATATTCCATGTCTAGTATATTCCCATCTTCCTACTGCACTCACTTGAGATTTCATATCTGTCGCCAGCAGGAGCATGCTCAATTCAGTGTTCACAGGGCTCTCAGCAGCATTTACTTAGAGCTGGTCATGGTGCTGCAGGACCTCCACAAAACTAACAATTTTGTGTGTAGCTGCTACTCCTTTTTGATACATGTCACACCTAATGCTGTAATTACTGTTCTTTGCTGGGCTGTTCCCTGCTCGACCAGCTATACTATCCTATCCTCTTTGCCAAAACCTTTGCCAAAAAATCCCTATGCCCTCTTGTCACCTGGCCTACACCCCTCCTATGACCACTATCTTCTCTCTTTTGGTACTAACCTACATTGAGTTTCTTTGCTACACATCTGCTTCACTCTAAGTGTCCTACAGCTGGATGAGGCTCTTACCCTCCTACTTCAGGTAACACATATATTTATTCGATACTGTTAGCTCACAAATCAAGGAAGTTCAAGAGCTCTTCCCCTTTCTCCTACTGCTTTTCACCTTTACTCAATTCCCAAGATTCAACACATATATTTATTCAATACTGTTAGCTCACAAATAGATGAAGTTCAAGAGCTCTTCCCCCTTCTCCTACTGCTTTTTACCTTTACTCAGTTCCCAAGATGTATTTTCCCCTTCAATCTATCTAGTTCAAATTTCGGGTGATCTAATACAGTCCCTAAGGGCACAAATCTTTGCATCCTTCTCAGTGATTCTCTTGTCTTTTGTGCAAAAACCCGGAGTTCTGTGGGAGAGATTCATTGAAATCCCTTTTCAGTTCTCCATTATAATCACCCTTGTGAAATTTCAACCAACAGCCAAATTCAACATTTAACATGTATTGCAGCACAGATTAAATGCTTAAAAATAGAATTAAATCACTTAACTCACTTTACAGTACACAAATTTTTGTTACTTTTGAGCAGCAAAATGTAGGCCCACAGTTTAGCACTTCAGGTGTGTGACATAACATAGTTATCCTTTTCCATTTAAAACAGGAACTTAGCATCACTCTAGAGCAGTATCCCTTAAATTATCTTGATCACAACAGAATTTAAATGTATTGTATGAAAACTGGTTTGTTTCCAAAGCGCAGTTGTTAATGCCGAAAGCCTCTTGGACATATTTTCTAAGTGCGTGGCAAATGGATTGAAATCTGTGCTGGATGATGCAGTGCTTTATAATGGAGGAGCTGTGTTACAGATAGGGCAAAAGGGCTGTCAAACAAAGATTTTGGCCAAACAGGGCTTTATCAGTGTGTGTGTGTGTGTGTGTGTGTGTGTGTGTGTGTGTGTGTGTGTGTGTGTGTGTGTGTGTGTGAACAGTCTTTTTGTTGTGCCTAGCTGCGAGTTAACATCCCCACTTTATTACCGTTTTGATCCACATATTCATGCGAAAAATTATTTTCATCATATTCCTCTTAATAACAGGAATACTGAAACAGATTTTGTGCTGGAAGTGATTTGAAGCTTTATTTAACTACTGTAGCTTCTGACTTCAGAGCTCTATGCTGTAGAAAGCAGATGCAACCCTCTCACTGAATTCCAAGAAAGAGATGAGTAATTACAATTAAAACTTGTATTTGTTATTACAACTAGGACTACATGTTGTGTAACTTTTAAGTCATAACTAGAGTAAGTTTAGATTTTAATCGCTAAGGGATAAGTTAATTTAAGGTCATTACATCTTTTGCTTGGAATTACATTTTATGTATTTCTATGGTATCTGTATTTAAACGTCTGTGGTTCACCCAACTCAGATCCTTGTCGAAGGGGTTCACGACTAGAAAAACATTGGAAGTCACTGCTCTAATTGAGGATCATTTATGGGAAGTAGATTTTCTCACATACAATCCTTCATTTAATGTAATTATTTGACTTCATGTGAATCGAATATGCAAGTAAGTAGTCTGGCCATTGTCCAATAACACTGTTAACAAACTTTTCAAGCAATGGAAAAAATTATAAAAGGACTCAAAAACTGTACAACAAATGAACTTTAACAACATTTTGGTGCAATCAAAAAAACAATCCAGTGATGTAACAAAATTGACAAAAAATTTCAACACTCCGGTGTAATGCCTTACCAGCTGCAATTTCACAAATAAAGGCAGCTTATCATGGTCTTCTGGAAGCCACATGGTCTTTGTCTAAAGAACAAGAACAAAATATTCTGTAGAAAAATTAGAAAATACTCAGTACTTTCATGGAAGAAGCAGTAAAAATTTACAATGAGAGCAAGGAATTACTTTTCACAAAGGCTTTCATACAAGGATGCAGAATTTAATAGCAAACTACATTCAGAATTAGAATGTGTAATAAATGAATTGGTCACAGTTCCCATGTTCAAACGAGACAGTTCTGGTCAATCATTAAAGTCAGAACTAGCACAATCGAAAGTTACTTTAAGTAAAGATTTGCCAGAAAAGCATGACCAAGTAACAAAACAAATCACAACTGTGTAACAGGATTTGTCTCTGGTTACAGGAAACGTTCAAGGCACCCTACCAAGTGATAACAAAATATGTAGTTAAAACAGTCCTGCTGTGTGTCACGCAAGTGCTGGTAACATAATGAATACCACTGATTTATTGCCAAACCATGTACCATGCAATTTAGGGGTTGCACCTTCAATATTCTCTGTCGTATTTGAAGAAAATTATTTAGGCACTGACAGTTCCAGGTCTTTTTGCCAGGCAAACATATCCCACATGGAGTTTTGTCCATAAACGCTCTCAAAGGGGTACAACCTTAATCCTGAAGTGAACAGCAAAAGATTCACTTCGCAACAATTCATAATCAAGGTGATGGTGCCTTTTGGGCAGTCAAAATGTGAGAATCATGCCAAATGTACATGCAGTTTTTGAGAGCATTTCTGTTTAAATACTGGTGAGCAATCCTGCAGGAAAGATTCAGGAGTAGGTATTCAATCTTGAACCATCCCATGCTAAATAGGGTAGCATTTGCAGATATTTTTAGAAGTAATTAGAAAACAATTCACCATTCAGATGAGCCAATTTCTCATAAAGATGTGTTGAGTATTTTAAAGGTAAAGTCACCTTTAGACATTTGCAAGGAATTGTTATATGTAACAGATGATAACCTAGAACGTTTTATGTCAGTACTTGATTCCAAAGATCTGATATCTGAATATATAAACACCATTCATAATAACAATAATCGCTACAATAGTGTGCCAAAATCAAAACAGCTAAATGCACTGAATCACAAATCGTGGAGGCTGAATGGGTATCACACGACCCAAGTGACATCATACCTTTGTCACCCGAGTATGATGTGTGATGTACTGACTACCACTCTCTGATTCTGAGTAATGACAAAAGGAGGTACAATAATTGGTATCATCCTTGTTACTGAGTCAACAGGTGGAAGGTTCTGTACAAATAACAATGGTTACTGGAATTTAAGTAATGCACTGTGGTCCATCTCACACTATTTGCCAAAATCAACACCTTTGGTAAATATTGCTGAAGAGACCAATGAGCCACAGCTGGCTACCAACAGCAAAGGTTCATCAAGCTAATTCCAACCTCACAAGTCCTTCAGTGATGTTCAATCATGGGATGGAGGCAATGATGTTAATGTGATGAAATATAATGACAGAACTGATATAAGAGATTAAAGGAGTATGGATCGACACATGTGTTCCAATAAGCCACTTGTTTTAGTTCAAGTTTCAAGTTTTGCCATAGTTGGGAAAATTCCTACTGCAGTTATTCTAGTCACAACTGCCTCTGTTAATGTTATATTACAGTATTTCTTCAATAACATTAAGGAGATAAACAAAGTACCAACATAATCAGTACAGAACTGTTGTATATCTGAAGCTCTAGGTGCAAAATAGCAACCGTTATTTTACACCTCTTCACAATTGTAAGGGGTCTCATAGTTAAATCTTCACTTGGCATGGCAATATAAGAAAAGGAAACCAAAATAAGGCCATTCTTTGGGAAAATGCTGTTTGTGCAACAAGGACAAAGGTATCACAGCCAATTTAATGCAAACACCAGTAGAATATGGTAAATACGACTCAGATGTTAAGATAAAATACTTGAGAATAAAGAGTACACCTGAAAATAATTCAGGTCTCTGTGGTAAGATTCAAAATAACAAAGATTACATCCATGATAAAGTACTAGAATCATTCTTTCTCAGTCCAGAACAACTAAAATTGAACTTTTGACATATTTACATGTATTTGATGAACAATAAGGTATAATAAATCAGTACATTTACCACATGGATGTGATGTCACATGAAGCATTTATTCAAAACTCTTACTCCAACCTGTGTGTGAAATGAGTGTCTGTTGCTTGAGGAATAAAACAAATGCTTCATTGGAATGTTATTCAACCCTCTCACTCCCCACACTGTAGACAATTGCTAGCAGTAGACCAGTGTAATGGCCAAATTCATTTAGTCTTGGATTCACATGTCATTAACAAAATAATTGTGCCAGTTCATACACAACATACATATTGCGCAGAATTAATTGACCCATTTGAATACATAGTAAGTAATTGGCCAATTTACATAACCCCTTACACACCTTAAGACCTGTTAACTAACACTCAAGAAGTCATTGACTGAACAAATGCCGGCCAGAGTGCCCGTGTGGTTCTAGACACTACAGTCTGGAACCGAGCAACCACTACGGTCGCAGTTTCGAATCCTGCCTCAGAAGTTAAGTCGCATAGTGCTCAGAGCCATTTGAACAATTTTTGAACTGAATAAACCGACTACTACGCCTGCCTAAAGAAGAATCATACTGGAAGAAAAGGTAAGGGGTACCCTACTTGCACTCAGTGAAGATGCCAGAATTAGAAAGAACACCTACGACAACCCGTTGGGACAGTGAATGAATATTTGGTCAGGGAAACTGTATTGCTTAAATCTCATCCAGACCCTTCTGGCCCACAGAAGAAAATTAGTATACAGCAGTTATTGTATGAAGGACCGTAGAAGACTCAGGATTCCACAATCAGCTTGTTACCATTTGGCTTTTCCAAAAACAAATAAAATTAAAGAACTTTACATTCACTTACCTTTGAAAAAGTATCCATGTGGGTAATACAAATAATTCTTTCCTTGAGCTGATGAAATGTGAAAGGTTTGAATCCTTGACTAGTGTTTCATGTGAAAACATACTCTAAGCTAATTCCTTTGTGAATGTAAAGAAAAATAAGAAGGGACACAGAATTTTTTTAATGTTTCTGCTGGAGTATGAAGTGCCTGTAAACAAATATCAAAAAGTAAACCATTATCAGAGTAGTTTTACTGCAGTGTACCATTATCTTTAAGTATAGTGATTGCTGCATAACATTAGGAATTGCTTAACAGAAAATATGTTTACAAATGTGGTACTGCACAGTTACAATATGAAAGAGGAAAGTGGTATATTGCAAGATGTACTGTGTTCCTATACACCAAGTTGTGACTACTAATGACACTTAAAATAGAGAAGTACTGTTGCATAAAATTAAAATTTTGTCAGTATAGATGCTTGTACTTCTCTGTGATGGAGACTAAAGTAGTAGTTTTATTTTCACAGTAAACTCTACCTTTATTATGACCAAATTTAGAATATCTATATCTATGTCTTGAAATTATATTGTGTGTGATGAAAGGTTATTTGATCGTTACATTGCAATGATTGACGTAGATATGAACTCTCAAGCAGTGTACTGAGAACAAAATGTATCTGATTAAATTAATGGTTTGGATAGAGCTGTGCTATTTTTTGATAGTTGATATTTATGAAATGAACATGCAAGACCCTGAATGAGGGAAACTTCTAGTCCATAAAGTTAGGGAAACTTCTAGTCCATAAAGTTATGTGTCTCTGAGGAGATCTTGTTAAGTGATATACGAATATTGTAAAGTGAAAACTGTACGCTGTTTGATCTGTATGTACTTAGCAGATATACTTTGACTTCATTCTGCTATGAACAAATATAAATCTGTTGTCCAAGCCTTCAATAGTGCTGAGTCAGTACAGTAACAAGTCCTTAAAAAAGAACTGGTCTAATCATTACCTAACCAGTAATTCACCAACAGGAAGGTACTATCATGCAATGTAAATATACAATAGTGAGCCAAAGCGTTATGACTATTTGCTTCATAGCCTGTTTGTCCTCTTTGTAATGAAATACATCACTGATTGTGCATATCATTTATCCGACAGTTTGTTGGCAGGTTTGTGAAGGTATGTGGCATTAGATGTTACAGAAAGGTCATCTAATTAACACAAATAATGGGGCCCTGATTTGTGAACACCCTGATGGTGCCCAATAAATGATTTACATGAGATTAATTTGGTCATTGAGACATCAACGTGAGTTCAATATAATGCTCCTCAAAACACTAGGTTCAAGACAGGTATAACACCACAGCTGAAAGATGATGTTACCTTCATGGAAGACATAAGCACAGAGGTATGCAGGTGGTTCACATCTGTCAGCATGTCTTTGATTACTTCCACAGATCCCATGCAAGTGCAGGAGACTGTTTCCCATAGCATAATACTGCTCCCACCAGCCTGTACCCATGGGATACTGCTTGTTCTAAGCCGCCGTTCATCTCGATGATGGCATTTGTGGAGATGACCAGCAACCTAGTGTAACAGAAATGTCGTTCACTCAAAGAGCAAACATGTTTCAATTCATTTATGGTCAAATCCTGATCGTCCCATGCACATTTCAATTGTAATTGATGGAGTTATTGGGTCAACATGTTAACATGTTCAACACTATATGATGAACAGTGTGATTCAAAATATTAAAGTGTGCACAAGCATTGTGCTCTTTCAGCAGAGATGCCACAGTTCAACATGTATTCTGCTTTGCAGAGCAGACAAGATGTCTACCACAGCTAGTTGCATGCAGTTTGATGTGTAGAAGAGGGGTTTCCGTAAGCTGATTGACAACACATTCAACACATGCAGGCATGTGAACACAGTAGTCACTATGCAGCACCGCTGGGTGTCTGTTAACACTGCCTGTGTACATGCAGTGACACATGATGAACTTGACTGTTGGTGCTGAGTGTCACACCTGTGACTTCATAAGAAAATATTCAAATAACTTGATCAGTGTAGATAGAAAAATAGGTTTGATGAGGGTGCTTGCTGAAGCACATGTTGTATTGTAGAAGCTCTCCTACAACATGATACAGAAATCATTATGAAAAATAAGCTGTGAGAAGTCCCAAGATGATAATACATAGATCTGCTAATGCTAAGTGTATTTCTCAGGAAATCTCCTCTCCCCCCCCCCCCCCCCCCCCATCTCTCTCTCTCTCTCTCTCTCTGTGTGTGTGTGTGTGTGTGTGTGTGTGTGTGTGTGTGTGTGTGTGTGTGTGTGTTGGCGGGGAGGGGGGGGGGGGGGCACAAGTTGCAAAAAAACTTTAAATGTTTGTTAAATATATGTACACTGGATAGTCATTTGGATTTTATTTGAAATACAATTGAGGAATCAGGTTCAGCTTCCTATATCACTTCCTTTTTAGCGCACTTACTGGTCAAACTGCTATAGTACGGTGACACCATCCTTATTTTTGTACATCATAGAATAATGTGTGCATGAAAGATATGATACCTCTATTTAATATTACAATGAAAACAATCAGTAATTGACAAAATTATTTAATTGTGTGGATAAAAAACCTACTCACCAAGTGGCAGCAGAACACACACGTATAAAAGACTCACATAAAAGGCAGTCTTTTATTGTGTGTTCTATTGCCGTTTGGTGAGTGGGTTTTTTATCTGCCCTGTTTTATTTAATATTATCATGATTGCTTGTCATAACAGGTTTTTAAATTCCTTTGCAGCTTTTTGTAACAGAGAAAATCTGGACGTAAAAGGGTGTTGCTATTCGTTGGTCACCTTTGCAGCGGCCTTAAATGTGCATCAAATGGTCAGTAATAGAACCTGTCTTTATTATAAATTCTTCACACAATATCTTATACCTTCTAAATAATCATTCCATTGCAAAGCCCATACAGACATACTGAAATTGCTTCTGTTGTTCATGCATCACCATGTTAGCAGTGAGCCAGCAATTGCTGATTATGCCAATTACTTCGTTAGCTCACATCATTAAGATCATTCTACTCTCTCTCTCTCTCTCTCTCTCTCTCTCCTTGTTTCCAATCAGGCATAGTAGAACTTTAATATTTAATTCAAGAGAAAGATAAATTATACCATGAACTGGGAGACATTTTAGTAATCAACAGCGAACAATGAAATGCTGTAGGATCCCTGCAAAGAACTGCCTGTTAGAGATGAGTGTGCCTGATTTTCAAGTTTTCCATCAAGATTCAAGCAAATCTTCACCTTGGGTGCTAATGAGGCTCAGAATTATTTTGAATTTGATGAAGTTTAATTAAGTGGAATGTTGTCATTTCCATAGTTTTGTGCTGTTTGGAAAGGGCTGTAAATTTCTTGGAAGGGTTTAACAGTTGTTGAAGAAAGCATCACACCCTCTTAAACTTGTTTCATTTCTTCTTATAACTGAGACAGCAGCAAGATCATACTGTGCTACGAGTTTGGCAGATCGATATCACTATCTTGTTTAAGCTGTCTGTACTCATGACTATTTTCAGTATTTGAAATTTCATGGTGTATGAAGTTCTCTCTGACAGACGTGCAGTAATTCCTTGTTAATACTTTCATCAGTCTGATTACTCATATTGTCTAACTGTTTTGAGCAAGTGATACTGAATGTATGCATTTGCTCATTAAATTGGAGTTTAAGGTCAGTAGCATCCTCTGTAATAAAATTTTATACTCTACCGTGTAAGGTGCATACAAATACACTGAGCATATTGGTTCCTGCAGCAAGTTTGTATGCATTATTAGACACTCCAGCATACATTACTTAAGTTCAACACATTACAAGTCAGCATCTCTCGTATGTCTAAATCTATATTTTGTCTGGACAGTTTGTCGACATCAGATGGAATGTTACGACACTGTAATTGTAGACTAGTTTAGTAGTAATTTCTTGTGATACATTATTTATATTTTCTAGGATTATTTGCATCATTGCCTGCATAGTGACTTCACCAGAATTTTGTGTAGGCAGAAATACCATGTCAGCTGAAGGTCGAACTGTTGCATTTTCCATCTGTCTGTGACATGTAGGCAGTTGAATATGTGGCAGAATTGTATTATTTTCAGCTGATGTATTCATTTTGCACACTGCGGCATTTTTCACAATAGTATGAATTTCTAATTCACTGCTTTCTTTGTCCGAAAGTATTTTACTAAGATTTTATTTGCCCATTATTTATTTGTTTGTTTCTTATCTTCAGCATTATATTTATAAATTAAAAAAATCACAGTGGAGTGTTTTTCTTTTTCTTTTCTTTTCATTTTTTTCCTTTTAAGATATTAACTTGCAGTGAAAAATATCAGTACTGTCATTGTCAGGGGACTACAACACAACTTTTACTTAAATAGTTTAACACTCCATTGTATGTGAGATTCATGGAAGTTGTCTGTTTTAGATCAGCTAAACTGCATATTGTGTTCACTGCTGTTAACTGTAAACTGTATAATGATAAAGTATGTAGCTGCCTAAGACAGAATGAATAAGGCACTGCTGAATTTGCAAATAAAACCAGTCAAAACTTCAAGCAATGAAGCACATTATAACTCATCTCTTACCTCAAATAATTGTTCACTGCTTCAGCATCTATTAATTTTAATATATTTGCCAGCCTTCTTTGTAATAGATTAATTTTTCCATTTATCTCCATTCTACAGTTTCATTTGCATGTCGTGTTTTCAACAGTTTGTTGATCAGGAAAAGAAATACAGACAGTTAATACACAGAAACAATTACAATTTTTATGCACGTATATTGCTATTTTAACAATGGTGCAGGCTTGGTCACCAGTTTGAGTTGAGTGCTACTGGGAAAGCAGAAGGAAGATAAAACAAGTAAGGAATGAAGAACGTAATTACTATTGCCTTCTCATGGGTCAACTACTTAATTTTCAGGTAAAAGTACACTCTACGAAGAATATTACTCATGAAGAATGCTGATGTCGGTCATTGTTATTTACCTCAAACTTATAGTGCAAGGATACGCTACAGTAAAGATGTGGACTGTCATAATTTAAAAATTTATATAAATAACATGACTAGTCAGTCATGTCGTGCTGTGTGGTTAATTAAATATCAGACTTCATTTCTGAGAGACAGCAGGTTCATTTGTGCACATATAAAAGAAAATTATCTGGTGAATTAGCATTTCATATTATGCCAGTGGCAGATAAGTCCCATGTCTGTAATTTTGCGTCTCATTTCACTTTACAGCTGTAAATGAAAAGCTGATAACTATGTAGCATTAATGTACCAGGGCATGGACTGGGTTTCAAATAAATTGACCAAGTAAATGTTCAAGAATTTGGTATATTATTTGATAGAGACTAACCTATTGATGCTTACACAATGGTAGCTGCAGTGAGAAAGGTAGAGCAAAACAAGGCTTCTCCTTGCCACTTACAGAAAAAAGTGAAGGCTGCACCTTCCTTTGTTTATAGGCATTCTTACTGCAGCAAGTTAAACATCAGTAGTGGACTCTTTGGTCCTCTTTCTCATGACATATGTTTTAAACATTACATATAAAAGACAGGAAAGGAAACCCAATATGGGTATCTTATAAACGCACAGTTTTAAGAAATTATCAAGTCTTGTAAAAGAAAGTGGAAGGTGAAAGTGATTATGATGTATACTAACATGCTTACTAAATACTAATATCCTTATAAAATTAATTTTTTGCAATAAACTGAAAAGTTTGTGCATAACAACACTGGGAAATTTTACAAGACTGCTACACTCTTGTCTTTAATAAACTGTAATAAAAAAGTTTGGCTTCTCCAGTCTGTATATTAAATGGCGTACAGTTATGGAAATAGCAGTGGATTCTCAAAGGAAACTTTCATAGCATGTGGTAGTTTAACACATTTGACTATGCCAGTACCCATGTAACACTTGTGAGCTGCTTGAAAGTTTTAACAATATGACAATATGAACCATTCACAAGGACAGAATGAACTCCGTCATTATTGTCAGGATCACTTGAAAACACTGTCACCTGATGCTTCTTTTCAGGTCTCACGATGCTCCTTGTCCTCAGAAGCACACAAAACATTCATTCATGCCATCATTCAGATTGTCATATCACTAGAAACATCTGAATAATAATCATCAAAAATCTTCAAAAATATATCAGATTCATCATTTCATTTTGTCATTTGAATAGGTCATCTCTAAAGGCAGGAAGAACTGAAATATCATTACATTATCAAAATGCTAAATAAGCAAAAAGTACATGAAAGCAATCAAGTTTCATACATTGCCTACTGATATAAAAACCTAAACAGATGAAGTATTTAAAATATAGTACAGCATATAGAAAACACAAGTTACCTTGAGATCTGTTCATAATGGGTGGTTTGCAAAACATGAGTAAACTCTGGATCCACCCACAGTGTTGCAACTTTGTCAAAGGCACACCACTAGAATATACAACTAGATTCAGAGAAACCTTCAAAGTATATGTGACAATTGTTGATAAACCTGTGGTCTTATTACATGCACCACTCTTTATCACATTGAACAATAAATACATGTACTGGTTTGTGAATATACAATTTTAAGAAACTTCTGATAGTTGTTTAAGTCAACTTTGGTTAGTTTTATTATTCCAGAATGAATAACTGCAGCAATGTACTGATTTGAAGTTTCATAACAGATAAAAATGTAGTGCCACATAAGAAGTCAAATCTTGTAGTTTCTTCAGAAACAATCTCACAGTTTTAGTTCTGCCAGTACCTCTCCCTTACTTCATTTTAAAATTACTTGTCCAGCAAGGTATGCAGCACATTGTCCGTGGAGTTTAGAAAGTTGCCTACAGGTACGGGCAAATATTTTTTCTAGCTTAAGTGTCTAAACTACTTTCCATGAGCATAATACTCTGAAAGTAGCAGTGCAGCTAGGAACATGTGCACTGCAGTAAGCAGAATAGATACTCAAGTGTCAGGGAATATCTGAGGGAAATAGGACAGTTATCACTAATTGTATAAACACCAATTCATACAGAATCTGTTAAATAATAGCTGTGTGGGGTAGACATGGGGTCTGAGGCTTCTTGTCACGGTTTGCACGGCTCCAGCCATCGGAGGTTCAAGTCCTCCCTCGGGTGTGGGTTGTGTGTTGTCCTTAGCATAAGTTAGATTAAGTAGTGCATAAGCCTAGGGACCGATGACCTCTGCAGTTTGGTCCCATAGTGCTTACCACAAATTACCAATTTAAAAAAAAAATTACTGATGATGATCCATGCTGAAATCTTCTATGACATGTGGTTAAAAGTAGTAGAATGGTAAAAATTCAACAAAAAATTTAAAAAATTCCCAAAAAACTGACACACACACACACACACACACACACACACACACACACACACACACACACAAGTGCAGTAGTCACTTTTAGTCAGTACTAAAAAAGAGAAGTTCAGTAGTTAAAATTAAAGGACTGTAGCAGATACATGTGACTGGGTGATCCTTGCAATAAAAAAAAGAACAAGCCAGCCACTCTGCAAGACACTAAGAACTCCAGACTAACAGCTTATGCTGGAGCCCAGACACTACACAAAATTTTAAAAGCTATGCCAACACTCTTATTGTTGTTGTTGTTGTTGTCTTCAGTCCAGGGACTGGTTTGATGCAGCTCTCCATGCTACTCTATCCTGTGCAAGCCTCTTCCTCTCTGAATAACTACAGTCATTCTGAATCTGCTTATTGTATTCATCTCTTCATCTCCTTCCCTCCAGTACTAAATTGGTGATCCCTTGATGACTCAGAATGTGTCCTACCAATCGATCCCTTCTTCTAGTGAAGTTGTGCCACAAATTCATCTCCGCAATTCTATTCAGTACCTCCTCACTAGTTACGTGATCTACACAACTGATCTTCAGCATTCTTCTGTAACACCACTTTTCAAAAACTTTTATTCTCTTCTTGTTGAAACCACTTATTGTCCATGTTTCACCTCCATACATGGCTACACTCCATACAAATACTTCCAGAAAAGACTTCCTGACACTTAAATCTATACCCGATGTTAACAAATTCCTCTTCTTCAGAAATGCTTTCCTTGCCGTTGCCAGTCTACATTTTATATCCTCCCTACTTTGCCCATCATCGGTTATTTTTCTTCCCAAGTAGCAAAACTCATTTACTACTTTAAGTGTCTCATTTCCTAATCTCATTCCCTCAGCATCACCTGATTTAATTCGACTACATTCCATTATCCTCGTTTTGCTTTTATTGATGTTCATCTTACATCCTCCATTTGCTGTCTCTTGACAGAATTACAATGTCTCCTCAAAGTTTTCATTTCTTCTCCATGGATTTTAATTCCTACTCCAAATTTTTCTTTTGTTTCCTTTACTGCTTGCTCATGATACAGGCTGAACAACATTGGGGATAGGTTGCAACTCAACCACTGCTTCCCTTTCAAGGCCATCAACTCTTACAACTGCCATCTGGTTTCTGTACAAACTGTAAATAGCTTTTGCTCCCTGTATTTTACCTCTGCCACCTTCAGAATTTGAAAGAGAGTACTCCAGTCGACATTGTCCAAAGCTTTCTCTAAGTATACAAATGCTAGAAACTTAGGTTTGCCTTTTCTTAACCTAGCTTCTCAGTTAAGTCTTAGGGTCAGTATTGCCTCACATGTTCCAACATTTCTACAACAACCATTCTGATTTTCCCCCAGGTCGGCTTCTACCGGTATTTCCATTCGTCTGTAAAGAACTCATGTTAGTATTTTGCAACCATGACTTATTAAACTGATAGTTCGATAATTTTCAAACCTGTCAACAGCTACTCTCTTTGGGAATTGGAGTTCTTATATTATTCTTGAAGTCTGAGGGTATTTTGCCTGTTTCATACATCTTGTTCACCAGATGAAAGGATTTAGTCATGGCTGGCTCCCCCAAGGCTATCAGTAGTCCTAATGGGATGTTGTCTACTTATAGAGCCATGTTTCAACTTAGGTCTTTAAGTGCTCTGTCAAATTCTTCACACAGTATCATATCTCTCATTTCATCTTCATCTATGTCCTCTTCCATTTCCATAATATTGTCCTCAAGTACATCGCCCTTATATAGACCTTCTGTATATTCCTTCCACCTTTCTGCTTTCCCTTCTTTGCTTAGGACTGGTTTGCCATCTGAGCTCTTTATATTCATACATGTGGTTCTCTTTTCTTCAAAGGTCTCTTTAATTTTCCTGTAGGCAGTATCTATCTAACCTCTGGTGATACATGCTTCTACATCCTTACGTCTGTCCTCTAGCCATCCCTGCTTAGCCATTTTACACTTTCTCTCAATCACATTTTTTAGATGTTTGTATTCCTTTTCGCCTGCTTCATTTGCTGCATTTTTATATTTTCTCCTTTCATTAATTAAAATCAGTATCTCTTCTGTTAGCCAAGGCTTTCTACTGGCCCTCATCTCTCAAAGCTATCCATTCTTCTTCTGTATTTCTTTCCCCCATTTTTGTCAATAATTTCCTTTACTGCATCATACATTTCTTCAGTGTCTTCATCATCTGCGGAGCCAGCTGACATGTAAACTTGTACTACTGTGGTAGGTGTGGGCTTCATGTCTACCTTGGCTACAATAATGTGTTCACTATTCTGTTCATAGTAGCTTATTCATATTCCTATTTTTTTATTCATTATTAAACCTACTCCTGCATTACACAAATTTTATTTTGTATTTATAACCCTGTATTCATCTGACCAGAAGTCCTGTTCCTCCTGCCACTGAACTTCACTAATTCCCTAATTTTAAGCTATCCATTTCCCTTTTTTAATTTTCTAACCAACCTGCCCAATTAAAGGACTGCACATTCCATGCTCTGATTTGTAGAACATAAGTTTTTCTTTCTGTTGATGAAGATATTCTGAGTAGTTCCACCCAGAGATCTGAACAGGGGACTGTTCTACTTCTGGAATATTTTATCCAAGAGGACACCCTCATCTTTTAACCATACAGTAAAGCAGTATGTCCGCAGTAAAAATTATGACTGTAGTTTCCCCTTGCTCTCAGCCATTCACAGTACCAGCACAGCAAGACTTTTGCTTGACGTTATAAGGCCAGATCAGTCAATCATCCAGACTGTTGCCCCTGAAACCACAATTAATGTCATAGTTTCGTCTTCAGGAACCACATGTTTGTGTGGCCTCTCAATAGATAACCCTCCATTGTGGTTGCACCTATCGTATGGCTATCTGTACTGCTGAGGCATGCAAGCCTCCCCACCAACAGCAAGGCCCATGGTTCATGGGGCTGGAGAGCATGACTAAACAGCCAAGGAAATCTTTTTGCCTTGGACCAACAGTGCATAACATTTAAAAAAATGACTTTACCTAAAATGTTTCAGAACAATTACTTGATTGTAAGTTCTGTAGAACATTCTTCCTTAAAATATGTGAAATCTAAAATAATTCTGGGCTTCACGAGGAGCCAAGGTGAAGATTTATTTGAATCTTGATGCAAAACTTGAAAATGAGCCACACTCATCTCAAAGAGTCAATCCTTTGCACAGAACCTATAGCACCTACTTGTTCACTGTTGATTACTAAAATGTCTCCCTGTTCATGGTATAATTTATCTTTCTCTTGAATTAAATGTCAAAGTTTGAATATACCTGATTGGAAGCAAGGAGAGAGAGCAGAATGATGTTAATGATGTGCACTAAGGAAGTAATTGGCGCCGGCCGCGGTGGTCTAGCGGTTCAGGCGCTCAGTCTGGAACCGCGCGACTACTACGGTCGCAGGTTCGAATCCTGCCTCGGGCATGGATGTGTGTGATGTTCTTAGGTTAGTTAGGTTTAAGTAGTTCTAAGTTCTAGGGGACTGATGACCACAGATGTTAAGTCCCATAGTGCTCAGAGCCATTTGAACCATTTTGAAGTAATTGGCAATCAGCAATTGCTGGCTCACTACTAACATGGTGATGCATGACCACAAAAAGAAATTTCAGTATTTCAGTACCTGTATGGGCTTCACAATGGAATGATTCTTTAGAAGATATCAGCTATTGTGTGAAGAATACAAATACAGGTTCTATTACTGACCATGTGATGCACATTTAGGGCTGCTGCAAAGGTGACCAACAGATAGCAACACCCTGTAACATCCAGCTTTTCACTTTTATAAAAAGCTGCAAAAGAATTTAAAAAACTGTGTTATGACAAGGAATCATCATAATATTAAATAAAATAGGATAGATAAAAAATCAACTCACCAAGCGGCAACAGAACACACACATAAAAGACTGCCTTTTATGTGAGTCTTTTATATGTGTGTGTTCTGCTGCGACTTGGAGAGTAGGTTTTTTTATCCACACAATTAAATACTTTTGTCAATAATTGATTGTTTTCAGTGTAATATTAAATAAAAGTTTCATATCTTTCAAGCATATGTTATTCTACAACATACAAAAATAAGGATGGTGTCACCTTACTCTAGCCATTTGGCCAGTAGGTGCACTAAAAAGGGAGTGATATAGGAAGAGGAATCTGATTCCTCAATTGTCTTTCAGATAAAATCCAAATGACTATCCAGTGTACATACATTTTACAAAAATTTAAAGTTTTATCTCGTTTAAGATGATGTGACTTACCAAACGAAAGCGCTGGCAGGTTGATAGACACACAAACAAACACAAACATACACACAAAATTCAAGCTTTCACAACCAATGGTTGCTTCATCAGGAAAGAGGCAAGGAGAGGGAAAGACGAAAGGATGTGGGTTTTAAGGGAGAGGGTAAGGAGTCATTCCAATCCCGGGAACAGAAAGACTTACCTTAGGACAGGTATACACTCGCACACACACACACACATATCCATCCGCACATACACAGACACAAGCAGACATTATAAAGGCAGAGAGTTTGGGCAGAGATGTCAGTTGAGGCGGGAGTACAGAGGCAAAGATGTTGTTGAAAGACAGGTGAGGTACGAGCGGCGGCAACTTGAAATTAGCGGAGGTTGAGGCCTGGCGGATAACGAGAGGAGAGGATATACTGAAGTGCAAGTTCCCATCTCCGGAGTTCTGACAGGTTGGTGTTAGTGCGAAGTATCCAGATAACCCGGACGGTGTAATACTGTGCCAAGATGTGCTGGCCGTGCACCAAGGCATGTTTAGCCATAGGGTGATCCTCATTACCAAAAAGCACTGTGTGCCTGTGTCCATTCATGCCAATGGACAGTTTGTTGCTGGTCATTCCCACATAGAAAGCTTCACAGTGTAGGCAGGTCAGTTGGTAAATCACGTGGGTGCTTTCACACGTGGCTCTGCCTTTGATCTCAAGTTCCTGGATCCTTTACCCAATCTGTTATCCCCGGAAACCGTCCTTGTAACCATTAATGCCACTTCCTTATACACAAATATTCCACACGTCCAGGGCCTCGCTGCGATGGAGCACTTCCTTTCACGCCGATCACCTGCCACCCTACCTAAAACCTCTTTCCCCATTACCTTAGCCACCTTCATCCTGACCCACAAATTCTTCACTTTTGAAGGCCAGACATACCAACAATTAAAGGGAACAGCCATGGGTACCAGGATGCCCCCCTCATATGTCAACCTATTCATGGGTCGCTTAGAGGAAGCCTTCTTGGTTACCCAAGCATGCCAACCCAAAGTTTGGTACAGATTTATTGATAACATCTTCATGATCTGGACTCACATTGAAGAAGAACTCCAGAATTTCCTCTCCAACCTCAACTCCTTTGGTTCCATCAGATTCACCTGGTCCTACTCCAAAACCCATTCTACTTTCCTTGACGTTGACCTCCATCTGTCCAATGGCCAGCTTCACATGTCTGTCCACATCAAACCCACCAACAAGCAACAGTACCTCCATTATGACAGCTGCCACCCATTCCACATCAAACGGTCCCTTCCCTACAGCCTAGGTCTTCATGGCAAACGAATCTACTCTAGTCCGGAATCCCTGAACCATTACACCAACAACCTGACAACAGCTTTCGCATCCCGCAACTACCCTCCCGACCTGGTACAGAAGCAAATAACCAGAGCCACTTCCTCAAACTCAGAACCTCCCACAGAAGAACCCCAAAAGTGCCCCACTTGTGACAAGATACTTTCTGGGACTGCATCAGACTCTGAATGTGGCTCTCCAGCAGGGATACAACTGCCCTGAAATGAGATCCATCCTTCATGAAATCGTCCCCACTCCACCAGGAGTGTCTTTCCACCGTCCACCTAACCTTCATAACCTCTTAGTTCATCCCTATGAAATCCTCAAACCACTTTCCCTACCCTCTGGCTCCTACCCTTGTAACTGCCCCTGGTGTAAAACCTGTCCCATGCACCATCCCACCACCAACTACTCCAGTCCTGTAACCCGGAAGGTGTACACGATCAAAGGCAGAGCCACGTGTGAAAGCACCCACGTGATTTACAACTGACCAGCCTACACTGTGAAGCTTTGTATGTGGGAATGACCAGCAACACACTGTCCATTGGCATGAATGGACACAGGCAGAAAGTGTTTGTTGGTAATGAGGATCACCCTGTGGCTAAACATGCCTTGGTGCACGGCCAGCACATCTTGGCACAGTTTCACACCGTCCGGGTTATCTGGATACTTCCCACTAACACCAACCTGTCAGAACTCTGGAGATGGGAACTTTCCCTTCAGTATATCCTCTCTTCTCGTTATCCGCCAGGCCTCAATCTCTGCTAATTTCAAGTTGCCGTCGCTCATACCTCACCTGTCTTTCAACAACATCTTTGCCTCTGTACTTCTGCCTCGACTGACATATCTGCCCAAACTCTTTGCCTTTACAAATGTTTGCTTGTGTCTGTGTATGTGCGGATGGATATGTGTGTGTGTGTGTGTGTGTGTGTGCGAGTGTATACCTGTCCTTTTTTCCCCCTAAGGTAAGTATTTCCACTCCCGGGATTGGAATGACTCCTTACCCTCTCCCTTAAAACCCACATCCTTTCGTCTTTCCCTCTCTTTGCCTCTTTCCTGATGAAGCAACCGTTGGTTGTGAAAGCTTGAATTTTGTGTGTATGTTTGTGTTTGTGTGTCGATCGACGTGCCAGCGCTTTCATTTGGTAAGTCACATCATCTTTGTTTTTTGGTATATATAATAGAAGGAAACATTCCACATGGGGAAAAATATATCTAAAAACAAAGTTGATGTGACTTACCAAACGAAAGCACTGGCACGTTGATAGACACACAAACATACACACAAAATTCTAGCTTTCACAACCAATGGTTGCCTCATCAGGAAAGAGGGAAGTAGAGGGAAAGAGAAAGGATTTGGGTTTTAAGGGAGAGGGTAAGGAGTCATTCCAATCCTGGGAGCGGAAAGACTTACCTGAGGGGGAAAAAAGGACGGGTATACACTCGCACACACACACATATCCATCCACACATATACAGACACAAGCAGACATATACAGCGGCAAAGAGTTTGGGGGAAGCGGCTAAAAATTATCAGTGATGTGCGAAAAACGGAAATGGAAATAAAGCGAAAGTTATCAGAACTAGACGAAACGGTTGTTTAATAGGTGAAAGGAACTGTTTGTGGACTAGAAATGGTGGATTTTATAGCAGCGGTAGTGTTGAAAGCGGAATAAAATTTTTTTTGGTTATGGTTTGGAAGTGGGTGACGTATTGTTGAGTATATATAGGCAGGATAGAATTGTATAGTAGACTACGGTAAAAAGAAGAAGGTGAATACAAAGTGAAACTACTGGCAAAAACAAAAAGAGAAAATAAGATGACAGAAAAGTATTCGAAATGCAACAGTGACAATAACAAACTCTTTGCCTCTGTATATGTTTGCTTGTGTCTGTATATGTGTGGATGGATATGTGTGTGTGTGCGAGTGTATACCCATCCTTTTTTCCCCCTCAGGTATGTCTTTCCGCTCCCGGGATTGGAATGACTCCTTACCCTCTCCCCTAAAACCCAAATCCTTTCTCTTTCCCTCTACTTCCCTCTTTCCTGACGAGGCAACCGTTGGTTGCGAAAGCTAGAATTTTGTGTGTATGTTTGTGTGTCTATTGACATGCCATTGCTTTTGTTTTTGGCAAGTCACATAATCCCAACCCAAGTTCACCACAGGATCAACACAGCCCAGCTTTAACCAACACTTTTTCGCCTTTTTTCACACCAGATCTCCAGTTGCTTACTAGTTCACCTTTATCTCTCCCCCATATATATGAAAATGTCTGCTTGTGTCTGTGTATGTGCGGATGGATATGTGTGTGTGTGAGAGTGTATACCTGTCCTTTTTTCCCCCTAAGGTAAGTCTTTCCGCTCCCGGGATTGGAATGACTCCACCCTCTCCCTTAAAACCCACATCCTTTTGTCTTTCCCTCACCTTCCCTCTTTCCTGATGAAGCAACTGTTTGTTGCGAAAGCTTGAATTTTGTGTGTATGTATGTGTTTGTTTGTGTTTTTATCCACCTGCCAGCACTTTCATATGGTAAGTCACATCATCAAATATATATATATAGAGGGAAACATTCCTCGTGGAATATATATATACATATATTTTACCAAGATAATAGAGGGAAACATTCCACATGTGAAAAATATATCTAAAAACAAAGATGATGTGACTTACTGAACGAAAGCGCTGGCAGGTCGATAGACACACAAACATACACACAAAATTCAAGCTTTCGCAACAAACTGTTGCCTCATCAGGAAAGAGGGAAGGAGAGGGAAAGACGAAAGGATGTGGGTTTTAAGGGAGAGGGTAAGGAGTCATTCCAATCCCGGGAGCGGATTAGGGGGAAAAAAGGACGGGTATACACTTGCACACACACACATATCCATCCACACATATACAGACACAAGCAGACATATTTAAAGACAAAGAGTTTGGGCAGAGATGTCAGTCGAGGCGGAAGTGCAGAGGCAATGATGATGTTGAATGACAGGTGAGGTATGAGTGGCAGCAACTTGAAATTAGCATAGATTGAAGCCTGGTGGGTAACGGGAAGAGAGGATATATTGAAGAGCAAGTTCCCATCTCCGGAGTTCGGATAGGTTGGTGTTGGTGGGAAGTATGCAGATAACCTGGACGGTGTAACACTGTACCAGGATGTGCTGACCGTGCACCAAGGCATGTTTAGCCACAGGGTGATCCTCATTACCAACAAACACTGTCTGACTGTGTCCATTCATGCCAATGGACAGTTTGTTGCTGGTCATTCCCACATAGAATGCATCACAGTGTAGGCAGGTCAGTTGGTAAATCACGTGGGTGCTTTCACATGTGGCTCTGCCTTTGATCGTGTACACCTTCCAGGTTACAGGACTGGAGTAGTTGGTGGTGGGAGGGTGCATGGGACAGGTTTTACACCGGGGGCAGTTACAAGGATAGGAGCCAGAGGGTAGGGAAGGTGGTTTGGGGATTTCATAGGGATGAACTAACAGGTTACGAAGGTTAGGTGGATGGCAGAAAGACACTCTTGGTGGAGTGGGGAGGATTTCATGAAGGATGGATCTCATTTCAGGGCAGGATTTGAGGAAGTCGTATCCCTGCTGGAGAGCCACATTCAGAGTCTGGTCCAGTCCCGGAAAGTATCCTGTCACTAGTGGGGCACTTTTGTGGTTCTTCTGTGGGGGATTCTGGGTTTGAGGGGATGAGGAAGTGGCTCTGGTTATTTGCTTCTGTACCAGGTCAGGAGGGTAGTTTCGGGATGCAAAAGCTGTTGTCAGGTTGTTGGTGTAATGGTTCAGGGATTCTGGACCGGAGCAGATTCGTTTGCCACGAAGTCGTAGGCTGTAGGGAAGGAACCGTTTGATGTGGAATGGGTGGCAGCTGTCATAATGGAGGTACTGTTGCTTGTTGGTGGGTTTGATGTGGATGGACGTGTGAAGCTGGCCATTGGACAGGTGGAGGTCAACCCCCAAAGGCCTCACACTTAAAGTTCCCATCTCTGGCTGCAACCCTTCTTTCCATCAGTCCCTATACCAGTTCCAAACTGAACAATCCATTGCCCTCACCCACCTAATCCCTCACCTACACATCAACTCAGCCAATGAACACACCCGTCAACTCCTATCCTTAATAAAAGTCCTTAATCTTTCCTCTCCCACATCCACACCGGCTGTTCAGAGCTTCCTCCTACAGGCCAACCGTAAATTAGAACAGCATGCCACCCTCCACCTCAAAAAACTATCCATTCTCCTGGTTTCCCACCTCCGGAAAGGCAACTCACTCACCCTTCACAACCTTTCCAGCAAACCTCAACCTCCTCTCATTGCACACAAATCCAGTCTCTCCCATCTACTCAATCTCCCACTTCCATCTCCACTCCCTCCAAAAGCTCAAAATTCCAATCAACACAATCTGGAACCACAACACCCCAATTCAGTAGTTAACCTTTCCTCCAAACCTCTCTCCCAATCCGAAACCTCTGTCCTATCCAAAGGCCTCACCTTCAGCCCCACTCCCCGATTCAACCAAACAGCCCTTGTCAAAGATTTACTGTCCTACACTCGTACTCTCTGCTGGAAATATCACTTTGCCACAAAGAAAAATGATCCTAATCCTACTCCTAATGATCCAACTCCCCAAGACACCATCCAAATTGAACCCTGCCTGGAACGGTTCCGTCCTCCGTCGCAGCGGGACCCACCTCCTCTTCCTCAAAATCACCCTCTCCAAACCTTCCAGAAATTTCTGACTTCCAGACTTGCATCTCAATCCTTCTTAAAAAACCTTAATCCTACTCCCAACATCACCACTGCTGAAGCCCAGGCTATCCGTGATCTGAAGGCTGACCGATCCATCGTCATTCTTCCGGCGGACAAGGGTTCCACGACCGTGGTACTTGATTGTCGGGAGTATGTGGCTGATGGACTGCGTCAGCTTACAGACAACACCACATACAAAGTTTGCCAAGGTAACCCCATTCCCGATGTCCAGGCGGAGCTTCAAGGAATCCTCAGAACCTTAGGCCCCCTGCAAAACCTTTCACCTGACTCCGTCAACCTCCTGACCCCACCGACACCCCGCACCCCTACCTTCTACCTTCTTCCTAAAATCCACAAACCCAATCATCCCGGCCGCCCCATTGTAGCTGGTGACCAAGCCCCCACAGAACGTATCTCTGCCTACGTAGATCAACACCTTCGACCCATTACATGCAGTCTCCCATCCTTCATCAAAGACACCAACCACTTTCTCGAATGCCTGGAATCCTTACCCAGCCTGTTACCCCCGGAAACCATCCTTGTAACCACTGATGCCACTTCCTTCTACAAAAATATTCCGCACGTCCAGGGTCTCGATTTCCTTTCATGCCGATCACCTGCCACCCTACCTAAAACCTCTTTCCTCATCACCTTAGCCAGCTTCATCCTGACCCACAACTTCTTCACTTTTGAAGGCCAGACATACCAACAATTAAAGGGAACAGCCATGGGTACCAGGATGGCCCCCTCATACACCAACCTATTCATGGGTTGCTTAGAGGAAGCCTTCTTGGTTACCCAGGCCTGCAAACCCAAAGTTTGGTACAGATTTATTGATGACATCTCCATGATCTGGACTCACAGTGAAGAAGAACTCCAGAATTTCCTCTCCAACCTCAACTCCTTTGGTTCCATCAGATTCACCTGGTCCTACTCCAAATCCCATGCCACTTTCCTTGACATTGACCTCCACCTGTCCAATGGCCAGCTTCACACGTCCGTCCACATCAAACCCACCAACAAGCAACAGTACCTCCATTATGACAGCTGCCACCCATTCCACATCAAACGGTCCCTTCCCTAGAGCCTAGTTCTTCATGGCAAACGAATCTGCTCCAGTCCGGAATCACTGAACCATTACACCAACAACCTGACAACAGCTTTCGCATCCCGCAACTACCCTCCCGACCCGGTACAGAAGCAAATAACCAGAGCCACTTCCTCATCCCCTCAAACCCAGAATCCCCCACAGAAGAACCACAAAAGTGCCCCACTAGTGACAGGATACTTTCCGGGACTGGACCAGACTCTGAATGTGGCTCTCCAGCAGGGATACGACTTCCTCAAGTCCTGCCCTGAAATGAGATCCATCCTTCATGAAATCCTCCCCACTCCACCAAGAGTGTCTTTCCGCCATCCACCTAACCTTTGTAACCTGTTAGTTCATCCCTATGAAATCCCCAAACCACCTTCCCTACCCTCTGGCTCCTATCCTTGTAACTGCCCCCGGTGTAAAACCTGTCCCATGCACCCTCCCACCACCACCTACTCCAGTCCTGTAACCCGGAAGGTGTACACGATCAAAGGCAGAGCCACATGTGAAAGCACCGACGTGATTTACCAACTGACTTGCCTACACTGTGATGCATTCTATGTGGGAATGACCAGCAACAAACTGTCCATTGGCATGAATGGACACAGGCAGACTGTTTGTTGGTAATGAGGATCACCCTGTGGCTAAACATGCCTTGGTGCACGGCCAGCACATCTTGGATCAGTGTTACACCGTCCAGATTATCTGGATACTTCCCACCAACACCAACCTATCCGAACTCCGGAGATGGGAACTTGCTCTTCAATATATCCGCTCTTCCCGTTACCCACCAGGCCTCAAACTCTGCTAATTTCAAGTTGCCGCCACTCATACCTCACCTGTCATTCAACATCATCTTTGCCTCTGCACTTCCGCCTCGACTGACATCTCTGCCCAAACTCTTTGTCTTTAAATATGTGTGCTTGTGTCTGTATATGTGTGGATGGATATGTGTGTGTGCAAGTGTATACCCATCCTTTTTTTCCCCCTAAGGTAAGTCTTTCCTCTCCCGGGATTGGAATGACTCCTTACCCTCTCCCATAAAACCCACATCCTTTCGTCTTTCCCTCTCCTTCCCTCTTTCCTGATGAGGCAACAGTTTGTTGCGAAAGCTTGAATTTTGTGTGTATGTTTGTGTTTGTTTGTGTGTCTATCGACCTGCCAGCGCTTTCGTTCGGTAAGTCACATCATCTTTGTTTTTAGATATATTTTACCAAGAAATACATGTAGAGTTAGCAGATCTAGCAGATATATGTATTATCATCTTGGGACATCTTTGTAATGATTTTGGTTTCAATTTGTAGGGGACCTTACTAGTTCTTTAATTATTCTGAAATACAACATGTTAATCAGTCTCACAATGTTTATAACAGGCACAGCAAACAGCTTTGTCAAACCTATTTTTGTATCTGCATTGACCATGTTATTTCAGTATTTTGTAATGGAGCCGCAGGCGTGACACTCAGCACCGACTCAAATTTGTCACGTATCACTGGAATTCTCATTGGGCACATGCTCATGCACAGGCAACATTAACAGTCAGCCAGAGATTCTGTGTAGTGGCTACTGTGTTCACATGCCTGCGTGTGTGGAATACATTGTCAATCAGCTTACGGAAACCCCTCTTCTACACACTGAAGTGCATGCAAGTAGCTGTTGATGGGATTGAACCCAGCAAAGTGAAGTTTTCCCTTTTGTGAAGTATCTGTGTTAGCAAAATTGTCTGGTTGCATTATGCAGCACATACCAGGCACAATATTTCTCTCAAATGATGTCCTGTCTGCAACTGACCTTATTCTAGTCACAAATATTTTTTTGTTATTAGGAGCACGCACAGCTTTCACAGTATATTTAACACATACATTCACTTTAGTGTTCTGTGATTTGTATTACATACATGTAGGAAAAGACAGATCATTACTTACTGTAAAGGAAACACATTAAGTAGCAGACAGGCACAATTAAAAGGCAGTTACATAAAGCTTTCAGCCACAGCCTTCGTCAGCAAAAGAGAAACAAGCACCATTCACATACAAGCAAACACACCTCATGTACACATGACCATCAACACCAGCACTGGCTTTCTGGCCCAAGGTGCTAAAGTTGGTGCTCATGTGTCCATGAGGAGTGCTTGCTTGTGTGCATAAATGACATGTGTTTCTCTTTTGCTGATGAAGGCTGTGGCCTAAAGCTTTGTGTAAGTGTCTTAATTGTGCCTGTTTGCAATGTAGTGTGTTTCCTTTACAATAAGTAGCAATCTATCTTTTCCTCCATTATTGATATTCCTATATTGGAGTTTCCACTGTTTGATTATGCTACAAGGACATATTTCAAGTTCATCCCTTTGTGGATCTTGTATTTTTTTAAGAAATGCAAAGTTGTTTCATAACATATACTTAAAGAATATTAGTTTTATATCCATCTTTATATATTCTTGTCATTTACAGGTACACTGATAAGCCAAAACATCATGACCATTACCCAATGCGTTGACAGATGCTGCCTGATGGTGTGGTGGACACATGACCTGGTAACAAAAGCATATAATTGGAACAGACATGGATGGGGAATCACCCCAGCAAAGATATAAGCAGCAAATGATTGAGATAAGAGACATTGGCAAAGGGCAGATTATTATTACACAAAGCCCGTGAATGATTATCTCAAAAACGGAGAACCTAGTTGAATGTTCACCTGCTATTGTTGTGAACATCTATGGAAAGAGGTACGACAGAGAAACTACCACTAGACACTGAATGGTTGGACATCCAAAGGATAGATGGTGAACTGTGGTATCTCTGCAGAAAGAGCACAATGCTCGTGCACACTTAAATATTTTGAAGCGCACTGTTCATCGTACATTGTTGAACATGAAACTCCACAGCAGATCATCCCTACATGTTAACATGTTCACCAACAATGCCATCGATTGAGGTAGCCATGGGCACAGGACCATCAGGATTAGATCATCAGTTAATGGAAGTGTGTTAGCTCTTCGGGTGAACAACATTTCTGTTACACTAGGTTGCTGGTCATCTTCACAGATGACATCATCAAAGTGAATGGTGGCTCAAAACAAGCAGTATGCCATGGACACAGGCTGGTGGGAGCAGTATTATGTGATGGGAAACATTCTCCTGCACTTGCATGGGACCTGTGGCAGTAATCAAAGACATGCTGACAGAGGTGAACCACCTGCATCCCTCTGTGCTTGATGTCTTCCTCGAAGGCAGCATCATCTTTCAGCAGTGGTGTTACATCTATCTTGAACCCAGTGTTTTGAGGAGCATTATAGTGAACTCACGTTGATGTCTCAATGACCAGATTCATCTGATGTAAATCATTTTGAACCCATCTGGGCTCCTATCAGGCACCATCAACGTATGCACAAATCAGAGGCCCATTATTTACGTTAATTACATGACTTGTGCGTAGACATCTAATCCCACATACCTCCACAAACCTGCTAACAAACTGTCAGATCCAAGATAAGAACAATCAGTGATGTATTTCGTTACAAAGAGGACAAACAAGCTATGAAGCAAGTAATCATTATGTTTTGGCTCATTGGTGAATTACTGGTTATGTGATGATTAGGTCAGATTCAGCACTATTCAAGGCTTGGACAACAGATTTGTGTCTATTATGCAAATGTAGTTACATTTGCTCATGGCAGGATGAAATCCAAGTATACCTGCCAAATACATGCAGATGAAACAGAACACAGCTTTCACTTTAAAATATCCATCTATCAGTTAACTAGATCTTCTTACAGATACATAAGTTTATGGGCTAGAAGTTTCCCTCATTCAGGGTCATGAATGTTCATTTCATAAATGTTAACTATTCAAGTATAGCTCAGCTCTACCCATTAATTTCATCAGATACATTTTGTTCTCAGTACACTGCTTGAGAGTTCGCATAAACTTCAATCATTTTAATGTACCGCTCAAATAACCTTTCATCATGCTCAATATAATTTCAAGACTAATACATTCATATGCATATTCTAAATTTTGCCATAATAAAGGTAGTATTTACTGTGAAAGGAAAACTACTACTTCAGTCTCCATCACAGAAAACTACGAGCGTCATTACTGGCAAAATTTTAGTTCTGTGCAACAGTACTTTTCCATTTTAAGTGTCCATTAGTAGTCACAACTTGGTGGATAGTAACATAGTACATCTTGCAATATTCCACTTTCCTCTTTCATATTTAACTATGCAGTACCACATTTGCAAACATATTTTCTGTTATGCAATTCGTAATGTTATATGGCAATCACTATACTTAAAGATAATGGTACACTGCAATAAAAGTACTCAGATAATGGTTTACTATTTGATATTTGTTTACAGGCACTTCATACTCCAGCAGAAACATTAAAAAAATTCTGTGTCCCTTCTTATTTTTCTTTACATTCACAAAGGAATTAGCTTAGAGTATGTTTTCACATGAAACACTAGTCAAGGATTCAAACCTTTCACATTTCTTCAGCTCAAGGAAAGAATTATTTGTATTACCCACATGGATACTTTTTCAAAGGTAAGTGAATGTAAAGTTCTTTAATTTTATTTGTTTTTGGAAAAGCCAAATGGTAACAAGCTGATTGTGGAATCCTGAGTCTTCTACGGTCCTTCATACAATAACTGCTGTATACTAATTTTCTTCTGTGGGCCAGAAGGGTCTGGATGAGATTTAAGCAATACAGTTTCCCTGACCAAATATTCATTCACTGTCCCAACGGGTTGTCATAGGTGTTCTTTCTAATTCTGGCATCTTCACTGAGTGCAAGTAGGGTACCCCTTACTTTTTCTTCCAGTATGATTCTTCTTTAGGCAGGTATAGTAGTCGGTTTATTCAGTTCAAAAATTGTTCAAATGGCTCTGAGCACTATGCGACTTAACTTCTGAGGCAGGATTCGAAACTGCGACCGTAGTGGTTGCTCGGTTCCAGACTGTAGTGTCTAGAACAGCACGGGCACTCTAGCCGGCATTTGTTCAGTCAATGACTTCTTGAGTGTTAGTTAACAGATCTTAAGGTGTGTAAGGGGTTATGTAAATTGGCCAATTACTTACTATGTATTCAAATGAGTCAATTAATTCTGCCCAATGCGTATATTGTGTATGAACTGGCACAATTATTTTGTTAATGACACATGAATCCAGGACTAAATGAATTTGGCTGTTATGCTGATCTACTGCTAGTAACTGTCTGCAGTGTGGGGAGTGAGAGGGTTTAATAACATTCCAATGAAGCATTTGTTTTATTCCTAAGGCAACAGACACTCATTTCACACACAGGTTGGAGTAAGAGTTTTGGCTAAATGCTTCATGTGACATCACGTCCATGTGGTACATATACTGATTTATTATACCTTATTGTTCATCAAATACATGTAATATGTCATGAGTTCAATGTTAGTTGTTCTGGACTGAGAAAGAATGATTCTGGTACTTTATCATGGATGTAATCTTTGTTATTTTGAATCTTACCACAGAGACCTGAATTATTTTCAGGTGTACTCTTTATTCTCAAGTATTTTATCTTAAATATCTGAGTTATATTTACCATTTTACTTCTGGTGTTTGTATTAAATTGGCTGTGATACCTTTGTCCTCGTTGCCCAAAGAATGGTCTAATTTTGGTTTCCTTTTCTTATGTTGCCATGCCAAGTGAAGATTTGACTATGAGATCCCTTAAAATTAGGAAGAGGTGTAAAATAACTCAGTGTCCTAGTATAACAATCACTTGTATCTGCCACTTGACCAGTTGCTATTTTGCACCTAGAGCTTCAGATATACAACAGTTCTGTACTGATTATATTGGTACTTTGTTTATCTGCTTAATGTTATTGAAGAAATTCTGTAATCTAACATTAACAGAGGCCGTTATGACTAGAATAACTGCAGTAGGAATTTTCCCAACTATGGTAAAACTTGAAACTTGAACTCAAACTTGTGGCTTATTGGAACATATGTGTCGATCTATATTCTTTTCATCTCTTATATCAGTTCTGTCATTATATTTCATCACATTAACATCATTGCCTCCATCCCATGATTGAACATCACTGAAGGGCTTGTGAAGTTGGAATTATCTTGATGAACATTTGTTGTTGGTAGCCGGCCATGGCTCGTTGGTCTCTTCAGCAGTATTTACCAAAGGCATTGATTTTGCCAAATAGTGTTGGATGGACCATGGTGAATTAGTTAAATTCCAGTAACCATTGTTACTTCTACAAGACTGTCCATGTGTTTCCTTGGTAACCAGGATGATACCAATTATTGTACTATTACTTAGAATTGGTAAGTGGTGTTCAATACGTCATTCATCATACTTGGGTGATGTAGGTGTGATGTCACTTGGGCAGTGCGATAGCCATTTGCCCTTCATGAATTCTGATTCAGTGTATTTAGGTGATTTGATTATGGCACACGGTTGTCGCCATGATTTTTATTATGACCGGCCTTTACATGTTCAGGTATCAGGTTTATGGACTCAAGTACTGACATAAAATGTTCTAGATTATCATCTGCTACATATAAAAATTCTTTGCAAATGCCTAAAGCGACTTTGCCTTTAAAGGTCTTGAAATGTCTTTAGGAGAAATTGGCTCTTCCAAATGGAGAATTGTTTTCTAATTACTTCTAAAGATATCTGAAAATGTTACCCTGTTCAGCATGGAATATTTCAGGATTGAATATCTACTCCTGAATCTTTCCTGCAGGAGTGCTCACCAGTATTTGAACAGAAATGCTCTCAAAAACTGCATGTACATTTGGCATGATTCTCACATTTAGGTTGCCCGAAGGTAACCATCATCTTGATTATGTATTGTTGCAAAGTGAATCTTTTGCTGTTCACTTCAGGGATAAGGTAGCACACCTTTGAAAACTTTTATGGACAAAAATGGATGTGGGTATGTTGATCTGGCAAAAAGACTTGGAATTATCTGTGCCTAAGTAATTTTCTTCAAAGAGGACAGAGTATGGTGAAGGTGCAACCCCTACATTGTATAGTGCATGGTTTGGCAATAAATCAATGGAATTCGTTTTGTTACCCATGCTCACTTGACACACGGCAGGACTATTTTAACTACATATTTTGTTAGCAGTTGGTAGGGTGCTTTGAACTTTTCCTGTAACTGAGGACAAAACTTATTACACAGTTGTGATTTGCTTTGTTACTTGGTCATCCTTCTCTGGGGCAAATCTCAACGAAGTAACTTATACCTGTACTAATGACTTTAATGATTCACTAGAACTGTATCGTTTGAACATGGGATCTGTGACCAATTCTTTTATTATGCATTCTAATTTTAAATGTACACTGTGTGACCAAAAGTATCTGGACACCTGGCTAAAATGACTTACAAGCTCGTGGCACTCTCCTTTGGTAATGGTGGAATTCATATGGTGTTGGCCCACCCTTAGTCTTGATGACAGCTGCCACTCTCGCAGGCAAACATTCAATCAAGTGCTGGAAGGTTTCTTGGGGAGTGGCAGCCCATTCTTCATGGAGTGCTGCACTGAGGAGAGGTATTGATGTTGGTCAGAGAGGCATGGCATGAAGTCGGCATTCCAAGACATCCTAAAGGTGTTCTATAGGATTCAGGTCAGGACTCTTGGCAGGATAGTCCATTACAGCAATGTTATTGTCATGTAACCACTCCACCACAGGCCGTGCATTATGAACAGGCACTTGATAGCATTGAAAGATGCAGTTGCCATCCTCAAATTTCTTTTCAACAGTGGGAAGTGAGAAGGTGCTTAAAACATCAATGTAGGCCTGTGATGTGATAGTGCCACACAAGACAAGGGGTGCAAGCCCCAGCCATGAAAAACATGACTACACTATAACAGCAGTGCCTCCGAATTTTACTGTTGGCAGTGCACACATTGGCAGATGACGTTCACCAGGCATTCGCCATACCCACACCCTGTCATCGGATCGCGACACTGTGTTACATGATTCGTCACTCCACACAACATTTTTCCACTGTTCAATTGTCCAATGTTTATGCTTCTTACACCAAGCGAGACATCATTTGACATTTACCGGCACGAAGTGTGGCTTGTGAGCAGCTGATTGACCATGAAATCCAAGTCTTCTCACCTCTCGCCTAACTGTCATAGAACTTGCAGGGGATCCTGATGCAGCTTGGATTTCCTGTTTGATGGTCTGGGTACAGGTCCACCTATTAAACATTACAACACTCTTCAACTGTCATCGATTTCTGTCAGTCAACAGACGAGGTCGGCCTGCACGCTTTTGTGATGTACGTGTCCCTTCATGTTTCCACTTCACTATCAGATTGGAAACGGTGGACCTAGGGATGTTCAGGAGTGTGGAAATCCCATGTGCAGACGTATGACACTAGTGACACCAATCACCTGACATAAACTTACTCTAGTTATGTCTTAAAGTTGCACAACTTGTATTCCTAGTTGTGATAATAAATACAAGTTTTCATTGTAATTACTCATCTCTTCCTGGGAATTCAGTGAGAAGAATGCACCTGCTCTGAAGTCAGAAACTACAGTAGTTACGTAAAGCTTCAAAACACTTTCAGCACAAAATCTGTTTCATTATATCTGTTATTAAGAGGAATATGATGAAAACAACTTTCGCATGAATATGTGAATGCAAACGGTAATAAAGTGGGGATGCTAACCTGCAGCTAGGCACAACAAAAAGACTGTCATACAAAGCTTTTACCGAAACAGGGCTTCATCACAATTAGAGAAAACAAACACACACACACACACACACACACACACACACACACACACACACACACAATGTAGTGTATTCTGATAAAGCCCTGTTTGGCCAAAATCTTTGTTTGACAGCCTTTTTGGCCTATCTGTAACTCAGTGTCTCCATTATAAAGCACTGCATCATCCAGCACAGATTTCAATCCATTTGCCATGCACTTAGAAAATATGCCCATGAAGCTTTCGGCATTAACAACTGCACATTTGGAAACAAACCAGTTTTCATACAATAGATTTAAATTCTGCTGTGATTAAGATAATTTAAGGGATACTGCTCTAGAGTGATGCTAAGTTCCTGTTGTAAATGGAAAAGGATAACTCTTTATGTTATGTCACACATCTGAAGTGCTAAACTGTAGGCCTACATTTTGCTGCTCAAAAGTAACAAAAATTTGTGTAGTGTAAAGTGAGTTAAGTGATTTAATTCTATTTTTAAGCATTTAATCTGTGCTGCAATACATGTTAAATGTGGAATTTGGCTGTGGGTTGAAATTTCACAAGGGTGATTATAAAGGAGAACTGAAAAGGGATTTCAATGAATCTCTCCCACAGAACTCTGGGCTTTTGCAAGAAAGACAAGGGAATCACTGAGAAGGATGCAAAGTTTTATGCCCTTAGGGACTGTATTAGATCACCTGAAATTTGAACTAGATAGATTGAAGGGGAAAATACATCTTGGGAACTGAGTAAAGGTAAAAAGCAGTAGGAGAAGGGGGAAGAGCTCTTGAACTTCATCTATTTGTGAGCTAACAGTATTGAATAAATATATGTGTTGAATCTTGGGAATTGAGTAAAGGTGAAAAGCAGTAGGAGAAAGGGGAAGAGCTCTTGAACTTCCTTGATTTGTGAGCTAACAGTATCGAATAAATATATGTGTTACCTGAAGTAGGAGGGTAAGAGCCTCATCCAGCTGTAGGACACTTAGAGTGAAGCAGATGTGTAGCAAAGAAACTCAATGTAGGTTAGTACCAAAAGAGAGAAGATAGTGGTCATAGGAGGGGTGTAGGCCAGGTGACAAGAGGGCATAGGGATTTTTTGGCAAAGGTTTTGGCAAAGAGGATAGGATAGTATAGCTGGTCGAGCAGGGAACAGCCCAGCAAAGAACAGTAATTACAGCATTAGGTGTGACATGTATCAAAAAGGAGTAGCAGCTACACACAAAATTGTTAGTTTTGTGGAGGTCCTGCAGCACCATGACCAGCTCTAAGTAAATGCTGCTGAGAGCCCTGTGAACACTGAATTGAGCATGCTCCTGCTGGCGACAGATATGAAATCTCAAGTGAGTGCAGTAGGAAGATGGGAATATACTAGACATGGAATATGCACCATTACACACAGCAAGATCACTGTGGTTACTGGTGTCACAGGCTAACCTTTGTTTTAGGTTGGAATCAGAATTGAGGCATCCTGTTTTGAAATAGGTCAAAATAACAAAAGAGCCACACAAAATGCTCATCAGTGCACAGACAAGTAAGGTTCACTTATTTCTTCAAAATATTAGAGGTTTGGGTAATAAGGTAGAAGAAGAACTTGTCTCTTTGGAAAATGTAGAAAACTCTGAAAAGATAAGACATTCTATGCTTGTCTTGAGGCTAGTGTGTTTTGTTGAAATTGGCACATTATGGTGCGTGCTTGTGAATTAATGCTGAAAAATAGTTCACTTGTAATTGTGGCAGTATATAGATCCCCACTTGGCAAATTTTGAACTTTATGAGGAAGCTGGCTGGTTTTGTTGCTGTGCTATCTGTCAGACACCAGCAAGCAGTTAATAGTCGGTGGTGGCTTCAGTATAGAGTTTCTGCAGGATTCTGATAATAACAGTGATCTGGAAACCTGATTTGTATCCTACAATTTGGTAATTAAATTTCCAAAACATATGGATAAAGACAGTGGGACCCTAATTGATGAGGTTTATCCAGTAACAAATGCTCTCTGAAAGTGATGCACAGTTAATTAAGATAAATAACATATCATTTTACTGTATGTATATTCCTCAGTGGATATCAGTCACAATTATTTATGACTCAAGGGTAAATGTTTTTAAAGATAGTTTACAGGAGATGATACGGAATGTGATTTATAAAGAACCAACTGCTAAAATAAAAGTTAATATATTCCTGATAAATTCATACCATTATTTGAAAATAGCTTTCCGCATAGGCTAATCAGAAAGGACAGTAAACAGTAACGTAAAAAAAGCTATTTCAACACAGGGATTAAAGTGTCTTGTGAACAGAAAAGGGAAATGTATCTTTTGGCAAGAATAAGTAGGCATCCTGCAGTTGTTGCATGCTACAAAATTACTCAAAATTACTGAGAAAGTTTATTAAAAAATTAAGGGACATCCACATAATGTCAGAAATCAATACCTTCAACTACAGAGTTAAGGCTATAAGGAAAGTAGTGAAACAAGAAGGAGGACAGGAAGCCCCGGAACAAGACAACACCATTAATGAAATGAATGGAAGGGCTATTTAGTCAGATGAATATAATGCTGAAAGTTTTATTTAGTAATTCCTGCAATATAGTCCAAGGACATAATTCTCACTGGGGAGAAATCATGTAGGGGATTCCCAAGGACCTTAGGACCACTACTATTCCTCGTATATGAACAGTCTTCCATCTAGTATACAACAAGCAGGATTAGTTTTTTTTAGCAGATGACTCTAGTATTGCAAACAATCCAATCATACATACAGAAACAGAAGAAATGTAAAAGGAAGTTCTTAAAAGTTTCATTGACTCTTTTTCTGCAAATGGTCTCACCATCAATTTTAGAAAGACACAACATATTCAGTTCTGCACATTTAGAGGCACTACACCAACAATAAGAAACACATGGTGAGGAAATGATAAATACTGTAGAAACCTTAAAATTTTGAGGGGTCTGTATAGATGAGAATTTAAACTGGAAAAAAGTACTTTTTGGAACTCCTGAAGCAACTTTGTTCAGCTACATTTGTACCTAGAATCATTGCAAATCTTTGAGAGAGGCAAATCAGTAAGTTCACATTTTTTTCATATTTTCATTCAGTACCGCCATATGGAATAGTTCTGGGGTTACTCATCTTTAAGAAAGAAAGTCTTCACTGCTCAAAACCATAGTGGAAGAATAATATGTGGTGCTTACTCATGATTATCTTGTAGACATGTGTTTAGGGAGTCAGGCATTCTGACTACTGCTTCACAGATTTATTCCCTTATGAAGTTTGTTGTAAATAATGCATTACAGTTCAAGAGGAACAATGAGGTACATAATTACTCACATCTCTGTATGATAAATTGAAAACGTAACTAACCAACCCAGCATAACACTCTGATTTTGCATGATCTGAACAAATGGCAACATGGTGAGTCCATTCTATTGAATTTTCATTAATGTTATCATTGGTTAATTTAAATATGAGAGTGGTTTGAAAAGTTCTTGGAATGGAATAGAAAAAAGTACTTACATTACAGATACCTTTTTATTTTTCAATGTAGTCTCCTTGCAGATTAATGCACTTGGTCCAACAATTTTCCAGTGCCAGCTTCACCCAGGGAGTTCATATGAGGTTGTGTGGTAGTTGGAATAAAAGGACAGAATTTAAAGTATAATAGATAAAAAATTATATTGAAAGCATATTCTAACTATTTACAATACATTTTTATAGACAACACATTTCATTTTGTTATCAGGACTATATATGTACAAATTTTTTGCACTACCAGGAGAAGCTACATATAGTAGACAGTGAGAGAAGCAGGAGCCTTTAACATTGATGCTGCAATATGTGTCCTTGTGTTGTTTTAATTGTAAAACTATAAGCTAATTTGATAGGAAATTGCAGTCTTCCAAAATTAACCGGCAATCCAGTAGTTGCTTTCAGGATAAATAGTGTGTGTCCTTTAGATTTTCCAGTTGTAAGTTCAACTTCAATGAGGTTCTTCAATAACTGTACGACGATCATCTTTCACATATTTGTATAAGTTTTCCAGAACATACCAAAAAGTCTTCGACTAGTCGACAGTGTTCCAGAACATTCCACAACATTTGTGTTCTGAAATGTTCCACAATGATCTGGGATCTTCCAGGATGTTCCTAAACATTCCATCCTGAACTTTCCAGAACATCCCAAATCATTGTGGAACATTCTAGAATGTTGTGGAATGCTCTCAAATGTTCTGGAAAGTTCTCAAATTGTCTTGAATGTTCTAGAAATTTCTGGAGGGCAAAACTTCCCAGCCCTTATATCTTCACTTTCAGATAAAAACTTCATGGACGGGGGATAGCGGGTTATCACACCATATAACTCCCTTGGTCATACCGGGATCTGTTTCTGAATTACAGCAATATGCACATTGTACACTTAGTTTTATGATACATATTGATGAAAAGCAACAAAATGGCTGAATTGACAACATTAGTTGATACGTCAAGTTCAATGGCAAGAGAAGATCTGGCATGAACACTTTCCAAAATTTTATTTTTGACATAATCTGACTTCTCTTTACTCCAGGAGCTCATTGTATTGTCAGATAGTGGTCATGGTGTGGAACATCAGCAATCCAACCCTCTCCTCCACACAAAGTGTTATATAGTTTGTAGAGGAAGACATCGACTTCGTAATCTGTACACCATCACAGAGTCAGTGCAGCCGGCCTTGCTCCCAGCAACAGCTGCACCAACATAGAAGACAGGCCAGTAAACAGAAACACATCACACTACTTCTGTTTATAATGCAATGATTCTGAAGTGGATGCAGATGTAAACTTGGTATTGGCTGTCTCTGTTGCACCAAAAAGCTTCCCATTGATGTTGTGGTTTTTCATAAAGTTCTGCACTTCCAAGTGGATATAGGAGCTGTGGTATCCTTGTTAAACTCACAGACTACTTCTCCCAGTGTCATGAAAGTTGGTAAATTTCAATAAACTTAGTATTTCTATTCTAAGCCAATTCTCTGCCCCAGTGACCTATGAGTCAATTGTCCACTCAGTTACATTCTTTGTTGTAGATAACGCACATATGAAGAATCTTTTTGGATTAGATGCTTTAAAGTTGTTTGGTTTTACCATTTCAGATGAAGCAATTTTAGTGTCAGAACAGGTGCCGTATACACAGTTGGATGCATTATGTTCAGAGTTTTCCCCTTTGTTCTCTCATGGATTGGGGTGTGCCGACAATTTTCAAGTGCACATTACCATGGAACTTTCTGCTTGTTCTCACTTTTTCCAGGCCTGTCCAGTTCCAGTGGCAGTCAGGGAAAAAGTTAGTGATGAAATAGATTGTCTCACAGAATCTGGCATTGTTCAGCTGATTGAATCAAGTGTATGGTTTGCCTCCTTAGTTATAGTAAACAAACCATCAGACTGGTTACGCCTCTGTGAATGCACAATCTGTTAATGGATACAAACCTGATAATACACCCAGACGAAGTCTTTGCAAAATTGCCGGGTGGTCAGTATTTCTCAAAAAATTGACTTGTCGGATGCCTATTTATAGTTTCCTTTAGATACAGTCACAACATATGTTAGTAGTCAATACCAGTCTTGGACTGTACCAACACATGGTGTTTCAAAAAGGACTCTACAACTTTGAAAATTCATATAAATTAATTCATAGTACCTACAGAGATGATTGTAGTGTAAATTTTTAGGAAAGTACATCAAGTTTTGTCTCACATAGTTTGTTAGTGCAGAATCGCACTGTAAGGAGTACTAGCAATAGTTGTGTTAAAGATGACTGCCTTCACTGAACCTAAGCATGCTAGCTGTGCATTTTGGTATGAAGAATCAAAGTTGGTGACAACAGTTGAGTGTGTTTTCTGTATCAAGTGTGCTAACGATCCACGTATTAGGCCTACAGTTTAAGAGTGGCATAAATGTTTTATAGAAAAAAGGGTGCTAGGTGAGATATTGGTATCATTATGTCATCCAAGCACATCTGATGATGCTGAGCAAGTGGGGCAATGTTTTGTCAACAGCCCTATGAAACTGATATGGTATGCATATCGCAAACTGCAATTCCCATATGCTACTCTTTGGCGTATGTTGAGAAACCATTTCATTTGAAACTGTACAGATTGACGATCATACAAGCAATAAAAGCCAATGATAAAATTGCTCATAAGAACTTTTATGTGGAAATGTTAAACTGATTACGTGACAATGAAAATTTCTTGGACAAAATCATCTTCTGTGACAAGTCAACTGTAGGATTTGGGACATTGAAAAACTACATCAAACAATGAAACATGTTCGCGATAGAGCTAAACTGAAAATTTTTTGTGCATTGAACAAGAACCAAGTGTACTGCCCCTTTTCTTCCTGTGAGAGAACCATCAATGGAATAGTGTATCTGAATATGTTACAAGAATTTTTGATACCACATATCAATCAGGATGATCAAGAACGAAATGTTTACTTCATGCAAGATGGTGCACCACCCCACTATCTGCCTGATGCCGGGAATTTTTGCAGTGACTGCTTTCCAGGTCAATGGTTTGGCCGTGATGCACCAATAGCAAGAGGCCCACATTAGCCAGACCTGACACAACTTGATCTTTTCTTAATGCGGATTGATCAAGAATATTGTGTTTGTACTTCCTTTGCCAGCTTCTGTACCTGAACTTATAGCAAGAATTTACACTGCCACTGAGCAAGTTACACCTGAAATGTTAGCTACAGCGAGTTTGGGATAAAATTTACTTCTGGTGGGATGTGTGTAGGATAACCAGTGGAAGCCACATACGACATCTCCCCCCCCCCCCCCCCCCCCCAAAAGAAAAGAAAGAAAAAAACCAACTTTATGTGTTTCCCTACAAAGTAACACTAAACCCAGCTCTACACCTTCTTTCAACAAATTATATGAATTTTTAAAGCTGTAAAGTCCTTTTTCAAATGCCCTGTACTTGCGGTTGCCTTATGGGGTCGCCAGTGCTCTTTCAATGTCTTTTGGAACAGCTTAACATCATCTGTGCTGGATTGTGCAAACTATTTGGATGACACTGTAGATTCCAGTGCCTCCACTGTGGTACATTTACAAAAACTCTGAACTCTTTCTTCTATCCTCTAAGCAGTCGAGTCAAAGGGTAATTTAGAAAAATGTCAAGTTTTTTTCAACGTTCTATGGTTTACCTTGGGTTGGAAGTTCCTCATGAAGGTCTTTAATTCCATCTTCGACATGTTTTTCCTATTGAGTTGCTTCCATGCCCTATGTCAGTCAAAGTACTTCAGGTTTTTCTAGGCAGAGTTGCCTACTACCACAAATTTTTGCGTGGTCAGCAACAGTTGCGCAGCCGTTACATGTATTGCTGCATAAAGGGACTTGGTTTTGATGGTTGCCAGTATGTGAAACCATGTTTTCCACCCTTAAGACCATGTTACAGTCTGTGCCCTGCTCAGTGATGTACAAACCAGACCTCCAATTGGCCCTTACTAGAGACACTTCACAGTACAGGTTGGGGGCAGTGTTGGCTCATAGATATCCTAATGGCTCTAAGTGGCCTATTGCTTATGCCCAGAAATGTTGACTCTGTGCAAATTAGGTACTCCCAGATAGAAAAGGAAGCTTTGGCCATTGTATATGCTGTAAAGAAATGCTATGTTTTTCTATACAGTACTAAATTCCACCTGGTCACCCATCACAAACAACTTGTTTCCTTATTCTGTCCCTCTGCATCATTACCAGATAGAGCAGCACATTGCATTCAAAACTGGGTTCTTTTCCTTTCATATTACAACTTCAACATTCATCTCCACCCTATGAATTGACAAGCAAATGCCAGTGCTGCCTGCCTGCCTGACTGCTGGTCCAGAACTAGGATCTGATCAGCAGGCATTGCTTTCTTTCCACATGGCTGTCACTGCACAACAGACAGTTGATGGTTTTTCTGTAAATAGCTCATGGATTGCAAAGGCTGTAGTTTCAAATCCCATGTTGTGGAAGGTCATTGCGTTTGTTTCATGTGGGTGGCCGGATTCACCAACTTCTCATGCGTGTGACCCCCTCCATAATTATGAAATCTTTAGACATCAATTCTCTGTTGTGGATGGTGTTCTGCTTTTAGACAAGCATCAGCAGCCCCCAGTGTTTCGTTCAGAGGTTCTGTATTCATTACATGCAGATCATTGATGTATATCATACTCAAAAACTTTGCCCTCTCTACTTAATTTGGCTCAGCTCTGGCAGTGACATTACACACTTCATTGCCTGCTGTTCACAGTGAGTGACACACCAAGCAGCTCCCTATGCATAATCATTTCCTTAGAGTATGATGCTACATGCTTGGGACTGTATACATGTGGATTTTGTTGACCCTTTCCCAATGCTTTATTGGCTGTTGGTTGTTGACAATATTCTCATTTTCCATATGTCATTCATTGTATTTCCACATCCACAATTGCTACCATCACAGCCTTGTCCAAATTTTTTTCACTTGAAGGCTTACCATGACAGTGTCCGATAGTGGTCCACAATTTTCATTGCAAGAGTTAGCACTACTTTGTGATTCCCATGATGTGCCTGACATCCTGGACCTGCTGTTCGATCCAAAATTTAAAGGTGAGGTGGGACACCCAGTGCAAACATACAAAACTCATATGAGGAAGTATGTTGCCAACACTTTTTCTGACATTAATTTAAATCATTTTTTCTCCTTGTACTGTTTCAAGCCATTCTGTATGAAGGGCCCAATGGAGCAACTCTACAGTTGCCAGCCAAGGACACCACTACATCTCTTGCATCCTCCATCTGGACATCAACCCATGAAGCCGACACACCTCTTCTAGCCAGGTACAGCTATCTGGGGACACGGTTTTGGATGTTGGCCTAAAAGGATTTCAGCTGTGGTTGTCAGATGGTGGGGGCTGCTGCCTCTCCAACATCTGCACAGAGGACGGTGTCTAATCAAGGCACCATGATCAGCTTCACCTTCGCGTGGATGGCCGGGTGCCCCTTGGTGTCACATGATCACCTCCAAGCCCGTCCACATTGGGTGTCTCATCACCTGATGCTGGCAGTTCACCACTCCCACTTGAGTGAGGGCATCCACCATTGGTGGCCCCAAACCAGCAGTTCCTGTACTGCTTCTGGCTCCATAATCAGGGATTCTGTCACCCGTTCCTGAGCAAACGCTGATACCAGTACCATCAGAACTGTGAGTACTATCACTAGAGCAGATGCTTATGGTCAACATGGAAACAGCCCCAACATGACTGATTTTGACATTTTGTTTCACATGGGGAAGTGGACGCAGTATGTGTCTACATCTGACGTACTTCAAACTGTGTGCTCCCATTGTAGGATGCCTTCTTAGCCAGAGCCCAGTGGACAAGGAAGACAGCATGGATGTTTCAAGAATCTGTGATCTCCCAAAGAGAGGAAGAATGTAGTGATGTGATGTGTGCACATACTTCCAAAAGGCTGCATGTGTGACTGTGCTATGTTGTCTGCAGAGGATGCCTTAGGCCTGTGTGTTTGTGCATGTGACATCAACGCCAGAGTCCATGATTGGCCACAGTCTATTTAAGCCAAGTCAAGCTACGCTCAGCCTCAGTTCTCTATTGGTTCCTGCTGAATGTTGCTTAAATACTTTTTTCAAGTTGTTAATGCTTCTGTGGGATGAAGTTGTGTTCAGTCTATTGGTTCTGTTGTACTTACACCTAATTACAACACTTATCTTAAGTAGTGATGTGTTGCGGATTCTGGATAACAGTTCCCTTTTTTTCATAAGTTATTTACTTTCCCTTTACTTACTCTCTGCTTCATTCAGCTGTTCTATGGTGATTATTTTGCAGTGCATCATTTCCATCAGGGGATTGGATATAAAACACAAAAACAGACAATGTGAAATATCTACAAGTTCTGTTATGATTGACTTTATAATTTCCCTTCATTTAGATGTTTGAGGTCGATTGTAAATGATTACTAGCAAGTAGAGGAAGAGCAGATATCTTAATATTGTCAGCTAAGAAACAAATCAACGTAACCAATAGTCACTGGCTCAGTTCTAATAAAGTGGTGCAAGACAGTGAGAAAAAGTAGTGGTATTCCAGTGCCTTTACGCAGTGGTTCTTTACAAGATATAAGACTTGAAGTGAAGAATTTAGAATAAATGCAAGTTCTATTATTGATCATACAATGTACATTTAGATCTACTGCAGGGCAAATGACCAGTAGCATCACTATGCTAGTGATATCAAGTGTAATTCATCGCCCATTGTAACAAACAGCTGGAAAAGTATTTAAAAATCAATGTTAGGCCAAGGAATCATGATAACATTAAATAAAAGCATCACACCTTTCAGGCTACAGTCAAGGGGTAGTGCCTTTGACTATTAATCAAAATGCCTTGAGTTCCAGGTTTGCAGAAGGCTACTGCTTAGATTTTGAATAAAAATCATTCACAATGGCAGTTAAAGACTTATGTCATAAAATTTCACTCTTGTTCTACCAACGGTCTTGTCGAAGAGGGTGGAGGAGCTGACAGGTTTGGGGCACTATCTTGACGTTGCAGTGAGAAACTGTCCCAGAAAGGTGGCACAATCAGCAGTGATCAATGGCATGATGATGCAGAAGACAGTGGAAACCATTGCATTAAAGATACAAAATGTGTATCCATGGGAGACGTGGCCTGAAACTGATAGTGTGTCGTGATGATTTCTCCATTGGCAAAAGATTCTGTGTTAGTTCCGCATTTGGATATCCGCACGGCGGTTGCCAATAGGGAACCCCAATTTGGAGATCCACAAGGGACGTGCCAAGGGCGAGATGACCATGAGAAAAAAATAGAGTAACCAGCGCAGAATAACATTCTGTGAGTTGGAGCATCCAATTTCAAAAATTTGAACTTATTAGGAAAGCTAGAAGTTCTAGAAAAGGAAATGCAGAAGCTCAATTTAGATATAGTAGGGGACAGAGAAGTGAAATGGAAAGTAGAATTTCTCATCAGATGAATATAAGATAATGTCAACAAAGCAGAAAGTGATAAAATTGGAATAGGGTTTGTTAAGAGTAGGAAATTAGATCAGAGAATGAGATGCTGTGAACAGTTCAGTGACAAGGTTGTACTTATCAGATTTGGCAGCGATCAATGTTGACAATGATAATTCAGGTATACAAGCCTATGTTGCATGTAACAACATACTGATACTCTTATAAAAAAAACATATGTGACAGTTTTGGACACTGTGGGTCTTTGAAATTTATTCAAAATACTCAAGAAAATATGCATTTAAATTACATCACTAGGAGAGTTAGTGGGTTTAGCTACTTGTGATAAGTGCCAGCATGTAAAAGTGTGCAGTCAAATGTGAAACAGATATTTACAGAGTGTTACTCTAAAAAGACTGAGGGATCTAGTAAGAACTGACTTCTTTGGACAACTACCCAAAGCAAAACTAGGGTACAGCTATATTTGATATGGTGGGTTTATTTTCTTATTTTATAAAATTGTACCTCTTAAAGGAAGCAATCTAGAAGAAAATCATATAAAAGCTCACATGAGATTATTTTCAAAAGGTAGCTCTTCCTAGGCGAATTCTTTCTGATGGTGGGATTCAATTCATATCAAAAAATGGAAAAATTTTGTTGATGATAAAAACATAAAAGATGTATTGGTAATAATTTCAGTTTATTCCCCGTCGTGCAATCCAACGGGCACATGTATGTCAGATCACACTACATAGAATATAATAGTTGCTGTGAAGATATCTTAAACTTCTTACAGCATTCAACAACTGGCTTCTCACCAAATGAAGTACTTTACAATAAGAAACCTGCTAATCTTATTAATGAGTTAACTGAATACCCAGTATATAAAAGTTTTACTGCAGATGAGAGGAAGGAGATAGTTAGGAAAATATGGAATAGTATCATTATGAGAGAGAATAGAAACATGACAATAAAGTAAAGTAACAAAAGTCAGTTATGAAAAATTAGAAGCTTTCAGTAGTGGAACTAAAATGCTTTTTGACATTTACTTTGAGTCATTTGAGGTAGTGAAAAACTCTCATTGAGATACTTACAGGTTAGTATAAACAAACACAAAGGAAATTTATGGACTGAGAGTGTAACACTCCTAAAATCTAACCAACTAACAAGAAAACCCAAGTACTGAAACATTATAATAGAGAGTAATCTTATGTGTGCAAAATCTTTCATGAAATGTACAGCTAATATACACAAATTATATATGCAATATTCCTCAGGGAGTGGCACGCACTATTGCGTATCATGCATGTTGCAAACACAAGGGTCCTAACCACTGTCTTATTTTCCTCATGTCACATTTTTCTCATACTGATCTCTGTGTCTACTCTATACAAACTCTTCAGTCTAATTACCTATCTACCATATCTACCACGTATGTTCAGCTGTGCACAAATCATTGAGAGTACAAAGTGGGATAAGAAAATACTGGGGTAAGTTTAATGATGATCAAAGTGAAATATTTTCCCTCATTTCATGGAGTTACACAGAGAAATTTGTTTGAAATGAATTCTCATAACAGGTAAATGTTATTTATACTCATGGAGTATTCTAAAAATGTAGTGGTAGTAAGTCAGTAGGAATAGTTCAGAGTGGCATGAATACTGAAAGTAACATGAAATACTGAAAGTAATATACACATAAATATGTAAGGTATTGTAAAAGCAGCATTTATGCAGTAGACAACAAAATTCTCCACTAGTGTCTGGAAAACTATTTGTAATATTCACATGTCATCAACTGTAGCTATGATACATAGTACCTATGGTAATATAACTGTCTAGGACATATTATTTCAGCCTACACTTTTAATATTTTTTCTTTTATCAACATAATGTTATGTCTAAGCCACTACACTGTTTCCTTACTGTTTATTGAATGATCTTCCATATTGTGATTAGCTCTACATTTACTAACATTTACTGATTTTAAAAAAGGCTCATTGTCGCGTATGAATGGTTAGCAAATGTTTTCTCGTGATCAGAATAACAACACCTCTACCTATGACTGTATAGGTCATGTGTGGCAAGACGATAGTAGGTGATTTGGCTCTTTGAAGTTGTTATAAGCTTTCATGACCTATATGATAGTGAGATTATATTCTGTTCCAATATTATACACTTAATGATTCATTATATGGTTTTTGATTGACCTTGTCATATCACATCCATTGTGATCTGATCGGCTGCTCAATTGAAACATGTCACACATATTTGTTATTTAACACTTTGCAATTGTGAACATGTGAGTAAGCTATTCTATTATTGTTTTTCTCTTTGTGAATGGGAAATGTGAAGAAATGAAAAAAAAAAAAGATTCTCGGATGGACTGACTCAGCATACAAGAAGTCAAAACAACCTTCGGTGATATTAAAAGCGAGTGTGGTAACATTAAGAGTACAATGGGAATTCCACTGTGAAAAGCAGAAGTGAGAGTGAATAGTTGGAAAGAGTACATTGAAAGCCTCTATGAAAGGGACGATTTGTCTGATGTGATGGAAGAAGAAACAGGGGTTGATTTAGAAGAGACAGGGGATCCAGTATTAGAATCAGAATTAGAGCTTTGGAGGACTTAAAATCAAATAAGGCAGAAGGGATAGATAACGTTCCATCAGAAGTTCAAAAATTGTTGTGGCAAGTGGCAACAAAATGGCTATTAACATTGGTGTGTAGAATGTACAAGTCTGGCGACATACCATCTGACTCGGAAAGATATCATCCACACAATTCTGAAGTGTGCAAGGGCTGGCCATTGCAAGAATTATCACACAATCAGCTTAACAGCTCATGCATCCAAATTGCTGACAAGACTAATGGAAAACAAAATTGAGGATGAGCTAGACGATGACCAGTTTGGCTTTAGAGAAGGTAAAGCCACCGGAGAGGGCAATTCTGACCTGGCGGTTGATAGTGGAAGCAAGAGTAAAGAAAAATCAAGACATGTTCTTAAGATTTGTCAACCTGGAAAAAGCATTTGAAATTGTAAAATGGTGAAAGATGTTTGAAATAATGAGAAAAATAAAGATAAGCTATAGAGAAGGGTAATATACAATATCTACAAGAGCCATGAGGTAATAATGAGTGGATGACCAAGAATAAAGTTCTCCAATTAAAAAGAGTGTAAGACAGGGATGTAGTCTTTCACCCATATTGTTCAATCTGTACATTGAAGAAGCAAAGATGGAAATAAAAGAAAGGTTAAGAAGTGGGATTAAAATTAAAGGTGAAGAGATATCAGTGATATGATTCGCTGACAACATTGCTATCCTGAGAGAAAGTGAAGAAGAATTACATGATCTGTTGAATGGAGTGAGCAATATAAAGAGTACAAAATATGGACTGAGAGTAAATTTAAGAAAGTTAAAAGTAATGAGAAGTAGCAGAAATGAGAACAGGAAGAAACTTAACATGAGGACCGATGGTCACGATGTAGATGAAATTAAGGAATTCTGCTATCTAGGCAGCAAAATAACCAAAGATGGATGGAGCAAGGAGGATATCAAAACCTGACTAGCAGTGCAAAAAGTGCATTCTCGACCAAGAGAAGTCTACTAGTATCAAACATAGGCCTTAATTTGAGGAAGAAATTTCTGAGAATATAAGCCTGGAGAACTGCATTGCATGATAGTGAAACTTGGACTGTGGGAAAAACAGAACGAGGAGAATCAAATCATTTGAGATATTATGCTACAGGCAAATGTTGAAAATTAGGTGGGCTGATAAGGTAAGAAAGGAGGAGGTTCTTCGCAGAACCAGAAAGGCATATGTAGGAAACACTGACAAGGAGATGGGACAGGATGATAGGACAACTGTTAAGACATCAGGGAATGACTTCCATGGTACTAGAGGGAGCTGTAGAGGTTAAAAACTGTAGAGGAAGACAGAGAATTGAATACATCCTGCAAATAATTGAGGACATATGTTGCAAGTGCTATTCTGAGATGAAGAGGTTGGCACAGGAGAGGAATTCGTGGCAGGCCACATAAAACCTGTCAGAAGGCTGATGACCCAAACAAAATTTAAAAAAAGTGGTAAATAACACTTTGTACACATCTTTGTGAAACTTATACAGGGAAAATGATGGCCATTCAAAACTGTATGTGAGGGTCACAGTCTGTTCTGCCTTGAAAATCTAATAGCATTCGGTTTTGCTCAATATTATTTGCTTCTTCTACCATATATATTTTCTAGCTCAGAGATTCACATTGACGTTATATATTTTCATTGAGTTGTCAATCACATGTAAAGAGATATGTTGTTCTATGTAAGTAGTCTGGTTGATAGAAAAAGTGATCAGTCTTGTGTAATTTTTCCAGGATAAAATGGAATGTGATTTGTAAAGAGAGATGGTTACTTGCTATAGTATAGAGTAAGATAGATTGAGATTATGAAGATGTAATTTCTTGGCTGCCTCAAAAAATTATTAACTTCTCACAGAATTCCTATCATATTAAAATATCTAATTTAATATACTGATACAGTACTATTCTTCTCTTGACTATTGTACTCATTTATGTTCAAGGATTTTAGCTGTCAAATACTCAGTTTAACCATGTTTTAGTTCTCTGCTACAGTGATGGCCTGCAAGAGCCTTGCACAGCCTGGCAATATACGACACTCATTGGGGGTGGCAGAAACGGGGGAAGGGGGGGGGGGGGGGGGAAGTTTGGTGGGACTAGGGGTATTGAGTATGAGTATAACAGTTCAGTTTAGTTAGTATATGACATCAATCAATACTACAACCTTAGTTCATTTAGGACATGTAAGCACCCAGATCCCAATGAACTGTATAATGCAAATACAATATGCTTTACAGTACTCCCCAACTTGTGAACGATACAAGATGTATATAATCTTGAAACACATCCCCAGGGTGTCCACAACTCTTTTGTGCATACATGCATGGCATCACGAGCTAGTGCAGCTGTCTTTCCTTTCCAGAATGCATACCTTCCCCTTCCACATCCCTTCCTGCCCCCCCCCCCCCCCCCCCCCTTCCGCTCTTTCCCTTCCCAATCTCCCTCTTTTTGAGAGTATGGTTTGTGCCTACATACAGGATGGACACTAGTGTATATATGACATGGTTTCTCTTCTTTTATCACTGAGCCGGCCGCAGTGGCCTTGCGGTTCTAGATGCTACAGTCTGGAGCCGAACGACCACTACGGTCGCGCAGGCTCGAATCCTGCCTCAGGCATGGATGTGTGTGATGTCCTTAGGTTAGTTAGGTTTAATTAGTTCTAAGTTCTAGGCGACTGATGACCTCAGAAGTTAAGTCGCATAGTGCTCCGAGCCATTTGAACCATTTTATCACTGTAATGGAAAGTCTCTGTCCTTTCTTTGTCCTTCTCTTTTCCTTTATCCTTCTGTTTACCTTTTTGTCTGCTTTGGCATTTGAGAATTCTTCCCTTCTTTCCTTTCCTTTCCTTTTCTTTGTTCCTTCCTTTCTCTTTCTTTGCTCCTTGTGTGTGTCTGAAGGCCGACCCATGCTCCCATGCATAGTCGGTGACGGGGTAACATGTAATTCCCCACCTGGGTAGACAAGTAAGACATTTACATACCCCTGATAAAAGCTAGGCCCAGGGAGGGGTGATTACCCGAGCTGATACCTTCCGAACATGTCGATTCGTGCCTCTATCACCTTCTTGGGAGATGTGACCTGAGGTGTGGACAATCACCTAAGGTGGGAGTGGCCTCAGAGAGAGCCCCCACTAGGAAAGAGCACACCATTGGAGTCGCCAATAATTGTGGGGAATACTTTCACAATGGTTTCTTCTACTTCTACCCACTAAAGAAAGCTAGATGAGTCTCAGCCACAAAAAATTCTTCCCTCAGTACCAAAGTTCCTTGTAGCCTCTTGGTCTGATGAAGGTCAAGACTTCTGAGCAGTAAACCCTTTAATTATTCAGAAAGGTGTCAACACAATTGCAGGTCCTGTAAAGTCTTGTTCCCGGTTACGAAATGGCACCGTGTTGTGCCCTTCAGGCACAAAAATTGCTCCGAACTACACTACTACACATCTTCCCTGTCCTGGTGGAAGTGCACCATATGTTTAACTCATTGCGCAGGGTGGTGTATACCCAATCACTCTACGGATGATCAAATGAGGACATTCAAAATTATTTGTCAGATCATGGAGTAACGGCTGTACATCGACTAATGAAAAGGGTTGAAAAGGAATTGGTACCGACCCGCACTCGCTTCTTGACGTTTGACAGAGTTCAACATTTATCGAACATTAAAGCGGGATATGAGATAATTTCAGTTCACCCTTACATCCCCAACCCTACACTTTGCTATCTGTGTCAGAGGTTTAATTGTACCAGCCAGTCGTGTTCCAATAGGGCCAAATTCTTTACCTGTGGCAGCGATGCCCATGAGGGTGATTGTCCACCCCATCCCCTCGCTGCATCAACTGTATGGGCAACCCCGCAGCTTCCTCTAGAGATTGTCCTATTTCTAAAGATGACTGAATTATTCAGGAGATTTGACTGAAGGAAAAGGTGTCTGGCTTTGCTGTTATTCACCAATAGAAAGCCCATTGTGCTCCCAGTGGGTAAATATAGCACTGTCCTCACCTCTACTCTACCTACTAAGGAGGTAGTCACGCAGACTTATGACCTCACCTTTAGTGCAACAGTCATCAGATCGGCCAGCCCAAAGATTGCCTATTCCACCTCCCCACTATCACCCACTCATTCTAAGGCTCCATCTTCATTGGCTCCTGCTAAATCATGGCCCCCAAAATCGGACACTTGGACTTTCAAAAAAGAGCATACTTGTGAAAATTTTTTACGTACGCAAGACCTCACAACCCTCCATTTCTCCTTCATCTCGATGTACTGCTTCCAAGAAGGCTCATAAGAAACACAGTTCCTCTCCTTGGCATGTCTCTTCTACAGTGCCACCCAGCAGCAGCCACCCTCGGCCGTCTTCCGTGTCACTGAGACACACCGCTGGCAGCCAATCACTGGCGGCAGGAGCTGCCCCTGAACAACCTATGTATCAGGATCTTCTGCCTCTGGCTGAATGCCATTCCATGCCATCAGCTACTGGCTCTCGGTGGTCGCTGAGTTGACGGCAACCGTGGTGAGATTTTACCTTTTTTTCGTCCACCCTATATCAATTATGCATTGGAATATCCGTCGAATTCACTCCAATCGAGATGAACTGTCGCTTCCCTTACGATCCTACTCCCCGGTCATCTTCTGTCTTCAGGAAACAAAGCTATGTCCCCAAGATGCTTTGACTTCCCTCATTTCCAGTCAGTCCAGTTTGATCTCCCCTCTGTTGCTGGCATTCTGGCACATGGGGGACTTACCAGTCCACTTACACAGTTCCTTCCAAGCTGTTGCTGTACGTCTCTCCCTTTCTGGATTCACACTCTCTGTTTTTACCTTATACATTCCATCAGCCACACCAATGGCAGGAGCTGCTCTCCTTCATCTTCCTGGTCAGCTCCTATCCCCCTATGTGCTGGTTGGGGACTTCAATGCCCACCACCTACTTTGGGGATCTCTGCGTCCTTGTCCAAGAGGCTACCTGTTGACTGACCTCTTCCACCAAGTGGATATTGTTTCCCTCAACACTGAGGAAACTACATTTTTGTCTGTATCCACTTCAACCTACTCTCATTTGGACATTTTGGTCAGTACTGTTTGGCTAGCTCAGCGCTTTGAATGGTTCACTGTTGCTAACACGCACTTAAGTGATCATTTTCCATTTGTCCTTCTATTACAGCCATGACTGCCATCTATGTGCACAAGGCCCTGGAAGTTTTCTCAAGCCAATTGGACACTTTTCCCCTTACTAGCAACATATGATGACCATCAATATCCTAGCATTGATGATCAGGTCACTCATGTTATGGAAATTATTCTTACAGCCGTGGAACGTTCAATACCCTGCACCTCCCCTTTGCCCTGATGCCCCCAAGTTTCTTGGTGGAATGAGGTGTGCCATGACACAATACACAAGCAGAGATGTGCTCTTTGCATTTTCTGCCATCATCCTACCATGACCAACTGTATCTACTATAAGCAGTTATGTGCTCGAAACCATCGCATCATACGTGATAGCAAGAAGGCAAGCTGGGACATCTTTACCAGTTCCTTTAATATCTTCACTCCCTCATCAGTTTGGAGTTGCACCTGACAGCTATCCAGCACATCCAGTTATTCCATGATCTCTGGGCTTACTGTCACGCAGGATACCTTAGTGGATCCAGTCGCAATCTCTAACTCATTGGGTCGACACTTTGCTGAGATTTCAAACTCTTCTAAATACCCACCAGCCTTTCTTCCAAAGTAACGGGTAGTGGAAGAGTGACCTCTTGCTTTTTTCTCTCAAAATCATGAAAGCTATAATGCCATTTTTTCTGTGCAGTAACTTAGACATGCACTCTTGTCCTCTCGCTCTTCTGCTCTGAGACAAGATGGTATCCACATACAAATGTTGTTGCATCTATCATACCCTAGTCTGCGCTACTTCCTTTGCCTTTAAAACCAACTTTGGGTTGACAGTACCTTTCCCAGAAAATGGCAGGAAGCTATCATCATTCCTGTTCTGAAACCTGAAAAGGATAAACATCTCCCCCCCAGCTATCGCCCAATCTCTCTCTTGAGTATTGTTTGTAAGGTATTGGAGAGTATGGTAAATTGCCATTTAGACTAAAGGCTGGAGTCCCGAAACCTTTTAACAACTGCCCCATGTGGTTTCCAAAAGCATGGTTCTGCAGTTGACCAACCTGTTGCTCTCTCCACTTATATCATGAATAACTTTCTTAGGAAATGATAGCAACATTTTTTGATCTGGAGAGGGCATACGATACCTGTTGTAGGGCAGGCATCCTCCACTCACTGTTCTCTTGGGGCTTTCAAGGTCGGCTGCCTCTTTTCATCTGTGAATTTATGACAGAGCACACATCTAAGGTGTGGGTGAACACTAGTCTATCCTGTACCTTCTCCCAAGAAAATGGGGTGCCCCAGGGCTCCATGCTAAGTGTTGTACTGTTTGCCATCGGCGTAAATCCAATTATGGATTGTCTCTTTCCCAATGTCTCGGGCTCCATTTTTGATGATGATTTTGCAATCTACTACAGCCCTTAACGAACCAGCCTTCTTAAACAACATCTTCAAGGCTGTCTCGACTGCCTCCACTCATGGAGATCAAAACTGGCTTCAGATTTTCTCCCAATAACACCATCTATGTAAATTTTTGGCATCATACAGAGTTTTATATGCATTCCCTACGTCTAGGCCCTGTTGCCCTTTGGTTTCTGGATGTCACCAAATCCCTGGGACTTATGTTTGACAAAAAATGTTCTGGTCTTCCCACATTTCATATCTTTCGGCTCACTGTCTGCAATTCCTCAACACCCTCCATATTATGAGTGGTACCTCCTGGGGAGCGGACAGAGTGGTCCTCCTCTGCCTATATTGTGCCTTAGTATGTCGAAATTGGACTATGGAAGCACAGTTTACTCCTGTTTACAGCTGTCTTTTCTTCAGCATCTAGACTCTGTCCACCACTGTAGATTGCGTTTAGCATCTGGAGCTTTTTACACCAGCCCCATGGAGAGCCTATATGCTGAGACTGCTGAATCTCTGCTGTCCAATAGACGAGCTGTCCTTCTGAGTCATTACGCTAGTCATCTGTCTTCCATGACTGCGTATCAGATCAATACCCTTTTTTTCAATGACTTCTTGGATTTATGGTATGGAGGCCGCCCTTCCTCTCTACTACCACCTATAGTCCATTTCCGTCAACTGCTACATCCCCTTTCCTTCCAATTTCCTAAAACTTTCTTGACAAATGCGGGTATGACACCATGTTGGCTTCACCCCTGGACCTGCCTCCTCCATGGTGTCTGTCAGCTTCCCAAGGGTAGTACCCCCCTGTAGTTAATCATTGGGCATTTGCTGCTCTATGCGTACAGATAGAGGTTGCCACTTTTATTTACACTGATGGCTCCAAGACCACCTTTGGTGTCGGGAGTGCCTCTATTGTTGGCGGGAGTGCCTATATTGTTGGCGCCACAACTAGATTTCAGTACCCTGACCAGTGTTTAGGTTTTACTGTGGAGCTTTACACTGTTCTCCAAGCTGTTCAATACATCCATCACCATCAGTGGATACAATATATTATGTGCTCAGATTCACTCAGCTCTCTTCTCAACCTCCAAGCTCTTTATGCTGTCCACCCTCGGTCCACTGGATTTAGGATTGCTTCCGCTTGCTCCACTTGGGGACCCTCTCTGTATCATTCCTGTGGATCCCAGGGCATGTTGGTATCCATGGAAACGAGGCAACCGATATAGTGGCAAAGGCTGCTGTCTCTTCCTTGGCCCACTGTTCGCATGGTTCCCTTTGTCCATCTACAGAGCATTTCATGTTCTCATGTTGCTCTTTTATTGAACACACATTGGTCTGCACTTCTTGATAATAAATTATGGCACATAAAACCGGTTCCCTGTGCTTGCATCTCTTCCTCCTTGCCTTGTCATCGGGAGGAGGTAATTTTAACTAGACTCCAGATTGGGCACTGCCTTTTTAACCATTGACGTCCTTTAAGTGGCACTCCTACCCCACATTGTCCTCACTGCTCTCAATCGTGGACGGTGAAACACCTTTTACTTCAGTGCCCCTATTTTAATCTCCTACCCACCCTTTTACAAATGTCACCTGATATATCTTCCGTTTCAGCAGAAGACATGTGCTCAGCCGATCATGTCCTTGAGTTTATCAGTGTTACTGAGCTGACATCGGTCATTTGAAGCCCTTTTCGGGGAAAACAACCCCCCTTCAATATGTTGCTGCTGATGTAAATTTCAGTTTTTTACCCTTCAATAAGCCCCAGAATGGGCGCTTGCGACCGTAGTAGTTTTGCACCCTAAAACCACAATCCAAAAATCTTGAAACAGCAATGCACCAAACCCTATAGCACTTGGGTGATATGTAAAATATCTTAAAATATCACTTTCTGTTCTAATTATAAAATAATGAAATCATGTCTAAGAGAAATGTTTGTAATGCGTATCATCAAGTTCTGATATTATGATATTATTAAAATAGTGCACGAATAATGCAGCCTGAAATATGTAAACAAATGCGAAAATGGAACCTTTATGTAAATAAACATAATTTCTGTATATGTCAATAAAAGGGTATTTCTAAAAAAAAAAGCCATACACATTATAGGAATTTTGAATGTCATTTTATCTTCATGTAATTACAAAAAGTATGAAGTTGATTGTTTACTTTACATATTTAGTGTGAATTCCTAGAACACTGTAATTTGGTTGAATTGCATGTCTAAAACCAATCAGAGCACTTGGAACTATACTGCACATGAGTCAATTCAACTGGATGTAATTATTTTTAATTGTAATATCAGAAACCTACAATAGCAATAACAAAAACATTGTTTACTATGCTTCAACATAATTATAGCCAGCCCAGTGGCGTGTCGTTAATCGGACATTCTGTGTTGCAAAATCTATTTCAGCATGTCTAATGAGGCTACAATGAGAAGTACTGAGAGGTACTACCTGTTTTGAAGGTTGCATTGCATGCTGATTGAACCAGAAATGTTAATTCGGTTCTCCACAAGAACTCCAGGGCAATAAGCAGATTCAAACATAAACATCCCAAGTCACACCAGTCACACAGTGTGTTTATATTTCTTAAAGCATCTGACTGTAATAACTTCACATAAACATATTTTAGTTTAAAAATATAAAGAAGAATACATTGTGTCTCAAAGTGACTGGAATACTTAAGTACCACCTAAAATAAACAGAAAAGCAACAACAGAAGAATCCAAATTTATTTTTTACAATTTTTAAAGAGAAGGGTGTAGTAGTCTAATAGATTCAAGACAGCGATGTTATGCACAAAATGTTTGAGTGCTCACCAAAAATGAGGTTACTTAATGTTATATGGACAGTTAAATTGTAATCTGGTCATGAGATTTCAAGGCTTACTCACACACACATAAATACAAGATGGATACCTATGGATATGTTTATATTAAAATGTTGTCCGTCACCACAGGCCAATGTTGGTAGTTAATATACATATTAATAAAGAATTTGTAATGTGTAAAAGGCAGTAGGTAGGAATTATTAACTCAATCTGTATATCTTGTTTCCATTTTGGGGAGAAAAATGATTATATGGTGATGTTGAGAGTACAAATAGATGTACAAATTAATTTGAAATATGAATGTAAAATGACTCATTCCACATCATGACGATTTATCATGGAAAATGATCCATGAAACATAAAAGTAACTAACTGACTAACGTGAACATTTTCACCTTTTACAAATCTTGGCTTTATTTGAAATGGTGGCTTGCAGTCAAGTCATATGCTATGGCAGTATTTGCTAAACATATTAGTATAGAACAAAGATTTTTCACCTGCCTTTTACCTTTACAAAACTTGATAATTTCTTGCAGTTCTGTATTGTAGTCCAGTAATGTGGAGTCATATACTAAACCACAAGACAACAGCCATGGTCTTTGAAAAAGTGCAAAGAAACACCATCTTCTCCAGCAATGGACATTTAAAAGCACTTTAATTGATGCATGGTCGGAAGTAATTGGACTGTGACCATTGAACCCTGTAATATGACTAAAAACTGCCTTTAATTTGGAAAAAAACTGAGTTTCAAAAAGGAAGGCACAGAAAATCAGCTTTTATTAAACAAGAAAATGTCTCTATCATTCATCTAATATAGGATTCACAATACTAAAACTCTCAGACAGATCATAGAACTTTTGATATTTTCCCTGGTTCATGCAAGCGTTTGTTTGCAATATTTTTGGTTGAAATATGAGACAGTGCAATTATCTACTGGGAATGGCCGGGCCCAACAACATTTTTAAAGATTTGGAAAAGGTTTATGTGGGGTTGTGAATGTGGTGCTCTTCAAGAAATGCCAGATTACGATATTTCATTACCCAACATACCCCTAGCCAGAAGTTTTGTATATACAGGGTATGCCCACTAATACCAGAAGTGCTGTAGTTAGAGGTGTAGACAACAGAACCATAAATAAAAGCCTGGCACAATAAGTATCGAGGCTCTGAATGAATTGACTAGTTGTGGATTATGTTGGACTGCCAACCAACAGCATGAAACTGCCAGAGATGGACTGTATCACACCATTGCTATGATTTGGCATCAAATATAGTAATTTCCACTTACTTCACAATAAAAATAGCCTATTACAATGAGAGTGTACTGCAGCACAAGTTTCATTTTGTGGTGGGTTATTACATTATATAAACTAATAAATATGATGTGATGGTAGTAAACTGCAGTATATACCCTCCAAGCATATTACTGTAATTCCGTACATAATACTTGGACATGAACCATGGCACGAGGCCACCAGCATGACACATTCCAAATATTCTGCCAACAGCATATACATAGGCCAGCAACCAGTGCGACTTGTGGTGGGTCGCATGACTTGCGCACACAGCACATTATTTGCCACACCATATTTTGGAGCCCTCTCCACTCTCCATTATGAGCGCTATGCAGTGGTCACCTGCTCTCCTACTGTATCATTACTTATTGTCAGCTACTGCTTGTACCATTATAAGAATTTTTTCTTTGTTTTAGTCTACCTTATCACCTGTTGTACTTTCACTCGGTACAGCCTGGAAATCCGAGAAAAACCTGGGAATTTTTTCATCCGTGAAAAAACTGAGTATTTTTCGGAAATACGGGAATTTTTCATTGTCTTAGTTTTGAGTAAAATTTTTGTAATTTTGACTGTTAGGAATTGAAACTCTATCAAAGAATGTTACTATTGTGCTACTGGAGAATAATACTGCAGCAATAAAACATAAACGAGAGAAAAAAATAAAACTTTAGTGGCAAAGGAAATGTGCCATTTACAACAAAAAAACACTGTGCATGCACGAGCGTCTGCAATCAGCAAAACTATGTCAAAGGCCTTAGGGTGAAGAGTATGTAATACTTTGTAACAGTAAACTGCTGTTTACATTAGGTTCATTTGAGCAGTTGCCAATGGGCTCATGCACATGTGCAGTTGACTCACGTATGAGCAGTACCTTTTCACGCTTCCGGCTACTTGAAGGGTGGCTGTACCAGCAGTAGCAGCAAGCAACCAGATGCTAACGAGAAAATTGTTTCTTGTGTGCCCTAGCTGCCAGATTTGTACACGCGCAGAGTTGTCTGAGTTGTGGTGGGGAAATGGGTAGTCTGCATATCACCTGTGTTTATGTTAAGTGATTTGGTTGTTTCCTATTCATTTACAGCTTCCACGTCAAATGACAACAAAACAGATTTCTGTGTCCAGGAGCCATCAAGTGAATTAAAATTGAAATGAAGTGTTTCATTCCACAGTATTGGCTAGTTCTAGTTCTTTGCTGAATTTCAAGTGCATCTTTTCATCTTCTGCCATGTATGGCGTTATGCCACAATAAAGAACCAAACATGAGTTGTACAGTACTGGTACGCCAAGAAAATTTACATCCCAAAAACCACACTGAAAAGCTTTATATCAGGTGGGACCTACTTCATTGTGAATGTGGACAAACCAATGTGAACTTCAAGCCAGGTTATGCATTTTAGTATGGTTTATGAAATTCCGATGCTCTTGTAGTAACCCCTGATGTCCTGTTTCTTTTATGGCATAATGTGAGATCTCTTAATGCTTTATAAATACGAATATGCGGGCTTCCTACATCACTGCAGCTGTGCACCTGCAATAGTGCCTGTTTTCTGGCACTCTCTGGCAACTGCTAAAACGAACCTATTTCTAAAAGTGTTGGGATAGTATTGCCAATGGTGGTTTGAAAAGTGTTACTTTCAAAGTAAATTTCCTTTTAAGCAAGATGAATTATGTTACATGTGAGAAAATGGGATGAATTTCTTAAATCACAGAGCATTTTACTCTCATTTAAAACTGAAAACTTCGAGGACCAACCACGCAGAAGAATTTCGAGCCCAGAAGACCAGACATTTACGTCACTATTTTAAATTTACTGGAACGTTTGTGTTATGTATCTTAAAGTATAACACACTCAAAAAAAGATCAATATTACATGTGAAAGCTTAGATTTTCTTGTAGCTACACTATGTGTCTTAATGTACGAGGGGCATTTGAAAAGTCCTTGCAAAGTCCGAGAGATGGAAGCACTGGCGCATATCAACATCATGCTTAATTAGTAGCATGGTTTGAGAGAATGTACACCAAGTTTCAGCCACATTGGTCTATTTCTTTGTGTTCATCATTTGTGTGAATCAAGGAAGTCGAGTGATTGCCCAATAATGGACGAAGAAGAATTTCGTGTGGTGATTAAACATTACTTTATGAAAGCCAAAATGCCTCAGGAGACTAAAGAGGAGCTTGATAAAAATTATGATGACTCTGCACCTTCGATTAGAACAGTTTATAAGTGGTTTCAAAATTTTCAGAGTGGCCATATGAGCACAAGTGATGCTGAACGTTCAGGGTGCCCTGTGGAAGTTACAACTCCAGAAATCGTTGATAAAATCCATGATATGGTGATGAATGACAGAAGAGTTAAGGTGTGTGAGGTTGCTACTGCTGTGAGCATCTTGAATGAGTGGGTACATGATATATTGCATAAACATTTGGACATGAGAAAGCTACCCGCAAGATGGGATCCGCGATTGCTCACGCTTGACCAAAAATGGAATCGTGTGAAGTGTTGCAAGGATGGTTTTCAGCTGTTCAGGAAGAATCAGCAGGACTTTAAGCATCGTTTCGTCACTATGGAAGAAACATGGATACCTTAATATACTCCTGAGACCAAAGAACAATCTAAACAGTGGGTTACCAAGGGACAATCTGCGCCAAAAAATGCAAAGACCAATCCTTCGGCAGGAAATGTTATGGCGACTGTCTTTTGGGATTCACAAGGGATAATACTCATTGACTATCTGGAAAAGAGTAAAACTATTACAGGTGAATATTATTCATCGTTATTGGATCGTTTGAAAACCGAGATGCAAAAAAAATGTCGGTGATTGGATCACAAAAAAGTCCTTTTCCATCATGACAATGCACCAGCACGCACCTCAGCTGTTGTGGTCGCAAAATTAATGGAAATAGGATTCCAACTCGTTTCACATCCCCTGTATTCTCCAGACTTGGCTCCCTCGGAGTACTATTTCTTCCAAGAAATGGCTGGTGGGACAAAGATTTTTCCAAACAAGGAGGTGACTGCAGCAACTAATAGCTATTTTGCAGACTTGGACATTTCCTATTATTCAGAAAGGGTCTACAAATTAGAACAGTGTATAAGTCTGAAAGGAGTCTATGTTGAAAAATAAGAAAGGTTTACCCCAAACACGTAAGTAGTTTTTACTTTTGCACAGACTTTTCAAATGCCCCTCATAAACCATTAACTTTCCCTCTTTGTGTGTTCACGCTATGTAACAGTCGTCTTGCTATTGACTGACTACAACACGTGTCCTATGCTGTGAATATCTGCTGTCATGGGCTGGCGAGATCGTGTGGCGTGAGATAATATTGGTTTACAAAAGGGCATCGCAATCTCGATTTCAATGCTCCGGAAACTAATGTGCTGCATTTGGTTCAATTCAAATTTATTCTTTTGTAATACGAAAATATGCAGTGTATATGTTGCTGCACATCAAAGGTCTTTCCAAAACTTCCTCTCTCTCTCTCTCTCTCTCTCCCCCTCTCCCCCCCCCCCTCTCTCCCCCTCTCTCCCCCTCCCCCTCCACCCTCTCACCCCTTTCTTTTTCTCTCTGAAGTGACAGGAAGTTCTATGCCAGTGTATATAAACGTTAATCATTCAACAAAGGATTGAAAGGTCTTACAGTTCCGAGAAAAAATTGATGGGAGACGTACTGCCAGTTAGCATGGAAAAAGTGTATTTTCGCCCGGGAAAAAGTATATTTTTTTACTGGGATATCCGGAAAAAAATCTGGGAAGTTTTTTTCCTTGTCTGCTTATCCACCCAGTCATCTCTATAAACTTTGGTTCATTGCAGCTGTGTTTTATATTATAATACTCTTGGGACCAAGTGTGGTGTTTACTTCTGCATGTTCAATCTACTTGATTATTCCTTTGGTTGTTCTGTCCATGGAGGCCATCCCGAATCCCTCCTCCAGCAGCAGCAGCAGCAGCAGCAGGAGGCTCTTACAGTTGCTATTACAAAGTTGTTGTCCGCTATGCAGGCTGACATGCCACTGGCATACCTGCTGCCCATTTCCCCTTGTGTGGCGGAAGGCTGGCTGTCATGAGAATTGGCTCTGGCAGCACTTCCTCACTTTTGGTGTCATAGATGCCAACTTGTGTAAGGCTTTGTCTGTTTCTTGGATTTCTCCTCAGATCTACCTGTTGTTGTGCTAGTTATTCCTGCTCCAGTAACCAGCATCTTTTCTGTTTGACAAAATGTGTAAGCTATTGTCAAATTACTACCATAAACTGAAGCATGTCATTGGAGGATGTGTAGTTCTATCATTGCGATCAACAGCCCACCAGTGCTACTGGGCATGGGCAGCTGAACTCTGTGGCCTCAGTCACAAATATCATGTTGTTACCAATGCTACCGATGCTTATCATGATTCCTATTCTGAGTCAATGGCCTGTGATGCCATCTTTCAGTTGGTTCCAGGCAAGGAGGTGTCAGTGTACACTACAGTATGAGAACCTATCTTTGGCCAAAGTGCTAAATATTGCTCAATTTTTCGAGGTATCTCAAGCTTCTGCTGATCAGATTGAGGCTTGGTGTGACATAGTTGTGGTGGCTCATGTTCCTGGTCATCAGACATCAGTCAGTTCTTGGGGGGAGTATGACTTGACACCTGTACAAATGTAGCCTCCACATTGTGCTGGGCAGCAACATGCCAAACAACAACCACACCAATAGCAGCACTCTGCACTCTCATCTTGCCCATACTGTTTCTTGCAAGATGACAGGGGGGCAGCATGCATTAAGCACTGCGCAACTTCCCACAAATGTAGGAAAACATGACATACAACATCTGTGTGTCATTCCCAGTCCCCTCCTGCAGACATGGACAGGGTTGTTAATGGTATGTCTCATGCAGTTATGAATCATAATGAACAGTTTATTGATGTGCAAGTAATGGTCAAAGTGCTCAGAGTACAAGTGGACATGGGTGCAGCTGTGACTTGCTGAACTCACAAATGTACATGGATCTCAAATTTCTGGTTTTGTGTCTGGTTAACTAACGTTTGGTCAGTTATGACAAGTAGCATATTCCAATTTGGTAGACATTTAGGCTCCCACTATGTATAAATCTGTCATTTGTACCTTGGCTTTTTCGTTAGTAGATGATGCTGTTACCACAAATTTGTTTGGCCTTGTCACTTTCAATGCTTTTGGTTTTTTCAACCAAGTCCTTTACCAGCAGTTAGAGTTCTCATATCTTCTCAGATGGGTTGTGTTGTGCTCTAATTTTGCGGCTCACATTATCCTGAAACCTATGACGTGGTCGCACTTTTTCCGTGCTTGCCCTTTTCCAATGGCTTTGTGTAAACAAGTGATATTAGAATTGGATAGGCTGATGTAATTGTACTTTGTACAGCCTTTACATTGAGTGAGCGATTTACCCCCTTATGGTTTTTAAAACACAGATTTATCTGCTTTGACTGTCCAGTGTCTTTAAAGTTTCAGTTAACTAATGGTCTATCACTGACAACTATTCTTTGTCCTGTTTGGTTGAGTCATGGCCCAGTTTTCTCCTAAACTGATTTATGTGAAGTCTATTTACAGGTTCTGTTGGATGAGGATTCTAAATGTCTCCTTGTGATGAACATGGCATTCAGTAAGTAACAGTATCATTGCCTTGAATTTTGCATGGCTAATGCCCCAGCAATGTCTTAGTACTTTTTGGAGCAGCTTACAAAGTTAGTTCCAGTGTTTTCAACTACTTCAATGACATCTTTGTGATGGGTTCTTCCATGGAAGAGTAATTATGTAACTTACATAACTTCTTCACAGTCTTACAAACTGCGAGGTTGAAATTCAGTATGGACAAGTCACATTTTTTCCAGCCATCCATTTTGTATTTAGGATTTGGGGTTGGTAAGCCTGTATGCCATCTTGTCGCCATGGTCACAGCTCTGCCTCACCCTACAAAGTCAAAGAATGGTGAGAATTTTAGCTAAAACTGGTTACTACCGCAAATTTATTCCAGAGGTAGCCACATTAGCCCATTTTCTCCATGAGTTGTTTCAGAGAAACATTGCTGTGGATGTCGATCTGAGGGTGCACGTTTATGCTTTTGAAATCTTAATTGTATTCTGCTCCTTTTTTGGCTACTATTCATCCTGGCCACGACCTGGTTTTGGCTGCAGACACCTGTCACTCTGAGTATGGACTCGGCACCATTCTCGTACATCGATATGAGGACTGTTACAAATGTCTGATAACTTCACTCAGAAACACTACTCCCAAGTTGAAAAGGAAGCACTTGCTACTGTCTTTGCCCTCAAAGAGAGCTGTGTGGTCTGAGGCACCTTGCCACGGTTCACACAGCTCTTTAACTCCCCACCCCCCTCCCTCTTTCCCCATCAGAGGTTCGAGCCCTCCCTCAGGCGCGCACGCGCGCGCGCGCGCCTGTGTGTGTGTGTGTGTGTGTGTGTGTGTGTGTGTGTGTGTGTGTGTGTGTGTGTGTATGTTGTGTGTTTGTGTGTGTGTGTGTGTGTGTGTGTGTGTGTGTCTGTGTGTGTGTTTGCCCTTGGTGTAAATTAGTTTAAGTCAGATTAAGTAGAGTGTAAGCCTGGGACCAATGACCTCAGCAGTTGGGCCCATAGGAACTAACTGCAAACTTCCAATTTCCTTCAAAGAGATTAATTTGTTTTTGTATGAGTCCAAGATCCACCTTCTTACTGACTTTTAGTCCTTGGTTTCGTCATTAAATCCTACTGTTTTGATGCCTGACAAAGCACCACATCACTTCGGAGCATTAGGCCTTGTTTCTGCCTTGCTATAACTACGAAATATATTTTTTGGCATAACATGCAACATGGTAATCCTGATGTGCTGTTCGAGTTTGCAATAGAGCTGGATCCTACTTTTGAACAGGATGAACTCCTATGTTTTCAGGTGCAGTGTATAGTGGGAAGGTTTGCTATTGTGGCCACCTGGATCACAGCTGCTGTCACTGCTGATTCAGTTTCATGTTAATTTGTTCATTCTATTCAGCACAGTTAGCTGGACAGGCCTCCAGGCACAGGTTATGATCCTTTGCATAACTTTTTTGCCCTCCATCACCACCTTCTGGTATTTGATGGTGCTGTTCTCGTAGCACAGATGAACTGTTGCCTGGGGTTATGGTTCCAACCATCCTATGGCAGGATGTGCTTTAGCAAGTGGGACCACAGGTGACACTCTCTCCATGGCCCACACTGCTGCATACATGGGAAGGTGTCCATTTTGATTTTGTGGGACCCTTCCTATATTTTTCCTGGTTATTGATTGTCGATGGATTCTCAAAATTTCCATTTGTTGTCCACCATTCTTTGATGTCAACTACAGCTATGATTCAGGCCCTCTCCAAAATATCTGTTATTGACAGACTACCTTAAATGTGGATAACTGTCCACAGTTTGTCTCTTCTGTGATTTTTACACCTGCCATGGCTTTCACTATGTGACTGCCCCTCTTTTTCATCCCCCGTCTAATGTCGAGGTGAAATGTCTCATTCACATGTTCTAGCTTGAAATGAAGAAGTAAGTCACAGACTCCTCCAAGGACGACACTTTGACATGTTTCTTGATTTCCTGCAGGTTTATGCCAGTGGGGGATCGGAGTCCAGGAGAGATGCTCCATGCTCACCAGCAATGCACTTTCCTGCATCTGCTAATGCCACACCACCATTGCCCTTCGGCATGGCCCTCATCATTGTTTGCTCATGGCTCCACTCTCTATGCTCAGGGGGTTAAGCCACTGACCAAAGTAGATTCCAGCCATGGGCTACAGCTGCCAAGGCTGCTACATTTGTATGCTGTGCACAAGTGATGGTCTGGTGGTGCACCACTGCATCCTCAGACTGTGGCGAGGATCATGGGTTCTCCACTGCCTCCTCAGCCTCCTCCCTCAGTGCCTGTCCCAGCGTTGGGTGTCATCTCTGCTGCAGGGGCAGACCTGCCCACCTTGTGGGCGTTCCTGTCTCCTGCCTCTCCTCTGGGGTCCAACATCCTCGGCACCTGCTGCCAGGCTTTCCCATGATATTTTGCTGCCACCGGCAATTTCGCCATCATCTGGGCCGGTGGCTTCAGGTGCTGCAGCATCAGCATCTCTGGCACACATGACCAAGCAGACTGCACCTTCATCATCAGTACAGTTAAACCACTTGAAGGAACTGGATGTTGGGTTGTTGCCAGCACCTGTGTCACTGGTTCTCTCTTATTGTACTTTGGAGGGGAGTGGCCACTGTGTGCACACATGACTGTGTCATTTCTGCCCTTCTGCTGCCAACATCATTACCTGCAGCTTCTGCCCTAGGCCACAGATTTTCAACAGTCCACCTACCTCAGCAGAGAGCTCTCTGATATGCCCCAGTCCACCTACCTCAGCAGAGAGCTCTTCAATATGCCCAATGACCTGTGCACATGGCATGGCATCTGCTATGCTGTTTACCAGAGCACTCCTCTTTATAAGTTCTGTACAGCGGGGATTCATTCTCATATTGTGTTCATACATATTGTCAACAACAGCTTGTATCAGTACTTGGATTGTTTCTATGTTTGTGTCTATGTTCTCAAATGTATTTAACTTGTATGTGGAAGAAGAATAAACTGTGGTTCACAGTGCCATTGCTATTATTTGTGACTTACTGTATGATACACATATTATTTTCCATTGATCTCATACTGCAGTGAACTTTAAGTAAAGTCAGTTGCAAGATTTTGTTTTGAAGTTAATTTGATGGTGACATTTCAGGATTGTGGAATAAGTCTAATTCTACACGTAGAAGTGACTGCTGCTGGATCAGTAGTACCTACAAATTATGATTAGCACTTTCCTGCTCAAACTCATAAGTATGGTAAATGCTTCAAAATCACTTTGTGTGTGTGTGTGTGTGTGTGTGTGTGTGTGTGTGTGTGTGTGTGTGTGTGTGTGTGTGATATTGTCATATATAACATAAGGACATAAATGGCTTCTTTGAAAAATGCAAGTGCTTCTCCTCCCATACTGCTCAGCAGCTGTTGCTAACTGTTACTTCAAACAGAACATTTTTATTTGATTCACAAAGACCACTATCAGCAGAGTTTGTCGTGGTTAAGTTAAGATCTATAAGCTGCAAATATCTCAGTTAAGAGGAATATACATTCCTCAGTCTAAGTATTCTGATTAATTGTTGGAGTGGATGTAAGGGATTCTTTCACTTTGTTCTTTCACTTTGTTCTTTCACTTTGCATTTCAAGTTCAGCTATCAACTGTACACAATATTTTTACTGTGGGCATCCACTGAACATATACAGTCTAGCATCCTTATTAGGATACCATGATCAGCTACACTGCTTGACAAGAAAAAGTGAAACATCCGAGAGACACTGATTTATGTTAATGTAACTTCATACAGATGGACACCATAGGGGGGCTGCGCAAATAATAAGAGTGGCAGTTCTCTGGGACAGGCAGAATGGCTACCAGATCATATTAATATTGTTTGTGGCTAGTGTTGTTACCAAGCCTTATATGGTATTTAAAGGCTATGGACAGTGACAGATGTTGAGTGATCACAGTGAAGGATGGGGAAGTGGCACATACTAATATGAGACACCATTATTAATATCCCACAGAGTTTGAAAATGGCTTCATAGTAGGTCTTCATTGAGCCAGATGGTCAAATGATAAAATATCCAGGTTTTTGGGGCATTTGGATGTGATAGTGGCCTAGTGTTGGACAGCATGGGCTGACATCTGACTGCCACAGTGATGAGCACCATATTTTGTATCAAGCACATCACAGCCCCTTCGCATCTGCACATGTCATCTGAAAGCTAGTAGTAGTCTCTGTACAACATTTAATGTCATCCTGTATCATTGTTTGGATATTAGTGGCCATAGGACCAGGTAATTACCATCGCATGAAAAGATTACCATTGCTCCACAATACAGACAGCTACATATGGAGGGTGCCACAACAGGAAAGCGTGGACTGCTGATGAATGGCATCACATTGTGTTCAAAAACGAATTGTGGTTCTGCCCTACCCTGGTTGACCATCATTGACGAGTATGATGATAATTTCAAGAGAGGTCCCAATCATCCAATGTTTTGGAGAGGCAGAATGGTGTTACTCTTGGCATCGTGGTCGGGGAGCCATTGAAGAAGAGTTCGGATCATGGCTGGTTGTGATTGAGGGAACTTGGATGGTACAATGGTATATCATGGGAAGCCTGAACCATCACGTGTTACCTCTCACATGACAGTACAATGGTGCCTTTTCTGAACAGGACAATGCTCATCCATATGAGATCCTTTCAAAAAATTCCAGAACATTCATAATTTTGCACAAGTATTGTGTTTGAGCGATATGTGGTTGGCATCCTTGCATGTGTCTGTGTTAAATGTGTAACTACCAGAAGATTCATTGTTGCATGTATGTCTGTTACGTATTGTTTAGTGCTGTATTTAGTAGAATGTACTGTTGCACAGTTTGTGAATTTTGAGACGACAGCAAAGTTAGAGGAGCAACGCATATGCATTAAACTTTTCTTGAAACTCAAGAAATCCTTTACAGAGACATTCCAGATGATGCAGAAAGGCTATAGTGATGATTGCTTAAGCCGTACTCAGTGTTACAAATGGTTCATGTCATTTAAAAATGGCCAGATGGAATTTAAAGATGACCCTCATTCAGGAAGCCCTTCAGTGTCTACCAACAACACTCATGTCAGGAACCTCAACTAAATTGTGCATGCCAGTCGAAGGCTGACTCTCCAGGAGATTGCCGAAGAATTCAATATTTCAGATGGACCATGTCATGAAATCCTGATACAGCATTTTGGAATGCCTCATATTGCCACCAAGTTCATCCCATGGCTCACAAGTCAAGACCAGAAAGACCTTAGCTTTTCAACGTGTGAAGAACTTTTTGATCATGCAAATGAGAATGGGATATTCTTTAAAAGAATCATAATTGGTGATGTCAGTCTTTTGTTATGAAGTTGAGACCAATGTTAATCTTCACAGTGGGTCAGGAAAGGTTCTCCAAGACCAAACAGAGCTCTTCAGGTCAGGTCAAATGTCAAAGCCATGCTGAAAATTTTCTTGGACTCCGAATGATTAATTCATCATGAATTTGTGACCTGGGACAAACTGTTAATTGATGGTACTATCAGAATGTGTTGTGATGCCTGCAAGAAAATCTGAGAAGGAAACTACCTGAAATGTGGTGAAAACATTCATGGCTCTTGCATCATGATAACACACCTGCACATTCATCGCTGTTGGTGTGTGACTGTTGCACCTCCAGACCTGGCCCTGTAGACCACTGTTTTTATTTCCAAAGTTGAAAATCCCATTGAAAGAATGAAGATTTGCAGTGATAGACGAGAAAAAAGAAAATTTACAGACAGTGCTTAGCATGATCCAGGAAGAGGCATACCAAGGCAGCTTCTGGAAGTGAAAACGGCATTGGGAGCTGAGTATCAGTTGCAGAGGAGAGTATTTTGAAGGAGACCATGCACAATAAGTAAAAGGTATGCATAGAATAATTTTTTTGACAAAGTTCTGGAATTTTTTGAACAGGCTTTTTACATGGCACAAATCTCTATGAACTGTCTGCATGATATTGAGGTACTCCAGTGGAAGCCAGGTCCCCAGTTCTGTTACCAATAGATCATGTGTGTGACCAATGCAGAAGTAAACTCTGTCCAGTGCCAGTAACAAAGGATATCAAAGAACAGTGGTAACAGTTGTGGGCCCAGCCTAAGGAGAGGATACAATAGCTTCATTACATGCTTTCCAACTGAATCAGTACATGTGTTATACTGAGAAGTGAGCTCATAGTAGCATTTTCTTTATTAGTGTGATTTGTTTCCATAGTTGTGAAAATACATCACATTCTCTCATGATCTCCTTCCAACCTGCTGTGTCATTCACTTTCTTTATCAGGAAGCATCAGAAGTCAAAAATAAATTCCAAAATATGTCCATAACAGGTCAGTGTTTGTTTAAACTAACAGAGATTATGGACCTTTGTGGCAGATTAAATCTGCGTTCTGGACCAAGACTCTAACTCAGGACCTTTGCCTTCAAAGCCAAGTGCTCTATCATCTGAGCTACCCAAGCATGACTCACAACCCATCCTCGCATCCTTAATTCCACCAGTACCTCATCACCTACCTTCAAAAGATGAAGTCTCTGTTAATTTTCATTCAAATATTCGCTTCTTCCAGATATGAGGAGGTTAACCATTTAATTGATTTTTAACTTAAAATTTTTCTTTGAGAGTTAATTAAGTCTGTGGAGGCTTATTAGCAGATTTATTAAGTATTATTATGGCTATCTCTTCCTCAGATGTAGGTTACAGGCTTCATGATTTTATGGGTGAATTTTGTTTATGCTTTAGTGCTAGTAGATATGGCAGAGGATGTCTTTCAGTATTTAATGAAGTTCTTTGGCATTTGCCCATCAAATATTGATGGGTTACTGCTAATGGCTACAGAATCTTCTGTAACTGTATTGTTGCTTTAAATGATTTCAGTTATATCCTCATTACATGTTTTATTGTAACAGCCTCTTGCTATCATGTATATATGTCACTTTTCCAATTACAGTGGGTTTCCTCTGAAAACTATGGTAGCAGAGGGATCATTTACGTGATTGTGCTGATCTATTTTTTATGTATTGTGATTTATGCTTTACTATCCTACTGTTCAAAACTTACAGACAAAAATAATTTTCACATGATGTGTCACTGCCATGTAACATAGCTTAACGATACTTCGAGCTTATGTAGAAAGTACTGCTACAGTATAGTACAGAAGATAACTAAAAGAAATATGCAATGAGATAAATAGAAATTACACTTATTTTCAGACAATGATTACACTAAGTCATAAAGATTTATGATGGTCCGTTGGACATAACAAGGGGTGGGACATGGTTCTTAATTGGATGTATGATTACCACAGGCAACAATTCATGCTCTGCAACATGCTCTTACGAAGGACACAACATTGTTTGTGAGTGCTTGTGGTAGGGCATTTCACTTGTCTACCAGTGTGATTAACAAATGCACCCCTGAAAAGATGCACATAGGGAAGGAGAACAGTGTCACAGTATTGTTCACAGGTGAGTGCAGCATGTTGGAAGATTCAGAGGTCAGTCTGCAACATTGTGCCTCCCCACACCATAACGCCAACATAACAACCATGTTCAACAACATTCCTGACTACATTATGTGTTCACACCTCTCACCATATGGAGGACATAATCCTCTAATGTGAATCTAGATACACATTAGAACATGATGGTTTTGGTGCTTCAGTGGGAAGGCATAAAATCACAAGCATATACTAATCTCCAAACATTTGAACATGCTGCACTCACCAGTCAACATTATTGTGGCACTGTGCTCCTTCCCCATGCACATCTTTTTAGACATATATTTGGTGCTGAGTTCATTTCTGTGGATGGCAGTTCATGACTGCATCAAACAGTACAGGTGGAGAAGCCCTCGTAATGAGAGGATATTCAGCAAATGGACTGATGTACCTATTCCCATGACATAATCCCATTCTGCCCTTGTGGGAAGAGGTGGAGATAAATGCTGCACTCATCCACATGGACAAATATCAGCTGTACTGCTATAGGAATGGAATGCCATACCACAAGAACTCCTTTCAACCTTGGGGCCTGCATGGGAGTGCATCACAGAGAATGCATTGACATCTGTGGTGATCACAAACCGAATCAAGAACCATGTCCCTCCTTTTGTAGTGTCCAGGGACAATCATAAATTGTGGTGCCCACCATTTCATTATTATCTTTGAATGATCCGTATCTCACTGTGTATGTTTCTCAGTTACATTCTGTACTATACTGTAGTAGTTCTTTCTGTGCCTTTCTTGTTAAATTAAAATAAGACACTTCAAAACAATAAAGATCACAGTGTAAATATTTGTAAAGGAAGCTCTGCAGTAATAATTCATGAATAGTATTGTCTGAATAAGATATACCATAAAGATAACACATTAAGTTGTAGACAGGCACAATTAAAAGACATACATAAATGTCGGGCTACAGCCGTCATCGGAAGAGATTCTGGCCCAAGCTGCTGGAGCTGGTGGTCATGTGTGTGTGAGCTGTGCTTGTTTGTGTGAATGAATGGTGTGTATTGTTCTTTTTCTGATGAAATCTGTGGCTGAAGGCTTATGTGTAAGTGTCTGTTAACTGTGCCTATCTGAAACTTAGCACGTCATCTTTATGGCAAGTAGCAGTCTATCTTTTCCTACATCGTTTATATTCCTACCTGGAGTTTCCATTGATTGAATAATATACAAGTTTTTATAATCACAGAATAAGAAAATTGATGGGAAACCTTCTCAAAAATTACAGGCAGATCTTTCAGAAGTATTCAAAATTTATCTTTGCCTCATCTTTTTGAAATTTAAAGGTAGATTAGTGAATGTCTCAGTTCACAAACAGAGTCATAAGGCAAATTGTATAACATATCCAATCATTAACTCAAAAGGAAATACATTCTACAAAATTAGAAAGAGCAATCCATCCTTTTCATATTGTTGGAATTAGGAAGAGACTTACACCACTCTCACTTAAAACCTATGCATGTGATGGGAGTTCTTGTGTAATCAGTAGCTATCACCTCACAGAAAGTATACAAGAACCATCCATATCAACCGCTGCAAGATTTGTTTCTTCTGATATAGTGAACTTTATACAAATTCACTAAGGTGACAAAAGTCATAGGATACCTCCTGATGTTGTGTCTGACCTTTTGCCTGGCATAGCATAGCAGTTCAACACGGCATGGACGCAACAAGCTGTAGGAAGTCCATGGCTGAAATATTAAGCCATACTTCCTCTGTAGCCATCCATAATTGCAAAAGTGTTGCCAGTGAAGAATTTTGTGCATGAATTGGCGTCTCAGCAATGTCACATATATGTTCTACATCTACATGGATACTCTGCAAATCACATTTAAGTGCCTGGAAGAGGGTAATGGAATTTGTCTTGGGTGATCTTGGTGGCCTAATCCTTTGCTCAAATTGTCCAGGATGTGAAATTGTCCACAGTGTTGTGCTGTTAGCAAAGGCACTCATGTCAGTTGTCTTCTGCCATAGCCCATTAGTGCCACATTTTGCTGCACTGACACTAAGGATGCATTAATCGCATGCCCCACATTGATTTCTGCAGTGATTTCACACAGTGTTACTTGTGTGTAATTGCTTGCTATGCAAATGCCTATTTTCTCAGTCATTATGTGAAGGCTGTCAGCCACTGCATTGTTCATGGTGAGAGGTAATGCCTGAAGTTTGGTATTTTCAGCGCACTGACAAAGTGAATCTCAGAATATTGAATATTGAATTCTCTAACTATTTCCAAAATGGAATGTCTCATTCATCCAGTTCCATCTACCATTCTGTGTTCAAAGTCTGTTAATTTCCATCATGCTGCCATAATCATGATGGAAACCATGTCACATGAATTCCCTGACAAATGACAGTGCTGCCCTTTTATAGCTTGCATACCTGATGTTAGTGCCATCTGTATATGTGCATACTGCTACCCTATTACTTTTGTCACCTCATTGTATATTAGTGAGCAAAACAATTTTGCGCTAAAAATCATAGTTTGTCAGAAACTTATGAATTTGTTGACAACAGCTATTTCAACCGTGATAGCAAACGTTATATACAAAAAAAAAAAAAAAAAAAGGATAGCAATGGGAGGACTGCCAAGGCAGTCTACAGGCCGATAAGTAAATTAATCATTTATAGATGCAAATGGTATGTGGATGACACACAAATTTTGATGATAGATGATTTTGCCAAAGAACCCAATAAAAGGCACCAACTTACAAAATTTACAGTAGAACGTGGTAACGATGGTCGCAAAAATATGATCCACCTACAGTAAACATATTTTATTAACATTCTAGTGAGTTTATTTCAAATCTGTTATCCACAAATAACTGAAATCAGATGGGGCACATAAAATATGTACAGCCGAATAGTAATTAAGTGAGCAATAAAATTTTATTGAAACTGACTGGGAGGACAATAATTGGAGCATGCCCACCAAGTACACAATGATGACAATGTCAGTGCTTGGAACAGTTGAAGTACAAAACAAGCAGAGAGCTCACTGCCTCAAACACTGGGAGAGTGTAAGGAACACCTGATTCAGCACCTCGACGACAGTGCAGAACAATAAATTATTCATAGTTACAAAGCAAGAAATCAGGAATTCTCAAATTCAACATATAATTAAACATATTTGTTACTAGTTATGAATTATTTAAATATCTAAATCCCGTTATTGAAATTTCTTCTTATCTGAATGCCGTATAACAATCTTGATTATATCTGGACCTGCAGTTTGCCAACTGTGGAAATGTCACTTTCTGATATATGTCAGTGTGGTCACATAAATACAAGTTAGCGATAGGAGACAAACAACAATTGTGTTTTATACCTGACTGAGAAGATGTGGCTAGTTATGCAAGTAAATTCGGCATATGTTTCCAGAATGAGATTTTCACTCTGTAGCAGAGTGTGTGCTGATATGATATTTCCTGGCAGATTAAAACTGTGAGCCAGACCGGGACTCAAACTCGGGACCTTTGCCTTTCGCGGGCAAGTGCTCTACCAACTGAGCTTCCCAAGCATGACTCACGCCCTGTCCTCACAGCTTTACTTCTGCCAGTACCTCGTCTCCTACCATGGCTTAGCTGCAATATCCTTTGTTTCAGAAGTGCTAGTTCTGCAAGGTTCGCAGGAGAGCTTCTGTAAAGCTTGGAAGGTAGGAGACGAGCTACTGGCAGAAGTAGAGCTGTGAGGATGGGGCGTGAAGCGTGCTTGGGTAGCTCAGTTGGTAGAGCACTTGCCCACGAAAGGCAAAGCTCCTGATTTCTAGTCCTGGTCCGGCACAGTCTTATGAAGTTTCTCAACATATGTTGTTGTTGTGGTGTTCAGTCCAGAGACTGGTTTGATGCAGCTCTCCATGCTACTCTATCCTGTGCAAGCTTCTTCATCTTCCAGTACCTACTGTCACCTACATCCTTCTGAATCTCTTTAGTATATTCATCTCTTGGTCTCCCTCTACAATTTTTACCCTCCAAGCTGCCCTTCAATACTAAATTGTTGACCCCTTGATGCCTCAGAATATGCCCTACCAGCCTATCCCTTCTTCTAGTGAAATTGTGCCACAAATTTCTCTTCTCTTTCTATTCTATTCAATACCTCCTCATTAGTTATGTGATCTACCCATATAATCTTCAGCAATCTTCTGTAGCACCACATTTTGAAAGCTTCTATTCTACTCTTGTGTAAACTATTTATTGTCCACACTTCACTTCCATACATGGCTACACTCCATACAAATTCTTTCAGAAACAACTTCGTAACTCTTAAATCTATACTCGACGTTAACATATTTCTCTTCTTCAGAAACGCATCCCTTGCCATTGCCAGTATACATTTAATATCCTCTCTACTTCAACCATCATCAGTTATTTTGCTCCCCAAGTAGCAAAACTCATTTACTACTTTAAGCATCTCATTTCCTAATCTAATTCCCACAGCATCACCCAATTTAATTCAACTACATTCCACTATCCTCATTTTGCTTTTGTTGATTCTCATCTTATATCTTGCTTTCAAGACACTGTTCATTCCATTCAGCTGCTCTTCCAGGTCCTTTGCTGTCTCTGACAGAATTATGTCATCAACGAACCTCAAAGTTTTTATTTCTGCTCCATGGACTTTAATTCCTACTCTGAATTTTTCTTTTGTTTCCTTTACTGCTTGCTAAATATACAGATTGAACATCATCGGGGATGGGCTACAACCCTGTCTCACTCCCTTCCCAACCACTGCTTCCCTTTCACGCCCCTCGTCTCTTATAACTACCATCTGGTTTCTGTACAAATTGTAAATAATCTTTCGCTCCCTGTATTTTACCCCTGCTACCTTCAGAATTTGAAAGAAAGTATCCCAGTTAATATTGTAAGAAGCTTTCTCTAAGTCTACAAATGCTAGAAACGTAGGTTTGCCTTTCCTCAATCTATTTTTTAAGATAAGTCGTAGGATCAGTATTGCCTCACGTGTTCAAACATTTCTACGGAATCCAAACTGATCTTCCCCAAGGTCAGCTTCTACCAGTTTTTCCATTCGTCTGTAAAGAATTAGTGTTAGTATTTTGCAGCCGTGGGTTCTTAAACTGATAGTTCGGTAATTTTCACATCTGTCAACACCTGCTTTCTTTGGGATTGGAATTATTATATTCTTCTTGAAGTCTGAGGGTATTTCGCCAGTCTCATACATCTTATTCACCAGATGGTAGAGTTTTGTCAGGACTGGCTATCCCAAGGCTGTCAGTAGTTCTAATGGAATGTTGTCTACTCCTGGGGCCTTGTTTCAACTCAGGTCTTTCAGTGCTCTGTCAAACTCTTCGCGCAGTATCGTATCTCCCATTTCATCTTCATCTACATTCTCTTCCATTTCCATAATATTGTCCTCAAGTACATCACCCTTGTATATACCCTCTATATACTCCTTCCACCTTTCTGCTTTCCCTTCTTTGCTTAGAACTGTGTTTCCATCTGAGCTCTTGATATTCATGTGAGTGGTTCTCTTTTCTCCAAAGGTCTCTTTAATTTTCCTGTAGGCAGTATCTATCTTACCCCGAGAGATATGTGCCTCTACATCCTTCCACTTGTCCTCTAACCATCCCTGCTTAGCCATTTTGCACTTCCTGTCGATCTCATTTTTGAGACGTTTGTATTCCTTTTTGCCTGATTCATTTACTGCATTTTTATATTTCCTCCTTTCATCAATTGAATTCAATATCTCTTCAGTTAATCAAGGATTTCTACTATCCCTCACCTTTTTACTTACTTGATCCTCTGCTGCCTTCACTACTTCATCCCTCAGAGCTACCCATTCTTCTTCTACTGTACTTCTTTCCCCCATTCTTGTCAATCGTTCCCTAATGCTCTCCCTGAAGCTCTCTACAACCTCTTATTCTTTCACTTTATCCAGGTCCCATCTCCTCAGATTGCCACCTTTTTGCAGTTTCTTCAGTTTTAATTTACAGTTCATAACCAATAGATTGTGGTCAGAGTCCACATCTGCCCCTGGAAATGTCTTACAATTTAAAACCTGGTTCCTGAATCTCTTTCTTACCATTATATAATCTGTCTGATACCTTCCAGTATATCCAGGCTTCATCCATGTATACAACCTTCTTTTATGATTCTTGAACCAAGTGTTAGCTATGATTAAGTTATGCTGTGTACAAAACTCTACCAGGCGGCTTCTTCTTTCATTTCTTAGCCCCAATCCATATTCACCTACTATGTTTCCTTTTCTCCCTTTTCCTACTCTTGAATTCCAGTCACCCATGACTATTAAATTTTGATATCCCTTCATTACCTGAATAATTTCTTTTATCTCATCATACATTTGACGTATGATGTAGAAAACAGCACAAGTTGCAAAATACTGTTCTTTTTATTTAATTCATGAGTGGTTTCAGGCATCAAAACCCATTCTCAAATCATCCAATGGAAGAAAATTGTGTATTCCATGATAACATGCAATGTTAATATTGTACACACTTGTGTCTAAGTCAAGTTTTTCAGTGGAGATATTCCATGTAAAGTAGGACACACTTGCGTTATTTAAAAGTTTAAAATTTGGTACTTTTCTATGTTTTTTGAAAAGGCTGGACTTTTTACCATTTTGCAACAATAGTTTGTGTCCCATTATTGCTTACCCTCATAATTTGTAGCCATTTTTATAACGCCTTATGTTATCGCTTTATGTGATCGCTCTAAGCTTGTTAATACCAGTGCCTAACAATTTTAATTGTATCTTACAGCACTGAGGATGGTCACTAAGTGACCGAAAATCGATTTTGCGGATAATAAAACAAAAAAAAAAAAAACAAAAATATGACCAAGGCTGTTTCTCCTTCCAATTATGTCCATTATCTGGTTGTGGTGCACAGAACACTCCATGGAGTTGCCAATCAATAACTGAATATCCCTACAGGTACAAGCTGTATAGAAGTTGGTTGGCTCAGTTATGATAGAAGAAGGGCAGTGATTTGGCTGGTTGCAGTGGCATTTCCACAGCAGTGGGAGTGAAATTTCGTTTGAGAACTCCATGCAAGGAAGGAGGCCTTCTTGATATCACATGTCCGAAGTCCCTGTGGGGGAGCAAGTGAACCGTTGACCACAAGTGCTACATGACACAGCAGGTGTGGAAGTGAATGACCGACATGGACGTGGTCATTGGAAGACGAGATGGAAAGTTTGGGAGAAACTGCTCTGGCGACTGAATTGAGCATTGTGGCAATTGTGTATAATAAGTGTCCTGCCTGTTGTGGGTGACGATATTATGAGATGACTTATTGCTTCAAATGATGTAGACCTCGAGCAGTGTTGGTAAACAGAACTTGGCAGCCAGAGTACACTGTGGTGTGCAGTGGTGCCATTATATGAGGTTTCTGCCATGGTGATACAGTCATGGTTTGATTAGGTAAATGTGGGCTGATATTAAAAGGTGTACATGAGCGAACGAAAAGAGTTCTAGCACTGTCAATTACATCTGTGCTTCGCAATCTATGTTCGGTGCAAAGACAGGGAGGTGGAGTCAGATGATACATTGTACAGTAACTGATCCACTGACTTTGTAGCCTGACAACAAATATTGATAACACATGAAAATAGCTAGTCACACATTGAAAAGAATATGGGGTCACCAATGTGGGTATTTTCACACATTCGTCTTAGGTACGAAAAGTAACCCAATTATGAGAAACTATGCGAACTTTATTGTCTGAATAAACTGTGTACACTTAGAGTGCAAGCGCACATCACAACAATGTAGCACAGACTAAAGTCATCATAGTGGATTGGTGAACCATCAATAGTCACCACAGGTTAAAGGTGTATTCTTTGAACAACGCATTTCAACACATTTCATCCTTTCCACATTTTGCTCCATCAGCAACTTCATTTGCAATGACTTTCAGAATCAGTTATAGTTCCCTGAATGGTGTCTATGAATATCTGCAAGAGAGACAGTGTTTCCATAGAATATTTTGCCAACAGATGTCATGTACCGTAGAATATGGAGGGGCAAAAATTCATGGGAGATGCTACATTCATCTCGGTAACACTTTTCTGTGGTGTCACTATGACTTTTACATGCCAGTTCCAACAGTCGGGGACATCTATCGACTTAAGGTTGTGTCGAATCTGAGTGTGGTGAGTGTCTCGTGGAACTGTCACCCATCTTATGTTTACATCACTTAGAGGTGGCGGTATCAATGCGGTGAACCTGCAGTCTCAAGATTTCACTTGGGAGTTGGCACCATTATCGTAAATCTTCTTTTATACATTATAGACTGCTGAGATGAAGTTACGGTTTAATTCTATTTCAGGTGTATCAGACTTTTCTAGGCTTAATTTGTAAATTTTGGACAATTACGACTTACTCCTGGGAGATAGCGCTCTTTTATGTACATAACATCAAATGTTGCTGATGCACCATCGAAACCTCTGAAAATAGCCCAACACCCTATACACTGTGGACACTCACATGTTGTTGCTCTGTTTTGTACCTAAACATCGTGAAGATTCAGCTGTCATTACCTTTTTTACCTTATATTTAATTACAACAAATTATACCAACAGTGACGCATTTTCTAGGGACAATCGATATTTGAAGCAGCACTGAAAATATCGTATGTTTTTATCTTTCAGTCCCTCCCCACCTAATACTATCTCGGCCTACGCTGCTATTATTAATTGGCCTGGGTTCCATAGTTAACAAAAAACATTAAAACTATGAAGCAAAATAACAATAAGAATAAAAATAAACAACGTCGCGTTTAGTACTATTTGCACTTGTGTGGATGAATCTATTCGCTGTCACTCACTTCAGTGTAATCATCTGATATAGCTGGGAACTTATCAACTTCATCTACATCCGTCAGTGGGTAAAGACGAGCAGTGTCCTTTCTTTCACTCATACACTTACGCAGCTGGAATGTAGTGCAGCAGTTACCAGACCATTTGACGCAACGTGACGCCAGGAGAGTTCCATTCATTGTAGATGTAGACAACAGGTTTCTTAACAAGGTTTTCATTCTGTCTTGCTGAAAACAAACATTTAAAAAGTAAATTTATTTTAAAGAATAATACTCTAAATCTTAAATTTGGGATGTCTCATCGCTCACTGTTCCTCATTATTTAAATGATTTCAGTAGTTGCTGATAAGATAGTGAAGGAGATATCAAGGTGGTAAGGTAATGACCACGGTTCTCTCATGTAATCATGAATACTTTTATTACATGACAAACGTACAGGTCGAAGACTAGGCGGGAATTGAGATCCCGGAAGTATACAAACAAAGATCAACTTGAAGTCATTCTACACTTATGATGAACTGGTCTATCGATCTATGGATCGACACCACATAGCCCCCCCCCCCTGCAGTACGGAGTACATACACGAAGGTGGGGAGGTGGGGGGGGTTTGGCGAGAGTTTAAGTGGGTTACAGTGAGTTCCTCCACGTCTAATGGCACGGGCCGTGTGGGAGGAGAGTGTGGAGCAAATCCTGGAATGCTGATGCTGAAGTCTTGAAGCGAAGTCGGCAGTCGTAGTCATTGCCAGGTGCGGGAACACTGGTGTGGAAGGGTGTCGTTAGCAGGGAACCTAATGATCACCTTTCCACTTCGCCTAACGTAAGCACTTAGGTTGCCACATGTAGCACTTCGAGAGATTTTGAAACGCTTCACTACACGTTGTGACACAGCACCTAACGAGTCACATGCAAGCAGCACTAATGCGGTATCACCATTAACGACGACAGATAAATCACAAATGTCATTAGGATGAACATGGGTAGAGAGCGCGTAAGTGGCGCCTGCTAACGGAGAGGTACGCTGAGCCAGTGGGGTGGGGAAACCATAGCACGGTGAGGGCAGAGTGCTGTGAGTAGAGGGGTGAGTGTCAGACGGTGAGGCCTGAGTGGGTGTGGCAGAAACCTGCGGGCTGCCCCGGTTAGAAGAGCAGCGCGGTGTGCTGTTGCACAAAGATGGAACTGTTATATTAGAGTCCTGGGAGCTGGGGCCTCTGCTATGGGAGCCGGGAGGAGGAAAACTCCGGAATGAGTATGGGCTCGTTGACGGGGCTGGTGTAGGCGTGAGTTTACTCGAATCATGAGCAGAGGAAGAAGGTCGAGGGTGACCAGAGAGCGTGGTCTCTTCAACGGTGGGTGAGGTAGGGGAAAACTCGACCCGAGCTGGTTTAACCCTGTTGAGGGAGACAGTAGTTACTGAGCCCTTAATTACGATATCCATTGTGTTACTGATTCTTTTGACAACTCTGTATGGGCCTACGTAAGGGGGCTTTTACAGTGTTGTCACGAAGGAACACAAATTCGCAAGTGTCAAGCACCTCGCCCGTTCTACCAAGGATGGCAGTTCGGATGGTTTGGTGACTGGAGTAGGAGCAACAAGTTTGCCTAGCAGTGTAAGGGACTAGCCGTAGACGAACTTCGCCACTGAGCCTTTAAGGTCTTCCTTGAAAGTGGTCTGCAAACCGAGTGAGACGAATGGCAGGGCTTCTGTCCAGAGGAGGCCGTGGCAACGTAGGGCCTTCTTAAGCATCCTATGCCAACGTTCCACGAGGCCGTTGCTTTGGGGGTGGTATGCTGTTGAATGAATTTTCTTGATGCCATCAGCTTACATAGTTCAGAAAACAAGGCAGACTCAAATTGACGGCCTTGGTTGTTCGTCAAGTAAACAGGATAGCCAAAGCGTGAAATCCAAGTGTCTATGAAGGATTGTGCCACTGATTCGGATGTAATATTGGGTAGCGGGGCAGCTTCCACCCAACGAGAGGTTCTGTCTATAATAGATAGCACTTATCTGTAACCCTCCAACGGGGTGAGGGGGCCCACCAATTCCATGTGAACGTGCTGGAAGCGACTGGGAGGAGCAGTGAAGCTGCCTAGTGGAGGCGATGTGTGCTGCAAAACTTTATTTTGTTGACACGGAATGCAGGCATGGGCCCAGGTTTGGCAGTCGTGACGCATGTCGCACCAGACGAAGCGCTCTGAAATAAGTGTGGTAGAGGCTCCCACACCTGGATGAGCTAGGTTGTGTAATTTGTTGAACACTTGTGTCTGCAGAGTTTTGGGTATGAAGGGATGCAGCGTACCAGTTGATTCGTCACACCAAACATCGCCTATGACACCAGGAAAGGTGGATCGCACAGGTTTGAGTGACGAGCTGTGATCGGAAATAAGGTCCATAGTGTCCGTGTCGGCAGACTGCAGCTGAGGCAAGTTGGAGAGGTCTATCAGAGTTGTGTGGGAGTGCCGACACGAGGCAAAAAATCTACGACCACATTATCTGCACCCTTGATGTGTCGTATATCAGAGGTAAATTGCAATATTGAGTCCAAATGACGGAAGCGTGTAGGTGGAGGGTTAGTTGGGGGGGGGGGGGGTTCTTTGCAGCAGAAACCAACGGTTTATGGTCGGTTAAAATGTAGAAGTCCCTTCCCTCAACCTCGACGCGAAAGTGTTTCACAGCCTCGTAAACTGACAAGAGCTCCCTTTCAAAGGCTGAGTACTTTTTTTGAGTGCTGTTGAGTTTCTTAGAAAAGAACTGCAAAGGAGAGGTAGTATCTCTGACGGTTTGGCTGAGGTCAGCACCTACTAAGGTAGCACTGGCATCCGTGGTAATGAAAACTGTAGCTTCCGGATGTGGGTGGGCAACAGTCACTGCGTTTGCTAGTAGGCGCTTCAGTTTGTCAAAAGCTTGTTCCATGGCAGGGGACTGGGCGGATACCGGTCGTATGTTTGCCAGCAAGGGAGTCTGATAGGGGAGCCTGAACCTCGACTGCAGCAGGCAAGTGCTTCCTATAATAGTTAACTGTTCCGATGAACCTGCGCAGCTCCTTAAACGAGTGAGAGCGTGGCACATCCAAAACAGGTTTCATTTTATCCTCGGGAGGAGTGAGGCCCTTAGCCAACACGTTGTAGCCTAAGAATCTTACCAAAGTCTGGTGCAACTGGAGCTTCTAATTATTCAGTTCAACACCGGCAGCGGTAAGAGTGTCTTTAACAATCTACAAATGTTCCTTGTTCTTTTGCAAAGTAGGACTGAAAATAAGAATGTCGTCCAAGTAAACGAAACAAAAATCCAGATGCAACAACACCTTGTTTATGAATCTCTGCCAAGTTTGTGCAGCGTTGCCAAAGGGCATGAACCGGTACTGGAAAAGGCCGAAAGGTGTTGTAACAGCTGTCTTTTCAATATCCTCGGGTGCCATCGGAATTTATGATAGGCCCTCCTACAGTCCACTACCGAGAAATATTTGGCGCCTGCAAGAGCATGGTTAAAATCCGCAACGTTAGGAACCGGGTACTTGTCTATGATAGTATGAGAGTTCAACTTAGTATAGTTGCCAACCATACGCCAGGTGCCGTCGCTTTTTGTGACAAAGTGGATAGGCGAGGCTCAGCATCCGACAGATGGTTCGATGACACCGGCTGTTAAGAGATCGTCTATTTGTTTGCGAGCCACTTTCATGAGTACTGGCTTGAGACGGCGTCGTCGGCAAGAGACAGGCGACCGTCTTGCAAGTGAAGTTTGTGGACGGTGACGTCTGTAACCACGGAAACGCGCGACGCGGTACACGAAGCGACTGTCAGTGGTATAGTGTGCGCGGCGGCCGCTGGGCTGGGTTGTGGCACAGACAGCGAAAGTTTACACAAGTGCCAACTGTTCGATGGCTGGGAGTGACGAACAAGTGAGCTACTCGAAACAAGGTTGGTACACAGTTTATTAGTAACCGAAGGCGCCGCTGTCGAGCTTGGTGGCGGTAGCGGGCGCGAATGAACAGCTGATGGCTGTAAATCAAAAGCATTAACCTGTGCCTGGGAAGTTAGCTGCCCAAGCGAGGAGGGGGATGAATGTGCGCTCGAATTAACACAGTTAGAGCTGGCAGGAGCGCGGACACTGCACGGTTTATGTGGCACACGGTCACAAATGCACTCGGGCGCGAGAACACTGTAGTGGCACCGACTAACCTTGTGTGTTGCTGAGCCGTCGCCTGCTGCAAGCTGCTGCCGTGCCGAAGATAACTCGTTATTTAAGTCATTAAGGCGACGGCGTTGCTCAAGTTGTTCCAAGCGCAGGCGTGTAGACTCGACACGCTCCGTGAGCCACTTATTGGTCCATGACAAGAGCTCGTAGGAGAGGTTATTACACTTCCTAGCCAGGTGGACCTGTTTAGCAGTACTATTGACACTCAACGAAGCACATGGGATGTGTTCCTGCGTAGGGTGGTAGAACACTGTATTCTTGACGAGGTCAGGCCACAGTTTGTGGTGTCGTAGAAAGTCGATGCCCAAAATGGGATCGTCGATGTCAGCCACCAGGAAGGACCACTTCAGGTTGCACTCAGGCGAGAGGGACACTGCATATGAAGTAGAACCTAAGCATGACAAACTAGATGAGTTTACAGCACATAGGACAGTTTTGTGTAGTCTGATGTTTTCGGTAGCAAGACAAGATGGAAGTAGGGAAACATCTGCGCCCGTGTCGATGAGAAAGTTTGTTCCAGAGTCACGGACGTAGACTCGTCCCTTCGAAGCATTAGTGTTGGACACAAAATGGAGCATTGGACGGCGCCTGTTGTTTACGTCGCAGGAGGTGGTGCCGCTGTCTACCTGCGGTTGAAGTTTAGGTAGGAGCACCGTGTTTTACAATTGCGTGCCTGTTCCCCGAATTTTGCATTGGAACAAACAGTATTTATGGGCGGACGTCTGCTCCTGCGAGTGGTCAGACGGCGGCAGCCCAGAATCTTTTGCGGAGTCAGATGTACTGTTGTTGTGCGGACGTGAAGGTGCTGGTAGTGCGGCGAGCTTGACAGACTTAGGTTTAGTGGGGCATCCACATTGGGGCCCTGGTTGTGGTTGGAAACTGGTGTAGCTGCCGGACTGCTGGGCACGGCGTTCACGTAGTAGAGCTCACGTAGAAAGCTCGGTCGGCGGCGCGCAAGCGTTCGCTATTTGGTCATCTTCATAGGTGGAGATGGCAGTTCGGACAGACAGAGGCAGCTTTTCCATCCAAATTTCGGTTTGCGTGACGTCTGGCATGTCGCATTCACCGACGAGTTGTCGAAGGCATCGCCACAGCTGGGACGGAGATCTGTCGCTCAGACGTTCTTCATAGACGAGCTGTCGAACGTTTTCTTTTCTTATCTTGGAGACACGTTCCAGTATTGCTTGTTTAACTGTAGCGTACTTCTCGTTCGGAGGAGGTGACTTAACCAGCTCATAAATTAAGTTGACACGGTCGTGGAGATGGTTCATAAGGCATGTGAACGGGCGTTGTCATCAAATGCACAGACACTGAAAGTTTGCTCTATCAGGTTGAACCAGAATTCCGAGTGAGCAGGTTTGAATGCCAGAAGTTTCGGTAGATTCGACGAACTGGCGGTCGAAGAATGCGGGCAGCCGCTCGCGGACGCATGAGTAGGCAAGTCAAAGTTAACTCTGCGTCGTGAGGGTGGTAGAGAGGAAGCAGACGTGCCAGCTGTGTTCATAGTAGCTGGAGGGGAAGCGAACTCCGTTAGCAGGAAGCCCGGCATGGAGCAAAGCGGGACCGGTTGTTGCGGCGGAAGGTCAAAGTGGTCACGGCGGTTGTTCAACAGGTTATTATGCAATTGGTCCTCCACATCTGCAGCGAAATTGTCCATCTCAGAGTCACTGATGAGCTTGGTGGAACCTGACACCCTCAAATTACCGCACTGATGAACACTCGGAGTAACAGGCTGGCGAATGTCACTCATGTAGTGTGCAACCTGCGCGGAGTGATACACACGTGGAGCATGCACATTATAAAAGGCGTCCTGTTGTGGCACATTATGAAAACTATGCTTCCTACTATTTACAGTACTTGCATTAAAGTTCGTTGTCAGTGTGTAGTAGTTTCTTGTACTGCTGTGCAGCGAAAACTGAAGCACTTAAGGGCTAACAAAGCTGGAGTCGGAGACCGCTGGCGTCATGTTCAAAACAACTGCAGCTGACGAGGTCCCTGGGTTCTCGAGGCTATAGGACTGCGGAAATTCACGTCGGGCACCGACTACAGCTGGCGTTCTTGAATTTAGTTGCTGTTGCTGGTGAAAACCAGGTGGCGGCGGCGTGTTGTAGAAGGCCATTGTGTAACGGACAAAGGTCCACGCGGAACGGGGAAGCCGGCGCGGTAGTCACTTTGTACTCTGTTTGACGGATTATTCGAACTTCGGGGTTACCACTGAAGGAGATATCAAGATGGTAAGGCAATGACCACGGTTCTCTCTTCTAATCATCAATACTTTTATTACACGACAGGTCGAAGACTAGGCGGGAACTGAGGTCCTGGAAGTATACAAACAAAGATCAATTCGAAGACTTAATACACATACGATGTTCTGGCCTATCAATCTGTGGATCGACGCCACAATGGTAACAGTAACAACCAAAGTATACTGTGGCCATAACGATTTTTTATCTTACCAGAATACTCGCTTGCATTCTGCTGTGAAATGGGTAAGTGATTGTACTGCCAAGGCGAATTCCGATAAATCACCATACAAATGCACACTGTCATCGGATGAGATTTGTCCAGCATGTACATTGTCCTTTAATTGGGCATGTATGTGTAATATAAAGCATGGCATAGCCTATTAAAAAAAATGGTTCAAATAGCTCTGAGCACTATGGGACTCAACTGCTGAGGTCATTAGTCCCCTAGAACTTAGAACTAGTTAAACCTAACTAACCTACAGACATCACAAACATCCACGCCGAAGGCAGGATTCGAACCTGCGACCGTAGTGGTCTTCCAGTTCCAGACTGCAGCGCCTTTAACCGCACGGCCACTTCGGCCGGCCATAGCCTATTCCCTTCATACATGGATTCAAACGTAAATTAAAAGTTCATACAGAACACATTATTATGAAAGCTTGCCAAAATCTGTCAGTTTCAGATTCTGAAGAAACATCTGCTTGAAGCTAATCAAAGGGCAAAGAGTGCCATTCATCATCCACTTTCTGCGTTTCTGGTGCTTTAACAGATAGTACAATATCTACTAGCATTTTTAAAGTAGGTGTAACTTCTCTCTCTGTATAAGACAAGGCTCCTTTTGGAGATAATACAGATAAATGTTCTAGCAAAGGTTTATTAAATTTAAATCGCATCTGTATTTCTTTACATCCTAAAGGAAGAAGCTGGGGCGTCTCTCAGTAAACATCCTTATAAGATGAAACAGGGCCAAAACATCCTTCGACTTCATTGCTTCTAGAAGATGTCCAACTAAATACATGCTGTTAATTACTCAAAAATTGATCTCATCCGCAGCCTCTACAGGATCTACAATAATTGTATCCAGAGACTTTCCGTGGCACAGTCCTGTTTCATAAAGGTTAGCAAAATGTCTTTAAAAGGTTTTTCAATTTCTTTTCTTTAAGTTTAGCACTAGAACTTCTGAAGATTGGAAGTAAGCATTTATAGTATTAGAAATTGGAAATACGCTTTAATAAATGGATCACAGATCAATTATCGGATCTCTTTGGACTTGTTAACTTACTATGGCTCACTGATCAACAAAAGATAAAATTAATGCATGCCACTGCTCCAACATTCGTTCAACAACCGAAAGAAGTGAAAGCCAATGAGTCTGTGCTGGATGTAGTATTTTATGTACTTTAAGCTGTATATGTTTTTGAAACAGAGCTAGCTGAAATTGCCGTTTGCAACTTAGTTTTAATTAATTATGTACATGTCTTGCAAGTTCCTCACAACAGTAATGAAGTGCCTTACAACCATTATTAATGCACAAATGAATTGAATGACAAATGGTTTTTTTAAATATGATTCCAGGAGGAAAGTCTTTTGGTTGACTGGATACAGAATTGTACTTCCCTTCTATAGCATTTGTACCATCTGAACCAAAACCAATGACGTTTTCTAATGGAATGTTATGTTGTACTAAGGCTTGAGTGGGTTTCTCATACAATTTAGCCCCAGTTGCCACGTTATATACACTGTCGTTATTTCGATCAAATTGAAGTGTGTTATATATATTGAGCCTTCCATCGTGTCATAGTAGCACAGTGTAAGCAGAACTAGCTGAAGCAATATTGGCACTTCCTTCTGTCAAAATGGAGAATTTTACTTCTTGAAGTTTGGGAATAAGATCATTTTTATGTTTCATAAGAACATTTGTGCTACCAATATCTTAGGATCAGGGACCAAATTTTTTAACATACGTGTCACATGGTCAGTTGCATTAAAAGGGATATCGCTAGCTACTACGAAGGAGGTAGTCTTAAGCTGGGATTCCATAGTCTGCTTGTCGAGAATTGTTGTGCATTTAGACATTTGCAAAAATTTCGTATTATTTTCTATGATACCCAGTGGCGGCTGTTGTGTAAGAGCGCAAGAGCATATGAACACCCTAACTTCCGACACGTTGCTGGTTTATTGGTTATTTTACTTTGAATTCTGTTAGACGTAATGTTGATGCAGCAATCTGAAATACACTGCACTAAATCTAATTCTCTATATTACACTGCTACTCCTACAGACTCAGGACCGCCAGCACGCCTTTTGTTGTGCATGACGTAATTGTCTTATCGGGCTTAATACTTACGGATTTGATAAACGGTGAGCACTGTTAATTGCTTACACAGATAGCCCTTACCACTCAGCTACAAGTATACGTCAATGCCATCAGATGGTGGCACACTGCAGCAGACTCCTATCCCCCTTCGCGTGGCATAAATCCCGCTTGACGTTACATGGTCCTCAGACATGCCAATTCACTCACTATACAACAAATCAGATCAGACATCAGTACATGTTACAGTCATTCTGATAGAAAAACCTATTTTGTGGGATTCTGAATGAGATAATATATTACATTTTAAAGTTTATCATACAGTAATTCATTTGAAAGGCTAAGAAGCATAAAACTTATCAAAGACGATTGTAAGACTGTCGCATGTACTTGTGTTTCTTACATCTGTTGATCTTATGGTAGGGCAGGTTTATAGGCCCATATTGTATGTATGAACATTCACGAAAGGCTGTCTCACTGGTTTCTCTGATATTCACTTAAATGTGGGATCGATAACGGTGTGCATTTTTCGCTTATGGTTCTCAGCGCCTCATTTGTATTCTAGTCTGATGGCCATGTTGGTAGACAGTACTACTTGAATTAAATCATTTCCACAAACATCAGTTTGTGTTTGAAGTTGGTTGTTTACTGTGCACGAATCGGCTTTCGTATGCAGTGTCAACATGAACTCTGTTGAACCCGTTTTAAGGGCTAACAGAAAAGAAAATTACCAGGAAAATTTAACCGCAAAGGAACGATGACCTCCCAGACCAGATTCATTTACTGAAAAAGTGACAAAATCAAATAAGCGAGACTGCAAGCAACATTTAAAAAAGAAGTGTATAACAAGTGTTAAGTTGTTGTGTAGGTGCAACGCAAGAATGTCTGGTTTTCAGCCCAGCAGTTAATTCGTTAACCAATGCATGTGTTATGTAATTTGTAGTATTGTCCAAAAAAAAAGCACGAAAACTCTGCTTACATAGAAAGGCAGAATGGAGAGTAGTGACAACTTAAACATTATTTCGTTCTTGGCCTAAACTGTACAAAACAACTAAATTCCAAAAACGAGTTTTCTTTTTTTTAAGCTAGTTATTATTATTAGCTTCTTTCCTTTCTCAGACGTTATGTCTAGTTAAAAATGGAATGTGATGCAGACCTTGATTAAGCATGACTTCCTTTTAACTGTATGGTATAAGTTACATCGCATTTAGGAACTTTCGGATAATTGAACATTTATCAATAATTACCGATTTCTGTAGTTCTATATATACGTTTAGATGTAGCTGTATTGCGTTGATGTACTGGTGGGTATTGTGTGGTATGACTCCTGTAGTTGATAGTATAATTGGTATAATGTCAGCTTTATCATGATGCCACATGTCCGTGACTTCCTCAGACAGTTGGATGTATTTTTCAATTTTTTCTCCTGTTTTCTTCTGTATATTTGTTCTATTGGGTACGGATATTTCAATTAGTTGTGTTAATTTCTTCTTTTTATTGGTGAGTATGATGTCAGGTTTGTTATGTAGTGTTGTTTTATCTGTTATAATGGTTCTGTTCCAGTATAATTTGTATTCATCATTCTCCAGTACATTTTGTGGTACATAATTGTATGTGGGAACACGTTGTTTTATTAGTTTATGTTGTAAGGCAAGCTGTTGATGTATTATTATTGCTACATTGTCATGTCTTCTGGTGTATTCTGTATTTGCTAGTATTGTACATCTGTTTGTGATGTGATCTACTGTTTCTATTTGTTGTTTGCAAAGTCTGCATTTATCTGTTGTGGTATTGGGATGTTTAATTATATGCTTGCTGTAATATTTGATGTTTATTGTTTGATCCTGTATTGCCATCATGAATCCTTCCGTCTCACTGTATATTTTGCCTTTTCTTAGCGATGTGTTGGATGCGTCTTGATCGATGTGTGGTTATGTTAGATGATACGGGTGCTTGCCATGTAGTGTTTTCTTTCTCTAATGTACTTTCTTCTTATCTGTTGATGTTATGTGATATAAAGGGTTGTAGAAGTGGTTATGAAATTGCAATGGTGTAACCGATGTATTTATGTGAGTGATTGCTTTTTGTATTTTACTAGTTTCTGCTCGTTCTATAAAGAATTTTCTTAAATTGTCTACCTGTCCATATTGTAGGTTTTTTATGTCGATAAATCCCCTTCCTCCTTCCTTTCTGCTTAACGTGAATCTTTCTGTTGCTGAATGTATGTGATGTATTCTATATTTGTGGCATTGTGATCGTATAAGTGTACTGAGTGCTTCTAGGTCTGTGTTACTCCATTTCACTACTCCAAATGAGTAGGTCAATATTGGTATAGCATAAGTATTTATAGCTTTTGTCTTGTTTCTTGCTGTCGATTCTGTTTTCAGTATTTTTGTTAGTCTTTGTCTATACTTTTCTTTTAGTTCTTCTTTAATATTTGTATTATCTATTCCTATTTTTTGTCTGTATCTTAGATATTTATAGGCATCTGTTTTTTTCCATCGCTTCTATGCAGTCGCTGTGGTTATCCAATATGTAATCTTCTTGTTTAGTGTGTTTTCCCCTGACTATGCTATTTTTCTTACATTTGTCTGTTCCAAAAGCCATATTTATATCATTGCTGAATACTTCTGTTATCTTTAGTAATTGGTTGAGTTGTTGATTTGTTGCTGCCAGTAGTTTTAGATCATCCATGTATAGCAAATGTGTGATATTGTGTTGGTATGTTCCAGTAATATTATATGCATAATTTGTATTATTTAGCATGTTGGATAGTGGGGTCAGAGCAAGGCAGAACCAGAAAGGACTTAATGAGTCTCCTTGGTATATTCCACGCTTAATCTGTATTGGCTGTGATGTGATATTATTTGAATTTGTTTGGATATTAAGTGTGGTTTTCCAATTTTTCGTTACTATGTTTAGAAACTGTATCAATTTAGGATCTACTTTGTATATTTCGAATATTTGTAGTAACCATGAGTGGGGTACACTATCAAAAGCTTTTTGGTAATCAATGTATGCGTAGTGTAGCAACCTTTGTTTAGTTTTAGCTTGATATGTCACCTCTGCATCTATTATCAGTTGCTCTTTACATCCTCGTACTCCTTTGCAGCAGCCTTTTTGTTCTTCATTTATAATTTATTCTGTGTTGTGTGTGTCATTAATTTCTGTGTAATGACTGAAGTTAATATTTTGTATATTGTTGGTAGGCATGTTATGGGGCGATATTTTGCTGGGTTTGCTGTGTCTGCTTGATCAGATAAGTTATTCCTTCTGTAAGCGTATCAGGGACTGTGTATGTGTCTGCAATGTAACTGTTAAATAATTTAGTTAGATGTGAATGTGTTGAGGTGAACTTCTTTAGCCAGAAATTTGCTATTTTGTCTTTTCCAGGGGCTTTCCAATTGTGCGTTTATTATTGATATTATTATTATTATTATTATTACTGATTTTATTATTATTGGCAGTCGCTGTAGTTGTATTAATATGTTGATAAACACAACTGTTACCCAGCAGATGCTATTAATTTCACACTCTCATATTTATTTGGATCTAAAAATTTGTGAACACCCAGGAGGTATAGCCTACTCATGACCTGCCACTTGTGATACCACTCATTTTATTAAAGTGGTTTTTTGATTGCCCATGGTTCTTTAATGCAGTTAGATTAGCTACTATAGAATCAGTAAAGTGCTTGTATCTTGTCTTATAGCAATTATTAGGGTCCTTTGCTATCCACTGAACGAAGTGCTGGATATTCTCCCAAGCAGTGCGATATTGTTGAAGCCTGTGCCGAGGTGTCTCACTTTTTGGGAACTCACCTCTTCGCACTGTCTTAGCCTTTGCTATAGAAACGCCGCACGTCTCTTCATCACTACTTGACATTAAACTTGATTAATAAATTACATAAATTAACACGAAATGTTAATATTGCATGTGGTTTTACAAGGCATGTTACGCACAGACCTACAGCACGAACAATTGAGAATTATTATTAAACAGCTCGTAGCTCGGCCGCCGGTATAATCACGTGTATGAGAAATCATACCATACAGGGACACCTAGCACAAATCCATTGTTCGTTAAATATTTACCTACTAAGCTGAACTGTAATGTTCACGGTGACTTAAAACGAACTTTACTGCACAATAAGTTCCCTGCAAGGCCCATGTATCGGAAGACAATCTTACATTCAGCTAAATAACCTTAACGTGATTATAGTTCATCGCTGGGCGTGTGCTTCATAATCGTTTGATGATAACGTAATAATACATGCAGAATTTATTTGTTTACCACAGGTGTCTTGATCAGGAAGTAAAACTCCCAAAACTATATTTTCGTGTATGATCCTTCAGTTAGGATCATAAATCATACAGGATTTGAAATTGTGAGTGAGATCTTCATCATACTACTAACAACTTTGACTCGATACGACCACGAAAGTTGATAGACGTCGCCGACGGTCAAAAGTGGACGGGTTGACGTCATAGTGACGGAACCATGGAGGTAAAAATAAAAGGAGTTGTCATGACGTCACAAACTTGAAGCCGACCCAAGAGAAGGTCCGCCATGTTAGCTACCCCAAAACATTCGCCTCTGGTGGTTTGATTCCATTTAGTCATGAAGTGTTTTGATAAAAAATGCCGGCTTGCGTCGCTCACGGGTGTACTAATCGTTCTGATTGTAGTCTAAAGTTTAAACAAATCACATTTCATTCGTAAGTGGACTTATTTAAGCGCTATTTTCTTATATATACTTGAAATTCTGATGCACTGTAAAGTTTTACAGTATGGTTTTATTTCTGTGATTTAACTTTAGATTTCCTATCAATCCAAGGCGAAGAGCTGTCTGGAAGTGAGCATTACACTTGGTTTTCACTGTGTGGTTATTCTGAAGTAACTGAAAAGTCCTGGCAAGAAATATCCTGGAAATGGGGACTAATGTTTTAAAGTGCAATAATTTAATATAAAACTAATGTAACTACATGTAGTTAATTAAATCTTCAGTAAAATGTGTGGAACACCTGTTACAGCGGTTAAATTATAAGTACTTAAATGGTTACATATTTGTTAAAGCAAAGTTCCCTATCGAAGTCCAGGCTTAGATCATTACATTAATCACTGTGTTGTCGTATTACCCTGTAAATTTCTGTTCTTTGCCACACTGAATGTCATTTGGTAGGTACAATTTAAAAAGAAAGCAGATGTGGAAATTGCAATGGGCCTGACAATCTTAAATTCAGTTCTGTTCCTTCGTAATTTAACGTATTTTTCACTTTGTTGACATGACAGCTGGCTTGTTTATATCATCCCTGCATACATCTATGGGACACCAAAAGGAAATAAGGTAAGTTTCTTGCAAACGTGAACATTTAAAATTTGCATTTGACTTGAAAATGCAACGAATACAAATCGGTGCCTCTAAACTATCAATCATTGTTTTTGGAGTTCTGGCTTTATCAATTATAGACACAAACACAATGAAAGTGAATAGAAATGGATTACAAAAGCACGCTTTTCATAGCACATACGTCTCTTCTCGGTTATTCTAAGTGTATAAACAAAAAGGAATTACAGTACTGAGGCAAGAAGCGTAATATTTTTACGTATTACTGCATCGAATACGCATTTAAGACCAGAAAAACGTTTGAAGTTGCGTTCCTTATGCTGTGTTGTTCACTAAAACCGAGTAACATTTACTATGTAAAACAAATATCACGTGCACACAACATAAATAACGAACAAGAAGCAATTGTAAACACTCGTCTGCTAATGCTTTGGGGGATCCAAGATGGCGGCAGGTCCCGCCCACTGGCTTCAAAACAACGTACAGCTGAAGTCTGTAGCGCCATCTCCCCTTATTCTACCTCCATGGACGGAACGGAGAAGTGTTACCGAGGTGAATCTACCGTCTCCCGAGATCCGCATGGGGCAAAGATGTTATTGCATTTATAAAAGCGCGCCATTGCTCACGAAAACGGCAGAGTCAAGTACATTTGTCAGTATTCGCCAGCTTACTTGTCAGTGTGAAAATACGGATTATTATGATATCTATAAACTTGTATAACTATATAGAAAGTTACAGTGTGATAGCAGTTCATTTCTACCGGTGTCTTCCGGAATGTGTAATGGAAATGAACTTTGGATTTGGGGCAAACGTTAGTTACATTAAGGTAGCAACAGTCTGTTTTGGACCACGTGACACCATCATCATTCCTGCATTTGGGAAATACTTCGTTAAGCGCAAAATCGTATCTGACATGAATTTCATTTTCTCTATGCATTTTAGAACTGCAAATGGAAGAATCTCAGGCTAAAACTATTAACAGAGGCACTTATAAATGAAGTACGACTTATGAAGAAGAACTGCATGTGTGAAGGAAACTGGTCACACACGTGGTCGTGACGCGAACCCACAATTCGGAAGCGACTGATTTTTGACCGAATTGTGTAATTTCTAGGGCGTATTCACGCTGTGGGAAGAGCAGAAAATGGTCAAGCACTGCAGATACCGAGATTCTAGGTTTTGTGGGCTGACTTTAAAATCTTTACATTTCCTTGACTTTAAGTAGGCATAGATCAATAGAAAAATAAAACTGACTGGAAGGAATTGGGTAAGAGAGTTCATGAAGAGAAAAAATCTGTCCCTGAGAACTCTAAGGATAATGGGTTTGAATAGAAAGAAAGTAGCTCTGCATTTCCTAACTTTAATAGAAGTGATTAGAAAGACTGATTTTCCACCGAATTGGATTCTAATATGGATGAAATAGGTGTTCAGATAGTCGCAAAGAGTATGCTTATATATATGTTGCTCCTGTAGACAACAGAGAGGTGTCAAAAATGTTTCAGCTGACCAAGGTAACACAGTGACTGTTGCACGCCGTATGAATGTTGCAAGGACATTGTCCACCATTTTTCATATTTGCACAGAAAAGACAGAATCCAATTCTGATTAAAGGTGCCCCAACAGGATCCGGTATGGCTGTGAATGTTTCAGGTTACGTGAACTCTGATATAGTTCTTGTGTATCTGGAGCACTTCAGGAAGCACACCAAGACAGCCCAACCTTGCTGATGTTAGATAACCATATATCAAACATTCCCCTACAAGCAATCGCCTGGATAAAATGTAACAACATTCACATGCTCTGTCTGCCACCACATAGCAATTACAAACTACATCATATTGGCCGGAATTTCCTCACACCTTTTAAGTGTAATTATGATGCCTTGTGTGATCACTCGGCAGTGTCACACGCTGGTTAGGTACGTACTTCATGTTGCTGGCCTGGCAAATCAAGCTTTTCGGAACTCTGCAACTGCGAGGAAGACCACTGAGTGGTCCAGAGTGATAAATTTTCCCACTTGATGCCAATATCTTCACCGAAGAAGATTTCTTGCCAGCTGAAGTGACAAACCAAGAGAAAGTGGATGCAGCTGGTATGAACGTTCCTGACGTACAGCGACTCATTGTACTTGAAGATGGGCTGAGGCTTAATGATAACGATACTCTCCATGTAGACACAGGTGGACCTTCCGTTACAGATATTAATCATCATGAACCAACTATAGAAATCTCTGAAACTGCCTCTTAGTCTTGCAGTGACCAATTTGATCATTCTCTAGCTAAGCGTTCAAACTATATTCAAGAACCTACAACTGCAGTTTTACCATGGAACGTCATTTCAGTTCCAAAACTTACATTTAAAAGGAAACGTACTGGCAGGAGTCTCAGTACATCTCTCCCGACATCCACATCAAATAAAGACATAATGGATACAGAGGCAAAAAAAAAAAAAAAAAGAAATCGACAAGAGGAAAAGCGTAGGAAGAAGGCAAAGAGATGGATTTTCTGACCAAATGTGTGACCCTGAAAAGGGCTGGAGTGCTCTACTGAATCGAATTCCAGAATGTTACTTGTTGAAAGCAGTGAATATGCTCAAAACTTGTTCAGAGACGAAATAGACAGTTACAGGGCACACAGACCTCCTGGTTGGTGACTTCGCTGTGGTTAAAGTGAATAGAAACACATTTCGTCTCTACATCACTAAGGCGACAGATCGTCTGGATGATGGATATTTGGGTATACATCACAAGAGAACTCCCCAGATAAAGTGATTACCAGCAACAAATTAAGAATCTTCCTTCAGTACGGAAGACATTGTGCAGAAGTTATCAAACCCAGTTCAAAGCAGTTGTGAATGTTTTCAAGATGAGATTACTTTTTACAGTGACCTGAGAGAACTCAGACAGTCCTTATGTTAACGTAAAAATGATGTTGTTTGTGATTATGCTTTATTTCTTCGATTCAATACTCAGTAATACGAATTTACAGGGTTTTAAATCAGTTTCTGCACTGTTTGGCAAATGTCCACACCACTGATTTTTGCATCATCTCGTGAGACAAACATCTTCAGTGACTGTTAGTCAGAAAAAATTGTCTTGTCCTTCTCCTCTAAGTGCACCACTTCTGTGAAAGTTCTTAATTTACATTTGATGTACAGGCTTCATACCGTATCCCTTTACATTTAAATAACAAGGATGTTCGTCTGAGAAAAAAACTTCAAAAGTAAAAAATGCGAATCTTTGCCCCTGCATACCCAATCATATACAAATTATGGGCAAACTATGGACAAAATCTCGGTAATACGCACTGCTGGATATTTTAAAATCCATTCTGGCCAAGAGAAGTGAATAAAAAACTAATTGGTCCTGCAGTGTGAGGTGAAGGCTTTTCAGGACCCTTGTATTGGTCGCTGTTTATTTGATGGCCCCTAAATAGCCACAAGTATCTACAGGTCGTAACAGATATATAGCTGTCACCGTTATTGAAAGACATTTTACTGTGCACAAGGTAATCTGTGTGGTACTAATAGAAATGGCGTCCTGTCCACACAGATAATTACAGACCTTAGCTGAAAATGTGGAGATCCTAGGATTGGTCGTTCAGGAAACACAGCATAGCGTGCAACGCTCAGCGGGCTTAACATCTGTGGCCTTTTACTCTGAAGGGTAAATTTAAAAAAACAAGTCTACCGGTACAAGGAAACAACAGACTCTAAAATCCATGAAATACAGTATAAAAAGGACCTGTGCTGTGAAGAGTCCAGATAAAATTCATTGTGCAGTATAGTCTGTTCCGAATCACGTTGTAGCCCATCTGTCAAAGCTGAAAGTCAATATTTTGAGCACTTGATACGATGGTTATAATAATAAGCACATAAACCATATATTGTGACTGGCAAAGGGTGTGTTAGGACAAACGTTTGAGGGAAGTCTCTTGACAGTGGACGAACGGTTTACACAATGTTATGTTGTTACCGTACTATTTTGTCCAGTTTCGCACATGTTATGTAATTTTACTACTCTTAAAAGGCTCTTTCCAGTCCCACAGAATAAAATATGTAGCTTTGTGAAACAGAAAAGCAAAGTAGTAGTCATCGTTATAATTCGGCAGGTATAACAGTTAAATATTACTTGCGTACGCCTGAAAATTCAAGCCTGAAAATTTAAACAATTCAATTTTCTGGCGTGTCAAGTAGACGGCGAGTTTTCTTAAGGATCAAAGTTACCGTAATTTAAAACAAAATCGTGTGATTCTGAGACGCGTGGCTCAGATATTATTCAACGTGAAAATCTCAAATAATTCAGAATGTAGATAACATGTATAATTTTAGATGGTATTCATTTGGTGTGCTTGAGACTTAGATACAATTTTCATCATTTTTCATTTTTACCTTAAAATGTCATCGTTGAGTATTATTTAACATTTTTAATGCTATCTTCAAAGGAGAGCTGTTGAAAAAATAAAAAATAAATCGAAACAGGAGCAACATCCATGAACGGCAGTATCAGGAAAACAGGAAAAAAAGAGTATAGCGGTAAGGTAGGGATTAACAGTTACTGGAAAATAAATTGCCCTAGTTTTCAAACTGCTAGACGTGTACGTGTGTCAGCAGTAAAATAAAAAAGTGAAATACTTGTACAGAAATCATTAATTTTTTGATGACAGCGCGGTAATGACATAAAATGTGCAGCTATAAAAGCCCTTGCTTCTGGCATACCCGCTTACGGCGTCACCGGTGGAGCTAGCATACATGCTGCTTACATGGATGCCACTTCGAGATCCAGCCCGTGGAAGGTTAGCGGTTTTTTCAGTATTACTGAGTCGCGCTCGCAGCTATCACCAGAGTGGGAAAAATTCAGTGGCAGTCGTGCGTTTCATTTTTCATGACTGCCGTAAAGGGCTGCCGTTTCGCTTGGTAGTTCCCAACGCTACGAACTCAGCCGTAAAACGAGAAGCGCCGTTCTCCGCCTGTCTCCCGACGGACACTTTACGCCCGTTAGGGCTCACTACACGCCTGCCTGGGAGGACAGTAAGAGCATCTCTCTTGAAATGTCGTGACTGAAGGTGGAATTTTCGGTGAATACATGAAATTTGATTGTTTAAACGTACTTGACGTCAATTCTGATTTTGAGTTCCGTAATCACGACATCTTCAGAATAGTTGTGAACTAATGGAAAAAACGTCGTGCTTATAAGATGAAAACTTCAAGAAAAGAAATCGAATCTGGGCTCGCGTCCTGTCAACGACGAAGTCATTAGAAGCGACGGACAAGCACGGATTGTTGAAGGAATTCGGACATGTCTTTTACAAAGAAACAATCTCGGTACTTGCGTTAAAAGAGTTGGAAACTTATTGAAACGATATATCTGCATGTTTGGATTAAGATCTGAACCACTGTTCTCCCACGTACGAGTTCAGTTTCTTAACCACTGCGTCACGTCACTTGTGACGAGTTTGAGGCCTTGAAAAGCATGCCATTGAAACACAAATGAAGAATGAGAAGTACTCTGATAGTCAAAGACTGTGTTTGCTCATGCATACAGTGACTTTATTTTTAGACGTAGCTACTTTTCATATCAATGCGATTCCTGAAACAGTTTTCGAAAGACTGATCGTTTCCCTAAAGAATGCTTGTGGAAAGTCTTGAGTTAGGTAATTCGATGTTGAGTAGTCAGTAAAATGTCTTTCCAAATCGCTCGGTACGAATTGCCTTAAAACCTCTCACTCTCTCTCTCATATATATGATGTGTGTTTATGTGCGTGTGGTGGCCATTTACAGATTACTTAAGAGCCCACAGGCTTAAATTTAACGAAATTAAAAAAAAATTGTCAGTAATACCGTTCATTTTACTTATAAAACACTCAGATTTAAGAGTAAAGTAAAAATCCTTATGTTCTAGTGGTTTTATATAAAACCTAGCCTACATATTATAAACTATCCAGGAGAAGTTATTTGACACTACGGTACGTCGTTCGGGCTTCCTTGGAGAAAATGGTTTACGAGTTTTTGCGTTTGCAGCCGATTTGTCGTTACCTCTTTTCACGATTTCTTTTTCGCGATATTTTGACTACTTCCCTGGTTGTCTTCGTCAGACGTAGAGCGCAAATTTCGCTGTTCCATGTTTAGGTTCCAACTAAAAAACGAACCTTACCGCCATGGCGATTGTCCCCGGTGCCTTTAAACAATTAATCAGTCAACAACGAGGCTTTGTCAAAACGTAAAAAACCTTTCAGTATGGAAAATGCGCGTAGGACAAAACACTTAAGAGATATATGTCTTAATAGGCACTTAATATGAATAGAGAAAGACAACTGAATATTATCCGACTTCATTTAAGTGAACGGGCTCTTTTCTGCAGTTAGTACAACAGATTACAAAAAAGGGAGCACAAAGGAACAAGAACAGTAAGAGCACTGCATGGGACACACTCTAGTATGATAAAAAAAATTTAGTTTAAATATATTTGAATTTATTTTCAATTTTAACCTGATAATTATATATATATATATATATATATATATATATATATATATATGTATTGTGTTTCATACTAGAATGTCGTGTTCCCAGTTTGGCACAGCTTTGCCACAGGAGACACGAAAGCGGTCGAAGACGTCCGTCTTCTGGTCGGCTCCTGATCGTTGTCAGAAGGAGGCTAGTTTTTGATTACGCAAAGACTTCTATTATTTGGAAAAGAACAACCCGGATTTTCTTACGTAATCAGTATTAATTTTATAATTACCTAAGGGACCTTTAACAAAGAACAATAAAAAAAATTGCATTTGCAAATGAAATCATTAATAAATGGGGTAGCTATGAGTGGTATAGAAGACAAGGAGCCGCCTTCTGTCTACGACCAGGATGCCGCAGTATTCTCTGCTGTAGTAAAGGTGTTTGACATTATAAAAATAATATGACATGGAGGTTAAAAAGTATAAAGGAAAAGAATAGAATAAGAAATCTGGTAAACACTAATTCAAACAATTCTCACAAACAATTAGAGCTTATTTATATACAGTATAACTTACATCTTCCCCCATGAACCATGGACCTTGCCGTTGGTGGGGAGGCTTGCGTGCCTCAGCGATACAGATGGCCGTACAGTAGGTGCAACCACAACGGAGGGGTATCTGTTGAGAGGCCAGACAAACATGTGGTTCCTGAAGAGGGGCAGCAGCCTTTTCAGTAGTTGCAGGGGCAACAGTCTGGATGATTGACTGATCTGGCCTTGTAACATTAACCAAAACGGCCTTGCTGTGCTGGTACTGCGAACGGCTGAAAGCAAGGGGAAACTACAGCCGTAATTTTTCCCGAGGACATGCAGCTTTACTGTATGATTAAATGATGATGGCGTCCTCTTGGGTAAAATATTCCGGAGGTAAAATAGTCCCCCATTCGGATCTCCGGGTGGGGACTACTCAAGAGGACGTCGTTATCAGGAGAAAGAAAACTGGCATTCTACGGATCGGAGCGTGGAATGTCAGATCCCTTAATCGGGCAGGTAGGTTAGAAAATTTAAAAAGGGAAATGGATAGGTTAAAGTTAGATATAGTGGGAATTAGTGAAGTTCGGTGGCAGGAGCAACAAGACTTTTGGTCAGGTGATTACAGGGTTATAAATACAAAATCAAATAGGGGTAATGCAGGAGTAGGTTTAATAATGAATAGGAAAATAGGAATGCGGGTAAGCTACTACAAACAGCATAGTGAACGCATTATTGTGGCCAAGATAGACACAAGGCCCATGCCTACTACAGTAGTACAAGTTTATATGCCAACTAGCTCTGCAGATGATGAAGAAATTGATGAAATGTATGACGAGATAAAAGAAATTATTCAGGTAGTGAAGGGAGACGAAAATTTAATAGTCACGGGTGACTGGAATTCGTCAGTAGGAAAAGGGAGAGAAGGAAACATAGTAGGTGAATATGGATTGGGGGGAAGAAATGAAAGAGGAAGCCGCCTTGTAGAATTTTGCACAGAGCATAATTTAATCATAGCTAACACTTGGTTCAAGAATCATAAAAGAAGGTTGTATACCTGGAAGAATCCTGGAGATACTAAAAGGTATCAGATAGATTATATAATGGTAAGACAGAGATTTAGGAACCAGGTTTTAAATTGTAAGAAATTTCCAGGGGCAGATGTGGATTCTGACCACAATCTATTGGTTATGAACTGCAGATTGAAACTGAAGAAACTGCAAAAAGGTGGGAATTTAAGGAGATGGGACCTGGATAAACTGAAAGAACCAGAGGTTGTAGAGAGTTTCAGGGAGAGCATAAGGGAACAATTGACAGGAATGGGGGAAAGAAATACAGTAGAAGAAGAATGGGTAGCTCTGAGGGATGAAGTAGTGAAGGCAGCAGAGGATCAAGTAGGTAAAAAGACGAGGGCTAATAGAAACCCTTGGGTAACAGAAGAAATATTGAATTTAATTGATGAAAGGAGAAAATATAAAAATGCAGTAAATGAAGCAGGCAAAAAGGAATACAAACGTCTCAAAAATGAGATCGACAGGAAGTGCAAAATGGCTAAGCAGGGATGGCTAGAGGACAAATGTAAGGATGTAGAGGCTTGTCTCACTAGGGGTAAGATAGATACTGCCTACAGGAAAATTAAAGAGACCTTTTGAGAGAAGAGAACCACTTGTATGAATATCAAGAGCTCAGATGGCAACCCAGTTCTAAGCAAAGAAGGGAAGGCAGAAAGGTGGAAGGAGTATATAGAGGGTTTATACAAGGGCGATGTACTCGAGGACAATATTATGGAAATGGAAGAGGATGTAGATGAAGACGAAATGGGAGATAAGATACTGCGTGAACAATTTGACAGAGCACTGAAAGACCTGAGTCGAAACAAGGCCCCGGGAGTAGACAACATTCCATTAGAACTACTGATGGCCTTGGGAGAGCCAGTCCTGACAAAACTCTACCATCTGATGAGCAAGATGTATGAGACAGGCGAAATACCCTCAGACTTCAAGAAGAATATAATAATTCCAATCCCAAAGAAAGCAGGTGTTGACAGATGCGAAAATTAACGAACTATCAGTTTAATAAGTCACAGCTGCAAAATACTAACGCGAATTCTTTACAGACGAATGGAAAAACTGGTAGAAGCGGACCTCGGGGAAGATCAGTTTGGATTCCGTAGAAATGTTGGAACACGTGAGGCAATACTAACCTTACGACTTATCTTAGAAGAAAGATTAAGAAAAGGCAAACCTACGTTTCTAGCATTTGTAGACTTAGAGAAAGCTTTTGACAACGTTAACTGGAATACTCTCTTTCAAATTCTGAAGGTGGCAGGGGTAAAATACAAGGAGAGAAAGGCTATTTACAATTTGTACAGAAACCAGATGGCAGTTATAAGAGTAGAGGGCCATGAAAGGGAAGCAGTGGTTGGGAAAGGAGTGAGACAGGGTTGTAGCCTCTCCCCGATGTTATTCAATCTATATATTGGGCAAGCAGTAAAGGAAACAAAAGAAAAATTCGGAGTAGGTATTAAAATTCATGGAGAAGAAGTAAAAACTTTGAGGTTCGCCGATGACATTGTAATTCTGTCAGAGACAGCAAAGGACTTGGAAGAGCAGTTGAACGGAATGGACAGTGTCTTGAAAGGAGGATATAAGATGAACATCAACAAAAGCAAAACGAGGATAATGGAATGTAGTCAAATTAAATCGGGCGATGCTGAGGGAATTAGATTAGGAAATGAGACACTTAAAGTAGTAAAGGAGTTTTGCTATTTAGGGAGTAAAATAATTGATGATGGTCGAAGTAGAGAGGATATAAAATGTAGACTGGCAATGGCAAGGAAATCGTTTCTGAAGAAGAGAAATTTGTTAACATCGAGTATAGATTTAAGTGTCAGGAAGTCGTTTCCGAAAGTATTTGTATGGAGTGTAGCCATGTATGGAAGTGAAACATGGACGATAACCAGTTTGGACAAGAAGGGAATAGAAGCTTTCGAAATGTGGTGCTACAGAAAAATGCTGAAGATAAGGTGGATAGATCACGTAATTAATGAGGAGGTATTGAATAGGATTGGGGAGAAGAGAAGTTTGTGGCACAACTTGACTAGAAGAAGGGATCGGTTGATAGGACATGTTTTTAGGTATCAAGGGATCACAAATTTAGCATTGGAGGGCAGCGTGGAGGGTAAAAATCGTAGAGGGAGACCAAGAGATCAATACACTAAGCAGATTCAGAAGGATGTAGGTTGCGGTAGGTACTGGGAGATGAAGAAGCTTGCGCAGGATAGAGTAGCATGGAGAGCTGCATCAAATCAGTCTCAGGACTGAAGACCACAACAACAACAATAACTTACATAAGTAATTTCCTACTGTATGGTGCGATCAGATTTCAGCCTGTCCTGTACTAGCTCCTTGCTTCACGTTTTTGTCACAAATTACAGTCATTACTTTTCTCCTTCCCTCGAAACAATTCTTGCACCGTTCAGCACCTTCATAACAATAAATTGCCGATTTACAGTTTAGAACATAAATCACTTGAATTTTATTAATTAATAATGTTGTCTGCACGCTGGCAAGACCGCTCACTTTTTTAGCTTAAAGTCGACCTTCTTTACGTTTTCACATTATGAGCAGAAGTACATTAAAATCTGAAGATCTACAAAAGTTTTTTACTGTCAACTTTTATTTAGATCGAAGCGGAACGTCAGTTCAGCTTCTGTTAAAATGTTTCTTTGACTGCGCAATCTATGTATTAGCGTCCGCGCTAGATGCGAATCTTTACAGTTACGTAAATTATATAAAACAAATGTCTTTCAAAGACTAGGTCTCATCTCATAGGTTGATCATTTAATATACAGATAGGGATAATGCCTTTCCAAGGATACTCACAGCTCTCATACTACGGAAATCCCAATAATATTACATCGCTTCCCACGTGAGGTGTAAGGATTCTGAAAGATTGTTACGACTCACGCGCAGTCGTAATATTATTGGATTCACGTACTTAGTGAATGAAGTATTTAAGGATCTCTCCTTGTAGGGAGCAAAACAAACATAACATTAGGCATATAGAATTATATACGTTTCACACTAAGTCGTCAAAGCTACTCACAGTTGCTTGATCATTAACAAACTTGGTTGTGGCGTGATGCCATCATAAGTGTTCAAGGATTTAACATAGGTTCCTTTTTTTCGTGCTTTCAAGAATTACTCTCATTCAAGCAATAGAAACATTGAAATACTAACATAGATACAAGTACAAATCAAATACACATACAGATACATATATACATAAATATTGACAAGAAGAAAAAAATTCGATTACAGAATTGGTGCATTTCCGCCAATTTTGAACAGAACATAAAACTTTTATCAGTCTTTCTCGTAGCTACGTCACTCTTCACTTTGTAGTTGGGAGTATTTCTCATGAACTCGGTGATTTTCACAGGGGAATTCTTTCATCACTTTTCGCTTTTCACTGCACTAAAACTGGGGATTACCTTTTCACATTCTGGTGAAAAACACTGGGAATTTCACTATGTGAAGGGGGAAGTGATATCTCTTGACTCGACGATCCATCGGGTCATGTCGGGAAACAGGAAAGTTGATGACTGGTTCAATGACGATTGAGTCAGTTTGGTGGCTGTCTTAATCTCATTCCAATTCATGTTTCAGCACATGAAAATACAGAAAAAAATCTGTATTAGGACTTGTTCATTAACTAGCATCTTAATCTAATGGAATATAGAGTAAGAATTTAAGACAATAAAGATTACTACATACACTATGTACATATACATTATATATTATTCATGTTTTGTGTCTATGTTTTATATTCTTTCGTTAGCAAACATTAGCAAAACACGTTTCGTCTTGTACAGGTCTTTCTTAAGCAATGTATTTAGCAATATTGCCGTAGCAATTTTCATAGTTAAGGAAAAGTCATCATTAGCGTCCTTTTCATGTAAATATTGTAAAATCGTGCGTAGTTTATCAACGTTTTATTATTTTTATGTCCATTTTCATCTCAAATCTGGAGCCCGCTCGCGCCCGTTATGGCGAGGAGTGCTTATTGTTGAGTACAGGCCGGTGAGCAGTCATTGAATTTTGCCACAGTGCTTCACAGTCACGTGGTAACGAGCTGGCGGCTTAACAGCGTTGGCAATCCGCGTCCTGCACGCGGCAGATAGTGTTCAGTGGCTACCAATCTTTTCTTTTTTTGTGCATGTTGTTGAATCATGGGTACTGGAGCTGCTCGTCAAGGCGACATGGTCAACCTGGACGGTAAATTGACTGCGCCAGCGACGAAGAACAGTCATCGATGAAAATGACTATTGTCACCTATTGCAGTGAGTACAATAGCTTGTCTATTCTTTGACTGATAATCACTGTATCGTCTTTACAACGTGAGAATACTTGTAATGCTACTTCACACGCGGAACATCACACGTGTCCGTAAGTTTATTACAGTTTTGATTCACACAAGAGATAACTAGTTTTTCGTGTCCATACATGTGTCAAATTACGATTTTACACACACATATATACGTGTCCATCATTTTGTCACTAAGTGAGTCACACGCAGCAATCCATACGTGTCCACATAGGTGTCTCTATACCACAGAGTAGCACAGGTAATGCTAAAATAACTTATCATAAAAGGATCATTTACAAAACATACATAGTTTTTTTTTTTTTTTTTTTTTTTAACTACTGTCCAAGACCTGGCGAAAGTGTGCTTTCTATTCTGAATGGTACTTCTGAAGCACATTAGATTTTATATGTATTTTAAATCTGATTCTTTTCCTTTTCTGGCCGGCCGCGGTGGTCTCGCGGTTCTAGGAGCGCAGTCCGGAACCGTGCGACTGCTACGGTCGCAGGTTCGAATCCTGCCTCGGGCATGGTTGTGTGTGATGTCCTTAGGTTAGTTAGGTTTAAGTAGTTCTAAGTTCTAGGGGACTGATGACCACAGCAGTTGAGTCCCATAGTGCTCAGAGCCATCTGAACCATTTTTTTCCTTTACTTATTGTTCTATAACAGCCTTTTTTTAGTTTCTTTGTTCATTTACTCGGTTACATCAGTAATCAGTAAAATATACCCTCTTTGGCGTCCCGAACAGTTCACGTTCAAAACTTCATCTAACAGAAATCGGGAAAATTATTCATATTTCCTAGGATCCTTTTGCTCACAGCAAATCAGATTTACATCACGTTTCGATAAGTAACTGCAGATACGCATTAACCAACGAGCCACGATCGTCAATACACACAATATACATACGTCAATTCTTTTGAACCAATTTCCAAATTTTTTCCCCTACCGGGTAGAGTAGAAAGGTAAGAATGCTAAAGAAGAAAACTACAATAGGATAGTGCAAGGAAATGAAAGATACGAAGATAGATAACAGGTGAAATAATCAGTTTAGCAAATTTATTCTTCGGCTCCACCGTTTTTAGTGTCATCCACGCGGCATAACTTAAGTACTAAAATGTCGCACAAATCCGCTTCCAAAGCATCTTCAAATATATCTCAAAATCACGGCATGCGGACATAGCAGAAGAATATAAGCAGATTATCTCAGTCCTCAACTAGCAGTTTCTCCAATACAGGACCTAATTATCATTATAAATGCATATTTCTTGACTGGTTGACTCATAGTAATAAATAAATTAAAGTTGCTCTCCAGTTGCGAGTACCATTATTCATTTCTTTGTACATTAACTGTATGTTGCTGCTTATACTCGGTGTAATCTACAGATTACAATGTATCAGTTTTGCATCGTACATGGTTCTAGTGACTTAAAATATCAATCTTTTGAAAGCTTAACTTAGGTTATTACTTCACATATACGGACATTCTGGTGTGAATGAGGGATTTAAAGAAAACCTTTAGTGCCTGGTAAAAAAGGAGATTTGCCATAACTTAAAACTAAAGCAGCAGGTGGCACTTTGGCACATCCCTTATTCAATTCATCGACTGCAGCCCTCTATTGCTCAAGAAACTTAAAACTACCTTAAAACTAAGGCAAATCTTATTTTTTCAAATTCGTAGAGTACCTTCTTCATCACTTCATATCTTTCAAGCTCCATCATTACTTTGTGTCCACCTCACTCAAATGATTACGTCACCTGTAGAATACATGTACATGCTGTTGACTCACATACTTTCTAAACAGATCACACTCTTGTTTCAAGTCGCAGCTTAATATAATAAATGATATTTTTTTAATGCTTTTCATGGTACTTCTTTGGGTCTACATGGTGGTAAAGTCCTTTTATTCGTCCACTAACCTGATCTACCAACACGTAACAAACAATATGTGGCTTCCTGACTATAACAAACGGTCCTTCGTATAGGTGTTGCCACTTACGATTTTTACGTAAGATGAGAGATGGTTTGAAGTGTGTCCTCAGAAGAACACGCTCGTTCAAGCGATACGACAGAACTTTATTGATATGCTTGTCAAATGCCTTTTTTCTTAAATTGGCATGAGTTGTGAGAGAGATCAGGGCTTGTCTTCAGTTATTACCTAGGTTGACTTCTGGACCTTGTATCTTGGGGATAGGATCAGTCCATTCATTGCTTTCCTTTTGCCTGGAGATTAGTTCTGAAGGTGTGAAACCTGTCGAAGTGTGCTTTTAGTTTTCCGCATGTTCATTAGGTTGAATTTCGCTCACAATTACCTTTGAAGTACCGAGCGGTACGCTCGGTACAAAGTTTGCTTCCGTATTCCACCTAAGTTGCGGGCTATTTGCAGGAATTTCAGCCGAGATGGTGTGTGTTGGCTGGTTTGCTCGGGCATAATAGATGCGAGAATTTTGAGAATCATGATTTTGAACTTGATTGTTAGTAAAAGGTGGACGACTATTCCTAAAGTTTGAAGCATACCGTTGTTTGTATTGCTTGGAAGGATCTGGAGCATTTCTCCCTTGAGAACAGTGCTGGAATCTAGGCTGGTTACCATACTGCTGTTGACTGTTGGTGTTAATCCAACGTCCTTTTCCATGGAAATTATTATTGCCTTGGCGATTATTGTAGTGACAGCGATCATTGTAATTAACCGGTGAATTGCTGTATTGCTGCTGTGTTGTCTGGTGTATGGGGTGGAACCTGTTTTGATCCTGGAACTTACGTTTCTGCTTCCAGTTGCGGCGATAGTAGTTGTTATTATCACACGGCACGTCGTGTTCTTTACTGTTGTTGGGTTGGTATGACATACCTGAGTCTGCGCCTACGCCCTGCGGCTGTGTAGTGTGCGGACCAAGATTACAATTAATCCGCGCATTTGCACGCACGTCTTCTTGAATCATGTCAAGGTTGTCAAGTACTGACAGAAAAGCCGCCGTGTCGTCGTCACTGACGTTTACTAACTTCTCCCTGATCGATACCGGTAGATTTGACTTAAGGAACATAATTACGTCCTTCGTGGAAATGGGCGTGTCCTAATGTTGTATTTTTCGCAGGCATTTCTCAAAGTACCTACGGAGACCAGAACTTCTCGTATTAAACTGTTCAGCATTATATACTTCCTTTCTAAGGCGTTGTTGTATGCCTGAACTCCAGAAATTGTTCAGAAATTGCTTTTCGAAGTCAGCGTAATTATTACATCTGTCAGTTACTTCTGTTCCACAGACAGGACCCTCTCCTTGAATGTTGTTGTTGTTGTGGTCTTCAGTCCTGAGACTGGTTTGATGCAGCTCTCCATGCTACTCTATCCTGTGCAAGCTTCTTCATCTCCCAGTACCTACTGCAACCTACATCCTTCTGAATATGCTTAGTGTTTTCATCTCTTGGTCTCCCTCTACGATTTTTACCCTCCATGCTGCCCTCCAATGCTAAATTTGTGATCCCTTGATACCTCAAAACATGTCCTACCAACCGATTTCTTCTTCTAGTCAAGCTGTGCCACAAACTTCTCTTCTCCCCAATCCTATTCAATACCTCCTCATTAGTTACGTGATCTACCCACCTTATCTTCAGCATTCTTCTATAGCACCACATTTCGAAAGCTTCTATTCTCTTCTTGTCCAAACTAGTTATCGTCCATGTTTCACTTCCATACATGGCTACACTCCATACAAATACTTTCAGAAACGACTTCCTGACACTTAAATCTATATTCGATGTTAACAAATTTCTCTTCTTCAGAAACGATTTCCTTGCCATTGCCAGTCTACATTTTATATCCTCTCTACTTCGACCATCATCAATTATTTTACTCCCTAAATAGCAAAACTCCTTTACTACTTTAAGTGTCTCATTTCCTAATCTAATTCCCTCAGCATCGCCCGATTTAATTTGACTACATTCCATTATCCTCGTTTTGCTTTTGTTGATGTTCATCTTATATCCTCCTTTCAAGACACTGTCCATTCCGTTCAACTGCTCTTCCAAGTCCTTTGCTGTCTCTGACAGAATTACAATGTCATCGGCGAACCTCAAAGTTTTTACTTCTTCTCCATGAATTTTAATACCTACTCCGAATTTTTCTTTTGTTTCCTTTACTGCTTGGTCAATATACAGATTGAATAATATCGGGGAGAGGCTACAACCCTGTCTCACTCCTTTCCCAACCACTGCTTCCCTTTCATGCCCCTCGACTCTTATAACTGATATCTGATTTCTGTACAAATTGTAAATAGACTTTCGCTCCCTGTATTTTATACCTGCCACCTTCAGAATTTGAAAGAGAGTATTCCAGTTAACATTGTGAAAAGCTTTCTCTAAGTCTACAAATGCTAGAAACGTAGGTTTGCCTTTTCTTAATCTTTCTTCTAAGATAAATCGTAAGGTTAGTATTGCCTCACGTGTTCCAACATTTCTACGGAATCCAAACTGATCTTCCCCGAGGTCCGCTTCTACCAGTTTTTCCATTCGTCTGTAAAGAATTCGCGTTAGTATTTTGCAGCTGTGACTTATTAAACTGATAGTTCGTTAATTTTCACATCTGTCAACACCTGCTTTCTTTGGGATTGGAATTATTATATTCTTCTTGAAGTCTGAGGGTATTTCGCCTGTCTCATACATCTTGCTCACCAGATGGTAGAGTTTTGTCAGGACTGGCTCTCCCAAGGCCATCAGTAGTTCTAATGGAATGTTGTCTACTCCCGGGGCCTTGTTTCGACTCAGGTCTTTCAGTGCTCTGTCAAATTGTTCACGCAGTATCTTATCTCCCATTTCGTCTTCATCTACATCCTCTTCCATTTCCATAATATTGTCCTCGAGTACATCGCCCTTGTATAAACCCTCTATATACTCCTTCCACCTTTCTGCCTTCCCTTCTTTGCTTAGAACTGGGTTGCCATCTGAGCTCTTGATATTCATACAAGTGGTTCTCTTCTCTCAAAAGGTCTCTTTAATTTTCCTGTAGGCAGTATCTATCTTACCCCTAGTGAGACAAGCCTCTACATCCTTACATTTGTCTTCTAGCCATCCCTGCTTAGCCATTTTGCACTTCCTGTCGATCTCATTTTTGAGACGTTTGTATTCCTTTTTGCCTGCTTCATTTACTGCATTTTTATATTTTCTCCTTTCATCAATTAAATTCAATATTTCTTCTGTTACCCAAGGATTTCTATTAGCCCTCGCCTTTTTACCTACTTGATCCTCTGCTGCCTTCACTACTTCATCCCTCAGAGCTACCCATTCTTCTTCTACTGTATTTCTTTCCCCCATTCCTGTCAATTGTTCCCTTATGCTCTCCCTGAAACTCTCTACAACCTCTGGTACTTTCAGTTTATTCAGGTCCCATCTCCTTAGATTCCCACCATTTTGCAGTTTCTTCAGTTTCAATCTGCAGTTCATAACCAATAGATTGTGGTTAGAATCCACATCTGCCACTGGAAATTTCTTACAATTCGAAACCTGGTTCCTAAATCTCTGTCTTACCATTATATAATCTATCTGATACCTTTTAGTATCTCCAGGATTTTTCCAGGTATACAACCTTCTTTTATGATTCTTGAACCAAGTGTTAGCTATGATTAAGTTATGCTCGGTACAAAACTCTACCAGGCGGCTTCTTCTTTCATTTCTTCCCCCCAATCCATATTCACCTACTATGTTTCCTTCTCTCCCTTTTCCTACTGACGAATTCCAGTCACCCATGACTATTAAATTTTCGTCTCCCTTCACTACCTGAATAATTTCTTTTATCTCGTCATACATTTCATCAATTTCTTCATCATCTGCAGAGCTAGTTGGCATATAAACTTGTACTACTGTAGTAGGCATGGGCTTTGTGTCTATCTTGGCCACAATAATGCGTTCACTATGCTGTTTGTAGTAGCTAACCCGCACTCCTATTTTTTTATTCATTATTAAACCTACTCCTGCATTACCCCTATTTGATTTTGTATTTATAACCCTGTAATCACCTGACCAAAAGTCTTGTTCCTCCTGCCACCGAACTTCACTAATTCCCACTATATCTAACTTTAACCTATCCATTTCCCTTTTTAAATTTTCTAACCTACCTGCCCGATTAAGGGATCTGACATTCCACGCTCCGATCCGTAGAACGCCAGTTTTCTTTCTCCTGATTACGACGTCCTCTTGAGTAGTCCCCACCCGGAGATCCGAATGGGGGACTATTTAACCTCCGGAATATTTTACCCAAGAGGACGCCATCATCATTTAATCATACAGTAAAGCTGCATGTCCTCGGGAAAAATTACGGCTGTAGTTTCCCCTTGCTTTCAGCCGTTCGCAGTACCAGCACAGCAAGGCCGTTTTGGTTAATGTTACAAGGCCAGATCAGTCAGTCATCCAGACTGTTGCCCCTGCAACTACTGAAAAGGCTGCTGCCACTCTTCAGGAACCACATGTTTGTCTGGCCTCTCAGCAGATACCCCTCCGTTGTGGTTGCACCTACGGTACGGCCATCTGTATCGCTGAGGCACGCAAGTCTCCCCACCAACGGCATGGTCTATGGTTCATGGGGGGGTTCTTGAATGTAACCTACTATAAAGCGCATACGTTGCTTGTCAGGAAAAAACACCATTAAACGACTTCAGAAAAACCATTGGGTAGATGTTGCGTTTCTCTGGTAGAAAAGGCTGGAACACGCGGTGCTTTAGAACGCTTTCTTCTTTCATGAGCTCGACAAGAGCTACTTTATCATTCTGGTTGCGTACTAACGGATTCTTACTGCTGTGACCATGTACAAGTGGAGAGAATTTTACAGGAGACACGGGATTATTATTGTATTCATGTTCTGAAGAAAGCAAGTGTGAATACTCACTTCTATTGTCATTAGGAAAATCATTGACTTGTTGTTTCGACTGCTCGATTTCCTCAGTGAGGTGTCGTTTCCACCCGGGAAGATCTCGGTGAAAAACTCTACAGACCTCTCCTCATTCACTGAGAAGCGTATCTCCTGATGTACCAGGATCAGCTAAAACTTCAACTGTGGCTGACTTAACGGCTTCTTTTAAGTTGTGTTGAACCTTGTTTCTATGTACTATTCTTTAGTCTCGACCCATTCTACAAATTCTTTTCCTATCGTGGAACGTACATTTGCGGCAGCATCATTCACTCTTTCTTTCAATGTTAATGTCGGATAGCGCCTGTGTCAGGTCAATGACCTGGCCTTGCAGACTGACGACATTGTCTGCAAGCCTGTTTACTTTAGTTCCGACCTCAGCGGACTTCTTTGAAACTTCCGTTGTAACTGCCTGGCAACTTTCGATTTGTACTTTGATGTCTTTGTGCACGTTACCTACTGTGCTCTCACATGCATCTACCTTCTGCAGAATACCTTCTATCCTTTCATTAACTTTAGTACTTAATTCCGCGATATATTCCACCGTGGCTGTCCTTATTCTTGCCTCTAAGTTGGCATCAATATTATCTAACCCATTTTTCATTGTACCAATGGTGGTATTTAGGTCAAACCATTTTCGCTCTGTCTCCCGTTTCTCCTGTTCTCTATCACGTTGCTTTTTTAATTTATAAGCTTCCCTTTCCAGTTTCTCCTGTTCCCTTTCTTCAAAAAACATTCTCATCATTTGAACCATCGAATTTTCTCACGCTTGCTGTGACGATGGTTGCTGTGACGATACGTCACGCACACCATCATCGTCTGCCGTTCTCTCCATTCGCGAATCGGGTCTGCCAGTTCCCGTTCGCGAACGGGAACAACTGTGTCATCAACGTCATCCACGCTGTTTGTCGGCTTGCTTCTGTCATCTGACATGTTTATTTTCAAGTTTTTGATGTAACTGCACAAAGATATCTTTCGCAGCACGCCGATCGTCAACTCTCAGATGCGCACGCTGCGACGCTTCCTGATAGTCAAACGTCACACCGCGGTAGCTGACAATTGCAGAGCTATACCGGGTAGAAGACAAGATGGCACCTAACTTTGAAAATAAGTGACAAACACCTACTAGACACTTAATCCTGCTATTATGGCATCCATCTTGTGTTCTTATCCGTAGCAACAATGAAGATGCTAATAATGCTAACAAATATACTTTGCATGAAGAGATGATCAGAAATGAATCTAACTATGTAAATAAGCAACTCTGCAAGGAAATAACAGCGATAGGATAAAATGAAGCAGTAAGGAAAGAAATTCCGAAAATCAGTTTTTTTTATACAAGACGCGAGATTTTATGCGTAATGAAAACCGTACTTACATCAGTCGTTTTGCGCACTGCTGTTATTTTTCGAATTTTTTTAAAAATACTTTCTCGGTTTCGTTCAGTACTTCCTTTACGGCTTCCTGATGTCCACCGGATGATGTCATGAAACAATAACAGAACAGATTAAAATTTTTTTATCAGGTCCCTGTTCAGGCGCCACATCTAGTATGATTAAAAAAAATTAGGTTAAATATATTAGATTTTTTTTTCAATTTTAATCTGATAATTATATATATATATATTGTGTTTCATACTAGAATGTCGTGTTCCCAGTTTGGCACAGCTTTGCCACAGGAGACACGAAAGCGGTCGAAGACGTCCGTCTTCTGGTCGGCTCCTGATCGTTGTCAGAAGGAGACTAGTTTTTGATTATGCAAAGACTTCTATAATTTGGGAAAGAACGCCTCGGATTTCTTTACGTAATCAGTATGAATTTTATAATTACCGAAGGGACCTTTAGCAATGAACAATAAAAAAATTGCATTTGCAAATGAAATCATTAATAAATGGGGCAGCTATGAGTGGTATAGAAGATAAGGAGCCGCCTTCTGTCTACGACCAGGATGCCGCAGTATTCTCTGCTGTAGTAAAGGCTGTTTGACATTTATAAAAATAATATGGCATGGAGGTCAAAAAGTATAAAGGAAAAGAATAGAATAAGAAATCTGATAAACACTAAATATATTCAAACAATTCTCACAAACAATTAGGGCTTATTTATAGACAGTATAACTTACATAAGTAATTTTCTAACTGTATGGTGCGATCAGATTTCAGCCTGTCCTGTACTAGCTCCTTGCTTCACGTTTTTGTCACAAATTACAGTCATTACTTATCTCCTTCCCTCGAGACAATTCTTGCACCGTTCAACACCTTTATAACAATAACTTGCCGATTTACAGTTTAGAACATAAATTACTTTAATTTTATTAATTAATAATGTTGTCTGCACGCTGGCAAGACTGCTCACTTTTTTAGCTTAAAGTCGACCTTCTTTACGTTTTCACATTACGAGCAGAAGTACATTAAAATCTGAAGATCTACAAAAGTTTTTTACTGTCATCTTTTATTTAGATCGAAGCGGAACGTCAGTTCAGCTTCTGTTAAAAGGTTTCTTTGACTGCGCAATCGATGTATTAGCGTCCGCGCTAGATGCGCATCTTTACAGTTACGTAAATTATATAAAACAAATGTCTTTCAAAGAATAGGTCTCATCTCATAGATTGATCATTTAATATACAGATAGGTGAATACCTTTCCAAGGGTACTCACAGCTTTCATACTACGGAAATCCCAATAATATTACAACACCCATATACAATAAGAAAATTGTCCACGGGGTGGGGAACATGTATACTCTGCAAATCACTGGTAAGTACATGACAGAGGGTACCAGGACGTCCTATTATTCCGGCTATTAGTGTTTCCTCTAGTTAGATTCATGTATGGAGCGCGAGAAGAATGTTTGTTTAAATGTCTCCGTACTTACTGTAATTAATCTAACCTTGTACTCGCGATATTTAACTGGAGCGATACGTAGAGGGTTGTAGTACATTCCTAGAATCTTCATTTAAATCAGGTTCTTGAAACGTTGTAAGAAGGGTTTCTCAGGATAGTTTACGTCTGTTCAAGAGCCTGCCAATTCAGTTTCCTCAGCATCGTTAGTCCTAGTTTGTACGAGTTCCACATACTTGGGCAGTACTCTAGGACGGATCGCACGAATGATCCGTAAGCAATCTCCTTTGTAGACTGATCGCATTTCCCGAATATTCTATAAATCGAATACTTCCACCTGCTTTACCCACGGTTGAGGCTATGTGATCATTCCATTTCGCCTACAAAGTGTTACACCAAGCCAGGTATTTCTATGAGTTAACCGACTCCGACTGTGACTCACTGATGTCATAGTCATAGGATGATCCGTCTCTTCGTTTTGTGAAGTGCCCTGTTTTGCGTTTCTGAACATTTAAAGCACTTTATCAGTTTTTCCACCACTTCGTAATCTTGTCAAGATCTGACTGGATCTTTATGTAGCTTGTTTCAGACAGTACTTCATTGTAGATAATTGCATCATATGCGTAAAGTCTGAGGATACTATAAATGTTGTCCGAAAGGTTATTAATATACAACACGAATAGCAAGTCTCCCATGACACCTGTGGCACACCCATAGTTACGTCTACTTCGACTCTCGAAATAAGATAACTGGGTGCGTCCTCCCTACGAAGAGATCCTCAGGTCTAGTCACAAATTTCGCTTGATACCCCAGACCATCGTACTTTTGATAATAAACGTAGGTGGGGCACTGTGTCAAATGCTTTTCGGAATTCAGGAAATACTGCATCTACCTGACATCTCGATGCACGGTTTTCAGGATGTGGTGTCGAAATCCATGGCGTGGATGAAGTCCTTCTGTTAGAAATGCGTCATTATGTCGGAGCTCAGAGTATATTCTAAGATTGTACAGGAAATGGGTGTCAATAATATTGGACGGTAGTTTCCTAGATCACCTCTGCTACCTTTCTCGTAGACAGGTGTGACATATGATTTCTTCCAGCTACTGAGCACGGTTTTTTGTTCAAGGGATCTACGATACACTATATTTAACAGAAGGGCTAACTGAACCGCAAATTGGATGTAGAATCCTACAATAATTCCACTGGGCATGGGCTGTGTTAAATTTTAACGGTTTCAAGTGAGTCTCAAGACAATTTTCGCTAATATCTATTGCACTAATCAATTCAGTAGTATTAGAATTAAATTGGGCCAATACTCTTGGGTTTTCCTTTGTAAAGGAACGTTTCAAAACAGTGTAAGCGTTGTCCATGGGTGACTTGACACAAACTTTGGCGTCACTGACAGCGTTTACATGCGACCAGAATTTCTTTGTGTTTTGTGAAAGCTCATTTAACAGTATTCTGCTACGTTAGTCCTTTACTCCCCCCCCCCCCCCCCCCCTCCTCCCTCCACTCGATGCCCTTTCCTGCTATTCCCACCTTCCCCACTATTCAGATGACTTCATCTGCCATACCACTCACACAAATTGCATCCCAGGACTTAAATGAGTCCTCATTTGCACATGAAATTAATTCAGCTTGCGCTACAGTTTCAGTGCCACTGCCGACACCACCACCACCACCACCACCACGAGCACCACCGCCGCCACAAAAGTTAGAACTGCAACATAAGTAGCGCCATGAGCCCTTACTGCTGATCCATTTTATCGCCATATTACTACATCTGCGTCCAGAAGCAGAACCAGCTCTTGCACTTACTCCGGCAACAACCAAACCTCCACTGATGTCATATGCCGCAGATGTGACTTCATCAGTCACGTCAACCTGGCAGGCTGTTCTGTATTTCATTTAAATGCCTCTGCATCCTACTCCCAAAACCATTCCCACTTGATCATTTAGTGAGTAGATGGCTTCGCACAATACTTTCCCACTCACACTTGAGTAGTCCTTCAAGCATTACAGCACGAAATCCGACGCAACAGCATAGTTAGTTCCAACCGTAGCAACTGTCTCCCACCCACATCTGATAACTTTTTCCCATTTTCCACAGTTTTGACGTCATCTGTCTATCCTCATCTTCTGTTCACTGCCTGCCATGACATCGTTCGTCTCCCCATTATCTAGATCTGATCATCAAGCAGAAATGACATCAGCATCATCTTCCGATACTCGTCGTCTCTCTGCAGCTCGCCATACACTGAGGTGACAAAAATCACGGGATAGCGATATGCACATATACAGTCGACAGTAGTAGCGTACACAAGGCATTAAAGGGCATTGCTTAAGCCGAACTGTCATTTTTATTCAGGTGATTCATAGGAAAAGGTTTCCAAAAAATGGTTCAAATGGCTCTGAGCACTATGGGACTCAACTGCTGAGCCATTAGTCCCCTAGAACTTAGAACTAGTTAAACCTAACTAACCTAAGGACATCACACACATCCATGCCCGAGGCAGGATTCGAACCTGCGACCGTAGAGGTCTCGCGGTTCCAGACTGCAGCGCCAGAACCGCGCGGCCACTTCGGCCGGCAAGGTTTCCAAAGTGATTATGACTGCACGACGGTAATTAGCAGACTTTGAACGCGGAATGGTAGGAGGAGCTTAACACAAGGGATGCTGCATTTCGGAAATCGTTAAGGAATTCAATATTCCGAGATCCATTGTGTCTAGAGTGCGCCGAGAATACCAAATTTTAGACATTACGTCTGACGATGGAAAACGCAGTGGCCAACGGCCATCACGTAACGACCTAGAGTAACGGCGTTTACTTAGATTTGTCAGTGTTAGCAGACAAGCAACACTGCGTGAGATAACCGCAGAAATCAGTGTTAGACCAACGACATATGTATCCGTTATGACAGGGCAGCGAAATACGGCGTTAATGGGGTATGACAGCAGACGACCAATGCGAATGCCTTTGCTAACAGCACAACATCGCATGCAGCGCTTTTCCTGGACTTCAAACCATATCGGTTGTACACTAGACGATTGGGAAACCGTTGCTTTGTCAGATAAGTCATGATTTCAGTTGGTAAGAGCTGATGGAAGGGTTAGTGTGTGGCGCAGACGCCACAAAGCCATAGATCCAAGTTGTCAACAAAGTACTGTGCAAGTTGGTGATGGCTCCATAGTGGTAGGGTCTGTGTTTAGTATAGTGTCATGGGCTGTGTTTAGTTGGAATGAACTGGGTCCTCTGGTCTAATTGAACCGATCATTGACTGGAATGGTTATGTTCGGCTACTTGGAGACCATTTTCAGCCATTCTTGGACTTGATGTTCCCAAACGATGGTGGGATTGTCACCGGGCCGTAATTGTTCGCAGTTGGTTTGAAGAACATTCTGGACAACTGGAGTGAATGATTTGACCACCCAGATCACCCGACAGGAATCCCGTAGAACATTCTTCGCAATTATGGACGGTTATGGAGACAAATGGTTCAAATGGCTCTGAGCACTATGGGACTTAACATCTGTGGTCATCAGTCCCCTAGAACGTAGAACTACTTAAACCTAACTAACCTAAGGACATCACACACATCCATGCCCAAGGCAGGATTCGAACCTGCGACCGTAGCAGTCGCGCGGTTCCGGACTGAGCGCCTACAACCGCTAGACCACCGCGGCCGGCGGTTATGGAGACAGCATGGCTCAGTGTTTCTGCAGGGGACTTCCAAGAAATTGATGATTCCATGTCACGTCGAGTTTCTGCGGTAAGCCGCACAAAAGGAGATCGCAAAATCGTAGTGCTAGTTGGTGCACTACGCTAGGCAAATTGAGGTCCTACGCAACATTAGGAGATATCTTATGACTTCCTCAGTGTACTATGTCGACTCTACCACATCAGCATCACTCCGATGTCTTCCAGTACTTTTACATTTTGTTGATCTTTTTATGTCTTTTAACATTGTTGTTCTGCTTTTAAAACTGTAGGCCGAAATGCGGCTAAATTCCTGCTGCCAGCCCGCCCCCGTATGGGGGAATGGAATGAAAATAGAGAATAAAAAGAATGTTTAATAAAAGGAAGCACTCCGGATTAAAGAAAGGTAAGTTGTTCTTTTTTCTGGCCTCATCCCGTGTCTTCACCGGGTCAGCATGTTATTTTGGATTTGGCAATGTTAATGGCAGAGGGTAGCGGGATGCCCTTCGTGTTGTCACTCATTCCTCCCCAGGACAGAATCCGTGCACTCCATCTGTCAGTATCTAGTGTCATCCGATGTGAAAGTTGCGAGAACGTTTTCGAATAGTGTAATTGAGGCCGGACCTAGGTACCAGCCTAGTATTCATCTAGTCGGATGAAGGAAACTGTCAAGAAACCACGTCCAGGCTCGGCGGAACACCAGCCATCATCGTCGTTGAAGAAGATGCTGACATTTGACTCCTAACGCTTTCAACCTGCAGGACGTAGCAAAATTAGCTAAGTATTTTGTTGTGGTTTGTAATGCGTAAACGGTGGAAATGAACAAGGTAATTTTAAAGAATCTGTTTGCTGAAGCACATGTGTGTGCTGGCGTGAGGGCCTGATTTCGGTCTTCCGTTGCTGTAATTTGGAATTTATTAACGAAGGTAATATTCAGCCATGTGCGCTAGCTTTTCAGAAAAGTGGAATGTCGCATTTAGGGAATCTATTTTAGTCTTTCCTCGTAAATTTTCGCAACTTGCATTGTTTGATGATTTGGTACTGTTGTTTCAATATCTCGTAAGTGCATGTACTCTTGGAACAACTGCATCACTCTGTACCCCGTTTTATTTTTAAATCTCTCATTTTAAGAGTTAATCTTGTAAATGCAAATGATAATTTGTTAATAACAATGCCCATTGATGTAGGTATGTTTGTTCACATTTTGTAATTTCGCTAATAAATACAAAAGAGAAATGCAATCGTATTACAGATTATGCAACATTAAGCCTCCACATCCTACTTGCCATTCGAAAGATGCTTCTAAGAAAAGTAGTTCGACCTCGAATTGCATTTCGTGAGATCCAACCTTTGTTGTTATGGTCTTCAGTTTCACCCTGGCTTAATGCTACTTCTCATGCAACCCTATCCTGTGCAAGCCTCATCTCCTAATAACTACAGCATCTTAAATACTTCTGAATCTACTATCTGTATTGATCTCTCTACAATTTTTACACGCCCCACGCTTCTCTCCGATAGTAAATTGGCGATACTTTCATGTCTCACGTCCGCAGCTCGTGGTCTTGCTGTATCGTTCTCGCTTCCCGCTCACGGGGTCCCGGGTTCGATTCCCGGCGGGGTCAGGGATTTTCCCTGCCTCGAGATGACTGGGTGTTGTTGTGTTGTCTTCATCATCATCATTCGTCCCCATTACGGTCGGAGAAAGGCAATGGCAAACCCCTTCCGCTAGGACCTTGCCTAGCCGGCGGTGTGAAACTACCGCGTCGTTCCCTACGCTCGTCGGAGTATGGGACCTCATCATGATCATGATTATCATGTCTCACAGTATGTGTGTCAATTGACCCATTCTTCTAATCAGGTTGTGCCACAAATTTCTTTTCTACTCAATACTGTACAGTACCTCCTGATTAGTTACGTGATCTATGTACCTAATCTTGAGCATTCTTGTGTAGAACCATATTACAGAAGCTTCTGTTCTCTTCTTGTCTAAATTGTTTATCATCCATGTTTCACATCCATACATGGCTACACTCCATACAAATACTTTGAGATAAGAATACCTGACACTTCAATCTGTACTGGATGCTAACAAGTTTTTTTTCTTCAGGAACGCATTCCTTATCATCGCAAGTCTACGTTTTTTATCCTCTGTACTAAGGGTCACGATTAGATATTTTTCTGCCTAAGTAACAAAATTCGTCTACTTCTGTAAATATCTCACTTCTTAATCTGATTCCCTCAGTAGTACCCGGTTTAATTCGACTACATTCCATTATCCTTGTTTTGCTTTTGTTGATGTTCTTCTTATATCCTCTTTTCAAGACACTGTCCATTCCTTTCAAGTGCTCTTCCATGTCCTTTGCTGTCTCTGACAGAATTAAAATGTCATCGCAAACCTCAAAGTTTTTAATTCTTCTCCCGCAACTTCAGTTCCTGCTCAACATTTCTCTTTCGTTTCTCTACTGCTTGCTCAACGTGTAGACTGAGTAACGTTGGCGACAGCCTACAACACTGTCTCACTTCCTTCTGAACCACTGTTTCACTTCACTGCCCATCGACTTAATAACGGTCGTCTGGTTTCTGTACAAGTTGTAAATTGCCTTTTGGAGCCTGTGTTTTACCCCTGCTGCCTTCAGAATTCCAAAGAGAGTATTCCAGTCAACAGTGTCAAAAATTTTTATGTTTATCAATTCTATGGACCATAGGTTTGCCTTACCTTTACCTATCTCCTAAGATAAGTCGTAAGGTCAGTACTGCCTCGGGTCTTCCTTAATTTCTTCCAAGCTGATCTTCCCCGAGATCGGCTTCTAACAGTTTTTTTTCATTCTTCTGTAAATAATTCGTGTTTGTATTTTGAAGGCGTGACTTATTAAACTCATAGTTTGGTAATATTCACACCTGTCAGCATCTGCTTTCTCAGAAATTGGGATTATTGCATTCTTCATGAAATCTGAGGATATTTCGCCTGTTTCATACGTCTTGCACACCAGATGGAAAAGTTTTGTTACGACTGGCTCAGGATATCAGTAGTTCTGACAGAATGTCATCTACTCCTGGAGCCTTGTTTCGACTTATATCATCTAGTGATCTGTCAAATTCTTCCCGCAGTATCTCATCTCATCTTCATTTACGTCCTCTTCCAGTTCTGTAATATTGTCTTCAAGTTCGTCTCCCTTGTAGAGATCTTTACATACTCCTTCCATCTTTCAGCTTTCACTTCTTTGCTTAGTACTGGTTTTCCAACTGTGCTCTTGATATTCACACAGCTGCTCGTGCTTTTTCCAAAGGTATCTTTACTTTTTCTGTAGGTGGTATCTATTTTTTCCCCCAGTGAAATATATTTCTAAGTTCTTACGTTTGTCCTGTAGTTATTCTGCGTAGCTGTTCTATAATTGATGCCAATCTCATGTTTTAAACATTTGTATTCCCTTTCGATCCAGCTGTTAACTGTGTGTTTGCTGGCGTGTAATACTCCTGCAGTGCATGTGACAAGAATTATTTACGCAATTTTATTTCAGCTTGCAGCAGTGGAATGTAACTGCAAGCCGTTTCTTACCACACATATAAACCAAAGAGATTATTAGGGCCAGCGGTGAACACTGTTCTTGCACTTAGGGTACATTGATTGTCCATTTATGTTACATTCATATTATGATGCTGTTTAGTGCAGCAGCTGTCTAAGTGTTTTACATTAAGAATCCAAGTATTCTGATTATGTATAAATAGTATACAGCAATATAATGTGATTGGTTAGATCCGTTGTGTTCATAAGGACTTAATATAATGTGCACTCCTTGACATCAAACTCCGTGTCAAAGTCTGCGCTGATCACAACATGGGTCAAAGAAACTGGCCACGCTGATAGAGTTCTAAGTCCGACTATCTGTACATTCTAGCAACACTGTAAGCTGCAGCAGTTCCTGGAGGAAGTCTTGTCTTCTGTTAGAGATGTCTAGCAGAGCCTGCCCAGTAGCAATAATAAACTGAGAGAAGTATTCAGCGATGAAGTTGATGGAGTGTCAGTCATGTGATGTCGGCCCAGACCGAATGACGAGAACAATAACCAACAAATAAAGAAAGAAAAAAAAGGTAAACAACGTATCGTCTGAATGCAACGTCTCGCGTTCGAAACCATATTGCCTAAATTTTTGTGGTGACTGCCGTCTGGATGCCGGAGTCGTTAGTGTAATGATAGCACAGCTACAACATTCTTCACTTTCTGGCACACCGGTAATAACAGTTATGTCCAATAATATTTTTGCGAAAGATTTCTTGGCAGACTGTCTGCCAAAACATCACGCTCAGCAGCAACGGACACTGACGACTGTTCTTATGACTGTTGTATTCACTAATATGCAAGACATGAGGATGGCTGAAAATTAATATATATTATTAGAGTGCAATGTGCTTGCCACATTGCAACGCGTCTCGGTACGATCAAGGGAGTTGTATGGTGTGGTAGCCCTCTATACCCCATTTTTGAAGATGGTTCCCGTATTTACTTGAAGGGGTGCTTTTGGGAACTTTCACCCTCAAGAAAGTTTTAGAATATTTCATAAAATTGCAGGGTATTCGAGAACATTCCAGAACACTCTCGAATGTTGTGGAATGTGCTGGAACATTGTGGACCATTCGAAGCTTTTTTGGTATGTTCTGCAATCAGCCACTGGTAGGGCTACACACTGGTAGGAGTATATAAATCAAAACACGTCGTGGGTTCGAACGTCAATTTCTTATCAGTGACGAAGGAAGGAACTGGAAAAATAGTGCAGTGAGTAAATAAAAACAAACGATGGAGTGTGAATAGTCAAAGTGATACAATAACTGATTATAAATCGAAAAAAGTGTGTAAGAAATTGATTCGATTTATATTGTAGACGATGCCCAAACGTAAAAAAGTAGATCTTGCCAGTTCTGAAACAAAACGGCGAAAACGAAAAGAACAGCAAAGAAACGAAAAGACGAATAGCGCCTAACACATTTTCAAGTTCCTAACGAATTTCAGTCAGTACCGTGACGAGCAGAGAAACCGAAGAACAACGGAATGAACGGATTGAAGAATTAAGAATTGCGACACAGTCTTACAATAAGAGACTGTCAACTCAAGCCAGCCATGAAAATATCACCCTACGAGCAAGTGCGGACGAGGACAGTTAAACAGTACAGCCTAGTAAACGAAGTATTCACTACGATCCGACCAGAGATTATAACAACCACAATTACATCGAAATCGGGAAAATGGGTAACATCTTCCAATTTTACAACCCGAAAAAATTCAGTAGGAAGTCACCGGGATTCTGTTGCATGAATGGAAAAATTCGATTACCACCACTGGAAGAACCTCCACAGGTATTTTTACATTACATGACGGAATAGTCCAAAATTAAAATTCATTCTTAAAAATATAAAAATGTACAACGCCTGCTTCCAGATGACTTCTTTCGGTGTCACTTCGATCAACACTAACAGAGATGAAATCGATTCTGTTTTTTCCATCCAAGAACAAATCTACCAAAATATGGGATCATTAGTAGCACTACCCAACGAAGACCATAAATTTATGGAAGTATATTTAATCGGAAATTAAGATACAGAAATTGATCAACGATGCACAAATATCAGTGGACTGAGGCAAGAAGTAGTCCAAGATTTGTACGGAGGATCTTACACAAATACAATCAACTGATTCACATGTTTAAACCAGCACTAGACTGAATGATATCTGGTGACTGTAAAGTTATAGTTCGAGCCTGAAAAAGACCACACGGAGAAAACGAAAGTCGATTTAATGCACCTCAGATAGATGACGTTGCCGTCGTAATTGTGGACAATGAAAACACAAGTATATTTGTACAACGAAGAAGAGAAGAACTGCAACGCACTGTAAAGACATATCGTTCATGTGATACCCTCGAATATCCATTAATATTTCTGCAGGACAGGACAGATATTTTAATGTTACACAAATTCAACGTGAAACAGGCGTGGAAACAAACAACAAAAGTCACTTCCAAGGAGTTCTATCCTTACCGCTTAATGATCTGAGACAGTGAAATAATCACTTTCTCAATACTCGATGTTTATTCCAACAATTCCTGGTAGATTATGCAAAACAGAAGAGGAACGGATGCCTTACGTAAGACTGAATCAGAAGAAACTAAGCACGGAAGAGAATTTATCCACCTTCGAGACGCACTCATAAATTACGGAAACATTGACGACATTGGAACAATGGTAATCTTACCCTCATCATACATAGAAAGTCCGAGACACATGCACGAATACACTCAAGATGCCATGACCTACATGAGAAAATATGAACGACCTGACCTCTTATAATATTCACACACAACTCGTCGTGGCCAGAAATCAAAGAACTAAGAGACGGACAAGCCCTCATGTATCGACGCGACATAGTAGCCCGAGTTTACCAACAAAAACAAATAAGATTTACTGACGTCACAAAATACCACATTTTTGGAACTATCGGATTCTGGATGTACACAATCGAATCGCAACAACGAGGACTGCCTTACTCACACAATCTCATATGGCTACACGACAGAGTCCATTCTACGGATATCGACAAAATTATCCAAGTTGAATTTTAGAATCCACAAGAAGATCCGGAACTGTAAGACATAGTAGTGAAAAATATGATTCACGCACCATGCAGGCCATTAAACCTCAGTTGTATGAGTGATGGAAAATATAGAAAAAGAAAAATAGCCAAAACCGTCCTGGGATGGCACATAAACCGGGTCACCCATAAACGGTGGCTTCACAGCAAAAATACGAATACGAGGAAGCGACAAACTGTAAATAGTTCCAAAATGTTCCAAGTAGACATAAACATAGAATACAGCAATTCAGTGAAAGTACGTTAACAAAGGCAGTGACATGGAAGTATTTCGAATACCCAAAGACAGCGAGCAACAAAACAGAAACGACGAGATCCTCAGGTACCAAATGGAAAGATACATCATCAGTAACCAGCGTGGCGGTTTTTCGGTTTTCCCATACACGAATGCTAACAAACTGTGCAATATCTAGCAGTACATGTGGAGAACGGACAGAGAGTTTATTTCACAAAAGACAGAAAAATTGCATGCAAACCACCTCAGAACACAACATTAAAAGCTTTTTACCATCTCAGTGAAACGGATGCATGCGCGGAAACATTATTAAATGTTGACGTCCCTACCTATTATACGTGGAACACAACAAGAAAAATCTTTCAAAAACAAAAACAAGGTAGGCCAGTTGAAGATCATCCAGGAATCGTGCAAACTGGTGCACTGGGTCAAGTATACGCCATACATCTGAACAATGCAGATGTTTCTATTTCTGGATGTTACTATACGAACTATGGGGACCAGATCTCAAGAATATTGATAGTTGCCTATGATTGGGAATTAAGACTACAAGAAGCCTCACTCTCAGCCTCAGCTGAAAAAAATGACTTATTCGCCATAATTCTAACAATATGTAATCCATCGACTCCTAGAGAGTATGAGTGATGACATACTCTACATATCCGACAAGATCATCCTGAACTGTCCATCGAGTTTAACGACGTCTTCAGTGACACTCATTCGCTAGAAGATAAATGTTTAGCAATAAACAACCAGACCTCTACAACTTGGGATGCAAACACCACGAAAAGATGCTATCAATGTGCTAAACCACGAAATTACAAAGGAAAACAAACTGCAACATCAACGAACTACCTGAATACATTGCGCACAACTTATCAGTGTCAGTGAGATGACATCGTTTGTGGAAGCTCATTTTTGGGGAGTACAAACCTCCTTCAATAGTAGTTTCTAAGAATTCCTTCTGTTTTTAGTTTCCCTCCTTCTTGAGTTTCGCTCTCATTGCTGCTGATTTCCCTAAGCCACAGAATGGGCTCTTATGATTGTAGCAGTTTTATGCCCTAAAACCATAACCCCTCCCACCCCCCCCCCCCAAAAGAAAACACTTCTCAAGATAGTCAAAACGAAATTGACAACGTTACCAGGAACGGATCGACAACAACACTTTTCGGGAATATTTACTTGGACGCACCAGGCGACACCGGGAAAACGTTTCTAATAAATCTTCTGCTGGGGAAAATTCGGGCTAAGCGTCATATCGAATTTGCACTGGCATCATCCGGCATTGCAACCACACTTACGGAAGGAGAACGAACTGCCCATTACGCCCTACAAATACCATGGAGTATAGCTGAAGAGCAGTTCCCAGTGTATAAAATTTCCAGTTATCCCCAAGTCAACGCCAGTAGACGAGATCAATGCATGCTTAAAAAATCACATTTCTAGCCACACATACAAGTACTTCGACCAACAAAAAAATGTGAAAGCTGAACTATCGAAAGACGAAGTAGCAGCATATTTTGATCAATAACTTTTACAAATAGGCGAAGGCACATGTCCTGCTGACGAGACGTTTGGCCTCATTAAACCCAACAATGATTTCTGCAACACAGCCATTGCTGGAAACGAACTCGTCGACCAAATTCATCCAAACATTGTTCACAAGTATACCAATCAGGACTGGCCATTTGAAAGGGCAATTTTGGCAACTAAAATAATATTGTAAACGATGTCAACTGTAATATCCAAAAGAAAATTCTTGATTAAGAGAGAATATACAAATCGATCGACACAAGGGTGAACACTGAAGAAAGTTTGTACTTCCCTCAGAATTTCTAAACACTTTGCAGGTGCCAGGAATGCAATTACAATGCCTTTGAATTAAAACTGGATCTCCAATCATACTACTCAGAAATCTCAACTCACCAAACCTATGTAATGCCAGAAGGATGTTTGTCAAACAGGTATCGAATAACATCAATGAAGCCGAGCTTACGTCTGAAAAGTACAAAGGACAGATGCTATTTATCCCCAGAATACCACTGATCTCTGCCACTCATTTTCATCCATAATTCCTATAGCACAAACCAATAGCTGTTATAAAAAGAGAGAGAGATGATATAATTGTCGCCTGGAGGCGTGGCCAGATTTCCACTGGAATAGAGATAACAGAAAAGAAAATATATTTATTGTATTTTATTGTGTTGTACTTGAAATTAGTTTGTGTGTATTTTTTCCACATGCTCGTCGACCTGTGCTTGAATGGAAAACTAATGAGAATCTCTCCCTGCACTGACGAGAGATATTGGAACACAAGGAAAGAAATATTAGCAGGAAAGGCTAAATTCCAAACAACCTGGATCTGTTGCTGCTCTTAAATAAGGAAGGGCACTCGTGTTTGTTCCTGTGGTTTTTGTGGTGATACGGCGCCCATGGTACATTTTCATATATTGTGTGTTAGATCTTGTATTTTTGTACTGTAAGTGTATCATAGCAGTAGGCTGTAACTACATGAATCTTGAGTTACATTTTCACTGCAATTATACCTGGATCAGAATAACAAAGTGATTGACATCTAGTTTCGCTGCTACCAAAGCAACAGCCAATCAAAGAACACATTTGGGCGCACCTCCTGATTGGTGGACAACCTATGTGTCACCCCACTGTGCATTGTTGCCAAATGTGTTCAAGATGGCGGCGATACATATGGCAACATCGCAATGACGTCATGGTGGGTAGTTCAAATTTTGGCGGTAAGATAGGTCATTTGGGCTACCTGCACTAACCTAACCCCCTCCCCTCCCCAAGAAAATGGCGGCAAAATAGGTCACTTGGGCCACCTCGACTAACCTAAATCATCCGACCACCATCTGTTCCTAGGAGAGGACTCAGCCTGTGCTGGATACGATCGACATACATTTTTATTTAAACAGTCTTTATTTAAACAATTTGAGGCAGTAGCTCCATCCATTGTGTCCACCATGAGGTCCAGGGTCCAACTGACATAGTACACAGTACTGCCGCCAGAGGGCACTGTAGTCCCTTCCATGATGGAATCCAAGATAGCGGTCTGGTTGGTGGGGGGGGGGGGGGGAGGGGGGTAGCGGGAAAATGACTCAGCCTGTGCTGGGCCGCTGGAGAGAGGAAGTAGTGAACTTTATTTATTCTGGAACAATTTCTTTAGGTATGGATTTCATGTAGTTCATTTATTACAGTGATACAAAACACTCGCCCTGACGTGCTTGGGGTCATGCCACACAGCATACAGATCTACAAACTACTCGCAAATTATCGAAATAATGCAGTAAACTGATGTGCAGACACGAAAACAACTCGAAAATTGACAAAATAATGCATGTAAAACGCTCTGCAGACAAGCTCACTACTGTCCAAATAATTCAGTACACAGCATACAGACTGGCAAACAACTTGTAATTTATCGAAATAATGCATAGCGCAGCCTACAGATCTGCTCGCAAAATAATGCAACAGACACCAAACAACTCGTAAATTGCCAAAAATAATACATGTAAAAGGCTCTGCAAACACGCTTACAACGTTTAGACAGCCGAAAATATTGTAGTGCACAATCACTCATTGCACATTAAAAAACCACTTCGAACTATCGTCAATGACAATATATCAGAGCTCCAACATGCGCACATGTCCTCGCCCCCGTGAGCCACAGCCAGACAGACGAGCGCAGGTGTGCGAGCCATTGCTCTCACGCTGCTGCCAATGGCAGCCAGCAGGGGACAGTCACGTCTATTTTCTGGTATACACTTAGAGTTCTTCGAGTGCTTTACTGACGTTACATGTCTATGCAAATAAGAGCCAAGTCACCCTCTGGGACGTGCATGCATGTTTACCTTTGCTGGTGGGATACCTCTCTACCGGTGGATACTGAAGTCACAGGTTGTGCTATAGAAATCTGTTCCAGTGCTTCCCAGTATAGCACAGGGTGCATTGTTCCTAGCGATCCTAATGGGACATGCGAGCTCCATTTAGCCGTGCACGCATGTTTACTTGTCCAACATGGCTGACGCATCACTGCGAAATGCTAGCATAGCTACTCATCATTGTAGGTGCATCTAAAAGGTTGTCAGTGTTATACTGACATCACATATACTGACATCATATGGCTGTGTAAATAAGAACCAAGTCTACCACACGGAAATTGTAAAGTGCTTTAGAAATAGCTAATGGTCGCTTTTGTAGGAGATTTCGTGATGTCCCAGCTTGTCTGCATGGAAATTCTGGTCCTAACAGGACCTGTTCACGAAAATAGCCCAGAATAACATCCACTGCTTTCTCCCCGCTATCCTAACGGGACAGCCCGTCCATTACTTATCAGTCCCCTCTCGGAATTTGTAACATGTCACAGAAATAGTCAAATGTCGCTCTTGTTGTAGCTTTTGTGATGTCCTAGCTTGTCTCAATGGAAATTCTTGTCCTAACAAGGCCTGTTAACGAAAACAGCCCAGAATAACATCGATTGCATTCTCCCTGATGATCCTAAGGAGGCATCACGTATTACCCTTCCCGAAAATCGTAATATCCTCCTTTCAACATACGTCTCAGAAACGGTAAACTTCTCACTACTAAAAGCCTTCATCATGTATGTGCACACTTGCAAAAACACCGTTAGTCATAAAAGTATTGTTGTTACTTGGAGAAAGAGAGACGATGGTAGCATCAAGCCCTTCCAGAGATAGTGATGTTCCATAAAACATCCTCTTTGGCTGAACATTCAAATGAAACTCTCTCATTGGTTGCCTCAGTCTATATATAAACCCACAACCAACCTCCATCGCCCTCAGTCATCTACTATCCGCTTTGTTGTGCATTCCATCGTCTCTGTGTGTGCTTGTTTTCTCTCTGCAAGATCAAGAGAGGTAACTGTAGCAACACTTCAGAGTATAGTGGCAATAGGCCTAGAGTTCTAGAGACAGGATTACCAAGAGAGTAAATACATTGTATTTTGAGTGTAAATTTTCGTGTGTATGTTAAATTCGCTTTATTAATTCTTTCTTCTTGTTATAGTACAACTCCAGGATTTTGTCTTGGGGTGTGAGGAGAGAGAGGGCAGGGCTGGACTGCAGCACTCTCTTGAAGTCCAGCCTCCTGTGTTGTGTTCACAGCCAGAATTGCCATGTGAGTATAATTTTCTTTGTAATTTGTTCTTGCATAGTAGCAATTCAGAATTTTCTTATTTCATACTTGCTTGTTTTTTTTTTCCTCTAGCTCACTAGATGCAAATGCAAACTGAGCTGGGGGCTGAAAAGAACTATCCACTGCAGCAGCAGCAACGCTATGTGGAACAGTGTCCAGCAGTGAATAACCAACAACAACATTCACCTAAGTATAGAAAAAAATATCCATGTGTGATCTTTCTGTGTAACTTGACATTCAAAATAAACAAAATTATGTGCCACCATGTTACAGGAACACCTCTAGAGGAGTTCGATTTGTTGGACAGGCAGCTGGAGGCTTTTCATCAGCAGATGCAGGAACAGCCTCCAGCAAATATTGAGATGCCCAAGCAGCAAACTTGTGCGCTGGAAAAAAAAAAAAAAGATTACGTTTTTACATGCCTCTCGCAGTAGTGGTGGTAGTAGTAGTATAGGAAGTTATTTCTGTAGAAATCGGTTTATATATCTTGTTTGTTGTTGAAGGCGAGACAGAACAATTGCCAGATTCTGAGGAGGACATGCTTGAATGGGTCAGACAAAGGTGCTGTTATGTGGTGCTATTAGATAATGGTGTTGATGACTTTTTTAAAGTAACTAGACAATCGGTTGTGTGTAATGGAAAGAAGCAGGAGGTGGAAATTATCAGTTACCACTTTCCAAGTAGTTACAAGGATAAATGAGTTAGAGAAACGATTAGGAGAAATTCAGCACTGTCATACCACGCACATTGCGCTGAAACATTAGTGAAGTAGGAGCGTTTCGATCCCCTCAAAAGGCAGGGTGGACTGCACGCTACCGACTTCATTAAAATTGTGAAAGGGTATTGCCGGAATCATGGACAGACAAGAGAAAAATAAATGCAGTAATCGACGTGTTAGCTGGCGAGGCTAAGCGATGGGGCATAAATCTCGATATAACAAACATGACGTTTCAAGAGTTCAAAACTGCATTCTTGAAAGAGTATTGGTTAGAGCAGAAACAAGAGTGTGTATGGAGCGATTTCATAGTGTCGAGGCTGTACGATGTAAACGCACACAGCTCCATGAAAGAATTTTGTGAGAACTGTATCCAGAAATTGGAGTATTTGCGCAATCGGAAAACTGAATCGGAGATTGTCTGGGGGCTGTGGCAGAAGCTTCCAGATGACTCTAAGAGATACATCGGCAGTAGTTCAAGAACGATTGTTGCGTTTTTAGAGAAAGTATAAGACGAAGACCATTGCTGGAATAACCGCGAAAATGTTAAAAGCAGTGGGAATGGTAACAATTACCATCATAGTCACAACCAGAACAATAACCATGCAATAATGGTAGCAACCACCATGGTAATAACAATCCACAGCTCTACAACAATAATGGTCATAGTAACAATAACCACAACTGTAGAAATGATAAGGGCCAGTATCAAGTAAATATGGTATGTGGTCCTTGGAGTGAGGTTACAAGCAGTCGCATCTCAGCACAGTGTGGCACACATACTGGTGATGGCTAATCCTTCTTCCTCACCAAAGTAGCGCCTGGTAAGCCACGCCTCGCCTATAAGGGCGCCACTGCTCGCTGCGTGGGAAGCCGCTCCCCAGCACCGCCGCTCCGGCGTCCATGGGCAGAGCAATGAACCACCATCCCTCTAGTTACCGGGTCAGGTGTACAGCAGCATGGGGAACCATCGCCACAACCTGGCTGTTCCCATATCTCTGACCCGGTAGCACTGCAACATCCTCCTCCGTCATCATCATCATCGTATGAGCCTCATGAGAATTGGCGATACGCTAGGTATGTGTGCCTTGGCGCATACGGACTTGCCCCTCCCCAAAACCATCATCAATGGGGTGGACTCAGAATAGTATTAATAGCAATATAGAAGATCCTGTGGCTAGTGGCAGTTCTCTCTCCTGTCCTTTTAGTGAAGGACATCAAGACAGTGATACCATAACCCAGTTAGAATAAAGGGTGATTGTAAACACTTTTCAGGAGCGAATCTCGTTCACCAGGATCGAGAATCCAGGAGGAGGGTACTGCGACCCTGTTGGTTTTCTAAGGGCGTGCTATCCTGTCATGGAAACGAGGCTCCTCAAGGTAGTCAATGCTCCATGGTATTCCGCCATTAAATGCAGTGCGGTGCTCTGCATCGAATTATCGAACCCCCCCTCCCAAGTGGCTTCTGGCGTTGAAGAGACAACTCCTCATTATCTTTGGGGGGTGGGGGGGGGGGGGCAAATGGCGTGATAACATGGAGCACATGAATCGCTGAGTGGTTTCGTAAATCCACCTTGAGTGCTATATTGGCCCAGTTTTTCGAGATGGAGGTCATAGGGTCAGCTAAAGCACTCAGCCGAATATTACACTTGGATATCCATAAACATGTCTAAGATCCGGTAAATGGAGGGTCAAGCTGTGTCGAGCTCCCTAAAGAAATAGCTAACAAGAGGGCATGCATTAATGTCGAAAATAGAAACGATTAGGCTTGTTTTGTGTGGTCAATCCTGGCTTGCAAAAGAAATTACAATTACAGAGATCATCCTGAGCGTCCTAGTGCATACCATGTAGGTGATATATTCGTGGTTATTACAACTTTGATGGTATCCAGTTCCCTATCAAGATCCAGGACCTACCTAAATTTGTGGTGCAGAATGCCGGCATATCGGTTCATGTTTATGGCCTGGAGAAGAAAAGCAAGTCAGATGAGCAAGACAAGCATATTATCGTCGGCCCCCTCCATTTTTCAAAATTTTCCAGTGAGTGTGAGCTGCATGGAAACATGCTGCTCTTCTCTGAAGGTGATAATTATCACTATGTTTGGGTCAAAGACATGTCCCGACTCCTTTACTACCAACTATCAACAGACTGTCATGTAAAGCACATTTGCTTAAGGTGCCTGAATTATTTCTCCTCTGACAAGTTACTAGCGGCGCATCTAGTAGAGTGTGATTCCAAGGACCCAGTACGTGTTATTATGCCTACGGATGAAAACAAATTCATAAAGTTTAAGAATGCTCACCACCAGGAGCGATGCCAGTTTGTACTGTATGCCGACTTTGAATGCCTCCTCGTTCCTGTGACCCGCTGTGCAGGTGACCTACAGCCACACACACCACCTTTGCAGAAAAACACGTACCAAATGCGGCAGAGTACCAAATTGTATCGTCCTATGATTCCAGTCTTAACCGCTACAAATCTTATGTCGGGGATAATCCTGTGGTTTGGCCGCTCACTGAGCTCGAAAAACTTTAGTAGGAGGTTGACAAGCTCTACAGCGACAACGTTCCCAAGACCAAGTCGAAGGAGAATGAAGATTTGTACAATAACAGGTTGATTGTCACATCTGTAGGCTGCCGTTAGACAGAAAAGCGAAAACTCCTCGTAGGGACCACTGTCATGTTACAGGGAAGTTCCATGGTGTAGCACACATGCGTGCAATTTCAAGTACGAACCACCAAGACACATACCTGTTTTCTTCCACGATTTAAGCGGGTATGACGCTCACTTTCTAGTTGAGCACTTGGCTGATTTTGGTTTGGAGAAAGATCAGGTCAGTGTCCTACCTGAGAGCGTCGAGAAATACATTTCATCTCCCAAACGAATGACACCAAGAATTACGCTCCGCTTCCTTGATACGCTACGTTTTATGCAGGCGCCACTCCAGAAACTCGTTGAAACTCTACATAGAGGGATATGCGTATCACTCGAGCTGCATTGCCTGATGAGGAAAAGTTTCAACTTGTAAATAGGAAGGGGGTTTTCCCATATGATGAGAGATCATCCTGAGCGTCCCAGTGCATATCATGTAGGTGATATATTCGTTGGTATCACAACTTTGATGGTATCGAGTTCCTTGTCAAGATCCAGGACATACCGAAATTTGAGGTGCACAATACCGGCATATCGGTTCATGTTTATGGCCTGGAGAAGAAAAGAAAGTCAGATGAGAAAGACAAGCATATTATCGTCGGCCTCCTCCATTTCTCAAAATTTGATAGTGACTGTGAGCTGCATGGAAACATGCTGCTCTTCTCTGTAGGTGATAATTATCACTATACGAGCTCAACGAAACCAGGCTACCCAACATAACTGCATTCTACAGCAACCTTACAGGCGATGCCATAACGGATGCAGAGTATAAGCATGCCATGAATGTCTGGCGGGAATTCAATACTTCAACTTTAGCAGAGTACGTACGGCTTTACATGGACACAGACGTGCGCTTGATTGCGGACGTTTTCGAGAAATTTTGGAGTCTATGCACGGCTACATATTCTCTGGATCCTACCTTATATTACACAGCACGTGGGTTGTCTTGGGACGCGATACTCTAGAAAACGAAATGCAGTATTGACTTATTGCCCGATACTGACATGCTGCTTTTCTTTGAGCGTTGCCAATGTGTCCATAGGCACTCGCAGGCAGGGGATAAATAGAGATACACTGTTCATTATCATAATCTCCAGCAGTGCCTCAGCTTGGGTGTGGAGCTGGTTAGAATGACCTGAGCTATCTCCTTCAAGCAGTCCCCTAGGTTGAAGGAGTAGATTGATTTGAATACGAGACAGAGAGCTTCTGCGACGTGTGACTTTGAGAAAGATTTTTATAAATCAATAAATAATTCAGTTTTTGGTAAAACAATGGAGAATTTGAGGGAATGCCGTCAAATTTTGATTAGAACCGAATGGGATGGGTGTTATGGCGTAAGAAAATGCGTTGCCAGACCAAATTTTAAGCATGTCACCATATTCAATAAGAACTTTGTTGCTGTGGAGATGGCAAAGACTGCAGTAGAGTTTAAAAAACCTATTTATGTCGGGATGTGCATACTAGACCTGTCCAAACTCCACATGTACCGCTTTCATTAAGAGTTTGCGAAAATCATTTCGCAGATCCTAAATTACTTTATGTGAATACAAGTAGCTTCATCTATTGGGTGAAGAACAGCGATTCTTATGAGGTAATGAGGTACCACGGTAATGAATTCGACACATTCTCATACACAGCCGATAATCCTTATGGTATTATTCTACAGAACAAGAAGGTTATCGGTCTTATGAAGGAGGAGGCGAATGGATTGCCAGTTGGGGAGTTTGTAGGTCTACATGCAAGAATATATGTGTATTGCTCATTGGAAGGTGCCACCCAGAGGTGGGCTAAGGGTGTGCGTCATATGGAATTGAGAGCCCTCTCTGTCGAAGACTGTTTGCGGTGCCTGTGCAGTGGTGTTCGTAGCAATGCACCGCAGCCACTGCATATTGTACAGCAGACTAGTATTCGATCGAGAGGACACGAGGTGTACACTGTACTGCAGTCTAAAATCGGTCTGTAGTCTCATGATGATAAAAGGGTCATTTGTGATGATGGGATTGAATCTCTGCCGTACTCACACTGCTCACTTGCAGTGGAGACTCAGATTGAATGAGAGTGAGAGAGAATGAGAAAAAGAGAGAGAGAGCCTGCAAAGTAGTAGTATGACACTTTTATCACAGTGTAAGTAATTTTGTGTGTGTGTGTGTGTGTGTGTGTGTGTGTGTGTGTGTGTGTGTGTTGCGTAAATATTTTTGTGTACTAAAAAGAATCATAAACAGGAAACTCCATGTGCGTCTTTTAAATAGAATAGCTTTTAAGTTTTTCATCTGTCGCTAGCAATCCAAGTCAGAATAGTTTTTAAGTGTATATATATCTATATAGCTCACTATCCATCAGAATTGTTATTGTAAAAACCTTTGCTATTGGGTCTGTTGAAGTTAGATTCTAAGCATGTTCAGTCCATCAGAATTATTGTAAAAGCTATGCTACTGGGGCTGTGCAATTTCATGATAGTAAAGAAAGTATCTCCACATTAGTTTTTAGCATAGATTTATAAAAAAAAAAAAAAAATCTTACCAGTGTTACTGGGAGTTAAATTTTGTGTTGAACTGAAAAGCATGGGTACACTTGATACCTTCTTATCCACAGCATCTTGACTCTGTGCCTGCACTATTACAGGTATGTTCTGCTGGAATGGGTCGTATGTTTCTGACCAGTACTGTCCTCCATCTTGCTGTTTTTTAAGACCACCAGCAGTGTTCGATGTGAAACTTCCTGGCAGATTAAAACTGTGTGCCCGACCAAGACTTGAACTTGGGACCTTTGGCTTTCGCGGGCAAGTGCTCTACCATTTAAGCTACCGAAGCACTACTCACGCCCGGTACTCACAGCTGGCAGAAGTAAAGCTTTACTTCTGCCAGCTGTGAGTACCGGGCGTGAGTCGTGCATCGGTAGCTCAGATGGTAGAGCACTTGCCCGCGAAAGGCAAAGGTCCCGAGTTCGAGTCTCGGTTGGGCACACAGTTTTAATCTGCCAGGAAGTTTCATATCAGCGCACACTCCGCTGCAGAGTGAAAATCTCATTCTGGAGTGTTCGATGTGTTGGGATTAGATCACGGTCCTCATCACACAAATCAGTGAGTGGGACAGACAACAACAGCTCCAAGTTCTGCTCCAGCAAGTGGGCTATGTGCACTACAGAATCCCATGTGGTCACTACAGGTTCAGACATACTGGAGGTTGTTGCTGGTGCAGGTCCAGAGGTTGGTGCAAGTGTCAACAAGATGGCAGCCAGGGTTGTGACAGGTCCAGACACAGCAGTGATGGGCATGTTATCACTCGACCCTGTGGGCTTGGGCACATCGAGGGCTACTGCTGACTGCAGATGAGGATGCATTACATATTGACCAAGATGTGAAAACAACCAATAATAATAATAATAACAATGCTAACCACAGACAAAGATGTGTTAAGGGATACTTACTTTTCCATGTCTTCCTGTTTTGCAGGGCTGTGTTGGATTGCGACTGCTGTTGGCGTTTCATGGTTCTTCTTCTGCTGCTGCTTGCTAACTGAGCAAGACTGAGGTCCTAGAGCTGCTGAGCCTGCCCTATACCCCCTCCAATGACGTTACCAGATACAGCCATCCTACTGGCTGAAGTCTAACACATGACTGGATTAAGGTTCGCTATTGTTTCCTGCCACTTTTCCCCCAGACCGCCATCTTGGATTTCGTCACAGGAGAGACGACAGTGCCCTCTAGTGGCAGCACTGTGTACTATGTCATTTGGACTCCAGACCTCATGGTGGACATACTGGATGGAGCTACTGCCTCAATGTGTTTAAATAAATACTGTTTAAATAAAGGCTTACATCCATCCTATCTAGCACAGGCTGAGTCCTTTTCCTGTCAATTCGTAGGAAGAGGTGGCGGTCGGATGACTTAGGTTAGTGGAGTTGACCCAAGTGACCTATTTTCCTGCCATTTTATGGGGGAGGGGAGGGGTACGGCAGGAGGTAAGGTTATGGGAGGTAGCCCATTTGACATATCTTCCCACCAAAATTTGAACTTCCCTCCATGGTGTCATTGCGACATTGCCATATCTGTTGCCACCATCTTGGATCCGCCATCTTGAATACGTTTGGCAACAATGCAGAGAGGAGTGACACATATGTGGTCCCACTACTCTCCTGTTCTGTTCACTGTTGTCAGATCTCTCTGCTACTGCAGGTAGCAGCTACTGTAGCCAGTTGCAGACAACACTTGTGGCTGGTAACATAAACAACTGTGTTCCGTTTCGCTGTATGCTTTATTTCTCTGTGTGGGGAGTTTATTTTGTACCACAGATTGTCTGAAGCCTGTAGAGGAAGTGCGCAAAAAAGTGTGGCTGCTAAACAAAAAGTTCAGCGATCTGCCCACTTTTTGTGTGGTCAGACATGTGAGTTCGTGTACTCGGTGCGGGAGTATTTCGAAAACTCTTTTACCTCTAACGAAGGTAGTCGAAGGAGTTGTAGATGCTGTGAAGATACTTAAAATAATTTTTTCAAAGTTTGTAAGCAGAAATTCGGTGCACAAGGGGAAGAGCCTGTTTCATCCAAAGTACAGACACCCAGTAAAAAGAGGACAGAACCACGTATAACAAACTTGGACCCTTTTCAATAAGATGCTGTTCATTGCCACAGACATATACATCACGAGATAAAAGAACATACAAATATTTAAAAAAAGGTATGCGTTACTTTCTGCAAGATGGAGTTGTTCAGTGACAGCAAGACGTCTTTGGTATCCATTGTCAGAGCCCTCGGTTTTCGGTACAAAAGAATTAATAGATGGGAAATTATAATGGAGAGAGGTGGCATCGTAGCGTGCCAATGTTGACTTTAAAGAAATATCGCTAAAGTGTCGTTTGAAGACATTGTGTGGGCGACGAAACCTGGATCAACTCCAGTCATTACGTCAGAAAAGACTGGTCAGATGATAATATATGTGGATGTTCGCTGTTTGATGGGAAAGGACGCAAAAATTATTGTCTTGCATACTGGAACTGCATCTGCTTTCGTGCCTAGCTCCTCCTAGTTTAGAAGTCGAGAAAAGCAAGCGAATGCAATGAGGAGATGCATCACAATAGGTGTTATGAAGTGGTTCAAGGGCTAACTAAGTGGAAAATCTGAATTGGCCCTATGTCATTGCAATGGATAATGCCCCCTATCATTCAGTTATGAAAGATAAAGCTCCAACGATGGCAACGAAAAGAGCCAACATTGTTGTACGGCTGGAACAACACAGTGTGAAGGACAATTTACGTAAGTGAAAAAATAAGCCATAATTTGAACAGTATGTTGTTGATGAGGTAGCTGAACAGTGTAGCCATAGGGTTTTAGGTTCCACCATACCACTGACAATTCAATGCCATCGCTATGATTTGGGCACAGATTAGACATTACGTGGCAACAGATAACAGAAGCTTCTCTGAGGCACAACTTGAAAGGCTGTTAGTGGAAGCACTGGGACTAATAACGCCAGATAAGTGGAATAATGTTGCACCCCACACAGATACGGTGGAATCGGTGAGTGGTGAAACCACTTCAGTCACAAAAATGCGAAAAATCGTTTTCGATGAAAAGGTGCTTAGAGAGGCAAGATGAGTGTTGAGTGCAAGAACCACGCTAGTCTGTTGAGTAGACTCGCAGATAGAGGGTGTCTTTTTCAGACGCTGAGTGCAGAAATAACATGAGTCAGTGACTGGCGTGGTTTCTGATCCCACCGCTAGATCGCATGTCCCTTTCACTGAGCATGTGCCATGTGTTTACCAGCCTAAACAGCTGCTCTTATCGAAGTCTTTGTTTTGTTGATTGTTTTCAACGTGTTCTATGTTCGTGCTGAACATTTCCTGTTCTATGTTCAATATGTCTGTGAGTACCACAAGCACTTAAAGTGACCATGAAACAGCTCCTAAGAAGAGGAGGATAAATGAAGAAAAACATCGAAGAAACGTCATAGAACCTCTAAAGTTCGTGGGGTTGAACACATCATCTGGAAAGGGTGTCTCATTCCATCTAGAACAACAGGTGCGGCTTGTAACCGTAAATTACAATGCTTTACTAAGTTTTGTGATGATGAAAAATCTTAATTTGTTGCTAATTTGAATAAGCTGATATGGAAAGACGAGCAATGTATTTTCTTAGAACAACTGATTGAAAAACACCATTAAGCACCGTAGGCCTCGTTCTGAACAGCCTAGAGAAATAGCAGCCAGTTTCGAGTATTTACTACTATATAGAGGAGAAAAGAAAAAACGGTATGTAAGAAAGCGTTTATTTCATTCTAACTTATTACTGAGGGCAGGGTTCGAAGGCTTACTGATCTCCTAATAGAGGGTAAATCACCTCAAGATAAACGAGGTAAAGCTCTCAAGAAGAACACGATTTCTGCCAAAGTTTGATCTAAAATACATGAGCATATTTCAAAATTTTCCGACAAGATTACCTACTATGCCACCAAAAATATCTGTTATCTCGATGCGCGCCTTGATGTTAAAAAAATTCATTCCTTGTTTAAAGTGCCCTCATTTGGATGTAAAATATGAGTTTTGTTTTACATATTTGCATGACAACTTTTCATTACAGTTCGGACGTATGCAGGTAGATACCTGCATAAAATGTGAAGAACCTGATGTAAAAGTCAAGAACTGCTCTATTGGTGATACAGCTAAAAGGGCTGCTCTTGCTGAACTTACTATCCACAAAAGACGAGCCAAGAAATTTTACAATAAACTTCGAAGAGTCACCCAAGTTATGTGCGGAATGTGAAGACACAGACGTACTTTCATTTGATTTTTATGCAAAATCTCCCTCGTCCAGCGATCCCAGTTCAGAACATATTTTACGTGAGGCAACTTTGAGTGATCTGTTTTGGGATAATAAATCTAAAATCAATGAAATCTGAAATATTCCAGTACCGTGAAGGAGTAGCTCACAAAGGAGCCAATGAGATATTCAGCATGCTATTGAAATACTTTGACACTAATATTCCATCAAATGTTAAAAATCTGTATTTCTTTTTCGATGGCACTTTCGGACAGAATCGGAATCACACCATGATAAGATTCTGCCTTGCTCTTGCAGATACAGGGCGTTTTGAACAAAGGTTTCTTTACTTTCCCGTTCGAAGATTTTGGCACCATTTAGAGGATGATACGTAAAAATGACCGGATATGTACACCTGATGAATATGAAGAGTTGTGTGCTCAGTCCAGTAACAACTTTCACATCACCAAGCTACTCACCACTGACGTAAAAGATTTTGATGGTTGGTGGAAGGAATATTACACAAAAAACCCATCACCCAGAGAATGTCGAGGGAGGAGTTTGCCAAAAGAAGCAAAATTCAAGTTTGGTGCCACTCGATATACATAGTTGCGCTATAACACTAAAGAAAAAGGGGCAATCACGGGATATACTTCCATTGATGGATTACAAAAGCACAGCTATAAGCTGCTGAAACCTGCTTTCCAGAACGTAGGTATTGATTTTCCTTCAAGTACTGCAGCTTATCCACCAGGGAAAGTTCCAATCTACATCAAGAAGATGATAATTCATATTCCTGAAAGCTTCAAAGTTTTTTGTGATGCAGTATTTACCTGGGCGACCATTGCATATGACAATCATACGTTGGTCGAGAATGATCTATTTTAAGAGCGTTTTGCTTTGTTATATTCCTGTTTCCTGATAACTTTGCAATACTGTAAATTCATTTTAATATAATATGAACAAATATAGACTTTAAATGAATGATTACCTTTTTCCTAGTTTGCAGCTGTCTGTAAAAACCAGTTGAGTGCAGAAACAGCATAAGTCCGGATCAAAATTTAAATTTTCCTGAGTCTAATTTATGTCGAAATTAGGAAATTTTTGCATGACAGCAACATAATTGCATGTTATAACAGAGGAAAGAAAAGGTTAAAACATTTGATAATTTGAAGGAGTTATGGCGTTTTTTCTCTCTCATGAAAAATTTGCATTTTGTGACTGGAGTGGTTTCTGCACTCACCGATTCAGTTGTTAAATAGATGTGGAAAAGTGAAGTGAAATGTAATTATATTCTTGGTCAATTCCAGTGAGTCGTCCATGGACCAGACCTCAGATAACGACAGTATCGAGAAAGAAAGTGATTCTGAACTAAGTGTCATTTACCCTTTGCCTTTCATTCGTCTTTATTTTTGTGATTGTGTTTGGCGTTTTCGACTGGATGGTGTGTAGCGCATATGACAATATATCTCACCTCATTATTAAGGAATACTCCCCTGCACAAGTGTAACACTCTGCATGCACATTGCAGTGATTGGTAAGTACCCAAGCAGTTTATATTATTTTAGTGTTGTTAGTTATTGTATTTACATGGACAATTCCGATCCACATTAACATTCCTTTCGTATCAAATACAACAACTGAACGTGATTCATTCCGATCACTTAAAAGACAGTGTGCTGCCTGGTGCTTTTGCTGAGATATACGAAAATAGAAATAATAGGAACATGGGATCATTTTATACAAAGGAGTGCCTTTGTTAAGCCACAAGGATATTACGATCCTGCAAAGCGAACTCAATACTGCAGCTTAAAAGGCGCTGTGAGAAAGTAGTCCAGTAAGGAATCGCACAGCTGTTGCTGCTGCTTCCATAGTCAACTGTGCTTCACTGTCAATCACTTTGTTATTCTGACTTGGGCATGGTAGAGAGTCTCGCTCGCAGACAAACAGCTGACTCAAAAATTGATTTTCAATGTATACACTACAGCTAGCACGATAAATTTTGTATTTATTGACATTATGAACTGCTCTAGAACACGTCAGCTAGCGAGAAAGGAAACAGAAATCTCTGATTACGAATTTCTAGGTAATTTACAAGAATGAATAGATGAAGGCAGTGAATTAGGCGAACCCTTTTCGCAAGCAAACATCAAAGGAATGGAACTGAAGCAACGGATACACAGCGAATCTGAAACCAGTATGTTAGCAGTTAATACTAAATTAGCAGCATCGACCTCTGCGGAAGCGATGTCAAATGCATAGTAGTTAAACCATCACTGGCAGGAATGCCGGATGATGATTTCTTCACATTATATTTTGAAAAATTAGAGAAAAGGGACGTGACGAAGCTCTTTTAAGAAAGCTAAATCAACAACTAGAGGATCATGATAAGCAATTGAATGAGACATTTGCCCTTAAGGAAACGGAACGAGAAGAGAATTTAGCCTTTAAAGAAAGGAAACGTGAAGAGAAGTTAGTTCCTAAAGGAAGGGAATGTGAAGAGAAGTTACCCTTTAAAGAAAGGGAATGTGAAGAGAGATTAGCCATTAAAGAATGGGAAAGAGTAGAGACATTAGCTCTTAAAGAAGAAGAACGCGATGAGACGTTAGAGGCTCGAGAGAAATTGCGGGATGAAAACGTCACCCATCAGTTCAATGAAGTGATGAAGCTTTGTTACACGAAGTAGATGAACAGTCCCACAATGTACAACTCAGAACTTGGTAGCATGTGTAAATATATTGAAGAGTGCATCAGTAAAACTCTTTGTAAGAAAAATTTCTATCCGCTGTAGATTCTCTCGGTCTTATACATGAAGATCAAAAGAAGAATAACACAGATAATGGTAGCTATTCTATACCATATGGGGGGAATAACAAAAGCAATGGCAGCAGTAATGGGAACCTAAAGAGGAACAATTACCATGTCAATACTGGAGCGGCAATGGTGGTTATAGGCAACCACATAACAATGTTGCGTATCAGAATTCAAATGTGAGTGGATACAACAAAAGTCAACAAGCTGGTAATAGGAAGAGACGTGGAGACATCATAGGGAACAATTATCCCAACTTCCAGCAGTCAATAACAAGTAGATACAACTCTGATAGGTGTACAAACCAACAGGCAGGTCAGTCTAATCCGAATTGGAGGCCACCTGCTGGATCCAATCAATACTGGAAAAATCCTGAGCACAGTAACGTGCAGGGACAAGACAATCACATGGTGCAACAGCATCAAGACCAAAGAGTATGAATCGTGGAAATGTTAGATGATGACCAACTCGGACCTTCTACACCTTTAAACTAAAGTCGACCACCCCATGCTTTCCAGTAGTGGCCATGGAGAAAAGTGAAGGCACTTCTATAGATGACGCAATGAATTATGCACTGAGCCAAAAGTCTGTAGTCAGTCAGGTAAATCTCTGGTACAAGCTGCATTGCATGCTAAGATAGGCAGTATGCCGATTAGTGTGATTTTAGACACAAAGCAACAACAATTGTGATGAACTCTTTACATATAAGATACCAGCTTTCCAGTACAAGGTTTAGTGCCAAATCAGAGGTAGTCAACATACGGGTGCAGGTCGAAATTTTAATGGGAAATGGAGGCTTTAAGTGCATGCTCCTGGTTATAAAAAATTTATCAGTGGCCTTTATCATGGGTTGAGGGTTAATCAGAGAGAGGAATGCAACATCAGATTAGGTTGGATTTACTTTCATTCCAATTGATCCGTAGTGAGGAGGCCATCCAGGATAACTCCAGGTAACTGTATATGTACCTTATGTGTTCTGGCCGGAGGCAGTTCGCTCCTTGCTCTTGTAGGTGTAAGTGCTGAATAAACCTTTGTTAAGTGAAGTTAGTGTTCGTCATTCATCTAATTACACCTTCTACGTGATAATATTTTGATCTAACATCTTTCTCGTTTCTCTAGTTACTGCTTCCTATGTTGTGCAAGGGACTGAATAAAATGTGCAGCAATACGTTTCATGTGGATACATGTCCATATTATAAACGTAACCTCTTATGGTTTCTGGCATCTCAGAAAAGACTTTTGTTAATTTCTTGGTAAACCCATTAATTAAGCCAACTATTGCACTTCTAAACGCTCTGACTCGGCAACCTTCCGTTGAATCAGTTCTTTAGTGGCAATTATCTCACTGATTTGACTTAAGTCGTGAGCTACTGTATCCCTGAGCGGGTAATTTGACGATGAGTTCAGATATACTTAACGTAGATACTCTGACAATACTTGTCATATACCTCTCCTGCAGCGATCGATTCCAGTACTATTCTTTTTACTAAATTATCTACAGTACAGGTGCCACACTACATGCAGTTCAGAACCTGTAAGGGGTGTCCCACGAGTATATGCCCAACATACGATGATAAGCAGAAACACAGCGTCCATCGTCGTCACCTCACGCCCATGCACCATGAAAAATGGCGTAAATCCTGTGGTGTCTTGTTTGGCGGTGTTGTAGGCAAACGTCATGAAAGGTAGCACCTCATCCCAGTTGCTCTGCTCAACGTTGACGAACATTGATAGCATGGCAGCAAAGGTCTTATTAAGGCGTTCAGTAAGTCCGTTAGTTTGCGTATGATAGGCAGTCGTCATGTGATGAGTAATGTTGCACCGACGGTTTATCTCTGTCACAAGATTCGACTGAAAAACTTTCCCTCGATCCGTAATTAACGACCTTGGGGCACTGTGTTTTAATACAATGTCTTCCACAATGAATTTGGCTACCTCGAATGCTTCGGCTGTTATCACGCCTTTTGTAATTACATAGTGTGTTAGATAATCAGTGCAAACAATAATCCATCTATTGCCACCAGCAGACGTTGGAAATCGTCCAAGGAGGTCAATCCCAACACGCTGGAAAGGCGTTTCGGCTGGTGGAATTGGTATGAGTCGGCCAGGTGGTTTCTGAGGAACTGCCTTTCTCCTCTGGCACTCTCGACAGTGCGACACAGTAATGGACACTCTTAAATAAACCTGGCCAGTAAATCTCTTGCGTATCCTATCGTATGTCTCAATAAATCCTAAATGTCCAGCCTCAGGTGTGTCATGGAATTTCTGTAGAGCATCTAAGCGCATATGTTTAGGAATCACTGGTAGCCATCTCTTTCAAAACGGATCAGAGTTTTTCTTGCAAAGTAATCCATTAACTGCCTTAAATTGTGTTTTCCCATCCTCTGACCGATTTAAGGCAAACATAATTTGAGATATCTTGGCGTCCTTCTTCTGCTCAGCAGAGAGATCCTGGAGTGCAGAAAGACAGTCACTATCTTCATCAAAGTCTTGATGGTCCTGCACAGGGTTTCTTGAGAGACAGTCGGCATCTTAGTGTTTTCTTCCACTTTGTACACGATGGTAGTGTCATACTCTTGAAGGCGTAGTGCCCATCTGGCGAGTCATCCTGTTGGATCCGTAAGACCTGTCAACCAGCAAAGTGAATGATGGTCTGTAACAACTGTGAATGGCCTTCCATAGAGATACTGTCGAAATTTGCACATGGCCCAGATCACACCAAGACATTCTCTTTCTGTAGCTGAGTAGTTTCTCTCGGCTTTTGTAAGGGGCCTAGAAGCATAGGCTATAACCTTCTCTTCTCCATCCGAAATTTGCATCAGAACAGCACCGATACCATACCCCCTGGCATCTGCGTGTAGGTCTGTAGGTGCTCTCTCATAATACAGACCAAGTACAGAGTCAGTTGTCAGGGCTTTTAACAGCACATCGAAAGAATCTTGCTGAGCACCAACAGATAAATTTAGCATCGGCTTTTAACAACTCTTGGAGTGGCCTGGCTTTGATACAAAAGTCTTTGATGAAACGATGATAATAAGAACATAATCTGAGGAAGCTTCTCACATCTCTAATACTTTTAGGAATAGGAAATTCCGTTATAGATCTCAACTTTTCTGAGTCTGGCCGCTCACCTTCGTTTGACACAAGGTGTCCAAGTATTTTGATTTCTTTTGCTTCAGAGAGACACTTTCTAGGATTAAGTTTCAGTCCGCCTTGTTGGAGAAACGTAAGAACGGGCCTCGGTTTTTTTATGTGTTCATCAAATGTCTCTGAGAACACTATAATGTTATCGAAATAACAAAGACACATCGTCCACTTCAGGTGACTTAGAAGATTATCCATGATCCGTTAAAAGTTGCTGGTGCATTACACAAATCAAACGGCATTACCTTAAACTCATACAGGCCATCAGGGGCGATGAATGCAGTTTTCTTAAGATCAGCCTGATCTACTTCGATTTGCCAGTAGCCCGAGTACATGCCCATGGTTGAGAAAAATCTAGGGTATCGTCAATTTGTGGAAGAGGGTAAACGTGCTTTTTAGTTATCTTATTAAGCTTCCTGTAATCAATACAAAAGCGCCAACTGCCATCCTCCTTCCTGAAGAGAACCACTGGTGACGACCATGGGCACTGCGAAGGCTGTATGATGTCATTCTTCATCATTTTCTCTACCTCGTCGTGAATTATTCGACGTTCCGTTGCTGACAGACGCTATACTCTCTGGCTTATTGGTTGATGGTCTCCAGTGCTAATCCCGTGCTTCACCGTCGATTTGTCTACTTTACTGTTCACCTGTGGATTGAAGCATTCAGAGAACTCTTGAAGAATGGCAAGTAGCTTCTTGTGTTGTTGCTTAGTGAGATCCGGTCTTAGTTGAGCTAGAATATCTTGTCTCGTAGTGGTAGCGCTAATTTCGCCCACAGATTCGGCTTTGGAGGTTTCTATGACGCTCAGCTGTTCGGCAATTAACGGCTCAGCGTTTGCTATTCACATGCATCTTGGAAGGATCTGCGGTTCTCGGCGACAGTTAATTACCCACAATTCACCGAATCTGTTCTTAAACGAGACGACAGAGGCTGGGATGAGCAAGTTATTCTTCAGTGGTATGCTTCTCTTACATTCCACTACAAGATCCATGGGTTGGCATGACACGTGACAGATATCTTTCTAGTGCTGACTGCAGGATGATCACTTGATCCAGCACACATAGTCTGCACACACTCGGATGTGCGTCTTTCTGTCCACAGTATCTCATCTCGTCTAGCATACTCTTCGAGCGACTACAATGTATAATTGACTGAGAAGCTTTCAAAAAGTCCCATCCGAGAATGACGTCATGACTACACTCTTGTAAGACGATGACTTTTAAGGGCTGTGTATGGCCACTTATACCACACGAACGACACGTATTTCCCATTCGCCACGTTCAGCAGAGATTTTTTGCTGTCGACGAGCACGGGTTTCTGCGACAAGCGACGGTATTTCTCTGAAATGAATGAATGTGGTCCTCCAGAGTCCACAAGAGCTTGGGCTGGTCGGACATCCATGAGGATATCGACGAAGTTTCCTATCATTTTTGTAGTGATCGACGGCGGAGGATTTTTCTTTTCGGCGGCCCTCAAAGTAAGGTCGCACCCTTTAGTTTTCTAGGTTGCGGTGGCTAGGTGTTCGGCTGGAGTTTCTAAACGACGATGGAGACCTTGATCGACGTGTTGGGGAGAGTACTCTCCAGTGGCTAGCTTGCGGCGATGGTAACCTACGTCGTCCTGCATCCACAACTTCTTGTTCATCTTCGTCGTCCCGGAGTTGGCGTCGGCTAAGATCGGTCTGCTGTTTTCTGGCGCGGGAATCAATAAAATATCCGCGGCCCCTCTCGACAATAGCGCACTACATGTCCCAGTCGACTGCAGTGGAAACATACTGGTTGGTTAACCTGGGTCCTCCAGACATCAGTCTTCCTTGGTGCCCAAACAGGTTCCTCATGCGGCATTGTAGGAACGTAATTTCACCTAGGTCTTGACTTTTTCACCGTTTTAAAGGAAAATAAAGGACGATAGATGGGGTTCAATGTCTGTTCCACTTCCTCTCTTATGACCTCTTGAGGCGTCTCGGTTTTTTGCTCGCCGTGCAATCAAGGTGCCTTCTGAACTTCCTCTCTCACTATCTGATGAAGTACACTTGTGAAATCGGTTTCTTCCTCCATCACAGACATCGATACGACGTTTGGAAGCCGTTCAAACTTCTTGTGTGTAATTCTTTTTTGATGCATTGTCTCGATATACTGGCACCGTTTTATGAAGTCGTCTGCTGTCGAAACCTCCTTCATGAGTAGGGCTTGATACATGTCCTCAGCAACACCCTTCATGAGACGTGCAACCTTATCTTCCTCCTTCATTCTACGATCCACTACTTTACACAGCTCCAAGACGTCTTGAATGAAGGATGCTGTAGTTTCTCCTGGACGCTGTGCCCTGCACTTTAATTTATCTTCAGCATTGACTTCTGTCGTTGTTCAAATGGTCCAAATGGCTCTGAACACTATGCCACTTAACTTCTGGGTTCACCAGTCGCCTAGAACTTAGAACTAATTAAACCTAACTAACCTAAGGACATCACACACATCAGTGTCCGAGACAGGATTCGAACCTGCGACCGTAGCGGTCGCTCGGTTCCAGACTGTAGCGCCCAGAACCGCACGGCCACTCCGGCCAGCCCTATCGTTGTGTGTCGCCGAAATACTTGCGCAGTTCCGCCCGGAACTCTTCCCAGCTTGTGAACTTCCCCTCGTTGAAGTGTAAGGCCTGTGTTGGATGTGTGGGATATTAACAGGATAATTATAATAGTATGTACCAGGCCGGAATATTTTGATGAACGGGATGTGAAACAGGTATTAATATCAAGATCTCGTCTGGAAAGTAATCCGGTTGAACGCATGTTCAAAGAGTTTAACAAGAGTTCTATGAACCGACAGACAATGCACACTATGGGTAGACCATGTGGGTGCAGATACACAATAAATTGCCCTATTCTTCCATTGGGTATACCCCAGCCGAGATTATATTAGTTGCTAAGGAAGAGAATGAGTGGACAATCCCGATACCTAAGCTACTCGGATCAGAAGTAATTTGGGAAGGAAAGATTAGTCAAACCGTAATTAAATTTGCCAATATACTGAAAAACGCAAAAGGAAGTGTGATAAGAATATAAAGAGGGTAAGAGACTATGACATTGGAGAATTAATGCTCCTACAAACCCATCGCTAGACTTCGAGCCTTAAAAGGCAGAACAAAACCGGCAATTTTTGTACACTGGTCCCTTCAACGTTCTAGACATTTCCCACAGGCGCAGTTGTAGGCTGACACAACCTGAAAGTATGACGGTCAAAGGCCGTTTTCAAATTAATAGAATAACTTGCAAAAGAAGTGTGAGACTTGTTCAGATAATACTTGTTTTCTTTGTATATGTATTGTTGTTCGTCATGTAAATGTTTCTGGTATGTAAGTAACAGATAGAGTTTTATTGTATGTAACATTTTCATTGTAATTGTTAATATGGTGCCCAGAGGGCAACTAAAGCAGAAATCGGTATAGGCAAATAACGTCTGTTCCATTTAAAAACTGACTTCAGAACGTTCCTCAAATATTTTTAACTATCCAGAATGAGAGTTCACTCTATAGCGGAGTATGTGCTGTTACGAAACTTCCTCGTAGATTAAAACTGTGTACCGGTACGAGACTTGAACTTGGTACCTTTGCTTTTCGCGGGGAAGTGCTCTACCATCTCAGCTGCGCAAGCACGACTCACGACCCGTCCTCACAGCTTCAATTTCTCCAGTACCTCTGTGACGAGTTCGAGTCCCGGTCTGGCACACAGTTTTAATCTGCCAGAAAGTTTCATTTTTAATTATGTCTCTTGTATAATATCCTGAACAGCAATAGAACATCATTAAATGCTATTTATTTGAAATGAGAATTGCTGATGGTTAATCCATCTTTTAAATCGGATTCTTTTTCTTAAAATTTTCAATGAGAGTAGTAATCTTTTATTACATTTTATATACCTAAAATATAAGTTTGTTAGGGCAAGTTTCATTTTGCACACATATTTAAACAATTATTAATTATTTACTTAAATACCCTTTTGTGCTTTGACAAACATTACAAGATGCGCCATGGATTATCAGAACCAGAATTTCTCTGAGATAAAGCTTTTCTTACCGGATCTAATGGAAATTTTGCCTATTAGTTTTCGCGTTTCTGATGTTCTCTTGGAGGCAACATTATTCACAATTAGGCAGCATTAGCTTGCTTTTCTGAGTAAATAGGAACATGCACTGGTGTCCTCTACATATGTAAAAGTACTCTTGAACATGTAAAATGATACACTGGCCATTACTTTGTAAACGTCAAATCAGGAACTTGAGTGGGCAGAATACAGATGATCAATTGATTATAAAACATGGAGGGAGAGATACATATGTAAGCTTGTGTGAGCATGTGTGTGTCCAGAAAAAGTGATGTAGACGTCTGTATGATTACAATATGCGACCATAACGTTCAGATGACTGATATACATACAACATGTAATCACGAATGTATGTAAGAAGGTGTCAGAAATGACGTAAGTGAAACTATAAGTTCGATAAAGAACCAACAGTGATGTGTGAACAAACACAAAAGTGACTGTGACATTTCCCGTCGAGTGTGATGCGTTATGAGCTGTAGTGCAGCGAATGTGTCGAGACTTAGGCCGTGTCCTACATGAGCGACAGAAGCGAGCGACAGAAGCGAGCGACAGCCCCAGGCGACAAAACACAACTGCAGGTGTAGTTACGGAAGTGTCCTACGTGAGCGACATCTGTGTCGCTGCCTGTCTTCCGCTGCAACTGGCGACGTTTCAATTCAAACGTGTTTGAATCTTGTCGCTGCAGCACGCGCGACAGAGAGCGACAGCCACGTGTGTCTTCTCGGCAAAGCAGTGAAGCGGACGCGACGGCAGATATGAATTACTTAACTTCCGATTTTTTGAAAACTATTCGGTGAAACAATTTGATTCTTCCAAAACTCTTTAGTTTGATATCTTTAAACGATAAAGGTCTGAATTTATTTTCGTTATTCGTCATAGTTACTGTGCTGCTCAAAATTGAGTACACGGCGGCACGAAATTATTAAGAATTTGCAGATGTAAAATCACATATTATAGACTTTCGTATAGTTTATTTAAGGCCATACATTGCTTATGAAATGTAACCAACATATCTAAATTGTATTTAAAGTTGAAACCGGAATGATATCGCTTTTCATTCTCGACGCGGCACGTCCTAACCTTTCCTGCGCTTTGGGAATCAAGTGGTCGTAAAAAAGGTTCAAGATATCGAAACGACGAATTTTGGAAATGACAGCACGCAGAAAGGACTATTTTATCATATGATTAACACTCGATACGTTTTTGTAAACGCGTGAGCAGAGCGAAAACAAGACTCCCTATAACTTACACCATGAGGTTTTGTCCAAATTTTCATTGCCAAAGAAAGGGAGATAAACAGGTAAACGGGGTATCAAAGTGACCAGCATGAGGTCTAGTTTGGTGTGAGAATATTTAACTGCTTAAAAGGTACCAGGGTAATTAACGAAAACTTAATTTAGAAACTGAGGAAAAATTGAAATATTTCATGAAAACCTGCTGTAACTGAAGTGTAAAAAATTTCGTCTTTTCAAGACCTAGCTATTTTGCACACAAAAAGACAAATTGGTTTGCTATCTAAATATCAAAAAGGCTTCCTTCGAATCAAGTACGTTAGGAAGGCAAACGAACAGTCAGTAAGATCATGTTTTCTGAATAAAACTTGAAATAAAAAAAAGAAAGAAATCAGTCACATATTTTATGAAATGATTTGTGTAAAAGAAATAAGTAGATCAGAGAAACGTCCTACATGCCTTTGAATCATGCTCGATATCATGAACAGAAAATGAGTTGCACCAAACGTTTCCATAATATTTTTTATTTCATACTTTTAGACAAATCATTACACAAAACGTTTGACTTTCTTTTCAAAAATTTTGTAGGCTTTACTTTTACAGACTATTTAGAGTAATTGAAACGCTTGGCCTTAACACGATTAAAGAACTGTAAAATTTAATGATTCATTTTAATTTATTAGGAATTAAATGTGTGTGATATACTGAGACAGGAGTGAAATCAAGTTCTTTGGCAAGACCTTAAAAACATACTACGCGATGCAGTGTAAACACTATACTTAAAACTTAGTATACAGAATTGTAACTGAGTCAGTAAAAATATAAGAACGGCCCAGAATCGAACCCACTACCCATACCTAACATGCAATCACGAACTGTATATGCTACCTTTTTTTTTCGATATAGTTCGTTGCGTTTGGTCTAGGCGGATGTCACAAGACATTCGTTCAAGTTGATCGTTGTTTCCTTTACTCAGTTTTTTTTATTACAGAAGCCAAGCAGCCCTCTGACCAAACACGCTGAGCTACCATGCCGGCATCGCTACACCACAAAGCTTTTGTTTATAGGGATTATACTGTGTACTTATTTACTTGTATTTAGCGTAGTTAGTCATGTAGTAGTCATTCCTCCATATTTATTGGCTGTTAAAAGTTCTTGATCATGTAAAAAACCATTTGTATTTAATTTATTGATGAGATAGTCGTATGATCCTCTGCTCATTCACATCTATTCAAAGAATTTTGTGATGTTCGTAGTTGATGATATTTATGAAATACTCCATGGAGATCCCTCCCTTTATAAATTTCTTGCACAGCATTCCTTTTCGCACTATTTTCTTAAGTAAACCGAATTCTATAGCCTTACTCTACAGCTACAGTATTCTACAGGTTACGGACGCCGTTTTATAGAAACAGCTGGTTGGCTCTAAGCAGCCATCTTCCTAGACTGTTATGGTGAAAGTGGAACGGCGCTTTGTAAACTACTCGGTAACGGGGTTTAGCGTTGGTGAAAATAAAATTATGGAAACTTTTGAGTGCAAAATAAACACTTCTGCGGCCGATAAGACTGTGCAGATATTTGCAGCCATCAATGTGTAGTCAAAATGTGAATAATTTTCATAGAGACAGTGAAAACTGTGAAACTACTTTTCATTGCGCTCAGAGTAATAACTAATAACTAATTTTAAATACGGGAACAAATACCATGAACTGGATCCAACTGGTGCGGTATTTCTACAAAGACCCTTAACAAACAACATAAAAACTTCACAAATAGAGGTGATAAATATTTTTGTATGACAGTGAAGTATACTAATCTGTGTGAAATCTTTCCAACGTCTGTCATAAAGAAATTCTGATGCCGGTTTGGAAATTTTCATGTTCGCGGTTCCGGATGAGCTGTTACTAAGTTCAGCAGGAAGCAGTGATGAGCTTGTACAGCCTGTCTGGATGCCGTGTTCCTGACTTCGCATTCACCGCCAATGGCTGTGCACTGCATGTCCGCTGTCCAGGCGGACTACAGACTCAAACAACCGGCGGGGACTGAAGATTGATATGTAAAACTCGTATTTCACGAAATTAGAACAACGAGTTATACCGCGTAACGAACTGAACGTCACTGTCACGTCAAAAACATAACAGCGATAAAACTTTTATAAATGAACTGAGCACAGAACAGTGTAACAAATTATGTCTCGTTAATCAAAAAATGGCTCTGAGCACTATGGGACTTAACTTCTATGGTCATCAGTCCCCTAGAACTTAGAACTACTTAAACCTAACTAACCTAAGGACATCACACACATCCATGCCCGAGGCAGGATTCGAACCTGCGACCGTAGCGGTCGCGTGGCTCCAGACTGTAGCGCCTAGAACCGCTCGGCCACTTCGGCCAGCCGTTAATCAAACTTGAAATGGACCTTACTGTGCAAAAGAACTACATACCTTGCTTTTTGACAAAGAACAACTGAAATCATTTTATGACTCGTTAATCAAACTATAATTATCCATTACTGTGCACATGGATTACATACTGTGCCTGGGGTCAATGAGCAACTTAACTATTTTAATGAATCCTTCATGAAAATGCAGTTGTACATTCATGCAGCTTTGGAATTTATGTGTTCTCATGCTTATGATTGATTTTAACTATGATGTTGCGAAAATCAGATATAATTAATCTGAAGGCTTCCACCTGGGTTTTACATTGGGATTTTACTGTGCCTCGCCAAATTGGGGAAACAAAGTATTCTAATTCTCGGCAAAATGTTAACTTAATTCTCGACTAGCTGCATTGGTCACAGTATAGTAGATGACAAGATAACTGTATTGGCCAGCGTACAGTAAATAACACATTTATGGGTCACAGTATGGTAATTGATAAATTGTAGTGAAAGGATATTCACTTAAAAATTCTGAATGTTCTTCAGCCATATTGTGAATTATTAATAATAAGTTATTGATTGTGCATAAACTTTATGAAGTGATTATTGAGTGAAAACTTAGAAGCAGGAATTGTGCGACGAGAATGCTTTTAACTTTCCAGGGGGCGTTTTACCATCTCTCGGAGAGCCTTTTAAAACCTGTTGTAAAGTGTTACGATAACCACTTGAACCACTGTTTATGTATGTAAATGTGCTGTCAGTGATGAAATATTATTTTCGAACGAGGAAACTCTCCACCTTTACGTATTTTGAACAAAAAATGTTAATAATAAATACATTTATGTGTACAAATACTAAGAACAAGAAAGGCTATGAGTATATAATTTCATGTAATTGCTTTGTAATTGGGTGATAAAGACTTGAATGAATAAAATGATCCGTCTGTGGTGTCAGTCTCGAACCTACTAGTCCTCAGCTCTTGGTCTCGCAGTCGCGATCTCCCTTCCCGAGCACAGGGTCCCGGGTTCGATTACCGGCCAGGTCAGGGATTTTCCCCTGCCTCGAGATGACTAGGTATTTGTGTTGTCCTTATCATTTCATCATCATTCATGAAGATTGGTCTGAGAAAAGGTTGGCAATTTGTACAGACGCTGATAACCACACAGTTCAGCTCCCCACAAATCAAACATCATCATCATCATCGAACCTACTAGACACTTTTTACGATGTTGCTTCTGAACGCACGATTTTGTTAGTACTACTTAAGTTTTTCAGAATTTATGTATAAAAATTAATTGTCCTTTTAATCTGATTTCATACCTCTCCCTTCATGCGAATATAATGAAGTGGAAATAATTAATTATCTCTAGAATTCAAGTTTCATGGTTGGCCATTGGCCTTTCTCTTGTTGTAATGGCACATTGGCAGTCATTATCTGAAATTTAATTAATTACATGATTTTCGGACTTCACCTGTAAGAGATAACAGGAAAAAATACTTTAAGTGTTTTCTATCAGGAAAAGAAAATTGTTTTGCAGCAGAGTTTTCATTAAATGTTCGTGACGAACACAAAGATAATAAATAATAATATGAGGCTCAGGCTTGCTAATGAGTAAATCGCTGACTGCTAAAAGTCTTGTTTTCAATATTACTCATATCGTAACTAACAATTTAAAAGGTCAGCGTTTAACAAAGAATTCATATAACTTTGAGAATAATAGTGCTACTACGTAGGTCATTATATCGTGTCTCTCTCTGCATCAGTATTTATTTATCGGGCATTATGTACTACACTTTTAAACAATCCGCGCCTATTTTTGAGCTAGCAGTGTGTGTTGTCAACATAAGTAAATTGTTATGACCCAACTTAGTTTACTGTAAAAATTACTCTTAGCGTATATTTTAGCCAATGCTACGAGTGTGTAAATATAGGCGACGTCACGACATAAATATTTTCATCCACGATTCCAAATGTAACAAACTGATAACTGTCATAAAAAGAGAGAGAGAGTCGGTAGATATTACATATTAACATGGGAATTAAGAATACAATTAGATTAAAAATTACATAGTCTGATACAGACAAACACAGAGACCTTCAATTCTTAGTGGAACAAGTGCGCCATAACAGATGTCATGTCGCTACGTCCATGGGATTCATTTATATCACGTTAGTTCATTACCAAATTTTAAAATCTATGACATTTGACGTTTAGATTTTGAGAAAATGAGACCATGGCGTTAAAGGCAGAAGCAGTTTAGCGCAGTCTTATAGAACTCGGATCTCAGCCGCCTATTATTACTGAAGGTGTCATAAGAAATCAAACAGCTTAAGAATAAGGTACTCTGAGTAAAATATGGTGCTAAATGAAATAAATAATTGCCACGTCCATTACTTTGGGGAGGTTTCTTATATATATATATATATATATATATATATATATATATATATATATATATATATATATATATATATATATATATATATATATGGTTTACAGCTGAAGGCGTGAAAGTTAGTGATGAGCAAACTACAAAATGGGCTGCTGAAGCGTGTTGGTCATGGTCGTCGGCAGGTTGACGAACTGCACCAGCAGCGGTTTTAATTTAGCACCATAGTCTGACAAACTGAAAGAGCTGTTTTATTAGTTGAGTAAATTAATAAGTACATTTAGATAACGTTTCCTATTCTAACATCTGTGAAAAGTGCAACATACACAAATAACGTCAGAGCGCCTAATTAATTAACTATCCACTAATTCAGAAACTAGTGTGTACAAGATATATATGTAATTCGAAATGATTGAGATGTTTAAGTTTTTAGGCGATAAATCAGGTGAAGATTTCTACTTCACATAATCAGTTGTCTGATGTTCTGTCTGACCTCTGACATTCTCATGTTGAGAAGTGAACCGACGTTTATGATTGGTTTTCCTGACTTAATTGATTCGTAAAGAAAATATGGTACAACATTCAACATTAACTATAACGCTAAGTTAGCAACGTGGCCATTGTAACGAAAGAAACAGCCTGTCTTTTTTTTTAACTGCTTCGTGAACGAAGAAATTTTGATAGTTTTGGTTTATCTGAGAACACACAAACAGGCGATTGCTGCTTAGCTGCTGCCTCGTATGAATGTACCCGAGCGTCGTCTCCGATTACAATGTCGTGTACAGATACTGAAATTCCTCTGTTAAATTTCTGAGTGTTTCCTTATACCAGTTGACATGAGCCACATTTTGAGTTTCGGTCATAGTATGCAGAATCCCTTGGAACAGATCTTTTTCACAACTAAATATTCATGAAAAATCGAATGTTTCCTTTCGTCGATATGCCTAAGGATGATAAGTCATATACTGATTCTGTTCAGTCATGATACACATACCATCCATATGTCTTGGAACAAACTACCGATTTTGGTCGAACTACTTGAATTTTTTTCGCCGCCAAAAGAACTGCCAAGACGAAATTCAGTAAACCAATTGCAAACAGACGTAGCAAGCTGACTGATTACCGAAAGTTGAGCGAAGTGACGGTAGGCCTTTGCGAAAATCTTAAAAAATCCTCAAACGAAAACAAAATTTTCATTCTTCACCACTTTTTTCGTTTTCTTACTGTAAATAAACTGCACGAACGGTGCCCGATCTGCCTGTTCGTGTTTTACCAAGAAGCAAATATGTTCCCTTTTCCTCACACAGCTATTAAACCATTAGTAAAATCACAGAGGAGGCAGTAGTAGTGTGTTTAAGGGAAAGGTGTATTTCTCTGGACAGGTAGCTTTCAGTAGTGTAATCTTTCCATGAACACAAACATGACAAAGTTTTCAAAAAAATATGATAATGGTGTGAATTTACAGTTTCAGTCTTCTGGGAAACAAGCATAAACCTTTGACTTCTAAGTAATGTTTTAACATTAACAATATGCCACCAATGACTTAATATTTTTATAAATTTGCAGTGATTCGCCCATTTTTGATATCTTTTCCTTGAGCCTGAATAGTGCAAAGCAGAACTGTCTTTTTGTCGAGTATACGCCGTTTGCCGTTCACTCGAATTGGGATAACGAGACTTAAGTGTAAAAATGTTAGCTCACTCCTACAGTTTATTTTCTTCTAGTACGTGTAGTTCCTTCCCTGCTGCGACAGAAATAATACCTTGCTTCAAGCTATTTGGGTCGGGAAGTAACTCAATGGACGGGGGAGGAATAGGCCATTTGTAGGTCAGGATGAAGTGCTGCTCCTGGCCTGGACGAGATTTGAAGAGTTGGAGGTGACTTGAGACACACAGTGGATCGTTACCAATTCATCCTTGAATATTATGGGCCTTTATTTATATTAGATACGCAGATAGTTTCACAGCTGGTGGGAAGGCCGTTGCTTCCTATTATGTAGTGGGTGCAGATATGTGGCATGCCGATATCTGGGACTGCCTGCCAAGGAGGCAGCATGAGCTAACTGTGGTGGGTGCTGAAGTCATCAGGACTGCAAAAGGCTGACAATGGATGCACTCCAGTGGCGATTGTGATAGGTGCAGTCTCACGCGGCTTGTCTGCCTCCTGGTGGCCACATCCAACAGTAGGAAGGATGGTGCCTCATTCTTAGTATCCAGCATAAGTCAAAAGTGTATGCCTACAATGGGCGGTGATAAGCAACAGGGGACCACAGGGACTGGTGAACAGCACCGCTGCAGGCAGGCAGCCCCTGACACAAGCTCAAACATAAGAGTCATCAGGCAGATAATCGCTAGCAGAAGGAAGTCACCAGCAGGTGACACAACAGTGAAAAGACGCCAAGTTGTCTGCATACGAATTCCAGCTTAGGTGGATGCCTGCAGCTAGCGGAGTCAGAGTCCGTGGAATGTGCTTCATCTGCTACTACAGTGGTCTTAGGGCCGCGATAACGTTATACCCTCTGGTTTTCTTATTTGCTCAGTTCCTTTCAGAGGTGCAGGGTGACGCCCTCCTCATCGTCAGCGTCCTGAATGAGTACTCATGCACTCTGAACACGTCTTGTTGTGTATCGTTGCCTGGAATTCAGGCTGACGAATCCTTTGTCCATTTGCTGACATCATTCTCCTAATTGACATGGGACAGTTCATTGACCTTACAGAGCCGTGGTCCAACAAAGCCTTCACTAAAGCCAGGAAAGGAAAGAATTAGCCCCTTTTCGTTAAACGTGTTATTGCAGATACTTTTTAAAAAGTGAACACTATGCAGAAAGTAGTGAAGTGGGTGGTCAGCACAGGATCAATGTATTTTTTTCTTTATGTTAGGTGGGTCAGAAAGATATGAAATAGCCTTTTTTATAAATTGCGTTATTGTTAGCTACTAGTCCCATCACCTCAAATCCAGTTGCCCCTAGTTTAATAATCACATTTTTAGGACTGATAAGAGAACAACAGCCTGAATAGTGAGGATTAGGAAGATATGCTCCACATGAAAACACAGGACAGCTTGTCGACGTTAAATCACTAACCACAATACAGCCGCCTTTATAATCGAGTTGGAACATCAAATGGATCTCATTGATCAGCATGTTGACTGACAGGATACTTTAGTGACCACAAAATCATTGAATCACTTTCATACTTAAACTTTGTCGAATCTTTACATCTCAGAAATGAAACTTGGTGTTTCAAAAATTTAATTTTATTTTCATCTTTGAACAATTTCTCTGAGGGTTTATCCAAAATGTCTTCAATGCTGGACAAATTCTCGTCAGTGTGAGCTTCAGGTACTTCATTAATCAGTACATACAGTTCCTTCAGAGCATTACTTACTGCATGAAAGTCAGTTTCTTTCATAGGTAACTTCAAGTTTCCAACATGGTTTAATGCAGCGTCAGTAATGAAGTCACTTCGCAATAAATCAACCTGGATATGGGTCATCCTTCAACAACACAAGGCACGTGTCATACGTCCAGTTGTAGGGGATTTTATGATAACGCTTACATATAATGCAAAAATGGATTTTGGCAGTTGACAGCAAAGACTGAGTTCTGAGTAAAGAATTAATAGTAAGTGTCTATATAGTTATCTCGATAAACATATCGCTTCTTTTCTAAATAATGTAATGCTATAGAACTCATGATTCTGATCAACTATAACAAATCATTACATAACCTTTCTCTGTGCAGTACTCTTGAGTCACTATTCCTTCTTTTTTAGTTTGGATTAAATCTTTAACATTCAAATATGTGCTTCTTGTTGCATAAGTGAATTGAATTTCAGTAGAGATGACATTTTAATCAGTACAAGCATGTATGACCAAACAACTGGTACACTACTTAAGGCACCTTTGTACCGACAACATACGAAGAAATGAGTGAATAATTGTTCAATGCTCAGCAAAAAATACTTTTAATCAATTTAAAAAAAATTAACTTAATTTTGTCTTAATTTTGCTGTGATGTTGTTAGTGGTCCATTACTACAAGTAGTTTATGACACACACCAGTAAGTACAGTATAAAGATTTTCCAGGCTAATTCCTTACTTATCACTTCACTATTAGGTGCTCTCCCATCAATGTTGCCAGCATGTTCTATGCATATTATTGTTCAAAGCAGAAATCATCTCAAGAAGATCCAGAGAGTTGTTTAGAGCGTTTAGAAAATAATCACACAAGCTGTTTTGTAATGTGTGGTACCACATATAAAAACGAATGAGAGGCTTTCATTCAGCAGCTTAGAAAAATGTAAAATTAAATAATGCAATTATGAAAAGCGTAGTGAGTGGGTCATGATAAATAAACTAGTGTGTGCCTTGTGTTGCAGAACGATGACCCATATCCATGAGTTCCATTATGTTGTCATAAATGTTAATTTATTGCTAAGTGCCTTCATTAATGGTGCTGCAATAATGCAAGCTGGTAAGATAAATTTACCCTTGAAAGTAAGTGACTTTCGTCCAGTAACTACTGCTCTAAAATAATTGACTGTATTTTGTAATGGCATTGTTGAGGATCCTACTGAGGAGAATTTGCCTAGTATTGAAGACATTTTGACTAAACTTCTAAAAAAGTTCATCACAGCATAGGTATGGAAATGATTCAATGATTTTGTGCTTATTAGCGTACCCATGTGTCAGTGCTTTGGACTGAGCACAGAATCACTGTTCAGAAAAGCAGCGGTCAAACAACAGATCATTTTATGGGCGGCCAGTGTTATTGGAGGACGAGAGACGACTTACATTCTATCAGTCCATATGGCTGTAGGTTTTTGAGAAGCACTTGCAGACTTTCCATGCCTGCTGCTTAGAAAAACTGAAAATTAAGTTATGCAGTTACGAAAAGCATAGTGAGTGGGTCATGATAAATAAATCAGTATGTGTCTTTTGTTTTTGAAACATGACCCCTATCCATGGGTTCTGTTACGTTTTTATAAATGTCAGTTTATTACTAAACTAGAAGCAATCGGATATGAGATGGTGTGGCCTGTAGCAAACAATAAAGTAACAATAAAGTAATAAAAAAGTTTTGATTACCTTTATGATCCATATCATCCAAAGAAAAATTACAGCCGTCCTGTGGAGACCGACTACTTTATTATATTTTTCATAGTGTTCACTTTTTAAAATACATCTGCAACAAATGAGTTAGCCAAAAGGAGCTAATCCAGCTCTTCCCTCGCTTTAGTGATAACTTCAAGGAAGGGCTTACCTCTATCGCAGCACCAAAGGAACTAAAATAGTAGAAAAAGATGATGTGTTGCACTATGGTAACATTTTGACACTTAAAGTCCCCGTATCCCACTTCAGATGGGCGGCAGACTGTGGGAAGTGTGTATTTTCAACAATATGACAGTTGTTGCTCCACGCCAGGTACGCTCAAAGACAGGAACTGAAAACGGTAAGAGATATGCCATGTTTATAAAAACAATATTGATTAAACAGAGGAAAACAGTTGGCAATTACTCCATTATATATCAGGCTATAGTTCATAAGAGGTGCTCAAAACAATTCATTACAATATCTTAAAGAATTTCTCGTATCTCAAGAATGGAACCAAATAGGTGGTATAAAAGTAATAAACGCCAGGGGAGGACTGACTTACCCAAGCAATGATGTATTCACGTGTGTTTCCTTTGTGTACTTATCTCCTCAAAGAAGTTTTAAGGAATGGCAAACTTTGCTCCTACAGCAAGAAAATCAAAGAAGTATACTTGTGAAAGTGGCAGCCAACAATAGGGGCAAGCATTAGTTTTTTGGATGTAACTGTATAAACAGGCACAGACTTCGTCCTTCATAAATTATATTGCAATAGGTATCGGGATGGCTTGGTGTGACGAGTGAATCTCTACCAGACATGGATGTGGGTGCAGCTGCTCGTGGGTGCAGGATCTCTTTACTGTTTATTATTTACTTTCTTCCAGTCTTCGAGTGTTATGTGTGTGGACCTCTGGAACCTCCACGAGTGCAGCGAATACACGACCATAGCCTCGTGGACAGATTTCATCAACGCAGAGGCCACTTGTGTGAAATCAGAAAATTACAATGAATTCATAGTGACTGTTGTTAAGAGAATCAAACACAAGAAGGCTATGAGATTCTACAGAGAGCAACTCATAATCTGCGGATGCGTTGGGACGAATCTACTGAGCAGTTTGCTGACAGAATTCGAAACAATAACGCTCAAACATACGAGCTGCTCGAAGACGACTTGTTCGAAGCCGATCAGAGAGCTTTATATACATTTATTCACGGCTGTAAGGCAATGAAGTAAGCAATGCAGTCAAACTGGCGCAATGTAAGTCCTTTCAGGAAGTAGTAGAAGCAGCTCTTAGCTTAGTGGGAGCATTAAAAGGGCCGAATGATATATGAAAAGAAGAGCGCCGCCTATTCAACACAAATGCATAATGTTACAGATGTAAAAAGCCTGGTCATAAACGTAAGGCTGTAAGGAAAAACGACTTTGTTACAACTGTGGGATACAGGGCCACATATCGAAAGATTGGCGCAACAAGAGAAAGAGTATTAAGATCAACAGACAACTTGGCACATCGTTAAATGAGTACAGGGACGTACGGGCCACCAATCGTCTGCCCCCTGCCCGAGAAGGTGATTCCTGTTAGCTGCACGGAAACTCAGATCGGCAATGACTTTATGATAGGCGCTGTATATCGTGGACTACAGATCAAGCTACTTATTGACACACGGTGGTTTCACATTGACAAAAAGGATAAGTTAAGACTGCCACAGCTAAAGGTGCACAGGTTAAACGGCGGGGATTTACACAACCACGAGGAGGTTGACGTAGTATTATTTTTGGACTAAGAAGGGTGCAAGTACAGTAGTTACAAATAATGAAACGCTCTATGACTCTGTACTGGGATTTTATTTCTTGTCCGCTAACGGGGCAGAGATATTTGTCGCAGATAGAAGGTTCAGACCAGTACGTAGAAACTACAACCTAGGAAATCATTCTTCAGATCGTACTCAAAGGAGCAGCAGCACCGATGTGGAGGGATCGATCAACCCACCGACGCCTCATTTTAAACGCTCTGAGAGGATGTACAGATTGATCAGTCTCAGCAAATTCCCAATGGAACAGGAAAAACAATCTATGTCGAAGTCAAATCACCTCGATCTAAGGAAGGAACCTCGTTATTGACCGAGCGGTCGGATAAATGTGAGTTACTGGAAAAAAATGCATTGTTATGTTGCCAGAAGCGTTGGCATACCTACAATGGCGAGACAGCATGTAGCTAGAGTCCCAATAACAATAACGAACATGAGCAATGAAGACATTTTATTGCCACGAGGAACGAAAGTTAGTGAAGTGTCGAGTATAAGTAAAAGTAGTGTCATATAGGTTCCAAATGAAGTTTTAAATGTCGCAGATACATAGACAGATTTTTCTAGTGGTACCGAAAAATTGCAATCAGGAGTCTAAATTTTTAATGAAATAAAGGGCAAGATTTGCCAGAAGGTAGAACATTTGACAGTTAGAGAGCAGAAGATTTTAGTGCATGTTTTACAGGAGTATGCAGATCTTTTCCGGGAACGTTAAAATTTGCCTGTCACTCATCTGGTTCAGCTATGTATACATACTGGAAATGCAGTACCGATCACTCAGAGACCTTACAGAATATCATTCAGTCAGAGAGAGCTGGTACAAGAAATGGTTAAGAACAACTGGAAGCTGGAATTATAGAACCAAGAGATCCTGTAACCTGGTAGAAACCTTGGGTTACTTATAGCAGGTGTCGAATTTTTTCGGTTTGTGATATGATATGATATCATCAGCTGACAACGCATCCAGATGTTCGAGCGAAAACTTCGTTTGTTACAACTACAGGAGTGTATAAATACTTGTGTATGCCATTTGGACTTAGCAATTCGCTAGCCACCGTTCAACGCCTGATGGATTCCATTTTACGAGGACTCACGCCAACTCAAGCTCTTGTATACCTCGGCGACGTAATTTTCGGTGAAAACATGAAGCAGTGTACTGAGAGACTTCAAGAAGTTTTTGAGTGCATAAAAAGCGCAAATCTGTCCTTGTCAATAGATAAATGTTACTTTGCACAAAATCAAGTGAACTAACTACCTTGGACTTGTTATAACTAGTGAAGGCGTCTATTCTGATCAAAAATTAATTGAAGCTGTGAAGAATTTTTTAGAACCACATAATTTAGAGGAATTAAATCAGTGTTGGAATTAACAAATTCTTAAAGGCGTTTCATAGCCGGTTATGCAAGTATTGCATGTCCAATGACAAATCTACTGAAAAAAGGAACTACATTCAATTGGTTAACAGAATGCACAAAGGCAATGGAAGAACTTAAAATTGCCCTAACCTAAACACCATTATTAGCCTATTCAGATTTCAGCAAGCCCTTCATTCTTTCAACAGATGCTTCAAATTTTGCTGTCAGTGCTTTTTTGTCTCAAGGAATTAATGGCCATGAACACCCAATATCATTTGCTTCCAGACAGTTAAACAAAGCAGAAAGCAATTATAGTACAGCTGAAAAGGAGCTGTGTGCTTTGATTTTTGGTGTAACACAAAACAAACGTTTATTAATAGGAAGAGAATTCACAATGATTACAGACCATGCCGTGCTTAAATGGCTATTGAGCTGAAAGGACCCAAGCCCTAGACCACCAAGGTGGGCTTTGTTGGTGAGTTTCAGTTTAAAGTTTTCATCAACCTGTCAAAATACACTTAAATACTGTTGGAATGAGCCGAATGTATGTGCAACTATTAAATAAGTGTCAAGGAGGAGTTAAAAGCTGCTCAGGAGGAGGGTCCACAGTGCAAAATATGGAAGAATGATCAACGTTTTGTCGAAAGAGATGGATTTCTGTACAAGATCACTAGTAAAGGAAACCGCCTAGTTATTCTGGAAAGCATGAGAGAGCAAATCATGATGGTCACAATTTTCTGCACACTGCAGTAAGAAAGCAAAAAAAAATTAAAACAGCTGAGGGGTGTTGTTGTTTTACAATGTGATTCCTGCCACAGACAGAATAATTCGGGAAAAACTAAGTCACCATTACAAGAAATGCCAGAGACTAATGAACCGTTCGAAAGAGTTGGACCTGATGTCGTTGGACCTTTGCATAAGACTAAAGAAGGGAATAAATACGTGTTGATCATGTTAGATCATATCTCCAGATAGCTTCTCATGTAACCAATACCTGAACATAGTGCTGAGACTGTTGCTAACATTTTTGTAAAGGAGGGGACTCTAAAGCTTGGATCACCATTAAGCATAATCAGTCACCAAGGATCAAATTTCATGAGTGAATTGCTTGAACAGACTTGTAATCTAATGCAAATAACGCAACTAAGAAGTACACCAGCACACCCCCAGGGAAATGGACCTGAGCAAGTTCACAGAACACTCATTAAGATGGTTAGCCACTATGTAAGTAGCAAGCATGACAATTGGGATGTGTGACTTCTATACATTGTGAGCGCCTACAATGCAAAACTGCACACATCAACTGGCGTAAGTCCTTACGAAATTGTGTATGGAAGAAGGATGCTTTCACCCTTGGATTTACATGAGTGACCACTAGAATGAGCAATTAACATATAAAGGAATTAGCGCGCAAGCTACAGGAGGCATGGAAGAGTGCGATATGGCGTAATCATCAGTCTTTTCTGCAGAAAGCGAAACAACACGATCACAAATCAATTGCGCCACAGTACTGTGTTGGAGATATTCGTCCACCTGAGAAAAGTGGTGTTAAAGAAGAGTCACGCCAAAAAGCTTAAGAAGTTTTGGAAAGGACCATATCCGATCTTGGAGGTGTTGCCGCCAAGCACTCTTAACCTTCAGCTCCCTTTTGTTTAATTGTCTTTCATGCAAACGCGTAAAGCCATTTCTGGGTAGACTTTCTGTAGCATCGCGAGACGACGACGAGGACCGAACTACGGGCCGAAAAGCTGTTCCTGAACCCAGGACACGAACAGTGCGTGTTTACAGTCCAGACTTCGAGGCCGAGGCGTCGCTATTCACCAAGCGATCCAGTCCCTGACAACTCTACAATCTTCGTAGATGTATGTAATGTGAGTGAGTGTAAAACGTGTGTTTGTTTCTCAGCCATGTGCATATATGAATGTGTTATGCAAATATAGATGGCAACTATTACATAAAATGCGCTAGTGAAACAGCGTATCCACAGGATACCACAACAGACACATTTGTATTACATTTATTGTTTAACTCTAGTGCTTAGAAATAATTAGCCATGTTTACTGTAATTCTAATTTTTTCTATGATAATGTGTTCCATTATTGCTATAATAGTAGCAACACAGACAACAAGTGTTTGGTTTGAACCATAGTCAGACATGGTAGTTTCAACAAATAATGCTAAGCTTGTACTTAAGGGGAGTATATACGTCCTATACCTACAGTGGTGAATTTGCAATATTGATATCTCAGAACCTTGGAGAGATAGAGATCTGAAATTTTTAGGGCGTATAGTACACTCCTTTTATGATTACTGAAGCGGGATCAGAATATACAGACAAATAACTAGTTAGTTATGATTTTTTCAAAAATTATGTTCAATTTTTTAAACAGTCCCATGTTCTTTCTCTAAGTAAAACCGTTAAAGTAGAGATGTTTTGGTGGTTTAGCAGGTGCAGTATACTAAGAGGTAAGATAGTGTAAAATAAGACATCTTTATCTGTAATGGTTGCTGAGATAAAAGGTCAAATATTTAAAAAAATGTCATTTCTGGAAAATCAAGTTTAAACATTTTATTTGATATTAACTCATATGGAGCCATGCCAGCTCCCAGAAACAGCCAGGTCCACATTCAGCATTATCTGGACCATGTACTTGATCATCTTGCAAAACTAGAAACTTCCTTCTTTTCCTGCCTCTTGTTTCTTTAGTCATTTCCTCTGCTGCAAGCAGCGCATCCATGATCCTGAGTCCATCCATTTGCTGTAAGGCTTGCAGTGTGTTGACTCCTGGAGCGTTACCAAGTTGCTCTAGTACCCTAATTTTTCCCTTATTGCCATCATTAGACGTTATCACAGCATCAAAAATACCCAGGCATAGTGTTGTCATGCCTACAAAGACTTTTTTGGTGTGCAGGTCGAAATGACATTATTGAAAGACTCATTAGGGTTTTGCATTCGACCATGGAGACCTTCAAAAAGAAGATCAGGATGAGCTAACTCTCTATACATTCGTTTAATTACCTCCATCACTTTGTCAATAAATAAATTCTCATGGTTTTCAAGTTTCCTCGTCAAAGCACTAGTAGGTGTGTCCTTTTCATGTGTCTGTGAAACATTTACTTCAGGAGCAGCACTGGTTTCAGATCCAGCCATATACTGATTTCCATGGAAACGTCGCTTCTTAAAGGAACTCATTCTTTTCGTCATGTTGAAAAGAGTTATAAGAACGTGTAATAGTACACCAAACCACAATGTTTACAGTTCAACACCTATAAAACACTACACGCACAAAGTAAATCCACAAAATGCATGTGCAATACCGCCATTTTTGTTTGCACAGTGCATCCAACCTTGTAATATGAATTCAAGGAATAAATAGCAGAAAACCACAGCCTTGTAGATTAAATAGTTCCAGAGATAGCAAGTCAGTGCAGAAAGACTGGATTTTTTTACATTTGCACTATTAACTTTGAAATGGTAGAAAGTACACTTCCAACTGGAATTAATCAACAAATGATGCATCAATTTATGCAGGAGAGATCAAATATTATTAAGAGATGATAATCAGAAAATGTCACTTTTTGACCAGTTTCACCATACATACTCTCCTTAAATACAATTTGACTGAGATTCAACAACAATCCAATTCTGTTAAGAAGCAAATTGATTTGATGATTCAGTCAAAGATAATGACACAGTTCTGGAAATGGGAACGTGTTGGTATACCAACTGGATTACCGCCAAAATGCAGGTAGAGTCTACCTTTGCTAATTATGAAAAAGCAGAGCACACAGTGCTGATGCCTTCTTATGTGCACACCACTATCACACTTTCTACACACCAGTTTATCCAAGAACAATATTGCGACCGTTTTATAAAACATAACTTTGTCATTTACTCGTATAAAAACTGCCACGTAATACTTATGCATTTACCACCCATTCTCCCAAGTTGAAAACCATTTCGAGCAATGTTTCATCACCCTTAATTATGAAATTTTCCCACTTAAGATGATGTGTCATCCTTGTCGTTCATATTATTAAAACGGTGGCGTATTATATGTCAGTAATAGGAAGTAAAATCACTTTTTAATTAAGCAATGGAAATTACTCATGTGTGGACTTTCAGGGAGACCAACAAATTCATGGAACAGAGGAAACATAGGAGAGTTGATAAAAATGAAATATCTATTTGATTGTTAACTGAAAGACAATAACGCGTTTCTTTGTTTTACTAATCTTACGAAGGAAAGGAATATAAATGTGTTTTATTCGAAACATCTGCGCGACATAACAAAGAGAGAACGAGTGTGTGTGTGTCTGTGTGTGTGTTTGTGTGTGTGTGCGTTTGTGTATGTGTGTGTGTGTGTGTGTGTGTGTGTGTGTGTGTGTGTGAGAGAGAGAGAGAGAGAGAGAGAGAGAGAGGGAGAGGGAATACAGCGACTTCCCCAACAACGTCGTCGAACACGAACGTTATGTAATGTGCTGTTCATAACGCACGAAAAAGAATCAATACGTTCCTGTCTATAAGCTGAACTGAAGTAGCTGCATTTACGATTTGTATCTTTTAATTCACACTTTACTTATTCTGTTAATTCTTTAGAACTACTCGCAACGAGTACATCAGATAATCTTTAAGATTCTTGCTCCTGTATTGCAGAAACTCCTGTTAACTTACAAAAAAGTTTCAGATGTACCAACGCCAGTTCTTACGAAAAATGTTTATCAGTTGTCGACACAACTTGGAGGCTACTTTATATTGAATGAAATATTCAGATAATTACAGCAGAGAAAGTATTTGCAGGTCCCAAGTTTTTCCAGCGTCCATTAACACAACAATTGAATTTTATGAGGCGGGTTTCTTAGAAAAACCGGGACCGCTCTCACGTGCCTGAAAAACTCAGAGTATGGAGCAGAAAACTTCGATGCATCACGGAAAATGTGTCTGCCATTTGTTGCCTATTACGAATTTAAAATATATTCCATTCTGATACAGCTTCAGTTACAAATAAAAAATTTGTATACTAGAGGAACAGCGGCTCCCATCGAGATGAAGCTGATTAATAAATATGTTATAAAGTATACTGTGTTATTTGTGTCATACGCAATGAGAAGTTTTGTACACCATCTTTTTTGTTGTTGATTTAATTATTGGCATTATGTTACGGGGAATAATGTCAGTAGTCTAGTGCTTGTTGTAATTAATTTAATTTGTATTGCTTTTTGTCAATAGAAATAAATAAAAAAATTTCGATGCCGTAATTCAAGATTAATCACCGTAATTTGTCACGTTTCACGAAAACAAGATAGTGGTTTGGTGCCATTTGCGCAGATATTTTCTTATTTATTTACTGAATTTTTCGATTAGCTCTTTTATAGACCAAGTTAAATAAAAAAGTTTCAATTCTTGCTGCACGCATTCTTCTTCCTCTTCACCCACATTCATTTCGTATGTTTCGATCTCTGTTTTTTCCCTTGTTCGTCCGTGAAGATCACTTTCCGGATTATGTTAATAAATAAATTGCTTTTATGTGTGTGCATTATATTGATGTTTTTATCCTAGAGATCATTTCATGCATGTGTATATCATGCTGGTTGTCCTTTCAGCTTCATACCTTTCATACAGATTCGCTTCGTCGCCCTGCCATCATCCCTTCCAGCCAAACGTCCGAAGGACGAAGTATTTCTTATGCGTATGTTCACAGATTTCTTTGTTTGTGCTTTGCCTGTTGTATTCTGTTTCTCTTGTCCTTAGCCAAAATATGCTTCTAACCAGCCATCCTTCTGTTTTCATGATTTTGCTTATGCGACATTTCTGCACTAGTTTTAGTGTTTCGGCGCCACACAGATCCTCAGGTCTCACTACTCTATCACAGCATTTAATTTTAGTGTTCCACGATAAAGCCTTGTTCTTGTAGATGTTTTTGTTGTTCTGGAAACCAGTTTTCATATTCTTTGCCCTCTAAACTGTCCTGTTCACTATTTTTTTATTCTTAGTCACGCACCTAAATGTTAGAATGAGCTGGCAATCTTGAATTTATTTTGTTTCGTTATTTCCGAAGACACTTTGTAACGTTTGTTATAAATTCTGTCATTAGTAATTAATCTGTTAAACCAATTTATACCGTTTGCACAGCTTGGTTTATACTTGTTTTTTAGCATTTTCTGGTTTATCTGCTATCAAGGAAATATCATCTATGAATGCCAGATATCCAATTAGCTGTAACCTTTCTGATTTTCCAATTTGATGCATGTTGTGTCGGATTTTCTCTATTCTCTAACCACTTTCTCCAGTGCGTAGTTGAAAAGCAACGCTGACTATCCATCTTTATGCTTGACTGCTCTGTATATCTCAAAGATTTTGAAGAATTCTGTGCAATACCTGACTTTAGATGAGGATTTTATGATAGTACACTCACTCCACTGGACCATCCATCATAATTATGTTTCATGTTGTCACCTGTTACATTCTTGGTGCTGATTGGCTTGTTAACAGAGAAACCACCAAAGACAGAAGATTTCTTCGTATGAACGATGGGTCGAAAGCAAACAGATTTGATAGTTCTGGAGAATATTTACAATATAATTGCATTAAGATTGGTATCTTCATGCTTCCTGTTTATGTAAGGCAGTTGCAAGTAATTATACAGTGTAAGTTCTGGGCATGGTTATATTGTTGCAGATATCTCTTTTCATCCTTCCATGTTAAATGTCGCTAGTTTTCTGGCGGAAAAAATGCAAGTGATAGACACAGTCCATTTTCTCTATGTGAAAATGGCGGAAAGTACCTACGTGCTGGAAACAATCCACTGATACTACATCGAAATGATGGTGAACCAAAGTGCTCCTTAAAATTCTCTGTTAAACACCTATTGCATATATCTGACACTGCAAGCGTCCAGAGGATAGATGCGCTGTACGATTGAACTATTAACACATCCGATATGTTGAATAATGCTTAAATTTTATTTACTGAGCTCTGATATCGAGTTTCAGTTTTTGGCGTTATACAGAGTGGGATTTAATGTCGTTTGATGATTTGTGACATTCGAAATTGTTAGCAATAATGAAGATTATTCATAGCACTTAATTGTGTTAGAATATGATATTTGATGCTGATTTTATACTTGAGAAGTGGGAGTTACTTAAGCTTAGAAGGTGGACTATGGTTATTTTGGTGCAGCTGGGTTTCTCGTTTTGGTTATGGCCTACGATGTGTGGTACTGGACAAGAGTTGTCTGTTTAATGTCAAGGGATCGAACGGACTCTAGAAAAAGAAGAAACTGCACGAAATAAAATAGCTGATATAAGATGCGAGGCGTGGAAGGTAGGAACGTATAAAAGTTGAGGTGAACAGCCAGCATTATGGAGGAAGATGCAGGGCGATGATGAAAGAAGGGTGATGTTAGCTAAATATTATTCTCTGGAGCTGCATAGGTATGCAACTAGAAAGTAGTACCAGTGAAAGGATTCCTGGATGTTAAGGAAAACTAAAATGGTCTACTTCTATGTGTTTCGTTGTTGGGAGGTTAGTGGGAAATTGAATGAGTGGGGTGACTTATTGTGTAGTGACAACAGTGAATCGGATTTTGGAAATTTGTAGGAGTGCTGGTAAGTGCTTTAGAATTTGTTTGTTGACGATGCTTTCAAAGAGATTTTTGAAGAAAGTCGTGAATCTGATTAGTCAGGTGAATGTCTAAATGGAGACTGCTATGAAATAGACAAACGAAAACAAGAATTTTTAACACTACTCCTTTTAATACACCGGCATATGCTTTCGAATGGAATCAAGTACTTTAAAATAAAATATAAAAGCTATTAAAATAGCAACTTGAAATGTCAGGTTACTCGCCAACAAAAAATCTGAATTAGTAAGAGAAATGAAAGTCAAGAAAACACATATAGTGGCTGCAACGGAAATGAAGAAAAAGTTAAAATGATCAAACATGGTTAATAATGTGATAATGTTCTAGAGCGGAGTACTGCAAAACATTAGAGCTCCTGTAGGTGTGTCAATACTTGTGGACAAAAATGGGCAGCTAAAATAGACTCATACACTTATATTACTGGACGAATAATGACTATAAGATTAAAGCTTGACAACAGTGGCAAAAATGCACCAGAAGAAAGAAAGAAAGGGAAATGAAAGAAACTTACTCTAGTTTGAAAAATGAAACAGACAAGCAAAACAAAAAGGTATTCGTGATATTCCTGGGAGATTTTAACTCACGAGTGGGGAATGAACCCGTAAATAATGTAAGTGGCACACACGGGGAGAGTATTTTAAATATAAGTGGATAAGAATTACAGCAATTTGCAGTTTTTAATAACCTGAAAATTACTAACATTTTTTAAGAAGGTTGAATGTCGTTATTTGATTACATAACAATACTAATGGAGAATGGTGCGAATATAAAACATCCCTCAGTCGAATGTCAACCTGTCTGCCCGTGGTGTACCTTTTACAAGCTAACAAGGCTCTGACGACAGAGTGTTGGTGATGTAACTCTAAGATCGAGTGCAGGGGAAATGCTGCACCAATAATCACTTAAAGAGCGATATAGATTTAACCATTGAGCTTGTAAAAGGGAGACCTATCACCACCCCTGGTTTTTCTGGGTTGATAACCCATTCAGGGGCATTTCAAAATACCTCCGCTTGTAACGTTTGTTTGTAAATATGGAATGGTTTGTCTACGTAACTCCTGCTAGAGAAAAGGACAATAGGAAATGGATATCTGGAAAAGTAAGGAAAGTAAAACAGGCGCTGCTTACAAAAGAAAACAGTAAGCATATTCTCACAAAAATAGGTTGATTTTGCAGCTTTCTCAGAAACTACGAAGAAATTGAAAGGTAATAAATATGTTGAAAAGTATATAACGTTGTATAGTGGAATACAACTAAATGGAAGGACAAATAAATGAGTAACAATACTCATAAACAGAAAATTGGAGAAATATATAAAGAATTATGAAATATAAACGAAAGAATTATCATAGGGGAAATGGGCGACTAAGGAAACAATTATCATTCATGACTATGTTCAAAATGGTTCAAATGGCTCTGAGCACTATGGGACTTAACATCTGTGGTCATCAGTCCCCTAGAACTTAGAACTACTTAAACCTAACTAGCCTAAGGACATCACACACATCCATGCCCGAGGCAGGATTCGAACCTGCGACCGTAGCAGTCGCGTGGTTCCGGACTGAGCGCCTAGAACCGCTAGACCACCGCAGCCGGCTAGACTATGTTCAAAAAATTATGGACCAGTACAATCAAAATCATCAAAATGTTCTGTTTGATGACCTAAAGGTGACCCAAATTAAAGTGTTTGAAACAGTTCAATACCTGTTGTTGTTGAATTGTACGGAGAAACGTCAGAATGGACAATTACTTGGAATTTTTCCTAATTTCAGTCATTTAAAAATAGCTAATACATATTATAGGAAAAAAATATGTTCACCAATATACAGTACTTGATGCCAGTAGGGGGTACAGATTAGTTATGGATTACGTAGGAGTGAACAGAAAAATACAAGGTAAAGTAAAAAATACAAGAGTGTATAGAACTTTTGATAGCGGAAATGATCGAACTGCAGCTTTTGTTAAACGGAAGCAGACGTAACCTTTCACTACAGAGAAGTAAGAAGAGGTTTACAAAGTATACTTACTCCAGTGTGAAAGTATTAATGGGCTATATCAGAAGAAATTATCAAAATAGTTAGAACAGACAGGACACACTGAAGAACAATAGGGAGTAGTGTGAACAATATTACAAAAGGATGGTGGATTAAAAGCTATAAAAGCCTGTGGTATAATGCTAACATGGAGAAGGACGAAATATAGAATAGGTTTAAGTGGAATTAACGCGCTAACCATGGAGGATTATCGCTACAGCTTTAATTGATACATTTGTTTAACGTATATTGGAAGGAAAGAGATGTACCACAAAACTGGAAGAATGCAAAAGTAATATCGGCATATACGAAAAGAGAAAAAATGTATGTGAAAATTACAGAGAGATAAGTTTACCTGAAATAGCTTATAAACTGTATACAAGAGCTTAAACACAAGACTGTAAACAAAAGAAAAATGGAAGAAAAGGTGGGATTTAGAAAGGTCCGATCAACGACTTACGCAGCTTTCTTTTTATGAAAGCTTTTTGACTAGAGAGAGTTTAATAATGAGACACAAATATTGCTTTTATAAATTTTGAGAAAGCTTTCGACAATGTGGTTAGAGAAAGTGTTGGAGAATAATGGTGCACGCAGGTTACCCTTTACAGCTTATATCAACCGTCAACAGTCTGTATAAAGTAACTCAATAATCTTAGATATAGATGTATACATACAGAACCAATAAAAGCAAGTAAAGGGGGCGAGACAATTTTTACATTGAAGATGGAGTTCACAATGACACGCTCGGATACAGTTAAACATCTCGTTAAAACTGAAAATAATGACTCCTATATTCTGATGATCTTACACGGATTATTTTTCAAGAGAGGATGGTATACAAAAAAGTATTTGTGAAGTGCAATAAATATGTATAGAATGGAATATGAGAATATCTTCTAGATAATCTACGTGAATTGCATTTTGCGTAAAAGCATCTGTGGAACATTTACTAGTTAAAAGCATAAAACACGAAATGAAAAGCCTTTGTCATTTTATAATACAATCCGATTTTGTGAAACTCAATCGTAGGTACTGAATAAAGTACAAGAAAAACTACAAGGAATAGAAATGAGATTTTGTAGAACACTGAAGGGTTGCAAAAACATAGATAAAATATATAATGAAGATATTCGAAACATTTGAAAACTTGTGGCATGAAAGAAAAACTGAATGAAAACAAAGAGAAGTAGAATGAAAATCTACAAAGAATAGATCCAGAGAAACTACCAAATCAGATAAAGGTGTTCAAACCAAAAGAGAAAAGAGATCCTTACAGTCTGAGAAAAACCTAGAAACCGTAATGTAAGACACCCAGGGATAATACTGCTGAGGTACCGGCCCTCCCCATTTCAAATGTGCTTCTCAAAGAATGTATGATAATTTTTTTTTTTAGTTGTGGCAGGTTGGGCAGACCCTCATACAATGAGAACCAAGTTTAACTTTCAAAATCAAAATATATTACGATAATAAAACACAATAGATCTGTACTGCACTGTTCACAATATTCCGTATACACACCTTGAAATGCTGCGCTAACAATCTTCGTGAAAGTGGACTAGATACTGAAAATACAATCATGAGTCAAAAATGGTATTTCTAAATACAGTGTCATCTTGAAGCCATTATGTGTGGAATATATGCATGTAGTTCACGAGATTCGTGTAGTTTCTGGGGAATAAGTATTTTTGAAAAATAAAACCCAAATTTTCAACACTTATACATATGCTTGTATTTCAATCAACTACTGTTTAAAATATATCTTAAATTTTATTTTAATAATATATCCACAATTTTAAGTTAAAACTTCATCAATTTTTGTAGTTTTGGCTGAGATGTGGTTGACGTGTAAAATTCGTCACTTCCATCAACAGGTGGTGAATTGCCTAATTTCGTCTTCTTCCATGTTGCATTCAACCTCTGGTGGATTACCATATGATTCGAATCCGCAATGAACACATACAAATGAGCATCGAAGTCCTGCGTTTCTGCAACTGTATTTTGCCACAAGTATTTCTGCACTGACAAATCGTGTATAACAATGCCTGTGGGGCTGGTTCTTTATTCATTGATACTGGAGTTAGACCACAAGTATCCTTCTTCCACCCACAGTTGAGGGCATCTTTTTCATACCCATCCATGTTTTAACTTGCATATGAGTTCTGCTTGAATGATACTTAAGTTCACTCCTTGCCGGAGGCAGGCGTGGCAAATTGTTGTAGGTTTAGAAAAGTGAAACTATCGCAGCTTATCTATAAGTGTTCGAAACACCTCCATAAAGTGCCATAATGAAATTTTCAGTTGTTTCCACGATCCTCTCTATTTCTGCAGCCGGATCATTGAAAATAGAAACATTTTTATCCTTGGAAGCATCAATGTCAAGTGTGATACAAAATTTAGTTTTCTCTGCCCAAACGCTGCGGAGTGTTATTGCAACCACTTAGACTATCGTATGAAGAAATATAATGTTTTCTACAGTATCTTTATCTGAAAGACGTTTCGGGATAAAACGCCTCTACTATGTTTCTTCTTTCATATTTGCTAAAGTACACATTGTTTGGCGCCAGCGCTGTCAGCAAAACCAAAAGAACAGTGTCTTCTCCAATATTAAAAACAACAGAATCGTGTTTGGAAGACAACGAATTGGAAGTTTTGACAATTAAAACATCTACTATTTTATTGATTTTGTTAGGGAATACAGTTAATTTAATACTTGCTGTGGCCCGGCTGGTTAGAAAAGTTAGGCACCAAACACCATTAGGATAGTGAGCGAACTTACTCCCAAGGTACATGCGTCATTAACTAAAGTTCGGACCGTGAACCTAAGACACAGGTCGTATCTGTTCTCCCACAGTGCTATGTGATTCCTTCCCTTCCAAAATATTCCATTAACAGTGAAGAGGATTTAATATGTGATCACTTTTGCACAATAAAGTTATTATATTCCACTTTAAGTTCTAGTAATACGTCCGTACTGTTTCAAACTACATTCACACTACAATTGCATTCACTTATTTATCACGCGATGGTATGAGTTTAATATTGCCGGTTCATTACTGTACGATCGCCGTTTCATTAACAGTTCCCCCGGGTAGGAAATATGATACCGAGCTTCAAAATTTTAACTTTTCTGGCAGACACAAATGTTCTGCTTGCGTTTTAAGTGTCGTGTGACTGTAAGGAAAACCTTTCAATTTTATGAGCGATCGCGAGAAGTGCAGGCACTCAGGATCTGCCCTGGATGCTTGCTCAGACTCAACTGACTCACTCCTTCGCGCCAGAAGATCTCCAGGCGTCAATTTCCGTTCTAGAACGATAGGGCATTCCAGTCAGTGATGCCGCCGCGCTGTAGCAGAAGAGCATAAGAATAGATTTTGTCGCTCAAGAATAGGATCGATATCGGTACCCTTATAATATTCTATTGCCTGCTTCGTGACCATTTACGCTAGCTGAAATTCCTTCTGAAGCAGTGAGAAGAAGCGGATGTTTTTTCCATCAAAGAGAACTTCTGCTCAAGGTTGTAACCCGACACAACGAAATCTTTCGGTGATTTTTGTGCTCCTTTTACTTTCTTTTGTAGCGCGCCCATCGACAACTACCACAGCATTTTGGCCATGGCGACGCTCTATGTAGGTCATAAATAGTTTAAAAATAGCAACGAAATATTCGGTCTGATTCCAGTGAACTCTGCGTACAGGCTTATGCCTTCCTTAGAAAAAGTGAGCAAGTTCGTATTCGAAGTATTTTTTTCAGGTCATCATCATACAGCTTAAAGACGATCATCCTGTAGAAAAGCATGACAAGATTCAGAACTACTTTTCCTTTCTTCGTGTTTATATGGTTGGTAACTATTGCTAGAGACACCATTGCATTTTCACGTGGGAAATATGTGTTCTCGAAAGTGCTGTTCACAATTCTATTCATTCCTCTAGAATCAGCCTCCCCGGATAGATGGCAATTGACGTTTTCACATTCAGTCACTCTATTACTTATTGAAGCAGTTGGAAAAGACTTTGAGTGGAGAACCGCTGAGCTAATTTATTAAAGTCACTACTATGCTCGGGGATACGGGAACGTCTCATATCATGATGGTGTTCCATAATAGCTGATTCACAACTGCAGAAGTTCTCAGTTTCATTATAAACAATTTGAAATTTTCTTTTGACACTTATCTGCCCTTGCTGTCATCGGAATTGTGTGGATGATATTTTTCCGAAAGTCGGACGGTACGCCACTAGTCTCATAGCTTCTACGCACCAGAGTCCAGAAGTGAGAGTGCTGTCCGTTAAACCTCGTCCCCGAGTCAGCCCACCAGAACTCGTCATTATTTTCATGAATGTTTGTTCAGTTATCATATCCGAGTATATCGCAGATCAGAACTTGCCATAACGTCTGACTTTTGCGATTTCTTCACATTTTTCCTGCAGCCTTTTCATCTTGGCTTTCTTGCACTTCCTCTTTCTTTCATTCATTAGTGATTTATATTTCTGTATTTCTGTCTTCCCCTGAATATTTTTGTACTTTCTTCTTTCGTCTATCAGTTGAACTATTTCTCCTGTTACCCAGGATATCTTCGTAGCTGCCTTCTTACCTTTTTGGTTTGCGCAACATCTGTGATTGCCTCTTTCGGAGATGTCCTTTCTTCGTCACTTGAACTGCTTACTGTAGTGTTGTTTATCGCAGTATCCACATCCTTATAGAACTTAAAAGTTGTCTAATCTTTTATCAGTAGTTCGGTATCTCATTTCCTTCCATGCAAATTCTTGCGGATGGTTTCCTTAAACTTCAGCCTAGATCGTTACTAATTGCGGTTCGAGTCGATATTCTGCTCCTGAGTACGTTTGACAATCCAATATCTGATTTCGGAATCTCTGTGTGACTACGATGTAATCCAGCTCGAATCTACCCGTATCTCTAGGCCTTTCACAAGTATATCTCTTCCTCTTGTGATTCTTGAACAGTGTATCCACTGGTACTAACTGAAATTACTGCAGAACTCAATCAGTGTTCCTCTTCTCTCATTACTGCTAACATACCCATATACTCCTGCAGCTCTTTGTTCTGCAACCTTCTCCTGCTACCTCATTCTAATCCTCCATGATTATTAGATTACCATCCCCCTTTACATATTGAATTACCCATTCACTATCCTCATATACTTTCTATACCTCTTAGTAGTCTACTTGCGACGTCGGCATATACAGGTATTCGGTAATTCCGTTACAAACCTCTAGAACTTGTAGAGGGGAGTGTGTGAACGACATTTTGGATATGATCCCATGTCCAGAAACGCACAGTTTAAGTTCTGCGCTGGTTTCAGTTCAAACTTATCCAAGTCTACTTGAGGAACTGAAGTAGGTGTGACGCAATCAAAAATGGGACTTAACATCTATGGTCATCAGTCCCCTAGAACTTAGAACTACTTAAACCTAACTAACCTAAGCACAGCACACAACACCCAGTCATCACAAGGCAGAGAAAATCCCTGACCCCGCTGGGAATCGAACCCGGGAACCAGGGCGTGGGAAGCGAGAACGCTACGTGACGTAATCGAAAGGAAACATAACGAGTCATTTATTTGTCACGTAGGCATATTTTTTGCATTAACACTCAAACATTACGTGATTACATCATTCCAAAACAAAAAAGAGTCTAGCACAAGGCACGTACAGAACAGTATTGGTGCAGTACAACAGTAGCTCGATGTGTGGCCACCAACGTTGTTACAGACACTGTACCTACGAAGCATGATCTGGTACACACTATCCGCCCCACCTGGTGTCTGTTCAGTTTCTAGTACAGCAGCCAGAACTCACGCCAACAGATCTTCCTCTGTCTGTAAAGTATACTTGTAAACTGAACTTTGCTTGCATTAAGTGACATCAGGTAACTGTCTGACGTGCACGTCGTACAATCTACCCTGTTGCATAGCAGAACAAGAATCTCTGAGACTTTTCTCTTTCCCTCAGCAGACCTGAGCGCTCTATACATCTAAACTGAAACCGTCGTAGAACCGAAATGGTACGTTTCCGGACATGGGTTCCTATTGAAAATATGTACTCACTCCCCTCTGCACGTGCCAGAAGTATGTAACGGGAATTTCGGAACATCCTGTTACCTGTACTACTGTTGTCGACGTTGATTTCATTCCTAATCTGATGAAAACATAAAAAATACAATTAATTTTTGTGTGATTTTAATATCGTCTAGAGCGAGACAGGTTTAAGCTAAACAGTTTTTGCGGAATTTTTTCCAATCAATGGCGGTGTGATACAGTAACAAGTGGTAAAAATAAGGAATGAAGAACAGTATTGAAACCAAGACTGTTTGTTCTATCACATAGTTTTTGTGGAGTAGTTTACCAGTTTTAATGAAGAGGCTAATTAAAATGGAGTTTCACACACGACTGTTTGAAAAGAAGAAAATCACAATGGAAAAATGGAGAGAGAATGTTATGAAAAGCGCATGATACTTAAATGAGTTCAGTAAATGTTTAAAATCAAAGAACTATGTTCCTTTAGTGAAGTTCGTTCTTTGAGCAGTAGTTAGAGTAGTATGATGGGCTGTTCATAACGATCGAATTTCGAGTGCAACTGTCTTCCGCTGATAAACATTTAATGAAAGGTCACTGTATTTCGTTGTCACCACAGGTGCAAATAACCAAATTACATATTAGGTTGATAGATAATAATCACGTTTCCTTGACGTTTTGTATTTTTGTTTTTGAGGCATCTCTTCCTTCATGTTATTTATCGTACTATGAAATTATAGGGCGTACGGTGCGTATCTTGATTTCGGTTATGAGGTTATAGAAGGGGACTTCGACACGTCGTAAGCAAGGAAAAGGGTTGCGTAATGTCACATCGTGCTAAAGACTACGTCTGCAGAGCTGAGTAGACTTAGTACTGAGACAACAGCACTGTCACAGGGTTCATTCTCTGGCATTCTGTTCACCAACATCTGACAGTTTACTCCGTGCAAATATTCATAAGTACTGGACACTCCTGGTACAAATCCAAAGACGTCTCTAGCTACCGTTCCATACTGAGTGTCAATTCGCCGTCTTTTCCTATTCAGTCGTTCACTGAGTACGTGGCATGTTCATCCAGTCAATGTATAGATTTAAAAATTTTTTTTAAACTAGTATTTCACACTGAATTAACAAATAACTACACTAAATTGGTACATAATATTTATGCTTACCGTTAATAAGAAAACAGGTAACAAGCAGTTAAATTTCCACCACGTGCCGAGTAATAATGTTCACATCATACTCCGCAAGCTCGTGCCACTAATTGATCCCCCTTTCGTGTTCCACTCGCGAACGGCGTGTGGGAAGAATGATTGTCGGTAAGCCCCTGCATTAGCTCTAAATTTCTCGAATGTTTTCGCCATGGTCATTTAGTGAGATTTATGTGGGAAGAAGTAATATGTTGTCCGACTAATCCCGGAAAGTACTCTCTCGAAATGCAAACAGCAAAGCTCTCCGTGACGGTCAATGCCTCTATTTAACGTCTGCCACTTGAGTTTGTTGAGACTCTACGTAAAGCTCCCGCGCCCGCTAAAAGACGTGACGAAACGTGTCACTCTTCGTTGGACCTTCATCAAAACACAAACTCATCACGAACAACAGTTATGCACAAGCTGAAGTTTTGTAGGCTAGTTTAAAATGTACAATGTGACTTATGTTCTTAACTGCTAATCAGAAAGTTGTATGAATAAGCAAGTTCTACTTGATGGTAATCCTATAGACTATAAGCAGTTCATTATTCATTTATTGTTATATTGTTCTACAGAGAAGCTTTCGAAGGATCAATTAATGCAGTAGTGTTTGCTTTCAACTTTCTTCCTAATCTTCTGAGAACATGCAAAATCACCTCACTGTTATAAACTAAAGTTTCTCACTTTAGCCGCGGTTCTGCAGAAACTGGAATAGATGACGCACGGTACAAGTGATCAAGTCTTCCTACACGAGCTAACGCTTACTTACGAATCTTAATGAATAAGCACATAGGATTTCTTCCTACCCGTTTTCTGTGAACTTCTCATAGGTGTTGTCCCTTGAAGCAGTTCTGAAGCGCACTGGATTGTGCAGTAGATGCAAACAGGTTACATGTGGTTTTAAGTCGTCATGATTTACTTGAAATAAGTCCCAGGATGCCATTACGACGTGTTTATTATCAGACACAGTAAAACAGTAACAATTTAATGGTCTGAAACTTTACATCTCAAGAAGTTAATACATTTCTAGAGCATGGTAAAGCTTAATATCACATAAGAACAGGCTATGAATGCATCTGACTGCCGAGATTGACGCGCTGCTGAAATCTCTTGCTTACACCGTAGAACTTCATAACTGTTCGGACATCTCTGTTAATGTAGCAATATTCATTCGTCTACTGAATAGCGATATTATGGTGTTAAAGCACTGATGACCCGAAATCTCGTCCTAATATTTGCTATGTCAAAATTGGATTTCAGTAACTAATACGGAATAAACAAAATTCTGAGTTTAATGCCAGATCACTTATGATTTTCTACGTATCGACTGCCAAGCTAGATCCGCTCTCAGTGTCTGCCTCTTTCTTCCCATTCCCGTGATTCACTACCACGCCACGTGGTCTACTCGTCATTACTTTCTTCGTGAGAATCAGCTTCCAATCGCTGCCACCGTATTCCGCTGTGCTGTTTAAGTCAGCGAATTACTTCTGCTTTACGCCAAGTTCTAGTAAATATAAAATTTAGGAAATAAAATAAACTACGAAACAGGAGCAACTTCTGAAACCCGGAACTTGTAGAATACGTTGGAGGTAGAATGAAAAACCGCACTCTTAGTCACGAAGGTAAACACTACAATAAAATTATTATTGTGAAGTGTACTATTGTGTAACTCACAGCTGTGCTAAATTGCTTCTAATATGCTCTAAATGCTGTTGAACAGGATATCTTGGATGCAAGGTGACAAGTCATTGAACATTTATTTGGAAATTTTCACTTCCAACCATTTATTGAATGACAACATGTAAATATTTTCGTACATTGGTAAAAATTGACAACAAGATCCCTTAGAGAAGGATGGGCCTTCGCCCTGTCCTGTCTAGCGCTTGCAATAAGAAAACCTAATATAAGAAAACAAATCAGTTGACTGAGAATCCATAAAACATAAAGCGCAATCTTCAGCTTGGCTCAGTTAGTGTCAAGAGCATTCCAAAATTTTAAAGGAACTTTAAACGTCAGAACATCAAACAACCAGTCACTGCTGCAATTTCTAGTAATCCCCTATCACCATTAAATAATTCTGGACGGTTATACCAAAGTGAAGCTTGGAGCCTTAGATCATTACTAAAACCATGAGACAGTAAAAGGGTTCAATTACTTAAACTTGTGACAAGTGGCATTTATAAAGCCTTGATAACAATCCTTAAGAACTAAGCAACTTCCCACGTTATTCAGAATAGAACGTTTAGTATTCTGGCCACATCTTACACTTACGAAAAACTCAAAGTTACACACACAACATTACATTAAGTAACCATTAAGACAAGGGAATGGTTCAGAAGGTATCTGCTCCTTAATTCAGCCAGATAGACAAGCATCGAGCGCTACTGACCAGTGAAGTTGGCGTTTGTTCCTTTGTACCAGGCAGAAGTCAACCTTTGTAATCAGCATCCATATAAAATACGTCCATGTGGTATTCCATGTGCTGATCTACCTTACAATACACAATATACAAGCAGACCTCTATAACAGAGAAAAGGAACACACTAAACTTACATATCATTATGAGGCAACCATATAGACCAACATTTTTGCTAACGTGCCCCGCAAGGAATGAGCACCAATACAGCATTGAAGCCATTTAACTTTAGCAAGCGCAGGAAACAGCAGTGACATAATTTTGCTCTGAAGTAAGTCACAAGCGTAATCACTGACCAAATTATCACGCAACGAGCAAATCAGTAGTTTCGAACCTTACGGGCGTAACCTGGGTTTTCTAGGGCATGTTGACTTGAACGACACTACGTGCGACCGCACATCCTACCAAAATATTCTAAACACAGTCTACAATGCGGCACTTGATCTTGTCCGGGCTAACAGTCAAGCCAAATAACAGAGAATCTGATACATTACTAAATCAGTAGCCTTAGCAGGAAACAAGGACTCTGACAGTTCTTCACCAGTTATAGTGCATTTGAAAGGGCCGTAAGATCCACGGTCCTCGACGTGATGCGACAACCACACGCCGCACCACGCCCCCTCACGGTCAGGAGCGTGTTACTGTGCTCTGCAGTATACGTCCTTATCAATGGCGATCCTTCTCCACCAGTGCTTCTTGCGCGTGGCGTGCTATTGACCCATCGAAGATCACGTGTCCCGGCGTCTAGGCAGGCCAAACCCTCAATCACCGCGTGCGCTCCGTCCCTTCTGGCAACAATCACAAGACTCAGCGGCGTACCTGAGTTTAAGATAAGCCCACAATGAGCGGAACTACATTTCAACAGAGTACCGCGGCACGATCCGGATCTATTGAGGATACCGCATTTGAACTACAGCAGCATGACAATACGTAGCAAATTTTGTATGTCAGTCGTTAGGCAACCTCCGAACAACATGGACGAACGTGACATGGATGTGATACTAATTTCTTTGTTATATGATGAATACGACTATATATTTGTAAATGTGAACGTTGGTGACCTCGCAAAGAATAGCGATACGGTGTTCGTTTCACGGCCAGGCTTAGCAACAACTGTAAACAAATAACTTGAATACACCGAGTCCAAAAGATTACCAGACAAGAGAGTTCGACTGCCTCACCTGATTGTTGGAGACGAATTAACAATCTATCTGATGAGACCTTAGCCGGCCGCGGTGGCCGAGCGGTTCTAGGCGCTTCAGTCTGGAACCGCGCGGCTGCTACGGTCGCAGGTTCGAATTCTGCCTCGGGCATGGATGTGTGTAGTGTCCTTAGGTTAGTTAGGTTAAGTAGTTCTAAGTTATAGGGGACCGATGACCTCAGATGTTAAGTGCCATAGTACTCGGAGCCATTTGATTTTTTTTTTTTTTTTTTTTTGTGAGACCTTATCTGGTTCACAGTTAGATGACCGTTCGAAAAACATACTCGGTTACAGATATAACAGAGCCTGAAGAGTTCCAGAAATCGCTTTTGGAATACTGTGCCAAAAATTCAGGATTTACTGTCTCAAGCTCTCTCTCAATCCACAATATGTAGAGAACATGAGTGTAGGCACTTGTGTCTTACACAGTTTTCTGAGGAACGATACAGTGTTGTTCGACAATGAAGAGACCGAAGAGATACAATTACGAGACCTTTGTAGTATAGGAGTCAATTCTTAAATAATGCTGTCAGATACTGGATAGATTCAAAGATTATTTCAGTGCCTCACAATGTCCTTTCGTCTCGCAAAACGATAAGATAAACAGAGGATGTCGTCGAAGAAAAAATAAGTAGTAGAAAAACGTAATAATAAGAATCTAGTCATAAAATATAAAGACATAGTCGTCCCGTACAGAAAATAAAAAGTATGTAATTTGTAGTATTCGAACGTTATGTTAATTCCCATTTCCTTCGGAAATACTGTTTCTTCTTGTATTATTCATATAATGTTCAGTCTGAAGATAATACAACTCTGGATATTCAGTTACATACAGTTAACTTGTCCTCGATTAATGACATTTTGGTAAACAAACTTTCGTTTCACACGGCAAGAGAACAATGACTGGAATGACGCACAGTGTCGCGACACTTGCTACACCGCACTAGCGACAACGCAACTACATGACGCTGCACAGCACGTCGTAGTTGGCCAGTTGGTCAACCTTTCCTCACAGTGCAGCGCCACGCAGTTCCACTGGTGCGTAGTGCTTTCTGTCTCATACGATTTCACATAAATAATATTTCCTAGCGTCACGTCGCGCAGCTCTACTGAGGTGCAGTTTTGCTCAAACAGCCACGCACCCTCTTGTCACGGGCAGACTGTCCAACTTCTGCGTCATCGATGCTGATGATCGATAGATCACAAAATGGACGTATCAGTTTTTACTACTGTGTGTACGAACCAGTATGGACCAATATATGCAAAACTGAGTGAGTTGTTGTTGGTTGTTGGTTGTTTTTGGGGAAGGAGACCAGACAGCGTGGTCATCGGTCTCATCGGATTAGGGAAGGATGGGGAAGGAAGTCGGCCGTGCCCTTTCAGAGGAACCATCCCGGCATTTGCCTGGACTGATTTAGGGAAATCACGGAAAACCTAAATCAGGATGGCCGGACGCGGGATTGAACCGTCGTCCTCCCGAATGAACTGAGTGAGAATTCAAATATATTCATAAAATATATATTTGGTACAGATCCAAAATAATATAACGCTGTAACACTTTACGGAGTGATGGCGTGCATTGGAAGTTCTCAGCCACGTCTGCAAATCAAACATTTTATCTACAATACAATTTTCATTCTGCAACGGATTGTGTGCAGATATAAAACTTTCAGACCGATTAAAACTGGCAGAAGTAAAGCTGTGAGGACGGATCGTAAGTCGAGCTTAGGTAGCTCAGTCGGCTAGTCTGCCGTTTGGCAGGGCAACAGAGCGGACACGTCCGTGTTTCCGTGTGCGGAGCGCGAGCTCGCCTTGTTTACATTCTGACAGTCGTTGCTTAAATGCCGGCTTACCTTCTACGATACATGGCGCACCGTTACAATAAATCTACACTCCGATTTACTTTCTGCAACGATTATGCACGACGCAAAGCACTCTAGGTGGAGCGTTTTCTGCGACAGAAAGTGAAGACCCTGGCGACCGACATTATCGGAATACATTTGTCGATCGTGGGAAGTACCGTCTATGTTAAAATCATTAACGGCGCGGCGTGCGAACGCATTCTACGTGAGACCAAACAGGGGCTCGGCTTCTGTCATGCTGATGGAAATGTGGGGGCGGTAACCGTCGGGCTTAGGCATGCACACGATACGCATTTTCGAACTGCCATTCAAACTTTCTGCAGAGGAAGTTGTCGCGGCACTTCGACCATACGACACAGTACACAGCCATACTGCGGAGAATTGGACACAGTTTCGGACATATCCTGTCCGAAACGGTGTACGATAGGTCACCATTGATTTACAAGCCATGTCCCGTCCTACTTAGAGATCGGCGGATGCCGTGCAATAGTTATATATGATGGCCAGCGTCGGACTCGTTCCGGGTGCTGCAAAGAAGGCCACCTTATATCCGAATGCCTACAACGGCATATTAAGCAACTTCCAGCTGCCCAAGGACCACCCTCGTCGCAACCTACTGTGCTACCGGTGACATATGCCGTTGTTCTTGCTTCTCCTACCGATTCGCCCGACCATACCCAGACTCTCGACTCGGATGGCCCACCACCTCGGCAGGCATCGACTCCGCTCCGACAGTGCCGACGCGACAGGCCACTGACGCAACCCTCGACAACACGATGGAGATCGACTCGCTCACCGTCCCCATGGTGGCCTTCCTGCCAGATCGACGCGACTCCCTTCAGTCGTCGGATACGGAAGGTCCCATAAGGTAAACAACATTCTCCGAAAGGTCGCAAGAGAAGGCTCCGCACCGGTTCTGGCCAAGTGGAGACGTTGCAGGTCGAGGATGAGGCCACTGTCGACCTGCACGACGCCCCTGAATCCGCTAATGCCGACGAAGATGTTTTGAGTGCGGCGACATCTACCGGTGTGCCTGCGCCCGTCTCCCCAACGCCCCATGAGGATGTTGAACTATTTAATGGACATAGCACAGCCGAAACTACACTACATCTTCTGAAGACAAAATGGACGATGCACTGGTGCCCGCCTCCATGGCGTGGCACAAGGAGGCGGTCGAGGAGCAGGGCCTGTTAGGGACCCTGCGCCGTTGGGGCCGATCCACTAACCATAGTCTTCCCAGAACCTGTTGGGGGCGAGTGGGATAATGTTCCACTGTGGCACTCGCGCCCTTGCAGGTGCCCGCCTCCATGGCATGGCACAAGGAAGTGGTCGAGGAGCAGGGCCCGTTAGGGACCCTGCGCCCTCGGGGCCGACCCACTAACCATACTCTCCCCAGAACCAGTTGGGGGCGAGTGGGATAATGTTCCACTGTGACACTCGCGCCCTTGCACTGTCGCCAGGGTGGAACAGCCTCCAGCAGTCCCCCACCAGGCCTGCCTGATAGCAACCATTAACACCAACAACATCCGTTCCAGGGTAAAAATCCACCTTATGCTGGAGACGTTCTCTTGGATATCAACAGCTGTTCTGCCCCTGGGCCATGGGATTTCCGTCACTGCTGTCGCTTTCCCTCCATCAGCTCAGAGCATGGTACGCACTGCCATGGGAACACGCTACATTAATGTCTATGCTCCTTCAGGCACTGACCAACAATATGAATGGGCCCAGTTTTATTCAGAGAACACTGGCCACCATTTTTAGGACGATACGACCACTGCCTACTAGGAGGTGATTTTAACTGCATTGTACACCACAAAGATCAGGTTCCACACTATACTACATGCCATGAACTACATATAGTGGTGCAGGACCTCCTGCTTCACGATACGTGGGAAGTCCAACATGGCAACTGTTCTGGCCATACCTCTCTTACCAGTCATTTCGCAAGCCCTCTAGACGGGATATGTGCCTCACAGACTCTTAAATCTGCGATATGTGGCGCCGAACGCTGGCCACTGGTCTTTTCCGATCACTGCACTTACATCTGCATGCTCCTCCTTCCACCCCAAACTGTATGGTGCAGCTGTGCGCCGTGGAAACTAAATACTTCTTATCTGCATGACCTGACTTGTCGCCAGCAAGTCACTGAGACATGGACAGCCTGCGAACGACACCTTCCTCACTACCGCTTGACACTGACGTGGTGGATGGACTGCGCCAAACCAGCGATTCGGAGGGCACTGATGAGATACGAAAAGGACTTTGCCGGCTGGCATCGCATCACTGTTGACTTCTATACGATTCTCTGAGATCTGGACACTCAGCCGCCAACCGCAGACAACCAATTGGAACGATAGAGAACTAAGGCGAGGATAATTTGCGCCGGCACGTGATATGAAGGTAGCACCACGATCATGTGGGTTTGGAAATTCGATCCATGCATCATACAGAGTCTGACGGACGACTGCGTCATCGGTAGATCATCGACACTCTGGTCATGCCTCATGGCTCATAGGTGACGAATCAGAATGACATCTTTCACACATTCGTCAAACACTGCCGTCATAGTTACAGGGATGATGATGCTGATACTGGAGCAGATGACTCCATTTTGCATTATGTTACGAGCACTCTCCTCCATATGGAGGTGGATACTTTGACAGTGGCGGTCACACGAGGCAAAGTCGGCAATGGAATCGACAAGGGTGCAGTCAACAGATCGCCCAGCATTGACGGACCACACAGAGTGGCCACGCAGTTACAAGTCCCATGTCATGGATTGCGCGTCCCCTCGCGCCAGAGGTTCGAGTCCTCCTCCTGCATGGGTGGTTAGTTTAAGTAGTGGGTAAGTCTATGGACTGATGACCTCAGCAGTTTGGTCCCTTAGGTATTCACACATAATTCAACATTTTTTGAGCATTGACAGCTTACCAACTGAGCTTTCCCGAGACTTCCGGAACCTCATGGCACTGTGGTGGACGACTGTGTATCAGGAACTGATGACATCTGACCAAGCAACCCCACTCACCTTTGTTGGGGGTATTATCATTCCAGTATATGACCCAGCGCACGGTTCGACAGTCATGAATTACAGGCTATTCACCCTACTCAATGCCGATTACAATGTGTCTCCGAACAATACTCCCTCATATCCTCTCCCCAGACCAAACAACGCCTGGGGGACAGGTTAACATACAGTCTGCCACAGGAGAATGCTGCAACTTAATTGCGATGGCGGCTGCCTGCACACTCCAGTGTCTTCACAACAGTGCCAGTTTATAAGCCCAAGTCAAAGGACGTTTAGCATTTCGTATGGCAAGGGTGTCCCTTCTCTACCCTCCTGCATGCCATTGCCCTAGAGCCCCTCATTTGGCGCCTGACAACCAAACACTATGGCCAGAGCCTTTGTAAACACACTTTTTGCTGACGGGCATATGCTGATGACCTCCTCCTCCTCATCTGCTCTGGCTGTGAGATTCGAGTAGTCCTTGAATTGATCACATGTTGTGGGGCTGCTGCTGGCAGTGCCATGAATCTCGCCAAATCTTCTGCGATTTGCATTGAACAAGACCTCCAGGAAGATGAAGTGGCACCCCTTCTGCTTATAGGGATGTTCCAGTATCTGAGAATTACCTTTACCCCCATGGTCTCACTCCCAGCAGCAACGAATTTCCGTAGCCTGTTACACTTCATCCGTAACAGCGTCCGCAGGAACCTCCTGCGTCGCCAGGCTACACCTCAACGCAATGAGTTTCTTAACCGTTATGTGGTATCAAAATTGTTCCACATCTCGCAAGTTCTCCCTGTACCGACAGCGATTGGGTTCAACCCTCAGGTGGCCTTTTGCTGTTATCGCACATCTGGATCCCTTTTTAAAGTCCTTTATGATGTAACGCGTAGTTATTTTGTGTAAAGTGGTGGTGGGTAAGGCTATTTTGTGATCGTGCACAAGTCGATAACGTATCTAATGTCTTCTGTAGCTCAGGGTGGCAAACAGACATTCTACATAACTATTAATTTTGGCCCTGTAATACCGCTAGTGTTAGGTGTGGATCGTCTCAAATTAATTAGAAATTCTGCTGTGACATAACAAGAATGCACAAATTGATATAAATGAGAGTTTGGGTTTTTTTCTAAAGTGACAACACAACCTCTCCCTTTTTCATTCTACATATAATTTATCAGTGCTTTCAGGCTCTGAGCACTATGGGACTTAACATCTGAGGTCATCAGTCCCCTAGAACTTAGAACTATCTAAACGTAACTAACCTAAGAACATCAAACAAATCCATGCCCGAGGTAGGATTCGAACCTGTGACCATAGCAGCCGCGCAGTTCCGGACTGAAGCGCCTAGAACCGCTCGGCCGCCGCAGCTGGCTCACAGCTTTCAGGGTTCAAATGCTACATAACAAGCAAGTTCAATTACTTTCAACTCTCAACAAAATAATTAACATTTAGACATTGAATATATGATTATTAAATCTTTATCTCTATATATGAGAATGTTATAACTAGCAAAACAATTAAATCTTCATCAGTGAAATTTACAACTACGTTGTCATAGCTGTTCAATGGGCTAAGTTGTGGAGAATGAAATTTTATCTTTTAAACTAATCAAACTCTCATGTACTCAATGGAGGGGATGTTAGTATTCAACTCTTGAAATTCTATATTAAAAGTGTACACAGGTTGGAGAGAGCAAAATCTCGACTCAACATTTAATGTCGCCTAATGCGCCTCGGTACATTACCAATCAGAATCTGCGGAGACGTTGTCTCCGTGCTGGATCTGAAACGCTAATTCCCTACTCTGGTCTTGACTGAATCACTCAGTCTCTACTTTCCTGCATTCCGTAGAATATTAAATTTTCCCTAGTCGAAATAATGGCTATTGCACACTCGCTGAGGGATGGAGCTACGTTCACAATGCTCTTCCCGCAAAAATATGAACTACTGCTTTACATCTGTCGCCATGATACGTGAAGCATATCACCCTCACTTCGCAGAGGTAAAGGTCTCAACATCTTCGCTATTTTTCCACACATAGGTGTGCCCTGCTGCGAGACGAGAGATATCTGTTAATTTAGTTCTCAAAATTGCTTTAATATGACGTGACTCTCACCACCATGTCTCTTCTACATCACACAGTATGGCCCCAGCCAACCGCTTCCTCCTTATAGCTGAATTTTTATTTTTCTTGCCAGGTCGCAGTTAGCCTTCTTAATGCTGTCTAGCCACTTACCCACGGTCTCGGCTGTGTTTATTTAAAAGGTATTATATTGTTCTCGCCTTATTTGTTTCTCTGCTGCTGGTGGGCCTTCTTTTGTTAATGTTAATTGGGTTTCCCCAATGCCATTAGCCACATGCATAGTCCACCTCCAAACTGCATTCACTTTACTTCATTTATGCATGACCCTGTCGTTATAATGCTATATATAGTATTGTTATTTGGTACATGAGATTATTACAATTGCTTCCTGTTAACAATAGTGAGTTATTTTCTGGGTATTCTATTCTGTATCGTGATTATGAAGCTCATGTAAGGCCTGAAAAATGCAGACACCTTACACGTGCTGCCCTTTCCGACTTGATTTTGCGCTGCTGTGAGCAATGGTTGAGGTATTGGTCACTGCAGTGTAAAATTATAATCTTAATGAATTTTTGATCATTGTTCAGCTACTGGTCTAGATTATTCTAGATGATCTTGTCTAAATATTGTACATTTTTAATTTGAAATCTGACTTTACATGGTATTGTCTATCTAGATGATTACTATTCTGTCTTTACAGTCCTTCATAGCAGTTATGATTAATGTAATCCTACAATATTTCCTTTGTTTTATTGTTACCTTATGTCAAATGGTTCATCCACTCTTATCTTACCCTATTTTTTTTTTTATAATTCCAGGCATTCCACGGTTATCAAACACTCATGATGTTGCTTATGGAAGATGAATTTATGTTAAGGAGGCGTTTGTTTCTATTATCTACAGTCTCAACACATCTTTTTCATTAATGACATTGTTATCATATCTAAAATAATTAATAATTTTCTGCATAATACAAACTTTACATTCATTCCCATTATTTATCTTTACAAACATGTTTTCTTAATATCTACAATACACAAATATTAGATTAACTGAATAAACTTTACATATGAAATACAAAATCTAAAAACATGGTACATTTTTGAATTACATTACAATTTACAAGTGGAATTACAAAATTCCATGGATTACAAAAATACAAATGTGCAGTCATACAGGTGTGATTTATTGTTTACTGGTATTTCAATTCTTTGTTCAAATGAGTGTCTTTCTCACTCTTTTTACAATATTACAAAGACTTTGCCACACACATCACTTTTTTGTTACACTTTCACTTTAACTTTGGGCAGGGTTTCTTCTTGATGCTTCTGTTGTTGATTGGTGGTGGCTGATGTGGATAGTCAGTTGTAGTTTCTGCTGTTGCTGAAGATCATCGGCACCTACAATCCTGAGGTGGCTGATTATGACTGCTATTACATGGTCCATTCGACCAAGGCACTGTCATGATGTAATGACTGTGGTGTCCTTGTCCCTTTTTTGGTGTTGTTGCCATCGAGGTGGTTGAGTGTTACTCTTCGACGATTGTTGCAGGTTGGTGTATGAAGTCCCCAATATGCGTGCTCTGCTTGAACATACACCATGTGATCAAAAGTATCCAGTCACCTGGCTGAAAACGACTTACAAGTTCGTGGCGCCCTCCATCGGTAATGCTGAAATTCAATATGGTGTTGGCCCACCCTTAGCCGTGATGACAGCTTCCACTCTCGTAGGCATACGTTCAGTCAGGTGTAGGAAGGTTTCTTGGAGAATGGCAGCCAATTATTCACGGAGTACTGCACTGAGGAGAGATATCGATGTTGGTCGGTGAGGCCTGGCACGGCGTTCCAAAACATCCCAAAGGTGTGCAAGCCAGTTCATTACAGGAATGTTATTGTCGTGTAACCACTCCGCCACAAGCGGTGCATTATGAACAGGTGCTAGATCGTGTTGAAAGATGCAAACGCTGTCCCCGAATTGCTCTTCAATAGTGGGAAGCAAAAACATCAGTGTAGGCCTGTGTTGTGATAGTGCCAAGCAAAACAACAAGGGGTGCATGACCCCTCCATGAAAAAAACAACCACACCATAACACCACCGCCTCCGAATTTTACTGTTGGCACTGCACACGCTGGCAGATGACGTTCACCGGGCATTCGCCATATCCACACCCTGCCATCGGATCGCCACATTGTGTACCGTGATTCGCCTTATAACACTGTAACTACATTTACTTAGCGTGTGCTATCAAATATCAAGTTTGGTTTATTACGCACTATAACCGAACAGAACAAATAGTCCTGTCACGGAAAAGCCACGTATAACGCTACCGTGTGCTACTACTATACTATAACCTTAAAGTTGGATGCAGATCGTAAAATGAAACTATCTTGTTAAAGCAATTATGGTATAAAGCAACAGAGCAGTGTTACCCTCTGAAAGGAATTTTGTTGTGATGACCGCGATGTACCTAACGGAGGTGGCTAATCGGAAGTGAAAGGCAGAATTACGTAAATATTTAAACAGTAACAAACAATAATTTACCTATCCACGGCGTCCAAATGATAATAAAAACGGTCGCCAGCCTAATTAGGCATAGCAATGAGTAACATTCTTGTTCAAGAAACTGAAAATAAGTAACTTCACTGGGCAAACACAACCTACACTTTGTCACACGAGAGTGCAATGAACTCTGGCACTTGCATACAGTATGTTCACGTTAAGGTTGGAGCTGACAGAGCAGAAAAAACTATTTGCATAAATATAACAAATAACAAAACACACAATTACCTTGAGGACTTAGTCAAACTGAATGGTCTCAATAACGTTACTATTAATATTCACTGTGGAATCGTAAATTGGAAATAGATTTAATATTACTTTTCAAACAAATTCCTATCTGACGTGAAATATGGATATGGTTCACGGCAAAATCAGTTATTGTGCATAGATTAAGTCTCTCACTACTAAACACTTTTCTACTTAGAATGAAAATTAAATGGTGTTCACTAACAAATTACTTCTGTCCTTTGAATAAAGAAGTTACTATTTTCATAGTTAGTGGTCTTCGTATTAATCGTTATCTAACATGAGCACAATAGACCAACTGTGGATCCTGTTAAACTATTAATATGCACTTCCAATACACAAGAGAGACAAGCAATTAGTAAACATGAGTATATAACTTTCCACAAATGCAGTTCACGACTTTTACTGTATTGAGACACAATATTGACAAATTTGTAAAAAAAAACTGACTCACCTTTTAAAATTTACAACAGGCAGCACTATGATCATTAACTAAGCAAAACTTTATAAGCCTCAGTTTTAAGAACTTCTAATTTTTAAAAGTTACAGAAAATTGTCTTTTTTACTGTAGTCTTCTACTTTCAATTCAATGATTAAATAAGTAACTTTGAAACTCCACAAAACTTTAAATTGGACTGTTTCAATCGCTGGGAGGCTTTCACTAAGCTACATTTACTACCTCCCACAATTTTACCAAATCCACAGTAAATCTGAATACTCCCTTCTTACCAAAGATCAAACAACGTTATTTAATTAACTGTTTGGCTTTGAGGCTTTTCTTTTTTCCACAAGGACACGCGGTAATCATAGTGCAAACGGAGAGGAACCTGAGAGGTGTTGTGATAAGGAAAGAATCAAGGTAGGTACATAAATTCCGTTATAAATTATCTTATATTTGAGCACACTCAAACATCCAATGAGCTGATCCTTCACTGTACATTACTATAGTTCTTCTGTTCTATTACAGTCATTGCGCAGTGTGGTGGCGAGTGCACGTTGGTAGGTGGATTTGCAGGTAGAATTGCTGGACTCTGTCATTTCTTGTTGGCGATGATACATACCAATTCCAGAATAGTTCCAGCTCTTTATCCATCCGTCCGAAGCATTGTAAAGCGTCAGGAAAAGCACAATACACAACTTTTATATGAGCAGTTGATAGTTTGGTAGCTCGTCCCCGACTGACTCTTGCTTCCACCTTTCTATCCATGCCCAATACATTTTGCGCGTGCTACACAGTTCCGTTCCCGAGGGGAACCACACCACCTTTTACAAACAAAATAACTGAGAACCCTAAGTGAAGGTCAGCAGTTTACGTAACAGCAACCAAACATATTAAATAAAACAGAACATTTGCATATAATAACATTTTTACAAAAATTATTCACACAGAAATTAGAATTATATACAGTAAGTTTTGTTCCCTCCAAATGACACAAAGAATTTAAATGACAGATACACTACATTGCATAGAATCAAACCATGACATCAAAGTTTTTACAAAGAAAAGAGTATACAATTTTGTGTTATCGATTCAATCAAACAACATTTACAGAAGGTCAACAATGGAATGTTCAACAAAACAGAAAGCAAAATGAATCAACAAAAGGTATGTAGTGTCTAGGTTACGTGTTACAGTTTCTTCACACAGCGTTTTTCCACTGCTCAACCGTCCAATGTTTACGCTCCTTACACCAAACGAGGCGTCGTTTGGCGTTTACCGGCGTGATGTGTGGCTTATGAGCAACCGCTCGACCATGAAATCCAAGTTTTCTCACCTCCCGCCTAACTGTCATAGTACTTGCAGTGGATCCTGATGCAGTCTGGATGCCCTGTGTGATGGTCTGGATTGATGCCTGCCTATTACACATTACGGCCCTCTTTAACTGTCAGCGGTCTCTGTTAGTCAACAGACGAGGTAGGCCTGTAAGCCTTTGTGCTGTACGTGTCCCTTCACGTTTCCGCTTCACTATCACATCGGGAACAGTGGACCTAGGGATGTTTAGGAGTGTGTAAATCTCGCTTACAGATGTTTGACACAAGTGACACCCAATCACCTGACAACGTTCGAAGTCTGTGAATTCTGCAGAGCGCCCCATTCTGCTCTCTCACGATGTCTAATGATTACTGAGGTCGCTGATATGGAGTACCTGGCAGTAGATGGCAGCACAATGCACTTAATATGAAAAACGTGTGTTTTTCGGGTTGTCTGGATACTTTTGATCACAGAGTGTAGGTTGGGCATGATCTTTCCACTTCAGTCGTTATTTTTCGGTCATATTTGTAATAGATTCAATTTTAGTCTTTGTCTAATATCGGCATTTATTTTATAGGCCAACAATGAATATTCCACAACAAGGCGGAGGAATTTCATCGCTGGTGATTCGATTCGCCGTAATTGATCAGATGTTACTGTCAAACATTCGCTACAATACAGCAGGAAAAGTAACGCTATTACGTTGTAGAGTTTAATATGTTTCTTTCCATACATTAGGTTGTAATGTACGTTGAATAGCTCCGAAGGAATGACTGAAGCTGACCAATTTCAACTGTACATCATTTGACTTTGGAAATTCAAAATTGCTACCTAAATATTTAAACTCTCTTACTTGTTTAATTATTTGTCCATTTGTATCAATTTTGGACTTTATGGGTTCCAATCCTCGAAATGCTATCACTGTCGTTTTATTTGTCGATGTTCCTATTCAGTATTAGTGGCAACATGACTCAATTTCTGTAATGCAGTTTGAACATTTCCTTCAGATTCTCTTATTATAATGTGATTATGAGCAAATAGCATCGTCATAATATTTTCATTGTCAGTGCTTAATGTGATATTTAATAAAATCATCCATTTACGAATGATATCGACAGTGTAAATATTAAAAAGGATGTGGGACAGCGGGAAGCCAGTTCTGACTCCCTGAATGACTTTCCTCACAGTACATATCCTTATTTTATTTTTGTTGTGTAATGACTGAATTGCCGTAATCAGATTGGTGGAACTCCCAATTCTTTAAGAGATTCCCATAGAATTTCTCGCTTTAACTTTAGTTCCCCGCAATTTCATAGTCGATAAAAAACATAATAAGTTGGCAATATAAATTACCTGCTTTTCTCGGTTACTTGCACCAAAGTGAAAAGACATTTAGAACTTAGTCTAAAACCATGTTACACCTCTAACGTACGAGCTTCCATTATTGGTACTAATCTCTTGTTTATAGTTTTAGCATTCAGTTTGTAGCAGGATTTACTCCTCGGTAATTCGCGTATTGTGGCTTGTCGCCTTTCTCGTCAGTAGGGCATACCAAAGCTTCATTCCATTCGTCTAGCGCACGTCCACTCAACCAACAAACATTAGTAAAATTTAAGAGTCTATGCTTTAGCTGATCACACGTAGCTCCATGTTTATATTATCATTGCCAGACGACATGCTGCTTTTTGTTTCTTTGATCACATTTTGTAGCTCTTCCATTATTATTAGATCTACGGAGTCGCTGGTCTTGGTGTATTATTCTGATTCTTCCTGATTATAAATCCATAGACTTTTGTTGCATGTTAACCGTTCCCTTTGGGATATTAAATTCAGTTGCGAAGTACACCGTTGTTGAAGCTTGCTGGTAGATTAAAACTGCATGCCGGACCGACGCTCGAACTTGGGACCTTTTCCAGTAGCGGGAAAGTGCTCTACCACCTTTTTTAAAATTTCATTTTGTTCGTTATTGTTCGTTCTATTTTTTCTGGGCGGACGTCCCATGACGCTTGTTCAGGTTCATCGTTTAGCCATTAACTCAGTTTTTTATTACATAGAGTATCTAACCTTCTGACCGAACACCCTGAGCTTCCGTGTCGACTTTTATTACGGCTCCACACCGGAGCGGACAGGGTCAATTGAGCTACCCAAGCACGACTCACTACCCGTCCTCACAGCTTTCCTTCCTCCAGACCTCGTCTCCTACCTTCCAAACTTCGCAGAAGCTCTCCTGTCCTCGCAAGGCAAAGGTCCCAAGTTCGAGTCCCGGTCCGGCACACGGTTTTAATCTGCCAGGAAGTTTCATATCAGCGCACACTCCGCTGCAAAGCGAAAATTTCATCCTGGAGATGTATCATTGTTGTTTATTCAACTGCTTTATAATATCATATGCTTTGTTTTGCCTTCGATGAATATTATATTCTATTTCACTCACATCTCCATCCAAACTTTCTCGTTTAATTTTTAGTATTTATTTCTTCACTGAAGCAGTTTTACTTTTAAAATCCTCTCTGAAATTAATATTATTAGGTAATGACAAAGTTGTTAGGTATGTGTCCTTCTTGTATTTAATGAAATTGCTAGTATGGTCATTCCAAATTGTTAATCCCCTTTTAGAACATTTCTTTTTCCTCATTCATAATGCTTCAGCAGCTGCGTGCCTTACAGTTTCTCCATTTACATTGTTGCTTCATGGTTTCACCTGACATTTCTCACATAGACTCTTCTGGTATAATAAGTTTGGTAATATATCCTTGGAGTACGTGCACATTATAAGTTCTTACATCTGACTGTATATTTATGATATGGTCGCAGGTTCGAATCCTGCCTCGGGCATGGATGTGTGTGATGTCTTTAGGTTAGTTGGGTTTAAGTAGTTCTAAGTTCTAGGGGACTGATGACCTCAGATGTTAAGTCCCATAGTGCTCAGAGCCATTTGAACCATTTTTTGGATGTTTATGCGTTATGTAACTTCTTACTCAAAAGTGATCTGATGATACATCCAAGCTTGTGTAAACTCTTGTATCTTTTATTCTTACTCATGCACTTTTATTTGCAAATATATAGTCTATTATTGAAGCTGTACCTCTAGCTGGCATGCAAATTTATGGATGTTACGATGTTTAAAAAATGTGTTTGCTATTCGTAATTCACTGTGTGTGGCAAAATCCATTAGCTTCTTACCATTGTTATTCTGTGTATTTTCACCCTCTGTACCTACTATATCTTTAAAGGGTCTCTCACCCTCTCGGGCGTTTAAGTCTCCCATAGAAGTGTATGGTCATTTTTATTTATTTTTCCTGCAGTGTTCTGTAACAGGTCATAAAATTCAATAGAATTTTGTGTTCTTTCTTCTTCTGGCGCACACAAACAAAATATGGAGATGTACCGTTTCTCACCTTTAAGACGTAGCATTACTATTCTTTAATATATAAATGTGTACGAATGTATTCTGTTCGTTAACGGTTTTCGCACCTACTCCAGCAGCAGCTCTTTGTTCTTGCGATACTCCACAGTAGATCAACACATAATTCTGGAACTCGATCGTTCCCCGCAATTTCGTTTTTGCTTCGGTTGTTGCAGCAATATCGATTTTAGCATTGCCTAGATCTTGTTGCAGTTCTTTTTCCTTAAGTGACAGTCCTCTAACATTACACGTTGCTATTTTATACGTTTCTGATATATATCGTTTTTCCTTGCGCTTTGCGTTATTTCCTTCATGGGTCGGTATATAACGAACATCCGTCGTGAATTTTTCTTTTGATTTTCAGCCGTTCGAGTTATCCTGGCCGCCTCACAAACATTGCGCAGGTTAGAGACATTAGTGGGGCTGCCTCCTTTAAACTTCCACCACAGCTGATTATATTTCAGATCTGATCTGTCCTAGACAGATTGCCTTCTCTACAACTTCGAGACCTATCTACTACTTTTGGAGCATCGTTAATCATCCATTAATCACACATCTCCACATTAAATTGACACCTTCCAGCTCTCATTTGTCATAATTACTTTAACAAATTCTGTACGGTTCAACTTCATGGACTAACTAACCCGCTCGTGACCCATCCACAGCCGGACGCTTCAAAAGCTGAGCTGCAGTGATATGAGGGATCGCAGCCTTTGTCTTCTGACATAACTCATAATTACTTTATTATGGACTTCGTTCGTAATAAGTATATAAATTCGTTTGGAAAACTGAGTGAAATATTCAATGTAATTAAAATATATTTTCGTAACATTAAGACATAAATTTTGAATCGTTTCCCTTCACAACGTTCACATCTTCGGACAAGTTTTCAGAGTTGACATACTGTTCGATTTTTAATGGTCCACCGCATGTTTTCTCGTTTTATTTAAGAGACAACTATCATTGTATTAACCGAATCCTGCTTTCGTGTGCTGCCTGCCAAAGGTACGAACATTTTTTATGGAACATGTTGAAAATCATGTTTCCGGGTGTCCGCAGCCATAGTATCTAGATGGAAACAAGTAATGACACCACCTGCTACTTGATTTTCTAATACCACGACCACATTCAGACAGAAATGTCATTTTCAAGTGGTTATGAGGCTCATAACATGGAAAGACCTTCATGGCTGAAAACGGTCTTGGTATTAGAAAATAGAATTGCAGCTGATGTCTCTATCTGATTCCAATTAATGCACGAATATCCATGAATAAAGATAAGCTGTTTGATATTTTCAAACTAGTATCTCCATATTCCTGCTCTGAAAGGGGTTTGGCTTGAAATCCTGTCACTATATTACGTTTACCATTGCTTCTGCTATTGTAAGTGGAAGTATTCTCATGAAATAATCTCGTTATCAGGGACGCATTGCATGGTATTTTCATCTTTACATCTGCGGCTGAATATTATATTTTTGGTGATAAATCTGCTGTAAAGCGACGATAATAGATCCATGGATAAATATTTCATTTCATCAGAATTAAGCAGTAGGCTGACGTGTAGCACGTGCTCTCAGTGGGCGTCGGCGTCTGACCGTGTCTGATTCAGACAGTCACAAAATGAAGTCTGAAGCAACGACGAGTGGATGAGCGAGAAACGATACCGTCAGTCGAGAAAAGAAATAGAAAAGAAGAGTGGGGTTGAAGGCCCCGTCGCCAACGTGGCGACTACATTTAGGTGACGCCGAGAAAAATTAAAAGTGTTACTTCAATTCACTATGAACTGTCCTTCAGAGGGTCTCTGAAATCTGTTTGAAAATACCCCTCTCCTCACCAACTGAAGTAATGCCTGGTCACAAAAATGGAGTATAAAGATGTATTTAAGAGCAGAATTAAGCTACGTGAAGACTAACGCTATTTGGTGACCTCATTATCGATAACGAAAGTGCGAGTGAATAATACTCTATAGGCTGCGAGCTGTGCTCCTGCCCGGCGAATATCTTTGACGCTTTTAGTGTGAACAATTATCTAATGTGCACGGATTCGAGCTTTATCTCCGTGTGGTTAATAAACTGCATTACAACAGCATAAATTCGCTGTGTCCATTTTACTATTCAAATGGTTCAAATGGCTCTGAGCACTATGGGACTTAACATCTGAGGTCATCAGTCCCCTAAACTTAAAACTACATAAACCTAACTAACCTAATTACATAACACATATCCATGCCCGAGGCAGAATACGAACTCGCGACTGTAGCAGCAGCGCGGTTCTGGACCGAAGAGCCTAGAACCACTCGGCCACAACGGCCGTCTCATTTTACTATTCCTCAAGGGAATTCCTCTGGTATTTTAATTTGTTAGTAGTAACAAAGTTTTTCGTTTGCTTATTAAGTTTCTGCGACTTTACATTAATGTGTATATTTTAGAAGTTTTGCATAAAGTGATATAATATATTAGTAGTATTAATTCAGTTGAAACGTTTGGCTTACAGGTTTATGCGTGTATGTATTTTGTTTTCCGCCATCAGTCGAAAAACCGATGGTTGTCAAAACAGGCGTTTAACAGAATTTTAATGTTGCACAACGTTTCCCTATCTTAATATGGGATATAGTTTAGGAATTAGCCAAATAAATAGGTCTCCCATGAAACCTATTATTCTATTATAGTCTTCAAATGTTGTTGATCCTCAACACAATTCTACCTGTAATGACCACGTAAAAACGACGTCTCCCAGAACGCACGAGTTTTGCCACTGGCATATTCGCTAACATAGGTCGTGCTGGTGAACTAAATTTTTCTCTGCGTTGCAGACTGTGTTATCTAAATCGAAATAAAATCGCCAGTTATTTAGTCCGTGAGCAAGCCGAGATAGTTTTTGTTTACGGTCAAACAAGTGAAAACGATGGAGAGGCAGTACAGATTTATCAATCCATTAGCCCTGATTTGTAGCATCATACCTCTCACAAAACTATTGCATCTATTTTTCTGAGTTTGTATGAACATGGGATGATTCAGTAAGATGAAGAGCTGAACGGCTGCGAGTTGTTCGTACCCCGGCCCTGTAACAACACAGTCTACAATCTACTGAGATCAGCCATAGTTAAAGCTCCAGGGACGTGTCCCTCCAGCATAGAGTAAGCCGAAAGATGGTGTTGTGTATCCCGTATTTAATTGGTGCTATTCATGTAACATACAAACTGCTCTAGGGTTATCGGCAATCGGTTTTACTCCACGATACATCTTTTGTGACCTGTTGTTGCAATAGACTACTATCATTACGGGATTTTTGACGTCAGTGTTATTCGCCGTTCAAGTAAACTTTGGAGAGGTGGCATCATAAAATTTCGAGATCATCGTCTTGGGCAACAGTAAGTCCTTGAGGACTAACTGAATCGTCGCTGTAGCAATGATTTAGAATAAATGTTTGGGCGGGAATGATTGGCAATCACCTACGTGGACCATTTGCTTTGCCTCAGTGCCTTAATCTACATACGTGTGTGGAATTTCTGAAGAACACGTTACCTCTTTTGCTGTAGAATGTGTCGCTGGCGTAAGCCAGGTAATGTGGCTGCTGCATGGTGGAGTACCAGTCCCCTTCTGGAACACTGTTCGTCAACACCTGAACATCTTCCTCAAGAAATGGAAACGATGAGAAAGCCCTTGTGCCTAGCCACTTGATTATCAGACTCAGAACCCTGTTGACTGTCACTTGTGGGGGCATCTCAATAGCATTGTGTATGGTGAAAAGCTGCTTTGAATAGACTTGAACAGCGTGACGGTAATTCGGCTACAGCCGGAACTTCCAGAGGAGTGAGCGAGTCCATGAATTGACGAGTGAACACTTCCTTTCTATCACTTGGCAGGCGCTTTGGACATCTTTTGTAACTCTGCAGACTGATAGTTCATATTAGGAGATATCTTGATTTAACTTCCTTTTTTTTTGCTTTTTTCTCAGGAAACACCTCCTTAAGTTGCTCTCCTTATTTAATATTGTTGCTGCTGCATTCTTTAGTGCTAAGGCTGGTTTTATGCAGCTATCCAAGCTACTCATCCTGAGCAAACCTCTTCCCCTCCAATTAACTACTGCAACCTACAGCCTTCTGAACCTGCTTGCTATATAAATCTCTTGGTCTCCCTATGCAGTTTATTACTAAGTTTGTGATCCCTTGATGCCTCAGAATACGTCCTATCAATCGAACTCTGTTTTTAGTTAAGTTATACACAAATTTCTTTTCTCCCTAGTTCTGTTCAGCGCCTCGATGTTGTTACACGATCTACACAATTACTCTTCAGCATTCTTCTGCAGCAACAGATTTCAAAAGCTTCTATATGCTTCTTGTTGAGCTGTTTATTGTCCACGTTTCATTTCCATACAAGACTGTACTCCTGACAAATTCTTTCAGAAAAGACTCACTAGCACTTAAATCTCTATTCTCTTTTTTCATAGTTCCTTTTGTTGCCATTGGCAGGCTGCGTTTTATACCCTCCCTACTTCGGCCATCAATAGTTCTTTTGCTACCAAAATAGCAACACTCGTATACTATTTTTAGGGTCTCATTTCTTAATCTAGCTCCCTCAGCATCGTTTGATTTAATTTGACTATATTCCATTATCCTTGCTTTGCTTTTGTTGATACTCGTCTTTTACCATCGTTTCAAGGCACTGTCCATTTCTTTCAAATGCTCTTTCAAGTCCTCTGCTGTCCCTGACAGAGTTAAAATGTCATCGACAAAGTTCTATGAATTTATTTCACCTCCCCTAACTTAAATTCCTTCTGCAATTTTTTTCTCACTTGATATGCACCCTGTGTAATACGGTATGTATTTGCTACTGGAAATCGAGCATTTCTATCTCAGGATACCCTGTCCACTGAAGAGATTAGCATGTTAATAAAACCGCCACTAAATTTCTACTTATGTGTCCCTAAATCATTATGAAATCGATGTGAGAAGGTTGTTTTAGGTGTACCAAATTACTAACCCTCATTCCCTTTTCATCAAAATATGAAGGTATGCAAAGGTTGCCAAATATTCAAAAACTAAGTTCATCACAAAAAAATCTTTTGTATCGGATGTAGGGATATACAGTACATGAAAATTAGTTGGAGGAATGAAACTGAACTGTATATAAGTGGAAGAGACAGGAGGGACATGATATTTAGGAACACTCGAAATAGTGGAAGGGTCAGTTCGACGACAAATGTACGATGGAGTCAGTGAAAGTAATTAGTTGCTGACTAAGGCAGACACAGAGAAAAAAAGAAAATAGAGTAACTGATGACGAAAATTTGATTGCAGATATTTACTTCAGGGGGTACTCTGTGATCACATGATTTACACGGCATAGCAGAAAGTGGAGGACTCCAGCAAACAGGTCGAAAGACTGATGTCTATAAAAAACATTTGCTTGACGTGTGCCACTGGAATTTAGGAACTGATAAATTTCGATCTGCATTTCTCAAAAAGAACTACTTCTTCAGATTTAAATAATTCTCGTGGGTTGACCATCAGCACTCTAAATCCAGTAAGGATCGTTGATTCTGTCGACAGCTGAGAGATGGACCTCCTTATATCTCGATTCAGTTAGTAGCAGCCTCATGGTCTGATAATACACCAATACATTTCGATATGTTTTAAGGACGACACCTTTCTCACTGTAAAAGCAGTTTTCTTACTGATTGCTTTCAGCGGAAGCAGTGCTGTCGCTATGCCATAACTGTTATTGGGGTAGCGAAGCGGATGGACCGGATGCAGCGATATTGCAGAGGCCGTAGGCAGAACTCGCGCCTGCTAATTACGAGGAAGTCAATTACCGTCTTTCATTTCCTCGCAGGAAGTGCGTTGTAAGGCTCCCTTACCGAGTTAGCTGACATTTGGCTGCCTGCTGCTGTCGCTGGCTCCACACGCCGCTCTTCCTTGTTAGAGGGCGGCTCTTGTGGTACATCGTGTAGCAGTTCCATGCTATAGCAGTTCCATGCTACTCGTGTGCGTGTGTCTGTGAGTATTGTGCTAACAAATTAATATCCCTATAACAGTGGGAACCATAAAGTTTTGCTACTGGTTATACTGATAAATTCATGAACTGTGTCATGAATCACGACGAATGCAACAAACAGTTTTTAGTTTACTGGTTTAATGTCAGTAATAACATTTAGCTTAAATTAATAATTACATATATTGAAACTGGGGATTATCATCACTTCCTACAAAAGGAGCATTAGATTGTAATTATCCGTAAAAATTGTCATGGTATTCTGATCACGTGATTTAAAGAACATGCGGAAAACGTAAACGATGATGAGCAGATGAGAACACCCGTTTCTCTTAAATTCTAACAGATATCTGAATTAGATTCACACATGTGATTAATAGATTCTACGACACTTCATGCTTTTAACAAACATCAGTTTTTTTTTTGTACAAATTTGTTGAAGTCATATGTTTTGTGTGTCCGGATCTTCTTCCGTCGATAATATTTTTAATGAAGCTAAGAGTAAATTGGTTTGTATGGACGTTGTAAGTGTTTTGAAATGACGATGAGCAATGAGTGCAAGTTGTATCACGCTGATGAGATTCTAAAAGAACGAAGAGCGTAATATGTATGTCGGAGAATGATACAATTAAAGCTGTCCATTGTAGGCGCTACAGTCTGGTACCGCGCTGCTCAACGGTCGCAGGTTCGAATCTTGCCTCGGGCATGGATGTGTGTGATGTCCTTAGGTTAGTTAGGTTTAAGTAGTTTAAGTTCTAGGGGACTGATGACCTCAGATGTTAAGTCCCATAGTGCTCGGAGCCATTTGAACCATTTGAAAGCTTTCCACGTGGAAAGTAGCTGTTGTTGTTGTGGTCTTCATTCCAGAGACTGGTTTGATGCAAATCTCCGTGCTACTGTATCCTATGCAAGCTTCTTCTTCTCTTCCCTCTACGATGCAAGCTTCTTCTTCTCTTCTCTCTACGATTTTTACCCTCCACGCTTCCCTCCAATACTAAATTGGTGATCCCTCGATGACTCAGAACGCGTCCAACCAACCGATCCCTTCTTCTAGTCAAGTAATGCGACAAATTCCTCTTCTCCCCAATTCTATTCAGTACCTCCTCATTAATTACGTGATCTACCCATCTAATCTTCAGTATTATTCTGTACCCGGCCGCGGTGGTCTAGCGGTTCTAGGCGCGCAGTCCGGAACCGCGCGACTGCTACGGTCGCAGGTTCGAATCCTGCCTCGGGCATGGATGTGTGTGATGTCCTTAGGTTAGTTAGGTTTAAGTAGTTCTGAGTTCAAGGGGACTGATGACCACAGTAGTTTAGTCCCATAGTGCTCAGAGCCATTTGAACCATTTATTATTCTCTAGCACCAAGTTTCGAAAGCATACATATGGTTGCTAAAGCGACCTTGAAGGAAACATGCTTTTTGAAGCACGGCTGGTGACGTGCACCGGCGGCAGAACACGAAAGTACGTTTGAAAACAGAGTAAGAGACGGTGGAACTCCGGTAACAATCCACATTAGTAACACCAAATTTAACATGAAAGAATCTCAACTATTATATGAGAAAAACCAAACGCAAGCCAGTACAGCAAACGAGGTTTAAGAGGGATTCGTTCAGATCATTAGCACGATACTTGCTTCAATTTTGAAGCAGAAGTAGGATGATAGAGAGCATCTCTGAGTTGCTTTTCGGCGAACCAAAAATTCAGAAAAGGCTTGCTAGTCGTTTCAGGAATTTGTTGTACACATAAAAACCGTGACAGAGTCGTCTCAAGACGACGAAAATTCCGATGCAGAAGGGTCGGCGTCTGATAAGATTGCTGCAGTTCGGACTTCATATACTGTGTAAAACACGTGGTTAGGAAAAAAAGGTGCATATGAATTTCATTCGACATAGGCCAGGGAAATTTAATAATGAGAAACTGAGGGGAAATGGTCAGTTCAGTGGATGTAGAATTAAAAATGCGCAGCTATTTTTAGTTATTATGACTGGCATCTTGAAAGAAAATAACGAAAATAAATGCTTCTGAACCGACAACTGAATTATCTCGTCTGCAGAGCAGTGGAACATTAGTTATAAAAGTTAGATTAAAATTCGAAGTATTTTTTGAATAACGAAAGACAAAAAGAAATAGACACAGTAAAAAGAGACTGTACATTCTATATTTGACAGCAAAACGAAACACTCAATAAAGCAGACTTGTAAAAAGCAGCACTATAGAAAAAAATTAGTAAGGATTTTGTCTTTCGAAAGACAGAACAAAATCCTTCCCAACACAAGAGATCTTCAAGGGACGTACAGTGCACCAAAATTCTACAGGGAAGCTGAATGATACAACGACCATCATTCAAAGTAAAAAGACCTATACAGTAGATGTAAGAGGGTATTTTCAAACACCTCAAAATCCTCAGGAATACTTAAACTCTAAACAAAGTACAAAGATGTTTATACGTGGGCCATCCTTCTCACCGTTACCGTTTACTTACAAGCAACTGAGGAAGTACAGTGTCACAAATAAAATCTTAGGTAAAGAAAAACTACAACTTAAAACAGGTGATAGATGAAAGATCTTTCAAAAAGTAATGCAATAGTTTCCCACAAAACTTACGCTCAGTGAAAACCTATAGTACATGAAAACCATACTTAGCTGCTGCAAACAAGGCGGAGTAGGGGAAGAGAAGTGGTATCGTGTTTGTGTGGCTGGCTTACCGCAAGACGACAACTGTGCTGATTTGTGTGTGCATCAAGCGATTTCTGCTTATAGTAAGCGTCCACAGGTGAGAGAAGCAACAATTTAAACGATTCGAAAACACATTGTTTCTTCAACTGAAAATTCCTTGCACACTAAAACGAAACATAGTTAACGGTTCTGTTCCGATCTCTGGAGGCGACAGCATAAAATGGACCATTTAACATCAGTCAATCATCTCCACGTTATCGGAAAAGGTATCCTCCTCAGCTTGTAGCAAAAAACATTATCTGTACAACAGAAACAGCACACTTAAAACAACTGACACAGGAACTCTAGATTGTACATAATTTCTTTCAACGACATTAACCATTGGACCACTGGACTACAGACAAATAACTTCAATAAAAACAATCTCGTACGTATCTCCACATCTAAAAAACTTCGCTGTCCTCTGGGGGTAACAGCCAAAAGTATACACAATGTCAGTTAACAACATACTCTGACACAACAGATCAATTGTCCTTCGTCATTCATTAAAAGTCTTAGTACGGTACGTCATTTGATGCATCGTATCTTCACACGTTGAGTTAACCTGTTACAAACAACAACTGCTTATGAAACACAGAAGGCATGGGCAAAAAAACAATGCAAACTATATGGGGAGAGAGAATGTAGGGTGACGCAGGAAGAAGAGAATGACAAGGCAGAAAAAGTTCAATCCTTTCGTTGTGCAATCTGGTATATTACACAGCGTCATAGCTGCTTAGTCAAAACAAGTGGTAGTCGTATATAATTATGACTGTGCACTCGCTTGGGGCTTCAAGTCTCCTAGTCCCATTTCTAATCTGATGGACAGTACCAGGATGATTTACTTCTTTTCTTACGAGGCCTAGACACGGTTTTCGACTCTGTGACTGATATAAAAATACGCTACCATCAAGGTAAAGGACGTAGTGCGTCTGACCCTGCAGAGGCGGTTTTCGAACAGAAGGGGTTTATATGGTCATTATTGCTCTCACGTATGTGGAGCAAGGCATAAGAGCCTACTCTCATCAGGATGCAGGAAAAGTACTCATAGGAAAGATGAAAGAAAATATGATGAATCACCTGCATGGCCCACCTGCCACCACGCCGTCCAAAGAGGCCGCCGACGTTTGACACCAGGCAGCCCCCTCCTGTCGTCACGGTTTAGGCTGCTGACCTCAACCACAGTCGCGCCTCAACGCCTGTGTTGCCTACTTCGTCACCGTGCATCCAGCCACTCCCGCAGCCCACACCGCTGCATGCATACGCGGCACTCAACCATCGCTCCATCGCCATCACTACCCCATTTCGCGTGTCGCGACGCGACGAGTGTACTGTAAGTGTTGCTATATACCAATGCACTGCAGCCATTTGCTCAGAGGAGGACGTAGAGGTCAAATACGGACTCTCAGATCATTAAATTATAGTTTTAAATGAAGAATTTCTGTGGTTTTTAAAGCTCAGTTTTTGCATCACATGCTGTTATTTTGACTCCTATTGCCCGTAATGTAAACAATTAATGAGTGAGAACTATTTTCCTAGAAAGTCACAGCACATCATATGACAGACTCAAATATGCTTAGAGAGAAAATTTTCCTGGACATTGGGATACTCTGCTTTGGTTTTATGCCCCACTAGTGTTGTTACTTGTATGGCTTTCTGCCTCTCAGTACTTAGAAACGCATTGCGTAGAGTTAAATTTTGCATCTTATGCACTTACTGGCTTTTTTGGAGGTGTGTCTACTTATAAGTACGATTTGAACTTTAAATTTTTGTGAGTATAGTTATTGTGAGGTTAACTGAATGTGTTCCTAGATAAGCAGTTCAGATGTATGTTAGTTGGGTAGTTTATACCATATATTTCTGTTGGACCTGTGTAATCTCACCTGGATTTCTTATCTTGTTTTAAAGTCTGTTGTCGTTGAGGTATTTCATGTTTAGTTGTGGTGAAGAGAAGTTTCTAAAGGTATATTTATGAGAGTTTTTGATCATTTTCCAGTTATTTGCAGTTAGCAAAACGTGTCTTGGAAGCATAGGATCTCTCAGCCATTCACAGTATTTTCTTCCATATTGTTTTCGTGCCATGGTTAAACCTATTTTCTTGCATATTCCTAAGAATACAATTTCTGTGCCGCTGCTGATATGAGGATCCCCCTCCTGACACTAGTGCACATGGGTGGAGAGGGAGGGTACTTGTATCCCGCTTCTGATCACAATGTACAGATGGTTGAGCGGTCAGGACTTATCAGGTTGGTGTCCAGTGCCGACATTAAATGATAGAACAGGAAATCAGGCGAAACAAGAGAATATATTCCGGTGTACGATATATATGTGGCACCCCTGGCGTCGGAAGGTGCCAGTTGTAGGCCACTCTAGGAGATCGAACAAACTAAAGAGAACGAGTAGAGAGACAGGTGGCGGTTCATGTTAAGATCTGTTGGCGACCGGAGTCTCTGCCTCCCAAGAAAGACGTCTTTTCTAGTCGAGGTCTGCATCTCAAGAAAGTGAAGCAACTGTATTCTGCTCTGCAAAACCCTCTAGCGTCAATATAACTAACCTGCCTCCCACGCACACTATTGGCTAAACCGATAGCGTGAATTTGGTAGTAAACTTCAGCTGAGGACTGAGGTCGTCTCTTGTTAGCAGTTTTAACCAGACAGAACTGTCTCCTTTCTGAAACATAGGCAACTTGTGTCACGTAGGCACAGTCGAAGTTACTCTGGAAGAAGACTTGTAAAAACCTGACAGGGGATTTCGAAATAAAATTTCGCTAGAATATTCCTTGATTGGGTGCCACCTGTACACTTTCTAACACTTACATTAGTATTATATAATACCATATTCCTATTTTCCAGAAATGATTTTCTTGCTGTTTACTTTCTACATTTTATATCCTCTCTACTTTAGCCATTATCATTTATTTTGCTGGTCAAATACAAAAACACATATACTGCTTCTAGTGTCTCATTTCCTAATGTAATTCTCTCAGCATCTACTGATATAATTCGACTACATTTCATTATCTTACTTTAACTTTTGTTGGTATTTAGCTTATAATATGTTTTAAAGACACTATTCATTCCATTCAGTTTCCGTCGGCAGTCACTTTCCTCCTCCGACAGACTTTTACGTCCCCAGTAAACCACAAAATTTAATTTCTTTTTTTTTAACTTTTAATGCCGTTTATTCTTCATTTTCTTGAGAGCTTCTTTAGCATACAGATTTACTAACATTTGTATAGGCCACAACCCTGTCTCACTCCCTTACTAACTAAGGCTTCCCTTTCAACTCTTGTAACTGCAATTTGGTTTCTGTACAAGTTGGGTAAAACCTATTGCTCTCTGCATTTTACCCATGTTGGATTCAAAAATTTCATTAAGTGTTGTCCTGTTAATTATGTCGAAAGCTTTCTCGAAATGCTTTCTCTAAATTCTATAAACGTAGTTTCCCTTTCTCTTGCCTATCGTCCAACATAGGTTTAGGGTCAGCACTGCCTCGCATGTTTCTGCATTTCTCTGGAAGACAGACTCACCTTCCCCCAGTTTTTGTCTTATCAGTTTTCCCACTCTACTGTAAATAGTTCACGTGAATGTATTGCATCCATGACAACTAAACTGATGGTTGTGATATTCATACCTATCCGCACGTGCCTTCTTCCAGCAGTCTGAGGGTATTTCGTCTGTCTCGTATATATTGTGCACTAGATGGAACATTTGTCATGACTTGCTGTCCCAAGCATCTCATTAATTCTGAGGAAATGTCATCTATTCCGAGGCCTTATTTCCACTTAGGTCTTTCAGCGCTCTGTCAAATTCTTCTCCCAACTCATGTTCATCTATATCCTTTTCGCCTTCTCTAATATTATAATCAAGTTTCTTTCCAGTATATAGACTCTCTATATATTCTTTCCACTGCTTCGCTTTTTTCCATTCTTTGCTTGGTACTGGTTTTCCATCTGAGATCTTGATATTCATAAGGGGGATTCTCTTTTCTCATCTGTCTTTCTGCTAGTTTTGCTTGCTTCTATAGTTTTGCATTTCTACTTAACCTTTCTACTTAACCATTTTGCACTTTCTGTCAATCTCATTCTTCAGACGTCTGTATTCCCATTCCCCTGCTTCATATGCTGCATTTTTATATTTTCTCCAATCGTCATTTAAATTCAACATCTAATTACAGGACGTATATACAGCCACTTCGGTTGCTCAAAATTTTTTTCAATTGAGCACGGTATCGATTGCAATAGGGCAATCTTCATCAGAATAAAAAGCTACACTATGTGATCAAAAGTATCCGGACACCTGGTTGAAAATGACTTACTGTTCGTGGCGCCCTCCATCGGTAATGCTGGAATTCAATAAGGTATTGGCCCACCCTTAGCCTTGATGACAGCTTCTGCTCTCGCAAGCATAAGTTCTATCAGGTGCTGAAACGTTTCATGGTGAATGGCAGCCCATTCTTCATCGAGTGCTGCACTGAGGCAAGGTATCGATATCGGTCGGTGAGGCCTGGCACGAAGTGGGCGTTCCAAAACATTCCAAAGGTGTTCTATAGGACTCAGGTCAGGACTCCGTGCAGGCCAGTACATTACAGGGATATTATTATCCTGTAACCACTCCGCCATAGGCCGTGCATTATTAACAGGTGCTCAACTGTGTTGAAAGTGGCAATCGCCATCCCAGAACCACTCTTCAACAGTGGGATGCAAGAAGGTGCTTAAAACATCAATATAGGTCTGCGCTGTGTTAGTGCCAAGCAAAACAACAGGGGGTGCAAGACACCTCCATGAAAAACACGACCACACCGTAACACCACCGCCTCCGAATTTTACTGTTGGCACTACACACGTTGGCAGATGACGTTCACCAGGCATTCGCCATATCCACACCCTGCCATCGGATCGCCACATTGTGTACCGTGATTCGTCACTACACACAACGTTTTTCCACTGTTCAATAGTCCAATGTTTACGTTCCTTACACCAAGCGAGGCGTCGTTTGGTATTTACCGGCATGACGTGTGGCTTATGTGCAGCCGCTCGACCACGAAATCAAAATTTTCTCACGTCCCGCCTAACTGCCATAGTACTTGCAGTGGATCCTGACGCAGTTTGGAATTCCTGTGTGATGATCTGGATAGCTGTCTGCCTATTACACATTACGACCATCTTTAACTGCCGGCGGTATCGGTCAGTCAACAGACGAGGTCGGCCTGTACGCTTTTGTGCTGTACGTGTACCTTCACGTTTCCACTATCACATCGGAAACAGTGGACCTAGGGATGTTTAGGAGTGTAGAAATCTGGGGTACAGACGTATGACACAAGTTAGACCCAATCATCTGACCATCTTTGAAGTCCTTGAGTTTCGCGGAGCGCCCTATTCTGCTCTCTCACGATGTCTTGTGACTACTGAGGTCGCTGATATGGGATGTCTGGCAGTAGGTGGCAGCTTAATGCACCTAATATGAAAAACGTATGTTTTTGGGGGTGTCCGTATACTTTTGATCACATAGTGTACATTGAATACATGTAATCACACAATGGCTAGAAACGTCTGAGCAAAAGTGCTCTTGTCGAACAGAAATGTCATAGGAATAAACACTAAATGTAAAAGTATAACATGATTGTCAAACAGATAAAATGATCCTTGAAATATAATAACAACCACAAGGACAAAGAGCGCAGACGTTTTTAACCATGGTGTAATTACATGTATTCCACGTAACTTTTTATTCTGATGAAATTGCCCTAGTGCAATAGAAATCGTTGTCAATTGAAAAAAAAATTGTGCAACCGAAGTGACTGTATACACGTCCTGTTATTAGATATTGAATTTAACTGACGAGAGGAGAAAATATAAAAATGCAGCATATGAAGCACGGGAAAGGGAACGACAACCGCAAGGTCACTTAGGACCAAGTGGCATGACACAGATGCTACCGTCAGACTAAGTCTGACGGTAGGGGCTGTGCCACGCCGCTCTTGGTCCTAAGCGACCTTGCGGTTGTCATCACATTCTGTGGAGTATTTTGTCTGGTTGACAGCCATTTTTTATTTTTATATTTTAGTTTTTACTCCTATGACATTTCTGTTTCTCGAGAGCACTTTTGCTTAGAAGTTTGTAATCATGGTGTGATTACATGTACTCCATGTAACTTTTTATTCTGATGGAGATTTCCCTAGAGCAATCGAAACCGTGGTCAACTGAAAAATTTTTTTTCAACCCAACTGACTTTATATACGTTCTGTAATTAAACAGCGTACGGTTTCAGTGTCACAGCGAATGAAAAGGATTAAAATTTCAAAATTCAACAGTCCCTGTTTTAATCAGGTATTACTACCAACCCTTTTTTAATCATTGTGAAGCTCTGCTGTCTTCCATATATTATTTATAACCAATGAATTATGGTCAGAGTTCACATCTGCTCCTAGAAATGCCTTTTAGCTTACAATATGGTTTCTGAATCTCTTTCTTACTGTTATGCAATCAACCTCGAACTTTCCAGTGTCCTCACTTTTGTTCCATGTACACAGCCTTCTTTCGGGAATCTTGGATCAAGTGTTAGCGGAGATTACATTATGCACTGTGCTAGATTCATTATCAGGCTTAGACGTGGATTAACACTATTTTATTTTTTCCAATACTGACCTGACCAGACAAAAGGTAAATTGTGATAAAACAAAAATAAAATAGTTTTGTCAGCATATGAGTTTAACTCAAAAGACAACGTATTTACACTAACAACACGAACATTAAAACGTTACTTGATTACAGTAAAGAGTTATTTGCTGAAGTAATTCAGTAGTATCAAGTTGTAGCGGTCTTCAGGTCGAAGACTAGTTGAATGCAACACTGCACGCAGGTATTACGTTAGCAAGCCGTTTCATCGCTGCATAATTACTACAGCCTTTACCCATCTGAACCTGTTTATGGAAGTCAAGCCATAGTCTCCATTCACAGTTTTTACCCCTCACATTTTCCATTACCTAACTGACAATTGCTCGGGGTTTTACGATGTACCGTGTCAGAAAATTCCTCCTTTTATTCAAGTTGCATTATATATTTCATTTCTTCCCAGTTTGATTTTGTAGTACTGATCTGATCTTTAGCATTATCCAGTAACATCACATTTCAAAAGCTTCTACTCGTTTCTTATCTGTATTGTTTAGCGTCCACGTTTCAGTTCAGTAAAACGCTACAGTCCAGACATCTATCTTCAGAAAAATTTTTATATCGAATTTTGTATTCGTTTACACCCAAAATCCTTTCTTTAGACGTGCTTTCTGACGTGCATTTTGTTGGCACAAACGGTTTGTATTTTATATCCTTCGACCATCGACTCTTATGTTGCTGTCCAAACAACAAAATTCAGCTACTACTTTTATTGTCTCATTTGCTAAACTGATTCCTTCAGCATCCCCTGATAGAATTCAAGTACAGTCCATTATAACCTTTGTTCAAGACACCATACTCTCCGTTAAACAGCTCCTCCAAATCCTTTGCTTTCTCTGACAGAATTACAGTACCATCGGCAAATCTCAAAGTTTTAATGTCTCCTCTTTGAACTTTAATTCGCCTTCCAAATTCTTCGTTGGTTTCTTTTACTTCTTGCTCAATGTACAGATTGAACAACATCGGGAATCGGCTACAACCTTGTCGGACTTCCTTCTCAATTGCTCCATCCTTTTCATATCCTTCTACTTTTATAACTGTGTAGAGACCGGGGTGCTAAGCCGCTGTGGTGAGTGGTGGAACCGAGTTGGCAAATCAGGAAGTTAGTAGTTCACCAACGTGGGCAGGATAACAGTGGAGTGGTGAGTAGATGCCTGATAGTCGTCCGATATATCTTCACGAAAATGCCATCGTTAGTAGATTCATTTATTGCTCATGATCGTGATTACGCTAGAAAGGCCAACATCCCCCGGACATAAGCGCTGGGCGGTCAGCAGACGGCCTGATGGCATGCAACGTCATACGGCTGCGGCCCAAAAAGCTCTCCGCTGATGTCAGCTTCTATGAATTTTTAGGTTCTGCAAATACTTGGGGTCACCCATCACCTGATGGTTCGGTAATATTCACTGCTGTCTGCATTTATATATTTACTTAGATTTGCAATTATTACTTTCTTCTCGAAGTCAGAAGGTGTTTAGTCTTTCCCATACCTCTAGCACAAGAGGTGAAATAGTTTTGTTAAACTCACATCATCGTATTTCACCTCCCTTTACATCTTCTGTTGTGTCACCGCCAGACACCACACTTGCTAGGTGGTAGCTTTAAATCGGCCGCGGTCCATTAGTACATGTCGGACCCGTGTGTCGCCACTGTCAGCGATCGCAGACCGAGCGCCACCACACGGCAGGTCTCGAGAGACTTACTAGCACTCGGCCCAGTTGTACTGATGACTTAGCTAGCGATGCACACCGACGAAACCTCGCTCATTTGCAGAGCAGATAGTTAGAATAGCCTTCAGCTAAGTCATGGCTACGACCTAGCAAGGCGCCATTAGCATTACATTGCATGTATCTACATCTCACTTGTATCATCAAGAGCGATGTATACAAATGATGATTAAAGTTAAGTATTCCAGCAGCTACGTACTTTTCTTTATAGCATTCATTACGTATCCTGTTTCAGACCTAACGCCCGCCTGCGTGAGTTAGCGCGTGCATCTTGGCCGCCTCTTTCAATTAGTGTGCGTAGTGTTGGCAAGTCTGCCGACACTACATCTTCACCTACTTCCCCTTCCGTTTTTATAATATTATCTGGAAACTGTTTTCCTTTTATAGCACTTCTATATGTTCCGTCCATCTGTCAAAGTTAACTCTCTCGCTGTCTAAGCTCTCAATAATCATATAGGTTCTTCCCCTTGCTCCAAAGGTCTCTTTCATCTTCCTGTAAACCTTATCTTTCTTGCCCATAGTCACTCATGCTTCTACGGCTTTGCATTTCTCCTTGGCATTCCCGCTTTGCCATCTAGTACATACTGCAAAATCAATCCTCTTTGCCTGCTTCATTTCCTTCGTTTTAATAGTTTTTCCTTTCATAAATTAAACACAATATCTACCGTTTTATCCAAGGATTTCTATTGGGCTTCTTCGTTTTGCCCATTTGAGCCAAGTTTTCTTACTGTTTATTTCGCAAAGCAACCCATTCGTCCTGTATTGAATTCCTACTACCTGTTTAAGAAAATCATTGCTTAAAGCTCAGTTAGAGAGTTTCAACAATGTCTGGTGTTTTGATTGCTCCAGCTATCATTTTCTTACTTTAATAGCTTCTGCAATTATTTATGTCTTAATCTACATTTCATAACCAGTACTTTAGTACGCAAAATCCCCTCAGCGATATAAAAGTTTGTCTGTTGTTCCCACAGTTCCATAGGAAGTGGTATAGGTGACAAGTAATATAACTGATGAAGCCTTTCCACCGGAGACTGTGCTAGTTAAGCTAACCCTTTCCTAAATTATCTTAGTAAATTAGCGCATAGGACTTCCTCCTACCAGTTTTCTGCGAATCTCTCATAGATGTCCTCGAAGCAGCTCTTGTAGCACCTAGATTCTTCAGGAGATCCAAGCAGGCTACCTCTGATTATAAGTGGACATGCAGATAGCTGATTTATTTGAAATAAGTCCTGGGATGTCATTGTGATGGGTTGAATAGCAAACACTGTAACACAGTAACAAACTAATAGCCTCAAACGATTCTTCTCAAATGTTAATAAATTTTGAGAACATGGTAAGGCTATCACATAAGAACAGGATCAAAGAACATCCTGGCGAGACTGCCGCATGGCTGAAATCTCTTGCTTATATTATAATACTTCTTAGCTATTCGTATATCTTTGGTTATTTAACAATATTTATTTGAGTGTTGAATTAACTGGTTTACTGCATAGCGATATTATGGCATTAAAGCCCTGATGACAATTAGGCTCCTACTAGTATTGGTTATGGCAAAAGTGGACTTTAATAACTAATATTCAATACAGGGAATTCTGAATTTCATACCAGAACACTTGTGGTTCCTCTACATATTAACTTCCGAGCAAGATTCGCTCTCAACCGTCGCATATTTCACCCCAGTCCCATGACTCATTACAGATCATGTGACTCGCTCGTCACCACGACCTTTGCGCGAACCAGCTGCCATCGCGTTCTGCAGCGCTGCTAAAGGTAGAAAATAACTTCTGATACTCTAGTAAAAGTAAAATTTAGAAAATAAAATACATTCTAAAACAGGAGGAAACACAATGATCAGAGTCCGCATGCATCCATATGTCAGCATTTATTGAACTTTACTGATTAGATTCTATTAGATGTAATATACATTCCAGAAATCCGCAGTTAGCAGAATCTCAAGAGTAAAGTACGTGCCAGGGAAATAAGAACACATAGTGCAAATTTACAAAGAAAAAAAGTTATTCTTGTACCTTATGTAGATCCCATGGAATGGTGCTTCTGGATATGAAAAAAACCTAAAAAAATTTAAATATATTTTCGTTTAATAGACAAGAACAAACCTGTCACAAGACCTTATCAAGAAGAAAAATCAGTTTAGAACACTTATTTACGTTTATCATGTTACTGTACTGAAGATGTAAATAAGTCAGATTTTACACAGTAATCACGTCATTTAAGGTGATTAATAATAGATACATGTCAGTCAACTCTACTAACAAATTTTTCAGTAAAGTAAAGAAGAACTCTTTTAGGCTCCTCTTAAACAGAACTTTATTAATAGTTAAATTTTTAATGACTACTGGGAAGTAATTGAAAATGGGTACTTTCTGGACAAAAGTATATGGCTTTAAACTTTTGCTAAAATTATTCATATGTCTAGTGCAAGCCCATGAAATCAGCTGTTGGTTGGAAAAAGGCATCCGTTATTTATGACAAATTTCATTAAAGATTAAAATAACTGGAGTAATTAGTAGCCAAAGATTTTTAAACAGGCCTTTGCAGGATGTTCTTGAGTTCACATCATAAATAATTCGTATTACATGATTTTGGAATTGGAGATTTGGCCTGGCTTTATGAGTTACTCAAAAAACAATCCTATACGACATTATGCGATGAAAGTAAGCGACGCATGCTAGCTGTTGCATTTTTACATTACCAATGTGTGGCAAGATTCTCATTACAACTGAAAATAAATTTAGGGCCTCAGCATTTCTGTGGTATGTTCCTCCCAGTTGACTTTATTACCAAGGTGTAATCCCAAGAACTTAGCACTATGTCCCTCCTCTATCTTCTGGTCAACTAAATTAATTTACTGTTTATTGTAATGTTTGTGTCACCTACGAACAGAAGAACTTGGCATCTGGTAATGTTACTGCTGAAAGATAATCGATATACGCAAGAAAAAGTAGGGGCTATTAGGATGGAACCTTGTGAGACATCACATATTGTTATTTCCAGTTCGGTGACGTCCAGCAGCATAATAATATACCTGTTGCTACTGACACCCTCTGTTTCCTGTACGAGTGATATGATTTGAACCACTTTGCAGCATTTCCTCTTACACCATATTATTGTGATTTACTTAAAAGTCGAATGCCTTCCACTGATCGCAGACTGTACCAATAGAGTGTAATTTATTGTATAGTGAATTACTTTATTTGTCACCTTATATGTAAATAGCATTTACAACATTGGAACCTTTTAGAAAGTCGAACCACTTTGCAGCATTTCCTGTTCCACCATAATATTACGATTTACTTAAAAGTCAAATGCCTTTCACTGATCACACAATTTTCCAATAGAGCAAATTTATAGTCTAGTGAGTTAGTTACATCGTCATTGTATAAGTAAATAGCATTTACAACATCGGACCCTTTAAAAATCCGAACTGTGGCACTGCACCGTTTTATGATCAAGAATTATGACGTTTTTGGAAAATGAATATCTCCCTATAAAAATCAACATGGATTCCGCAAACAGAGATCCTGCGACACTCAGCTCGCTCTGTTCCTTCATGAGATCCAGAGCGCAGTTGGCAACAGCGCTAAGGTTGATGCCGTGTTCCTTGATTTCAGTAAGGCATTTGACACCGTCCCGCACTGCCGTTTAATGAAAAAAATACGAGCTTATGGAGTATTGGAGCACACCTGCGATTGGATTAAAGACTTTCTTGCAGATAGAACTTAAAGCGTCGCTCTTAACGGAACTAAATCGACAGATGTAAAGGTAATATCCGGAGGACCACAGGGAAGTCTTATAGGACCGTTGCTGTTCACAGTATACATAAATGATCTAGTAGAAAGCGTCGGATGCTCTTTAAGGCTATTCGCAGATGATGCAGTTGTTTATACCAAAGTAGCAACGTCAGAAGATAGTAAAAATTTGCAGAACAACCTCCAGAGAATTGATGAATGGAGCAGACTCTGGCAGTTGACCCTGAACGTAAATAATTGCAACATATTGCGCATACGTAGGAAAAGAAATCCACTACTATACAGCTACACTATTGATGACAAACAGCGGGACACAGCGTGTGCCGTAAAATATATCTAGGCGTAACTATCCAGAGCGATCTTAAGTGGAATCACCATATAAAACAGACAGTGGGAAAAGCAGACAAGAGACTCAGATTCATCGGAAGAATCTTAAGGAAATGTAACTCATCCTCGAAAGAAGTGGCTTATAAGGCGCTTTTTCGCCCGATTCTTGAGTATTGTTCATCTGTTTGGATTTCCTGTCAGGTACGACTGATAGAGGATGCAGAGAAGGTCCAGCGAAGAGCCGCGCGTTTCGTCACGGGATTGTTTAGCTGACGAGAGAGCGTTACTGAGACGGTTAACAAACTCCTCTGGCAGACGTTACAAGAGAGGCGTTGCACATCACGGAGAGATTTACTATTGAAATTTCGGGACAGAACTTTTCAGGAGGAGTCGGGCAACATATTACTTCATCTCATATACATCTCGCGTATTGACCACGAGGAGAAAATTCGAGAAATTAGAGCCAATACAGAGGGTTGCCGACAATCATTCTTCCCATGCACTATTCGCGAGTGGAACAGGGTTGGAGGGATCAGACAGTGGTACCGAAAGTACCCTCCACCGCACACCATTAGGTGGCTTGCGGAGTATGCTGTAGATGTAGATGAACTGTACCCCATTCTTTTTAACTCCCCGCGCACAGTCATTTGTGGGCTGCTGGTTGCACTTCGAAACAACGAGAGATTCCTTCCGCTAATTTCATGCGAATTTTTGCAGTCAACCTCCGCAATGATCGACGCTCCCTGACGTCAGAACATGGGATCCGCCTGCTCGTCGTTTAGCTGTGGCTGTTCCTTGGCGTTTCCACAATCACATCAACAATAGTCGATTGGGGCAGATTTAGAAGAGTTGAAATGTTTGTGTCGGGTTTGTTACCCCGGCGACATCCAGTGACTAGCCCACATTTGAAGACATTCAGCTCTCCTGACCAACCCATTTTGCTGTTACCGCTTCTTCACTGACAAATCAGTACTCTCCGCACCCTTTTATACTGGCGGGTCTGCCTCCTGTGACACCTCGTGGTCAATTTTGCGTTGCACATGGTGTCCGGATACTTTTAACCAGATAGTGTACTTCCGTCAAAGCTAGCAAAACATAAATGAAATTATTTCTTTTGAAAATTTTTGGAATGACCCCATGATAAGCGTCCACAGATGTTGAGGTAGTTTGGCAAATTCAGCCATCACTTTGAACAAGCATTTCTTAGAGAATTCCTTTAATTTAGAACCCGTGTAATTAGGGTATGAAGCGTTGGAACTTTTCAAAATTAAACTTTCAAAAAGAAAATCTTTAAAACGTTCGGTACCATTCTTTGTGTACAAATGTAGCTTTTTTGTAAATACACTATGTGATCAAAAGTATCCGGACACTTGGCTGAAATAACTTACAAGTTCGTTATGCCCTCCGTCGGTAATGCTGGATTTCAGCATGGTTTGGCTCACCCTTCGGCTTAACGACAGCTTCCGCTTCCGCAGGAATACGTTCAATCAGGTGCTAGAAGGTTTCTTGGGAAATGGCAGCCCATTTTTCATGGAGTGCTGCACTGAGGAGAGGTATCGATGTCGTTCGGTCAGGCCTGGCACCAAGTCGGCGTTCCAAAACATGCCAAAGATGTTCTATAGGATTCAGTTCAGGACTCTGTGCAGGTCAGTTCATTACAGGGATATTATTGTCGTGCAACCACTCTGCAATAGCCAGTGCATTACGAACAGGTGCTGGACCGCCTTGGAAAGATGCAATCGCAATCCCCGAGTTGCTCTTCAACAGTGGGAAGCAACAAGGTGCTTAAAACGTCAATGTGGGCCTGTGCTGTAATAGTGCCATGCAAAACAACAAGGGGTGAAGCCCCCTCCATGAAAAACACGATGACACCATAACACCACCGCCTCCGAATTCTACTGTTGGCACTGTACTCACTGGCAGATGACGTTCATCGGGCATTCGCCATATCCACACCCTGTCAACGGGTCGTCACATTGTGTACCGTGATTCGTCACTCTACACAACGTTTTTCCACTGTTGAATCATCCAATGCTAACGCTACTTACACCAAGCGAGGCGTCGTTAACATTTACCGGCGTGAAATGTGGATTATAAGCAGTCGCTCGACCATGAAATCAAAGTTTTCTCACCTCCCGCCAAACTGTGATAGCATTTGCTGTGGATCCTGATGCAGTTTGGAATTCCTGTGTGATGGTCTGGATAGAAGTCTGCCAATTACACATTACGACCCTCTTCAACTGTCGTCGTTTTCTGTCAGTCAACAGACGAGGTCGGCCTGTACGCTTTTGTGCTGTACGTGTCCTTCACGTTTCCACTTCACTATCACATCGGAAACAGAGGACCTAGGGATGTTTAGGAGTGTGGAAATCTCGTACAGACGTATGCCACAAGTGACACCCAAGCACCTGACCACGTTCGAAGTCCGTGAGTTCCGCGGAGCGCCCCATTCTGCTCTCTCACGATGTTCGATGACTGCTGAGGTCGCTGATATGGAGTACCTGGCAGTAGGTGGCAGCACAATGCACCTAACATGAAAAGTGTATTTTTTGGGGGTGCCACATGAAGTATTCTTTACAGATAGATATATTTATACGAGGCCAGCTTCAAAACTAGGATCGATGAAAATCTCAAAATTTATTTGTTAATTTATTTTACCAAAAGCGAAGTCATAAACGAAGATAGAATTACAGGAGGAACTTGAAACAACTAACGTGGATTAAATAAATGTATGCGTAGTGTGATGTTGAACTTCATTAACGCCTGGTTTATATTTTTCAGTTACAGCCAGAAATCATGTTCTACGTTTGTCAGTCTATTTCAGTTTTTTGACTCTTGGGTATTTGAAATAGACACATCTGCTGCGTTTGAAGATATTATGTTCCTGACGTCACAGCATTTCACGTGACCGTGATCTTTTCTTACCTTGTACTGGCCATTGGCGTAACAGTCCAGTACAGGGTGGGTAGTATGAGGTGTACTCTGTAAATGACTGCCGGAATGAGAAGCGTTGATACAATAATTTTAAAGGCCTTTCTGCAACACAAGGAAAATAAATTTCGTTCCCCCTGATTCTGCCATTGGCTTTCCAAGCTCTGGAATGTTCAGATGTGTTCTGTAAGCAGTCTGAGAGTTCGATGGTTTTGTTGTATAGTTACTTATATAATATTACTGTACGTTTTTCGTGAGGAAAAATTTGCTGTAGTGGCATCTGAATTCTAGTATAGTACATAGTGAAGCAAGTTATGGGAATTTCTTGCGTCAGACGGCATATAATGAGTGAAACAGCAGAATTATGCGCTTCCCAATCACAGATTTACTCTATACTATTATTCGTTGTTCGATGTCCAACTTGAAATGAAGATGTTCGTAATTGATGCGTGACAGTATAAAAAATAATAAAACTTATACAGAGATAATTAAACGTATTTTCGGTCTTCCGCGTTTTCTTTTAAGTATTGGATCATCTACTTTAACTGATTTTCGTAGTTATTGATGGTCCTTCATCAGTCGATACTGAATCTGCATTCGGGTACGATCCGTTATATCTTCTATAGTTGATTGACTATGCAGTACAGACCACACTGCAAAGAGCTGCTGATTACCAATGAAGAAAATACTATTTATTAAACTTCTAATTAATTGATATTATAATTAAAATTTGTGGGGAACAATTTACTTGCTTTACTGAAAGGAATGATTACAATTTTTTACTGATACATAAAAAATACAAGAGAAAGGTTATAGTAGACATTGTTAGATAGATTAACCGACTACTATACTTTTGATTATTACTTAAGTAATGTTATTTCAGAGGTGGATATTTTATCAGGAGGTTGTGTTGAATAATGTGTAGTTAAAGCGATGTTTTTGATTGGGTCTTCATAGAGTTGTGAATGTCTGCAAAAGTAGTGGCTCACATGGTATCATGCCAAAATAATGAATTAAGCCAGATGATTACTAAATTTTATTCAGTTGCATTGTGAACAATTAGGTTCTTATTCTGGATGTATTCCAACTGCGACATGATTTTATAATACTGATTCGATTTGTAGAGAAACGCTTCTTCTCTCTGGCGTGACTGCCCTTAACAGCAGGCCTGTTGTGATCCCCAACAACAAACATATCGTTCATAGTGGATTCATGGCAGTTGACCGTGGCCTAATCTTGGGTGCCTGATGCATGGAACCCTGAACTTCGTGAATGAACTTGGCATCTCATGTACCACAGAATAAAGGGTGTACTGTGAGTACGTGAACTGTGCAGGGAAACATCAATCTTCACAGTCAGTTCCCCTGAGGAACAAAATCGTGATGACAAAGCTTTCCGTCGATTACCACCGAACAAGGAATAGACGGGACACAGTGCAGCAAATCATTCACCAGTTCACGCTTGGCAGCAACTAAAGGTGAGCAGCCATACACTGAACAACCACCTCTTCACTGTTAGATATCGCATCCATCACTTCAAACGTGTTTGTTTTCACAGGGCACAGAGCTCAGTTTAGGGGTGAGGATAAAGTCATCTGACACTCGAAGTAAGAACTCATGAGTAGTATGGCGCATGTTGGTATACGCCAGTGACCGACACGAGAATACAGAAGGCGAGACTTTCAGTTTTCTAGAAAAGTGTATAGTCAAGGCGGGTGGGGAAGCAAATCTTCTGTGAGAAATATCTCAGTGGGAGGAAATGGGACTCCTGATACGTCCACTTTCGTCTCTCATGCGGCGAACGATAGAGGAACTTGGAGTCCGGTCACTGACATCCCTTTCTTCACCTATAGTAACCCGCGCGTGACCAATACTTTCAGCAAGACGATGCACCATCCTGTAACTCAACAATTACATCACATAGGTTTGGAGAATACTTAGCGGCCATTGAGTTTGCTGTGCGGGCTCAAAGATCACAGTCTTGGAGACACACGTTCAATAAATCCCTGTGAGCTGTGTCCTGCCGCATGAGAGGTCATGGGTCTGACTGGCCCTTCAGCGCCTTCTGTGTCTTGTAGGCTCCATAACGTGACGTGACTGAAAGAGGGAGCTTCACACTGTGAAGCATTTCCTTTATCTGCTCAAGGGTTTATTTCTTAGTTAACTTACGCAAAAAATAATTTTTCATGTAGGTAGTCAGAAATGTATAACAAGTGTGAGCTATGTCTTCACTAATCAGGCTACGGATACTAACTTCTTCTTTGAGCTTAAATTTTTTATTTTACTTTTTGAGGCACTCGGGAGCTCCAGGGATTTGGACTGGTAGCCTGAACCTAGTTATTCCAATATGTTTAAGTATTGAACTAAATAATATCGACTGATCTACACAGACATGCTGCAGCATTCTTTTTCGGGAAAGATGTATTCTAGCCTTAGCCTTAGCACGACATATTGGACAGTAACAATAACACGAACGCAAAACAATATAGATTTCTCTGTCTGATAGATGACATAATTCCAAAACTTATTCTTAAATATTAAGATACACTAGTGGATAGAAGTAACTTGGAATAAGTTAAACTTTAAAACAAGAACGGTGAGCCTTGAAAATGGTACTGTAATACTTGTCAAATGATTCTACTCAGTGTACAAGGAGAATCATACAAAATCGAAGAAAAGAACGAAAGGGAGAATATAACAAGGAAATCTAAGGCATCTTGAGAAACTGCAGATGAAATAATTTGCTAATGGAAGGAGAATTAGAATTTAATATTGCATGAAAGCTAATGAAGTCATTACCAGCAATAAATATGCAGAGACGAAGTGAGTGGCGTAACAGGAATGAAATAAGAGACCGCTTGAAACTCCTTTTCAAGTTGCTGACATTGAATGAAACCTACAAACTGCATGCGCGAGTTTTGGTTTAAGTGACACTAATTTGAAATCCCTGTGTTCACATCATTTTCACGGTCTCGACCTCTCCCGAGGGTTGCAGCCAAAGAGATTACATTAGCAGGCGGCCGTAACTGGAGCGACAACTGTTTGACTTTACAGTGTTAAGATCTGAGCCACGCATAGAATGGGCAAACTAACTAGAGACCCAGTTACTCCTTGCAGACGTAGTCTGATTGTGAAGTTAACCGACGGCTGCTGTCATGGCGGAGTTCCTAAGTAATCAATTTTAGTACTCAACTAACACGGTAGACCTCGTTATACATACAGTGTCATTATTAGAAAATCAATAGCATAAATTAATTAGACGGTTAAAATCCCCTGCAGAATTAACACTAGTACTCGTATGTCGAGCATCTGTCAATTATTTTGTTAAGAGAGAAAACAGGTATATACGTTGTGTAACTTTTTAGGCAGTCAATATAAGATACCAGTTCAGTTAAGATGGAGAAAATAGTCAGAAGCATTGTGTAACTCTTAAGGCTGTCAAGGTAAGATAGCAGTTCACCAAACGAGACTCTGAATATGTCTAACTGCTTCCGTATTTACATAAGTGAAGAAATTCAAATTTTCAAGTCCAGCACTACACATGAACTGAAGGTAGTTCGTTATTGCAAATAATTCTATAGAAGTATTTATATTTATAGTTCTGTCAGCATCTCATCGTGACAGGAATCCGTGATCAGATTGTATGAAAAAAAAATCGAACTAAAAAGTACACGAGACGGTAAGAAGGGAAAGATAGAAGGAGAGAGCGGGAGAGAAATAAAGAACTTAACAGTAGAAACGACTGCTGGTTGGCTCGCCGCTGTCAATATATTAACAAAAGAAAATTATGTTAATAATGAGATGAATCAAGTAGACAATAGCTTCTGTTTAAGAGGTATGAAGAGAGGCTGAGCGGCTGTATTTCCAGAACAAACAAAATAAGCGAATTTCATATAACGTCTGTGGTTAAACTACAAGTACAGTTGACACATAAATCAATACCTTAAGCTGTCGACAGGCGTTGATATACATCAACGGGAACAGTTGAAAATATGTGCCCCAACTGGGACTCGAACTCGGGATCTCCTGCTTACAGGGCAGACGATCTATCAATCTGAGCCACCAATGGCACAGAGGATAGTGCGACTGCAGGGATTTATCCATTGCACGCTCCCCGTGAGACCCACATTCCCAACTTAATGTCCACACAGTACATTCATAGTGCCCCTGCCTATTACACTCGTTACTCGCCGAGACAATCTTACTGAGTCCCGTAAGATTTCGGGCAATGCGTGAGCATCCAGCACGGAAGAAGAAGGTTAATGGCCGGTTAGCCTTAACTACATGAAGATGCATATGGTGTATATCAACGCCTGTCGACAGCTTAGGGTCTTGATTTCATTATCATTTCATTCTAAGAGATCTGCATAGTCACCGATGGTATCTGGGTAGTGGGTGAATGAACAGATACCATATTCATATCAAGTACAATTACACTCTTGTCGAAGCCAGAGATTGTAGACGAGTACAAGTCATATAATGAATATAAGAAGAAAAACAAAATATATTAGAAAATGGATTGTCATCAGGTACCTACAAATTTAAGAATAAAGATGGGTTTTTGGGTTTTCACATCATGTTGACGACGATGTCATTGGAGACTACACTGGTATTATGACACGGACGGTGGGGTGGATCAAAATGACGAAATTTTCTGTGTCTAACTACGAACCAAAAATACTTAAGGTGTTTTTATTTGCCATTGATATGATTAATGCAACAAAACTGAAAAATAAACAATAGCGTTAAGCAGTGAGAAAAAAAAACATCAGAGACACAAAAATGTGTTTGTACACCATGAAGTACAATGAGAACACCGAAAAAGTGCATAGTCTTCTACGAGAGTTGTCTAGAAAGTAAGTTCCGATCGATCGCGAAATGGACACCACAGTGAAAACCCGATCAAGCTTTGTACAGATGTGTTGGGTAGGGTCTCCAGTATAGCTGTCGATTGCATCAAGACGCTCTATTCAGTTGTGAACGCACTGTGAGCGAGTAAAGGCGCTTAGAACAACGATGTCTCCCGCCAAGTAGGAGGGCCCGCTTAGAGTATTCGCCTTAATGAATGCAGCCCACCTAACATAACTGCCACACATTTCCTTCTTTTTAGTGGCAATTCTAAGCCGCACTCTGCAGGGTCAGTGAAGACGCTCCTGCAGCCTTTTCGATGGGAAGTGTTCGATCTGCCACAACACGGTCCAATTGGCTCGTGATGAGAATCATTTCTGTTCAAATGAAACGCTGGATATGAAGACAACACTTGGCCGCAGGCTACGAGCTATAGACCAGCGTAGAGAATTATCGGTAAGCACAGGCGGCTGCCTCCTATAACGACGGTATTGGAAATTTGGTATAACGCTCCGACAAAAATCTAAATCGTAGTTGCGACTGTGTAGAGAAGTATCTGGAAAGAGTAACTAACTCTTGCAAATAGCCGGCCGAAGTGGCCGAGCGGTTCTAGGCGCTTCAGTCCGGAACCGCGCTGCTGCTACGGTCGCAGGTTCGAATCCTGCCTTGGGCATGGATGTATGTGATGTCCTTTGGTTAGTTAGATTTAAGTAGCTCTAAGTCTTGGGGACTGATGACCTCTGATATTAAGTCCGATAGTGTTCAGAGCCATTTGTATTTTCTTGCAAATAAAATGTTTCTGATTTTCACTGTGGTTTCCATTTAGCGACCGATCGGAACTTCCTTTCTGGACAACCCTTGTGTATCAAAGCACCACCCAAACAATAAAAAATGAGTTATCCTATTTTGTACTTCAGTCCCACTAATTTGTTTATCTGTACAAGACTGTGTGCCTGTTATTGTGGACAAGGGGTAATGAAATGACTAACGAAGACAACAAAGAGAAGTCTTAGTTAGACACCTGTAATCTGCTTGGCTCGTAATTGATCAGTTACTTTTTAGCAACGATAGATGTATTTAACCCTGCAAATTGTGGATTAAGCCAATTTAGGAGGCTAGTATGGTCGAATGTCCACACTGAAACCGTGTCATTGGCACAGCTGCTCCGCTCTAAGAAGAAAACGGGGTAGAACTACGAAGTTTTGGTCTTGCATATGCTGAAACGTAGGAGAAAACGAAGATACATTTTGCAGTCCGTTGGCGTAGGGATGATTAGGGATAGGTCACAATATAAGAATTGGAAAGAATGTCGGCCATCGTTTAACAAACAATTATGTTGAAATGAAGAAAGCCTGTTGAATGTCACTGCTTTTAAAATATATTCCAAATGAACACAAAATCTTAAATAAGAGGAATGTGAATATGTTGTTATAAATGCGTTGCTGACCAGATCTCAGTTATTTTGCAAGAATGCGAATAACCTAATTGCAGGTAACAATAAATGAAACCAAGGTCAGATTGTTGTTGTTGTGGTATTCAGTCCTGAGACTGGTTTGATGCAGCTCTCCATGCTAAGCTATCCTGTGCAAGCTCCTTCATCTCCCAGTACCTACTGTAACCTACATCCTTCTGAATCTGCTTAGTGTATTCATCTCTTGGTCTCCCTCTACGATTTTTACCCTCCACGCTGCCCTCCAATGCTAAATTTGTGATCCCTTGATGCCTCAGGACATGTCCTACCAACCGGTCCCTTCTTCTAGTCAAGTTGTGCCACAAACTTCTCTTCTCCCCAATCCTATTCAATACCTCCTCATTAGTTACGTGATCTACCCACCTAATCTTCAACATTCTTCTGTAGCACCACATTTCGAAAGCTTCTATTCTCTTCTTGTCCAAACTGTTTATCGTCCATGTTTCACTTCCATACATGGCTACACTTCATACAAATACTTTCAGAAACGAATTCCTGACACTTAAATCTATACTCGACGTTAACAAATTTCTCTTCTTCAGAAACGCTTTCCTTGCCATTGCCAGTCTATATTTTATATCCTCTCTACTTCGACAATCATCAGATTATGATGTAATTAAATCTTGGATGGCACGGTACTCGTTAATTCTGATAATTAATAATGAGGGAAAATATCATTATGAAAAAAATTCACAAGAAACGTAGAATGACACTGTGACGAAGAAGAAGGAGAGTAATAAAATTTAGCGTAAAGCTAGCAGTAAAAGTGGAGCCACGATTTAAAGAACGGCATCGTGAATCCCCCCAAACACTGTTGTAATGTGTGTTTATCTATAGGTCAGATGAACATCTGCTTATCATCTATATATTGACAGAAATGTATAAGAAAATGCCCATGTCAAAATTACGGTGAACTATTGTGTACAGCAGATTCTCACAACACCATTATATCAGTTTAGAGGGAGGTACTTGGCGTCACTTACATGCTCGTTGTCAGTAGCGGCACCTACATGAAATAGTTAAAAACACATTATGTGTGAAGACATTAAAAACATAGTTTAGATAGGTATACACGTTATAGGCATACACAAACCAAACATTAGTACCTGACATTAACTCAGGAGTTCATCTTCCCAAGTGGACAAATTCACATTGTATTACACTGTTCTGCATACTGCCTCACCGAAGTCTTATCACACTCTGCCGACTTAATTAGTTGATGTTTGTTGTCATATGAGTGCAGCGATATTGCTTACTAGTTGGTATAATCGATGTAGCTTCAAAACTTACACTATTTACGTCTCAGGTCTGGATTAACCGATGTAGAGACCCAGGGCTAGAAAATGAGTGTGGCCCCTGGTTACTTAATGCATGCCTAATAAATTTCAGTGAAAGTAAATAGGACACGTAATGGAATATTCGTACTTCTACGACGTCCGTCACGCCATGCATTAGAAGATTATACTCGTATACCTAATGGAACTTCTCAATTGGATTTAAAACACGTAAATTTACCCTATTATCTACATACAATAAATAGAAATGAGTACCTCAAAAATAACTTTTCCTCACTTTCGTCCTAGCGAAGTCTTCTGTCATACCCTGGAAGTCAAGAGAACTGGTCACCTCATGTTCAACAAGGGGAGAACTTGAACTATAGTACGTCTTTTGTTCCTGGTAGGGCTAGTTTGGAGAATCCACTCTCAGCTTTACAATTCGCAATTGGTACTGACAGGAAAATTCGGTAAGCGTCATCACATCTAGAAAAACTTCACCAAGATAATTTTCAACCAGTATTTCATATAATTGATTATTGAAATGTGTGGCAGCCTTTGTTTGAGGGAACGCTTCAAATGTTCACTAAAATGAAGAATTTACAAACGAGAACTTTCCTCATCGATATCACCTCGGTATTTTTCATAAAATTTTGACGTTTCTGTTAAGAGTTTTTAGCTGCATGCTTTACTCTATTGTTTGTTAAAGGTAGGAAAAGATGGGCTACTTCGCAGAACGTATCTTCTGGCTATTTTAGTTCTGCTTGTAGTTTATCGACAACTGCAGTAAGTGCCACACGAAATTTATCGCATCAACTCAATTCTTCTGATTTTTTTCCAATGGGGAATCTTCTCATTTTGTATTTTCTTTCGTTGCTGTATTCTTGATACACGTGCTCACTTAAGCTCTTACCTTGTTTGTCATATTCATCAAATTTTTCTTGAACACGGCTGAAAAACGGAATCAGTGATGGCAGCGCGTGGTACCAACCAAATATGTCCCGTCCAGGTTTTTGCAAGTATTTGTTAGTTTTGTCCATTCGAGACAATACTTCAGCCCGGAAAACAACCAATATTGCTGCCTCCAGCTCTTTTTTTAATTTTTGTGGAAGCGATACTGCCTCATTTCTTGTCGCTGTCTTTTGTTCTTTGTTCTCGACAGTTTCTTCAAGTGACACAGAAACGGCATCGAAATCCTGTCCAACAACTGATACTGATTCCTCAAAGCACAACCGTCTAGTATTGGACAAATTCTTAGGTAGCTCGTTATTCTTAACAAGAATGTGGCAACGATGAGTAGAAGCTATAAAAAAGTCATATAGTCGTTGGAAAAAGGCCCACTGTGTCTAACTATTCTTCTGCACTGTTTTAGACCACGACGTTTAACGAGTGTGCAACAGAGGGCACATAAAGAGCTAATGAATTCAGTTCCTATATCTTCGTACTTAAACGTGAGTATTTCCGAGTCATGTTACTGGCATTGTCCTAGGACTGCGAAGGACACTCTTCTGTCCTAATATTGGATTTTCCAAAGAGATCTAGGACAACATTCCTAAGACTTTCTTTCGTATGACTGTCAGTGGGAACAAAACACAAAAATCTTTCGTAAACTCTTGCCTCGAAACAATATCTTACTGCAACGGTTAGTTGATCTTCATGTTTGAATTTCACGAACTGTTTTTACTCAATACCTTGTTTCCCATAAAGCCGACGAATTCTTCGCAATGACTGATGGGCACAACATTTAGAGACATATTCTTGGATGTGTTATTTCAAAAATGGGTGAAAACGAGCAGTTAGTTCAAGGAAACCTAAATAATTACCATTGTTTGGTGCTCCAAAAAATTCGTTATCACCACGAAAAAGCAAGTCCTCTTATTGCCAAATCGTTAACTACTTCAGCACTTCTAGCCGGTAATTTCCCTTTGTTTTATCCATATGCTGCAGTTCACTGTCGATACGTCCTTCGTTCTCGAACACAGAAGCCACGTCACTGAATTTTTGCGATGATAAGCTCTGTTTGCATGAGGCGTCACTTTTCCTTCCCCCTTGTTCCACTCAGAAAATCCAAGCGTTGGAAACGGAGTATGCATGTTGTCTAAGTCCATTCTATCACTGGATAATTTACAGAAAATACAAAATACGTTTCCTGTAGATCCGGAATATGACATCCATTTTCTTTCATTTTTCTCTCCATTTAGCATAGGAGAAGTAGGCACAGGTGCAAGAGGTCGTGGTTCAGTACAAACTTCACTAACTTTACCAATGTACTAATCTTTATTCGTAACATACAAGGTCACTTTCGGTAGTTTCTTCACATATTAAACTGCTTTTTTCCATGCTTATCTTTTGCTGGCACCATTGTAAGACTTTCTTAGGCGATGAGCTTCCACTTCCAGTTCTGAAAACCAGAACGCTAATTGACAAGAATAATCAATGTCACCCCACCTACTAACAACAGCCAATCTGCAAATATGCTGTACATTACAACGCTCTAAACAATAGTGCTACACGAATAACTGTTCAGTTCTACAAAAACAGACAAGCGATAAAAGCAGCGAAAAAAAAGAGGGAAGGGGCGAGGGGTGAATGTATCTTACAGCGCACAAAGGTGTTTGAAGTAACCTGCCAATTGCTGTGGTCAAAAAATGGTACCCGATTCCACGCTTACGGGGTTTATAAAAAACGGAGCTTGTTGACATTAAATGACTATATCCTACTGCGCAACTGTGCAGTGACTTAATTTTTTGCTAGTTTGGGACTGGGTATTCTATAACTACATGAGACTGCGGAATACTTCTGTTCAACGAGAAAATATGAATCACGATTTCCATGCACTATATTAGATCTACCTTTTTAAAATAGGTTTATGCTAATTTATTAAGATGGTATATGTAACATACGAATTAATTTGTTTCATAGTTTTGGTCATGTTTTATCCAATGTTGATGATTGTATACTGACTAGTTCTTATTAGACAGCCAGTTGATAACTCGATCAGAGTGGAGGCCCTCTGTCCATCTGGAGGCCCGGGTCTAGAGCCCCCCTAAGCTCCAGGCCCCCTCTTAAACCGGCCCTGTGGACGATGAATAAAACCAATAAAAATAACAAAGCAGTTGAAGTCACATGGACCTTCAAGCCTTAAAATGTTCGTGATCAAACCTAGACTAGACTAGTGTAATCGTCTTGTGCCAAATACTAAATCAAACTGTGTATAGTTTTGTTACATAATGAAAAACTACCAAGATTACATCAGTTCGTACAGCAAACGTTCTTCAAATGTGATTAAGCTACGAAAACTTGTCACTTGTTGGTAGTCTAGTTAAAAACGTTTCATAAGGAAACATGTAATATCTAAACCACTCTACCTTCATAGAAATATCATTTTAAGACTTAGCTACTTTATGGATATTCTTCTTTTGAAAAAAATGACAGTCGCAAAGATTATATTAGTCTGTACAACAGCTACTACAAGCCGGCCACCGAGCGAGGTGGCGCAGTGGTTAGCACACTGGACTCGCATTCGGGAGGACGACGGTTCAGTCCCGTCTCCAGCCATCCTGATTTAGGTTTTCCGTGATTTCCCTAAATCGTTTCAGGCAAATGCCGGGATGGTTCCTTTGAAAGGGCACGGCCGATATCCTTCCCCATCCTTCCCTAACCCGAGCTTGCGCTCCGTCTCTAATGACCTCGTTGTCGACGGGACGTTAAACACCACTAACCTAACCTAACCTAACAAGCCGGCCGCGGTGGCCATGCGGCTCTAGGCGCTTCAGTCCGGAACCGCGGCACTGCTACGGTCGCAGGTTGGAATCCTGCCTCGGGCATGGAAGTGTGTGATGCCTTAGGTTAGTTAGGTTAAGTAGTTCTAAGTTCTAGGGGACTGATGACCTGAGGTGTTAAGTCCCATAGTGCTCAGAGCCATTTGAACCATTTTTTTGAGCTACTACAAGTAGCATGACTCAGCTGAGACGTATTATTAACTGACCTATTTAGAAGTGTTTTGACACAATGCACAGTTTCGTAAAATTATTTAAAGCAGTCTACCTTTAGCCAAAAAAATTAGTAATACTTGGTTGTTTAAACGTATGAAGCAACTGGATTAGACAAGTTTGTATGATAGTAACACTTCATAGTACTCTAGCTTCCTAAGGTAAAGGGCACGTCGTTTATATATAGCCTAGTCGAACTTAAGAGTGCACGTCGCATATTTACAACTTAATAGAAATGTTATATTTTTGTCATCAGCGAACTGCTAAAATAGAGTTATATATAAATCTGAGTGGGATGTATAATGTAGGTTAGACGGTTATCATATTATAAGAAGAAAAGTGCTCTTGAATGTGCACTATAATGTATCGGTGCATATGCTATGTTTATGAACTTCGGGTTGTTTTAAGGTACAAGACTGAAATTTTTCCAAAAATTACGTAGTGGAAACATCCTGCATAGCAATTTATGAAAATTTACAAAACGTGTGGTACCTGTTGGTAATCTGTACATCATTAGTTCCACAGCACCCTTTCCTTAAGTCATATATAATTATTTTAAACTTTGTGAAAGAAATATCAAGCGAACGTAACCTCATGCTGAAGAGAACTGGTGTGTTCAGTGTATATCACATCAAACAACTATATGCTCTATGTATAAAGGAAACTTCATATTACTGCCATAACCATGTCATTCCAAGCATGTGTGTCAATTTTTACCTCTCTATCTACATTATTCCGTGGTTTATTAAGTTTTCAAATTTATACTGACTTTTTGATCACAATTGTGTCATTAAATTTTAACCCTGGATAGCTGTCATACGGTAAGCATGCCGGCACAATACTAGCCGACGGTAATGCGCGTGATGCTTAACGGTAGTATGAGGAACAGTACCTGGCAAGACGTCACCCACACCCGCAAACGTTTACAGCAGTTCACCGGCGACTTGGCGAAACAGGCTCGTTAGCGGGATATCATGGTGATGCCGGAAGACCTCAAACACGACGGGATGCTGCATTTCAAGAGATTGTTTTTGAGCGCTTCGAGGAAGCACCTACAACAAGTATTCGAGCGGTTGGACACGACATGTGAGTCACTCATCGGTTAGTCTGGGAGGTTTTGAGGGATTAACGTCCAGAATCCATTTAGTTTCTACCCTGTCCAAGATCTAAATCCTGTCTCAGGCTATGAACATAGGCTAGGGTTTTGCCGGTGGTTTCTTGACGTGTTGCACGAGACCTCGACTTCCCTACCATTGTGTTGTTTACCGACGAGTGCACCTTTCATCGGGATGACCTTTACAACCCTCGAAACGTTCAATACTGGGCAAGGGGAAATCCTCACGTCACGTACGTCCAGGGACACCAGGAACGATTTTCTCTCAACATTTGGGCAGTAATTTTTGGCGACCACCTGATTGGGCCAGACCATCTACCTCCTCGACTTACCAGGGCAAATTAGCTTCACTTTTTACAAGAAAATCTACCTGGCCTGCTGGAAGCTGTTCCCCTGCATACGGCTACGCTCAAATAAAGCATAATAGTTAGAAGTTGACAGGAAACATCGTAGGGCATTAAGGATAGTCAGTTAGGTAATGTAGAGAAGTGAACTGGGTTAAAACTAATACAGTAAGCAGGTTGAGATGAGTGTAGGCTTTAGCAGTTATGCAAAAATAAAGAGTCTTGCACATGATGGTCTAGCTTCAAAAGCAGCATCAAACCATTTTCCGGACTGAATATCATAACAACAACAAATTTAGTGTCGATTTAATTTCCGAATGACTATAATTTTTTGGGATACCCCTCACGGTAATGTACATGTGCGTCAGTGAAAAAGACCAATAAAAAGGTGTTAGCATGTGGACGTAATGTGTTGTTCCAGTCTCTTCTGTACCTAAGGTCCATCACCGTTCCCTTTGGATCCCTACGTAATTCGGTGCTCTCCGATACACACGATCGAACAGCGGAGGAGTGGTAATCAAGCGTCAACTTTAGGTTACAGTATCTCCGGGTATAATTAACATTTTACAATGCAACAAACGGCACTGATTACGTATTTGTTCATATGTTCAGATGTGCTAACAAAACTAACGGGGTTCCATTTAAAAAAAACGTAGGTTTGTGTTAAAAAACATACTTCTGTGCATTTTTTATGGTTTGTATTAACCGATTACACTAGCCCCTCTTCTCACGTTCGGTCTGTGGAATCGATTCGTCAGTATTTGATGTGGTTTACGAAATATATCCAGCGGTAATGTTAGGTGACTCATCCTGTATACTCTCGTTTTAAAAAGTTTTCTTTTGTTAATGCAGCTGTAGATAATGTAAGATTCCAAAGTATCATAATACAAACGGAAAGTAGTAAAATTAGTTGCCTTTTTTGCTACAGTTGAAATCGATAATGTATGTACAAGTCATGCATTCACATTGAAGTTGCAATATACGAGAGGCATTGAATACGTAATGCAAATCTCGGCCTGTTACAGTTGGTAAAAGACGGAATTTGCTGTGGGACATAGCGAAATATTTTAGCTTCAGTTTCATGAAGTTTTGTTAGGTGGTGGCGCTATACGTAGCCTTCAAAATGGCGTCTGTAATGGAGGGCGTTCCAAATAGAGAGCTGTCACTGAATTTCTTTTGGGGAAACCAGAGAATCACAGATCTTCATAGGTTCTCGTAGAATGTCTACGGAGACCTAACAGTGAATAAAATGACGGTGAGTCGTTGGCCGAGGCATCTATCATCTTCGCAACAAGGTCTCGCAAACCTGTCGGGTCGCCCGAGTACCGTTGGAAGATGTGGCCACTCTCATTCGATGTGATCGACGGTTCGCCATTAAATACCTCGTAGCACAACGGGACGTCTCTGTATGGAGTGCTGACGCACTCGTCCACCAGTTTGGGTACTGAAAGGTGTGTGTATGTTGGATTCCTCGCTATGTAACACAAGACTAAAAGAGCAACGAAGGACCACCTGTTTTTCCCAATGAAGGACGCATTCCACAGGGAGCAGTACGTGTATGATGGGAAGGTTATAGACGCAGCAAGACGATGGCTCCGTCATAGATTAGTAGAGTAACAGCGTGAGGGCATACAGGACTGCCCCCTCCCAGTAAGGTGGCTTAAGGCTGTCACATTGAAAGGAGATTGTGTTGAAAAATGTGGTTTTGTAGCCAAAAGAGCAGAAAATAATATGGTGTATTGGAATTCTGTATAAAACCAACATGTTTTCAGAAACATGTACGTTGAATTACTGGTTAGAGCTCTCCTCATAAGAATGTATAACAAACAGGTTCTAAACACCTGTTCCCGCGAGATCACCGAAGTTAAGCGCTGCCGGGCGTAGTCGGCACTTGGATGGGTGACCATCCAGGCCGCTATGCGCTGTTGCCATTTTTCGGCGTGCACTCAGCCTCGTGATGCCAATTGAGGAGCTACTTGACCGAATAGTAGTGGCTTCGGTCATGAATACCATCATAACGACCAGGAGAGCGGTGTGCTGACCCTACGCTCCTCCTATCCGCATACTCCTCTGAGGATGATACGGCGGTCCGATGGTCCCGGTAGGCCGCTCGTGGCCTGACGACGGAGTGTAAAATGGAAGTAAAGTATTGAAAAATATAAATGTCTTGTGACTAGGGCCTCCCGTTGGGTAGACCGTCGCTGAAGCGGCGTTAATTCGATGATGATGATTACGACAACACAACACACACTCCCTGGGGGGGGGGGGGGGGGGGGAACCTCCGACCCAGCCGGGAATCGAACCCTGGCCCTTAGGATTGACATTCTATTGCGCTGACCACTCAGCTACCGGGGCAGACAGTACAGCATTAAAACTGAAGCTATGACTCACTCGAAAGGGAGAAGGCGACAGAACTACGCTGTGATCTGATATTAATTCGAGAAACCAGTGTGGTATAATAAGTGAGAGGCTGAGATTTGTAGTATATGTCGATTGACCCCTACTATTTTATTATGACATTTATTCTACTACTGTACAGCCTTGAGAATGCTTTATTAAAGTGTTCGGATCTCATTTACGAATTAAACATCAGATATATGGACACCATTATCACTGTTAATCCTTAACCTTAGGACATTTATTGCACTGTTGTCCTCTGTTTTCATTGTAAATGCGATGCTATCACATGTATTCTTGTAACAGTGATGTAGCTCATTGATGTCTTTGTTATTGACATGTATTAGAAAGATGGCTTTGTCAACTTTTCTCCTATAGTAAGTACGTTTTTGGTTAATTTTCATGTTATTTAAATAATGTGTTTTCCATATGAATTAGGAAAATATTGATCAAGGTGTCAGCTAAGTAGCAGCTGACGCTTAGACATTTTTTCTGCGTTGTAGACCTCGGTGTGAAATATGAAATACTTGTGTGGCGGTATTACTACAAGTAAAGCCATTAATTCTGTGATTTCCGGTAGGCAATATAATGTCTTGCATTTAAGCATATTTTGCCTTAAGCGGTCAATTTTTTCTTCTGGTGCTACAGCTGAACATGAATTCAGTCAAATGAACTCCCTTGGATATTGATATGTTGTCCATTATTCAGTAAAAGTTTTACGTTAGTATTTTGCTACCATGACTTACTAAACTAATAATTCTGTAACATGTACACACGTAGAACTTGCTTCCTATGGAGTTGAATTATTACATTATTCTTAAAGTGTGATGATATTTAGACTGTTTCATTATCTTACAAAACAAATGGAGTAGTTTTATCATGGCTGGCTCTCGCAAAGTTCTCGATAATATTGAGGGAATGTCATCTGCTCCACGGATTTTTCAGTGCTCAGTCAAATTCTTCTTACATTAGCATATCTCACATCTCATCTTCATCTGCTTCCTCTTCTTTTTCTATGAGTTCAGTTCGCCTTTTTAGACCTTCTGTATATTGTTGCCTCCTTTCAGCTTTCCCATCTTTGTTTAACACTGTGTTTTCATCTGAGCTATTGGTATTCCTACAGCTGCTCTCCGTTTCTCTTAAGGTCTGTTTAATTTTCCTTCAGACAGGTTATACCTTTCCTCTAGTCTTGCCTGCTGCTATAGTCTTTCACTTGTTCTCTAGCCTCCACTGTTTAGACATTTGCATCTTCATTTAACCTCATGTTTTACACGTCTGCAACCCCTTTTGTTTGCTTCATTAGCTGCGTTGTAATATTTTTTTCCTATTTTGTGTATTAAATTCAGTGTCTCCTGTGTTATCATTTGGTCCTCTGCTGAACTTAGTACTCCATCTCACAAAGCTATCCTTTCGTTTTCTATTGAAGTACTTTCCTCTATTTCAGTCGATCGTTGCCTAATGCTTCCGCTGAAACTCTCAACAGCGTCTGGTCTTTCAATTTATGTTCGTCCTATCTTATTAATTTTCCATCATTCTGCAATTTCTGTAGGTTCAATCTGCAGTTCATAACCAATAAATTATGGTCCAGAGCAGCTCCAGGACATATTTTACATTTTAAAATCTGGTTTCGGATTCTCTGTCTTATCATTGTATAATCAACCTGAACGTTCCAAAGTCTCCAGATCTCTCCAACGTGTGTAATCGTGTCTTGTTATAATTAAACCAGTTCCTTTCAATGATTAAATACGCAAACCTATTTTACCTCCAAAATATATTACAAAAGAGAATCCTATAATCATTGAGTCATACTGAAGAGTTGCAGGCCCTTGGGAAAAATAACGACTGTAGTATCCTCTAGCCTTCATCAGGTCGCAGTACCAGCTGAGCAGGGTCATGTTAATCAATATCACAATACGTAATACAATCAGTCATTCGGACTGTCGCCCGCCAAGTACTAAATAGGCTGCTGCTCCTCTTCAGGAATCACGGGTTAGAATACCCTCTCCACAGATAACCCTCTATCATGGCTGCATATTGGTGGAAAGACCTGACCTGCTGAAGCTCGTAAGCCACCCCAACTCAGCAAGACACACGATTCATGTATCAGTAGGCATTTGAAATTCTGAACTATTAACAGAGTAATCCAAAATTAATCCACTGAAAGCTATACTAAGTATCGAGTTACGATCCACAGTGACATATGAAAAACTGTGCAGGACTATGACTCGAACCCGTGGAGCAGGCATGGATACCCGAAGTGGTTAAGGCGGTCTCTCGCGATAGACAGGAAATCTTGGTTCGACTGCCGGTCTGTCACAGATTTTCATATTTCACCGCTGGGTAGTAGATCGGAATCTAATCAAGATGTTTCAAGAAATTCACATTCAGGGAAACAATTAAGAATTGTTTCGCACAACTGTGGATCTTCAATAGCGCCTGTTCTTTCAGACATGATTGTAAGTATTAACAGAGTGTAAACAGTGTGAGGCCGCTACTCCATTCATAGTTTAGGTCATGCCTACGGCTCACTCTACTGGGCAAAAAGAAGAAAAAAAACGAACGCTATTTCCAAGAAAAATGTTGAGGGGAACTAATATATCGGAATTTTGTCAATTAGTTTTACTATTTATGCATTTCTAATTGTATTGTTGTATCTACAACAAAAGCCGGCCGCGGTGGCTGTGCGGTTCTAGGCGCTCCAGTCCGGAGCCGCGCTGCTGCTCCGGTCGCAGGTTCGAATCCTGCTTCGGGCATGGGTGTGTGTGATGTCCTTAGGTTAGTTAGGTTTAAGTAGTCCTAAGTTCTAGGGGACTGATGACCACAGCAGTTGAGTCCCATAGTGCTCAGAGCCATTTGAACCATTTCTACAACAAAACGGTTCCAATAGTCACTGTCACAGTACACTGTTAAGTAATTTATACAGACAGTTTGTGCCGATGGAAATGATAAGTAAGTGAATAACCGCTGTTGTGGATTTAATGTCTTATTGCACAGTGAGGTGACAACAGTCATGGAATACCTCGTAATATCGTGTCAGGCGTAGTGTAGCAACTCAAAGTGGCCTGGACTCAACAAGTCGTTGGAAGTCCCACGCAGAAATATTGAATCACGCTGCTACTATAGAAGTCCATAACTGCGGAAGCGTTGCCGGTGCAGGATTTTGTGCACGGACTAATCACTTGATCATGTCCCATAAATGTTCTACGGGATTCACGTCGAAAGTTCTGGGTGGCCAAATCATTCGCTCGAACTGTCCAGAATTTTCTTCGAATCAATTGCGAAAAATTGTTCAAATCAAATGGCTCTGAGCACTATGGGACTTAACATCTGTGGTCATCAGTCCCCTAGAACATAGAACTACTTAAACCCAACCAACCTAAGGACATCACACACATCCATGCCCGAGGCAGGATTCGAACCTGCGACGTAGCAGTCGCGAGAAAAATTGTGACCTGGTGACATGCCACATTGTCATTCATAAAAAATTCCATCACAACAGAAGCCATCATAACCATTTACAGACAATGAACGGTTCAGTTGGACGAGAGGACCCAGTATACTCCATATAAACATAGCCCGCTCCAGTATGGTGTCACCACTAGCTTGCACAGTGCCCTGTGTCAAACCGGCTTCGTGGAGTTTGCGTCACACTTGAATTCTACCATCAGTTCTTATCAACTGACATCGGGACTCAACTGATCAGGCCATGGTTTTCAGTCGTGTAGGGTCCAAACAATATGGTGAAGAGCATAGGAGAGGCGCTGCATGTGATGTCGTGCTGATAGCAAAGGCATCTGCGTGGGTCGTCTGCTGCCACAGCCCATTAACGCCAGATTTCGTCGCACTGTCCTAACGGATACGTTCATCGTACATCCCACACTGATTTATGTGGCTATTTCCTGCAGAGCTGCTTGTCTCTTAGTAGTGACAACCCTACGAAAATGTCGCAACTTCCGGTCGTTGACTGGAGGCCTTCGGCCACTGTCGTGAGGGCTAATGCCTGAAATTTGGTGTTCTGGGAACAATTTTTACACTGGATTTCGGAAAATCGAATTCCCTAACGATTTCCGAAATGGAATGTCCCATACGTCCAACTCCAACTACTATTCCGCGGTCAAAGTCTGCTAAGCGCCGTCGTGCTGCCATAAACACACAGGACTCCTTTTCACACAAATCACCGAAGTACAAATGACACTCTGACAATGCACTGCCCTGTCATACGTTCTGTAAGAGATACTACCGCCATCTGCATATGTGCATGTCGGTATTACATGACTTTTGTCACCTCATTGTATTCACACGACGTCCTCAACATTAACTGTCACCTATAATATTCCAGAAGCGCGTTTTGTGATGTACATACTTGAGCCGTGGCAGCTCTGATAATGGCGGTATGGCTCTCCAGTGGCGCCATTGGCTGCTCAGGCTGCCAGTGTCAAGTCGATCGTTTGTCGCCAACAAAGGTCTTTGGTCGAGGTGTGCGTGTTGCTGGTTTAGTGGGTGGAGGCCAGTTGGCTGAGGCGCAAGTGGCTGGAAAGTTGTGGCTTTTGGGGGACTCCGGCTGTCCGGCGCGGATCTCGAGAAACGGCGTTAGGTTAAATCCATCGAGGGCAGGACTAGCCGTCTCGCTTAAGAATTGGTAGCGGCGGGCGGCGCGGCTGGTTGACAAGTTCCCAGCCTACTTTGCCAAGTTAAAGTTAACGCCACCTCGAAGATAGTCTGTGTGGATTGGAAGAAATAACGCCCTGGCTGGAATCCTGCAAGTCGCGGCTACTTCTCACGTAAGTGGAGTTAAGCGTTGTTTTCTTATTTTGATCACTTGATGTTGTAAGGCCTTGCCTGTGTTATATGGAATGGGGCCTGTTATATTAACACAACTAGAAGTGTTTGAGCGTATGGCCATCGGTCAGTGTTAGTGTATGGTAGCAGCGGGCGGAGAGGCGAGACGGACCTCGCATCAGTGGCGTGTCTTGTGAGCAACCCGGGATTTGGACGAATGTTTTTCGACTGTGTAAGAGTCAGCTACGCTTGGAATTTGTTTGTACATTTAACAGCTGTTTTTGTAATTCATTTGGTTGATAAAACTCTTTGTTGAACCTGCTTGCAGCCACGTTCAGTCGATGTAACCTTTGTTTATGGAAACTTTGTGCTTCCGATTTTAAAGTCCTGTTCTTAACCATAAAATCCCTAAAATTTGATTTTTTTGTTAATCAAATGAACAATTCTTTGTACTGGTAACTGCTGTTACTGTAGTTTATCTGATAGATACGATTATTTGTTGAACCTGCTTGCAGCCACGCTCGGTTGATGTACCAGTTTTGTTTTCGGGATTTCTGTACTTCCGATTTTCATGTCCTGGTTTTAATGGTATAATTGTTTAAATCGTTTCTTAAAATGATTTGCTCAGATTTCTGTTCCTTCAATAAGTTTTTAAATTGCAATGTTAAAATTGTCATTAAGTAATAAATTGTATTCACGAAACAACAAATAACGAATGTGTGGGTCCACCTCCTATGTTTTTCCCTTAAGGCGTCCCAAGCCTAGTTGTGAGGTGTCAATACTCTCGCTGGCCTATAAACCACAACGAGGTAACAAGCAGCTAACCAACTGCTGTCCAGTGTACAGAGAAATCAGGGCATCGAACACGTATGTGTAACAAAGTCATCAGCGTTAGGTACCGTCGACCCGTTTAGAGGGGAGACGGAGTGGGTGTGGGTTTGTCAGGATGACCTACCTCCTCACACCGTGGATACAGGTTCATCAGTGGGGAACATCAGCCGGTCCAGATATCCTCACATGCAACCACATGAATTTATTAGACTTGAATACGTTACAGCGATGCCACCAAGTGCACAGATATGAAGCGATTTTCTTTATACTGAAGCTTACGCATACTACAAGAGAGGCATAAAGCTTCGTTTTTGGCTCACTGTAGCCATCTTGTACATTGTATAGGTGAATCACAGCTGCAGAGAGCCACTAATTGACAGTAATGAAATATCGCCCTTTGGTTGCAGTTTCGGTAGACTTAGCCAAGTCGGCAGCTCTGTGGTTTCTGTCTACTGCCCACTGTTGACAATATCTTTTTTTGAGTCATCAGTCTTCTGACTGCTTTGATGCGGTCTGCCACGAACCCCTCTCCTATGCCAACCTCTTCGGCTCAGGGTACCACTTGCAACATACGTCATCAATTATTGGATAGATGTATTCCAGTCTCTGTTCTCTGCTGTTTTTACCCTCTACGGCGCTCTCTAGTACCATGGAAGTTATTCCGTGATGTCTTAACAGATGTCTTACCATCCTGTCGCTTTTTCTTGTCAGTCTTCTTCTTCTTCTTCTTCTTTCGATTACGCCATAGTCCCGCAGCGGTGGCAGGGTCGCCGTGGTTACAACGGATTTGGAAATGTTAGTGTGAGGGATGGCCGGATGCCCTTCCTGCCGCCACCCCGTACCCCCCAGGATGGAAGCAGTGTACCCCATCTATCTGCATCTAGTGTAAATCGTGAAAAGTGCGGACGTGTTTCAAATGTCTGCGACGCATGTAACTGAGGCGGAACGTGGGGAACAGCCCAGTATTCACCTAGCGGGATGTGGAAACCCGCCTAAAAATCACATCCAGGCTGGCCGTCACACCGGCCCTGGTCGCTAATCCGCTGGGCGGATTCGATACGGAGCCAGTGTGCCTACCTGAGTCCAGGAAGCAGCGCGTTAGCACTATCGGCTACCTGGCGGGTCTCCCTTTTTCTTGTCAGTGTTTCCTGTATATTCCTTTCCTGGCCGTTTCTCCAGAGAACCTACTTATTTCTTATCTTATCAGTCCGTTTTATCTTAAACATTCTTCTGTAGACCACCTGTCAAGTGATTCGATTCTCTTCTTTTCCGGTTTTACAACATCCATATTTCACTACCAGACAATGCTGTGCTCCAAATGCACATTCTCAGACATTTCTTCCACAGATGAAGGCTATACTATTAGACTTCTACTGGCCAGAAGTATCAGTGGTAGTCTGCCTTTACGTCCCCAATGCTCCGGCCATCATGCATTATTATGCTGCCTAAGTAGCAGAATTGCTTAAGTAAGTTTACTTCGTGATCACCAATTCTGGTGCTAAGGTTTTTGCTTTTCTCGTTTCTGCCATATTCTGTATTCATCAGACAGTTCATTCCATTCAACATAGCCTGTAATTCTTCTTCACTTTCACTGACAACAGAAATGTCATCTGCGAATCTTATCATTGATATCCAGTTACCCTGAATTCTAATCACACTCTTGAACCTATCTTTTATTTCTGTCATTGATTCTTCGGTGTATAGATTGGACAGTAGGGGTGAAAGTGCACATTCCTGCCGTACACCCTTTTCAATCTGTGTACTTCAATCCTGGTCTTCCGCTCTGATTGTTCCGTCTTGTCTCTTGTACATATCGTACATTTTCCGTCTTTCCCTGTAGCTGACCCCTATTTTACTTAGAATTCCGTTCATATTGCACCTTTTGACCCTGTTCAATACTTGTTTCCAGTTCGGCAATTCCTATGAACTTGTCCTGATTTTTCTTTAGTCTTGCAGCCATTACCAACCTCAACGACAGGATTGCATCTCTGGCGCCTTTATTTCCTAAACCTAAACTGGTTGTCATCTAAACATCTTCAATGTGACCGTAAGTACGCAAAATGGCAAAGGTCTTCGGTGCGTGTATGACAGCGGTGGAAATGGTGACCGTAACTGATGTAGTGAGCTTCCTCTCGAAAGTTTAGTGTAGGGTGTAGAGTAGGCCAGTACTTCAGGACAGTTCCACTCATGATCTTTCATACAAACTGAAAAAAATTCTGCTCTGAACTCTGAATATATGCAATATATAACAGAGCTTTATACAGCTTACCAGCACAGAGTGGAACAATCAAAGTTGAGAAAAGTCGTCTTAAACCTTCCAACTCATTCTCAGAGAAGGGAAATATTACTTAAATACATTGAGTGACAAAAAAAGCTATAAACCCAGGAGAGGAGGAGCAAACTAAATAAGGCTTCACGGGTTGAGAGGGTATGTCATGTTATTTCAGTGCTCACACAATCGAGTCAAATTTGCAAAGAACTTGACAGTAAGAGACCACATATGAGTATGGCGATGCACCCGCTCTGACCTGGATGTATGCACTGATTCGGTTGATAGGAGTGTTAAAAATCTGTTCCATCCTCTCCTGAGACAAGCTGGCACACGACTGTTTTACCTGGTTGCTGATATTCTGCATACTGGCACTGGGACAGAATTGACGTCCGTGCTGGTGCCACACATGTTCCATCAGGGACAGATCTGGGGATCTATCTGACATAGGGAATACCTCAACATCACGCATGCACGTCATAGACACACATGACATGTTTAGATGAGCATTGTCCAGTTAAAAAATGGCACCATGATACTGCCACGTGAGCTGTAATACATGAGGACATAGGATTTTCATGAGCTAGCACTGTGTCGTCAGAGGTTCCTCAATCACTGCCAGCCATGACGTGACGTCATACCCAATGGCTCCCCACAACGTGAAGCCAGGTGTAATACCACTGTGCATCTCTAAAATATAGTAAAACTGGCCCATCCCCAAGGTCGGCGCCATACACACTGAAGATAGTCATCCGAGGTAGTGAAAACTGTGATTTGTCACTGAACACAATACGACGTCATTCATCAGCAGCCCATGTTCCCCAGTCAGGACACCAATATAAATGTAATTGTTTATGTTGTGGTGTTAATAGCAGACCATGCATGGAACGGAAAGGCCCTAGTCTGGCTGCTGTTAGCCTCTTAGCAGTGGTGCAATATGAGGCGGAATATTGCAAAGAGCCTACTACTTGTCCTCGGATGGGAGGCGCAGAAATGAAGGGATTACAGTGTGCTTGCTGCACAATACGGTGTTCAGATATGTTCGACCATAACCTTGACGTCGAGTAGGCCTGCCCTCACGTTCTCATGCAGTCCCACATCTCGACATTGTCACATCCGAATGACTCACAAATCTGGAATTGCAGTATTCGACCAGACGGACAAATAGAGACCAACAATGAGGCTTCTTTAGAACTCTCCGGTGTTTATAATACAGCTTCAAGCGAGCATGCGGAATCTCCGCATTCATCACGGTCATCACTTACAGGGTGTGCCAGGAGGAAAAGTCATTGTACAGGGATATGCAAGAACATCAACACATTGCTGAAATGGTGCAGCATAGACCTCCTACCAGCACACGGCGATTTTCTGCACACATGCGGAAAATTTGCACACATTTCTCATACAGCTTGTCCACAGTCATCATATTGACGAAAATGCCTCAAGACTTGATTTTGCCACTAGTTGAATGATAATCATCATTTGCTTCCATTAGTACTACTGAATCGTGAAGTAATGAAAATCTTCACGTTACAGTGGAAACCATTTCGAAGTTCGTATTTCGATCAATGTCTGGTGGGGCGTGGTCAGTAACATGTTGATAGGTCCAACCATTTTACAAGGGTAAATGGCGGGCCATAACTACTAGCATTTATTGGAAAATTAGTTTGTTGAACACCTCGAGGACATTACATTGGCCACCCGTACTGCAATGTACCTCGAAAATTATGGATCCCTCAACATTTTACCAGACGTGCGGTGGAACATTTCAGCCGCACTTAACGTTAATCTCTAGGTTGGTCGTGTTAGTGCAGTTAACGGGTCACCCAGATCGCCAGACGTTGCGCCATAAGATTATTGTGTATGGGGTCGGGTGAAGTCTGAGGTGTACGAACGAAGGGTGAATACAAGAGAAGAGCCTAATTAGTAGCATCATGGACGATGCTGTCTCCTTTAGGTAACGTGGAGAGGCACTTCGATAAGCAACACAAAATGTTCTCCAAAGAGTGCACAAATGCATTTGACAATGGAATATTCGAACATTTATTGTGAACTGTACAACAATTGTTCTGTGACACCTGAAGGTGAGTGTGCTAAAAATACGTATTTCTCAAATAGTAATGTGTAAAACTGTTATTGTTTTATTTATTAACTCTTACACAAGTGTACATGTGTAAACTTCACAATGTACTGAATAATACAGAAAATAAATTACAATATATATTACATGAATTTTATCTCGGAAACCATTCGGAATATGGCATAAGTTCATATGAAGATTTTAAATCAAATGGTCCTTTCTGTCATACATCTAAATACTGATCATTCCTCCTGGGGCAGCCTGTATACCTTACCAGGCCTGTTAAGAACACTGAACACGAACATTAACCCTTCTAATACCGAGTATTTTTTGTTACACTGAGTACCATTGGGGTCTTTAGTGACCCCAGCGGAATTTATTTCTTATTAAGGATAGTTTTAATAATGGTAGAATAAAATCACATTCCTTATTTTTTCCACAATCTAAAGCATTATGTCAGTGACATTACATTAAATTAAAATGCATATTTTTTTAAATTATTTATTTCCGTAAAATTTACAAACGATTCTCATGAAACTACAAACATTTTTATTAAATTCCGAATTGACATTTATGACGCATTACACTTACAGAAATAAATTGCAGAGTGATTTTTACACACAGAACATCAACATTTTGAACATTTATCGGTGAATTTTCTATCCTCAGACCTTTTACAAAACGGACACCCTCCTCTTTTTTTGGTCTGTGCTGTTGATGGAAGTACTGGGGAAATATTTTTGTCTGGCTTCCTTCCGACGAGCTGCTTTCCGAATTCTATGAGAAATGCCCGTCTCTTGTAGTTGATCCTTTCTGCCCAGTCTGGGGCACGATATAGCCACATGATAAATGCGTTCAGTGCACTGATATCAATCATGATGTCAAATAATAACATTGGCCACCTTCTGCTTATCATCTTTGTAGTGTATGTTCTAACCAGCTTGTCCATGTTATCTACTCCTGATTTTGTTTCATTATAATCCAGAATCATTACTGGCTTGCATTCTTCACGATCTTCCACTTCCTTCCTTGAATGCATTGTACTGAGCAAAGTTACACCTTTTCCCTTTTTCGGACAATATGAAACAATTGAAGCATGCTCTTGGAATCCAAAAATAGATGAATATTTGACTCGACCTTTGGTCTGAGTGAAAGATTGTGGTAGTTCTCCTTTATTTTTTCTTATTGTTCCTAAGAGTGTGAGATTGATTTTCAGAAGTTCTCTCGCCAGACTAAGGCTAGTGAAAAAATTTTCGGTTGTTACATTTATCCTACTGTTTTCTAAGCCTTACAACATATCTAAAGCAACTCTCTTGCCTTGACCAACTTCACGAGATTCATTTTCTTGTCGACCAATGTAAACTTGGAGATTGAGAACGAAAGACGTTGCACTCTCACATACAACCCATAATTTCAACCCATATTTTCCTGGTTTTGAAGGAATATATTTCCGAAATGGACATCTACCACGAAATGCCACAAGTTGTTCATCAATTCTTACGTTGCTGTGAGGAACATATGCTTCTTGAAATGTGTGTACCCACATTTCAAATATTTCTCTAATGGGAGCCAGCTTGTCAGCAGCATGGTTGCGACATCTCACATCTGCGTCATCAAATCAGATGCACCTTGAAATTTTCATAAAGCGATTTCTAGCTATTGCTTCACTAAAAGTGGGTCTACCATCCTCTTTGTTCCACAGATGTGTAACTGTTTCATTATGGGCCTTGTAAGCACCCGCTAGGATCAAAACATTGATAAAGCGCTTCAGTACAATGGCATCTACTGGTTTCCATTGACTACCGTAAACAAGTCTACCCTCTTTGTTAGTCCACTTTAGAATTACATCAACAATGTTTCTCCAAAGAAACAATTGAAAAGCTGATTCTATGGAGTCTACAGTTTTCACTACGAATTTTGTTGGACCTGGCTTTACTCGCATTATGTTCCATCTCTCTTCGCTTCCACGAGCTCTTCTCAACTCGTGTTTGTGCCACAATTCTTCTTTGTTTTTAGATCTACACAAAACAAAAACAAAAAAAATACAGAGGGTATATCTTGGCGCTGGACCCTAACACACATTTACAAAAATACAATGTCTACTTACATATAACAGTCAGAAATATGTGTAGCCTCCTGTTCAGGCTGGACATCTGGGCTGTCTCTTCTAAGATGTCAATTTCTCCATTATTGCATGAGACATCAGAAACTATATTACTGATATCACTGTTTGATTCTCCAGATAGAGGGTTATCCTGCAGTAATATTTCAAGCACTTCGTCTTTGGAAAGGTGACGAGACATTTACCACTAGATGCAACACACAATAGTGGTCTGCACTTGCATGGAACAAATAACTGTCGGCTTACAAAGTATTGGCAACAATCACATGTTACAACAATATTTACAAGAATAAAACAAAGGAAATACAGCAACAGATAAAGATTCAATGCAGCATTATTGGGTAATAATACCTAAGAGAGAAATGGGGTCGCATTTAACCCCAATGGTATTCAGTGGTTCTCTCTTGATTTTCTGCAAAACTAAATATTTTCAAAAAGTTATATTTATATATTATGAATCCATTACTTAATTCAGGAAAAGTCTGAATTTTTCATAATTTTTAGGAATAGGAAATAAGGTATATTTTACATAAAATTACGGCCTTGGGTCATTATAGACCACACGGTATTAGGAGGGTTAAGGTACTCATGTGGACGTCCGAAGGAACAGGCACTGTAGCAAGTACAGTCGTTATGAAATACATGAAATGTATTCACAATTGCGAATACGAACAACCATCAACTGTATAAGCAATGGCGACATTGAAAATTTGCCCCGGCCCGGGACTGGAACCATGATTTCCCGCTTATTGTGAGCTGTCGCCTTGCTATTTGGCTGTCCGCACACGATTCACGGTCAAACCCAAATTTCTTTATGTGGTTAACCATGTGTCTACAACCTGCACTCGTACATCCATTATGGATATTCCTGTACAGGAGAGACATTTTCATTGAAAGTCGCTTGCCAGTGTCGGCGTATAAATACGATATTGCCTGTGTTGTTTCATTTAACTTTCTGTACGGGAATATACGTAATGGATGTACGAGAGCAGGTCGTAGACACGTGGTTGACGGCATATAGAAGTTTAAGTGTGGACGTGAAGTGTGAGCGGATAGCGTAATGGTAAGACCACTGTTCACAATAAGCGGGAAATCCGAGTTAGAGTCCAGGTCTGAGACAAAGTTCCATTGTTGAAATTCTGTTGTACAGCTGATGATGGTTCGTATTCGCAAGTGCAAATAAATTTCATGTATCGTGTGTATAGAGTTCCTTCTGGCCCACTCATCGGGTTACTCGTCAATTCATAAACGGCCGTGACGTGGTGGATACATTGGATCCCACCAGATCACCGAAATTAAGCACAATCCAGCGTCGTTGAAACTTAGATGGCTGAGCATCCGGGTCGCCACGCGTTATCTACCTGCTGGGGTGATCGCAGCCACTTGAAACTAGTTGATGAGCTTTTGGACTCTGCAGTAGTGGCTAAAGGTCACGAACGCTGACAACAGCCAGGTGAGAGCTTTGCTGGCCCCACATCTCTCTATTTCCGACGACGCCAGTCGCCTGAGGATGAAACTGTGGTCGGTCGGTATCGTAAGGCCTTGCAAGACCTGTTCGCACGGAATGTAGTCTTTAGTTTTGGTTTTATTGCCAATTCTAAGAGCCTTAAATACGGATTTCCTGTGTTATTAAGAGATGCAGCACCTCGACAGATATAAAATTGCTGTACACTTTCTTGACATTAGACAATTTGTCGATTCAAAGAACGGTATACGTAACGACCAAACCCTGTTTTAATGTCTAAGGTGCAATCAAAACATTTCCGTTTGAGAGCACTGCTGTAGCGTGCATGCAACATAGCACTGCTCGAGTCAAGTATATAAGCACCGACATGTAGGCAAGGGATTAGTGTGGCATTTGCGTGTTTCTAAGGTGCACGTGGAAAAATTAATTATGACGACGTTGTTACCAAATTTGTCCAAACAGGTCGAACATGCTGTTATTCTTTTCTTGGTACCGAAGGACAAACACCGGCACACTTCCATTGGGTCATGAAGAATCTGTACGGGGCGACCTGTCTGCCAAAAAACACTGTCCACGAATGGGGGCTCCTGCTGCACGATAACGCACGTTTCCCCATCGCAAATGTCTTAACACAGAAATTACGTCAACCCAAGTGGGAGACACTCCAGCACCCGAATTATGTTCTGGATCTTTCCCCATGCGATTATCATGCATTAGCTTCCTTAAAGATGTCGTGAAGGGTCGACGATTCCTGTCGGACAACGATGAGCTGCAGACAGTTAAGGAGCTATCCACACAGCAGGAACAGTGTTTTACCAAACGGGTATCTTAAACCTGGTGCGTCGGTGGGATAATTACCTCGTTACTCACGGTGATTGTTATTTTTCCGTGCTTTGTGTATTTTGGAAGATTCGATGTTTATATAAATAGCAGCACGCTCCGTTGAGTAATTCGATTGTCGTGTGTCTGTACGTCGGTGTTCGTAATTAACGTGCTTAAAGAACTGAGTGTTGTACTTAATTGACGACCCCGTTTTCGAATTTGGTCTCGATTGTGGTTACGACGTGGCAGTATATATGATGTCACTCATGAAAGGGTATGGGGGCACGGGTCGTAGAAGCTAGACATTGTCAGCCTAGTGACAATTTCTAAGCCTCTAACCATCACAAAGGCACATTAACGTGTGAAACCGTGAAACATTGAACAACAATGTGAACAAAGCAGCATGATCTGTATAGACCAGCGGTCGTCAAACATTTTTTGCTCAAGAGCCAGTGCTATGCCGTGGACGGCACCTCGGGCCGCATATATACCGATCTTATTATTAACTGGTAACTTAAATAAATTAGTACGCTACGTGACCCCAATTGAGAGCTATAGTGACGCATAACGGTACGATAAGTTGGCTATCGCCCGCCAAGTAATGGAGGCACCAGTCGGAACACTTCGTGTGGACTGTTCTCTGTTTCATACTGATACCACCCTCAGGTACCCCAAAGTTATGACTCTTTAATTGCCTGACGAAATGTTGTGTCTTTTGTGTGAACGGATGAGTAATTTTACTTATATTTAAACGCAAAATGTAGTGTGAGACACGATCGCAGATGTTTACAAACTGTTGTGGTATAATTTTCATTCTACTAAGCCTTAATTTAGTTTCATATCTCTTGCTCCGTATATGAACCACTTTTGAAGATGAGCGCCCGTATAACGCGTAATGACCAATCCACCTTACCACCGTTTGAAATTTATACCGCAGCAGTTGATCGGTAGGAGGGACGGACGCCTGTGAAATGTCAGTACTGAAAGACAATAAAACACTTCCTCTTTCACTTGTCCTAAACCCACAGTGCCTGCAGTACTTACCCTCTACCCAACAGATAAGCGACCATCTTTACCTAGCTCATGGCTGAATTCACCAACTTCAGTTAAATATTAAGCACATTTTAAAACATTATTGACTCTTTAAATATTTTTTTTTTACTAAACAGGAAAACTACAATAACTACACTCTGAATAATCTCTCAACGTTTGCTGACGTTCTTGGATTCGGCTGTTAGTTGCTAGATGCACATTACACTGAAATGCCAAAGAAACTGGTATAGGCAGGCGTATTAAAATACAGAGATATGTAAACAGGTAGAATACGCCGCTGTGGTCGGCAACGCATATTCTGTCTGGCGCAGTTGTTGGATCGGTTACTACTACAATGGCAGGCTATCAAGATTTAAGTACGTTTGAATGTGGGGTTATAGTCGGCGCACGAACGATGAGACACAGCATCTCCGAGGTAGCGATGAAGTGGGGCTTTTACCGTACGACCATTTCACGAGTTTACTGTGAATATCAAGAATCCGGTAAAACATCAAACCTCCAACATCTCTGCGGCCGGCAAAAGATCCTACACGAACGGGACCAAGGACGACTGAAGAGAATCGTTCAACGTGACAGAAGTGCAACCCTTTTGCAAATTGCTCCAGATTTCAATGCTGGACCATCAACAAGTGTCAGAGTGCGAACTATTCAACGAAACATCATCGATATGGGCTTTCAGAGCCGAGAGCCCATTCGTGTACCCTTGACGACTGCACGATACAAAGCTTTACCCGTCGCCTGGGCCCGTCAACACAGACATTGGACTGTTGATGAGTGGAAACATGTTGTCTCGTCGGACGAATCTCCTTTCAAATTGTATGGAGCTGATGGACGTGTACGGCTATGGAGACAACCTCATGAATTTATGGACCCTGCTTGTCAGCAGGGGACTATTCGAGTTGGTGGAGGCTCTGTAATAGTATGGGTCGTGCGCAGCTGGAGTGATATGGGACTCCTGATACATCGAGATATGACTTTCGCAGATAGTACGTACGTAAGCATCCTGTCTGATAACCCACATCCATTCGTATCCATTGTGCATTCCATCGGACTTGGGCAATTCCAGCAAGACAATGCGACGCCCCAAACGTCCAGAATTGCTACAGAGTGGCTCCAGTAACGCTCTTCTGAGTTTAAAACTTCCGCTGGCCACGAATAAATGTAGATGTAGAACTCCCGAGAAGTGAAGATTATTGAGCGTATCTGGTATGCCTTGCAACGTGCTGCGCAGAAGAGATCTCCACCCTCTCGTACTCTTATCCATTTATGGACAGCCCTGCAGAATCCATGGTGTCAGTTCCCTCCAGCACTGCTTCAGACATTGATTCCATCCATGGCACGTCGTGTTGCGGCACTTCAGCGTGCTCGCAAGGGCCCTACACGATGTTAGACAGGTGGAACAGTTTCTTTAGCTCTTCAGCAAATTATAAAATACGGCTGAGAACCGCCTGCCTCACAAGTTCTTGATTCAGACCGCATTCGGCCCGCGGACTGCAGTTTGACGACCACTGCTCTAGACTCCATTACATGTATTCGCAATTGCGTATAATGACAACCATCAGTTGTAGAACTGAATGACGACAGTGAAAATTTGTGCCGGACCGGCTCTCAAACCAGAATTTCCCTCTTATCGCGAGCGGTCATCTCACTGTTCGGCTATCCGTGCACGACTTACTGCCAGACCCAAACTTCCATATGTCGTGAACCATACCGGCATGCGACCCCAAGCACAACATCTGATGTGTAAGGGAATACACATAATGGATGTGCGAGTACAGATTGTCGGCCTACGGCCTACGGGTGACGACGTATGGAAGTTTGGGTCGTGCGCGGATAGCCAAATGGTAAGGCGACCGCTGGAGATAAGCGGGAAATCCGGGTTTGAGTCCCCGTCCTGCACAAATTTTCATTGTCGTCTTTCCATTCTACGACTGACGGTTGTCATTATTCGCAATTGCGAATACGTTTAATATATTTCGTAACGGTCGTAGTCGTTGCAGCATGCATGCATGCCAAAGGAACTTCTCGTCGTAATCAGAATAACACAGGCGCTGCAATATCTAGGGACCGATGACCTAAGCATTTTCGTCCCATAAGATCTTATCACAAATTTACCACTGCAAAACGGTACTGCTATAGACAGTTGACGCCATGTCTCATGAGAAGAGATCTCGATTGTGACAACGAATGAACAGACAATGTAGAAGGTGTTTGCTTATTCACTCAAGAGTCAAGGTTACATCTTATTTCTCAGAATAGTCTGCATTACTTCTGACGGTCACCTAAGCAACATACGTGATTCATTGTACGTCTGGAAGGATCATTGGTGGTGTAGAATCGCAGTTTTAAAGTACCATGTTCGACACGTTAATAATTTCTAAAGAGGATCTGGCAAGTGCTGATAGGGGATTTTAGGTTACCTAACTCATAATATCAGACTAATTTAAAAATAATGTGACGCCTTTACTACAGGTGTTATGTAGACGAACTTGTGGAACAGCACTTAATTTCTATTCCGGTCTTCAAATACCTGGTATTATCGAGCATTTATGACTAATTGTAAAAGTCTATTGAAATTTACTTCTTCATCATTCCAGTGGACTACAAAAGAGAATCTTTATTGAAGCAATCATCACCACGCACGAAAGCCAACGCCTCGTTGATATAACAATCCTTCTCTGTCCGTCACCATCTGTACCTTTTTTTTCTAGTTGATTCATTGATAACACCTATTAATGTGGATGTTCTTGGCCTTTTTGATTTTTTTCCAGGACTCTTTCGCCAAAGATGTTTCTGTATGTAGCTGTAACGTTGAATTAAGTGCTCAATTAATCTAGTTTTTCTTATGTGTATCATGTTAATCTATGTTCTTTTCTCTTTGGAAAAATCAATGACACAACGCTGTTTTGTAATACTTATTTATTACGACCTGTTTCGGCCATTGGTTATCCTCCAGCTAAGAAAGAATATGATCAAAACATTATGTTTAATTCTTTGTTACTGGCAGGATAGTCAGTGATTAAAACCAATCATAATAAATAAGTGTTACAAGGCAGCATTATGACATGAATTTTTCCAAGATTATATGCGCTGTTAACTGCAACTTGAAAAAAATTTCAACTGTTCTCTTTAATTTCTTTTGTAATTCTTTTATCAGATAATATTTTAATCCACATAAACATATCCACTTCGGAGTTGCTTCTGATACCTTTCTCGTTTCTCTAGGGTCTACCATTTACATTAATGGTTGAAATGGTGGAAAAAAATGGCCGGATTAATTTCTTACTGTCTTTCTTTTCTGAGATAATTATCTGTTATTTTTGGAAGCTTGTATAATTATTACTATTGTTTTTTTAATATCCATCATTATTCTGGTGTCATCAGTTATTGTGCTTCCAAAAATAGAAAAAGGCATTCTATTACGTTAGAATTTTCTTTCCTGTCTTAATGTATACCCATACTCGTCTGTTTGAGTTACCTGTCACCATTATTATAGTCTTTTTAGATCAAATTCCCCCCCCCCTCCATGAACCATGGACCTTGCGTCGGTGGGGAGGCTTGCGTGCCTCAGCGATACAGATAGCCGTACCGTAGGTACAACCACAACGGAGGGGTATCTGTTGAGAGGCCAGACAAACGTGTGGTTCCTGAAGAGGGGCAGCAGCCTTTTCAGTAGTTGCAAGGGCAACAGTCAGGATGATTGACTGATCTGGCCTTGTAACAATAACCAAAACGGCCTTGCAGTGCTGGTACTGCGAACGGCTGAAAGCAAGGGGAAACTACGGCCGTAATTTTTCCCGAGGGCATGCAGCTTTACTGTAGGATTAAATGATGATGGCGTCCTCTTGGGTAAAATATTCCGGAGGTAAAATAGTCCCCCATTCGGATCTCCGGGCGGGGACTACTCAAGAGGATGTCGTTATCAGGAGAAAGAAACTGGCGTTCTACGGATCGGAGAGTGGAATGTCAGATCCCTTAATCGGGCAGGTAGGTTAGAAAATTTAAAAAGGGAAGTGGATAGGTTAAAGTTAGATATAGTGTGAGTTAGTGAAGTTCGGTGGCAGGAGGAACAAGACTTCTGGTCAGGTGACTACAAGGTTATAAACACAAAATCAAATAGGGGTAATGCAGGAGTAGGTTTAATAATGAATAGGAAAATAGGAATGCGGGTAAGCTACTACAAACAGCATAGTGAACGAATTATTGTGGCCAAGATATATACGAAGCCCACATCTACTATAGTAGTACAAGTTTATATGCCAACTAGCTCTGCAGATGACGAAGAAATTGAAGAAATGTATGATGAAATAAAAGAAATTATTCAGATAGTGAAGGGAGACGAAAATTTAATAGTCATGGGTGACTGGAATTCTAGTGTAGGAAAAGGGAGAGAAGGAAACGTAGTAGGTGTATATGGATTGGGGATAAGAAATGAAAGAGGAAGCCGCCTCGTAGAATTCAGCACAGAGCACAACTTAATCATAGCTAACACTTGGTTTAAGAACTATGAAAGAAGGTTGTATACATGGAAGAACCCTAGAGATACTAAAAGGTATCAGATAGATTATATAATGGTCATACAGAGATTTAGGAACCAGGTTTTAAATTGTAAGACATTTCCAGGGGCAGATGTGGACTCTGACCACAATCTATTGGTTATGATCTGTAGATTAAAACTGAAGAAACTGCAAAAAGGTGGGAATTTAAGGAGATGGGACCTGGATAAACTGAAAGAACTAGAGGTTGTACAGAGTTTCAGGGAGAGCATAAGGGAACAATTGACAGGAATGGGGGAAAGAAATACAGTAGAAGAAGAATGGGTAGCTTTGAGGGATGAAGTAGTGAAGGCAGCAGAGGATCAAGTAGGTAAACAGACGATGGCTAGTAGAAATCCTTGGGTAACAGAAGAAATATTGAATTTAATTGATGAAAGGAGAAAATATAAAAATGCAGTAAATGAAGCAGACAAAAAGGAATACAAACGTCTCAAAAATGAGATCGACAGGAAGTGAAAAATGGCTAAGCAGGGCTGGCTAGAGCACAAATGTTAGGATGTAGAGGCTTATCTCACTAGGGGTAAGATAGATACTGCCTACAGGAAAATTAAAGAGACCTTTGGAGATAAGAGAACCACTTGTATGAATATCAAGAGCTCAGGCGGAAACGCAGTTCTAAGCAAATAAGGGAAAACAGAAAGGTGGAAGGAGTATATAGAGGGCCTATACAAGGGCGATGTACTTGAGGACAATAGTTTGGAAATGGAAGAGGATGTAGATGAAGATGAAATGGGAGATACGATACTGCGTGAAGAGTTTAACAGAGCATTGAAAGACCTGAGTCGAAAAAAGACCCCCGGAGTAGACAACATTCCATTGGAACTACTGACGGACTTGGGAGAGCCAGTCCTGACAAAACTCTACCATCTGGTGAGAAATATGTCTGAAACAGGCGAAATACCCTCAGACTTCAAGAAGAATATAATAATTCCAATCCCAAAGAAAGCAGGTGTTGACAGATGTGAAAATTACCGAACAATGAGTTTAATAAGCCACAGCTGCAAAATACTAATACGAATTCTTTACAGACGAATGGAAAAACTAGTAGAAGCCGACCTCGGGGAAGATCAGTTTGGATTCCGTAGAAATACTGACCTTACGACTTACCTTAGAAGAAAGATTAAGGAAAGGCAAACCTACGTTTCTAGCATTTGTAGACTTAGAGAAAGCTTTTGACAATGTTGACTGGAATACTCTCTTTCAAATTCTAAAGGTTGCAGGGGTAAAATACAGGGAGCGAAAGGCTCTTTACAATTTGTACAGAAAGCAGATGGCAGTTATAAGATTCGAGGGACATGAAAGGGAAGCAGTGGTTGGGAAGGGAGTAAGACAGGGTTGTAGCCTCTCCCCGATGTTATTCAATCTGTATATTGAGCAAGCTGTAAAGGAAACAAAAGAAAAATTCGGAGTAGGTATTAAAATCCATGGAGAAGAAATAAAAACTTTGAGGTTCGCCGATGACATTGTAATTCTGTCAGAGAGAGCAAATGACTTGGAAGAGCAGTTGAACGGAATGGACAGTGTCTTGAAAGGAGGGTAGAAGATGAACATCAATAAAAGCAAAACAAGGGTAATGGAATGTAGTCTAATTAAGTCGGGTGATGCTGAGGGAATTAGATTAGGAAATGAGACACTTAAAGTAGTAAACGAGTTTTTCTATTTAGGGAGCAAAATAACTGATGATGGTCGAAGTAGAGAGGATATAAAATGTAGACTGGCAATGGCAAGGAAAGCGTTTCTGAAGAAGAGAAATTTGTTAACATCGAGTATAGATTTAAGTGTCAGGAAGTCGTTTCTGAAAGTATTTGTATGGAGTGTAGCCATGTATGGAAGTGAAACATGGACGATAAATAGTTTGGACAAGAAGAGAATAGAAGCTTTCGAAATGTGGTGCTACAGAAGAATGCTGAAGATTAGATGGGTAGATCACATAACTAATGAGGAAGTATTGAATAGGATTGAGGAGAATAGAAGTTTGTGGCACAACTTGACTGGAAGAAGGGATCGGTTGGTAGGACATGCTCTGAGGCATCAAGGATCACCAATTAAGTATTGGAGTGCAGCGTGGAGGGTAAAAATCGTAGAGGGAGACCAAGAGATGAATACACTAAGCAGATTCAGAAGGATGTAGGTTGCAGTAGGTACTGGGAGATGAAGCAGCTTGCTCAGGATAGAGTAGCATGGAGAGCTGCATCAAACCAGTCTCAGGACCGAAGACGACAACAACAACATAGATCAAATTTTTACCGTATGGATCACATCCTTCCAGAATCTTCCAAGTCTACTATTTCATCAGGAAATAGAATACAAAGTATTTGTTTACCATTAAGTTTGATCAGTCTGGTGTTGCTTTTCACTGTTTGTACTGACGTTTCTGTAAATAAATTAAATACATAAGGAGAGAGCGAACAGCCTTGTCAGACACGTCTTCTAATCCTAGCCTCTTCCTTAGTGGCAACTGATATCTGTTTCTTTATACTGTTTATTATTATTATTATTATTATTATTATTATTATTAAAACCATTCCTTTTGTCTCTGCAGGTTATTTAACTTTTATTCATTTTATCAAACTTTATCTTCGATTCTACTCTATGAAAAGCCTTCTGTTCAACGAATGCAGGATAAGATTTTCTGTATCTCCATAGTAGTTTGCCTGGTTTCTTTTACTTTTCTACCTTTAAATCGGTCTTCTCCTAAATTTTGGTTAATTTTGCCTTTGTCATTCCTTTAAAATTAGCAGAATTTTTGAAGCATGTCTTAATGATGTCAAAGCTCTCTAATTTGAACAGTCACTGGCATTTCCTTTGTTAGGTATGGTAAGCGTTTTCTTATTTGTTAATTTCACTGGTAATGTTTCATCCTCTTAGGAGAGACATAAAAAACTGTAAAGTTCTTGATTAGAATTATTCCCAGCATTGTTGTTTTAACTCCGTATGGATGTTATTTCTTCCAGTAGCTTTGTTGCTGTACAAATTGTTTACAGCATTGGTGAATTCTGATCTCATGATAAGTGGTCCTGCGAATTCATTTACATTCCTTTGACGGTGCTAATCATTCATAAATGAGGGCAAATATTAATGAACAAATAATAGCCAAACGATAGGTCAACGATGCTTCGCTGATGACTTTCGGCTTCTGAACGTTATCTATTTAGCTTTGTCAGATCCAGAGAACCCAAAGGGACAGCTACCGCCACAATGCTGTGACACTATTACTGTTGTCCACTGCGGGCTGCTCCACGTCTACAGCAGACACAATGCAGCCGCCTTCAGGGGCAGGACTTCGCAGTTTATAGGACAGACGCTGGCCCAGCCGTCGAGCATAGAAGCCTGCTCTCCGCCAAGTCACAGTTCTGCAGAATATCGACGCTGCAGGCAGTACGGCACTTTGCTCTCGTCTTTTCTGACTCAGCGAAGATTTTAACGGAATGATTTTAGTACCTTAATACAGTGACTAGAAACAGAGCGGGCTGAGAAAACGTAGGAAAAACGGATAATCTGCTGCACTTGTTTGGGAACGGCTATTAAACACAAAAATATGATTAAGTGAGCCACCAGTATGTAACTGTTGTTTTTGTTGTTGTGGTGGTAGTTTTGTGGTCATGACTCCGGAGACTGGTTTGATGCAACTTCCCCACTGATCTAATCCGTGGTACACTCTTTATCTCGGTGTACCTGCTCCAGTCTACCTCCATTTGAACTAGGTTACAATGTACATCCCTCGGCGCCACCTTCAATTTTTGCCTGCCACACTTCCCCAATACTAAAGTGAGAGACCACTGGTAGTCATTAATAATACAGTATATTCTCATTCACAATTTACAAGTCTGCCAAAGCTGGGGTAACTTTTTGATTCCGCGACTTTAGAAATCACGTAGTTTTGAAGCGAAGAACACGTCGAACAACTTTCGGACCTCATTTTCATCCGGAAAGAAAATTCCGTGAAGGTTGATTGATACAGAGCGGAAAAGCTGAAAGGCTGAGAACGCAATGTCAGATGAAGAAGATGGGAGTGGAACGACTTCCCAACCAAACTTCTGTATAATGTTTTTTGTCAGTCTAGGAGAGTGCTTGCAGGCGTTATTGTGGAGTAGCATCACTTCATGCAGTTTTCCTGGCCGCACGGGATTAGCCGAGCGGTCTAGGGCGCTGCAGTCATGGACTGTGTGGCTGGTCCCGGCGGAGGTTCGAGTCCTCCTTCGGGCATGGGTGTGTGTGTTTGTCCTTAGGATAATTTGGGTTAAAGTAGTGTGTAAGCTTAGGGACTGATGACCTTAGCAGTTAAGTCCCATAGGATTTAACACCCATTTGAACATTTTTTTTTAGTTTTCCTGGTCATTGTTCTTGGATTCTATCCGTCTCAGTTGGTGACAATAAATGTCAGCAATGATGGTTACACTTCGGGGAAGCAACTCATGATACATCACACCGTCGCTGTTCCACGGGATGCATACCTTTGTCTTCTGTGGATGCATACAGGTCTTTGTACGGGGGACTTCGGCTTTGTTTGGGCTCATATATTCCCATCTTTTCCTTACGTTAGCATAAATACACCATTTGTCGTCACCAGTAACAATGAAGGATAGGAAGAGTCCATAATATTCATGAACGTTCACCACTGCACGCATCTGCATCATCCCAGGAAGGTCTTCCTAAACGTGGAGAATCACTAACGTCCAAACGATACTCCTTAAAACGAGAAAACCTCTTTCTCTCCGAGCTCTGTCCATTGGCATTATTCTCATATGCGGTGCAGGCGTTCCTTGCTCCATCCGCTGCTGTCAACCTTCTACTGAACTCAAACAGAAGAATATGACGGAAATGTTCGGATTTCTCCACTTGGCACTCCATTTTCTATCATTAACAGCTCCACTCACTATCTCTAAATGACAAAATGACAATAACACTCAAATAGCAACAGTGAGCTGAAAAAAAAAGAATGACACTGAATAAATAAACCCATAGCGACCGGAATACCACCATGCCAAACAAAAAAATATACGAACTTATGCTCCAACTTAGTATCTTATCAATCGATTCCTTCTTTTAGTCGCTAAGCCATAAATTTCTTTTCTCCCCAGTTCGATTCAATACCTTCTCATTAGTTACCCGATCTGACCCTGTAAGGTAACAGCCAGATGTTGCTAAACAGTGGAACCTTAAAAACGAACGTTGGTATGTCCGCACATCTTTTTGACAGTACCGGCGGTGCGGCCGCTCTGGGCTGGATTGAGGTGTTATAGCGGGTGCGAGGGAGCGGACGATGTGGCTGGACAGACAGAGGAGCGCATTCCGCGCGAGATGGTACCGAGACGGTATCATTCACGGAACACACCCAAAATCATTAAAATATGACCTAAAACGCCGGCCGTTGTGGCCGAGCGGTTCTACACGCTTCAGTCCGGAAACACGCTGCTGCTACGGTGGCAGGTTCGAATCCTGCCGCGGGCATGGATGTGTGTGATGTCCTTAGGTTAGTTACGTTTAAGTAGTTCTAAATGTAGGGGACTGATGACCTCCGATGTTAAGTCCCATAGTGCTTCGGGCCATTTGATTTTTGACCTAAAACAGATAGGAAATAAGCAAATATACCAGCATAAAGAGAAAATTACGACAACTACGTGCATCAACTTACCCTCGATCGTAATATTTGCTTTTAAGCTATTCAACGTTGAAGCTCTTTAAATGTTAATGAACTACAAAAATTAATAATTCTTTATCACCTTGGCGATTCCTACAAATAATGAGCTGTAATGTAGATTCTGTGATGTAAAAAGTTTGACGTTAAATAATCTGTGATGAAAAGATTAACACAGGGGGGAACTCGTGGCGGGCCACGTCAAACCAGTCCCTTTAGCCCGCTTCGTATTCTGCATTTTTATATTTCTCCTTCCGTCAGTTAAATTCAGCATCTCTTGTGTAACCCAACAGTTTTTACTATAACTAACAAATGGCTCTGAGCACTATGCGACTTAACTTCTGAGGTCATCAGTCGCCTAGAACTTAGAACTAATTAAACCTAACTAACCTAAGGACATCACACACATCCATGCCCGAGGCAAGATTCGAACCTGCGACTGTAGCGGTCACTCGGCTCCAGACTGTAGCGCCCATAACCGCACTGCCACTCCGGCCGGCCTATAACTAACAATTTAACCTATTTGGTACTCTGGTGCCATCATTGCTACATTTCTCAAAAGTATCCATTGGTCTTCTGTTGAATTCTTTCCTATGTTACTTTCAAACATTGTTTAATGCTCCCTCTGAAACGCCCGACAACCTCTAGTATCTTCATTTTATCCAGGTGCAACTCTTTAATTTCCTATCTTTTTTCCAGTTTGTTCACTCCTAATGTGTATCTCACAGCCAGTAACTTATCGTTAGAGTCCATATCTGCGCCAGGAAATATTTTTCAGTTTAAAATCTGTTTTGCAATTATGTAATCAATCTGAAACCTTGCATTTTCTCTACGTCTCTTCCACGTCTACAACTTTCTTATGTTATTCTGAACCAAGGATTAGTGAAGATTAACTTATTTGCAAAATTCTACCAGGCAGTTTTCTCTTTCAATCCCTTGCATAAGAGCATGTTCTCCTTCTGTTTTCGTCATCGTTCTTTACCTACTATCGAGTTCCAGTACCCATGACAATTAAATTTTCTTATCACCTAAGTATCTCAATAATTTCTTTTATTTCAACACAAATTCTTACAATCTCTTCATCACCTTCGGAACTAGATGGCATGTGACGTTATCTTATTGATTTGGTTGTCAGTTGCGTGTTTACCTTCGCTACAGTAAAAAGTTTACGATGTTTTTCACAATTACTTACCCAAATTCCTACTTTCTTAACCATTGTCATACCTGTTTCTTCATTACCCCTACCTTTTTGTTTCTTATTACCCTACATTTATCTGATCCCAAGTCCAATTCTTCCATCTACGGCATTTTACCAACAGCCGCTGCATCTAATTTCGATCTATACATTTCCCTTTTTAAATTCTCTAATTGACCTACGAAATTCAGGGATTTATCATTCCACGTTCCAACCTGAAGAATGCCAGTTTCATTTTTCCTACTGACAACATATTCCTGAACTGTCCCTAGAAGGAGGTCCGAAAGGGGAACTATTTTACCATTAGAATATTTTATCCAAGGGAGTACCATCGTCATTAAGCCATAGAATAGGTCTGTGTGCTCTCAGGAAAAATAATGGCTTGAAAGATGCCAGCTCAGTAGCACTTTCATTATTGTCCACAATATTTTTGCTTTATAAAATCACAAGTTTCTCTCTGTAGTCTTTCTCCAGTTCATACTATGGTCATCTTCGGTGAGTCGAACCAAGCTCTTTGAGGCAGCTCATTGTTTCTCAGTTGGAGTATGCTTGTATGTCTAGGGGCTACTTCAGCCAATAGTGAACAGAAAATGTTCGCAGATTATCGAACCACGAGACGATGTAGTTTGAATGGGCTCACGTCATTCTATTCGGTTGTATTCTGTTCTGTCCTGGGCTGCTGAACGCTTTGCTTTCTGCTTTGATCGGTGTGCTCTGTTGTCGATTCGAGGTGGTCCGCAGTGTTCAAATGTTGGAGATTTTAGATGAGATCTTTCCAGTTACCTGCCGCGATGACTAATAAGCGATGTGTACGTTATTTAAGTCATGCATCCTAAATACTCGCACATTTATTTCGCAGGCATTCCACGTACAGAGATTATAGTGATTTATATCGCTAAATGGTATCCTTTACGTGAGGTACAGTCGTGCTCAAAAGTAACCGAACGACCTGGATTGCATTTGGCCTGATTCGCATGCAACCCGCATAACGCAGCTGTCTAGCAGGTCCTCTAATCGATCCTCGGTACAATCGTTTGACTATTGAAAATGGTTCCAACAAGTCACGGCTAGAAAACACTGCTCTGTATCGCTATAACCAATTAAAAATAAGTAATACCATGCTACTACAAATATCAGGGAACACTTCCCATAGATAAGACTGTCCTTGAAGCTTGTAAGCTCATATTTATTACAATAAATGACATACCTGAAATGTTACCACCCTCATTATTACGTCAGATAGGTAATGCACGTAGTACGTTCGTCGAATTCATAATTTCCTCTTCAATGTAAAATACCGTACTTATTATTTAACACAAAATTACATAAAAATTTAAGTTATTCACGAGCAGCTAGTTGAGAATATGTATGAACTTCAAATGACACGACGCACCGTCTCGTTCTGCATATGGATTCAAACCCAGGTCATGCAGACTAAGCAAAGATTTCGCGACTAACGGAAACTAACAGTCATTCCTGACTAGGCATACAGAGAATGGTATACCTCGATTTTAGACAGTATCAGTTAGCAAATATCAACTTTAAATTACGTAACGTAAACATTTTTAACGGACGCTAATTCCTACCCAGGATCTATAGTCCCTGTCAACGAACTACGAGAAATGTTAAATATTGCTTCTTCACAAGTAATTTACTTGAAATGCGTGAGGTAAAGCTTTGTGTTGGACAGGGATTCAAACCCAGAACCTAATCGGATTGTTGTCGAAGCACAATCAACTGTGACGTATCGGATTTTCTCTGCAGTAGCAAGATGTTTTAATTGAAATGACGAGACGAAACATTAATTTTTTCCTTCCCGGGACTCCAACCTGGCACCTATCGCTGTTATATTCTAGATAAAACGAACGTTAAATATACGTTTGTTACACCAGCAGCAACATGTGAGCATGTTTGAACTAGCAATAATATGACAAAGATTTCAGTGTTGACTGGTAATTGAACCCCACACATATCGTTATTGACTACACACAAAGAGCTGTCAGCTACCGAATTTTTCTCCACCAGCAGCTCGGAATAACCTCCTTGAACTTACAATGATCTGTGTCGCTCTGGGAGCCAAAAATGTCTGATATCGTTATTGTTGACAACGAATGGAAATACATTAAAAATCAAAATTATTATCCACCAGCAGATGGTTTTCTCATGCTAGAGCTTGATAATACATAATGAAAACTTTAGTGCCGGGCCAGGATTCGAACCCATTCACGCGCAATATGTGGGGATGTTGAGGAATCTGCAGTTTTGAACAAACAACAAATTGTAGTCGAGCAGTATTGTCACGAAGGGATGAAATTCTGCGATAAGGGCGGTCTGAGTTGCATTCCCGGTTCGGAACCAATTTTATCGACATACAGAAGCTCAAATAAAAGATGCAATAAGTGTCCTGTGACCCTACACAGCGTTTGTTTCGTCACTAGAAATAAATAACTACACTCCTGGAAATTGAAATAAGAACACCGTGAATTCATTGTCCCAGGAAGGGGAAACTTTATTGACACATACATCACATGATCACACTGACAGAACCACAGGCACATAGACACAGGCAACAGAGCATGCACAATGTCGGCACTAGTACAGTGTATATCCACCTTTCGCAGCAATGCAGGCTGCTATTCTCCCATGGAGACGATCGTAGAGATGCTGGATGTAGTCCTGTGGAACGGCTTGCCATGCCATTTCCACCTGGCGCCTCAGTTGGACCAGCGTTCGTGCTGGACGTGCAGACCGCAGACGTGCAGACGTGCAGACCGCGTGAGACAACGCTTCATCCAGTCCCAAACATGCTCAATGGGGGACAGATCCGGAGATCTTGCTGGCCAGGGTAGTTGACTTACACCTTCTAGAGCACGTTGGGTGGCACGGGATACATGCGGACGTGCATTGTCCTGTTGGAACAGCAAGTTCCCTTGCCGGTCTAGGAATGGTAGAACGATGGGTTCGATGACGGTTTGGATGTACCGTGCACTATTCAGTGTCCCCTCGACGATCACCAGTGGTGTACGGCCAGTGTAGGAGATCGCTCCCCACACCATGATGCCGGGTGTTGGCCCTGTGTGCCTCGGTCGTATGCAATCCTGATTGTGGCGCTCACCTGCACGGCGCCAAACACGCATACGACCATCATTGGCACCAAGGCAGAAGCGACTCTCACCGCTGAAGACGACACGTCTCCATTCGTCCCTCCATTCACGCCTGTCGCGACACCACTGGAGGCAGGCTGCACGATGTTGGGGCGTGAGCGGAAGAGGGCCTAACGGTGTGCGGGACCGTAGCCCAGCTTCATGGAGACAGTTGCGAATGGTCCTCGCCGATACCCCAGGAGCAACAGTGTCCCTAATTTGCTGGGAAGTGGTGGTGCGGTCCCCTACGGCACTGCGTAGGATCCTACGGTCTTGGCGTGCATCCGTGCGTCGCTGTGGTCCGGTCCCAGGTCGACGGGCACGTGCACCTTCCGCCGACCACTGGCGACAACATCGATGTACTGTGGAGACCTCACGCCCCACGTGTTGAGCAATTCGGCGGTACGTCCACCCGGCCTCCCGCATGCCCACTATACGTCCTCGCTCAAAGTCCGTCAACTGCACATACGGTTCACGTCCACGCTGTCGCGGCATGCTACCAGTGTTAAAGACTGCGATGGAGCTCCGTATGCCACGGCAAACTGGCTGACACTGACGGCGGCGGTGCACAAATGCTGCGCAGCTAGCGCCATTCGACGGCCAACACCGCGGTTCCTGGTGTGTCCGCTGTGCCGTGCGTGTGATCATTGCTTGTACAGCCCTCTCGCAGTGTCCGGAGCAAGTATGGTGGGTCTGACACACCGATGTCAATGTGTTCTTTTTTCCATTTCCAGGAGTGTAGTATAAGAAAGGCTGCTAGTGATAGAGGTTCTAACTGTCGCTACTCCTGACTTTATTGTGGTTCAACATGATGTTTACTTGGTAGAGAAGGAATATCAGCCGGGCACTGGTGGCCGATCGGTTCTAGGCGTTTCAGTCAGTGACCACTACGGTCGCAGGTTCGAATCCTGCCTCGGGCATGGATGTGTGTGATGTCCTTAGGTTAGTTAGGTTTAAGTTGTTCTAAGTTCTAGGGGACTGATGACCTGAGATGTTAAGCCCCATTGTGCTCAGAGCCATTTTGAAGGAATATCATGTTTCATGTGAATTTCAGACCACAGTGCCTTTATTCTTCTTCACTTGGTGTAGCCAGAAGAGAACAGAATCTGTCTCTCTATATCAAGAGTCATTGGCAGAAGTTGGAATCGAACCCACACCACAAGTATATGAAACTATCATGAATCCAACAGACGACCAAAACCTATACTCTGTGACTCATTTTTCTATCATAACACTGTTGCGCCACACTGGATGAGAATTCTAACACACAGGCTCCCTGTAGTGGTTTTCAGCATGTTCAGTACATTCCTTTACTTGGTTGACTGAATCGCCATGAACTAGCTGCCTCGGTTACCCAGTGCATACATTCGACTCTATTTTGTAATCACCGAAATAAAATCATGTAACTGCCACCTACACAGAACTGCCAACTGGTGAAATTTAAATAGGAAGTTTTCCTTTCCACTTGAGCTACTCTATTGCACTATCTGTTTGTTGAAAACGTCGTGCAGTGCAAAAGAAAAGCTGTAACTGTGTGTCTCTCAGCAGTCTAGATCCGGCCATATGCATTATCTTACACCACTGTGGAATACGGAAGCTCTGGAGGAATTGTTGTTGACTTCTCGAGCCGCTGTAGCTGTATGTCAGCTAGTAGCGTAACGGTAAGTGTCGTGCACTGTAAATGAGACATTGTGAGTTCGAGTGCACATTCACTGCCACATTTTTTAAAATGCAATTCTGCTGTCTGCTGCAGTTATCAATCTAATGGAACTTTGAACATAATTCCCTTCACTTCTCAACCCAAAATAGTTGCATGTGGATAAAGGACCAACTCCTACGACATTTTGTTCTTTTCAGGTTTAATAGACAGCCAGGCAGCAGGTGCATCTTGAAACTTATGTATGGGGAGAGCGCATCGTGCCAAAATACATCATAAAAGTATTTTCTACATTAGTTGTCGTGTGGTAGTGGAATTTTATTCTTCTTCAAACCTTGTTTGACAGCTTTAACTCAGAAAAAGTTTCCTACATGCATGTAATCAATAAACTGCATGTGCATTGTCAGACTGTTATAGACAACATCACAGAATTTGCATATATCGTTGATGATTAATTTCTCTCCCATGTTTACTATTGTTTTAACAACACTAAAAGAATCCTTACGAAAATTGTTCAAAAATGGTTCAAATGGCTCTGAGCACTATGGGACTCAACTGCTGAGGTCATTAGTCCCCTAGAACTTAGAACTAGTTAAACCTAACTAACCTAAGGACATCACAAATATCCATGCCCGAGGCAGGATTCGAACCTGCGACCGTAGCGGTCTTGCGGTTCCAGACTGCAGCGCCTTTAACCGCACGGCCACTTCGGCCGGCTACGAAAAGTGTGCTCTGTATTATAAGAAATGAAATAAAATTACCCATAATAACCCTACGATGAAAGTCTGTTTTGATAAAACTGAGTATCTGTACACAAGCATGCCTCTATCGGCACAAATTAGTAAAATATTGCTCACTTAGATTTCGAGTGGTTCTGTGGTTAATTGGTATGCTGTGTCATACTCAAAAGGTAGACAAATGTGGCAGTTCATAAACAAAGTTATGAATTCCTAGAAACCCAAAAACTGCTTGTCAGCAGCGCAAAGAGGTGTTACAAGTTGTGCAGCATTGTAAGTTTTTCACCGTTGCACTATGAGCCGAAAGTATTTTCTTGCGATTTGCTTACCAATGTTTGATCTGACTGCTTGTAGCTCTTTCACAGAAGGGATAACAACGTTACAGTCAGTGAGACTGAAACCGCGAACCGTAACAGACGCTTTTTCACATGTCAGCACATTACCACAGAGCTTGCAAACAGGTGTAAGTCTTGGCTTGCTCTTACGAAGCCAATAGTGGCTAGAACTCGTAAATCGCTATTTAAAGGACGAGATTAGTTGCGATTTCCACGGGCAACGATTTTCCTGGGCTGGAAAGCGTAAATGTACAACCTTTTGTTACAACTCAAGCGACAATAACTCAGATTATTCTGTGGAAATCACAGAAAAAAATCAAGTGAACTTTGAGTCTTCATTCCGTGCACACCAGAAAGTAACTCGTCGATCACAGAGCTGCCAAACATACCTTTTCTTGTTGCCAAATCTCAGTTACAGTACCAGCAGGAAGATGAGAAACCGATGTGTTCCTACAGTGGGCTGGGAAGTGACAATAGCTGGCGTCTCTAAGACGCGGGTGCCACGGCTTGGAATACGTAATACATCTGATTCGCATCTCTGTAACTAGGTTTCTGGACTGGAGCATAGTTACTAATAATACTCAGAACTCACTGCAAACTAAGCATCATAAATCAGTAACTCTCATAGTTGTTTTTATATTTATTTTGTAAGTGTACTCAAAACTAAGAAACTCATTCACGGTCGAGAGAGAGTGAGTGAGAGATAAATATAAAAAAGAATGAGAGAGAGAGAGAGAGAGAGAGAGAGAGAGAGAGAGAGAGTAAAAAATTGTTGTAAGCAAATTGAATGATGGTGTGTAAAGAAATCTTTCATTAAAGTGACATGTTCCACATCATTACAAAATGTTGTATGCATGATCTATGGAACAAGTATTAATCTAATGTAACCTAATCTAATCGTATTGCTGACTAGTCATGAAGATTCATGAACTATCGAAATTTTCGCCAATATCAGTAACCAAATCTAAACTTGAAAATAAAAGACGACAGTTTTTGTAATAAACCGGGACTCCTATTAAGATCCTTTCGTCCCTGTTAACTGACCACGACAGATGTCTGATATACCTCCATTCAGAAGTAATAAAGTGTGCATGCGTTTAAAGATGAAGTGCATGATGTGAAGTTCTTTGACAGAGATACGAACCCAACACGTAATTGGATTGTTAAGAAAGAAAAATCAAATGTTAGGTATCGGTCTTACGTACCAGCTGCTAGGTGTTTGAATCTAAAATAAGGATACAAATTTTTGTGCCTGAGCGACAATGGAACCGCACGCCTACCGTCTTTCTTTATCATCCACGAATATAAGTATCAGTTGCTTACTCACCAACAGTAAGATGTGTGCGTGCTTGACTAGAAATAACGACACTATTGCGATTGTTGGCAACACATCAACAGATATTGAAAATGCACGTTAATTTACCCTAGCAGGCTGATGTGCACGTGATAGGGCTTGAAATGAAATTATTAATATTTTTGTACTGGATCAGGATTCGGACCCACATACTTACCTTTGGAGGAGACCTAGATAAGATTGGAGTCTTGGGAAAAGGAACTAAATGACTGAACTATACTGTTCCGAGAGATTCAGATCCTCGAAAGAGGAGATGCGAATTCGAACCACAGCCCAGCCCCAATTTTTTCAACGTCTCTATTTCTGTTTAACCTGAATATTGTTAAACAGATATAAATTGTCATCTAATACAGCTCATAAAAATAGTTCTATCATGGTTCGAGCTCTTGTTTATTAAGACATATGTGGTAAAATCAAACAGCTGCCAATTTCAGACTAGTGGTTTTGGCAGATTTACCCATAAACTGAACCCACCTGAATCGTCTGCCACAGCATTGAGTTAATGATATCGCTCTAAACGTTCCAGTGAAATCGTGAATATAATCTGTGTGTCACAGTATTGAAAGCTTGAAATCGGGAATGAATTTGACTTCGGTGCTCGTGCGAGCGCTCTGCGTCCTGTGTGGCACTTCGTTTCCTGTTGCCTTTGAGTGGGTTCTTACTTCTCTCAAGGCGACTTGTCACAGTTCAGTGAGTTGGATAAAGGTCGCTTTATGAAGACGAGAACTGCATCAGTGCCATTTACCGTGTTCTGGGATACAGCAAACCCACTATTCATCTCTGGGTGAAGAGAATGGCAGATGAAGGCCACGTGGACCGCCGTCGTCGCTGTGGACGTCCACGGACTACCACAGAGGATGAAGACAGTAGTATACTCCGCTGCAGTATTGAGGACCCTTTCAGGAGCAGCAGAGAAATTAAAAACATCCTGCAGCTAACAGTGAACAAGTCGACCATACGTCGTCGGGAACAAGGAAGGAAGGTATAGATGGAAATCGGCTGTTAAGGAAATGCTATAAGGGAAACATAGCGCTGCCAGGTTAAATTTCGCACTGGCCTGCAGAAGGAAGCCGCTTTCGTACTGGGACCGAGTTATATTTACCGACGACTAATTATTTTCAACTGCTCCAAATACCTCTGTCCAAGTGTTTCGACCAGTTGGAACGAGATACAACCGTAAATTTTCCCAGCACAGGCAAAGGTGTGGCCGGACGTCTGTCACAGTTTGGGGTTGGATATCAGTAAATGGTTGCGGCGTGCTGTGGGAACTTGAGCGTCCGCTTTGTAGTGCTTATTACTGCGAAATACTGGAAGAAATAATGCTTCCTTCTGTTCGTCAGCGACTTCCTGGAGGTAGAATCATCTACCAACATGACTGTTCCACAATCCATACAGCCAATCGTGTAAGACACTGGTTTCAGATGAAAGGAGACATTGAGCTGTTGTACTGGCCTCCAAAAGCTGCTGACCTCAATCCCATAGAGCATGTGTGGGCACAGATGGAAAAAATTATTAGGAGCCAAAGACCTACACCAACATCCAAGGCAGCGTTGTCGGAAGCAGTTCACGCTGCGTGGGAAGAGATGTCACAGTGACAGATTCATCAGAAAGCTTGTTGCCTCTGTTCCCCGGCGATTGAATGTAGTTGTAGAAGAGGACGGGAACTGGACACGGTACTGAGTCTACTGTGTTAATAGGAAGAAGACTTTGTTTACAGCACGTATTGGTCAACTTCAGCTTAACTTCTCTTCAGCGATTAAGATGCTGTGAACAAAAGGAAAACTTCTCCTATTTTAATTTTGTAAGTAAAATTTTAATGTAAAATACATCGCAAATCTTTGCATAACACGACGAAGATGTTTATTTTAATGAAGAGTACGTTTTTTCTCATAAGACGCGTAATGGCAATGATGATTGAGGCATCAAAGAGAAACCATTTACGTTGTTTAATTTTTCTCCTCTTCTGTTTATGCAAACTTGAAGGCACTACATTCAATTCTGTTCTCTTTACTTTGGTACAGGGACACGCAAGTGCCAACGCAGGTACAAACGAGAGATCCCTAATTTTAATGCCAAGCAGAGGCCACAGTGATGGCTACATGGTGCCAAAGTGGAAAAGAGCAAGACTACGAATACAAAGATCTCGGGTTTGGTCCCTCGCCAGTCCCATGATTTTTATCTGCCATTTTACACTTATTTCCCCTCGGGCAGTGTTTGCGGATGTGAAAAACGCAGAGTGGCACTGTGGTCCGAAAGCCACCTTAAACTGTATGTTCCCCTATTGACTGGCTAGGTAAGTCAACTCAAAGGCCGGAGGAAAGCAACGGCGTACCACCTGCAACAGGACCGTGCAGTGTGGTGTTCAAACCAATCTTCCAACTGATGACTGCTTTGCTTTACTATGGGTTCCAAAGTCAATGATCTTCGGTTTATTATAATTTTTGTGTTTTCATGCTGTAGCTTTGATACCAGTAAACGTAAGTAACTGGCCGAGCATTGTAACCGTTCGAGTTGTCAAGGTGGTAGACGACGATGCTGTCGACCACAGTTAAATCTTGGTCATAGCTATGTTTCAGTCGAATAGCTCTATGTGCCTTTCTGTGTATTTCAAGATATACTTTTATACACTTGTTACGCATCCAAATTGATATCTGATAGATCTGTATTTAGCAACATGGATCAGATATGTTTTCCGAGCAATATATCAGACAACAGGTCAGTGCAGCGAGATTTCGTTTGTGTGGGGCAAGAAATGTTTGTGTTTTCCTTGCTTCTGTGATAGGTTTCACCCCACTGATTGCGAGCAAGCTCACGAATAGACTGTCAATAATTGGAATTACGCAATAAAACACTTAAAAAGTGTATTTTTGTATTATGTATCCCGATGAAAATAACTGTAAATAGATTATATGCCTACTTGCTTACTACTCGCGCTTCTCGATGCTTTCCTCAAAAAATAAAAATATAAATGAAGAGAGAGAGAGAGAGACAGAGAGAGAAAACAGAAATGTTTTTCATATATCAGCTCGGTGACGTCATGTTCGTCTCGTGATGTAAAGTAAGGATAGTTGATAGGTAATATCTTGCTGTAGTAGCGATATGTATGGCTACAGGGTTTTTTCTTTTCTCTCTGCAAACAACCAGAACAAAATTTAGTAACGAAGTGGTAAGAACACCTATGCAGTGCGTCAATTAAACACTCAGCCGTTCTTGGTTATTTTGTCAATCGTGAACAATTGTCTGTAATGCAGTAAACATCCTTGATTACTAATTTGTTATTACTACCGTTGTTAATGTTATTCGTCACCTCACAACAGCTTTCCTATCATTCATTGCTGCCAATGCATGTAACGAATGGGTCAGGATGCATGGAATGTGGGATGTTTCGTCACGGAGAATATACACATTTATATCGGCGTCTTGTATTCAAGGTCATATGAAAATCTCAGTAAGAGAAGACGACAAAGGGATGCCGGTGATGCAGGTAATAATACCCAACTATTTCTGTCGACTTAACACCATGACGACAGAAAAAATTGGCGTCTCAATGTATTTTGATTATAATTCGTTAGCTTTCTTGCGACCTCGTTCTAATAACTCCTGGGAGCAGTCATAATATTTTGCTTTTTGAACACCGGGCAATAACACACAAAGATTGTAGATGGAAGGATACAAAGAAACAATCAGACTCATGGGTGTGGATCCAATTCATCATTACAAGACTAAACAAGAGGTAAACATTACGAAAGCAATAAATACGCTTTTTAGTATACATTATTTGTATAGATCAGAAGATGAAAAAGCGCAGACCTGCACAGTGTCCACATATGCACTTTAGTTTCTGTCTTAATGGGCATAATTTTTAGTTTCTTCTCTTCTGAATTTTCAAATGAATTGATTACTACGTGGCAGAGAACAATTATATATATACACTAAGATGGTATCTGTTCTTTCGGACATGTCCGAAAGAACAGATACCATCGGTGACCACGCAGCTCGTTAGAATGAAATTACAATGAAATGAACACCCTTAGCTGCTTACAGGCGTTGACATACGTCAACGGGGACAGATGAAAATGTGTGTCCCGAATGGGACTCGAACCCGGGATCTCCTACTTACATGGCAGACGCTCTATCCATATCAGCCACCGAGGACACAAAAAATAACGCGACTACAGGGGTTTATCTCTGGCACGTCTCCCGCGAAACTCACATTCTCAACGTATTGTCCCGCACTACATTCGTAGTGCCCCCGCCCATTATACTCATTACACGCGGCGCGTTACCGATTCCCGTAAGAGTGCGGGCACTGTTTGTGCATTTGCACAGAAGAAGAAGATGATCAAGTGGTCGGTGAGCTTTAACTATATATATGTACACTAAGATGGTATCTGTTCTTTCGGACATGTCCGAAAGTAGTGCGGGACAATACGTTGAGAATGTGGGTTTCGCGGGAGACGTGCCAGAGATAAATCCCTGCAGTCGCGCTACTCTTTGTGTCCTCGGTGGCTCAGATGGATCGCCGGCACGGTAGCTCAGCGTGTTCGGTCAGAGGCTTAGCTGCCCTCTGTAATAAAAAAACTGAGTGAATGGATCAATAACTAACTTCAACGGGCGTCAGGGGACGTCCGCCACGAACAATTGCCACGAACTATAACGAACAAAATGAACTAAAAAAAAAAAAAAGATGGATAGAGCGTATGCCATGTAAGCAGGAGATCCCGGGTTCGAGTCCCGGTCGGGGCACACATTTTTATCTGTCCCCGTTGACGTATGTCAACGCCTGTGAGCAGCTAAGGGTGTTCATTTCATTGTAAAAGAATAATTAGTTAGCTGTGTTGCTTATAGCTTCCATTCGCACCAACATTTTTCTACATTCTCGTGTAATTCAAGAAATTCTACTTGTATGGTCACAAAACTGCACATAGATGCAATCGTTTTCGAGGTGCAAGGTGTTTGTTATCTTTTCATGACAGGTGGGCAAAGTTGATATCCAAAGACTTTTTATTGTACTGAAATAATCTTTTGTGACAAAGTGACTAGGTAAGTGTTTTCTTCGTATATATTTTGTGGGAAATTGTAATCGTGATGGAAGATTATACACGCCGGCCGCGGTGGTCTAGCGGTTCTAGGCTCTCAGTCCGGAACCGCGCGACTGCTACGGTCGCAGGTTCGAATCCTGCCTCGGGCATGGATGTGTGTGATGTCCTTAGGTTAGTTAGGTTTAAGTAGTTCTAAGTTCTAGGGGACTGATGACCACAGCTGTTAAGTCCCATAGTGCTTAGAGCCATTTGAACCATTTGAAGATTATACACCTGAATGTTTGACACAACTGGTAGCAGAAAACGCTGCATATTAACCAAACCCCGCGCCTCCTTTCCGTATCCTCCTATGACACGAGCACGGGATTCTCCTCGCATACTGCTACAGAGCCGTTCTTAGCACAGCTGACAATTGGCAACATCGTCACAAACATTTGGCAACACTGTGACAGTGCAATCACTTCCGCATATGGTACTGAATTGTATCGCTAAATTCACTTCATATTCCCTTTCCATTTGAATGACTCATGCTATATAATCCTCATGTAAACTAAGACACTGAGACAGAAAATTCAATTTTTTGGCTAAAGAAACTCTATTCTTCACATAAGTGACAACTTTTACTATCGTTAACGATGCTTTATGAGGCTGAGCGACCAATACCATGATGAGAGTGGCATGCTGGCTATACTGTGTCCATAGCCCCATGATACCACCTGTGTCTCGTGTCGCACTGGCTCAACGAGTCGTAAGTTCTAACCGTGGTAGGCGCCAGCGTGTACGAGATTTTTTTCTGATTTATTTTATGGGGATGCGAATTTCCAGACAAAATTCTGTAACAAAATCGGAAGAAAACCTTTTCACATCACTTCCTCTTGGTAGCTCGACTCAGTAAGTTGTGTTAATGGTCATAGATCTTGGCTTTCTGATTGCCAAGCAGCTCCACAATACAAACATCTCTGAAGAAATTCGGATCGACCGTCAATGATACGAATTTCAATATTTTTCCTCATCTAAGATTCATATGCCACGGTGATGAGTATGAAGGAAATGAACCTCTGGATTCTATGCTAAACTTCCACAGTAGCAATTAGGAACTCTCTGCAGACATTTGCTAACAGCGGCTATAGCAACTTACTTTTTCTCTGGGTAGCTTCAAATATGGGCAATTTTGTCGCTTTAAATCCAATTGAATATTTTAAATACCACTTTAGAACAGCTTTCACTTCTCCATTAATTAATGTATGGACCACAAAACAAGCAAATTGCCTGAGCAGCTGTGAGCAGGTTCTGAAAGGTATTGACACAATACTTCGCATACATTTACCATAGGGAATCAAAGGAAGGAATCAAACACATTACATTGCATTTACTCTCTGTGCCTTCACTAACACATACGAATCCATGACAAAAATAAATTATCTGAAGAATCTCCCGTGAAAGGAAAAAGAACAGGATGTGACGCTTTAATTATAGCTCACTGGATCAGAAACAATGAAATTAATTCTGTGTCACACTGATGTGTTGCATACTAGTGTAATAAAATACTCATCAAACAAAAAGGGTTTTGTGCCTCCTTTGTTATCGAGTGTGAAACACAAATCGTAGATAGATTTTATGGGTCACCACTCAACAACGTTAAAGCATTTTACACCGCCGAGAGTGAGGAGTGGAGCAGACGCTGTCGGCAGAAGGCGAGACAGTGCAGTCCCTCAGCCACCATCGGTAGGCAGCAAACGTGTCCCAGAGAACTCAGATGCATGCAGTGTTCTGAGGCAGATGGTCGGCCAAGAAATCTCTTGCTAAAATATTGTTTAACCAAACTGTTATTACCTATGTGACTACTGTCCACCTTACGCGAACGACTCGGTGGTCAATTTTTTTTTGTCTAAAACTGTATCTACAACACATATTGCACGCTGAAGGCCCAGAAGAATTAAAAAAAAAAGAAAAAACAAAATTAGTTTATGAGAGCAGCGTTAACTATAGAGTTTGAAGTATTCACAGTATTGTATACGTGTGTGTAAACGCCTTCCAATGTCCACTTAAGGAAGAAAAGGATACACAGTTTAGCTTCAATATTATAAATACGCCTCAGTTTGTGGATGAACTCATACTTAGGTTGATAATAATTTTGAATATTTAGCGGTATTCTACCCATTGGTATTAGACTCGTTTTCAACTAGTGATTCCCACAGTTACAGGAACACTACTTGTGATACCTCTTAGACAAAATACTTACGCAGTGCTATCAGACGAAAAGATCAATCTGATGCAAACTGTGGGAAGTTTCTTTTACAACCTTCGTACCTGGATAATGAGCTTTTCCTGTTTAAGATATCTGTTAACGTTGCTGCATAAGACGATTTAAGAAGAAACTAAATTCCTTCAGCTAAGACAATGTTTAAAGAAATCGTCTTAACGGCACTAAATCATGGTTTGTGAATCGTTTACCGTCCGTACTCTGCCGCATGTCGCTGGTAGGATGGCAAAAAGCTTACTGACAAATTTCACAGAAAGAAAAGGGGGATGAAATGTCTCCCACTGGAAAGTCATGTTGTTTTATTTAAATCATTACTAAATCAGGTAAAACGAACAGTGAGGTTGTCAGTATAAGCACATTACTGTTGTCAGTATGATGTTGCACTGCCCAGGACTGTAACGATAAAGGGCCCATTTAGGTCAGTCATACTGTGTACAGAAGTGGAAGAGAGAGGACCACTAATTTCTACAATCTTTATGCATTGCATATACACAGAAATTACTGTTACAGTGTACTTATGGAGCCCAATGAGAGAATTGCGTATTATCCGGTAAGAAAGAGCACTGGAAAACAGTCTTCGCTACACTAGGTTACTTAAACTGGTGTCACTAGAATTTTTTGGTCAGCGACCAAGTGTAAGGTCAATGAGTCGGATGCGGGTTTTGCAACCTGTGAAATACTTTCCTACATTATAGAAGCGAATATTAAATTTGAACTAATATTGCGAAAATTTTTAACTTGGATGGCTTAGAATGAAAATCTTTCTGTTTATTGTAAAGGAAGACAATTGACTTTCTAAAACATTCCCTGTCATGAGAGAGATCACGTCGATCAAATCATGTGGAAGAACTGACAGCGACGTATATTGGAAAGCAATAAGATCCCCTTGGCTTTTGGTTTGGCAGTATTCGACAGCCATTTCTAGGCGCAAGTAAATGAAGAAAGGCAGCGCGTTTTTGTTATCAAGTAACGTCTTCATCAATTACTTTATGTAATCAATTACTTTAATGCAATCTACGAGTAATTGCTGATGTTTGATATTAACATGAAAAGGATTCCGTAGACAGAGAAAGAACCTGTTGTTGGGCAATTACTTCTATAATGACCAAAAGGCATTAAATGATCTTCAGGCACATGTGTTCCAGCAGCGGTATGAAGAAAATGGTAGAAATGATGACGGTAACACTCGAATTATCCGGTAACTTCACACTTCACAGTGGTTTTTCTCGAACTAAGAAATTCGCTGAATGAGTGCAAATTTGAAAATGGCTTCACCTCGAGGCTACAATGCCTAGAAGAGTCTTTACATCCTGCTGACATGAGAATAGCATAATCTCCACGTCAGAAGATTGCTTCTACTTAAACATTTAATAGACTCGCATTTTTTTCCACCGTGACTAATTTTGTAAGCTAAGCACATCATCCGTTACAGCACACTCCTGGGGCTGGGAAATGTGGCCGCAATGGTCTGGTGGAACGAACTATCACAGGTGCAATGCGTGGGTTCAGGCATTTACTTTTGAGAGGCACAAACAGATTTGTTTTACCTCTGGTAATCTCAAGAGAAAGACATTATAATCCAGACTCCGCATTAAACATCACGTTCCTTCATTACCAACTGGGCAGAGCTGGTTTACGTTGGGAAATGACGTAGGCGGAAGTCATGGTAAACAGAAATACAGTTGCCAGTATACTTACTTACATTAGAAAAATTTATTTTATCCGATGAACCGATAGGCATTTAAAGGAACAGGGCTCTTATTTTACTTGCACTTGATTGTACTAGAGACGCTGAAAAATTTGGTGCTGGACTGTGTTTCGAGGATCTGAATCCCTCGGAACAGTATAGTTAAATCATTTCGTTCCTTTTCTCAAGACTGCAATCTTCTCTAGGTCTCCTCCAAAGGTAAGTATGTGGGTCCAAATCCTGATCCAGTACAAAAATATTCGTAATTTCATTTCAAGCCCTATCACGTGCACATCGGCCTACTAAGGAAAATTAACGTGCATTTTTTATGTGTGTACATGTGTTGCCAACAATCGCAATAGGTATCGTTATTTCTGGTCAAACACGCACACACCTTACTGTTGGTGAGTAAGCAATTGATTCTTAAGCTATATTCGTGGATGATAAAGGACGGTAGGTTTGCGGTTCGATTGTCGCTCAGGCACAAAAATTTGTATCCTTATTTTAGATTCAAACACCCAGCAGTCGGTACGTAAGACCGATACCTAACATTTGATTTCACTTTCTTAACAATCCAATTACGTGTTGGGTTCGTATCTCTGTCAAAGAACTTCACATCATGCACTTCATCTTTAAATGCATGCACAATTTGTTACTTCTGAATGGAGGTATATCATACATCTTTCGTGGTTAGTTAACAGGGACGAAAGGGTCTTGATAGGAGTCCCGGTTTATTACAAAAACTGTCGTCTTTTATTTTCAAGTTTAGATTTGGTTACTGATATTGGCGAAAATTTCGGTAATTCATGACTCTCCATGGCTAGTCAGCAATATGATTAGATTATATTAGATTAGATTAATACTTTTTCCATAGATCATGAATAATACATTTTGTAATGATGTGTAACATGTCATTTTAATGATAGATTTCTTTACATACCATGATTCAATCACTATCTGACAGATTCTCAATTTTGTTTACATTCTCCTGTACGCTGTTCTTGTCAGCAACTTGGATGCATGGGCTGTTAAGCTGACTCAGCGTTTGTTGTCGCACTTATCTGCCTTTGTTGTCTTTGGAAGTGTATGGATGATGTATTTTCGAAATCATGATGGTACGTCGTGAGTTTCGTATACTATACATACCAACTAAAATAGTAATTTGGTTGCTGCTTTCCCCAACAATTTTAGGAATTCCAATGGAATATTATCTATTCCTTCTCCCGCAGTTGATCTCACCTCTCCAGGGCTCTTTTTAATTCTGCGTCTAATACTGGATCCCCTATATCTTTCATATCTTCTTGAATTTCTTTTTCTATCATGTTTTCAGACAAGCCCCTCTCCTCAAAGAGGCCTTCGTTGTACTCTTTCCATCCACACTCTTCCTCCTCTGCTTTTAACAGTGGAATTTCCAATGCTCTGTTAATATTACCACTGCTACTTTTAATTTCACCTAAGACTGTTTCCACTTTTCTGTACCATGACTCAGTCCTTCCAACGATAATTTCTTTTTCGATTTTCTTATAATTTTTCTGCAGCTATTTCGCCTTCGCGCCCTTGCACTTGCTATTCATTTCATTCCTAAGTGACTTACTTTGCTTCATTCCCGTCTTTCCTTGAGCATTTTTCTACTTCCTTCTCTCGTCGGCAACTAAAGTGCAACTTCTGTTAATAAAGGTTTCTATGTGGTAACCATCCTTGTAACTTTTCTTGTCTGTTGTACATCTGTGACTGCCCTTTTTGTAGATGTTCACTTCTCTTCAATTGAAATGCCTGCTCTGGTATCTGGTATCTACATCTTTAGTGATCTTTAAGGGCGTCTCATTGTTTCTCAGCGCTTCGGTCTCCCATTTCCTTCCGCACTGATTCTTCTGGGTGATTCTTTCAAACTTCAGTTTACTATTCATCATTACTAAATTGTGATATGAGTCTATATCTTCTCCTGAGCACGCTTTACAATCCAGTATCTGATTTCGGAATCTCTATATGACATTGATGTAGTGCAGCTGGAACCTTTCGATGTCGCAATGTTTTTCCAATTACACTTCCTCCTACTAAGACTCTTGAACAGAGTATTCGCTGTTACTATCTTAAATTTAGTGCAGAAGTCAACTGGTTTTTCTCTTCTCTGATTCCTACTACCAAGTCCATGTTCTCCCATAATTCTTTCTTCTTTTACTTCCCCTATAACCGCGTTCCAATCCCTCAAGATTATTAAATTTTCATCTCACTGTACATACTGCATTATCTTTCAATATCCTCAAACACTTTTCTACTTCTTCATCTTTTACTGGCGACGTCGGTGTTGGTTTGCTGCCAGTTCTAATGAGAACAACACTATCACAGAACTGTTCACGGTAACTCACTCTCTGTCCTGCCTTCCTGTTCATAACGAATGCTCCTCCCGTGATACCATTTTCTGCTGCCCTTGATATTACCCTACATTCGCCTGACCATAATTTCTTACCTTCTTTCATTTCCCTTCATTGACTCCCACTGTATCTGGACTGAGCATTTGCATCTCCACTTTTAAAGTTTCTAGCTTTCCTACTACGTTCAGACTTGTTACATTCCATGCTCCGGTTTTCTTAACTTTATCCCTTCGTTGGTTGTTCTATAATTTTCTGATGGTCACCTCCTCCTTGGCAGTCTCCTTCCGGTGGTCCGAATTGAGGATAATCCGCAATCTTTTGCTAATGAAGAGATCAACATGCCAGTTTTTCAATTACAGGCCACATGTCCTGTGAGTATACATTATGTATCTTTAATGCAGTGGTTTCCACTGCGTTTTGCATCGTTGTACCGTTGATCATTGCTGATTCTTTCATCTTTTAGGTGCAATTTCCCACCCAAGGGCAAGAGATATGCGGAACCTCTGTCCACTCCGCCGCCTTCTTTGACAAAGCCGTTGGAAGAATGTTACAGTATTTTGCATTTAATTTCTGTATCATTATTTTTTCCTGAAGGGAATACAGACGTCTAAATAATGAGACAAACGGATATTGAAAAATGGCGAAATAGTAATGGCTAGAGGGCGAATGGAATGCTGATAGTTGACGTTCAGGGTTTTTTGGATAAAAGAAAAACGGAATCAGCTGTATGAATCATAATAGATCAGATGGCACGCGATTACAAAAACGAACGGGGAAATTGAAAAACGGATTAACTATACAGAACGGCTATTCAAGGAAAATAAACTCTAAAACTATTTTGTAAAAGAGAAGAGGTGATACACTACCTGATCAAAAGTATCCGGATGGTCATTAAAACGGCGGGATAAACTCTGCCGGGCACACTTTCAATGAGACACCTCAATCTCTGTTGGGAAATGGCAGCACAGTCTTCGTCAACAGCGGAAACCAGAGAAGCTGTGGTGTCGGACGGTGGTGTCTGGAGCAAAGTCGACGTTGTAACTCATCCCAAAGAGGTCCCATTGGTTTCAGTTTAGGACTATGGGCACGCCTGGCCCTGCCTATCAGTAGATGAAGTCTGCGTGGTCTAGGTTTAGCTTCGCATCATAGTGACATCACGCACAGTTGACGTAGGTAACTTTAGAACGTTTAACATGTCCCTTGTCATATCCATACGTAATGTAATATCATTGTAATATTCAGGCTCCGAGTACCAGCGATGATGCGCTACAGTAATTGAGCCGACAACACTCTTTGCAGTGAAAAAGAGCGTCTATGCTTTTTGTAATTGTTGGAGATAGGGATGCCGGTTGGACTTTTTTTTGGGGGGGGGGGGAGGGGGGTCAGATAAGTTTACATGTAGACGTAATTAGAAGTGCAGAGGAGATACAACTTCTAATCGCAGTTATCAAGAATAAAAAATTTAATTTGTAAAAAAGAAGGTAAATTTCGTCTACGAATTTATATTCGATGTAGAATCCCAGGATCTTTATAAAACGATTAGTGTGTTTAAAAATCCAGTGCAGTGTGATTTCTTCGCAAATTAACAATACAATCTGATACTATCACGATCCGAACGACGCGAAATATTTCGACGTCAACTTGTTGTTAAAGACGTTCCCTAAGCGACCAGTTTATTAGTAAGAAGATATCGTACTGCCATTGTTGTTCAACCTTCTTATTCTGAAAGTTTCCAGAAAATCTTACGGCGGCTGTGAGTACTTTAGCTGCTACGGGAGACGGAGTTTTCATCGCTAGTTGTATCAGTTCGCTAGTTGTATCAGTTTTCTCCGACTTTGCATGGCGTTCTCTGAGAACCGGAGAAATCGAAACCTTCGACCACCAACTTATCTTGTACCTAACCCATTCTCTCCTTACAACAGCCACTAAGAAAACATATTTTATTTTTTCACAGTGTTTTATATTAGACAGTTAAAAATTTTTAAAATCTATGCATCTAGGCAAAAAATCTGTGTCAAAGTTAAAGGTCAAGTTAATTAATTTTCCTTTGCTACGTAGCAGTTCATTATAGAGTGACGACCAATTGACAGGACTGCTTGCATAGTTACGGAAATTGCTAGGATTTTGTATCATTTACATGTATGTATGCTATTGGTTAAAAGTGTACTGTAACGTGTGCTTCAGTGTTGCATACCCTGTCCTTGTTCGAGACTGAGGGGCCGGCAGACTGATGTTGTACGGTTCATCTCAACAGAGCACCCGAATGTCCAGGCCGCAGGCAAGCAACAGCAAGTTAACACGTATGGAGTCTGATACTGTCCTCTTCTGTAGAGTCTTCCTATTTCTATTAGTTATAGATATAAATTTAAAAAAAATTCATGTGTAGATTTGTACTGATTTTATGTGTGTGTGTATAGAAAATAAGTGGGTCGTGGGAAGATTGTTTTGTTTAGCGATTTATGGTTAGGACACGCGCCCAGTCTAGAATGGAACGGGAACAGAATATCAGGGACAGTTGAGGAGGTCCCTTCCACTGGTAGTTCAGTACCTGTAATGAACATAGCTAGGACTGAGGAGTTTAACATTAAAGATCTGTTACTTTGTATATCCCAAGCGATGCTGACGTTAACTGCTAATCAGCAATCGATGTCTGCTAAAGTGCAAGCTGTAGCAACTGAACAGTCTGGGATAACTCCCGCACAAGAGTCAATGGCAGCGGAACAAGACAAAATTTCCATTATAGTTCTTACTGTAGCAGTAGAACAGGCAAGTCTCTCTGCGAAACAATACGGTCTTGTCAAGCAGCAGGAGGCACTAGTTACTGAACAAGCAAATATCAAGCTAACTATGCAAGATATTATTGCTATGGTTGAGTCATTGCCAGCCAAACAGGATTTTGAGGGTTTGAAATACGAAGTGGATCATTTAAGCATTCAGCAAAGCGATCTGCTACGGAAATGGCAAATCTTAAACTGTCCAAGGAGAAAGTCCTTGAGGAAATCTCTGAAATCCAAACCGAAGTAAAAGATGTTACCGCAATTGTAGATCCTCTTGTAGAAGAGAGAGTGGCACATTGTGTTAATGAACAATTGCAATAAGCTGGGCAAAACGTTCAAACGGCTAACGTATCGGATTCCACAAGAATCCAAATTGATAGTGATGTGATCAGCCAACAATTTGTGAAGAGTTCTCGAAGTGGAAAGTCAATATAACCAAATCGATTGAAGAATGTTCCAAGTCAATAAAGTAAATAAGAGTGAGTGGTTCTGAGACATGTCACATTTTCCGACGAAGGGAAGCAAAATGTGATGAATTCAGCGTCTGTGATGAGTATTGCGACGCCTACGACAAAAAGTGCACATGTGGTGTCTGGCCCTATTTATGGCAATATACCACTCAACAAATTATATATGCCGCGAGGTAACATCCCCAAAGATGTTCTGGCTCACATGCTGTTCCTCTTCGTCGAAATGTCTTGGCTCAAACTTGTCTAGAGGTTGAACCGCACATGTCGCATTGCATGCCCCAAATTAGACACTTGTGACCCTTTTGCTACATTGTATGGCTGATGGCAAGTTTGCGAAATGCAAAGTTAATATAACATTTAATAACAGTAATAATAATATCGGGAACGAAATTAACGACCCATAAATGATGTAGCCCACACAGTCGCGATTTGGTTAAAATAACGTTTATTCAGAAAGTGGTCGTATTTAGAATTACTATTACACTCGAGCGCATATCCATTTGCCACAGTTCCGATCATCCACAAGCTCATCGCGAAATACAAGTCTTAATATTCTATCTCGTTATCTTCACGAAAAGTTTTCACAGCAGGCGCGCGGCTGCTCACCGCTCAGAGACTAAGTCCCGCGATACCACACAACGCGAAATTTTCGAAGTCGTTTCACTTCCTACCTACCTAGAGACCGACAGTGCGCTTTCGCGTCTCCACCAGCACTGTCTCTGCCCGTCCCCGGCCGCTTGTCCCGCGCACCGAACCTCCTCGCTCAACTGACTAAGGCAGTTCCCTTTCCTCAAGCATTTCATCTCATTGGCTACAGCTTGTTCTACATTGTTTTACATTTTAACATATTTAAGTAATTAAAGCCTGATCACTTTCATGTTCTAAATAAAGTAACAATAATATCGATTACATGATAAACGTTAAATTCCTTTACATATAACCAATACAACTTCCTTCTTAACTTTGAATGTCACGGCCAGTAGCCTTGCACCAATGTGCTTTCTGATAAATAAATAAAGAACAAAAGTAACTATTATGCACTAAACTTTAAAACAAATATTTTATTACCCAATGTTTCAAGAAGGTGTCATGCTGCCATCGTTCAATGAGTGTTGTGTGGAGGAAATAATGATCTGATGATAACTGTAAATACTGATAATCTGCTATGAAAATTATTACCAACTGACAGTTGGGAAGACACTAGCGCCACTAGCGGCTAGAAAGGCAGCACTAAGATTGCTTTTAATTATTTTTCTACTTAATTAACGAGGAGTTTTATATTTTTGCCTTCCAAACGCTCGTAAGTAATCAAGAGCGATGAATGATTTGAAAATAAATGCAAAGTTTCTGAACTCCCGTGGGTACTTACTTTGCCAACAAAAACCATGCTTTGCATTTGTGCAGTCATATTCTAACCGGTTTCTCTTTATGAGCATTCGTAAGTTTACTGTCGTTACAGAATTCCCGTTGCGTTTATTAAAGGATCCCGCAAGCATTGGCCTTCCACATACCATCATATAAAGCTCGATACCGAATCTTGATTCATGCAAAACGGCCATCACTGATTTAGTGAACACTTATTGATGACCGAGATCGTCTCCACCATCCAAGATTTTCACGTACCCGCAAAATTACAGACCAATAACTTTAACATCGGTTTGCTGCAGAATCCTTGAACTTAATCTCAGTGTGAATATAACAAATTTCCCTGAGAGGGAAAATCTTCAGCCCGAAAATCAGCACGGTTTTAGAAAGCATCGCTTATGTGAAACTAGTTTGCCCTTTTCTCACATGAGATCCTGCGAACCATGGATTAATGCCACAGGCGGTTTTCATACTCCTAGATTAACGTAAAGCTTTTGTTTCGGTGACACACTGCCGACTATTAACTAAGGTACAAGCATACGGAATAGGTTCCCAACCATGTGAGTAGCTCGAAGATATCTTAAGGAACAGGAGCCAGTATGTTGTCCGAGATGGCAAATATTTATCAGAGACAAGTGTATCGTCAGGAACGCCCCCGTGAAGTGTGACCGGACTGCTATTATTTTCTATGTACCTAAATGATCTGACGGCCAGGGTAAGCAGAAAAATTCGGCTCTTTGCTGATGATACTGTGAAGTATGGGAGGGTGTCGTCGTTGAGTGACTGTAGGAGCATACAAGATGAGTTAGACAAAATTTGTAGTTGGTGTGATAATGGCTCCAAATGTAGAAAAATTTAAGTCAATGCAAATGAGTAGAAAAGACAATCCTGTAATGTTCGGAACCAGTATTAGGAGTGTGTTGCTTGACACAATTACGTCTGTTAAATATATAGGCGTGACGTTGCAAAGGAATATGAAGTGGAATGAGCGTGTAAGGGTTGCAGTAGGGAAGGCGAATGGTAGTCTTCAGTTACTGGGAGAATTTTAGGAAACTGGTTAATTGGTGAAGGAGACTAGGGCGATCCATGTTTGAGATCCGCAACAGGTCGAATTAAAGGAAGACATCGGAGCAGTTCAGAGGCGGGCTGCTAGATTTGTTTCCGGTAGTTTCGAACACCATTCAGGTATTACGGAGATACTTCTGGAATGCAAGTAGGACAGGAAGGAAGACGACCTTCTTTTCGGGAGCACTATTGAGAAAATTTAGAGAAGCAGCATTTGAAGCTGACTGCAGAAGAGTTCTGCTGCCACCTACCTGCATTTTACTGAAGGACTATGAAGATAAGACAGAGATATTTCACCTCCCACGGCGGCACATAGAGATTCGTGTTTCCCTCGCTCTGTCTGGAAGTGGAACGGAAAAGGAAATGTCTAGTAGTGGTACAGGGTTCACTCCGCCACATAACATACGGTGGCCTGCTGAGTATGAAAGCAAATGTAAATGTAGAAATATAAAATAATTCTCTCTGTTTTTACGGGACTTCTGGTGATATAGAACTGAATGATTTAGAGTTTCGTACTTTTTCGTATATATTAGCAGACGAATCAATGCCCTGAGGTTTTCCCACTGCTTTACGTACTAACAGAAACTCACACGCTACCACGTGCTGACTGATGGAGAGTACTTTATTGCCCTCACTACATACTTCTTTAATATTACGTGGAAAACCATTGTCTGTACGCCGGTCACCGTGGCCGAGCGGTTCTAGGCGCTTCAGTCTGGAACCACGCGATCACTACGGTCGCAGGTTCGAATCCAGCCTCGGGCATGGATGTGTGTGTGATGTCCTTAGGTTTGGTAGGTTTAAGAAGTTCTAAGTTCTAGGGGACTGATGACCAAAGATGCTAAGTCCCATAATGCTCAGAGCCATTTGAACCATTGTCTGTACTTTCACAAATCTAATTTTTTCCCAACTAAGGTCTTGTCCAGTGTGAGAGTAATGCCTTCTTAGAACATTCTGTGAAGACAGGTCATGGAAATTGTTAAGGGAATATACTGCGTGGCACCTGTCACGTGCTTGTAGAGTGTACTGTGTATTTATGTAATTGTTAATGTAATCTATTATGCTTTATTTACTGTTTACGTAACTGTCTCATATTTTTCAAATCGATCCATCAGAAATCTAGAAACACTATCGCAAACGTATTAAAATTATTCGGTTAATATGAACTGCTATCCACTGAGTTAGATCCCAGTCAATTAAGGGGTACTGACGGATTGCTCGAACAAGAGCTTTGAAGCCGCTACATACTACACACGGCTCTCCCAGTGAGATGTTGTCTGGAGATAATCTCTCCAGTCCTGTTGCGTTCAGACATCTCTATCTTCTCTCGCACATCCCAAGTCACTTTCAATGTGAACACGACGATAAGAGCCGGTGTTGGCGGTTGTTTCATTTCAAAAATTCGTTTTGCCGCGACACAGCTCTCAAGCGGTCCTTTATCTCCCAACACGTGTCGACAGCACTGAACTTCTGGGGCGAAGCAACAAGCGGCAAAAGTGGCGCTCGCAGTGACCCGGGCCATAAAGCGCTGGCTGACAATTCAGTTATCCGGTAACTGCGTCTGCCGCGCCCAAACACGTGGCTAGTGGCTGCGGCAAGAAGGCGATCCGTCCGCGCCAAGGCTGACTTTTGCCCCTGGAACGACACGACCTGTAGCCTTACGGGCTGCTGCGTGCGAACCTAACAGCAGCTGTAGACACTCCCGGGAGGGCAGTTTCCTCGTTATCAGTGTTTTCGAATGATTTTGAGAACGCAATATATCATTCTAACAGTCTACACTCCCCCTCCGTGCGTCATTCAAAGTGTTTATGAGATATATTGGTGCGTTACTGAGTTACTGTCGGACACGAAAAAAAAACTGTCAGCATCAGGGGCAATAAAAAGTTTCCGTTCGAAGACGGTACAGTCCAGGGTTGGTATGCCAGTCGAAGGTAAACTGCCGTTTGCTTTGAGGCAATCATCCCACTGACGCACCACTTTGAAGACACTCGTTTGACAAAACTCCGTTTCCTGCTGTTTGGAGAAGCCCATAACTGCCTGCTGCACATCCTCGTCCTCGCAGAACTCGTAGAACCTTCTTTAAGGTACGAAGGCATGGTAATCGCATGGGGAGGGATGAAGACAATAGGGTAGGTGCTCGATGTCACCCAGTTGGATTCCAAATCCACTGTCGCCTTGTGTAGAATCACTGTCAGCACAGAAATTAGCATGTCATTCCACAATGCTGGCTTTCGACAGATATGTCGGCCCATGCGCATTCTTCATTCTCCGATGGCTGTGTGCTGGTGTTTGTCCTTCGGCGGCCAAGAAGAGAATAGCACTGTGTTGGTCCTGTCTGGATGCATTTGGCAATAACTTCAAAATAGTTCAAATTTTCACATATACCACCAGCAAGTTGGGAAGACATAGATGCCACACTAATCTTTGGCCTACATGTCGGTGCTTATACACCTGCATCGTAGTCGCACTACGTTGCATATACACTGCAGCAACGCTCTCAAACGGTAACTTTTTGATCCCTCATTATCGCTTATGGGGACTTTTTTTAAAGATTCTGAAACGAGAAATGAAATGGAATCATTATTTGGTTCTTTCAATCTGATGTCAGTAGTGGATTTACCAGCTTGCGTACAGCAAGAAAGCAGAGCTCTGACTAATAACTTTTTACAGACAGTGCTCAGGATGAAATAATTAGTGTATACCATATTGTTAATTGACTATCTGATCATGATGCACAATTAACGGAAATAAACGATGTAGCACCTTACAGCTTCTACAAGAAAGTTCTGTAACATTTTGAGACAATTCGCAAGAATATCTATATATATGCCTGTCCTCGCAGGAAGAGATGGTGCAAATAATAAGATCAAAACTACAATAAGTATTGTGAAACACGAGACAGGGCAACCAGACAATGAAGATACCATAACAAATGCTTTCTTGAAAGTATCACGTTCAGTATGTTGTGCAGAAATGCTGCCTGCTATGCTCCCTATAAGAATAGTGTCCTTGAGCTTTGACATTCAGACCTCAAATATTACTTTGAATCATGTGGAATCATATTTTGCAGTAGTTCTGAGAACCGAGCACTCGGCAGTCTTATTATTATCTCTGAAAAGGGCAGACAGATAGATACGCCATGTCAGTTTTCGAGCACTGTGAAGGTCATTCTTCCGGTCTCAGAATTTTAATTCTGCTATTGTGCACTTCTTCTTCGCGTTCGTTTCTCACAATATTAACCCATTCACATCAAACTACAATATTCATTTACTGAACGCTATACATAAAAACGATTTACGCATGGTTAATACTTTCTTAAGGTTTACTGGCTGTTTGTAACATTAACACATTACCTTGAGAGTTTTTCAGAGGTTTGCACTATTCAGCAGATTACACATTCAATCGGTTTTCAGCAGAACTGATGACATGGAACGATGAACCACAAATATTCAAATCTTAAGTGAAAATACTTCCGTCCGACACACTCGTTCTATTGCGAACTCCTGTATTCAACAGAAAGAGTGTGTCACACCGTGTTCCTCGCAACAGTTGAGAAATTTTCCGTCTAATGGATTTATTATTTACATACACTCTTAAAATTTTTTCATATTGTGATAGGGTGCGAGGCTACCGCATAGATATTACTCACTACGAAAACTTTCGTATGTTACTGTTAATATGGTGCAGCAGTGACACGCCATCGCTGGCCATCGGATCTCATTTTTGGAGCACAGCGATAATTCTAAGATATTCTACGCCCAATTTTGTTGCCATCCACAGCAAGCCAGCCTGGGCTTAAATTTCAGAAAGATAATTCCCGATCGCACTCAGCGACCGGTCACTGCTGAGAACTTGCTCTTCCTACCAGCATACCATACACGCAAAGCCGTTGCGTCCTTACTTGCGGTTACTCGCACTTCAGGTACTTGGGCTATGCACGGTTATGTTTAAAAAGAATAGCAATACTGACCCTACTACTTATCTTAGAAAATAGATTAAGGAAAGGCAAATCTACATTTCAAGCATTTGTAGACTTAGAGAGAGCTTTTGAAAATGTTGACTGGAATATTCTCTTTCATTTTGAAGGTGGCAGGGGTAAAATAGAGGGAGCGAACGGTTATTTACAATTTGTACAGAAACCAGATGGCAGTTACAAGAGTGGAGGGGCATGAAAGGAAGCAGTGGTGGGAAGGGAGTGAGACAGGGTTGTAGCCTATCCCCGGTGTTATTCAATCTGTGTATTGAGCAAGCAGTACAGAAAACTAAAGAAAAATTCGGAGTAGGAATTAAAATCAATGGAGAAGAAATAAAAACTTTGAGGTTCGCCGATGACATTATAATTCTGTCAGAGACAGCAAAGGACCTGGAAAAGCAGCTAACGGAATGGACAGTGTCTTGAAAGGAGGCTATAAGATGAACATCACCAAAATCAAAAGAGGATAATGGAATGTAGTCAAATTAAATCGGGTGATGATGCGGGAATTAGATTAGGATATGAGACGCTTAAAGTAGTAAAGGAGTTTTGCTATTTGGGGAGCAAAATAACTGATGATGGTCGAAGTAGAGAGGATATAAAATGTAGACCGGCAATGGCAAGGAAATCGTTTCTGAAGAAGAGAAATTTGTTAACATCGAGTATTGATTTAAGTGTCAGGAAGTCATTTCTGAAAGTATTTGTATGGAGTGCAGCCAGGTATGGAATTTAAACATGGACGATAAATATTTTTGACAAGAAGAGAATAGAAGTTTTCGAAATTTGGTGCTACAGAAGAATGCTGAAGATTAGATGGGTAGATCACATAACTAATGAGGAGGTATTGAATAGAATTGGGGAGATGAGGAGTTTGTGGCACAACTTGACTAGAAGAAGAGATCGGTTGGTAGGACATGTTCTGAGGCATCAAGGGATCACCAATTTAGTACTGGAGGGCAGGAGGGAGGGTAAAAATCATAGAGGGAGACCAAGAGATGAATACACTAAAGAGATTGAGAAGGATGTAGATTGAAGTAGGTACTGGGAGATGAAGAAGTTTGCACAGGATAGAGTAGCATGGAGAGCTCCATCAAACCAGTCTCTGGACTTAAGACCACAACAACAACAGCTTAATGTAGTCATACCGTTGAGCCGCGGACATCTCCTTTCACGCTCCGCAGTTAATTCGCTGCAAATAATAAATAACCTGTAGCTGTGATCCTGCAGTGAAACACTTATTCACTGGCTAGAATTAATAAAGTGCATAGAAATATCAAATAAAAGTTAAACGGATAATTTAATAACAATGGTTCTAATGTGCGTTTGTAATTGTGGTAGACGGCAGAGAGTTATGTTGAATAATGTTTATTCAAGAAAAGACATCTCAAATAAACAGGAAGTCGCCCTACGTTGTTCAGTTACAACGCAGATTAAAATACCCTTATCAAACGCAGTAAAGTTACGTCGAATGGTAGCAAAATGCGCAAACTAAATACGCGAAAACTAAGTCCATTTCGTGTTTACAGTACACGAAATATTCACCAGCTGAAAACGGTTCAGAAGTCAACATGATGATTCACAAATTAACACTTGCGATGCAAAAGGAATAGTAATTCATACTCTGTTTATTATCATTTCCGTAAATGAAGCGGCAAAAGTTAGACTCCTTCACTGGAGCACATTTAGACCTCTCGTAATATAAAAGTCCCTCGAGAAATTAAAGTATGGTGGCGACCGTTCACCCCCCCACCCAATAATCAATCACCTCCATTATGGTTCATGCACGTTACTTCAGGCAGGTCTGACTTCAAGGACTCGCCATCCAAGTGCCCAGAATCGCTCCCTTGAGCTCTTCACTTGAGAAGTCCCCGTCTCCACTCGACTCCAATTGTGTTCCGACGATGTCTGCTCTTCCACTAGCTGGAGGTCGTCTCCACGAAAAATGTATCGCTCTTAAGAGCTATAAACATTTGATTCATTTTGGCCGCTTTCTCGCACTAAACTAATGTACTATTAACAATGTTTAGACGAAAGAAATATTATGAACCTTCAGTTACATTCAGATCATTTACAATAAGTGTAAGTAACAGTTGGTTCACAAATAAATATGCTACTATTCTTACACAAATGCGCTCATGTTAAATGACTACGCATTACCGCTAAGTCTTATCTAAACAATTATTTACGCCTTCTTAACAGAAGTTTCTTTTCGTTCCCTTTTCAATCGTGGTGTCAGCTAACACATACGACTGATCACCTTTAAACTATCACAGTTTTTTATCAGCACTTGTGGTCAGCATTCAAATATAGTTACTGGCAAAACAGTAAACTGTTCATAAAATAACTACTCAAGTGTGACAATATGTGAGGTATTCATGCTCTTTTCATTAGCTGTGTAACTGTGGAGAATACGACATTCCGGCAGACATTTGGATAATAAAAAGATATAAAAAACGTAATAAATCAATAAATAAAATACATACAGGCACGTAGCTTTCAGGGATGATAGCTATAGTGCAATGGTGTCATCTGAGATATTGTTTGTTGAAATCGCTTGAAGTGATTAAACGTTGTTATTTCAGAGCTTCATTGTGTAACTTTTTATTCGCTTGAAATAATAACTTCTACAGTTTTAAAGATATGGAATTATTGTTGTGTCGTTGGCTACGCCTCATTTTTCTGAGATGGCAGATGCATTCAGATTTGCATTAATGTGTGATTGTACATTGTTATGGAGTTTCAGAGAGCTGTAAGAATATCTTTCAGTTTTAGTCAAAGCTTGCCGTTACTGCGAGTATAGTTGGCCTTCCTATAAGCGATCGACGCATCGTCCAAATCCCCATACTGGGATTTTCCCCACACCCGGTCCTTTGCTGACGCTCTTGCACCTGGCTCACCTCGAGCGGCCACGTGAAGTCCTCGTCTCGTTGACTCACTCCCAGCTCAGCAGGGAAATTAATCTTACTTGTACAAGTCAAGGCAGCCGATTAGCTCGCCTACATAACGTAACGTTGCGACGTCTCGAGCATTATGGGCAGGGCCCTCCAACAAGTTCGGGATTATGCCGATCTAACGGACAAATTGGACCGAATTCGGCACGATATCCCCCAGGAGGACATCCAACAAATATCTCAAACAATGCCAAGCCAAATAACTGCTTGCATAAGGATCGGACCAGCGTATAGTTCACTTCATCAGTTTTTGAAGCTCTTTCTGTTGAATAAATCATCAAAGTTTTCTGAAATCGTAACCAGTTGTTTGCCTGTAGATGTACATTCCATCAACCGATTTTGGTCTTATTCGGATAATCATTCCTGGTGCGACTTTTTTTTTGTCGTAAGAGTGTAGGTAAATCAGAGAGCTTCTAAGCCAGCTACAGTGAACATACATCATATTTATTTCGTGCTGTATTATGTACAGTTATTTTAAAATTTTATGAATGTTTGTGGATTGCAGCTTCTTATGCTGAAATGTAGGGAAGTAGGTGGGAAAGTGATATGTCGGAACTGACACAGCCCGTGAGCGAGTGAGACGGGGAGGTGAAAGTGCAATGAGCTTCCAACAGTCAAAAATAATACGACGAGATCGACGCTCATCAGTGCAATAATTCTCTAACAGGATAATTCTTCTTTTGAATTAAATGTAATGCGTGTAATGAGTTATTAAATTTTAATCCCGATGGTGTGAAGCTTTGTAATACTAAGACGAGTACTGAATTTCACAAAATTGAAGCGGATTGTTGGGCGCCGTTAGAAAAGTGTTGCTAAATTGATGGAACTGCTAAGACATAGTCAAACTGAAGCCAATTTTACACCGTTTTTGGATCATTAAATGAAGACTGTAATAATATTCCATGAAAAGAGATTCGTGAAAGTACTTATTCTATCCATTTCACCTGATTGATTTACATACTGAGATTTTACGGCAGAAAAAGGAGTATGTATGCTTTGTTTAGGCGAAAGAGCTTGCAATTAATTACGCGATCTGAAGTTAAATGCTCAGTTAGACAGCTATTAAAAGTTTTCTGTTCAATAGATTCTTCCGAACTCAGATGCCTACATCGCAGATCGCCACTGGACCACGTCGACTGCTGCAGTTTCATGCATGCCATATGAATAATTGTCATAAAAGAAAATAAATAATAGAACATTACAGGAGTCATCGAAGTTTCACAGGGGGGAAGTAAGCTGACTGATTTACCACAAGTAAGTTATTATTGGTGTGTGTCTATGAAAGTGCGACGATCAGATTACTTATTCATAATGATGATTTTATCGATGATCAAACCCAGGAAGCGTGTATGTAATTACTGGTGTGCAGTAATTACTAAATCTATACAGTTTACATTAACCTCCCGAAGGATAGTTTCTTTGCTGCTATACAGCAATCAGCTAGAACATTATGACCGCCTACCTAACAGCCGATATGTCCACCTTTGGCACTAATAACAGCGGCGACGCGTCGTGGCATGGAAAGAATGAGACCTTGGTAGGTCACTGGAGAGAGTTGGCATGACATCTGCACACACAAGTCACCCAGTTCCGTAAATTCCGGCAAGGGAGGCTATGAGCTCTGACTCCACATTCAGTCACATCCCAGATGTGTTCGATCGGATTCAAGTCTGGTGGAATTCGCCACTGTGTTCCTCGAACCACTCCATCACACTCCTGGCCTCATGACTTGGCGCATTATCTTGTTGAAAAATGCCACTGCCGTCGGTAAACATGATCGTCCTGAAGAAGTGTACATGACCTGCAACCTGTGTACGATACTCCCTGACAATCATGGTGCCTTTCACGATCTCCAGTGGACCCATGGATGCCCTTGTGAATTTTCTGCAGAGCAATTTGGAGCCACCACCACCTTGTCTCCATCCTGCAGAACAGGTGTCAAGGAGTTGTTCTCTTGAAAGACGACGGTTTCACCCCTGCCATCGGATTGATGAAGAAGACATCCGAATTATTCAGACCGTGCAACGCTCTTACACTGCGCCAACGTCCAGTGCCGATGGTCACGTACCCATTTTCGTCGTATTTGCTGATGATGTAGAGTTAACATTGGCACATGCATGGTTCTTAGTTCTTCGTTAGAAATGTTCGCTACACTGTGTGTTCAGACACACTTGTACTCTGGCCAGCATTAAAGTCTGATGTTAGTTCCGCCACAGTTTACCACCTATCCTGTCTTACGAGTCTGCTCATCCTACGACGTGCGACATCTGTAATGAGGGGTGGCCACCCAACCCTACGACGTCTGGACGTGGTTTCACCTCGGTTCCTCCACGTTTTGAAGACACTCACCACAGCACTCCTCAAAGTGCCGAGCCTCTGGGCCATCATATCTGCCCTTTGTCAAACTCATATAGATAAGCGCCTTCTCCATTCCCTATACAAGAACAGCACTGTCACTGATACCACATGCACCGTGCGTGTATCTGACTAGCAGTCATTCCTCGCCAGATGACGCTACTATTGCGAGGACGGATTTATATCGATGGTAGGTCGGTGGTCTTCATGTTCTGGCTCATCAGTAAACGTTTTATAGCTTTAACAGCCACGAAAGTGTTTAATGACGACATTTGAAGGTTATTTTATAGAGATATTTAAAGCATCAATTTATATAAAGCACACTTTGAATGTCTGATCGTACTGTTTGAGTATGTGTATGGGACATACACACGTATAAACCACTTACAGCATAATTTTTCGAGATAATTCTGTAATAGAGAGGCTTTTGTGCATACAGTTGGAGGATCACAATTAACACGGCCACATAGTAATTGTACAGTGGTACACACCAATACACAGACACAAAGATAACAACTTCATACTAATAATAGAAAGGGCAATACTACTCCAGTCACAGCTTAGTATTTTACTGCCATATCACTGCTCAATCCACATTTTTCGACTCCTTATTAAGTCAAACCCGTTCCTACGAATCCATATTTTTATCAGAATAGATCAATAAAAGAGCTTCCTATGGTAAGAATGGTCGGGACATAAAATTACCTTCGTCAATTTGCTAGCAATCGCATAATATCCGCATCGTATTGGGCCTATTCGCTGCATCGCCATAGCCAGTTTATTTTGAGCAAAAGTCAGAATAGTATACTGTATGTTTACTTAGTGTTTGCTGCAGTTCTTCGCTATGAAGTGAAATGCACTCAGATTTGTTAACAGTATCGCCAGCGTTTGGGGGTGGAGGATGACCGGCAGCATCTGTTGCAGCAAAAATCTTCAACTAACTATCACTACCAGGCGTTCCTAGAAGTCTTTTGTGGAAAGACGCACTTCACCGTTTTAGGGAATGAGATGGTGATGCATAACGTTCCACACTAGTAAAATACAACCGGCGTTAGTGACTGACAAATATATCATCAGTTAGATTCGGTTATACCCAGTCTAATAGAGGTCAGTTCCACGAGTAATACAAAAACAATCTTACGTCACCTTACGTTGTTTAGAAGCTTTTACATAATGGTTAATTCACGATCACCATTTTAGAGGGAGTAGTTGATAATGCATCATGTTCTGCAATAGAGAAACTCTTCAATGAGATGACTAAAGTCATGGGATAACTCCTAACACCGCGTGGGACTTCCTTTTGTCTGGCGTAGTGAAGCAACTCCTCACGGCATGGACTCAACAAGTCATTGTAAGTTCCATGCAGATAAATTGAGCCAAGCTGTCTCTATAGCCGTCCATAATTGTGAAAGTGTTCCTGGTTCAGAATTTTGTGATCGAATGAACTCTCGGTTTTGACCCATAAATGTTCGATGGGATTCATGTCGAGCGATGTGGTAGTCAAATAACACATTAGAATTGTCCAGGATGTTCTTCGAACCAAATGCGAACTGCTGTGGCCCGGTGACATGATGCATTGGTTCTGAGCACTATGGGACTTAGCTTGTGAGGTCATCAGTCCCCTAGAACTTAGAACTACTTAAACCCAACTAACCTAAGGACATCACACACATCCATGCCCGAGGCAGGATTCGAACCTGCGACCGCAGCGGTCGCGCGGTTCCAGACTTTAGCGCCTAGAACCGCTCGCCCACACCGGCCGGCAAAGGAAGAGAAGGAAACGTAGGAGGTGAATATGGATTGTGGCTAAGAAATGAAAGAGGAAGCCGCCTGGTAGAATTTTGCACAGAGCACAACTTAATCATAGCTAACACTTTGTTCAAAAATCATAAAAGAAGGTTGTATACGTGGAAGAAGCCTGGAGACACTGACAGATTTCAGATAGATTATATAATGGTAAGACAGAGATTTAGGAACCAGGTTTTAAATTGTAAGACATTTCCAGGGGCAGATATGGGCTCTGACCACAATCTGTTGGTAATGAACTGTAGATTAAAACTGAAGAAACTGCAAAAAGGTGGGAATTTAAGGAGATGGGATCTGGATAAACTGACTAAACCAGAGGTTGTACAGAGTTTCAGGGAGAGTGTAATGGAAATGGTAGGAATGGGGGAAAGAAATACAGTAGAAGAAGAATGGATCGCTTTGAGACTGTTGCACCTATAACCGCTCGGCCGCTCCGGCCGGCTGACATGATGCATTGTCTTCCATAAAATGTCCATCGTTATTTGGGAATGTGAAGCCCATGAATGGCTGCAAATGGTGTCCAAGTAGCCGGACATAACGATTTCCAGTCAATGATCGGTTCAGTTAGACCAGAGGACCAACTCCATTCCATGTAACCACAGGCCACACCATTACGGAGCCGCTACCACAGGCTTGCAGAGTGCATTTTTGACAACTAGATTCTATGGCTTCGTGGCATCTGCGCCGCCTCGGGCCTACCATCGGATCTTACCAATTGAAATCCGGTCTCATCTAACCAGGCTACGGTTTTCCAGCAGCCTAGGAAGTAAACGATATCTTCACAAGCCCACGAAGGGCGCTGTATAGCCCCTTAACGTTAAATTTCATCGCATTGTCTTAACTGAAACGTTCGTCATACATCACACATCGATTTTTGCTGTTATTTCAAGCTATGCTGTTTGTCTGTTAGTAGTGACAACTCTAGGCCTCGTTCGTAAAGTGAAGGTCGTCGGACATGCGTTATCCGTGGTGAGCGGTAATGCTTGAAATGTGGTATTCTCGGAACACTCTTGATTCTGTGGGTCTGAGAATATTGAATTCATTAACTGAACCATGAGCCATGGACCTTGCCGTTGGTGGGGAGGCTTGCGTGCCTCAACGATACAGATAGCCGTACCGTAGGTGCAACCACAACGGAGGGGTATCTGTTGAGAGGCCAGACAAACGCGTGGTTCCTGAAGAGGGGCAGCAGCCTTTCCAGTAGTTTCAGGGGCCACAGTCTGGATGATTGACTGTTCTGGCCTTGTGACACTAATAAAATGTCCTTGCTGTTCTGGTACTGCGAACTGCTGAAAGCAAGGGGAAACTACAGCCGTAATGTTTCCCGAGGGCATACAGCTTTACTGTATGATTAAATGAAGATGGCGTCTTCTTGGGTAAAATATTCCGGAGGTAAAATAGTCCCCCACTCGGATCTCCGGGCGGGGACTACTCAAGAGGACATTGTTATCAGGAGAAAGAAAACTGGCGTCCTATGGATCGGAGCGTGGAATGTCAGATCCCTTAATCGGGCAGGTGAATACAGGGTTATAAATACAAAATAAAATAGGGGTAATGCAGGAGTAGGTTTAATAATGAATAAATAAATAGGAGTACGGGTAACCTACTACAAACAGCATAGTGAACGGATTATTGTGGCCAAGATAGACACGAGGCCCACGCCTACTACAGTAGTACAAGTTTATATGCCAACTAGCTCTGCAGATGACGAGAAATTGATGAAATGTATGATGAGATAAAAGAAATTATTCAGGTAGTGAAGGGAGACGAAAATTTAATAGTCATGGGTGACTGGAATTCAAGAGTAGGAAAAGGGAGAGAAGGAAACATAGTAGGTGAATATGGATTGGGGCTAAGAAATGAAAGAGGAAGCCGTCTGGTAGAATTTTGCGCAGAGCATAACTTAATCATCATGAAAGAAGGTTGTATACATGGAAGAACCCTGGAGATACTAAAAGGTATCAGATAGATTATATAATGGTCATACAGAGATTTAGGAACCAGGTTTTAAATTGTAAGACATTTCCAGGGGCAGATGTGGACTCTGACCACAATCTATTGGTTATGAAATGTGGATTAAAACTGAAGAAACTGCAAAAAGGTGGGAATTTAAGGAGATGGGACTTGGATAAGCTGAAAGAACCAGAGGATGTACAGAGTTTCAGGGAGAGCATAAGCGAACAATTGACAGGAATGGGGGAAAGAAATACACTAGAAGAAGAATGTGTAGCTTTGAGGGATGAAATAGTGAAGGCAGCAGAGGATCAAATAGGTAAAAAAACGAGGGCTAGTAGCAACCCTTGGGTAACAGAAGAAATATCGAATTTAATTGATGAAAGGAGAAAATATAAAAATGCAGTAAATGAAGCAGGCAAAAGGGAATACAAATGTCTCAAAAATGAGATCGACTGGAAGTGCAAAATGGCTAAGCAGGGATGGCTAGAGGACAAATGTAAGGATTTAGAGGCTTATCTCACTAGGGGTAAGATAGATAGTGCCTACAGAAAAATTAAAGAGACCTTTGGAGATAAAAGAACGACTTGTATGAATATCAAGAGCTATGATGGAAACCCAGTTCTAAGCAAAGAAGGGAAAGCAGAAAGGTGGAAGGAGTATATAGAACTACTGACAGCCGTGGGAGAGCCAGTCCTGACAAAACTCTACCAACTGGTGAGCAAGATGTAAGAGACAGGCGAAATACCCTCTGAATTCAAGAAGAATATAATAATTCCGATCCCAAAGAAAGCAGGTGGTGACAGATGTGAAAATTACTGAACTATCAGTTTAATAATGCTCAGCTGCAAAATACTAACGCGAATTCTTTACAGACGAATAGAAAAACTGATAGAAGCCGACCTCGGGGAAGATCAGTTTGGATTCCGTAGAAATGTTGGAACACGTGAGGCAATACTGACCCTACGACTTATCTTAGAAGAAAGATTAAGGAAACGCAAACCCACTTTTTTAGCATTTGTAGACTTAGAGAAAGCTTTTGACAATGTTGACTGGAATACTCTCTTTCAAATTCTGAAGGTGGAAGGGGTAAAATACAGAGAGCGAAAGGTTATTTACAATTTGTACAGAAACCAGATGCCAGTTGTATGCGTCGAGGGGCATGATAGGGAAGCAGTGATTGGGAAGGGAGTGAGACAGGGTTGTAGACTCTCCCCGATGTTATTCAATCTGTATATTGAGCAGGCAATAAAGGATACAAAAGGGGAAAAAAAAAATGGTTCCAATGGCTCTGAGCACTATGGGATTCAACTGCTGAGGTCATTGGTCCACTAGAACTTAGAACTAGTTAAACCTAACTAACCTAAGGAGATCACAAACATCCATGTCCGAGGCAGGATTCGAACCTGCGACCGTAGCGGTCTTGCGGTTCCAGACTGCAGCGCCTTTAACCGCACGGCCACTTCGGCCGGCTACAAAAGGAAAGTCCGGAGTAGGTATTAAAACGCATGGAGAAGAAATAAAAACTATAAGGTTCGCCGATGACATTGTAATTTTGTCAGAGACAGAAAAGGACTTGGAAGAGCAGTTGAACGGAATGGACAGTGTCTTGAAAGGAGGGTATAAGATAAACGTCAACAAAAGCAAAACGAGGATAATGGAATGTAGTCGAATGAAGTCGGGTGATGCTGAGGGAATTAGATTAGGAAATGAGGCACTTAAAGTAGTAAAGGAGTTTGCTATTTGGCGAGTACAATAATTGATGATGGTCGAAGTAGAGAGGATATAAAATGTAGACTGGCAATGGCAAGGAAAGCTTTTCTGAAGAAGAAAAATTTGTTAGCATCGAGTATGGATTTAAATGTCAGGAAGTCGTTTCTGAAAATACACTCCTGGAAATGGAAAAAAGAACACATTGACACCGGTGTGTCAGACCCACCATACTTGCTCCGGACACTGCGAGAGGGCTGTACAAGCAATGATCACACGCACGGCACAGCGGACACACCAGCAACCGCGGTGTTGGCCGTCGAATGGCGCTAGCTGCGCAGCATTTGTGCACCGCAGCCGTCAGTGTCAGCCAGTTTGCCGCGGCATACGGAGCTCCATCGCAGTCTTTAACACTGGTAGCATGCCGCGACAGCGTGGACGTGAACCGTATGTGCAGTTGACGGACTTTGAGTGAGGGCGTGTAGTGGGCATGCGGGAGGCCGGGTGGACGTATCGCCAAATTGCTCAACACGTGCGGCGTGAGGTCTCCACAGTACATCGATGTTGTCGCCAGTGGTCGGCGGAAGGTGCACGTGCCCGTCGACCTGGGACCGGACCGCAGCGACGCACGGATGCACGCCAAGACCGTAGGATCCTACACAGTGCCGTAGGGGACCGCACCGCCACTTCCCAGCAAATTAAGAACACTGTTGCTCCTGGGGTATCGGCGAGGACCATTCGCAACCGTCTCCATGAAGCTGGGCTACGGTCCCGCACACCATTACGCCGTCTTCCGCTCACGCCCCAACATCGTGCAGCCCGCCTCCAGTGGTGTCGCGACAGGCGTGAATGGAGGGACGAATGGAGACGTGTCGTCTTCAGCGATGAGAGTCGCTTCTGCCTTGGTGCCAATGATGGTTGTATGCGTGTTTGGCGCCGTGCAGGTGAGCGCCACAATCAGGACTGCATACGACCGAGGCACACAGGGCCAACACCCGGCATCATGGTGTGGGGAGCGATCTCCTACACTGGCCGTACACCACTGGTGATCGTCGAGGGGACACTGAATAGTGCACGGTACATCCAAACCATCATCGAACCCATCGTTCTACCATTCCTAGACCGGCAAGGGAACTTGCTGTTCCAACAGGACAATGCACGTCTGCATGTATCCCGTGCCACCCAACGTGCTCTAGAAGGTGTAAGTCAACTACCCAGGCCAGCAAGATCTCCGGATCTGTCCCCCATTGAGCATGTTTGGGACTGGATGAAGCGTCGTCTCACGCGGTCTGCACGTCCAGCACGAACGCTGGTCCAACTGAGGCGTCAGGTGGAAATGGCATGGCAAGCCGTTCCACAGGACTACATCCAGCATCTCTACGATCATCTCCATGGGAGAATAGCAGCCTGCATTGCTGCGAAAGGTGGATATACACTGTACTAGTGCCGACATTGTGCATGCTCTGTTGCCTGTGTCTATGTGCCTGTGGTTCTGTCAGTGTGATCATGTGATGTATCTGACCCCAGGAATGTGTCAATAAAGTTTCCCCTTCCTGGGACAATGAATTCACGGTGTTCTTATTTCAATTTCCAGGAGTGTATTTGTATGGAGTGTAGCCATGTATGGAAGTGAAACGTGGACGATAGATAGCTTAGACAAAAAGAGAATAGAAACTTTAGAAATGTGGTGCTACAGAAGAATGCTGAAGATTAGATGGGTAGATCACATAACTAATGAGGAGGTATTGAATAGAATTTGGGAGAAGAGGAGCTTGTTGCACAACTTGAATAGAAGAAGGGATCGGTTGGTAGGACATGTTCTGAGACATCGAGTTATCACCAATTTAGTATTGGAGGGCAGCGTGGAGGGTAAACATCGTAGAGGGAGACCAAGAGATGAATACACTAAGCAGATTCAGAAGGATGTAGGCGGCAGTAGGTACTGGGAGATGAAGAAGCTTGCACAGGATAGAGTAGCATGGAGAGCTGCATCAAACCAGTCTCAGGACTGAAGACAACAACAACAACACAACTGTTTCCGAAATGGGATTTCCCTTGTATCCAGCTCCAACTACCATTCCGCATTTGTGCAAATGATACTATCACGATGTGCAAATACACTACTGGCTATAAATATTGCTACACCACGAAGATGACGTGCTACAGACGCGAAATTGAACCGACAGGAAGAAGATGCTGTGATATTAGCTTTTCAGAGCATTCACACAAGGTTGGCGTCGGTGGCGACACCTACAGCGTGGTGACATGAGGAAAGTTTCCAACCGATTTTTCATACACAAACAGCAGTTGACCGGCGTTGCCTGGTGAAACGTTGTTGTGATGCCTCGTGTAAGGAGGAGAAATGAGTACAATCACGTTTCCGACTTTGATAAAGGTCGGATTGTAGCTGATCGCGATTGAGGTTTATCGTATCGCGACATTGCTGCTCGCGTTGGTCGAGATCCAATGACTGTTAGCAGAATATGGAATCGGTGGGTTCAGGAGGGTAATACGGAACCCCGTGCTGGATCCCAACGGCCTCATATCATTAGCAGTCGAGATGACAGTCATCTTATCCGCATGGCTGTAACGGATGGTGCAGCCACGTCTCGATCCCTGAGTCAACAGATGGGCACGTTTGCAAGACAACAACCATCTGCACGAACAGTTCGACGACGTTTGCAGCAGCATGGACTATCAACTCGGAGACCATGGCTGCAGTTAGCCTTGATGCTGCATCACAGACAGGAGCGCCTGCGATGGTGTACCCAACGACGAACCTGGTCGCACGAATGGCAAAACGTCATTTTTTCGGATGAATCCAGGTTCTGTTTACAGCATCATGATGGTCGCATCCGTGTTTGGCGACATCGCGGTGAACGCACATTGGAAGCGTGTATTCGTCATCGCCATACTGGCGTATCATCCGGCATGATGGTATGGGATGCCATTGGTTACACGTCTCGGTCACTTCTTGTTCACATTGACGGCACTTTGAACAGTGGACGTTACATTTCAGATGTGTTTCGACCCGTGGCTCTACCCTTCATTCGATCCCTGCGAAACCCTTCATTTCAGCAGGATAATGCACGGCCGCGTGTTGCAGGTCCTGTACGGGCCTTTCTGGATACAGAAAATGTGCGACTGCTGCCCTGGCCATCACATTCTCCAGATCTCTCACCAATTGAAAACGTCTGGTCAATGGTGGCCGAGCAACTGGCTCGTCACAATACGCCAGTCAATACCCTTGATGAACTGTGGTATCGTGTTGAAGCTGCATGGGCAGCTGTACCCGTACACGCCATCCAAGCTCTGTTTGACTCAATGCCCAGGCGTATCAAGGCCGTTATTACGGCCAGAGGTGTTAGTTCTGGGTACTGATTTCTCAGGATCTATGCACCCAAATTGCGTGAAAATGTAATCATATGTCAGTTCTAATATAATATATTTGTCCAATGAATACCCGTTTATCATCTGCATTTCTTCTTGGTGTAGCAGTTTTAATGGCCAGTAGTGTATTTTCAGTGGTGACTGGTGAATGAAAGATTACGAAGAAACATCAAAAATGTCAGGTGATGAAAGTTCGTCTTTGCATCACCAGCGGAAAATAACTTCAACTAGCCCTTGTGTAGTACATTATATGTTATCATCTGCTCCCCTAAAACGGTGGTTGGTGGAAAGCACTCTCGAGAAAACTTCTATGTCTAGTGTTGGTAATTAGTTTTTAATCCCAAATACTCCTTGAACATTAAACGTTATGAACTTCCTTTTCAGCACTGTCATCACTACTATAAAAATTCAGGGATTCTTACACGGATTAAAGTGATTTAATAGCTCAAAAATGTAACAAAGAGAAAATAAACGAACTGATTCTTCAATTTCTCCACGCGTATTTCATGACGAAATAAATCTCGGGTGAACAGCCTGGTGTGAGTGTACAAAGGACACAATACTTCGGTAATCGACGTTGTTGCTATGATCAGGTGTCCTTCGTACACTCATACCAGGCTGTTCAACCGAGATTTATTTTGTAATAAACGAACTGTTTCACATTTTGCTAACAAATATATAACACTCACTTCCAAATATTACAAAACAGACTTCTGTTACCGATTTCTCTGTGATAATAACTGCAACATCAAATACTTTTCATACGCAAAGCCGAAATATGAAATACAGCCTTCTAGAGCATTATACCATCTGTTTGCTGTGCTCGCGAGGTCAACATACATAAGGCTACGAATAGCTATATCGTACATAGAATGACTATCAAAATAAGCCAGTACTGTCCACTCAAACGTGTCACAGGAAAACTGTTTACAATTTGAGCCCAGCCCAGGGTAAAGAAACAGAATTAATGTTGGCGATGGCCTGAGTATGTCCGACGCCATGTAGACATCATACATGACGTGAACCAATAGACGAGAATAATGTGATACCCCGGCAATTACTACTACGGGAAGATTTCTTGTTGGGCTATTTCTAAGAAATGCTGGAAAAGATGTAACTTAAAAAGGAATTGAGGAATCTGATTCCACGAGCTAATACGACAATATAATACTGAACAGTAACTGGACTAAATATCTATGTTTCCTGTAACGCAGTGGCTTAGAAGTTCTCTGATTGATTTATCTCCAAGACATTAAACAGGAAATGGTAGAGTGAGGGGGGAGATCGTGGCTTACAAAGGAAGAGCGACTAGACATCACGACGTCATTTGTCTACTACTGCGTATAGGCTACCCGACAATTAGTAGACAAGTTTGTTCCAAGACCGACATTGATCTCTTCGTGTGGCCCTAGATCGGAATTGTTTCAATCCCATGGCTCCTAATCGGCACATGGCTTCTCCCTGAATGATGTTCTGGATGTAGTGGCCAGTGCCCAGTATGGTTAAGTACCTAAACCAATAGTCGATGATAGTGCATGTATCCGGATCTGAATTTTGGAAGCTAGGTCATTGATTTCGCACCTTGACAATATACTATGAATATTTTCGTAGAGACACTAGATCCTATAGCGAATTAAGTGATGTGAAACTTTGTATAGATCTTCAGATGTTCAAATACTGGGTGATTATTACTGAACCTGGGTAAAGGATTGATTTCGATTTCCATGCAACATCCATTTCTAATGTGAGTAATGCGTTCTTGGTCTTTCATTATTATTATTCCGTCTGAATTCTTATACATATTACACACCGTTCCCTATTGATATATTTACCTAAAAATTTTTGACATATTGCATCATTCTGTTGGATGCCTTTTTTAGATCGATGGACCCTGTGAAAGTGTCTTTCTTCGATTAACAAAAGCGATTTGAGAAAAACGCTGATGTGACAAAAGTCATGGGATATATCCTAATACAGGGTGACAATTATTGAACTACATGAAAAAAAAGTAAATTTGTTACAAACTGAGGCGTGTACATTTTTTCAACATGTAAACGTCACTACAGATATTTGGATTCAAGTTATGACATGTTGCCTACCTTGGCAGTGATGTGGCGCAGACGAATAGCGAAGTGTCGGAACATCGACGCTGTCGATGTGCTGGCCTCGGTGGCCGAGTGGTTCTAGGCCTTCAGTCCGGAACTGCGTGACTGCTACGGTCGCAGGTTCGAATCCAGCCTCGGGCATGGGTGTGTGTGATGTCCTTAGGTTAGTTAGGTTCAAGCAATTCTAGGGGACCTCAGATGTTAAGCCCCATAGTGCTCAGAGCCATTTGAACCATTTGAGCTGTCGATGACCTCCTGAACGGTTATTTTCCGCTCAGCAATGATTTTCGGGTTATTGCTGTACACTTTGTCTTAAGTAAGCCCCACACAATGGAGTCGCTTGTGTTCAGATCCGGAGAATATGGCGGAGAGTCGAGGCCCATGGCAGTGGTCTCCGGGTACCCCAAAGGCATAATGCGGTCCCCATAGTGCTCCTCCAGGTCAACAAACACTCTCCTGCTTCGATGGGGTCGAGCTCCGTCTTGCAGGAACCACATATTGTCGAAAGCAGGGTCACTATGTGTGATAGGAATGAAATCATCTTCTGAAACCTTTACGTACCTTTCGGTACTCGCCGAATATTCCGTGATTGGATATTACACACCACACAGTCACCCACTGACGGTGAAGGGACCTCTCGGTCTCGAAATGCGGATTCTCAGTCCCCCAAATGCGCCATTTTTTCCTATTGGTGAACCCATTCGAATGAAAGTGGCTTAGTCGCTAAACCAAACAATACAGCGCATACTAATTTCCAACATGCCCCGCGGCCAACCGCGCAGTTTGGACATCCTAACGCAAACCGTTCGGATGTTATGACGATTTTTTTTCATATAGTTCAATAATTCTCACCTGTAGCATGTTGGACCTCCTTTTGCAAGTCGTAGTGAAGCATCTCGACGTGGCGTCGACTCAACAAGTAGTTGGAAGTCCGCTACAGAACTATTTCGCCACGCTACTCGTGTAGCAGTCCACAATTGCGAAAGTGTTTCTCGTGCACGATTTTGTGCACAAACTGATCTCTCGATATGTTCCATAAGTGTTCGATGGGATCCGAGTAGGGCGACCTAGATGGCCAAATCAATCGCTCGAACTATCCAGAAAGTTCAAACTAATCGTGAAAAGTCGTGGCCCGGTGACTGAGCGCGTTGTCATTCATAAAAATTCCATCGTTGTTGGGAACATGAAATACATGAATGACGGCAAATGATCTCCAAGTAGCCGAACATAACAATTTCCAGTCACTGATCGGTTTTGTTGGATCAGAGGACCCATTCCACTCCATGAAAACAAAGCCCACACCATTAAGGACCAGCTTGCACAGTGTCATGTTGACAATTTGGATCCCTTGGATCGAGGGGCTTGCGTCACTCTCGAGCCCTACCATCGACTCTTTATCAACTGAAATCGCGACTCTTATGACCAGGCCACGGTTTTACAGATCTCTGCAGTCCAACCGCTGTGGCCACGCACCCAGGAACGGAGCTGCCAGCGACGTCGTGCTTCTAGCAAAAGCACTCGCATCGGTCGTTTACTACCATAGTCCATTAACGCCAAATATCGTCCCACTGCCCTATCAGATTCGTTCCTCGTGCGTCCCATAATGATTCCTGTGGTGATTTCACGCAGTGTTGCTTGTCTGTTAGCACTGAAAAATCTACGCAACCGACGCTCTCTAAGTTGTTATGTGAGGGCTGTCGTCCATTGCGTTGTCGGTGGTGAGAGGTAAAGCCAGAAATGGTTATTCGCGGCACACTCTTGATAGCGTGGATATCGGAATATTGAATTCCCTAACGATTTTTGAAATGAATGTGCCACATTCGTAGCTGCAACTACCATTCCGCGTTCAAAGTCTGTTACTTCTTATCGTGCAGCCATAATAATGTCGAAAACCTTTTCGTATGAATCACCTGAATACGAATGACAGTTCCGGCTCGCGAAACTTAGCGTAGAACACTTGTCCCTCCGATGTCAGTTGCAGTTCGTATAAAACACTTGCTTTGCCTCCCATGCTTGTGGTGTTTCAGGGGTTTTCATTCTGGACCGTCTTTTCGTTTTCCTTTCAGCAGTTCTTCGCTGCTACCAACGTAGCGAGCAGATTCAGCCACCGTGTGATGACACTGGGTCTGTAGCGTCTTCATGTGCGTGTCGTGTGCGAATTTTCAGACGGCGTCTGGTCACCAGAAAGAACTGCGTTTTTGCGCCATTGAATTGGAGACGCCACTTGACAGCCAGGCTATAAGGGTATCAACGACGAGTTCTTATTTTCGGCGCAGTACAGGAGCGTTAAAACTTCTGCTGTACAGCGCCCTATCGTCTGCGTAGAGCGCGAGCTGCACGCGATAGATCTTCGATACGCCTTAGGTATATAATGAGTACAGCAGTGGTCCCAGAACACAGCCCTGTCACACACCTGCTCTAATGCGCGAACAGTGGACATCCTATTTGGAGCTCTCATGTGTAATATCCGGCCCTGGAGGCAGGAACAGATGAGACGACATGTGACACTAGTACCACAAGTTCAAAAAGTTTGAACAAGAGGCCACAATACTACACGCTGTCGATGGTACATGACGCATCCATGAACACCCCGCCAAAGTACTGCCGCTGCTCCAGGGCTGCGAACGCTTCTTCCACGAGGCAGAGGAGTTGGCGAACTGCCAAATTACCCTTACGGAAATGGAAGTGCTCCTCGGGCTACATGTCTACGACGTCGAGGTGGCGCTGCATCCACCAGAGATAAACTCTCTCAAACACCTTAGAGATTTCCGGCAGACGATTGATCGGCCAGTAATTCTGCGTGTGGCGCAAATACTTCCCCAAATTCGGTACCGCCACTATTTCCACGTGCTCCCAAGACTGGTGCAAGCAGCAGGTCCGAAGGATTTCCCTGAAGATGGCAGCGAGGTGAGTAGCGGCCGTCAGAGGTATGTTCGTGTGAAGGGCATTTCAGACTCCATCAGGACCCGTAGCCTTCCTGGGGTTGAGGTCACGGAGGAGAGAAGCTACCTCATCGGCTGACGTGTCGTCGATTTCGTCATCTCAATCCACGAAGTAGCGGGGAAGCCTATCAACTACTAAGTCATTATCAGCAGCGTCTACAGGCTCTTCATCTGGGGAGAAGGCGGCCTCAGAGACGTTGGGCAGGGGGTAGGCATTCCGGTCCTGTTGGCAGACAGGCTGACTGTCAACTAGTAACGGTGGAACATGTTGCGTGCGGCGAAGAAAGTGCTTCGTTGTCCTCCAGGCGGAGACAGAGTGGCAAACTTCTTGGTCCAGTCCTGATTGCCATGGTTTTCAATGGCGACCTTGATGTCAAGACGCGTCCAACTAAGAAGGCACTAAGTGTCTGCGTTTCTCGTCATCAGATTTTTTCCTTTATGGCCGCTAGAACGGCCGGCGGCAGGGGACAGGAATGACGTGATGCGGTACGCGGTGCAGGTAGTTTTGCTGAGTGAGGGACAGCAAGAGTTGCGTCTGTAAAATGCTGGATCGCTGTGACCACGCTCACGTCCTTAGGGTGCACAGCGGTAGCAAGCGCGTCTGCCGTGGTGTCTTGGAAGCGGTCCTAGGTGGCCCTGGGAAGCGAGATGCCTCTGCTGGGTGTCTGCTAGGCGTTAAGATCGATGTCTAACTCCACAGGAAAGTGATCGGACGAAAGTGTGTTCCGTCTAGATGCGATTTTCCGATTGAAGTACCATTGATGACGGCTAAGTCGATTAATCTTCGGTTGACCACGAGCAGGGAAGACAATCCGATCGCACGGCCTCATCATGATCGCCTCGTGCCACTCAACAGCCGTGACAAGGCGGTGTCTGGCGATGCTAGTGATCCTGTTGCGGGAGGCAACGTGTTTCCAGTTGTAGTCTTCAGTAACAATGACCTCGCCTCTCAGGGAGAACAGGGCCTCAATGTCCGCGGGTTTCAGGGCCGGGATGGAGGTCTGTACGCCGCAACAAATGGGATTTTGGCACGCCAAGGTATGGACGACCACACCAGTGGCTTCCAACGACGCCATTAATGGGGTTGGTTGGTTGGTTTGGGGAAGGAGACCAGACAGCGTGGTCATCGGTGTCATCGGATTAGGGAAGGATGGGGAAGGAAGTCGGCCGTGCCCTTTCAGAGGAACCATTCCGGCATTTGCGTGGAGTGATTTAGGGAAATCACGGAAAACCTAAATCAGGATGGCCGGACGCGGGATTGAACCGTCGTCCTCCCGAATGCGAGTCCAGTGTCCAACCACTGCGCCACCTCGCTCGGTCCCCAGTGGTGGGGGTTCAATCGGATAGTGACGCATGTCGTTACGGACGTACAGTTCCTCCGCCTGCTGTCGGCCGAACCGCGCGGAAATAGATGAAATTCGTTGATCGGACGTCGACACCAAGTTTAAGGTGTGTTTCACTGATTTAGCAAACGTCAACAGCTACATCGCGGAGAAATTGACGGAGTTATCCAGCTTGATTGCGTATACTGTTGGCATTGAACGCGACTATCGTCAGTCCTCTAACACTGCGGATGTGGGTGATTGTTGCCGGTGGAGGCCGGCGAGGCCATCGGCACTGCAGCGGTGAGTTGCTGCGACCTCAGTCAGCTTCGTCGCTCTAAACATGAGGGCCGTGAGCTACGCAATGAGGCTGGTGAGATCAGCATTCGAAGCAGCACGCGCGGCCTCGGCGCTGGAGTTGGGGCCAGCAGCTGTCTCGTTGTGAGAGTGCATAGGCGGCTGCTAACCGAGGGAAGGTGCCTCTCAGCGATGAGTCGACCTCTGCGATGATGGGGTGAGGAGCCTGTCCGATACGGCAATGAGGCAGTGCAGAATGAGGTTGATCCACAGACGGCTGTTGTGCAGGAATGGCAATCGCAGGTGGTCGTGTGACCTTCGACGCAGCCAGAGCAGTATCTTCAGATGCTGATGGTAGGGAGTTGTCCTCCTGGTAGCTACCGCAGCAAAAGTGACACGAGATCATGTCGTTGCCGGCTTCTTTGGACGTAGCGCTGAAGTTTGTTCACGTTGACGAGCGGTAGCGCGCTTCCACACGTCACAACCGCGGTAGCTGTTCACGTGATCGACGCCACAGAACTCGCATGTTGGTTTCCTTGTGAGAAGACGAGTGCAGGCGCGTTCAGCGTGGTTGCTGGCGCATTTAATACTTATGTCCGGCATGGAGTAGTGTAGCCTAACGTGATTTATGCCTTGTCAGCACCAACACTGCACCAGAACCCTCTTCGAACGGAGGTCTTCATTCAGCACGGTGACGTCAGCTATGCGATTCAGTTGGTACAATTCAGGGTTTTGAACTGTGTTGGAACAAGTAACCAGGAAGAGTGGCATGTCTTCTCTCGATTTCGGCGATTTCATCTTCACTACCGTCAGAAAGTGGAAATCCAGGGCGGCGGGCTCTTGATGCAAATGATCTGCCTCCATGTTGAAAGGAAGGTCACGGATTACGAGTTTCAGGACCTTGTTTGCTCTGGAGGGTGTGCGTGTGTAGAAGCGTATGCCACTGTCAGGTGCTTCCTGCGTGACTCGGCGGTAATCGTCGGTTGTACGGTGTGTGACCTTGCACGAATCACGCCCAGCCTCCTTTACGTTATATACTACTGTTGTCCACCTGCGCAAAAGTTGGTGCAGTTCCCTGTATGCCGATCAGTACAGGAACTGGTGTCACTTTTGTTGCGGTAGCTACATGGAGGACAACTTCCTGCCGTCAGCATCTGAAGATACTGCTCCCACTGCGTCGAAGGTCATACCATCACCTGCGATTGCCATTCCTGCACAACAGCCGTCTGTGGGTCAACCTCATTCTGCCCTGTCTCACCGCGGTATCGGACAGGCTCCTCACCCCATCATTGCGGAAGTAGATGTCAAAGTTAGCGTAAGGAGGGCTATGCGTGAAGCTTTCAGTGAATTCTAAAGTAAAATTCTATGTACGGTGATAAACCTTTTGCATTTCCTTTATGTTTTCGTCTTCTTTAAAGGCAAAGAGAGAAGTGAAGCGGTAGCCCAACATAGAGCCTATGCCTACCGTCATGTATTTTTTGACTTTCAGTTGTTAAAAAAAAGAGGATATTTTCTGGTACCAGTAGGAGGAAGGAAGGATTCGCGCTCAGCTAGTGAACGAGTTAGAAGCACGCCATTTTTAGCGAGTAATTGTAAACCGCCATTTTGGGGTCGCTATGAATAAGTGAGGAGTATGTATTTCATATGTGCACCGTTTAGAAAAATACAGTATTGTTTTATTAACAGAAAGGTCGTGTGAGTTGTTATTTCAAATAGTACAATAATTACAAGAACTGAAGCCCACCTGTGTACTTTGGAAAATTACGAAGATCCGATAAGCTTAATGGGAACTCGGTCAAGACTTCAAAGGTGAACACGGCGATCAAACGTAGCATTATAAAGAATGGTAAGCACAAATCTACAGCGGAGAAAGAAACTACTTCGCCCTGCAATATAATACGAACTTATTTCCGGGCATAGCTCAGCTTATTGTGCTTGTCATTCATGGCGAAAAATTAATCTCATTAATTCAATACATTTTAAAAAGCCACGCATTTTGTTATCGTATATTCCATTATTTTATTATATTATAAAGTTGCGACAGGTGACAGGCACGATACGTAGTGGGCAAAACTGTGAGTACTAGTGCCGGCCGGTGTGGCCGAGCGGTTCTAGGCGCTACAGTCTGGAACCGCGCGACCGCTACGGTCGCAGGTTCGAATCCTGCCTCGGGCATGGATGTGTGTGATGTCCTTAGGTTAGTTAGGTTTAAGTAGTTCTAAGTTCTAGGGGACTGATGACCTCCGATGTTAAGTCCCGTAGTGCTCAGAGCCATTTTGTGAGTACTAATATTGTTAGGAAAATGAATATACATGTATGTTAACAATTTCTTTACGTTCCATGTACGCTGATGATATGACGGAGACGGTGATGTGATACTGAAGAAATACTATCAAAAGGAAATAATAAATAAATTAGAAGGAAGAAGGCGACAATACCAAGAGCACACAACAAAGCACAATAGAGGAAGTACCATTTACAAGACAACAGTCAGGTAGGACCGCGCAATGCATATAGAGAATGCGTTCCCAGTAGACCTATTAGAAAATCCATCCACCTATTTCCTAAAATCCAGAACCTAAAGCTTCAGAGATTAACGCTATTGTAGTCAAGTAGAGATAATGACATTTCTTTGTTAGTACGGAAAATATATTGATTGAAGAACAGTTGAGACTACAATTACATACAACTGTCTATGCATTTTTTGCGTGAGAAGTATCGCGGAAGTAAAATCTTAAAAAAGAAAATTTTTATTTTGATAACTGCAGTGGTATAAGGATTTCTATAATGGAGGGTCAAAACAATAAGGAAATGTCATTCGGAAATCAGAATGCCAATGTAGTGGATGTTCATTTGCAAAGTGCAACAATGAATGGTTTGGAACCGTTTAGCGGTGATTATTTGGATGCTGGGCGCGACATGCCATTGTTGCATTCGAGGCCCGTGAATACAGAACATTTAATTACAAGCAATACGTTAATTACAGTAGACGTAACTAATGGCACCTCGAGGCCAGAGAATATTTTAAATGAGAGCAGTACGCGTAGTGCGGACGCAGATGCTGACAGGCGTAGGCCGGAAGTGAATACGGAAGATATGCAAGCCTTATTTCGAGCCTTAACAGAATCCATACAAACAAGCATGAATGCAATGAAAGCAGACATAAATTCAGAAATGTCGGGTTTAGAGACTAAAATGTCAAGTTTACAAACGATACAAGCAGACATGACTAATATGAAAGCAGACATGACCACAGTAAAGTCCGAGATCGAGAAGGTTAATACAAACATGACACATTTCAGACGAGGTAAAAAATTTGCGCACAAAACTCATTGGTCTGGACACGAAGTTCCCACAGCAGATTTCACAAATCTCCACGGAGGTGGATAGGAAAATTAATGAACAAGTACAAATTTCGGTTCACGATATGGGTGAGAAATTAAAAGGCATAATGGGCGAAAAATTTGAAACACTAACACACACGTATCGACAGGAGCTATCCCGAATTAGGGAAACCTAAAAGAATTTACAGGCAATGCAAAAGAATACGCAGGTCAGCTTAGACAATGTACAATCAGAAGTAGCGAAACTACATTCTTTCTGTGACGACCTGCCAGAAAATGTAGAAAAAATCACATTGGAGGTAGGATTACTCAAGTTAGAACACAAGAGGATCAACTCAGACGTTGTGCAGCTTTATGAATCGGTAAAGAGCAATGCAAAGGACGAAAATACAACGTTCGCAGAAAAATACATACGTGAACAGCGTACCTATGTGGAAGCGGTAAAGGAAGTAATGGTGGACAAGGAAGAAGAAATCTTAAAACGCGTAGGACATGATATCAGACAGTTATAACAACGGTTAAGAGACGAAATAGTTAACAAACAAAGTACGATAATATCATCGTCTGGGGCAGTAAGCGGAGCGATAAACAGCCATCCGCCAGTGGGAGGAATCAGTGGCGCGGTCAACAATGCCCAACCCACGCCGCGCGACCGCATGTCGACATGCGACGCGAGCAGCGGGCAAAACTTTGCTGAAACAAATATTCCATCACTGCAGGGAAATGCTGTTCCGCCGTGCTGGACAGCGTTGTTAATGGATGAGAGCTTAATAAAACATCGACAGTTTCCCGTATTCTCAAATGAGAAAAAGCGAACGCACCCGGTAGTGTTTGTCCGAGCCTTTAGAAATGTACTGCCCAGGACTGGGACAGAAGCTCAAAAGATTAAATATGTAGTAGGACACACCGAGGGTGATGCTCTTTTGTGGGCTACGGAGATGTCAGAACTTTGCGAGACATATGATCAGTTTGAGAATGCATTTTTAGATAAATACTGGTCAACAGCTATCCAGGAGAGGTTAAGACGAGAGGTATTTAACCCAGTACCATATCATTCAAAATTCGGGGGGTTAAGAAGCTATTTTGAAAAATACCTAAACAAGACCCGTTACTGGAATAATCTGATATCTCATGGTGATGTACTGAAAATCTTAAAGAACAAGTTACCTGCAAATGTTAGGGAAAAATGAATAACTGTTCCCGAATATGATCTCGAGTATATTCTTTCAGTGCTCGACTCAATAGATCTGATTCATGAGAATGGGCAAGCCACGCCTAGTTATCGTAACGGTAATGGGCACAACCCAAACGGGAAGAACTACGGTAACGGCAATGGCTTTGGAAATTATAACGGTCGTGTGCGTATGAATGAATGGCATCCGTATGCACCGTCGCGCCACAACGGAAATCCGTACAATCGGTCTACCCATCAGCCACAGAGTGACCGAGGGTACGAAACTAAATATCAGCCCCATAGGTACGGTAATGGCAGAGACAATAGAAATTCGAGGGAAAACTTCGACAATAGGCGACAAGGAAATGCAAATTACCAGGAACGCAATATGCAACACAGGGATCCGAGAGATAACAGGCAGCCCGTACAATCACATCGAAACAACCGGGACACGAACTGGCGAACACGCGAACATACGGTAAACATAGTAGAAGTGACGGCAGAAAATGAAACAATACCTTTACCGGCCCCAGAAAATAATAATCGAGCGTGACTAGAGGAAGAAGGTAATGAACTATCAGTGTGCCACAGTGCTAATATGAGCGACTTAAACATTAAAACGAACAGGAACGGAAAGGAAGAAGCAGACACTGAAACAAACCTACACATACAGCATATTCCGGAATCTATTTTTAAGGTATGATAAGGACGCAGAAATGAAAGAAGACTTGTTTATCGAAGAGAAAGAAACAACACGCAAGGTAAGTGAAATTATTCAAGCAACAATAAAGGTAAAGGTGGGAAACATAGATGAACTAGTTGTTTTGGATACTGGCGCCTAATGTCTGCTAGCTTGTTCAAAGAGATAGCGAGGGAAGTAAATGTTCCCACACTACCTGTAGAGAACTGTAAGATCGTAACGGCGATGGGAAGTAAATCTAAAGTTATAAAATTACAGGCCAGCATACCCATTAGCATATGTGGTGTAATTTTGCAGTGTACTTTCTTGATGGTAGACAAACTTATAGTGAACTGTATACTTGGTATGGAGGTGTTCAGAAGATATGGGATAAAAATAGATATCGGCAGCGGGGAATGCCAATTTCATGTAGGGGAGCGCACACTGACTGTGGACTTAATAAGAACTACAATGACAAATCAGATTAATCCGATAACAGACATTAATGTTAAACTTGTCTACCCTCAATCCTTAATGGCAAAGGAGATGGAACTTGATGACTCTGGTAGGGAGATCCTCCATGAGCAAATAGTAGACAGTAAAATAAGTAAATCCACTTGTCTTAACAATGAACAGCGAAGCGAACTGACAAAATTACTCTTCAAATATCATAACATTTTTCGCAAACAACCTAGTGTTATTAAGGGATATGAGTATAAAATGGAAGTAAACCCGCATGAAACATATTGTAGAACGTAATACGGTACCCCTTGGGCAAAGAAAGAGGCAGTAAGAAAAGAAATAGAGCGTATGATTAGGTGGAGGGTTTTTGAAACATCGCACTCACCTTACTGCAGTCCGATTCACGCAGTTGGTAAAACTGACGGAACGGTGCGGTTGGTGTTAGACGCGAGGGAAATAAACAAAATCATCGTTCCTATAAGAACAAGGCCAGAGAATCTAGAAGAGCAGCTATTAAAGTTTCATGGCGTTAAGTATTTAACATCCCTTGACTTGAAAGCTTCGTACTGGCAAATTTTATTACATGAAGAGAGTAGAAAGTACACAGCTTTCATAAATGCCGGGAGGAGCTACCAATTTAGGGTGCTGCCTTTCGGATTAAATGTGAGCGCTGGTGTATTTATTGAAGCAACAGCGGAGAAAGAAACTACTTCGCCCTGCAAAATAATATGAACTAATACGAACTTATTTCCAGGCATAGCTCAGCTTATTGTGTTTGTAATTCATGCCAAAAAATTAATCTCATTAATTCAATACATTTTAAAAAGCCACACATTTTATTATCATCTACTCCATTATTTTATTATATTGTAGTACCGACTTGACAGAAAATCCTATTAAGTTCTGGTCCTACGTTAAATCAGTAAGTGGATCGAAACAGCATATCCAGACACTCTGGGATGATAACAGCATTGAAACAGAGGATGACACTCGTAAAGCTGAAATACTAAACACCTTTTTCCAAAGCTGTTTCACAGAGGAAGACCGCAATGCAGTTCCTTCTCTATATCCTCGCAGGAAAGAAGAAATGGCTGACACCGAAATAAGTGTCCAAGGAATAGAAAAGCAACTGGAATCACTCAACAGAGGAAAGTCCACTGGACCTGGCGGGATACCAGTTCGATTCTACGCAGAGTATGCGAAAGAACTTGACCCCCCTTCTAACTGCCGTGTACCGCAAGTCTCTTGAGGAACGGAAGATTCCAAATGATTGGAAAAGAGTACAGGTAGTTCCAGTTTTCAAGAAGGGTCGTCGAGCAGATGCGCAAAACTATAGGCCTATATCTCTGACATCGATCTGTTGTAGAATTTTAGAAAATGTTTTTTGCTCGCGTATCATTTCAGTTCTGGAAACCCAGGATCTACTCTGTAGGAATCAACATGGATTCCGGAAACAGCGATCGTGTGAGACCCAAATTGCTTTATTTGTTCATGAGACCCAGAAAATATTAGGTAAAGGCTGCCAGGTAGATGCCATTTTCCTTGACTTCCGGAAGGCGTTCGATACAGTTCCGCACTGTCGCCTGATAAACAAAGTAAGAGCCTACGGAATATCAGACCAGCGGTGTTGCTGGATTGAAGAGATTTTAGCAAACAGAACACAGCATGTTGTTCTCAATGGAGAGACGTCTTCAGACGTTAAAGTAACCTCTGGCGTGCCACAAGGGAGTGTTATGGGACCATTGCCTTTCAGAATATATATAAATGACCTAGTAGATAGTGTCGAAGTTCCATGCGACTTTTCGCGGATGATGCTGTAGTATACAGAGAAGTTGCAGCACTAGAAAATTGCAGCGAAACGCAGGAAGATTTGCAGCGGATATGCACTTGGTGCAGGAAGTGGCAACTGACCCTTAACACAGACAAATGTAATGTATTGCGAATACATAGAAAGAAGGATCCTTTATTGTATGATTATATGATAGCGGAACAAACACTGGTAGCAGTTACTAATGTAAAATATCTGGGAGTATGCGTACGGAACGATTTGAAGTGGAATGATCATATAAAATTAATTGTTGGTAAGGCAGGTGCCAGGTTAAGATTCATTGGGAGAGCCCTTAGAAAATGTAGTCCATCAACAAAGGAGGTGGCTTACAAAACACTCGTTCGACCTATACTTGAGTATTGCTCATCAGTGTGGGATCCGTATCAGGTCGGGTTGACAGAGGCGATAGAGAAGATCCGAATAAGAGCGGCGCGTCACAGGGTTATTTGGTAAGCGTGATAGCGTTACGGAGATGTTTAGCAAACTCAAGTGGCAGACTCAGCAAGAGAGGCGCTCTGCATCGCGGTGTAGCTTGCTGTCCAGGTTTCGAGAGAGTGCGTGTCTGGATATGGTATCGAATATATTACTTCCCCTACTTATACCTCCCGAGGAGATCACGAATGTAAAATTAGAGAGATTCGAGCGCGCACGGAGGTTTACCGGCAGTCGATCTTCCCGCGAACCATACACGACTGAAACAGGAAAGCGAGGTAATGACAGTAGCACGTAAAATGCCCTCCGCCACACACTGTTGGGAGGCTTGTGGAGTATAAATGTAGATGTAGATGTAGATGTAGGAGGTCCTTCTTAGCGCTGGAGCTCGAGATAGTTCTTATGACGCGTCAGTGAGCTTGTCGAACGTGTTTGTGACGTCTAGTGGCATTGACGTGTTGAGCCGCATTCTTCTGACAATGCTGCGAGCCGAAACGAAGCCGTCAGCATCAAGTGCGTCACTAGGTTTTGCCGTTTTTCCATTGGGCGATCTGCAAACGGCGGAATTCGTAACAGGCGCTGTTCTCTTCTTACTTCTACTTTTTCCGAGATGCTAACGCACGGAGTTGCTCTCGTCTTGGCCGACCGAAGTGGCCGAGCGGTTCTAAGCGCTACAGTCCGGAACCACGCGACCGCTACGGTCGCAGGTTCGAATCCTGCCTCGGGCATGGATGTGTGTGATGTCCTTAGGTTAGTTAGGTTTAAGTAGTTCTAAGTTCTAGGGGACTGGCGACCTCAGAAGTTAAGTCCCATAGTGCTCGGTGCCATTTGAACCATTTTTTGCTCTCGTCTTGAGGTTCAGGGAGCGGAACAGACAGCGTGGTCTTCAGAAGGTCAATAGCCGTGTCCATCACATCCGTTGCCATTGCGTGGTTCGTCATAAGTAGGGAGCCAGATGAGGCCGCTGACTGCGCGTGCAGCGCTCGTATGCTGCATCGCTAGTACGCACGCACACGTTTCTTTACGCGGCTGTCCATCTCAACGACTGATACCACACGATACGATACGCGATGCAAATGACAGCTCTGCCAGTGAACTGCCCTTTTTTTACCTTGTGTATGCGATGCTACCGCCAACTGTATGTGTGCATATCGCTATCTCATGACTTTAGTGACCTCACTGTACTTCTCTGTTGCCTGTTTTTTTTCTGAAGTCAAACTAATGATCACCTAACATATCCTCAACTTTCTTTTCTATTCTTATCTACTACTGGGCTACTCTTGTCAGCAACTTGAATGATTTGGCTGCCACTTTCCTGAAACATTTTAGAAATTCCGAAGGAATGCCATGTATCCCATCCACCTTATTTGATCGCAATGCTCTCTTAAACTCTGACTCTAATGCAGGAGCCCTCCCCAGTCCTCCATATCGACTCCCACATCTTCTTACATCACGTCATTAGACAATTCATCCCCCTTGCAGAGACTTCTGTGACCTCCTTTCATTTATCCGCTGTCTCTCCTGCGGGGAAATTTCTCTTCGCCCTTTAATGTTGACACGTTTGTTTTTAATGTCACCAAACGTCGTTTGTACTATTCTGTGTGCCGAATCAGTTCTTCCGAGGACCTTTCCTTTTTCGATTTTGCCACATTTTTCTTGCAGCCATTACACATTGGTTTCCCTGTACTTGCTGTTTATTTTGTTCCTTAACGACTTATATTGCATTCATATCTTTTCCTGGACATTTTTATACTTTCTTGTTCGTCAATCAGTTGAAATATTTCTTCTATTACCCAAGGTTTCTTCGCAGTTACTGTCCTTGTACCTGTACTGCTCTGGAAAACCTAAGGATGAGATGATAATGTAACATAAAAACTAACCTTCGCAAAAGAATGAAATTGAGGGAACATGTTGCCAGAGGCTCCCAGAGGTACGCAAAAAGCTGGACGTCACACGGCGTGAGTTCAGCGGAACTAGAGCCGCTGTGCCATGTGGGGCTGGTTCAAAATGGTTCAAATGGCTATGAGCACTATGGGACTTAACATCTGTGGTCATCAGTCCCCTAGAACTTAGAACTGCTTAAACCTAACTAACCTAAGGACATCACACACTTCCATGCCCGAGGCAGGATTCGAACCTGCGACCGTAGCAGTCGCGCGGTTCCGGACTGAGCGCCTAGAACCGCTAGACCACCGCTGGCGGCGTGGGGCTGGTCTCGTTACGCGAGGTAGTTGAATGAACGGGAAAAGGCAGCGTGTGTTAATGAGCGAGCAGTTACGGTGCACTGTGATGGTGTTCTTCATAACCATATGCCTCGGAGGCAACGTTAGGACGACTTTACACGGGGAAGAATAATCGGCAATCAGGAAGTAGGACGAAGTGCGATGAATGTGGCGCAGGAGTTTGATATTGCTCACAGCATTTTTTCACGTGCATGGGAACGTCCGAACCACAGGCACTGCTGCCCGACGAAGAGCAGGTGGCTGACGGCGGTGAGACACAGCTGCAGATGACCGCTACGTTGTGCAAGAGGTGAGAAGTGACCAACCGCAATTAACAGGCCTGCAAGGTACAGAATCTCACGTCCCTCAGTGGCGCCGTGACTGCTTGGGAGTGGTGTCTTTCCCCGTCGACCAGTATGTTGTGTTCCGTTAACAACCGCACATTTGCGGCACCGTTTGCGATGGTGCCAAGAGCGCAGGGACTGGACCACCCTTATGGTGAGAGGCAGCAACACACAATGCATCCAAGAACATTACCGAACGCCATAGGTTTGGAGTCATAGATGTTATGGCACGGGGAGACTTCATGTTGCACGGGCGTACTGACCTCCAGATCTCTGAACACGGTACAGTCGCATGTCGACGTTACTGTGATACTGTACTCCTTCGCCTTGCGCATCTTTTCAGTGGTGTATTAGGTCCTGACTTGATTTTATGTCTGACAGTGCGTGACCGCATCTAACAGTGCAGGTGCAGGAGCTATTGGAAGGAGTGAGTATTCGGTGTATGGGCTGGCCTGCCCGTTCTCCCGACTTAAATCCCATCGAGCACGTGTGGAATGCGTTGGGTAAACATATGGCAGCACGCCCACATGTGCCTACTATCTTCCAGCAGTTGTCAACTGCGCTAGTGGAGGTATGGAACGCCCTAAAGAACTCCTTAACAATCTTGTGGCCGCCATGGGAGCATAATGGCGTCCGTGGTGCTCGAACACACTATTAAGAACAATGTTCTGCCTTCTCTAATGCCCAGGCAACAATCATGAATGGCGACGATTTCTACGTAGTTATTGTCTGTGAATGTCATTTATGATCGTGTCATTGAGTAATCCTTTCAGTTCTGCATTACTTAGTAGCGACGCACCAAGCGAAGGTTACTTTCGTCTGTATGTTTTGCACACCAGTGTACCTCCTGTTATTGCCTTTTTTAGAGGTGTCCTTTTATGTTCAACTGAACTAGGTATTGCAATATTTACAGCCTTAAAGAACTTCATACGCCACAGCATTTTCCAGTTTTTCAGTATCCTAGTTGTTTCCATACTTAGTCTTCCTGACGATTTTTTTAATCTTCAACCTACTTTTCATCATTAGTAAATTATTATTTGAATGTCCGTTCTCTCCTGGGTATGTCTTACAATATAGACCTAATTTAAGAATTTCTATCGGACCCTTATACAGTCCATCTGAAATCTTTCCGTGTCTTCATTATTTCTCCAAGTGTACCTGTTCATCATAAATCTTTGAACTGTGTATCCGCTTTTACTACCTTAAACTTATTCTAGAAATCAGTTAGCCTTTCATCCGTCGCTTTCCCATTACCCTTTCTTCTCTCGCTTTCCCGTTACCGAACGTATGTTCTCACGTAACTTTGTCTGTTCTTTTCCTATCACCGGGTTCCAGTCACCCATGTTTGCCAAATTTTCGTCTCCCTGTATGTAGTTAACTGCATGTTCAATACCGTCGCATACTTTCTCTACTTCTTCAAGTTCTGCTTGTAAGATGCACGTGCGGACCTGAACTACTACTGTTGGCGTTGATTTGCCTTTGATTCTGATGGGAGCAATCCTATAACAAAACTGTTCACAGTAACACAGTCTCTGCGCTACCATCCTGTTCATGACGAATCCTACTCTCGGTACACCATTTTCTACTGCTGTTGATATTACCCTGTATTCATCTCTCTAGTAATCTATATCTTCTTTCCACTTCCTTTCACTGACTCGCACTATATCTAGACCATTTTCAAATTGTCTAGTTTCCTTGTCACATTTGGACACCTGACAACCCACCTTCCGACACGTAAAATGTTGCCCTTCCGCGGGCTATACAAACTTTTTATGACGCTCAGCTCCGCCAAGACGGCGTTTTCCCGGAAATTCAAATGGGGTACTGTCTTTTGCTTTACTACATTTTGCTTTCTTCTTCTTTTCTAAGAGTTATGTATTTTAACTGTACCGCATTCTCTTGGGCGAAAATTTCGGGACCCCAGAAGTTACCGAAATAAGCGTGCGAAACCTTCTGTAAGCTACACTGAGTTGGGCCGGTGTACTACCTCGTAGCATATGACTGTTAATTCCACTCTCTCGAGATAGCGCGCTTCACGTTAAGCTATGCGAGCAGGTCCAGACACCAGCCACACGTACTGTACATATACACTGAGCAGCCAGGACATTATGACCACCAACGTACTATCCATATAAACCCGTCCAAGTGACAGCAACGTCAGCTGCGAGGAATGACTATAGTCAGACACACGCACAGTGTATGCAGTACAAGTGAGCATGCTGTACGTGTGTAGAATGGGAAAGGCGCGCGATCTAACTGAGCTTGACCGAGGGCAGATAATGATGGCTCAGTGGCTCAACACGAAGATTTCGGTAAATGTTCAACTTTTCGGATGTTTGAGGAGTGTGTGGTGAGTCTATTCAACACGTGGCGAAACCAAGGTGCAACCACATCCAGACGTCGTGGAGTTGGGCGGCCACCCCTCATGATATATATCGCATGTTGTGAACTGGGTAGACTGGTGAAACAGGACAGAAAGCGAACTGTAGCGGAATAGACATCAGACTTTAATGCTGGGTAGAGTACTAGTGTGTCTGAACATCACCAGTGCGCTGGAGACTCCTAACGATGGGCCTCCGCAGCTGACGACTCATGCAAGTGCCAATGTTAACACCACGACATTGGCAACAGCGACCGAAAGGGGCACGTGACGGTCGGCACTGGACGCTTGAGCAGTGGCAAAGCGTTGCATGGTCTGATGAATCCCGATACTTTCTTCATCATGCCGATGGAAGAGCGTGAATCCATCTTCCTCCAGGGGAACAGCTCCTGGACACCTATACTGCGGGAAGGAGACGAGCTAGCGGCTGCTCCGTTATGCTCTGAGGAACTTTCACGCGGGCATCCATGGGTCCAATGGAGCTCGTGCAGGGCACCAAAATCGCCAAGGAGTATGGTAAACTTGATGCAGACCACGTACACAGCCGGCCAGTGCGACAGAGCGGTTCTAGGCGCTTCAGTCTGGAACCGCGCGACCGCTACGGTCGCAGGTTCGAATCCTGCCTCGGGCATGGATGTGTGTGGTGTCCTTTGGTTAATTATGTTTAAGTAGTTCTAAGTTCTAGGGGACTGATGACCTCAGATGTTAAGTCCCATAGTGAACCATTTTGAACCACGTACACTCATTCATAAAGATCGTGTGTCCTGACGGCAGTGGCTTCTTTCGAAAAGATAATGCACCATGTCATAAGGCCAGGTATACGATGGAGTTGTTCGAGGAACACAGCGACGAGTTAGAATTGATGTGCTGGCTCCCCTGCTCGCCAGATCTGAACCCCATCGAATACATCTGTTATGTAACTGATGGTGGCTCACCGCCCCCTCCCCGGAATTTATGGGATTTAAGTGACTTGTGCTTGCAGATGTGATACAGAGTTCCTCCAGCCACCTACCAAGACCTCATTGCTTCCACGCCACGACGTGTCGCCACTGATATCTGTGCCTAAGGTAGAAATACCAGGTATTAAGTGATTGTGGTTATATTGTTCTGGCTGATCAGTATACGTTACGTTTTTTTAATGCAGTGGTTTCCGTCAACTTCTACATCCTCATCCCTTTATCATCGCTGCTTGTTTCGTCTTTTATGGGGCAGTCTATCGCCCCAAAGGTAAGAGCGTGCCCCAAACCTTGGTGTGCAGTTTCACGCCCTTTGACATGACCGTCGGTACTAAAATGATAAGCCCTTGTACTGTAAGTCTTTGACTGCCGTTCCCGTTGATTTTAATTCAGAATTTAAGCAGTAATTGGGATCGAACCCGGAACACAGGGCGTTTTGATTACTAGTCAAAGACGCTACGGTGATAGTCCTCACTACCTCACTTACACTAAACCTTGTTGTTGTAAGAAAAACATGGTGATTCATTTTAGATAGGCATAAAATAGCCCTATGATACTATTTCTTTCCCTAAACTTTCCTTTTTAAAATTTTAATAGGATTTGTTAAAAATATATTTATATTGCTGCGAAAGAGGATGAAGACACTGGCATAAGCCATGTGGCACGGGGAGTCAGGGACGATGTCTTGAAACCGGCACAGTTGCTGAAAACAATATGAGGAAACGGAGATTCAATTTATGTTATAAGGATATTCAAGCAGCTTGACGGAATTTTCTGAGGAGAGCAAAAGTCGCCAAGTGGTCTCCGCGCACGAACGAACGGCAGCTCCGGCAGTTGACAATCCATTTTCAGTGCCTTATGAGATCAGACGTCCGCAATGAGTGGGAATCGAATAGCAATGTCTGCTATAAAAGAGCAGTGCTCTGTCAGTTTCGTCATCCAATTACGACTTCATTTCGGGTATCATGTCTGATCGCCGATTCACAAGCGCTATCAACAGTGGCATGGGTTCATGGAAAAGAATGATAGCCATCGGAATGTGTCAGGCACAAGTGTACTGAAATGATGTTAGCAGTGGAAAGGATCTCCCCCTCTCCCCACATCACACACACACACACACACACACACATACACACAAATGGCCACAGTCTCTGGCTGTCAAGGCAAGACTGACTACAAAAAATGTAACTCAAAACTTTAAACACGTTTCTCCCGGAAACTTGTTTTCGAAATTGACGGGAGACTTAACTTGTGAAAGGTACATAAGGTATTGATGGAAATTTTATGCCAGCATTCTAGATTGAATTCTCTATCAGCGTACATAGCCGTTTTGCCGTATCCCCAATACTCTATTTTTGGCGCACACTTTTGTCTCCACATTTTGGCGAAGAGAATGACACTTGTTTCAACAACCCCAGCAATAATGTTAAAACTTTTCAGCTATGCTATGTACACTGATAGAAAATGCATTGAAAATGACTGATACAAAACTGTTTTGTTACAGGTCAAATAGAAAGGTTTTGGGAATTCCCACAGATGACGAATGTTCCGGTTGCATGGGTCTTTCCACCTGGTGTAGTGGTTACTGGAAGCGTCCGACGAGGACACCAAATTGATTTCTTAAAGAAGAAAGTCTAAGGAATGAAACTATATCATCAGATTCAGCAATAATTTTCATTTACGTTTAAAAAATCACGAAAATCACCTGTTTTTTATGCGTTCAAAGAGGACTAATCCCTTAAGGAGTCTTACCAACGACTTTAACAATCGCAGTCACAAAATAAGAAAAACGGAAACATAGAATAAAGACATATGAATAATTTAACTGTAAACAAGAGAAAAGAAAAGACATCTTGCATTACAGAGCATGAACATTTTACAAACGTTGGGCGTACTGAGTACAAAACACCTCAGTAATTAGTAATAGATAAATTATCGCTGTCTATGAAGTTAAATTATGCCAAGGGCAATATGTTGTTACGAAAGTAAATCAGCGAATTATAATACCGTGAGATGAATCTACATCTTCATCCATACTCCGGAAGTCACCACTTGTTGCTTAGTGAAGCGTACCTTATACAACTAGTCAGTCGTTTTCCTGTTCCACTCGCAAATGCAACGAGGGACAAAACGACTGTCTATATGCTTCCGTACGAACTCTTATTTCTTTTATGTTGTGTTCGCGCTCCTTACGCGAAACTTACGTAGGCGGCAGTGGAGTCTTTCTGCAGTTAGTCGAAGTCACCGGTTTAAAATTTTATGAGTAGCGTTTCGCGAAAAGAACGTCATTTTCCCTCCAGGGATTCCCATGTGGGTTCCTTGAGCATTTCCCTAATACTCGCATGTTGGTCAAACCTACCGGTAACAAATATATCACCACGCCTTTGACTTTTTTGGATACCTTTCTTTAATCTGATCTGGGCCCGACCTCCTTTTGTAGAGTAAATTGGGGACAGTTCCTTAAAATTCTCCCAATATGCGGAAATCGACCATTCGCCTTCCCCACAATCGTCCTGGAGCGCTCGTTCCACTTCCTGTCGCTTTGTAACGTTTTGGCCTAAATGTTTAATCGCCATGACTGTGTCAAGCAGCAGACCTCACATACTGTATTCGAATATTACGGGTTTGCTTTTCCTATTCATATGCGTTAAATTACATTTCACAACATTGACAGCCAGATGCCATTCACCACACCGCATAAAAATTATGTCTAAGTCATCCCGTAGCTTTCTACGGTCACTCAACGACGACACTTTCTCGTTTACTACAGCGTCATCAACAGTCGCAGATTGCTGCCTATCCTGTACGTCGAATAGTTCACGTGTATGAGAATAAGGGTGGTCCTATCACGTTTCTCTGCGGTGCTGCTGACAATACCCTTGATGTTGTGAACACTCGTCATCGAGGACGAAGTACTGGGTTCTGTTACTTAAGAAGTCTTCGTGGAGTTAAAATACCTTAGAAACTATTTTGTATTTTCGAACCTTCGTCAACAATCTGCAGTGGGGCATCGTGGCTTTCTGAAATCTGCTTCTTACCCTTCATCCAGGGTTTGCACGATGTCTGTGTGAGGAAACTACAACATGAGTTTCAGCGTGCAATGACTCGTAAATCCGTGTTGATCTGTGTGTGGAGAGGAGCTTTCCGATCTCAAGGAAATTTATTATATTCAAACTCAGAATATGGTCATGAATTCTGCAGATAACCAAAGCTAACCAAAGCAAAGTCAGATGTCAGTTTTGTGGAATTTAATACGTTTAGTCGTATGGCCTAAAGGAATGCTGGCAAAGCACTAACGAGACTGAAGTCAAATCTACCTTGTTAGCACTTTCAAGTTTGTGGACACGTGAGTCGTTTTGTAGACAACGCTATAGATATGTGCTAGCGTATGGTTCCGCAGCCGCTTTCATCTTAAATAAAACTTTTTCCAGGTGTGTGACAGCGTCCTCATATTGTGATGATGACCGACGGTCCGGCCATTGTTGCAAGCGACGTTAGATAGAGCGGTATATTTGCACCATCGGTTATGTATTCACACCAATATGTAACAGAAATGTTATTATGGATTTTATTGAAGGAGTGGTCTCTTCCGCCAGTTTCATCGTACTGAGATCCATTCTTTCCATCGTCGTTGCTATTTAGCTTTTAACTGGCACGTCAGCAAGAAGCATCATCGGGGACAACATGTGATCTCAGTCACTACGTGACGGAGTGACGTGAACAGCAACTGCTACACCATAGAAGGTTTAGAAAAGAAGATGTTGCCAGTGTTTCCGACAAATCCCTTCCCCTTACCTCCGCAGGACAACGGCCCCCGTACGTGGTGTCGAATGAGAAAGAGCTTTCAAAATACGATGCGTACCATTCCTTTCCTAGCAGGCAGCATCACCCAGCGTGCAGGTTATGGGACCCAACTTTACTCCATGTTGTGGCATTTGATTTTTTTATTATAACAGTCTGGAATTTAACACTCTACTGAGTTTTAACAGTCAGTTTTAATGAACTATTATATGTATAATCCTTGGCATTGCTGTATTATCATTTACCTAATATTCACTGGCTTAAAGATTATTTTTATTTGATATGTCTTCGTTGTTTCAGTCGTATCCCCAAGCGATAGTGAACTTATTTTACAAATAAACTCCTGAAATACTGTTTGAACTGATGCCAGATGTGGAAGAAAACCTTACAAAATGAATGAATTAACGGATTAGAGTATCTCGGGTTAATGAAAAGTAAATAGGATATGAATCAAGTGATGAACATTCAGAAGATGTGAGGGAGTAGATATTATTGAATGAGTTCAAGAGTTAGGTTCTGTTCAGTATATGTTGATTATATGTGATGATTAATGATATATTTAGATAGTTGTGGTGAATGAACAATATCTGAGGTAGATGATGCGGTCTTTTTTTGCGGCAGTGCTGAATGTGAACATGAGGTAGCTAAAATGAACTGTGTATTTATGAGTTCCCTCTGAAGTAAAGGTTGATATGTTGTACTTTTGTGTGCTGAGTTGTAGCTTAATACTGAGAATATGAAGATTGTTGATCATCCACTGAATGGAGATGGTGTCAGGGATGTGCTGTGTGGTTCTTGGTTGAAGATGGGCAAGTAATCCTAAAGATCGTATAGTACTTAGCCTTGTCCTTGAGATAATGAAGGAATGAATATGAAGTATTTTCTGTTGTCAGCAACACATCAGCCTAGTTAGGAATTGAAGGTTTTGATGATGCTGGTACCTGAATAGGATAGGACCAAGTTAAAGACAGTTGAAGCATTTTGTTGGTTCTAGCGGTATTGCAGCCTATTGGTTGTGTAAAGACAAGATTCAGTGGAAGTATCATTGATCAGAAAACGATTAATTAACTCACTCATGTCATCTAAGCTGTGACAAGACCAAACTTTTGAGTCACTATAAGTTTGGTAAGATGCTAATTGAGATTTATTTTGCAGAATAAAACTATATTGTATTTATTTTGAATTGGGGCATACGAATTATTTAAGAATGAGTGTAGCGACAACAGGAATAATTAGATTATAGTCCTGAGGTTAATAACAGAAAGTTATTGCAAACCAGGAAATTTCATCCTTATATGCGGTTGAGTGTGTAATCTTGTGACTGAAGGTGTGACAATCAAGGTAAACAACTGGTGAGTGCAAAACTGGACAGCTTTCAATGATTGGTTTTTCTTCTCACAGTCATATATCATTCTGATGTGTGTGAAGGTAATGAGCCAGCTTGATAAAATGCTTGCATGTATATGATTTGGGAGTGCTTTGATGATGAGTGTTTATGTGTGCTTACCTTGATGATGTTCAGATGATAACATTTCTTATATGAAATTTTGAGCTCCTTGATTTTGTTAGCGTTATACATATTTCCTGTTGTCGTGTTTGGAGTTATTGTAAAAGAAGATGCTTTTCTAATTATGGTAGCCTATTAGGAAGTTCATGGCTATACACCTCATGAGATGAACAGCAACTGCTACACCAGCAAAGATTTAGAGCACGAGGTACAACCTCTCCTTGAGACAAATTCCTCTGCTTTATCCCTAACAGACAACGGTCGGTCGTATGTGGCGTGAAATGAGAAAGGATCTTTCGAAATACGGTGGGCACCACACCTATCCTGCAGGCAACGTCACTCGTCGTGCAGCACATGGAAGATGTCTGGGAGAAGTTGGTGGGCAGCTTGTCGCAGCCCTCTATCACGCAAAGTTCTTGTTGATGAGCTCATGTGTAATATGCTTGAAGGAATATTCCGCAGGAGATCATCTGGACCTGTTCTTACTCCATGTCCTGGCGTTTGACTTCTGATTATAGAACCTTGGGTTTTAACACAGAACTGAATTTTCCAGCAAGAAGTAATACGTTGTTATATTATCTTAATCACTGATATCTTATCATGTATCTAATACATGGTGATATGAGTGTCATTTGAATACATCTTTCTTGGTTCTGTTAATTTCTAAAGCATTAGTGCACTTAATTTTCAAGTGAACGGCTGCCTCACGGAAACGTCTGACAGATTAATGAGGCTGCGCAGAAGTTCATTGATAAATAACTGCTATGCGTTGAAGTAATTTCTTTATTATGATCATAGGCTGTATATAGAGTGTTCTAAGAGAAGTAACGTATTTAGGAAGTAATATTGATCAAAAATAGGAGAATATATCTACTAAAAATATGTCAAGAAAGAAATATATTTTTACTTGTTTTTGGGAACGTTCAGTACTCTGGGGAGTAGGCAGTTTTCCCGGTGAAGTGTATTGCTGATTTCTTAATGACTTCTCTGTAAGTGTTCTACTGATGACGGAAATACGCAAAGTGGCACAATAAATTACCACAAAAATAACTTGTTTAAAGAAGAATATCCGCGAGTGGCTGCTGAAGTAAGACATTGACTTCGCGTTAGAACAATTTTGTGAGCTGAACCAGTGGATGGATCCACCTGTTTTACACAGCATGGTCGAGGAGGTATAGTAGCTTGGTCTCCCCGATCAATTGACCTTAATCTTCAGCAGCTCAGTTTATGGCGTCGTTTAACGGCATCAGTGCTTGCTACACCCATCTGTAATACTTCCCCGAACTCTCGTGCAAGCAGTGTGGCGTAGTGGTTAGCGTCGCTGCATAATGTGTTCTGGGTCAGTAGTTCAGACCCGACCGCAAGTAGTTACTCGTATTTGTTATTAAGCATTTGTAATTTGTGAAAGGTTTTTGAAATATGTTGTGTTTTTAATGATTTTATGTTGTGGAATATGCAATATTTGTATAAATAGCAGCGTTCTGGAATACGTGATGATTATGTAAATAGCTTCCTTTCCCTGGAGGACGTCAGTTCTGATTTAATTGCATGTTGGTGTTAGTAATAAACGTTTTTTTTTCAAGTGCTACGTGTTGTATTTCACTGGCGATTCCATTTTCGGACTTGACTGTGTTTACAACGTGACATTGTTTGGTGGAGACGCCGGGTGCTTCAGAACATATACATCACCGCGGCTCCAATTAGCCAACGTAGAAAACGTCGTCTACAAGGACAGGAACCGGAATACAAACACTACATCGCTCCCACAGTCCGTATTTCGAGGTGTCGAAATATGTCAAAGGATTCTACTGAATCGCCAAATGCAACAGATGGGATGGCATGATGTGTTTGGAAAACATGAAGTTTAACTTGGACGGAACAGCACAGTAGTGGTTCGAGAACAACGAAGAGGTCAATAGCTTGGGTAAATTCCAGACCGAAATGAAGAAAACGTTTGGCATCAATCAGCAGTACATTTTCTTAGCGGAAGAACAATTGATGAACAGAGCCTAACATTTCTGACAAACGACACGGTCCTTCATTCAATATGTTGGGATCCTATGCCCCACAGTGAAACCAAGATTAGACGGAAGCTGACTAAATCTCACATTGATGAGGAAGTTGCACGAGACAAATACTCTGGTAACAACCGAGGGACTGATAAAGTGATGCCAGTGCGTGGAGGAAATGCAACAGATAAGAATCAAACGAATGAGGTACAATCATCTTCAGAAAGTTGTCCATATGTCAGCTATGAAAGCTCACCTTGACCTCGCCTCTTATTCCAAGTAGTGAGAGGAGAGATACAGCACTTTGCAGCAACGGAACCAAGTAAGCAAGAGACAGAACCCATGACACCCAAGAATGTCTACCCGATATGTCAGAAAATGTTGAAGAAGAGGAGTACCGATCTTTAGGACCATACTGCCACTAGCGGATGTGCCAGAAATAATGGAATCGGTTAACTGGATCTTATGCCGCAGCAGCCAAACGAAAATCTAGCAACCTGCCCGCGCAGACAAAACCGTCTCCTGTGACAAGTATAACGCCATGTACAACTACAGCCGTTTGGAGAACAGAGAACAACATGCCGGAGTGTTTCCACTGTGGACGCCCTGAACATGTTGTACGCTCCTGCAGATAAATACGGCTAGTTTTCGACGACTACTACGATACCAGGACTTAAACATCGCAAAAGCTCTATTCAAACCAGTCAACTGTAGACTATTACCGTCGACCTGTGGGACGAAGCTCAAGGCCTTGTCCTGGATGAGACCGCTCCCCAACATGCTGTAGCCTTTGCTCGGCGCCATTCAGATGTACCGTACAAGCCTCTTGCCTAGTAATCTACGTCAGGAAAATCAAGAGCGGCGACCATCTACGGAGGTGAGAGTGCCACAGATAAAAATTCTCCATGAACGGCACCCACTAAAATGTCAAGAAATCTCAATGACGTCTGCATTGATGGCTAACCTGTCTGCACGATGGTCGATTCTGGATATTGCTTTTCTGTAGTGTCAGATGCACATTGCTGTCACCTAAAGAACACTATGTTCTGAGAAACAAAAACGACTGTGCTGAAAATCGAAAATGCGAAATACACCCAGCCATCAGGAACTTGTTTTGCAAGAATAAACACCAGTATCAAAACACAGCTCTTCGAATTTATCTTTTTAGCAGAATGTAGTCATACTGTTATTCTCGGATAGTACTTCTTGCTCGCTTGACAATCAGTCGTAAAATGTGGAAGATCAGAGCTCCAAACAGACGAAGCTATTCCAGCAAGAATGCAGAACAAACATTTTTCTGGACGTTGCTGCTGATAAACCTTCCGGGGTATTAAGTTGTGGTCCACGAAACTTCTGCTACTAACGTTTCGTCCAGAACTGCGCTGGACATCCTGAGAGGCGTTACTCCTCCGTCAGTCGATATGATCAGTTAAACTGTAAGGCTTTTGTGGACTGCAAAGAGCTATTCAAGCTCACAAAAGAAATCTACATGAAAACGACGACCATAGGCATTGTATGTAGTCAAGTAGAACTTTGGACCACTAATTGTCACAAGTAGCCACAACTCATCCCTAAAAGTACGTGTGTAGAGACAGTAGAACTAGTTCAGGAAGGCAGCTTAGTGTCATGGACAAAGAATCATGCCCAACTACTAAGGGAGCAAACTACTGTCGAACTGCCGATAGGATCTGACCTGACTGAGGACAATACCAGTGAGCGACTGCCACTCTGTAACAGCCTTTGGCTGCTTTTAAAACTGGAGCGGAGGAAAGACAGACCAAGCATCCCTAATGAAACATAATGACAGCGTGGGACCGTCCACAAATTAGGCAGCGGCCGTATAGGGTGTCACCAGTTGAACGACCAGCAACATGGGAGGAAATGGAGAAGATGCTGCTTCAGAGAGTCCTTGTGAAGAAAAAGGACTGCACATGGCGTTACTGAGTCGGATACCAACGAATGACGTCTATTCGTTGATTCCTCTTGGTGACACCTAGACTGTTTCAAAAGAGCAAAGTGTTTCTCAGCAATGAACATGTCAATCTAATGGAAAATCAACGTTAACTAGGATGATTGAGAGGAGATTATCTTCAGAGCGCCTGACGGCGTCTATGAATCTAAAGCCATACTGTTTGGACTGTGTATCCCTCCTGCCATCTTCGAATACATGATGGACATATATGTAGTCTGTAGAAAGCTGAGTAGCTCCAAAGTAATAAGTCATTAACTGAACACAAAACAGTCTGTTCATGTCGGTTACGTTAATATCATTTAACTATCAGTTCCGTTACTTACCTACAGTACCAGGATTATATGATGATGCTCTTAGAACTGTCTTCACTGATGAGTTCCGCATCGAACTAAGCTCTGATGACCAGCTAAAACATGTTTGGAGACGCCCCAGACAGCGGTGGGTACAGAACTGACTGTCGCTCGCCATAACCAGGAGTGATGGTCTGGGGTGCCATTTTATTTCGTAGCAGAAACCCTTTAGTTGTCATCCGCGGCACTCTTACAGCACAGTGGTATGGCGGCGATATTCCACACCCCGTTTTGTCGTCCTTCACGGCAAGTCATCTTAGGCTTACATTTCAACAATAAAATGCTAGCTGCACACGGCAAGAGCCCTAGTGCTTGTCATCTTGCTAGCCAAAACCTACCTTCACCAGCAAGGTCTCCGGATCTCTCCCCAGCTGAGAAGCTTTGGAGCATTATGGGCAGGGCGCTCCAACCATATCGAGATTTTGACGACGCCAGCTGGACATAATGTGGCACAATATCTCTCAGGAGGACATCCAAAAACGCTATCAATTAATGCCAAGCCAAATGACTGCATGTCATTACCTTAGTGACTTCCTCAATCTGTGCAGCTCTTTTTCTTGAATAAGTCATCGAATTTTTCCTAAATTGCAATTGTGTGTCTTTACACGTTAATCACATCTAACGATTTCCGCCACGTCAGGATAACTCCTTCGTCGTGCATTTTATTCTTTTCTTATCTGAGACTGTATACGAGTGGTAACCACACACAGGGTGACAAGTATTGAACTATATGAAATAAAATCGTCATAACTTTCGAACGGCTTGCGTTAGAGCGTTCAGACTGCACCGTTGACTGCATGGCATGGTGAGAATTAGTATGCGCAGTATGGTTTGGTTTAGCAACGAAGCCCACTTTTATTTGGATGGGTTCGTCAACAAGCAAAATTGGTGCATTTGGGGGACTGAGAATGCACATTTCGAGATCGAGAGGTCTCTTAATCTTCAACGGGTGACTGTGTGGTATGACGGAATAATCGTTGCGGTATTCTCTGATGGCACGTGACCACCGAATGGTATGTGAAGGTTTTGGAAGATGGTTTTATCCTTATTATCCAAATTGACTCTGATTTCGACAATATATGTTTCATGCAAGACGCAGATCGACCCCATTGAAGCAGGAGAGTGTTTCGCGTCCTGGAGGAGCACTTTGGAGACCGTATTCTGGCTCTGGCGGACCCAGAGGCCACTGGCATAGACCGCGATAGGCCGCAATATTCTCCGGATCTGAAAGCATGCGACTTCTTTGTGTGGGGCTATATTAGAAACAAGATGTACAGCAATAATCCCAAAATCATTGCTGAGCTGAAAACAACCATTCAGTCGGTCATCGTCAGCGTCGATGTTGCGACACTTCAGTGGGTCACGCAGAATTTCGCTATTCGACTGTTCTACATCATCTTCAATGATGGCAGGCATATCGAACGTGTCATAACCTAAATCCGTATATCTATAGTGACGTTTACATGTTGAACAATGTGTGCACGCCGTAGTTTGTAACTAATTTAGGCTTCTTTGCATATAGTTCAGTAATTGTCAGTTTGTAAAATGCCTCCTATAGATGGATGTAACAGTACAGAGTGACCTATTTCTCAACAGTTTTTGTATCTGGACGAAAGTTAACGGAAAAATGTTGTTTGGTATAGTTTTGTCAAATATGGACAGCTATAAGATTACGGGAACCTTTGCGTTCAGCACACTGTATATGACACAGACGACGTTGCCTACCGTGTAACCGTCGAGGATAGACTGCAGATCACTCACAGTTAAAGAGCGTGGTGGTGGCCGTACGTTTTCCGCCAGCAGCTGAGCAATATTCCCGGCGGCGGTCGCTGCACGCCTGGCCGCGTCATTAAAGCGATTCCCTGCAGCAGATCCCGCCCGGCGCGAGGCGGATGTAGCCGGGTCGCCGCCTTAGACACGGCGCTGTGAATCTGGGTATCAAAGGCTCAAGGTTAGCAGAATTGGTCGACTAATTAAATTCTGGAAGGTCTCTGTCCGTGGCACTGTGTTTGTCGCGAGGCGCATTTCGTTAATTACGCACGGCCTCGGCGAACGGGGGAAGCAAGTTTTCAGGCGGCGCAAATCTTTGGAGTTTATTGGATCACCTCACCGCTGCTTAGTGGGCGAAGCTGTGGAAACGATCGCCCACTGCTCATTCATCAGGCGCTGCAGCTGTGGATCCCAGCTGCCGCTTGTTACAATGACACCATCTTGGGGAAACTGATTTCCGCTGTGGTGACGACTACTGAGATATGGTTCTGAAAAAAGAGCTGAACGATTTATATGTAGATAGACACGGGGTGATATTTTCCGTCTTGTACTAACTCTGAGATGATAAGGAACAAAATTACACTACGTGTTGAAAATGGTTTCAATGTGCTTCAAAGCATTCGTGTACATGCCGTAGCATGATGTTCTGTCTCACGCGTTCACATCGGTCAGCCTGCATTAGAACAGTGTCAAAGGCAGCATGAATATGCCGCTCCAGTGTCTCCACATCTGGAATGGGCTCTGCATACACGATACTTTTGAGATGGCCCCACAACAAGAAATCGCACGGCTTGAGATCAGGTGAACAAGCAGCCCATGCGACTGGACCGCCTCGTCCGATCCATAGACCAGAGAAGACAAAAATGATATGCATCCGGGAGGTAATTCGAAGTGGGCTTGATCACCATCATGTAGCAGCCACATAGCCCTTCGAATCATCAGTGGCCCTGCTTCCAGTAGGGGAGGCAAAGTCATCCACAAGAAACACCGCTAGTTCCGGCCTGTTAGGCGACGTGGAATGAGGACTGGTCCCAAAATAAGGCCGCCAAATATCCCAGCGCACACATTCGAGCTGCAGTGATGCTGATGATTCACTGTCGCCAGGTGATCTGTGTTACGCGTACTATCCCACAGATGACTGTTAAGAATGTTGAAGACACCACTCCACGGAAAGGTAGCCTCATCAGCGAATAGGATGGATGATACAAATCCCGGAGTTGTGGTTGCCTTATGAAGAAACCAGTGGGAAAACTGTTCCCGATGTGGAAAGTCTGTCGCTAGTAAGTCCTGCACACGCTTCAAATGATAAGAGTAGTAACAACTGTCATGGAGAATGTTCCACACGGCCGTCTGTCTTACCCTGTACTGGTGGGCTAACTGTCTGGTACTGACACGGCAGTCGTCTTCCACAGTGTTAATCACATTTTTCTCCAAGTCTGGTGTACGAACATTTCGGGTAGGTCCTAATGATTTCCTGCTTCGTGAAACGACCCTGTCTCAGACAAACGGTGAAACTCTGTTGAAAAACACTGAATGTTGTGATTGTTGTCGGCGGAGATAGGTCTCCTGATTTAACCTTACTACCCGCCACGTTCTACCGTATCTTCCTTCGCCGTCGGCGTTGTCGTGGTTACCGTGAGACACCGTTATACCAAGAGGAAAGGCGCGTCGATCTTAGAGCATGAGATATGATGACCTTAAGCCATTGACAACACACATCTACGAACTATCCCCTGTTGACCAGGTCCCCAAAACTTAACTCGTAACGAGATCCCTTCAAAGCAAATTGTCATAACGATCGTCTATAAAGGCTTCGTACAACGAGAATAAATGTTACGGTTTATGGAATAATAACAGATACGACCAAACTGTCTTGTCTCTTCTGCTTTATTTAACATAACTTCGTTCACAGTTTCATTTCGCATTCACCACTCATTCACCGAAACCCTTTGATGAACAGTTTTGGTTGCATAACACCAACAGTCAATGATAATGATACAGCTTTTCTCCTTTTTATAAATTGAAGCCCGCTCTCCGTGATATAATAAAAGAAACCGGTCTCAATACCGCGTGCCTCGTGAGACGCGAATAGACTTATCCTGGAATTGACCGCCCTGTAGGTGTACTCAATTTAATGACCACACTTCACTGTCGGCTATTTCACGTAACTGAATGTCCATTTGTTAATCTGATTATACACTGTAGCTATTTAAAATTCGCCCCTATATTTTTCACAACGCACAATTAGCACTTCGTTACTTGTTTTCTTTTTTCTTCTTCTAAGAGTAAACGGAAAAAAAAGACGCCGTATCATCGGCTTAGTCGATATAAAGCAAAACACCTTAATATGCCCAATTTTACCTCTTCTTATAGGATCGGCTACCTTACTCATTAATTTATTACATATTATTTCCAATAACGCTAAACAGGTATCGCCATTATATTTTAATTGTGTTCAAAAGCATGTTACTACTATTATGACCGACCAAATCATAACAAATCGCGCGGCGTGCGTTTTTAACTATAACTTTACGCTATTCAAGTTCCGTTACAGCTGTCTTGACTCGTAATGTTACACAGCCCCCCAGACTGTGATGTCTTGAAGAGGGTTCCAGACAGAACATGTTTATTTTTTTTTGTGTACTGTGACAGGAGAGGGTATTTGTTTCGGCGAATACACTCACTCTCAGATTCACTCAACAAGTCAGTACATACATTTTACAATATTTAAGTTGAGTTAATGGGCCTAGACAAAATGCCCTTAACTAAATTCCACATTTGTTTATAGGTTGTCTTAGAAGCACTTCGCACTAATCACTTCATATTCACACAACATTTTTTTTTCTTGGATGAAGCCCTCAGTTCTTCAACCGACTGTGCAAGGCAGGGATCACAGCTGGGTTCGACGATTGGCATCCTAGGCCAAAACCCTTATCAGGCCACTTGTTTAACCAGAGAGGATTTGGTCCTTTTCTTTTCCTCTTAATTCCACTTTTAAATCATCCATCCTCGCTGTTCGGTGAGAGGATAAATCGTATTTCAGCGTCGTCATTGTTGCTGATACCAAGAAGGTATCTCATGGAAATCGTCGGTACATTCTTTAATTTTCTTCGTAAGTTAGTATAAGTACGTATTTATCCGTTGGTGCTTTTATTTAGTCCACTGAGTGTAGTCTTGGTATCATTCAGTGTTTCTTGAATCTATATTTTGCTCATTATTGATAATACTTCTTCAGGTCTATGTGAGGGAACAAGCCTTTAATTACATCAGTATCACAATCTGCCAGGAGGTAGCTCCCTTCATGAGGTATTTTCATTATTTTATATGGACCTGTATATAAATATTGCCATTTCTTATTCAGTCTTTTCCTGGTTGATGCTTTTGGGTGATTTCTCAATAAAATTTCTTCCCCTACATCATATGTGACTACTTTCTTCACATTTTTATCAAAACGGGTTTTTCTCAATTGTGCTTGATGCTTCAGGTTTTCGTAGACCTTCTTCACCATATCTTCTTTCTTGGTAATCTTTTGTTCTATTGCAGGTAATTTCTTTATCCATTCTGGCACAATACTTTCACCAAATACTATTTGGTTAGGTGAATAACCTGTCGATAAGTGTGGTAAGTCATTATACACTTTCTCAAATTCATAAATCCAATCGATCCATTTATAATGTTGTTTGGGTATGTAAGTCCGTAAAAATCGGTTCAACTCTCGGAAGATTCTTTCAACCGGATTTCCACAAGGGTAAAATCTTGAGATGTAAATGTGCTGGATTCCTTGTTCTTTCATAGTGTCTCTCCATACTTTGCTTGTATAATAAGCAGCGTTGTCTGTCAAGATCATTATAGGTTTGCCAAGCTCAGTTATATAGTTGTTGATAAATTTGCGTAACATGGGTCGAACGTGGAGATTTTTCAAAGGATATAATTTCACATATTTTGAAAAGAGATCATAGAAAGCCAATACATATTTGAACCGTCCACGTGTCATGGGACATGGCCTACAGACGTCACATGACACCAACATTAAAGGTTGTTGTGGGATGATAGGATGTAATTCCATCTTCCGACAATAGTTTATGGGTTTCACCTTCTGACATATTTTGCATTTCTTAATAATATTTGTAGCTATACGTCCCAAATTTGGATGATAGCAATATTGTGCTATTTTGGCTGTACATTTCGCGGAACCAAAATGACCCCAATTCAAGTGAGTGTACCATACTAGTGATTCTAAATATTTATTTGGAACACAAACTTTCCAAACATCTTCTTCATCTACATCTACATCTACATCTATACTTCGCGAGCCACCTTACGGTGTGTGGCGGAGGGTACTTATTGTACCACTATCTGATCCCCCCTTCCCTGTTCCATTCACGAATTGTGCGTGGGAAGAACGACTGCTTGTAAGTCTCCGTATTTGCTCTAATTTCTCGGATCTTTTCGTTGTGATCATTACGCGAGATATATGTGGGCGGTAGTAATATGTTGCCCATCTCTTCCCGGAATGTGCTCTCTCGTAATTTCGATAATAAACCTCTCCGTATTGCGTAACGCCTTTCTTGAAGTGTCCGCCACTGGAGCTTGTTCAGCATCTCCGTAACGCTCTCGCGCTGACTAAATGTCCCCATGACGAATCGCGCTGCTTTTCGCTGGATCATGTCTATCTCTTCTATTAATCCAACCTGGTAAGGGTCCCATACTGATGAGCAATACTCAAGAATCGGACGAACAAGCGTTTTGTAAGCTACTTCTTTCGTCGATTAGTCACATTTTCTTAGAATTCTTCCTATGAATCTCAACCTGGCGCCTGCTTTTCCCACTATTTGTTTTATGTGATCATTACACTTCAGATCGCTCCGGATAGTAACTCCTAAGTATTTTACGGTCGTTACCGCTTCCAATGATTTACCACCTATGGCATAATCGTACTGGGATGGATTTCTGCCCCTATGTATGCGCATTATATTACATTTATCTACGTTTAGGGAAAGCTGCCAGCTGTCACACCGTGCATTAATCCTCTGCAGGTCCTCCTGGAGTACGTACGAGTCTTCTGATGTTGCTACTTTCTTGTAGACAACCGTGTCATCTGCAAATAGCCTCACGGAGCTACCGATGTTGTCAACTAAGTCATTTATGTATATTGTAAACGATAAAGGTCCTATCACGCTTCCTTGCGGTACTCCCGAAATTACCTCTACATCTGCAGATTTTGAACCGTTAAGAATGACATGTTGTGTTCTTTCTTCTAGGAAATCCTGAATCCAATCACAAACCTGGTCCGATATTCCGTAAGCTCGTATTTTTTTCACTAAACGTAAGTGCGGAACCGTATCAAATGCCTTCCTGAAGTCCAGGAATACGGCATCAATCTGCTCGCTAGTGTCTACGGCACTGTGAATTTCTTGGGCAAATAGGGCGAGCTGAGTTTCACATGATCTCTGTTTGCGGAATCCATGTTGGTTATGATGAAGGAGATTTGTATTATCTAAGAACGTCATAATACGAGAACACAAAACATGTTCCATTATTCTACAACAGATTGACGTAAGCGAAATAGGCCTATAATTATTCGCATCTGATTTATGACCCTTCTTGAAAATGGGAACGACCTGCGCTTTCTTCCAGTCGCTAGGTACTTTACGTTCTTCCAGCGATCTACGATAAATTGCTGATAGAAAGGGGGCAAGTTCTTTAGCATAATCACTGTAGAATCTTAAGGGTATCTCGTCTGGTCCGGATGCTTTTCCGCTACTAAGTGATAGCAGTTGTTTTTCAATTCCGATATCGTTTATTTCAATATTTTCCATTTTGGCGTCCGTGCGACGGCTGAAGTCAGGGACCGTGTTACGATTTTCCGCAGTGAAACAGTTTCGGAACACTGAATTCAGTATTTCTGCCTTTCTTCGGTCGTCCTCTGTTTCGGTGCCATCGTGGTCAACGAGTGACTGAATAGGGGATTTAGATCCGCTTACCGATTTTACATATGACCAAAACTTTTTAGGGTTCTTGTTTAGATTGTTTGCCAATGTTTTATGTTCGAATTCGTTGAATGCTTCTCTCATTGCTCTCTTTACGCTCTTTTTCGCTTCGTTCAGCTTTTCCTTATCAGCTATGATTCGACTACTCTTAAACCTATGATGAAGCTTTCTTTGTTTCCGTAGTACCTTTCGTACATGATTGTTATACCACGGTGGATCTTTCCCCTCGCTTTGGACCTTAGTCGGTACGAACTTATCTAAGGCGTGCTGGACGATGTTTCTGAATTTTTTCCATTTTTGTTCCACATCCTCTTCCTCAGAAATGAACGTTTGATGGTGGTCACTCAGATATTCTGCGATTTGTGCCCTATCACTCTTGTTAAGCAAATATATTTTCCTTCCTTTCTTGGCATTTCTTATTACACTTGTAGTCATTGATGCAACCACTGACTTATGATCACTGATACCCTCTTCTACATTCACGGAGTCGAAAAGTTCCGGTCTATTTGTTGCTATGAGGTCTAAAACGTTAGCTTCACGAGTTGGTTCTCTAACTATCTGCTCGAAGTAATTCTCGGACAAGGCAGTCAGGATAATGTCGCAAGAGTCTCTGTTCCTGGCTCCAGTTCTGATTGTGTGACTATCCCATTCTATACCTGGTAGATTGAAGTCTCCCCCTATTACAATAGTATGATCACGAAACTTCTTCACGACGTTCTGCAGGTTCTCTCTGAGGCGCTCAACTACTACGGTTGCTGATGCAGGTGGTCTATAGAAGCATCCGACTATCATATCTGACCCACCTTTGATACTTAACTTAACCCAGATTATTTCACATTCGCATTCGCTAATAACTTCACTGGATATTATTGAATTCTTTACTGCTATAAATACTCCTCCACCATTGGCGTTTATCCTATCCTTGCGGTATATATTCCATTCTGTGTCTAGGATTTCGTTACTGTTCACTTCCGGTTTTAACCAACTTTCCGTTCCTAATACTATATGCGCACTATTTCCTTCAATAAGAGATACTAATTCAGGAACCTTGCCCTGGATACTCCTGCAGTTTACCAATATTACGTTAACTTTTCCTGTTTTTGGTCTCTGAGGACGGACGTTCCTTATCAGCGATGATAATGTCCTCTCTGGTAAGCCGTCAGGTATTTTATCGTTTCGCCCAAGGGGGGGTCCCTCTAACCTAAAAAACCCCCGTGTGCACGCCACACGTACTCTGCTACCCTAGTAGCTGCTTCCGGTGTGTAGTGCACGCCTGACCTGTCTAGGGGGCCCTACAGTTCTCCACCCAATAACGGAGGTCGATGAATTTGCAACCATTATAGTCGCAGAGTCGTCTGAGCCTCTGGTTTAGACCCTCCACACGGCTCCAAACCAGAGGACCGCGATCGACTCTGGGCACTATGCTGCAGATATTAAGCTCAGCTTGCACTCCGCGTGCGATGCTGGTTGTCTTCACCAAATCAGCCAGCCGCCGGAAGGAACCAAGGATGGCCTCAGAACCCAAGCGGCAGGCGTCATTCGTTCCGACATGTGCTACTATCTGCAGCCGGTCACACCCAGTGCGTTCAATAGCTGCCGGAAGGGCCTCCTCCACATTACGGACGAGACCCCCCGGCAAGCACACCGAGTGCACACTGGCATTCTTCCCCGACCTACCCGCTATTTTCCTGAGGGGCTCCATAACCCGCCTAACGTTGGAGCTCCCTATAACTAATAGGCCCGCCCTCTGTGACTGTCGGGACCTTGCCGGAGAATCGGCCACTGGCCCAACAGGCGAGGCATCCTGTGGTGGCTCGGAAACGATGTCATCACCACTAGGAAGCACCCCGTACCTGTTGGAAAGGGGTAAGGCAGCTGCCACGCGGCCAGATCCCACCTTCGCCTTTCGGCCAGGCACGCGCGAGCCCACCACTGTCCGCCATTCACCCTGGAGTGATGGCTGACCGGTAAGATGCTCACTGCCGGAAGACGCAGCGACATCAGGGGTTCCATGTGATTCCAAGGCCACCGAAGTAGGCATAGGTCTCACCACAGTTGCCCCAACGCCACTACGAGCCGACGCCTGCGCCTCGAGCTCGATGAGCCTAACAGACAAAGCCTCCACCTGCCCCCGAAGAGTGGCCAATTCTCCTTGCGTCCGCTCACAACAACCACAGTCCCTACACATGACTATGTTTACCCTACTCTATACGGTGACAAATTCCCAAGATAATCTTCTGATGAGCTACTCTGATAATCAAGAAACACTCACTGAAATACGAGACGCGAAAACTACGCTAGGTTTTCCCAGAAAAACTATTTAAAAGCTAAGCGCAGCAAATAAGTACAAAAACGCTTTATACAAACAGTACTCGCTGCTGCTGGTGCTCTCGCTCTGGCTGTCACAAGACAACTGCTGATTCAAGTGACTAGTGGCTAACGGCCGCGAAACAAACAAAAGACGGTTTTAGGGCGCTTTCTGTTCTAAACGATCAAGAAAACACTAAGAAATCTAACACGAAAACTACGTAAAGTTTTATCAAGAACTGTTAGTTACTATGCAGAGCAGATAAACACAAATAGAATCCCTTCCTTAGTGGAAGGTCGTAAACAAAATGCAAAATAAACGCTTTATACAAACAGTACTCGCTGCTGCTGGTGCTCTCGCTCTGGCTGTCACAAGACAACTCCGATACAATATTCCGGATTTAAATTGATACTGTTCTTGAGAGTGACTTAGCGTTTTGCTTTCAACAGCATGCCTAATGGCTTTCCACAACTTATCATCTTCTTGCAGTTGTGGAAGACTTCGAGATAGCTGTGAAATCTGCCTCTCACAATATTGCCTTGATAAATTCATGACTTTAAAGTCAATAGTCCGTTCTTCACACTCGTCAGCATTCTTTCTTTTCGGTAATCTTGAAAGAGTATCGGCTATGATGTTGTCTTCCCTCTGATGTATTTGAGCATAATATCATATTCTTGCAGTAGCAAGGCCCACCGGGTTAAACGTGAATGGAACATCCTTCCTGTTAAAATAAAAGATAAAGCTTTGTGGTCGCAGAATACAATGATCTTCTTTCCATATACAAAATAGCGAAACTTTCTAAGTGACCAGACCACGGCCAGTACTTCCAATTCAGTAGTACAATATGCACGTTCACAGCTAGAGAGTGTTCTGCTGGCAAACCCAATTATCTTGATGGTACTGATATCTTCTGGATTGTCCATCTGGAAAAGAGTGGCACCCAATCCTGTTTCAGAAGCATCCGCAGCAATATAAAAATCTTGATCAAGTCTCGGATGATGTAACAGTGGAGCATTAGTCAAAGCATTGCGGATGTTATCAAAAGCTTGCGTGCATTCGGAATTCCACTCCCACATGACATTTTTTCTTAACAGCCGTAACAAACAGTCTTGGCTTCCTATCTGATTGAGTAAAAATCGTCGAAAAAATGAAACTAAGCCGATAAATGACTTTAATTCCGTTCTATTCTTTGGATAAGCACATCTGTTAATCGCATCCATCTTTTTAGGATTTGGTTTTATCCCTTCAGGAGTGATTATATGTCCAAGAAATTTCAATTGGTTATGACCAAACTTGGTTTTTCTGAAATTTACAGTAACTCCGTATTCCAAAAATTTCGCAAAAACTCTTCTTAATAAGTCCAAATGTTCCTCCCAAGTTTCAGAAGCAATTAGCAAATCATCCACATATAAAGTAACTTCATTCAAAAGGTCTCTGCCCAGTACGGTATTTAATGCCGATATGAAAACACCACCGCTTATTTTCAACCCAAATGGCATGACAGTAAACTGGTAACTTCGGCCCAGAAAAACGAATGCAGTATATTTTCCAGATTCTTTCGATATTCTAGTTTGCCAATATGAACTACGCATATCCAAAGAGGTTAAGAAGCGGGCACCATAAAACTTTTGTACTATCTCTTCTAGGTTCTCCGGTCGCGTTTGTACAGGTATAATGATCTTATTGATCTCTCTGGCATCCAACACCAATCTGATGTCACCATTGGGTTTAATTACCGCCGCAAGAGGGTTACAATATTCAGAATCTGAGGGCTCAATAATACCCCATTCTAACATTTTATTGATTTCCTTTCTGACTACTTCTTTCTTTGTCCATGGGATAGAATAGGAAGTACGACAAAAGGGTTTATGTGCATACGTCTTTATATGGTATTCAAAGTCTTTTATTATACCTGGACGTTTACTAAAAATTGACTGATATGCTTCCAACAAGTAGTACAGTTCATCCCTTTGGATAACAGATAAATATTCTGATTCTAACACCTTTTCCTGCAATGACATTTTATCCATCATTTCTTCAGAACATTCAATAAGGCATATATCATACACATTTTCATCATCAATACTGACATATTTTACCATTAGATTCATACACAATTGATTTGGAATTACTCGGCCCTTTCTCAAGGTGGTTGTCAAAACTTTACCATTGGAATTAAATATACATTCACCTTTCACTAAATTAATGATTGCACCGGTCTCACATAAAAAATCCAAACCCCAGATACATGTTACTGTCATTTTAGGAACAACCAGGAATGTACTTTCTATTTGAGCCCCCTGTATTGTAACCTCAACACGTACCTGTTTCACAACTTTTTGCATTTTTGCGCTGAACGCGCCAGACACGGTACATCCTGTGATAGGAAAAGTGGGCATTTTTACCCCAGGGCTTATCTGTTTTTAACAGTCCAACGTCATGACACTAATAGTTGCTCCAGTATCAATTAATATTTCAACATCAACATTATTTATACTTGTTGGAATTATTGCCTGTAAAATTTGTCCGCATCTATTAGAAACTTCAGGTTTTTCTTCAATTAACTCATTCCTTATATCCTGATCATTATTATACCTTAATACTCTCACTTCAAATTGATGCCTGCCTTCCTTCTCCTTTCCAGTCATCCTAGGAAGGCATTTGGTGACTGGTATTAGTTTAATCTATCTCGTTGAGTCATCGGTGGGGGTTCATGAACTTCCACAATCCGTACAGTATGATCCGAGTTATGGTATTCACCCCGTCGCACATTGGAGGCTCCTTCGCCCATTGGTATAACTCCTAGTGCTGGATGAGGACTCGAGGCATTTGTTCCATCCTGCCGATAAACATTACGCATCGAATTATCTTCCCAAGGTCGAATGCAATTGGGTTTATCACTTGGGTACCTGTTACTCTTATTAATATCACTACTATGCACATTCGCGTCACCATATCGAGGTTTACCTCTAGCACAGTAAGTATCTCTTCTATATTTATTATAATCATTGTTTTTATTGCAACCATAGGATGAAGATTGTCCACGCTCCTGTGATGCGGGTTTGACCTGGTTTTCGGTATTATTATTATCATACGTTAAATTATTATTATAATTATTCGTATTACTATGAGTGTGAGTCGACATTTGATTACTACTCATTTGTCTTGCGTCTTCCATAATCATATCTATAGAGTCAATCACCGACAAGAATTGTTCTACGTCGTGGTCAGGAACATTTATTAACTTTTCACGTATATTTATGGGCAACCTTCCCTTCAAAATTCTGATCACTTCCTTGTGAGTAATTGGATCACTCCAATAACGTGTCTTATTTATGTACTTTTCAAAATATTGCTTTAAAGTACTCCTTTTACTGTTAAAATACTCAGGTTGGTAAACCTCTTTTCTTAATTTCTCTTGTTTACTCGACGACCAGTATTTAGTCAAAAAAAGTTGTTCAAACTCAGCACAAGTATGGCAACTTTCACTTACTTCGGCGGCCCATAATGCGGCTTCTCCGGTAATTTTGGATACTATAAATTGAAGTCGGTCGTGTTCTGACCAGCTACGCGGAAATATTCTTTTGAAATTATTGACAAAGATTTTCGGATGCAGGTTGTTCTTTTCAGTGGAGAATGTTGGGAATTGTCTACTTTTAAAAATGCTGTTCTCCACCTTTAAAGAAGACAAATATCCTCGCTGACCAAAAGAATCATCATCTTTACCAACCGAATCATCAACTTCCCAATGCAAATTTTCACACAATTGTACTTCGTATTATCACATGTTCGGTTGTTTTTCGACCTATTCTCCGAACGTTCGTCCTCTGTCAACAAATTTTGTGATGACTTTCGTTCTAACTCCGCCAATTTATGATTGGTTTCCTTTTGCCATTTAGGTAACTCATCAACTATTTTGTCTTTTATTTTCTGAAATTCGCTAGTGAAGAGCTTAATTAATTCATCATTTCTACTTAGGTGCTCATTGATATTTTCATTTGGCTGGGATCCAATAGTAGTCTTAACCTTGTCTACAATTTCATTTCCTTTTATTTCTATCCATTCAGATAGATCTTCGTCAAGTCTTTTAGTTTGATCTACTAAATACTTGTCACTCCCCTTACGAGCATCAGACTCAAACTCGACTATTTGTTTCGAAAGCTCTTCTATCTGTGCGCTAGCATTGAAACAGCTGCTTTCACACTTAACCATCCTATTGGACAGGCCATCATAACTCTTCGAAACTACCTCATATTTCTTTTCTACGTCATGAAGTTTTCCCATTAAATTATTATATTGCCTTTCTAAGGTGTTAGAAAACTCTACATCTAGTTCTCCAAATTTCGCATTTAATTGAGTCTCCCAGTCCGCCTTTAATTCTTTCTTAGTATTTTCCAGTTTATAATCAAAGGTGTTCAGTTTGCTTTCCAAAGAATCCATTTTAACTTCTAATGAACCAAATTTGGTCTCAAATTTTTCATTTAACTTTTGATTGTCTTCTTTTAATTGCTTATTATCTTTTTCTAGTGAACCAAGTCTTCCATTCATTACACCCATTTGAGTATTTATTGATACCAGCATATCAAACATTTTTTGATTAATATTTCCATTTTGAGGATAAACTTGCTGATCTACTTCCGAAACCTCAAGATCTTTATGTTCTCCCACGCTGCTTACCTTACTTATCATTGTATTTGAATCTCCTAACGGCTCTAAATCAATAACTGTGTTATTATCTGTACATGTCTCCTGTCCCACATTGAGCTCATGGGATGCATCATCCCTATCCTCTTCACTTTCCTCTCTCTCTCTAATCATTACTCTACTCAACTGCACATTATCATGTATTCTTTTCGTTCGTTTTGACATGATTATTCACTACCAAGACATTCATTTATTTTCACTATGTATTTATATATATTTATCTACCGAAATCACAAGTCTCAACTTCCCTTTTTTTTAATTATACAGTAATTTTAATCATACCTGGTAGTGTCGCTCACTTTTAGCGATTATTGAAGAATACCTCTTTCATTGGACAGACTCACTGGCTGCTACAATATTTTCCAACTCTAGGGTTCGTGAATCCGGATGACACTCGACTCGATGCAGCAATCCTCCTCGATCGAACCGCACGTTCTGGCGCCACTTCTACCGTATCTTCCTTCGCCGTCGGCGTTGTCGTGGTTACCGTGAGACACCGTTATACCAAGGGGAAAGGCGCGTCGATCTTAGAGCATGAGATACGATGACCTTAAGCCATTGACAACACACAACGGTCACGGTAGCACCTGATTCCTGAATAGCTGCAGTAGTTTCAGATCTACGAACTATCCCCTGTTGACCAGGTCCCCAAAACTTAACTCGTAACGAGATCCCTTCAAAGCAAATTGTCATAAAGATCGTCTATAAAGGCTTCGTACAACGAGAATAAATGTTACGGTTTATGGAATAATAACAGATACGACCAAACTGTCTTGTCTCTTCTGCTTTATTTAACATAACTTCGTTCACAGTTTCATTTCGCATTCACCACTCATTCACCGAAACCCTTTGATGAACAGTTTTGGTTGCATAACACCAACAGTCAATGATAATGATACAGCTTTTCTCCTTTTTATAAATTGAAGCCCGCTCTCCGTGATATAATAAAAAAAACCGGTCTCAATACCGCGTGCCTCGTGAGACGCGAATAGACTTATCCTGGAATTGACCGCACTGTAGGTATACTCAATTTAATGACCACACTCCACTGTCGGCTATTTCGCGTAACTGAATGTCCATTTGTTAATCTGATTATACACTGTAGCTATTTAAAATTCGCCCCTATATTTTTCACAACGCACAATTAGCACTCCGTTACTTGTTTTCTTTTTTTTTTCTTCTAAGAGTAAACGGAAAAAAAAGACGCCGTGTCATCGGCTTAGTCGATATAAAGTAAAACACCTTAATATGCCCAATTTTACCTCTTCTTATAGGATCGGCTACCTTACTCATTAATTTATTACATATTATTTCCAATAACGCTAAACAGGTATCGCCGTTATATTTTAATTGTATTCAAAAGCATGTTACTACTATTATGACCGACCAAATCATAACAAATCGCGCGGCGTGCGTTTTTAACGATAACTTTACGCTATTCAAGTTCCGTTACAGCTGTCTTGACTCGTAATGTTACAACGTGTTGTCATTTGCTTTTCCGTAAGTAAACACCATGTCGGCAAGCTCTCGATTCGAATACGGAGCTATTGTCTACAATGCTGTACCAGATCTACTACAAGGTGAGTCAGCAAGAGAAGTGAATCGAACACAACATTACCAATTATTCTGACAGGAGAGGACGCTGGGGAATGCCATATGAGAATCGAACACAACATTACCAATTATTCTGACAGGAGAGGACGCTAGGGCATGCCATATGAGAAACGGTACTACCCTCTAGGAGGAAACCATGTACACTGCAACTGTGGCTGTATGATGCACAACATATTAGACCGCAGACTCTGTAACAAAGTATGATTGAACAAATTGTCTCTAGCATGAGAACCATACATTTCGGGCCATAAGTTCATTAGCCCTTTTATATTCTGTATTCTATCTTCGATCAATGGCTAGAGTTCGTACACGGTGGAGAGAAAACACCCTGTATATTTTGACGGAACAAAACCACAACACCAAAAAATAATTAATGTGGGGTAATGAATTTTGGAGAAACATTTGCGTAGGTAAGATGTTTAAGTGATTAGTGTTGAAAGATAACAGGTTAATGTAAACGCCAGACAAGCCATGCAAAGTCAAACATTGGTACATTAATAATAGGTGTAACCGCCAGAATGTTAAATGCAAGCATGCAAACGTGCATGCAGTGTGTTGTACAGGCGCCGGATGTCAGTTTGTGGGATGGTGTTCTCTGCCTCTTGTAATTGGTCGGTCAATACAGCGGTGGTTAATGCTGCTGCTGGATGACGTTGGAGTTGTCTTCCAATGATGTCCCATATGTGCTCGACTGGAGACAGATCTGGTGACCGAGCAGACCAAGGCAACATGTCATAATTCTGTACAGCATGGTGGGGTACAACATAGGTGTGTGGGAGAGCGTTATCCTGTTGTAGAAAACTCCCAGGAATGTTACTCATGAATGGCAGCACGAGTCAAATCACCTGGCTGACGTACAGTTTTGCAGTCATGGTGCTTGGTATAACCACAGCAGAGATTATGCTGTCAAATTGCACCCCAGACCATGGGGACGGATGTAGGTTGTAATGTTGTACATATCTTGGCAAGCTAATCGGACACTTATAACAACTGCTGCGAGGAAAGGTGAATTTGTTGCACGTCTAAACGATAGCGGGCCCAGGGCACAGGGCGTACCGCTACCAGCCCGGCTACTTGATCGGTTCCGCCAGAGGCAAGCTCTGGTGCAGAGACAACGAGCGCTTTGCCGGGAACGGGTGAATCCCACAGCTGGAAATTTAGACTGCTGATGCTCGCATTGCCTTCGTGCAGAATCTGTTCCAGGAGATGGCCAAGCGTTAGACGCTCTTAAAGATGGTCAAGTTGCAGCTCTTTGAGATGCGACAGTAATTCACATAAAAAAATTGCACAAATCTGACTACATTGGCGATCTTCGTAAAATGAAGCTCATCCAGTGACAGAAAAGTGTCTCAATATCTCTACAACTACAGAAGTACATATTTCACAGGGAATCAACTTTTTCATAATGACCCTCTGAATTAACAACTTTCAGTCGCTTCATGCGATTCCAGCAAACGTTATCTCAGGTGACAGCATTACACTATAGCCATCATAGCTGAAAGCTACGTACTTGTATCTGTTTCATTTATTGATTTACGACGTCTTATACACCATTTTCGTTATGCAAAAGTTGTCAGAACATCGTATTCTGCATATTTACACCACACAAATATCTCTTACTTTGTCATACTTGTGTTTTTCTTTAATGTATAGTTTAGTATTTTCCCAGTAACGTTTTTAAATGTTAATTACAAGTCCTATTAAAAAAACGGTACTAATCTAAAAGTGTGAATCGCATGTATTAGCAAACACAACCTTTGTAAAAGAATACCGGAAGACTAAGCTGAAAAGCAGACCTAAATGATTGTTTTAAATAGTACTTGAGGACAGTCTGTCTTCTTTTATGGTGATCACACTTGCACAAGAATGCTGGCTTATTTACTTATGAACCAACTATTACTTACACTTATTATAAATAATCTGCGTGTAACCGATTGTTTATGACTTATCTTCGTTTAAATGTTGTTCTAATACATTAGTTTGGTCCTGCAAATGCCCAGCTTCAATCGGATCATGTCTGTAGAGCTTAAGAATGATGTAGTTTTGGTGGAAACTGGCTTCAGCCAATGAGAGTTGGACAATGGCTGAACACTGCTGGCGTCAAATGGAGACTTGGACTTCTAGAGTAAAGAGCTCATGGGAGCGACTCTGCTTACTGTATGTCGAGCGTTGGAAGAAGGAAGACCTGCCTGTGCTGCCGAGCGTGATTCGATCATGGAGATGTTTGATTCTGGGCAGCGAACGGTAACTTTCAGTTCCGCAAGTTGTACTGATTAGGAGGGAAGCACAGACGGAAACCAAAGCGTAGCCAAAAAACTGAAAGATGCAAGAACCTCTGCATTCTGCGCTCGAGTCAGAGACATTGTCTCTTTTGTTCCTCGTCAAGAAGTTAAGGGTTAATGCATGGAAATAAAGTCATAACTTACGTAGTAGCCACTAGCAGTTTACATTTCTAAAATAGGTGAGACTCATAAGCAGTCGAATAATGAACTGGGTACATTTGCGTCAGCAGCTCGCTACCGTATTTAGGAAAACAAAGAAACATGTTTGGCGACTGGCTCAGACATAGTCCGAGGGGGAATGAAAAAGACGTCAAGTGTTTGGGGGGCGAAGTGACGAAGTAATAAAGGTAAAGATGACGCAGGAAACGACATGTGCATCCATAGTTAGCCTACAGGAAGAGAGATGAAACTATGTAAGACCTATATTGAACTCAATAAATTTCAAGTCGTCGTCTAGATGCGGAGAAAATATATCGCCGTGAAGCACTGCATTGCTATCCTCAATCAATGGAGGAATATCATTAAGTGGTATGTGACGAACCGGAGCTTCCAGAGGAGTTAATGATAGATGTGACTCCAACTTAGGTAGAGAACAAGAGTAAATAATTGAAAAGACACTGTTAGTGTAGAGAAACATTTCCCTAAGTTAAAAGCAGACCAAGGTCCATATTATCAGATTCATTGGCATGTAGTGACGAGAATGAACAGCTGAATAATTTATCTCATTATCAATGTATGACTTTCTTATCGTTTCCTTTATACATTGATGTGTTTTCCATAAATGGCTAAGGAACAAATCTCGATGATATCATTTTACTATAAATCGACTGAGTGCACATACGACAACGTATAAATTCTCAAAATGCTGTCACTACTAGGATACTGCATTCCTCAAGATAAACTGCCATTTATTTTGGCTCCATCTTATTTTTTGATTATTGAAATAATTCTGTTTCCCTATTCTAGAGATCATGAAAGATACGGTATAAATACCAAGTAAAATACTCAGGGTGGAACAAATAATGATTAGTACTTGTATTAAACGTAATACCAAATTCAGATAAATAAGATATAAAATAGACGAACTGAGATTGTGGTAAAAGACCCTTTTGTTGTTTCAGTAGCAAACAAAATGGCAAAGGCGTATTCCAAAGACACGGAACGACACATGTCACAAGAGGGAGGGGGGGGCCGTGTGAGGGGGCGGGAAGTCTACCCCGTTCTGCCAAGACCACAGCTGTCAAAAGAGATGTCAGTGAAATATTACTCTGGAACGCTTTCAGAGCAAAGACATATATATCATATGAGAACCGTGGTCGATACCTTGAAAAACAAATGTTCTTAACAAATAACTTGATATCGCTGACTGATAATTGCCAGAGGAAGATAAGAACGCGCCCCACGTAAAATTTTGTGGAAGTAAAGGGACAATCTGAAATATTTCCGTCCAGTTCCTGTTGTGAGGCACAGTAACTTCGAAGTTGAGGCCCTATTTGAGGAATTTGACAGAAGACTTCTGTTGGGGTTCGCTCTTGATTTCAGTCGATGACACAGGCAGTGGCTGCCAGTGTGCAAACAGATGCCTGGCTGGGACTGGCTTAAATGCAGGTACCATGCATACAACAGCTGCTGCCTTAAGATGCTGTCTTCTTCTGTGTGCAGCGTGGAGGCTATGCATCCCCTGATACCAGCAAGGCTCTAACTGCTCTCAGATAATCCGGTTTACTGATTCAACACAAGAATGTCTCCACATGCCAATGCCCCATATCTCTCAAAGTAGCAAAGTACTACTGATCAGAAAAGCAGCGTTATGATTATTATTGACCGAGTGGGAATATGGTCTTTCTTTGTGATGAGAAGATATTAGTTGCTGTTCACAAACATTTCAAAATAATTTATTAAGAAATATATTGCAGGATAACTGCCATTAGGTTAGTGTCGGTGGTAAGAAATTAACAATATTTGGGAAAATAAAAGTAATTGTAACTGATGTTCATTACATACATATACCCGGCACATAATCTTTTCATATTAATTACCGTAAACGCGATGCTCAACTAGATTAAGTCTGACGATGATTTCTCAAAAACAAGAACTTTGTATTTAATAGAACCATTTAATCAGACCACTCGGGTGGATGCTCATCAAATCCATAACAAAATAAATGTTTTATAAAACTTGTTTTGCATAAAACGCCCATTGTATGTATGTTGAAAGTTTTTTCTGAGTTTTTCGCAGGCATTTCACCTGTTATACCATGATAGTCGGTAGACCTGAGTTTACAGAGAACTACCGAAATACATTAGGTTGCAGCCTGAAATTCACAAAGAAACATGATAATCTGCCCATATTTCTGCATTTCTTTCAGCACATGTACGGGAAAACTGTATGGGAATTGACCAGACATTAAAAAGTATCTTAAAGCAAACAAGTGAATTCTTCAATGATTTTCACAGTCGTAAAGGTTACTAATTCATTTTTCCTGATGAAAGCGAAATACCGACGCCATCCGAATGAAGGCACTGAAAATATTCAATGGTGACAAGTGAAAATTTGTGTTGAACTGAGACTAGAACACAGATATCCAATTTTATGTGAGCGGCTGCCTTAACTGCTTTGGCTATCCGAGCATGTTTCGAGTTACGGCTGAATTAATGAATAGGGAATTAAATAATTTAAAATATTTGCTTTTTTAATTCTGGCTACAGTCCTTCCATCGTTGACAAGCTGTGTAGTCTAGACAGCGTCAAGTGACCATGGGGATGCCCACAGCCCTTCACCGCAGTAGTATAGTCGTACCAAGTTCCCTTTTCTGGGTAACTTGTCTTATACAAACGCCAAACTCTTTCGTGCTCTTAATGTAAAGGTGGTGTTCACCAGTTCTAACAAGATTCAGCACCAGCATATCCACAACGAGCGAACCCGTAAAAATATGTAGGCTCCTTGGCCGCTTCTGGAGTATACAGGGTGTTACAAAAAAGTACAGCCAAACTTTTAGGAAACATTCCTCACACACAAGGAAAGAAAATATGTTATGTGGACATGTGTCCGGAAACGCTTACTTTCCATGTTAGAGCTCATTTTATTACTACTCTTCAAATCACATTACTCATGGAATGGAAACACGCAGCAACAGAACGTATCAGCGTGACTTCAAACTCTGTTACAGGAAATGTTCAAAATGTCCTCCGTTAGCGACGATACATGCATCCACCCTCCGACACATGGAATCCCTGATGCGCTGACACATTTATTTTGGCGTATTGTATCACAGCCGTCCACAATACGAGCACGAAGAGTCTCTACATTCGGTACCGGGGTTGCGTAGGCAAGAGCTTTCAAATGTCCCCATAAATGAAAGCCAAGAGGGCTGAGGTCAGCAGGGCGTAGAGGCCATGGAAATGGTCCGCCTCTACCATTCCATCGGTCACCGAATCTGTTGTTGGGAAGCGTACGAACACTTCGACTGAAATGTGCAGGAGCTCCATCGTGCATGAACCACATGTTGTGTCGTACTTGTAAAGGCACATGTTCTAGTAGCACAGGTAGAGTATCCCGTATGAAATCATGATAACGTGCTCCATTGAGCGTAGGTGGAAGAACATGGGGCCCAATCAAGACATCACCAACAATGCCTGCCAAAACGTTTACAGAAAATCTTTGTTGATGACTTGATTCCACAATTGCGTGCGGATTCTCGTCAGCCCACACATGTTGATTGTGAAAATTTACAATTTGATCACGTTGGAATGAAGCCTCATCCGTAAAGAGAACATTTGCACTGAAATGAGGATTGACACATTGTTGGATGAACCATTCGCAGAAGTGTACCCGTGAAGGTCAATCAGCTTCAGATAGCGCCTGCACACGCTGTACATGGTACGGAAACAACTGGTTCTCCCGTATCACTCTCCATACAGTGACGTGGTCAACGTTACCTTGTACAGCAGCAACTTCTCTGACGCTGACGTTAGGATTATCGTCAACTGCAAGAAGAATTGCCTCGTCCATTGCAGGTGTCCTCGTCGTTCTAGGTCTTCCCCAGTCGCGAGTCATAGGCTGGAATGTTCCGTTCTCCCTAAGACGCCTATCAATTGCTTCGAACGTCTTCCTGTCGGGACACCTTCGTTCTGGAAATCTGTATCGATACAAACGCACCGCGCCACGGCTTTTGCCTCGTGCTAATCCATACATCAAATGGGCATCTGCCAACTCCGCATTTGTAAACATTGCGCTGACTGCAAAACCACTTTCGTGATGATGCTGTTGATGCTACGTACTGATGTGCTTGATGCTAGTACTGTAGAGCAATGAGTCGCATGTCAACACAAGCACCGAAGTCAACATTACCTTCCTTCAATTGGGCCAACTGGCGGTGAATCGAGGAAGTACAGTACATACTGACGAAAATAAAATGAGCTCTAACATGGAAATTAAGCGTTTCCGGACACATGTCCACATAACATCTTTTCTTTATTTGTGTGTAAAGAATGTTTCCTGAAAGTTTGGCCGTACCTTTTTGTAACACCCTGCATAGGCTTGGGTGTAACGGGTGTAATGCAGCTTAAATCGGTCAAACAGGAAGAGCGTTCAAAACTAGTTACCCAGAACTTTTTCTCACAAGGAAGGGGCAGATAAAATATAATTCCGTCTTCTCTGGGTATCTCTCATCTAGTAGCCACCTGCCACCCACACTCGGGAACCTTATGTTTTTGCACCACGTTTACGATTGGAGGAGATTCCACTTTCTGGAAGAAATTGAAATCATTGAGCAGTCATATACTGGGATCGATGTCTCACTTGCTAATAAATTGTCCTGAAATTGATGAAATGGTCAGTAAAAACTAAGTTTTTTAATCACTCTGCGTTGCCTGTCATTAAATAATTTTTAGATTCCTGTAATGATGGTTACTCAATAAGGTTGGTTTTAAGTTTATGTCTTTTTAATATTTTTACCTTAAAAATTCTGTTTTTGGTGTTACATTTTTCTCTTTAGCAAACTTGTGGTTTGCACATTATATTGTTCTTCCTCCCGGTTCCTGCTATTCACAAGACAATCTTATGGTAATGATATAGTTCTACATGTTCTTTACAATCAAAGGTTCCAGTTTTGCTTTAGTAATTTTACTTAATTTGAATGATAATGTGATCTCCCTCATATAGGTCCCTGCTCGAAACCCTGGCATAACCTTTTATTCTCGGGGTACTATATTTAATTTATAACTCATGTTGTACTTTTCTGTAACTGTTTCCCCCTAAAAAATTCTGTTTTTGCGATTACTGTCTATTGTACGAAATACCTGAGGTTTGCGATTATATATTGTTTTATATTGAAGGTTCCTGTTTATGACCGCTGAAGTTTATGCCAATGTTTGGATTATAAACTAACTGTGTTTTGTGGTACACGCTCCTGACAATTACTGGCCTTCTTTCCGTATTAGTCACTCTGCATGAAAATTTTTTACTTACAGGCCCTCTTGCATGTGTACCTGCTAACTCTTACCCTTTCGCATAGTTTCGCTACATTTTTAATTAGGAAGTTTTCTGTTTGTATGGTGTATTGAATACTTCTTTTCGCTTTATGTTCTTATTTAGTAACCGAAAAATATTTAAAATTGTAGCCATTAATTACAAAACAGCGCAAGTCCACCTTTTAGCACTGTGCATGTTATTATTGTATGTGTATTCATCCCGCGCTAAGAAACAATTGACACCCAGAACAGCAGAAAATTCTCAAGTAAGGGTTTTTTATACAGGCAATGATGGTTATTATGGCATAGAAACAAAAAATAGGCCACTCATAACTGCCTTGTGATCGTGATTTTGTCCTCTTGGAGCTGAAGAAAAGAAAGCAAGATATTGTCTACACACCTAATCTGTGTATTGAGACAATCCAGGAAAGTGCAAGTAACATAAGCACGGTTGATTTTGAGAAAGTCATAATCAAAGATTAGAAAACTTTGATCTCCTATTTGGAAGCTTTGAAAAAGAAATCACGGAAGTGGAAAGTGGGGACATATAAAATCACTGAGTGCCATAAGAACTGTATGAATGTAAGCAATACTTCAAGAGGTTTAGTCGCTGACAGATTTCAGTTACGACAAGAACGGATTCTAAACCATCGTTTGATTCACCTACATCTACATGGATACTCTGCACACCACACTTAAGTGCCCGGCAGAGGGTTCATCAAACCACCTTCACAATTCTCTATTATTCCAATATCGTGCTTATGAAGATAAGTTACCAATAAAAGCTCCTAGGTAATGGAGATTGGGAAGTATGTAGCATTCATTGACACCCCTCTCGTTAACGATAATGTGAAGAACTGATGCAGAAATATGAGATGCAAAAGAAGAAACATGATGGTTCAGGAAGGGAAGTCTTGGAATGTGTTATTCAAACTATTCTCATCAGATTTAAGTCAAAATCAGTGCCGTTTCCACCTTGCTAATTTAATATGAACTCTCGTATTTCGACGTTGCACAACCTGGATTACAGTGTTTAAAAATAGCACAAAAAATTTCTAGCATGTTTTCATAGTTTAACCATTACTGATACGAAACAAGGTTATGCATGCATACATTAATTAGCTGCACAAAAAACATCAGTATAATAAATTAAATAGTTTCAGAGACATACAAAAACAAAGGTTTTATCAGAGGTCAAATTGTTGGACTTTTGCTGTTCTGGAAGCCATGCCTTCAGTTTGCATTAAATAAGCAGTAGTAATGAAAGTACTCCGCAAACTAAGTTGAGTATTAACTTTATTCATAAAATATATCGCATGACGAACGTGATTTCACTGAAGTCACCTCCATCAGTGTGCTAGACGGAGAATTTTCAACTTACTTTCATATATGTGAGATATAGGACGAAGGTACCTACCTGTTTTCTTTTTCAGATTTTGTGCAATGCAACATTTATTTGTAATCGTACTTGTTTTATAACTTGATTTCGTTAAGTTCATTCAAGCAATAAATTTTTATGCGAGATAATACGTACACTAGTAGCTACATAATTGGTTGAATGCAAACTCTGATTTTATGTTTAAAGCTCTCGCACCAAACATATCAATCGTAGTGAAGAACACCCACAAATTATAATACGATAAGTGAAATGACAATTGCATTCTGCATATGCAGGAATATACAAATATTAGTCAATGTGACATTCGCTTAGGGATATGGACGACATTATTGTCAAGAGTTCCTTATCTAAAAGGAAGTAAATGTCATGTGTAACCCGTAGTGTAGATACACTCCTGGAAATTGAAATAAGAACACCGTGAATTCATTGTCCCAGGAAGGGGAAACTTTATTGACACATTCCTGGGGTGAGATACATCACATGATCACACTGACAGAACCACAGGCACATAGACACAGGCAACAGAGCATGCACAATGTCGCACTAGTATATCCACCTTTCGCAGCAATGCAGGCTGCTATTCTCCCATGGAGACGATCGTAGAGATGCTGGATGTAGTCCTGTGGAACGGCTTGCCATGCCATTTCCACCTGGCGCCTCAGTTGGACCAGCGTTCGTGCTGGACGTGCAGACCGCGTGAGACGACGCTTCATCCAGTCCCAAACATGCTCAATGGGGGACAGATCCGGAGATCTTGCTGGCCAGGGTAGTTGACTTACACCTTCTAGAGCACGTTGGGTGGCACGGGATACATGCGGACGTGCATTGTCGTGTTGGAACAGCAAGTTCCCTTGCCAGTCTAGGAATGGTAGAACGATGGGTTCGATGACGGTTTGGATGTACCGTGCACTATTCAGTGTCCCCTCGACGATCACCAGTGGTGTACGGCCAGTGTAGGAGATCGCTCCCCACACCATGATGCCGGGTGTTGGCCCTGTGTGCCTCGGTCGTATGCAGTCCTGATTGTGGCGCTCACCTGCACGGCGCCAAACACGCATACGACCATCATTGGCACCAAGGCAGAAGCGACTCTCATCGCTGAAGACGACACGTCTCCATTCGTCCCTCCATTCATGCCTGTCGCGACACCACTGGAGGCGGGCTGCACGATGTTGGGGCGTGAGCGGAAGACGGCCTAACGGTGTGCGGGACCGTAGCCCAGCTTCATGGAGACGGTTGCGAATGGTCCTCGCCGATACCCCAGGAGCAACAGTGTCCCTAATTTGCTGGGAAGTGGCGGTGCGGTCCCCTACGGCACTGCGTAGGATCCTACGGTCTTGGCGTGCATCCGTGCGTCGCTGCGGTCCGGTCCCAGGTCGATGGGCACGTGCACCTTCCGCCGACCACTGGCGACAACATCGATGTACTGTGGAGACCTCACGCCCCACGTGTTGAGCAATTCGGCGGTACGTCCACCCGGCCTCCCGCATGCCCACTACACGCCCTCGCTCAAAGTCCGTCAACTGCACATACGGTTCACGTCCACGCTGTCGCGGCATGCTACCAGTGTTAAAGACTGCGATGGAGCTCCGTATGCCACGGCAAACTGGCTGACACTGACGGCGGCGGTGCACAAATGCTGCGCAGCTAGCGCCATTCGACGGCCAACACCGCGGTTCCTGGAGAGTCCGCTGTGCCGTGCGTGTGATCATTGCTTGTACAGCCCTCTCGCAGTGTCCGGAGCAAGTATGGTGGGTCTGACACACCGGTGTCAATGTGTTCTTTTTTCCATTTCCAGGAGTGTAGATGCAGGTAACATACAGCAAATGCTCAGTGCGGTCCTGCATGAAAAAATATTTGAATGAAGTTATTCTTTGGGCACAGATTGTTTCCTCGTATGTATAATATTCAAGGGTAAATTTATTTTAATTTTATCGTTTGGAGATATGACGCCAACAAATTATTTATGTATGGCTCTGAGCACTATGGGACTAAACTTCTATGGTCATCAGTCCCCTAGAGCTTAGAACTACTTAAACCTAACTAACCTAAGGACATCACACAACACCCAGTCATCACGAGGCAGAGAAAATCCCTGACCCCGCCGGGAATCGAACCCGGGAACCCGGGCGTGGGAAGCGAGAACGCTACCGCACGACCACGAGCTGCGGACATTTATGTATGCAATGGGCTTTAATGCATAAAGTATTCAGTAGTACTGCAGCTTAAAAGACACAGTTTTTGACTGAAAATATTTATTTTATTGGTCAGTGAGTGGATAAGTTTGAGATTACAGATACCTAGATGTATGAATTCATCACTGGGTGCTAGGATTCTTTTGTGTCACTTGTCGCGTCTTTGATCTCTGGTAAAAATTTATTGATGTGATAAAATGCCTAGTTGCAGAGTGGATATGAGATAATGTTAAACTGAAAGATTCACGGCGGATGACTGGGAAGTTAATTCAAATGTCTGAGGGCACATTCCTATAAGGACGACTGCGAAATTTAAAAAACAGACGCGACTGTGGACAGGCGACCTGTTTGCGACGTGGAAGACAGGCGCTGCTGGATGATGAACGTGTTTGGACAGCTAGAAGGGCGCGTCGGGTCGGCCGAGCAGGGCGTGCGGCTGAGTGTCGTGGCGTCAGCGATACATGGTGGCACCTTTGAGTGTCAACGATTGGTGGACGCTGTGAGTATGACCACAAACACGTAAACACATGTTTGACACGCGATCAGAAAAAACCTACACACTTCAGCCGTTGGCGAGAAACGTGGAGATCGAAATTCCGATGGCTGAACCTAGTGACCAGCATAAATATTATGGATGACTACTGAACCCAAATAGATAGTGAGGGAAAAGGAAAGGTTAAAAACGCGCCGTTGATTAGAAAAGTAGTTAGTAAGTTATGTAATGACAAAGGTTTTGCAACAAACAAGGGGAGGCCACGATATTGGGATTACAGATTTACTTCAAACTTTATACATCTTCAGCAGACCACTAAAACAACACAATGTGCAAGCAGTAAGATGCACTACTCAGGCAATTCCGAGAAAACTGATGGAGAATTTTTACACGCCTATTATGTGCCTTAAGTATGTGTGCATAGGTGTTACGCGTTGCAGTTCGTAGTGGTCAAGTGGTGTATTCTTAATGTTGAAGTCATATCAGCTTCCCTTACGGATCACTGCGCTGTGACTACAACCCTCAATCTAGAACGGCAACGAGTCAAATTGGTTCCCACTCCGTGGATGTTAAACGTTGCTGACCTAGCTGACCCCTCTCTCAATGACTTGATGCGAGCCTTGTGGAAGCGTACTCTACGGTCAACTGGGAAGTACTCTTCCACCCTTGGTTGGTGGACATAACTGCCAATACCGAGGCTCATGCTAACTTCGATACTTTTCTGTGCTACCAAAGCGCGAAACTTCCGGAGAACTTACGAATATTACTATTCCATCCTGCGTGAACTTTGTGATGTTGCGGATCACGCCCTCTGCGAATTGCGGATGTTCGGCGTGTAAAGGCAAAATTGTTGACCATGAAAATGGTTCAAATGGCTCTGAGCACCATGGGACTTAACATCTGAGGTCATCAGTCCCCTAGAACTCAGAACTACTTTAACCTAACTAAGCTAAGGACATCACACACATCCATGCCCAAGGCAGGATTCGAACCTGCCACCGTAGCGGTCGTGCGGTTCCAGACTGAAGAGCCTAGAACCACTCGGCCACATCGGCCGGCGACCATGAAAAGAATACAAATGGAAGAATAGAAAATGTGATCCAAGCCACGATCTTTGGTGACGGAAAAACTGACTTCCTTGTATCATTTGCTTCGGAATCAGACCCGTCGCCGACGCGCTTGTACTCATTCTCTCACGATAAAGGTGACGGTGGGGGTGAGGCGGACAGGACGGGCGCAGACGGTAAGGGAGAAATCCAGGAGCCGGAAGGAGCGAGTGGTACGACCTACGATGATTGCCTGGATCTTGGAAGGATTGATTTTCAGGAGCCACTGGTTACACCATGCAGCAAAAAGGTCAAGGTGATTCTGGAGAGGGCGTTGGGACCGTTGGAGGGTAGGATTGAGGGCGGCATATTGAAAGAGGTGTACTGGGGGGGAGGGGTTGGGAATATCTGCCTTGTACAGGAGGTAGAGGAGAGGGGAGAGGGCAGAGCCCTGGGGCACACCTGCAGAGGGGCAGAAGGTGTCGGAATTGTCATTATGGATGGTAACATAGGAGGGGCGGCAGGAGAGGAAGGAGGGCCATCAGGCGGATGTAGTTGACAGGAAGGGCGTAGGTGTGCAGTTTAAACAGGAGACCAAGATGCCAGACATGGTCGTAGGCCTTTTCGAGGTCGAGGGAGACAAAAATGGCTGAGCGAGGGGAGTTAAGCTGGAGGGAGAGGAGATGAGTGAGGAGGAGGAGTTGGTCATTGGCAGAGAAGGAAGGGCGAAAGCCATATTGGGTGTCGGGGAGGAGGTGGTTTTGGTGGAGGTGGTGATGGATGCGCCGGGAAAGGATGGGTTCCAAGAGCTTGCTGAACACCGATGTGAGACAGATAGGACGATAGGAAGAGGCATCAGATGGAGGCTTGTTGGGTTTGGAGAACATCAGGATATGGGAGGTTTTCCATAGGTTGGGATAGAAGCCAGTGGCAAGGATGACATTGTAGAGGGTGGCAAGGACTGGAAGGAGGGAGGCAGTGTTTGAGGTGGCAGTAGGTAATGCAGTCGTGGCCAGGAGCAGTGTTGCGTTTAGTGCGGAGTGTGAGGCTGATGTCCTGTGTAGTGATGGGAGTGTTAAGTGCAGATGATGGTGTGTGGACCAAGTACTGGAAGCTGGAGGAACAGATGTATTCGTACGGTCCATGATGTCAGGGAAGAGGGAATAATCAAAGTGGGGATCATCTGGAATGGAAAAAACATCTGAGAGGTGAGAGGCAAAGTGGTTGGCCTTACTGAGGTTGTCAGGAAAGGGATGATCATCAAGGAGGAGAGGGTACTGCTGGGTGGGGCGTTTCCCAGTAAGGCGGTGGAAAGCAGACCAATACTTGGAACAGTTTATGGGGAGCGTGGTGTTGAGTTGTGTACATGTCTGGCTCCAGGCACGGCATTTCTTCGGAGTAAGCAGGTTGCGGATGTGTCGTTGTAATTGCCGGTGGCGGGAAAGTGTATGCCAGTCACGAGTGTGGAGAAAAAAGCGGTAGAGGAGGCGGGACTCTCGAAGGAGAAGGACGGCCTGTGGAGGCAGGGTGGGGCAATTCCGAGAAAACTGATGGAGAATTTTTACACGCCTGTTATGTGGAGGGTGGATGGCTTTGGTGGGAATATGGGTGGCGACGGCGTCAGACAAGGTCTGGTGCAGGAAAGCAGAAGTGCGAGAGATGTCATCAGGAGGCTGGAGGGTAAGGTCGAGGCAGTCAACCTGGGTATGAATGGAGTCCCGGTAGGCATTCCAGTTGGCATGGGAGTAATCATGGACCAGTTTAGGAGGGATGTCGGGTCGAGGAGCGTTGCAGAGAGGGCTACCATTAGAGATAGTGAGGAGAACAGGAGCATGGTCACTGCCAATGAGGTCAAGGACATCTGCGGTGATGCGCCCAAGGAGGTTGGGAGAGGCAAGGACCACATCGGGAGTGGTGTTGGATTCGGGTCCAGTGTGCTGAGGGAGGGGAACCAGGTCTCCCTGGAGGGTGGTGATAAACTCATGCTACCGCTGGAGGCCGGCAGGATCATGGCTGTGGATATTGAGGTCGGCGGCAATCACGTAGGTGGAGAAAGTGCGGTCAATGTGGGCCAGGAAATCGTACGGGATGGGGGTGCGAGGGCGGACATAAATGGTGTCACAGGTGTCAGTAAGGGTGGGGAAGAAGAGGCTGAGGGTGAGATGCTCGGCAAGATTGTTAAGGAGAGGTTGGGTGCGGTGAAGGGGTAAGGATCTGTGGAGATGGAGATACGGGGTTGAAGGAAGGTTTCATTTAAGACGAAGGCATCCACGCGGTGCTCACAGAGGGTGTGGAGGAAGAGGAGTTTGTGAGTGGGCAGGGAGCGAATATTGTGGTACAGGATACTGTAGGGTTGTTATACCATGGGAGGGGAGAGTTAGACGAGGGTGGTGAGGGGGGTGAAGGTGAAGTGGGCCTGGTTGTGGGAGTATGTGGCATATATGGTAAGATGGAAGATGTAATGGGTAGCGAAGGCGATTTGGGAAAGGCTGTGGGAGCGCTGGAAGGGGTGGATGTTTTGGAGCACAGTGGTGATGAAACGTATGATGTCCTCTGCAGTGGATGGAGGGCGGAGCGAGTTGTTGGGGTGGATGGGGTCATCAACAGGACGGACAGGGATGGTTAGCTCAGGGGTGACTGGAGGAGGTTTCGCTTTACACTTCGAGGAGTAGTTAGGATGTGGTTCATTACAGGTGTTGCAGGAGGGGGGAGAGGTGAGGTTGGGGCAGTTCTTGAGGAAGTGGGAAGCTTTGCAGTGGGGACAAGTAGGGTGGTTCTTGCACGCAGAGGTAATATGGTCGTTGTATGTGAGGCAGCGTTGGCAGCGGTAGGACTGGAGTGGGGAACAGGAGGGGTCCACCTTATGACGGCGATTGTAGATAAAGGCTCCCTCGGTGAGGAGGCGGTCAATGGAGGAGGATTCAGTGAATATCCGCATGAGATAAGTCGGCCCGCCATCACTAAAGATGCGACGGGCCGAGCAGATTTCGATGTTGGGCCGGGAGTTGAGTTCCGCCAACACTTCAGCCTCCGTGACCACGGGCTAAGCTTCGTGATCACCTCTCCAGGCTCCTGCGCCAGCCTAAATACTGCTTGGCTCATGGATATGGCTCGCTCTATTTGCAGTCACGTGTCGAGCGGAAGGTAAGAGGTCCGCGGCTGTAGCGACCTCTTGCGGCGCCGTGGACGCCTCCTGGTGGTCTCTGGGAAGCGTCTGTGTTTCCGGGACGACCGGCCAGGCTGACCCCTACTCGATCCGGGGCCCGCTGTACCGGCCTGCTTCGCGGGAAGCAAGAGTTGCAGGCGCTTAGTCTGGACACAGTACTTTTCTTAGAAGCTGAATATGAAGTAGCGGTCTTAGAAACATAGGCCAATTCCGAATAAATTTTCATTGGAGACAAATCACCCAAAACGAAATTTTTGCAGATAGTGCAGTACTCTAGTATATCCACTTGAACGAAACACGTACAGCGGATTATACACTGACGAAAAAACAACTCTTAACAGGAAGAAGGAGTTGTGGGATATAAACGGAAGGTTATTAGGCGTGTTTCTACATCGGAAAGATGATATTAATTTAAATTATGCGCAATTCGCTTCAAAGTGGCACTAGTAGCACTACTATGACGACCCAAATAGGTTTTGCCTTAAATATTTACTGTAATGATGGAGTGTGTTGGTCGGATTTGAGATTGGAGGTGGTGAACTGAAGTTAATCAAGAATGCATTTAAGTCGACAAAGACGTCGTTACCAGCATCTCATTGTGTTTGAACGAGGTTGTGTAAGAAGACTACGTGATGCTGGATGTTCCTTCCGCGATATTGCTGAAAGGCTTGGCAGGAACATAGCCACTGTATCTGACTGCTGGCAACGGTGGTCACGAAAATGAACGGTAGCAAGAAGACCGAGCTTTGTATTGCCACGTGACACTGCAGAGTGGGAAGAACTTCATGTTGGCTTATACCCCTGGCATTGTAACTGAATCTGCAGCAGCAATCTGAGCCGCAGTTGGAACCACAGTGACACAACAAACTATTGCAAATCGGTTACCTCAAGGCCAGCTCCGAGCCAGACGCCCTGTAACGTGCATTGAATTGACCCCAAACCACCCCATTTGCGTCTGCAGATGAAAGCTGGTTCTGCCATGGTGCCAGTAATGGCCTTGTGTTGATCAGGAGGAGACCAGATGAGGGCGTGCAACCATCCTGTCTGCGTGCTGGACACACTGGACTTACATCTGGAGTTACGGTCTGGGATGTGATCCCGTATGACAGGAGCAGCACTCTCTTGTTATCCCACGCTCTCTGACTGCAAATTTGTACAATAATCTGGTGATTCGACCTGTTGTGCTAAGCTCATGTACAGCATTCCAGTAGGTGTTTTCTAACAGGATATCGCTCACCCACGTACAGCTGTTGTAACCCAACATGCTCTACATAGAGTCAATGTATTGTCTTGGCCTCTTAGATCACCAGATCTGTCTCCAATCGATCACACATGGGACATCATCGGACGACAACCCCAGCGTTATCCACATACAGCCCCCGTACCGACTGACGAATTGCAACAGATTTGGAACACATATCACAAACTGACACTCGGCATTTCTACAACGCAATGCATGCGCGTTTGTAAGCTTGTCTTGAACATTCTGGCGGCTACACCGGTTGTTAATGTACTAGTATTTCATATTTGCAATGGTTTATGTCGTGCTTACATTAATCTCCGATCTTGCAATGTTAATCATTTAAACATGTTACCTAGGGAAATACTCGTATATTCCTGAGATTTCGTTATTCTACATTAATTATTTTTTTGTTTCATGCTTTTTTTACTGTCAAGGGGTAAAAACCATATAAACATAAGAATTCCACAGATGAAGTCGAAAGAGTGCACTACGCAATTGCGCTAAATCTCTTTGACATGATTTCCGGTTCCATGCCGAGAAAAGCAATTTTCACTTTCTCATCATATAGCACATTTCTACATCTAAACGCCACAAGCCACCTAACGGTTTTTGTTAGTAATACGCCCTGCACTTAATGCTCCTGGAAGCAGTCCCTAGTCAGAACTTACTGCAGATCTCGTTTAGGCTGTTAGAGAAGCCGTTCAATGTGAGATGAAGTTTGCAAACTGGAGATTCTGACTAGTAATCATTTGGAGAAAACTGCAAATTCGGCAACAGGCGTCGTTATTGCAACGATTTCCTAATTAACAACAGTTCAGGAATCGGTGCTCTATAGGCGTGTGCCCATGACAAGCAAACAGTGATTCAGTTGTGTAATTAGCCAGGGAACGTGAACAACGTAAATATAACTTAAAAATAATAGTGTCATGTGGCATGAATATTTCACTTGGTTTAACCTTGTGGTGCAATTGTGTCATGCAGTGGATAGCTGTTAATGTTGCTTCTTTGACGTTTCTAATCTGTCCTGAGGCTGTAAATGCATGCATTCTACTCTAGTGGATACTCCCTAATTGTGCTGTGCCCAGCGACGTTAACAGCGGTCCACTACAGTGGACAACTGAGCCACAGAATTAAAATAATAATTCACTACCTTGTCGGCTGCTTCCCTTTTCACAGAACAACAGCAGAGTACATCTTTGTGAATTATTTTACGAGCTCCTAACTCGAATCCCCTTATTTTCATTTACCTGTGTGCTTTGTAAGTTGATTCTTAAGTGTACTGCATGTTTGGTTACTTGCTAGTTACAGTTTCACGTTTTAATAACTATCTAGTGTATAGTTCGCCGTCTCTAGTATGGGTGAATATTGTGATTGCTGTATTCTGATATGAGCTGATAGCTGATTATTCTTCGCTCACATCTGCAAGTGATTCTGTCATCGGACACGCAGTGTGAGGCTGTTGCAGAGGGGAAAACCGGGGAAGGGGGCGGGGACGAGGAGGAACGCCCAATGCGTCCCACATGTCCCCTGATGCGGCCACTACTGTGGCCTCCCCATGCCGACTATGGCATAATTACAGAGATGTATCTATTTTGACGACTGAAATTTAACTGAAATGAAGTCAGGTGGAAAGATATCGACAATTTTAAACTAAAATATCTGTTGTATTTCAGCGAATTTTTTGGTGCAGTGGACAAATGCGGCACGATACGTAGCTAAATGAGACGTGTATGCAAAACAATGTAACGGTTCAAAAATCCTTTTTCACTCCTTAGACATCTGCGTGTTAAAGTCCCACGTTATTTACATCGTGTGTAGTGGGAAGAATATTCAGCCACAGCACTTCACCTCAGCCTCATTCGCAAGATTTTAAAAACCTACCATCAAGAAAGGAAAGCATCAAGAGGTCGCAGATCAGACGAGAAAAATCGACAGCGGCTTCGGGAAAGGCACTTCCCACGCACTGCTGTATGGTCAGTAAAACAACACAAATATGTAAGGAGATGCATCGTATGCGGCAAGAACAATATACAAAATAAATCGTGTTACTACTGTGTACAATGTGATGTGGGCAGTGTGTTGTGCCTTGTATCGAAACATATCTGAGGTGCCTCCAGCATGTCCCACGTGTCCTCCGGTGGGTGCACTCCTGTGGCTGACCCGCTTGCTGCCAGAGCCGAGGTTGACTCCTCAACTGTGGTCGAGTGTGAGGTGATTCCAGTATGAGGCAAGTAATGAGACACTTTCCGTTCGGCCGCTCGAAGGGCCTTCTCGATTCGTCTGAGAAAAAGGTTTCAGATGCTGTCTATGGCTCCTAAAGGCCCTGAATCAAGTGCAGTAGTTTGTCCTGTTTCAAAGGAGGCCTCTGAGCCTCAAGATCTGAGCATTCAGAGAGGATGAGACTACTGGTAATTGGGGAGCCTCTTATTGGGTACATGGTGGGACCCATCAGGGATATGCCTACCAAGGAGGGGAAGAATTAAAGCGTGCTCTCTGTGTACATACCGGGTGGAGTCATCTCAGGTGTGAAACGGGTTCATCCAGATGCCGTGAAGAGAACAAGGTGCAGCAGCCAACTGCAGGAGGCGGTGTATGTAGGTGCTAATATCGTGTGTCGCTTTGGATCGCGAGATTCTCTCTGGTTCCAGCGGCTATCTGAATTTGTAAAAACTGTCAGTCTTGCTTGCGAGGTGAAGCAGAACTCACCAACTGCAGTATCGTAAACACGAAGTATCGACGACAGGACCGACTTGAGAAGTTTTGTACACAACTGTGTGAAGGGTCTGAATCAAAGGCTAAGCCGGATTTGTGACGTAGGCTGCAGATTCCTCGACTTGCGCCGTAGGATGGTGGTGCATCGGATTCCGCGTAAAATACAGGGTGGTCCCGAATTCATGGTACAAACTTTAATGGTAGGTGCAGGACATTGTAACAAGGATATATTGTATAGGAATGTATAGTCCCAGGTGACGCGGTGAGGCGTAAACAGGGGAAATAACGGCCGAAAGGAAAACGAAAGATTTTATTGAAATCGTTGTTGACAAGTGTCATGTTTACAGTAAGTGTTCAAAATTGCGTCCACCATGAGCGATACATGCTTGACAGCGTCGGTGCAGCGATTGGCGTACACGTTCAAAGATGCCTGGTATTTCACGCACACCTGCAGCAGCTACAGATATGCGAGCAACGAGATCCTCATCTGAGTCAACTGGAGTCTCATAAACAAGACTCTTAAGATGTCCCCATAAAAAGTAATCGAGGCAAGAGAAATCAGGAGATCGGGGTGGCCAAGGGACTGGTCCACCACGCCCAATCCATCTAGCACCAAACGTGGCATTCAGGTAATTCCGTACAGCAGTGCTGAAGTGTGCTGGCGCTCCATCGTGCTGAAACCACATGCGGTTACGAATGGCGAGCGGAACATCTTGCAGCAGTTCTGGTAACACTTCTTGCAGAAAAATAAGATAGCTTTCGCCACAGAGTCGCGTGGGTAGTAAGTATGGCCCAATCAAAAAGTCGTTCACAATACCAGCCCACACATTAATACCGAAACGTTGTTGATACGCATGTGGACGCGTTGCATGTGGATTATCTGTTGCCCACACATGGGAATTGTGCGCATTAAAGACACCCTCGCGTGAAAATGTCGCTTCATCTGTAAATAGCACATGACCTACGAAATCCGGCTGCAACGCACATTGCTGCAACAACCACTGGCAGAAGTTCACGCGAAGAGGATAATCTGCCGGATTCAATGCTTGTACTTTTTGAAAATGGAAGGGGTGTAAGCGATTTTCATTTAACACTCTGCATACAGTCTGATGACTCACATGTACGTCACGCGCAACAGTTCTTGTGCTTGACTCGGGTCTATCAGCCACTATGTTCAAGATGCGTTCTTCCAGTCTTGGAGTGCGTACAGCTCTTAATCGACCAGCGTCATGTCTGTTGACGTCGAACGTACCTGTTTCACAAAGTTGACGATGTAACCGTTGAAAAATTCTATGATCCGGCATTCGTCGATTAGGATACTCCGCGCGATACATTCGTAACGCAGCTCTGGCGTTACCATTTGCACGGCCGTACATGTAATGCATGTCTGCTTTTTCTGCATACGTAAAGTCACCCATCGTCTACGGCAGCACAATTGTGAATGGCGCTTGTCCCTACTGCGATACATCATGTTCATCTACTGCCCTCTACCGGCAGTGACACCAACCGATCACTCCATTTCTCTTTCCCCTGTTTACGCCTCACCGCGTCACCTGCGACTATACATTCCTATACAATAAATCCTTGTTACAATGTCCTGTACCTACCATTAAAGTTTGTACCATGAATTCGGGACCACCCTGTATATGAGACGTCCATTACACACAGGAGGCAGCTACACCGGGAGCGGGGTCTGTGTGGAGAGGACTGGGCAGTTCTTTGGGTTAGAGGATCTCGGTAAGAACGAAAACGGGTTCAGTCTGAAAGGGTGCTGGTTAATAACAGGATGGGGCTACACCTAGAAGCCCGAGGTACTATAGTTGCAAATTGTCGTAACTGTGTTGAGAATGAACCAGAACTCCAAGCGCTAATAGAAAGTACGGAAACTATGATCATTTTTGGTACTGAAAATTCGCTAAAGCTAACGGTTTCTAAAGAGGACAGATCAAATCAAATTAAATACAGCTGACGGTGCGTGTTTGTTGCTTTTTTGCAGTAGTTTATCTTCTAGTGAATCTTAAGTATATAGTTCCTGTGAATTAGTATGAGTAAAGGCTTTACTTGACAACCGTAAGAAATTAATAATTGATTCCTTTTACCGTATACCTGACTTGAATAAAATAAGCTGCTGAAAGATTCAAAGAAAACTTGAGTATCATCTCAAACAGTTACTCTACTTATACAGACACAGTTATTGGTGACTTCAGTCAACCCAAGACATATTGGCTAAAGTTGTCTACATGTTCAAAGCCGGTGTTTGGCACAAAACTTCGTCCGAAATTGTACCAAACTGTATCTTCAAAAATAACTTCGAGTAATTTGTTCAGGAGCCCACTCGAAGTTTAAACGTCTATGGAAGCATTCTTCACGTCTTGGTGTAATCTTACCCTCGCATAAATAACTATTAAAATTCTCTGTCTGTGCACAAATTTGGAAAGCTTCGAGAGGCGTTACATATACAAAAGAATAACTTTAAACTTATCTTCATTATCTCGTTGTTGTTGTCGATGGCTCAAAGTATTGTCTAAGGGTACATTCTTGCAGCTGATATTTCGATTTTGTAGGTTCTTGATGACTAAATAACTGATGAAGATTTGCCTGTATTATTCTTGAAATTTATTCTTTGTCACTTCTTTTAACATCACACCGTTTTTACATTTTCCACAATAAACAAACAATAATTACATAGTTGGTGAAAAACTTAGAAAAGTCTACTTCCATCACAGATATGCCCACCACTACTTAAATTCTGCGATACTCACATTATTTCAAAGAATTTACAAAGCAAAAGAGTTTACAAATTTCATTACCAAAGAAGAATCTTCGCTAAAATATATCATTATTTTGTAAATAAATCTAGAAACAAATTTAATAATTAGCATTAGGTTCTGCAATTAATAATATGAGTTTTAGGTTCACTGGGAAGTTCGTAATTTCAAATATTTTTAAAAGAGTAATTTTAACTGTTAATACATATCTATTGTAATACATTAACTTCTTTTTTATACATTTTAGCCTGATATATAATACATCGTATACAAAATCATATGAATTCTTTTAATGAAACAACTGAGATAATTTTAACCTATGCAAGAATCGACAGTATACATGGTATCGGTTATCTCTATAAAAGAAAGGGTAATGTTAGAGGAGAGTATTTCATTATATTGGCAACATATAATCCTGAGCAAGTAGTGAGAATTATGACGGATCTAGAGATTAGAGACTGTTAGGTCATTGTCGTGAGACAGATTACCATAAAATTCAAACACATCAGAAATATACACAACACATATCTATTTACAAAGCAGATAAAATTTAGCTTGACGCCTTCCTTAAAGCAGTCTCCATTCACTGCGAACTAACTATGTAAGCATAGACCCGATGTGGCTTAAATTCTAATGTATGATCGACGTAACCGATCCACCACGCTACACAAGACATGTCAGAAGGCAACGAAAGAGCATGCCACATTTAAATGAACTGTTCAATATTGGCGAAGTTTTACAAAAATTCGAAGTTTAGCGCGGTTTTCAAAGCGAGATGTTTTCAACAGTTTTCGCAACAGAATTCTGTCTCAAAATCTGGCATAAAATCCTTTTGCGTTATGAAATACGGTTTTTCGAATTTCCTCTAGGAACGAAGACGAAGTCCATATTCCAGAATTCTACTCAAAAACTGATGCCAAACTCAGTAATTTAGAAGTAGATATCCTCGGTGTAGCGAAGTAACTCAAATTCCATATTAAAGGCAAACCTTCCGCTTCATGTTGTACACCAGTTAGATTCCCTTCGGGTATGTCGATATAACAGCTTCGTACCAATAATAATACACAGCCGCTCGCTCCATGAAATATCCATACCTAAAGAGTGAAAAGTTGCACAGGTTACACCAACAGACATGAAAGGAAAGAGAAGTAATCCGCTGAACTAAAGACCCAAAACATTAAAATCGATTTGCAGTAGGATTTTGGAACATATACTGTGTTCCGACATTAATAAATACCTAGAAGAAAACGATCTATTAACACATAGACGAATATTCAGAAAATATTGTTCGTGTGCAACACTACTAGCTGTCTATTCTCATGAAATAATGAATGCTATCGACATGGTATCGCAAATGAATTCGATACTTCTAGATTTCCAGAGCGGTTTTGACACCGTTCCTTACAAACGGCTTCTATTCAAACTGCGTGCGCCTGGAGTGTGGTATCAGCTGTGTTACTGTCAGGAAGGTCGCAGTTCGTAGTACTCGACGGAAAGTCATCGAGTAAAGCACAAGCTGTATCTGGCATTCAACAAGAAACTGTTATTGGACCGCTCTTGTTCCTAATCTATATGCTCTAGAAAGCAATCAGAGCAGCCTTCTTAGACTGTTTGCAGAAAAGTGTGTCATTTACTGTCTAGTAAAGTCATCAGAAGATCAAAACCAACTGAAACATTTTCTGGGAGAATGCCTCATAAGACGAAATAGTTCTTTGAGATAGGACAATTTGAAAAGTTACTTTTTATATATTTGAATAACAACCTGATTCTAATGAACACGTATGTTTTAGTTTTATGTGTACTATTGCTAAGTAAATGTTTCTGTAATACTAACTATTGTACCTTGTATTTTTAATGTGAAAAATAATATTTCTAATACACGTTTCGAGGCCCTTCTCCCATAAATTAGTATCAGTAGGTGCTAACGACCAAACATTTCTTTCAACACGTGTTATTTTAACCCCCAGGACACATTAACACATAAGAGTAACATTATTTTTAATAATACATACGATCAGGGAACACCCAAAAAGGCAAAAAAAGTAAAATAAAAAAATAATTTGATAACGAAGTACAACTACACAAAGAAATACCAATGTTTTGTTCTGTGGTCCATACATTTTGGTGGACAGTTTCCAGTTACTGAAGAACCTTTTTTCCTCTTTTCTTCTTATTTCTGTTCTGCACGGATGTCTACTTTCTAAATAACGTCTTGCAGCTGGTGACTACCTTCAAACATATTGTGTAACGACAAACTACTTTCCTCATCCATGTACTTAAAAAAGTCCATGACATCCTTTCGCTTTTCTGGCTTCACTGAACTAAACGCCACTGTTGATGGTTTCAGGTTTTCCAGTATTTCAGTACTTTATTTCTGTTTCCAAAGACGGAATGATGTATTTGGACCTTTCCATCTTACTGAGCCTAGTGATGGACAATATGCTTCGTATTTCGGAACAAAATACTTAGAATTTTAAACAATTTCCTTGGCAATAGGTTTCATTTGTGACTTATGTACTCTGCTAACAAGGGGTCGTTCTTATTTGCTGAAAGTTTCTTTCAGAAGCATAATAAATTCTCACAGACATCTGTTTTAGGTTGTTGGAAGCTTGTGTCACAATTTACCTTGAAATATTTAACATAGGTTACATAATTCAATTTAAAAATTTCCCCTATAGTCTCAAAGAATCTCTGTAATAAAAGGTCATACAATGATTTAATATTAAGAGTTGGATTTTCAGAATCCCTTAAATACGATATTTGTTTGCAGTAATGAATATGTCGACTCGAGCCGGCCGCGGTGGTCTAGCGGTTCTGGCGCTGCAGTCCGGAACCGCGGGACTGCTACGATCGCAGGTTCGAATCCTGCCTCGGGCATGGGTGTGTGTGGTGTCCTTAGGTTAGTTAGGTTTAAGTAGTTCTAAGTTACAGGGAACTTATGACCTAAGATGTTGAGTCCCATAGTGCTCAGAGCCATTTGAACCATTTTTTTTTTTTTTGTTGACTCGAATTCCTCCTAAGTGCTCTATTAGGATCTCTGAAACATCAGCTGTTACTTTGTGAGGGCGATTGTCATGTGTGCCCCTTCTTTCCTGAAACGAATCGTTAACTAGTTTCTTGTTGTTGTACGATTCGTAGTCTTTAGAAAGGTGTCTGGTACAAGCTTACCATGTAAGCACGATATACTTTCGACGTAGTGCCAGGAATACACAGAGAATACTCCGAGGAATTTTCGCTAAATCTCTTTGTGTTTACCATCAGCTTCTTGTTAGGCATATAAGAGTTCTTCACTGTAGATTCACTTAAGACATGACCTTACAATGTTTCACCTTGATCTGCATAGAAATTGTCGATGAGCTCTTCTTGGCAACTACCAACTGCCTGTAAGTAACACATTTTTGACAACACGATGACACAATTGGACATATCGTGTTCCTTCGCATTCAGATTGTCGTCGTTTCTTACCCATCACTGCTATTTACTGTTTCTTAACCTCCAAACAGGTTTCTGCATAATGTGAACACAACGCTAATGCCGATATCCCAAGTAAGCTTACTGCACGTAAGCACTTGCAACATTGAACTGAATGAGAAGCACTGCGTGGACGTGAAACAAGACAACTTTGCCCTGATCTATAACATAGATACAATGCAATAAACCCTTGTAGAATATTCTACATACACTGATTATTTTTAAACTATTTCAGGTAAAAAGGGCACATAGACTGAAAAACGCGAGCTCATCCACACGAGTACTGGAAGGAATCCGCTAAAGTTCGGTGACGCTATACTTTATGGAATTCTGGAGGCTGTCAATTGAACTAAAGACTTAGGAATTAAAATTACGAACAACGTAAATTGGAACCATCACAGAGATAATGTTGTGCATAAGGCGAACCATAGACTGCTAGAAAGATGCAACAGGTCTACTAAAAAGACTGCCTACACTCAGCTGGAGTATTACTGTTCGGTATCCATACCTGATACATAAAGACACCCAGCAGCACAGTAAAAGATGAAGAGATGTTTGTATCACTATAGAAACAAAGCTGTTTCCACAACGAAGCTCAGTCTCGTAACCTGGCAGGAAACATGAAGAGAATCTTGTCGTCTATAAAGCACCAGGCGCAAGATGTAATCAATACCTTCACTCTACGATAACAATGATGTTAGTTATCACAGTGCCACTACGGCCGAGTTACTAAACACTAATTTCCGATATTCCTTCATAAAAACATACAAAGTAAATATTCCTGAAATCAAATGAAAAACAAATGCCAACAAGACTAAGACGTAGATATCCTCGTGTATCGAAGCAGCTTAAATCACTTAATAAAGGCAGGGCCTCTCGTCCACACTGTGTACCAGTAAGGTTCCTTTCAGAGTGTGCTGATGCAATAGCTCCATAGCAGTCACATACAACCGCTCGCTCGTAGAAGATCCGTACCTAAAAACTGGAAAGTTGGTCAGGTCACACCGACACTGAAGAAAGGAAATAGGAGTAAGCCGCTGAATGACAGATCCATTTCAGTAACGTCGATTTGCTACAGGATTTTGAAACATATACTGTATTCGAACATTATGAATTGCCTCGATTACCTCGAAGAAAACGGTTTATCGACAAATAGTGAACACGGAATCAGAGAATATCGTTCTTGTGAAACACGAAGTAATGGGTCCTATCGACAGGTGATGTCAAATTAATGTCATATTTATAGATTTCCAGAATGCTTTTGAGACCGTTACTCACAAGCGTCTTGTAATCGAACTGCGTGCCTCCCGAGTATCGTCTCAATTGTGGGACTGGAGTCGTCGTTTCCTGTCAGAAAAGGTAACATTTCATAGTACTTGACGTAAAGTCATCGAGTAAAACAGAAGTGATACCTGGCGTTCTCGCAGGCAGTTTTGTTGGTCTTCCGCTGTTCTTAAAATGCATAAACGAATTAGGAGACAATCTGACGAGCCCTCTTAGGTTGTTTGCAGATGATGGTGTCATCTACCTTCATCGGAGATCAAAGGTAATGGAAAAACGATTTGCACAAGCTACCTATGTGGTTCGAACTGTGGCATTTGGCCTCAAATAAAATAAAGTGTGAGAGGTCATCCACATGAGTACTAAAAGGAATCAGTTAAATTTCGGTTACACAATAAATTATACAAATCTAAAGGCTGTCAATTCAACTAAAAGCGTAGGTATTATCATTCTAGCACCTTGGGGAAAGCAAACCAAGAGTGCATTTTATTGGCAGAACATTCAGAAGATGAATCAGGTCTATTAAAGAGAGTGCCTACTCCACGCTTGCCAATCCTCTTTAAAGTATTGCTGTGCGGAATGGGATCCTTACCAGATATCATTGACTGAAGACATCGAAAAAGATCAAAGAAGGTTAGGTCGTTTTGTGTTCTCGAGAAATAGAGGAGACATTGTCACGGATATGTTACGTGTCTTGGAGCGGCAATCGTTAAAACAAAAGCGTTTTCCGTTGCGTCGAGACATTTCCACGAACCTTCAATCACCATATTTCTCCTCCAGATGCAAAAATGTTCTGTTGGCGCCCACCTACCTAGGAAGAAATGATCGTCATAATAAAAGAAGAGAAATTAGAGCTCTCAGGGGAAGATTTAACCGTTCGTTTTTCTCGCGCGTTATTCACGCGTGGAGTGGTAGGGAATAAAATGAGTTAAATTGGGTCGATGAGGCCTCTGCAAGGCACATGAGTGTGCACTGCACGATAGTCACGTGGATGTAGACGTAGGCGTAGTGAATATATGGCTGCATGCTGACATTTTACATGAAATGTTTGTATTCAGATCTATTGTACAATTGTAATTAATCCTTCCAAAAGATTTAAGAATCCTTCACGGTTATAATTAGACAGAAGGCAAAGGATCGTAATGTGAGTCTTTTTAGCTCCGGAACTAACGGTCGGAAAAAGGACAAAGATTTTTGTATTAACATAAATGACTTACATGTTATATCAATAATTTAACTTCATAATAGCTGCTGAAGGTTATATAGGCCAGACTCATTTCAAATGCAGCAAAATATTTCGTATTATTTCCAACGTCCTTGACCTCCACTGTATCAGGAACAGACAACAATGGCACCGCCAACTCATTTCTCTTACAAGCTAGCTCTTTCTGCAGTTTTATACATCAACTACGTCATGTAACTCCATAGACAAAAATCGTAGGAGTGAAATCCAATATCGTTCTGCTTATCGGACAAGATGTCCCTTTACAATCCAATGATCGTGGGCTAACACTGTTGCTATGAGGATGGACCTCGCAATCAAATCGTTCTAATAACTAGTTTCCTATGATGACTTAGCAAGTCGATATTGTTTGAACTGGTTGTTGCGCTTGTGCTATCTTCTTAGTAATAAACCTTTTAATGGTTTCTAACAATCTTTTCTTCCAAGCATAAACGATGTGTCTGGAGAAGCTACAGGAATAAGGGTGACAAACAACAGTAAATGAAGTGAAAAGAAAAACTGAAGAAACTGAGAAATGTGTCGAAGAGAACGACAGTGTTTATTTTAACTTCCAGCTCAGATACATATCGGAACATACCGTTGTAAATGTACGATAGTTTAAAATGAATCTACGTCCGCCTTTGAAATGCCAGTGTTTTGGGTACATCACAGTTCAAGGAAATGGTGAACTTATCTGGGAAGGTTCCGCGCGAGACAGTATGTCAGATTACATCCTTAACAAACAGTCTGAACTGTGTGTAGCTGTAAATGCAATACATTCCTTACAGAGTGGAAAATTCAAGATTTTAAAGTACGAAATAAATCCCTCATGGCGGAGCAAAACAATCGTTCTCGTCAATGAAATCTCTAAACCGCGTGACTTGGTTTGAAGAAACCCGAACTCAGGGTAAATCAGACCGAGAATGCCGAAAAAACACGTACCTGCAAATTAGGTGCGAAAATTATTTGTGACTTATTGCTCAAATATACTCCCACATCAACAGTTAGTATAGTGATCAAAGAAATATTGCTATAGCACTGACGGAGCAGAGCGTAAAATAACTCCCCTGTACACTGGCACCATTTAATTAATGTAGAGAAAACCTCGATATAAGGATCAAGGGTAAAGGAAAGGCAACTTCAGTAAACTCATGAGATTACAAAATGCCCTCGTTCTTGGAGAGTGAAAACTGACTAGTTGGTGTTGGCGTTTGCATGGGTGAAATAAAATACCAGCTGTCATTTCCCTAACAGCTGGAACACATTTTTGAATCTGAGAGAACATCGGAGAGGAAGGGTGGGGGAGTTTGTATGCTCACCAACAATTGCTTTCGTCCATCTTTGTATAATAGGAGAGAATTTAGAACACATGAAGAGGGGCTAACCTCAGTAAATGTTAGACCCAGACGTCCAATGTAAGGTGCCTAGGAAACCTGCTTTCTCGGATCGGACAGTTCAAGCAAATCGTATTAACAAAGTTTATTACAGTAAGATAAATAACAATACTTAACTTTGAGTATTCACGAAGGTGAGTCGGAAGCAAATGATGACATGCAAATAATCAATGTCCTTTAGTATATACAATTCCAACACAAGCAAACCAATACAGTTCATAAGCAACTGCTGTAGCGTTCGTAGGGCAGCTCATCTTCAACTCGGTCCGCTGCTAGGCGGCGCGGTGCTTATATTATCTTTGTGCAGAGATCACTCCTGTCTCGGTGTCGTCCTAGACATTGGTCCGACAGCGGACTATTAGCTGACGTCGTCTCACACTCTTCTCTGCTGCAACGTTCCTGGCCGACGTGCCCGCGCTTGACGTTACGCCGGAACACCATGTACGTAAAATACCAGTTCAATGATACTGACGCTCCATATACTACAGTAAAAAATCTTGTAACTGAGATAGGGAAAGACGCTGCCATTTTCATAACTAAGCTACTCAGATTTTTGGTTTTTGCCTATGTCTATCCTTCAAATGAGAAAAGAAATAGTGAAGGTAGCAGAGGATCAAGTAGGTAAAAAAACGAGGGCTAGTAGAAATCTTTGGGTAACTGAAGAAATATTGAATTTAATTGATGAAAGGAGAAAACATAAAAATGCAGTAAATGAAGCAGGCAAAAAGGGGAACAAACGTCTCAAAAATGACATCGACAAGAAGTGCAAATTGGCTCAGCAGGGATGGCTAGAGGACAAATGTAAGGATGTAGATGCATATATCACGTGGGGTAAATAGATACTGCCTATAGAAAAGTTAAAGACACTTTTGGAGAAAAGAGAACCACTTGTATGAATATCAAGAGCTCAGATGGAAACCCAGTTCTAAGCAAAGAAGGGAAAGCAGAAAGATGGGAGGAGTATATAGAGGGTCTATACAAGGGCGATGTACTTGAGGACAATATTACGGAAATGGAAGAGCATGTAGATGAAGGTGAAATGGGAGATATGATACTGCGTGCGGAGTTTGACAGACCACTGAAAGATCTAAGTCGAAACAAGGCCCCCGGAGTAGAGAACATTCCATTAGAACTACTGATAGCCTTGGGAGAGCCAGCCCTGACAAAACTCTACCATCTGGTGAGAAAGATATATAAGATAGGCGAAATACCCGCAGATTTCAAGAAGAATATAATTATTCCAATCCCAGAGAAAGCAGGTGTTGATAGATGTGAAAATTACCGAACTATCAGTTTAATAAGTCACAGCTGCGAAATACTAACACGAATTCTTTACAGACGAATGGAAAACTGGTAGAAGCCGACCTCGGGGAAGATCACTTTGGATACCGTAGAAATATTGGAACACATGAGGCAATACTGACCATACGACTTATCTTAGAAGCTAGATTAAGGAAAGACAAACCTACGTTTCTAGCATTTGTAGACTTAGAGAAAGCTTTTGACAATGTTGACTGGAATACTCTCTTTCAAATTCTGAAGGTGGCAGGGGTAAAATATAGGGAGCGAAAGGCTATTTACAATTTGTATAGAAACCAAATGGTAGTTATAATAGTTGAGGGGCATGAAAGGGAAGCAGTGGTTGGGAAGGGAGTGAGACAGGGTTGTAGCCTCCCCCCAATGCTATTCAATCTGTATATTGAGAAAGCAGTGAAGGAAACAAAAGAAAAATTCGGAGTAGGTATTAAAATCCATGGAGAAGAAATAAAAACTTTGAGGTTCGCCGATGACATTGTAATTCTGTCAGAGACAGCAAAGGACCTAGAAGACCAGTTGAACGGAATGGACAGTGTCTTGAAAGGAGAATATAAGATGAACATCAACAAATTCCAAGCGAGAATAATGGAATGTAGTCGAATTAAATCAGGTGATGGTGAGAGAATTAGATTAGGAAATGAGACACTTAAAGTAGTAAATGAATTTTACTATTTGGGGACCAAAATAAGTTATGGTGGTCGAAGTAGAGAGGATATAAAATGTAGACTATCAACGGCAAGAAAATCATTTCTGAAGATGAGAAATTTGTTAACATCGAGGATAGCTTTAAATGTCAGGAAGTCGTTTCTGAAAGTATTTGTGTAGAGTGTAGCCATGTATGGAAGTGAAACATGGACGATAAATAGTTTGGACAAGAAGAGAATAGACGCTTTCTAAATGCGGTGCTACAGAAGAATGCTGAAGATTAGATGGGTAGACCACATGACTAATGAGGAGGTATTGAATAGAAATGGGGAGAAGAGAAATTTGTGGCACAACTTGACTGGAAGAAGGGATCGATTAGTAGGACATGTTCTAAGGCATCAAGGGATCACGAATTTTGTATTGGAGGGCAGCGTGGAGCGTAAAAATCGTAGAGGGAGACCAAGAGATGAATACACTAAGCAGATTCAGAAGGATGTAGGTTGCAGTAGGTACTGGGAGATGAAGAAGCTTGCACAGGATAGAGTAGCATGGAGAGCTGCATCAAACCAGTCTCTGGACTGAAGACCACAACAACAACAACAACCCTTCAAAACCGGTCCTGCCTGTTAAGATAATCCACCAAGAAATGATGGGCATGTTGTGAACAATAGCAGTTTCCATTAAGACAACAGCTGTTCACAGGACTGAATGAGGTCGACCTTGGCTTGAAACCACAGACAGGCATCCAGTCGCAAGTATACTAGTCCTGTCTATCAACCGCTTTTAATTCAATACCAAATGTTTGTGTCTGTCTGGAACAGCGCGTGAAATGCTGCGGTACCATCAGTGTTTGGCTACAGTTGTATACACCACGTCTGACTAATCTTGTGGACTCTTTTCCTCTCTGTATTAAGCCCCTTATCAAGGCCGAGACGGCGTTAGTGTAACGACTCCTGGGGGAAGTAATGTTTGTCTAGTGTGCTTGGCTAAGGCTATTCGCAAATGATAAAGTTTGATGCAGGGGATATCATACGTCCTGTCTTTTCAAAATTGTTACTAAACGCAGGGAAACTTTTAGTTGCAATTTAGTTTGATACAGACATTGGTTATAGTTCGTTATTTTAACTACGTGAGATGGGCATCACTAACATCAATCCCATTGAGTTAGCAGTTACAAGTATTTGTACGGGGCTTTATGTAATGTAGCAACTACAAGCGAACAACCATGAGATAGGTGGATGTTAGGTCTACTTTAGTGGCAGAATATGAAGCAAATAATACGTCCCATAATTTCGTCGCTAACAAAATCTTCGCATGTTCACTTCTTGATTATTGTTTATTTATCTAACACCCTTACAAAATTAGATACGTATAACAGATGGAGAAAATCAAAAGAAAGCTTCAAGATTCTTCAGCAGCTCGCTCTTTGAACTCAGAAAACAAAAAACGATAATGCAGGTACAGAAGGACTCTCAGACGGAATGGGAACTTTGATTGAAAAATAAAGAAGAGATTATGATGGAAACCATTCAAATCTAGGTACAAATGTGCTCACACAGGATATAGGACTCATGAAGAGTTACAGAAACTAGTAAATGGCAGGAAATTATACTACAAGATGATAATGGAGTTCTTCAATACAAAAACATGACAAACTATATAAAAACACACGACTAGTTAGCCGGAGTTCGGGTGCTGTAAGAGTTCTGGCAGATTGGGTTCATTGTTTACCTGTGGTAAACAACGTCGCACGCGGAAGACGAAGAGATAGTGATGTATATGAGGATCTTGTACAGGTAATTCAGTGCTTAAAGGGAGATGTAAATCTAATAGTCAAGGGGGTTCGAAAACAGTTGTAGGGGAAGGAGTAGAAGAAAAGGTTTCCGGAGAATATGGGCTAGAAAGCAGGAATAAGAGGGGAAAAGACTAACTGAAATAAATTTCTGATGGTGATAGCGAATAATCTATCCAAAAATCAGGAGAGGAGAAGGTATACTTGGGAAAAGCTATAAGATACAGGAAGATTTCAGTGAGATTACATCATTGTCAGGCAGAGATCCCGAAATCAGATACTTTGATTGTAAGGCGTACCGAAGAGCAAATATAAACGCAGATTACAGTTTTTTAATGATGAAGAGTAGGCTGAAGTGTAAGAGACCAGTCGGGAAGAATCAATGCACAAAGAAGTGGGATACGGAGGTACTAAGGAATGAAAACCTACGCTTGAAGTTCTCTGAGGCTATAGATCCTGTGATAATTAATAGGTCAGGAGGCAGTTGAGTTGAAGAGAAATGGACATCTCTAAAAATGGCAGTCGCAGAGAAAAGCGTCGGTGTAACGAAGGTAACTGCCAAGAAAGCGTGGCTAGCAGAAATACTTCACTTGATTTAAGAAAACAGGATTACAATGACATTCAGTGAAATTAAGGAATGCAGAAATACAAGTCACTTAGGAATGGCGTCAATAAGAAGAGCAGGGATGCTAAGATGAAATGCCTAAATGAAAAATGTGAAGAAATCGAAAAATAAATGATTGTCAGATACAGCAATAATGAGTAGCTCAGTAGGCATTTCAGCCAAAAAGGAACAGATATCTCGACAAAGGGAATGCAAATGCCGGAGAAAAAAGGGTAGGTACAAGGAAGGTAACTGCGAAGAAAGCATGAATAACAGAAGAAATACTTCCATTGATCGATGAAAGAAGGAAGTACAAGAATATTCAGGGAAATTAAGAAATACAGAAATAGACGTACCTCATGAGTGAAACAAAAAATGGTTCAAATGGCTCTGAGCACTATGGGACTCAACTGCTGAGGTCATTAGTCCCCTAAAACTTAGAACTAGTTAAACCTAACTAACCTAAGGACATCACAAACATCCATGCCCGAGTCAGGATTCGAACCTGCGACCGTAGCGGTCTTGCGGTCCCAGACTGCAGCGCCTTTAACCGCACGGCCACTTCGGCCGGCTGAGTGAAACAAGTAGGATATTCAGGGAAACTAATTCGAAATGGCTGCACGAAAAATGTGAAGAAATCGATAAAGAAATAATTGTCAGAAGGTCTGACTCAGCATATAGAAAAGTCAGAAAAACCTTAGGTGAAATTAAGTGCCACTAAAGCAGAGCTATTAAACATGATTTTCCGAAACTCCTAACACCAAAGAAGACGAAGTAAATATTCCTGAATTCCAATCAAGAACAACTGCCAAGATAAGAAACAGAAATAGCTATCCTCGGTGTCTCAAAGCAGCTTAAATAAAAGCAAGGCTTCCGGTCCAGATTGTATACCAGTCGGGATCCATATTTTTAGATTCCCAGAAGACTTTCGACACCGTTCCTCACAAGCGTCTTCTAACCAAACTGCGTGCCTATGGAATTTCTCCTCAGTTGTGCGACTGGATACGTGATTTCCTGTGAGAACGGTCACAGTTCGTAGTAATAGACGGAAAGTCATCGAGCAAAACAGAAATAAGGAAGTGTTATAGGCCCTCTGTTGTTCCTTATCTATATTACCGACATAGGAGACAATCTGAGCAGCCGTCTTAGATAGTTCGCAGATGATGCTGTCATTTACCGTCTTGTAAAGTCATCAGATGACCAAAACGAATTGCTAAATGGTTTACATATGATATCTGTATGCTGTGAAAAGTGGCAATTGACCCTGAATTAAGAAAAGTGTGAAGTTATTCACACGAATACTAAAAGATATCCACTAAATTTCGATTACACTATGAGTCACAAAAACCTGAAGGCTGTAAATTCAAACAAATACTTAGGGATTAAAATGACAAATACCCTAAATTGGAACGATCAAATAGATAATGTTGTGGTTAGAGCCAACCAAAGATTGCGATTCATTGGCAGAACACTTAGAAGGTGCAACAGGTCTACTAAAGAGACTGCTTACACCACGCTTGTCCGCCCTGTTCTGGAGTATTGCCGTGCGGTGTGGGATCCGCATTGGGTGGGATTGACGGATGACATCGAAAAAGTACAAAGAAGGGCGGCTTGTTTTGTATCATCGCGAAATAGGGGAGATAGTGCCATAGACATGATACGTGAATTGGAGTCGCAGTCATTAAAACAAAGGCGTATTTCGTTGCGACGGGATTTTCTCATGAAATTTCAATCACCAATTTTTTCCTCCGATTGCAAAAACATTTTGTTGGCACCCACCTACATAGGGCGAAATGTACATCACGATAAAATAAGAGAAATCAGTGCTCGCACAGAAAAATTAGGTGCTCGTTTTTCCCGCTCGCCGTTCGAGAGTGGAACGGTAGAGATACAGCTTGAAGGTGGTTCATTGAACCCTTTGCTAGGCACTTTATTGTAAATAAAAAAGTTATCACGTAATGTAGACGTAGATGTAGATGTAGATGTTAGAGCAAGGGCGTTAACATGAAAAGTGTAATGGCAATTCCACTGTAAGTTGCGGAGGAGAGAATGAATAGGTGGAAGAGTACATTGATGAAGGCCTCTTTGAGGGGGAAGACCTACATGTTTACGTAACAGTAGAAGAAACAGTAGTCGATAGGGAAGAGATAGGGGATCGAGTATGAGAATCAGGACTTAGAACAGCTTTGGAGGAGTTAAATAAGGCAGAAGGGATAGATGACATTAAATCGGAATTTCTAAAATTATTGGTGGAAGTGGCAACAAAACGACTATTCACGTAGGTGTGTAAAGTGCGGGCGACATGTCATTAGACTTTCGGGAAAACATCATCCAAACAATTCCGAAGAACGAAAGAGCCGACAACTGCGAGGATTGTCTCACAATCATCTTAAAACTTCATGAATCCAAGTTGCTGACAAGAATATTATAGAAAAGAACGAGAAAAAAACTGAGGATATGTTAGAAGCTCAGTTTAGCTTTAGGAAAGGTAAATGCATCAAGGAGGCAGTTGTGACGTTGCGCTTGATAATGGAATCAAGACGGAAGGAATGTCAAGCCAATTACATAGGATTTGTCCACTTGGAAAACGCGTTCGGCAATGTAAAATGGCGCATGTTGTTCGAAATTCTGAGAAAACTACAGGTAAGCTATAGGGATGACTAGTAACATGAGAGAACAGTGAGAATTGAAGCCGGCTGGTGTGGCCGTGCGGTTCTGGGCGCGTCAGTCTAGAACCGCGTGACCGCTACGGACGCAGGTTCGAATCCTGCCTCGGGCATTGATGTGTGTGATGTCCTTAGGTTAGTTGGGTTTAAGTAGTTCTAAGTTCTAGGGGACTGATGACCACAGATGTTGAATCCCATAGTGCTCAGAGCCATTTTTTTTTGAGAATCGAAGACCAAAAACGAACTCCACGTATAAAAAATGAGTGAGAGAGGAATGTAGTGTTTTGTCACTGCTGTTCAGACTATAAGTCAAAGAAGCAATGACGGGAATAAAAGAAAGATTCACGAGTGGAACTAAACTTCGAGGTGAAAGGATATCAATGTATAGGTTCGCTCATGTCACTGGTATCCTGTGTTAAAGTGAAGAAGAATCACAGCATATAATGATGGAATAAAGAGTCTAATGAGTACAAAATGTGGATTGAGAGTAAATCAAAGAAAAAGTAAAAGTATCAGAAACGAGTCCAGTGATAAACTTAAGTCATAATTGGTTTTCACGAAGTAGATAAAGTCAACGAATTCTGCGACCTAAGCAGCAAAATAACCCGTGACGGGCGGAGCAAGGACATAAAAAGCTGATAAACTAAACTCCGTCCGAACAGGCCTTGGAAGGCCCAACGGTACCGACCGGCCACCGTGTCATCCCCAGCCCACAGGCGTCAGTGGATGTGGATATGTAGGGGCATGAGGTCAGTACACCGCTCACCTGGCCGTATGTCAGTTTACGAGACAGGAACGAAAAGCTGCTAGCAATGACAAAAAGAAGAGTTCTGGGTGCCTATTCTATATCTTTCCGCCATTGTGCCGATCGGTTCGGTACTCAATAACACGGAACGGTCTAGTACTCGAATTAGAGTCCCTGCATTATTCACTATGCATTTCGGTAGCTATACCGTTCGGGTCCAGAGAACTGAAGCGCTGTTGTCGGTTTGTGTCGCGCAAGCCAATCAAAAGCAAGCGGCCGCAGATTCGCGATTGCGCACTACAGCGCGCACAGAGCCACGAACACAAAGCGGTTAGCAGACGACACAGGGGCGCTATTCTTCCAAGTACCGAAAATTGCCTTTACTTTGCCATAACGCATGACGCCGCATTCCATCGTGCTGACGTGCCCGCCTTCATCGCCCTTGACTCCTCCTTAACAGTATCAGGCGCAGTATATCAATTTCCATGATTCTCAGCTGAAATGCATAAAAATTTTTACAGTTTCTCTGACAGCATGTTTCCACGCATGCATAATAACGATAGCGTATTTGACTGTATTCTGCAGATTGTCGTAAATACTGCATTATGTCATCCTATTCTCATTCACACTGACATCGTGTTTTGGATTTTACGTTTCGGAAAATGAGTTAGTACCACATTGTACTAATACATCTATAAAAACCCCCTAAAATTGATTCTGAGAGTTTCAAAGAATAAGGAGGTAAACAGAATGTGGTTATAACACGCTCCTAGAGATCCAGATGATTAAGTAGCCAACTTCCCTATATGATGCATCAACGATTTGGGTGTTAAAAACAAAATTGAAAAAAAAAAACGCATTTTGAGAGCTCCTGCAGTACGTCAAGTTTATAACATGCATCTCATGAATGAAAATGTTTCGTATATGGTGCTACAGTCTAAAAATATTATGGCCGAGATCTTTCATCTCTGTGTACTGTGATTGAGGATTCGATACTGTGATTGAGGATTCGATAGCAGATAAATACTTGTGACAAGCAATATTATGAAGATGACTGCTGCTAGTTACATTCCCCGTAATTTGAATTGTGCTCTTAGATTCCTGTCTAACCGCATACTTGGAAATCGCTACATATTCGGAATAAATGGTGAATTATTTATGGCAAGAAAAAAATATGTAGGTCACTGTGGGTTGTTTCACTCAGCAATTTTATATTCCGTATTTTAAACACACAGAAATCACGAAATCATTACTGAGGAAGTGCGCTCTTACATGTTAGTAATAAAGAATAATTCAGAAAAATCTTAACTTACACGAATAACAATGTCTCAGAACGTGTTGCACATATATGAAGAGGAAAACAAAAAAATCTTTGCATTCATTCATGCGCGAACCCGTAACCTACGTTACCGCATACCCGCCCACTAACCACTTGGCCACGCCAAACGGCATACTGCTCGTGCTCAATTCTTGTAGTATTAAACGTAGGCTTACTTCGTTGACAAACGGTGCTTCGTAAGGCGCAAATGCGTGATGGTTAGGAAGGTTTCCAACGTCAGGCTTCACATAATTGCTTTCCATCGTTACTCGAAAGCTGTAAACACGTTTCGATAGTTACTAACTAACCCAATTGTGGGAAAAAGTACACAAAGGCACTAATAATGTCAGTTCACACTCACGTAATATACGTAAGCACAGCCGATGTCTTGATATTTAATCACTAAATTCAAAGCTAAAACCACTAAATATGTTTAAAATAACAAATTATAGGTGCACATAAACCACAGGCCACCGATCGACAGGGCAAGATTGAAATCCAAAACTAATCGGTACAATTGTCGTAAAATCCGTGGGAGAACCGTTCGGTAACAAGTCTCTGGCTTACTGAAACGGATATTTCGATAAAGAACCGAAAATGACGTCACCACCGAGACTAACCTACTACACCGATCGGTATGAACTATACAGAATAGGGACACCCTGGCCAAGAGCAGTCTATTAGTATGGAACATCAGTCTTAATCTGAGGAAGAAATTTCCGAGAATGTAGATTTGGAACACAGCATTGCATAACAGTGAGACATAGACTAGTACCACCTGAACAGAAGAGAGGCATTTGAAATGTGGCGCTACAGAAGAAGGCTGAAAACTAGGGGGGACAGATGAGTTAAGGAATGAGGAGGCTCTCTGAAGAATTAGCGAGGAAAGGAATAAATGGGAAATACTGACAAGATGAAATAAGAGTATGATTGGACCTCTGTTACGACATCAGGGAATGACTTCCATGAAACTAGAGGGAACTGTGGAGGGTAAAAACAGAAGATGAGAACAGAGGTTGGAGAACATCCAGCAAGTAATTGAGGATGTAGGTTGCAGGTACTACTCAGAGATGAAGAGGTTGGCACAAGAGAGCAATTTTTGGCGCCCACGTCGAACCAGTCAGAGGACTTATGACGCAAAGAAAAAGTCTGAACAAACCGGTCACTTATCCTTGCCTTCTTATGGAAACAAGCATCACTCCAGCATGCCACACCATTATTTATTTAAATACAGCATTACGCTTATTGATTCTTAAAAAAATCTCGCTCCATGACCAATTAACAAAGGCATATGTTCATAACACAGCATATCTATCAAGGGCAGCTATCAGTGCTTTGTATAGACTCTAAAGCTCTAGGATGAATGTAACAGATAGAAATAATGTTCATTGATAGGCTTTCTCCAATTGTAAATATCTCGCCCTATTACACTATTTTGTGTACATGTTGGTCTGTCGCAGAGGAGCCTCAGACCCAATGGCGAGTGACAGTATGATTGCAATTTCATATGTAGTTTAACCAGTTTATCTTTAGTAGATTTTTTGCATCTTCTACGCTTACGAGTAATAAAACCTATTACTGCTGTGGCAAATAGAAATATATTTAGTTTACATGATACATTGGACATTAAAGAAACAGAAGGTAAGTAGATGTTTAGGGTACTTAACGTATTTTACATTGTGTTACAAATTTACAGCCGCAAATTCTATGATAGAGTTAATAAAAAATGCTGTAGAATCACATGTGTCCAAAGAAAGATGCAATAGATTTATGCTGATGAGAGATATCACACATCAACATTCTATACTGAGACATGTAATACCTACAGAGCTCAATTCTTATTTTGATAGCTATGGTTATATGATGATATTAACATTGCTTCAAAAACAACTGACCTATATTACATAGTTTTGTACCATCAGTTAACATGTGTTTTGTAATGTTGACATAGTACACCAGAGGCTACTTGTAGTCTAGGTTAGTAATGATTTAGCGCAGCATCGGAGTGTATTAAATAAAAAAAATTGATTCCGCTACCACATAGCAAATATAATTTGTGGGTGACACCAATACATCATTTTACTTTAATAATGTCAAAATTATTTATAGATAGAGAAAACGCAATGTATGAAGTAGTCGGATTTTTCAACCGGAGCTAAGGGGCATTAGTATATGTACTAAATATAAGAGGGAAATGATGCCACATATGTATACTTCATTAGTTCTAAGTTATACATAAAATCTGACGATCCTGAAACTGACTATTTGGAATACTGGGAGAACATCAGCAGGAGAGAAATTAAAATGATGATTTTAATTCGTCCGGTTTCTTGTACATAGTCTCCCCTCACTTCAGCACAACACACAGAACGTTCACACATCCATGTGAAATTGTCAGAAAATCCATTCTTTGGGATGCAATTCAAGTCCTGTGTCACATTGGCTTGAATATCGTTTATGTCGTAAAAGTCTGGACCTCCATGTACAGTCGTGCTCAAAAGTATCCGAACGAAATGAATTGCATTTCGCCTGATTCGCATACAACCCGCATAACGCAGCTGTCTAGCAGATCCTCTAAACGCTCCTTGGTAGAGTCGTTTGACGATTGAAAATGGTTCCAACAAGTTACCACTAGAATACACTGTTTTGTATCACAATAACTCAAGATGTAAAGTACTACAACGATACTACAAATATCAGGGAACACATTATCACAGATAAGACTGTCCTTATGGCTTATAACCTCACATTTATTACAATAAATGACATACCTGGAATGTTACCACTCTCATTATTACGTCAGACATGTAATGCACGTAGTAAGTTCGTCATATTCATGATTTCCTCTTCAAAGTAAAATACCGTACTTATTATTTAACACAAAATGACATTAAGAATTTAAGTTATTCACGAGCAGCTAGTTGAGAATATGTATGATATTCAAATGACACGACGCACCGTCTCGTTCTGCATATGGATTTAAAACCAGGACATGCAAACTAAGCAAAGATTTTGTGACTGACGGCAACTAACAGTCATTCCTGACTAGGCATGCAGAGAGTTATATACCTCGATTTTAGACAGTATCAGTTAGCAAATATCAAATCTAAATTACGTAACGTAAACATTTTTAACGGACGCGAATTCCTGACCAGCATCTATTATCCCTGTCAACGAACTACGAGAGACGTTAAATATTGCTTCTTCACAAGTAACTTACTGGAAATGCAGTGAGGTAAAGCTTTGTGTTGGGAGGGTTCAAAATGGCTCTGAGCACTATGGGACTCAACTGCTGAGGTTATTAGTCCCCTAGAACTTAGAACTAGTTAAACCTAACTAACCTAAGGACATCACAAACATCCATGCCCGAGGCAGGATTCGAACCTGCGACCGTAGCGGTCTTGCGGTTCCAGACTGCAGCGCCTTTAACCGCACGGCCACTTCGGCCGGCTTGTGTTGGGAAGGGTTTCGAACGCAGAACCTAATCAGATTGTTAACGAAGCACAATCAACTGTGACATATCGGATTTTCTCGGCAGTAGGTAGATGTTTTAAGTGAAATGTCGAGACGAAACAGTAATTTTTTCCTTCCCAGGACTCCAGCCCGGCACCTATAGCTGTTATATTCTAGAAAACACGAACGTTAAATATGGGTTTGTTACACCAGCAGTGACATGTGAGCGTGTTTGAACTAGAAATAATATGCAAATCGGTCAGTGCTGACTGGGAATGAAACCCCACACATATTGTTATTGACTACACACAAAGAGATGTCAGCTACCGAATTTTTCTCCACCAGCAGCTCGGAATAACATCCTTGAACTTACAGTGATCTCACAAATACTTCTGTGTCTCCCTGTTAGTCAAAAAGTCAGATATCGTTAGTGTTTACAACAAATGAAAATACATTAAAAATTAACATTAACATCCAACAGCACATAGGTGTTCTCATGCTACAGCTTGCTAATACATAATGAAAACTTTAGTGCCTGGCCAGGATTCGAACCCATTCACGCACAATATGTGGAGATGTTGAGGAATCTGCAGTTTTGAACAAACAACAAATTGTAGTCGAGCTATATTGCCACGAAGACATCAAATTCCGCGTTAAGGGTGGACTGAGTTGCATTCCCAGTTCAGAACCAATTTTATCGACGTACAGAAGCTCAAATAAAAGATGGAATAAGTGTCCTGCGACCCTACATAGCATTTATTTATTCAAAATAAATAAATAACTAGTATAAGAAAGGTTACTGGTGATAAAGTTTCTACATGTCGCCACTCCTGACTTTATTATGGTTCAGCCTAACGTCTACTTGGTAGAGAAGGAATATAATGTTTAATGTGAATTTCAGACCATAATGCCATAATACCTTCATCACTTGGCGTAACCAGAAGAGGCTATAATCTGTCTCTCCCTATAAAAAATCATCGGCAAAAGTTGGAATCGAACCCAGACCATAAGTATAAGAACCTATCAGAAATAAAACAGACCACCAAATCCTCTTATATGGCACTCATTTTTTTTATCGTAACGCCGTAGCGCCACACTGGATGAGAATTCTGACCAATAGGCTCGCCGTTGTGGTTTGCAGCATGTTCAGTACATTCATTTACTTGGTTGACCAAATCGCCATGAACTAGCTGCCTCGGCTACCAAGTGCATGCGTTGGGCTCTACAATAGTTGTCATGTGGTAGTGGCATTTTATTTTTCTTCAAACTTGTTTGACAGCTTTAACTCAGAACAATTTTTTTAAATGTATGTAGTCAATAAACTACATGTGAAATGTCAGACTGTTATAGATAACATCAGCGAATTCGCATATATCATTGATGATAAGTTGTGCACTCTATTATCAGAACTGAAATAAAACTACATACGATAACCTTACTACGAACGTGTGTTTTAACAAAACTGAGTATCTGTACACAAGCGTGCCTCTATCGGCACGAATTAGTAAAATACTATTCACTTAAGTTTCGATTGGGTCTGTGCTTAATTGGTATGCTGCGTCATACTCGAGAGGTATGCAAATGTGGCATTTCATAAATAAGTTAAGTATTCCTAGAAACCAAAAATTTGCTTGTCAGCAGCGGTAAGAGGCGTTACCTGTTGTGCAGCATTGTAAGTTTTCCACCATTGCACTATGAGCCGAAAGTATTTTCTTGCGATTTCCTTATCGATGTTTGATCTGACTGCTTGTAGCTCTTCCACAGAAAGGATAAAAACGTTACAGTCAGCGACAGTGGAAGCGCGAACCACAACATACGCCTTTTATAGGTCAGCACGTTACCAAAGAGCTAGCGAAGAGGTTTGAGGCTTGGTTCTCTTTTGCGAGGCCAATAGTGACTAGAACTCGTTAACGGCTATTTAAAGGATGAGATTAGATGCGATTTCCACGTGCAACGACTTTCCTTGGCTGAAAACCGTAAATTTACAATCTTTTGTTACATCTCACTCGATAATAGCTCTCATTATTCAATGGAAATGACAGTAAAAATCAAGTGAACTTTGAGACTTAATTCCGTGCACACCAGGAAGTAACTCGTCGATCACAGAGTTGCCAAACATACCTTGCCTTGTTACCAAATTTCAGTTTCAGTACCAATTGGAAGAAGATGAACCGATGTGATCCTGCAGCGGGTTGTGAAGTGACCATAGCTGGCGGCTCAAATACGCAGCTGTTACGGCCTGGAATACGTAATGCGTCTGATTCGCATTTCTGTAAGTGGGTTTAGGGACTGGAGCGTAGTTACTAATAATACTCAGAACTGACTGCAAACTAAGCATCATAAATCAGTAACTCTCATAGCTGTTTTTATATTTCTTTCGTAAGTGTACTTAAAGCTAAGAATCTCATTCACGGACGTTTTCGTGCCTCGCCGATAGTCGACCACAACAAACAAATAAAAATGAAATAAAAATGTGTGTGTATGTGTGTGTGTGTGTGTGTGTGTGTGAGAGAGAGAGAGAGAGAGAGAGAGAGAGAGAGAGAGAGAGAGAAGAGAGAGAGAGAAAGAGGTAAAAATAATAAAGAATGAGGGAGAGAGTGAAAAATTGTTATAAAGAAATTGAATCACGGTATGTAAAGAAATCTTTGATTAAAATGACACGGTCCATATCATTACGGAATGTGATATTCATGATCTATGGAACAAGTATTAATCTAATCATATCTAATCTAATCTAATCATATCATATTGTTGACTAGCCATGGAGATTTATGAATTACCGAAATTTTTGCCAATGTCTCTAACCGTATGTAATCTTAAAAATAATACACGACATATTTGTAATAAACCGGGACTCCTAAAAACACCATGTTAACTAACCATGAAAGATATCTGATATACCTCCATTCAGAAGTAACAAAGTGTGCATGCATTTAAAGATGAAACGCATGATATGAAGTTCTGTGACAGAGATACGAACCCAACACGTAATAGGACTGTTAACTAAGTAAAATCAAATGTTACGTATCAGTTTCTCTTACCAGATGCTCCGTGACTGAATCTAAAATAAGGATACAAATTTTTGTGCCTGAGCGACAATCGAACCGCAAACCTACCGTCCTTCTTTATCATTCACGAATATAGCTTAATAATCAATTGCTTACTCACCAACAGTAAGATGTGTGCGTGTTTGACCAGAAATAACGATACCTATTGTGATTGTTGGCAACACATTAACAGACATAAAAAATGCACGTTAATTTTCCTTAGTAGGCCGGTGTGCACGTGATAGGGCTTGAAATGAAGTTATGTATATTTTTGTACTGGATCGGGATTCTGTCCCACATACTTATCTTTGGAGGAGACCTAAAGAAGATTGCAGTCTTGAGAAAAGGAACGAAATGATTGAACTATACTATACCAAATTTTTCAGCGTCTCTAGTTCAGTCAAGTACAAGTAAAATAAGAGCCCTTTTCCTTTAAATGGTTTTCGGTTCATCAAATAAAATAAATTTTTCTAATGTAAGTAAGTTTACTGGCGACAGTATTTCTGTTTATCATGACTTCCGCCTGTGTCATTTCCCAACGTAAACCCGCTCTGTCCAGTTGGTAATGAAGGAAAGTGATGTTCAATGCGGATTCTGGATTATAACTTCTTTCTCTTGAGGTTACAAGAGGTAAAGTAAATCTGTTTGTGCCTCTTGAAAGTAAATGCCTGAACTCACGCATTGCACCTGTGATAGTTCGTTCCACCATACCATTGTGGCCATATTTCCCAGCCCCAGGAGTGTGCAGTAATGGATGATGTGTTCAGCTTACAAAATTAGTCACGGTGGAAAAAATGAGAGTCTATTAAATGGTTAAGGAGAAGCAAGCTACTGACGTGAAGATTATGTTATTCTCATGCCAGCTGGATGTAAAGGCTCTTATAGGCATCATAGCCTCGATGTGAAGCCATTTTGAAATTTTCACTAATTCAGCAAATTCCTTAGTTCGAGAAAATCCACTGTGAAATGTGAAGTTACCGGATAATTCGATTATTAACGTGATTATTACCATAATTTTTTTTTCGTACCGCTGCTGGAAAACATGTGCTTGAAGGTTATTTAATGCCTTTTGGTCATTATAGAAGTAGTTGCCCAAGAACAGGTTCTTTCCTTGTCTACGGAATCCTTTTCATGTTAATATCAAACATCAGCAATTACTCGTAGATTACATTAAAACTAAAGTAATTGATGAAGACGTTACTTGATAACAAAAACGCGCTGCCTTTCTTCATTTACTTGCGCCTAGAAATGGCTGTCGAATACTGCCAAAACAAAAGCAAAGGTATCTTACTGCCTTCCGATATACGTCGCTGTCAGTTCTTCCATATGATTTGGTCGACGTCACCTGTTTCAAGTTGTGTATGACAGGGAATGTTTTAGAAAATCAATTGCTTTCCCTTGCAATAAACAGAACGATTTTTATTCCAAGCCATCCAAGTTCAAACTTTTTACAATATTAGTTCAAACTTAACATTCGCTTCTATAATGTAGGAAAGTATTTCACAGTTGCAAACCCCGCATCCGACTCATTGAACTTTGGTGACCATAAATTCTAGTTCCAGGTGACACTAGTTTAAGTAACCTAATGTAACCAAGACTGTTTGTCAGTGCTCTTTCTCACCGGAAAATACGCAGTTCACTCATTGGGCTCCATAAGTACACTGTAACAGTAATTTCTGTGGGTATGCAGTGCATACGGATTGTTGAAGTTAGTGGTGCTATCTCTTCCACTTCTGTACACAGTATGACTGACCTAAATAGGCCCTTTATCGTTACAGGCCCTGAGCAGTGCAACGTCACACTGACAACAGTAATGTGCTTACACTGACAGCCTCACTGGTCGTTTTACCTGATTTTATAATCATTTAAACAAAACAACACGACCTTCCAGTGGGAGACATTTCGTCCCCTTTTTCCTTCTTTGAAATTTGTCAGTAAGCTTTTTGCCTTCCAACCAGCGAAATGCGGCAGAGTACGGTCGATAAACGATTCACAAACCACGATTTAGTGCCGTTAAGACGATTTCTTTAAGCGTTGGTTTAGCTGAAGGAATTTAGTTTCTTCTTAAATCGTCTTATGCAGCAACGTTCACAGATATCTCAAACAGGAAAAGCTCTTTATCCAGGTAAGAAACTTCCCACAGTTTGTGGCAGGTTCGTCTGATAACACTGCGTAAGTATTTTGCCTCAGAGGTACCACAAGTAGTGTGAGAATCACTGGTAGAAAACGAGTTTAACACCAATGGGTACAGTACTGCTAAATATTCAAAACGATTATCAACCTAAGTCTGAGTCCATCCACAAACTGAGGTGTATTTATAATATTGAAGCTAGACTGTCTATCCTAGTCTACCTTGAGTGGGCATTGGAAGGCGTTTACACACACACGTATACAATACTATGAATACTTCGAACGCTATAGTGAACGTTGCTCTCATAAACTAATTATTTTTTTAAAATTCTTCTGGGTCTTCTGCTTGCAATATGTGTTGCACATACAGTCTTAGACAAAAAAATGGTACAAAAGGCTCTGAGCACTATGCCACTTTACTTCTGAGGTCATCAGTCGCTTAAAACTTAGAACTAATTAAACCTAAATAACCTAAGGACATCACACACATCCATGCCCGAGGCAGAATTCTAACCTGCGACCGTAGCGGTCGCTCGGCTCCAGACTGTAGCGCCTAGAACCACATGGCCACTCCGGTCGGCTCTTAGACAAAACAATTGACTGCTGAGTCGTTCACGTAAGGTGGACAACACAGTCATGCTCCCCTCACAATTCTATGTCCAGCAATATGCTCGATCTAGCAACATTGTAGACTGCGGCACTTCCTGGAGAAAGTCTTGACTGCAGTCTGAGTACATCACTCTTGACTACGACCATAGTCTTGAGGTACAACGCGAGACTATTTACTACCATGTCTGGCAACCGAAAGCACACGTCAACAAAATTTTTATCGCCCCTTTCCTCTCGGTGGTGAAGCTATAAGTGTAATTCAAGCGAATCTACAATATCTTTCGCTTTCTGTCACATTGGTAATAACAACTTGGTTCAACAATATTTTAGCGAGAGTTTTCTGAACACCGCGTGCATCTGAGTTTTCTGGTAGACGTTTGCTGCCTACCGGCGGGGGCTGAGGCACTGCGCTGCCTCGCCTTCTGCCGACAACGTCTGCTCCACTCCTGAGTCTCGACGGTGTAAAACGCTTTTATGTTGTTGAGTGGTGAGGCATAAAATCTGTCTACGATTTGTGTTTCACACTCGATAGCAACGGAGGCACAAAACCGTTTTTATTTGATGAGTATTTTATTGCACTAGTATACAATACATCAATGTGGCACAGAATAAATTTCATTGTTTCTGATCCAGTGCACTATAATTAAAGCATCACATCTTCTTCTTTATCCTTTCACAGGAGATTCTTCAAATAATTTCTTTTTGCCATGGATTTATTTAACCACTGCGACGCGAGACACGGGTGGTACCATGGGGCTACAGACACACTGCTGCCAGCACGCCACTCTGATCATGGTATTGGTCACTCAGCGTCATAACGCATCGTGAACGATACTAAAAGTTGTCATTTACGTGAAGAATAGCATTTCTTAAGACAAAAAATTGAATTTTCTCTCTTAATGTCTTAGTTTACATGAGGATTATATAGCACGCGTCATTCAAATGGAAAGGGAATATCAAGTGAATTTATGGAGTCAATTCAGTTCCATATGCAGAAGTGATTGCCGTGTCACAGTGCTGCCAAATGTTTGTGACGATGGTGCCAATGCTCAGCTGTGCTTGGAGCAGCTCTGTAGCAGTATGTGAGGAGAACCCCATGCTTTTGTCATAGAAGGATACGGAGAGGAGGCGCTGGGTTTGGTTAATTGTTGTTGTTGTGGTCTTCAGTCCTGAGACTGGTTTGATGCAGCTCTCCATGCTACTCTATCCTGTGCAAGCTTTTTCATCTCCCAGTACCTACTGCAACCTACATCCTTCTGAATCTGCTTAGTGTATTCATCTCTTGGTCTCCCTCTACGATTTTTACCCTCCACGCTGCCCTCCAATACTAAATTGGTGATCCCTTGATGCCTCAGAACATGTCCTACCAACCGATCCCTTCTTCTGGTCAAGTTGTGCCACAAACTTCTCTTCTCCCCAATCCTATTCAATACTTCCTCATTAGTTATGTGATCTACCCATCTAATCTTCAGCATTCTTCTGTAGCACCACATTTCGAAAGCTTCTATTCTCTTCTTGTCCAAACTATTTATCGTCCATGTTTCACTTCCATACGTGGCTACACTCCATACGAATACTTTCAGAAATGACTTCCTGACACTTAAATCAATACTGGATGTTAAGAAATTTCTCTTCTTCAGAAACGCTTTCCTTGCCATTGCCAGCCTACATTTTATATCCTCTCTACTTCGACCATCATCAGTTATTTTGCTCCCCAAATAGCAAAACTTCTTTACTACTTTAAGTGCCTCATTTCCTAATCTAATTCCCTCAGCATCACCCGACTTAATTAGACTACATTCCATTATCCTTGTTTTGCTTTTGTTGATGTTCATCTTATATCCTCCTTTCAAGACACTGTCCATTCCATTCAACTGCTCTTCCAAGTCCTTTGCTGTCTCTGACAGAATTGCAATGTCATCGGCGAACCTCAAAGTTTTTATTTCTTCTCCATGAATTTTAATACCTACTCCTAATTTTTCTTTTGTTTCCTTTACTGCTTGCTCAATATACAGATTGAACAACATCGGGGAGAGGCTACAACCCTGTCTTACTCCCTTCCCAACCACTGCTTCCCTTTCGTGTCCCTCGACTCTTATAAGTACCATCTGGTTTCTGTACAAATTGTAAATAGCCTTTCGCTCCCTGTATTTTACCCCTGTCACCTTCAGAATTTGAAAGAGAGTATTCCCGTCAACATTGTCAAAAGCTTTCTCTAAGTCTACAAATGCTAGAAACGTAGGTTTGCCTTTCCTTAATCTTTCTTCTAAGATAAGTCGTAAGGTCAGTGTTGCCTCACGTGTTCCAGTGTTTCTACGGAATCCAAACCGATCTTCCCCGAGGTTGGCTTCTACTAGTTTTTCCATTCGTCTGTAAAGAATTCGCGTTAGTATTTTGCAGCTGTGACTTATTAAGCTGATAGTTCGATAATTTTCAAATCTGTCAACACCTGCTTTCTTTGGGATTGGAATTATTATATTCTTCTTGAAGTCTGAGGGTATTTCGCCTGTTTCATACATCTTGCTCACCAGATGGTAGAGTTTTGTCAGGACTGGCTCTCCCACGGCCGTCAGTAGTTCCAATGGAATGTTGTCTACTCCGGGGACCTTGTTTCGACTCAGGTCTTTCAGTGCTCTGTCAAACTCTTCACGCAGTATCATATCTCCCATTTCATCTTCATCTACATCCTCTTCCATTTCCATAATATTGTCCTCAAGTACATCGCCCTTGTATAGACCCTCTATATACTCCTTCCACCTTTCTGCTTTCCCTTCTTTGCTTAGAACTGGGTTTCCATCTGAGCTCTTGATATTCATACAAGTCGTTCTCTTATCTCCAAAGGTCTCTTTAATTTTCCTGTAGGCGGTATCTATCTTACCCCTAGTGAGATAGGCCTCTACATCCTTACATTTGTCCTCTAGCCATCCCTGCTTAGCCATTTTGCACTTCCTGTCGATCTCATTTTTGAGACGTTTGTATTCCTTTTTGCCTGTTTCACTTACTGCATTTTTATATTTTCTCCTTTCCTCAATTAAATTCAATATTTCTTCTGTTACACAAGGATTTCTACTAGCCCTCGTCTTTTTACCTACTTGATCTTCTGCTGCCTTCACTACTTCATCCCTCAAAGCTACCCATTCTTCTTCTACTGTATTTATTTCCCCCATTCCTGTCAATTGCTCCCTTATGCTCTCCCTGAATCTCTGTACAACCTCTGGTTCTTTTAGTTTATCCAGGTTAATATGCAGCGTTTTTCCTACCAGCTGTGTCAAACATTAAGGTGAATAATCTTCCATCACGATCACAGTTTCTCACAAAATACGAGGGCTATCCACAAAGTACACTACGTTTTGGAATTAAAAATAAATGAAGTATTGGAATTTTTTTTTATTATATACAGATGTAGCCACACTTAAATACTACTTTTCTACATAGTTGCCCATTAAATTAAGTCACTTATCGTAGCGATGGAAGAGCTTGGAAATTCCTTCGTCGTAAAATTTGGCCTCCTGCGCCTTCAACCACGTGGCGACTGTCTTTTGGGACAGAGGCACTACAATAAACTCTCAAAGATATTGCCAAACTCTGCGCAACCTCAGAAGAGCAATATAAAACAAGCGCAGGGGAAAGTTGGGCTCAAAGATCTTGCTGATTCACGACAACGCCCGGGCCCACACGGCAAATGCCAGTCGTGAAGTTCTCGAATCTTTTAAATGGGAGTTGTTTCCTCATCCGCCGTACAGTCCCGACCTGGCACCGAGCGACTTCCACTTATTCCCAGGAATGAAGAAGTGGTTAGCTATGCAGCGTTTTGATGACGACGCACAGCTCCAAGAAGAGGTAACCACTTGTTTGAAGGCGCAGGCGGCCGAATTTTACGACGAAGGAATTTCCAAGCTCGTCCATGGCTACGATAAGTGCCTTAATTTAAATGGCAACCATGTAGAAAAGTAGTATTTAGGTGTGGCTTTCATCTGTATATAATAAAAAAAAATTCCAATACTTTATTTATTTTTAATTCCAAAACGTAATGTACTTTGTGGATAGCCCTCGTATATACGAATAAAACACTTACCTTTTACTTTGTGACAAAAGATTATTTCAATACAATAAAAAGTCTTTGGAAATCAACTTTGCCCATCTGCCACGAAAAGTAAGATAACAACCACTTTTCTCCTCAAATCGATTGTATCTATGTGCAGTCTTGTAATCATACAAGCAGAATTTCATGAATGGAACGAGAATGTAGAAAAATGTATGTCATGTAATAATCAAATCGTTTGAAAATTTAGAAGAGAAGGAACTAAAAATTATGCCCATTAAGACAGAAACTAAAGTGCAGATGCGGGCACTGCGCTGATCTGCGCTTTTTCGTCTTCAGATCTATACAAATAATGTATACCAACCAGCGCATTCATTGCTTTCGTAATGTTTCCCTCTTGTTTAGTCTTCTAATGATGAACTGGATCCACACCCATGAGTCTGATTGTTTCTTCATATCATTCCATCTCCTGTCTGTGTTATTGCTTGGTGTTCAAAAAGAAAAATACTATGCCTGCTCCCACGAGGTATTAGAGCGTGGTCGCAAGAAGGCTATCGAACTATAATCAAAATACACTGAGACGCCAATTCGTCTGTAGTCATGGTGTTAAGTCGACAGAAATAGTTGGGTATTATTGCCTGCATCACCGGCATCCCGTTGTCGTCTTCTCTTACTGAGATATTCATATTACTCTGAACACGAGACGCCGAGATAAATATGTATATTCTCTGTGACGAAACATCCGCCGGCCGCTGTGGCCAGGCCGTTCTAGGCGCTTCAGTCCAGAACCGCGCGACCGCTGGGGTCGCAGGTTCGAATCCTGCCTCGGGCATGGATGTGTGTGATGTCCTTAGGTTAGTTAGGTTTAAGTAGTTCTAAGTTCTAGGGGACTGATGACCTCAGATGTTAAGTCCCATAGAGCTCAGAGGCATTTGAACCATTTTTGAACGAAACATCCCACATTCCATTCATCCTGATCCATTCGTTAAGTGCATCGGCAGCAATGAGTCATAGGAAATCTGTTGTGAGGTGACAAATAAGAATAACGATGGTAGTAATAACAAATCAGTAATCAAGGATGTTTACTGCATTACAGACAATTGTTAACGATTAACAAAATAACCAAGAAAGGCTGGGTCTGTAATTGACCCACTGCATAGGTGTTCTTACTACTTTGTTACTGAATTCTGTTCTGGTTGTTTGCAGAGAGAAAAGAAAGAACCCTGTAGTCACACATATCGCTAGTACAACGAGATATTATCTATCAACTGTCCTTGATTTACATCACGAGACGAGCATGTGGTCACCGAACTGATATTTGAAATACATTTCTGTTTTCTCTCTCTGTCTCTCTCTTTTTATTTTTATTTTTATTTTTTGAGGAAATCATCGAGAAGCGCGAGTAATAAGCAAGTATGCATATAATCTATTTACAGTTATTTTCATCGGGATACACAACGCAAAAATACGTCTTTTAATTGTATTATTACGTAATTTCAATTATTGACAGTCTATTCAAGAGCATGCTCACATTCAGTGGGGTGAAACCTATCACAGAAGCAAGCAAAACATAAATATTTCTTGCACCATGCGCTACAGACAAACGAAATCTCACAGTCTCAAAGTTCACTTGATTTTTCCTGTAATTTCCATTGAATAATCTGAGTTATTATCGATTGAGATGTAACAAAAGATTGTAAATTTGCGGTTTTCAGCCCAGGAAAGTCGTTGCACGTGGAAATCTCAACTAATCTCGTACTTTAAGTAGCGGTTTACGAGTTCTGGCCACTACTGGCTTCGTAAGAGGAAGCCAAGACTCATACGTCTTCGCTAGCACTGTGGTATTGTGCTGACCTGTGAAAACGCGTCTGTTATGATTCGCCCTTCCAGTGAAAATACTTTCGGCTTATAGTGCAATGGAGAAAAACTTAGAGTGCTGTGCAACAGGTAACGCCTCTTTCCGCTGCTGACAAGCAAATTTTGGGTTTCTAGGAATACATAACTTTATTTATGAAATGCCACATTTGCATACCTCTTGAGTATGACACAGCATACCAATTAAACACAGACCCAATCGAAATCAAAGTGAGTAATATTTTACTAATTAGTGCCGATAGAGGCACGCTTGTGTACAGATACCCAGTCTTATTAAAACACACTTTCGTAGTAAGGTTATCGTTTGTAGTTTTATTTCAGTTCTGATAATACAGTGCACGATTTTCGTAAAGTTTCTTTTAGTGTTCTTAAAACAATGGTAAACATGAGAGAAATTAATCATCAATGATATACGCGAATTCTCTGGTGTTATCTCTAACAATCTGACAATGCACATGCAGTTTATTGATTACATGGATGTAGAAAACTTGTTCTGAGTTAAAGCTGTCAAACAAGGTTTGAAGAAGAATAAAATGCCCTACCACATGACAGATAATGTAGAAAATACTTTGCTGACCTATTTTGGCCCGATGATCTCTCCCCATACATAATAAAAAAGTTTCTAGGTTCATCTGCTGCCTGGCCAGCTATTAAACCTGAAAGAACAAAATTTCGCATAAGTTAGCCCTTTTTCCATATGTGACTATTGAGGGTTGAGAAGTGAAGGGAATTATGTTCAAAGTTCAATTAGAGTGATAACTTCAGCAGGCAGCAGAATTGCGTTTTAAATAATGTAGTGGTGAATGTACCCGAACTCGCGACGTCTTACCTACGGTGCACGATGCTTACCGCTACGCTACTAGCTGACATATAACTAGAGCAGCTCCAGATGTCATCAACATTTCCTCCAGAACTTCCGCATTCCACAGTGCTGTGAGATAAGGCATATGGCCGGATCTAGACTTCAGAGAGACAGACAGTTACAGATTTTCTTTTGCACTGCACGACGTTTTCAACAAACAGATAGCGCAATAAAGTAGCTCAAGTGGAAACGAACACTTTCTACTTAAACATCTGCATCCCACACTGTTGGTAGTTCTCTGTAGGTGGCAATTACGTGATTTCATTTCGGTGATTGCAAAATACAGTCGAATGTATGCACTGGGTAACCGAGGGAGCTAGTTCATGGCGATTCGGTCAACCAAGGAAATGAATGTACTGAACATGCTGCAAAGCACTACAGGGAGCCTGTGGGTCAGAATTCTCATCCAGTGTGGCGCAACGGCGTTAGGATAAAAAAATGAGTTCAAGGGACGAGGATCGGTGGTCTGTTTTAATGCTGATAGTTTCATATACTTATGGTCTGGGTTCGATTCCAACTTCAGCAAATGATTTTTGGTAGGGAGAGACAGAGTCTATTCTCTTCTGGCAACGCCAACTGAAAAAGGTATAATGGCATTGTGGTCTGAAATTCACATTAAATATGATACTCCTTCTCTACCAAATAGACGTTAGGTTGGACCACAATAAAGTCAGGGGTGGCGTCATATAGAAACTCTATCAACAATAACCTTTCTAATACCAGTTATTTACTTCTTTTGAATAAACAAATGCTATCTAGGGTCACAGGACACTTACTCCATCTTTTACTATTGCTTCTGTATGTCGATAAAGTTGGTTCTGAACTGGGAATGCAACTCACACCGCACTTAAGGCAGAATTTGATCCCTTTGTGATAACACAGCTCGACTACAATTTCTTGTTTGTTCAAAACTGCATATATCCTCAACATCTCCACATATTGTGCGTGAATGGGTTCGAATCCTATCCCGCAACTTATGTTTTCATTATGTATTATCAAGCTCTAGCATGAGAACACCTATCTGCTGGTGGATAATAATTTTGATTTTTAATGTATTTTCATTTGTTGTCAACACTAACGATATCTGACGTTTTGACTAACAGGAAGACACAGAAGTATTTGTGAGATCACTGTAAGTTCAAGGATGTTATTCCGAGCTGCTGGTGGAGAAAAATTCGGTAGCTGACATCTCTTTGTGTGTAGTCAATAACAATATGTGTGGGGTTGGATTCCCAGTCAGCACTGAGCTATTTGTCATATTACTTCTAGTTCAAACACGCTCACATGTCACTGCTGGTGTAACAAACCCATATTTAACGTTCGTGTTCTCTAGAATATAACAGCTATAGGTGCCGGGCTGGAGTCCTGGGAAGGAAAAAATTAATGTTTCGTGTCGTCATTTCACTTAAAACATCTACCTACTGCCGAGAAAATCCGATATGTCACGGTTGATTGTGCTTCGATAACAATTCGATTAGGTTCTGGGTTCGAATCTCTGCCCAACACAAAGCTTTACCTTATGACATTTCAAGTAAGTTACTTGTGAAGATCTCTCGTAGTTCATTAACAGGGAAATAGATGTCAGGTAGGAATCCACGTCTGTTAAAAATGTTTACGTTATGTAACTTAAAGTTGATATTTGCTAACTGATACTGTCTAAAAAAGAGGTATATCACTCTCTGTATGCCTAGTCAGGAATGACTCTTAGTTTCTGTCAATCACAAAATCTTTGCTTAGTCTGCATGACCTGGATTTGAATCCATATGCAGAACGAGACGGTTCGTCATGTCATTTGAATTTCATACATATTCTCAACTAGCTGCTCTTGAATGACTTAAATTTTTGATATCATTTTGTGTTTAATCATAAGTACGGTATGTTACTGTGAAGAAATCATGAATGTGACGAACTTACTACGTGCATTACCTATCCAACGTAATAATGAGAATGATAACATTCAAGGTATGTCATTTATTGTAATAAATGTGAGCTTACATGCCTTAAGGACAGTCCTGTGGTAAGGTGATCCCTGATATTTGTAGTATCGTGGTATTACTTTACATCTTGATTAATTGCGATACAGAGCAGTGCTTTCCAGTTGTTGTGGTATCAGACGCCAAATGTGGTCTGAAGACACAAAATATAGTGGTTGGGTACCAGGAGGTACCATATTAAAACTCGGCGAGAACTTTCCCAATGATTTATTAGTTTCCTCTACAGAGCTCAGTTCACCTCGATCTGCTTCACAGGCCTCACATTGCTGAGGTAGCACCCCAGTGGCCTGTGCAACGCAGCGCTGTGTTGTGACGGCCTTGTACGCCAGCTTCAGAGTTCCAATCACGTCAAGATGGGTGTGCCAGCAGCCGACTCAGCGACTACTGTCCTCGTTGGCGCTATGCTGCTCCTCCGGGTGCCATAGGCCAGCCCCACTGCTGCTTCTTCCTCGGTTGGCATAGCTGGGAACGTGGCAGAAGCGACCACTTGCGATCCAGTGTCCAAAGCTGTGGCCCTCGCCACAGAAGTCTCCGGCGTGCGTCGGGAGTCGAGAGAACTGCCCGCAGTAGCAAGCCGAAGAGTGGCCTGCCTGGCTGGCTGCGGATCCCGCGTTAGCCTCAGTGGGTCGAACCAACGACCCACCGTGGACTGGGACGCTGTCGCTCCATCTGTTACTGCGTGTAGCCTGGTGGAGTGACACGCCCCCCCCCCCCCCCCCCCAATCCAGGAGATCTGCCACACTTGAATGATTCTTGTTTTTTTGTTTTTTATTTTTTCATTCCCTTCCCTGAGGGGGATAGGACGGGCTGCTAGAGAGCTTCTTTTTGCTCTAGTCAGCCTTAGGATTACACATATTTATTTTATAAACTTTATTCTTACAATTTTTGGGGTTGTTATTTATTTAATTGAATATAATGCTAAGTTGGTTGCTTAAAACTAGTTTATGTTATGTTTATTTACTTATTCTACTCTTATGCTTAAGTACAGATCCCACAGCTCTGTGCAGTGACTGGTTACTGCAATGGTTGCTTTGTGTGTAGAGTTTTCGTCTTATTCTTGTTTGCTGTAATCTTGTTGGCTGCGTCTGCAGTTGTTCTATTTTTGGTCTTGTCTCTCATCTAGGTCTGGTGGTGTTTCTTCTCCTTCGATGAAGGCCCCATTGTTGGCGCTAGTTCAGGGAATGCTTTGGTAGTATTTTGTGCCACTGTCCTGTTTGGATGAATGTATTTATATTTTGGTTTTGTTGTTTTGTTGGTTTTGGTGGTTATGATGTGTTCTAAGTCGGTTCTGTAGTATTCTTTTGCCGTATTTCGCTCTTAGTTTGGCTAAGCGTGTTTGCAGCGGCGTGATCTTGGCTGTTCTATATGCTTCGGTGCTTGGTGTGGTGTTTTGCAATTTGAGGAAGCTCCGTAGGAGTCGTCTTTCTGTCGTGTACATTTTGTTGGCTGTTGTGGCTGTCATTCCTCCTAGTGCTGGGGCTCCATACTCTAGTAGTGTTTTTATAAACGTTTTATAGGTGTGTATTGCTGTGTGTGTGCTACAACCGTCGAATCGTCCTTGTACCTGCCTGATGAGTCCGTGCCTTTTCCTTATCCTATTGAGTATAGCTTGTTGATGGGTATGCCAGTTCAGGTATTTATCGTAATGGATGCCTAGATATTTGGTGGCGTTTCCTAGCTGAAGTGGCGTACCCCATAGTGTTAGTCTTATGTCTCTTTCGTCTTGGTTTCGCTTTTTGGTTAGGTTTCGGTGCCGAAATAGTACCATTTGAGTCTTGTTGGGGTTGGGTTTAATCCTGTTTTTTGCTATCCATTTTTCTAGTTTGTTTAAATACGCACTTGCCTTTCTCTGTATTGTTTGTGTTTGTCGGTCTGTGACCCAGTACGCCGTATCATCAGCGTATGAGGCTACTGCTTCTTTATTGCCATCTGTGGTCTTGTTAGAAAACAACATCTATTTATACTCGGCTGTGCATCTCTGTTTTGTTAACGCGCTGCTACGAGTCACCTACGCCCCACACCACGGTTGCATCAGCGGGCCCCTTCTGCCTATAGCTTGCACCATGCGGACCGCTGCGTTTACTCTTTTCAGAGGTTCGACGGTCCTGTGGCCTCCATTCCGTTTCGCAACCGCTGTTCAGCATAACTTACTGCAATCCGGCCCGCGCCTGGCTGTATCTTGTGCTCAGAATATCACACAAAACTAACTTTCCCTATCCTAAACAGTGGTGCAGCTACATAGTGGTGACTTGTTGGAACCATTTTGAATGGTCAAACGACTGTACCAAGGAGCGATTAGAGGACCTTCTCGACAGCTGCATTATGCAGGTTGCATGTGAATAAGGGGAAATGCAATTCAAGTCGTTCGGATACTTATGAGCATAACTGTACATTTCTGCGATTTGTAGCTTCATGGTAGATTTGTATTAATAACCCTGGGTCTCGTCATCAATGACAGTTTTCTCAAGGAAACTGTTATTCTCATTCTGCATTTCAATCAAGTTAGGGCAGGCATCCAGGGTCTTTGGTTCAAATGGTTCAAATGGCTCTGAGCACTATGCGACTTAACTTCTGAGGTCATCAGTCGCCTAGAACTTAGAACTAATTAAACGTAACAGACCTAAGGACAACACACACATCCATGGATTCGAACCTGAGACCGTAGCGGTCGCTCGGCTCTAGACTGTAGCGCCTGGAACCACACAACCACTCCGGCTGGTTCCACGATCTTTGATTTTGCACGGGAGCCAATGTGTGTGGGAGAAACATTGCACAAGTTTTCTCTTCTTCAGAGTATTGTTGAGAGTCTTGCACACTTGATCCAGAGATATTGTTCCATAGCGATTTGTAACACAACAGAAATGACACACTACTGTCATATATGCATCACTTAACACTGCTTGCTCACAACTGACTGATTGAATGCAAGTTTGTTGTTTACAGTTGTTAGTTAAAGCCGGAACCATAGTTACTGCACTGATGTCTCTTCTTTTCCAGGAATAAAATCAGCCTCGGAAATTTTGAGGTGGATGTTGTGTTATTCCAAAAAGCAGCTGATAGGAAATTGATTTGCCAAGGTCCAAATAATAAAGAAAGTGTAGAAACTGTGAGGATCCAGTTTCACTTTCAGCGGGGCTGGCAGGGTAGCTCAGTGTGTCCGGTGAGAGGGTTGGCTGCTCTCTGTAAAAAAAAAAAAAAAAAGTAATCTCTCCATTGGCGAAATATTCCCAAATACCCCACCGTTCGGATCTTTGGAAGGGGACCGCCAGTAGCGAAGCGAGCGTGAGAAAAATATGCAATAACCAACGAAAGGATAACATTCTACGAGTCAGAGCATGGAATTCCAGAAGTTTCAACGTAGTAGGAAAGCTAGGAAGTATGAAAAGGGAAACACAATGACTCAATCTAGATGTAGTGGGAGTCAGTGAATAGAAATAGAAAGAAGATAAGGTTTTCTGGTCAAATGCGTATATACCAACAGCAGCAGGAAATGGTATAACGGGAGTAGGATTTTTTATGACTAGGAAAATAGGGCAGAGAGTGAATTACTGTGAACAGTTCAGTGATAGGGTTGTTCTCATCAGATTCGATAGCAAAACATCACCGACAATGATAGTTCACGTATACATGCCAACGTCAGAAGCAGAAGATGGAGAGATAGAGGCATTGTATGAGGATACTGAACGCTAACTCAATTTGTAAAGGGAGACGAAAATCTAATAATCGTGGAGGAATGGAAGGTGGTTGTAGAAGAGGAAACAGAAGAAAGAGCTACGGGAGAATATGGGCTTGTCACTAGGAAAGACTAACTGAGTTTCGCAATAAATTCCAGATGGTAACAGCGAATATTCTGCTCAAGAATCAAAGTAGAAGGACTTGGAAAGACCTGGAGACACTGGAAGTTTGCAACTGGATTACATCACGGCCAGACAGAGATTTCTAAATCAAATATTGGATTCCATGGCATATCCAAGAGCAGACACTGTCTCAAATCACAATTTAGTAATGATGAGGAGTAGACGAAATATAAGAAAATCATCCGGAAGAATCAGTGTTGGAGGACGTGGGATTCTGAAGTATTGAGAATGGTAAGAGACATTTGAAGTTTGCTGAGGATGTGGACACTAAGATAAGGAGTACCAAATAGGTAGTTCAGCTGAAAAGGAGTGGATATCTGTTAGAAAGGGAAATCACGGAAGCTAGACAGACAAACGTACGTACAAGGAAAAAACCATGGGTAACAGAGGAAGTACTTCGATTCACTGACAAAGAAGGAAGTACAAAAATGATAAGGGAAGGACAGGAATACACCAATATAAATCCCTTAGGAGTGAAATACATAGGAAGTGCAGGGAAGCCAAGGCCAAATGGCTACAGGAAAAAATGTGAAGAAATCGAAAAAGAAATAACCGTCAGAAGGACTCACTCAGCATACAGAAAAGTCTCAACAACCTTCGGTGATATCAAGAGCAATCACAAAGGAGAGGTTGAAAGAGTACAGTACACTGAATGCCTCTATGAAGGGAAGGACTTGTCTGAGGGCGTGATAGAAGAAAAGACTGACGTCAACAGGCAAGACATATGGCATCCAGTATTAGAGTCAGAATTTACAAGACTCTGAAAGATTTGAGAGCACGTAAGGCAGAAGGGATGGATAACATTTCATTTAAATCCCGAAAATTATTTGGGGAAATGGCAACAAATCGACTATTAAAGCTGGTGTGTAGAATATTTGGGACTAGTGATTCACCATCAAACTTTCGGAGAAACGATATCCACACAGTTCCGAAGATAGCAAGAGCCGACAAGTGCGACAACTATAACACAATCAGCTTAAAATCTCATGCAACCAAATCTGTGACAAGAATAAAGTATAGAAGGAAGGATAAGAAAATTGAGGATTTGTTTGGTGACAGATTGGGGTGGGGGTGGGGGGGGGGGGGGGGGAAGGGGGCAAACCGGGTATCTGCCCCGGGTGGTAATTTAAGGGAGCGCCAAATTCATATTCTTGAAGAAAGAAACCTTGTTTCACAAAACGTCTAGCATCCAGCGTACGTTTTTCTATCGATTGTTCATATGATTTTGAAACGCATCCCTGTTGGTTTCTGGACATTTTTGAACACATTCGAAGTTGATATGTGTAAAAACCGTAAGTTGATCTTTGAGTGCATGCGTAGTGTATGTGATGTCTCTACCAGAGGAATCCCCGTTACATCTAGGAATAAAAAACTCTCCTGGAGACTAAAGGGCACGAGGCTATGTGAATTGAGCCGAATAAACCTGAACGGGTGATTGCCAATCGCTGTCTTTTTATGTGGAAATCCATAGATTGAGACTACCAGAGTGGAAATAAACGACTAATAGGAATAACAGTTAAGAAAGATTAGAACATATTATGCTCTCGGTGTATCCAAGAAAATGAAATTTTGGCAGAAAATTTTTGCCAGAACGCTACACTACTATGGGCCAGGTGTGCAGTCCCCTGTTAGCAGTCGGTTAAGTTCTGTTCTCAGAATAGCACGGACAACACGTTATACGAACACGTAATAACGCTTAACTGGAGGATAAACGCGGGGTAACTAAACCGGTGATTCCGGCAGGATTAGTGAAGTTGACCGGAGAATAAGTATTGGCAATGGTGGGAATAGTTACAGAATTAATGATCACAATATTGTTTGTTACAACGAGGAAGGAGAAGAAACGGGGAAATTACACAAATTACATGGAAGAATATGACCATTCAAAATTTGTATAAAAAATTTGTATTACTGATTCAGAAACTGGTGTATATGAATGAAATGTGAAACTATTTCCTAACGTAAAACTTTTTGCTTGTAGTAGGCCTAAAAGGCATTTGATACTCGTACTTCGTGAATTATATTCTGTCGCGTTAATTCCGTAAATGAGGTAGGTAAAAATGACCATTTGTGCCAAAATAGTCTCGCTTAATTGGCATATCTCGCAGTTGCTACGGTATTAGAAATGCCTATTTCGTTGTATATAGCAGACATTGACAAACCAGACGTAATCAAATCGAGAAACAACACCAGTCTTGGATACTATTCGTATTAACAGGTTTTTCAGTATTAGACAACGACAATTCGATTTCTCATGTAACAACACATTTGACGAACTTCGACGACGTGATAGATTCTTTCGTAGACAGAAAAGCACGCTTTTTAAAGCTGTATCAAGACTACAGAGAAAAAGATACTGGGACCAAAGGATTGAAGAAATGTGTACTGTCTTGCTTCTTTTTATCTGTATTACTTCTATGTTTCCTATATTTCATTTTATGTCACACAAAAGAGAAAGTTATTGGCTAGTAGGCACTAAAGGGTGGAATTTTTCTAAAGAGTTCTTATTCTCCCGGTCACAAATAATCCCACCTAGTATTAATTGTGTACGTGTTTTATGTTTTATCTTTTTTTAAAAGAAAGGGGACGGGGTTAGGATGTGAAACCCGCCGAATGGGAGCAGAAGAGGCACCAAGCGACATTTTAGTTTTCACTATCCTGAATAATGACTTCCAGTACAAAATGTACACGTCAGACGTTGTGGCCGAGCGGTTCTAGGCGCTTCAGTCCGGAACCGCGCTGCTGCTATGGTCGCAGGTTCGATTGCTGCCTCGGGCATGGATGTGTGTGATGTCCTTAGGTTAGTTAGGGGACTAAAGACCTCAGATATTAAGTGCCATAGTGCTTAGGGCCACTATACACGTCATAATTCGCCAGAGCAAAATGCAGTGACGTGCGATAGAAGAATTCTGTGTGAAGAGGCGTAGCAGTGCACTGAGGCACACATAAGATGTTTTACATTTACTCGAACATATACGTTTTATGTATCGAATCCTTCAGAAAGATGTGCGCTAAAAATGATATATTTTTGGAAACTCGACTTTTTTTAAAATTTCTGACGTCCTATCACAAACGCTCTAAGGGGAGCGGGGATGCCAGTATCAAGTTTTTGGCCCGGTTCGGAAATATCGTAAATCCGGGCTGGTGAGAGGTTCTGACGTTACGGTTGATAATGGAAGCAATAGTGAAGAAAAATCGACACACCCGTAGGGTTTGTCGAGCGAGAAAAAGCGATCGACAATATAAAATATGCTAAAATGTTCGATATTCTGGGAAAAATGGGAGAAAGCTGTAGTGAACGACTGGTAATATACAATATGTATAAGATAAAAGAAGGAACAATAAGATTGGATGACCAGGATCGGAGTGATGGCATTAAAAAGAGTGTAAGACAGGCATTTAGGCCGTACTGTTCTATCAATACGTCGAAGAAGCAACGACGGAGCTAGAAGAAGGATTGAAGGGTGGGATTAAAATCCAGGGTGAAAGGGTAGTGTGACACGATAGTCATTTGTTGACATTTGGACAGAAAAGTCTGTTCGCGGAAATCGATTAAAGGGGCCGCGCACGGCGACCGGTGAGGCCGGTTCAGCCAGGCAGCTGGCGAGAGCAGGATGAAAGACGGCGGCGAGCGAGAGGTCAGCGGCAGATTGCTGCACGCGGACCTGCCAGTTACAAACGGTTGGCGGTTACGTGACGTCATGCAGGTTTAGCCCGTTGCAGCGGATGGTTTTAAGACATGCTTTATCCACGTTTGCTTAGATTAAACGCAAACACAAATAAGTACGAGAAAGTACGATATGGCAAATGAAAGAGGAGTCTGAGGAGAATCAGCTGGGACGCTGATAAGATTTATTAGATTTTTATATCAAAAGATATAAAATAAACAAATCTGCAGTATGTGCAATTTACTGAATAATTCATAGCTTTTGAACCAACGCAGGTACAGAGTAGAGCGACTGCTCATTTTTAAGAACACGGCGAAACGCAACGACTGACATACTTACATAATTTGCAGCATCAATATTTCACAATAAAAACCCCACTTTTATTAATTTCATACTAATAATTCAGTAAAACAAATAATACAAGACAGGCACATCAACAGCAAGGCAGTGTATGATAGCAGGTGTCGTTACACACGTTCCAACATCATTAGTTTGTGATATTTGTTATTATTATGAATTGTTGTCTCTGTCTATTAATAATTTTTGAGTAGTTTTTCCCATACTTGTTTAACCTTTGTATATATGTAAATTCTGATCGGCGTATCAGAAAAAGTGCTTCAAATACATATGGAAAGTAATGGCCTATAAAGAACGGTAATATCATTTAGTGGCACAAATGGGAAAAAAACAGAATCGAGATTGCTCTTCTATGTAAAAAGATGTACAAAGAAATGGTGATCACTGGAAAGCAGTTACGTGTCGTAGCTTGGGGAATTTCTGATCGAGGGTGTCTAAGCGGAGCTGACACAAAGCTCCGCGAGAGAGTTCTGCGCGCCTTTGCCGACGTCGGACCTGTGTTGCTCGACGTGACACTTCCGCTATAGTTTTTGCGTTTCCAGAAGTGTTGAACTTAACCGAACTTCGAATGTGCGTGCAAACGGAAGACAGAATATTGCACGAAGAATCAGAGCTTAGGATACTTTCATTGTGGGGCACAGTAGGGACTTGTGTTTTTCAAGCTTTCTGTCATTTGTGATTATTTTGGCAAGCAAATGGGACTTTGCTGCAAAATCGAAGCTGTGGGACTCTGTTTTCGTTCGTGTGCCGTCACATGTAGCCAATGAAGCGCTACTGTGGGACTCTGTTTATATTTGAGCATTACAAACTGTCCTTTGGGATTCAGTGGAACTTCGTTTACGATACGGTCAGATGGGACTCTAACTATTTTCACCACGTTTAAGCGATAGGTTCTGAAACAATGCCTCTGGACTTTAACTGTGTTTAAACCAGTCGGAACTTTGAAGATTCTGTGGCGTCCGACGCTTAGGAATTTGTGCTAGTGTCGAGTGCACTTCAGATCACCGTGATTGGGATATGTTTTAGAGAACTGATCGATTAGTTAAATATCAATTGATGTTCTTCAGCAGTCAGTAACTTTTATTAAATTCCATAGCTATTGGGGGCTCGTGTAAGTATTAAAACGACACATAACTGTTTGGATCATACCACCAGTGACCTGTATTTAGTTATGAATAAAAACTAGTAACTTAATGAATTTAACAGATTCCTTCAGTTCGTCATTCGAGCCCGCATCTCGTGGTCGTGCGGTAGCGTTCTCGCTTCCCACGCCCGGGTTCCCGGGTTCGATTCCCGGCGGGGTCAGGGATTTTCTCTGCCTCGTGATGGCTGGGTGTTGTGTGCTGTCCTTAGGTTAGTTAGGTTTACCTAGTTCTAAGTTCTAGGGGACTGATGACCATAGGTGTTAAGTCCCATAGTGCTCAGAGCCATTCCATTCGTCATTCGACATCAGTCTCCTAGACTGTACCCTACTTAACATTTGTACTTGTCGGTCAGTCGGTGAAGGAACATATGGAAAACATTGGTAAGAAGGAGGTATAGGATGATGGACAGTATGCTAACCCTTCAAAGATTGACCTCTTTGCTACTGGAGGGAATTGTGGATGGCAAAATCTATAGCGGAAGACAGAGACTGGAATACATGAAACAAATAATTCAAGAACTGCGGTGGCATTGCTACTCGGAGATGAAGAGGTTGGTGCAGGGGAGCAATTCGTGGTGGATCACATCAGTCAGAAGGCTGAAGACTCAAAAAAATTAATTGATTAAAACTGGAGGAAACGTTTTGTTAATCGATTTTGTAAAATTACTTACGCAATGTCTGAAAATTCCAAAATACTGAACCGCACTGTAACTATTCTCCTTTACGTTAGATGAAAAAAATAAAAGTTTATCAAACTTCTGCCCATAACCAACAAAACTTTCACTAAATTTTTCACCAGTCGCATAGATAAAAGATTAAAATTTAATGAGGCAAGCTACAACTTGGTTTTAAAAATCCATATGGCACCGTGGACCACGTTAAACTCGCAATTGAAACACATAACCCTGTGGCGAATATCGCTTATTACTTTGTCTGGAATTTGTCGCCGGCCGTGGCGGCCGACCGGTTCTGGCGCTTCAGTCCGGAACCGCGCGACTGCTACGGTCGCAGGTTCGAATCCTGCCTCGGGCATGGATGTTTGTGATGTCCTTAGGTTAAGTAATTCTAAGTTCTAGGAGACTGATGACCTCAGATGTTAAGTCCCATAATGCTCAGAGCCATTTGAACCATTTTGGAATTTGTCGGTTTGAGGAAACTTTCGGTCCAATTTCAACAAATTATGTGAGGCTCCATGTGAAACAAAACATGAAAGGTGGTGCAGTTTGTACTAGAATTCTTCAGAATAACGCTCCTGGTAACTGAGTGGTCAGCGCGACGGAATGTTATACCTCACGGCTCGGGTTCGATTCCCTACTGGGTCGGAGATTTTCTCCGCTCAGAGACTGGGTGTTGTGCTGTCCTTATGATCATCATTTCATCCCCATCGACACGCAAGTCGCTGAAGTGGCGTCAACTCGAAAAACTTGCACCAGGCGAACGGTCTACCCGACGGGAGGCCTTAGCCACACGGCATTTCCAGTTTGTGAGAGACTCAGAACAAAAACAGCATAGAATGCTACACACCGTAGTGAATCGCAAACAGGCGTCCTAGACCTTCCATTGGTTGAGTTGAAAGGGGACTTAGACTAGGAGCAACCTTAAGAGCACGTTTTCCGGTCGTTACACTGGGAAAACGGAGAAGAAGTACATGTTGACGAATCAATTTCGATTTTCAGTTGGATGTGTACTTTTTGCTTCTAGTTAAAATAAATTTAAACATTTACTGGAGAAACTAAACAGCCTTGTATGAAACTAGTATTCTTAACCACTAAAATAAAACTAAAATCGTATATAACCGAAAACCAAACTGAACTAATAAACAATGAATTCATAGAGAAATTGGATGCATTTTGAAAATCAAGGAACATGACTGGATGAGCATGAAAGTTCATGTGGAAAGGGCCTTGAATGATGTCGGTAAAGAAAACAGGCTTTTGAAGTATACGTTTCGGATGTGGCTTCAAAGAAAGGCTTACAGTCGATGTGTATTACCAGTTTTTACTTTTTATTTAGTAAGACGACCTAAATCAGAGGCTCCTGTAATGCGCAACCCTAAGGGAGACGCATCTTCAAACTATATGTGTGGTTTCCAGAATTAATTTTCATTCTGCTGTGCAGTGTGCACTGATTTGAAATTTCCAGTAGATTAAAACCGTGTGCTTGCCCGGTATTTGTAAGTTGGACCTTTGCTTTTCGGGCGAAAGAACTCTACCAAGATAGAGGCAAAGGCACCAAGTCCGAATCATGGACCAGGACACGTTCTTCATCAGCTTGGAAGTTTAAAGTTACCACACACGTTTTTGCTGAGTGTATATTCATTCTGGAAACAATCCCTTAGAACGTGGCTAAGCCATTCCTCTGCAATATCCTATCTTCCGAGGGTGCTAATCCCGAAAGCTCTGTAAGAGAATTTCTGTGAAATGTGGAAGGTAGTAGAAGAGATACTGTCCGAAGTGGAGCTGTGAGGCAGGGCCCCGTGTCGTGCGTGGATAGCTCGGTAGGTAGCGCACTTGCCCGCGAAAGGCTTATGTTCCAGGTTCGAATTTCAACTCGGCCCACAGTTTAAATGCACACAGTTTCAATCTTCCCGAAAGTTTCATATCTATGCTGTTATTTCAGCAAACTGAGTTAAGAAACGTTTATGTATTTCGCCCTCTTCTTGCCAGACTATGACATAGCCACAGCTAGAGAGAAATACTTACTTACAAGTCTATTGATATTATTATATTCATTGGTGAAATTAGTTTAATCTGTATCTTTTCATATGTGTTGAGAATTTAGCCATAGCATCTCTTCGATCATCACCTTCTGCCTCTCTTTTACATAGTGACTACCCCTCCATTACGGGGTACTAATTTTTTTGGGAAATTTTAATTTCACTTTTTATCTTTGCTGTGGGATGTCCTTCCGGATGCCACAGTCGTCATGGTAACCTGAGGGTGGGTAAATCGTGTTCGCCATCTGTCGGTAAAACATGTAAACTTTGTCCTGCGTGTATCGTATTTTAGATGTTTGTGTGTCGTATACTCTGAGGATTTTGGAGACCAGCCCAGTATTTTCCTTAACGAGAGTGGGAAACGATATGCATACCACACTCAGACTGGCCTGTACACCTTATCACGGTTCCGGTCCAGGCCTGGCACGCATCGCAGTCCAGAAATCTTGCGCACTAGACACTATTCCGTTGGAGCAGGTGTTCGATCATCACCCAATTCATGTCTCTGAACTCACACCATTCACATTGTGGGCTAAGAAGTGGTATCGTATTTGTAAAGAAAAGAGCAGCACCAAGTCATACGAATCCTGTTCACTCTAGAAATGTCATTTGAAATTCCGTTTCCTTCTTTCGGTATCACAAGTTAACGCCAATAAACTGTTCGTCACAAAATGGGTACGACAGCTTTATCTCCTTTCCACAACGTATGTAACGCAATAACTACATGATGTGACAAACGCCAGTAATTGTTTCTCGCTGAACATGCATGCAAAGGGTATTGCATTTTTACGATCAGTTAAGTGCACTACATTATGGCTGTGTTCATTTGAAGCATATTTTCAGTTTCTATATTCTCTACATCAATATGGAAATAAATTTTTCAAAGCCTTTATGAATATTCAGGCAGTTTTACTCACTTATCAATTCATCAGAGATTAAAATGTCACCAGATCAAAGGCTTAAGTAACGGCTAATATTATTTGCCTGAAATGGCAACATTTTGCATGGAAAGCGGTGACCTGTTACACTGGCACGAGTCGTTCCATCAAGATCCGCTTCTGATCAAAGTGCTAGCCTTCCGCCTCTTTAGGCGCTGTCAAAAGTTCGGTGTATCTCCCATATGAACATTCGCAATATATATATATATATATATATATATATATATATATATATATGTGTGTGTGTGTGTGTGTGTGTGTGTGTGTCAGTATGATGACACTGCGAGCCATATGACTCATGTATTTTTTATTATTACTGAAATAAATTTAGTTTGTTGTTTTTTCGACATTAATCCTGGTTTCAATGGAAAATATTTCAATTATATTCCGAAACATTTCTTTACGTTAGTGATGAGACTATGCTTCAAAGCGGCTGGGATATATTCCACAAGCTGTGGAAGTTTTTGTGACCGAAGTATTTTTAAGGAATTGTGTTTGATAGTGCAGCGAATATCTTTCGAAAATCTTTATAGGATCCATCAGAAATTGTAGTTTATGTAAGTAACTCTGCGACTTACAGCAGATTTTTGTGTTTAGTATCTTACAATATGCGTATGCATATCATGCATCTTTTAAGTGAAATAGTAATTAAACAGGGGTAGTACTATCTTTATTTAGACTATGAAAAGAATCCAGCATAGAATTTATCCGAATAGTTTTCGTTACGTCTTAATCATTTCAGTTCCATTATTGTTAGCAAGTCATTACTGTAAGGATGTCAACTAATGATAATAATAAACAGCACGAACATACAATAGGCTATATTGGACAAAATGAATATGTAGAAGACCTGTGTGTAGAATAACACCTGTTCGCGAAAACATTATAGACGATGCAGAGCCTAACAGTTAATAAGACTCGTTAGAAAGTGATGGAAGACAGTTATCCATTTATCTGTTAAGTGTACCCAAAAGGAATAAGTGGTGTGCCATTTCCCTAGAAAAAGCAAAGGAGATCATTGTATTCCAGCATTATAGGAAAACGAAAAGATAGAGCATCGTTGGAGTGTGGTGCAAGACATTCATATGTTAGGATATTTTCGTGGTAGAGGAAGGTGAAGAAAGTCCAGTGCTCTGAACTACACTTGTTTAACGATTATACCCAGGTGAAAAATTCAGGTTGGCGAGAACTACACTAGGCGCAGATGTTCGTGATAGTGATGTTAATGACTGGGCATTGGAAGAGTCCCGAGAAATAGGACTTACAGGAATCACTGAACCTATCTACATGTTGGTTGCAAGGTTTAAACTTATCTCAAGAGAATAACAAAATTTGTAACCATGGTCAGTTGAAAGAACGATGTGACGTGTTTCGCAATTAACTAATGCGCTTAATGGACTCCTTGGAACGTAGACAGATTTATAATACCGCTCAGAATGTTGTACGGAAAGAATTACACCCATCTTGATTTCTACATTTTAAGGGAGCGAAATACGTTGTGTGGAGTGACCATACAAGAACTCGTTCTTACACCAACCAAGCCGTTACGTCAGCTAAGTGGATACGTGTTCGTCCAGATGCTGATCATTTCACATGAAAGGAGAGTTCTGTCTGGAGGTCCTGTGATTAACACACGTTCGAGCCTTGTTGTATTGTTCTCAACGCCTCAAATTCGACCTTATTACTCCCCAAAAGCAACGAAGGGGTCAATTCCTTTGGTTGATTCGCTCGGTGCATGTTGTGAAAGAAGTGATACGTATCTACCTAACTTTTACAGTGAAGGCCACCCTTCTTGGATGCACATGGTACCATCAGCAACTTAATGTGCTTCTTTGTTCGACAGCGGTTTAAAGATCACATTATTATCAACGGCTTTCAATTTACTCCATTCTCGAGACATATCATTGTGTTGATGATGTGACTGATGTGTATTCTATTTATACTCTTCCGTTTTCCAGTCTTCACATATTTCGTTCTGTACTTCTAGACTGTAACTTTATATGATAACTTTACACAAGAGAGACAACTGGGACATACTTCTGATACTAAAAAGCTGTGTGATTCGGAAGACTGCTTAACGCATGTGTTGGCAATGTGCGTCTGCTTTAAGCAACATGTTTTAGCACTCTTCAATGACTTATCGGTGTTTAGGAAAAATGTAGCATTGGTGAAGAAATTACTCTCCAAAACAAAAGCTTTGTCGAAAATCAGACAGACTCATATGGAGAAACAAGAATACGCGGCAATTTTGCCTCAAAATGATTGACATAATGTACAACTGCACTTGAAACCACTAACGTGACTGATATATTCTGACTGGTCATCGCTGAATAGCTCATCTGAATGCAGTATTCAGGTTGGCCATAGATAGTGGTACTGAACCATGTTTTCCAGTCTGTGCTTGGCGCATTGTGATGCCCTCACATAAGGTTCACATTCAGCACATGCTCAGAACTGTAATGTGCAGTACATAGCACGAGATTGTAAGATAACCGAAATATTGGCAAGAATTGGACATGTTAAAGTTAAAGATGTGAAAGATAAGATTCAGCCAGTTTGAGCAAGACTTATGTAGACAGCGACCAAAGGGGGGGGGGGGGGAGGGGGGTACTTCAACAAAGGGACACCAAGTAGAAGGTAAACAATAGTTTTTCCCATCGAAGCTCTTGGCAAGGGTGAGCTTCAAACTGGCAATGTGAAAGAGACAGTGTAAGGCCGTGTCCTACGTGAGCAACAGAAGCGAGCGACTGTGAGCGACTTCTGGATATGCGACACTCCAGCGACAAGCAGCATCATCGGCGAGAACCTTTTGTGTCCTGCGTGCGAGCGACAATGTCGCGCTACAAGATGGCTGCTTAGAGCCAACCAGCTGTTTCTATAAAACGGCGTCCTTAACCTGCAGAATACTGTAGCTGGAGAGTAAGGCTACAGAATTAAGTTTACTTAAGAAAATAAAGCGAAAAGGAATGCTGTGCATGAAATTTACAAAGGGAGGAATCTCCATGGAGAATTTCGTAAGTATCGTCAACTACGAAGATTACTAGACAAGTTCATCGAATACACGTGAATGAGCAGAGGAGCATTCGACTATCTCATCAATAAATTAAATACGAATGTTTTTTTTTACATAATCAAGAACTTTTAACATCCAATAAATGCAGAGTAATGACTATTACATGACTAACTACGCTAAATGTAAATATAAGCACACAGATTGGCATCAGTGTACAATAACTAGCTGTGGTGTAGCCGTAGCGTATGCAGTTCATAATCAAGTGTGGGGGAAAGGGCCTGGGTTCGTCCACATCAACAGAAGTGACGAAAGAGCATTACACGTCACAGCCGTCACTGTGCCAGAAGCAAAGCCTTTCCCCAACCCAAAACGCCTAGCCACGATGTGGATTCTCGCTATGACAGCACACGCCATCGTCAGCAGATGGCAGACCGATAAGGCGCAGTTCTTCACGGACCTGTGGGAGGAACACAGGAGGGCCAAACAACGCAGGAAGTACAGCAAGACCTTCCAGAACTTCCTGCAGGTCCCGCTGGACGCCGCTTTCCGAAACACCTTCGGCATGCTGTGAACGGCGCCCTCCCACAACACCCACACCAAGTCGCTGAGGACGTCGCCCACCCATCCTTCCAAAACCCCAACGTGAAGTGGTGTAGTGCGAAAAGCGTGTGACAAAATGTGCACAAAGTAAAAAGTGAAAGCGTGCAAGTGTCACAGTACCATAGCGTCTGTCACGTGTGAAAATCCCATCGATGCAGTGTCAGTTCCTCATAGGAAACAAAGCAGGCAAAAGTAAAGTGCAAAGGGTACCAATCAAAGTAACAATGAAATTTGAATGCGTCTTTCAGTAAATAATTTGCTCTTTCGCTCACACATTTCCCCCCCCCCCCCCCTCTCTCTCTCTCTCTCTCTATCGTTAGACTCAAGTTACGTCCTTTTCTATTTTTTTATTTTCTGTGATATATATATATATATATATATATATATATATATATATATATATATATATATATATATATATACACAGGTTGTTACAAAAAGGTACGGCCAAAATTTCAGGAAACATTCCTAACACAAATAAAGAAAAGATGTTACGTGGACATGTGTCCGGAAACGCTTAATTTCCATGTTAGAGCTCATTTTAGTTTCGTCCACCTACGCTCAATGAAGCACGTTATCGTGATTTCATACGGGATACTCTACCTGTGCTGCTAGAACATGTGCCTTTACAAGTACGACACAACATGTGGTTCATGCGCGATGGAGCTCCTGCACATTTCAGTCGAAGTGTTCGTACGTTTCTCAACAACAGATTCGGTGACCGATGGATTGGTAGAGGCGGACCAATTCCATGGCCTCCGCGCTCTCCTGACCTCAACCCTCTTGACTTTCATTTACGGGGGCTTTTGAAAGCTCTTGTCTATGCAACCCCGGTACCAAATGTAGAGACTCTTCGTGCTCGTATTGTGGACGGCTGTGATACAATACACCATTCTCCAGGCCTGCATCAGCGCATCAGGGATTCCATTCGACGGAGGGTGGATGCATGTATCGTCGCTAACGGAGGACATTTTGAACATTTCCTGTAACAAAGTGTTTGAACTCACGCTGGTGCGTTCTGTTGCTGTGTGTTTCCATTCCATGATTAATGTGATTTGAAGAGAAGTAATAAAATGAGCTCTAACAAGGAAAGTAAGCGTTTCTGGACACATGTCCACATAACATATTTTCTTTCTTTGTGTGTGAGGAATGTTTCCTGAAAGTTTGGCCGTACCTTTTTGTAACACCCTGTATATATAAAGTACATCTATTCATAATGTCTCTAAATCTAGCATGTATCTTTTTGATTTATTATAAATCTTTTATTTTTCTTCAACTGATATATATTTTGCCTCATAACATGTGTGCAAATTGCCATGCCCACCAAAATACAGCATATTAATACCCTTCATTTATTATTCACATATATGTTTTTTTTGTTTTCACTTTATCGTAAATATCGTGAACAAGAAAAACCAAATTAGGGTAAGTTTGTCACAAATGCGCGGACACATTATATAAAAAAAAAGAGATCTGAATGACATTCACGAATAAAATTGTTGTAACAAACCAAGAGACAACCCAAGAACACTAACAAAAGAGAAACGACAAAATGCCCATTAATGCTTAATATTATAGCACATTAGGTTAATGTAAAAATCTGTAATTGTTAAAACCTCTAAATAAAAGTCTATATACGTTACAAACAGAAAAAATCGTGGTCATTCTTATATTTTTACTGACCCAGTTACGATTGTGTATACTAAGTTTTATGTATACTGTTTACACTACATCGCTAAGTACATTTTTAAGGTCTTGCCAAAGGTCTTAATCTCTGCACCTATCCCAGTATATCACACACATTTAATTCCTAATAAATTACAATGAACCACGAAATTTTACACAAATTTGATATTGCAAACGTAATTTATCAGCAGTCAGAGTTAAGGCCAAGCGTTTCAATTACTCTAAATAGTCCGTAAAAGTATAGTTTACAAAAATTTTGAAAATAAAGTCAAACGTTTTGTGTAATGATTTGTCTAAATGTACGAAATAAAAAATATTAGGGATTCGTTTGGTGCACCTCATTTTCTGTTCATGATTTCGAGCATCATTCAAAGGCACGTAGAACGCTTCTCTGATCTACTTATTTCTTTTACACAAATCATTTCATAAAACATTTGACTGATTTCTTCCATTTTTGAATTTCAAGTTTTATTCACAAAGCATGATCTTACTGACTCCTCCTTTGCCTTCCTAACGTACTTGATTCGAAGGAAGCCTTTTTGACATTCAAATACCGCACCAATGTATCTTTTTATGTGCAAACTAGCTAGTTCTTGAACAGATAACATTTTTGACGCTTCATTTATAGCAGCTTTTCGTGATATATTTCAATTTTTCCTCAGCTTATTAAGTTTTTGTTCATTACCCTGATTACTTTCAAGAGGGTAAATATTTTCGTGCCAAACTAGACCTCATTCTGGTCACTTTGATACCCCGTTTGCATGTTTCTCTCCCTTTGTTCGGCTATGAAAATTTGGACAAAACCTCATGGTGTAAATTACAGGGAGTCTTGTTTTCACTCTGCTTACGCGTTTACAAAAACGTATCGATTGTTAATCATATAATAAAATAGTCTATTCTCCGTGCTGTCATTTCCAAAATTCGCCGTTTCCACTGCTTTGCCAAGAAGACACGTAGCTGTCGCTATGTGTCGCACGTGCTACAACGACATGATTCAAACACGTTTGAATTCAAACGTCGCCAGTTGCATCGGGAGACAGGCAGCGACAGAGATGTCGCTCACGTAGGACACTTCCGTAACTACACCGGCAGTTGTGTTTTGTCGCCTGAAACTGTCGCGCACTGTCGCTCGCTTCTGTCGCTCATGTAGGACACGGCCTAAGAAACTCATGAAATGGCGATATTAGCCACTTGTTGGAATAGGATGACATTCAAACATTCTTAGATCTGCAAAAATGCAATGGCTTATTCTAACAAAAGTACAAGTATACCAGTGTAATCAGAGCTCTGAGATGCATCTATTGGAATAATAATATTGTATATATCTAAAAACCTATAGGAGTCAGATGTCGACAACAAACTAAATTATTGCACCAGTCAATGAGAACTGTTATTTTCTGAATGATATGATGTAACGGACGAGTCGTGGCACCCTGAAAATATTGTTAAGTTCAGAGTTGGCGACGACAGCTTGGGCCGCTCGGCAAGGCACGGCTCGTTAGCAAGAGCGTGATGCCGCTCAACGGCTGGACCACTTGGTCCATCGAGCATGTGGCTGGGAATTCCTCGGTGACGCTGAGCACCGGGAGTGCCAAAGATGGTGGACTCTGTGAAACCTTAATGGCAGGTATTTCACAGTTTGTATAGAAATTAATAGTAGAAAGATGAATCATGATACCTCAAATAGAAACATGTACATTACTATTGTTTGCACGACGATTCTGAGGGTGTAGTCAGATTTTCAGTATCTTTATTAGTTTAAAATTTAGTATCCGACGGTAAATTATATAAGTAACATCCAGCAACGAACTTCCAAAATGCAAACGCTCCATCCGATTGATTTTGTCGATCGCCATGTCTTTAGAAAGCTGTTAGTGCAAACCTAAATTTGTATGAATTACAGACATGTGACTTGAATAGTACATGAGTTATTGGAAGTCAAAGTGGTCGATTACTATCGATCGCGTCAGGCCATAAGTACTCTACAGTTACACGAGAAACGGTAGCAGCATGCTTATAAATACACTCCTGGAAATTGAAATAAGAACACCGTGAATTCATTGTCCCAGGAAGGGGAAACTTTATTGACACATTCCTGGGGTCAGATACATCACATGATCACACTGACAGAACCACAGGCACATAGACACAGGCAACAGAGCATGCACAATGTCGGCACTAGTACAGTGTATATCCACCTTTCGCAGCAATGCAGGCTGCTATTCTCCCATGGAGACGATCGTAGAGATGCTGGATGTAGTCCTGTGGAACGGCTTGCCATGCCATTTCCACCTGGCGCCTCAGTTGGACCAGCGTTCGTGCTGGACGTGCAGACCGCGTGAGACGACGCTTCATCCAGTCCCAAACATGCTCAATGGGGGACAGATCCGGAGATCTTGCTGGCCAGGGTAGTTGACTTACACCTTCTAGAGCACGTTGGGTGGCACGGGATACATGCGAACGTGCATTGTCCTGTTGGAACAGCAAGTTCCCTTGCCGGTCTAGGAATGGTAGAACGATGGGTTCGATGACGGTTTGGATGTACCGTGCACTATTCAGTGTCCCCTCGACGATCACCAGTGGTGTACGGCCATTGTAGGAGATCGCTCCCCACACCATGATGCCGGGTGTTGGCCCTGTGTGCCTCGGTCGTATGCAGTCCTGATTGTGGCGCTCACCTGCACGGCGCCAAACACGCATACGACCATCATTGGCACCAAGGCAGAAGCGACTCTCATCGCTGAAGACGACACGTCTCCATTCGTCCCTCCATTCACGCCTGTCGCGACACCACTGGAGGCGGGCTGCACGATGTTGGGGCGTGAGCGGAAGACGGCCTAACGGTGTGCGGGACCGTTGCCCAGCTTCATGGAGACAGTTGCGAATAGTCCTCGCCGATACCCCAGGAGCAACAGTGTCTCTAATTTGCTGGGAAGTGGCGGTGCGGTCCCCTACAGCACTGCGTAGGATCCTACGGTCTTGGCGTGCATCCGTGCGTCGCTGCGGTCCGGTCCCAGGTCGACGGGCACGTGCACCTTCCGCCGACCACTGGCGACAACATCGATGTACTGTGGAGACCTCACGCCCCACGTGTTGAGCAATTCGGCGGTACGTCCACCCGGCCTCCCGCATGCCCACTACACGCCCTCGCTCAAAGTCCGTCAACTGCACATACGGTTCACGTCCACGCTGTCGCGGCATGCTACCAGTGTTAAAGACTGCGATGGAGCTCCGTATGCCACGGCAAACTGGCTGACACTGACGGCGGCGGTGCACAAATGCTGCGCAGCTAGCGCCATTCGATAGCCAACACCGCGGTTCCTGGTGTGTCCGCTGTGCCGTGCGTGTGATCATTGCTTGTACAGCCCTCTCGCAGTGTCCGGAGCAAGTACGGTGGGTCTGACACACCGGTGTCAATGTGTTCTTTTTTCCATTTCCAGGAGTGTATATTTATTCATCTGTGTCTTTGTTTATATCCGATATATACTATTCATGAAGAAATTGGTTAATATTTACTGTGTTTTAGAAGGCACAGAGACATTAGGCTACTGGCCTACCTTTTGTTCCATTCCTTCCATATATGTTTATTTAATTTGTTTATGTATCTAATAATGTGTGATAGAACGTGTTTATGTTCCAGCCGTAGGAATGTTTATTTAATTTCAAGTTATTTAAAAGCAAATCCAGTATTTCGAATGTGTTTCCTTATGTTTGTGTGGGTGCGTTGGCTTGAAGACATGGCGCGAGCGCTCTAGCCAATCACTGCCCTCGTGAATGGGGGGACTGGATGGAAGCAAGTTCGGGAGAGAGGACAGAGGAGTACGGGACAGGACACGGTAAGTGCTGGACACGAAGGTGTGACGGACAGTCGCGCGAAGGAATTAGAGATCGGAGCGGTTTGCACGTGGTCGCGGCAGATAGAAATACTTTGGAGTGTTGACTTATGCACTTGTGAGATTTCCGTGGCTCCTACTGCGAAGACGTAGTGTACATTTAGACGTGAATATCTCGCGAGCTATGTTGTTGCTCACAGCTAATTAAGTGCGGTAGGAATCTATTGCTTCCCTGTTATTCAATTTACGTTTTATTTAATTGCTGGACCATCGACACCAGTAAGTGTTTTGCAGAAATTACCGCATTCTCAAAAGTACTTCTGCTATCGTACTTAAAGTCGTACTTAAAGTCGTTAAGATAGTATCTGCAGATTTTATTTAATTCCAATCTTTCATTTATAAATTTATATGTTACCTTCATAATTCACAACTGCTGAGTGATAGAAACCTTCGACCATTCGATTCATGTGTGTATTCATATCGCATACTGTCGATTCAACAGTATTTGGCCTGTAATGCGGCAACTATGTATCCCAGCCCCTAGACAACGAAACCAGCCACAACTTTTAATAATTCAACTCAGAGTCTGAGGGTACGTAGCTGACAGCCACACCATCACCACATCCTCATATGATATTGTTTGAAAGCCTGCAATGATACATGATACTCATATCATAATAGAAGAAATGTGATAATAGCCTAATGGTACAACTGTCATTCCACAATGCCTCACATTTATTTTTGACCTATTGCGATTTTTATTTCGAAATTAGTGAGATGGACGGATCATCGAATGCGCCACAGTCACACAGTAAAAGAATGCAGCAAGCAATAGTGATATTGTACTATACATTACCATATTGTATCTTTCAGGACTGATAGTGAATATCTAATTTATTTAACGAATACTCAGTAATATAAGAAATATCTTAAATGTTATATTATACTCATTTGCTATAACCATGAATGCACTAGTTACTTAAAAAGTACTTCATCTTATCTCTCGTCAATAGTGTATAATGTTTGGTACTAATAACATTGTAAGGTTATAAGTTATCACTGAAAACAAATATCTAATTTGCGGATTTGTTAATAATCAAGTGGTGCCCCATTTATTAGATTTTAAGTGAAACTGCTTTCATTGGCATGATTGGTTTGGCGCTCATGTATTCTGATTTTTTCTGGGAGCTACGAAGGATTTGTGAAGCAGTTTTGAAAGACAAACGGTGTGAGAACTCTGGAGAGGAGAGACAGAGTAGATTTTTATGACGAGATTCGGTGTGGTAGAGACTTTTATAAGCGACTCTAAGGTCTATGAGGACGATTAGGATCAGTTAAAATGTTGAGTTCTGGGCAGCAAGTGGCAGAAAATACTTTAAGTTTTGTTGGTAGGTGTTTTCTGAGTTATGTGAGACTTAGTCGCAGAGATTCTGCTTTACAAATCAGTAATGTATAGTTAGCCTACAGGTATGCTCCTACAACTGAATTTACACATTTACACAAGTTTTACTGCGCTCTAAATTCATTATTTATTTTGTTGCATATTTCAAAGAAACTCTGTAGAACCACCAGTGTAACAGTTTCGATGTTGTGTCTGATTGAACAAACCAGTACATAAAAATCTTTTGCTGTTGCTGCCACTGGATAACAATCCTTTTTCGTGTATTATTATTATGCTTAACATGTTTGTAATTGATGTTTCTAATTGACTTACCTAATAACTTACATTAAATGACAGTGCTTGGGTAATTCGACTACAGCATTAAACGTAAACTACAATACTGCAGTGAAATCTTCTGCTGGGCATGAGTGCAGACGTGTACGCCTCCACCCTATGAATAGCGATCCAAATTTGTTAGCAGAGCCTTACACTGCCCAAGTATGGATCCCTACGTAAGTTGGAAACTGCTTTCTGGTCTGGAAATTTGTTATGAAAACAACTGCAGGTACGGCACAAGATGATCTCAAATAATGTTAATTAAGTTACTAAGTAGTTATGACATGTACAATTTCAGAACTCTGCCATACTTGCGCAACTGTACTCCTTCCATCATTTACTGTGCTAGGTGAATCTGAGGCGCTACGTCTTCACAGTCAAGAATACTTTGCTATAGAAGTTTCAATCATGTAAGAGACAAGCAAATATAAGTTAACTTACTTGAAACTGTACATGATATTTAAGCAGGGCAGAAACACCATTGTTTTGCTAGATCTACGTTTGTTCTGTTTCAAACTTTATATCGATTCAGATATAGGGGTGGAAGTAATCAGTTAGTCGCAGCCTCCAACAAACACACCAAAAACCTTCAACCCAGACCTCGCTACATCAAACATAATTGAAATCTTGGCCAGACTGAGTGAAGATCAAGAGCGTCATATCAAATAAAGAATTTTAGTGTATAATTTTCTTGAAACTAAACTATTCTAAAGATACGTTCTCTCTCAGATCTCTTCATTACTTGGTGGATGTGAGTTTTATCTCTTTTCTCGAAGAAACGTGATGTGTATTTTTGTGTGTATGTGGGTGTGTAAAACTCTGAAATAGGGTCATCCAATGTTTGGCGCTAGGTTAAAAGTACAGAAACTGAACATTTATGACTCCACAGCCAATTATGCTGTTAACATTTTTCGTTTTGACCACTTTTCTCTAAAGTCAACCTCTTTCATTTTGACCACTTCTGTGCTCCCTAAAAGTAAGACAGAGTTCAGCACAGTGACTTTTATGAAATCAAATCTTTAGCATAAGAACTGTAGATGCTATAATTAAATGTAGTTCGTATTCCGAAGAAATACTGCACATACAGAAATTCTCTCCTGTTTGAGAACCTCCGTAGTCACAGTTTTTACCCGTAAGTGCAGACAGAGACTTCTCATAGCTCTGTTGCGTGTATCATCTGAGAAAAGCTGTGAACATTGTAACGTCTTATAGCAGGCACAACTTGTGTAGTTAACTGGCCCACGCTGAGTAATAAAGGGCTATCTGTAAATATTCATGTTGAAGAAAGACAACTTCTTAGCCAAGATGGTATTTGCAAGTGCGCATTTCTTCAGAGTATGAACTACATTTAATTATAGAGTGTACAGTTCTTACGCTGATGACTTGATTTCATAATAGTCACTGTGCTGAACAGTGTCCTGTCATTAAGAGAGAAGTTGTCAAATTGAAAAATGCCGATTTAGGGAAGAGAAAAGTAGTCGAAACCAGAAACGTTGATAGCATAACTGACTGTGAACTCGTAAATTTTCAGTATTTGTAGTTTACAATGCGATCTTGGCATAAAATATCTTTCTCCAAGCTGAATAATTTATGTATTTCAATTGATATATCTGTCCACGGCTTTATCTTTGTACGAATGGTTTAAAATTGAGAACGTTCTTGTATTACGTGTCTAACATGTTCAAATCCGATAGAACTGTGATGGCCGATGATTTCTGCTGTTATAATGTAAATAATTCAGTCCATTCAAGACGACTTGTAATTATTCCTCACTTCCACAGAGGACAGCAATATCACCAGCTAATCTTATCCTTCATCTGCATCTACATAGGTACTCCGCAAGCTACCGTACGGTGCGTGGCGGAGGGTACCCTGTACCATTATTTGTCCTTCCCTTTCCTGTTCCACTCGCAAATGGAGCGAGGGAAAACGACTATCTATGCACCTCCGAATGAGCCCTAATTTCTCGTATCTTATCATCGTGATCCTTAAGCGCAATGTTCATTGGCGTCAGAAGAATTGTCCGGCAGTCAGTTTCAAATGCCGGTTCTCTAAACTTGCTCGACAGTGATTCTCGAAACGAAAGTCGCGTTCCCCCCAGGGATTCCCGTTTGAGCTCCCGAAGCATCTCCGTAACACTTAATCCACCGTTAACAGATATAGCAGCTCGCCTCTGAATTCCTTTAATGTCTTCCTTCAGTCCGACCTGGTATGGATCCCAGTACTCAAGAACAGGTCGTGCCAGCGTCCTATATGCGTTCTCCTTTACAACTGAATCAATCTTCCCTAAAATTCTCGTTATAAATCGAAGTCAGCCATTCAGTTTACCTACCAGTGCTCTGACATGCTCTTTCCACCTCATATCGCTTTGCAGAATTGTTGTTGTTGTTGTAGTCTTCAGTCCTGAGACTGGTTTGATGCAGCTCTCCATGCTACTCTATCCTGTGCAAGCTTCTTCATCTCCCAGTACCTACTGCAACCTACATCCTACTGAATCTGCTTAGTGTATTCATCTCTTGGTCTCCCTCTACGATTTTTACCCTCCACGCTGCCCTCCAATACTAAATTTGTGATCCCTTGATGCCTCAAAACATGTCCTACCAACCGATCCCTTCTTCTAGTCAAGTTGTTCCACAAAGTTCTCTTCTCCCCAATCCTATTCAATACCTCCTCATTAGTTACGTGATCTACCCACCTTATATTCAGCATTGATCTGTAGCACCACATTGCGAAAGCTTCTATTCTCTTCTTGTCCAAACTGGTTATCGTCCATGTTTCGCTTCCATACATGGCTACACTCCATACAAATACTTTCAGAAATGACTTCCTGACACTTAAATCTATACTCGATGTTAACAAATTTCTCTTCTGCAGAAACTCAATTTCGACACCCTACCGTAAACCACGGTAACAGCAGCAAATAACCGCAGATTGCTGCCCATCCTGTCCGCCAAACCATCTATGTATATGGAAAACAACAGCGGTCCTGTCACACTTCTCTGGAGCACTCGTGACGACTTTCTTGTCTCCGATGAATACTCACCGTCGAGGACAACAAAATGGGTTGTGTCACTCAAGAAGTCTTCCATATCTGTGAACTTATTCCATATCCTCGTACCTTCGTTAACACCCTGCAATGGGGTACCGTATCAAATGCTTTCCGGTAGTCTGGAAATATGGAATCTGCCTGTTGCCCTTCATCCATAGGTCTCAGTATATCACGTGAGAAAAGGGGAAGCTGAGTTCCGCACGAGATATGCTTTCTAAAACCATGCTGATTCGTGAACATAAACTTCTCAGTCTCAAGAAAGTTTATTATAGTTTAAGTGAGAATATGTTCAAGGATTCTGCAACAAACAGAAGGTAAGTATGCTTATTACTATGTTATCCACACGGGAGTCTGTCCGATGGTCAAATGACGGTATGTTTGTACGATTCTCCCGTGCGAACGATTTCTTAAACGTGAAATTTAAAACTTCGGTTTTTGTTTTGCTATCTTTAACTGACACACCAGACTGATCAACAAGGAACTGAAAGGAAACCTTAGACCAGGTTAGCAATTTTACATACGACTGGAATTTTCTCGGGTTCTCTGCCAGATCTTTTCCTAACAAAACTGTGACGGTGGTAGTTGTACGCTTTGCGCATATACCTTCTCTCAGACTCACGAATCTCTGCTAACCTTTGCCTGTCGTTTATGAAACCGAGAGTGCTTCCTCAGTATTCACCGAATTTCGTTACTAAACCATGGTTGGTCTTTTCTGTTCTTTAGCCACTTACTAGGCACACAATTCTTCAGGCAACAATTTACAATCTGCTTAATTTTTGCCCACAATTCCTCTACATCCATCTGACTGGAACTAAGTGACACCATTTCACTGTCTGAGTGAGATGTTAATAACTTCTTATATGCTCTATCTAGCAGAAACACTCTCCTAGCCTTCTTGACGGATTTATTAACTTTTGTAATCATAGTTGCTGTAATTACATCACGATCCTCCCTAATTCCCGTTTCTATAAAGACATTGTCCATAAGGTAGCTCTGTTTGTAGCTACAAGGTCGTAGATATTTTCATTGGGTGTAGGCTGCCTAGGTAGCTGCTCAAGACAATTTTCAGAAAACGTGTTCAAGAGCATTTTGCATAACTGTCTGTCTGTACGCTCCGCACTGAATCCATAGACATCGCAATCTATACTCGGCAGTTTAAAGTCTTCTCCAACTAGTATTGCATGATCTGGGTTTTTACTCGCTATTAACCGTGGACTTCCTTTGAATTACTCTAGAACCGTCACAGTCGAATTGAGTGGCCGGTAAAAACATCCAACAATTAACTTGTTTTTACCTACACCTGTTACATGCGACCGCATGACTTCACTGTCATACTCAACTTCGACCTCAATAGAGATAATATTTTTGTCAGCTGCAATGAACACTCCCCAGCTGCAATGAACACTCCCCTCCTACTGTCTCTAATCTCTTTCCGATGTATGTTCCACGACTCGCTAAGTTTCTCAGAACTTTCTACTTCAGGTTTCTCGGTCCCAAAAATAATTTGAGCGCGAGAACTTTTCTGGAGGGCAACAGATTTGGGAACTTTTTTACGAATACTTCTACAGTTTACTGATAAAATTGTGACAGACGAAGTGTCTTTATTCTGAACGCCCTTTAACTTCCCTTGCATCATATCGACTAGAGAGTGTTCATCAGAGCATCCCAAATTATTGCTTAGCCTAAAAATAATTCATATGCACTCTACAAGTACTCTGCTACGCTAGTAGCAGCTTCCTTTGTGTAGCGCACCCCTGACCCATCAAAGGGAGTGCTACACATCCCCACACGATACCGCAGGTTTAGAAATTTGCAGCCAAGACCGTCACAGAGTCGAAGAAGGCCTTGGTTGAGACCCTCCACTCGGCTTCAGACCAAAGGACCCCGATCAACTCTGGGAACGATACTGCAAATTGTGAGCTCTGCTTGCACCACGCGCGCCGCCGCCAGGCGCCTGTACGAACTAAGCATCGCTTCAGAACCCATGTGACAGGCGTCGTTGGTGCCGACGCTATCTGCCTAAGTGTCTCCATAATTCGCGTAACATTAGAGCTCCCAATAATTAGTAAACCCCTTCCCCGTGTGCCTGCTCGGAACCTGCCGAAGGAGCGGCCACCTAGCTACTCACAGGATGAATGGACGAGACCTGGCGGCCAGTCTCCACATTTGTCCTCAGCCTCAAGCGACCCGTACGCGTTACCACCCACCACTCACCCTACTGTGCGGGCGGATCCAACGTGTCGGGTGCACTAGGAGGCACCTCGGAAGCAGACCCCGTGGACAAAACAAGCGACACTTGAGGCGTCCCATGCGATGCACCAGATGCTCCACCACCGCTACACCCCTAGGCAGCAGCCTGAAGGTCACTGACCTAGCAAAAAGCACATTCAGTTGTTCACTAACTGCGGCCAGCTCCTCCTGCGTCCGCACACAGCAAGCACAAATCCTAAGCATCCTAGCAGGACTGACTGCAGAAGTGGACTATGAAAGCAGACAGTCCTACACATGCAACTTACTACTCTCCTGACGTGTCACCAATGGACCTGATGCGTTAATGAGCTGCGTAGCTGGCGTTTCAGTGAGCAAATGAATGAATTTAGACTTTCAAAACGCCAGATTATACCTCTTAAATAGCGAAACATACACGAAATTTAATAAATACATTACGTGGAAAACATAGGAAAAGATAAAGACTTAAGTTGCCGTTCTGTAGTTGTACTCGAATGTCAGCCGAGAGCTGGAGCATGACTGACTGGCTTACTCAACGAACAGACGGTTAGTTTCAAATCAAAACAAACGAGCAACTACTGCGCTACACAATGAATGAAATTTCACTTACAAGCAAATAAACATGCACGAAAATAATAAATATATTATGGGGAAAACACAGAAAAAATGAACACTTAACTTGCCGCTCTGTAGAGCCGAGAGCTGGACCCTGTTACGTCATCCTTAATTTGTATTCCAGCTTTGAACCATTACCTTATTTCCTCCATGGTTTCTCTGACACACAACTTGTAAATTAGGGGAGAATGACGGCATCTTTGCCTTATGGCTATTTTATCCAAGAACTTATCTCTGGGGTCATCCTTTCTTATCGCTATGTAACGTTCTTGTACAGATGTAGTAGGGAGTGGATAAATTAAAGTAGTTCGGAAAATATTTGCAATACGCTACGGGTCATCATAGTACTGATTGGGATTTCCTGATGCATAATGGTGCATATTCTCTGAGTTCACATGCCCTGAAAGGCTGAGCTATGCCTCATCTCCAGAAATGAAAAGCAAAGGATCGAATGACCCTGATTCTACTTGATCCAGAAACCACTGGTGGAACTCAAAACGCGAAAGTTTGTCTGGACTCAGTAACTGATGGATAACAATAAATCTGTAAGAATATAAGTTCAGATCTTTTTTTTTTTTTTTTTTTTTTTTTTACACGACTCTCTCTCAACTCCCGCTCCCGCTTCTACACATAACTATACTCAGACTTCTTCGGATCTTCCTTCACACGCACTATGTTTCTAGGTGTTCAACTCTTTCCGGACAAATAGTCAAATAGGTTAGCTCATTTTACCACTAACAGACCTTGCTGGAAGTTTTGACAAAACAGTCCCAGTCTTACACTCTTGTACATACAGTTTCGCACACATTTTGTACGAAGTCTACTTCGAATAACATTCGGCAATGAACACACGCCATTTTATCGTGAGCACCATTTTTAGTTGCACACAACTGGTCATTAAACACATCTACTCCTCTCACTTTGTCAAACGTAATGACACAGCAAAGTAGACTGGACAGAGCATGAGTGAAATACCATACGCAAATATATGACAGCAACCTTTGGCCCATCGATATCACGGTTTCCAGCATTTTCTGTCATGGACAGTTCTCCAGTTCATTAACCACGGTCAGTTCCATGTAATTCTCTTAAACGTTTTACAGGCCACTTTTATTTCGACGACCTTGTGATGTAGCCCATCTTTATTCTTCTGTGGATTTGAAAGATCTTCCACTACTTACCCTGTCAAAGATTTTTTGTAGTACGACAAATTTATATGACTTTCTGCTCTTGCCTCCATTATCAGACGTGACGCCAAAACTGTCTGTTTTATGACTTCACTCTTTCTGAATCCAAACTTACCATTATCTAAGAAATTCTCAGTTTTATGCTCCACTCTTACACATATCATTCTGTCTGCAACAAGGACGTATGAGCTGTCAACCATGTTGTGTGGTTGGTCAGGCATTTATCTCCTTTTGCTGCCTTCGAGATGTGTGGGTAATATGCTTCAGAAAATCCAGTTATGTTTCTTCAGTATCGTACTTCTACAAACTAACTCGAATAATCGTTTTAATGCCTTTTGATCCCATGATTTTAGAAATACAGCTGGAATGACTTCTACCTATTTTCCCTTGTTTGGTTGCATGTCTTCCAGAGCTCTGTCACCCTCTGACTAATACTGGATTACTCATGTTCATGAAATCAGAGTCCATTTCATTTTCAATTATGTTATTGAAGTTTCTCTTAGCCATCATTATTATAACTGTAAAGATAGCAAAGAGAAGTATTTCATCTTCTTGGTTGGATGATGTTAGATTATCTATAGACAACAAGTATCAGAATGGATCCAATACTGAAGATGCCCTATCGCTGTTTACATTACCTTGGTTTGCTAATGTTATACTATACATGGTTTTAGTTAGGATGAATACCAGGTAGCAACGTAATCTTCAATACCGTAATATTTAAGTTTCTAGTAATAATACTTCCAAATGTACAACGAAATTTCTCTGACAAATAGCAGAAAGTATTAGTTGGTAATGTTTCTAATTTGACTACATGTCATGTGATTCATGAATTAAAAAACTAAATGTACTTAGGGGGCACTCTTTCAAAACAGAGGTTGGGCTACGTGTGCTGTTGTAATTACACACATTATCTTATCGCTATGTAAAGTTCGATTATTGGTAATATCTGTCATTCTTCCACAGCAAGACATCTGACATTACTTAGGTCCCACGTAACAGACGGCCTGAAGATTAAATAAAAAAAAAAGTTTGATGGTGTATCCGGTGATAGTGATGACGTGTACATGTAACTGAAAGCGTATATGTGTGAAGAACATACTAAATGTAATTTATGTTCGTTTATTTTTTATATAATGCGACACAGTCACACAACTTTCGACAAAGCCGTAACCGGTTTCGACCACCCAGTGATCACTTTAAGACCATCAGTAAACAAAAATAAGAGAATAAATCACTATAAAATGCATAAAACTGTAACTAACTATCTACATAACGATACAAAAGAAAAGACAGTGTACTTGAAAGCTCTCTCTGGTGGCGTTATTAACATTGCTTAACACAAATTTAGATAGAAGTTTTACGGACGAAGTCTAATTCCCTCTTCCTCAGTTCAAACATGTTTAAACGAAAGATTATCTACTCAGTAGATTTTATAATTACATTCATTAGCTTAATGTGACAAGACTTTATCAACACTTTTAAAAACGATTATAATAAGGTTTAAATTTCAGAATTTATCGAAACGGGATTTGGGGATGGTGGTGTGCGAGAAGTGATTAATAGATGTCGGTACATCGAGCCGGCCGGTGTGGCCGAGCGGTTCTAGGTGCTTCAGTCTGGAACAGACCGCTACGGTTGCAGGTTCGAATCTTGCCTCGGGCATGGATATGTGTGACGTCCTTAGGTTAGTTAGGTTTAAGTAGTTCTAAGTTCTATTGACTGATGACCTCAGAAGTTAAGTCCCATAGTGCTCAGAGCCATTTGAACCATTTTTCGGTACATCAAATAAGGAAATAACTGGATATGAATAATGATGAAGTATACTGAAATAGTACAGCAAGGGCGGAAAAATTAATAGTTGCTTATTTTGTTGGTTGGTAAAGATGAATATGGTGGTACACACTGGTGTCGAGGTGGGTATGTATTTGTCATGATGCGGAGACGGTAGGGCAATTTCTCTGCATAGTGTGCTGAACTGGAAGGACGACTCAAATTAGCAGCTGGGCGTCAGGCACTACCGGAATGGCAGGAAGGCTGTGCAGCGAACGTCAAATGAGCAGTTTGCCTTAGATATTGAAGTATGGAACTTCCTGAAAGATAAATCTTAATTTCTTCTAAACTGTCTAAGTGTCTAATAGCTCCCTCGAGATGTAGGAGCCTTGACTGTTCTTGAAGAGAGCAAATTCTTTGAGTCTTCTGTCCTTCCTTGGAAAATGTGCACCTAAAGAGGTTTTATCACTTTGGTGGAAGTATTCTTCAATAATTATCCCGGACGCTCTATTAACTTCTGAGAGTCTATAATTGTTCTCTGTCTTCTGCAGTTCTGATCGTGTCTTTTTCCTCAGATTTATATATCCGTACGAAAGCAGTTTTACGTTTTTCTTCCAAAACATGTGTTCGATTTCGTCAGACGTCCTACCTACATATTTCATGAATGTGTACTCTAATTTCTTATGTAGGTCTGATGATTCTAGAATGTGGTTTGTTTTCACAATATTGTCGTATATGAAGTCGAGACATCTGCATGTCCGTTAGCCTTTGAAAATTCTCTAATTCACAGAATAATGTAGGTAGGGAGGTAAAAATTGACACGCATGCCTGAAATGAGATGGGGTTTAAACAAAGTCTGAAACGATTGCAAAAACGAAGTCGACGTTCCAAAACATCCCAAAGGTGTTCTATAGGATTCAGGTCAGGACTCTGTGCAGGCCAGTCCATTACAGGGATGTTATTGTCGTGTAAATACTCCGCCACAGGCCGTGCATTATTAACAGGTGCTGGATCGTGTTGAGAGATGCAGTCGAAATCCCCAAATTGCTCTTCAACAGTGGGAATCAAGAATGTGCTTAAAACATCAATGTAGGCCTGTGCTGTGATATTGCCACGCAAAACAACAGGGGGTGCAAGCCCCCTCCATGAAAAGCACGACCACGCCGTAACATCGCCGCCTCCGAATTTTACTGTAGGCACTACACACGCTGGCAGATGACGTTCACCGGCCATTCGCCACACCCACATTCTTCCATCGGATCGCCACACTGTGTACCGTGATTCGTCACTCCACACAACGTTTTTCCACTGTTCAATCATCCAATATTTACACTCCTTACACCAAACGAAGAGTCGTGATGTGTGGCTTATGAGCAAGAAATCGAAGTTTCCTCACCTCCCGCCTAATTGTCATAGTACTCGCAGTGGATCATGATGCAGTTTGGAATTCCTGTGTGATGGTCTGGATAGACGCCTGCCTATAACACATTCTTCAACTTCCGACGGTCTCTGTCAGTCAACAGACGGGGTCGGCCTATACGATTGTGTGCTGTACGTGTTCCTTCGTGTTTCAACTTCATTATCATATCGGGAACAGTGGACCTAGGAATGTTTAGGAATGTGGAAATCTCGCGTAGAGACGTATGACACAAGTGACACCCAATCACCTGACCGTGAGTTCCGGGAAGTGTCCCATTTTGTTCTCTCACGATGTCTAATGATTCTGAGGTCGCTGATATGGAGTACCTGGCAGTAGGTGGCAGCACAGTGCATCTAATATGAAAAATGTTTGTTTTTGTGGATGTCCGGATACATTTGATCACACAGTGTAGCTAGCGACATTTTTGGCCAATATAACAAAGACTGTGTAAGATTTACTACAGTTATTCCAGTAGCCGGGAGACGGAATGTCGTGCCCGCTATGTCAGAGATCGTGCCATTAACTAGCATCCCACTACGTATAATTCCATCCCCGTCATGTGATTCTGCCTCCCATGCTCGTAGCAATTTACTGTTACTTCCTCTGGAGAAAATAACGAGTAAACCCAATGCGTGAATACTTGCTGCATATAAGGATATAATGACAGCACTTGTCTGTGAGATTCGACTGTTTCTGTATTAATTAGAAATCAGTTATACTTCACATCCCTGTTCACTAGTCTGAGCCATCCCAGCCAAACATTCCGCAATACTCTTTCTCTCTGGCACCTCGCAGGTCTTCTGTTTATATCAATACGATGTTTCCCTTCCGTTCCTGAACTAGTAACACCTCTTGTATTTTCATCCGTGCCAATTTTCCTATATCATACCATTTCACTGGGTTCGGATGAACTTGAATCAGTTCCAGTGTTTATTCAGACCCTCCACTACAAACTGCACCAATCATTGTAGTCTCACTCCATCCGTGTCAATTCTAAACGTTGACATGTGTTAAAGTAGGGGCAAACTGCTTTTCGTTGGTTCTACCATACGCTTAAACAATGCTGTTAACACTTGCCGCAAATTTGTTTGATAGTGTAGCTAAGAACTGTTGTGGCGGCAACAACGTACGATTGAAACCCCTATGAACTGCTTCCTGCAGTGCTGCTACGTTCATTCTTGCATCACTGAAACTGTCTGCCAATGAGTGTAGTAACCTCGCTTCGGCCATTCTTTCATTCAGTAAATTTAGTCTAGTCTGCACTCTATCCAAATCGTTATTTATTGTCCTCATTGTATTCCTCACATACAGTGGCAATTCTGCAGTCAATTCTCAAAGTATTCTGGTATTATTCAAGAGATCCCACTCTAAATTTGTCAACTGTGTGATATGCTGTACCACAATTGCCCTATTAGCATCTACTACTGCTTTTACTGGATGGTTATAATTTAAGTGCAGCTGCTCATGGAAGTGCATTGTGTTCCGTAATTATCATATGGCAGCGAAACTTCGTAGATACGCTAATATGTTAATACAGAACCGATTCACCCTGGAGAAAAGCTTCCAACTGTTGTCACCAGGTGCAGATCTGGCGCTGTCACTGTTTTATGACTATGCGACACACACGTTGTCATTTGACGAGCCATAACGTGACTGAACAGTATGAAATCGAAAGGAGAGGCCGTGCGCTGTTAGTGAGATTGTTTTGTGTGAATTGCAGCGATTACAGTGCTGCACGGAGGGAGTATCGCCGACTGATAGGTCTGCGGAAGGCCGTATGCCATTATATAGTTTAAAGAAAATGTGATAAAATTCGAAAATATGGGTGATCTTCGCCTGTCACGTAGAAGAGGAAGGCCTCCTACCCTGGTAGAAGTTATTGATATGCTTACTGTTGTTGTAGCGTTAGTGCTCGTGCAGTGTCACGAGGGCAGTCCATCCCATGGTCAACAGTATGGAAAATTTTTGCGGTGTATTTTACGTTGGTACCTATACAGTATCCAGAGGTGCCACAACTGAAACCTCATGATCCACAGCAACATTCTGAATTTGCTCTTCAGTTTCTGGCTCGGATCGAAGTTGATGACATGTAACTGGGCAATATTCTATGGAATGACAAGGCACATTTTACACTACAGAATGTAGTGGATACATAGAACTGCCGAATTTAAGATACTATCAAACCGCGTGTTGTGCACGAAGAGCCATTGCACTCGACCCGTGTGACTGTGTGGTGTGAATTAACAAGCATCTTTATTCACTGTCCTTGCTTCGTTAAATAGAATATACACAGAGGGCCTGTCAGCTGCCCGTGACGTCTGGACGTTATCGAGACCCTGTGCAGCACCTCCTTCCTAATGTGCCTACTGGATTGCGATATAATTGATCGTGATCACATGTGCCTAACGACTTTTACAGTTAGTAAGGCTATCTTTACCGAAGGAAAAGAACGCCGGTTAATCGGAGGAAAGAGTACAACAGACTTTCCTGATGAAAAGAATCTATTCTAAATTTAGACGATAATTTTAATATGGGTGGAATATGGTGCAATCGCTCACGAACCGCACAGGGGGAGAAATGGTACCACGGAATATTTACTACAAAAATCACTGTTAACTCAAAGTAAACACTGATTAGCTAAAGAAGGGGTAAGTAAACGATCGCCAGACTGCTAGGGCAATGAATCTCCAGAATCTTTCGAAAGGTAATGGCAAAAAATTTAAACGAATAGTCACTGGCGTGGCAACAGAAGCTTGTCACGCTTTTCCACAACACAACAGTCCACGAGTAAATAAATGAATCAGAAAGCACTAAGTTGGCAGTCATTTATTCTGAAATACTAAATTTAGAACGTAACGTTAAATGAAATTACTGGTTAAATAAATGAATGGCTTAACTTGAAATTTGTTATGTAAGAAAGTAAGTTTCCGTTACCTCAGTGTAAGGTAACACAAAACGTAATACAAAATTCAGAAAAAAAACAAGCAATTCACTTATGATTATTGATAGATTGAACTGATTTTACTTTAAGCAAATGAGCAATTGATTTTCATTTTAAAATAACAACAATAAAATACATATCAGTCCAGCAGAAGTCACTCGCTGAGGTAAATACAGAATAAGTCAGATTTCGCACTCTTAATTGGTGCTGTATCTTTAGATACTAATTTTGTCAGTGAAATTTTACTTTACTTAAAGTAACCTCTGTTATGCAATACAAGAATTAAAAGTTAACTGTGGCAGAAAATTTAGACTGAAACTGTGAGTAAAGAGTTACTTTTTATATTCTTACGACACTCGGTGACTGCATGGAAAGGGTAGGGACACTGCTTGGTAACAATGTCTGAAGATAATGACAAGACATGTGTCCTACAAGTTTTAATTATTGCAAGTTGTTATTCAAGTTATCCATTCTTTTCGAAAGGAATGTTGCTGGGCAAAGCCTCTACATTACTGTTTTTCAGTTAACAGTCTTACGATGTCGTAGCTGTGCGGACGACGAAGAATAAAGCTGACAACAATGCTGAGCTGCCATTGTTGCTGATGCTGCTAACCGATGAGAATCCCGAGGTGTCTCCAGAGCCATGGATAATTATGGACAGGCATTAGCTGGAATCGCAGCTTCCTTTGCCTGTCCATTCCTACTGTCTCCCAATACTCGCGGTTTAACATTGGCCCGAGCATAGCTGCACAGAGCGGCTGCGGGAGCGCCGAACAAACACTTCTGCGCTCCTCCGTTAAAGCTGCTCTGCTTCCTCTTTGCTCGCAACGTGACACAGGCTTCCCACACCTAAACATAAACAACGGCTCAGCTACTACCAATTCGCCGTTGCTATCGATACATTTCAGTGAAGTTTCCTTGGCTATTACACAGCAGTTTACAATATTTTCATTATAATTACAAACACTTATTTACAGTCAAAATTAAATACACTAGTACATAATTTACGTATTAAATATAGTTTCTGTAATACAGCTTATGGTTTCAGAATCAAAAGTACAGCGCAAGTTATCGACGAATATTAAACGGCGAAAATTTTGGGTGGTGCAGAAGGTATTTTATCTGGATTTTCGGTGTTGACACCTTCCACCTTCAATTCAATCCTTCCACAAAGTGAGACGTGCTACTTTGTCTCATTCTCTACAAAATTCTTACTACCGCATACCTTCTTAACAGTACCTAAGTACCCTAGGTCAGTCCGGGCATTCATTACACACACTCACACACAAAGGACAACTCGGTACATTGGATATTTTTGCTAATAACGTTTTGTCTTCATACTCTCACAGCATACGTTAATCAATATTTCATACTTCCTTATGCGCTCATTGACAGTGATTTGCCTGCTGCACTGTGTTTGTGTAAATATCGTTTATTTGCCGCAATGAACCTTAACTTCCATGACTCTTGTAGTTGTTAGCTACGCAAAGTTTACGCCATTTTAATCACGTGTACTTAATTTCATTTTCTTCTTAATTCTTTTTGCTCTCTGTACAGTATTTTAGGTTTTTGTATTCACTTTACTGTAGAGGTAGTTTTCATTAGAATAGCGTAAAATACTGTATAATCGTCATAGCCTGGTCAGTTATAGTTTAATACCTATAGTGTAGCTCCTTCTTTTGGGAAGTAGCTACAGATAGTGTAATATAAATTGCACTTAATTTTAGTACCGTCACTATGTTTATTAGCCTGTTCCTTTTCGTAGCTTTTTTCCTAACATTTGCTTTATTTATTACTTTAGTATGATCGTAATCTTTCTGTAAATAGTTGGTTCCTTGAGCGTAACCATTGGATTTTCTATATAAACAATTGTTTTCGTATACAACTTCGTACTATTATATATATATATATATATATATATATATATATATATATATATATATATTTATATATATATCTTCTTGAACATAATCCTACGTCTACGTACGGTTGTGTGCGTGAAGCTCGTTTTAAAGTTTGTCACATAATGACGTGGCAAAATGAACATGTCATTAGATAAAATATTTCATACTAGCAAAATATGTGGAGAAAATACACAGTGTGCGTTAATAATACTCGTATCTAGCTGTACGGGCTATCAAGTGTTCTATTTGTTCCTATAACTGGTTGTGTAGGTAACATGGAGAAATCGCTGGTTCACTTGGTCGATTTTCTAGTAAATTGGTCTTATGAATGCCTTTATTTTGCAACGTCTCTGTTAGATTCGTTTAATACTATTCAACTCGTATTTCGTGCTGTGACCCTCAGGTATTTGTAATTTAAATTTGTGCTTCGTGTTTGTCCCCATTCAATGGTGCTTAATCACGTTAGTGTATCAATTTTTACAGTAAGTATCTAATCCTATGTACACTACCTACATTCTGTGCACCCAAATTTCTTTATCATCTGTATGAATGATTGAGTGTGCATGCTGAATTTGTTTTGTATATGGTAGCAGTGCAGCATCTTGCTGTCTGGCTGTCAATGTAGCTTTCTCAGTCAAGGAAAACAGATTTGTACCCTTCGGTATTCATTCCACAGTAGTTAAGTTGCTGGAGCAAAGGACCCCTTTGGTCTCCTGCGGCTATCTGGGGGAAGAGCAGAGAGAGCGTGCTTTCAGCGTTCAGGATTGGACCTTTGGTGAGAGAAGACTGTACTCTTAAGAGCGACTTGGCGCTGGTGAGTGTTTTAATGTGTGCTGGTGAGTAGCTATTGTAACTGATGTACGCGTTTGATTTGTTAGTTCATTTTCAAATTCGGTAGAGGAATTCTTATATTTTTCAACGTGTAGTCACCAGTTTATTTTCTGTATTTAGTAAGTTTTTCCAATTCTTGTTTTGTGTAATCAGAACAGGTGGTGTAGGAAGTTCGTTACTCCAGCACGGATTTAAAACTCAATTGTGTGACGTTTCTTTTAATTGGAATGTCTGTCTGAACTTTTCTCGTGTGTATGTGACATACGTGTTCTGCTTTTCATTTCGTTTCAGATTTAAGATTGCGCAGGTTTATTCATGTCACGTGGTGGTACTTTCACCGTGTGTGATTTCACGACAATCTTGGATATGTTTTATTCTTAATTCCGCATAATATTTTATTGCTATTTGTGTCTATACGGTTTACATTTGTGTTCTTGACGTTTTCACTAGTCTTAATAATTTTACTTTGTTCATGAATATTCAACAGCATCTGCGGGAGTTTCACGCCACCGTAGCTCAGTTTCATGTGAAAGGTGATGTAGATAAATTTCATTGTCGGGAAGTGTTCTGTAGTATTCGTACTTACATTAATTCAGTCAAAACGTTAGGGGTAAGACTGAGCCTATGACTTACTGTGACAGGCAAAATTCTTTTTGTCTCTGTTCATGTGTGTGAATCGTGTATGTTTTTGTGTGAACTTTTCCCATTTGCGCCGAAAACTTCCTTTTCATTTATCACCGCAATGTACCACAGCACTCGTATAATAATAATGTAAGTGAGGTAATTATCTACGTAACAGGCAGCGACAGATTATAGTTTAGAATTGTTTCGTGAATTTTTAATATGATGTTTTATTTTAATAAACTATATTAAACTGTGATGACTGTTTCTCAGACAAACCAGTGGTGACTTTGTCTGATTATCTTATTCTTTCCGTTGAGGCTTAAGCTCCTGCTTTCTCTGAATTATTTGATATAACGGTAGTACTTAAATTATTTCCATACGCGTATTCCATATATTCACTTGGATTTTATTATTAATATTAACACGTTAGTTATGCTTACCAATACAGTGGTTCATTCCATTCTTATGTTGAATTTTCCCAATTTTAATTAAATTGGGTGGTGACTCAGAAAATTTTTGTAGCACACTAAACGTATGTACACTGCATAGTTTCACAATGGCAAACTTCCCCCCATTTCTGCTTGCATACTACTCTCCAGATAACCATTCACCCATTAATAACCATTTAACTTAATGCAGTTTATTCATAGTATTTCCTTTGCGCAATTAACTCTTATTTTGTCATTTTCATCAGTTAACGTTTGAACGACGCGTTGTGTCTTTTACACTTAATCATTGTTTGTTAAGTGGCGTGCTAGCGCGTCGGGTATAGCGCGCGTGCGCACATGTGGCCACTGCAGATTACGTCAAAAATAGGTGTGGAGAGTGAGGAGATGTTTACCACCCACAACTCAGCTAACTCCTCCCCTCGCGCTGCACCAAGTGCAGACTGCCAGACTGCAGTTTCGTCATTCGCATTCACTGTTTCCAAAAATGTATTTCATGTACAATTTGCATATTATCTTTTCGTTCTGAATAGAATAATAAAATTTTCCTATTAGATTTCAAAAAATCGTCATAATTACCTAGGATTATACATTGCCTAACATTCATTACGATGTTCTGCAATTTGTTTCAAAAGAAATATGGATATATTGCCTGTATTTAAGCGAAAATTGTTGTGTAACATCATAGAAGGGTTTTCATTTTTTACTATCAGACAAACTCTCCAAATTTCTGTAAGAATTACAGATTGTTTTATTTTCTGTAAGGCTGTAGGCGCTGAAATGGTTGAGGTGCACTGACCTCTTATATTCAGATTACGAATTTTTTGATAACTTTATGTGGATATAATCCACAGATATTTCCAGTTTTTGGGTTTCTCAACAAACACCATCCCGGCAGTGGTATTCTGTGTATAGTGTACCGTCCTATGCACAACAACTGCTATTTTTGGCCAATGTGAAAAGCAGTTGTGTGACCTATTTTTTATCATGCTGTTTTCCCTAGCTTGTGCCTTTGCTTCCAGCGTTATTAATGCTTATCTAACCTTTTATTGTAATGGCATTTCTTTCTTAGAAAATTTGGGTGAGGGTATAACCCTGTCGTCTATTTTATACTTCTCGTTAGATAGAGCTGCTTCAGCTATGACATGTTTGTTATTTTTAACAAATTCGCTACGGTGACGGGCACAGCCGTCGGTAATTTTTCCCCTGTACATTGGTCAAAATATTTATTTTTTGGATCAACCTAGTCATGAAATTCTTTATTTATGTTGGCAAAATGGTTGTCAGTGTGTAATTGCAGTTTGTCTGTAAGTTTTTTATCCATAGTGTTAACTTTGCCTTCAGTTACAGTAATGCGTGTTTTTATTGAGTCATAGATTGACGGATAAGATTTCACTTGAGTGGCAACAGTTTCGCATGTAGCGTTTAAATGTTTAACTTCAGTTTGATTATCTTTTACGTCTTTTGTGGTTTTTTCCTGCTGTAAGCTCAATTTGGAAAATTTTGAGTCAAGTTCCTACACTTGGTCACCCGGTCTCGTGTTAATCTCGTCTACTCTTTCACACAAAGTGTCGTTACAAGTTTTTAGTGCTCTTAATTCAGCCTTAATCCCATCATGCCGCGTTTTTAAAACTGTCATGTGTTCGTCAATGGCCCTTTTGTTTCAGTTACATGATTAAGTAATGATAACACACGCGCATCGGTGTCTTCCTTGTTTTTAGTCATTTGATTAGACATTGATAACATACGTGCGTCTGTTTCTTCCTTGTTTTTAGTCATTTGATTAAGTATTGATGTCATGTGATTTTTGTTTTCAGTCATTTCCGTAATAATGGTGTCAAACATGTTGGCAATAGTTGTCAACTGAAATTGCTCTGCCCCCACCTCATCGTTTGACATTACGTCACGGACAAGAATGGGCTCTGAGCTGGATTTAGCTATTTGACTATTGGTTTGTCTATATACGAAATTTCCGTCACTAGGCACGTTAACTGCTGATTGGTCGTTAATACTGTAGTCACCTCAGGAGTCATTATCACTGTTTTGTCCAATGTCCAAGTTGGATTCGGTTTGCATCTGTTGTCTGTCGTGTTCTATGTATTTTTGCTAACCGTTTACGCGGTACCACCATGCTACACGTAATGTATACTGCAAGAAAAATCTTTAAACATGTTTGAAAATGAATTCATGAAATTTATTTCGTATAGCAAACAATGTTGGCTTAACTGAGCAAGAATTACCATTAATGGTGAAAAAATTAACATTCATGGCTGCCTGCCATTTTGCGTTGCACATGACACAATTCGACCATTTTGTAAAAAACTGTATGATAAAAATAATGTAGAATATGCGATCTGGCGCAAAAATAACTGTTTCGGTTATGTAAAATTTTCACAAAGTTGGGAAAAGAGCTTCAATTACTGAAAGCGTTTGGACTAGCATGCTAATGTAAAAATATAATGTCTTACCTAGGATCCAAGTATGTAGTGTAGATTCCAGGTTTCATCATCAATTTCAATGGTTCATCTTATTGTTTGGTCTTTACAAATATTCAATAGCAATGGCTCGTCAAATATGATCCCATTATCCTTGTAACAAAGAAAACAATGTAGCAAACATAGTAAATGGTCCAGACAAGAAGTCGCCAGTTTGATTTCTCTCGCCGTGGCTTTTCCTGTCTGGGTTTTGATCATCACACAACAGATGAATAATAGTATTTATTAATAATAGTAGAGATCAGTTTATACAAACTTTGCGCGCTTGACAATAGCTTTTTGCATAAGGTCCGTTCATTGTCAGTTAGACCGTGTGTGATTCTTTATCTGACTTCGTACAATTAATAATTTCCAAGTTTTGGTTCGTACTGTACCTTTGATATAATTTGTAACACGGAAACTTTAGCCTTGCCAAGACGCCGTTTAAATGGAACAAAAGCTTGAAACATATATGAAACACAAGATTAAATAATATCACTGTATTCACAAAATATTAAACTAAATTGAATAACACAGACACTTACATTAATTCTGTCGCTGTGTGCAACTATGAGTACGACTAGTGAGATTGCGCCTCAATACATATAATAATGGCGATGTGCCAAAAAAAATTATCTGCAGCGGTGGCACATATGCGTCCGATCAGGACGGCTTCCAGAACAAACAAGGTGCCGTCTTCTCGGCAAGACAGCAGAACTGCGTAATTATTTCAATGTTTCAGCGGTTGCACGCCACAATCGATACAACCGCTTCTACTAATTAATATCATACGTAATTTTTTTATTTATATTCTGAACTTATATCTACGTTTTTGCTATATATCCACGCCCATCCGACAAATGTGCTTTTAAAGGCATTAATGTACAAATTACGAAGACGCAACGCACAGCAATTAGGTAAGGAAACCATTCATCTACACTTGCGTTGTATTCGTTGCTACCAATTTTGGACAGTGCCATAGGCAACTCGTCGTCTAGATTTGCATTTGTAGCAATTTAGGATTGTTTCCAATTAAGAGATTTAATACTAGTAAAATTCATTGTTCAAAAATTGAAATTCGAAGCAACATGGCTGGTATTGCGCTCCAAGCGAACAAGATGGACGAAGGTTTTGTCTTCTGTTTAAGATAGTAACATCCGTCTTGTTGTAGTAATTTAAATTAATTTTTGCAGTGCAAAATTGCGACCGCGTATTTGTTCATGCAGTGTGGTGACGTATTCCGAAAGATAGAATCTATCAATATATAGTATCAACATAACAGGTAAATACACAAATATGGATAAATTAAATAATTTTGAAAATAGGTCAAATGTCGATGCCGACATTTTGGTCAATCCAATAATGCTTGACGTAGATTCAAATGACGATAAAAATGACTAAAATGTGCCGCATGAACTGACGACAGAAATTCCACAAGCGAGTGCGGCTCAGTCTCGTGTCTAGTAAATTAGCAGATATGGTGAATGAGAGTTTCCATCTGGCATTAAAACAGGCCCAACAAATAAATACGGCTCTTGAGTGAGTCACGCGACAGCAAACCGAACAGCTGAGGCTGATTTCGGTGAAGTTACACATGAACACTGAACAGCGAATTTTGGCAAATTGTCACAACAACAAGTTGGACAGGTAAACACCAGTCATGAGCTTGTTCCTAAGGAATAATCTGAACATATGAGAGCAAATTTGGAACATACGGCCAATGAACAAAACTAATAGCTCGATGAAAACTTTGGTGCCATATGTACGGAAATGACAACATTAAAAATGCATATCAGGGTATACCTGAAGTTTTGAAAAAGGTTTTGAATAATGTGGGAGCTCTGAAAACCACGTGTGATACTCCGCAGGGTGATGTTACAGAACTTACCTAGCAATTAAATGAACTAACAGTTACTCGGGAAACCAAAATTAATGAGGGACGTACAGTCCAAACTTCGAGGATAGTAAATGATTTTAATTGCTGTTTAGGCTAGAAGGTTTCTCTCATTAACATGAAACTTCATATTGAGTTGCCACGCGGGATTAGCCGAGTGGTCTAAAGGCGCTGCAGTCATGGACTGTGCGGCTGGTCCCGGCGGAGGTTCGAGTCCTCCCTCGGCCATGGGTGTGTGTGTTTGTTCTTAGGATAATTTAGGTTAAGTAATGTGTAAGCTTAGGGACTGATGACCTTAGCAGTGAAATCCCATAAGATTTCACACACATTTGAACATATTTTTTTATACTGAGTTACATGTTGCCGCCCGAACTATACTGCAGAGACCTTACGAACAGCGTGCGCCTTGGACGAACGTGGCCAAGACTAACGGAAATTGTAAAGATGTTAAATACCTATTTGTCAGAATGACGCAAGTCGCTGCAATGAAAAGTACTGGATGTGGTGCCCATTCGACGCCAACGCCTGATCGTGACGTGCATGGAAACGCAAATCAGTATCTTCAGGATGCTCCGAGTCTGGGCAGTCCGTACGTCAAATATACAGTTGAATCGGTGGGGGCCGTATCGGCTTTGACATTAGTTTTATTACAAGAAGTCGTTTAAAACACAAGCAGTTTCAGGTTTTCAAGTAAGAGGGAAAATCACCGCATCCAATGGTGTTCATCGAAGCTTTCGGAGGAATACTGCCTCACACTTCAAATGGAAACCAGAAAATGCAGGTTGTTATTTTTCGCATTCAAGGTGACGCTGCCTTGTGGGCAACCGCGGCAGCAGATATTTATGCAACCTATGATGCCTTTAAGAAGGCTTTTCTTGCAAAATATTGGTAGAAGTGCGCTCAGGAGAGATCAGAGAAATAGTTTTTTTTTCTCCAAAAGTCTATAATCCGAAACAGAGAAGTCTTAGAAAATATTCTGAGAGGTACATTGCGAAAACCCGTTACTGGGCTGAATCCATAGCAAGTAAAGCTCTATTGAGAAAACTCAAAACGAAGCTGCCAATACCGATAAGTGAAAAACTTATTCATATACCGTGCGAGGCAACTTCGAAGAAGGGGGGGGGGGGGGGATGGGGCGAGGCAGCCTCCACCGGCTAACAGCCTCAGCAACAATCAAGTTTACATTGCTGCGCGGCATAGCGACTGCACAAGGCAACGTCACGCGAATGAACGCCGCGACAAACAACAATATATGCTCTTCCCGTCGCACGCAGACAGACGACATCGTAACCAAAATAAAGGACATCAGTTTACACCTGTGTACAATGACCTTCGGAGCAATAGAAGTCATAGTTGGCAATCACAACATTCTGGCCAGTGGAAACCAGATTTTGGGCAACCGTGGCCGAATAATCACAACAATAATAACGGTCAAAGTATGTCGGCACAAAACACATTGCTTCCGCTATGGGTTATTTTGCTGCCTAAGTATTAAATTTCTTAGCTTCATCTTCTTTGTGCTCGTCAGTCCTGTTGCTAAGTTTCTCTCCTCATTACTTTCGTCATCCCTCGATTAATTCTCAATCCATAGTCTGTGCTCGTTAGACTGTTCACTCCACCAAGAGGATTCTGTAAGTCTTCTTCACTTTCACTGCGTCTAACCATCAGCGAATGTTATCAGTGACTGAATTTTAATTCCACTCTTGAACCTCTCTTTTATTTCTGTCACTGCATGTTCGATGAAGAAATTGATGGTAGAATTGAAAGACTACATCCCTGTGTTACACCCTTTTAAATCAGAGCACATCGTTCTTAGTCTTTCACTTTTATTTCCTCTTCGTTCTTGTAAATATTGTATATTACCCATCTTTCCGTATAGCTTACCCCTATTTTTCTAAGGATTTTGAACACTTTGCACCATTTGACATTGTCGAACACTTTTTTCAGGTCGACAAATCCTATGAAGGTGTCTTGATTTTTCTTCAGTTGCGCTTCCATGACAAACCGCAGCGTCAGAATTCCCTCCGTGGTGCTTTTATATTTCCTAAAGACAAACTGACAGTCGTATAACACTTTATCATTTTCTCCATTCTTCTGTATATTATTCTTATCTTATAAATTATAGAGTGCAGCTATGAGTCGTCCTTTTTAGATTTTATTATGCAAATACAGATTTAGGCTAGTAGCTAGCCGTTCTCAATGCGCTGTTTTTTTATTCTCAATGCATGTAAGTCCCTGTTGTTCGGGCGTCAGTCACAGTCCTTTAAATAAGTCACATACAGTCGCTGAGTGCATCCGCTTTCCGAATGGAAGGTAACCTGATGATTATTCTTATCAGTAACTTGGATGCATGAGCTGTTAAGCTGATTGTGCGACAATTATCGCAATTGTCGGCTCTTGTGGTCTTGGGAATTGTGTGAGTGAGGTTTTTCCTAAAGTCGGTTGGAATTTCGCCAGACTCAGACATTCTGCACACCCGTGTGAATAGTCGTTTTGTTGCCACTTTCCCAAATGATTGCAGAAATTCTGATGGAACGTTATCTATTCCTCCTGCCTTATTTGATTTTAAGTCTTCCAAAGATCTTTTAAATTCTGATTGTAATACAAGTTCCTTATCTCGACTATATCTGTTTCTTCTTCTATCACGTCATCAGACAAGTCCTCTCACTAATAGAGGCCTTCAGTATACTCTTTACACCTATCCTCTCTCTCCCCTGCATTTAATAATGGAGATCCCGTTGCACTTTTAATGTCACCACCCTTGCTTTGAATTTCACCGAAAGTTGTTTTGATTTCTCTGTACGCTCAGTCAGTACTTCCCACAACGACTTATTTTGCGATTTCTTCACATTTTTCATGCAGCACTTTCACCTTAGCTTCCCTGTACTTCCTATTTATTTCATTCCTAAGTGACTTTTATTTCTATTCCCCTCGATTTCTCTGAACATTTTTGTACTTCCATCTTCCATCGATCAGCTGAAGTATTTCCTTTGTTACCCATGGTTCCTTTGCAGTTGCCTTCTTTGTAGCTATGTTTTTCTTTCCAGCTTCTGTGATTGCCCTTTTTAGAGATATCCATCCCTCTTTCACTGAACTGCCTACTGAGATATTCCTTATCACAGTATCTATACCTTCAGAAAACGTCAAGCGTTATATTCTATCCTTCAGTATCCCACTTCTTTGCATACTGATTCTTCTTGACTAGTCTCTTATTAAGCTTCAGCCGACTCTCCATCCCTACTAAATTGTGATGTGAGTCTGTATCTGCTGTAGGCTGCGCCTCACACTCCACTGCCTAATTTTTGGAATCTCTGTCTCACAATGGTGTAATCTAACTGATATCTTCCCATATTTCCTATCTATTCCCAGGTATACCTCTTCCTTTGATTCTTCAATAGACTACTCGCTACTACTAGGTAGATTTATTTCAGAACTCATTAGCCTTTCTTCTCTAGTTCCTAGTAAAAAGCTCATATTCCCCCGTAGCACTTTCGCTTGCTCCTTCCCCTACAACCGCATTCCAGTCCCCCCAGTGCCTATTAGATTTTCATCTTCCTGTACGTGCTGAATTACCCGTTCAATATCCTCATATACTTTCTCTATCTCTTTATCTTCGGCTTGCAGTAATGACATGCATACCTGAACTATTGCTGTCGGTGCTGGTTTGCTGTCGATTCTGATGAGAACAACCCATGAGTGAACTGTTCACAGTAACTCACTCTCCGGTCTAGCTTCTTATTCATAACGAATCCTATTTCCATTATACCTTTTTCTGCTAGTGTAAATATTATGCTATACTAAAATGACCAGCCGTTATTAAGCAACAATATTTGAGAATTGAAGAAATTGCCTAATATAAACGCCACCTTCAGCAACATCTGCTCAACAGCTACAACGCAACATCCTCTACATATTTTAACATCTAGTTGTGCATCAGGGAGGTACAGTCATATTAGTGCACTTGTTCTATAATGAGAATTTTGAACAATTAAATCATTAAAATCTTTGTAATTATAGCTGAATATTATCGAAGAATATTTAAAAACCTTTTCCCTGTCTCATTTTCAAAAGAGTTTATTTGAGTCTAAAATACATTTTCTCAAAATGCATATGTCTGGTATGACAATGTCTGAATCATTTCTGAAACGAACTGCTACTAATGATAATTTGGTATTGAAGTGGTTGCCTTTTTGAACTTGCTTCAGTTATATTCACTTGTGGTCAAAGTAATATTTGATGTTAGTTATTTCAACCATCAAATCAAAGTACATTTCAAAATCGTAGTCAAAATGCTACACAGTCGATGTATCTGCTGGTACACATTTTGTTTTCAAATAACTTTGAAAAAATTAGAGAAAACTTCCATAAGATAAATTCAGTTCATACCAAAATAATCCAGCATTTGTTTCATCAGGCCTGGCGACCAGTTTAACTTACTATTTATTTCCGAAGGAGATGCAAAAGGTAAGTTAGTTGTGACTCTGATCCTCTCACTGATGATTCACTGTTGACTTGGTGGATGCAACAAAGTATCAAAACGGTACTGAATGTAGAACGTACAATTTATCTGCTTATATGTATGTGGTAGGTAAAATGACTGATCCCTTTATTCACCATGCACATTGGAATTAAACAGACAATTACCGTTAATAATAAATTCAGTAACGGCTTGCAAGTCGTCATAAATCGTCGGTATTAGTGCCAATGATGTAGTTTCCTAGTGTAGTAACAATTTATAAAACCAGACTTGGCTGCAGTGAGGAAAATAGGACTTCGCAGGATGTTCTCTTAGTATGATAGTTGTATATAAGAAGGGCAGACAATACGTGATTTTCCTGCAACCTTCTAGTGTAAATTTTGTGATGCGTTTGGAAGTCAAGGCCATGAAGTGAGGGCACAAGGGGCACACACACCACAGTCAGCTGCAACACAACAGTAAATTCATGCACCAGAATAAAGTGGCTTCACACAAGGTTTGTTGCATGTAGATCCAATGCAAATGTAAAAGGGGGTGAAGTTATAAACATTACTATGAGCACTTGCTGGAGGGAAATGTTCAGTAGCTTTGTATGACATTTTTCCTAAGCGCGTAAAACTGTATACAATAAAAACAGCTACAAGCTCTCCTAATATCAGGAGGTCTGTGGATGGTTACATTCCCAACTTTGGCAAGCCAGCAGCAATCCTGACAGATAAAGCATGCAACTTTACCTGTGTATCCTGAAAATGATTCGTGTTAATTAATATTATAATACATGTACTGATCTAATGATATTATACTGTGGCAAATGCAGTTGAAAGATTATTTATGGAATTTAATATATTTATCAGAACGTACTTTTCTTATAAATACACTGTGTATAAATTACATTACACCATTTGAAGAAACAGTTCATGCTTCAATGAACTGTACACCAAATAAACGATTGCCTTTATTAATTAATTCACTACTAGCTTATATGTAGTCATAAACCGTCACTTTTGCTACCAGTGATGTATTTTCCTAGTGTGGTAACAATCCTTAAACCGACAAATCAGAAAAGAATGAATGGGTGAATTCATTTCCAAGAATCCCTCAGTATGACACTTCTTGGGAGCAGAAAGAAAGACAAGCAAGTAATGTTGACAGACAAAGTTAGCCAAAGGAAGCAGCATGATGTAATTTCCTAGTATAGTAACAGTTCTCAAAGCCCACATATCAGGAAAGAATGAGTGGGTAGATCCATTTTCAAGAATCCCTGTAAATGACATTTCTTGAGACGAGAAACGAAGACAAGCAAGTAACACTGACATATAAAGCAAGCCAAACGAAACAACATTTTGACAGAAAGTTATGAAAAGCAGTAAATTTTAATGTGGGAGAGAGAGTACTAATCTAGAACCATCCTAAGCCATCGTTCCTTAGTTAAAGTAATGAGAAATGACAGTTGTTTTACACTGGTCTATTCGCTACTGCTCGAATATCATATGCTGTTGCTTATTTACCTGTCTGTGGCGGAAGTAACAGAATCAAGAGACTGTACCCTCACCATGATCTGAAGAGATGCTTCCAGTAATGCTTTGTAGCTGTGTGTTAACAATTATGCATATATGTAGATTATGAGATGGTTTTTACGGGTTACTACAATATGAATCTGTGTAACAGAACATTTTAAATGCAGTGTGAAGATACAGATGTACATAAACTGTCAATGAGGTACTTTGTGCTGAAGTGTGTTCACTGAACAAAAATTTGTATATATGCTTATATACAACGAAGTGTTAATGATAAACTTTGATAGTAAACGATATTTTATATCCTGAAAGACATCTTGAAGTAAGATGATAGTGTGTGTAAATAAGTATCATAATAATTCTGACTACAGAATGGAAAAGAATCATCACCATGGCTAGAGGATTATTTTTTGCGTTGAATACGTTCTAGGATTTTAAGCACTACGTATAATGAAGCTAAGAGGCTTGCCCAGAAAATAATGCACCACATATTTGTCCTTCAACAATTCTTTATTGTATATAATGAGAATTACACACGGGAAAGATGGATTTTTATCTACACACTCTATTTTTCCACGTAATCTCCATCCCGTTCTATGGCCTTCCTCCAACGCGAAACAAGGGCGTGTATGCCCTGTTGGTAGGAACCCTTGTCCTGATGTCGGAGCCAGTGCATCACTGTGTGAATTACCTCCTCATCGTCTTCAAAATGTCTTCCACGAATGGCATCCTTTAATGGTCCAAAGAAGAGGAAGCTCGCTGTAACATGTCAAGCGCGACAACAGTGGATGGTCTCCCCCGACCGTTGCAAGTAGTGAAGCTCCGCCGAATCGCCTTCCAATGAACTCATCCTCACAGGCCAGCGACTAACTATACTTCTGTCGACAGAAGATGCTCCATAGACTTTGCACAAGCATTTGTGAATATTCCCCTTCTCAACAGTGAGAAACTCAATGACGGCACGTTTCTTGTAACGTATATTACCTACAGCCCGCATTTGGAAACTGTCCTGCAGCTACGCTATCTATCGAAAGTGACGGAACCCTGGCGCGCTCACTCAGGGACTTCAAATAATACATACGTAACTTCTTGCATTCCGTACCATTGTTTTCGGCTGAGAAAAAAAATGAGGTGCATTACTTTCCACATCTAACCAACATCTACATGATTACTCTGCTATTCACCATAAAGTTCCTGGCAGAGCGTTCAATGAACCACCTTCAAGCTGTCTCTTTACTGTTACACTCTCGAACGGAGCGCGGGAAAAGCGAACACTTAAATTTTTCTTTGTGAACCCTGAGTTATTTTATCGTGATGATCATTTCTCCCTATGCAAATGGATGCCAACACATGGCTTTATCAATCAGAAGAGAAAACTAGTGATTGAAATTCGATGAGAAAAACGAACACTTAAATTTTTCTTTGTGAACCCTGAGTTATTTTATCGTGATGATCATATCTCCCTATGCAAATGGATGCCAACAGATGGTATTATCAATCAGAAGAGAAAACTAGTGATTGAAATTCGATGAGAAGATCCCGTCACAATGAAAAACGCCTTTGTTTTAATGACTGCCATTAAGATTCACACATCATGTCTTTGGCACTATCTCCTCTATTTCGCGATAGTGCAGAACGAGACGCCCTGCTTTGAACTTTTTCGATCTCATCCGTCAATCCCACACCGCGCAGCAATACTCCAGAAAAGGGTGGACAAGCGTAGTGTAAGCAGTGTCTTTATTAGACTTGTTGCACCTTCTAAGTGTTTTGACAATGAATCACAGTCTCTGGTTCGCTCTAACCTGCCGGCTTTCAAATTAAAATGTTGTGGTGTGATGGCCCCTAACTACGTATATTCTGACTCAAAGTTGAAATATTAAAAGCACTAGCTGGTTTCGTTGTCTAGGGGCTGGAATACGTAGTTGCCGCATTACAGGCCAAAAACTGCTCAGACTACAGTATACAATATGAATATACACATAAAGCGAATGATCGAAGGTTCCTATCACTTTGCAATTGGGAATTTTTAATGCAGCATAGTAATTTATAAATGAAAGACTGCAATTAAATAAAATCTGTAGGTATTGTCTCACAGTAATCTCAAATTCCCATAAGTTCTATTTAATTGACTTTAAGCAATCCTTCCGACCTCCACGCACGAAAAATTGCTTGCACATACAATTACAATTTTAATACCATTCAAATTGACCACTAAATTCTCTGCCACACTCTTACACAAAGCATAAATCAATACATATTTTACTTAAATCCACGAGGTCAGTGACCTCCACACACCCTCAGTGTGTAAACTTCCCCCTTTTGCACACGTACAGTGCCACAATAAACTAACAAATTACTAATGAATCCCCAAATAAACATATAAATTATCTCTCCAAAATTACTACCACTAATTACAAATTAGAACAGCTTTCCATTTGTCCCCTTTCTCTTCCAATTCCAGGGTAGACACATTCTGTTCTATCCATCCCTCAATCTCATGTTCATCCCAAAATAATTCATTAAATATTTCCTTTGCTCCAGATTCATTCCCTCCCTTTTCCAAACCCTTAGCAATTTTAAACTACTTTCGTTTCCACAGATGCGGTAGCAACGACCGTAACTTTCTACCGTACCAACGCCAATCAGTCTCCCTAGTATCACACTCCTTCTTCGTATACCAATTTGTACGAATTTCATTACACAAACTATCCCCATCCACACTATTTACTTCTGCCCTCTCTAAATTTTCTGTTAGTTCTTGCACACATTTCGCTGATTCATTACCAACAGAATGCACATTTTTACTGTTTTCCCCTCCAAAATATCAGCACTTGCAGCTTCAACAAAATTACACATCAATTCACTGTCAAACACTTTATCTTCCTGAAATAATACATCGATGGCTAAGCCATCATCACCATAAATATTCATCTCAGCAACCTTAACTGCTGATAGACCATTTAAATCACTATATAAATTCACATCTGAAACCTTACTTTCCTCTGTCGACAATTAACTTTACATGAATCTTACACAACCTTATCCCTCGCCGCTACATTACACAAATTGGTGCTACCTTGTCTTACAATTTTGTGGCTTCCAGACCTGCTACACTCCGCTGTGATCGGACAAAAATCAGCACACACTCCCATTTATACCTACTTTTCATCGAGATTAACCCCCAATCGTACTTAACGTACATTCTCACATTCACACTCTGACAAACGTTTTAGATCCAAACATTCATCGATAAGTTTCGTTTCGCCTTCATTCGTGAGTAGAAAAGCGTGAATTCCTTCCTCCGAAGTATCAATACCAGTTGCTTTTACATCATTACATAAATTAACATTACTCTGTTCCTTTAAACAGAAATCATCTACCTCCGCCGATACGTTTTTAACTTCGACTGCTGGCGAGACCAATGTTAAGCCTCCCTTAGTAATATCGACGCTTTCCGCCGAAACACAATCACCCTCACTTGCAGCTGGCGAGACCAAAGCTACACCGCCTTCACTAACATCGACACTTTTCGCCGACCCACAAATACTTGCTACTACAACACCTTCCTCACTGAAATTGATACTGTTTGCTAATACCTCTTCAGAACTCTCCACACAATTTGCTTTCACAAAATTCATCTCATCTTTAACTTCTTTTTGAAGCACTGAATCTTTCCATTTATCACCATTCATACACTCACATACTGCACATTCATAACTTACATCAATTGCTTTATCAAAGTTACCCACAATTTTTTCAACTTACTCTTTCACAGCGAAACCTATTTCAGTTCGCACATACCCATATCAGTCCGAATTGTATCTGTAACTGTTTAAATTGTACTGATATTATTTCCCATTTCATTCATATTATTTCCCAATCCCTGGATCATTTGCAATAGCTGAGACGTCATATCTCCCCCACATTCATTCCCCTTGCCTGAATTCCTGCTAGTTACACTTTCGCGCTCTGATTTCGGACTAAACGGCTCACTTCCATTTTCAGCATTACACATACTAGGTGACTGTTTTATATTCGTGAGATCTATAAGTGGATCTAGAACTTCGGAGTCAAACACTAACTCACTTTTTGCGCAGGCACTTACCTGATCTGAGATGGTTCCCACTGCTATGGTGATGGAATCGGTTGTAGTGGAAGTCGACATTGAAGACTGCCCTCGAATACTCGAAGACACTGCCATCGTATTGCAGTTGATCTGCGTCCGCCACTGAAGAAGTCACCTGATGTAGTTGTAGCTGCTGCTGGTTACCACATGTTCTAACCGTCTCCCATACCACCGTGCGTTAAACGCGCTAACCGCTACTGTTCCCTACACTCAACTTATTTAGACGCTGAGCCCCCATGAAAATTGCCTTTAACGTGATAGATTAGGACCTCTATCGACAGCATCTGTTAGTTGTGAAAATTACTGCATAATTTCACCTACTTGCGAAAAAAATCGATCTCACACTGTATTTTGTTAGAGGTTCACTCTACATGTATCTCTACAGCTTTTGCAAAGGCTTTTACACTTCGCATAGTACGCTGAATAACAGGCAGCAAAGGAATTACCATTTCACAGGACCCAAATCCCGGACGAGAGACCTCCAATTGCGGGCTTTCAAGTAATAAATGAGGTGTTGTGGTGGCCCTCAACTACGTACCCTCTGACTCAAAGTTGAAATATTAAAAGTTTTGGCTGATTTCGATGTCTAGTGGCTGGGATACGTAGTTGCCGCATTACAGGCCAAATACTGTTTACAATATAAATATACACATGAACCGAATGGTCGAAGGTTCCTATCACTTGGCAATTGCGAATTTTTACTGCAACATAGTAATTTATAAATGAAAGATTGCAATTGAATAAAATTGCAAGTACTATCTTAACGACTTTAAATGATGAGTAAGATAGTAGAAGTACTTTTGAGAAAGTAGTATGTTTCAGTAAAACACTTTCTGGTGTCGATGGTTCAGCAATTAAATATAAATTGAATAACAGGGGAAGAGTAGATTCCTACTTCACGTAATTAGTTATGAACAACAACATAGCTCGCAAGATATTCACTTCTAAACGCATACTACGTCTTCATTGCAGAAAGCACGGAAATCTCACAAGTGCACAAGTCGGCACTACGAAATACACTCCTGGAAATTGAAATAAGAACACCGTGAATTCATTGTCCCAGGAAGGCGAAACTTTATTGACACATTCCTGGGGTCAGATACATCACATGATCACACTGACAGAACCACAGGCACATAGAAACAGGCAACAGAGCATGCACAATGTCGGCACTTGTACAGTGTATATCCACCTTTCGCAGCAATGCAGGCTGCTATTCTCCCATGGAGACGATCGTAGAGATGCTGGATGTAGTCCTGTGGAACGGCTTGCCATGCCATTTCCACCTGGCGCCTCAGTTGGACCAGCGTTCGTGCTGGATGTGCAGACCGCGTGAGACGACGCTTCATCCAGTCCCAAACATGCTCAATGGGGGACAGATCCGGAGATCTTGCTGGCCAGGGTAGTTGACTTACACTTTCTAGAGCACGTTGGGTGGCACGGGATACATGCGGACGTGCATTGTCCTGTTGGAACAGCAAGTTCCCTTGCCGGTCTAGGAATGGTAGAACGATGGGTTCGATGACGGTTTGGATGTACCGTGCACTATTCAGTGTCCCCTCGACGATCACCAGTGGTGTACGGCCAGTGCAGGAGATCGCTCCCCACACCATGGTGCCGGGTGTTGGCCCTGTGTGCCTCGGTCGTATGCAGTCCTGATTGTGGCGCTCACCTGCACGGCGCCAAACACGCATACGACCATCATTGGCACCAAGTCAGAAGCGACTCTCATCGCTGAAGACGACACGTCTCCATTCGTCCCTCCATTCACGCCTGTCGCGACACCACTGGAGGCGGGCTGCACGATGTTGGGGCGTGAGCGGAAGACGGCCTAACGGTGTGCGGGACCGTAGCCCAGCTTCATGGAGACGGTTGCGAATGGTCCTCGCCGATACCCCAGGAGCAACAGTGTCCCTAATTTGCTGGGAAGTGGCGGTGCGGTCCCCTACGGCACTGCGTAGGATCCTACGGTCTTGGCGTGCATCCGTGCGTCGCTGCGGTCCGGTCCCAGGTCGACGGGCACGTGCACCTTCCGCCGACCACTGGCGACAACATCGATGTACTGTGGAGACCTCAAGCCCCACGTGTTGAGCAATTCGGCGGTACGTCCACCCGGCCTCCCGCATGCCCACTATACGCCTTCGCTCAAAGTCCGTCAACTGCACATACGGTTCACGTCCACACTGTCGCGGCATGCTACCAGTGTTAAAGACTGCGATGGAGCTCCGTATGCCACGGCAAACTAGCTGACACTGACGGCGGCGGTGCACAAATGCTGCGCAGCTAGCGCCTTTCGACGGCCAACACCGGGATTCCTGGTGTGTCCGCTGTGCCGTGCGTGTGATCATTGCTTGTACAGCCCTCTCGCTGTGTCCGGAGCAAGTATGGTGGGTCTGACACACCGGTGTCAATGTGTTCTTTTTTCCATTTCCAGGAGTGTATTTCTATGTCCCGCCACCACGCGCAAACTGCTCCACTCTCCCAGTCTTTCCCGCGACTGTCGTCCAGCACTTTCCGTGCATCACCTCCCGTGTTCTGTGCCGTACTGTCCAGGACTCTCTGCCGTGTCCTGTGTAACTGCCCCTCGCACCACAGTGTTCAGAACCGGCCGTGTCCTGTGCAAATGGCCCTTCGCGCCACACTGTTCAGAACTGCCTCCCCAATTTCCATACAGCCTCTCCTCTTGTCCTTTTTGGAATGATCACTGTGATTGGCTAGAGCGCTCCCGCCCGCTCTCTAAGCCAACGCACGCTCACGAACATAATGAAACACATTTGAAATACTGGATTAACATTTAAGTATCTTGATATAAAATAAATATTCCTACGCCTGGACCGTAAACACGCTCTAACACACATTATTAAATACATAAACACATTAAATAAACATATATCAACGGAATGGTACAGAAGTAAGCCAGTAGCCTAATGTCTTTGTACTTCCTAAAACACAGTAAATAATTGACCAGTTTCTTAATGAAGAATATATATCGGATATAAACAAAGACATAGATGAATAAATGTATTTATGAGCATGCTGCTACCGTTATTTCGTGTGACTGTGGAGTACTTATCACCTGAAGCTATTAATAGTAATGAGACGCTTTGACCTCCAATGACTCACATACCATTCAAGTTACATGCCTGTAATTTATACCATTTTAGGTTTACATTAATAACTTTCTAAAGACATGTCGATCTACAAAATCGGATGAACCTTTTAGATTTTGAAAATTCGTTGCTTGGTATTACTTGTATAATTTATTGAAAGACACTAAACTTTAAACTAATAAATATACTGAAAATCTTATTACACCATCAGAACCTTTGTGCAAATAATGGTAATGTACATGTTTCTTTTTGAGGTGTCATGATTCATCTGGCTACTATTAATTTCTATACAAACAGTGAAATGTCTGCCATTAAGGTTTCATAAAATCCGCTATCTTTGGCACTCCTGGCATGTCTCCTTTATCGACAGATCGTCAACATGGAGCTACTCCTCTTCTCCGACACCACGCGGTCGGCCTGCCGAGCGGTACGAGCACCTACGCCAACTCCGACCTTAGAATGTTTTTAGGGCCCCACAACTCGGCAGTTACCTCACAACGCACAACATTATCTATGTGGTCGTTCCAATTTAGGTTATTTGTAATTCTAATCCCTAAGTATTTAGTTGGATCTCTAGCCTTAAGATTTATGTGACTTACCGCTTAATCGAAATTTAGCAGATTTCTTTTAGTACTCATGTGAATAACTTCACACTTTTATTTATTCAGGGTCACTTGCCACTTTTCGCACCATACAGATATGTTTTGTAAATCATTTTGCAATTCATATTGGTCATCAGATTACTTTGCAAGACGGTTAACGACAGCATCATCAGCAAACAATCTAATAGGGCTAATAATTTGGGTCCTATGTCGTTCGTATAGATCAGGAACAATAGAGGGCCTACAACACTTCCTTGGGGAACGCCAGATATTATTTCTGTTTTACTCGATGACTTTCCGTTCATTACTACGAACTGTGACCGTGCTGACAGGAAATCACGAATCCAGTCGCACAACTGAGGCGATATTTCATTGGCATGCACTTTGGTTAGAAGACGCTTGTCAGGAACAGTGTTGAAAGCCTTCTGGAAATATGAAAATATGGAATCAATTTGACATCTCCTGTCGATAGTACTCATTACTTCATGAGTATAAACAGATAGTTTTGTGTTTCACAAGAATTATGTTTTCTGAATCCGTGCTGACTATGGACAATAAATCGTTTTATTCTGATGTTCGATCACAGTATATGTTCCAGACCCCTACTGAAAATCGACATTAGTGATATGGGCCTGTAATTCAGCGGATTACCCCTATTTCCCTTTTTGGGCATTGGTGTGACTTGTGATTTTCCATTCTTTAGGTACGGAACTTTCTGTGAGCGAGCTGTTGTATATAATTGCTAAATATGGAGCTATTGTATCAGCACACTATGAAAGGGACCTGACTGGTATACTATCCGGACCGGAGGCCTTGCCTTTATTGAGTGATTTAAGCTGCTCCGCTACACTGAGGATATCTACTTCTATGTTTCTCATCTTGACAGTTTTTCTTGTTTGCAATTCAGGAATACTTACTACATCTTTGTTTGGTGAAGGAGTTTCAGGAAACCGTGTTTAATAACTCTGTTTTTGTGGCATTGTCATCAGTGACTTCACCGGTGATATCGCGCAGTGAAGGTATTGATTGTGTCTTGTCACTGGTTTGTTTTATGTGTGGCCAGAATCTCTTTGGACTTTGTTCCAGACACCGAGACAGAGTTTCATTGTGGAAAGTATTAAAAGCTTCTCGCATTGAAATACTCGCTCTGTTTCGAGCTTCTTTAAAACTTCGCCAGTCTTGGGGATCCTGTGTTCTTTTCAATTTGGCATGCTTTTTTCGTTGCTTCTGCAACAGCGATCTGATCGGTTTTGTGTACCATGGGGGAGCAGTACCATCACTTATTAATTTATGTGGTATATATCTCTCAATTGCCGTCGATACTATTTCTTTGAAATCATTCCACAACTTTTCTACGCTTAAATGATCATATCGGAAGGAGTGGAGACTGTCTTTTAAAAGGGCGTTAAGAGCATTTTTATCGGCTTTTTTCAAATAGATGTGCTTTGCGTTTCTTTTTGATGGTTGTAGGTGTTACGGTATTCAGCATAGCAGCAACTGCCTTGTGGTCGCTAATCCTTGTATTTGTCATGATACTCCCTATCCAGGATTATTTGTTGCTAAGAGATCAAAAATGCTTTCGCAGCCTTTTACGCTTCAAGTGGTCTCATAAACTAATTGTTCAAAATAATTTTCTGAGAAAGAATTCAGTATAATTTCGGATGATATTTTACGCCTGCCGCCGGATTTAAACGTGTAATTTTTCTAACATATCGAAAGTAGACCATCACCGACTATAATTGTATGAGTAAGGTACCTATTTGAAATAACACTCAAGTTTTCTTTGCACTGCCGGCCGCGGTGGACGAGCGGTTCTAGGCGCTTCAGTGCGGAACCGCGCCACTGCTACGGTCGCAGGTTCGAATCCTGCCTCGGGCATGGATGTGTGTGATGTCCTTAGGTTAGTTAGGCTTAAGTAGTTCTAAGTTCTAGGGGAGTTATGACCTCAGATGTTAAGTCCCGTAATTCTCAGAGCCATTTGAACCATTTTTTTCTTTGAACTATTCAGCAACTATATCTTCTGAGCCGGGGGTCGGTAAAACGGTCCAATTAATAGTTTAGTCCGATTGTCAAGTATAACCTCCACCCACACTATTTCGCAGGAACTATCTACTTCAGTTTCACTACAAGGTAAACTACTTCTGACAGCATTAAATTCTCCACCACCAACTGTATTTAATCTATCCTTTCTGAACACTACTAGGTCGATTGAAAAAAACTTTAGCTGAACTTATTTCCGGCTTTAGCCAGCTTTTCGTACCTATAACTATTTGAGCTTCAGTGCTTTCTATTAGGGCTTGGAGCTCTGGTTCTTCCCCAATACAGCTACGACAATTTGCAACTACAATACCGATCGCTTCTACAACTACCTTACTGTGTTACACCTGCCCCTTTTAGGTGGATGCCATTTCTGTGGTTTCCTGAGACCCTCTAATCTAAAAAACCGCCCAGTCCCTTCTACACAGCCCCCGCTACTAGTGTAACCGCTTCCTGTTTATAGTGGACACCTAACCTATGAAGCGGAACCCGGAAACCCACCACCCGATGGCGCAAGTCAAGGAATCTGCAGCCTACACGATCGTACAACCGCCTGAGCCTCTGACTCAGACCCCTCCACTCGGCTCGGCACCAAAGGACCACAGTGGTTCTGTCGATGCTGCTGCAGATGGTGAGCTATGCCTTAGTCTCGAAAGCAAGTCTGGCAGTCTTTACTGTTTCCACTAACCGCCCGAAACCAGAGAGAATCTCCTCCGATCCAAAGCAACACCTGTCATTGGTACCGACATTGGCCACCACCTGCAAGTGGCTGCGCCCTGCACTCTTCATGGCATCCGGAGGCACCCTTTCCACATCCAGAATAAATTCGCCTGGTATGCACATGGAGATCACACTGGCTTCCTTCCCCTCCGTGGAAGCCATGGTCTTAAGGGACCCCATTAAGTGCCTAATGTTGGAGCTACCAACTAGCAGAAAACTCACCCTCTGTGAATTCCGAGACCTTGCAGGCCGAGAAGCTTCCTCTGGAACAGGGTGGACGACTGCATCCGGCTCAGAGACATCGTCAGCCACAGATAATGCACGAAACGTCAAACGAATCGGGAGACACTACAATCGACCCCTTGGAAAGTCTTTCGCTGCCTGCCAGACTTTGGAATGATCTCCCACTCGACCACAGGTGAGGGGTCAACCTCAGTGCAGGCAGTACCTGGGACAGTGTGGCGAGTGTGTGCGTGTGTGTGTCGGCTCGATGGAAATGGATGTTAAAGTTTGGTTGACACAGGTCGGCGTCCGTCGATCGCTACAACTCCGATCTGTAACTGTTAAAACAAACTCCTCGCTTTGTTTGGTTAGTGTCAGACACTATCTCCCTTTAACAGATATCCGCATCTCGATGGAGCAGCACGCCGAAATGTATAAGCGGCCCTCGCTTATAATTCAAGCAGTGGTGTTCGAAGGATGTCTGTCTTCTTTACTGCTATACACAGCGACTGCTCCACTTGGAACCGCAACAACTCTCTTTACCTGAGCAATAAACCAAATATCGTCCGCGTGTTCGCGACGGCTTATAAGCTTACGCGAAACTTGATAACAGTAGTTTTTATGCCCGGTTAGCAAATGAATGTTCAAACATAGATAATATGATATCTCGTATTACAAGTTCCACCATTCAAGCCGAAGCCACATTATAGTCTTGTGAGGATGTTGAATTGAGATGTATTACAGTATTGTCAGTGCGACGATACGGTACTAATTCAACAACTCCTACGTCGTAAATCCTGAGATAATGTCTTCTGTAAATAACTTACAGAAAGCGTCGTAATACAGTGTTCGGCTACTGTTCGCTGTTAATAATTTCACTCAGTCATCTCTAGCTTCCGCGATCTATGACTAACATAATTCCAGAATGAGATTTTCACTCTGCAGTGGAGTGTGCGCTGATATGAAACTTCCTGGCGGATTAAAACTATGTGCCGGACCGAGACTCGAACTCTGGCAGAAGTGGAGCTGTGAGAACGGGGCATGAGTCGTGCTTGGGTAGGTCAGATGGTAGAGCACTTGCCCGCGAAAGGCAAACGTCCCGAGTTTGAATCTCGGTCCGGCACACAGTTTTAATCTGCCAGGAAGTCTCAGGAAAATAATTATTCACAGTTACACTATAAAGTTCAATTAAATGATGTAGACGACATGAAGCATTAAAGTTATAACTGAGTTTATTTAACTTTTGAATTATCTAACCACTGCTCTGGAAAACACACCGATCTGTCATTCAGGGAATTGAAGCGACGATTTACATCAGCAATTCTGAGACTGACTACAGCTTCTGACAACACTGCGTACCTGTGAATTCTGCGTGTATATGTTTCCTACTCAAGACTCTTTGTAGAGTTTATGTCGGTGTCTGGTACATTGCTGTGACGTTCAATGTTCGTGACAATCACAGACCACCACGACTAAGTCCCAGAATTGATTAAGTATCACACGAGTTACTTTCCCTCCCGTATAATATCTGTTCCGTTGTCTGGCTAAACGGTAAATGTTGTACCACCTTTCTTCAGAACATTGACTAATGCAAGACGATACTTGAAAAACGTTAAAATTCCATATCGTTCTGAAACAATCTGATATCAGTCAATAAGCGTGCTTATATCACGACGTCTACAAGAGAGCGACTTAACAGTTCCATTGAAGTTTTTCATTGTAGTCGCAGCGATCTTACAGCTCGATGCAGCTACAACTCTTTTCTTGGATAAATGTTATCTCTGATCACTTTTTCTCGTCTGGGATTTAATCTTCGTAAAGCATATATTTTGAATTTTTTATTTAGAGTTTCATGCTTCGTAGATTAAGTGGTCATCTGATAGTCGTTCATTTAGTTTTTTCCGTGGAATAGATTTAGTTAGTTCCCTAGTATTTCTGTTGGTCAAACTTTCAACAGTGTTAATATTCCGTTGCCAGTAGCTACCGTCAAGGTCAGAATAAAATGTTCCCTAGTATTTCTGTTGGTCAAACTTTCAATAGTGTTAATATTTTGTTGCCAGTAGCTACCGTCAAGGTCAGAATAAATTTTTTTTATATCTTTTACTGTCAAAAGGGATGTCATTAGAGGCTCTATATTTGGGGTGTTATAGCGGTCGCAGCAGCGGACGGATCGGGGCGCATGTGGAACGTGCTCGACGTTCCTCGCATACCTGCATTCGACTCCCCACAGTGATGCCCCTTGGCAGCAGCCTCAAGTTGTATGACGGAAGCCAACACAGCCTGGAGCTGTGATCGATGGGTCAACAACTCAGCTCGCATCTGTGCACACCAATCACTGTTCCTATCCATTACTGAATTAAAACCTGTTTGATGCTTGTAAAAATATGTAATAGGAGAACGGTTTACTCGCCTTGTTAGCATGAGGAACTTGCGATGCTCTCTCGCTGATGGTCTAACCGACACTGAGCTGTTTTAACGAAATCAACCAAAAGCCTGTGTTTCTGGGGAATCCTCGTATTATCAGTGCTATTAGAGTGACTTCAGATTATTAATGCGATTAAAAACGATGAGTTAGCACAATTATATACTTTTACAGTAATCAAGCCATAAATTATGTAACAGATGTTGCTCATCAGTTGACAGATAAGACAGAATCTTTGCTCAATTTTAAAAAGTTTTTAGTTGAGCAGTTTGCTGAAGGGTAGGTGCATTCTTTCATCCATAGCAATAGCTTAAGTTGTGAATATGACAACCCCTGTAGCGTGTGACGAGAGTTGAACTGCCCATGAACACAGATTGCAGAATGTCGTGCAGAACCTCGTGCAGAACCCACTGTGGCACCATAAGCACGAACAAAAGCAAATTCGAAACACTACTGGGCATCTGTCACTGTGGCGACAGTCAAATTTGCTGGATAGTATTTTTGGTGATTAACTATGTACATTATGCACTTTCATACTGAGACTGAGTAATTGTAAAGGTGCCATGCGAAAGCACTTGTAGGTGTTACGAACTGATATTAACTCTAATGTGTGCTGCTAGTCATGAAATGTTGCATAATGAACTCCTTCATCCGGCAGACGAAATCAGCGTCCCAACGTCAAATAAGTTGTGCTGCAGACTGCTTTACCTAATCTTCAAGATTTCGGCGTGTTAGGTTAAGATGATTTTCAGGACAGGTATTTCTGCCTCAAGTTTAATTTTCCTTTTTTAAACTGTAACACGGTTTACTTTTCATAAAGATAATGCTGCTGCATATTTGTTGACACTTCTTGTACACTTGTTTCATGTAATCCTGCCTAAGCTGTACCCAAATCCATCTCAAGGTTCGTAGATGAACCATGCACGGCACATCCTTGGCTATAGGCTCCACCAACTTCTTATACAACTGATGCTATCTACTATTTACGTTGTTACAGCTTGAATAATCAAGGATTACTGAAAACATTTAAGAATGTTAAAGTGTACAAAATGAAAGACCTTCAAGTCCTACACTCGATAGACACATCAGTGGAACTCAAACCAATTCCAGACTGAAGAAATTCTTCCAATCCATCTGTGGCATACAGCAAACCAGTGCTTAACAGTATTGGTTGAAAATAGTCTTGGCTGCAATATTAGTTTTTTATTTTCAGCTACGGGTTTCACCTTATTTAGGCGTCTTCAGGTTGAACTGCATAGAAAACAGAGAACAGATACATCTGTTTAAGAATCGCGGTCGCCTGTGCAGACTTGGATAACCTACAAGCATGTATAAACAGACCAAATACTGAAAGAGAAAATACCTTAATTTGGTATTTCTTAGCACGATCCTTTCGACAGCGGTGTAGCCAAAGGGAATTATCGTATACATCAGGCCAACATCGCCTTCGTTAAACTCAGTGAATCTAGAAATATAAAATAGTAAAAACAGATGAGAGTATTCACTAGTGATCGGACACTCAGAAATGTCATGTCAGGCCAACATCGCCTTCGTTAAACTCAGTGAAACTAGAAATATAAAATAGTAAAAACAGATGAGAGTATTCACTAGTGATCGGACACTCAGAAATGTAATCATATTGCCGAAGCCTTATGACAAGGCCTTACCTTCCTAGATGGACGTGAGTGACACCAAGACCTGCATAACGCGTTCCCGTTCACAGGAGCGAGTAATAGAATAAGATGGGGCTCAAGTAGTAAGGAAAATGCACCACAGCGTCGTGTGCTAGTACTGATACCTAATACAGAATCATCTCAATAGCTGGCGCTGCCACGCAGCTGCTGGTAAGAATGAGAGATCGTAAACTGGCTATACACAGTCACCAAAACTTTATAAATGTAATGCACATAAACCATTAAAAAGTGGAATTATTCGGAGCACCACCTGTGCAATAACTTATCGTAAAATTTTGACGAAGTAAAATACAAATGAAGGCGGTAAATATAAAATGAGAAAACAGGATGTATAATACAACACACAGATGCAGTACCTAATAGATTTTACCTATCATATATCACTAGATCAAGGACATTAAAAACACAGGACCGTAATTTCAGATGCAGAGGCCCCCCCCCCCCCCCCCCCATAACACGCAATACTGTGTCATTCGGAGCTAGAACTTCTACCTAACAACTCTTTTTTTTGTAAAATACAAATAAAATTATTTCGCATAAAAGATACACATCAACGTGGAAGACGGACGTAATGCAGGTGAACTTTTCCCCATTTCCATTTTACAGCTACATTAAAATGTGTAAAATGCATCAACATTTAAAGCGACAACTCGCAAGTATCTATTTAAGTATCAAGTCAGAAACGACTAATGGCTTGGCTAACAAGACGACATAAGGCCAGAGAGGAACAGGTACCATCTTTAGGCAGAATTACGAGAGCACCAGGTTTCCATTAATAACAACTATTTCATAACTTCTAAAAAGGCTTGATTAGTGCCAAATATTTGGTCGTCAAGGAGGGACAAAGCTTTGTCCTTCATATGTCTAAATATTTCAATTTCTTCTAAAATGTTTAACTTCTTATGCTTTTGCGCAAAATGAAAAATCTTAAGATTTTATACTTGCAGAGGACTATGGCCACTTACTTTACGGTGTTGGGCAAAGGCAGAGTTCTGTTTTACTTGTCGTCATCTATTGAGGAGATGTTCTTGCAATCTAATTTTGAAAGTTCTGCCTGTTTGTCCAACATATCTTACATTACAATCGCGACACTCGAGCAGATAGACCCCCGGTGCCAAAAGGATGTTCTTTTTAGGTGATTCATTATGTATGTACATAAACTGGAGATTGGTATCAGCGGAAAATACTATACGAGAGCCCAGTCCCCGAAAAAGTTTTGTCAGTTCATAACAAAAATTGCCCATAAATAGCAAAGAAATGTAATTGTGCGCCGCGACAGAAGCTGCATTGGGTGTACTCCGAAGGGGCATCGTTATTTTGTCTTGGTATAACTTCAAGACTGGTGCTGTATTCAGATCCATTTTGCTTCTATCATTTATCAAGAATACTTTAATGAAAGATAAATCATATGAAAAGATTAAATGTCTCGTGAGATCGAAGGCTCCTTCTGCAGTATTCCTTTGTTTTCCACAAGACTTATACTGAATGGTGAAGCAGCAAGATGAGACTTTAATCCAGGGTGTATGATACAATCCTGCCTCATAATTAAATAAATAGAGACAATGAATGCATTTTGTGTATGTATAAACGAAAGAAAATGCAACGGAATTTTTCTGATGTTAACTTTCTGCTTTGTTTTATGTCAGTTTATAATGGTTTACATTGATGTCTTAACTTATAATTGAAAAACGACAAACAGCCTTGAATCGCAATATATTCGTATGTATACAGTATTATGTTAACCCCAAAGTAAAGAATAAGAAATTAAACAAAACTATGAAAAATAATTTCGTCCCCATAAAATAAACTGTAACTAAATACTGAAGCAAGAGAAACAAGAATGGTGGTAGTCACATATATGTACAGTAATGTCTGCCCCCATTACGGGCAATGTTATATCTCATCAGTAAATTTTATTATCATGGCAGGTTCAATATTAATCTCTGCTCTCGGCCACGTAAGAATCCAGAGGTACTGTAATTTGAGTATTTGTCGCGCTTCTTTCATTCGCTTTGTTACAAGAATTTATAAAAAGCTGCTATGGTCATACTTATTTTCCATTCTGCTGTGGCCTTTACAAAAGAGAGTTGGTTGACGTACTTCTGTAATATGTATGATAATGAATCACATGATTGTCAGCTACAATGAGACTAAATTGTGTGTTATCATTTAAAAACTAAACCTGAAATACTCAGTCATAAGATCATTTCTACTTTTCACGCTTTACAGTGATTCATTGGTAAAATGTACTGTAGTGTGTAATGTACTTAAGTGTGTGTTGGATGCTGTAGTTGACACGGGCTTTGACTGCTTATTTTCTTGTGGTATTATTTTCTTTCAATATTCTTCAGGTAACTCTACCAAAGATAAAATTACATTATACATTAAACACTATATGTCAACAGGACGTTAAACCTTAAGCATTATACTTCTTATTTTATAGAATGTCCTGTTACATACTGCGTTTCAGCTTACTAAGAAGTGCATGGACTCAGAACATAATTATATCAGTTTTTCTTCACTATTGTAGCCTGCTGGTACTGTGTGTAGCTTTTAAGTAGTCAAAACCGCCAGTTGTGAGGGCAGTGGCTCTTTGAAAAACGATGTTCACCAAATATGTTCCAGTGTTCGAAATGCTTCTTCTCCTTTTCTTCCCCAGATGTAAAAAATTGCACAGTTTTAGTAAAATCGAGATAACAACTGTGGTTTGAAGACGAAGGTGACTGCTTAATAGGGTTGGAAGACCATACACGCAAAAGGCTGTGTTTGCACCGAGTATAAGTACATATTCACTGAAATTGTGCATTATGTTGGTGACCCGTTAATATTATTTCGGTCAAGATACTTTAAAATTAATATACTTCTGGGCTTTAAAAATATTGTAATGAATTGTGATGAACGCCTACGTTGTGTATAATTTCTAGGTGTATTAGCTGCAAACAGTAGGATACTTTAAAAGATATAAATGTGTCTCCAATGGCAATACTCGCTTATAAACCGAAAAATGTAAGTCTTGAAAATACATTTACAATATTGTTTTTACATGCTTCTACGTGATTTATAATCCTGTTAAAAAATTCCGGTACAATTACCTCCGTCATAATGTTGTCCTTGCAACCATTTGTCGAACAGATAACGAACGTTCTTTTGTCTCTTCTCTTATGTCTGCTTCCCTATTAAAATGCACTCAGCCAGTCCAGACTTGTTTCTGACACTTAATTGTGTATACGTGCTGTAAAATGTAAAGACATACAGCACTGTATCGGCTCGATGTAAGATCTGTCATATTAGCAAGAAATATTATTGGCTGCAAATGTTAAGTTTAACGCTGCCCGTAAGGCATCTTACAATATGACGGTGTCTGAGGATGAAACTGACTTTGAGATGAATGTTGTCAGCCAGTGTTCGGTAGTCAGAAAAATATGCTTTGTAAAAACACTATCACATTAAGAAGATACCTTTACAAACTAGCTGATAAGAATGGTTTTGAACGTTGCACAATGCACATAATAATACTTGTAAACAGTAATTATACTTGTGAAATTACTTACAGATCACTGATGTTATAAGAACAACTTTGAACATTTAAAATGTGATGTCGATAATTGGTGTAAGAAGACAGAAGTAAAATGCTTACAATAACAGAAGTGCACTTAACAGATTAACAAAATATATATCCTTAGACCAATCAGTTTTTAAACATTAATTTATTTTCAAGAAGCAGTTTTCTATTATTTTAGCCTCATCTTCAGATGGAATTAAAAGAAAGGAGATTAGGGTCTTTATGAACCAACAACCTCATGGTCGTCAGGGACAGATCACCAATGGAGGTAGTTTCAAAGATGGTGAAGGAAATCGACAATGCCTTTTCAAGAGAATCAGCACAGTATTTGCCTATAGTGTTGTAAGTAAATCCATAAAAAACCTAAATGTAGATGGCCAGACGCTGATACGAACCATCTTCTTCCCAAATGCGAGTTGAGTGTGCTCACCACTGCGACGCCTCGCTCGTTCATATAAGATATGCAGAAGTTTACATATTCATAAGTGTTGCATGATAACAGACGTTAGAGGGCATGCAACTGTGTCAAGTAGATACGACAAACTATAACGTATTATGTTGTCTGTTCGTTGTCAGACGAATTAAGCCAAAAATGGAATTAAATTAATGCATTAAGGGGGTATTGGTGTCAACAACCAACTGGTAGCATTCTTTACCATTTCCTATTTATCATCACTCACTAGTTTGTATTGTTATTTTGTAAATACACAGTGTCAACAGAAAACCCATCCAAAAAGCCTTACATGTTGGTGCGCTGCACTTTGACAATTGTCTTATCTTCAAGAAACATAATTGTTTATCATATGTAGCGAATAAATCCAACATTGTGTTAGCTGCCTTATATCCCTTAATAAACAGAAGCTTGTCTGCAAATAGGAAAAACAGTCCTCTGCCTTGTGAATAACATTAAATGCTCCATAATACATTAGAAACTCAAAAATTCACAACGACCTAAAAATAAAACTGATTCAGAAGTGATACTCCATTCCTGAAAGCTTTTACACCAAACTTCTTCATTGAACTATCACACTATATCGTCAATTATTCACGTTTGGTATATTCTGCGTCCTTGGTAGGTACTATGTTAATAATACAAACCATGGCTGACATACGATGTAAAACACCTTAAACAACGTGATTAGATATTCACGTATGTTGTAGATCAAAATGAATTGTAAATAGTAGTTTGTAATATTGTAAATTGCAATATTGCGGGTTGTAAGTAATGTTTTCTTCTTTTTGCATTATAATGTTTTATGTTGCCCAATAGTTATGTATAAGAATCCTTTTATACCTACATTATTTAATTACGAACTATCATTGAAATACAAAAACTTGTGTCCAGATTTCTGCAGTGCTAGAAAAAAAAAGTGTGCATTTGAACCTGAGTATGATATGCGCATTCTGAGAGGTTGTAATGTTTGTGATTCATTCGTCACTGTACTGCCTATCAGATGGCACTGAGGACGCCTCTCTGTGTGCCCTTCAGTTTCACTCTGCAGGTAGTAACCGGGCCGAGTTTAGAGTTGAACAGTGTTTGTAACATTCATTCTCAGGTATACTAATGCCCTGCCCACGAGTTCATAGTCCTGTTGAACAACTGCAGCTATTTCAATGGGGGCGCATTGTGGGCAGCCGGATGGACACATCGCTGGGTTGTTGCACAAGTTGAACAGAATGTATTGGTGGCATCTTGCTGCTTTTAGCAGTGACCTGTATTACAAGGCCACACCAACAGCCCAGTTTCTGGACACGTGTGTAGCAAAGACCCCACTTATATTGGCACATTTTGAGGAAAGCTGTGGCCAAGCGAACATCATCCAGGGATAAATGATAACATGTTACACTTGCTGTGTCAATGAGAACCATTGGGAACCATCTGCTTACATCAGTTCTAAGCTCATGTGTTCCTCTGGCCAGGCTACCACTGACATCATGACACTGCCAAGCATGGCTAGTCTGGTGATTTGAAAGAGTTGACAAGGAAGTGGGATGACGCACTGTTCTCGTCAGCGATGGGACTAGATGGTGTGTCCATGTGAGTGAGAGATGTACATGTGTACGGATCAGACGTAGGGAGCGGCCTGTTCTGGAGTGCATTCACCCACGACACACAGATACCACGCTAGGCATCAACATGGGTGGCCCATCAATTACAACTACTAGGCAAGTCTCATATTTCTGCAGCTTAAAGTAACAAGTGCTCACAACATTGTACTGGTTGTTATTCCTACGTTACAGCCATTTCTTCGACAGCAAGAGGATAGGATTTTGCAGTAGTACAGTGGACATCCATGTAAAGCTGCTGCATTGCAATGTGCTCTTCATGACGTGTCCTGAGCAGCAATATCACCCGAGCTCTCGCCAGTCGAATATGTATAGGATATGGTGAAGTGGGAACTTATTCGTTCCCAATAGCTTGCAAGAACATTTGCAGAACTGCAAAGATGCTGGGGACAAACTGTCGCAGGATAACATTTGGAACATTTGTGATCGAACGCGTATGAGAATAAATGCCTGTGTTACCACTGGCGAGCAGGATGGAAAGTGGGAGGAATAGTGCTTGCGCACTCTTTATTGTAATATGTGTTCCATTCGGTTTGAAGCTATTATCGAATATTTAATAGTTTCAGAAGTTGAACTATTGATGGAATTTGGAATGGAACATATGGGGCAGTTTGGTTTGTGGACTTTTGAGCTGGGATATTAATTTTCGTGCTTATCGGTTCAACCTTCTGTTGGCTTCAGAAGGTACTTCTTAGGTAGTTTCATTATTTATATTTGAGCTTGAGGTTTAGGGATCTAGGTCAGTTTCAATTTTACATTCCTCATCATCTAGCAGGCAATCATTCTGTTCCTTTTGACTTCTTATTTGTGAGGACTTTAACAGAATCCACAGTTTGTACCTTCAGAACCCAGGAAAAGACATATTGTTCTGGATAGTAAAAAGGATCTTGCATGAAATTATTTTGTCCAGTCTCTATTTAATGTTATCAGATATATACTGTGGCTCGGACTTTTAACCACATTAAATTGGCTACGACAGTGGGGTGGGAACACAATAATTTAAATATTAAAACGTAAGCTACTTAGAATACACTGAAATCTAATCAGTCCGTGAACAAACGGTGGATGTGACACTGTAACTTTTAAGATAGAATATGTAGGTTGAGACTTCATTAATCGAACCAAAATCAACAGACTAATGAGTTCCCTGCTGCTTAACTATACGCGTGCAACACACACCTGCAGAATGGAATCACGGTATTCGTGAGGTAAATGTATGCAAGCACCAGACATCCGGCACAATGGCCAGGGAATGGCCAGAGCACGAAAGGGTGGAGGCTGTGGCTGACAGGTTCGAAGGGGGTGCAGGAGGAGGCGGAAGTAACACGGTGCGCTGCGGACGTCAACACTTCGATATTGACAGCCAGCGCGCGGAGCCCGGGCAAGTTAGATGGCGCGACTGCGGGTGGGCGGTATAAATGCCTCTCAGAACTGACCACGTACGTATGTCGCCCGCACCCATTCCTTCACGTCAAGCTTGCCGCTGGCAGCTGCAGAAGTACAAATACTACTGAAATTACTTTTAGTGGCAGCATTCCCTCCGTGAATTATACTCGTTCGGGACTTTACAAAAATCTGTAACATTTATTATAACTTTGTTCGTTTTAGTTTCATTCAGTTCCACACTCATCTTGAGAGATGAAGTTCATGGCGTCTGAAATAAATTATTATTTTCAATCGCGATTTTAGATAGTTACAGTTTCGTTATTTACAGCCCAAATAAATATTCTCGCAACCCTACACTGAAACATTTTGAAACCGGAGTGACCGTATTAACTCATACTGAAATGGAAATTTAGGTACGTTGCGTGTAATAAAGATTTTTCCGAAACCTTTGATTCCAATAACAACTTATGCTAGGGTTACTTAGTTTATTTCTCAATGGTTCAGTGAAGGATTCTGAACAGACATAGTTATGTAAATTTGACTAATTTACGTTCTGTACAATATATTGTTAGGGATACAACCCAATTTTAATTTTACATGCCACAACTTCTAGCAGGCAACCAGTTACCAGAGCCGTCATGTGTCAACAACCACCTTTTTTGCAGGTTTATGACTTGGTATGGAACAATTCTTATTTTAATTTGGCTTTTAACTAAAGACTTGTAATTCCAAATATAAATTTGGTGAAAGGGAAACTGTCGGAAGAGTGATGAAATTGTAGTTGTTCGAAATCTAACATTCCACTGACAGTTGTCTATTGAAATTGAATCCGGTTTAAAGTACGTATACTACCGTAATGATATTGTGAGTCGAGGTAATTCTGAATGTTGCAGTTTTCCACTTGTGTCGTAAGAGTTTATTCAGTAGTGTCACACTACTTTCACAGGGCAGGACCGCAGTCAGTGTCCGTAAATTAAGTAAATGGAAACAGAAAACGTGAGCAGCTACTGTAAATGGGTGTCAGTATTTCCCCAAAACGGGAACTCTGTCTGCGTGGGAATGGATAGTTCCTTAGTCGAGTTTGGACTTTCGTTGCAATAAGAGGCAATTTATAACCTTTCGACTTACTGTGTCGGATTGTTGGAAATGAATGAAACATCATGTCACTGCTCAGTCGATGTAAAACATGAACCGAAAACGTTATTCATATGTCGGTATAAGAGTCACCAAGAGCAACCATTCCATAACGTAACGTAGAGCTCTCTTCAATTACATGACAAAATCAATTAAGTCGTGTAACCTTCATCATGTGAGGTTAGGTGAGTCACTGTTTCACTGAAAACATTGACCGATTGCGGAGAGGAGATTATTTGGATGCTAAATGCCAGGCAGAGTGTATCCCTCTCAGAGATGTCAGCAGCAATAGAACCTAACAAAGAACCAGTGGATGAGATGGAAACTTGTAGTGGATGAACCGTTGGAGTTTTCATTTGCAGTCGGAGTAATATTTCCGAATGGTAAGGCGTATAGAGCTGTGATGATACAACGATGTGTCCAACTTTCCACACAAACAGTTTTGTTGTACAGCCTCTCAGGGTGGTATTTAAAGTAAATTTGATATCGAGAAAGAGAACAGTTGCCGGACAAAGGAAAGAAGGAGGCCAACTACCGAAAGGAAGTTAATACTCTGAACACCATAGAAAACTGAACATTAAAATTGTGGATACTTCCTGTGTAACGTAGTCCTGTACGCAATTAAAAATGGTAATGTAGCTTGGCGTCGTTAGCACACAATCTATTGGTGTGAGATAATGATATAATTTAAATATAATTTAAGAATAAGTTAAATATAATTATTTATATAGAGTTTAAATGTAAATTAGTTTGAAATGATTGTGTCTCAGGAATAAGCTGCAGTTATGTATGAAATGATTGAGAGGCTTTTTGTATTGGAAGTTACGTGATGGAATACGTGTGAGTAAGCTGATACTACAGACATATCAGAAAAGAAGGACAGGGACATTTTAGTTAAGAGATAACTATTACAAAGCGTTGTGCGATACACCTGCTCCATTAACTGAAATCTGATCGCAGACGAAAGGTTATATGAAGGCCCATTTTAAAAAGAATCAAACTGAATTGTTACTGAGTGCACCACTACACGCCAGAAATGAGAGGAACCGTATGAGTGGGTGGACGCTAGAAGCTCTGCACCATAAAAGGTGAAGCTGATTCCACGTGTCATAAACGTTGTCGGGACCAACGATGAAATAGATTGCTAATGAAAAATGTCAGTTTCCATGAGGACTATGCAGTTTCCCTTAATGATGCATTGATAGTGAGGATAACTGAGATATCTGCAATACGAATTGTGGGAACATACACATTCTTCACCAGATTTGTTAACTTCTCACTTTCCCGTATTCCCATGCCAGAAGAAATCTGTGATCTGAAAATAAGTCTCAGGTACCGATTCTGCAGGTCTGTCACGATAGTATCACGGGAATAGAATTAGTTCACTGCAGAAACGTTGTACTAAGTGATGTAACCTAGGTGGAAAAATTAGAGAATTTTTACAAAAAACACGGTATTTCGCAGTCACTCAAACACTTTCTGTTGACTTTTTATATAGACTGAAGTTGTAAATGGTCTAGAACAGAAACTACCAGAAATAAACATGTGTTTCATTTCTTAAGATATTAAAGTACTGAAAACATGAGAAAAGTCGAATTGTCTTTGTATTATGGGTTGTAATCTATACCAATAAAATGTTCCCGGTGCTTCTTCCTTCATCCTTCTCCATAATTTTCAGTGACTGACGTAATATATCCTCGATTTATTTGCTTTCATATTTTGAAGTTATTACACAGACATGAACAGTTGGTTGAAATTTATGGGAGCTATCAAGATGAAAGAATGTGTAAGGAAGAGAGCTGCTGAGGTATTGAGAAATTATGGTTGCGCAAAACATTCTCTGAGGTTGTATATATGGCTTTTTCGTATACAATAGTAATTAGTTCAGCTGGAGGGGAATACGGAATCACAGAGGTTGGGCAGACTAATAAAGGTATAAGAAAGGTAATGGCAAAGAAACGGTGGATAACAAAAGAAATACTTCAATTTTTGACGAAAGATCCAGATATAAATATCTTCAGGACTCGAAAGGAATGCAGCAACAACAAACCACCTAGAAATCAAACTGCTGTAAGCTCATGGAGTTAGATCGAAATGGCTGCAGGACAAATATAAAGAAATCGAGTAGATTGTAGGAAGGCCCGATTAAGCATAAACAAAAGTCAAACAAACTTCTGGAGAAATTATAAGCAAAGGAATTAAAGACAATAGTTCAAAAATTATTCCCCCGTTAAATACAGTATGAAGCCTTTACGCCAAAAGATTAAACTGATGGTCAGTACAATGCGGAGTAACTGTGCGCTGTACGCTGAAGAAAATGGGTGCCGATTTTGAAGCCACGAAGGATACAATACTAGAGGTTGACAGGTCTCTGCATAACTTGCAATCAAACAAGGCTCAAGAGATATATAACATTCCTGCGGAATTTCTAAAATCATCCTTGTCAAATGGTAACCAAATGGTTATTAAAGTTAGCGTGTAGAATTAGTGAGACTGGGAACGTGCCATAGGCTTTTCCGTAGTCTACCATCCTTATATTCTCGAAGAGAGCTTAGCCAGGTAATCATGTAATCTGTCATTGTACCAGTATTGTATCTCACTAATCGAAGCTGCAAACAAGAACATTTTACAGAAGAATGACAAATAAAATTGTAAATTTGTTGCCTGACTATCAGTTTGGCTCTAGGAATGATAAATTCACCACTGGGGTATTTCTGACGTGTCGTTTGATAACACAGTTACGATTCAAGAAAATTCAAGAGAATACATAATATCCGCAAAAGCCTGTTGTTGTTGTTGTGGTCTTCAGTCCTGAGACTGGTTTGATGCAGCTCTCCATGCTACTCTATCCTGTGCAAGCTTTTTCATCTCCCAGTACCAACTGCAACCTACATCCCTCTGAATCTGCTTAGTGTATTCATCTCTTGGTCTCCCTCTACGATTTTTACCCTCAACGCTGCCCTCCAATACTAAATTGGTGATCCCTTGATGCCTCAGAACATGTCCTACCAACCGATCCCTTCTTCTGGTCAAGTTGTGCCACAAACTTCTCTTCTCCCCAATCCTATTCAATACTTCCTCATTAGTTATGTGATCTACCCATCTAATCTTCAGCATTCTTCTGTAGCACCACATTTCGAAAGCTTCTTTTCTCTTCTTGTCCAAACTATTTATCATCCATGTTTCACTTCCATACATGGCTACACTCCATACGAATACTTTCAGAAATGACTTCCTGACACTTAAATCAATACTGGATGTTAACAAATTTCTCTTCTTCAGAAACGCTTTCCTTGCCATTGCCAGTCTACATTTTATATCCTCTCTACTTCGACCATCATCAGTTATTTTGCTCCCCAAATAGCAAAACTCCTTTACTACTTTAAGTGCCTCATTTCCTAATCTAATTCCCTCAGCATCACCCGACTTAGTTAGACTACATTCCATTATCCTTGTTTTGCTTTTGTTGATGTTCATCTTATATCCTCCTTTCAAGACACTGTCCATTCCATTCAACTGCTCTTCCAAGTCCTTTGCTGTCTCTGACAGAATTACAATGTCATCGGCGAACCTCAAAGTTTTAATTTCTTCTCCATGAATTTTAATACCTACTCCGAATTTTTCTTTTGTTTCCTTTACTGCTTGCTCAATATACAGATTGAACAACATCGGGGAGAGGCTACAACCCTGTCTTACTCCCTTCCCAACCACTGCTTCCCTTTCATGTCCCTCGACTCTTATAACTGCCATCTGGTTTCTGTACAAATTGTAAATAGCCTTTCGCTCCCTGTATTTTACCCCTGCCACCTTTAGAATTTGAAAGAGAGTATGCCTATATGGCCATAATACGTATGGAAGACCCCAAGAGACGTGCTCGGTTTGAAAATAGCGTAATGTTTGTCTTGTATGTCAAGGAATTGTTGATGGAAACAAAAGAAAGATTCAGAAGTTGAATTTATGTACAGCTAAAGCGGGAAAAGTAATTACGCGTTGATTACACAATACTAAGATACCAATATGCCTCCTGTAACTTGAATACAGCAGGGAGTCATCAAGAAATTGTCAAATATGTTGCAAAATGTTTTGATGGTATGAGCCTTTACTGAAATGCAATATCTCTTTAAATATGAGTGCCAGTCGTTTTAGGCATCTTAAGATTCCGAGTATTTCGAAGAACTACGGTATTCCGGCTGCGACAGCAAAATATCTTGATTAAAAGAACAACTTACCAAAGTGTGGTATGGTTTTTCTGGAAGGAAGTGGAGTTAAATATTCATGATTACTTTTATTAAGGAAATACTCTCCCGAAGACAATACCGTGCGCTTAATTAAGAGCGCTGAGATCTGCCAGTCTTCCTCGGGCGAGACTTCCATTAATCACCGGAATTATATTATCCGTAACTTCAGTTTGGTTGCGCTAAATTTACGCAGAAATCTTTCCAGATTTTTAAAGTCGTTCTTCTGTACAATTTAGCTAACGAGCTCAACTGCTATACGTGAGACACTGGCTAACATGTGAAAAACGAATGTAACAGTTTTATCGGCGTTCCCTTTCCGTTACGGAAGTGCAGAACCATTATTTTTTACTATATAATTCATTGTTAACAATGTAGCAGACGCAAATCTGACCTCGGAATCGTAAACTGTTACAAATATATTTTATACGTAATATTTATTACGAAATAAATAACAATTTGCCGGGTCTAAATAATAATTCCCTCTGATACACAGTTAAGAATGAATATAATAGTTTAAAAAATGAGTCTCGCTGACACGAAAAACGTGAAAATCCTCCAAGAAAACACTCTGAGAATTCTAGACGAACCACATGGTCATCTCCAGCAGAAACAACAAATACGTATTCACTGTAAACACCATTATAGAATTCTTCGAGTCAAACTATCATTTCAAATCAAGGTAAATTTTCAGCTCAACAGAAACCGGACAAAAATAACACTGATTTACCGGACAAATTCCGAATACCTAGAACTAAAGAAGAAGAAAAATCACTGACAAACTCTGTAGGTAAATACCGCGAACTGATATGAACCCCCCAGAGAAACTAAGGCAAGCAATAAAATTGGGTCAGCCCTCAAGAAATAAAAAAACATAGATGGTGGAACATTACGTGCAATCAAGCTATCGACTACAGGATTTAAGCACAAAATAATTTCGGTAGTGATGAAACAACAGAAAGTGGCAAGAATTCTTCGAGTTAAGGAAAAAGATTCTAAAATCATGTAATTGCGACAGCAACAAGCTGAACGAAATAGAACATTACTTTATCAAAAACAACGATTGCAGTTTTACAAGGTCTTCAGGGAAAATTGTCGTCCTAGCATGCGCTTTGCACGACCTAATGGATCCCTGGAAAGTAATAAAAAAAGATAACAGAAATTCTAGCAAAAAGTTTCAGTACAGTCCTCAATTACAAAGCGGCATCAGGATATCTCCGATTGCAAAAACAGCACCAAATCCTTATTCGCTTCCACACTCACACGAAGATATAGTGAACATAAACAGATCATTGAAGAAGAAAATCAAGCACTTGGAGAAGATGAACGTATTGAAGAATTATGAAAATTGGAGCACAGATACGGTTTACACCGAATAATGAAAAGTCTGGAAAACGCAGAAAATCCCACAGTGGACGTATGCCTTGCTACATCTACTCCATAAAGAAGGGGACTAAACAGATCTGAACAGTTAAAGAGGAATCTCACTTCTTCTAGTAACATAAAATACTCTCTAAAGCTTTGCTGAATAATCAGAAGTCTTGAATACACGGAAAATCCCTCAAGAATGGACGAGGGCCTTGATACATCTGCTCCACAAAAATGAAGATGCAGATCTGAACTATTAGAGAGTAATCTCATTTCTTCTAGTAACATAAAATTCTTTCCAAAGCTTTGCTGAACCGACTCGAGCAGCGAGTGGAAACACAGATTGGCGAGTATCAGACAGGATTCCGGAAAAGGAGATCCTGCATTCAACACGTCTAGAACCACAAAACCGTACTACACATCAGACGATGCCGGAAGACTTCAGCTACATTCGTGGTTTTCAAAAAGGCTTACGGTTATGATGTCAGAATAGCCTAGAAATGGAAAAGGTATCCAACTTGGAATGGATACGTCCTGGTTACATGAACTGAAAAACAAATACGAAGCCAGACTGGCCTAGATAAATTGCATGACCTCTCCTGTAAAACCAGGTTCTAAGTTTTCAGTGAAAAACTCAGCAAATGGACACCAATAAACAGCAAAGCTCCCACAGTAAGTACGATATCGAATAATCTAACAGTAAGTACTTAGTAGAAACCACATAACCAACAGGATCGTACACTGTCTCCAATACAGGAAGAGTACTCAAATTTCAGATGGTGTACAAACCGATATGGAGTGCTGCATCAAAAGAGCAATGTATCGTAATGCAAGACTACGGGACTTTAATAGTGTTATTTAACGAGGAGCCTTGAATGTAGCAGAAGTTACAGTAATTAGAGGGATGGCGAAAATTCATGACGTCGAGAAACAAGAACCGAAAACTCTTAGAAAAAACCACAGCACTGTTCTCTGAGACGAAACTTGGTCATCTACCTACAAAAGAGCGCTACAAAAGTGGACAACATGACACTTAAGTTTAAGATAATACACCTACGATTCTACCAACTCTTTTTTTATGGTCTACAAAAGCATCGTTAATGCATGTAATAACAGTTGGATAAAAGGAAAACAAGAAGACCGGAGCGATTGAGAATCTCAGAAGTAGTAAAGAAGGCTGTTAAGTCAAAAACTGATATTCTGAGCCCGTAGCTGTGTTCAAAGTACAGGTTGATTCTTGCGGAGACGACAAGCAGCCAACAGTCGTTTTTTATAATGAAGTTTATTTATATAAACAATGCCGCTACCGATTTCGAACTAACAAGTTCATTATCAGACGGCTTGTACAAGTTAAGATACATTTTTGTTACTTTAGATACACTTTTATTCCCTCGTACGATGAAATTTCCTTGGGGTACGTCTTTGTATACATATTCCAATGTGGCGAATCTTTACATAAAGTGTTTCAAATAGGCTTTGCTGCTTCATGAACACTGGCAGTCAGCACTGGAACATAATATGGCGGAATTTTCGACGGCACTACCAGCCCCAAGGAAATTGCTTCATATGGGGGAATAAAACGTATAAACTAGTGTAAAGTAACAAAATCGGATCTTAATGTGAACAAGCCGTCTGATGATGAATTTGTCGGTTCGAAACCGGTAACGGGGCTACTTATATAAAAAAAATTGCATTCTAGAACGTGCTTGGTTGCTGTCATATTCTGAAAGAATCAACCGGTCAGAAATGAAGGACAGAAAAATTCTCAAATCAATTCAGAAACAACCAAAAAACTAAACAAGGTTCAAGAAAATAAACAATGAGAAAAATAGAGGAAAGGAAGAACTAAGGGAGTGAAATAATGAAGAGGATTTGGGAGAAAAGGAAAAATAAGTTAATCTGTGTTTAGCTGAAGTTCTCATTGTCTTCTAGATGAAGATAATCGAAGATAATAATAACAATATGTATCGGTGTGTGTGTGTGTAAAAATACATATTGTTATTATTGTCTTCGATTATCTTCATCTAGAAGACAGTGAGGAAAGGAAACGTGTATATATATATATATATATATATATATATATATATATATATATTACTGTCTTCGGTTATCTTCATCTAGAAGACAGTGAGAACTTCAGCCAATCACAGATTAACTTACTTTTCTATATATATATATATATATATATATATATATATATGTATGTGTGTGTGTGTGTGTGTAAACATACATATGTTTATAATGTTTATAGGAATGAATGATTTCCATAGCATAGATGTACATTGTCTGACAGAAGTAATGGACAGTGGGCAATGCACAGGAATATGACCAGGCCGATCATTGGAAGCAAAAGTCTAGCAAACGTGGGCTCTATAATGCATACCTTAAGAGGTATTAGCACTTGTTCAGTAGAACAGATTTCTTTCACAGAGGCAGCTGAACAAGATGTCATAGCTCTTCAGGTGCAAACTTTAGGGCCCATAAAATGGAAAGCAAAGGTCTTGTAGTAGAAGAAATTTGTTTCGTAGTATCGAAGATGAAGTGCTCATAGCTCTTGAGGTATGTATTTTAGATCCCATGTTTACTAGACTGTTATGCTTCGAATTATCGTTCTTGTCATACGCTTGAATATTGACCATTCGTCCTGGGACGGCCTGTATATGCAGTTCCGAATAAAACTCCTGTATCTGGAAAACACTGAGGAGCACAAACGTATTTAAAATTAAGTTTTCCTGATAACATATGGTGGACTGAATCAGCACCACCAGGAATCTTACTATATTTCTTTCAACAAGAGTATTCTTCGCAGTGATAGTGGATGCAGTTTAACTGCGTATCGTTCTTCCGAAGATCTGAAAGGACTCGGAACATATTGGGACATATTTCGAAGTTCATTTAATGTATGCTGCTTTTAAAATATTTAGTGTCCCAGCATTAGTAATTTGTATCGTGTTCTTGCGTACAATATTTTAAGTAATAAAGAATTAGCTTCAGAATAAGATTTTCACTCTGTAGCGGAGTGTGCGGTGATATGAAACTTCCTGGCAGATTAAAACTGTGTGCCGGGCCGAGACTCGAACTCGTGACCTTTGCCTTTCGCGAGCAAGTGCTCTGCCAACTGAGCTACCCAAGCACGACTCATGCCCCGTCCTCACAGCTTTACTTCTGCCAGTACCTCGTCTCCTACCTTCCAAACTTTACAGAAGCTCTCCTGCGAACCAGCAGAACTAGCACTCCTGAAAGGAAGGATACTGCGGAGACATGGCTTAGCCACAGGATGGGGGACGTTTCCAGAATGAAATTTTCACTCTGCAGCGGAGTGTGCGCTGGTATAAAACTTCCTGGCAGAGCTTTAGAGGAGAGCTTCTGTAAAGTTTGGAAGGTAGGAGACGAGGTACTGAAAGAAGTAAAGCTGTGAGGAGGGGGCGTGAGTCGTGCTTGGGTAGTTCAGTTGGTAGAGCACTTGCCCGCGAAAGGCAAAGGTCCCGAGTTCGAGTCTCGGCCCGGCACACAGTTTTAATCTGCTAGGAAGTTTCAAAGAGTTAGCTGATAACGTACTGAAAGGGAGAATAAATAAAGAACAGCAGAACTCATCCAGTGCTACTATTCTCGAACCAAAAAACTGCCTACTTTTGTTTTGAAAAACGATATTGATATCTGAATCTCATTGATAAGTAAGACTGCGGTAACACAACTTTATTATTATTATTATTTGTGATTTTTGTAGTTTTGTGCTGTAGTAACTATTGGTCAATGTGTATGTAGAAAATTAGAATCTTTAGCGAGTTGAGAAGTACCGTAAGTGTAATCACGGTTAAGAGAGATTTGATGGAACGACACTAGCTCGTGACCACAGAGGCCAGCTGTTTGAAACTCCCGCATTCCCTATTCAACCGGAGCAAATGTGTGGCTCCGACTGGAATGGAATGAAAGCTCCCGGCGACCTTTGCCAAACGGACAACATTTTGCTCTTGAACTGCTATTAATTAAGCGAAACATACATGCTATTAAAGTAAAAAATTATCAGAAGAAACTTACAGCCTAAGACAGGGAGTCTCGATGTTACCTAAGGTATATTCTGCGTTACTGACTGTGCAATGATGCTTTCAGCATCAGATAAAGAAACTGAATGGCAGGGAGTAGACGGGGTAGTTTCTTTGTATCCCTGAAGGGTGGAATAAAACAGCCGAAAACCGAAAGAAGTGTTTATAGTATGACCAAAATGACAGATGTGTAACTCAGCATACAAGTGGAAAGTTCAGCGGGTAAAGTCGACAACCGCCGATATTTCGACAGGGGACCACGCTGTCGTTTCCAAAGCAAAACTGGCGGAAGAAAGCGCTATGGAAATAAATTTAACATTTCGGTTTGCAGACAAATTTTGGTAACACACCTCTCACTCTCCACCCTCCCTCCCACACACACAAACACACACGCACAAACTGTGAACACTACCGCCACCACACCAACCAAAGATGATCGACGAGAGAAACTCCGGGTTGTTATACTTTTTAGGGTGACCGGTATCAAGATAATGTTCTACAATGGCAGATTTGCTCGGCTGTTGTAAATGCACGTGCGGCTTATGCTGAGCTGACCAGTCCTCCACTATCCTTACAGTCTGACCAACGAATGACATGCCATAAGTGCAAGGAGTACGATAGACACCCACCTAACTAAAATATGGATTATTGTTAACACCTAAAAGAACCATAATCTTAGATGAAGGTCGGAAAATCCCCATTCCACATTATATTTCCACAAGATAGGGCCGATGTTGAGGGAAACGCTCCTTGCGTATGAAAGAAAGGCCTTAGACCTTGTATTGTTATCAGTACTGATCTAATGCATTGTTATAACGAAATAAAGTTCATGAAACCAATGATGTGAATCGATAGTCAACTAAATGTTGATAACACATACTACGGAAACTAACTGATAATGCATTAAAATTTCACATTGGCTATAAAAATGGTTACAGAACATTAGTGCAGTGTATAATGCTTAGAAATATGGCATTGTTCCTTTCTGGACGGGGCTTTTGCCGATGTGAAGATTTTATCGTGGAAACAGAAGGCGTTCCTCTGTGACATCATCATGGAAGTAGCTCAGCATTGGCAACATATAAACATCTAGCGTCTCTTTTTGAACTCAACAGTCATTAACGACAAATTTTAAGAAAACCTTCTGTTTCATTAACTGAAATATTCTCGTCCAATCATCCTTACTGTCGTGAAGTCTTTTCTTATCATTTAACCCCCACTGCACCATACAAAAAGTTTTGATGTTTCAACATTTTAAAGAAACTTGGGACATTAACAAAGTGATATTTGCGTAGCATTTTATTAAGCATATTCTGATGTGACTGGTCTCGGAAGTAGGAGCCGTTTTTGTGAACTGTAACGCTAGAAGGAGTCCTCTATGTTCACAACTGCGGCCTGATGTAACCAAATATTGTTCACGTAAAAGTTTTGCTTGCCGTTGAGTTAGTGAAGCCAGATGCTAACACAGTGAGAGATCAGAAATCTGTTCAGAGGCTACGTTGGACAATTAGCAGGGCCTGGTATGCTACAACACTGGAAAGTTTCACGCCTATACTCCTCCAGCGAACCAGAAGTTGTGACTGGCTGAAACTGATATATGCGTAGCGATATCGCTTACAAATCCGGAAATTACAGGCGAACTACTCTTACACTTCTTCATCATCAGACTATTCAAGAGTTGCCAATTTACATTATTAGTTTATTGAGCTGTTAGCAGTTATGAAACAGAAATTGTATGAAGCTAAATTTAACATACTTGTTGTGGGTAAACGGCTTAAAATTTGATCCTAAGGATACGATTATGTTGGAATTTATTTCTAGTTATGGCTTGTTGTATAGTTACAGTGTGCTGTAACTTCTGTTCGTCACTGGCAGAGCACACATATTGAGTAGCGAAAGATGCGATAAGCGTGCTAAACTGCGCGGACATATAGTAGGAAGGATAATCTTCCAACGAATACATGTATTATGTCGCAAGATCACTCGGCGAAAAGACGTATGTTGCAAGCCACAATTTAGATGTACATTTACATTCTTTGTTGGATTGGCCATTATCTGGAGCAGCTATGTAAAAAAATATTCATTTGTATCTAATTTCCAAAAGTTCTTCAAATTTTAGGTGAAACGCTTCATTAGTTTTGTGCTACTTTGTTATATGGTTTTCTGTATATGAAAGCGTGCTGTATATGGTTTTAGGGATGTAAGTGCAGATATTGAGACCATTGGTACATTAATATGTACTCACTTAAGTGTATAGGTAGTTTCTTTCTGTATGTAATCATCTTGCTGCCAACGCGTCACGTAATTTACTGCCTGATATTTTCCGCACGATCGTAACTGGACCACTAAGTGGACTATGCCAGTCAGTATAGCTGACCGTTTTGTATCCACGCATGCACACTTCAACACATGACCTGCTGCCCAGAGAAAGAAAAGCTTCAATGGCCCTCTCTTGCCACATGTAACTGGAGGTTCTAGAAAGCTTAACACATACTGCTCCTAATAGCTCTAATTGTTAATCTGTAAATGAAGTAAATGCTGATGTGAATTTGTTCAGTACACTGTCCTGAGTTATTAGTAAAAGTATCTACACTTATACCCCTAACACTCTCCTCCTCTTCTCTCTCTCTCCCTCTCTCTCCATCTGTGTGCGTGTGTGTGTGTTTTTATTTATTTTTTAATGAACAGCATGGACAACGGACTACCGGTGTTATGGGGATGGTGGAACTTGTAGAATATCATATGTAGGTAGAACAGCTATCACTGAAGGTATAGAGGAGTCTCTTAGATGTTCGTGAATTGTAGAGAGATTATTTGGAAAGGGTAAAATGAGGGATTGGGGGAATATGAATGAGTAGCAGAAATTTGATGATCTTGTGTTGAGATATTATGCAACAATTTGTCTGTGTACATATTTGGTGACTTTTTTACCATATTTTCAATAATTTTTGTACTGTTTTCGTTCTGATTTGGTTTTTTGCACATGATAATTTCCTTTCGAAGCAAAAAAAGTACTTTCTGTTATTTATTTTCGTAATTATTTCCACTGCTTCTTGCTGAGGTGTTCCACAAAAATGGAGCTATTTCTCCAACATTTTCAGATTATCCTAAGTTTTCTGGTGCATCACATCTAGTGACTTGTAACTTATAAAAGCAATCTTTTTAATATATGATTCGGCATATTGTTATTTTTTATTTTGGAATCAATTTTTGAATAGAATTATCTGTTTTGCATGCAGTACTTCTATGTTTTTAATCCTCGACTTATTTTGCAGTATTCATTTATCATTGAGTTTCTTTGCTTATGTTGAATAATGTTGTTTGTCACCGTTTGTTCACTTTTATAACTTACTTTTTAATTTTGTTGCTTGTTTTTGTATCTGTGTTACTGTACACCTTTTTTGTGGCTATAGTAATTATGGTCTATAGCTTATTTTGATAATTTTATGTGCTGTACATTGGTGTGTGTTCCACCATGCAATGTGTGTTGGAGTGCAATTAGATTTTATGAATGAGACATGACCTGTTACTGTGTTAGTTACTGTTGATTAAAAAATAAGGTTGTTTTGTTGCTAAATTGCTAAATCTGAAATGCTAATTCGCTAAACTCATCCTTTCTTGGTTTGGAACTGAGTTTTTCTTGTATTCAACTAGTGTCAAGATGTAATAAATCATTTTTTTTTGGTGGTTTATTATGAAAAGGATTTTTCCAAGTGTCCGTGTAGCATGTTGTATTTTTTTGCAACAAAATGTTCAACGTTATTTATAAAATTTTACTAACATCAAATCTGTAGCCATAAAAAATTATTCAGAGGAAACACAAAGAACATAATTCAGTAGAATGCTGATCCGTACTATGTAGACAAAGTTTCTCAAGCTCTACTTGTATACAATTCACTTCTAACATTTCTTGCGCAATGGGAATACAATAAAAAAGTTTTATTTTCAGTGTTAAGAGTATTGGTTTCTGTCTATCAATGACTGCTGCAACTCTTATGAAACGTCCGTGTAGGACTGAACGTCAGCTTACCCCTTCGATCATGTGCTACCTATTTTTCCGCTTTAGGTAGACCGCGCTGTTGACGACATCTAACAGAAAATGTTAAGCTTCTATCACTTTGAAAATCTGTAGACGTGCGATAGTATTTCTGCCTACCAATCGCCGTGGAAGGGGATACGAGCCCGTACTCTCGGTGCTGTTTGGAAACAGAAGCTTTCAATGGACTCCTCTCCTCGGTGCACAGTCAGCTGGCCGACTGTAGCGCACAGTGTTCGTTCTCTTCGTATCGCCGCGCGACTCCATTCCCGCAGGGTCGCCACAGCGGCAGCCCGGCTGTCTCATTTCACGGGACAGGGCGCCGGCTGCGGGGCCGAACGGGCACCTCGTGCAACTTGTCCCACAGATGCGCTCCGTTCGTGCCAATCAGCTGAGTGCTCCTGCCAATTTCTTTTTCTCACACAGCTATTGCCGAGTGTTACGTTCGCGTATGTAAATACAGGTTTGCATACAGATATAGTTACCTGTCTAAATTCACAGACTCAGCAGAGAGAAGGACTGTTATGTACTTTAAAATGTGTTTTGCGGAAATGAGGTCTCTCTCTTACCAAGTTGGTACTTGGGGGCCAGCAACGAAATTCTATTTGAGGCACTCATGTTGTATCACTGTACACTACTTCTTTCTTAATTTTTCACTTGAAGTACTTGAAGAATGAATTGTCATATAAACACTGTCGCAAGAATGTCTTATCATGATTTGCAACAGACTTTGCTGGTACAAGCAAAGTACGGGTGGCACGACCTGTCTGTCTTACATTCAGACTCGCGTACGGCATAATTTTCATGTTTAGTAACGTTTGTTATTTGTCCTGTCCTTGAACAAAATTCCTTATTATCTGAGGCAACAACATTATAACGTAGTGCAAAGGAGATTACAACGAGGTTCGTAACTTCAGCGAGCGGATCATTTTGAGTTTATAGCAGAATTTATGTCTTTGAAACTGAAAACATCTATGTTCGATTTCCGTTCATCTTATCTTTTACAAAATCAACGAAATGAGTCTTTTTCTTGCCACCTTTTTTGTATCCAGACCGCTATCCTGATAGGTTCTGTATATCTCATTATCTGTATTTGGTTTTCACTAATACTCCTGAATAAGCTTAACGATATTCTCATTTATTGAAAAAGTGATCGGTTGCTTCTACTAAAATGATCTAAAGCTCATGTATATATGGTCAGTTTTGCGACACAAGAATCTTGAGCTATCAGTTCACAATCGAATGTACAGTTACGTCTTACTTACTTTTTATGAAGCACAATTATCATTGCTATTGTTATGCTAATAAATAAATATTTAATTAATGATTATTAATTAATAATTATTTAATTAACAGTTATTAATATTTGATTAAATATTTTTACGATCATGCATCACCAAGTTTCTCTGCAATCCAAGGACGACATCCGCACTTGACTTTTACCAGAAAATGAAATTTTTGGTAATAGTTTTCATTTGGCATAGTTGGAAGTTCAATTTAATCATTAATCCCAAAAGTCTAAAGTTTCATAACATCCTTGTCGTACCCCTGATGTCCTCAATGCGACGTGTCTTACCTCTTGAACAATTAACACCAAAAAATTTCAATTTATTAAATTTATTTGCTTTGACACTGCGACAGTACCTTTTTCAAACGTGTTATACTGTATCTGCTGCTCATTGGTTCAAAGTGGCTCTCAGCACTATGAGATTCAATTTCTGAGGTCATCAGTCCCCTATAACTTAGAACTACTTAAACCTAACTAACCTAAGGACAACACACACATCCATGCCCGAAGCAGGATTCGAACGTGCGACCGTAGCGGTCTTGCGGTTCCAGACTGTAGCGCCTAGAACCGCTCGGCCACTCAGACCGGCTACTGCTTATTATCATAACAATATTATAACATATGTTGTGTTTGTTTCATGTACTATTAAATTTTCAAATACAAAACAATGGAAGAGTTGGAGTTGAACAACCATAACATCGAGAATAAACTGAAAAATCATTTAGTACTAAAATTATTTATAAAAAGAAACAGAAATTTGGACAGTTATCTATGTCACAGCGAAATTTATAGGTAAAGGCAACATTATTTATTTCCATTGCCTGCATGTTGATTAGATTTCTTGTAAACTTTTACTCATTCAGCGCTAAATTTGCTAGGTACTTAAAATTTTCAAATTTTCTGTGGCAATTACCTTTGAAAATAGTAACAATATAGTTTGTGCCATATGGCTGACTTCATGTCAAAAGTACATGAAATGAAGCACTTCCTCTTTAGTGTTTCATCTCTAGTAATGTTGCATTTTCAGAACATTATTGCCTAGCAATACCGTTATTGGTATGCTGATATTTAGTGCAGATGTGTTATTTTGCTAAAATGGTTTCAGTCATCTTCCCTGTTATAGTAAAAATGGAAATCCATCAGAGTGAAAACAAAATCACATAACAAGAAAGCTAATCGAGCCACTAGCTACTAACCAGCTCAGATTACCCCACAGTATCACAGTTTAGTGGATGTACTAAAGCAAATAAAAATTTGAAAATTGAGTTGTCAGATGAATTGCCTTTGTAATAAAATCTAGATGTCAAGAATTCTGTAATGAAACTTCCTGGCAGATTAAAACTGTGTGCTGAACCGAGACTCGAACTTGGGACCTTTGTCTTTTGCAGGCAGTTCTGCAAGTTCGCATAAGAGCTTCTGTAAAGTTTGGAAGGTAAGAGACGAGGTATTGGCAGAAGTAAAGCTGTGAGGACGGAGTGTGGGACGTGCTTGGGTAGCTCAGCTGGTGGAGCACTTGCCCACGAAAGGCAAAGGTCCCGAGTTCGAGTCTCGGTCTGGCACACAGTTTTAATCTGCCGGGAAGTTTCATATCAGCGCACACTCCGCTGCAGAGTGAAAATCTCATTCTAGAAATTCTGTAACGCAATGTCAACTAAATTAAATAAGATATCAAACCAAGTGTCAGCATGCTAAACGTAATGTCATCATAATATGATCAAATATCAAGCCAGTTGTCATCCGTAATGACGTCTACATATAAGGAAAGTCATCTAAATGTACTGAAATAACCACTACATGTAATGTGAATCCACTAAATGAAATGAAATGTTCACTAAATATAGTGAAATGTCTACTCAATATTTTAAAATATCGTCTTCATGTAAGGAAATATCACGTAACGTAAATCAAGGGTCAATTAAACGTGATTCTATGTTATCTAAAATAGAAACAGTGCCCTTTGAAATGTTAATCAACCATAATGAGAAATTATGTTCAGAATTGACACATGTTGTGCAGCGTTTTGTTGCTGAAGTTTCATCTCAGAATCGTACTTTAGAAATTAGTAATTAAGATAGAAGTGAACCAAATTGTGACTGTGTTAAGAAACGATTTACCAGAGCCTTAATTTAATCTTACACTAGAATGCAATAGTGTACACAGAAGATGCCAACATTGAAACAAACAATACGAGATGCAGCATTCCCTGTTAAGACCATAAGTAGTAAAATTATTTATCCTACAATGCATAGCAAAATTTTTAGAAGCAAAACAAATTATACTGGTCTGTCAGCTTAAAACATATCCTATGGGATAGTGGCAGCACTTTTCATGTGTTCACAACCAGTAAGAGCAGCTACGTCATGGCTCAGTTCACTACGCCATGTGTGAAATTTTACTGAAATTTCACTTCAAAAGACTGTCACATCAGTCCTGTGATACAGCTGGCGACACCACCATTACACAAAGCTCGACATAACAAGTCTTATTAAGGTAAACTGGGATGGTAACGAATTCCAAATCGATTACCATCATATCTGGCTAGGACAGTGCCATGACTATGACAAACAAAGTAACTGAACTGTAAACATAACTCACAGAAATTTCAGTACCAAACTGCACTATTAATACTAACTGACAACTACAGGAACCCATTGTTGACATTGTTCACATGATGGAAGATGCCCATTCCACAACAGCAAATACAAAAAACTGAATGTGACCGTAAACAGTAAATCATGTGCTGGACAGGGGACAAAATATATAATCCTGTAAATGTATTATGTTACAACAATGATATGAACATTGAGGAAGAATTAAATACCAACGATTTAAAGTGCTGTGATCATTGTGAAGAATTGTTCAAGCCACTGGACATGCTTTTGTCAAAAGATACCGGTACTTATTATGATTGTTTTATTTGCAGGTGCTGCAATGAATGTTATCTTATGCAGTTTATTTGATAATACTCATGAAATCACACAGGTACCCATGTTTCATGTGCAAAATTGTAAGCTCACTGGAGTTATTGGTGTTAAGTCAAGAAATGTCAAACTGCTAATGCAGGTGGAGGTTGAAAAAGGAAATAGAGTTATAAAATGACCATTTCTAAAAGAAAGTTGATTGGTTGTGGAATACATTTTTGTCATTGATTTCCTAAGGGAGAACGCCACAACAATCAGCTTCTCCTGAGGTAAATGCTTTCTTAACATTGATAACCAAAATACTGTAACTGACTTAGTAAAAACAAAGACAGAGCATGGTAAATACCGTGAGGGCTGAAGGAAGTATTCTTAAGATAAAGAAGTATATCAGTAGCACACTTTCACAAAGTAGTCAGGTTGAGAATATTTTAGTTCAAGTAAAAGATAATATCGTAGAGTCTACTACTATTGAACCCTTGCAACAAGCACTGCTGTTAAACTATGTATATGTATTTGGAAACAAGCACCGTGGACCACGGTGACTGATGGTCACTAATAAGGCAGTGAGTATCTAGTAGCTCTATCGATACTTTCGCAATGTAAGCTAAATATTTGCTACAAAGTCTACTGCAGAAGCTCCAATACTTAAAAGAATGGTAAGTGATTATCTACCCATAGTTGGAAAGCCTGCAGCCTTGCTCCCTAACAATGTATCAGATTTCGCTTGTTAAGCATGTAAATTTAACAGATTTAATATCACGATTTCACGCAGAAAGCAAACCCAAAGTATGTATTTTTCGGGAATTTATCCGATCATCCAAACAAATGTACAATCTTAGACATAAAAGCTGACCGCCGGCCGGCCGCCACAGAGACTAAGTCCGAGTCGTCCACTTAAGGTGGATAATAAAACTCACCGCCCCTGACAACTGTAAGTCCCGCCATCTGCACAATCTGGCAACACTGCAGGATGCGGAAGTGTCAAAAGGAAGTGTTGTCTACTTCCGAGATGTTGCTGGACTGTGTGAGCCCGTGGTCTAGTGGAAATCGTAGTGCATTGTAAACATATAGTCGCCTGATAGCGTCCAACTGTATTTTTTTTTACCACATTTTGGCCCTCGTCTAAAGTTATGAGTCTGACTGAACATCGAAGATAATTCGCTTCACATCCTACCCGCCAGCAATAACAAGAACTTCCAGAAACAATTCCGCACGACAGCTCGTGGCTGCGTCGCGATCAGAAACAGCTCAAGCTCGAGCGTTTCCTCGAACTGCAGCGACTACCGGCCACCGGCCAGACGCTACCCGCCGACTGAAATCCAGCGCCGAACAGGTGAACGCGGCGCCACGCCGTCAGTGTATGTAACAACTATAATTTTCGAATTTGAAGTTCTAGTTATCATCTTACAGTTAAGCATTGGATTTTGCATACCGGAAAGTCATGAGCTACGGTTAAGCACTGTAAAATTGAGTCGCAAGTGGAAAAAGGTGTAACATCTGCAACACATTTTTATAACAGAAGGATGAATTCAGAGGAGACAGCTAGAAAGATTTGAACTGTGTATGCAGCGAGTGCTTTTGGGAAAAATAAGCCGGAAAAAATGGATCAAATGGCTCTAAGCACTATGGGACTTAACATCTGAGGTCATCAGTCCCCTAGACGTAGAACTACTTAAACCTAACTAACATAAAGATAGCACACACATCCATGCCCCAGGCAGGATTCGAACTTGCGACCGTAGCAGCAGCCCGGCTCCTGACTGAAGCCCCTAGAATCGCTCGGCCACCGCGGCCGGCACGCCAGAAAATGATATTTTTGTTTCAACAAAGATAGTTGTGGCATAAATGATTTTCCACATTAAGGAAGTCTCGACTACTGATACATGTGATGGATTACCACTTAAACATCATGCGACATTTGGATTCAACAAAAGAAGTTCAGAAGTCTGGTGTAGCAATTCTGCTTCCTTTAATTCTAAACAACTTAAATCAACGGAGTGACTATTATTGAACGTCATCAGGTTGCTCATTGAGCATTCCTATGCAGTACTGTTACTGGTGACGAGTTATGATGCCTTTATCGTTAGCTTCCTAAGAAGAAATGAAAGGCTGAGCCCCTCCAAAAGACGTAAACTCGAGCAAAGGGTAGTGCGAACATAATAGTTTACATCTAATAACTCCAAAATTGTGTTTTGGGCTACGAATTCTGCCCCAAGGCGTGTGTGCATCACAGAAGGAATTTGTTGCCAACAACTGAGACACCTTTCGGTCGCAGTGTAAGAAAATCGACCGACAAAACTGCATCACCTATGCTACTGCATGATAACGCACTCTGTTGATTTGAGAAACAAAACTATCCAGGGGATTGATAGGAAAGTCGTCTCTCAGGCACTTGTATTGATAGAGAAGTCCTCTCTCAAACACTTGTCCCTCTCATCATAGAATTTTACCTTTCCCGCTCGTGATTGATCAATCGTCAAGGCAATTCAGTTCTATACGAAAATACTCTTCAAACTACCCTGGTTTCATGACAACATTAGAACCAGTAGCTTTCGACGGACGTGGAATTTGTTAATTACTTTAGCATTATCAGATCGTTTTAGAGATCGCGAAAGAAAATTCTGTTGCTGATTAATGTCTCTTTGATGATTATTGTAGCGTTCAGTAAACTAATGGAAAACGCAATTAAAATATTCACTGTACTAACACAAATAAAATTCAGCTTACTACAGAAACATCACGACGGCAGTCTATCTTAATAAAGCATTAAGTATCTGTAAGACGATTAAGCCTATTTTAACACTAATCAGTAGGATATTACCAACTATTGACTTCGATAAGGTCTGTATTTACCTCATTTCCTGTACCATTCGCAAGTATTATGAATATGTGGCAGTTCATTGTTAAAATTATGTATTCACAACAAAAAATATGTCGGCTGAAAACAAAAGTGGGATTATGAAATTTGCAGTACCGTAAGGTTTTCTCTCTGACACTAAGAGGTACTAAAAGTAGCAAGCCGAATTTTGCTCGAGCGTTCTCTTACGATACCCTCGTTGAGTTTGTATCTGCCTGCTTGTAGCTCTGCCACAAAAGAATTAAAAATCTGGCTCTCAGCGAGTCTCGAAAGGCGAATGAAAGCAGCTTGCACCTGGTAGCCAAGCATGTTACCTGAGAACCGTTTTTTTTTTTTCTCCAAAAGTGGGTAGACATCATTTTGAGATTGAATTGTTGGCAAACGTCAGTCAGACGTGTGCCGCTGGTGTAAGTGTTTCAGTGTGTTGAATTTGTACCAATGATTTTTCTATAGGTTTTTTCTGTCCCAAATAGAGAGTTGAAGTCTCCCATTAGTATTTTCACATCTCTTGGTGAATTTTGCTCGTAGTTTTTTCAAGTGTGTTTCAGAATGTTTCAACATTTTCGGTGTTTCTCATATTTTTGATGTTGGTGGGGGCATGTGCATTGATGAGTGTACATTTTTTATTGGTGCTCTGAATGAGCATAGTCGTAAGTCGATTGTTGTTGGGTGTGATTTCTTTGACAGAGTTGATGATAGATCTGTGTTCGAGAAATGGCATGCCGAAGATTGGTGCGCATTTCGCTACCTTTTGTTGTGTTTTCCTCTTGAAGATGCGATGGTTTCGTAATGCAAGGTTTCATTGTCAGTTATCCGTGGTTCTTGAAGAGCAAGAACGAGAATTTTTTGTCGGTCGATTTTTAATGTGAGATTATTTAGTTTTCGTGATTGGATCAATGTACGGATGTTTAGTTTGCAAATGCATGTTTTCTGCTTGTAGGGAAATTTACCAGAGATCTCCGATATTCTCTGCCGCTCTAGCCTGGACTCCCCAGAATCCGAAATCCAGCTGCCGCCTTTCGACGGGCGGGTTGTGTACCACCTGGGGTAAAGTTGACTTTGCTTGCAAAGTTTATGTTTCCTTCTGTTACATTGGTTTGTCCTGGGTGATACCAGGACCAGTCAGGACCAGAGGGTGTTGAAGCCTTTAGAAGCAAATATTTTCAGCCGAGCTCATTGAGCTAACAGACGATGACCAGAGTACCGGTGAGTTTCACTCAGTCGTGTCTGGATTTTGTGTTCAACGGATTGAGTAGCCGTTCAGAATTGTGTTAGTATTTGGTTCACCCCAAATATTTGATTTCCTCGCTACCACCCACATGTGGGAGGCTTTCCCCTCTCCGCCACACGGGATTATTATTATTATTATTATTATCATTTTGTCATCAGCAAATCAGATATGGTGTATCTTCCCATCACTGAAGTAAATGTGTATTGTTCGATTCAATATTTCCATCACATAAATGTGGATTATAATTACGTTACATTGCTGCTAGTAAACATATTTCTCACTTTTTTCTTAGACAGTTGCTAAACGTTTATGTGCCCAGCATTGTTGCAATACAGACGTTCAAATTATCCGATTTCTGCAATTTCATTTCGCTAACAGATCGTTCTACTCGGATTCAGCCAGTTAAGTCTTAATGTGGATATCTGACTACGGCTCTCATCATACGATAGACTGGGTAAACCACATTCTTAATCGGACTGTTGAATCTGGATCACTTATCTATGACAGGGCCTGAATTTATAAACACCATGGAAAATACTAATACAATGTGCTTATTACAAATATATTATTTGAATATAAGTATATGAAGTAACGAGATAACAATTTATTTACAGGAGCAGAGCCCCATCCATCATAGCAGAGCAGGGTAATATTGGTTTCTGGGCCAAGCGAGGTTAAAGCTGTTGCCGTTTGTTCCACGATCACCGAACATCAATCAGATAGAGAATATGTGGGCAGAGGTAACAAGGTCATTGCCATGTGGACCTACAAATGCAAGCGACCTTTGGACGACTATAGAAAACGTATGGTGGGGAGTAAACCATGACGCTACATTGTCGACGACTTAATGAAATCAATGCCCCTACGCCTTAGAGAAATCTTACGTAATGATCGTGGGTGGGTTGGTTACTAAAAGTATACTCGACCACAAAACCCATGTGGGCCATTGTCTGATAATCGGTCAAGGTTTGCTTTGTCGCAGCTTCTTAGCATGCAAGTCCATTTACTTTCAGTCTCCTCCTTACAATTCTTGCAATGCAAGGTAAATGAAAAACCTCATCCACTCGACGCCAACTGAGGAATTGACTAGAGCATGTGTTGTTCAACACACAGTAGTCGTCACCCTCACTGGGAACAATGATTGTTTGTGTGTGTGTATGTGCGTGTGTGTGTGTGTGTGTGTGTGTATGTGTGTGTGTGTGTGTGTGTGTGTGTGTGTGTGTTTTCGTGTTGGCGCACAATCTGAATCGATACTATTAACATTTGAGAGACAACCATCTATAAATATTGCATCAACTGTGACTGTAAAGTATTTTAATGCTATGGGAAGTTACAAACTGAATTTTTACCCAACCCACGTCCTGCATATCACGTTAAGTAAGAAAGATGTATTAACTGCGTAATATTGTTAGGAGAGACGGTGCGCGCATATTGTCGCGGCTCCTAAGTGTAGCGACTAGCAGTGCCCAATGCCGCAGCGATTTGTTTATGTTGGCTGAGCGTGGACACTGAAGGAGACGCTTCGCCGTAAGCAGACAGAAATCACCTTGGCTCTGACTGCAGTGAGCGGCCATCACTACCTCTATGTTCTTATAGTAAGAAACGTGAGACTCTACTCACAGGTGCCATGGAGGAATTGCAACGGGTATCATGTCATTAGTCATCAGAATGTTTACCAGTGATTAAATGTCCACTCTGTTGGAATCCCAAGAAAATAGCAGGCCGATGTAGCCGTGAGGTTCTAGGCGCTTCAGTCTGGGACCTCGTGGCCGCTTCGGTCGCAGGTTCGAATCCTGCCTCGGGCATGGGTGTGTGTGATGTCCTTAGGTTAGTTAGGTTTAAGTAGTTCTAAGTTATAGGGGACTGATGACCACAGATGTTAAGTCCCATAGTGCTCAGAGCCATTTGAACCCAAGAAAATAGGAACCTTCTCACAAAGGAATGTGAGGTGATATCAAAATTTATCCAACATACAAAAATTAGCTGCAGAGCTTTCATGTACGCAGTAGTAGCACACAAGGAAATATTGTCTTGGAAGCATATAATTCATTTCTGCTTCTCTCATCAAAGCCCTTGTATTAGCATGAAGTGAGAAAATAAACAAGAAAAACTAAAGTTCCTGAGAAGCATATAAGTCTTTTCCCCTTGTCATGTCATAGCTTTTGTTTTAGTATGAAGTAAAAAAATAAACAGTTTACGGTTCTGAAGCATAATATGACACCAGATTCTTATCGTAGGCTCTATCGGAAAAGCAAAAAGCAGGGAACTGTCCATTCCTTTGCCCAACTGTATGATTCCTTTCATACATTACTACCGCTCGGAGGTTCTTATTTAAGGACTTGTGGGCACCAAGTTCTTCAGCACAATAAGCCTTATGTTATTGTGCTAATTACGGTATGGGAAAAAATGCAACAAAGACGAGTTCCCCTAGAGCAATGATGATATTTGCACATGTGTGTATTCAGCAATGACTGCCAACTGCCGCAACACTTCACAGAATCCATGCGGCAGGCAACACAACTGTGCGTGCACCTCAGATTTCATTCAGTGAGACGTCAGGAGAGGGACGGAAACGTCAAATTAATGTCACTTTCCGAGTCGTATTCGATCCAGAATGAGGTGTTATTAAGGTAGTTGAGCATTCTAGTAATTACACTTTGATAATTTCCTTATGAGTATTCCGATAGCCAAAAGAATCTGTTAGCGTGAAACCATCGGGAACTGCATTAATATCAAACTGCAAAAACTTGAGACATTACGTTCACTGTACTCTTCGCTGGGTGACCAATTACTATTATTTAGGATTCTCTCCGTCCTAGGCTTAATGCAAATGGAACTTCACTTCATGAGGCGCTTTCTGCTATTCTTGACAAACATCAGCAACTTGTAATCACTGCAAGTTACAAGTGTGTGATGATAATCGTAGAGGTTGTCAGTGGATGTGGTGGTGTTATGCTGTCAAACTGCTTACATTAATGTTAATGGTGGCGCACATAATCTAGCGCTGACTACCTAAGTAAATATAGTGTGGTGGCGTCGTCGATTCTCTTTATTTGGCATCAGCTTGAGTAATCCGATTTAACGAGCATAGTACTCCATTCGCGAGCTGCTAATGATACAGTTTGACTACAGAGATCATCGTGCGGGTGTTACATTAATTCTGCAGTGAATTGCTTAACAAATGTTACCCTCAGCTATGCAGCTGGAATGACTCATTACACAGGTACTCTACGTTGCTCTTGGTTAAGTGATCTGTTCGCTGCAATCCTGCTTCTACTGTTCGTAAATACTTGTATACTGACCATTCGTTATTTGACTATATATGTGCTACAATCTGATTCACATGTATATGTCATGGGTTAGCGCCGTCACAAAGCAGGGTTGGATGCCGTTGAAGTCCCGTTACATTGATGGCAAGACAAATGTTCGCAAATCATCTCTACTGTCTCAAGAAACAATTGCATCTTAAATATCGAAAGACTGACGTCCACACTGTCACAGCGAGTTGAAATGCAGCAACGACGGCAGATGAAAATTTGTGACCAACCGGGCTTCGAACCTGGACCTTCTTCTTACTAGACAGACGCGCTAACCATTGCACTATTTTTTTAAAGTATGAGAAGACTTTTAGCACCAGGTAGGCGGAGGCAAAGAGGGTAGGGGTCGAAGATCCGAGGCCTGGCCACAACGCCTTCCCCATACCTATCACTGAGCAGCTGCATTAGTCACATGTATTCCATGTTTGCACTCATATATTCCTTTAAATTGTAGAACAAAACTGAAGTAGTAATTATGGTAAAATATATTTTAGATTGCCGCCTCCAGTGGCGTGCGTTCCTTGTAGAACGTAACTTTTAACAGTGAACAGGGTGACGGAAAAATAAATAACAAACATTCATTCAGAAATATATTCACAATTTAAGTTATAATGCACTGGATGCATATGAGGTCTGTAGGAAGCCATATATTTTTCAACAAATGAAAGAAATTTCGGAGCCGGAGGGATGTTGTCAAATTAGAACAGTTCTGATTTTAGAACCAACGTAAAAGAATATTCCAGGAACAAAAAGAAGTGAAAGTATAGTATTCTCTTTCAAATTAATGAAACTGTCCACCTCTTTGTAGCCCAAATAATGCAATAGGTAAAAAATTTTGAAACCATTCCTTATATTTGTTATTCTTCTTCAGCTTAAGATGTTCTTCTTTAATGTAGAACATTCTAAGTTTAATTTGTTACGACGTAAAACAAAAGCTGTCCCTGAAGCCACGAATAACTGTTATTCTTTGCGGACGGGTAACATTTGCAGTCGGGTTGTAAAGCTTCAGTTATCGGTACATGACTTTCTGCCGTTCTGTTGATAGTGCTAATTTCTTCCTAGTCCAGTTCCAAATTCTGATTCTATTTTCACACAAGAAGGAGTACGCTACAGTTTCTGCAAGCCGACATATGTCGCAGTATGGAGATGGTCTCAATTTGATTTTTCATAATCATTCCGCTGTGGGTATGGTTTCGTTTAGAACGTCGCACCATACGGCACTGACTCTAGTTGGTATAATTTTGCTGTTGATATTTTTCCAGACGTTCCTCCAGTTATTTGTAGGTTAATTTACCGGAATTGGTTTGTGAAGACGATGTCTGGTAATATAATCATAGGCGGTTCTAGTGTTGGTTTGTGCTAGTGGAAGGCCTATACAGCGCCAATCGCCATAGTACTTTCGGACGTTATCTAGGCTGGAGTGCTGCATTTACAGGAGCGTTCCTATCCCCAGCAACTAACGAGAGGAACAGAGGTTTCGTGATGCCTGTGTTAGTGGCATGTTTTAGTTTATAAGCACGTCTTTAATTCCTAGTCCTCCGTTTTCCCTCTGCAAAGTCGCCTTGTGAAGGGTACTTTGAAGATATTTTGTTTCCACACATACCAAGAGGCTACAGCTAACAATTTATGTGCAGTGATCTGCGGTTAATTTTTGTATGTTGGGTAAATTTTGATATCACATCACATTCCTTTGTGAGAAGGTTCCTATTTTCTTGGGATTCAAACAGAGTGGACATTTCATTACTGGTAAATATTCTGATGACTAATGACATGATACCTGTTGCAATTCCTCCATGGCACGTGTGAGTAGAGTCTCACGTTTGTTACTATAGGAACATAGAGGTAGTGATGGCCGCTCACTGCAGTCAGAGCCAAGGTTATTTCTGTCTGCTTACGGCGAAGCGTATCCTGCTGTGTCCACGCTCAGCCAAGATAAACAAATCGCTGCGGCATTGGGCACTGCTAGTCGCTGCACTTACGAGCCGCGACAATAAGAGCGCACTGTCTCTCCTAACAATATTACGGAGTTAATACATCTAACTTACTTAACATGATATGCAGGACGTGGGTTGGGTAAAAATTCAGTTTGTAACTTCCCATCGCATTAAAATACTTTACAGTCATATTTGATGCAATATTTATAGTTGGTTGTCTCTCAAATGTTAATAGTATTGATTCAGATTGTGCGTCAACACGAAAACACACACACACACACACAAACAGTCATTGATCCCAGTGAGGGTGACGAATACTGTGTGTTGAACAACACATGCTCCAGTCAATTCCTCAGTTGGCGTCGAGTGGATGAGGTTTTTCCATTACCTTGCATTGCAAGAATTGTAAGGAGACTGAAAGTAAATGGACTTGCTGTATGCTAAGGAGCTGCGACAAAGCAAAGCTTGACTGATTATCAGACAATCGCCCATGTCGCGGGACGGTAAATCAAACGTAGTAGCCGATGCCCTGTCCCGTTTGCCCCAAGTCATACAGGATTTTTCGCAACTTTCCGAGTAATCATCAGACCTTAACATCTTACTTGTGTACAATGGTACATACACCCCATACTACCGCAATATGTGCAAGAACTTTGCTTCACTTCAGGACAGCGACCCCAGGTGGTCAAACATCAAAAAGAAACTACGTACAGATCGTTCTTCCCACTTGCAAAAATATTACACAATATACGAAAATGTACTTTTCATAGGCGTATCCCAGATTCGCACCATTGGTGTGTTTGTCTACCACTCACATGTTGACGATTTTATTCTGTTCACACACAAAACTTGGGGACACTACGGAGTCACCAAATGCACTGTTAAGATAGTACAGTACTGTTATTTTCCCAATCTGCGTCGGAGAGTGTTGCAAATTGTTCATAAATGTATCATTTGCCAAAAAGCAAAATTTCCCAACCGATCATCTTTGAATGAATTACATCCTATTGTACCAACCCGACCTTTGGATTTAGTATCGTTGGACATCGCCGGACCTTATCCCAGAGCTCGTGGACGTGTGAAATACATCGTTGCTGTACTTGATGTCTTTTCAAAATACTTAAAATTGTATGCTCAAAAAAAAAAAAAAATGGTTCAAATGGCTCTGAGCACTATGGGACTCAACTGCTGTGGTCATAAGTCCCCTAGAACTTAGAACTACTTAAACCTAACTAACCTAAGGACAGCACACAACACCCAGCCATCACGAGGCAGAGAAAATCCCTGACCCCGCCGGGAATCGAACCCGGGAACCCGGGCGTGGGAAGCGAGAACGCTACCGCACGACCACGAGATGCGGGCAAATTGTATGCTATCCGCACTGTCAACGCATCTGCTATTGCTAGACGTTTGACTAACAGCTACTTGGCAAGGTTTGGCAAACGCCACAGCATTATCACGGATAACGCACCCTACTTCACGGGAAGAAAATGGAAATCTTTTATTGCCACACATAACATCAAACATATTCTTACATCAGCATTTCACCCGGATGGGAACCCAGTCAAAAGGATCTTTAGAGAGTTTGGTCAATTCATGAGAATACATTCATCTCGCAAACAGACAAAGTGGATCGAATTTTTAGCACCCTTTGAGCAGATAGTAAACAATTTGCCTCATGCCTCAACAGGATACCCACCACAGGAATTTTTATTAAACAAACCTGAATAGAACAAGGGGCTATGCCCATTCCAAAGCTAACCGCATCCACAACACATACACTTTTGGAAGAGAAAGTAAGACAGGCATACACTACGTTGTGCAATAAAGCCAAGATCAGGAAAGAGAAGTATGACAAACATGTCACAAATACACAAACCTATCAGGTTCATGACCTTGTTCTTTTGCGTTCACATCCCAAGTCTACCAAATTAAAACAACTGAACAGAAAATAGCAGCTGTTATACTCAGGTCCTTTCAGAATAGCAAGCATACCTCACCCAGGTTGTTACTCCCTAGAATACCCGTTATCTCACAAGCCGAGGGGGCTGCATCCCCACAGACATTTGAAACCCTTTGTGCACTAAAACAACATAATATAATGATAACTAAGTTGAACATCAGCAAGTTGCCGTGAAAACGAGATCGTAAATATTTGTATTGAATACACGAACATTAAGTTATACAGCCTAAGAACACAAACGTTAATTTATGGAAATTATATACTGCAGTTACACTTGTACACATAATTACGAAGAGAAAACATATTCATATAGGAATGAGGTCTACGCAGGTTACATTTGTTATTAAGTGTAAATTATAAGGTGAATCAACCATTAGTTAGTTATTTCAAGGCACTCTAATGACAGGAGATAATAGCTATTGAGATCAGTAATGACGTAGGTATGTAGCAGAAAGAATGAGGATGTAAGAATTAATGATCAGTGCGAATGAGTTAACATTTAAGTTAATATAAGAAGGTAAGTTACTGTGAAGTATTTGATGGAGACAGATTATTTGAGGAATATATTATTGGAGTTTTATGAGAATGGAAATACCAAATGGCCCCACATATGTGATATATTAATGTTTGATGAGGAATATGTTTAATGTATAAGGATATATATATATATATATATATATATATATATATATATATATAATGATGAATAAGAGAATTATGTGTGTAAGGAAAAAGTGAGAATGTTTTGGTAATATTGTTCTACATAGAGCAGTGAGTAAATAGTCTACATCTTTAAGATTACATGAGAATTTCAGTTTGAAAGAAAACATTTGTGATGAGTTAGAACACGTGAGTACAAGACGTTAAATGTGAATCTATTTACAGTGCCCTTGAAAATGAACAAATGCAAGAAAAGCAGAGTGAACATAACAATGATTACAGCTGTTGAAAGATGTGTAGTAAGAATGTAACTTGGAAACACATTAGGTTTAATTTATTTCAGAAGTATAACTTGGTAACCTTTCGTTAAGTTTTGTTAAGCCACTGTGTGGAAGAAAACATTTATAGTTCGTGTTCAGACAGGAGAATGATATTTTAAGGAAATGAAGTTGAAATATAGTTTTTACACAGCCCTCATGTGAATACATTTGTATAAATTTTTTTTTACGAAAGTTTAATTTAGTGCCATGTTAATCTTTATTATACTTACACACAACAGAAAACCCTGAGGAAGCAAAAGAAAGGAGAGTTATTAAGGCCGTTTTGCGACACGTACAACACCTCCATTTAGGTGAACAGATGACAAAATTACATCTACTTTGAAGACAACATTTGACTTTTCAGGTAATGCAAGGTAAGTGGAAAGGAGCAGTGACCACCCGTGCAACCAACGTCGAGCAACAGACACTGAGAAAGAGACATTTTACTGTCAATTATAATATTATGTTTCTTTATTTATGTTTTGTAGAAAGTGATGATATATATATACACCACACACATGATGTTTAACCTTCGTTAAAGTAGAAGAAAGTTCATGGTTGAACTCTTGAGAGGAAATTTGATATGTCATTATATAATACACATTATGAGAGAGACAATCTCTGTGAGATATATTTTCCATTTGTATAGAAGGTATCCACAAGAAGTGGAGGTATCGAGGAAGTACTGAGCAGCTATGTGATTTACTCATGCAAGGATTTGTTAATGTATAATACTCTTAGTCATATCAACAATCACAACAAAAATAGAGAATCTGTCATGAGGTTACACTACACAGACTTGACGTTAGGACACTTACATTTACCCATGATTTGGTAAATTGTAAGCACCTCCTTTTACACACCCCTTGAAGGTGATGCAAACGTTATATTGTATTGTTTTCTCTTTTTATGTAGTAGCTGTAGGATTTGGTAGTATATAGGTAGTGAATAGTTTCTTCCAGTCTATCTTCCTTTCTTTCTCCACTATCCTACCACTGGGTATCATTATGAGAGAGACAATCTCTGTGAGATATATTTTCCATTTGTATAGACGGTATCCACAAGAAGTGGAGGTATCGAGGAAGTACTGAGCAGCTATGTGATTTACTCATGCAAGGATTTGTTAATGTATAATACTCTTAGTCATATGAACAATCACAACAAAAATAGAGAATCTGTCATGAGGTTACACTACACAGACTTGACGTAAGGACACTTACATTTACCCATGATTTGGTAAATTGTAAGCACCTCCTTTCACACACCCCTTGAAGGTGATGCAAACGTTATAACGTATTGTGTTCTCTTTTTATGTAGTAGCTGTAGGATTTGGTAGTATATAGGTAGTGAATAGTTTCTTCCAGTCTATCTTCCTTTCTTTCTCCACTATCCTACCACTGGGTATTGTTTGTTTATGGAATGTAAGAATATATTGTGTGACAGTAAACTTTCAGGTATGAATAAAAAGATATGAATATTGATGGTATTACAAGCTTGGTCAACCACTAGCCAAGATATGGAATCAAAAGAAAGAAAGAAATAATAAATGAAGGAAAGCCCATGCTTTAAATATTAAGTCTGATATCCCTTGGCACGCCCAAACTTGAAAAAAAAAATTAATACCCCAATAAAAGAAAGCCAATGGGACTTAGTATAGTGTAAATATTTCACATGCATATTCTTGTAAATTTATATGTATTTGTGTATGTATTAAAACTATGTGTATTGTCAACATATTTTGAAATGTGACCACGAAATGTAAGCTTTCATAATTAACTATGTAAACATGCTGGGACACAGTGAACTTTGTTAAAATATAAATATGGCAAAAAAAGTGTTGCAATCTGTGTTAAACTGTGAACGTTATAAACGACGAATTTTGTGTTATTTGTGAACCTTATGGTGCATAAGCCAAATAACTGTTTGTAAATCGATATAAACAGCAATTTACTTCGACGATAATGAGGATTTTCACACTGCAAATGAACGTATGATGGCGAGTGTAAACAACGTGATGATACACCTACCTTTGCGAACATCGACGCAGTTGTTCCTGGCCGACCTTCAGATGCTTTGGAAACAATAAACTCAGCACCTGTCGTAGGCGATGTGGAGGCTAAGAACTACATCGACCATATATGCCCCGGGGACAATAGTCATGAAAACGCACAAGGACCTGGAGTGTTGTGTCGTAACAGAAGGCATGGACGTTGCTTCAGATCACACACACGCTCAATCTAATGGTGTCACCGAACTTAACACGCCATTTATGCTGGAATAACAACTTGTAATGAACACTATGTGAGAGCGAATACTGTTGAAGACTGTCATAACACAGCGATTTTGAAACTACCGCACGAGAAATTCAGTGATGCTATTGCGCATGCGCAAAGACTACGTGCTGCCAGAGATGCATTGGGAAACCAACGCTGGAAGCGCACAACATTAACTGCTCTGGCGAGCAGCTTGCTCAAACAAACTCATGTAACTATATGTATATTAATTTTGTAAAAGGGATCAAAACTGTAATAATTGTATTTATTATATAGGTTTAGAAAGTAAGTGTTGACAAAGATTATCCCCTATGGATGCCCGTGGCCTTTCCTATGAAAATATGCATATATTGACATTTAGGTATATCTATTATATTGTTTGCTAGCCTGCCACGCTAAATGTTTTAACGTGACAGTCGAGGGGGCGATGTAGCGGGACTTTGAATTTCGCCGCGCTACACCCGTTCCCTCAGATAAAAATTATACCGTCGCAGCGGTATGAGCGCTCGACGGCAGAGAAAATACTAAAATTGTAATTTTTTTTGTTTTTCTATCCGTTTCTCTATTGTCTCTCGAGAGCAGAAGCTTAATGCAGACGTAATAAACTTATTAGAGAGTCTTGATCTGATTTTAATGTGTAGACATATTGTGGAAGTTGTTATAAAATTAGGAGGATGGAAGTAGCAAAGTAAATTAAATTGCATTCAATATCAAGACGATATGTATACATTAGAAATTCCTGGTCAATGAAACTTATTGCAAGATTTCGGAGTAGAACTTTCACGCAGAAATGAAGTAGGAGATTTTTGAAGACCTGGACGCCGCATGAGAAGACATTTAACCTGGTAAAGGATGAACTCTTATCTACGCCATATCCCCCTGTTAGTTACTTTTTGTTACTGTCTGTTCTTTTTCAATAATTTTTGTAGCGGAAATTAGTTAAAATTTTGCTCAGAAACGCCACAAGAACCACCCCAACAATAGCTTTTCCGAATCACGAAGTCTGATAGCTTTTCTGCAATACAAAGTCCGACTTACTTTTCATTCTATCCCTTTTTTCACGGTCATTTACGATTTTAAAACCCCCATTTTTTCCACAATTTCTTCCACCATTTTCAATCTTTTATTTTATTTTCTTCTCTTTTTCTTTTATATTAACCACTACACCCACATGGGTTTTGTGGACGAGTATACTTTTAGTAACCAACCCACCCACGATCATTACGTAAGATTTCTCGAAGGCGTAGGGGGTATTGATTTCATTAAGTCGTCGACAGTGTAGCGTCATGGCTTACTCCCCACCATACGTTTTCTATATTCGTCCAAAGGTCGCTTGCATTTGAAGGTCCACATGGCAATGACCTTGTTACCTCTGCCCACATATTCTCTATCTGATTGATGTTCGGTGATCGTGGAACAAACGGCAACAGCTTTATCCTCGCTTGGCCCAGAAACCAATGTTACACTGCTCTGCTATGATGGATGGGGCTCTGCTCCTGTAAATAAATTGTTATCTCGTTACTTCATATACTTATATTCTAATAATGTATTTGTAATAAGCACATTGTATTAGTATCTTCCATGGTGTAGAATTCAGGCCACGTCATAGATAAGTGATCCAGATTCAACAGTCCGATTAAGAATGTGGTTTACCCAGCCTATCGTATGATGAGAGCCGTAGTCAGATATCCACATTAAGACTTAACTGGCTGAATCCGAGTAGAACGATCTGTTAGCGAAATGAAATTACAGGAATAGGATAATTTGAACGTCTGTATTGCAACAATGCTGGGCACATAATTCCTTGGATGGAGAAACGTTTAGCAACTGTCTAAGAAAAAAGTGAGAAATATGTTTACTAGCAGCAATGTAACGTAATTATAATCCACATTTATGTGATGGAAATATTGAATCGAACAATACACATTTACTTCAGTGGTGGGAAGATACACCATATCGGATTTGCTGATGACATAATAATAATAATAATAATAATAATAATAATAATCCCGTGTGGCGGAGAGGGGAAAGCCTCCCACATGTGGGTGGTAGCGAGGAAATCAAATATTTGGGGTGAACCAAATACTAACACAATTCTGAACGGCTACTCAATCCGTTGAACACAAAATCCAGACACGTCTGAGTGAAACTCACCGGTACTCTGGTCATCGTCTGTTAGCTCAATGAGCTCGGCTGAAAATATTTGCTTCTAAAGGCTTCAACACCCTCTGGTCCTGACTGGTCCTGTTATCACCCAGGCCAAACCAATGTAACAGAAGGAAACATAAACTGTGCAAGCAAAGTCAACTTTACCCCAGGTGGTACACAACCCGCCCGTCGAAGGGCGGCAACTGGATTTCCGGATTCTGGGGAGTCCAGGCTAGAGCGGCAGAGAATATCGGAGATCTCTGGTAAATTTCCCTACAAGCAGAAAACATGCATTTGCAAACTAAACATCCGTACATTGATCCAATCACGAAAACTAAATAATCTCACATAAGAAATCGACCGACAAAAAATTCTCGTTCTTGCTCTTCAAGAACCACGGATAACTGACAATGAAACCTTGCATTACGAAACCATCGCATCTTCAAGAGGAAAGCACAACAAAAGGCAGCGAAATGCGCACCAATCTTCGGCATGCCATTTCTCGAACACAGATCTATCATCAACTCTGTCAAAAAAATCACACCCATCAACAATCGACTTACGACTATGCTCATTCAGAGCACCAATAAAAAATGTACACTCATCAATGCACATGCCCCCACCAACATCAGAAATAAGAGAAACACCGAAAATGTCGAAACATTCTGAAACACACTTGAAAAAACTACGAGCAAAATTCACCAAGAGATGTGAAAATACTAATGGGAGACTTCAACTCTCTATTTGCGACAGAAAAAACCTATAGAAAAATCATTGGTACAAATTCAACACACCGAAACACTTACACCAGCGGCACACGTCTGACTGACATTTGCCAACAATTCAATCACAAAATGGTGTCTACCCACTTTTGGAGGAAACAGTTCTCAGGTAACATGCTTGGCTACCAGGTGCAAGCTGCTTTCGTTCGCCTTTCGAGACTCGCTGAGAGCCAGATTTTTAATTCTTTTGTGGCAGAGCTACTAGCAGGCAGATACAAACTCAACGAGGGTATCGTAAGAGAACGCTCGAGCAAAATTCGGCTTGCTACTTTTAGTACCTCTTAGTGTCAGAGAGAAAACCTTACGGTACTGCAAATTTCATAATCCCACTTTTGTTTTCAGCCGACATATTTTTTGTTGTGAATACATAATTTTATCTATGAACTGCCACATTTTCGTAATACTTGCGAATGGTACAGGAAATGAGGTAGGTAAATACAGACCTTTTCGAAGTCAAAAGTCGGTAATATCCTACTGATTAGTGTTAAAATAGGCTCAATCGTCTTACAGATACTTAATGCTTTATTAAGATAGACTGCCGTCGTGATGTTTCTGTAGTAAGCTGAATTTAATTTGTGTTAGTACAGTGAATATTTTAATTGCCTCTTCCTTTAGTTTACTGAACACCACAGTAATCATCAAAGAGACATTAATCAGTAACAGAATTTTCTTTCGCGATATCTAAAACAATCTGATAATGCTAAAGTAGTAAACAAATTCCACGCCGGTCGAAACCTACTGGTTCTAACGTTGTCATGAAACCAGTGTAGTTTGAAGAGTAATTTCGTATAGAACTGAATTGCTGCCTTGACGATTGATCAGTCACGAGCGGGAAAGGTAAAATTCTATGACGAGAGGGACAAGTGCTTGAGAGAGGACTTCCCTATCAATTCAAGTGCCTGAGAGACGACTTTCCTATCAATCCCCTGGATAGTTTTGTTTCTCAAATCAACAGAGTGCGTTATCATGCAGTAGCATAGATGATGCAGTTTTGCCGGTCGATTTTCTTACCCTGCGACCGAAAGGTGTCTCAGTTGTTGGCAACAAATTCCTTCTGTGATGCATACACCCCTTGGGGCAGAATTCGTAGCCCAAAACACAATTTTGGAGCTATCAGATGTATACTATTATGTTCGCACTACCCTTTGCTCGAGTTTACATCTTTTGGAGGGGCTCAGCCTTTCATTTCTTCTTAGGAAGCTAACGATAAAGGCATCATAACTCGTCACCAGTAACAGTACTGCATAGGAATGCTCAATGAGCAACCTGATGACGTTCAATAATAGTCACTCCGTTGATTTAAGTTGTTTACAATTAGAGGAAGCAGAATTGCTACACCAGGCTTCTGAACTTTCTTTGTTGAATGCAAATGTCACATGATGTTTAAGTGGTAATCCATCACATGTATCAGTAGTGGAGACTTCCTTAATGTGGAAAATCATTTATGCCACAACGATCTTTGTTGAAACAAGAATATCTTTTTCTGGCGTGCCGGCCGCGGTGGCCGAGCGATTCTAGGGGCTTCAGTCAGGAACCGGGCTACTGCTACAGTCGCAAGTTCGAATCCTGCCTGGGGCATGGATGTGTGTGCTATCTTTAGGTTAGTTAGGTTTAAGTAGTTCTACGTCTAGGGGACTGATGACCTCAGATGTTAAGTCCCATAGTGCTTAGAGCCATTTGATCCATTTTTTCTGGCGTATTTTTCCCAAAAGCACTCGCTCCATACACAGTTCAAATCTTTCTAGCTGCCTCCTCTGCATTCATCCTTCTGTTATAAAAATGTGTTGCAGATGTTACACCTTTTTCCACTTGCGACTCAATTTTACACTGCTTAACCGTAGCTCATGACCTTCAGGTATATAAAATCCAATGCTTAACTCTAAGATGATAACTAGAACTTCAAATTCGAATTACAGTTGTTACATACATTAACAGCGTGGCGCCGCGTTCACCTGGTCGGCGCCGGATTTCAGGCGGTGGGTGGCGTCTTGCCGGTGGCCGATAGCCGCTGCAGCTCGAGGAAACGCTCGAGCTTGAGCTGTTTCTGATCGCGACGCAGCCACGAGCTGTCATGGGGAATTGTTTCTGGAAATTATTGTTATTGCTGGTGTGTAGGATGTGAAGCGAATTATCTTCGATGTTCTATCAGACTCATAACTTTAGACGATTGCCAAAATGTGGTAAAAAAGAAAAATACAGTTTGACACGAACAGGCGACCATATGATTACAATGCACGACGATTTCCACTAGGCCACGGGCTCACACAGTCCAGCAACATCTCGGAAGTAGACAACACTTCCTTTTGACACTCCCGCATCGTACAGTGTTGCCAGATTGTGCAGATGGCTGGATTTACAGTTGTCAGGGGCGGTAAGTTTTATTATCCACCTTAATTGGACGACTCGGACTTAGTCTCTGTGGCGGCCGGCCGGCGGTCAGTTTTTATGTCTAAGACTGTACACTGTCATCATACAAAATGGATAGAGATTTTGATTTATTTGGCAGCTGAATTAATTTGCAAGACTGCTACGCCTTTAGAAAGAAAGATGTTCCTGGGAAGAAAAAGTAAGACAAGAGTTAGTTGCATTCCCTGGGCAAGGACAGCCTGTTCTGAAACCAATAAATTTAAAGAATTGTATGCCCACCAGGCACTTAAAAGGTAACACAATGAACTATTAGCATTATTTATGTTCCATGAGATATTTGCACTGGGATTGATGAGTAAGTATGATCAAGGAACTGGTTGAACCAATGATGTCAGTAGAAAAATTTTAGAACCATACGCAAGCAAAGTATACTATATGGCCTGAAAGAATACTGTGGGATCAATACTAATAATACCACCTTCATAACAGGGATAAAATTTAGATTAGTAGTATTTTTTTGAGTCAACAGTATTCTGACTGGTTCGATGCAGCCCACCACGAATTCCTCTCCTGTGACTAACTCTTCATCTCAGAGCAGCACCTGCAAACTATATACTCAATTATTTGCTGGATGTGTTCCAACCTCTCTACTCCTCTACAGTTTTTGCCATCTACAGCTCCCTCAAGCAGCATGGAAGACATTCCCTGATGTTTTAACAGATATCCTAGCATCCAGTATCTTCTCCTTGTCAGTGTTTTCCACATATCCCTTTCCTCTCCGATTCTGCATAGAACCTCCTCTTTCCTTACCTTATCAGTCCACCTAATTTTCAACATTCGGCTGTAGCACCACATCTCAAATGCTTCTCTTCTGTTCCGGTTTCCCACAGTCCATATTTTACTTGCACACAATGCTGTGCTTCAAACGTACATTCTCAGAAATTTCTTCCTCAAATTAAGGCTTATGTCAGATACTAGTAGACTTATCTTGACCAGGAATGTCATTTTTGCCAGTGCTAGTCTGCTTTTGATGTCCTCCTTTCTGCGTCTTTCACTGATTATTTTGCTGCCTAAATAATGGAATTCCTTATATTGAGCTACTTCATCCGTCAAACCTGATGTTAGTTTTTCGTTGTTCTCATTTCTACTACTTCATTACTTTCGTCTTTCGTCGATTTATTCTCAATCCATATTCTGTGCTCATTAGACTGCTCATTCCATTCACCAGATCCAGTAACTCTTCTTCACATTCACTGTGTATAACAACGTCACCAGCAAATCTTATCATTAACATCCTTTCATCTTGAATTTTAATTCCACTCCTAAACCTTTCCTTTACTTCCATCGTTGCTTCTTCGCTGTACAGATTGAACAACAGGGGCGAAAGACTACATCTCTGTCTTACACCTATTTTAATAGGTTCCTTCTTGGTCGTCCACTCGTATTATTCCCTGTTGGCTCTATATATATTGTATATTACCCCTCTCTCCCTATAGTTTACCACTATTTTTTTTAGAATTTCGAACATCTTGAACCATTTTACATTGTCGAACGCTATTTACAGGTCGACAGATTCTATTAACGTGTCTTGATTTTTCTTTAGTCTTCCATCCATTACCAACCGCAACTTCAGAATTGCCTCTCTAGTGCATTGTCTTTCCTAAAGCGAAACGTACCGTCATCCAACAAATCCTCGATTTTCTTTTCCTTTCTTCTGTGTATTATTCCTGTCAGCAACTTGGATTCATGAAACTGTTAAGCTGATTGTGCAATTATTCTCGCACTCGTCAGTTCTTGCAGTCTCCGGAATTGTGTGGACGATACTTTTTGCTGGAGTCAAGGCATGTCGCCAGACTCATACATTCTACACACCAATGTGAATAACCGTTTTCGTGCCATTTCCCACATGATTATGATGGAATGTTATCCATCCCTTCTGCCTTACTTGATCTTAAGTCGTCCAAAGCTCTCTTATGTTCTGATTCAAATATGGCTCCCTGTGTCTTCTAAATCGACTCCTGTTTCGTCTTCTGTCACATCAGACAAAACTTCACCGTCAATGAGGCCTTCACTGTACTCTTTCCACCGATCTGTTTCTCCTCAGCCGGCCGGTGTGGCCATGCGGTTAAAGGCGCTTCAGTCTGGAACCGCGTGACCGCTACGGTCGCAGGTTCGAATCCTGCCTCGGGCATGGATATGTGTGATGTCCTTAGGTTAGTTAGGTTTAATTAGTTCTAAGTTCTAGGCGACTGATGACCTCAGCAGTTAAGTCGCATAGTGCTCAGAGCCATTTGAACCATTTGTTTCTCCTCAGCATTTAAAAGTGGAATTTCCGTTGCACTGTTAATGTTACCGCCCTTGCTTTTAATTTCACCAAATTTTATTTTGACTTTCGTACATGCTGAGTCAGCCCTGCCGATAATCATTTCTTTTTCGATTTCTTCGCATTTTTCATGCAGCCATTTTGTCTTAGCTTCCCCGCATTTCCTTTTTATTTCGTTCCTCGGCGACTTGTATTTCTGCATTCCTGAAATTCCCTGAACATTTTTGTACTTCCTTCTTTTATCGATCAGCTGAAGTATTACTTGTTAGCCATGGTTTCTTCCCATTTACCTTCTTTGGAATTATGTTTTTCTTTCCAACTTCTGTGTCTGCGCTTTTAGATCTCTGCATTCCCCTTCAACTGTACTGCCTACTGACCTACGCCTTAATGTTGTACCTACAGTCTTAGAGAACTTCAAGCGTGTCTCGTAATTCCTTAGTACTTCCGCATCCCACTTCTTTGTATACTGATACTTCTTGACTAATCTCTTAAACTTCAGCCTATTTTTCACCACTACTGCATTGTGATTTGATTCTGTATTTTCACCTGGGTATACCTTACAATCCAGTAACTGATTTCGGAATCTCTGTCTGACCATGACGGAATCTAACTGAAATCTTCCCGTATCACCAGGCCTTTTCCTAACATGCCTCCTCTTGTGACACTTGAACAGATTATACGCTATTACTAGCTGAAATTTCATTACAGGACTCAATTAGTCTTTCTCCTCTCTCATTACTTGTCCCAAGCTCATATTCTCCTGTAACCTTTTCTTCTACTCCTTCCCCTACAACTGCATTCCTGTCCACAAATGACCATTAGATTTTCATCTACCTTTACGTACTGTATTACCATTTCTATATCCTCATATACTTTCTCTAATTCTTCATCTTCCTATGGCGACCTCGACATGTATACCTGAAGTATCCTTGTCAGTGCGGGCTTCCCGTCGATTCTGATAAGAACAATCCTATCACTGAACTGTTCACAGTAACACACCCTCTCTCCTATCTTCTGATAAATAGTGAATCCTACTCCTGTTATACCATTTTCTGCTGCTGTTGACATTACCATACACTCATCTGATCAAAAATCCTTGTTTTTTTTTCATTTCACTTTACTGACCCCTACTATGTCTACATTGAGCCTTTACATTACCCTTCTCACATTTTCTGGCCTCACCACTACGTTCAAGCTACCGATATTCCACGCCCCTGCTGGTAGAACATTATCCTTTCGTTGATTACTCAATCTTTTTCTCATGCCCACCTCCCGTTTGGCAGTCTCCTCCCGGATATACGAATAGGGGACTATTCCGGAATTTTTTTGCCAATGGCGAGATCATCGGACAATTTTTCAGTTACAGGTCACATATCGTGTGGATCACTTTATGTGCCTTAATGCAGTGGTTTCCACTGCCTTCTACATCCTCATTCCCTTAATCAGTGCTGATTCTTCTGCCTTTAGGGCCAATTTCCTACCCCAAGGACCTCTGTCCACTCCTCTGGGCTCTTTGACAAGGCCGTTGGCAGGATGAGGATGACTTCTTATGCTGAAAGTCTTGGCTGCCAGCGCTAGATGTGTTAATTCGCTATTAGTAGTCATATATTTTAAACTGAATGCCAGGTATTGCCTAAGTTTTTCAAGCACTCACAGGTCTATATATGTAAATGGTAGTCATTAAGAACTTAAGATTAAAAGACATTCGTGAAATGAACAGTAGTAGAGAGATGGGGCTCTCACACCAATTTTATTTCAAATTGATATGCAAATTAATTTAACTGATGAATTAGTTACCCCTGGACCACGTCCATCCCCACGCTGACAACACCCTCCCCCAACCCCAACCACACCCACACCCACCATGGATGACATCATGTGTTTTTCTCATCCTGCACACGGACCCCAGCTGCCTCCTCCCTTCTCCAACCTCCCTTTGCCCCTCCCCCCTCTCCACCACGTATCCTATTAGCCAGAATTTCGAATTGTGGCAAGAATTTTGAATTTTAGTGGGAATTTCTTTGTCCCAGGGCTGTGCTGACATCCCATCCCACTCCCCGACCAGGAATTGGTGGGAAATTGTATATGGTGGTACGCTTTCTGGGATTCGAACCCTGTTTCTTCTGGATGGGCAGCCAAAGTGCAACCCCCCCCTCCCCAAACACATGGAAACCGTCCAGGTGCAGGAGAGGAAAGTTAGGTTAGTATACTTTATTTGTTTTCATCGAGAAAATGAAATAAAGATAGATTCTAATTATGTAATTAATTATAAAGGTTGAGCCTAATTTCACAGCTATATGTGCAGCATTGCGCAAGGACGACCTAAAAGCGCAGTACAGCTCAAAAACTGACGATACTGTACAACTGGTGTTTTCCTGCTGGGAAAAATTTCGCAACACCACTCGAAACAAGTGATAGACACATTCAAACTATACCCTTCACCTACAAGCTGGCGGAGAAAAGCAGGGGTATCAGGTACTATCTTTATTCTTTTTGGCTAAAAATATGTTCAACTGATGAGATGCTTGTGTTGGACATTGGAGTTTAAAAAGTGTATTACCTGTAACTGTACAGCTGAAGACAGTATCTACCATTGTTTGATATTATAATTCGCTACAGACACTTGCTCCAAAATCACCTTGAATCCCAGGTAATGGAAGCCAACACACGCTACGACTAATGATGTAAAAATGCATCACAGTTCTAATTACACTTCAAAATTGTTATGAAAAAACCAGCACTTGTAATGAACAGGTCATAATACAACACGTGTAGTGGACAAAATCGTCGTCCCAAAAGACTACAGAGAGGGTGGTAGTTGCACTTGTGATATCTTAATGAGGTGCCCACAGACTACCGAAAATCGAGGCCCTCTTACCTCCCCTCATCCCTCCCCTCTCTCCCTCCACCCATACATCCACCTAAGGGAAGAATACAGGCTTTTTCAAACAGCCAGCTGCTCTGCTCTGCTTTGCACTCTATTGCCCTTCCGCCCTCGCTGTGCTCGCTAACCGCCGTGAAGCAAGGTTCTTTCACCAACACTATAGCGTGTACAGTCAACTAAACAATTGGAGATAAAAAGGCAGCTGCCTGAAGTGCAACGCGTTTGTCTAATATACATCGGCACAACCCTACAGGCCACCACCTGCTCAGAGCGCAACTGTGTCTGTCGACTAACCACAGTAGACACACTGCCTCCAAGTCTCCAACAGCCCACCATCCTGCAATAGAGAAGAATTGTATTTATTATCAACTCAGTTCTTCTTTACAGTCTGTTAAACGTATTTCTCAGAAAAACTGGACCCCTCTGGAACAACAACGAAATTCCCGAAAGCCCTCCAGATCACTTTTTCAAATGGCTACTTTGCTCCAGTGGGTGCATTTTCTGTGGCCCACTACCACACCTGTGCGGTCCCTGGTTTCACGAGACCTTCCTCTATCCTCCACGGTCACTCGCTGTACGTTGCCTGCCTTGAGGCAATGAACCTTCTTCAATACAAAAGCAAAATTCAGCAGAACCATCCTGCCCCTCGTCGAAGAGCAGCTGTCTGGCGACCACCCCCCAGTAGACTTCCCATCCTCCATCCAGTGCCCGCTGTCGTGCGATGGCCAACCATTGTATTTGATGTCAACGCATCTCCTATAATCAAGCATCTATTAAAAAAGGAAAACTCTATTGCAATGACAGGAAATGTCCTCTTCCCACGAAAATAGTTGCAGTCCATTTTCTTTTACTTTAATGATCCAAATCGATATAGGCTTTATGTGTAACTGCAGGATACATTTCGCATCTCATTACTTTGCGACATCCAGGGAAGTGTACCGTCGCCGATTACAGGTGATCAGCCGAGACATATCCACCCTGCATAAAACCAAGTAAAAAGAACGTCAACTCTTTTGTAGCGACAACTACCAATCACTGCAAAATGTCCTCCTTATTTCGAAACCGTCATTAGAGTAATGAAAAAGCGAGAATGTAAACGCAAAAGGGAAACCTCTATTTAAGCAATTTCTTTAGCTTGATGGACAAATTACACGACCTGACAGCGTCTCTTGCGTTCAGTGTCTGTAAATAAACTGCCAGGTACGTTTGTATTATAAACATTTAAGACACATGAAATAACATTAAATATAATCTTTCACATCATTGGCTCACATCTCGGAAAAGAACAATCATTTTATGTTTGACAACAACAAGCTTTAATTTCTGTTTTGCACACTATGGCAGGTCCCCTTTTAGCAGTGCAATTCTGTATCACACTAACATTTACGAAACAAATCGTGAGAACCTGTCCCACCCTATGTAGATGGGAGACTGAAATTTTGTTAAACGATATCGCTACAACCAAGAAAGAAGAAAGAAACGCCTGTCAAGAATCATTCCGTGGTGCCCTAGCTATCTCTTCCACCTACCAGGAGGCACGTCATTGTTAGGAAATCGATAGTCTAATTAATTAAATTGATTATGAGAGTCACTTGGTGTGGAGAGTAATTTTTTTCAGCAGTCACATTACACTCACCAGGTATGTCAAATGAGAGTCCACGGAAGGGAGACTACGCTCTTTTCGAGGAACAGCACTGAGAAACGACATTTGAAGGTGACCCCAGAGGGATTCTACAGCCAACAACATATACAATTTGCATAAGGGCAGCGCTATTAGCCGGCCGGGGTGGCCGAGTGGTTCTAGGCGCTACAGTCTGAAACCGCGTGACCGCTAAGGTCGCAGGTTCGAATCCTGCCTCGGGCATGGATGTGTGTGATGTCCTTAGGTTAGTTAGGTTTAAGTAGTGCTAAATTCTAGGGGATGATGACCTCAGAAGTTAAGTCCTATGGTGTTCAGAGGCATTTGAACCAGCGCGATTAAAAACACAATCATAACGACTGTGTTATCGTCACCCTGCAAAAAAAAAGCGGTCTTGATTCTACAGGCAAACAGGGGTCACTGATAGCGTTACGATTTCTGGTAGAAATGCTGTCCATGATTTGGAATCAAGTCTATACATTCAATCACATACTTGCATTGGATCTTGTAGAGACATCTTTTAATGATTACAGCATGTTTGAATCATATTCATGCCACTCTCATATCGCGAAACGTGCACCTTTCTCGAACTGATCTGGTAACGATCCTGTAGAGTGAATACTCCAGCGCTGTTTTTTAGGCAGTCTCTTTGCACCTTGTAACTGCTCCTCAGTGTTTGCCTCACCCTCACTGCGCCTCAATACTTTGTGTCATCCATCAGAGAAGGCCTACGAACTATAAACACTCCGTCAACTTCATCTGTTAGAGAACTCGATAAGATATTATCACGTCCCTGTCTCCTGATATTTCTCAAACAAATGCAGCTTGCTTTTCGACAGTGACCATATGTGGCGATCCTATTGAATATACAGGTATTGGGTCACTGTAGCAGGCGGCCCGTGATCGAAGTCGCTCCCACAGGCCTATGTAAAGTTTCGTCACCTGCACTATATATAAGGACCATATTCAACAGACTATCAATCACACGAGAGAGTTCATCTATTGTTCCTGAGCTGCTTCATACATTTTTTTTTCGGTTGCAACACATCAAATCAGTGTACACAACCAAAAAATTTGTTTTTTCTACCATGACTTAGAGGTCTGTGTCAGCTGCTGCTAAACTAACATTAACACGTTTCGATCCTTTGGCTCTCACGGAAAGTTGAACATGACGTGGCGTAAACTATACAGCTGCCACAATACAACCTGGTAGAAATAAAACACAGAGGCGATGTTTCTCATTGATAATAATGTGTAAGACATCGCAACATATAGAAACTGGTATAGTTTGCCGTTTTGAGAGCGTTTCCCACTGCTATTCTCATCTTCCCATCGTTAGGGTAGCGGATATCTCGGTGTTCCAATTCGAGAAGTGTTGTTCCTTTATTTTGCAGTCACGTACATGATTACTGTTCCATTTATGACCACCGCCGGAAGGTGCTGTTCACAACACGCATGAAATAGTGGGATAGAAATAAAAATGGTTCAAATGGCTCTGAGCACTATCGAACTTAACTTCTGAGGTCATCCGTCCCCTAGAACTTAGAACTACTTAAACGTAACTAACCTAAGGACATCACACACATCCATGCCCGAGGCAGGATTCGAACCTGCGACCGTAGCGGTCGCGCGGTTCCAGACTGTAGCGCCTAGAACCGCTCTGCCACTCCGGCAGACCGAGCGGTCTCAGTCAATTATTATGTGGTAATCAACAGCGTACCCAGTGGACGTTCTGATAGTAAAGACATCGTTGATATAGGACGATGTGCTGTAATACACACCGCAATTGATAGCGAGATCAATTTTAGCAATTTGACCTGTTGTTGTGTAATTTCAACGCCAGTCAGTGACATGGTAGAACGCCTACCAGTTTCTGAATCATCGCGAAATCACCCCTCCACTACCTTGCAGCTACCGTATACCAGACTGCGAATGAAGCTAGATGACTGTGCAGTACATCTAGTCGACCATATACAACAACGTATACCAGACAACGTCCAATACCGATCCAAAGAGTTTATCTACATATTGCTACCACACTGATCATAGCGCAGAATTTACGATTAACACTGGCAATCTTTCGCTGTGTGGATGGGCGCCACAGAATAATGTCGCATTCGTAGTATAAGGTCGGAGTTTGACAGATCCCTCCCACATTTTCCTTGACCAATCCTTCCTGCAACACTAAGCTTACCCACGGCGCCCGTCCAAACGCACGAGATCACCCCAGATGCGTGCGTGTCGAGGAGGGTCGCATGTTTTATCGGTTTATGGTAGACATGAAAGTGTTCCGTTGCTATAGCAGACTGTTAAGAAGAAACATGTGATTTATACATGATGGAGGTCCTGACGTATGGAATTTAAAACGTTTCATATAGGCGAGGAAAGGGGGTCGCTACGCTTTCAACTACCTAGTTTCAACTACTTTTCAAGGTCATCAAAACATCCACTTCGACATCCGAAATACATGCACATACATCGTTGTATATAAGAAATGTCTTAGGCTTTTCGGTCGGTTAGCGATTACGACTGATAAATATTCTCGTACAAAATATTATTAACTTTTGCATATATATTTACACACAGAAAACAACTCTTTCCTTAGTTTTGTTAGGTGTAGCTTTAATAATGTCCACCGCGCGGGTTAGCGTCGTGGTCCGAGGCGTCTTGTCACGGTCCGCTCTGCTCCCCCCGTCGGAGGTTCGATTCCTCCCTCGGGCATGGGTGTGTCTGTTGTCCATAGCGTAAGTTAGATTAAGTAGTGTGTAAGCTTAGGGACGGATGACCTCTGCAATTTGGTCCCATAAGACCTTATCACACATATCCAAATTCAGTAATGTCCAATTTAATTTTTAACTTTTAACTGAAATTCACATCTGAATCATCTATTTCTTTCCCCAACCAGTAATTTGACAAATACAGAGAAGGTATATTCTACAATTCTAATACATATCTAATTTTCTTCCTATAAAAAACTTGTTTTGTGGCTTGTACTATTAGCTCTGTTCCTTCCCGCAGTTCTTCTATGCGAGAGCATTCGGAGATTTAACATTTTTCCTCGTATCTCTTCCATGAGGCTATTGTTAAAGCTTTTCACGTCTTCCTCTGTGAAAGACGGCAACTCTTCTGCTCCACATTCTTGCAGGATTTCTGTATGCAACTTTAAGTATACAACTACTGCGAACGAATGTCCACTAAATGTAGTTATTCCATTAGTTTTAAACTCGGCTGTTCTGTTCCTAGGTGGACAACATCCAGTTCGCCACATTTAGAGAGAATATAGCCATCCTTTTTAAGCCGATCCAAATGGGAATAGAGCTTAATGAACACATTTTTCATGTATCCCTTAATATAGTAAACGTTTTCGATTCCACTGATTTCAGCCAGTAGTCCAACACGTGACCAGTTTCCATTGCTGTTTACTGTAAATGCCAATATTTTGTATTCTCTCTTCGTAGTCAGATTTTTTCATACGGTGTGTTTAAATCCGTATGTAAGCCTGGCCTGCACATCAGCAATAGCTTCTTCCTTTTCCAATTGCAGCTTATACTCTTTCTTTATGGCAATTGTTTTTTCCATGTACTCCAGTTTCCTTTTCTTTACTTCGAGGTCCTCCATTTCCAGTTTTTTTTTCGACACTTAATACATTAACTGCACTTAAAGGAGTAATTTCATTAATGGGGAATGGTTTATATCTGTCTGATACATTGGTCCTTTTTCTTAAGACTTGGAGTATAACATGATTTGTACGAAACAGTCCCAATTCGGCGATATCTATATCGGACGGTATTGTGGACAACAGTGTTCTAGTCTGAGAAAAATAAGTTTCTCCTGCTTTAACATAACACTTCTGCGTAATACATACATTGCGTTTGTTAGAGTCAGAGTTAGGAACCTCCACGTATTGTACAGGTTGATAATGAAAACTGTATGCAGACAGAGCATAACTTATATAAGTTTTTCTCGGTCTAGAGAGTCCGGTAGACTGTACTTGCACACTAGTCAGTTTTCAGGTGTTCTTATTATCCCAACAGACATATTGCAGAACGTTGTTAAACACCAGACAGCAACTGTTCAGTAAATTATTAGTTAGCTGATACCACATGGACGCAATTCACACTGAGTAAAATGGAGCACATTGCAAATACTGCTTTTTGATGTCTAACACACTTAAACTGCTTTGCAGTGGGTCGAACATACGACCCATTCTGTAGCTGTATACTGAGCCTCCAGCCTGATAATACCATGCTTCTTAGCCAAAGCTTCCCGTTGCCGCTTGTCTGGACACATTATAAAATCTGTAAGATGGTTACCGATAATTTTATTTACTCCTGTACTTGTAGTTTAACATATAAATTTGTTATATACCTTTACTCTACAATTCAAGCTCATCCATGCACAAATCGTGGATTGATATTAGGTAGTCGCACAATTCCATTTTATAAAAAATTCCGGCAAAGTCTTGCGTTAAGTCTAAATCCGAAAGGCAATAATCGTCTACAAGTAGCTGCTGCAATATTCCAGGCAACTCTTCCAATAGAAAATCCAATTGTCAGCCAATTCGACTTTATATGGTATAGCCACAGGATCTTTATATTTCTTCGAAATGGTTTCCAGTGCTTCCTTGCCGATTTTATCCAACGTTCCTTTTGCTGTCACACTGTCGCTTCCATGTAAGAGAAATGGTAGCTTCGCCTTGACACCTTGTTTTGCAGTGACGAACTTGGAGAATTTACTAATCAAATAATAGTTAAATGAGCCACACATCTCTAACTGGTCCTGACAGCCCCCTTGATCACAGATTTTAACGATCTTAAAGCTTTCGCAAAACGGTTCTGTAATAGGAGTGAGCACATTTAAGTTCTTCTAGCTGAGGAGCGTACCATTTTCGGTGTAATTTATGCCACCAACGTCATAAACAAGATTGTAGTAATCATAAACCAAAGCATTCGTTGGTTGGTTTCGTCCTCCTCCCGAACAGCTGAGGCATGTTAAGCACTTTGGAGGAATCCATGTTGACACTTTCAACTACCACAGAGGAGTGATCGGTTGCGGCTGTCATGCCTCCTTCTATACCCTAAATATTCATGATGGCGGCACTTCCGGTCACGTAATCTTCAGGTCACACATTCTAAATTTGACTGTAAGTGCAGTCCAACTGTAAACTCCTAGCTGAATTGCACTACTTTGTGTGCAAGGTGTCCACGTGAGAGAGGGCGACTGCCCCTCACCAGTACCACCCTTATGTATGTGGTAGTACCAACACATCAGCTGGAATGGGTAGTACAGCGCATTTTAAACGGTATAGTACAGCGCAATATCCAGTGTACCTGAATTCGGTTTCGGATGGGGTGCTGAGGCCCCCGAGCGCGGCGGTGAACGTGTACTAGGCGCGGTTTGCTACCTACGCATAGTAAATGCGCCTATGCGCCTAGTAAATGTCCAACGCGGCAGACGGGGGCCACAGCACAGTTGCGACACCTGAGGATGGGCTTATGAGAGCCCGAAACCGGTCCTGATAATAAAAGAAATGTACAACTGAAGCGGTATTTTCAACCTCTAGTAATCATCTGTAATCGGCGACGGTACACTTCCCTGGATGCCGCAAAACAATGAGATGCGAATTGTATCCTGCAGTTGAACATGAAAGCTACATCCACTTTGCTCAGAAAAGTAAAACTAAATGGAGTGCGCCTATTTTCATGAATTGAGAACATTTATTATCGTCACAATTATGTTTCCCTTTTTTAATAGATGCTTGATTATAGAAGATGCATTGACGTCAAATACAATTGTTCTCCATCGCAGAACGGAGGGTGTGGGAGGGGGGGGCTAGTCTGCTGTGGGTGTTCGCTGGACACCGTCGTGCTTCAACAAGGGGATGGGACAGTGCTGCTAAATTTCCCTTTTGTGTTGGCGAAGGGTCGTCGCCTCAAATCACGCCACAGACAGCGAGGGACCATGGAGGATAGCGCAAGGCCTGGTAAGACCAGTGACAGCAGAGGGGTGGCAGTGGGCCGCAGAAAAAGTGTGGCAGAGCAGTTAGCCATTTGAAAAAGTGATCTGGAGCGTTCTCCAGAATTTCGTTGTTGTTCCAGAGTGGTCGAGTCTTTCTGAGAAATACGTTTAACAGATTGCAAGAAAGAGCTGTGTTGATGATAAATACAGTTGTTATCCATCGCAGAATGGCGGGCTGCTGTTGGGGGTGGGGGGGGGGGAGGGCGTGTCTACTGTGGGTGGTCGCCAGATACAGTCATGCTCTGAGCAGGGGTCGGCATGTAGGAGCTGTGCTGCTATATTTTCGGTGAACATGTTGCACTTGTGGTGCCTGTCCTTTTATCTCCTATTGTTTAGTTGACTATACATGCTATTGTTTTGGGGAAGGAGCATCGCCTCAATGCCGCTAGCGAGCATGGTGAAGGTGGAAGGGTAGCAGAGTGCCAAGCATGATGGAGCAAATGGCCATTTGAAAAAGCCTGTGTTCTCCCCGAAGGTGGATTTTTGGATAGAGGGAGAGAAGGGAGGTATGAGAGGAGGTAAGAGGTCCTCGATTTTCGGCAGTTTGTGGGCGCCTCTTGAAGGTAATGTACATTCAAATACTGTCCCCTCCGCAGTCTTTTGGGACGATGATTTTCCCCAATACATGTGTTGTATTATAATCCATTCATTACAGGTGAAGGTTCTTTCACGACAATTTTGTAGTGTAATTAGAACTCTGATGCATGTTTTCCATCAGTAGTGCTGCACGAATGCGTGAGGATTCTCTACCGCCCAGATTCTCACATTGTGTCTGTTCACTTCACCGTTAAGAAAAAATGTTGCTTCATCACTGAAAACAAGTTTCGCACTGAACGCATCCTCTTCCATGAGCTGTTGCAACCGCACCGAAAATTCAAAGCGTTTGACTTTGTCATCGGGTGTCAGATCTTGTAGCAATTGTAAACGGCAAGGCTTCTGCTTTAGCCTTTGCCGTAAGATTTTCCAAACCGTCGGCTGTGGTACGTTTAGCTCCCTGCTTGCTTTATTCGTCGACTTCCGCGGGCTACACGTGAAACTTGCCCGCACGCGTTCAAACGTTTCTCCGCTCACTGCAGGCCGACCCGTTGATTCCCCCTTACAGAGGCATCCAGAAGCTTTAAACTGCGCATACCATAGTCGAATGGAGTTGGTGGATCTATGTTGAACTTGGTCCTGAAGTGTCGTTGCACTCTTATGACTGACTGATGTGAGTGCATTTCAAGCACGACATACACTTTCTCGGCTCCTGTCGCCATTTTGTCTCACTGCGCTCTCGAGCGCTCTGGCGGCATAAACCTGCAGTGCGGCTTCAGCCGAACAAACCTTTATGAGTTTTTCTACGTATCTGTAGTGTGTCTTGACCATATGTCAGTGAATGGAGCTACAGTGAATTTATGAAATCGCTTCAATCATTTGTAATAGCCCTGTACGTCTTTGCTTTAATGACTTCCATCCCAACTCGGGTGTCATATCTGCCACACTCTCTCCCCTATTACGTGATAGCACAAAACGAGTTGCCCTTTTTTGCACCCTTTCGATGTCCTCCGAGAATCCCACCTGGTAAGAATCCCACACCGCGCAGAAGTATTCTAACAGAGGACGAACGAGTGTAGTGTAAGCTGTCTCTTTAGTGGACTTGTTGCATCTTCCAAGTGTCCTGCCAATGAAACGCAACCTTTGGCTCGCCTTCCCCACAGTAATATCTATGTTGTCTTTATAACTAAAGTTGTTCGTAATTTTAACACCCAGGTACTTAGTTGAACTGACAGCCTTGAGAATTGTACTATTTATCGAGTAATCGAATTCCAGCGGATTTCTTTTGGAACTCATGTGGATCACCTCACACTTTTCGTTATTTGGCATTAAGTGCCACCTGCCACACCAATCGTTTCTAAATCGCTTTGCAACTGATACTGGTCTTCGGATGACCTTACTAGACGGTAAATTCCAGCATCATCTGCGAACAACCTAAGAGAACTGCTCAGATTATCACCCAGGTCACTTATATAGATCAGGAACAGCAGAGGTCCCAGGATGCTTCCCTGGGGAACATCTGATATCACTTTAGTTTTACTCGATGATTTTCTGTCTATTACTACGAACTGCGGCCTTCCTGACAGGAAATCACGAATCCAGTCGCACAACTGAGACGATACCCCATAGGCCCGCAGCTTGATTAGAAGTCGCTTGTGAGGAACGGTGTCAAAAGCTTTCCGCAAATCTAGAAATACGGAATAAACTTGAGATCCCATGTCGATAGCGGCCATTACTTCGTGCGAATAAAGAGCTAGCTGCGTTGCACAAGAACGATGTTTTCTGAAACCATGCTGATAACGTATCAATAGATCGTTCCCTTCGAAGTGATTCATAATGTTTGAATACAGTATATGCTCCAAAACCCTACTGCAAACCGACGTCAATGATATAGGTCTGTAGTTCGATAGATTACTCCTACTACCCTTCTTAAACACTGGTGCGACCTGCGCAATTTTCCAATCTGTAGGTACAGATCTATCGGTGAGCGAGCGGTTGTACACTCCTGGAAATGGAAAAAAGAACACATTGACACCGGTGTGTCAGACCCACCATACTTGCTCCGGACACTGCGAGAGGTCTGTACAAGCAATGATCACACGCACGGCACAGCGGACACACCAGGAACCGCGGTGTTGGCCGTCGAATGGCGCTAGCTGCGCAGCATTTGTGCACCGCCGCCGTCAGTGTCAGCCACTTTGCCGTGGCATACGGAGCTCCATCGCAGTCTTTAACACTGGTGGCATGCCGCGACAGCGTGGACGTGAACCGTATGTGCAGTTGACGGACTTTGAGCGAGGGCGTATAGTGGGCATGCGGGAGGCCGGGTGGACGTACCGCCGAATTGCTCAACACGTGGGGCGTGAGGTCTCCACAGTACATCGATGTTGTCGCCAGTGGTCGGCGGAAGGTGCACGTGCCCGTCGACCTGGGACCGGACCGCAGCGACGCACGGATGCACGCCAAGACCGTAGGATCCTACGCAGTGCCGTAGGGGACCGCACCGCCACTTCCCAGCAAATTAGGGACACGGTTGCGCCTGGGGTATCGGCGAGGACCATTCGCAACCGTCTACATGAAGCTGGGCTACGGTCCCGCACACCGTTAGGCCGTCTTCCGCTCACGTCCCAACATCGTGCAGCCCGCCTCCAGTGGTGTCGCGACAGGCGTGAATGGAGGGACGAATGGAGACGTATCGTCTTCAGCGATGAGAGTCGCTTCTGCCTTGGTGCCAATGATGGTCGTATGTGTGTTTGGCGCCGTGCAGGTGAGCGCCACAATCAGGACTGCATACGACCGAGGCACACAGGGCCAACACCCGGCATCATGGTGTGGGGAGCGATCTCCTACACTGGCCGTACACCACTGGTGATCGTCGAGGGGACACTGAATAGTGCACGGTACATCCAAACCGTCATCGAACCCATCGTTCTACCATTCCTAGACTGGCAAGGGAACTTGCTGTTCCAACAGAACAATGCATGTATCCCGTGCCACCCAACGTGCTCTAGAAGGTGTAAGTCAACTACCCTGGCCAGCAAGATCTCCGGATCTGTCCCCCATTGAGCATGTTTGGGACTGGATGAAGCGTCGTCTCACGCGGTCTGCACGTCCAGCACGAACGGTGGTCCAACTGAGGCGCCAGGTGGAAATGGCATGGCAAGCCGTTCCATAGGACTACATCCAGCATCTCTACGATCGTCTCCATGGGAGAATAGCAGCCTGCATTGCTGCGAAAAGTGGATATACACTGTACTGGTGCCGACATTGTGCTTGCTCTGTTGCCTGTGTCTATGTGCCTGTGGTTCTGTCAGTATGATCATGTGATGTATCTGACCCCAGCAATGTGTCAATAAAGTTTCCCCTTCCTGGGACAATGAATTCACGGTGTTCTTATTTCAATTTCCAGGAGTGTAGTTGTGTAATTAGGCCCGATTTTTATGATTAATTACGTAATTAGAACCTATCTTTACTTCAATTTGCTGACCAAAACAAATAAAGTACACTAACCTAACCTTCTTCTACTTCATCTGGATTGTTTCCTTGTGTTGGGAGGGTGCACTTGGGCTTTCCATCTAGTAGAACTAGAGTTCAGGTCGTGGAAATGTCACTGCCACTTTTAATTTCCTTCAGTTCCAAGTGCTTCTGGGGGTATAATTTTGTTAGGTATGTGCACTTGGCCTTTTCATCCAGGAGGACCTGGATTCAAGTCCCGCCACTTTCTGGGTGGCCCCAGGAAAAAGAAATTCCCACCAAAATTCAAAATTCCCGCCAAAATTACTAATTCTTGACAAAATTCGAAATTCTGGGCGATAGCATACGTGGTGGAGGGGGAGGGTGGGGCGGTGGGAAGGGGCAGAGGCCCACGTAGAGGCTGAGAAAAACACATGATGTCATCTGGGGGTTGGGTGGGCGTGGTTGGTAGTAGGGGTGGGAATGGTCAGAGGGGAATTTAACTGATCAATTTCTTTAATTTAGATATGAATTTAATATCAATTTAGTAATATAATAGAGGAGAGGACCTCATGTCCCTACTACTGTAAAGAAGAACCTCCTCCAGTCACAATCCTGATTTTGTTTCGATGGATGTTACATTTCGAACGGAAGGGGCTTATCTTCGTATTACAGTGCTGCACAAGTGAATATAACTTTACAAAAGTCGTACAAATCGAAAAATAACTTACTGTTTCCATCGGAAAAAGCAAGTTGTTTCGATTTCCATTAGTTTTGCCAACTTGCATATACGAGTACATGTTCCACTTTGAAACATTCTTTGTAAACTTACCGGTACTAGAATTAACCTAAATTGTAAAAAACGCTGTATACCGTCAGAGCAGCTGAAGGTAAACTCCTACACTCGAAATGCATCGTTTATTGAAATAAAATCACTATTGTTAGTGAAGGTGGTTCTTCTTCATTTTACAAAAGTAATACAGCCACAGAAGAAACAATGACAGCAATAGATTAAAAGACACTTTAGTATTTGTTGTGGCGTAACAAGTTTGCTACGCCACACTGGGAAGGGAGCCGAAAGAATGGCACTCGTACACACACGCCAACTGGCGTCAAGTCTGGAACAGGATAACTATTGAATGGTAGCAAGAAAAGTACGTAGCTGCTTTATACTTAACTTTTATTCTTTGATCAATACAGCGTTCTTCTTGAGACATTTATACGATAACTCTCAAAGTAGGTAAGGCTAATGGCGCCTTGCTAGGTCGTAGCCATGGACTTAGCAGAAGGCTATTCTAACTGTCTCTCGGCAAATGAGAGGAAGGCTTCGTCCGTATTGTCGCTAGCAATGTCGTCCGTACAACTGGGGCGAGTGCTCTATCGTATCTCGAGACCTGCCTTGTGGTGGCGTTAGGTCTGCGATCACACAGTGGCGACACGCGGGTCCGACATGTACTAAATGGACCGCGGCCGATTTAAGCTACCACCTAGCAAGTGTGGTGTCTGGCGGTGACACCACAGTATTACTATGAATACAGCATGTACAGTGCATTATGGGAGACAGAACCTACATGTTGTGGTGATAAATGAAGTACATGCGTTAAATCTTGCACTGAGTGAAAAGTTTCACTTGGTCTGGTCATATGATAGAGATGCAAATACTGTATCCCATAGAAGTTTAGGATAGTTACATTTGGTGACGAAAAGAAAGACATTTATACATCATTATGACTTGACTCTTTCCTTTGAGAACAGTCTGTAATGATATTTGTAATACTAAGTATCTAATTGTAATGATTATCGCTCTGTCTGTCTCTCTCTTTTTAAGTGCGTGAGGGACACAAGAAACAGAAGGGTCTGCTTCAGTTATCAATTTTTTATAAGTATTTAACATGTCATGTACTATAACGTAGCGATGGGAAGTTAAATTAATTTTAGTAGTATTCAGAGTCATGCAGGTATTAACGTAAGCCACAACTAAACGACCACAAATATTCTGTCTCCAAGTGACTTTAATGTATGTCATCTCCTCAACTTTGTGTATATTTCTTGTTTTTTCACACAGTTTTTTCTGAATTTCACGTGTAGATTTCGTTAAACTCTCTAAACAGGCCATGTTATCCTGGCTTGCACAATCTGTGGTCATTTCACAATGCAGGATTATATAACGTCAAGACAGAGCTGTAAAAAGAAAACTATTTTGACGACTGTAAACTTACTTTTGTGATAAAGTATGGATATCATTACTATAACACGATGTACGCATTTATTATAACATCTATCTTTGCTTTATGAAAAACACAAGACATTCATGGGGGTCATACAAATGCACCAAGTCTAAAACTACGATAAACTGTGAGATAGTAATTACAGGTCTGGAACAGTTACTGTGTTAAGGAACATGCGACGAGGGTATGGGACAGTTATGAGTATACCACATGAATATTTATGACACGTTCAAACTAACATTGTGTTCGGGCTTGGCGATATGATCAACCAGAAGTAAAACACTGGCGCAGGCACTTACCTGGGATGAACTCAGCAATATCCTATCCACTTGTGGTGCTGTGCAAGAAAATGAAATTGCCCTTGTGCGAGATGGAACACCTTGTCGCATACTTAAACCCGCACTAAGAACTCAGAGGTTCAATGTGCTTGAAGCTCAACAGCGCATTGTTATAGCTAGCGATTCTGCGGGCTGGGTGCCAGACCTGATTGTCGCTGCAGCTACTGGGTGCGCCATTACTTTTAATTTGAACCGTAAATTTTGAACCAATATAAAATTGGCCAGCAGAGAAACTCACACAATGCATGTTGTGGATATTAATTACAAAGTGATTTCGAATCTATGAAACCGTTCATCACGATCTTAAGTGGTATATAATATTGTGTACCGGTCAGTGAAAGAGGCTTTGTAGGTGAAAGATTCCTCCGATACTAAACACGGACACATCCCGTATATTGAATTTATGCTTTGTTATTTCTGTTTGTGTAAAAATTTATTTGTATCCTAACGAAAAATTTTCTTCCAGTATGGCCTATGTAGATCTTTCGCCATGTTGTAGTAATTCTATCGTACAATTGTTTCATGAAATGGGTAATGCTGAACCTTCTGAGGCAACCTTGTCATGCAAGGAGAACTAAACTGACGCTTTCTGCCCACCGTTTCGGCCGATGAGTGTTCTGTTAGGAACCTGATCACTAAGATGGACTCCTTTTGCGTGGCATTATCTACCTTCCTTTCCTCTTTATTCATCATAACCTCCCCCACATCTACGTCTTTCACCACAGCCGATAACGTCGCCTGCACTTTATTCTTAGGTCCATCGCACTTGGCCATCGACTGCAGAAACATCCAACCATTCCTCCAATCCAGCATTTAATTAGCGTCAATGCAGATTATTGTAAAAGGAATGTAACTATAACGATCCGTCTAGTGTCACCATCTTGTGTGTCATAAAATGAAGACTGTACTAGTTACGGAAACAATAACTAAGAAACACTCACTCTGATTACAAATATATAAAATATTTGCCATGGCGAATTAATTAAAAGAGTTTAAACTGATAAAGCTTAAACTGTCAAAAATTAAGGCAGTCTTAGTAAGTCATGCAATATGATGAACTGCTCTTCAAACGGAAACTGTAATCACTATTTTTAATATCAGTAAAGTGTAGTGACCTTTTCATTTTTCCAATAAATAATAACATCTGTTACTTGTAAAGTGTTAATGTCTGAATACTTCACTGCAATTTTCTCGTATGTTTGCAAGAACCAAACACTCACACAGTGCCACGATAATGAGCTTCTAGAGAGCATATATTAACAGCTCCAGTAGTTCCACTGCCCGATACTCTATGAACAGCAACTGACATTTTTATAAACAGTATTTTACTAGGCACATCTAAAAAAGGTAATGTTTTAAATGCTACTTCATTTAATTTGCTCATGTTTTTACATGTAGATTTGGATTTTTATGACCCAATGACGTACTGACTCGTATATCAACAGGTGTATTTTTGTGATTGTATGTTCATGTTTCTCATCTTCTTTGTTGTAGAAGCGCTGCGACACCAAATGTGATATGAGTGTCAATCTTGTATTTTTTTGCCCTATATTAATAGAAACTATATTTTGTGGCTTACTTTTGTTAAAAAAATTGGTTTGTATAACAAAGTTCAGTAAATGGCCATGGTTTTTAGTAGAATAATAATTATTTTATGCATATTTTCGCTTTCTAGTTGCAGGATCACTGATTATGTTCTCTCCCAATCCAATTTGCTGAAAGCTTACATGCCTGAAACTCTATCAAATGGTTCTCACCTTTTAGATTTATCAATGAAATCGCTATATTGTGGGTCTCTTACGCAGTTTGTTTGTTTATTTATCAAAAAAGAATAAAAATTCTTTTGATTTTGTAATTATAAGTGTCATTCAATAATTACACAGATAAATTGGTCTGGAGAAAAAAGCGTTTATTTTAAAAAATTTTTTTTTCCATATTTCAACATAATCCCGTTGAACATTTATACACTTATTCCAACGGGCTACAAGCTTTTTTATTCTGGCTACAAAAAACTCGCATCTTGATGTTTCCCCACAAACTTTTTCACGTCTTCATTGTTCTGGAACACCTTCCCACGTAAAGCCTTCTTCAGTGCACCTAACAAATGGAAATCAATAGGTGCTAAATCAGGACTGTAAGGGGGATGAGGCAGTACTTCCCAGCCCATTTTGTCGATCGTTTCACTGGTTAGTTGTGCAATATGAGAACGTGCAGTGTCTTGCTGGGGAATCCACAAACGTCTCCTCTCATGGCTGGTTTCAACTTGTTTGAAAGCAAATCCGAGTAATATTGGCCGTTCATTGTACGCTGCTCTCCGAGATAATCACAAAGAACTGGACCTTCAGCATCCCAAAACACCGTCAACATGACTTTTCCTGCTCCACTGGGTTTTGAATTTTTTCTTGAGTGATGAGTTTGTGCTTACACTCGATACTCTATCTTTTTGATTCTGTTTCATAATGGTGAACCCTAGTTTCATCACAAGTATAAATTTTGTTGATGAGGTGCTCACCTTCTCTTTCATAACGTTACTATAACTCTTTGCACACTCTCAAACTTGTTTCCTTGTGTAGCCGCGTCAACTTCTTTGGAACCCATCTTGCACATGTTTTGCAGTACTTTAACCTGTTGCAGATGATGTTATGATCTGTACCGGCACTAATCTGAACCTCATCAACTATATTTTCACAGTCACAAGGCGGTCGGCGTAAAAAATGTCATCAATTCGACTTTCAAGTGAGGGAGTTGAAACTGCAGTTGATCGACCACATCGGTGTTCGTCAGTCACTGAGTCGTGACCATTTTTTAACTGCTCTACGCAATTGTAAAAATGCGTGATTCATACAACCTCCACCACAAACTTTAGAGATTCTATAGTATACATTCACTAGTTTCTTGCCTTCAGCAAAAAAAAAAAAAAAAAAAAAAAAAAAAAAAAAAAAAAAAAAAAAAAAAAACCAATGTTGATACATCAACTGATCAGGGCTCATCCCAGTGATGCCAACTTAAAGCCATAAAAGTACCAATTTTGCATTGCTAACAGTTTTCTCCTCAGACCATTTTGTCTGTTTGGTTATTGTATTCCCCCTTCGTCTGTATGTGTGTTGGACCTGACATATGAACGTCAGTTGTCTTCGATTCAAGATGTATATAATTTAAATTGTTAATTAAAAGTGTTAAATTATCGTCAAATTAATTTAGGAAATAACGTTCTGTATTACACTTTGGTTTGCTATTTGACGCTGAGGGCGCTACGTTGGGCAAACTAGTGCCACATGTCGGAAGTTTTTGTTCAACGGTAACGTTACCGTATTAGCACTGCCAGTTTGCTCTGACAGTTATGTGCTCAACATGTAGTTTCAATTCGTCTGAACACCGTGATGTATTCGGTATGTGTTCATTTTGTTGCAACCAATGTTTGCTCTTCTTCAAACAGCAAGTCACTGCTGTTAAAATTTGTTATTTCATGACAACGTATCCTCTTTTTTCAGAATATATGATGATGGGTGAACCCGTAACCATATTTATTTAAGCCATTTGTTCACCAACGTGTGGTGGTTCATTGTGTTACCTAGCCAGCATTTGTGCAGTACTGTGTAACTTTAACAGGAACTTGATTGCCAGTGATTGTAACATAATCGGTGCAATAGATGCAACAGAGTTGAATGTATATTTGTATTCATCCAAAAATCCCGAAGATAACTATTTAGTTAATTTTAGCACAAAGAAAGCTACACAAGCATATGAAATATACTGCAGTTTTCAGTCGTTGTATTACGGAGAGAGAGCACTAGGGAGAAACCAGCTCATAACTCGAACAGGCTTCCAGAAGCTCAAAAACATTTAATCGATTCGTTGTGAAAAGATTAAGAAACAGTGAAATAGTTTGTTATTGATACGAGAATTTAAATCAAACGAAACGCCCAGAAAATACGATAGCATACTGCCTGGTATTGAAGATTCTTTTATAGAAAAAAACATCTTCAATAAATTGTGTAATATGACATGCCGATATATAGGAGATTTAACATTGTGTAACTGAAAGAAATCTCGAAATTTCTCGATCGGAAATCGTTTCACTATCGTGCTATCGAAAGTACCACCATATTGGATTTTTAGAGAATACAAGGTGTTCCAGGAGCAATGTCAATAGGGGATATGACAGAAACTATCATTCGATGCAAAAAAGTCTTTAAACTTGGGCTCCAAAATACGTACTTTAAGAGCCATGAGCACTTCTTCCTTTTTGACACCGTGAAACAATTCTCTTCTAGTGCTAGCACTTTGCTTTCCATATTTTTGGGGGAGATAATATGCACCGAAACAAGAAAAATTTGTCTAGTACACATGGGCCCGAAAATGCATAATTCAAGAGCTGTGAGCACTCGTTCAGTGGAACAGACATATTTCACAATAGTGAATGTGAACAAGTGGTCATAGCTCTTAAGGTATGTACTTAAGATCCAAAGACTGCTATACATTTTTATCTTGTTTAGGTCAACATCATCAAATCTCAAAATATGAAAAGCAAAGAGCTTGCAATAGTAGACATTCGTTTCACAGTATCGAAGACCAAGAAATGCTTTAGCTCTTGAGGTATGTGCTGTAAAAGCTCATGTTTACTGAACATTTCTGCTTCGAATGTTCGTTCCCGTCAAATCTTATATTTTCCATTTCTCCAGGGTCACTGTGTATAAAAAATCTTGACAGCTACAATGTATCAGAAATTTCCAAGATATCTCACTCAAAATGAGGAGAGAAACATTTGTTTCATGCTTGGGAAGGGAATTTTCTGTTGTGTGTGACGGGTCGTTGCTATGGTTTCTGTTTTCGTGAATAATATCCACCAGCCTCTTTGATTGCTGTGCAGTATGCTACTAACGTAATTGTCGACTATGGATGCATATGGAAACTTTATTTTAAGTTGCGAATTAGTTCGGGTTGTATGCACTTTGCTGTTCTCATTGCTATGTTTTCTTTTGCCAGAACCACGTACGACATCGTGTTTGATCGCCAAATTGCGTGGTTGTTTCTGGTGGTTTCACTCTAGTCACAGTACTGGCGCACAGTTCTTCCATATGAGTTGTGGCCCTTCGTGAAGGTTTTGGAGAAAGTGAAGTGGATTAAGGACTTGTTACCAGAATGTGATGTGCATAATATTGAGGAGCGATGGTACCCCTCTCCTCCAAGCTCCAGTCGAAAATGTGTGTTGACGAACAAGAACCAGTGACCAGAGAATTAAATGGAATTCGTTGAAACAGTGGTGGTGTTATTTTTCCTTGCGAGATTTCCCATATGACGGGAATGTACGGAGTGGACAATGAAAGAAATATCATGAATTTTAGAATGAAATTTGTATCTAGGGAGTTTCGTTTATTTTTTGCTTTACCTCTGCAACATATCTAATAAATAAGTACTTCATCAGTGATGTCTCATTCCAACGAGATCGTGCTCTTGTTACAGACTTTATTGTATCTGAAGAACTGCGTCCCTCAGCAAGCGAAGTTTATCCAAGGATAGAGGTTATCATGAAAGGAACTGACGACCTTCATGAACCCAGTTTGGTAATCCGTATTATAAATATAGACTAATCACTATTCATCAGTGGAGTGATTCAATAGAACTTTTAAAGGAAACATGTTTAATTTCGCGGCTCACGTTTCTTTCAAATGGACTGATATGGTGCCACACCTAGTCAATCAACATAATTACACACAACACTGAACAATTAACATGAGGCCAGTTGATGTGAAAGACGCGAGCCCATCGCCCAGTGTGTATAATAAAATGAACATTATAGATCCATGAAAAGTTAAATTAAAAGAACTGGTAAACATAGACAGTTTTTGACAAAAGTTACACTCCCAACTGGTGTACTGAGATATTCAAAATTCGAGTAGTTCAGGAGACCAATCCAAAAGAAGTTTATACTCGAAGACCACTGGCCAATCGCGGTGGCCTAGCGGTTCTAGGCGCTTCAGTCCGGAACCGCGCGACTGCTACGGTCGCAGGTTCGAATCCTGCCTCGGGCATGGATGTGAGTGATGTCCTTAGGTTAGTTAGGTTTAAGTAGTTCTAAGATCTAGGGGACTGATGACCTCCGATGTTAAGTCCCATAGTGCTCAGAGCGATTTGAACCATTTTTTGAAGGCCACAGCTAAGAGAAAAAGTCACGTGCAAAAACCAGAAAGCTGGGTTTTGATAAAACTAATTCCTGGATTACTTTTTTAGTGAGACAGTGCATGTTTTCTCTACTTCGCTCTCTGTAGGAGCAGGAGAAGCAACAGGAGCAATGACTGACACTGGTCCAAGGTATCTTTGTGTGTGTGTGTGTTTGTTTGTTTGTGTGTGTGAGTGTGTGTGTGTGTGTGTGTGTGTTTGTTTGCGCGCGTGTGTGTGTGTGTGTGTGTGTGTGTGCGTGTGTGTGTGTGTGTGTGTGTGTGTGTGTGTGTGTGTGTAAGAGAGAGAGGGAGAGAGAGAGAGAGAGAGAGAGAGAGAGAGAGAGAGAGAGAGAGAGGGAGCGAGAGAGAGAGAGAGAAAAGGGGGGGGGGCACATGGAATCTATTTACTCAGTCCAGAGGAAAATATCTTTGAACATGGTGCCAGTTCAGGTGAAGCATTTTTAACAAGGTGCCATTTTGATGCAATTCAAGCGGTTGGCTCCCATATTTTAATATTCCATTGTTATTGGCTTGAGAGCAGAGGGGGAGGGGGAAGGCCGAGAGGAGAGGGAGCGGCTTGTCACGTGATGGTGATGACGTCATTTATAAGGAGGAGCATTGCTCGTCAGGTCACGGGTAGTAAAGGAATGGGGTTTTTCTACCCCACAATTCACGGCTCTGCCTTTGTATGTAGCCAAACGAGACCTTCAAGAAATTTCTTCCCTGTTCGAGAAACACCCTGTTTGGATCAAAGTTGGCACTGAACTCCTACTCGTATGATAAGCACCATGTATCAAAAACCAACCCTAAAATGGTCTATTTTTCAGTTTTCACTTTCGGTGGATCAATTATAATGACAACAAAACTGTTTGAAGCATAATGGAAATGGAAATGAGCGTATGGCACTGCTGGCCAGCAGGCCCCATCCCGGGATTTCGGCAGCCGAGTGCGAGTGTTATTTTGCAGCCGACGCCACATTAGGCGACTCACATGCCGGTGATGAGGACGAAATGGTGATGAGGACAGCACAAGACCCAGTCCACGAGGGGAGAAAATCTCCAATTCGACATAGAATCGAACCTGGGTCCGCTGCATGGGAGGCAAGCAGGTTACCATCCGGCTAAGCAGGCGGACTTTGAAGCATAGAATTATGCATATAGAAATGTAATTTTTCTGTAACTATCCGTCTATTAAGGACTGACTGCTACTAGGTACAAAGACCACATAAAGAGCTGAAACAATTTGCAGCACTACTTGTGCTACGGGACACCCAAATAGCAAACTATTTCACTCTGTTACCAACAGCTAATACGCAGAAGAACCAGTTTTCAAACTGTCAGGGAGAATTGGAGCTTTGCTGCTCGAATACACCAGTTGCCGACAAAGAACACTTGCTTTGAATGAAGCAGCTTGTTAGTCGGTGTCGCTTATGCAGTCCTAAGAAATGTGGCACAGTGTTCATAAGTGGAATGACCAATATTTTCATTAAATAACACTTTTCTACGAGAAAGCCCATGTTCGTAAAAGTTATAAAAGTGTTATGCCTAATATTCTGTGAAGTTATTGGATAAAATATGAATAGGTTTGTCTCAAAAATATCTTCTACTACCAGCTGAGATTTTATTTTTGCTGTTTATGAGTGTTGCTTTCGAGATGTAAAGTGGTGTATTGTCCTGTTGCCTTTACATATACACACTCGAAGGCTTCTCATCAATAATAGATCTTTTGCACAGTTTTAATAACGAATCTGAAAAGCCTTTACAAATGCCTCACACATCCTTAACATCGCTCATAGAATTTACCGTACACTGCTACACTGAAAAGAGTTAACATACGTTACGATAACAAAAATATTATATGTGAATATCTGCTTAGTGGACTACAAGAAAACTTTAAGTAACATTGTTTTCAAAATTCGTCTTTAACCTCCATAAATATCGATCGTTAACTAGAAAATTGCACGTGTTTACATTTTACACTAAGTGCAACAGAAAAAAAGCAGTACCTCTAAAATCGAAAATATCAAGCATGAATGGCATAATAAATGAAAAACGTGCTTGATAATAGGAATCATTCTCCTAAAACCGTTATGCAAGATGTAAATGGAAAGGAAATCGTGACTGGCTGCAGAAAAAGTTTTTTATAGAGTCGCAAGCTTTCACCAACCACTTCTAATATATCTTAAATAATAATAACTGGAATAATTTTTATTCCATTTCCACATCTGGAGCAACTAGTTATTTTATGTTGTTAATTGGCGCTTTCACACTTAAGTCCACATAGTTAACGAATATTGACGAATTAACGCTTTATCTCAAAGTATCAAATTATCCTTAGTGCCACTGTACCGACACGCAAGAAAATGAAAAGGAAGGTAACACAGGCAGGATTCTGACATTCTGCTGATTTTTTTTGTATCTATGCTTGTTAGTGAATCGAGAGATAAGATGAACAAATGCTCAATACTATGACTATCACGCGATTGTCGGTTTCAATATGCTTGCGGAGTGGAGAATTCTTCGGGGGTTGCATTGCTCTGTGACAGAAAACTTTTTTCTTCCTCCTGCAGCTTCATCATGGCCTAGCCCCAAGCACCACTTCATCTTCATACAGAGCAGAAGTTGAATGTCGTTGCAGAAGCCACGTGTTCTTGCATGTTTTTCTGAAACTCCTTAATGAGATGCGCGTTCTTTGCTCTGTATACAAATCTCCTCGTTATTTCTTCCCCTTCCTTGTCAAGAGATGCCAGCCACACCTGCAAAACATAATGCCGATGGATGTTGTCCTAGCTTCCCACTTTCATGTTACTTTTTATAGTGAGTACAAGTCTTCTAATGACTTGCTCCTGCAGCTCAGTACATACCATTATTTTTAACTGAATGGTGACGCATAGTATTTATTCTAAACTACTGCTATACGTCTACTTCACATCAAACACTACTAACACAAGTGATTTTAATAGAAGATACTTATACAAGAACTGAATACAGTTATTACATAAGCTGCACAGTCAAAGTTTCACACGTCGGCTATACGCACTGACTTGGATAGCTTAACCGCGCAACCCGTTTGCTTGCCCCAGAGGGAGATAAATCACTCATTGATTTACAAGGGACGATCAAAAATTTTATGTCGGAGGCCGTACAGTCCTGAATCGGTAGATCAATCAGACAAAATCGCCGTGAGCACGGATGTAATCATTCCAGCGACGCATCAGATGGAACTTACTCTAAAACACATCCGTATATTACTTGGAGAGAATAACCTTTCCTGGTTCAGAAACATACAAGCTTGCTTCAAACTAAAAATTACAACTTCTTTAACCTATAATTAATTTTACAAGGGGGCACACTGGGTAACTAAGACAAGTGAATGTCTTACCATGATCCTTATAACCTACTTCTGCCAAACTTCACCATCTGCCACACCAGGCACGACGAAGACGCAGGTACACACAAGTAACTTACATGAACCACATCAAAGCAATGCAGTACACAATACCTAATAAACAATCATGAAACCACTGCCTCGCCGTGTATATAGTCTCACAATGAAAACATTACACTCTCTTAGACCACAGTCCTGCCGTGTAATACACCGCCGCAATGTAATCTAATCGACCAAATCAATTCGGTGCTCACCACTAACAGATATGTTTCACTAAAGCACATGCCACTGTCTTGCCACAACCAACTTATCCGTCGATCCTCGTCAGTGACTCTAAGATACTGTCTTCTCGTGAACACCGGGAACACGACACCATCTCTTTCCCTTATCGAAGATATCTGCATACAGCTCGTCACGCCTCTCGTTGAAGGTTATTGCTACTTCTCTCCAGTCTGTTGCCTTCAGTCGCCATCACTGAGTCCACTGCTGTCACCATCTGATCACTGCTGCCACTCCTTGGCCAGCCACGCCGTATATGAAGACAAGCACAGCTAATTCACCATCCGGTACGTGCGCTGAACCCATTACTTGTCCGCCACACAGTGGAACTTGGCAGAGGCACAAGTTGAAGTGGCCGTGTCTGCACCTATCTTCTACGCCAGGCTCTGGTCACAACAACAACTGCAATCGGCGCATCACAACTAGCATGGCATGACTTCACAACTTGTCCACTGCTGCACTCAGCAGCCTCCGGTTACGTCCCAAGTTGATGTTGCTGTTGGCACTCCTAGACTTGTCTCCAAGGAATCGCATCCCTCTCTCCTGCCCTCCCCCCCCCCCCTCCCCCTCCTGATCTTCCGCAGCAAAGGTCGGGAAGGTGCTGCTTCTGTCTGAGCGCCGCCAAATATGCCATCTAGTGTGAGTACAATGCTTCACTGATGCAGGTGAGGCTGGCTTAGCGGGTTGGAAGAGAAACGTGCCGCGAAATTTCTGTTTCACAGCACAAGAATGATGAAGACTCATCCATCTAGGCAAAAATGTATGAAGTCTGTCTGAGCTAACCAACAAGTCTATCTTCTGAACCCTCAACTGTAATGCATCTTAGTTTTGGCAAAGTGAAAAAAGAGGCATATGTTTCAGATTTTATGAAGAAGAAATTATGTTCCTGACGTGGGGAAAACCTTTGTCCCCGTGTCCTCAAGGAATCCGTTGCATGGAGTCCGAGGCCTTCTACACATAAAAGTACTGTCGCAGTAGGAAGAGGGAAAATGCGCTGCATCTCTATTCTTTGGTGGAATGCAACACTCACTGCTCCTCCTCCGCAACATCAGATTGAAACACTTGCTGAAGTACATGTGCCATACAGCATGACACTATGATAAATATACCAGGCCCCGAAAGGAGGTATAAACTAATAAGCCAACATATTACGTAATTCTGCTTAATAATGTGTTGTTCCATCATGGGAACACAATACTGCAGTGAGTCTGTTGTACTGCCAACAACTGCGTGGTAACTAACGACATCACTGAGTTCGCAAAAGTCATGGCATATCTTCTCATATCGCGTCGCTCCTACAATTTCCGGGTATAGTGCAGCAACTCAACGTGGCATGAACTCAGCAAGTCGCTGTTAGTCCATTGCAGAAATACTGAGCCATGCTGCCTCCGTAGACATCCATAATTGCGAAAGTGTGGGCAGTGCAGGGTGTTGTGCACGAACCGACCTCTTGATTATGTCCCATAAATGTTCGATCGGGTTCATGTCCGTCGGTCTGGGTGGCCGGATCATTTACTCGATTTGTCCAGAATGTTCCTGAAACCAATCGCCAACATTTCAGGCCTGATGACATGGCGCATTGTCAACCATGAAAATTCCACCGGTTTTTGGGAACATGAAATTCATGAATGGCTGCAAATGGTCTCCAAGTAACTAAACATAATCATTTCCAATCAATGATCCGGTCATTTCAATCAGAGAACCCAGCTGATTCCATGCAAACACAGACCACACCATTATGGAGCCAACACCAGCTCCCACAGTGCCTTGTTGAAAACTTGGATCTATGGCCTCGCGTGGTCTGAACCACACTGGAACCCTACCATAAACTCTTACCAAGTGAAATCGGGCTTATCTGACCAGGCCACAATATTCAAGTCGTGTAGGGTCCAACAGAAATGTGCAAGAGCCCAAACAGGCGATGCAGGCTATGTCGTACTATTAGCAAAGGCACTCGCGTCGGTCGTCTGCTGCCACATCCCATTAACGCCAAATTTCACCGCACTGTCCTAAAGCATATTTTCGTCCTTCATCCCATATTGTTTTATGCAGTCATTTCACGCAGTGTTGTTTGTCTGCTAGCGCTGCCAACTCCACGCAAAGGCCGCTGTTCTCAGTTGTTAAGTGAATGCCATCGGCCACTACCTTGTAAGTGGTGAAAGATAATGCCAGAAATGTGGTACTGGCGGTACCCTCTCGACAGTATGACTCCTGGTACACTGAAAGCCCTAACGATTTCCGGAATGAAATGTCCCTTGTGTCTAGCTCCAGCTACCATTCCGCATTCAAAGTCTGTTAATTCGCGTCGTGTACCCATCATCACGACGGGAATCTTTTCACATGAAACACTTGAGTGGGAATTACAGCTCCACAAATGCACTGCCGTTTTATACCACATGTACGCAATACTACCACCATCTGTATATTTGCGTAGTGCTATCCCATTGCTTTTGTCATCTCATTGTAGCTCTACACACAGTGAACGGAGTGAATAAGACCGGTTTCATTAATGTTAAGAGCAGCCTTTTGCTTTGGCATGTTGACAGGTGGCACATTCCTTATTTGTACTTTCGCTACATTCCTCATTTGTACTTTTGCTACCACATCAATACATAGCCTCCACACAATCCATTTTCTTTCTGCGCGCGCGCGTGTGTGTGTATGTAGATGGAGAGATGCAACCAATTTGATATTACTAGAGTGTATCCAGAGTCTTTCGTAGAACTGTAGCTTCTTAGGAACAATGTACTTGTAGAAATGTGGTAAAACCAGAGACCCTGGTCAGTAATAGAGAGCAGTTGTCCTATTCCGAGAGAAGGAGATGTCTTTATGGCAATGATTCTTCCCCCCACCGCCCCACTCCCACCATCAGCACCACCACCACCACCATCCTTAGTGTGGGGAAAACATGCCTCCAAACAAGGGAGTCCGTCACACCGTGTGACAGGATTTGGTAAGTTGCGGGCGCGCTTCTGCGAGCACTTCTCTAACACCGCAGAAACACATTCGCTTGGATTAATACGGTTTGAGTTTGCAGCTAATTTTCTACTGTTCATTGTGGAGATAATGCGACGGTTTCACGACTCTTATTTATTCTAAATTTTTGTAGGATGTATTTACGTATTAAATGCAGTTGCATGAATCTTGCTTTGAGGATAAATATTCAGCTTGCAATCTTGGGATGATAATAGAACCTTAAAATGAATGCTTCACCTGTAGTGTATTTCCATATTCGTGCTACTTGATTACTATGTTTTATCTGTTGGATTGTTTCTATTTTTAGCGCGATTTTTTTTTGTGAATGATAGACTGAAGTGTGGCTATTAGTCAATCACGTGCCTTTCATTCCAACATTATGAGATCGTGGGTATCCTAAACGGTAGCTCTCAATCCCCCGACTTTAATGAGTACACACAAACGTGTGTATTCATTATCTATTTTGCAGTTTCTTGATTTATGAAAGAGAGACAAGGCTTAGACCATCACACAGCTGCATGTTGCGGATATGAATATTACTGCAATACAACACGAACACTTTCTTGAACTTATTCCACTGTAAGTTGTTACATATATTTGTGGAACATTTCTGGCAGTTAATGATTTTTATAATTTTGTGTCCATTAGCCCACATAGGAGCACCCCTGGCACTCTCCAGTGCACTCTAGGACCTGGCGAGTATTTAGCCAACCAAATTATAATGTTTGATATCCTGAATGCATTAGCATATAAATGACTCGAACATGCTACACTTCTGGTTCTTATTTAGATCCTTCGATTCTCACACAGCGAAAAGTGTTTCACTATTTTAGCATTTATTAGTAATTATTTGTGATGGGGTCATTATTTGACGATATGTTACATTTTTCTAATAAATTCTTGCGTGGAATTATGCCCTGCAAACGTTTCCGAATTGATGTCTGTGAATAAATTAATTTCGTGAATTGTAGATTTCGATATGACTGATCGTAACGCAGCATTACGTAACCGCTTCCCCGTCCAGTCAGTCTAAAGCTCCCATGGAATATAACTGAATATGAACCTTCATATACCATGTATTAAAAGGAAGCTGGGCCGTGTGCGAGTTAAATTAATAAAATATCAGAGGGTATTGTACTTCTTATGACGTTATTTTCCCTACTTTCCGTATCCCAGTTGACTAATAAGTAAATGCCTATTGTAGTTATCCACCGCATGCTAGACATAGATTTCTTGTCCATTACTTTCTTGGATCAGTTACCTTGTGTGGTACGTAAATCATCCCATTGTCTCACAGATTGCCGAATGTTACCCGTGTGAATATACCTGACTACGAGAGATGGGTGTAGAAGGCCAAAATAAATTAAAAGTGCACGGGGTTAGCGTTGAGCGTATGACACAATTCCTGTATGTTACAGGCTGGTGGTGTGCGGGCGTCAGTCTCCTGCCCTACGTAGTCGCAGGTGTGTTTAATTGGGGTCATATCACGCGAATTTGAAGGCCAAAACTTCAGAATGAGTAGTATGTCTGTAGCTACTTTGGCACCTTTCGTTTACATTAGTGGCGACTCTTGCGCAGTCACTATCCTACACATGAGTCACAATACACACTCCCTTTCAATGACGTCGTCATGAATGTAAGGGGGCGAGATTCTGTACCAGCAGCACACTGATACACAGTTTTTCGTCAAAAATACTACCACGTCAACGAAACTTCTGGTTCGTCAACAAATTTCAACCCAAATGTGCGCACACAGCATCAGAAATACGTAAAGATGCAAACAGGGCTGTGGTTCTATATTCAAAAGAATCTGGAGCCAAACTTAGTGTGAATTGGCGTCATGTTGAAAAATGTAAAGATATTGAAAATACTGATTTGGCTTACGGTGTTTCCACGTCCAGAATGTCTAAAGAAACATAAGTGCTCCCATGCGCTCCCATCCACCCACCCACCCGCCCACCCATCCATCCTCACACACTCATACACATACACACACACACACACACACACACACACACACACACACACACACACACTTCTTATGTCACTGCTACTCTTCCTTATAAAATGGGGAAAGTTCATAATTTGCAGTATTTTAGAAACAAAAATGTCCGCAAAACTAAGCAAGCACACACAGTGTTTATGTCAATGTTATTATGACGCCAAAAACGGATGTGTTATTTATCAAAATACGACAGCATGTTAACATCTTAGCAATTGCAAGAGTGCAGTTATTGTGTAACTTACACTTAACGCATAGATGTATAGAACAATGCAGTAATATTTTACAGTCCCTACTAGGACTAAAGGAGACTATGCAACAAGTAATGCAAACACAAAGTGGTATTTAACAAAAATACACAAAGTAACCACATCTGAAATGTGTGTACAACTGTTCTATAAATCACATGTTACTTAAAATGCTGTCCCGACTACGAGACGACGCCTAGAAATTTACTGTCGACTCTTAAAGTAAATGCTCCAATGCTATTTCGGAATCTAAATTGTTCTGTAAATTTACAAAACACAGGTGCTCTGCTAAAATAACTGGCAGCTGACATTTAATCTTAGGCCTGAATGAGGCTATGCTCAAAAGCGAACCTGATTAAGCACAAGTTTTGCTAGGAAGAAATCTAATGCATCAAGACAATATAAATAACGTTATAGACCAGCTTACATACTTTTCTTTTTGTTACTGCTGATCGTGGACAGATCCTGTGGTAGCAAGTTTATCCATTAGTACAACATTTTAGCACAAAAGTCATGCGATGGAGGAGAACATAAATGCACTGTATCACTTAAACTGCACATTTTCTTAATATGCAAGTATATCACTGTAATGCACGAAATACAAATTGTAAACACAGCATGGTCAGACACTATGATAGCACAAGGTTTCACACGGAGAGAACTTAGATCCCTCAGAAATGCAATACATTCCCTGAAATACAATTATTTATCAAGACATGCAAGGATTTCGAGCAAAGAACTCACATAGATCTATTATTCTATTGCACAATAAAAGCACACATCTTAGCCTGTGAATGAAAATTTAATCTTGGTGAGAAAATAAAACTGTCTGTATTATATATATCAAAAGATCCTGAGTAAAAACCACACATGGCACTACTGTCATAATTTAACTGTTCTACAAGATATTTTTTTTAAAAAGAAAAACAAATACACATGGCTGACGAATTGGTCCCGCTAATATATATTAAAGGTTAAGCTGCACTTGGCAACGAGCGCATTCGATTACTGCAATAGACTTTAAGGAAACCGAAAATTTCCTGTGCCATTTAAAACAACAGAAAATATAAAAATTTGATGTCTAATTTACAAATATACACCACATTCCACCGCACAGTTCGTTTCTGAGGATACTCTGCACCACAAGTAGTCGTTTCCGTTCCTGTTCCACTCGTAAATAAAGCTAGGAGAAACGGTTAAACCTCTATTTATGTGCCATGCAACTTTCAGGTAACGTGTCTCCCCTGTACGGGACTGTACATAGTGGATGCACGGTACAAGTTGTAGACATGCTGTTGCCGTTGACGATAACATGCTGTGTTCTATTACTTAAGAAGTCTCTCAGTCACTCACATATCTAGGAATCTATTCCGTAAGCTCGTACCTTGTAACCTGCCCGCAGAAATTTAAATAAATGAAAAATGTGAAAATTGAGCTAAGTGCAACCTCTCCTTACGAAATATTGTTAAATGAAAATGCAAAAATTAAGGAATGAAAATTGAACATAAACCAACAATAATATTAATTAGATAATGAACCATGAACCATATATAACATCTCAACAGATATAATTAAACCTGATAAATTTCATAAGGACAGCAGCGCTGACCTTCGGCCCTGTATTCTGAATAAAAGAGGCGAAAATTCTTACCTCAATAAAATGCATCTATATCTGCTCTTATTTATCGACACAGCTTCGTTGCAGTGCTGGCGTATATTTAATTCTGATTCTTAGAGGAAATGCATAGCAAATATTCTTTAAATTGAAATGAATGTTTTTGTTTAAAAGAGTTACTTTATAAAAAAATTATTATTGGGGCATTTTTTCTGAACAAATTAAATTACAATTAACATGAATTACTAGATGTGCGTAATGCTGCGACTTTACCTTCTACAACAATACACATCGTCCCGAATCGTGACCAGAGTCGCGAGAAGAGCACGCCGCCGACGCATGCCGACTTCTGCTCAGTACAACCGTCCACTCGCTACTACTACTGCCGACTGACTACTACCACAGACAGAGTACAACTGAACACTCGCGCGGTCAAGCGCAGACTAGCAACGATAAATAACTCTCTGGTCAGAGATTCTGTCATGCCTCGCCATCGCTGGTAATGAATACATACGTGTTTCATAACCCTCCACTGGGGGGTCAAAAATTTGGCAGCGATGGTGAGTCATTTGGACTTGCCAGGAGCAACAAATTTTTTTTAACTAACTTTACAATCACAGAATATGTACATAAATAGGTGTAGAACATGAAGTAAATATAGTGCACGTGCACCGAGTACAGAACATATCAGGTAATGACAAAATATATATACAATGAGTACAAAACAAATTAACAAATGACATAAGTGCACATGCACTGTAGTTCAGAAGATATCAGCAAATCAAAATTGTATATGGAATTAGTAGAAATCATGTTAACAAATGACAAAAAAGCACACGCACTGTAGTTCAGAACATATCAGCAAATCAAAAAATTTGTAGATCATGAATACAAATCATGTTAGCAAAAATAATTTTCACTGTGTTACAAGAATTAGGATAGGAAAGGGAAGGATTGCATCATGGTTGTAGCACTTTAGGTTGCACGCAGCTGCACTGAAAGTCCATATCTTTCTACAGAAGCACAACACCAAGTGAGACAATCTGAAGTTCTTTTCCCAGAAGTATTAATCAGCGTAGCCAAGACACTGAAATGACCATGTTATCTTTTTGGTAGTACATTAGGTGCACCAAACAGTGGGACCATAATAGCATCTCCATCGCTCACGGTGGTGGACAGCATGTCGTGTCAACACCACGTTCCTGTAAGGTACACCAACGTAGAATTAGTGCAAAAACCAAATATAGTGCTCCATGATCATGAGGATATATAGGACAAACAGATATTGCAGTAATTCCAGGTAATTAGGTCAGAAGGTGAAGGACATTAAGTCACATACCAGTCTTCATTGAGAATTACACTAATAGTTGGTGGCACTCATTGCCCAGTTATTGAACATTTCTGTACCATGTATGTAGTATTACAGAAAAATGTTCATGAGTAGTTTCACAGAGAACATTGGCACTCATTGCCTAATTATAAACCATCAGAAGTCATCATTGAAAACAGGAGCTAATAAGTGTCAAAGTATTACAGTATAATGTACATAAATCGTTTTACAGACAACATTGGCACTCATTGTCTAATTATAAACCATCAGAGGTCATCATTGAAAACAGGAGCTAAAAAATGACATATTAATACAGAATAATGTTCATGAGTCGTTTTACAGTGAACATTGGCACTCATTGCATAATTATAAACCATCAGAAGTCATAATTGAAAACAGGAACTAATAAGTGGCATAGTATTACAGAATAATGTACATAAATCGTTTTACAGAGAACATTGGCACTCAATGCCTAATTATAAACCATCAGAGGTCATCATTGAAAACAGGAGCTAATAAATGACATAGTATTACAGAATAACGTTCATGAGTCGTTTCACAGAGAACATTGGCACTCATTGCCTAATTATAAACCATCAGAGGTCATCATTGAGAACAGGAGGTAATAAATCACATAGTATTACAGAATAATGTTCAACAGTTGTTTTACAGAGAACATTGGCACTCATTGGCTAATTACAAACCTTCAGAAGTCATCATTGAAAACAGGAGCTAATAAATGACAGAATATTACAGAATAATGTTCATTAGTCGTTTTACAGAGAACATTGGCACTCATTGCCTAATTATAAAGCATTATATATATATATATATATATATATATATATATATATATATATATATATATATATATTGAAGCAATGCATTGCGTTGGGTAATTACTGAAGAATAAAATATTTGCTTTTCAGTTGTTGCTGCAAATGAAGATGTGTAACATCATTCGTCATGAGTCAGCTGTAGCACGATTATGAAACAAGTAGAGTATATGTAATCACATTCATAAATGACATAGGTTTAATGAACAACTGCTTATAGCATATTAATTTCATAAATAATTTCTCCTGCAAAATACAAAAATGGATTATTAAACGGAAAGAAGAAACGCATTTTATGCTGAAAAGTAGTGAACTTCGAATTAACAGGTAGTGAAATGTGTATAAAAAATGTGTTCCCTAGCTGTCCTTTCCAAAACCTTCAGTCATCATACTATGCAATATAAAACATACTGTCAAAACGAACTGCAACAAATACTTAAATAACTACATAGCATAAATACATAAACTTTAACATTATCCTCATCTGTAAAGAAAAAACTTCATTATCCATCACTTCATTATCTATATTATCATAACTCCATTATTATCATCACCTGTAAAGAAAAACTTCATTATCCGTAGTAGCATATTCTTCATCATTATTCATCACCATTCATTATCATCTGCAAAAAAAATCACTTCATTACTCATTACACAACTATTTCTTATTTCTAGCATATTTCATCACTAAAACTAAGATGTGTAGTTATGTCTGACAGCGTGCATCAATCGCCTTGTATTCTGAAAGAAAAAATTAGTTCTGACTGCTATTCTACGATGTGTATATTATATTCTTGTTAATGCTTGTTAATCCTGATCCATTTACTCCTCCTCACGAAGTATTGCATCCTCTTTCGTTCATCCCGAAGGTGAAATTCCCATTTCTGTTTAATTTATTTCGTTTATACGTTATTTCTTTCTGTAAATGATAAACAAAGATTAATGTATTGCATTTAATTCGTATACCCATTAGATAAAAACTGGTTTATAGTAGCATAATTGAGCATACAGCATAGCATGACAGAAAACGTAATATGTCAAAAACATAGATAGTGTTCAGAGGCAAAAATGTACCCAGTGTATCACAATGTAGCAGCAAAAAAAAAAAAAAAAAAAAAAAAAAAAAAAAAAAAAAAAAAAAAAAGAAGTAAAGTAGTCACGATGTTGAAATATCATTAAGCAAAAATGTCAAAGTCAACTGGTGTTTGCTATATCTTAACTATTTCATAGTGCATACAAACAAAACAGGAAAACAATCGTACATACATAAAAAAATGATGACAAGAAATGTGACCTTCTTGGAATTCAGTTTGTATGTTGTGTAGTTAATAGACGAGAGAATTAAAGACTTTAATGAAGAGAGAATTTAATAAAATTAATATGTCACTAGATAAAATTGCATAATTATTCATAGGATACATAAGTTTATCTGGAAAAATGTGAACGGTCTGATGTGTAACGACAAGAAGAGCGACCCGCTAACTTTACCTTGCCGGGCACTTGCCAAGAAAAATACGAAAATCATCAGTAAGTATTCATGTGAATATAATTGCATAAGTGGTCATAAAAATTGGCAAATGGCATTACAGCATGTTAAATCATAAAGTATCTTCATTCAATAAAAGGTTTGATGTTCGATATGTGGTGGTTTCCTTTGGCTTTTCTGGTTCTCAAAGTTTCGACGTGTACTACACTGGGGTGAGGAATGCTGCGAATCCGATATGGACCTGCGTATAGAAGTTCAAATTTACTGCATTTACTCTTTCCTTTGTTGGATAAATAGTGTGTACGTACTAAGATCTTCTGTCCAATGTGAAAGTCACGGAGTGTACAAACCTGTTTTTGCTGTCTTCTCCGGCGCTCTGCGGCACGTTTGATGTTGTTCAGCGCAATGTCAATTATTTCATGGTGTCGTAGTCGACGAGATGTAGGAAAGTTTACTAATTCTTTAATTTTGTTAGGTGGTACAACATTTTTCAGTATAACAGACGGAGATAGCATAGTGGATTCATTTGGTATGGAATTAATTACATCCTGGAATGAGAGTATGTGTGTGTCCCAATCAATATGTCTTTTATGGCAGAATATTCTACACCAATTTCTTTCATTAATCGTTCACAAGGGTTCGAAGAAGCATGGTACCTGGATATATAGATCGGAGAAATGTTTCTAGCTCGTAACATACGTGTCCATATAGCAGATCGAAACTGTGGTCCACTGTCGGAAATTACTTTCAACACATGCCCTACATGAAATAAAAAATGTTTTACAAATGCTTTCGAAACAGTTTTAGCAGTAGCTTTGCGTAACGGAGTGAAGGTAACAAATTTTGAAGTGAGTTCAACAGCGACAAAGATGTAGCAAAAACCCCTATTAGTTCTGGGAATCGGACCAAAAATGTCTACAGCGGCCATGTGTCTTAATTTAACAGGTACAATGGGATGTAATGGAGGAATATGTGAAGTTGTATCTGATTTAGCTTTCTGGCAGATTTTACATGACGCTAAAACTCGTCGAATACGTTTCTCCATGTTCGTAAAATAATAGTTCTGTCTCAGTATCAGAAAACATTTTCTGGCTCCGTAATGTGCGTAACTTAAATGAGTATACCAGATTAATTTGTTAACAAGTTCATCAGGAATGCATAATAACCAATTGTTGCTGTCAGGATGAGAGCGGCGAAACAGAATGTCATTGCGTACAGTGTAATGGTTTCTAATGGTAATATTATTCCCACCTTGCCAAAGATGTTTGATTTCTTTCCATACGTTGTCTTTACTCTGCTCTTCTGCTATGTCTTGTAATGACGACGAAATAAAATTTTCAAATGCAACTTGTTGAATGTACATGACGCTGAAATTTGCTTTGCAGAAGTTGGTTGTGATGTCTTGCTGATTGTTGTTGAGAGAACGGGATAGTGCATCTGCTACAACATTTTGTGTGCCGGGAATGTGAACAATTGTGAAATTAAATTCCTGCAAGTAAAGTTTCCATCTGCTTAATTTGTCGTGTGTAAATTTAGCCGAAAGTAAAAATTGTATCGCTCTGTGGTCTGTGTAAACGGTCGTATGTCTTCCATAAAGAAAATGCCGAAATCTCGTAAAAGGCCAAACAACACATAATGTTTCAAGTTCTGTAACAGAATAATTGCGCTCAGCAAGTGACAGAATGCGACTCGCAAAGGCTATGTTTTTAATTACTGTAGAGCCATCTTCTTCAATTTCCTGAAAAATGTGTACGCCTAAAGCGGTGTTAGAACTGTCGGTGGCAATAGAAAAATTTCTAGTAAGATCTGGGTGCGATAAAAGTGGTGCATTCAACAAAGCATGTTTCAGGTTTATATATTCAGAATGTGCTTGCTTATCCCAGGACCAAATAGTGTTTTTACTTGTCAATTGACATAATCTAGGGGTGTCTAAAGCAGAGTAATGATTAAATTTACGAAAAAAGTTAATTTTTTGATTTGCTGATATGTTCTGAACTACAGTGCGTGTGCTTTTTTGTCATTTGTTAACATGATTTCTACTAATTCCATATACAATTTTGATTTGCTGATATGTTCTGAACTACAGTGCATGTGCACTTATGTCATTTGTTAATTTGTTTTGTACTCATTGTATATATATTTTGTCATTACCTGATATGTTCTGTACTCGGTGCATGTGCACTATATTTACTTCATGTTCTACACCTATATGTGTACATATTCTGTGATTGTAAAGTTAGTTAGTTAAAAAAAAATTTGTTGCTCCTGGCAAGTCCAAATGACTCACCATCGCTGCCAAATTTTTGACCCCCCAGTGGAGGGTTATGAAACACGTATGTATTCATTACCAGTGATGGCGAGGCATGACAGAATCTCTGACCAGAGAGTTATTTATCGTTGCTAGTCTGCGCTTGACCGCGCGAGTGTTCAGTTGTACTCTGTCTGTAGTAGTAATCAGTCGGCAGTAGTAGTAGCGAGTGGACGGTTGTACTGAGCAGAAGTCGGCATGCGTCGGCGGCGTGCTCTTCTCGCGACTCTGGTCACGATTCGGGACGATGTGTATTGTTGTAGAAGGTAAAGTCGCAGCATTACGCACATCTAGTAATTCATGTTAATTGTAATTTAATTTGTTCAGAAAAAATGCCCCAATAATAATTTTTTTATAAAGTAACTCTTTTAAACAAAAACATTCATTTCAATTTAAAGAATATTTGCTATGCATTTCCTCTAAGAATCAAAATTAAATATACGCCAGCATTGCACGAAGCTGTGTCGATAAATAAGAGCAGATATAGATGCATTTTATTGAGGTAAGAATTTTCGCCTCTTTTATTCAGAATACAGGGCCGAAGGTCAGCGCTGCTGTCCTTATGAAATTTATCAGGTTTAATTATTTCTGTTGAGATGTTATATACGGTTCATGGTTTATTATCTAATTAATATTATTGTTGGTTTATGTTCAATTTTCATTCCTTAATTTTTGCATTTTCATTTAACAATATTTCGTAAGGAGAGGTTGCACTTAGCTCAATTTTCACATTTTTCATTTATTTAAATTTCTGCGGGCAGGTTACAAGGTACGAGCTTACGGAATAGATTCCTAGATATGTGAGTGACTGAGAGACTTCTTAAGTAATAGAACACAGCATGTTATCGTCAACGGCAACAGCATGTCTACAACTTGTACCGTGCATCCACTATGTACAGTCCCGTACAGGGGAGACACGTTACCTGAAAGTTGCATGGCACATAAATAGAGGTTTAGTCGTTTCTCCTAGCTTTATTTACGAGTGGAACAGGAACGGAAACGACTACTTGTGGTGCAGAGTATCCTCAGAAACGAACTGTGCGGTGGAATGTGGTGTATATTTGTAAATTAGACATCAAATTTTTATGTTTTCTGTTGTTTTAAATGGCACAGGAAATTTTCGGTTTCCTTAAAGTCTATTGCAGTAATCGAAATGCGCTCGTTGCCAAGTGCAGCTTAACCTTTAATATATATTAGCGGGACCAATTCGTCAGCCATGTGTATTTGTTTTTCTTTTTAAAAAAAATATCTTGTAGAACAGTTAAATTATGACAGTAGTGCCATGTGTGGTTTTTACTCAGGATCTTTTGATATATATAATACAGACAGTTTTATTTTCTCACCAAGATTAAATTTTCATTCACAGGCTAAGATGTGTGCTTTTATTGCGCAATGGAATAATAGATCTATGTGAGTTCTTTGCTCGAAATCCTTGCATGTCTTGATAAATAATTTTATTTCAGGGAATATATTGCATTTCTGAGGGATCTAAGTTCTCTCCGTGTGAAACCTTGTGCTATCATAGTGTCTGACCATGTTGTGTTTACAAATATGTATTTCGTGCATTACAGTGATATACTTGCATATTAAGAAAATGTGCAGTTTAAGTGATACAGTGCATTTATGTTCTCCTCCATCGCATGACTTTTGTGCTAAAATGTTGTACTAATGGATAAACTTGCTACCACAGGATCTGTCCACGATCAGCAGTAACAAAAAGAAAAGTATGTAAGCTGGTCTATAACGTTATTTATATTGTCTTGATGCATTAGATTTCTTCCTAGCAAAACTTGTGCTTAATCAGGTTCGCTTTTGAGCATAGCCTCATTCAGGCCTAAGATTAAATGTCAGCTGCCAGTTATTTTAGCAGAGCACCTGTGTTTTGTAAATTTACAGAACAATTTAGATTCCGAAATAGCATTGGAGCATTTACTTTAAGAGTCGACAGTAAATTTCTAGGCGTCGTCTCGTAGTCGGGACAGCATTTTAAGTAACATGTGATTTATAGAACAGTTGTACACACATTTCAGATGTGGTTACTTTGTGTATTTTTGTTAAATACCACTTTGTGTTTGCATTACTTGTTGCATAGTCTCCTTTAGTCCTAGTAGGGACTGTAAAATATTACTGCATTGTTCTATACATCTATGCGTTATGTGTAAGTTACACAATAACTGCACTCTTGCAATTGCTAAGATGTTAACATGCTGTAGTATTTTGATAAATAACACATCCGTTTTTGGCGTCATAATAACATTGACATAAACACTGTGTGTGTTTGCTTAGTTTTGCGGACATTTTTGATTCTAAAATACTGCAAATTATGAACTTTCCCCATTTTATAAGGATGAGTAGCAGTGACATAAGAAGTGTGTGTGTGTGTGTGTGTGTGTGTGTGTTTGTGTGTGTGTGTGTGTGTGTGTGTATGTGTATGAGTGTGTGAGGATGGATGGGTGGGTGGGTGGGTGGGTGGATGGGAGCGCATGGGAGCACTTATGTTTCTTTAGACATTCTGGACGTGGAAACACCGTAAGCCAAATCAGTATTTTCAATATCTTTACATTTTTCAACATGACGCCAATTCACACTAAGTTTGGCTCCAGATTCTTTTGAATATAGAACCACAGCCCTGTTTGCATCTTTACGTATTTCTGATGCTGTATGCGCACATTTGAGTTGAAATTTGTTGACGAACCGGAAGTTTCGTGGACGTGGTAGTATTTTTGACGAAAAACTGTGTATCAGTGTGCTGCTGGTACAGAATCTCGCCCCCTTACATTCATGACGACGTCATTGAAAGGGAGTGTGTATTGTGACTCATGTGTAGGATAGTGACTGCGCAAGAGTCGCCACTAATGTAAACGAAAGGTGCCAAAGTAGCTACAGACATACTACTCATTCTGAAGTTTTGGCCTTCAAATTCGCGTGATATGACCCCAATTAAACACACCTGCGACTACGTAGGGCAGGAGACTGACGCCCGCACACCACCAGCCTGTAACATACAGGAATTGTGTCATATGCTCAACGCTAACCCCGTGCACTTTTAATTTATTTTGGCCTTCTACACCCATCTCTCGTAGTCAGGTATATTCACACGGGTAACATTCGGCAATCTGTGAGACAATGAGATGATTTACGTACCACACAAGGTAACTGATCCAAGAAAGTAATGGACAAGAAATCTATGTCTAGCATGCGGTGGATAACTACAATAGGCATTTACTTATTAGTCAACTGGGATACGGAAAGTAGGGAAAATAACGTCATAAGAAGTACAATACCCTCTGATATTTTATTAATTTAACTCGCACACGGCCCAGCTTCCTTTTAATACATGGTATATGAAGGTTCATATTCAGTTATATTCCATGGGAGATTTAGACTGACTGGACGGGGAAGCGGTTACGTAATGCTGCGTTACGATCAGTCATATCGAAATCTACAATTCACGAAATTAATTTATTCACAGACATCAATTCGGAAACGTTTGCAGGGCATAATTCCACGCAAGAATTTATTAGAAAAATGTAACATATCGTCAAATAATGACCCCATCACAAATAATTACTAATAAATGCTAAAATAGTGAAACACTTTTCGCTGTGTGAGAATCGAAGGATCAAAATAAGACCAGAAGTGTAGCATGTTCGAGTCATTTATATGCTAATGCATTCAGGATATCAAACATTATAATTTGGTTGGCTAAATACTCGCCAGGACCTAGAGTGCACTGGAGAGTGCCAGGGGTGCTCCTATGTGGGCTAATGGACACAAAATTATAGAAATCATTAACTGCCAGAAATGTTCCACAAATATATGTAACAACTTACAGTGGAATAAGTTCAAGAAAGTGTTCGTGTTGTATTGCAGTAATATTCATATCCGCAACATGCAGCTGTGTGATGGTCTAAGCCTTGTCTCTCTTTCATAAATCAAGAAACTGCAAAATAGATAATGAATACACACGTTTGTGTGTACTCATTAAAATCGGGGGATTGAGAGCTACCGTTTAGGATACCCACGATCTCATAATGTTGGAATGAAAGGCACGTGATTGACTAATAGCCACACTTCAGTCTATCATTCACAAAAAAAAAAATCGCGCTAAAAATAGAAACAATCCAACAGATAAAAATAGTAAGCAAGTAGCACGAATATGGAAATACACTACAGGTGAAGCATTCATTTTAAGGTTCTATTATCATCCCAAGATTGCAAGCTGAATATTTATCCTCAAAGCAAGATTCATGCAACTGCATTTAATACGTAAATACATCCTACAAAAATTTAGAATAAATAAGAGTCGTGAAACCGTCGCATTATCTCCACAATGAACAGTAGAAAATTAGCTGCAAACTCAAACCGTATTAATCCAAGCGAATGTGTTTCTGCGGTGTTAGAGAAGTGCTCGCAGAAGCGCGCCCGCAACTTACCAAATCCTGTCACACGGTGTGACGGACTCCCTTGTTTGGAGGCATGTTTTCCCCACACTAAGGATGGTGGTGGTGGTGGTGCTGATGGTGGGAGTGGGGCGGTGGGGGGAAGAATCATTGCCATAAAGACATCTCCTTCTCTCGGAATAGGACAACTGCTCTCTATTACTGACCAGGGTCTCTGGTTTTACCACATTTCTACAAGTACATTGTTCCTAAGAAGCTACAGTTCTACGAAAGACTCTGGATACACTCTAGTAATATCAAATTGGTTGCATCTCTCCATCTACATACACACACACGCGCGCGCGCAGAAAGAAAATGGATTGTGTGGAGGCTATGTATTGATGTGGTAGCAAAAGTACAAATGAGGAATGTAGCGAAAGTACAAATAAGGAATGTGCCACCTGTCAACATGCCAAAGCATAAGACTGCTCTTAACATTAATGAAACCGGTCTTATTCACTCCGTTCACTGTGTGTAGAGCTACAATGAGATGACAAAAGCAATGGGATAGCACTACGCAAATATACAGATGGTGGTAGTATTGCGTACATGTGGTATAAAACGGCAGTGCATTTGTGGAGCTGTAATTCCCACTCAAGTGTTTCATGTGAAAAGATTCCCGTCGTGATGATGGGTACACGACGCGAATTAACAGACTTTGAATGCGGAATGGTAGCTGGAGCTAGACACAAGGGACATTTCATTCCGGAAATCGTTAGGGCTTTCAGTGTACCAGGAGTCATACTGTCGAGAGGGTACCGCCAGTACCACATTTCTGGCATTATCTTTCACCACTTACAAGGTAGTGGCCGATGGCATTCACTTAACAACTGAGAACAGCGGCCTTTGCGGGGAGTTGGCAGCGCTAGCAGACAAACAACACTGCGTGAAATGACTGCATAAAACAATATGGGATGAAGGACGAAAATATGCTTTAGGACAGTGCGGTGAAATTTGGCGTTAATGGGATGTGGCAGCAGACGACCGACGCGAGTGCCTTTGCTAATAGTACGACATAGCCTGCATCGCCTGTTTGGGCTCTTGCACATTTCTGTTGGACCCTACACGACTTGAATATAGTGGCCTGGTCAGATAAGCCCGATTTCACTTGGTAAGAGTTTATGGTAGGGTTCCAGTGTGGTTCAGACCACGCGAGGCCATAGATCCAAGTTTTCAACAAGGCACTGTGGGAGCTGGTGTTGGCTCCATAATGGTGTGGTCTGTGTTTGCATGGAATCAGCTGGGTTCTCTGATTGAAATGACCGGATCATTGATTGGAAATGATTATGTTTAGTTACTTGGAGACCATTTGCAGCCATTCGTGAATTTCATGTTCCCAAAAACCGGTGGAATTTTCATGGTTGACAATGCGCCATGTCATCAGGCCTGAAATGTTAGCGATTGGTTTCAGGAACATTCTGGACAAATCGAGTAAATGATCCGGCCACCCAGACCGACGGACATGAATCCGATCGAACATTTATGGGACATAATCAAGAGGTCGGTTCGTGCACAACACCCTGCACTGCCCACACTTTCGCAATTATGGATGTCTACGGAGGCAGCATGGCTCAGTATTTCTGCAATGGACTAACAGCGACTTGCTGAGTTCATGCCACGTTGAGTTGCTGCACTATACCCGGAAATTGTAGGAGCGACGCGATATGAGAAGATATGCCATGACTTTTGCGAACTCAGTGATGTCGTTAGTTACCACGCAGTTGTTGGCAGTACAGCAGACTCACTGCAATATTGTGTTCCCATGATGGAACAACACATTATTAAGCAGAATTACGTAATATGTTGGCTTATTAGTTTATACCTCCTTTCGGGGCCTGGTATATTTATCATAGTGTCATGCTGTATGGCACATGTACTTCAGCAAGTGTTTCAATCTGATGTTGCGGAGGAGGAGCAGTGAGTGTTGCATTCCACCAAAGAATAGAGGTGCAGCGCATTTTCCCTCTTCCTACTGCGACAGTACTTTTATGTGTAGAAGGCCTCGGACTCCATGCAACGGATTCCTTGAGGACACGGGGACAAAGGTTTTCCCCACGTCAGGAACATAATTTCTTCTTCATAAAATCTGAAACATATGCCTCTTTTTTCACTTTGCCAAAACTAAGATGCATTACAGTTGAGGGTTCAGAAGATAGACTTGTTGGTTAGCTCAGACAGACTTCATACATTTTTGCCTAGATGGATGAGTCTTCATCATTCTTGTGCTGTGAAACAGAAATTTCGCGGCACGTTTCTCTTCCAACCCACTAAGCCAGTCTCACCTGCATCAGTGAAGCATTGTACTCACACTAGATGGCATATTTGGCGGCGCTCAGACAGAAGCAGCACCTTCCCGACCTTTGCTGCGGAAGATCAGGAGGGGGAGGGGGGGGGAGGGCAGGAGAGAGGGATGCGATTCCTTGGAGACAAGTCTATAGCTAGGAGTGCCAACAGGTAGAACAAATTCAGAATGCTTTTCTGTCAGCGTATTGGTTGAAGACGACACAGCATGGAATTAAGGATCAACTAATTAGATTACCAAATTATGAGAACTCAAGTTTTCCCAGTGTCACACAATTTTTTGAGCATATGTTCCAACAAAACCAGTACTTAAGTGAACCATATAGTGAATCTGCACTCATTCAATTATGTATTTCTAAATTGCCACGATCATTAAGAGTGTCTACATCTACATCTACATCTACATCTACATTTATACTCCGCAAGTCACCCAACGGTGTGTGGCGGAGGGCACTTTACGTGCCACTGTCATTACCTCCCTTTCCTGTTCCAGTCGCGTATGGTTCGCGGGAAGAACGACTGTCTGAAAGCCTCCGTGCGCGCTCTAATCTCTCTAATTTTATATTCGTGATCTCCTCGGGAGGTATAAGTAGGGGGAAGCAATATATTCGATACCTCATCCAGAAACGCACCCTCTCGAAACCTGGCGAGCAAGCTACACCGCGATGCAGAGTGCCTCCCTTGCAGAGTCTGCCACTTGAGTTTATTAAACATCTCCGTAACGCTATCACGGTTACCAAATAACCCTGTGACGAATCGCGCCGCTCTTCTTTGGATCTTCTCTATCTCCTCCGTCAAACCAATCTGGTACGGATCCCACACTGATGAGCAATACTCAAGTATAGGTCGAACGAGTGTTTTGTAAGCCACCTCCTTTGTTGATGGACTACATTTTCTAAGCACTCTCCCAATGAATCTCAACCTTTTAATGGGTCAGCAAAAAGAAAATATTTCGGCATTCAGGGATCTGTTACAGCTTTTGGAAGTGCAGCAATCGAATTATTCCAATATAAACAAAAATTTTTCATATAATAACCAAGGTCAACAAACATACAGCAATTATGATCAGGCACGCAATTTCAATAGCAAAGCTAATAGACGCTTCAGGGACGACAACCAACAGAATTCCAATAACAGGCAAAATTTTAATTATCAGTATCGACTCTGCAAGAGAGGCACTCTGCATCGCGGTGTAATCGCGGTGTAGCTTGCTCGCCAGGTTTCGAGAGGGTGCGTTTCTGGATGAGGTATCGAATATATTGCTTCCCCCTACTTATACCTCCCGAGGAGATCACGAATATAAAATTAGAGAGATTAGAGCGCGCACGGAGGCTTTCAGACAGTCGTTCTTCCCGCGAACCATACGCGACTGGAACAGGAAAGGGAGGTAATGACAGTGGCACGTAAAGTGCCCTCCGCCACACACCGTTGGGTGACTAGCGGAGTATAAATGTAGATGTAGATGTAGATGTAGACACTCTTAATGATCGTGGCAATTTAGAAATACATAATTGAATGAGTGCAGATTCACTATATGGTTCACTTAAGTACTGGTTTTGTTGGACTATATGCTCAAAAAATTGTGTGACACTGGGAAAACTTGAGTTCTCATAATTTGGTAAACTAATTAGTTGATCCTTAAATCCGCGCTGTGTCGTCTTCGACCAATACGCTGACAGAAAAGCATTCTGAAATTCTTCTACCGAATAACATTGTCTCGCGATCGTTCTCATACGAGTTGCCGGTTCGCCTTCCAAAAAACTGCAAATAAATTCAAGTTTGTGCGTTATGGGCCAAGTCGGTGGAAAAGCAAAGCTAAATTGTTGTATCCAATCCAGGGGGTGAATCTGTGTTCTGTCATTTTTAAATACTTTATATTTTCTCGCGGATAGAAAATGTTTGTAATCAAAATTATCGTCTCTGTATGACGGAACAGGTTCAGGATTGTATGATAATCTGTTTGACTGTGACTGTTCGGTATCTAAATCACGTACTCTCTGTAGATTACCTAAATTATACTGGCTGTGTGAGTGTGAGAAATGTTCGGAATTTGCCGTATGCTGTGACGTGTTATTAACTGAAATATTTTTTATCTCTGTTACCTCTTGCTGTAAACTTGAAAATTTTGTACATAATGTATTATTAGACGAATCTATCTCACTGATCGTCTGCTGTAAATTTTGGAATTCAGGTGTTTGGTTAAACGAAATCGGTGAAGTATCATCTGATTTGTTATCATTATTACTTTCAATAACGTCAATACGACTGGCCAATACATCATATTTTTCGGTCAGTATTTTTACCTGATCATCGTTTTTAGTGTCAGAAGCATTAATCTGTTTTTGTAATTTACGCGTGGTTTCGTTCAATTTTTTAACGTCGGCTTTGATGACATTGTAATCCTGTGTTAATTTTAATTGTTCGAGTCTGTCGGTCACTGTTTGAAAATCTACTGTGTGTGTATCTGTTTTTGATTTAAGATCGGAAATTTCATTACGCAGTTCGGTGTTCAACTGTTCGATGGTATTAATTTCGTCCGAAACTGTAGAAATATTGTTGTCTACGTATGTTTTTGCTTTCGCAAACAATTTACGTTTGTCTTCCTGTCTCTGTGCGGTAATTGTTTCCATGACTTGTCGTTTTACTTTATTTTGTTCCTGTATGAATTTACAGAAACCCGTTTCACTGTTTTGTAGGTGGTGATTAAAACGTTCGTCAATTTGACTGTTCTGTTGGTCGAATTTCGCGTCTATTTTTGTATCCAGTGTGCGCGAAAGTTCTGCTGTCATCAATTTAAATTCGTCACGTAACTGTGTTGCTTTTTCAGAGCATTGTTTACCGACTGCACTAATTTCGCCTCTAAGTGATTCTGTTGTAGCTGTTCGCATATCCCTTAATTCTTGAGCAACTGATCTAATTTCTTCGCTAATTTTCCTAGCACAAGCCTCAATTTCCTCACGTAATTGTTCTTTAGTATCATGACATTGTGCGGCAACGGCTGTAATCTGCTCACTAAGCTGTCTGGAATTGTTGTCTAATTTTTCATTCAACTGTTTGGAAGTGTTGTCTAGTTTTTCATTAAGTTGTTCGTGATTGTAATCTTGTCTTTCATTCTGTTGTTTGGAATTTTCATTAAGTTGTTGTTTGAAATCTTCTTTACGGTCGTCTTGTTTTTCATTAAGTTGTTTCAAACTTTCCCTAAGTTGTTTGTTATCTTCACTCAGTTGTTTGAGATTGTTCTCGTTAAGCTGTATCTATATGCTATGATTCGATCCATGTCAAAATTAGCTACTGTATTCTTTGTGCTGTTTAATGGCGTACCTGCAATCGTCACGCTTTCTGTAACCATTTGGTCATTCTGTAATTTTTGAAAAGGTTTGCTAATCGGATGTGCACTGTTACCTCGGCATCAAATAAATCTGCCGTACTTTGAGTACACTATTCATTTTCATTAGAAAAATTTGTCTGTTCATTACGTAAATTTTGTAATCCGGGTGTGTCAAGCTGGGCAGCGTTCATTGCAACAGAACGCCCCGCGTCAATTGTCGTAAAATTAACAAAGGACACAATTGAATTTATTTGCTCATCATTAGCAATAAAATTATTACCGGTGATCAGCACGCACTGATTGTCCGTAAATGGAGGATTGTCATCATTACACTGTGTGTCGGAAGTACTATCGGTCAAGTTGTTTAAGTCGGCTATTTCACGCATTATACATCGCGATGTACTGTTAACAGTTTTTCGCGGCATTTTGACACAAATCAAGATTATTCACTAATGAAATAAACAATGCAAAAATGCAACAAGCACAAATACAACAGAGAGCAACAAATTGCCGACGATCTGTGGCAGAAAGAGCGACAAATTAGTAAATGCATTGCGCCAAATGCTAATTATATTAAGTAAATAAGAGCAGATTTATGACTACTTCTCAGAAGATTCACAAAGAAATACGATCCTGGTTCGGATGTCGCCAAGTGTAACCTCCCCGCAGATATTTAAACAAATGAAAAATGTGAAAATTGAGCTAAGTGTAACCTCTCCTTACGAAATATTGTTAAATAAAAATGCAAAAATTAAGGAATGAAAATTGACCATAAACCAACAATAATATTAATTAGATAATGAACCATGAACCGTATCTAACATCTCAACAGAAATAATTAAACCTGATAAATTTCATAAGGACAGCAGCGCTGACCTTCGGCCCTGTATTCTGAATAAAAGATGCGAAAATTCTTACCTCAATAAAATGCATCTATATCTGCTCTTATTTATCGACACAGCTTCGTGCAATGCTGGCGTATATTTAATTCTGATTCTTAGAGGAAATGCATAACAAATATTCTTTACATTGAAATGAATGTTTTTGTTTAAAAGAGTAACTTTATAAAAAAATTATTATTGGGGCATTTTTTCTGAACAAATTAAATTACAGTTAACATGAATTACTAGATGTGCGTAATGCTGCGTCTTTACCTTCTACAACAATACACGTCGTCCCGAATCGTGAGCAGAGTCGCGAGAAGAGCACGCCGCCGACGCATGCCGACTTCTGCTCAGTACAACCGTCCACTCGCTACTACTACTGCCGACTGACTACTACTACAGACAGAGTACAACTGAACACTCGCGCGGTCAAGCGCAGACTAGCAACGATAAATAACTCTCTGGTCAGAGATTCTGTCATGCCTCGCCATCGCTGGTAATGAATACATACGTGTTTCAACCTTCGTTAATAGTTTTCAGTGGTTTACCGTGCCAAATGCTTTTCGGAAATTGAGGAATATGGCATCTGCCTGTTGTCTTTCATCCATAGTGCGCAGTATATCATATGAGAAAAGGGCAAGCTCGGTTTCACTGCGTTGGTGGGCAGAAGGTTTTCGGTCTCCAGGAAATTTATTATATTCGGACTCCGAATATTCTCTAGAATTCCGCGACACACAAATATGTTAAGGATATTGGTCTATAATTTTGCAGGCCTAATGTTTCATCGTTCTTATGCACAGCAATCACCAGTGCTTTTTTTTTCAAGTCGTTTGGGGCTTGGCGAGAGTTCCGCGATAAGCGCGAGCTAAGTAAGAGGCCAGTGCCGTTGAGTACTCTTTGTCCAATCAACGTGGGATTCAATCCGAACAGGGCGACTCATTTGGTTTCATCTGTTTCAGCTGTTTCTCTAAGTGAGGGTGCTTGTTACTATTATCACCCATTCGGGACTGCTCGATGGTCAAACAATGGTATGTTTGCACGGGTCTTCAGCGTGAATCATCTGTTAAACGCGGCGTTTAAACCTTCGGCTTTCGTTTTGCTGACTTCAACTGCCACACCTGACTGGTCAGTGAGTGACTGGATGGAAACCTCGGACCCACTTAGCGGTTATTCATAGGGTCATAATTTTCTCGGGTTCTCACAAAGATCTTTTGCTACGGTATGATTGTGGTAGTTGTTGTATGACTCCCTCATTTATCTTTTCAGAGACGTTAGAATCTCTACTAACCTTCGCCTGTCGTCATTTGCGCGTTCTTTTTTGAACCGAGACGGCCACAGCCTTTGCTTCCTTCAGCATTTTCTGATAAACCCCGGTGGGTCTTTTCCATCCTTAATCCACTTACTAGGGACGTACTTGTCCAGAGCACGATTTACAGTCTCTTTAAACTTTTGTCCATTATTTCTCGTTGTCTGTCTCGCTGGAACTAAATGATTGTGCTTCATTGTCTAAGTGAGATGTTAACAAGTGCTTATCTGCCCTTTCTAACAGAGCATTCTCCTAGCCTTCTTGACTGACTTATAAACTTTCGTAACCATAGTCGTAATGATGAGATCATGATCACTAATGCCCGTCTCTATAATGATGCCATCAGTAAGATCAGGCCTGTTGTTAGCTACAACGTCTAAGATATATCCATTGCGTATGAGGTGCCGAAGACCGAAAGATGTGATCAAAAGCTCTTTGCAGGCTGCACTGAATCCATATATGCCCCAGACTACACTAGATAGGTTAAAGTCCTCCAACTAATATTATTTGACGTTGGTATCTACGCACTACTAACCGTAGACTGGCTTTGAATGACTCAAGATCTGTGAGAGCGGAATCGGATGGCCGGTAAAAACACATAACAAATAAATTCGTCTCACCAAGATCTGTAAATAAGTGACTAGATAACTTCACTGTCACAATCAATTTCAACCTCAACAGAGACAATATTTTTGGCACCTGCAATGAAAACTACCCCACATATCTGTTCTTACGATAAACATTCCATGAGTCGCTAAATAACTCTAAGATTTCTACTTCGGGTTTTAGCCATCTCTCTGCCCCTCGGTCCCAAGAATAATCGCAGCGTGATAATTCCTCCTGCATGGCAGTGAATTTGGGAACTTTGTTAGGAATACTTCGACAATTTACCGATAAAATATTGACACTCTAAGTGTCTTTACTCTGAACGCTTTTGGATGTCCCTTTCTGCGAATCGAGCGGCAAGTGTTTGTAAGTCATACTACCACTGACTCTTTAAAAAAAAAGATGTTGCGCACCACTGGAGGTTGAGCACGTGACATCAGGGGATGTACTCGTAAGTATGTGGTGGTTATGGTATCATAAAACGGAAAAAGTGAAAATGACATAAAGATTAAAACAGGGCACTGCAAGAGGACCGTACGATATCTGAAATCGATAGTTTGAAATAAAAAATCTAACAAAAAGGACCAAACAGGTGGTATGTCCTTCAGTTGTTGAGAATGTCGCCACGTACGGAGCAGAAACATGGGAAGTAAACAAGCGACAGAGAAACAATTTGCTTGTGTAAGAAAGAAACATTTTGAGACGAATTTGTGGCAAGTCCAAGCTTAACTGTGTACCGAATACATAGGACAGGTTATCGGTTTCGATAAATTAGTAACTGACACCATAAAGACGAAACGTCTGAAATGATAAGGACATCTAGAAAGGATGGATGATAGCCGATGGCAAGAGAAAGTGTCACAGTGGATCACAGCGAATCTAAGAAAGCAGCGGTCGCTCAGCGGTCACGCGGTTCCAAACTGAAGTGCCTAGAACCGCTCGGCCAGCCCGGCCGGCATGCCAGAGGACTGCAAGAAGGAAACTAATATAATCGGGGAAGCTCAATATGGGAAGCACCAAGCGGCATCAGCCGTGGAATAACGGCACTATTCACATGGTGATTATTCAAATATTATTATTATTTAAATTATTATTATTTATATTTTTATTATTATTTACATAAACAGAACAGAGATTTCAGAATCTAACTAGCCTCAACATTCTAAAAACCCTGGATTCCAGAAGCCACACTCAATGAAGAAGCGAAAACTTGCCCAGGTAGTCTTGTTCCGATCAGCCCAATCACGTGGCGCCTCGTTCCCCAGCAGGCCTCACACCAAAGCCAAACGTACTTTGCAAAACGCTTGAACCAGTACCAACATCGGTAACTATAATCACTTGATATCTCAGGCCAATGATGTCTCCGTCTCTCCACGCAGCCAAGTATATTAATTTACGTCCTTTGCGAAATAGGCAGTACTAGCAAAGTTCCTAATTTATTGCTACAGCTATGGTCACAACTAAAAGCGGGAAATGAACGAATAAATGCCCCATCAACATACGCATGTGAGACATTTTGCTCGTTACTTCCCGTATTTTACTCTTTTGAAGCACCCGTGGTGTAGCGTCATAGATTAGTAACCAAAACGACCTTGGGCCCGCATTCGAACACTGCCACTGCTTCAATTTTGAAAAAAAAAAAAAAAAAAAAGACTCATCAGCAATGACGGCCGAAGACTTTCGGTACACAAAGTCACCCTCACTGTGCCAACGGCCTTGTAAAATAGGGCGGAGGAACGGACAGAGGTTCAGAGAACTCTGTTGCCCTTGAGGTGGGACACTGTTCATAAAAGGGGAAGAAGTCAGTAATGATAAGCGACGTGAGGCTGCAGAAGGCAATGAAAACCACTACCATAAAAGACGTAAACTACAGGAAATGCCGCCAGTAAATGAAGAACTGCCATGATGATCTCTCCATAGGCGAAAGAATCAGGACTTGTCCCCCATTCGGATCTCCGGGAAGGACTGCTGTGGTGGAGGTGATCATGAGAAAAAGAAGGAATAACCAACGAAAGCATAAAATTATAGAATTCGGACGTGGAAGCTAGAAAATATGAAAAGGGAAAAGCCAAGACTCAGTCTAGATATAGTCAGTAAGTGAAAGAAAACATAGGTTTTTAGTCAGATGAGTATAGCGTACTGTCAGCAGCAGCAGAAAATGGAATCAATGGAATAGGTTTCGTTATGAATAGGAAGGTAGGACAGATAATGAGCTAGTGTGAACAGTTCAGTGACAGGATTGTTTTCATCAGGATCGACAACAAATACACACCGTCAGCAATGCGTCACGTATAAATGCCGACGTCACAAGTACAGGATAAAGAGAAAGAGAAAATATATGAGGATACTGAATGCATAATTCGGTACATAAAGAAAGATCAAAATTTAATAGTGATGGGGAATTACAGTGCGGTTGTACGAGAGGGAGTAGATAAAAGAGTTATGGAGAATATGAGCTTGATACACTAACTGACTTCCGTATAAATTACAGCTAGTAATAGTGAACACTATTCAAGAACCACCAGAAAACGAGGAATACTTTGGGAAGGCCGGGACATACAGGAAGATTTAACTTACATTACATCATTATCAGGCACAGATTTCGAAATCAGATATTGGATTGTAAGACGTACCCCAGGACAGATGTAGACTAGAAAGTTATAAAGAATGTAGCAACCAGTCGCGGAAACATAGTTTATTTACCTTGTTGCAAATCGATTTCGACTCATATCAGTCATCACCAGTGCATCTTTATAACCAATGCAAGCCATAAATTGAAGTAATTATGGCATGAACCGGTTAGAAAATGTACCGGTGATGACTGATATCAGTCGAAATCGATTTGCAACAAGATAAATAAATTATGTTTCCGCGACTGGTTGCTACATTCTTTATAATTTTATATTCCACGGTTGCTGCACAGAAAGGGAACCTTATGGAGCCCAACATTCAGATATAAACTATATCACAAATTGGTAAAGATGGAGAGTAGGCTCAAGTTCAAGAAACTAGCCAGGAAGAATAAATTTCAAACAAGCGGAATACATGAGTATTTAGAAATTAGGAGATATGCTTAAAGTTCCTTGAGGCTATAGATACTGCAGTGATGAATAGCTCAGTAGGCATTTCAGTTGAAGAGGAATGGACATCTCTAAAAAGGGCAAACACAGAAGTTGGAGAGAGAAACCCAGATACGAGAAAAGTCTGCGAAGAAACGATGGGTAACAGAAGAAAAACTTCAGCTGACAGACGAAAGAAGGAAGAAGAAAAATATTCGGTGAAATTCAGGAGGGTCCGACAATAAATAAACAGACAAATGGTCTGGGGGAAAAACTGTTAGTTGGGCAAGCTTGGCACTTTTATGGCTTTAAGTTGGCTTCACTGGGATAATACCTGATCAGCTGATGTATCGGCATTGTTTTGGTTATAACCTCAAAAATACATTTCAAGATGGTGAGTCCGCCTGAAACATCCATATTATTAAGACACCGATCTGTTATTCGTTTTTTCTTGCTGAAGGCAAGAAACCAGTGAATATATACTGTAGAATGTCTAAATTTTATGGTGAAGGTTGTGTGAATTGTGCAAATTTTTACAATTGGGTAGAGTAGTTCAAAAATGGTCGCGACTCAGTGACTGACGAACACCGTTCTGGTCGATCAATTGCAGTTTCAACTCCCGCACTTGGAAAGTCGAATTGATAATATCATCCATGTCGACCGCCATGTGGCTGTGGAAATATAGTTGATAAGGTACATGTTAGTACTGGTACAGTTCATAACATCATCTGTAACAAGCTAAAGTACTGCAAAACATGTGCAAGGTGGATACCAAAGGAGTTGACGCGGATACACGAGGAAACAAGGTTGAGAGTGTGCAAGGAGTTATACTAACATTATCAAAGAGAAGGTGAACACTTCCTCAACAAAATTTTAACTTGTAATGAAACTAGGGTTCACTATTATGAAACAGAATGAAAAAGACAAAGCATGGAGTGGAAGTACACCAACTCACCTCTCAAGAACCCATGCAATGAAGCAGAAAAAATCATGTTGACGGTGTTTCGGGATGCTAATGGTCCAGTTTTTTGTGATTATCTCGACGAGCAGCGTGCAATGAACTGCCAGTACTACTCAGATTTGCTTTTAAACAAGGTGAAGCCAGCCATGAGAGAGAGACGTCGTGGACCTCAGAGGAGAAGTGTGATTCTCCAGTAAGACAATGCACATCCTCATACTGCTCAACCAACCCGTGAAACAATCGACAAAATGGGCTGGGAAGTACTCCCTCATCCCCCTTACAGTCCTGATTTAGCACCTAGTGATTTCCATTTGTTTGGTGCAGTGAAGTACTTTACGTGGTGAGGGGTTCCAGGACAACGAGGAGGTGAAAAAGTTTATGGGAAAACATCAAGATAAAGAGTTCTTTGCCGCCAGAATAAAAAAGTTCGTAGCCCGTTGGAACGAGTGCTTAAATGTTCAAGGGGATTAAGTTGAAAAGAAGAAAAAGTATTGTCCTATAAAAATAAACGCTTTTTCTCCAGACCAAAGTGTCTTTCTAATTAATGAATGACCCTCGTACAAATAACTTAAGAATGAAATAAATAGGAAGCGAAGCTAATGCGAAATGGCTACATGAAAAATATAAAGAAATCGAAAAAGAAATGATTGTCGGAAAAACTGACTCTACATTTAGAAAAGTCAAAAGAACCTTCGGAGAAATTAATAGCAAGGACGGTAACATTAAGACTGCAATGGGTAGAATGAACAGTCTAATGAGTACAGAATATGAACTGCGAGTAAAGAGAAGAAACGCAAAATTAATAAGAAGCTTCAGAAATGGGAACAGCGAGAAACTTAACATCGGAATTATTGCTCGAGAAGTAGATGACGTTAAGGCATTCGGCTACATAGGGAACAAAATAACCCAAGACGAACGGAGAATGTAGACATAAAAAGCAGACTATCACTGGCAAAAAGAAGTTCCTGGCCAAGAGAAGTCTATTAGTACCAAACATAGGTCCTAATTCCAGTAAGAAATTTCTGATGATATACGTTTGAAGCGTAGCATTCTATGACAATGAGATACGCACTGTGTAAGAACGAGGACAGAAGAGAATAGAAGAATTTGAAATGTGGTGTGTTGAAACTTGGTGGACTGCTAAGGTAAGGAATGAGGTGGTCCACTGCAGAATCGACGACGAATGGAGTACATGGAAAACACTGACAAGAAAAAGGGACACGTTTGTTAAGATCTCACGGAATAACTTCGATGGTAGCAGAGGGAGCTGTAGAAAGTAGAAACTATAGTGGAAGACAGATTTTGGGATACATCCAGCACGTAACTGAGGATGTAGTTTGCAAGTGCAACTCTGAGATGAAAAGTTTAGCACATGAGAGGAATTCGTGGCGGGCTGTATCAGAAAAGTCATATGAAAAGATTCGGCCCAGTATTCTGCTTCTGATGGGGTTCCTGGCGTAAGGAAAATCAGGGGAATGAGTAAAGGCCGATCAAACAGTTTCCGTTCGAAGGTCGTACAGCCCAGGACCGGTGCTGCTCCAGCAGGAAAATCCTGTAATGTGTGATTCTCGTGGCGTGCAAATGACAGTACCGCATTCAAACAAGAGAAAAAAGGGTATTTTATTATATTATTTTATATTCAAACAAGAGAAAAGAGGTTAGTTACCAACTGATTACGTTAGTAGACAATAAGGAGCATGTTGCTCAATTTTCAGAACTTTGTTAGGCGACTGAATTGTTTCCTAAGCTTTTAGGAAGAATGTTTTGACGTGTAATTAGGCTGACTGGCTCACGCTGTTTCTTTTCTTTTGTAAATGAACAATTATCAACAATTTTCCAGTTTTTCAAAACTTTTACCCTATAGCTCAGTCAGTATTGTAATAGTACATTTTCATATTGACTAAGTTTGTTCTTATCGATTCGGTATGACTGAGCAAGTGAATGTGAGTGAAAATAGCAAAGAGCGATTGTAAATTCAAATGGAACTGCATTTTATACACTTTTGCTTTAAGTGTTTTCACCACATTCGTCTCTGACTATTTTAGCAAGGGTCTTAATAACCACGTTCTTGAATGTTAGGAATCCACGAGCACACACACACACACACACACACACACACACACACGCACACACACACACACGCACACACAAAGGCGCGCACCACCTTTAGAAATAACCAACGTCTCATTGAAATAACCATTTCAGAACTCGACGGAAGTGATTTAGGAAAACTAAGAAGACTTACATTAGGAAAGTAAAATTTCTGTTTCGTCTGTTTATCTTTTTACACTCCTGAAACCTACTCTAGAACGCAAGTTGTAATAATAAGGAGTACGTCACATCACCTGGCAGTATGTTAAAGACTGTTCCACCCTTCTCTCTCCTGTAATTTCACATGCTTTTTCTATCAAAAACGGGAAATGGTCTTATGATCAGTGTATGTGTTAGAGGTTGATCCACTGAAATATCTTGACCGTTCTTTTATTGCTGCATACAAGTATTTACGTAATGTGGTGGCCCAGCTTGAACTGTGACTGTCATTTCGTTTGCATGAAATGCGCATATAAGGGAACCCAGTGAAGCCCCATACTATCCCGGAAACCACTTAATATAACAGTATTCTTCAGTCATCCCAATTTTTAACAACTTTTTTGTGTTGAAATTTTATCGCAACATACCTGTAATATGCAAAGACTATTTGTAAAATGTGATATATGTGGTGTTATAGTGCTTTGCTAATATATATCTAACTTATGTAGGGAAATATGTGAAATGTATAGTTTTCTAAATAATATTTTGTCATGGGCTGACGAAATGAAAATGTTTGCATGTGTAATTTTATATATTTGTGCAAGTTCTCATTTGTATATAATGGTACACACACAGGGACAATGTGTAGGGTATGTGTTATGTAAAGATGGATTGCTTTTGTACTCTACGGAAGTTACTGTGGAAAGCGTAAAAGATGGCTTGGATTTTTGATGCGCTACCTGTAGAGCGAGCCAGAACGAGAGAAGACAAGTCTGTCGGCAGCAGTGAAATAGGCAGCACTCGGACGGGATAGGCAATGCGTTGCTTGGTGTTTGTTGCACAATAGCCTCTGTGACGTCGGCTGAATTATTACTGGTTTGGTACAAGTTTTTGGCCTATGTTATGGATATTAAAACGACTCCAACAATTGATAACTCAACACTTCAAGAAATTTGTACGCCGTACCATGGGCAGTGTAGCCACCATTAACATCCGCCACAACCAACGCCTACAGCCAATAGGTTACGAATAGTATAATTACAATTATAAAAGCGTGAAACATTAATTCGAAATTAACTTCTTTTGAATAATTATTGTGTTAAACGTAAAATTTGTTCACCATGTTATTTATTCCTAATCATTCACCTAGATAGTGCAGGAAATTTGAAGTGTTTTATTCAGTATCTACAAGCACAAATTTTCATCTATGAATAAATATCTGAAAACAATTGTTGTTAACTAATTTTTTAAAGTGAAAATGACTAAGTGAGTTTGAAGTAAAGCATATATAAAATTATTCCATTTATAAATGAAATTCAGTAATGTGGGTCAGTAACACTGAAGTGTGAGTGCACATAAATACTGAATGACGAAGTACAAAGAGTGATGAATAGAAAATCGCTCATGCTATTAGAATATTTGAATATTGAATTTTTTCGTTATATAAAATGCAGACATGGAAGTCTCACTTGGTAAAACTCTTTTTTAATTTTTTTTGCACGAAATAATATTAAACTACGTGGTCTTTCAAGATCAAAACTATATATGTATGTTGGTGTAGAGGATAAAAGAATCTTATAACTTTCTCGGAACCATATCCTTCAAGTTATATTTATTTGTGATATTAGAGAGCAGCAGGAACGTAGGTTAAATTTTCTTCTGCATCTTTTCTAAGCATTTTTTTTGCCTAGATAGTCTGGCGATCGTAAATCCTTTAGACAAACCACTTAATGAACTTGGTACAGAAAGGTCCTAGATTCAGTACTATTTCATTTTTACTGCATCTCTTTCTAACAGCTAGAAAACTCCTTTGAAAATGAAATAGTAGTCTAATTCGCATATCAATTAGTCATACATCACGATCAAATCCTGTAAAAGGGTAACATTGTACTACAGGCACAATTCCCGTGTAACAGTGTTATACGTGGTTCCTCATGAACAGGACATTCATTAGCTTCTTACACAGCAAACATCCTTTCACAGGTGCAACATTATGACAATAGTACTAATATAATAGCATCCAGTAGTGTTATAGTGGTTTTTCCATTAGCAGGACTATTTCTTCTGTTGCAGTATGGTGTTATATGTGGCACCTCGTGATAGGACCTTTTACAATACTAAAGAGTCCAGGAGCAGCTTAGTACTATTTTACATATCACAGATAGGTAGGATTCATTGAGAGATGTACAAAGATTTCAGGGTCACGCATTTGTTATAACAGTTAGGAGGAAGACAGAGCAGTGAAAATAGTAATGTATGTGGTTCAAACAGTTATTGGAAATGGACAAAGAAAAGTAAATGCCGTACAGAGAAGTAAAACAGGAGGGTTTTCCTGTAAACAGTGATAATGAGCAAGACACAGAGGGATCAGTTGTGCTGTTAGAAAAACAGTTAGGAGATGTGGATCATGGGGATGAACCTTTTATGCTGTCGATCCCACCTCAGATTAAGGAGGAAGACAAGGGAGTACAAACTAGCTCCGAGGAAAATAGGCAACTTTCGACAGGCGCCTATGCATTGCTACAGAGTATGAATACACATCTAATAGCACAAAACAAAAACACTAAAGTATAAACTAAAAGCTCGAAAACCCATCTAAAATTAGTCAGGAGCAGGTTATACTCACTAAAAAACTGAGTGAACAAATGTAAAATAATAACCACGAGTTAGAAAAAGTAAAGAAAAAAATAGGTTTCCTACCTGAGGAACTCGTTAATATCAAGAAACATGTAAAAAAATAGATGATACTGCTAGTACAAATCAGGCAGAAGTCGTTGACATTAATGATGGTTTTGAAACTGAAATGGATAAAATACAAGAACAGGTCGAACCCATGGTGAAATCTTAAGTTGAGGGAAAGGTTTCCCAGGTAAAGAAAGAAATGAATAAAATTAACGAAGAACAGATGTCTCAAATACGAGTAACTGTTGAAGAGGCTGAGAAAATTCAAGGAAAGAAAGTAGAACATTGCGAAGAGAAATGTTGTAGCATCATTTCCAGTATTAAGGAGAAAATAAAGAAAGATCAAGTGCAATAGTACATAGATTGTGGACAGAACAGCAAATAACAAGCTACTTGAGGGCGAATAAAAATTCGACCCTTGTTGAAAACACAATGGGTTCTACTCTGTGCAGTATATAAAGAACTATGTAAGGTTGTTTCCTGAAAACCTTATAGACTAGGAAAAAGTAAACATTGTGATTAGTGGTGTAGCAGGAGATGCTAAAAGATGGGCGATTAAACTAAGCATTGTAGCAATGACCTTCGGTGAACGTAGACAAAAGTTTTTGGACGGATATTGGTCCGAGAAAACACAAAACAGTCTTTAGCGTGAATATATAATGGTTAGAATGTTTTGTGAGACATATGGAACTGTAGGTGTGATTCCGAAATTATATGGGAACTCTGGAAGAAATTACCAGAAGATTCCAATTGGTACGTCGCAGTAAAAATAGAACTTCTTCTTCATTTTTAGAAAAAGTAGTTGACGATGACCACTGGCGAGAAAATCAGTTTCTGCCAGAATTACAATAGTAGGAACAATCGAAATAACAGCAATGGCGAGCAGAATGATAACCAAAATCAGGTTAATACTGTTCAGGGAGGAAGAGGTAGATAAAGATCTTCCTCTAACAATCGCTGAAGACGTAATAGACCGCAAAATTATTCCAATAGAGAGGAGGAAAACTAATAATCGCGAACATTATGAGTCAGATGTATGCGGAAACAAGACGCAGTAGCCCGCAAACGCAGGAAAAATTGTCAACATAACCAGAGGAGCTTTGGTACTCCGCTACACTATAAGGATGCAACACTGGGCAGTAGGCCCGCCGCCAAAGGTGGTACAGAGCGTGAATCACAGCCGGCTAGCATCAGGCGCCCTTCGTGCTCTAAGGGGCAATTGTGGCGAGTAGAGTATCAGTGTCGTCACAGAGCCGCTCACTGAACTGGGACCGCAATCAGCTGATGCAGTAAGTAAGCGAGTAGACGTTGATTCAGTCGCTATACCTAGTTCAGAGGCAATGGACAGACAAGTTGCAGTAAATAAAAAGAAAGATAGTGTTACTACGACCGCAAATGTGGCTAGGGATAGCAACAAAGTTGACGAGAAAGATTTATTTAATGGAGCCGCACGGATTTCGCGAACTGCCAGTGTAAATGAATACAAACGCACCACGCAAAGGAAGCGTGTAGCTGACGTTAGGGTAAATGAAGAAGTCGTGGGTGGACGCGCATCGGAAGACAAAAATTTCACGTCATTGAAGAGTCATTCCATGACGACGAATATGTAAAAATTGTTTCTGTCATTCACAAGTCCGACCACAAAAAAATTAATTTGTGCGACTGATAGAAATCCACAAAGATTAGAAAGTATAAGACGTGCAAGCTGATGATGTCATAGAGGATGAGGCAGGCAGTTCGATAGAAGGCGAATTAAAACGTACTGAAAATAGTCTGACTGCTAATGAAGATACACAATAGGAACTCGTTACTATCGAACGAATTCAAAAGTGCATGAACTATGAATGAAATTAAGAATGGCTGTCATGTTGGAACCCGACAGTGATACTGAAGATGCTGACTCAAGTGAAAACGAAGATATCATTCGATCAAGTGGTTCAGAATCAGAAGAAAATAAGTTTATTGAAAACCTCTGTCCTATAGAAACAATAAGGCCAGAAAATGAGATTATTCTGTGCGAAAAGTTGTCCGAAAGAGGTATCAGACATGAAGAAGATGTTACTCAAGATGAAAGAAAAACACTAGAAGATAGTAAGGTGAAAAAGGAATAATTTCGATGCAAGATCCAGAAGACACAACGGAGCCAAAGAAAACGGAACAACCGGACGAAATGATTAGTAACACCCAACAAGTGAAGATCGTGAAAGAGTTTGCGATCAGAAAGAAGAAAGAACCAACTGGCACGGATTTAAAGAAATGAACGCCATTTCACGGGAAGACGCAATGGTAGGTCAAGACTTACTGCGGGAAGAACAAGAGGATACGGGGGTGAAAGTAAGTAAATAAATTATAATACCGTTAGAGATTTATGGCTGTATAATTAGAGACTTACTGGACACTGGCTCTCAAATTAGTGCTTTATCTCAGTCCTTTTACTGCTAGATAAAAGACAAACCAGTGGAAGATTGTGTGGTTGGTGGGTTGAACTGGGGGAGCGAATCAAACAGCGAGGGCATCGGTCCCATCGGATTAGAGAAGGACGGGAAAGGAAGTCGGCCGTGCCGTTTCAAAGGAACTATTCCGCCATTGCGTGAAGCGATTTAGGGAAATCACGGGGAACCTAAATCAGTCCAGTGTGACAACCTGTGCTCCAACTCGCACTGTGTTTTCCATTTGCTCAGTTGAAGTATAATGTTCTAGACTCAGCACCTGTTGGTCAGTGTAATCACATGGATGCATTAATTTATGAATTACAAGAGAAAAGAAAACTAATAATTTTTTTCATTAGAGCATACTGATGCAGAAAATTATTTAAGAACTATTCTTTCGTACACCACATTCACGATTCATTATGGTTGTGACGAACACATTTGGGCGAATTTATTTGTCGCACCTACAAGTTAAACGACATTTTATTCATGAATAGTAAAAGTTAAATCGGGACGAGATACGCATTGTATAACTGTGAGTAAAATGGGAGGTCTGTTCTCTTATAATTGTAAAATGTCCCCTGGAGAGTACAATATCCGTATTTTTCAATTTTTTAGCAGTTTATAATTCCTCTAAGATATTCTAGTGCGTGATCAGAAAACCTTTATGTTACGAAGATAAAAATCCGAAAAACAACTATAGTAAAATACGAACATACTAAATGAATAAGTGAAGTATTGTATAAAATTATGATGCTGCGGAACCGGTGCGGTTATTGCCGGCATAGCGTTTCTCCACCAAAATACCAGCTGAACACAGCCGTGCAGACGTAGTAGATAGCTTTGTGGAAAATAAGTTTCCGTTGTGGACGGCTCCTGGAATTTACTGAGGCGCATTTTCGTCTCTGGGGCGGCACAGGTGCGATATATCTTCACACGGTCTAAAACACCTCCTTTTTGCCTCAGCAACTCTGCAGTCAAGAGATTTCTGCCCTTGCGCCAAGAGAGTTCTAGCGTTCTCTTGGCAGTCTAGCTTTTTATTTGACTTCTTTGGCGACTGTTTTACTCCTCTACGCGACGAATAATTCGTAATATTTTACTATGAGAGTAATTATTTATTCTTAAACGTATTACATGCTAAGGAAATCTCTTAGAATAATTTAAAATTATAGCGTATACACTGTAACTACGTTTCTACTGGGTAACATACCCTGAGGTGAGTAGAAATATGCACATATACAGAGAGTTGTGGTATCACGTACAAAAGGTAAAGAACGGCAGTGTATTGGCGGGGGCGGCCTTTGTACTCGGTTGATTCATGTGAAAAAGTTTCCGAATTCATTTTGGCCGCACGACGGGAATTAAAAGACCATGAACGCGGAATGGTAATTAGAGCTAGGAGCATGGGACTTTCAGTTTAGGGAAACGTTAGGGAAGTCAATATTCCTAGATCCACAGTGTCAAGAGTGTGCTGATTCCCAAGAAACATTGCGTGAAATAATCGCAGATATCAATGCGGGACATCAGATGAACGTATCCGCGAGTATAATGCTGTGAAATTTGGCGTTAATGGGCTGTGGCTGCAGACGACCGACGAGGGTGCCTTTGCTAGTAGCATGACGTTAGCTGCAGCACCTCGCCTGGGCTCGTGACTGTATCGGTTGGACCCAAGACGACGGGAAATCAGTGACGTATTCAATCGCTAAGAGCTGTTATTGGATTCTAGTGGCGCAGACTGCATGAAGCCATGGACGCTAGTTGTCAATAAGGCATTGTGCAAGCCAGTGGCGGCTTCATAATGGTGTGGGTTGTGTTAAGATGGGATGGCATGAGTCCTCTGGATTTCGGCTACTTGGACACCACCTGCATCCGTTCATGGACTTCATGTTCCCAAAGAGCGATGGAATTTTTGTGCATGACAATGCGCCGTGTCACCAGGCCACAGTTGTCCGCGATTTACTTGAAGAACATTTGGACAGTTCGGGCGAATCATTTGGCTAGCCAGATCGTTCGACATGAATCCAATCGAACATTTGAGGGACGTAATTGAGAGGTCAGTTTGTGCACAATATCTTGCTCTGGAACAACCTTCGTAATTACGATCGGCTACGGAAGCAACATGGTCATTACTTCAGCAGGTAACTTCCGACGACTTGTCAAATCCATGCCACGTCGAGTTGCTGCATTGCACCGGGAAAAAGCCGGCCCGACACGATATTAGGAGGCATCCCTCGACTTTTGTCACATCAGTGTAATTTAGTTTCGTGTTAAACTGCAACTTATTGTAAAATGTATTAAAATATAAGTTTACATTTTGCCCTGGGGTAGAGCGGTCTCTCCGTGATATTTTCAGAAATTTTATAAATTATATAACTCAGTACATATCTCGAAATATCTCTTCTTATCTTACCGATTATCAATGCAAAGTAGTTTCAAGCCCAATTATTCCTTGGAGCGTCCATTTACTCCAAGGAATAGCTTCTCTGCTATCTATGTTTCCTCTTATGAAAAGAATGGGGGACTTCTTGCCGATGAGTCGTGAAAGAAGGATGTATATGTATGTATTGTTGAGCTAGTCGCCATCTTGATGAGAATCTGTATGAGAAGGAATTTAATACATGAACTAAACTAAAGTAAGTGTGTTCGCGTATTATTTAACGGATTATTATTATTGACAGTGTATGCTTCTACGCTGTGTTGCACGGGATCAGTGGGGAACGTCTGATTTACACTGGACGAACCTGCCGTTTTGTATGCTCAAGATATCCAGTTACTTCAAATAAATAGGCTAACACGGTCTTACCAGCAGATCTCCGGTCTTCCCCATGTGATCACCGAAAGTTAATAATTATTACAAATGTTTCCAGGAGATCGACTGACAATTTTTCGCCGCACCGAGACTTCGAAATTGCTTCACTGCCTTATGGAATTTAAGTTAAGCTTAATTTAATCAGGATAGAACAGTATTGAACTGTATGAATGTGATAAGCCTGCTTTGTCAATGAAAATTCCCTTAATATACGCATGTTTTTACTATCCTGATCAGTGAAGCTAAATCAGGCCGGTGTGAGAAAGTTTTTTAAATTTTAGAAATATTAAAGCGGGTACCAGTACAAGTTTCCTTTTCACTTTTATTCATTTCGCTTCAGTTAACGGTACATTAGAGAGGTGAAGTTTTAACTTGAGTGACTCCAGCTGGCTTTGGTGACGTGTGCAAGCTCCAGGAGAGACTTCCCTCCGGACTGCCTGGTGTGTGACTCGTCTTAGATGACCAAGCATTAAATAATATAGTATTGTGTTCGATCCGGTTATCCGGTCCCAGGTCTCCATGATTTATCGATACCGCATGCGGTAGTCTCCGAAAAAAGAATCGGTTGGTTTTCTTCAGTAACTCGTCTCACGCTCTGTCTGTAACAGCCTCGTCGTTGAAGGGGCATAAAATCCCTAACGTACAATGACTGCAAATTGTACCAGCGTTATTTACAAGTGACTAGCCGTGAACGACCGTAAAATTGGCGGAAAAACTTCTGGGCGGATTATTTACTTGTAGTGAAATCTCGTTCCTAAAGTTAATGTCTGACCACTAATCAAGCAAGATAATGGTTTTGTGATTATCACAGTTGTAAAAGATAGAGACAACCTTCCTTCGGGTAGTTTTCATGTCGGAATACTGCTGTATTACGGTGGCACTTACATGATATTGTTTAAAATTTTTGGTACATTTTCTCGCCTGCCCTTCCATTTTTGATCAGTTAAATTAAAACATAATATGTGTGAAATTTGAGCTTAGTACGAGAAGGGAAACTGGAGCTTATGGGCCTTTAAAATTGGAACAATGCAGAAAAAAGACAACCATAAGTTTTCAAAATATCTATTAGGAATGAAAAAATTCATTCATTACTTAGTATAGACATGTTGTGTTCTTTAGTTGTAACCTTCCCTTTCCTAATCGGCCTACTAGACTGTCATATAACTGGCAGTGTTTGCATATGCCTAACGAAATTTTACAGTGAATAAGGCCATTGTTATCGAAGGAAAATAACGCCTACTACTTGGAGGGAAGTGTACAACAGTGTCTTCATAGGGAAGAATCTACTCTAAACGTATGCTAAATACTGATGATAGTTTTGAAATGGGTAGAATAGACTGCAATTGTTCACGAACCGCACAGGGGGGAAAAGGGTACCACGTAATATTTACTACAAAAATCACTGATAACACAAAGAGACACTGATTAACCAAGAAAGGGATAATTAAACGGTCGCCAGCCCACTACGGCAGTGGATCTTCAGAATCTCGAGAGAGTTAATGGCAAAGATATTTACGCAAACAATCACTGGCGTGGCAACAGAAGGTTGTCACCCTTTTCCACAGCACAACAGTTCACGAGAAAATAAGTGAATCAGAAAGCACTGAGTTTGCAGTCATTTATTCTGAAAATTTTGAAATTACCGTTAAATGAAATTACTGGTTAAATAAATGACTGGCTTAACTTAAACTTTGTTATGTAAAAATGACTTTCAGTAACCTCATTGTAACGTAATGAAAAATTTGTAAAAAGGCAAGAATTTTACTTTTGATTATTGAAAGACTGAACTCATTTTACTTTAAGCAAACTAGCAACTGATTTTTTTTTAAAGAACAATAAAATACATACCAAGCCAGCAGAAGTCACTCGCTAAGCTAAATACAGAATCAATTAAACTGCACACTTTTAATTAGTGCTGTTTCTTTTGTTATTAGTTTTGCCTGTGACATTTTACTTTACTTTAAGTAACTTCTGTCATGCAACAGAAGAATGAACAGTTACCGAGGGAGAAAATTTAGACTGAATGTAGTCAGTACCAAATACACAAAACTGGTAGTAACATTTAATGAATTTTCATATTCACACGAAACTGGGTAATTGCATGGAATGGATAGGGACCCCGCTTGGTAATAATGTCTGAGGACAATGACAACACAGCTGCCCTATAAGTTTTAACTATTGCAACTTATTAATCAAGTTATTCATACTTTATGAAATAAATGTTGCTTGGAAACGCCTCTACATTACTGTTTGTCAGTTAACATTCTTACGATGTTGTAGCTGTGCGGACGACGAAAAATGTAGCCGACGACTATCATGAGCTGTTGTTGTTGTTGTTGCTGCTGTTGCTCTATGAGAAGAACCCCGAGCCGTCTGCAAAGCCACAGATAATTATGGGACAGGCATTAGTGGGAATTGCAGCTTCCTCCGCCTGTCCATTCCTACTGTGCTCTTAATACTCGCGCTTTAACAAATCAGGCTCGTCTACACTGGCGCGAGTATAGCTCCACGCCGCGGCTGCTGGAACGCCCAAGAAACGCTATCGCAGTCTTTCATCACTCAGATTAATCAGCCCTCCCTTCCGCTCACAAAGCGACAGACTCAGCACACACAAAGGTAAACAACGATACACCCACTACCATTTCGCTGATGTTATCGATACATTTCAATAAAGTTCCCTTGGCTATCACCCAGCAATTTACAATATTTTGATTATAATTACAACCAGTTAAATACAGTCAAAATTAAATTCTCTAGTACAGCGATAATTTATTAAATATTGTTTCTGTAATATATCTAACAGTTTCAGAATCAAAAGTACAGCACAAGTTACCAACGGATATGAAATACAGTCAAAATTAAATTCTCTAGTACATCGATAATTTATTAAATATAGTTTCTGATATATATTTAACAGCTTCAGAATCATAAGTACAGCGCAAGTTATCAACGGATATTAAACGGCGGAAACTGGATGGAGCACACGGTATTATATCTGCATTTTCTGTGTTACACAATTCCGTTACCTAAATGCTGTCTCATTTCAGGGATCATGGTGGTCAGGTGGCGTAACGAGTCAGTGGACCTCAGATAGATGGAGAGAGAGCAGAGCAACACAAGCCGTTGATTCTTACGATCTAACCCGCAGCACCGCAGTCGACATTCATTTCCGAGAAAAGGAAGTGTTCGTAGCAAGAACAAAATCTTTGGTTTGTGTACAGGAGAATATATATTTTCTCGGATATTACTCGCATGAAAAAACTGGTAATAAATTGATATCTGTAAAACAGACGTTAATAGTTTTCTTTCATAATCTGTGGGTATATACATTAACTCTGAATCGAAACGTCGTCCTAGAAAACTGGAAATTGATGCTTTATTGAAGAAAAACACAGGAGTTGAGATACTGTATACCATAATGTAAGCTCCTTTAACAGCAATGAATGCAAATACAAAATATGTATTTCATTATAACAAATTCCTGTGGCACTGATCATAGATCCTAGACGTACATAATCATTCACTACCTCCACAGCCGTTAAGCAACCTATAACTTGGGCTTGACCAGAGCTTTGCCGATTAATACTAGCTAGGCCTCCTTCATACTTTTTATCTCTAGACTGAAGTTTAAGCTAATAGCCTTCATTCTGGAGAACAGGTTACTAAATTCTATTGTACTTCTTGCAACGAGGGAAGAAACAAAGGCTAGATTATTAAAATTCTACCATACCAGCGACCCAGTGGGCTCCTGCTGAAAAGATTATGAAATACAACAATTTTGTAAGTTACGTATTCCTGCAATTGCTGTATAGATTTTACACAAAAATGAATTTGAAAATATACAAAGTATGTATACAGCTACTTTTAGTACCAACAGATTTAATCATATTTCGATTGTTTAAGTTGTATGGAGAATAGGAAGCAAAATTTTTCTATGAAACTCTCGCAGATTGGGACTTTCACTCCCACGTGAAAATATTAGACCTCATCTCATTAAATTCTAGCAAGTTCAAAAGTATGTCATTTTTGACTGAAAATATTTAGTTATATGATTTCTGGTGTTTATCTCAAAGGCTTCAGAAACGTTTATGGGAAAGAATGAGCGACACATACTCCCGACTATATCAAATCTTACAAAAAATCATAAAGCACTGTGTGATGTTAATAATACCAAATTGCCATTTAACCCAGAAAAATCATGGAATACTTGGATTAGGTCGATACGTCTCGAATCCTCTTATTTATTTCAGACAGTTGGAAAGGACAGCACTCTACAAAGGAATACTTGCCATGTTTCTTGCGGAAGTATCATGCTTCAGAAACTATCCATTATCCAAGGTTTTTCAAAGCATTATGTAAACAAGGTTGTCTATTGTGTTAACTTTGAATACGCTTTATAAAATCCATCATCATAATTAGTCCTAATTAGTCTACTGAATGAAAAATATTATAGTCAATGCACGGAATGATCAAGCGTAACCCTCAGACTAAAATATTAAAAAGATTCGATCAAGATGCCGATAAAATCTCTGAAATTATGAATAATGAAATGTGTAATTTGCTTCCATAAAAATGAGACTACTTTTTCACCAGATTTGAATGACGAGTTCCTTAAGATAGACCACCACAATTGCATGAAAATGAGGATTTCTTCAATTCTCTACTCCTAGCCATGAAAGTGAATGTTGTAAGGGATCAGGAGGTGAGCGACATCTAGAATAAATTATTTACAAAAACATGAATCAGAAATAGTATGTGTTTCTATTTATACCTAAGCATTGCCATAAGTTTACAGAAAATAAAATGAGATATCAAATAATAGGAATTTGTAACCTTGGATGTATTAGTGTCCAGATGGACGTTAATGCATGATTGAGGATTCAGAAACCCCCACTGTTGTTTCTGTTGTGGCTTTCAGGCCGAAGATTGTTTTGATGCAGCTCTCCATTCTACTCTATCTTATGCGACCACCATTCATCTCTGAATAACTATTGCAACCCCCATCTTTCTGAATCTGTTTTGCTGTATTAATCTCTTGTCCTCCCTCTACGATTTTTATCCCCTCCCCCACCCATCCCTCGTATATTGAACTGATTATCGCTTGATGTCCCACAATGTGTCCTAGCAACTGATCCCTTTTTCGGGAGATTGTGCCTCAGATTCCTTGTCTCGTGCATTATATTAAGAACCTCCACATTAGTTACGTGATCGACACGTACAATCTTCAGTAACGGGTTTGTTTATAAATAACTTTCTGCTACCAGTCCCGATTTTCTTTTATTTATGTTTTACGCATTTCTGGAAATGATTCCCATTTTCAAGTGTGTATTTCTGTGTACTGTTTCAGTTTATCGTAATGTTTTTGATGAGTGAGTTTGTGTGGCTGCCTTTACTGGAAAAAATAACAAATGCGCAATTGTTATCAATTTTATATGTAACAGTGGCGAAATTTGGAAGAATGTAACACAGTTTTCTTATGGTCCATTTGTGCAGAGTCACACACATGTTAAACATCACTCACAACTCCGAGTGCACAGTACATATTGAGAGTAACTTCCACAAACAAACAGATACAAAGATGTTTTTAGATGTAGTTGGAAGACATAATGTTACATTTCCTTCACAGATATACTTTTATTCTGAAGGTATTTATCTTAACAGTATGGATTTGCTTACATTCATTTAGCAGTGGTGTTTAATTCTATGTAAAGTGACATACGGCCGGGAGAGTGGAGTGCTGACACATTCCCCTCCAGATTCGCATCCAGTGATGCCTCTGGGCTTTCCTTGCCTACTCGGGCAGCGTTTTCTTTCTTTTTTTTATTTCCACTTGTTACTACTTTTATTTAAGTATACTGTCAAAGCATCTGAAAAAAATAACCGATTCACTTCCAAGTTTTTCGTTTAACATTTTGTCTTCGTATATGCTGTAACGTGTACATACCTTCACTTCCTCTAACAAATTCATTTCATGCCTTTTATGTAGTCGGCGGAGTATTTTGACATTTTGCTCTATTTTTCCAAATGGCTGTCCTGTATTGTGTATGTGTGTAAGCTATTGCTGATGTTGTGGGTCTGTTGTGTGTGTAGGCTTTTATGTGTTCTATGTAGCTGATATTGAAATTACGGCCTCTTTGTTCTAGGTAGAACATAGAGAATTCCTGGCACGTTACTTTGTATATTCCAGAGTCTGAGTATGGATTAAGATTGTACATTACATTATGCATTAATTTTTGTTGCAGTTTATTTCATGTAGAAAACGCAACTGTTGTTTTGTGAGTTCTTAGACTATTTGCTATCTTCTGCGATGTACTGCCAAGGAATGGGATGCTATATTTGGATTTGTTTTTGCCTTTTTCATCTGTGGTGCACTTTGTGTTTGAGTCTTTCGTCAGTTTGTTTAGGACTGTGTCAAACCTGGAAACATTATAATCATTAGCAACTGCAATCTGATTCACATGTTGACCATACTTATTTATTTTTGCATGTTTTCTTGGTTCATAGGTATTTTAGTTGATCTGCATGCCACCTTTTTATAGATGTCTGGGTGAAATCGAGTTGCAGAGATTGTGGTGCAGGTCATTGTATTTTTCCTGTAAAATTTGAATGTGTATGTGTTGTTGTTTCTCGTAAAACTTAGGTACAGGTAATTGCTGCTTTTGTTTTTTCGTGTTCCACTGTCAATGTAACTTTCTCTTGTAGATTACTGAAGCAATCCCAGATTGTCTGTTATCTCTATAGCATCACCTTTCACTAACAGTAGTGGGTCATCTACATTTCTGCTATAGAAATTAGTTTTGTTTGCACAGGTTTCTTGCTTGGTAAACAAATTTTGTTCCAAGTGATTTATTTATATGTCAGCTATGCTACCTGATATAAATGATTCCACGTAATTTGGAAGAACATGTAATCACAGTTTTCTTATGATCCATTTGTGCAGAGTCTATGTTAAAAATCACTCACAGCTCTCAGAACACGGTACACATCGAAAATAGCTTACATAAACAAACAGTTATGAAGATGTTTATAGATGTAGTTGACAGAGGTAATGTTACATGTCCTCCACAGATATGCTTTTTTACAGAAGGTATTTCTATTAACAGTATGAGTTTGGTTACATTCATTTTACAAAGCTGTTTATTCTTATGTGGTCCACATTGTGTTTGCGTCTTCTTTCAGTTTGTTTTTTGGACTGAGTCAATCATGGAAGCGTTATAGTCATTAGTAAAATCTATGTGTTTCACTGTATTTATTTCCCATACTCAGACTTTGGAATATATAAAGTGATATGACAGGAACGCTCCATGTTCTACATAGGACAAACAGCCCGAAATTTCAGTATCAGGTACACAGAGCACATTAAAGCCTACAAACACAAGAGACACACACATACACAATACAGGATGGTCATTTCGAGAAGTAGAACAATCCGTCAAAGACCTCCACCGACTACGTAAAAGGCATGAAATGGATTCGTTTGTAGAACTGGAAATATATACAGATTACAGAAATTACGAAGACAAAATGTTAAATGAACAGTTTGAAAGAGAATCGGCGAATTTCTCCAAATGATTTGACAACGTACTTAAATAAAAATAGTAACGCACAGAAATCAATAGCATTGTAAAATGGAAGTAAGCAAATTCATACTGTTAAGATAAATACCTTCTGTACAAAAGCATATCTGTGGAGGATGTGTAACATTATCTCTGTCAACTACATCTAAAAACATCTTTCTAACTGTTTGTTTATGTAAGTTATTCTCAATGTGTATTGTGCACTCAAAGTTGTGAGTGATATTTAACGTATGTAAGACTCTGCACAGATGGACCATACGAAAACTGTGAGTACAAGTTCTTCCAAATTTCACCACCAACTACATAGAAAATCTATAACCAACCTTATATTGAGCATTGTTTATAGATCGCAGTAAATTCCACCAAAGAAAAAACTAACACAATTCGAAAACATTACTATAAAATGGAATAGTATACAGATATCCACACTTGAAAATGGGTATCATTTCCCGAAACGCGTCGTTTGAATCTAAATAAAAGAAAATCATCACTTGTGGCAGTAAGTTATTTATAAATAAATCCACTGTTTATACAGTCACAGGCTTTCAAGAAACCGTTTACAATGAAAAAAATCAGTTTAACCTTCAATATTCTTCTGTAACATCATATTTTGAAAGTTTCTGGTCTCTTATTGTTTAAACTGTTTATCGTCCACGTTTCACTTCTATACATAGCTACACTCAGACAAATACCTTCAAAAAAGACTACCTAACACATAAATCTATATTTGATATTAACAAATTTCTCTTCTTTAGAGATGCTTTTCTTGCCATAGCCAGTCTACATTTTATATCCTCTCGGCATCGGCCATCATCAGTTATTTTGCTGCCCAAATAGCAAAAGTAATCTACGACTTTAATTTTTTGACGTTTTTGGATCCCTAATCTAATTCCCTTAGCATGACCTCATTTAATTCGATTAAACTCCATTATAATTGTTTTGACGTTCATCTTAATATCTTCCCTTCAAGACACTGTCATTTCCGTTCAACTGCTCTTCCACCTCTTTTGCTGTCTCTGACAGAATTACAATAACATTGGCAAACGCCAAAAGTTTTTATTTCTTCTCCATGAACTTTATATCCTACTCCTATACTTTTTATTTGGTTTCGTTTACTGCTTGGTCACTAAACATATTGAATAACATCAGGGATAGGCTACAACCCAGTGTCACTCCCTTCTCAACATTACTTCCCTTTCATATCTGTCGATTTTTATAAGTGCCATCTGGGTTTTGTACAAGTTGTCAATAGCCTTTTGTTCCCTGTATTTCACCCCTGCTACTTTCAGAATTCCAAAGAAGCATTGCAGTTAATATTGTCAAAAGCTTTCTCCAAGTGCACACATGCTATAAAGGTAGGTTTTCCGTTCCTTAACCTATCTTCGGGAATTGGGATTATTACATTTATCTTGAACTCTGAGGGTATTTCGACTGTGTCATACATGTTGCACACCAGATGGAAGAGTTTTGTCATAGATGGCTCTCTCGAGGCTATTAGTATTTCTGACGAAATGTTGTCTACTCCCAGGCTTCTGTATCACCTTAGATCTTTCAAAGCTTTGTCAAGTTCTTCTCGTAGGACCTTATCTCCCATCTCATCTTCATCTACGTCCACTTCCCTTTCTATGATACTGCTTCAAAGTTCATTTCCCTTGCATACACCCTTTTGTATACTCCTTCAACCTTTCAGCTTTCTCTTCTTTGCTTAGAACTGGTTTACTATGTGAGCTCTTGATATTTGTTCAACTGCTCCTCTTTTACCCAAAGGCTTCATTAATTATTCTGTAGGCCGTATCTATCTTTCCCATAGTGAAATATGTTTGTAAATCCTTACGTTTAGTTGTTGGTCTATGGACGCAGAATAATACAGTTTTTATAAAATAAAGTGATGAATGATACTGTAACTCAAAGGTAAAGCAACTGGAACAAATTTGTAAGGTAATGAAATTTTGTATATTTAGTTTTAATATTCCAGCAACGCAATTTGTAGATTTCGCTGAATTTTAAAGTACTGACCCTTGACTGTAGGAACCAAGTATTTTCCATCAGATTTAATGTATAGGTTGATTAGGTATACTCCATTGGTTATATTTAATGTGTTTTGTAATCCTGATACACAGAAGTTAAATTTTGGAATCTATTTTGCCAAAAGAAGTCAGACGTTTGCACAGATAACAATAAAAGTATTTGTAATTACGTCAGTAAGAGAGAACTGTAGAACAGTTAAGTTCATTGGTTTTGAAGTTTATCTCTTAAAGCAATCCATTCACCTTTTACTGTATTTTTTTCACCTGTTCTAGTCAACCGTTGTATAATGTCCCTCTGAAGTTCACAACAACGGTTCTTTCAACTCATCCACGTCCTATCTCCATAATTTCCTACCTTGTTTATTTCCAATTTCTTCAATTGTAATCTACTTTCCATAACGGCTGAACTGTGGTGAGAGTCCACTTATGCCTCTGGAAGAGTCTTAGAATTTGAAATTTGGTTCCTAAAACTCTGTCTGAGCATTATATAATCAATCTGAAACTTTCCAGTATCAACAGGTCTCTTCCATGTATAGAAGCATGTTTGTAACGTTCTTTATACAGATTTGGTGTTTTTGTTTGCCAATGAATATGCAATGCGTAATGTTGGTCTTGCGCAAATTTACTGTGTGACGTGTTATTGAGAAAATGACTTAATCTTCAAAATCAATACGTAATTTTCATAATGAAATCAATCTCTGTGAAATTTCGCCAGTCTCGAGAACACCGAGTTTTATAGCCCTGTACAATAAACTGACAAAATACCCAGTGCAAATAAACAATCAAATAAATTTTCCTTAGCTCTAGAGTCGCACCGTATGTAATGCTAGTTTTCTCTTCTCACCATAGTAGGCATAGAAAATATTCAATAATGGTAGCATTAGATCCGGTCAGTTTATTGCACAGGGCCATAAAACTCGGTGCTCTCGAGACTGGGGAAATTTCACAGGGATTGATTTCATTATGAAAATTACGTATTGGATTTGAAGATTAAGTCATTTTCTAAATAAAACATCACACAGTAAATTTGCGCAAGACCAACATTGTTGTGGTCTTCAGTCCTGAGACTGCTTTGATGCAGCTCTCCATGCTACTCTATCCTGTGCAAGCTTCTTCATCTCCCAGTACCTACTGCAACCTACATCCTTCTGAATCTGCTTAGTGTATTGATCTCTTGGTCTCCCTCTACGAATTTTACCCTCCACGCTGCCCTCCAATGCTAAATTTGTGATCCCTTGATGCCTCAAAACGTGTCCTACCAACCGAGCCCTTCTTCTAGTCAAGTTGTGCCACAAACTTCTCTTCTCCCCAATCCTATTCAATACCTCCTCATTAGTTACGTGATCTACCCACCTTATCTTCAGCATTCTTCTGTAGCACCACATTTCGAAAGCTTCTATTCTCTTCTTGTCCAAACTGGTTATCGTTCATGTTTCACTTCCATACATGGCTACACTCCATACAAATACTTTCAGAAACGACTTCCTGACACTTAAATCTATACTCGATGTTAACAAATTTCTCTTCTTCAGAAACGATTTCCTTGCCATTGCCAGTCTACATTTTATATCCTCTCTACTTCGACCATGATCAGTTATTTTAATCCCTAAATAGCAAAACTCCTTTACTACTTTAAGTGTCTCATTTCCTAATCTAATCCCCTCAGCATCATCTAATTTAATTTGACTACATTCCATTATCCTCGTTTTGCTTCTGTTGATGTTCATCTTATATCCTCCTTTCAAGACACTGTCCATTCCGTTCAACTGCTCTTCCAAGTCCTTTGCTGTCTCTGACAGAATTACAATGTCATCGGCGAACCTCAAACTTTTTACTTCTTCTCCATGAATTTTAATACCTACTCCGAATTTTTCTTTTGTTTCCTTTACTGCTTGCTCAATATACAGATTGAATAAGATCGGGGAGCGGCTACAACCCTGTCTCACTCCTTCCCCAACCACTGCTTCCCTTTCACGCCCCTCGACTCTTATAACTGCCATCTGGTTTCTGTACAAATTGTAAATAGCCTTTCGCTCCCTGTATTTTACCCGTACCACCTTCAGAATTTGAAGGAGAGTATTCCAGTTATCGTTGTCAAAAGCTTTCTCTAAGTCTACAAATGCTAGAAACGTAGGTTTGCCTTTTCTTAATCTTTCTTCTAAGATAAGTCGTAAGGTTAGTATTGCCTCACGTGTTCCAACATTTCTACGGAATCCAAACTGATCTTCCCCGAGGTCCGCTTCTACCAGTTTTTCCATTCGTCTGTAAAGAATTCGCGTTAGTATTTTGCAGCTGCGACTTATTAAACTGATAGTTCGGTAATTTTCACATCTGTCAACACCTGCTTTCTTTGGGATTGGAATTATTATATTCTTCTTGAAGTCTGTGGGTATTTCGCCTGTCTCATACATCTTGCTCGCCAGATGGTAGAGTTTTGTCATGACTGGCTCTCCCAAGGCCATCAGTAGTTCTAATGGAATGTTGTCTACTCCCGGGGCCTTGTTTCGACTCAGGTCGTTCAGTGCTCTGTCAAACTCTTCACGCAGTATCTTATCGCCCATTTCCTCTTCATCTACATCCTCTTCCATTTCCATAATATTGTCCTCAAGTACATCGCCCTTGTATAAACCCTCTATATACTCCTTCCACCTTTCTGCCTTCCCTTCTTTGCTTAGAACTGGGTTGCCATCTTAGCTCTTGATATTCATACAAGTGGTTCTCTTCTCTCCAAAGGTCTCTTTAATTTTCCTGTAGGCAGTATCTATCTTACCCCTCGTGAGACAAGCCTCTACATCCTTACATTTGTCCTCTAGCCACCCCGGCTTAGCCATTTTGCACTTCCTGTCGATCTCATTTTTGAGACGTTTGTATTCCTTTTTGCCTGCTTCATTTTCTGCATTTTTATATTTTTTCCTTTCATCAATTAAATTCAATACTTCTTCTGTTACCCAAGGATTTCTATTAGCCCTCGTCTTTTTACCTACTTGATCGTCTGCTGCCTTCACTACTTCATCCCTCAGAGCTACCCATTCTTCTTCTACTGTATTTCTTTCGCCCATTCCTGTCAAATGTTCCCTTATGCTCTCCCTGAAACTCTGTACAACCTCTGGTTCTTTCAGTTTATCCAGGTACCATCTCCTTAAATTCCCGCCTTTTTGCAGTTTCTTCAGTTTCAATCTGCAGTTCATAACCAATAAATTGTGGTCAGAATCCACATCTGCCCCAGGAAATATCTTACAATTTAAAACCTGGTTCCTAAATCTCTGTCTTACCATTATGTAATCTATCTGATACCTTTTAGTATCTCCAGGATTCTTCCAGGTATACAACCTTCTTTCATGATTCTTGAACCAAGTGTTAGCTATGATTAAGTTATGCTCAGTGCAAAATTCTACAAGGCGGCTTCCTCTTTCATTTCTTCCCCCCAATCCATATTCACCTACCATGTTTCCTTCTCTCCCTTTTCCTACTGCCGAATTCCAGTCACCCATGACTATTAAATTTTCGTCTCCCTTCACTACCTGAATAATTTCTTTTATCTCTTCATAAATTTCATCAATTTCTTGATCATCTGCAGAGCTAGTTGGCATATAAACTTGTACTACTGTAGTAGGCATGGGCTTTGTGTCTATCTTGGCCACAATAATGCGTTCACTATGCTGTTTGTAGTAGCTAACCCGCACTCCCATTTTTTTATTCATTATTAAACCTACTCCTGCATTACCCCTATTTGATTATGTATTTATAACCCTGTAATCACCTGACCAAAAGTCTTGTTCCTCCTGCCACCGAACTTCACTAATTCCCACAATATCTAACTTTAACCTATCCATTTCCCTTTTTAAATTTTCTAACCTACCTGCCCGATTAAGGGATCTGACATTCCACGCTCCGATCCTAGAATGCCAGTTTTCTTTCTCCTGATAACGACGTCCTCTTGAGTAGTCCCCGCCCGGAGATCCGAATGGGGGACTATTTTACCTCCGGAATATTTTACCCAAGAGGACGCCATCATCATTTAATCATACAGTAAAGCTGCATGTCCTCGGGAGAAATTACGGCTGTAGTTTCCCCTTGCTTTCAGCCGTTCGCAGTACCAGCACAGCAAGGCCGTTTTGGTTAATGTTACAAGGCCAGATCAGTCAATCATCCAGACTGTTGCCCCTGCAACTACTGAAAAGGCTGCTGCCCCTCTTCAGGAACCACATGTTTGTCTGGCCTCTCAACAGATACCCCTCCGTTGTGGTTGCACCTACGGTACGGCCATCTTTATCGCTGAGGCACGCAAGCCTCCCCACCAACGGCAAGGTCCATGGTTCATTACGCATTGCATATTCATTGGCAAAAAAACACCAAATCTGTATAAAGAACGTTACAAACAAAAAAAGTAATGGCTCTGAGCACTATGCGACTTAACTTCTGAGGTCATCAGTCGCCTAGAACTTAGAACTAATTAAACCTAACTAACCTAAGGACTTCACACACATCCATGCCCGAGGCAGGAATCGAACCTGCGACCGTAGCGGTCACGCGGTTCCAGACTGAAGCGCCTTTAACCGCACGGCCACACCGGCCGGCAAAAAGTAATAATCGAGTTACGAACACGGGGAACAAAATCAAGAAATATCGGTGGTAACCATATTGCCATGATTTCGTCTGAATATATCGCACAATAAAATGCACATATAGTACTTGGAAAATAACTCGATAAATTTGGCCGTCGTTTTGTCAAAAGTTGTCGATTACCTACAGATAAGCCGAGACACGTGTGGACTTATTTTGACCCCTGAGCAAAGTTTCTGGGATATCGGGCTAAGGCGCTTGCCGTGTTCTCCTCGTTAAATACTTGTCACCTGAGGATGTAGTTTTCAGTGCAGGAACAAGTTGTTATCTGACAATAAAAAGGTTAAATACCGATGAAGTGGCTTCTTAATTCCCAAGAGGAAATAGGTGTTGCGTGGTTTGTCGGCCGCAGAAAGCAGCTGCTAGGGGCTGAAATCTACATTACAGTTTGTAACAGACAGAGCATCTTCAGCTGACGACACTGGCCAATAGCCGGATAAGGGTGAGGCGGCAGCCACAGTTGTGTTGGGAAGCAACATGTATGAGGCCGGCAGCAGCTCCGGCGCACCTGAGGGCAGCGGCTGCCGAGGCTCGGGTGGCCCTGGCAGAGCGAGGGCGTAGGCAGTTGTACGTGGGCGTAAGCTGAGGTGTCTCGTCCTTAGCCGCGATGGAAGAAGCAAACGTGGATTTCAAAGGCTACGCAGTGGGTCTGCCACTCAGAAATTGCGATCGACAGTTGTTTGATCGTGAAAGAAAGAGAAATACACTCCTGGAAATGGAAAAAAGAACACATTGACACCGGTGTGTCAGACCCACCATACTTGCTCCGGACACTGCGAGAGGGCTGTACAAGCAATGATCACACGCACGGCACAGCGGACACACCAGGAACCGCGGTGTTGGCCGTCGAATGGCCCTAGCTGCGCAGCATTTGTGCACCGCCGCCGTCAGTGTCAGCCAGTTTGCCGTGGCATACGGAGCTCCATCGCAGTCTTTAACACTGGTAGCATGCCGCGACAGCGTGGACGTGAACCGGATGTGCAGTTGACGGACTTTGAGCGAGGGCGTACAGTGGGCATGCGGGAGGCCGGGTGGACGTACCGCCGAATTGCTCAACACGTGGGGCGTGAGGTCTCCACAGTACATCGATGTTGTCGCCAGTGGTCGGCGGAAGGTGCACGTGCCCGTCGACCTGGGACCGGACCGCAGCGACGCACGGATGCACGCCAAGACCGTAGGATCCTACGCAGTGCCGTAGGGGACCGCACCGCCACTTCCCAGCAAATTAGGGACACTGTTGCTCCTGGGGTATCGGCGAGGACCATTCGCAACCGTCTCCATGAAGCTGGGCTACGGTCCCGCCCACCGTTAGGCCGTCTTCGGCTCACGCCCCAACATCGTGCAGCCCGCCTCCAGTGGTGTCGCGACAGGCGTGAATGGAGGGACGAATGGAGACGTGTCGTCTTCAGCGATGAGAGTGGCTTCTGCCTTGGTGCCAATGATGGTCGGATGCGTGTTTGGCGCCGTGCAGGTGAGCGCCACAATCAGGACTGCATACGACCGAGGCACACAGGGCCAACACCCGGCATCATGGTGTGGGGAGCGATCTCCTACACTGGCCGTACACCACTAGTGATCGTCGAGGGGACACTGAATAGTGCACGGTACATCCAAACCGTCATCGAACCCATCGTTCTACCATTCCTAGACCGGCAAGGGAACTTGCTGTTCCAACAGGACAATGCACGTCCGCATGTATCCCGTGCCACCCAACGTGCTCTAGAAGGTGTAAGTCAACTACCCTGGCCAGCAAGATCTCCGGATCTGTCCCCCATTGAGCATGTTTGGGAGTGGATAAAGCGTCGTCTCACGCGGTCTGCACGTCCAGCACGAACGCTGGTCCAACTGAGGCGCCAGGTGGAAATGGCATGGCAAGCCGTTCCACAGGACTACATCCAGCATCTCTACGATCGTCTCCATGGGAGAATAGCAGCCTGCATTGCTGCGAAAGGTGGATATACACTGTACTGCCGACATTGTGCATGCTCTGTTGCCTGTGTCTATGTGCCTGTGGTTCTGTCAGTGTGATCATGTGATGTATCTGACCCCAGAAATGTATCAATAAAGTTTCCCCTTCCTGGGACAATGAATTCACGGTGTTCTTATTTCAATTTCCAGGAGTGTATCTACCAGAAGCTGTCGGGATTACAAGAAGAAACTGTCTTGGCTGATCGAGACTGCTTTTTATCGCTATGCGATATTGCTTTTCGCAATGGCCTTACCAATGAGGAATCTTTGGATTCAGGACAGCTATAGTCACTGTGATGAACTATCTGAGTCACCCCTTGCATCTAGCGCCGGAGAGAGCAGATACTTCGTTCTTGAATCACGATATGGGCTTGATTGCAATGAGACGAGTATACACAGGAATAGTGCGACGAAGTCTGGAGCTCCACGGACTGTGAGCACGGCGACCGTCATTTCGGCTCCACTTGACGACGCTGCAGAGAGAGGCACGCGGATAATGGATTCAGCAATTGGTGTTACCAGTCTCGACTTGCTCGGCAGCCTGGTTTACGGCTTTATACTTGACGCCACTTGCTCGTCTCTGTGATGAAGAGGAGACCACATGACTGGGACAACATGAACGCCCAGTCACTGAATGGAGAAAATCTCCGACCCGGCCGGGGACCTACACCGCCAGCGATCTAGAAGCAGCGATGCTGACTACTAGCCCACGACTTGTTCACAGTGGCTGTAGGAATGACGCAACGTCGTCATTTCAGACGAGTCCCGAGTCCACATACAGTATCACTATGGACGTGTCCGTGCGTGAACGCCCCTAGTAGAAGCTATGTTGCAACTCTGCATATTTCATGGTCATTCCTCACATCGATATAACATGCGGTGTCATTAGGCACACGATCAACTCTGGTTCGCATTGGTGGTAATTTCGACGGCAGGCGATATATTCATGTCGTGTTACGGTCGATTCAGTACCCAGGGCCGGTTCGGCAACTTCTCCACACAAGCAACTTATTAATCGGAGCCTTCCTTTTCACTAGTTCACTTTTAACCGTGTCAGTTTTCGCTACTAATCGATACACGCACTGAATATTAATCACTGCATAGAAATCTTACAGCTGTGTCACGCCTGGCGCCACTCTCAGCAAGGCGCCCCATGCCGTGGCCTGTGTCACTTGTACCTTACGCCTGCCCGGACTGTATCGTGCCTTCGCGGGACAAACACTGCATGTTAACCTTACCAACAGCTTTCGATTGCTCCACTCGCCATCACATTCTCCAGGTCTCTCAACTACTGAGAACACCTGATAATGGGTTTTAGCGAGAATGGTACGCTACCACTCGCAGAATACTACAATCTACATTCTACGAACTGCAGCACACAGTTGATGCAACATGACATGACATGAGCATATCTGTCATCATCTCAGTATCCAGCCGGTTTAGTGCCAACGTTCCTGCTAGAGGTGGCAGCTCCGTGCATTGAATTTCGAACCCTGTCTGTCCCCAAATCACCTGAAAATCTGTTCTCCTTACTGTACTGTACACACATAGTAATTAAAATGTTGTTATTGCTTGTACTTCCTGGTCTAGCACTTAAAAGTGCCCTCAGTTTAAATTCGTATATAGATATTTTTCTCAAAAATATAATTCAAATTATAAAGTTCGTGGCAAGTCTTACAGGTGAATTATCCACATAAACAGATTATCCATTGCTCCACTCCTGCCAGACTTTGTCTGTAATATGGTTAATCGCAACCAACTTGTACAATGCGTTTTCAGTTCGTGCTATCTGTTTACAGCTACTGGTAATGAAGTTGCTTACGTAATATCAATAATCGTCAGCGTAATTTCGGTTGTTGTTGTGGTCTCCACTCCGAAGACTGGTTTAACGGAGCTCTCCATGCTGTTCTATCCTGTGCAAGCATTCTTTATCTCCAAATATCTACTACAACCATCATCCTTCTGAAACTGCGTGCTGTACCCATCTCTTTGTCTCCCTCTACGATTTTTATCACCCCTCCCCCACTTCCTTTCAGTTCTAAATTGGTAATGTCTCAGTAGCACCACAATTAAAAATCTTCCATTCTCATCTTGTGTAAACTGTTTTTCGTACATGTTTTACTCCCATACGTGGCGACACTCCATACATATAGTTTCAGAAAAGACTTCCTTGTTCATTTATTGTACCATATTACAGTGTTACAATTTTTATCCATATCAGAAACGCATATCAGCTCCAGATGGATTGCAGAAATGACCTATGATAAGGTTTTTGTGTCATAAACCTTCGGGAAATAAGTGACTTGTAATTGCATATAGCTTAATTGTCTTCAGATGTACTTGGAGGAACACCATCAGGGTGAATCGTGTCAATAAGGCAAACAGATTTTCTTTTGTAACAAATTCAACCTCCTAGAACACATCGGATATTAGATCTCACAGAACACAGATAAATAAATACCCAAAATACTTCTTAATTGGATCAGATGTTCTCATCAATAATGGTACGCGCCTGCCAATGCTAAAGTGGGAACCACATCTCTAAACCCAAACGTCGTGTGTGTACAAGTCGAACCATTTGATTACCATTTGGTACAGTCATTTTGGAAAGAACCTTACTCTAAATCTTGACAAAATTGGTTAAGAACGGAACCAAATTTTATATATATAGATAAATCTTTCTGTATGAGAGGGGCTTTGACCTATTGATTGTACATGTGTTTTTGCGACTTCGTTACAGCGACGTCATTTTTTAAAGGACATTACTTCTGTAATGGTTTGGAAAGTCTTAGACTGCACCAGCTACTATTAACAGATAAGCTACTATTAACAGATAAATTTTCTCTTATGGCCTCCAAACATATGTGCTGAGAATAATTTTGCTTGTACGGATTTGGAAAAATGTCACTTTGCAGGAACTCATTACGGGTCTCGCGGGACGAGATTGTTCTGAGTCCGACGAGGCGAAATGCATCAGAGCTTGACGAGTTCGAATTTTTCTAAATCCCTTAACAAACATTTTTTTTAAGTCGACAAGAGAAAAATTTACGAGAGTCACGCCTGTCAAGAATCATTCTAAGTGAGCACAGCCCAGAAATTTTCAGTCTCCAAACGTAAAATTTCTCTGAACCCCCAGTCATGATTTCAAATTCCCCGACAATGACGCTTATTATTTAGCCTCAAAGCTCCACGTTTCTCTTCTCTGACTGTGCCGGCACAAGTACAATGCTGATCTCAGATTCGGTACTCTCCATGTGGTGCATATTGGGTTCCGCTATGCAGACGGTATTTACTTTCAGGTTAATCCCTACTGAAGAAGTTGAGGGCAGTTTCAAGCTTACGAAAATTTCACCAGTGGACAGAGTTCTGAAACCATACAAGAGTTACATTGAAAATTTTCCCGATCTCGCTTCGGTCTCGAAATACTGGTAACCTGGGAAAGTTAAAGTGTCCCCTGGCGACCAACCGTTGGTTTTTGTTTTTTCGTAAAATGTCCCCTACAAACAATGCATATTTTTTTCACGTAGAATACGAATGTGGAATAAAAATAGGGGTTACCATTTGCAAAACTGAACTTGACCTTGGTTTGCCCTTGATAACGGAGGTCAAGGTCATTTCGAGGTAACTCCTCCATGACCCCTTCCAATCGTTACAACTTTTACTCGAGACTTTATTTGCAGAATTGTGCCGCTCCAGAGATATCTGCCGGTATAGGTTCAAATGGGACATCCTGCATAATGGTTTGATGACATGGACATGCTGCTGATGATGATGACCAAAGAAACTATTTTGCATGTACTTCGATTAGAGTTACAATATCGTGAAAATGTAGTACTAAAAAAGAGAAATAACTTAAAACATCACTAAAAACGTAACTTCACCATGTGAATGAATTGCTTCCTCAAGAAAAGGACGTTATTACAAGATTTTGGACTCATTCTTATGAAAGAGATTGTAAAACTGCAATGATGGTAAAATTGGTAAAATAACCATTTCATAATGTTTTTTAAACACTGGAAAGGCCATCCTGTTACATTCAATATACTCACTCGTAGAATGTATTCCTTAGTTCCTGAAAACCTCATAAGATTTTGGAATACGGTCATTTCAGACATAACTACATTATATGTGGAATATCTTAAAATGCTTTTGGGATGAATTTACCAAGTATCCGAACTATCCGTAACTGTGCGAAGGTGATCAAAATATTCATACGTCTACAACTCCCGCTCTCCTCGCCCCTCTCCCCTGCCCACCTCTCTCTATTTCTTCCCCCCCCCCCCACCCCAAACACACTATCACACGCACACTCGAACATACTTACACCCAAATTAGTGTTATTAAAAAGAACTGTGTGCCAGAAGGAAGATTACTCGATGACCCCAGAAGTTTGCAATGCTGTAAAAAGTCATCAGAAGGCTGTTGCTTGAAATAACCATTCATCATAACTGGTTAGTAAACAAATACTTCTGCACTATGATTACAAAAATTACTGAAAGTGCAATTTGTGTTTACACTATGTTCTGAACAAACAAGGAGCCAAATGCTGCGCTAGGGTATCAGTTTGCTCTTTGTTTCTTCTGTGATGTAGGATTTGTATTTTTCAGATACAGGTTTCGCTGGAGTTATCACAAATGATCAGTTTTGTGGTAAAATATCTGCTGTGGTAATAATAAAAAAAAGGAACTATGGTAGTGCTTTGAACAGATGAGGAGGCTTTTTAAATACAAAGTGCGAATACAAAACTTTTCACTTTCAGTTTTATGTCGACGATAAAGTCATTTCGAACGGACGAAAGGTCTAAAGTCGGACAACGCTGGAACGAGGGGTAGACTGCTAGACAGCAGATCTTTTTGAAGTGAACTGGGGAATCAGAGGAAAATCTTTATTTATTTGTCGGAGAGAGATTTCAACACCGCTTTTCTTGAATACGAATCCATTCTCCTTGGTAGATAGCTTATAGTGTTTGAACGAATCTACGCTCCTTGGCAGGTAACCTACAGTATATGAATGTTGACAACGGCTAATGGGATCACGGGAGGTAAAATGTTCGAAGATATACCGCTTCTCCTGGGTGACATTCACAGACACGTTAAGTTACCATTTGAAACGCAATAGTGGTTACATGAAGAACTGAAGTGGCTGGTAGCGGTGCTCTAGGCTGTAATATTGAATTTCCTCAGGATCACCTGACATACAAAGGAAATTATAAGGGTGAAATTTATACGTATGTCTCAGAAGGCTAATGGATATATGAAGTGATTAATCCTTCGCTTTATGAACGTATATATGCGTCTTATAAAATTTACTGATTGCAGTAATCCTCCTAACAAATCTTAGTGATCTAGTCTAATAGTAGAAATGATATGAAGTTATCGATATAGATGTCGCAAGGGATAAAAATGAAGGGCGAGGATCTAAATGATCTTTTTGTACCAGACTAGCCGGCCGGTGTGGCCGTGCGGTTCTAAGGGCTTCAGTTTGGAACCGCGTGACCGCTACGGTCGCAGGTTCGAATCCTGCCTCGGGCATGGATGTGTGTGATGTCCTTAGGTTAGTTAGGTTTAAGTAGTTCTGAGATCTAGGGGACTGATGACCTCAGCAGTTAAGTCCCATAGTGCCCAGAGCCATTTGAACCATTTATATGATGACGAAAATGCCTCGGGCATGGATGTGTGTGATGTCCTTATGTTAGTTAGGTTTAATTAGTTCTGAGTTCTAGGCGACTGATGACCTCAGAAGTAAAGTCGCATAGTGCTCAGAGCCATTTGAACCACTTGAGCAAACTCTGTGCCAAAAGTACAGGGTACTTTTGTATCGTACATTAAAATTTGGCTCGCTTCCATTCAAGGAGGCAGCGTGCGATGAATGAATATCTACAAGTCTTGATGTGTGCTGTTATTCTGTTATTAGTGTAACTGTACCCTCACGGTATCTGTGCTAACGAAGAGTATATACAGGGTGTCCCAGCTATCTTGTCCACCCAAAATATCTCTGGAACAATAACAGCTATTGGAAAACGACTTTCACCGGTATCAATGTAGGGCTGGGGCCCATGAATGTACATATTTGGAAACATTCTAAAACGAAAGCATATGTGTTTTTTAACACAAACTTACGTTTTTTTAAATGGACCTCCTATATTTTTTCTTCAGCAATCCATAGCATGAAAAGCACATACACAATGGCGTTGATTGAATCGCAATATTCCCATTACATCCAGAGATATTAAGACGCGAAGTTGACGCTTGAAACACCCGACATGCGCTGCTAGCGCACGTCCTGAGGGTCAGGCGTGAACCCCATGCTGCCCGTAATCGCGATGTGATTGACATGCGTAATCACACTTCCATACTTATCAAGAGGGACACTTACTTGTCAATCACATCGCGATTATGGGCAGCATGGGGTTCACGCCTGAGCCTCAGGACGTTCGCTAGCAGCGCATGTCGGGTGTTTCAAGCGTCAACTTCGCGTCTCAATATCTCGGGATGTAATGGGAATATTGCGATGCAATCAACGCCATTGTGTATGTGCTTTGTTATGCTATGGATTGCTGAGGAAAAAATGTAGGAAGTCCATTTAAAAAAACATAAGTTTGTGTTAAAAAACAGATATGCTTTCGTTTTAGATTGTTTCCAAATGTGTACACTCATGGGCCCCAGCCCTACACTGATACCGGTGAAAGTCGTTTTCCAATAGCTATTATTGTTCCAGAGATATTTTGGGTGGACAAGATAACTGGGAAACCCTGTATACATATTCCTGAAGACGGATCTTTGCAATTTTTTGCTTAGGTTTGCCGAGATATGAGGGATACTTTTTCTAATGTTTACCTTCAGCTAATGTTGTGAAATCGCTTCGCTTCATGTGTCCATAAAATACTCCCAGGTTTAGTACGCTTTCACTGACTACTGTTGTGACTGAGCATACCGCTTAAGGAATTATAGGAACGTTGGTGATCACTTCGGAAACATTGCACATACCTTAGGCATTTACAGGGAAGGGAAATTTCAATTGTGTAGAATATAATTCACGTTGGAGAAAAGAAGATCTCACCTGAACTATTAGCAGTCTCTTCCTGTCAGTAAGATCAATTTTATGAATACGTAGTTGTAGATCTGATAAGAAATAAATGAGAGTTGGCTAGAAATGGGAAACAAAGACAGATACGTAACTATTTGATGTAGAGTCAATTAATTTTCTGAAATCCACGCCGGCCGGAGTGGCCGTGCGGTTCTGGAACAGCGCGCCCGCTACGGTCGCAGGTTCGAATCCTGCCTCGGGCATGGTTGTGTGTGATGTTCGCAGGTTAGTTAGGTTTTAGTAGTTCTAAGTTCTAGGGGACCCATAGTGCTCAGAGCCATTTGAACCATTTTTGAAATCCACGAAACCAAAAAGCTGAAGTTTCAGAGCGTTAGAGGCACAGTTTATGTATTTGTACTCTCTCCACCCTCCATAAGCTTAACGCTACCGTACATTGCATAGAAGAAGATATGTTGTACCGATTTTAGTCATTAAGTGTCCATATCCATCACATACGGATGTGATGGATATGGGCGTGTCCAGATGTCTGTTACATATTATTTTCACGATGTCTGTGCGAGATATAAGATGAAGGTTGTAGGACTTCTACACGGAATAAAAAAAAATACCGGTTCTCTAAAGCTGCTTAAGAGAATTTCGCATGAATAATGTCATTTAGTCCAACGATTCCATTTAAGTGCTTTGAGCAATATTATTGCACGTTCTCATCGGCAATAAATCTCTAAATGTGTGTGAATTCCTAAGGGATCAAACTGCCAAGGTCATCGATCCCTAAACTTACACACTACTTAAACTAACTTATGCTAAGAACAACACACACACCCAAGCCCGAGGGAGGACTCGAATCTGGGGCGGGAGGGGCCGCGCAATCCGTGACATGGCGCCTCAAACCTCGCGGCCAATTCGGGCGGGTTATCGGCAATACTAGCCTGCTACAATCTGAAGTGAATATGTCTGAATTGATTCGAAACTGCTGTCATATCTATTAAGCAAGTACCCGATACATGGGAACAGTGGCATTAGCTTCTCACATATACATTACAAAAATTCTTCCAGATCTTTCACTCACATTTGCTACTTTTAATTTCACGTGTGTAGTCCATTTCATATTGTTTCGTAGTTTTACTCCCAGTCCTCCAAACGATTTGAGAAACTCCGTAAAGGTTGGTTCAGTTCCATTAAATAGTACTTCTTCTCCTCTCTGTTTGTTTCATAGAACGAAATTTCATGAGAATTGCCATTTAACAAGCCACTTTTTTGGTGAAATGCACTAGGCCTTACTATATTTCTTGCACCAGTGATAATACTTTCTCGAAGATAGCGGCGTCCGAGGAGAACGACCTGATAGTATTTTTGGTATGTATCATCATCAGCACAATGAAGCCTGAGGATGATGTGTTGTATGGCTCTCACCGATGTTCAGGTCAACAAGCCTGCATATTTCCGCTCATCCTTTACCGAAAAAATTCATTTGTGTTTCTTATATTTGCAATCTATTTTTGTTTGGACGATATATTTGCCGTTTTCAAGCGTCCACACTCCTACGTTGTGTGTCATCAAGATTATGCACCAGACGCGGAAGAGCACGCGTCCGCCCAGTTCGCCTCGCTTCTACGCTTTAATTTAGGTGTATAAAAATACTAGCTGCGCTCGCGGTGTTACCCGCGGTTAAACAGTCAGTTGTAGAGAAACATTAATGCTTTAACTTAGCACCCACGCGTATGCGCCGTCACAAAAGTTCTTTTGGAGGTACTGCGGTGCGAACCGCTTGCGGCCCAGCAAAACGATGGCAGAACACCGGTACCTCAAAATTTACTCCATTACTTAAGGAAAAAAAATGTACGTGATCGAGCTGCAAAGTACAACATGTGCCAGGAGGAGGAGTAAATAATTGTACGACGTTTTGCGACATGGCTAGCGCGGAAAATATCATAATACCCTTGGTTTGTATGGAGAGCCAGAAATCTACTGCGACTGCGTAAACAACGTTCCGAGAGTTCTTGTTTTCCGTGTCCATATAGAGACCTCTTGCTGTCGATAAACGCGAGTAGCCAACGTAGAGCTATCCGTGCGAGAAACATGGGGTGCCCAGATGAATACCTGCCACTTTTAACGTTAGTCTCTGATTCTTACAGTGATCGAGAAAGGCACTTCCCATGGCAGTTGCAATCGTTTAAACCAGAATAGGAAGTTTGTTGGGATAACGGGAATTCTTGGTGTTAGTACTGTCTCTCCCTTGGCTCCGTTGATGATGATTGAGGCTTTCACGACGTGCCATCTTAGGTCCGTGATGCATAACGAGGTGCCATTGCAAAATCGTGGCGCATCCAGGTTACGCATCAATAAGACAGGCAAGCCTATCTTCAGCTCCAACTTGTCGGACGGCAGCCTCGACAGCTCTAAATAGCTTAGTAACTCTAAGGGATGAGAAGTTGCGTCACTTATTGTCATCACTGTATCGAATGACGTGTAGGCAGTCATCTCACCTGGTACTTGAGCAATAGTTTTTTATTGACGTTTATCACCGATTCATTCCTAGGCGCCAAGATATCTCATTGACATAACCACTTCCTGTTGCTCAAGTATTCATGTAAGCCCATTAATTAGGTTTCCTCCCGAGTTTACAACATCTTAGAAGCGGCTTTCAAGTTTTATTAGGCCTTTCGAATCCATTGCAACGCGGCCCTCGACGATCTCTAGGAGGTATTGAGAAAAGAGCCCAGACTATTGGTCGTTGTGAAGTTGGGCACTCATTTAGTTGTCAGCTGTAAACTTTCTATGGGCGGCCACAGTGGCGAGAATCTGACCCACGAATTTATTTCGTCTACCGCAGTGCCTCACACGATGATCGGCATCGTCTGTTGCAAGTCGCCTGCGAGCAGGACAACGACTCCACCCATCACGATTCGGTTATCGCGGATGCCTTGCAAGCATCGGACGAGCGCCTCTGTCGCGCGCTTGTGCGATATCGAGCACTCATCCCACGCGATCAATTTTCAGTGCTGCAACAGAGTGGAGCTTGCTTGTATTACAAGTGAGCGTTTCCTCACTTCCAAAGTTCAGAGGAAGCCTGACCGAGCGGGCAGGTCTTCCTCCACTGAAGGTCACGCCTATCCCAGAGGAATCAACAGATAGCACGACATTCCTGTCCTAGAGTAACTGAGTCAGCAGCAAATTCGACACGATTATCTTGCTAGTACCCCCAGGTGCGTCCAAGCAATGAAAACCCCCGTCTACGTTCTCCACGTAATGTGCGTCTGCTCTGGTAATAGTAGGGGTCCAGTTTTGGAAATTTGGGCCTCCGAGGCTGCCGCGTCGCAACTAATGTTCCTGGACAAATCTGTGGATGACTTGTCATGTCTTTGTGACATGGGCATGCGTCAATCAGACAGCCGTTTTCTCACCATCGAGAAAACGTCGTCCACAATAAACTCAGGCCTTCATTGAAATAAAGGGTGACAGTTATTGAACTACATGTAATAAAATCGTCGTAACATCTAAACGGTTTGCGTTACGACGTTTAAACTGCGGGTGGCGAAGGAGCAGCCGCTGGTGAAGTATCAGTGCAGCAGCAGTGCAGTAGCGAGTCGCATATTTAGCTTTCATATTTATTTCGCCGGCCGGGGGGGGGGGGGGGCGGTTCAGCGGTTCTAGGCGCTACAGTCTGGAACCGCGCGACCGCTACGGTCGCAGGTTTGAATCCTCCCTCGGGCATGGATTTGTGTGATGTCCTTAGGTTAGTTAGGTTTAAGTAGTTCTAAGTTCTAGGGGACTGATGACCTCAAAAGTTAAGTTCCATAGTGCTCAGAGCCATTTGAACCATTTTGAACGATATTTATTTTGTAGTTTGATTCTTAATTTCTTTCCGAGTGTTTGTGCGCTTGCATATTTAATTTCATAAAATCCTTGCGTATTCTCGTATTTGGGAGGAGTATAATTGCTTACAGATAGCTGTAGAGTATAAATTCGCGGAGTCGTTAGATATTAGCAGTAGGATGGATAGGGTGTGTGCGTGCTGTGTGCGGGCGCAGGAGGAACTGGCCGTAGTTGGCGAGCAGCTGAGCGTGCTGTTGGCCACGGTCAGCCGCCTTCAGGCTGCTGCCTCGAGGTGCAGCGACAGCGTAGGGTCTGGTGTGTCGCTTGAGACACCCCAGGTGTCGCTTGCTGCGTTCGCTGACTCAGCCGCCGAGGCACCTTCTAGTGTACCCGGCACGTTGGAGCCGCCCTCACGCGGGGTGCAAGCAGAGCTCTCTATTTGCAGCATCGTTCCCAGAGTGGATCGGGGTCCTTTGGTTTGAAGCCGAGTGGAGGGTCTCAACCAGAGGCTTCGTCGACTCTGTGACGGTCTTGGCTGCAGATTTCTAGACTTGCGCTATTGGGTGGGGAATTGTAGGACGCCCCTAGATAGGTCAGAGGTGCACTACACAAAGGAAGCAGCTACTCGGGTAGCAGAGTACTTGTGGCGTGCACATGGGTTTTTTTTAGGCTAGGCAGTAGTGCGAGGTGTCCTGATGAACACTCACCAGTCGACGTGCAGGCAGGGAAATCAGGACGCGCTCAGTGTAAAGACACTTCAGCTATCAAGATATTAGAAGTATATTTTCAGAGTGTTCGGAATAAAGTTCCTGAATTTACTGCCCTCCAGGAAGCGTGTGGCGCGCGAATTATTCTCGGGACTGAGACCTGGCTGACCCCTGTGATGCGAAGTTCTGAAATATTTAGTGAGGGTTGGAACGTGTATCGGAAAGACAGATTAGACACCGTAGGAGGTGGTGTCTTCATTGCAGTTGACAAAAATATTGTGTCTACTGAGGTCGAAGTAGAGTGTGATTGTGAAGTTATCTGGACACGTTTAACAGGGCTAGGGGATATAAAGTTAATTGTGGGGTGTTATTACCGGCCACAAGGTTCCACCGTGACAGTTCTAGAATCATTCAGAGGGAGTCTACATTCTGTATCGCAGAAGTACCCGGATCATGCTATATTAGTCCGAGGCGACTTCAACCTACCTAGTGTAGACTGAGATGTCTATGGATTCATTGCAGGTGGTACAGACAAGCCGTCGTGTGAATTACTTTTGAACACATTATCCGAAAACTGTCTTGAGCAGCAAAATCGACAGCAACGCGTAATGGAAATATTTTAGATCTGTAGCCACGAACATACCAGACCTCACCGACGGTATCAGTGTTGAGACAGGGATTAGTGATCATGATGTTGTCATTACGACTATGGTTACGAAAGTTAAAAAGTCGGTCAAGAAGGCTAGGAGAGTATTCTTACTAGAAAGAGCAGATAAGCAGTAGTTAGCATCCCACTTAGTAAATGAATCGACTTCATTTACTTCCGGTACGATGGACATGGAAGAATTATGGCAAATTTTAAACATATTGTAAATCACGCATTGGAAAAGTATGTGCCGAAAAAGTGGGTTACGGACGGAAAAGACCCACCGTGGTTTAACAGCGCAATTCGGAGAATGCTCAGGAAGCAAAGGCAGTTGAACTCGCGGTACAAGAAAGATCGGGAGAATGAGGACAACCAAAAGTTAGTAGAGATTCGTGATGCTGTAAAAAGAGCGATGCGCGAAGCATTCAACGACGACCACCGTCATACCTTAGCAAAAGATCTTGCTGAAAACCCAAGGAAATTCTGGTCTTACGTAAAATCGATGAGCGGATCGGAGGCTTCCATCCAGTCACTCACTGATCAGTCTGGCCTGGCAACGGAAGACAGCAAAACGAAAGCTGAAATTTTAAATTGAGCATTTGAGAAATCTTTCACTCAGAAGTATCGTAAAAACATATCGCCGTTTGAGTCTCGTACAGATTCCCGTATGAAGGACATAGTGATAGACATCCCTGGGGTTGTGAAGCAGCTGAATGGGTTGAAAATAAATAAATCGCCAGGTCCTGATGGGATTCCAATTCGGTTTTACAATGAGTACTCTACTGCATTGGCTCCTTACTTAGCTTGCATTTATCGCGAATCCCTTGCCCAACGTAAAGTCCCGAGCGACTGGAAAAAAGCGCAGGTGACGCCTGTATATAAGAAGGGCAGAAGGAAGGATCCTCAAAATTACAGACCAAGATCCTTAACATCAGTTTGTTGCAGGATTCTCGAACATATTCTCAGTTCGAATATAATGAATTTCCTTGAGACAGAAATTGCTGTCCATGCATCAGCACGGCTTTAGAAAGCATCGCTCCTGCGAAACGCAACTTGCCCTTTTTTCACGTGATATCTTGTGAACCATGGATGAAGGGTATCAGATGGATGCCATATTCCTTGACTTCCGCAAAGCGTTTGACTTGGTGCTTCGCTGCAGACTCCTAACTAAGGTACGGGCATATGGGATTGGTTCCCAAGTACGTGAGTGGTTCGAAGACTTCTTAAGTAATAGAACCCAGTACGTTGTCCTCGATGGTGAGTGTTCATCGGAGGTGACGGAATCATCAGGGGTACCTGAGGGAAGTGTGGTAGGTCCGCTGTTGTTTTCTATCTACATAAATGATCTTTTGGATAGGGTGGATAGCAATGTGCGGCTGTTTGCTGATGATGCTGTGGCGTATGGGAAGGTGTTGTCGTTGAGTGACTGTAGGAGGATACAAGATGACTTGGCCAGGATTTGTGATTGGTGTAAAGAATGGCAGCTAACTCTAAATATAGATAAAGTAAATTAATGCAGATGAATAGGAACACTCCATTAGTAGTGTAGCGCTTGACAAAGGCACGTCCATTTAATATTTGGGCGTAACATTGCAGAGCGATATGAAGTGGGACAGGCATGTAATGGCAGTTGAGGGGAAGGCCGATAGTCGTCTTCGGTTCATTGGTAGAATTTTGGGATGATGTGGTTCATCTTTAAAGGAGACCGCTTATAAAACACTAATACGACCTATTCTTGAGTACTGCTCAAGCGTTTGGGATCCCCATCAGGTCGGATTGAGGGAGGACATAGAAGCAATTCAGAGGCGGGCTGCTAGATTTGTTACTGGTAGGTTTGATCATTTGCTTCAGGAACTCGGCTGGGAGTCTCTAGAGGAAAGGAGGCGTTCTTTTCGTGAATCGCTACTGAGGAAATTTAGAGAACCAGCATTTGAGGCTGACTGCAGTACAATTTTACTGCCGCCAATTTACATTTTGCGGAAAGATCACAAAGATAAGATAAGAGAGATTAGGGCTCGTACAGAGGCATACAGGCAGTCATTTTTCCCTCGTTCTGTTTGGGAGTGGAACAGGGAGAGCAGATGCTAGTTGTCGTACGAGGTACCCTCCACCACGTACGGTATCGTGGATTGCGGAGTATGTATGTAGATGTAGATGTAGAGCATGATGGAAATTAGTATGGTTTCATTTAGTGACGAGCCGACTTTCATTTGAACGGGTTCGTCAATAAGGAAAAGTGGCGCATTTGGTGGACTGAGAATCCGCATTTCACTACCGAGACGTCTGTTCACCTTCAACAGATGACTGTGTGGTGTGCAGTGTCCAGTTACGGAATAATCGGTGCGACATTCTTTGCTGGCACGGTGACTACCGAACGGTGCATGAAGGTTTTGGAAGATGATTTCATCCACATCATCCAGAGTGATCTTGATTTCGACAAGACGGAGATCGATCCCATCGAAGCAGGAGTGTTGGATGCCCTCGAGAAGAGCCTTGAGGATCGCATTCTTGCTATTGGATACCCAGAGGCCACTGGGATGTACCTCGACTAGCTGCCTTATTCTCCGGACATGAGCACATGCGACTCCTTTTTGTGCAGCTATATTAAAGACAAGGTATAGGACAATATACCCAAAACCATTGATGATCTGAAAGAGCCATTGAGGAGGTCATCGACAGCATCGTTTTTCCGAAACTTCAGCGGATCATGCAGAATTTCGCAATTCGTCAACATGTTGAATAAAGTGTGTGCACGCCATAGTTTTTAACTAATTTAGGTTTCTTTTTCATATGGTTCAATAATTGTCACCCTGTACATGTCATCGTTGGCTTGTGCTCTCCCTTGGTACTGGTGCGTCATTTCTTCGGATGAGGTTGTTTTGTTTTTATTCCGAAGTGTCATAGAGTTCAATAGTCCGCAGGTGCTCGACATGATAACAAAGAGCTCTCTCAGCTTAGCTGATGACGGGCACAACACGATGTCTTCCATTGTAGCATCCTAGTGGCCATTATCTCCCAAAAGTCCCATCGCCTCACATGCTTCCTGGAATGTGGCATTTTATCCTCCGTTCACTGTTTTTAGGGACTGAAAACTGACGGGGTCTCATAAGCGTGTAAGAAGCAACCGTACACAATAACGCTCAAAGTTTTTTATATGCACGTTCTAAATTCTGTCCAGGGCATCTGACGCTATCACACTTTGCCAGACGTCAACAGGGTTGCTCTGCACGCGAAATTTGCATTCTTTTCGTGACGCCTTCCATGCGTAATGATTTGGCATGTCGGCGAACTGCAGAAGTTCTGACAAAGGTGTTCATCTGGCACAGATAGAAAAATGCCGTGAGAATGATAGAGAGTGGCGTCACTATTCGACCGCGCAAATTGGCCTCCGGGAAGTGCACGCGATCGCCGCTGGGAAGGTGCACTGCTACATGTGTCACGTCGGGTGCCTTTCGTGAAGCGGCAAGTCTAGTACCCGTCATGCAGCTTCGTTACTGCTCACGTATCGACCGGCTCTAAACATGTCCGATTCGTCTCTTGGGTCAATATTAGCATAGCCCCGCTGTTGCACAGTAAATATCGCCTGATCACTGCCTTCGTTAATGTATTTGCAAATGTATTTAATTGCCTTAACCGAGTTACAACCCCACTTTAATTTGGGCAGTAAATATTTTGGAAAGGAGTGGTGAGTATGGAATGACCTAGTTGCTGTGAAGTTCGACTTCTTGCATCATACCTCTCACTTTCATTGTGACCGTACATCTCTTGTCCTGGGGCGCTCTACGTCGTACAACGGGTCTCCATTCTCGTTCGTCTCGATCTCGTTTAATAATCTTCGTACATTTATATCGAAACTGGGTGATGGTGGGACATCAGCTGGTATAATTATTATTAAAAATGAAACTCCTCCAGCGGTACTTAAGATTTCATGTTTATTTGCCTACTGGTTTCGGCGTTGTGTCAATGCCATCTTCAGGCCCGTACACTTCGATGATATCAATTGTGTGTTGCTGAGTACTAGAAGTCTGCGGTGAGACCAATACGTGCTCCACGTGGATGGCTGGCTTCACACTAGTTACTGCCCGCCATCCGTGTGGAGCATGTATTGGTCTCACCACGGACTTCTAGTACTCAGCCACACACAATTGATATGATCAAAGCGTATGGGCGTGAAGATGGCGTTGACGCCACGCCAAAACTAGTAACCAAATAAATATGAAATCTGAAATGCAGCTGGAGGAGTTTCATTTTTAATAAAAATCTTTTAATAATGGCCGAATTAATTTTTCGTACATTTCCTGTCCGTCATGCACGCCAGCGTAGGATTCAGCGCTCCGCACGGACCGTGGAGCGCGCTGTTTTTACACGTCGGGGTTAGGCAGCTGTGCTATCACTTCATCGATTTGCTTCTACCGCAAATCCTGTTTTAACCCCAGCTGCACTCAGTGGAATGGCTGAAGCACTGCGCTTCACCAAAAACTTGTCCTTTCGTAAGAAGAGAGAACCAGATTTTGTACTTTAGTCTTAAAAAGTCGCGCTACAATGTCGTGGCGATCTGTCAGTTTCTGACCGACCACAGGTTCCTCCCTGATTTCGGTTCAGGTTGGGTTGCAATTGGAGGTGATGTATAAGTCCGGCCGACCATAGTTCCAGACACAAGAGACTGCGTCCTGGGATTATTCGTGGAGGAACCAAGGACTGCTCGCGAATGACGACGGAAGTATGACCATCTGACGTAAGACGTTCGGATTTACATTGCCATTGATCGCTACTGCGGGGCTGCAGCTGGGCGTAATTCCCCACAAGCACCTTGCTTTGGTTTAGCGCTATGAACCTTAGACGCTCACTGTACATCTTCACGTACATATACACCCAAAATCACGAAAGTAGTACCCTACACCGTAACGACTAGGTGAAGTCATATTCACGGAACATCAGATGAAACGGATGGAAATCCATGCACGTCACGTTTTTGTTTGGGCTCGGTCGTCCAGTCACCGGATTTGTTTCAGGAATACCGAAATGATATTCCTCTTGCCCTTTCCAAAACATAATGGAGTGCTGTAGGGCCTCATAGTAACGGTGCGTGTCCCTTATTCTGGTGACAGAGTCGTCGTGCATGCGTAGGATAATGTCCCTTCGGGCGGTGGGGTCAGCTTCCGAGAGCACAGCCGGGAACTCTGCCACGGCCGGTGCGTTGTAGCACCGTGTGTTCTGCCCGCTCGGCACATGATCTGCATGGATCACCACTTTCCAGCTCTCGTCGGTAATTTTCTCCAAGCTGTTTTAAACTCATGCACCAATACGTTGTGATCGTGTAGAAATTTCTGAATTTTCAGTACTATCGCCCGTTCAGTTCCCTGAATAATTGACACTGTCAGTCTCTCCCTTGTCGTCTCCCATAAAGTGAAGCTCTCTGTTCGCGTGGCTGACAGCCGTGTTAACGCCAATTAACTTTCATCATTCCGTCAGAACTCTGATTTCTATTATTTTATTACAATAACCATTTTTGCCTATCTAGGTTGGCACGAACAGAATATTTTCGCACTGGAGGAGAAAGCTGGTAATTGAAATTTCGTGAAAATAGTCTGCATTTATTTTAATGATTGCCAACTAAACTCACATATCATGACCGTGACACCCTCTTCCCTATTTCGGGATAATACAAAACAAGGTACCTTTCTTCGAACTTTTTCGACATTCTCCGTCAATCCTATGTGATGCGGATCCTACACTATGGAGCAATACTCCAGAGGAGGAAGGACAAGCATAGTGTAGCCAGTCTCTTTAGTAGACTAGTTGCATCTTTTTCTGAGCGATCTGTCAATAAGTCGCAGTCTTTCTTTAGCCTTCCCCGCAACATCATCTATGTTATCGTTCCAGTTTGAGTTAATCGTAATTGTAATCACTAACTATTTAGTTGAATTCAAAGCCTTTAGATTATTTATCATTTAACCGAAATTTGGCGCATTCCCTTCAGAACTGATGGTGATAACTTCACACTTTTCAGTTTTTAGAGTCAACTGGCAATTCTCGCACAATACAGTTATCTTGTCTTCATCATTTGGCAATTAGTTTTGACCGTCTGCTTTATGTGTGTTACCTGACGAGCAAGTGGAATTCGTACAACGGCTACAATTCTGGTCTTTATCTCAAATTCCTGCCATTTTCCGCACAGGAACACCTATGTGATTCACTCTGTATTCTTTCAATTATTAGCGGATTTGCTCTCTGTACTCCTCATAAGAGTATTTTGTATCGTAGCAGGAGGAGCTAGTCAAATCAAGTACTCAATCCAGAGGCCACAATGGCGAAGAGTAGTGCTTTGTGGTACAGTTTTACGACCTGGAGGAGCAAGTTGTTTCTGTGGTTGTCTGTACTGGAAATTTTGGGTATGATTTTAGCCATCTTTTGGCAGTGTCGACGTATTTTAAAAATTTCCTTCTGTTGTCAACGAAAATTCCAAAATACCTGTACACAGATTTACTCGTAGCTCGGCCGTTCTGTAGCCTAAGGGTTATAGTCTGGCTGGAATTTTGACTATCAATCGCTCCAATGTGGCGGAATTCGGCACCAGATCCCTTACAGGAGGACATTCAGCAACTCTGATTCGAGCCCATAGAGCTGCGGATCGATTTTTCACGCATAGTTTTCCCTTGTCTCGAGCCAGGGGCTGTGCGCACCGCGTCAGTCGCGTGATTTTGATGTGTATGTAAAGCGAGCGACGGCGGCTGCTGGGACGTGGTGGTCTGGAGGAAGTCGATGATTACGTGAACGGGCGGAGAGCCGCCAGCGACAGTCAGTCGTGGCGAAGACGGGCACCATGACGGAAGCTGTTTGTTTGTGTGCCTGGGTTTGTAGGCTTGATGGGAAACTTGAGAGGGGGTTCGTATCTGTGCTATACTTACCAGGCCATTTAAAACGAAAAGTATGGTGAGATGATCTGGCAATTTAGTCATCACTACATTAATGTTTAAAAAGCACCCTCGTGTGTCTAAAATTGGCACGATTCTGTGTATGGCTTTGGAGAACGTAAGGCACATAATGTGGCAATTATTTCTAGGAGTATCAAAATATCCATGGGTGTACTGCCGGTCTACACTGTCCAACGGACACAATATTTCGGCGATCATACATGTCGCCATTATCAGGTGAACTTATAACACTCCTGTTTGCTACTGCTATAGCATAACCTCGGAACTGGAGGCAGTTTGCAAAACAGAATTATTTTGTTAGAGTAATAATGGTATAAAGCAACAGAGCAGTGTTACACACTGAGAGGAATTTTGTTACGTTGACCGTGTTGTACCTAACGGAGGAGGCTTATCGGAAATGAAAGTCAGAATTACGTAAATATTTGAACAGTAACAAACAAGATTTTGCCTATCTGCACTGTTTAACTGATAAAGAAAACAGTCGCCAGCCTAACTAGGCAAGAGAATGAGTAACATTCTCGTTCAAGAAAATAGTTATTAGTAACTTTAATGGATAAACACAACCTATACTTTGTCACACGCGAGTGCAGTGAACTCTGACACATACATATATTTACGGTAAGATTGAAACTAACAGTTAGAGAAGCCCAAACTATATGCAAAATTATAACAGATACCGAAACACACTATTTCTTTCAGGGCTTACACAAACTGAATAGTCTTTATAACATTACTATTAACATTCCCTCCAGGATCATAAATTGGACATAGGTTAAGTCTCTCTCAGTTAAATACTTTAGTATTTGAAAGGGAAGTTAATTGGAATCCACTAACAGGTTGCTTCTCACTATCATTTGAATAAAGAAATTATGGTTTTCATAATTAGTGGTCTTTCCATCACTTGTTACCGAGCATTAACACAATAGACAAACTGTGGATCTTATTGTAGTATTAATATGCACTTTTAATACACAAGAGACAAACACTTAGCAAACATGAGTATATAACGTTTCACAACTAAAGTTTTCCACTTTTACTACAGCGAGACACAAAATTAACATACATGTAAGATAATGACTCACCTTCTGCGATTTACAACAGGCAGTAATGTGATCATTTACTAAGCAAATCTTTATAAGCCTCAGTCTTAAGAACTTTTATTTTGAAGTTGGCAACAACACGTTAATAAGCTGTATTACTAGGAAAATTATTTTCAGCAAGCATCATTAACCTTAACTCACTCTCTTGCCACATTAACTTTAACTTTCTCTTTACTATGTTCAAGAGGCATCAATTAGCAAAACACTGGTCTTTAATGTTCTTTCAGTAAGGACACTCGGAAATCACTTTAGTTCAAACGGAGAGGAACCTGAGAGGTGTTATGATAAGAAGAAAATTCAAGGTAGTACATAAATTGAGTTATAAATTACCTCATATTTGAGCACACTAACACATCCATTAAGCTGATCCTTCACTGTACATCACTATAGCGCTCCATTACAGTGACTGCGCAATATTGTGGCGATTGCATGTTGTCAAGTAGAATTACAGGTAGAATTGCTGGACTCTGTCATTTCTTGCGATGATCGTTACCAATCCCAGAATATTTCCAGCTATTTATCCATCCATCCGAGGCATTGGAAAGCGGCAGGAAAAGCCTCTCTCTGAACCAGCACAATATGCAACATTTACATGGCAGTGCACAGTATGGTAGCTCGTCCCCGACTCGTAGCTCGTCCCCGACTGACACTTGTTCCACCTTTTCTACCTAGGCCAACCTCAATTTGCGTGCGCAACACAGTTCCGTTCCCGAGGGTAACCCCAACAACCTTTACATACAGAATAACTAAGAACTCTAAGTGAGGATCAGCAGTTTACATAGCAGCAACCAAACACATTAAATAAAACAGAACATTTACACATATTGACATTTCTACAAAAAATTATTCACACAGAAATTACAATTACATACAGTAGGTTTTGTTCCCTCCAAATAGGACAAAGAATTTAAATGACAGATACACTACTTTGCATAGAACCAAACCATGACATCAAAGTTTGTACAAAGAAAGGAGTATACAATTTTGTGTTATCTATTCAATCAAACACATTTACAGAAGCTCAACGATGTAACATTAAATAAAACAAAGCAAAATAAATCAGTAGAGTATTAGAGCTATAGTGTTACAAACTGATGGACTGAGCTGATTATCAAATACGCCGGGAAAAACTCAAGAATCACATTTCTAGGACAGTTTTCGTTATTGGGCCTTGTGATGAGACGTTATATAGGGAGTTTAATGGAAAAATAAAAGTGTGAAATGATTTTTTGGCAAGTCACCTAGTCACATATTCCTGGTATGTCGTAGACAAGGAATAAATTGCTTCCTAGCGGAGTGATGTGTATAGAACCAATGCTATTCATATCTGTGGACTAGACAGGCAAATAATTGTCTGCGAGTACTGTAAAAACGACAGCAAACGGTAACTGTATTGTGTTCAGTGGTTTAATGTGATTTGGCATTCTTCTTAATCTTGAGTGTTGCCGATCACAATCGCAAAAATTGTTATTAAGTAGCGAAGCTAGTGTTCTTGTAACCCCCTTATTTCAAGTGGTTCAAATAGCTCTGAGCACTATGGGACTTAGCTTCTGAGGTCATCAGTCCCATAGAACTTAGAACTACTTAAACCTAACTAACCTAAGGACATCACACACATCCATGCCCAAGGCAGGATTTGAACCTGCGACCGTAGCGATCGCGCGGTTCCAGACTGAAGCGCCTAGAACCGCTCGACCATTCCAGACGGCCCCCTTATTTCAATAGTTATTTGTCTAAGGTCGGCCACTTAGCTGCTCAGCAGCTAACGAATATTTAATGAGGTTACGTTAATAATAAGTAGCGTCTGTTGAAAATTTTGGTATGTTAACCTTCAGCTTACATCATTGTCTACGGCTACGACCGTGCTGGTTTCAAAAGTAAACTAAGTGGTTTTCTGTTGTTGTTTTGCAAGAATACTGGTCGAGATTGGCCATAGGTGTCAAGGATCGAAAATTAAGCTTTAATTTTACATTTTGGTGTACTTGCATCGTTCAGTATTAAATTTTAAATTTTCTTAAGTTGTTATTGAGAATCTAATTTAATTCTACAAGAGGATTAATTTTATAGCTGCATTTCGCTGGCCTCTTTCTGTTTATACTTATACTCGTATTCTGGTGTGTGTGCTCTGTTTAATATCAAATTTAAAATATCCTGAAGTTGTTTTTGAAAACCTGGACCAAGCAGTAATATAATTCTTGAAGAGGAATTAAGCTTTAATTTTAGATTTTGGTGTGCTTGCATTGTTCAGTATTAAATTTTAAATTTTCTTAAGTTGTTCTTGAGAATCTAATTTAATGCTACAAGAGGATTTACTTTATAGCTGCATTTCGCTGGCCTCCTTCTGTTTATGCTTGCTTATACTTGTATTTTGGTGTGTATGGTCTGTTTTATGTCAAATTTTAAATTTCCTGAAGTTGTTTTCGAAAACCTGGATCAAGCCGTAATATAATCCTTGAAGAGGTATAACTTTTCTAATGCATTTCTCTGGCCTCATTCTGTTTATACTGCTTACAATCCAGGAACCTTGTTCCTAGCTTGAGCGGCTCTAAGGTCAATTTCCTCTCGTCTTCCTGAAGGGGATTTCAGATTTTATCAGTCAGTGCCAAGCTGAATAACTAATAGCATAAGAACCAAATATGGCCCAACGCGTTATTTACTCACATTTTACAGCTCATTCTTTTGAATAAATCCTCAATTTTTATGAAATTATAGTCGTTTGTCAGTACATGTACAACATGTGTACCAAATTTCGTTCCACTCACATCATTCCCTCATATTGCTTTTTTGGTATTTTGTGTACACTGAAATTTTGTTATAGATGAAAATATGTAGTACGCTGGGTGATAGAGTGTATATATAAAATAACGTCTATATACTGTGTCCAACTAATTTACATGTGAATGTAATGCAGGTATTTTACGATAGAGTGGCGTGAGTTTTGTTTCATGTGGTACTGCCGTCTGCCGTGTCTCTTCAGTGTGCGAGGCTACATCGCTGCAACGTCACCCAATGCAGGGAAAAGATTCGTAGGTGCAGTCCAGTCCAGTGCAACATCACGTGGCAATACCAGCCAGTAGGTTGTGTACAATGGGTGGCCGTATGGAACTGGTTCGTTTATTTAAGAAGGAATAGTGTAATGTCAAGTGTGATTACATCTGGATATTCCAAATTCTGAGGCATTTGTTTAAAAACACGGATTTACTTACGTAGTCAGTGAGCCACAAATATAAATTTACCCCCTCCGATTTTCTTTCTTTATTCCTGAAACTATTGACTGTTAACATTTATTGTATAGTTTAGAAATATTAAATACATTGTGTCTATTTAAACGTTATGCGTATATAGGCGCGATACGTGCTTTAGCGAAGGACCGGATGGGAAGAAAATCCCGAAGCTCGGATTCTGGATGGCTGTTTCTCGCATGTCCTTTGCGCAGGAGATTTTCCAGGAAATGGTGGAGTAGATGACTCAGTTACGGCTCTTTGAGATTCGACAATAGCTCACAGTCAGATATTATATAATCTGAATATATCCGCGATCTCCGATAAATGTGGCACATCCAAAGACACAACAATATCTCAATATCTTTAAAACTTCAGAAGTTGATATCTCACAGCGAATCAACATTTTCACAATGACCCTCTGAATTAACAACTTTTAATCGCTTCATGGGCCCAGGAAATGACCTGGGTGGGTCTCTGCAGACATCATGAGACTCTGGCATAAAATGGGGGTTATACGCGATTACAAGAACTCAGCGAGAGAGTTCTCACAGCCTCTGTCACCTCAATTCTCCAACTTCCTACCTACACGTGGTGCCCCTGTTAAGCCGAGCAACTCAGCGGAAGGTTGTGTAACCAACCCCAGCGGGAAACTGAGTCGGTGAGCAGATAGGAGTTGGAGGACAGTGGAAGGCAACGGGAAACCACCACTGAACTATCCCAAGAAAACCCCATGGCTTCGCTCAGCTCAAAATGTTCCGGAGTTTCAAGGTCCCCGATCGGATCTCCGGGGGGGGGGAACCAGGTTGAGAGGAGCTTCACGAAGAGTAAGATGGTGCAAAGAGAAGCACTGCATAGGAACATGGAATGTAAGATTCATGTATCAAGGAAAACTAGACATAGTGAAAAGGGAAATGGAGAAAATTAACATCGACATATTGGGAATAAGTGAAATGAGGTGGACTGGCATGGGAGAATTTGCTTCGGATGGCCATATGGTGTATTATTCTGGGCACGATAACAACAGAAGTAATGGAGTAGCCTTCGTAGTTAGTGATAAACTGAGAAAAGCTGTGATGGGATGCAAATATAAAAATGATAGAATGATGTCCATCAGACTTCAAGGTCAGCCCCTCAACATCACAATAATTCAAGTTTATGCACCAACAACCGATGCTGAAAAGGAAACTATTGACCAGTTCTATGGAGATTTACAAGAATTACTACTGTCAACACCGAAAAAGGATATCGTCTTCATAGTTGGAGATTGGAATGCAAAAGTGGGAAATGAAGCTGTAGAAGGTATAACAGGGAGACATGGTCTTGGTACAACAAATGAAGCTGGACAGAGACTCCTAGAATTCTGCCAAGAAAATTCATTGATAATAACTAATACACTATTTCAACTACCAAAACGACGCCTATATACCTGGACTTCGCCAGATGGCCAACACCGGAACCAAATTGATTATATATTTTGTAATCAGAGGTGGAAGAGCGCGGTTCAGTCAGCTACAACAAGACCTGGGGCTGACTGCGGATCAGATCATGAGCTCCTGATTGCAAAATTTCGGCTGAAACTTCAGAATGTAGCAAAAAGTATCCCAACTTGCAGATACGACCTTAACTCTATACCCTCCGACTATGCTGTAGAGGTACAAAACAGATTTAATGTATTACAGCGGGAGAACAAAAGCTGTGGACAGAAGTAGCTAATACTGTCAAGGAGGCCGCAGAGAAACACATTCCCAAGGAAAAGAACAGTAAGAAGGCTAGATGGCTATCAGTTGAGGCACTGCAAGTTGCAGAAGAACGAAGGAAAGCAAAAATCAAGGGAGATAGATCAGCTATGTTTGAATTAAATAAAGATTTTCAGAAATTAGCTAGAAGAGATAAAAATATATTCTTTAATGAACAGTGCAAGGAAGTTGAAGATAGTAACGTAATGGGGAAGCCAAGAAATCTTTATAAGAAAATTAGAGAAATTAAAAGAAAATTCCAGGCAAAAATTGGAATGATAAAAGATAGAAACGGGAAAGATCTGAGTGAAGCAGAGGATGTTAAGGAAAGATGGGCAGAATATGTAGAAGACCTATACAAGAAAGAACTGCATCATGACAGGGCTCCTACTGCTGATGTTAATGTTAATTTAGAACTAGAGCCTGATATTTTGGAGAGCGAAATCCAGTGGGCCTTGAAAATATGGCTGATAACAAAACTAGTGGACATGATGAAATACCAGCAGAATTGTTTAAAGTCACTGGAAAGGATGCAGTGAAAGTGCTGCACTCAATATGTCAAAAACTATGGATCACGCAGCAGTGGCCAGAAGAATGGAAAAGATCAGTATTCATCCCCATTCCAAAGAAGAAAAGTTCTAAAGAATGCTCAGATTACCGAACAATCTCTCTTATTTCACATGCTAGCAATGTTATGTTGAAAATCTTACAAAATAGACTTCGCCAATATCTAGATCGAGTACCAGAAGAACGAGCTGGATTTAGGAAAGGAAGAGGAACTAGAGATCATATTGCTAACATTCGGTGGATTATGGAAAAAGCGAGAGAATTCCAGAAAGATGTGTACCTCTGCTTTATTGACTACGCCAAAGCCTTTGACTGCGTCGATCACAACAAATTATGGAACGTACTGAAAAACGTGGGGGTACTAGATCACCTCATTCATCTGATCCGGAGTTTATACCTTGACCAAGAAGCCACGGTGAGAACTATGTATGGAACAACGAAATGGATAAAGATTCAGAAAGGGGTCAGGCAAGGCTGCATACTGTCACCGTACTTATTCAATCTGTATGCAGAACATGTCATGAGGAATGCGAGGCTAGATGAAGGAGAAACAGGAATTAAAATAGCTGGAATAAATGTAAACAACTTCAGGTACGCGGATGATACGATCCTGTTGACAGTAAGTGAAGAAGAATTGAGAACACTCTTACTGAAGGTGAAAGACGAAATTGAAAAGGCCGGTCTTATGCTGAATGTGAAGAAAACGAAAATTATGGTAACTACACCTACCAATTCGTGGGATATAGCAGGAGACACCATGGAGGTAGTGACCACATTCAGTTATCTCGGTTCCCAGATCTCTGCTGACGGCGACTGCAGCCATGAAATCCGGAGACGCCTGTTGCTCGGTAGACAGGCGATGTCAAACCTTGACAAGGTTATAAGGTCCAGAGATATAACACTAGCAACAAAGATCCGTATTGTGAGGGCTATGGTCTTTCCAGTTGTGATGTATAGATGTGAGACCTGGACCATTAGAAAGGCTGAACGGCGAAGAATTGACTCCTTCGAATTGTGGTGTTGGAGGAAACTTCTTAGAGTTCCATGGACTGCAAAGAGAACCAACAGATCAATATTGGAGCAAATTAAACCAGATTTCTCCCTGGAAGGTCTAATGTTAAAACAAAAGCTGCCCTACTTTGGACACACAATGCGAAGGCATGCCTCGCTGGAAAAAACATTAATGCTGGGGAAGATTGAAGGAACTAGAAGAAGAGGACGTCAGAGGATGAGATGGATCGATGGCATCACAGAAGCAATGTGTTCCAACCTGGAAGGTCTACGGGAGAAAGTGCAAGACAGGAAAAAGTGGCGTGATTTGGTTCATGGGGTCACGAAGAGTCGGAACCGACTAAACGAATAGAGAGAGAGAGAGAGAAATCGCTTCATGCGGTTTCAACAACCTTTATCTCAGAAGACAGCATTACACTATAGCTATCATCCCTGAAAGCTACGCATCTGTTTTATTTATTGATTTACGACGTTTTATACATCTTTTTCATTGTGCAAACGTCTGTCAGAATGTCGTATTTTCTACATTCAAACAGCAAATGAATACCGCATGAGTCCCTTATATCTTGTCATACTTGTGCTTTTATTTAATGAACAGTTTAGTATTTTTCCATTCACTTTATTCAAATGCTGATCGCAACTAATTTTAAAAAACTATGATAATGTAAAGTGTTAGCGGACACCGCAATTCAAAAGCGAACCAAAACACGTTTCTGTTAAGAAGGCATATATAATTGTTTAAATAATAATTAGCTATAATCTCTACTGATTTGCTCTTGAAAACCACACATTGCATGTTGTACCACCATACAGCGAGACCTTCAGAGGTGGTGGTCCAGACTGCTGTACACACTGACACCCCAACACCCAGTAACACGTCCTCTTGCACTGATGCTTTTCTGTATTTGTCGTGGCATACTGTCCATAAGTTCATCAAGGCACTCCACAGCAGCGATTCGGCGTAGATACCTCAGAGTAATTGCTGGGTCACGTCGTCCATAAATAGCTATTTTCAATCCATCCCTGACATTTTCAAACGGGTTCATGTTTGGAGAACATGCTGGCCACTCTAGTCGAGCGATGTCGTTATCCTGAAGAAAGTCATTCACAAGATGTGCACGATGGGGAATAACTCGCCAATATACTGCCGATATGGTTGCACTGTCAGTCGGAGAATGGCATTCACGTATCGTACAGCGGTTACGGTGCCTTCCTTGACCATCAGTGGCGTACGTCGGCCCCACATAATACCACCCCAAAACATCAGGGAACCTCCACCTTGCTACTCTCTCTGGACAGTGTGTCTAAGGCGTGTAGCCTGACCGGGTTGCCTCCAAACACGCCTCCGACGATTGTGTGGTTGAAGGCATATGTGGCACTCATCGGTGAAGAGAACGTGATGCCAATCCCAAACATGTTGTTGGGCGCATCGGTACCGCGCTGCATGGTGTCTTGGTTTCAAAAATGGACCTCGCCATCGACGTCGGGAGCGAAGTTGCGCATCATGCAGCATACTGCACACAGTTTGAATCGTAACACGACGTCCTGTGGCTGCACAAAAAGCATTATTCGATGGCGTTGCTGTCAGGGTTAATCCGAGCCATAATCCGTAGGTTGCGTCATCCACAGCAGTATAAGCCCTTAGGCGGTCTGAGCGAGGCATGTGATCGACAGTTCCTGTCTCTCTGTATCTCCTCCATATCCGAACAGCATCGCTTTGGTACACTCCCAGAAGCCAGGACACTTTCCTTGTTGAGAGCCCTTCCTGACACAAAGTATTGACCGTCTAGGCATAGGTGAACTGTAGGCAACACGAGCCGTGTACCTCCTTCTTGGTGTAATAAATGGAACTGATTGGCTGTCAGACCCCATCAGTCTAATAGGCTCTTCTCATGCATGGTTGTTTACATTTTTGGGCCGGCTTAGTGACATCTATAAACAGTCAAAGTGACTGTGTCTGTGATACAATACCTACGGTCAACGTCCATCTTCAGGAGTTCTGGGAACCAGGGTGATGCATAACATTTTTTGATGTGTGTATTCTTGGTGGGGATGGCCTTCAGCCAATGGAAATTGGACAGTGGCGGAACACTGCTGGAGTCAAGTGGAGACTCGGTCTTTCCGAGTGAGGGGCTCAGGGCAGTGAATCTGGACATTTTGTATCTGGAAGAAAGAAGACTGTGTGTGGTAACGTGCGTGATTCAGTGGTGCAGGTGATTGATTCTGGACGGTGAACGACCGTTATAATAACTTTTAAAGGGACTCTAACTCATGAGAGATCTGAATATGCTCTTCTTATATTACAGAACTGAGTACAGAGTATGGGTAACTTATTATTCTTTGCAACGCGTGTCTTAATTTGTGAATCATCGGGTTGAATTCTGAACTGTTTTGAGCTGATGATTGTTTCGTACACTTCGATCGTAAAATGCACTTAGTTTTCGCGAGTCTTTGATGACTGTTTGATTTGGGCATTGTGGTAAATTTCTGGTAACGCTCTCAACTTAACTTTACTGCAATTTATAAGAATATTTTTTGTCTGTATTTCAACTGAATGTCGTAGGACCACTTCCCGTATATTTGAGGTGTCCTTTCTTGAATAAACATTATTCAACATAATTCTCTGTCGTCAACATCCATTACAGACTTTAGAATAGAGTCCTTTTTATTAAATTACTCTTTTATTTTTTTGTATTTCCGTTTATTTTATTGGTTCGCTATTGTACTCAATGCATAAACTGTTGACCGCAGGATCACAGTTACCGTTTTTTAATTGGAGCGGTTTAGCTGCGGGGCTTGAAAGCAGACGTGCGCGGCTCGACCCTGTTACTACATCGAGCCATTATTCTTTTTAAACAGAGCCGTGAACAGCCCATGTACCTAATGTGTGAGTAACCGAAGGAAAAGATGCTGTTTAGAAAGAGCAACTACACTAGCAGTAACCGTTAGGTACAGTCACAATACGCATTGTTAATGAGATGATAACTCTTGTTATGTGATATGTAATAAACTGATGTTGGGCTACCGTAATCATTCCAATCAGGGAATATGTTCCCCTCAATATACGTTATGTGGAACACAATGAATCTTATTTAAACGGAGACTAGCACTAACAAGGTGGACTAGGATGGGATAGTTGAAGGTTATAAATTTTTCTGTGAAAAGTTATTTAATTGCAGATAATAAATAATTGATTTGCTTAATCACATGTTTAACCATTTTGCGAACTATACTTCTTAAGAGTGTAAATATGCAATAGTTTTTGTGATAAAACTGTTAGAAGTTTTGGTTTCAACACGCCGATCAATTACTAATGATATTTGTGTAATTGCTATACTTTAACATAATGGACACATAATCTAAATAGTTGAATTTTTGTCTTTTCCACTGACGTTTTCTTGAATACCATACGTCAGAAATTTCTCATTGCTGTCGTACGTACTTACTCTTTGAAGTTGTGATGTCACATGTTGCCACATATTAAGTGTATGTAATTAATGTGCCTGTTAATTTACAATTACATAGTGTTTAACTATCTGCTGAAACCCTTCTTGGCGTGCTCGTTAATGTGTTTCCAGGCTCATTACCCGCGCTGCGTTCAGACGGTCTTAAAGTTTCTGTGTAAAACACTACTATCGTATGGTGGCATTCGGGACGTTGCTAAAACCTGAGTGTAGTTAAATTGCTTGAAATGATTAATAATTCTGGTAATAAACCGTACAGTATGCGATTCCCTAATAACTGTTCTCATACGAACGTATCATTGTCCTCTCTGTAAGAAGTACCAGGGAAAGTGGAGAAAAGTAAGGCGGCAATATACTTCCTTACATATGTCATGGAACTGTCTATGCTTTCGTAGCAGCTGTATAGCATGGCTGTTAAGACACTATGGGTCCTTTCTATTGCTTAAAACCTTACTCAGAATGTATTTGTGTAAGGCATATTGAACGACGTATTTTAATATTGTTAGTTGGTGCCTATATCTTCTTCCTCAGCACTAAATAGTGCTGACTAGTTATACATTTACAATTTGTATCCTGTTACTCATTCTAACTTAAATTATTTTTCCATCTTTTTTAAAGTTCCTTGTAATATCAGTACACACTAAAGTACACCCTTATGCCATCACAGCATTATGATCACTGATACCCTCTTTACTTTGAATAACTTGAAAAGGTCAGGGCCCGCATCTCGTGGTCATGCGGTAGTGTTCTCGCTTCCCACGCCCGGGTTCCCGGGTTCGATTCCCGGCGGGGTCAGGGATTTTCTCTGCCTCGTGATGGCTGGGTGTTGTGTGCTGTCCTTAGGTTAGTTAGGTTTAAGTAGTTCTAAGCTCTAGGGGACTGTTGACCATAGACGTTAAGTCCCATAGTGCTCAGAGCCATTTGAAAAGGTCAGGTATATCTGTTAAGAGGAAGTATGAGACGGTATTCTCATGAGTCGGTTCTCTGCTTGGTAACGTAGTTTTTCGGACACGACATTGATAATAATGTCATACGAAAAACACGTTGTACCCGTGGTCTAGGGGTAGCGTCTCTGATTCATAATCGAAAACGTCTTCGGTCCCGGGTTCGAACCCCGCCGCTGCCTAAATTTTGATAAATAATCAGCACTGGCGATCGAAGACTTCCGGCATAAGAAGTCAGCCTCATTCTGCCAACGGCCTTGTCAAAGAGGGCGGAGGAGCGGATAGAGGTTCAGGGCACTCTCTCGTCCTAGGGGTGGGAAATTGCCCCTAAAGGCGGAAGAATCAGCAATGATCAACGACATGAGGATCCAGAAGGCAATGGAAACCACTGCATTAAAGACACGTAACGTGTATCCACAGGACATGTGACCTGTGATTGAAGAAGTGTCATGATTATCTCTCCATTGGCAAAAGATTCCGGAATAGTCCCCCATTCGGATCTCCGGGAGGGGACTGTCAAGGGGGAGGTTACCATGAGAAAAAGATTGAATAATCAACAAAAGGATAACGTTCTACGAGTCGGGGCGTGGAATGTCAGAAGCTTGAACGTGGTAGGGAAACTAGAAAATCTGAAAAGGGAAATGCAAAGGCTCAATCTAGATACAGTAGGGGTCAGTGAAGTGAAGTGGAAGGAAGACAAGGATTTATGGTCAGATGAGTATCGGGTAATATCAACAGCAGCAGAAAATGGTATAACAGGTGTAGGACTCGTTATGAATAGGAAGGTAGGGCAGAGGGTGTGTTACTGTGAACAGTTCAGTGACCGGGTTGTTCTAATCAGAATCGACAGCAGACCAACACCGACAACGATAGTTCAGGTATACATGCCGACGTCTCAAGCTGAAGATGAACAGATAGAGGAAGTGTATGAGGATATTGAAAGGGTAATGCAGTATGTAAAGGGGGACGAAAATCTAATAGTCATGGGCGACTGGAATGCAGTTGTAGGGGAAGGAGTAGAAGAAATGGTTACAGGAGAATATGGGCTTGGGACAAGGAATGAAAGAGGAGAAAGATTAATTGAGTTCTGTAACAAGTTTCAGCTTGTAATAGCGAATACCCTGTTCAAGAATCACAAGAGGAGGAGGTATACTTGGAAAAGGCCGGGAGATACGGGAAGATTTCAATCAGATTACATCATGGTCAGACAGAGATTCCGAAAACAGATACTGGATTGTAAGGTGTACCCAGGAGCAGATATAGACTCCGATCACAATATAGTAGTGATGAAGAGTAGGCTGAAGTTCAAGACATTAGTCAGGAAGAATCAATACGCAAAGAAGTGGGATACGGGAGTACTAAGGAATGACGAGATACGTTTGAAGTTCTCTAACGCTATAGATACAGCAATAAGGAATAGCGCAGTAGGCAGTACAGTTGAAGAGGAATGGACATCTCTAAAAAGGGCGATCACAGAAGTTGGGAAGGAAAACATAGGTACAAAGAAGGTAGCTGCGAAGAAACCATGGGTAACAGAAGAAATACTTCAGTTGATTGATGAAAGGAGGAAGTACAAACATGTTCCGGGAAAATCAGGAATACAGAAATACAAGTGGCTGAGGAATGAAATAAATAGGAAGTGCAGGGAAGCTAAGACGAAATAGCTGCAGGGAAAATGTGAAGACATCGAAAAAGACATGATTGTCGGAAGGACAGACTCAGCATACAGGAAAGTCAAAACAACATTTGGTGACATTAAAAGCAACGGTGGTAACATTAAGAGTGCAACGGGAATTCCACTGTTAAATGCAGAGGAGAGAGCAGATAGGTGGAAAAATTACATTGAAAGCCTCTATGAGGGTGAAGATTTGCCTGATGTGATAGAAGAAGAAACAGGAGTCGATTTAGAAGAGATAGGGGATTCAGCATTAGAATCGGAATTTAAAAGAGCTTTGGAGGACTTACGGTCAAATAAGACAGAAGGGATAGATAACATTCCATCAGAATTTCTAAAATAATTGGGGGAAGTGGCAACAAAACGACTATTCGCGTTGGTGTGTAGAATATATGAGTCTGGCGATATACCATCTGACTTTCGGAAAAGCATCATCCACACAATTCCGAAGATGGCAAGAACTAACAAGTGGGAGAATTATCGCACAATCAGCTTAACAGCTCATGCATCGAAGCTGCTTACAAGAATAATATACAGAAGAATGGAAAAGAAAATTGAGAATGCGCTAGGTGACGATCAGTTTGGCTTTAGGAAAAGTAAAGGGACGAGAGAGGCAATTCTGACGTTACGGCTAATAATGGAAGCAAGACTAAAGAAAAATCAAAACAGTTTCATAGGATTTGTCGACCTGGAAAAAGCGTTCGACAATATAAAATGGTGCAAGCTGTTCGAGATTCTGAAAAAAGTAGGGGTAAGCTATAGGGAGAGACGGGTCATATACAATATGTACAACAGCCAAGAGGGAATAATAAGAGTGGACGATCAAGAACGAAGTGCTCGTATTAAGAAGGGTGTAAGACAGGGCTGTAGCCTTTCGCCCCTACTCTTCAATCTGTACATCGAGGAAGCAATGATGGAAATAAAAGAAAGGTTCAGGAGTGGAATTAAAATACAAGGTGAAAGGATATCAATGATACGATTCGCTGATGACATTGCTATCCTGAGTGAAAGTGAAGAAGAATTAAATGATCTGCTGAACGGAATGAACAGTCTAATGAGTACACAGTATGGTTTGAGAGTAAATCGGAGAAAGACGATGGTAATGAGAAGTAGTAGAAATGAGAACGGCGAGAAACTTAACATCAGGATTGATGGTCACGAAGTCAATGAAGTTAAGGAATTCTGCTACCTAGGCTGTAAAATAACCAATGACGGACGGAACAAGGAGGACATCAAAAGCAGACTCGCTATGGCAAAAAAGGCATTTCTGGCCAAGAGAAGTCTACTAATATCAAATACCGGCCTTAATTTGAGGAAGAAATTTCTGAGGATGTACGTCTGGAGTACAGCATTTTGTGGTAGTGAAACATGGACTGTGGGAAAACCGGAACAGAAGAGAATCAAAGCATTTGAGATGTGGTGCTATAGACGAATGTTGAACATTAGGTGGACTGATAAGATAAGGTTCTACGCAGAATCGGAGAGGAAAGGAATATGTGGAAAACACTGGTAAGGAGAAGGGACTGGATGATAGGACATCTGCTAAGACATGAGGGAAGCAGATGGTTTATAAAAGGATCCGATCACCAAGCTTGACCTTTCATGCTTAACTTCCCCCAGATTATCTCATATTCGTAAACTGTAACGACATATAGATGTTATCAAATTGTTTACTGCATTAAACAAAGAGCCACCATTAGCTTGCGATATATATTCCGATCAGAATTTAGGATTTACTTTCCATTAACTTTCGATTTCAACCAGCTTTCTGTTCCTGAGACAGTCTGGTTAAAATCGTCTTTTGTAAGGGGTATTAATCTACATCTACGAGGGTAATTACAAACGTAAGGTCTCCTATTTCTTTATAATGACATAGACCTGTTTATTTCTACAATGGCTTACATCAGTTTTCAGCTTGAACATTTAGCTATTTTTCGACATAATCACCATTTCTGTCGATGAATTTTTGAAGACGCTGTGGCAGTTTTTGTATGCCCATGTCATACCAGCTCGCCGCCATGGTGCTCAGAAAGTTATGAACCTCTTCTTTCACCTTTTCGTCGGAGATGAATCGCTTTCCGGTCAAATGTTCTTTTAACCTAGGGAACAGGTGACAGTCTTTGGGCGCCAAGTCAGGACTATAGGGTGGGTGGTTGATTATGTTCCACTGACACTGTTGCAGGAGAGCAACGGTTTGCCGAGCGACGTGTGGGCGAGCGTTGTCAAGGAAAATGTGTACGCCCTTGCTCTAGATTCATCTTCTCCGGTTCTGAATTGCCCGTTTGAGTTTTTTCAGAGTCTCACACTACCTATCAGCGTTAATTGTGGTCCCAGCGATTCAGCTCCGACGACGAGGTGAAACAAGAGGTTCATAACTTTCTGAAAAGCATGGCGGCGAGCTGGTATGACATGGGCATACAAAAACAGCCACAGCATCTACAAAAACGCATCGACAGGAATGGGGAAGACGTCGAAAAATAGCTGAATGTTCAAGCTGTAAACTAATGTAAACCACTGTAGAAATAAACAGCTCTGTGAACTTATAAAAAAATTGGAGATCTTACTTTTGGGATTACCGTCGTACATCTACATATATGCTCCGCTAGCCACCAAGCGGTGTGTGACGGAGGGCACAATTCGCGCCAAAGTCAAATTTCCCCTCTCTGTTCCTCCTGCGGATAGAGCGAGGGATAAACGTCTGTCTGAACGCCTCGGTACGAGCTCTAATTTCCCTTATCTTTGAATGGTGATCATTGCGCGATTTGAAAGTTGGTGGTAATAATATATACTCTACATACTCAGCGAAGATCGGATTTCGGAATTTAGTGAGCAGCCCCTTCCGTTTAGCGCGTGTCCCACTTCAAACTTTCTATGAGATTTGTAGCGCTCTCGACTTGGCTAAATGTACCAATCACGAATCTTGCCGCCCGTCTTTTGACCTTCTCAGTCTCTTGAATCACACCAAACTGGTAAGGGTCCAATACAGACGAACAATACTCTAAGACTAGACGAACTAACGTATTGTAAGCAATTTCCTTTGTTGAAGGACTGCATCGCTTCAGGATTCTACCAATAAACCGCAATCTGGAGTTCGCCTTGCCCGTTACTTATGTAATCTGATCATTCCATTTCAGATCATTTCAAATAGTCACACCCAGATACTTGACGGATGTTCCAACGACTGGGCATTTATTTTGTACTCGTACATTAATGGGGATTTTCGCCTTGTTATACGCAGTAGGTTCCGACTGGCTCTGAGCACTATGGGACTTAACATCTGTGGTCATCAGTCCCCTAGAACTTAGAACTACTTAAACCTAACTAACCTAAGGACATCACACACATCCATGCCCGAGGCAGGATTCGAACCTGCGACCGTAGCAGTGGCGCGGTTCCGGACTGAGTGCCTAGAACCGCTAGACCACCGCGTCCGGCAGTAGGTTCCACTTACTAATACTGCCGTTCATTACACCACGCATTATTTTCTGCAAATCCTCATTGACTTTTTTTCTGTTTTTTTTTCTTTTTTTTCTCTTTTTGTTCTTTAAATGGGCCTCCTTCCTCCCCTATAGCCCTACCTTTTCCTCTCCAAAAAATGCCACCATCCTCTAGTGTCGACGCAGCACGTAAAGCAGGGTACTGTTAGTAGCAAGACTCATTGCCATAAACCGAAAATAAAAGCGGAGGCATACTCTGCTATGTCTCGGGGGCGACGACACACGACTCGGAAACACACCTCTCTCTGCAGGCGTGAAGCAAGTGATGAGTTTAGAAACTAAAAAGGGAGAAATAAATAAAGACAGAAATGAAGGAAAATTAAAAACAGGGACGGCAGCACACACAAATGAAAACGAAACTGGCGAGATAATCCCATCGCCCATAGAATTATCGAAGTAATAATCCTCTAAGATAGATTACGTGTTTTCTAATTTTCCAATAATTTTTTCATACAAGGTTCACACAATTCCTATGTTACCAATTGCCATATTATCAGTATCATAGAACAGTCTACTCTAGTGATGCCCAGAAGGCCAATGTCAAATCCTGGGTATAGGCAAGTCAAGGGTAGTTTGAGAGTCCGAGTGACAAAGATCCAGGGGTAAACTCAGGCAATTCCTGGATGAGGTGCCTTAGTCAACCCGGAACACCTTTTGATAACCATGAACCATTGCAACTTTCAGAAATCTTGCAAAAGTAATGGTATATCTCCGGTCAGATTCCACCAGGCGATGCTGGCTCCACAGGTAGTCCATGAAAGAGACAGCATCGGTGAGGGAAAGGTCATAGATCGTGAAAATGGTGTGGTCCAAGAGCCACACCATTGCGTTACGTCGTGTTCGGGGGTTGGTCTGAATATCAGGTGTAAGGAACCAGTCGATTGACACATTGTCTGGTATCGTCCCACCGATCAGCGCTAATAGCACACGTGCAAGGTCCCACACTTCTGTGACGTGAGGGCATAAAACACGATGCTCTCTGGTGTCCACGTCACCACATCGGCCGCAAGCAGCCGAGGGCCGTAGACGGATGGCCGCCAGGCGATGATTAGTGGGTATTAAGTTGTTTACGACACGATACCATAGCGCTGAAACTTCCGTGGCTTGATCACAACTTCTGTGTGATAATACTTTCCTGTAGACTACAGCATCATCGGCAAACAGTCTAATGCCGCTGTCAATACTATCAACCAGATCGTTTATGTAAATCGTAAAAAGCAGCGGACCTATTACGCTGCCCTGGGGCACAACTGAAGTTACTCTTGTTTCTGTTGATGTCAACCCATTCAGGACGACATACTGCTCTCTGTCTGTTAGAAAACTTTCTATCCAACCGCATATGTCATCGGATAGACCGTAAGCGTGCACTTTTTGGAGCAAGCGAGAGTGCGCAACTGAGTCGAACGCTTCGAAAGGCGAGAAATATGACATCAGCCTGGGAGCCGGTATCTAGAGCCTGTTGTATATCGTGCACAAAATGGCTCTGAGCACTATGGGACTTACCATCTGTGGTCATCAGTCTCCTAGAACTTAGAACTACTTAAACCTAACTAACCTAAGGACATCACACACATCCATGCCCGAGGCAGGATTCGAACCTGCGACCGTAGCAGTCGCGCGGTTCCGGAATGAGCGCCTAGAACCGCTAGACCACCGCGGATGGCTATCGTGCACTAAGAGGGCCAGTTGTGTCTTGCATGACCGCTGCTTCCTAAAAGAGTGTTGGTTTCTGCAGATGAGCTTCTTAGAGTTTATAAAGGTCATTATGTCTGAACACAAAACAAGTTCCATGATTCTACAACAAATCGATGTCAGTGAAATTGGCCGGTAATTATGTGCAGCCGATTTTCTCCCCTTTTTATAGATTGCTATGACCTGGGCCTTCTTCCAGTCCCGTGGAACTTTCCGCTGTTCCAGTATCTCTGATAGATGATGGATAAGAATTGTGCTATACTTGTAGCATAGTCAACATATAATCTTACGGGGATACCGTCTGGGCCAGATGTGTTCCTGGCGTCTGAGGATCTTAACTGTTTTACAATCCCAGATACACTAAACACTAAGTCAGTCATCCTTGCGTTTCTTCAATAAATGAAAGGGGGAATGGTGCTGCAGTCCTTTACCGTAAACGAGTTTTAGAAAGCTAGGTTTAGAATTTCGGCCTTCTGTTTATCATTATATTACACGTACTGTCAGCAAGAGAAGGTACTGAATTATTTGCAGCGTCATAGATTTTACGTACGACCAAAATTTTTTGGGGCTATTTTTAGAATCTGCAGATAAAATATTGCTTTCAAATTCGTTAAAAGAATCTCTCATTGACCTTTTGACAGCTGCTTTCATTTTGCATAATTTCTGTTTGTCAACGGGGCAGTGACTACGTTTAAAACGACTGTGCAAAATTCTCTGCTCTCTCAGCAACTTCCTAATACGTTTGTTATACCAAGGTGGATCCTTTCCCTCCCCTGTATTTGTGCTAGGCATGTATTTCTCTAGCACGTGATGGACAATACCTTTAATTTCGACCAAAGATGCTTAATATCTTTGTGTCCCACGCTGAATGCTTGGAGCTGACTATGAAGATATTCATTCATGACATTTTCATTTGCTTTCCCAAACAAGAAAACTCTAGGCTGTTTCTTTGTTTTGTTTTTTTTCAACTTTCACTTACATAGAAGCCACAACGACATTATGGTCGCTAATACCTTCTTCTAGGTTTACTTCCTCCGAAAGATCAAGTCTGTTTGTCGCCATCTAGAGTTGGTTTTCTAACTAATTGCTCAAGGTTGTATATCGAGAGTGCTCCTAGAATAACTTCACACGAGTCTTTGCTTCTGCCCCCTGTGACAAACGTGTAATTTTCCTAGTCAATGGATGCCAGATTAAAATCTCCACCTATAACTGATGGATAATTAAGATATCTATTTCCTATGTACTCAAGACATTCCCTGAAACTTTCTGCGACGTTTGTTGCGGTTTCTGGTGGTCTATAAAAACATCCTAATACAATGGTCACTCCTTGTCTGATTGACAGCTTTATCCAGACTATTTCACAGCCCGAACCAGTATCGATCTCAAACGCGTTTAAACAGCTTTTAACTGCGATGAACGCACCACCTCCCATAGCATCAGTCCTGTCCTTCCTAAACATTGTCCAATACAAGTTCATAATTTCACTGCTATTTGTTTGGTTTCAACGAGCTTTCGGTACCTAATACGATATTGGCATTGCTACTGTTTATTTCGGAGAGTAACTCGGGGATCTTGCTACAGACACTTCAACAATTAACTAACATGAGATGCAGCATATTTAAATCCTTTGGAATGACCTGTTCAGGCGAACTAAAAAATTTTACAGTTGGCGCACCCACATCAGTGACATGAACCGGTAATTTTTCGGGCAAACGGTTTGTTTCCCGTGGGAGGAACCTAATCTAAAAAACTCCCAAGTGCATGTCACAAGTACTGTACTACCCCTGTAGCTGCTTCCTGTGTGTAGTGCACCACTGATCTATCGAGGGGCGTCCTACAACCTTCCACCCCATAGCGTAGGTCGAGGAATCTACGACCATTTTCGTCACAGAGTCGACGTAACCTCTGGTTTAGATTCTCCACTCGACTGCAAAACAGAGGACCTCAGTCCACCCTGGGTATGATGCTGCAGATCGTCAGCTTGGCTTCCACTCATCGAGAGATGGAGGCCAATTTAACCAGACGTCGAAAGGACACAAGGATTTCCTTGGAACCCCGACGACAGGCATCGTTGCTGCCGACATGTGCAGCACGCTCTATAGCCGCCGGAACAGCCTCTTCCACATCCCGGACAAGGCCCCCCGGCAAGCAAACCGAGTGAACGTTGGATTTCTTCTCCACCCTAGCCGCTATGTTCCTGAGGGGCTCCATGACCCGCCTAACATTGTAGCTCCAAATAAGTAACAAACCCCTGGTCCCCGTGCCTGTCCGGGCCTTGATGAAGGAGCGGCCACTATCCTGGCAGAAGGTGCATTCTGATCCGGTTCAGCCTGCCACCGGCCCCTCTAACAGCATCAGATAGCACACTGAATCTATTAGCAAAGTGCATGGGATTTGGCAGGAGCCTGAGTCCCCCATGCAGCCTTCGCCTTGAGAGAACTTGACACAGTCCGCCACCCACACAGAGGTGAGAGCGGGCCGGCCGACTCAGTCGCACCTGAGGTCGGTTCGGTGACAGATAGCTTTGACATCCCCCCACCCCCCTTGCACATTTAGTACAGCAGAGGGTGCCCCGGGCACCCCATCCCCACCGCACCTCAAGGTGGTTGGTACTTCGGAGCTTGTTGACTGTGGCCAACAAAGCATCCAGCTGCGTTTGGACTGCGGCCAACTTCTCCTGCATCCGCACATAGCAGACACAGTCCCTACCCATCTAGCAAATAACTGATTTACTGTAAGAAACGTAAGGAAACCTACTGCCACACAAGGTTAACAGCAACATTATAGTTAGCAGAAAGGACACTCTGCAATGAAAAACAATAAAAATGTATGCTAGAAGCTAGATCTGGTGCTTATTTTCCTGCCAGGGGCTACCCAGTGAATACTGAAGAATAAGACAGTGACGTACAGTAAACTACTAAGGGCTATCTGTTGAATATTATTAACGAATTAAACAGTAACCTACGGTAAGCTACACCCACTGATTATCTCTCGTATTTACAATGTAAACAGGCGTTTACGTACACGCAAAAATGACGTAATAAAACAACTGCTACCGTAAATGTACCGAGTCTAAATGACATTAATAAACGAAAATACTGAGTAGTGTACATGGACAGATGCAGTTAAAAAACAAAACCTTTAGCTAACAATAATAGATCAGAATGTAAGGTACAAATACAAACTCTAATTAATAGGAACCGATGGGCTTCCAGTACATCACTAAAGCCCAAAACAAGCTGAGGAATGGCAAACGGAGAGGTGACTTTTAGCTTTCTACTAACTAAACCGTATGTAAGAAGGGCTCAGAACTTGTGTTGTAACATTGACTTACTCAGATATTGTAGTGTAACACTAATTTACCACGTATTTTACGTTTGCTTAACTGTTAACGGTCGCAAGTTGCGCTAGTCAATCGTATACAAGTGAGGTTAGAATTCACTGTCACTATTACTTTTCCAATTAAATCGTATAAAAACTGCAAACTTCAATGTATTGAGTCTAAACGACACTAATAAACGAATATACTGAGTATTGTGCACTGACGTAATTGATAATCCCCCATATTTAACGTCAGTTAAGAATGTAAACAAACGTTTGCGTACACGCAAAACTGTCCTAAACAGAAACTTCGCTTATGTTATTCAGACGCAAATAAAAACTGAAACCTTCCATTTATTACGTCTATTTGACACTAATGCAAGTAAATACTACAGAATATACAGCAAAAACGATTAATTACTAACTAAATTACTTATCTCGCAAGCGAAAAGCGCTCGAAGTCGGCGTCAGGGCTGCCAAGCAAATTCTAGGACCTTACTCCGGAGTTCACCAATATCATGTTAACCACTACCAATTCCGATCTGCGAGGACGAACATTCTCTGAGAATAATGTGGTTGACCTGTCTTTGATTTCGGAAGATAATCAACGATTCCAAAGGAGTGGAGCGGGAGGCGGGGTGCTTCCTTTAACCAGGAGAAAGAAACCTTGTCCACATTACATGTTCTCTGCTACCTTAACAGCCGTTTCTACGAATCGTGGACGTTTCACCTGTTGAGAGTGTGGACTTTCAAACAGAAATGAAATGATGACGCCCTCAACTACGAGACCCTCCGACTCAATGTTGAAATTTTGGAAGTTTTGGCTGGTTTCGTTGTCTAGGGACTGGGATACGTAGTTGCCGCATTACAAGCCAAATACTGCTGAGTCTACAGGATACAATATGAATATACACAAGAATCGAATGGTCGAAGGTTCCTATCCCTCGGTAATTGCGAATTTTGAACGTAACATAAACATGTATACATGAAAGATTGCAATTAAATAAATTCAGCAGGTATTACTTTAACGACTTTAGATTATGAGTACGATAGCAGAAGTACCTTTAAGAATGCCCTTTATTACTGTAAATCACTTATTGGTGTCGATGGTCCAGCAATTAAATAAAAATAAATTGAATAACATGGAAACAATAATTCCTACTTCACGTAATTAGTTATGAGCAACAACATAGCTCGCGAGATATTCACTTCTAAACGCATACTACGTCTTTACTACAGAAACCACGGAAGTCTTACAAGTGCACAAGTCGGCACTACGAAATATTTCTATCTCTCACGATCACGCGCAAACTGCTCCACTCTCCAAGTCTTTCCCGTTAGTGTGCGTCCGTCTCGCCGTACTGTCCAGAACTCTCCCGAGTCCTCTACCGTACCGTCCCTCACGCCGCACTGTTCGGAACTGCTTACCCACTTCCATACAGTCTCTCGACGTGTCCTTTTTGGAACGATCACTCGGATTGGCTAGAGCGCTCCCGCCCTGTCTCCAAGCCAACGCACACTTACAAACATAATGAAACACATTCGAAATACTGGATTTATATTTAAGCAACTTGAAATTAAATAAATATTTCTACGGCTGGACCATAAACACGCTCTTACACACGTTATTAAATACGTAAACAGATTAACTAAACATGGGCCGGCCGAAGTGGCCGTGCGGTTCTAGGCGCTGCAGTCTGGAACCGCGAGACCGCTACGGTCGCAGGTTCGAATCCTGCCTCGGCCATGGATGCGTGTAATGTCCTTAGGTTAGTTAGGTTTAACTGGTTCTATGTTCTAGGGGACTAATTACCTCAGAAGTTGAGTCCCATAGTGCTCAGAGCAATAACTAAACATATATCAAAGGAACAGAACAGAAGTAAGCCAGTAGCCTAATGTCTCTGTGCTTTCTAAAACACCGTAAATAACTGACCAATTTCTGCATGAATAGTATATATCGGATATAAACAAAGACATAGATGAATATATGTATTTATAAGCATGCTGCTAACGTTTTTTCGTGTAACTGTGGAGTACTTATGGCCTGACGCGATAGATAGTAATCGGCTACTTTGACCTCCAATAACTCATGTACTATTGAAGTTACATGCGTGTAATTTATACCAATTTAGGTTCACACTAATAGCTTTCTAAAGACAGGTCGATCGAAAAAATAGGATGAACCGTTTAGATTTTGGAAATTTGTTGCTGGGTGTTACTTGTATAATTTATCGTCAAATACTTAACTTTAAACTAATAAAGATATTGAAAATCTGATTACACCATCTGAATGGTCGTGCAACTAATGGTAAGGTACATGTTTCTTTTTTAGTTATGGTGATTCATCTAGCTACTATCAATTTCCATACGAACTGTGAAATGGCTGGCATTAAGGTTTCACGACGACCGCCTTCTTTGGCGCTCCCGGCATGTCTACTTCATCGACAGAACGTCACCATGGAAATCCCAGCCACGTGGTCCCTGGACCCCGGCAAACGTTCGGCACCATGCGGCCGCCGATAAGCCGGAGCCCACAGAGAAGTCCCAGCCCGGCCACGCCAACTCCGAACATAGAATATTTTCAGGGCGCCACTACTCGCCCCTTACAAGTGGTAGGGAGACGTACAGATCTCCCACTTCCCCCTCCACCTCCCTTCCAATAACAGAAGGGGAGAAATTCGTATCCGTTATCGTCACGGAATCATTTGAGCGTCTGGTTTAGATATTCCACTCTGCTCCAAATCAGACAACCGCGATCAATTATGGGTACGATGCTACCAATAGCGTGTTGATCTTGCACCCCGCGTGAATATCAGCTGCCTTCACCAAATCAGCCAACTGCTGAAAGGAGACAAGGATGGCCTCACTACCCACAGGACAGATGTCATTCGTGCGGCCGTGAGGCACATTTTGCAACCAGTGCATTTGATAGCCGTCGGCAAAGCCTCCTCCACATCTCGGATTGGACAGCCCAGCAAACCTACCTGGTGTACACCGGCATTCGTTTCCGACCTGCAAGCCTTTTTTCTGAGGGGCTTCATCATGCACCTAAATTTGGACCTCCCAATTGCTAGCGTATGTGCCTTCTGCACTTGTCCAGACTGGGCAGGGAAATCGGTCACTCGCGAAAAAAAGACATGTTCTATGCTGGGTGAAATGTGTTACCAACACTGGGGGCAGCTCATATCTGTTACTAAGACACGCGAACCTACCACTGTCCACCATTCACCCTCGAATGAAGGCAAGCTGATCAGATGCTGCGTATCAGAAGACGCAGTGACAATGGCGATTCCAACGGCACGAAGAATGTCGCAACTTTCACCACTGGCGCCCCAATGTTGTGGCACCTCTGATCAGCAGCCTGTAGTCTGTCGACCGTGAATAATGCAACTTCCATCTGTTTCCGGACAGCAACCGATTATCGTCCTGTCCGCACACAATGGACAACAAGCACAGTCACTAACCACCTCGTACTGTGTAAAAGCTGCATAATATCTCAAAAAATTCTACGAAGCTGTTAGGGCAGATAGTGAAAGAAGGTAAAACTTCAGCAAGAGATAAATTTATCCGATTGCGCAAATACTAAAGGTAGGCTACATACAAAATATAAATGAGGAAAATAAAAAGAACTGCCACTAAGACCAGTTCTACGAAGTCCTTACTCCACACTAAGATCACAGAATGCACAAGCTATTAAAGTAGAAATTAATTTACACGTCTGGGATATATAACAGTTACCTTTCACTGCAATGTCAGCTCACCCAAAATCAAATGGACACAGAAAATAAAAACGCAAACACTTAGAAAATTTATTTAAATATTAGACATCACAGATAACCACCTAGATAGTATTAACTTGTTGACAAAAGAAAACATTCAATTGAACGCTGAGTAGAAACACAAACAACTGCTGCTGCTGGCCAGTGCTCGCACCTGATTTGGTGGAGCTCCACTGATGGTGGGTTTTCGAGAGACTGGCACGTCACTACTAGCCAGTCACTACAGTCACTACATTAGAAGAACTTTGGCACTGAGCTGATGTAGCGTGGAACGGCGTATCCATAGTCGTCATCCAGCCTCATCTCAACTCCATTCCCAGGTGGATAACAACCACCGTTGCTGCTAGGTCTGGCAGGTGCACGTATTGAACTTCAGATCAATTATATCAACAGATACCTGCCTGTCTCCGCAGTCAGTAGTCAGCGTGTCCGGCTGTTAATGCAGAGGAGCCAGGTTCAATCCCTGGTACTAGGCCTATTCGTTGGTGGGAAAACTTGAACTGGCTGCACTCAGCCTCGTGATGGAAACTGAGGAGTTATTTGATTGAGAGGTAACGGCTCCAAGGTCAGGAAAGCCGGCAGCTGCCTAGCGGGCGGTGAGTTGAGACCATGTCCCCCTACGTCACATCCAAACGAAACCATTGGCAGAGGGTGACACGGCGGTTCGTCGGCCATGATTGTCCCATCTGGACAGGACGAAGAGCTTCCGCTTGTATCACTAAATAATCTACAAAATTGTTCATCCTACTATACTGTATACACACAACATACAGTTTCTTTCTTTCCTAACCTTCCTGGTTTTGCAGTCTTAATGGCCAGCAGGGTATTATGGAAATACAGTTAGAAAAATAATTTAACTTGGATAACTTTGCATTGTGGAGACTCAACCCAGAACCTTCAGTGAAATGTCTCCAGTCAGATGTAAACATATAATTGTGGAATTACGAAAGTCTCTAAAATCATCAAAGAACGGAAAATTGACTCCCAAATGTCCGAAAACATGACTTTCCGCGGTCCATCTGGCTACCAACCCCATATGAGAATGGCATTCGTTAAGTTGAGCTACTTAATCATAACAGAACCGCAAAGTTTATCAAACAGCGTATGATGTCCAGATGGAGAGACGAAAATTCTATTGAGATCATCGTATGGCCAGGCTGCAAAGGCGTGTAGAATATTATATGGCGTTTGTGTGAAAGTGTTTTCCGCTGTATTTAAACGTGAAAAGCAAGTTAATTGAATTATAATTTTGCACGCTTGCAATATACTTCCCTAATTTGAATTTCCCGACAGTTCTGTTCCGAAAACATTCCCTGGTAACCATAAATCTGACAAAATTCCAGGGAAGATGTCATAGTGACAAGATGTTTCATACAGATAATCAGAAGTGTGATGTGGTAGTAGTATGGGCTAAGAATAACACTTATGAAGACATTAGTCATTGTAGAATCCCACCTACCGGATTCATAAAGTGAGTTATATATTTAACTTAGCAATATTAGAGTCAGCACTCCATCTATTACATATTGCCTAGAATTCTATGTAATCTGCACTACATACATTACGATAAGGATATTGTAGTACATTTAGAAATTAAAAATTACAATTTTAGACTAAAATAAGGAGAAAACACATTGAATTCGTACATGGTAAGTAGAACAATAGTTTGAAATTACGATGGATAGATTTTAATTATGAGAGCTATGGGTCGTAAAGGGAGGGCCTTAACATGAGAAATGTGGAATATAGAATGTTTGTAGTTATCCAAAATTAGGTGAATACGTCAAGGACAAAATATCCTTGCATACCACTACGTCACTGTTATAACTGCTGATGTGTAGCGCGCTTCAGGAACACCATCTCTCACCAGAGCCTAATACTAGCTACTTCAAGAGACATGGGTAGAGTATTCCTATTAGATTCTCTTTGCTGGGTGCCTTCAGCGAAAAAAAAGAAAACGTTTTATTTCATTTTCAATAGTGTCATTGCTTCTTCCCCATTAGAAGCTAGTGTTTTAATACCAAGATACAAAAAATTCTTTTCTCCGTCAATGATACATCATCTTGTTCTGACATGTTAGTTAAGTTTGGTTGTACCATCTACCAGCTCCGTACACAATTCTGAAAAGCAGCCCAGCTAAATGACACTGCTGAAGTTTCGTACTCTCTGGAGAGGTGCATCTTTAGCTGTCAATAATAAAATCAGCGGCCAGTGGGCACGGAGAACCACACGTGGGCGGTACCAGCACAGCATTCGTTGCTGTAGTGTACACCCAGACTCCGAACTCTATCAGTCCATCTACTGTCAACATCTGGTTTCCTCAGTTTCACTGAAGCCCACGATGCTCCTACCGAGGGCACCCGCGTCCACAGTATTACTTCATCACATCGGTATTGTCGGTTGCTTACTTTTGCCTATGCTTTGCATGTATGTTGCCAGTGCACACCAGTTCCCCTCAGACATGAGACTGGTTATTCGACTAGCTGTTTCACTGGGAACTCCTTGAGGCCTCTCTGAGACTTGATCGTGTCACTTGATGCCTTCCGGATGTTCATGAATTCGACAACGTGAGTCACCCGACACGGCATGCGACTATCACAGCGTACACCCCAGAAAAAACTAAGGTGGGAGACCGGGGAAGTTGAGAAGTTATCCTGCAGCATTTGTACGGACTCAGTGCTAATGGAGTACATGAGGACACACAAAAAAATTATTATGTGCCCTTCTTTGGACTATACCTCACCGAATTAACACTAGCTAATTGAGCGAAGCTGTAATTCGTAGTATGTGCCACCGCAGCGTTCAGGCGGGTCGGCATTGAAATAAGCACACTGTAGATGTCATTTCTCCGTAGAGTGTTCGAAGTATTGTCCGCGAACAAATATTCCAAGCTTAAGAGACACTTTTCGATAAGCAACCATACCTGAGATATCAGCACGTCAACGGTGTCCCGAAAGAATAGGCTAAACATGGTTGGCGTTGGAGTGTTTGTTGCTGTTAAAAGTAGTTCATCTTGTCGCAAAACTGAAATACATATTTCGGTGAGTTGGTATGGGCAGAGGTCATTGTTGGCAACCGGAATAAAATAATAATTGGAGCCTTTTACCGACCGCCGAATTCAGATAATACAATTGGTGAAAGCATCAAAGAAAGCTTGAGTTTGATTTCAAACACGTACCCGACTCATACGATTATAATCGGTAGTGACTTCAATTTACCCTCGATATGTTGGCGAAAAATACATGTTTAATTCCGGAGGTTCGCATAAAACATCATCCGAAATTGTGCTAAACGCAGTCTCTGAGAGTTATTTCGAGCAGTTAGATCAATTCCGTGTTTCTGGATTTCCGAAAGGCTTTTGACACTGTACCACACAAGCGGTTCGTAGTGAAATTGCGTGCTTATGTAATATCGTCTCACTTACGTGACTTGATTTGTGATTTCCTGTCAGAGAGGTCACAGTTCGTACTAATTGACTGAAAGTTATCGAGTAAAACAGAAGTGATTTCTGGCGTTCCCCAAGGCAGTGTTATAGGTCCTGTGTTGAGCCTTATATATATAAACGATTTGGGAGACAATCTGAGCAGCTGTCCTAGGTTGCTTGCAAATGCCGCTGTCTTTTATCGATTAATAAAGTCATTATAAGATCAAAACAAACTGCAAAACGATTTAGAAAACATATCTGTATGGTGCGAAAATTGGCAATTGACTCTAAATAACGAAAAGTGTGTTTTCATCCACATGAGTGCCAAAAGTATTCCGTTAAAGTTCGGTTACACGATAAATCAGTTAAACCTAAACCTATACAACTAAATACATAGGAATTACAATTACGAACCATTTAAAGTGGAAGCAAAACATAGAAAATGTTGTAGGGAAGGCTACCCAAAGACTGCGTTTTATTGGTAGGACAAATCTGCTAAGGAGACTGCCTTCACTGCGCTTGTCCGTCCTCTTTTGGAATACTGCTGCGCGGTGTGGCATCCTTACCAGACAGGATTGACACAGTACATCGATAAACTTCAAAGAAGCCCAGCACGTTTTGTATTATCTCTAAATATGGGAGAGAGTGTCACTGAAATGATACAGGATTTGTGGTGGACATCATTAAAACAAAGTCGTTTTTCGTTGCAGCGCAATCTTCTCACGAAATTCCAGTCACCAACTTTCTCCTCGGAATGCGAAAATATTTTGTTGACACCGACCTACATAGGGAACCTCGATGAATATGGTACAATAAGGGAAATCAGGGCTCGTATGGATAGATATAGGTATTGGTTCTTTCCGCGCGCTATACGAGATTGGAATAATAGACAATCCTGAAGGTGGTTCTATGAACCCTCTGCCAGCCACTTAAATGTGATTTGCAGAGTATCCATGTAGGTGTGGATGTAGATGTAGATGTAGAAAGTCAATAGGGAAAGTCCCATTACAGTCGGAGACATGTTTTAGCTGGCGTCAGCTGCGCCCTGCGCAATGGAATACCAGCATTCACTACGCAGGGCACTAGACGCCGGAGACTGTGAAGTCGTGCTCAAACATCCTGTCATCTCTCCGCATGAACTCCTACCACTATGTACTATGCGGCTGATGTGTCTGCGATTCCATAATGACGTTACATTTTGTAATCTGCAGACAAGTCTGCGTTCCATACTTCTATTCGGCCAATGTCATGCATGTAAATCACTAGACTTCCCCAACACAACACCCTACACAACGATCTACAACTAGCCACCGTTTAATATGAGTTACGTCATCACTGATTTCATTTAGGCAACAATTATTGATAAGCATTCCTCACGCGAAGTTAGTGGTAGACATCCACTGCTAGAATGTATTTTATTTTATTTTATTTTATTTTTTCCTCTTTTTTTTTTTAAACAGTCTTCTTCGGAGGGCGCTGTTCGGATCAAATACATACTATTACAGTGAAATTCTAATTATTTCCACGTCATATCCGACCATGAATGTCCATTAGGTATTATTTAATCTGCATATTTCATACAGGTGTCTCAAATTTTCAGAAACAGCAACGAATGTTTCAAGAATCAGAGTTATCTTGATTATTAATTTTCTCCTGGATTCATGGTCTAGAAGGCATTTCTAGTTTCAACTGTGTTCAAAGAAAACGCTAAACCCGTACACATTATAAAAATGTGCGCATATGTGTATGAATTTCCTCATCTAGTCCTAAACCTGTGTACAGATTTCGACCAAACATGTCTCACGTACCAGTTAATGGCTAGCAAGAATTGGTGTGATGTTAAGAACAACCTACTTACCAAAGGCATGGGGGGTGAGGGTGAAAAATAAATGTAGCGCATTACACGAGATTGCGCATACTATACTCATCCATTATTTGAGAATCAGAGTAATTAGTGACTTGCGACAAACCGTACACATAACTTCATACTCTTATTAATGCCTTTCTCGCTGACATGTACCACAAAATGATGAAAGGGAAAAGTTTAGTGCTTACTAAATTGTTGCTATTCGTGAAGTCACATCAGGAAAGCGTTTCAATTTAGTATTTATAAGTGTACATGCAACGCACTATGTAGACAATATTCACATATACAAACAAATGTACGTGCAAAATTATATCATTGTACGAAACATAGTTTAGGAAACATCATTAACATGAAGCTGCATGAAAACGCAATAATTTAATAATGCCCCTTGCATGTATGCAGGCAAATCAGCAAATAAGAAAAAGCTCCTAAGCCACAGTTTGATTTCACCCAAAGTTGGTATGCATGTTAATTACTGTCCTGAAAGAAATAATGTGGGTTAAGAATAAGCAACCTGCTTTGGCGTGAGGAGGATAACGTAGAGAGAGAACAGCGAGAAAAAGAAATGGACAGAGGTGGGGATGAAGGAGATAGGTACAGATGTGGGGGAGAAGGAGCTGGAAAGAGAGGGGGGAGAGTAAATCGACAGAGAAAGGGAAGAGGAGGAGATAGAATGAGAAGAAGGAGGAGAAACTGGGCAGGTAGAAGGGGAGGAGGAGGTGGACAGATATAGGTGAAGGAGCAGACAGAGTGGATCAGGGGAAGATGGCCTTAGGGAGGTGAGGAGGAGAGGTATAAAGGGTAGGAGCAAATGGGCAGAGGGACAGGACCATATGGAAGGAGAGAGGGGAGAGTATCAGATCGAGAGAAGGGCAGGACGAGATGGACAGAAGTGGGAGGTGGGTTGGAGGAGGTAGGTGGAAAAAGGGTCCATAAGGAGGCCGACTATGATGGGGTCGGAGGAGACCGACATAGGAGGGGGGGGGGGGGGGGAGAAAGAGATGCACTAATACACTCCTGGAAATTGAAACAAGAACACCGTGAATTCATTGTCCCAGGAAGGGGAAACTTTATTGACACTTTCCTGGGGTCAGATACATCACATGATCACACTGACAGAACCACAGGCACATAGACACAGGCAACAGAGCATGCACAATGTCGACACTAGTACAGTGTATATCCACCTTTCGCAGCAATGCAGGCTGCTATTCTCCCATGGAGACGATCGTAGAGATGCTGGATGTAGTCCTGTGGAACGGCTTGCCATGCCATTTCCACCTGGCGCCTCAGTTGGACCAGCGTTCGTGCTGGACGTGCAGACCGCGTGAGACGACGTTTCATCCAGTCCCAAACATGCTCAATGGGGGACAGATCCGGAGATCTTGCTGGCCAGGGTAGCTGACTTACATCTTCTAGAGCACGTTGGGTGGCACGGGATACATGCTGACGTGCATTGTCCTGTTGGAACAGCAAGTTCCCTTGCCGGTCTAGGAATGGTAGAACGATGGGTTCGATGACGGTTTGGATGTACCGTCCACTATTCAGTGTCCCCTCGACGATCACCAGTGGTGTACAGCCAGTGTAGGAGATCGCTCCCCACACCATGATGCCGGGTGTTGGCCCTGTGAGCCTCGGTCGTATGCAGTACTGATTATGGCGCTCACCTGCACGGCGCCAAACACGCATACGACCATCATTGGCACCAAGGCAGAAGCGACTCTCATCGCTGAAGACGACACGTCTCCATTCGTCCCTCCATTCACGCCTGTCGCGACACCACTGGAGGCGGGCTGCACGATGTTGGGACGTGAGCGGAAGACGGCCTAACGGTGTGCGGGACCGTAGCCCAGCTTCATGGAGACGGTTGCGAATGGTCCTCGCCGATACCCCAGGAGCAACAGTGTCCCTAATTTGCTGGGAAGTGGCGGTGCGGTCCCCTACGGCACTGCGTAGGATCCTACGGTCTTGGCGTGCATCCGTGCGTCGCTGCGGTCCGGTCCCAGGTCGACGGGCACGTGCACCTTCCGCCGACCACTGGCGACAACATCGATGTACTGTGGAGACCTCACGCCCCACGTGTTGAGCAATTCGGCGGTACGTCCACCCGGCCTCCCGCATGCCCACTATACGCCCTCGCTCAAAGTCCGTCAACTGCACATACGGTTCACGTCTACGCTGTCGCGGCATGCTACCAGTGTTAAAGACTGCGATGGAGCTCCGTATGCCACGGATAACTGGCTGACACTGACGGCGGCGGTGCACAAATGCTGTGCAGCTAGCGCCATTCGACGGCCAACACCGCGGTTCCTGGTGTGTCCGCTGCGCCGTGCGCGTGATCATTGCCTGTACAGCCCTCTCGCAGTGTCCGGAGCAAGTATGGTGGGTCTGACACACCGGTGTCAATGTGTTCTTTTTTCCATTTCCAGGAGTGTAGATTTTGAATAAATACATATCGAAGAGAAATCGTATCCTCAGCTGGTGTTGAATAAAAATGGTTCAAGTGGCTCTGAGCACTATGGGACTTAACTGCTGAGTTCGTCAGTCCCCTAGAACTTAGAACTACTTAAACCTAACTAACCTAAGGACATCACACACATCCATGCCCGAGGCAGGATTCGAACCTGCGACCGTAGCGGTCGCGCGGTTCCAACTGTAGCGCCTAGAACCACTCGGCCAATCCGGCCGGCTGAATAAAAATATTGGGTTTACAAGATTTGGAACTGCGCAGATCGATATTCCTTTGTTATTATGTAAAGACTGTAGCTAATATAAATAGTAAATTTTTTCTGAAACGACAAAAATATTTCAAATTCTAGTCTTAACTGACCCGACACTTGAACGAAGACTATCAGTGTTTGTAGCGACATCTAAACAACAAAGCGTAGCGCGGACACGTGTCTGCTCTGTCGGGATGCCATCGCGCCCTCGCGTCCCAATACCATCGGTGCTCCACACGCAGCCCTCGGGCAGAGTAAACAGCGGCCGCGGCGGACGGCCGAGTGGCTGAGTACACTGGCTGACTGGCTGGCCGGCGACGGCTGCTGGGCACGTCTCGCAACGACCGGACCAGGCGAACGCTACGGCAGGGCAGACCGCAGCAATTAATCCCACACAAGTACAGCGAAGAAAACGTGATCGGAAATAAATTTTCTTCTACAGTCAACAACAAGGAATAAACTTATCAGTCAACAACAAGGAATAAACTTTCGGCCTTACACCCGACCCCCACCAATGTGTTTGTGTGTGCGCGCGCGCGCGCGCGCGTGCGTGTGTGTGTGTGTGTGCGTTTTTTAATACGTTCCCTGTAACCCATGAAACATACTTAAGAGTCGTAGACGAAATTACAAAAACATGTAGAGGAAAGAATCCGTATGTACCTAAGTAAATGTGTAATAACAGAAATGCTACGTCAATTTCTATTCCGAATTATATGTGAAATGTTTCATATTATTAAACCTAGAGCACTGTAGGGGTATGAAGGGGGGGGGGGGAGAATATTATATTGTTACTAAGCCAACGTAAATTTTACTGCTCCATATTTTATTCTAAACAAGTCATAATTTGGAGTTTATGCACTAGTTAATTACAATTATAAGACTTACACTGGTACAATATGAGTACCAAATGTTCTGTTTTAAACCTATACTGACAATTCTACAATAGCTTTAATCGCAAACTGGTGATGTCTGCAATCGTAAATTTTACCAGGTTTTAGTAAGCTAGGGTTAAGTCAAAGTAAAGTCCCATAGCCGGATGCTCTTCCTACCAGGCCACGCTTCTAGAAGTGGAAAGAACTCCAAATAGCTTCTCGTTTTAATACAAGGAGGGTTGTACTTCACATTTTGTTGCCATTTTTACCATACTTTTGCGTCTTTTCCCCACATGCTCTTATACAGGCTCTTCCTACCAGGCCACGCTTCTAGAAGTGGAAAGAACTCCAAATAGCTTCTCGTTTTAATACAAGGAGGGTTGTACTTCACTTTTTGTTGCCATTTTTACCATACTTTTGCGTCTTTTCCCCACATGCTCTTATACATTAAGCATGTACACTCTTTCACATAGAACATGACCGGCGGCCTACCTCTTCAGAGGCTAAGTCCGCGCCGATCGCGACATGGGACAAATAAACTGGCCAACTCGCTAATTCTCTAAGTCCGGTTATCTGCACAATCTGGCAATACTGTAGACTGGAAGAAAACTTGTTCTGTGATAGAGAAACCATAGGCTGATTACGCCTGTGGTCACTCGGTAGCGTGAGTTGTTTCTGTTCCTAATGTCAGGGGATCGAGAGCAGATGGCATAAAATAATTTTATAGCCTCTTCTGTCTGAATGCTGAAGACGTGAATGTAATGGTAGCGCAGGTTCAATCTATTTTGCTTTCTCACACACCGATATCAAAATTTTATCCAGGCAGATTTTCTGCAGACTGTCCTCCTCTGGACGCCGTATGCGGCAAAGCTCCGGGATCCATTTGCTGGCTACCGGCAGCGGCCGTCGCGATATCGGTGGCGCTGCACTCCCCGTTCTCTATCGAAAGCGCCTTCTCCTGCTCATCGCTTTTGATGATTTAAAACGCTTTATTATTAAATGTTGCTCCACAGAAAAATTCTACGATTTCCATTCGCACTCAAAAGCAACGGAGACAGACGCCGTGATTAGTAGGCAGGCATTATATTACATTAATGGTCAAGAGCTGAGTATGGCCCGAAATTATTTTTATAGACTGGGACGAAATTAAACCACCTCACTACATTCGATGAATTTATAAATGCTTCATACCTCGTTTCTTTTCATTTCAAAGTCAATTATTTGTGCAACTTTTGGTCAATGTTCGGATGTTTTCGTCAAGCCAGAGTGAGCGTCTGTGGTGTAAAGTGTATTACAGTTCTCGTTTCATTCCTTATGGTAAGTCTATGCGATAAACTGTGTGAATACCTTGCAATGTATGCTCTGTAGCAGTGCAGGAACACTGTACGTTTGGAGTTCCATGTATGGGTTCATGAAGTTTTTAATGTTGATCGGAAGTATAGTTAAGGTCATCAGATGGAAACCAGAAAAAATTATCGTTTTGGAGGTTTCAGAAAAAAGAAAGCAACTGCTCACGCCGGTGTCAGAAAACCTCTACAGTTAAATGCTATTGCAAAGACTTAGAAGAGAGGAACTATATTAATCAACATGTGCACTTCATAAACAACCGCCTGACATGTTAGACCTATACGACGAACAAAGCTCAAATTTATATCGTTGGCAGTCGGTTTGTAACTATTCAGTAACTATTTTACAGTGAAGCACCTTGGAATTTGCAAAGCAGACATCCATGATATTAACATAATTTACTAAGTAGAAATCGGACGAAGATTGATTTGTAAAGGCATTCTTCAGATTTCGTATAAGAAATTTTAACTAGCAGTTAGCAACTCCATTAATTAAAATGGAAAATAAAAGGTTGTATTCAGCGGCTTCCACCGAGATTGGAACTGCTATGTCATATAGTACGTTCACCGCAACGCACAAGTGAACCTCTTTTTTTTTTTTTTTTTTTTTTTTAATCTCATTTTTGTTCGGTTTCGTTCGTTGCATCTGCTCGGGGCGGACGTCGTAAGACATCCATTTAAGTTTGTTGTTGATCGATTAACTCAGTTTTTTTTATTACAGAGGGCTGCTAACCATCTGACCGAACACGCTGAGCTACCGTGCCGGCGTTTAAGGTTGCGTTAACCTCTGAGCTAACGACACACTGGCGGCAACAGGCGGACTATAGTCACTGCGATGTTGCCTGAGCCTCAAAACACAACCTTAAACACACAAACAGGTGTTACTTATGTGAAGAACGCCGTTCTTGGAGTCCACTTTATAAGTGTCTCATCTTACTGTGGACTATATCGTATGAGTCTTCGATGTGGAAAACGAATGTCAAGTGAATCTAGCGAGGTATGCCGCGGTACACCCGGAAGTAAATGCACTATCACAGTGTTGACAAATACTTGCTACGACGCTGCCAGTTCTCGGCTCTCTTGCGAGGCAGCTCTTTAGCGAAATGCTTGTCGTGATTGTCCGATACGGTTCTTCAGAGTGGAGACGCGCGCGCACGTTTGGTTTTTATGCGGCGTTCTCCCCTGATAGTTTCTTACTTCGCCTTGTGGGCTATGTATACATTTGAGACATTCAATTATCATTAATCCAGAATGATACAAGTATCAGCTTCCGGCGTCGAAGAGGGCTGTTGCCGCCGACATTATCTCATTTCAACGTAGGGAAAGCCAAGCGGATGATTCAATGTTTCTCATTCAACGTAAAGCCATGTGAGATAATTTTCCGTAACGTTCATAATCATCTAAAAATACAAACAAAGGAGAAATACATCGGAAGCTTATTTGAATTGAATATAACTTAAGCTACCAAACGCTTTGCACCTCGATGTCGAATGTGTCCACGTGCAATCTTTTGCAGCATACATATAGAATGTCATGATTACCACGAGAATGAAGAAATATGTTGGTAAGGATGGAAGCAAGAAGAGACGCAGTCAACAAATATTCTATTCCTCATGGCATTCATTTCATTTGAGGTGTAAGAAGAGGTAAGGCGGGATATTACTTTCGTTAACACGAAAGATATGCCGCACATATTGATAACGAGGAAGTCTGCGTCTTCATTCGTTTCCTCCTTGAAATCTGTATGCTCTATTATATACTAAGTAGCCTGATCATTGTTTCAGTAATGTTACCCTCTTGTTTGACCCCATAACGATGAACAGATTCCAAATGCATGTCTCTGCATGAAAGTAGTTGTTCGAACCCTTCCTGCGTTGTTTTGTGAGTTTTATTGCTTGGAATTCCTGAAGCAGACAGTTCTTTCATAGCTATTCTTTATGTGCATCGATACTAAATAGGGATGTGAAAACTCTTGGAAGTGAGAGAATGACAATAATAATCGTAACAAGAACAAGCAAATAAAGAATGATGTTTATTCCAAAGCAGAACGAGAATGGCTTTAAATATAAAAATCAGTATCTATATCTATTGATCTTTGAGTTGGCACAATGTAAATATCTTCTTAGCATTTAGTTACTGAATTTAGTTCTGGATGTTTGCAGAGAGAAAGGAAAAGTCGGTACTTCTCGCTAGTGTAATATAATGTGAACCAGCAACTACCCTTTCCTTAGAACACTACTCAAGCAGGTCTCCAAGTAGCTACCAAGGCACTGCTGCATTCTGTTTCCTGACATTGCTCTGATGACGGTTAATGCAGATAGTTCCGATTATGAAATACAAAACGTATTGCAGGTTAGTTCCTAGGATAGTAATATTAAATTTGCGTTGTAGACGGCACATGAACGTGACGAGTATCCATATTACTCTTCAATATAAAAATACACTAGTATGTGAATTTAGTAGGATTACTCAACATGAATTCTGAATTTGGGTGACTGACCGCACAGATGCTAAACGTCGTCAAGATTATACGAAGTCCCAATCGCACTAACAATATGGAGATCGTCTTCGACAGCTCGCACCTTTCACATGGCTACTACGTTGCCGATGTAATGGAAGGTCTTCAAATCGACAACAGACCACATATTGAAAAATACAAGCGAATTCTCTTGCAGCAATAGCTTATTGTAACTAATCTAAAAATTATTGCATGTGATGAACTATTATAGTCTAAGGACTTGGCACTCACCACATGGGGCTGATGAAGAAAATGATGAAGTGTGGATGACTGAGTGTTAGGAACAATTAGTTTATAAGTAGGAATGTGTTGATTTACCATAATTCTTTTTAGGAATGGTCAATTTAAATTCATGATTTTCGTCAGTTTGTTTACAAATCTGATCTGGAATTGCAAGAAAATATTATCTCGTGGCTTTAACTAATTGAGCTGCTAACAGAAATTCATAGTACAAAGTAATGCTCTTAATTTAGATATGAAAGAATTGGTTTTCAAAGAAGCCATTTGTAGCTTGCATGTGTTTTAGTTTGTAATTTGACGAGTTTCTGAAATTCTTGGATAAAGGCAAGGTTGCTAATTTAATATGATAGAATAAGAAGTCACCTTTTGTGAAATGAGTCAGTAGAAATTTACGTGTGAAGCTAATTTTTAGAACAACGGGGCTTGAAAGATACGTGGGAATCAGTGAGATCGCTTCCTGAAAGGGGAAACAGCATAATAGTAATTCGTGTAGCCATGTTATGCACGCTATACACGAACTGTAATTATTCTGAAAAGTTCTGTGTGTGTATTCATGTATCTTTTGGAGGGGAGGTTTTGGATGGTATATTATTTAAAGGTGCCGAGATATAATTAGGAAATCAGTCTAAGTAACTTGTGGAGTTTTTTCTTCAGTTGTAATAACGTGCCGCTCACGAATATGAGGGGAACGTAAATTTCAGAATCGCGACCAAGCGAACTGTCCAACCACGCGACACTTAGTTAACATCGAGGCACGTCAATAAGTGAGAGGTGTTTCTGGGATCAGACAGTGATTGAAGAAGTTACAGAATATTTCTAATGGTAGTGCTCGTGGAGATACGACAATTGCTTTGGCCAATGGCAATAAGAGTGATAGTGTGTTGCAGTGACGTTATGAATCAAGCAGTGTGGGCTATCCTTCATTCCTTCTCGTGGGTGAGAAAAAGGTTATCTTCGTAAGAGACCATACGAAGTAGAAATATCTTTATATGTGCTGTTACAAGATCAGCTGTTAGGCAATTTAATCCTGTGTGTTACTGGTAATACCGTTATTATGTTTTGAGAGATGAAAGTAAGACAGAATGAAAAGAAATAGCTTACAGAACGGAGAGGGAGTTATTATACAGGTCCAGTTACGATTCCAGTTACTTATGCGTTTTCTTTAAACACAGTCGGGTAATTAACAGTGTACCAAATTTGGGGTTAATACTTCAAAATCAAACATTTATCCGTGTCGCACACATTTGTTTATTTATTTCTTTGAGTAAAGATTTTAATTTGTAGTTGCTATGTGTAAGAATCACGCAGTGACACATTTAATGAAAATACACAAGGACCATTTAGCTTTAGTAGGTTTCCGGAACACTTTGAGACCTCGCAACTGGTTTGATCTTTATTTTTCTTTCAGTACCCCACCCATCCTCCCTCGTTTTCTAAAACTGCTCGAAGGCGTCTGGGAAGTGATAAGGCTAAATTACTCGAGAGTTTGTGATGATCGTTTATCTTCCACCATGTATTCTCTATATTTTCCCACAGAGTTTCTGAATTCCTTGAACCAGGTGGTAACGACCTCGTAACCTCCCCCACATATTTTCAATGGGGTTGAGGTCCGGTGATTTTGGCACGAAAGGAAGAAGTTTTATTCTCTGCTGACCTTGGAACCAGTTCAGGACGGCTCTGCTATTATGAATAGGGCTATGGTCCTGTAAAGAAATGATCATCCATTAACTTAGAAATATCAATACTTCTAATACTATGAATACTTAATTTCCATACTGTGAAAAAATTCGACAACTGCAAAGGCTGTGTAGCCTAAGCTACAGGTTTATAAATTATTCGGAGGATTCCACGTTCCAAAATACTTTACTGACAGCAATTGCTAAAAACCTACATTGACAAGGGGAGGGTGCTGGGACGGAGATCAGAATACAGAGTGAACGGTAATATAGTTTAAGGCGCCAGTTATAACACGCAGGTGGGCCTTCTGTCGCAATATACCGCCTCCTATGCTTTGGTAATGATGAGATGGGGTGTAAGTTGTTCAATACAGTGCGGCAGTCTGTTGAACTGTTTGACTCTGTTGCATGGTTGTAAAACTAATCTGCTTGGCTTATTCAAAACGATTGCTAGTATTCACTATGAAATTCTTTTTTCTGTCTTTCCACTGACAAAGATATACAGAAGAAACAAATCTGTTTTACAGCGAGACATTCTCTACGGACTTTACACGTGCTCGTTCACTCAATGTGTTGCATTTACCGAAGGCGACCGTGGCCGGTGACGTCGAATGCTCACACCTCGTGTCAACGCGGTCCCGCGCTCGGAGAAAACGCCTGCAGTTGAGATAAATAGTTGATTTCAGGAATGTTAATAAAATTAGTCTTCCCTTCATATTAGTAAGAACTAGATACCACTACGTGTACGTATCTTTATGTAATGCTCATTGGCAAGAACAATTCGTTTTGCAACGTTGCTGTTTTGACTAAGACCATAAAATCTGTAAATCGTAACCCAATTCATATATTTGCATGCACCTACGGGATATTAAACACGGAAACAATTTGTTTCTTTGTCATATAATTTTTAATCAAAGCAATTCGGGCAGTTGGCAGCTGATATCAAAATTGAATGTATAGGAGGAATAAAGGAAAAGATATACGAGAAACAAATCTCAAACCCATGAACAACTGTTTACTATCCTGGAAACGTGCTCATGCAGCTATCTGACAATTTCAAAAGATGAGAAAACCATCCTGTCCACTTTCTGCGGACGACATTTCCTGAGAGACAGCACACTAGGGTGAACGGCTTTAGGTTGAGACACCAGGAACCTCAAACTACGTCACCAGTACCTTCACACTCTGATTTCTAGTCCCGTCACCACGCACTTTCCATGTCAAAGTGGCTGGCAGAAACGGGCGCGAACGACACGGGATTAGGTGATACAGTCCTCGCCTCTCCTGTTTGACAATTGCGTTATGATTTACACATGCCAGGAGGTGAGGAATTACACTTACGAAAACGCTAAACACATTTCAATTTTACATGTGGACATTACTGCACAATTATAAGTTACGAGAAGTGACCTGGAGAAAAAGAGTGTATACCTTGGGGGAAATGTTATAGAACATGATTGTAATGTTATTAAAGAACTGTAAAGTATATTTTATCTTATGCTTAACTTTAAAAGAAAAATCAGCCAAGGCAGTCAATAGTGAAAACTACAGCATGCCTCCAAGAAACGTACGAATATCGTAAAATTTTAATAAAAGGAAATATAGATCGGTTTATTGGGGCAGGCCTATTCGGGAACAAAGTAAGAACAACCAAATCAATTACAGGTTTGTATGTTCTGCTAGTTAAAAGAGAAGAAATTAACCGATAAAGAAATAATTCCTTCATTTATTTATGAATCGTTCGAAAAGGAAGGTGTAATTTTACTATTATAAAAACTGGCCTCGATTGAGTTGATTAGTTCCAATTTTTGAATATATTACAGCCCAATAATCAATACAAATGAAATAAAATAGGAATAAAACGTCTGGAAATGAATAAGCGAGGACGTCCTTTGTCGAATACAGGGTATTAAAATCAAGTAGTCCATATTTAGAGAGCTGATAGGATGGGCAGAAACAAGACAAACACATCCAGTAAACAAGAGCAATGAGTCAGAAATGAATATCTTAAGAGCAATGAGCATTTCATCAACTTTGCCATTGTGAAACACATCTGTTGTTCTACTTAAAACACTTCTCTTGTACTGAAGAAGTGCGTGTAGCTCTTACGGTGTGCACTTTGTCTTGGTTTAGTCCACACTACCGACTCGCAAAGTATGGAATGCCGCTTTCCTTAACACCGTGTGTATATGTATTACAGAAGCAATATAAACAACGGAACAGTTAACATTAACAGTTAAATTCAATTGTGAAAAGATACGCTGCATCACATTTGTTAACAATTTCGTAATAGTTCCATATTTAGAAACAAAATCAACAACATTTTGCAGGTATTATCTGAAAATCGAGAAAATAATAACACTGGAATGTAAGAACAACAACAAATTGTAATGGCAATTAGAAAAAGTAATAAACATATGAACACAGCAACAAAAACTGATGCCATTACAAGTGTATCATTTCAGCCACGTCAGGACCAGAATGAGAGAGAAATAGATGCTTAACAAAAGTAAAACGAAGAACAGCGCTAGCAAACCATTTATCTTTACGAATAATGTTCTTTCAAGTAAACATACAAGTCACAGAAATATAGAAACACACTGCAAAATGGATTACGTAGAGTACTCTTTTCTTTGTAAGTGAAAGATGGGATCTGAAAAACTGAAGTATGGTCCGCCTACAGGTAACAGGATACTGAATGTAGTGGAAAATGACCAAAACAAAGTAGAAGGAGATAGGAACGAATCGCAGAGTCGCATAAGAAGTAACTGTGGAGAGAAGCCTAAGAAGAGAAAAGGTAAGTAGGAAAATGAAATTTGTATACAGGGTGAGTCACCTAACATTACCGCTGGATATATTTCGTAAACCACATCAAATACTGACGAATCGATTCCACAGACCGAACGTTAGATGAGGGGCTAGTGTAATTGGTTAATACAAACCATAAAAAATTGCACGGAAGCATGTTTTTTAACACAAACCTACGTTTTTTTCAAATGGAACCCCGTTAGTTTTGTTAGCACATCTTAACATATAAACAAAGACGTAATCAGTGCCGTTTGTTGCATTGCAAAATGTTAATTACTTCCGGAGATATTGTAACCTAAAGTTGACGCTTGAGTACCATTCCTCCGCTGTTCGATCGTGTGTATCGGAGTGCACCGAATTACGTAGGGATCCAAAGGGAACGGTGATGGACCTTAGGTACAGAAGAGACTGGAACAGCACATTACGTCCACATGCTAACACCTTTTTATGGGTATTTTTCACTGACGCACATGCACATTACCATGAGGGGTGAGGTACACGTACACTCGTGGTTTTCGTTTTCAATTACGGCGTGGAATAGAGTGTGTCCCGACATGTCAGGCCAATAGATGTTCAATGTGGTGGCCATCATTTGCTGCACACAATTGCAATCTCTGGCGTAATGAATGTCGTACACGCCGCAGTACATCTAGTGTAATGTCGCCGCAGGCTGCCACAATACGTTGTTTCATATACTCTGGGGTTGTAGGCACATCACGGTACACATTCTCCTTTAACGTACCCCACAGAAAGAAGTCCACAGGTGTAAGATGAGGAGAACGGGCTGGCCAATTTATGCGTCATCCACGTCCTATGATACGCCCGTCGAACATCCTGTCAAGGGTCAGCCTAGTGTTAATTGCGGAATATGCAGGTGCACCATCATGCTAATACCCCATACGTCGACGCGATTCCAGTGGGACATTTTCGAGCAACGTTGGCAGATCATTCTGTAGAAACGCGATGTATGTTTCAGCTGTTTGGGCCCCTGCAATGAAGTGATGACCAATGAGGTGGTCGCCAATGATTCCTCACCATACATTTACAGTCCACGGTCGCTGTCGCTCTACCTGTCTGAGCCAGCGAGGATTGTCCACGGACCAGTAATGCATGTTCCGTAGATTCACTGCCCCGTGGTTTGTGAAACCCGCTTCATCGGTAAACAGGTAGAACTGCAACGCATTCTCTGTTAATGCCCATTGACAGAATTGCACTCGATGATTAAAGTCATCACCATGTAATTGCCGATGTAGCGGCACATGACTCAGTCCACCGGCTCTGGCAATGTCCCGTGTACTCATGTGTGGATTCATGGCAACAGCAGCTAACACACCAACTGCACCCGCTTCTCCTGTGACGGACCTGTTACGGACCCGTTTGCGTGCTACGACCATACCTGTTGCATACAGTTGGCGGTAGATGTTTTGCAATGTGCGGCACGTTGGATGCTCTCTGTCCCGGTACCGTTCTGCATACACCCTGCAGGCTTTAGCTGCATTTCGTCGACACTCGCCATAGATGAGTATCATCTCCGCCTTTTCAGAGTGCGAATACACCCTGGTCACAGTTCCTACAACACTACACTATCACAGACGTCTGGTAACACGGCGTACTACAGTTGGTCTGCGTGCGGAGACGAATGCAGAATAACAATAGCAGCAAGCGCTACATGCGAACACTGCGACAGCTAGACCAAAACACAACAGTGCACTACAGCCACACACGTAAACAGGGTCGTCATGGTAAACATGTCCCTGCAGATGCTGCTCCCCGACCGTGGCTCGTGTTTGTTACAACACGCAACTGAACGTCGGAGGTTTCAAGCGTCAACTTTAGGTTACATAATCTCCTGATGTAATTAACATTTTACAATGAAACAAACGGCACTGATTACGTATTTGTTTATACGTTCAGATGTGCTAACAAAACTAACGTGGTTCTATTTAAAAAAACCTAGGTTTGTGTTAAAAAACATACTTCCGTGCATTTTTGTATCGTCTTGTTCGGTCTGTGGAATCGGTTCGTCAGTATTTGATGTGGTTTACGAAACATATCCAGCGGTAACGTTAGGTGACTCACCCTGTATATCAGTTATTTATACACTTCGTCTTCCTTACACATACAATTATGGAACGAGGCACTAAGGAAGAAAATAAGATGATGCCCGGGAAAGCTGTATTTCACGGCCATCACTATCAAAGCAAGGTGGACAAATCAAAATTATACAACTGACATAGTAGAGTAGACGCTTCGATAAGAAGTAGAGCTTATCAAAGTAATGGATAAATCGTAGGAAGAACCGGAAATACTCTTAATTGTTCCACACGTCCACTGTTCATACCTGCAGGAGATATATTTCACAGTCTGGGTACGGCATTTCAGCACTCGGCTTCATAATGGAATTCAGTATATTAATGTAGGCCTCTCCGTTGAGAATTCCCTCTGTTCTCCAGAGAGGACCTACCTCATGAGCCGAAATATAGCTCCATACAGCTACAGAGAACCGTCCACTTCTTTGTCTTTCGTTAACATACATTGGCTGGAAGCGTTGTCCTTGTGGGCGGTGTACCTAACGCAAAAAACATTTACGTGTTAATGCAAATGTTCTCAAATTCAGGGGTCATATTTACTTATCATATGAGGGATGAACTACTAAAATCATGATATAAGGAACTGTTTATATTTATTATTTTTTGCCTACTACAAATGTAAAGTCACTAACAGCATCAACTAATAAATTTATGGAGAAAATTTAGTGTGTCTCCTGAACAGGGGCGTCGCTACAGGAAGAAAGTATTTTTTCATCCGAAAAGATTACTCTAGTCCAGTCAAACTCGATATATTCTGCTGCAGAAGCCATGTGGTCAATCCTCTGATAGTCGCTCAGTGGCTGCTTCATAGCAGCTTTCCGACAGTATAATCCGGCGTCTTTCAGTCTCCTCGCTACTGTCTTTCCGCTGCCGGGAAACTGAGATATCTCTTTTAGGCCACGGCAACTGAGGAATGGATTAGCACGTATATTCTCCAAAACACGTTGATCATCTGCTGTAGTTGACACACGGGGCCGGCCACTTCCTCTTTTCCGTCCTATATAGCCCCTTTCCTGGTATTCTTTCCACCAGCGTCTAGCTGTTCTTGCCGGTACTCCACACTTTTCTCCAGCTTCTGAAGCTGAGTAGTTGCCATACCCAATCAGTGCAACCACACGCACCCTACTCTCTCGATTCCATTGCGACTGTCGCCCTTGTGATGTTACCACGCGTTTTATGAAGAGGACCATCTACAGCTCAGAGGAGAAACAATGACTGACAAAATAAAATAATCTTATCTGACACACAAAAATACAAACTTCGTTAAAATGCTTTGTCAAATAGGGAAAATATTAAACGATGCTGTTGTTCATTTAGGTCAGACCACAAATAAGCAATGAAAGGTAAATTAAGGTTTCTGTCCCATTCAGGGTCAGGGATTTTCTCTGCCTCGTGATGGCTGGGTGTTGTGTGCTGTCCTTAGGTTAGTTAGGTTTAAGTAGTTGTAAGTTCTAGGGGACTTATGACCACAGCAGTTGAGTCCCATAGTGCTCAGAGCCATTTGAACCATTTTTTTGTCCCATTCATGTAATCCATTTGACTTCTTACTTGAGTAACATGTTGAAAAAACACTGCGCCCTCTTGACACGGCCACTCGCAGAATGTGACGTGGTGAGCAGTGTGCCCAGACATGTGGTGTTTGTGTTGACGAAACAGGAACGCTGCGGCAGCCACTGTGATGTAGAAACAGCACTCGGTCTTGACCATGATCACATCACTCGACTACCCAAAAACTGATTCCGATTCTCAAATCCAACGGAACTAGTGAAATCTGCGTTACCCGACTTTTTATCATCACAAGAACACCCTTCCCATACACTACCAGACTCGAAAGCATTCATGAAATGAGTTTTTCGAAAAGCATATAAATCACTTCTGCATTCCGTGACGTAAAACATGGGTATTGTTACTGCCCACAGTATTGTATTCCAGGACCTGCTGACAGCAGGCCCTTCTTCAGAAGTGGTCTTCTGTATTTTCGAATCGCTGCTCAAAAGATTTGATGCTGTAAAGCAAGTCAGAGCTTTATGGGTGTCTAACTTACGGTGTGACTAACACTCGATATAATGCTTTAAGAAATTCAGAGGTGAGAAACAATGAGAAAAGTTCGAAAACATTTCAGTGCGCCATCAAGGAATGGGCTGAAATTAAAATTAATGATGGTCGCAAGCGAAACGCTACCTAACAATCCATGTATTCTTTCAATTACACGTTGGAAGTAGTTCCCATATGATTACATTGATGCTTTTCCAGCAAAATCATATTTTGGTCTATCAGGAACTAAATTCGACGGAAACTAGTCCAAGTTCAAGGTACTACATGAAACCCTCCCCACGCTCGCTATGGTCAACTTGCTCCTCTTAATATTATTTTCTTTCATTCGGTCTGGTGTGTGCTGCAAATTGAAAGACTCTTTCAGAGGTTCTGACCGCTTTTATGACCACAATTTTCTGATTTCATAACGGTAAACATTACATATAGATGTTATTTCTCTTTCCTTGGTGTATAGCCTTTAATAAAAGGGTAATAAGCAGCAGTAAAATTAAGTAGGGCTATGCAGATGGTATTAGGTAAGGAAATGAGACGATGGTAGTCTTAGGTGTGGTTTCCAATGTGGGCAGCAAAATAACTGCTGCAGCAGAAGTAAGAAGGACATGAAATGTTTTCTGGAAATAGCAACAATAGCTTTATTGAAAAATAAAACCCGCTACAAAAAAAAATGAATTCAAATATCAAAGCGTATAGTCGTAAAGTATATCTCTCCGTTTCTGCTGTTATTTGATGCTGTAGGTAAGCACGAACCGTGGTAATACATGGGCTTTAACCATGATACGAGTCACAGACGGGGGAATATTACTCAAAGGGTTAACAATTAGGTTTTCTGCTCTTTTTAGACATGTAGGCATACCGCCATATCTGTCATTCGGACTGCACTGTATCCGCATCCGTTTATGAAGAATCTTCTTACCACTAACGTAGTCAAGGAGTCACAACGTCGTACGCCTTTCTTGGAAAATGTGTTGGTATGAGAATGATTTGCGGTTGTGGGACTACATTGTATCTGCTACATCCATTTAATATTTTCTTGTCATCTCGATCAAATATTGTCAGTAATTGTTGCAGAAGGAGTGACTTTGAGTTAGGAAACGTATTTCAGTTCAAAATGGTCGCTTCATGCAAATGGTGGTCGTACTCTTCATGTTTCACGTTGCGAGCTGTATACGTCAGCGACGATTATGGTAAGGGCAGTATTTAGTACTGTGCGAACAAGGCACTGCTGCAGTAAAGTGCTCAATTTATATAACTATAGCTGTTTTTTTCATTAGTTCCAGTTTTTCTGCAGAAGCTTGATCTTATCAATTCCTTTCACTAGTGCTCTTTTCTAATGCCTAAGGGACCAAACTGCTAGGGTCATCAGTCCATAGACGTAGAAACAACTTACACTAATTTAAATTAACTTAAACTAACTTATTCGAAGGACAACACACACATCCATGCCCGGGGAAGGACTCGAACCTCCGGCAGAAGCGGCCGTGAAATCTGTGACACGACGCACTAGACCGCGCGGCCACACCGTGCGGTAACTACTACTCTAAAGGTCAAAACTGAGAGACTATTCTTAACCCTCCGTATCATATGTGTTTAGAAAACCTCTCAGTAGTATTCTTCGCGACTGCCAATTTACAACAACGACAAAACAAGACTGAGTCCCTGAAGAGACTACAATTACCTGTCAAAGACCCGAATTTGTGTTGTTTACATCATCTCGGTGTCAAACAAGACGGTAACAGTCACTGAAGCAATATACGAGGTTATTATTGATGTATTAACTATGGCAGCTATATCCTAGTCATGTATAACAAATTTCACTGAAGCTAATGAGTATAAGTGCACAATTCATTGGTAGATTTCAGCGGTGTAATGTGCTATCGGGATGGCGTCTGGCAGCCCAGCTTCACTAGGGCTGACAGAAACAGGCTGTGGATAGCTGTGAGACTTTTCTGATCTGTACAATGCCTTACTCATATTTCTACTGTTTTTGGTACTTGGCAGACGTTTTGAAAGGGTTTGGCACACCTGTGGTCATTCACTCTCTTTCAGGACTGGTGCCGAAGGACCGTGCTCAATTCCCGAAATATTGTCTTTTTATATTGACGAGGAATCTGGATAGTCGTATCACGTTCATGTGCCACCTACATCGCAAATTTAATATTACGATCCTAGGAACTAACCTGCAATACGTTTTGTATTCCATAATCGGAACTATCGGCATTAACCGTCATCGGAGCAATGTCAGGGAACAGAACGCAGCAGTGCCTTGGTAGCTACTTGGAGACCTGCTTGAGTAGTGTTCTAAGGAAATGGTAGTTGCTAGTTCACTTTGTATTACACTAGCGAGAAGTACCGACTTTTCCTTTCTCTCGGCAAACATCCAAAACAAAATTCAGTAACTAAATGCTAAGAAGATATTTGCATTGTGCCAACTCAAAGATCAATAGATATAGATATAGATATTGATTTTTATATTTAAAGCCATTCTCGTTCTGCATTGGAATAAACATCGTTCATTATTTGCTTCTTCTTGTTACGATTGTTATTGTCATTCTCTTGCTTCCAAGAGTTTTCACATCCCTATTTAGTATCGATGTACATAAAGAGTAGCTATGAAAGAATTGTCTGCTTCAGGAATTCCAAGCAATAACGCTCACAAAACAACGCAGGAAGGGTTCGAACAACTACTTTCATGCAGAGACATGCATTTGGAATCTGTTCATCGTTACGGGGTCAAACAAGAGGGTAACATTACTGAAAAAATGATGAGGCTACTTAGTATATAATAGATCATACAGATTTCAAGGACGAAACGTATGAAGACGCAGACTTCCTCGTTATCAATACGTGCGGCATATCTTTCGTGTTAACGAAAGTAATATCCCGCCTTACCTCTACTTACACCTCAAATGAAATGAACGCCATGAGGAATAGAATATTTGTTGACTGCGTCTCTTCTTGCTTCCATCCTTACCAACATATTTCTTCATTCTCGTGGTAATCATGACATTCTATATGTATGCTGCAAAAGATTGCACGTGAACACATTCGACATCGAGGTGCAAAGCGTTTGGTAGCTTAAGTTATATTCAATTCAAATAAGCTTCCGATGTATTTCTCCTTTGTTTGTATTTTTAGATGATTATGAACGTTACGGAAAATTATCTCACATGACTTTACGTTGAATGAGAAACATTGAATCATCCGCTTGGCTTTCCCTACGTTGAAATGAGATAATGTCGGCGGCAACAGCCCTCTTCGACGCCGGAAGCTGAAACTTGTATCATTCTGGATTAATGATAATTGAATGTCTCAAATGTATACATAGCCCACAAGGTCTTCAGTCCTGAGACTGGTTTGATGCAGCTCTCCATGCTACTCTATCCTGTGCAAGCTGCTTCATCTCCCAGTACCTACTGCAACCTACATCCTTCTGAATCTGCTTAGTGTATTCATCTCTTGGTCTCCCTCTACGATTTTTACCCTCCACGCTGCCCTCCAATGCTAAATTGGTGATCCCTTGATGCCTCAGAACATGTCCTACCAACCGATCCCTTCTTCTGGTCAAGTTGTGCCACAAACTTCTCTTCTCCCCAATCCTATTCAATACTTCCTCATTAGTTATGTGATCTACCCATCTAATCTTCAGCATTCTTCTGTAGCTCCACATTTCGAAAGCTTCTATTCTCTTCTTGTCCAAACTATTTATCGTCCATGTTTCACTTCCATACATGGCTACAATCCATACAAATACTTTCAGAAATGACTTCCTGACACTTAAATCCATACTCGATGTTAACAAATTTCTCTTCTTCAGAAACCCTTTCCTTGCCGTTGCCAGTCTACATTTTATATCCTCTCTACTTCGACCATCATCAGTGATTTTGCCCCCCAAATAGCAAAACTCCTTTACTACTTTAAGTGTCTCATTTCCTAATCTAATTCCCTCAGCATCACCCGACTTCATTCGACTACATTCCATTACCCTTGTTTTGCTTTTGTTGATGTTCATCTTATGTCCTCCTTTCAACACACTGTCCATTCCATTCAACTGCTCTTCCTAGTCCTTTGCTGTCTCTGACAGAATTACAATGTCATCGGCGAACCTCAAAGTTTTTATTTCTTCTCCATGAATTTTAATACCTACTCCGAATTTTTCTTTTGTTTCCTTTACTGCTTGCTCAATATACAGATTGAACAACATCGGGGAGAGGCTACAACCCTGTCTTACTCCCTTCCCAACCACTGCTTCCCTTTCATGTCCTTCGACTCTTATAACTGCCATCTGGTTTCTGTACAAATTGTAAATAGCCTTTCGCTCCCTGTATTTTACCACTGCCACCTTCAGAATTTGAAAGAGAGTATTCCAGTCAACATTGTCAAAAGCTTTCTCTAAGTCTACAAATGCTAGAAACGTAGGTTTGCCTTTCCTTAATTTTTCTTCTAAGATAAGCCGTAAGGTCAGTATTGCCTCACGTGTTCCAGTGTTTCTACGGAATCCAAACTGATCTTCCCCGAGGTTGGCTTCTACTAGTTTTTCCATTCGTCTGTAAAGAATTCGTGTTAGTATTTTGCAGCTGTGACTTATTAAACAGTTCGGTAATTTTCACATCTGTCAGCACCTGCTTTCTTTGGGATTGGAATTATTATATTCTTCTTGAAGTCTGAGGGTATTTCGCCTGTCTCATACATCTTGCTCACCAGATGGTAGAGTTTTGTCAGGACTGGCTCTCCCAAGGCCTTCAGTAGTTCCAACGGAATGTTGTCTACTCCGGGGGCCTTGTTTCGGCTCAGGTCTTTCAGTGCTCTGTCAAACTCTTCACGCAGTATCATATCTCCCATTTCATCTTCATCTACATCCTCTTCCATTTCCATAATATTGTCCTCAAGTACATCGTCCTTGTATAGACCCTCTATATACTCCTTCCACCTTTCTGCCTTCACTTCTTTGCTTAGAACTGGGTTTCCATCTGAGCTCTTGATATTCATACAAGTCGTTCTCTTATCTCCAAAGGTGTCTTTAATTTTCCTGTAGGCAGTATCTATCTTACCCCTGGTGAGATAGGCCTCTACATTCTTACATTTGTCCTCTAGCCATCCCTGCTTACCCATTTTGCACTTCCTGTTGATCTCATTTTTGAGACGTTTGTATTCCTTTTTGCCTGCTTCATTTACTGCATTTTTATATTATCTCCTTTCATCAATTAAATTCAATATTTCTTCTGTTACCCAAGGATTTCTACCAGCCCTCGTCTTTTTACCTACTTGATCCTCTGCTGCCTTCGCTACTTCATCCCTCAAAGCCACCCAATCTTCCTCTACTGTATTTCTTTCCCCCGTTCCTGTCAATTGTTCCTTTATACTCTCCCTGAAACTCTGTACAACCTATGGTTCTTTCAGTTTATCCAGGTCCCATCTCCTTAAATGCCCGCCTTTTTGCAGTTTCTTCAGTTTCAATCTGCAGTTCATAACCAATAGATTGTGGTCAGAATCCACATCTGCCCCTGGAAATGTCTTACAATTTAAAACCTGGTTCCTAAATCTCTGTCTTACCATTATATAATCTATCTGATACCTTTTAGTATCTCCAGGGTTCTTCTATGTATACAACCTTCTTTTATGATTCTTAAACCAAGTGTTAGCTATGATTATGTTGTGCTCTGTGCAAAATTCTACCAGGCGGCTTCCTCTTTCATTTCTTAGCCCCCAATCCATATTCACCTACTATGTTTCCTTCTCTCCCTTTTCCTACACTCGAATTCCAGTCACCCATGCCTATTAAATTTTCGTCTCCCTTCACTATCTGAATAATTTCTTTTATTTCATCATACATTTCTTCAATTTCTTCGTCATCTGCAGAGCTAGTTGGCATATAAACCTACTGTAGTAGGTGTGGGCTTCGTATCTATCTTGGCCACAATAATGCGTTCACTATGGTGTTTGTAGTAGCTTACCCGCATTCCTATTTTCCTATTCATTATTAAACCTAATCCTGCATTACCCCTATTTGATTTTGTGTTTATAACCCCGTATTCACCTGACCAGAAGTCTTGTTCCTCCTGCCACCTAACTTCACTAATTCCCACTATATCTAACTTCAACCTATACATTTCCCTTTTTAAATTTTCTAACCTACCTGCCCGATTAAGGGATCTGACATTCCACGTTCCGATCCGTAGAACGCCAGTTTTCTTTCTCCTGATAACGACATCCTCTTGCGTAGTCCCCACCCGGAGATCCGAATGGGGGACTATTTTACCTCCGGAATATTTTACCCAAGAGGACGCCATCATCATTTAATCATACAGTAAAGCTGCATGCCCTCGGGAAAAATTACGGCTGTAGTTTCCCCTTGCTTTCAGCCGTTCGCAGTACCAGCACAGCAAGGCCGTTTTGGTTATTGTTACAAGGCCAGATCAGTCAATCATCCAAACTGTTGCCCTTGCAACTACTGAAAAGGGGAGAACGCCGAATAAAAACCAAACGTGCGCGCGCGTCTCCACTCCGAAGGACTGTATCGGACAATCATGACAAGCATTTCGCTAAAGAGCATCCTCGTAAGAGAGCCGAGAACTGGCAGCGTCGTAGCAAGTATTTGTCAACACTGTGATAGTGCATTTACTTCCGGCTGTACCACGGCATACCTCGCTAAATGCACTTGACATTCGTTTTCTACATCGAAGTCTCATACGATATAGTCCACAGTAAGATGAGACACTTATAAAGTGGACTCCAAGAACGGCGTTATTCACATAAGTAACACCTGTTTGTGTGTTTAAGGTTGCGTTTTGAGGCTCAGGCAACATCGCAGTGACTATAGTCCGCCTGTTGCCGCCAGTGTGTCGTTAACTCAGTCAGCCGGCGGCTGCGCTGGAGGTCGGACGTGGCGTGCTGTGCGCTGCGCTGCGTTAGCTCCGCGTGGTAAGCCTCAAGCTCTTGCTGCAGCGCGTCGTTGTCTATAGTGTTTTTGTAGAAATGGAAACGCATTAAGAGATGTCTCAACCACAACGAAAAGACACACTGAAATCTACGTTTGATCGCAACTTTGCTCGACTGAAATCATTTGGTGTGGAACAGTGGTTAGAAGATGATGTTAACATAGGAATTGATGATATTGGCAGTATCCATTTTTCGATTATGAACAGTGTGGTTTTTGTCAAACTTGCCAGTTCGGAGTTGTGTGAAAGAATAGTTGAATCCTGTGGTGGCGTCATGAAATTTAAACATTCTGACGGCAATGTTGGGGAGGTTATCGTTGCACATGCTGGTCTAGGTATTCGAACCGTACGCGTCTTTGAACTTCCCTTTGGAATAACATGTGACCAGATAAATGCTGTTATTTCTCCATACGGTAAAGTTTTGAGTAATATTGCCGAACGGTGGTCTGCTGCACATAAATTCCCTGCCTCTCGGGAGCTATGAAAACAGACCTGGCGTAGGCCACTTCTAGTAGTGCGACTTCGCAACCTGAGGCTTCTTCAGGTAGTGACCAAAGTCCACAAAGAGGCGCCTCTCCCAAGAAATCTAAAAAACGGAGGATCGCGTGCCAAGGTGCACAACAGACTGCACCACAACTGCGTGAACGGGCGAAGCAAATAGGGGGCAAAATACGTCAGTCTGCATCTGAGAACTTGACATGTAATCAGCAGTCATCTAAAGAAGACCCCTTTGTCTTGGGCAATGTCTCCGGTTCTGTCGGTTTGCATATGGATGGCGTAGCACTTTCTCGACCCGATGATAAAGGTCACCAGAATCAACCTGACCATAGTGAAACCCTGAATGACAACCCTATGACAGATCGGTCGACTTCGTGGGAAGACGATGTCGACGAAACTACCGCGGAGGAAGCAATTATGGACACCTCAGGAATCGTTACGGTCGCCACGATTGCCACCAAACAAGATGACATCATTATGAATGTCAATTCCGCAGCAGATACTGCCCCAGACAAAGAGAAGCCGACTGATCCCTTCCCGAGCCATGAATATTTCTAAACAAATGAGCGTACTGACTAGTGTCCACATCAGATCAGATTTCTTGATGTTTTTTCTATGTGACTGTTTGTTCGAGTTTTTCCTAAATATACTCCCGTTTTGGCGAACGTAGTTCCATTGCAGGCCTATAAGATCGCACGCTGAATATCAACAAAATATGTAGCGTCCTTAATTTACAAAATTTAAAAGATTTCTTAAATGCCGCTGATGTGGACATATTGTTGCTACAAGAAGTAGCAAACATCAGACTTGACTTCATACAAGGGTATAACGCTGTAGCCAATCCTGGAATCGGATGTGACTTGGCTACTGCATTTATTTTCAAAGAGGGCATCGTAATTAAAGACATAGAAAAACTGCTTAACTGCAGAGGTATTGCCAGCACCTTCCAGACCACTAAGATCATTAATGTCTATGCCCCAGCTGGTTCTACCAATCGTCGCCTAAGAGCACAGTTTTTTAAGGAAGGAATTGTTCCATTGTTTGATGTACGCTGCAACCATACCATCCTTGGAGGCGACATTAACAGTGTCATTCATGCCAAAGACCAAACTCCGAACTTTAACAAATCGCCAGAACTGGAACGGATCGTAACCGACCTCCGTTTAACTGATTCGTGGGAGCACAAGCACGGAGCTGCACCCGGCTTTACTCACCTCACTAATCATTCAGCAAGTCGGTTAGATCGCATATACGTCTTACCAAATCTGAAACACCGCATTCTGCAATCTGAAGTTTGGCCAACCGTTTTTTCTGACCACGCTGCGTATATCTGCATATTACATATGGACCGACAAGGAACACGTCGATATAAAGGGCTGTGTAAACTTAATGTTTCACACTTAAAAGACCCTGCCTGTCACGAAGCCTTTCTCACCACGTGGAGAGCCTGCGAAACCAAATTCGCCTTCTACACCTCGACCGTGGATTAGTGGCTTAAATGCGCCAAACCTCAGATCCGTAGATGTTTCATCAACTACTCCCGGGAGAAGAGCTTTTGGCATAAAAGAACAATAGAATTTTACTTTCACTGTCTCCGAGAACTCTACCTGCAAGGTGCATCAGCTATTGGGACAATGAAAGAATTAAAAAAGTCCAGGCAAAAATACTGACGTTACGGCGACAACAGCTTGAAGGTATCCAAATAAGTTCCAGAGCAGAGACTACAGCACAAAAAGAAGCTACTTCGGTCTATCATGTGATTCGTGAAACTAACAGAGGATTCCGAAAAATGCTGACGGAGCTTAAAACTGAGATTGGGACCATCTTGACAGTGCATAACGAAATAAAAACGGCAATCCTAACCCATTTCGACAACTTGTTTTCAGCTAAGATAGTAGACGAACAAGCACAGGATGATTTACTGGCCAACCTGCAAGGAAGAGTTAGTAACGCGTCCGCGGACGCTCTAATTGCAGAGGCTGTTTATCAAAGTGCAAAAAATAAATCCCCTGAAGCCGACGGAATACCAGCAAAGTTATATCAAGTCTTCTGGGACCATATCAAACATAGAATTACAGGCATCTGTAATGAGCTTCTGACCCTCAATCAGGAGATACCAAAAGATTTTCGAGAAGGAATCATAGTGTTAACCACAAAATACTCGGCTGGCAAGAAAATAGGAAACTTGAGACCAATCACACTGCTGAACAGTGATTATAAAATTTTTACGCGGCTCTTAAACCACAGACTTAAACATGTAATGAGCAGTGTTACCGGACCGTATCAGTCTAGTGTGGGCAAGGGTAGAAAAATTCAACAGACACTGTCCAACTACCGCGACATAATTTCCGTAACGGAAGTGTGCCGACTACAACGTTCCATCGTGTCGTTAGATTTTGATAAAGCCTTCGACAGGATCAGCCAATCTTACCTCCTGAAAACGATGGATGCAATGTGCTTTCCGCCGAGATTCGTTGACATCATACGGCGCTTGGTAACTAATAATTCCACAAGGATAATCATCAATGGACAGCCTAGCCGGCCAATAGAGATCGCAAGTTCCATCAGGCAAGGTTGTCCGTTGTCCATGGCACTTTTTGCCCTGGCCATAGAACCCTTACTCGCTACCTTGACTCGACGGTTACAAGGATTACAAATACGAGGAAACAAAATAATTTGTCAAGTTTATGCGGATGATGTTGGATTTTTTGTTATGAATGTGGCAGAAATCGAGACGGCGATGCAAATAATTGACAAATACGAAAAAGCGTCGGCCGCAAAGTTGAACAAAACAAAGTCCGGCATATTCAATATCGTACGTGGCATTGGCATGCGCACACAAGGTCAGTTACGCGAGCTCACATCGTTGAAGTGTCTAGGCGTTGATTTCCGAAAAAATATACGTCAAACTATTGCGACCAATTACAGACAAGTATTAACTACCATACGCGCTAGTGTACGGACACACAGTATTAGGCAACTAAATGAAATCAGCGAGTGTCTCTCGCGAACGTCTCCATTACTTCCAAAGTCAATTATATCGCACAGTTTCTGCCAATGCCCGCCGTCATCGCCAAACAAATTATGTCGGCAATAGGCTATTTTGTGAGCCGTGGTCACATATTTAAAATCCAATATGACACTCTGACACTCGCCACTAAAAACGGGGTCTTAAACTTAATGGATGTTACAAAAAAGTCCTGTACTCTGTACATCTGCAATACGTTTCGGCAATGGAGACAATCAAGCAGTTGTCTCGCTGCACACTTGCTGACCGAAATAGCTCCAGATGACCTCTCACCACCTATTAATGTGCTGCATATACCGAGCGCACTTTACCATTTGCGATGGTTTTTAATAGAATATAGCTATCTACATTCACGAATTCCGGAAAACGATATGAACAACGTAAAAGAAATATACTGCAAATTGATGGAAGAGAAGAAGAAAAACAAAATAGACCACAAATACCCATGTTATAACTGGAAAGTGATATGGGACAATATTCATAACCGTACCATAGCTACTGATCTGAAAGCAACATAGAACTTCCCTGTGAACAGGAAATTTGCAACTAACTCTAAACTTCATATGATCCATCTCGCAGATTCGTCACTTTGTGAAACGTGTAATTTAATTGATAACGAAGAACATCGGTTCGTGTGTGACAGGGTTCAAGATATATGGCAGTATGTAAGACGAAAGTTGGCGGTTATCCTCCGAACGTCACCTAACGCAATAACACCTGCGGACTTTTTGGCACCGGATGATGTACCCTTTCCTACCACGAAAAGAAACGCAGTCAACTGGCTGAAAGCAGCAACAGTGCATTACCTCTTCACGAAAGAAGAGAAAAGCAGAGAGGATTTTTGGATCTATCTGCTAACTGAGCATCACAAGTTACTGCAAATTAATAAATATAAAGAAAATTATGCTAATTTTTCAATCAAGTCTTTAATGTAACAGAAGCAACAAGAAATATTTCGAACTCAGAGGAAACAAAGCAAGAGCTGATCATAATACTGCCTTAATTTACAATCACAGAGATGAAGATAGTTTGTTTTAGTTTTCACTGACATTGACATAATTTGAGGTTTACATTTAATAAACATTTTTATAAAGCTAGTATAAATAGTCACTTCACACCGAGAATGGTTTTATTTCCTTATCAGTGAGGAAAATACAAAAGAAAGTGAAGACGAAGAAAACTGTTTCGTACATGGTGAAGACAGTATTCATTTTCACATTGTCATTAAACCCGAAGAAGTGGTAATTCATTTTTTGGCAGATAACGAGATTAAAATCGCCTCATCATTTAATGGGTTTGTACATGGCTTGAAAGGCCGACGCCGACGAAGGCGAATTATGGCGACCGCAAGGATGGGCTATAAGGGGTGATGGGAGGCCCAAAAAAAGAGAAGAGGTTCCCTTGAGCGTTGCGGTGATCGTACTATATGATATAGCAGTTCCAATCTTGGTGGAAGCCGCTGAATACAACCTTTTATTTTCCATTTTAATTAATGAAGTTGCTAACTGCTAGTTAAAATTCCTTATACGAAATCTGAAGAATGCCTTTACACATCAATCTTCGTCCGATTTCTACTTAGTAAATTATGTTATATCATGGATGTCTGCTTTGCAAATTCCAAGGTGCTTCACTGTAAAATAGTTCCTGAAAAGTTACAAACCGACTGTCAACGATATAAATTTGAGCTTTGTTCGTCATATAGGTCTAACATGTCAGGAGGTTGTTTATGAAGTGCACATGTTGATTAATATAGTTCCGCTCTTCTAAGTCTTTGCAATAGCATTTAACTGTAGACGTTTTCTGACACCGGCGTGAGCAATTGCTTTCCGTTCTCTGAAACCTCAAAAACGATAAATTTTTCTGGTTTCCATCTAATGACCTTAACTATACTTCCGATCAACATTAAATACTTCATGAACCCATACATGGAACTCCAAAAGCACAGTATTCCTGCACTGCTACAGAGCATACAGTGCAAGGTATTCACACAGTTTATCGCATAGACGTACCATAAGGAATTAAACAAGAACTGTAATACACTTTACACCATAGACGCTCACTCTGGCTTGACGAAAACATCCGAACATTGACCAAAAGTTGCACAAATAGTTGACTTTGAAATGAAAAGAAACGAGGTATGAAACATTTATAAATTCATCGAATGTAGTGAGGTGGTTTAATTTCGTCCCAGTCTATAAAATTAATTTCGGTCCATACTCAGCTCTTGCCGATTAATGTAATATAATACCCGCCTACTAATCACGGCGTGTGGCTCCGTTACTTTTGAGCGCGAATGGTAATCGTAGAAATTTTCTGTGGAGCAACATTTAATAATAAAGCATTTTAAATCATCAAAAGCGATAAGCGGGAGCAGGCGCTTTCGATAAAGAACGGGGAGTGCAGCGCCACCGATATCGCCACGGCCGCTGCCGGTAGCCAGCAAATTGATCCCGGAGCGTTGCCGCATCAGGCGTCCAGAGGAGGAGAGCCTGCAGGAAATCTGCCGCAAAATGGTTACTGGATAAAATTTTGATATCGGTGTGTCAGAAAGCGAAATAGATTGAACCTGCGCTACCATTACATTGTCTTCAGCATTCAGACTGAAGAGGCTATAAAAATATTTTATGCCATATGCTCTCGATCCACTGACATTAGGAACAGAAACAACACACGCTACCGATAGACCACAGGCGTAATCAGCCTATGGTTTCTCTATCATGGAACAAGTTTTCCTCCAGGAAGTGCCGCAGTCTACAGTGTTGCCAGATTGTGCAGATAACCGGACTTAGAGAATTAGCGAGTTGGCCGGTTTATTTGTCCCATGTCGCGATCGGCGCGGACTTAGCCTCTGAAGCGGTCGGCCGCCGGTCAAGTTCTATGTCAATGAGTGTACGTTTCATTGTGTTAACGCTGGGCTTTAAAAGAACGTACTGTAATAACTAAGTCCATGGTTTATATTCCGTAATTACTTGACCTATTTGAATCCTTTATTGAAACAGATAATTTTTATATGAACTCAGAGCGAATTGTTCGGTCGTACAACGATCGGGCACGTTATGTACTCTTTCGGCAGTAGTTCAAAATCTCTAAGTAGAAGCGCCATGAGATCGATTTACGCATCTTTTCTTTCAGCTTAGATATATCTTTTAAGCAAGAATTTTGTTAGGCTGATCGGGCAAATACCACTGAACAGTGAGGTCGTCAGTACTTTATTGGCCTGATGTCTCCGGCCCGACGATTACATACGGTGAACAGAACTAACACGCTGACGTATATTAGGGGAGATTTAATCAGAACTACTGCACTGGTGTATAAATGAAGCAACTAACCGCTATTTCCTCGCCATGTGCCTGATTCACTTTACAGGGTGGTCCATTGATCGTGACCGGACTAAATATCTTACGAAATAAGCGTCAAACGAAACAACTACAATGAACGAAACTCGTCTAGCTTGAAGGGGAAACCAGATGCCGCTATGGTTGGCCCGCTAGATGGCGTTGCCATATGTCAAACGGATATCAACTGCGTTTTTTAAAAATAGGAACCCCCATTTTTATTACATATTCGTGTAGTACGTAAAGAAATATGAATGTTTCAGGTGGACCAATATTTTCGCTTTGGCGGCCGGGGTGGCCGAGAGGTTCTCGGCGCTACAGTCTGGAACCGCGTGACAGTTACGGTCGCAGGTTCGAATCGTGCCTCGGGCATGGATGTGTGTGGTGTCCCTAGGTTAGTTAGGTTTAAGTAGTTCTAAGTTCTATGGGACTGATGACCTCAGAGGTTAAGTCCCATGGTGCTCAGAGCCATTTGAACCATTTGAGGATCCTTCCTACATCTGGAATGACTCCACCCGGTATACACACGGAGTGCACATTGTATTCCTTACCCTTCTTGGCGGTCAAGTCCCTAAGGGGTCCATAACGCGCCTAACGCTGGAGCTCCCAACTTCCAATAATCCCACCCTCTCCGATTACCCGGATCTTGCAGGCTGAGTGGCTTCCTCTGAAACAGGACAGGCGACAGCATCTGGCTGTCAGCCACAGACACAGACACAGACACAGACACAGCCACAGACAGCAAAGGGTCCTCTCGGATAATATGAAGAGCACAGGGTACAGCCAACTGCAGGTGGTTTCTCACATCGGTACCAATGATGTGTGTCACTTTGGATCAGAAGAGATTCTCTCTGGTTTCGAGCGGCTAACAGAACTGGTAAAGGCTACCAGTCTTGTTTGCAAGACGAAAGCAGAGTTGACCATTTGCAGCATAGTCGACAGGACCGATTGCGGACCTCTGGTATAGAGCCGACCGGAGGGTCTGAATCAGACGCTCAGATTCCTCGACTTGCGCCAAAGGGTGGTTGGGTTTCGGGTTCCGCTGAATAGGTCAGGTGTCCACTTTACACAGGAGGCGGCTACACGGGCAGCAGGGGCTGTGTAGCAAGGACTGGGCGGTTTTTTTTAGTTTAGATGGTCTCTGGTATAGAGCCGACTGGAGGGTCTGAATCAGAGGCTCAGGTTCCTCGACTTGCGCCAAAGGGTGGTGGGGTTTCGGGTTCCGCTGAATAGGTCAGGTGTCCACTTTACACAGGAGGCGGCTACACGGGCAGCAGGGGCTGTGTGGCAAGGACTGGGCGGCTTTTTAGGTTAGATGGTCTCTGGAAAAACAAAAGGCCTTCAGTCACAAAGGGTGCAGCTCCAACACGGGAGAAACGTAGATATAGGAACCATCGGTATAACAATTGTAAAGAGTTGTAGCTGTGTTGGGTAAGTACCAGGACTCTAAGCCCTAATAGAAAGTACTGATGTTCAAATCGTTATAGGCATTGAAAGCTGGCTAAAGCCGGATACAAACCCAGCTGAAATTTTTGCGAAGAACCTAACGGTGTTCCGAAAGGATTGGCTAAACACGATTGGCGGTGGCGTGCTTGTTGCTATCAGAAGTAGTTTAACTTGTCGAGAAATTGAAGTAGATACTTCCAGTGAGTTAGTATGGGCAGAGGACATTGTTGGCAACCAGAATAAAATAATAATACGATCCTTTTACCGACCTCCCAATTCAGATGATACAGTTGCTGAAAGGTTCAAAGAAAACTTGAGTTTGATTTCAAACACGTACCCGACTCATACGATAATAGTTGGTGGTGACTTTAATTTACCCTCTATATGTTGGTGAAAATACATGTTTAACTGCAGAGGTACACATAAAATATCATTCGAAACTGTGCTAACCACATTCTCTGAAAATTATTTCGAGCAGTTAGTTCATGAGCCCATGCGAATAGTAAGCGTTTGTGGAAACACACGTGAACTCTTAGCAACAGATAATCCTGAGTTAATAACAAGCATCAAAACCGATTCATGGATTAGTGAACACAGGGTTGTCGTAGCGAGAATGGATATTGTCATCCGCAAATCCTCGAAAAATAAACGAAAAATATACCTATTCAAAAAAGCAGGTAAAAATTCACTTGACGTCTTCCTGAGAGACAACCTCCACTCATTCCAAATTAATAATATAATTGTAGACCAGATGTGGCTTGAATTCAGGGAAATAGTATCGCCAACAATTGAGAGATTTATACCAAATAAATTAACAAACGACGGATCTGATCCTCCTTGGTACACAAAATGGGTTACAACACTGTTGCAGAAACAACTAAACAAATATGCCAAATTTAAACAGACGCAAATTCCCCAAGATTGGCAATCTTTTACAGAAGCTCGAAATTTAGCGTGGACTTCAGTGCGAGATACTTATAACAGATTCCACAACGAAACTGTCCCGAAACCTGGCAGAAAATCCAAAGAGTTTCTGGTCGTATGTGAAGTATGTTAGCGGAAAGAAATAATCAATGCCTTCTCCGCGCGATAGCAATGGAGATACTATCGAACACAGTGCTACCAAAGCAGAGTTATTAAATACAGCCTTCCGAAATATCTTCACAATAGAAGTATTCCACAATTGGAATCGAGAACAGCTGCCAACATGAGTAATATCCTTGGAGTAGTGAAGCAACTTAAATAACTTAATAAAAGCAAGTCTTGTGGCCCAGACTGTATACTATCTAGTTTCCTTTCGGGGTATGCTGATGCAATAGCTCCATACTTAACAGTCATATAAAACCGTACCCGAAGACGGGAAAGTTGCACAGGCCACACACCAATACAAGATAGGTAGTAGGAGTAATCCACTAAATTACAGGCCCGTGTTATTAACGTCGATATGCATCACGATTTTGGAACATATATTGCGTTCCAACATTATGAATTACCTCGAAGAAAATGGCCTATTGACGCAAGGTGAAAATGAGTTTAGAAAACATCGTTCCTGTGAAACACAACTAGCTCTTTATTCACATGAAGTGTTGAGTCCAATCGACAAAGGATTTCAGATGGTTTCCGTATTTCTGAGGAGTTATTTGATTGAGAAGTAACGGCTCCAAGGTCAGCAAAGCCGGAAGCTGCCTAGCGGGCGGTGGGTTGAGACCACGTCCCTCCACGTCACATCCAAACGAAACCATTGGCAGAGGGTGACACAGCGGTTCGTCGGCCATGATTGTACCGTCTGGACAGGACGAAGAACTTCCGCTTGTATCACTAAATAATCTACAAAATTAATAGATTGATCATACTACTATACTGTATACACACAACATACAATTTCCTTCTTTCCTAAACTTCCTGGTTTTGCAGTCTTAATGGCCAGCAGAGTATTATGGAAATACAGTTAGAAAAATAATTTAACTTGGATAACTTTGCATTGTGCAGACTCAACCCAGAACCTTCAGTGAAATGTCTCCAGTCAGATGTAAACACACAATTGTGGAATTGCGAAAGTCTCTAAAATTGTCAAAGAACGGAAAATTGACGCCCAAATGTCCGAAAACATGACTTTCCGCGGTCCATCTGGCTACCAACCCCATATGAGAATGGCATTCGTTAAGTTGAGCTACTTAATCATAACAGAACCGCAAAGTTTATCAAACAATGTTTTCACCTGCATATGATGTCCAGATGGACAGACGAAAATTCTATTGGGATCATCGTATGGCCAGGCTGCAAAGGCGTGTAGAATATTATAAGGTGTTTGTGTGAAATTGTTTTCCGCTGTATTTAAATGTGAAAAGCAAGTTAATTGAATTATAATTTTGCACACTTGCAATATACTTCCCTAATTTGAATTTCCCGACAGTTCTGTTCCGAAAACATTCCCTGGTAACCATAAATCTGACAAAATTCCAGGGAAGATGTCATAGTGACAAGATGGTTCATGCAGATAATCAGAAGTGTGATGTGGTCGTAGTATGGGCTAAGAATAACACTTGCGAAGACATTAGACATTGTAGAATCCCACCTACCGGATTCATAAAGTGAGTTATTTATTTAACTTAGCAATATTAGGGTCAGCACTCCATCTATTACATATAGCCTGGCATTCTATGTAATCTGCATTACATACGTTACGATAAGGATTTTATAGTACATTTAGAAATTAAAAATTATAATTTTAGGCTAAAATAAGGAGAAAACACATTGAATTCGTACATGGTAAGTGGAACAATAGTTTGAAATTACGATGGATAGATTTTAATTATGAGAGCTGTGGGTCGTAAAGGGAGGGCCTCAACATGAGAAATGTGGAATATAGAATGTTTGTAGTTATCCAAAATTAGGTGAATACGTCAAGGACAAAATATCCTTGCATACCACTACGTCACTGTTATAACTGCTGATGTGTAGCGCGGTTCAGGAACACCATCTCTCACCAGAGCCTAATACTAGGTACTTCAAGAGACATGGGTAGACTATTCCCATTAGATTCTCTTTGCTGGGTGCCTTCAGCGAAAAACAAATGAAAACGTTTTATTTCATTTTCAATAGTGTCATTGCTTCTTCCCCATTAGTAGCTAGTGTTTTAATACCAAGATACAACAAATTCTTTTCTCCGTCAATGATACATCATCTTGTTCTTACATGTTAGTTAAGTTTAGTTGTACCTTCTGCCAGCTCCATACACCATTCTGAAAAGCAGCCCAGCTAAATGACACTGCTGACGTTTCGTACTCTCTGGAGAGGTGCATATTTAGCTGTCAATAATAAAATCAGCGGCCAGTGGGCACGGAGAACCACACGTGGGCGGTACCAGCACAGCATTCGTTGCTGTAGTGTACACTCAGAGTCCGAACTCGATCAGTCCATCTACTGTCAACATCAGGTTTCCTCAGTTTCACTGAAGCCCACGATGCTCCTACCGAGGGCACCCGCGTCCACAGTACTACTTCATCACATCGGTATAGTCGGTTGCTTACTTTTGCCTATGCTTTGCATGTATGTTGCCAGTGCACACCAGTTCCCCTCAGACATGAGACTGGTTATTCGACTAGCTGTTTCACTGGGAACTCCTTGAGGCCTCTCTGAGACTTGATCGTGTCACTTGATGCCTTCCGGATGTTCATGAATTCGACAACGTGAGTCACCCGACACGGCATGCGACTATCACAGCGTACACCCGAGAAAAAACTAAGGTAGGAGTGCGGGGAAGTTGAGAAGTTATCCTGCAGCATTTGTACGGATTCAGTGCTAATGGAGTACATGAGGACACAAAAAAAATTATTATGTGCCCTTCTTTGGACTATACCTCACCGAATTAACACTAGCTAATTGAGCGAAGCTGTAATTCGTAGTATGCGCCACCGCAGCGTTCAGGCGGGACAGCATTGAAATAAGCACACTGTAGATGTCATTTGTCCGCAGTGTTCGAAGTATTGTCCGCGAACAAACATTCCAAGCTTAAGAGACACTTTTCGATAAGCAACCACACCTGAGATATCAGCACGTTAACGGTGTTCCGAAAGAATAGGCTAAACATGGTTGGCGTTGGAGTGTTTGTTGCTGTTAGAAGTAGTTCATCATGTCCCAAAACTGAAATACATAGTTCGGTGAGCTATTTTGGGCAGAGGTCATTGTTGGCAACCGGAATAAAATAATAATTGGAGCCTTTTACCGACCGCCGAACTGAGATAATACAATTGCTGAAAGCATCAAAGAAAGCTTCAGTTTCATTTCAAACACGTGCCCGACTCATACGATTATAATCGGTAGTGACTTCAATTTATCCTCGACATGTTGGCGAAAAATACATGTTTAATTCCGGAGGTTCGCATAAAACACCATTCGAAATTGTGCTAAAGGCAGTCTCTGAAAATCATTTCGAGCAGTTAGTTCATGAGCCCGCGTGAATAGTAAACGGTTGTGAAAACACACTTGATCTCTCAGCAACAAATAATCGTTAGGTAACAACAAGCTTCAAAACTGACACAGGGATTAATGAACACAGGGTTCTAACCACCAAATCCTCCAAAAGTAAACGAAAGAAATACTCATTCAAAAAAGCTAACAAAAATTCACTTGACGCCTTCCTGAGAGAATCTGCACTCCTTCACAATTAACACTGTAAGTGTATACCAGATGTGGCTTGAATTCAAAAAAATAGTATCGGCAGCAATTGAGAGATTTACACGAAAAAAATTAATCAACGACGGAGCTGATCCCCTTTAGTACACAAGACGGGTCAGAAGACTATTGCAGACACAACGAAAACAAACATGCCAAATTTAAACAGACACAAAGTCCCCAAGATTGGCGATCTTTTACAGAAGCTCGAAATTCAGCGTGGACTTCAATGAGAGATGCTTACAACAGTTTCCACAGCGAAACTTTGTCTCGAAGCCTGGAAGAAAATCTAAAGAGATTCCCGTCGTATGTGAGGTATGCTAGGCGAAGGCACAATCAATGCCTTCTCTGCGCGATAGCAATAAAGATACTAAGGATGAAGGAGCTGCCAAAGCCGAGTTATTAAACACAGACTTTCGAAATGCTTTCACTAAACGAGACGACATAAATATTCCAGAATTCGAATCAAGAACTACTGACAACCTGAGTAACGTAGAAGTAAATACCCTGGGAGTAGTGAAGCGACTTAATTCACATAATAAAAGCAAGTCTTTTGGTCCAGACTGTATACCAATTAGGTTCCTTTTAGAGTATGCTGATACAATAGCTCCATATTTAACAATCATATAGAATCGTACACTCGACGAAAGATCCGTAGCCAAAGATTGGAAAGTTGAACAGTTCACACCTATATTCAAGAAATATAGTAGGAGTGATCCACTAAAATTCAGGCCCATATCATTAACATCGAAATGCAGTAGGAATTTGGAACATATATTGTGTCCCAACATTATGAAGTTGCGTGCTTATGGAATATCGTCTCACTTATGTGACTGGATTTGTGATTTCCTGTCAGAGAGGTCACAGTTCGTACTAATTGACTGAAATTTATCGAGTAAAACAGAAGTGATTTCTGGCGTTCCCCAAGGCAGTGTTATAGGTCCTGTGTTGAGCCTTATCTATAGAAACGATTTGGGAGACAATCTGAGCAGCTGTCCTCGGTTGCTTGCAAATGCCGCTGTCTTTTATCGACTAATAAAGTCATTATAAGATCAAAACAAACTGCAAAACGATTTAGAAAACATATCTGTATGGTGCAAAAATTGGCAATTGACTCTAAATAACGAAAAGTGTGTTTCCATCCACATGAGTGCTAAAAGTATTCCGTTAAACTTCGGTTACACGATAAATCAGTTAAACCTAAACGCCGTAAATACAACAAAATACATAGGAATTACAATTACGAACAAGCAAAACATAGAAAATGTTGTAGGGAAGGCTACCCAAAGACTGCGTTTTATTGGTAGGACAAATCTGCTAAGGAGACTGCCTTCACTACGCTTGTCCGTCCTCTTTTGGAATACTGCTGCGCGGTGTGGCATCCTTACCAGACAGGGTTGACGGAGTACATCGAAAAACTTCAAAGAAGCCCAGCACGTTTTGTATTATCTCTAAATATGGGAGAGAGTGTCACAGAAATGATACAGGATTTGGGCTGAACAGCGTTAAAACAAAGGCGTATTTCTTTGCGACGGGATCTTCTCACGAAATTCCAGTTACCAGCTTTCTCCTCCGAATGTGAAAATATTTTCTTGACACCTACCTCATAGGGAGGAACGATCACCACTATAAACTAAGGGAAATCTGAGCTTGTACGGAAAGGTACAGGTGTTCATTCGTTCCGCGCGCTATACAAGATTGGAATAATAGAGGTTTGTGAAGGAGGTTCGATGAACCCTCCGTCAAGGACTTAAATGTGATTTGCAGAGTATCTGTATAGATGTAGATATAGATGTTCTGTATGAAATTTATAGCAATCTTGCTAAATTTCCGTTTTGTGCTATAATTTTGGATACCAGTGCGCTTTCTCTTATCTAAAAATCTAGATGTGCTGCCTTGTCACTCGGGGGGCGGGGATTTCTCTTTACCATTGATGTGTTATGGTTGTAAGAAAGCTTGTAGGGCTCGTACCCTCTTCCTACCTTGACTTACTGAGGAAACTCTTATTTAAAACACCTCAACCATTAAGGGGAGACGGTGGCAGAAATAATGAAAATTTAAAAATTTTTTTTATTTGCTTATTTGATAGTAAATTATAATGAAGATTATTATACCAAATTTTTTCCTTGAAATTCGAACTACAAATGGCATAAAAAAATTAAAACTCTAAGCAGTGTAAGGCGACAAGCCCATTTTTCAATGTACCAAATGGAGGAAAAATTTTATTGCTGAATTAGGCCTGTCCAGCTGGAAAATGTAGCTTTAGAAGGCTGTGATTTTTGTATACATAACAGCAGTGTTCATTTTCCATCGATCTTTGCAAAAGTATGGAGTAAGATACGTACAGTATTTAGGAGATGGAGACTCTAGTGCTTTCACGAATGTAGCTGAAAGTCAGTCCTATGGAAAAGATTGCACCATTGAGAAACTGGAGTGCTTAGGCCATATTCAGAAGAGGATGGGTCGACGACTCCGAAGACTTGTTGCAGACAATAAAGGCAAGGGGGGTCTCTGCATACACTATGAGACTCTGGCATAAAATGGGGGTGATACGCGATTACAAGAACTCAGTAAGAGAGTTCTCACAGCCTCTGTCACCTCAATTCTCCAACTTCCTACCTACACATGGTGCCCCTGTTAAGCCGAGCAACTCAGCGGAAGGTTGGGTAACCAACACCAGCGGGAAACTGCGTCGGTGAGCAGATAGGAGTTGGAGGACAGTGGAAGGCAACGGGAAACCACCACTGTACTATCCCAAGAAAACCCCATGGCTTCGCTCAACTCAAAATGTCCCGGAGTTTCAAGTTCCCCGATCGGCCATATGGTGTATTATTCTGGGCACGATAACAACAGAAGTAATGGAGTAGCCTTCATAGTTAGTGATAAAGTGAGAAAAGCTGTAATGGGATGCAAATATAATAATGATAGAATGATGCCCATCAGACTTCAAGGTCAGCCCCTCAACATCACAGTAATTCAAGTTTACGCACCAACAACCGATGCTGAAAAGGAATTTATTGACCAGTTCTATGGAGATTTACGAGAATTACTACTGTCAACACCAAAAAAGGATATCGTCTTCATAGTTGGAGATTGGAATGCAAAGTGGGAAATGAAGCTGTAGAAGGTATAACAGGGAAATATGGTCTTGGTACAACAAATGAAGCTGGACAGAGACTCCTAGAATTCTGCCAAGAAAATTCATTGATAGTTACTAATACACTGTTTCAACTACCAAAACGACGCCTATATACCTGGACTTCGCCAGAAGGCCAACACCGGAACCAAATTGGTTATATACTTTGTAATCAGAGGTGGAAGAGCGCGGTTCAGTCAGCTACAACAAGACCTGGGCCTGACTGCGGATCAGATCATGAGCTCCTGATCGCAAAATTTCGACTGAAACTTCAGAATGTAGCAAAAAGTATCCCAACTTGCAGATACGACCTTAACTCTATACCCTCCGACTAAGCTGTAGAGGTACAAAACAGATTTAATGTATTACAGCTGGAGGACAAAAGCTCGCAAGAGATGTGGACAGAAGTAGCTAATACTGGCAAGGAGGCCGCAGAGAAATACATTCCCAAGAAAAAGAACAGTAAGAAGGCTAGATGGCTATCAGTTGAGGCACTGCAATTTGCAGAAGAACGAAGGAAAGCAAAAATCAAGAGAGATAGATCAGCCATGTTTGAATTAAATAAAGATTTTCAGAAATTAGCTAGAAGAGATAAAAATATATTCTTTAATGAACAGTGCAAGGAAGTTGAAGATAGTAACGGAATGGGGAAGACAAGAGATCTTTATAAGAAAATTAGAGAAATTAAAGGAAAATTCCAGGCAAAAATTGGAATGATAAAAGATAGAAACGGGAAAGATCTGAGTGAAGCAGAGGATGTTAAGGAAAGATGGGCAGAATATGTAGAAGACCTATACAAGAAAGAACTGCATCATGACAGGGCTCCTACTGCTGATGTTAATATTAATTTAGAACTAGAGCCAAATATTTTGGAGAGCGAAATCCAGTGGGCCCTTGAAAATATGGCTGATAACAAAACTAGTGGACATGATGAAATACCAGCAGAATTGTTTAAAGTCACTGGAAAGGATGCAGTGAAAGTGCTGCACTCAATATGTCAAAAAATATGGATCACGCAGCAGTGGCCAGAAGACTGGAAAAGATCAGTATTCATCCCCATTCCAAAGAAGAAAAGTTCTAAAGAATGCTCACATTACCGAACAATCGCACTTATTTCACATGCTAGCAAAATTATGTTGAAAATCTTACAAAATAGACTTCGCCAATATCTAGATCGAGAGCTACCAGAAGAACAAGCTGGATTTAGGAAAGGAAGAGGAACTAGAGATTAAATTGCTAACATTTGGCGGATTATGGAAAAAGCGAGAGAATTCCAGAAAGATGTGTACCTCTGCTTTATTGACTACGCCAAAGCCTTTGACTGCGTCGATCACAACAAATTATGGAACGTACTGAAAAACATGGGTGTACCAGATCACCTCATTCATCTGATATGGAGTTTATACCCTGACCAAGAAGCCACGGTGAGAACTATGTATGGAACAACGAAATGGATAAAGATTCAGAAAGGGATCCGGCAAGGCTGCATAATGACACCGTACTTATTCAATCTGTATGCAGAACATGTTATGAGGAATGCGAGGCTAGATGAAGGAGAAACAGGAATTAAAATAGCTGGAATAAATGTAAACAACCTCAGGTACGCGGATGATACGATCCTGTTGGCAGAAAGTGAAGAAGAATTGAGAACACTCTTACTGAAGGTGAAAGACAAAAGTGAAAAGGCCGTTCTTATGCTGAATGTGAAGAAAACGAAAATTATGGCAACTACACCTACCAATTCGTGGGATATAGCGGGAGAAACCATGGAGGTAGTGACCACATTCAGCTATCTCGATTCCCAGATCTCTGCTGACGGCGACTGCAGCCTTGAAATCCGGAGACGCTTGTTGCTCGGTAGAGAGGCGATGTCAAACCTTGACAAGGTTATAAGGTCCAGAGATATAACACTAGCAAAAAAGATCCGTATTGTGAGGGCTATGGTCTTTCCAGTTGTGATGTATGGATGTGAGACCTGGACCATTAGAAAGGCTGGACGGCGAAGAAATGACTCTTTAGAATTGTGGTGTTGGAGGAAACTTCTTAGAGTTCCATGGACTGCAAAGGGAACCAACAGATCAGTATCGGAGCAAATTAAACCATATTTCTCCCTGGAAGATCTAATGTTAAAACAAAAGCTGACCTACTTTGGACACACATTGCGAAGGCATGCCTCGCTGGAAGAAACATTAATGCTGGGGAAGATTGAAGGAACTAGAAGAAGAGGACGTCAGAGGATGAGATGGATCGATGGCATCACAGAAGCAATGTGTTCCAACCTGGAAGGTCTATGGGAGAAAGTGCAAGACAGGAAAAAGTGGCGTGATTTGGTTCAAGGGGTCACGAAGAGTCGGAACCGACTAAACGAATAGAGAGAGAGAGAATTAGAAGTAACCTCACAAGCTTGGACAGTATGAGGAAAGCAGTATGGGCCATTTGGTTTCATTACTTGTCGACAGACACTACACCTCAACATGGCCTCTGTTCTGATGAATGGTGCCAATTCTGATGAATGGTGCCAATTTTTGGAAAGTAAGGAATCTGGGGAAGCTTATACCCATAAAAATAACCTTCCTTATGAGGTTTCGATGGCCATTAAACCAACTTTTAGAGCACTGGCTTCACCAGAACTGCTATAAAAATGTCTGCATGGGAAAACACTGAACCCAAATGAAAGTTTCAGTGGTCTTATTTTGAAAAGATGTCCAAAGTCTGTGTCTGTTTCCAATTTGGTGGTGAAGATTGCTGCTTTGGAAGCTGCTTTGGGAATGTGGCAAGACTTCACATCGTCAGCAAGTTGGGCTTTACACCTGGAGTCTTCACTGAGCAGATACTGCAGATCATCGATAAGCAAAGAATCGCGAAGATGGAGACTTCAGTCCAGAACATACAAAAAATTGCTAGGCAAAGGAGCAGAGAAGCTAAAAGAGCTATAGAGGATGATGAGGATGAAATGGAATATGGATATGGGCAGTTTTAGCTAAGGTATGACAGATTTTTTTTTACATTTCATCCAAACTTTAAAATGATTTTTCGGCATTTTAATGTTTTCTGGTTTCAAGAACACATATTTAAGAAACTACTGGAAGGATTGCAATGAAATTTGGCAGACCTATTCTATTACTTTGAAGCAATATTTAAGTGGAACAAAATTTTAATCAAGATATCGGGGAAGAATGCCAGTGTGCACTCGGTGTGCTTGCCGGGGGGTCTCGTCCGTAATGTGGAGGAGGCCCTTCCGGCAGCTATTGAACGCACTGGGTGTGACCGGCTGCAGATAGTAGCACATGTCGGAACGAATGACGCCTGCCGCTTGGGTTCTGAGGCCATCCTTGGTTCCTTCCGGCGGCTGGCTGATTTGGTGAAGACAACCAGCATCGCACGCGGAGTGCAAGCTGAGCTTAATATCTGCAGCATAGTGCCCAGAGTCGATCGCGGTCCTCTAGTTTGGAGCCGTGTGGAGGGTCTAAACCAGAGGCTCAGACGACTCTGCGACTATAATGGTTGCAAATTCATCGACCTCCGTTATTGGGTGGAGAACTGTAGGGCCCCCCTAGACAGGTCAGGCGTGCACTACACACCGGAAGCAGCTACTAGGGTAGCAGAGTACGTGTGGCGTGCACACGGGGGTTTTTTAGGTTAGAGGGCGAAACGATAAAATACCTGACGGCTTACCAGAGAGGACATTATCATCGTTGATAAAGAACGTCCGTCCCCAGAGACCAAAAACAGGAAAAGTTAACGTAATATTGGTAAACTGCAGGAGTATCCAGGGCAAGGTTCCTGAATTAGTATCTCTTATTGAAGGAAATAGTGCGCATATAGTATTAGGAACGGAAAGTTGGTTAAAACCGGAAGTGAACAGTAACGAAATCCTAGACACAGAATGGAATATATACCGCAAGGATAGGATAAACGCCAATGGTGGAGGAGTATTTATAGCAGTAAAGAATTCAATAATATCCAGTGAAGTTATTAGCGAATGCGAATGTGAAATAATCTGGGTTAAGTTAAGTATCAAAGGTGGGTCAGATATGATAGTCGGATGCTTCTATAGACCACCTGCATCAGCAACCGTAGTAGTTGAGCGCCTCAGAGAGAACCTGCAGAACGTCGTGAAGAAGTTTCGTGATCATACTATTGTAATAGGGGGAGACTTCAATCTACCAGGTATAGAATGGGATAGTCACACAATCAGAACTGGAGCCAGGGACAGAGACTCTTGTGACATTATCCTGACTGCCTTGTCCGAGAATTACTTCGAGCAGATAGTTAGAGAACCAACTCGTGAAGCTAACGTTTTAGACCTCATAGCAACAAATAGACCGGAACTTTTCGACTCCGTGAATGTAGAAGAGGGTATCAGTGATCATAAGTCAGTGGTTGCATCAATGACTACAAGTGTAATAAGAAATGCCAAGAAAGGAAGGAAAATATATTTGCTTAACAAGAGTGATAGGGCACAAATCGCAGAATATCTGAGTGACCACCATCAAACGTTCATTTCTGAGGAAGAGGATGTGGAGCAAAAATGGAAAAAATTCAGAAACATCGTCCAGTACGCCTTAGATAAGTTCGTACCGACTAAGGTCCAAAGCGAGGGGAAAGATCCACCGTGGTATAACAATCATGTACGAAAGGTACTACGGAAACAAAGAAAGCTTCATCATAGGTTTAAGAGTAGTCGAATCATAGCTGATAAGGAAAAGCTGAAAGAAGCGAAAAAGAGCGTAAAGAGAGCAATGAGAGAAGCATTCAACGAATTCGAACATAAAACATTGGCAAACAATCTAAACAAGAACCCTAAAAAGTTTTGGTCATATGTAAAATCGGTAAGCGGATCTAAATCCCCTATTCAGTCACTCGTTGACCACGATGGCACCGAAACAGAGGACGACCGAAGAAAGGCAGAAATACTGAATTCAGTGTTCCGAAACTGTTTCACTGCGGAAAATCGTAACACGGTCCCTGACTTCAGCCGTCGCACGGACGCCAAAATGGAAAATATTGAAATAAACGATATCGGAATTGAAAAACAACTGCTATCACTTAGTAGCGGAAAAGCATCCGGACCAGACGAGATACCCTTAAGATTCTACAGTGATTATGCTAAAGAACTTGCCCCCTTTCTATCAGCAATTTATCGTAGATCGCTGGAAGAACGTAAAGTACCTAGCGACTGGAAGAAAGCGCAGGTCGTTCCCATTTTCAAGAAGGGTCATAAATCAGATGCGAATAATTATAGGCCTATTTCGCTTACGTCAATCTGTTGTAGAATAATGGAACATGTTTTGTGTTCTCGTATTATGACGTTCTTAGATAATACAAATCTCCTTCATCATAACCAACATGGATTCCGCAAACAGAGATCATGTGAAACTCAGCTCGCCCTATTTGCCCAAGAAATTCACAGTACCGTAGACACTGGCGAGCAGATTGATGCCGTATTCCTGGACTTCAGGAAGGCATTTGATACGGTTCCGCACTTACGTTTAGTGAAAAAAATACGAGCTTACGGAATATCGGACCAGGTTTGTGATTGGATTCAGGATTTCCTAGAAGAAAGAACACAACATGTCATTCTTAACGGTTCAAAATCTGCAGATGTAGAGGTAATTTCGGGAGTACCGCAGGGAAGCGTGATAGGACCTTTATTGTTTACAATATACATAAATGACTTAGTTGACAACATCGGTAGCTCCGTGAGGCTATTTGCAGATGACACGGTTGTCTACAAGAAAGTAGCAGCATCAGAAGACTCGTACGTACTCCAGGAGGACCTGCAGAGGATTAATGCATGGTGCGACAGCTGGCAGCTTTCCCTAAACGTAGATAAATGTAATATAATGCGCATACATAGGGGCAGAAATCCATTCCAGTACGATTATGCCATAGGTGGCAAATCATTGGAAGCGGTAACGACCGTAAAATACTTAGGAGTTACTATCCGGAGCGATCTGAAGTGGAATGATCACATAAAACAAATAGTGGGAAAAGCAGGCGCCAGGTTGAGATTCATAGGAAGAATTCTAAGAAAATGTGACTCATCGACGAAAGAAGTAGCTTACAAAACGCTTGTTCGTCCGATTCTTGAGTATTGCTCATCAGTATGGGACCCTTACCAGGTTGGATTAATAGAAGAGATAGACATGATCCAGCGAAAAGCAGCGCGATTCGTCATGGGGACATTTAGTCAGCGCGAGAGCGTTACGGAGATGCTGAACAAGCTCCAGTGGCGGACACTTCAAGAAAGGCGTTACGCAATACGGAGAGGTTTATTATCGAAATTACGAGAGAGCACATTCCGGGAAGAGATGGGCAACATATTACTACCACCCACATATATCTCGCGTAATGATCACAACGAAAAGATCCGAGAAATTAGAGCAAATACGGAGACTTACAAGCAGTCGTTCTTCCCACGCACAATTCGTGAATGGAACAGGGAAGGGGGGATCAGATAGTGGTACAATAAGTACCCTCCGCCACACACCGTAAGGTGGCTCGCGGAGTATAGATGTAGATGTAGATGTAGATATTATACACTGTTTTGTGGTTGATAATGTATTGAAAAGTTTGCTTGTAAAAAATGTTCGAATCCAAAATATCACAGAAAATAGTAGCATTAACTCACCAAAAAGTTACTGCACTTAATTGTACATCTATTAGTGTAGATTATTTTATCATTTAAAAAAAGCCAAATTTTCCTCAAAATTATGAAAAACTGTACCTTAAAATAATAATGCAATAAAAAATTCAAAATTATCTCACCGAATTAGTGTGTTATTAAAAATTCTGATTTTAAAAAAATGATATTGGATATCTATACATAAGAGTGCAAAATTTAAATGAGATTGAACAAAAAATGGCAAAGATATGGATTTACAAAAATATCATTGCAAGACTGCCACCGTCTCCCCTTAACGAGAGAGAGAGAGAGAGAGATAGAAATGCTTCATTCTAACTGCCGCAAATTATAGTGTACGAAACAAGCCGTTTTTATATGGTTTTTGGCTTATGAACTTCGCCGTGTGGTGTTATCTTGCTTGCTATAACATTGTCTCGCAATTATCGTCAAGCTATAGAGAATGTCTGTTAAGAAATTTCCTGGCTGGTTAAAAATATCTGGCGCACCGAGCGCGTATAGCTCAATTGGTGGAGCCATTGCCCGTAAAAGCCGGAGTTTCTTGGTCCCTATTCCGGTGATCCGCACAGTTTCAATATAAAGGATTAATGTTCTTACAAATGTTGCTGGATAACGTAGAGAGATGTCAGAGGATCTGAAATCCTGGACTTCAGCCTACTGATGAAAAGGTTTTTTTTCTGTTTTGTAAATCGGTTTGTCCCCTTCCGCCATTACTGAATATCAAATAAGGTTTCTTTTTCAGAGGACACATACGGCTTGACTGCATCGCCGTTCTTCAATGTCACCTCTAAATCAGTGTTGTAGGTTGAGACAGATCTTCATGAGCTTTCATCGGAAATTCTAAAGAAAAACGTTAATTTAAATCATCGGCTTTTGAGAAAACTGAAAGAGTTACAACAGTTATGTAGATTGTGAGATGAGAATACCACTGTGGATTACATACGTATTTCAGTGAAATATAAATTGCCTTAAAATACAATTAAATAGCTTTAATTCTGAAGCGGCCACGTACTGTAGATTTGGAGGCGACAAGAGTTTCATACTGACAGAGCCTATGTGATCCGCATGAAGTGATACATTGGTTTCAAATTTACAGGTCCTGTCGTCCAGATGTTGTCACTACCGTCACGATCATTCAAATTGTTCATGAAAAGTAATATGTTCCCTCCTTTCAATATCTACTTCTTAACATTGCTGATAACTCAACTGAAATAACAAATAGAATAGTCCTGTAAATCCTTGTCTAAAACAATATCTTTACACCTATCAATATTTAAACACCGTCGAGATACTGAACGCATCTGTATTTGTTTACAGGATTTTTGATATTTTTTATATTGTGCAACAAATATTACCGAAGTATTCTAAAAATAAAATGCGGAAATGTTCGAGCAGGCTGCTGTAACACGACATTTAAGTCATTGGTGTAGTTAGTATGTCCTTGTAGACAGCGTCTTGTAGCTTTCCCAACAGAAAAAATTCTACAGGTGTCAAATCCAGGGAAAGAGCCGGCAAAGGTGTAGATTCTCTGCATCCAGTCCTAGTATCTGGAAACAATACGCGAAGTCACGCTGTATTACTTCGTGCACTAAGCGGCTAGAGAGTCATCATTTTGCTATCATAGGTTCCTCCCAGTCAACAGGTGAATGTTTCGTAACATCCTTGGAAAATGGTACCTCAGGAGGCTGCGATACTGGTGAGGGTTCAGTGCTCCATCTACGAAAACCGGGTTTATGAGCTGATGGTTTATTATCCCACACCACATATTTATATCCCATGGACGCTGACGTTCCACCTGACGAGGCCAACGGAGATTGTCAACAGATGAATAGCGTCCGTTTCGGTGGTTAACCTGCCCATAACTGGTAAATGTGGCTTCATCACTAAATAAGATACATAGTACAGGTAGAGTATCCACTCGGAATGCCCTTCTATAGAAGTTAACGCGCTTCTCATAATCGTTTACATACAGCTCCTGACGGAGAGAGGTGTGATAGGAATGAGAGCTATGTCGATGGGTAATTCGTAGGACCTTTGCCTGACTCCCACCACTTCCTCGTGCGATTGGGCTGGAGCTAACGTGCGGATCAACTGCATCAGCAACAAGGTTATTAATTTCCCCCTTTTCTGTCGTCACTTCTTTCCTCCTGTAACATTGTCTAAGTGTTACACTAACACTTTCACGTAACTGGTTGAAGAGGCTGACAAACAATTGCCGGAATCGTCGACATCTTCTGGGATACCTCGTTGCATACACTGTACAACAACGAATTGCGTTCTTTTACTCTCCTTTTTTGCATTGGTAAATCCCATTTCCCATTCGTGACTTATTGCATGTACTGCCACACACTAACTGATTAGCAAGTCGCGATGTGCTCAATGAACACACAAGCACACTGTAAGCAAACATAACATCATCATATCTAGCAACGATGTAGGGTAAATGGCACAAAGATGGGTCCGTGAGGAAAGTTTGCTATTGGACTTTTTCCGGAAATTACAGAACATAAGTCTCACTGACTGTGGATTTATCATTGATATTCATTAATGTAACTGACAAGTTCCCTCAACTGCTGAGGAATACTGCAGTATGATAAGTTCTTGTATGTAAACAATCTCTATTCAGAATGAGATTTTCCCTCTGCAGCCGAGTGTGCGCTGATATGAAACTTGCTGGCAGATTAAAACTGTGTGCCCGACCGAGACTCGAACTCGGGACCTTTGCCTTTCGCGGGCAAGTGCTCTACCAACTGAGCTACCGAAGCACGACTCTCCTGCGAGTTTCTGTAAAGTTTGGAAGGTAGGAGACGAGATACTGGCAGAAGTAAAGCTGTGAGTACCGGGCGTGAGTCGTGCTTCGGTAGCTCAGTTGGTAGAGCACTTGCCCGCGAAAGGCAAAGGTCCCGAGTTCGAGTCTCGGTCGGGCACACAGTTTTAATCTGCCAGGAAGTTTCAATCTTTATTCAGCACGAAACTATACAGTTCAAAACTTTCTCGCTATCTAAACGTTCTTCAATGGAACTTTATCAGTTCTGCTGTGGTTGATTGAACTTATTTTGCTAAAGACTGACAATTTACTACTTACTTTGAGTGAAGTATTCGATAAAAAACCGCAAAATCTCACTGAACATACGAAAGAAAGAGCAACACATATGAACACTAATAATACTTTTACATTTAATAAGACGAAACACAAAATATAAAGTAGAATTTTTCTTATGTTTGTAGGAAGTCAAGAAATTCTAATGCATAATATTGCGAAAAGTAACGAAAACCTATAGCGTTATCTTTAACATCTTACTGTAAAAGTACTACAAGGTGAAATCCGCTTTAGTTCAGGCATCGATATTAGTTGAAATGCTGTTAAAATGATTCTGTCACAAAATATCGTGAGGTCTAACGTTGCCATCCGTCCCGATATATCGAGAACGTCACCGTTACGGATTTTCTTTTCTCGAAATCTCATCAAGACGCAATTTTCTCCTGATTTTGCAAAATACTGTTACGGGCTTGGCTCAAGTACTGAAGTAACACCATCTCCTAGTGCAACATGTAAATCCAGCCTCGGTTAGTTTCATTTATGTTAACAAGTTTATGTTGGCAAGGTCGTCTCACACAGGGCGTTGCATGTTGCCTATCCTGTAACAATGATGCACGCACCTTCTAGATCTGGTGCCATCATTGTCTGCTGGAACTATTTAAGCAGCGCTGCGCGGAAGAATTGGGTAGTTCCCGTTTGGATAGCGATCTGATAAGACAGTCCTTCCGAAACGTAATACGAACGAGCGCAAGTTAGTAATATCTGAAGTGTTTACTGTCGGTATATACGGAAAGAAGTATACAGCGACGTGTACTTCAGAGAATAAAGTGTTGTCGACGGTTTACCGTCTAATAAACTTATCTTCTCATAGTTTACAAAAATGCCTAATGATAGAAAGAGAAAATGTCACTTTTCGGATGATTATACAAACAGTTTCATAAATACCTAAAAAGAAAAAAAAACACTTGCTGAAAAAGGGGTAATCTTCCAAAAGTATGAGTACCAATTACTTCTTCCGCAAATAATTCCATGTAATTGTGTTCTAAATAAAAAGTAATCATAGTAAACAAGTTTCTACACACCCGAGCGAAGTGCCTAATAATAATGAGAGGCGCTACATTTGAATTTGGCCAATGAACACCAATTTTTTAACAACTCATTTAAAGAAAAGATATAACTTGCTGGATGACAGTTGTCTAGCCATTACTTTGTTCAGAAATGGAAACTTAGATGTGAGAAACGGCAGATAGTTGTCCCACGGCGACGCACGTATCCCAGTGATGGCAATTCTTGCTAAATAGTGCCGCTGAAGCTTTCCTCCTCAAAGATAGTTATGTGATTATGCAGTAAAAGATGCGCGTAGTCTTCTTCATGGTGGAATCGTTGGTGGTTGACAATGCAAAACAAATGTAATCCGCATTGAATGACAAAATTTTTCTCAGCAGTGCTGCTATACTAAGCCCTTGTATCCACTGCTCCGATGTAGTAGTGTTTGTACACGGTACACGATTTGGAGTATGTATCTTAACGACATATCATTTCAAGATAAAAGGCACATCGTCACAATGGAATTTTAACTCGGATGTTCGCATTGTGCTTCGTAAACCGTCCCAGTAGTAATCGAGACTCTGCGTTATTCCTACGTCGCGATATTTGTACAACTGCGTGGAGGATTAATCCAAGACGTGTAACATTTAAATACACTTTGCGCCCTAGTTATGCAGTTCATAACACGGAGGTGAACAGGCTGTACGACCATCGTTATAAACTCGCTATCCACGCTCGAATACCGGCCAACAATGCAACCACCTTCCTCTAACTGATCTCCAGTCATTGTCGTATCGAAAGTCGCTGCGTTTCGATACACAGCCAAACTCTCGCTCTCGCAGAATATTGTTCTAAAGTTAAATCCTGCTGGACGTATACAAGTAATTTTAAGATTAGCAGCAAATATTAAATGAACACGTATGAGTACAGTGAAATAAAACCTATCCTGCTCTACGATACACAAACTGTGATGCATTACATTATACACAAATATTAGTATACAAATTAAAAACATATAGACATTTGGATCTATAGTTTTATCCTAACAGCGCTAAGTAGAGTAATGTTAATGGGAAACAATGAAAAATTTAGACTATAGACAGTGAATGTGTAGAAATATGTGAAAAAACTTTAATGGGTGTTTGTCACAAGTAAAATAGATGCCTTGCAAGCACGAGGACCTTTTCAGGCCTAGAGCTCAGTTGTAATGTTTTCTAAAAGTGAGATTGATCAATCCGTTAATGTGTTTCAGCACTCTGGATGTCAGGGCAATCGGAAAGGGCACCTTCATCAACGGTGTCATTTGGGAACTACTTAAAACTATTGGGAAATTTGATTAGCTTAACGGCAGCGAAATAACTAGAGTGGCAAATGTTTAGACTGGTCACAACTTTGTCAGTGCTGAGCGCAGTTCATACTAATCGATTTAACAGCAAGTTAAGAGACATGTAGCTAGTTGGATGGCAAGAGAAAAAAAATTGTGGCTGTGATGGAGTGCACACGCTTTTGGTGGCTATGCGGGAAGAGAAATTTTGTATTACAATTATTGGGTGTTTAATTTGTGCACAGAGTGTCTGGAAAAGCTTAAAGCCTTGTAAGCTTTGTAATCGACATGAGCCATCGGTCCTTCCCAAATTAAAGCTTCAGATTTTTTGGTACAATGTGAAATTTACCTTCAAAATATTCACACTGTTGAAACTGCCTTATGTTTGTTTAGCTTCAAATCAGTTAAGCAAAGACGAAAAATTTATTAAATACTTGTACCAGTGAGGTAGACTCTGCTTCATTATTTTGTCATAATTTCTCTGAGTAATTACATATAATTATCAAGTGTGAAGCACGAAAATTAACACAATAAATGTATTTGGAATTTCTCCGAAAGTAATACACACCATTCGGTTCACTAATTGTGCCCATTACTCGGCCGCAAAGTCCGTTCCTCTTACAGCAGCTTACACAGTTTTGTTATCGACTGTAGTAGGCCAAAAATTCTGATTGATAAGAAATGAATTAAGAGGATAGGGTAATTAAAAAGACTACCAAGACAATTCAGATAAAGTATAATCCTTAAATTGTTGGATTTGAAGAAGTAAAGTGATTACATAGCCTGATCGGCACTCTTACAATAGTCGTGACACACACAGTACTATTTATCATTACTTCGATCCATTTGTCGACCGATGTTTCAACAGATCAGTGTTCAGTCACATCTTACCTCGTCTGTATTTCATCAGTAATGTCAATCAATGGGTATATAAGGAATTTTGTCCGTCGTCAACTTGATAGACGCTATTATCTGTATCACTCACGCACTGTTTCAAATCACTTTCACACAAAGTGGCTGTAGATTTCCTTAATCACTTTGAAACGGCAGCTACCTTCTAAATTTTACCAATGAGTACATCGCAGACTCTTTCTACGATTTTAATGCTCTGAAAAAGTTCCTTTTTGTATGAAATTTGACCTACAAATGGATAGTATTACGACTTGACTACTTTTAGTGAAATACGTTGCAGTGAACACAATCAAATGGCAACAGAGAAATAAGAGGCACCGATTGTAGGTTAAACCAAGATAAATTGCAACCAAAATCGTCAACTGTTCTATTACAACCCTCAGTGTTAACGTATCATTCTTTGTAGAAGCGATTAGTGTCGCACAAACTGATTTTTCTGGAAAACGACTCACTGGAAAGCGAAGCCTTGAAGTATTCTTCGCTGCAGGACGTGGTGCAAATTTTCGCGGAAGCTTTGCCACCAACATAATTATTAACATCACTTGGTGAATGACTGCGAATTTTACTCGTATTGCAAATGAACATTTCAATAAAATAAAAAAGAATTTTTCTCAAATTTCTAAGCAACAGTAAGTTCAGATGGAGAAAAGTTTGCTCGTATTGCCAAACAATAATCAGATAGAATGGAAGATAAAAGTTTGATCAAATTTCCAAGCAATATTCCAAGAAATTTGATTACAAGCTAAGTGAACAATCAAGAAGAACGGATAATAAATTCCACACAGTGGCAAAAGGTATTAACATGCAGATAACTACATTAGACGAGGTCACGACGGAAGAATCCAATCTAGGCGACACCCACCGTAAAATACCAGGTATTTTCAGTCAGTTATAGGATGATGCGAATGGTTCAAAACCACACGAACAGAATAGAACCTAGCGTATCAAATATTAATCACCAAGTTAACAGTCACTTGAACAAACTCAGACAATATCTCGGAGCCTGACTGCTCAAGGTGAAAAATTTAGTAACATTTTTGATGAGTGGATTTTTGAGAAAAACACAGACGTTATGGATGATGCGGAAAAAGAGATACGTGCAGCAGACCTGGCCGCGAGTGTTTAAGTGCTATTAGAAGCAAAACTGGAAGTGAAAATGCTCGCGCAGGACTTGGTCAAATAAGAGATGAATCACCTGAGTGGTACAGAGAGGTTGACACCCAGGTAACAGACCTGAAACACCATGTCGAGCTAATAAGAAACACAATACCGACGGACCTGACACAAACGTATGGAAATGTTCCACCGTACAATCAACACATTCCGAACGATTTAGGACCTAGCAGCCCATATAGCGGATGTATGTACGCTTGTGTAGCAGCAGCGCCCACACTAACAGTCGTACTTCTAGGAGAGTCTTCTGAAGCACCAGAAATGTCAGGTGTATACACCAGAGAAGAAATTACCACATTCAATAACTTCCATTGGCAGTCTTAGAGGAATGTTGCTTAAGACATGGAATGACAGAAAAAGCATTCAATTCGCAACCTCAGAGGTACAAGGCGAATCCACGTTGTGGGCACCAGCTACACCGGAATCCTGTTCAACATCTGAACAGACCTTCTTGAACAGATATTTGTCGCCTCAAATTCAGGTGCGTTCGAGGAGAGAAATATTTAATCCTGAGAGTTATAATTCAAAACAAGGGAGTCTCAGGAAATACTTAGAAAAATATAGAGGAACAACACGCTTTTGGGAAAATCTTACACTGCGTACAGACGTGGTTGGAATACTAAAAGACGAATCGCCGATTAGTATTCGAAAAAAGCTCATCCTCGCGTCTGAAGACATAGTGGGAAGTTTTCTACTAGTTCTTTGCTCTCTAGATTTAATCAAAGAAGACGGAAAACATTTGCATGGCAACGACGGCGGTGGACGGAATCATGCTAATAGCAGCGGCGGTGCCAAGCCTCCTCCAGACCACAAAATGATAACGCACAAAATAGTCACCAAAAGGGTTCTGGTTTTACACTTGTGAACAAAAGTAATCATAACTGGTATTACCTTGGACATCAGAATACTAGTTAAACCTATAATCTACAATACTGGGTACAACAACAACACAGTAACAGCAATCACTGGCAGCGAGATTTTCGGGGACCACCACGGGCAAACTATTCTCACCACCTCACGTCTGGCAAAATCAACAACAGCAACAACAACATCACACTGAATCAGTACGCTTCACTGAGGTAACGGAAGAGTCACCTCAATCCACGAATCAGGCATTAAACTAAAGGTGTTCCTATCCTTCTCCCAGGTATCGGACGCGAAGTTTATTGGAGGTGAAATGAATAGCGCTGTGACGAACATGATTCGTTACAACGAAGGACTGGACACAAGCGGCGAATTATGTAACGATCCTGTATTAGCTGAGCTGTAGAATGTTATGGAAAACAAGAACGACTGTAGTGGGAGGTATACCGACCACTATAGGTGTTGACAAGGGTGAGAATTTAAATGTTTCTGCAATACATCTTTTCAGTAAGATATGTGAAATAAAAAAAATTCCGACTTTGCTAGTGCAGATTTGTGTTTACTAAGAGGCGATTGGTACACGGAATCAAAGTGCTGAAAAACAGCCACAGATTGACTTGTTGTTGGAAAGCAGAGAGACGGTATGCACTTTTTCATAGTTAACGGCTTTTTCTGTGTCCTGTTTACTCGGTAGGCAATTTCTACGAAACGGGAATGAAAACGTCGATCCCCGGAGTGGAACTTGCCATTTAAATGCTGAGGAAAATGAAATATTATGAATTTGATAAGCACTAAGGCACGTCAAGGCAAATTTTTCCAGAACCTGAAATTAAAGGTAATAGCTAGCAAGATGCTGTGGACAGACCGTGATCTTGTTGACTACGGTAATGGTGAACTCGTGTTAGCTGATGTAAACTCGGAGTTACCTAATGCGAGTGCAGTTCCCCCCAAGGCACGAGAATCTCTTTATCTTATAGATGAGCAGAAAACTGAGCAGTCCGAAATATTGTTGTTATTTATGTATTTTTTCCCATAGAGTACTCATGAAAGGTTATGCATATTACACGACTGTCGTTCGCCATGAGACCATTACTCTACAAACCTGTTCCATTCCGTGGGCGAAGAAGGAGGCAGTCAAACAGAAAATACGCAATGAAACTTGGATAAAGCTTTTACAGAATCCGTTGTTAGTGTCAGTAAAGCAGGCGGTGGTGTGCGTTTCTTTCTGGACGCCCGCAGCGTAAATAAGATCGTAATAACTTTTACCACCGGACCAGGGAGTACATAGAGTAAAGTACTTTTTCGCAATCGATCTAAGATCATCGTTTGGGGAGCCTGCGTTACCGGAAGAGTCACGAAAGACTATGGCGTTCAATTCAGCCGGGTGTTCGAACCATTTTAAAGTTTTTCGATTATACGTTAGTTCTGGTGTATTTGTTACTGCCCTTGACACTGTTTTAGGCCCTGATTTATTAGACAAAGTCACAGTATATGTTAATTATTTATTCACTGCTACATCTACTTGGGAAAGCATTTTGTACTGTTGAAAAGAATACTTAATTTTTTTACTTTTTATTCAGTGTTGAATGGTCATCCTACACTGGATTATTATGAAAAATTCAGAGTAGTAATCCCAGATCATGAAATTCATTATTATTATTTTTAAGTTTCTTTATTCCTTAATACCTCAGTTTCATTCCCTTTCTTTAATCAATTGAAAATTCAAACTAAAGACTTATCTGTGTAACAAAATAATTTTAAATTCATTACTCAGTTCCAAATCCATTTTATCTCAATGCCCAGTATTCAAATATAAACAACTTGCAATGTTATATAAAAGTTTATGTGTAGTTTGCCAATCTTTTAGCCAAATCAGTACTGTTAGCGTTGTTGATATTGTTCAATAAGGCTCCCATTTATAAAGGATAAAATTTGTTAGTAAAATGTTTCTTCATATTGAAATGAGGATTCTTTCTTCATTTGTTTGTTGATTAGATTTTTAGTATCAAAATATATGGTTATTGGATAGTATTTGAATTGTATCATTTGTTTCATTTTATCCTCAATTAAAATTTTGAGTTATTATGAGATTTGGAATATGTATTCCAGTTTCTTACTGAGCTTCATAACGAAACCACATGTATCTTTCAGAATAGGTACAATTAATTCACTTTGGGAATTCTTTTCCACAACATTATTCTCATTATCTGTAAATATTTTACTGCACATGAACCATTGGAAAAAATTTTAATTTTTTAGTTCTCCATTAACATACAACCATTTCTACTATATTTTTGACAACCTTTGACTACATATTCTTTACTACATTTTCTTTCATATATACCACCTTTTTGTATTTTATACTGTATGTAACATTTATGATACCTATTTTCTACTTCTATAACACAATTTAAACATTTTTGAAAGCCACATATATGTTTGTGAGATCTCAAGCAAATCCTTTTACATTGTTTACCTTTATAAGCTACATAACTTCTTGTCGATTGTTTAAACATTGTTCATTATAACAGTATCTATTATATATTTCACAATATATCTAATTCTCAACTGAACTGTGTCCTGTACCATTGCATAATATCCATATCTTTCTCTCTAATTGCATTTATATTTGTTCTTGTTGTTAAATGTTGTGTTACATTTGTCATAGACATATGATGACCCTAAGAATGCTGACACATTATTAATTACATCAAAATGATCATTGTTTTTATAGAGATATATTTTTTGCTTTATTGACACCACAAGAAATAACGGAATTGAAATTTTCAGCAATTGAAAGTTTATTTTAGTATCCAATAGTTGCTCAACGTTTTCAATGTCGTCTACAGTAAATCCTTTTTTGTTGTATTCTCATAATTGGTTTTATAATATCCTTGTTAACTCATTTTGCAATTTGTATTTATCTCCTTCCCCAATTTTCTTACTTTCACCAGTAGTTGGTTCTCTGCCTAAGATGAAACCTGTGTGATATGTTAATGATACTATTATTGCTCTAGGACAACAAAGGTTGGCACTATTATTAATTACAGTAATACATTTTTTAGTCTTTTTATCATTGGCTAAATTTATTATTTTACTATCTTTACAACCTCTTGGAACTGCTGACGCTTGTATATGAAATGTAGTATTTGCTATATCAACAAATTCATCAGATGGTAGTATATCTCTGATTTTGTTGCATAAAACTTTAACAGAGTCTTTATTATTACATGGTAAAGAGTTGGGATTTTGCAAACATCAGTATTTTCGACACCTTACATATCAGGTGCCTCAGTTTTATGTGTCATTTATAATGTTGCAAGACACTGGTTTTGCAACATGGGACGGTTTTTGTGTGCATATTTCACTTGTTTGAGACTTTATAAATGTGGTATCGACAGTGATGAGAGTAACTCCCTTACATAAATTTGCATGTTTAACCTAGGAGAAACAAGGTGGAAGCATCACTGTAGAGGAAGCCAGTTTTAGTTAGTGACGCTGAGACACAACGGTCTGCAGAGCTGTAGCCTATTCAAGGACAGTGCGTGTGATGAGTATGGCAGACAAGTGGGGGAAAAATAGTAAACCGTTTGAGCGGCGCTTAAGGATCTAACTTACCACTCTTGTGGATGATGGAATGTTAGTAAGAGAGATAACAGACCTGGTTGTTCACTTGAGAGCCAGCCAGTTATACAACACTGTAGTTATCAAGCCATATGCTGACAGGGCAGGTGTGGCTACTAGAAATGAAAGAGTGACTGCCATTGGCTGTTCCATCCAGTGTCCAACCCCACTGTAGAGGGAAGCTAGGCTGAGGACATGCACAGCTGCCCATTGTGGCAGGAACTTTCCCTTGGGACATCTTCGAGTGTGGTTGGAGGGCATACTTCACTAATATGACGACAATGAAACGAAATATATTGGTGTGAACACTTTGTGCACCTAGCTCCAAAATTCAGTCAAGAGCTGGCTGAATTCTTTTTTTAAATTCGAGCAGAGAACAAAGAGAGCCAATATAGTTAAATTCTTCTGAGCACAACGAGGGCAGGGTAACACAGCCCTGCGCTAGCGTTTAGCCATTAAAAACAGACAAGAGTGAAGTTTGCTTCAGGAAAACATAGAGCAAGTTTACTGTTATAAAATGAGCCGGCTCAGTTAATCATTTTGATAGATTTACAGATCCAATGACACACAGCAGCAGCCAAGCCGACGACGCTGTGCAACACAAGGTAGAAAATGCAGCACACTATTAAATGAAAATGTTGCATCTCAAGCCGGTTTTTACTCGAGTGATACGAAGCTGAAAGTAGGAAAACTTGTGCTCCTTGTAGTATTTCCGAAAATTAAAGTATTTCCTTCATGTGTTCAAGCCAGTAACATTGTTCAGCTCGATATTAGGATAATTTTCCACCAGGGAGTCTTCCTCTCAGTTAAAATATTAAACTATCCTGTAATTTGTGATATTATTGAGCTTCTATATTTTATGTTACTTAATAGTACGATCTCCTTGTCTGAGCAGGCGATACCAGAGATTGCTCTTGTGCTTTGTACTGACCCAATGTGTGCAAAATTTATTCCAATAAATACAATTACAGGGAATAGATGTTGTCCATTCTAAGATAGAGGTACCCTTCCTATTTCATTAGAATGTCTTAGGAACATCGATGGCAATTATTCTTCAGATGTCTAAATTCTTGTTGAGTAATAGCACGTTTCCTTACAGGTCAGGTTCAAACTGCATTATGTGCGCTAAGTCTAATCGTACACACAATGCAAACATAAGAGTCATTTATTACTAACCAGAGGTGTGTTTAGATAATGGCGACCCTGCCAGGATGGTTAATCATAAAATTAATTAACAAAGCAATTGTTAAGAAAGCAATGGATTTGAGTGAATACAGAATTTATACTTTGAGCTTGTATATATGAGAAGAAGTATAATTTAAACTGCATGTGTGACACATTAGCAGATTGAATTCAGTTATCTGAATTCATTTAACTGAATTAAGACATTTTCACGATATTGAAAATTTTTGTGTAGTTGAACAGTAGTGATTGTAGTACACGTCGCGCTCACTGCACGATCTATAACGGCATTGTTATGATGCATTTTCTACCAACACATTTGTTGATTGATATGGCGTTGCAAGGGGTTGAATATATTGGGGATTTGGACCAAGAGAATCAGAGTCAAATATGATATTCATGGTTTTCTGGAAATGTGTTAAATCTTATGATCGAATGTTGATTAGATCCAGACAAGGGGGCATAGACAGGAACAGAGGTTACAGGATAGGACAGAAATGACCGAAAGCTACAGAATGGAGACAAATCAGGGAGTAGAAAATCTCGATCGTGACGAAAATGGGATGCAACACATTGAAAGTAATAACTCGTGTGAAATGCAGCAGGACTGAAAGGTGGGAGAAGATGTTGTGATTTCACCACGCCAGATGCAGAGTAAAAGTCGTGAAAATCTTAGAGATACACGAAGTAACGGCGGTAGTCACAAACAGGCAGAAAATTGCAGTGACACAGAACCAGAATCTGATGATGTGCAGATGGAAGAACTACTACAGAACGCGAGTAGATTCAATCCACATATGTCAGTGCAGGGAGACAAAAGGAGTGTCACTGATCCTTTATGATATACAAAAAGTAAGATCAAAAGTAACCTTGGGGAAAGACTACCCCCGAGAGCTGCAGACGAATGTTCCAAATATGTTGACAATGTGCCAACATTTACCCCATGCAGTACAGAAATCGAATAAAGCTATACAGCATTTGAGTCAGAAGACCGAGGCAGGGATACAGGAATAGAGGAGAAATTTGAATAGAGCCATAAAGGAATCGAGTGCAAAGACGAGGGCACAGGTACAGGATGTAGGCTGAGGAATCCAAACTACACATATTCATACTGATGAATAATTAGACACGACTCGTAAAGAGGCCAAAAGCTCACGAGAAGAAATCAGGTCGCTAATCGCGGAACAAAAGCAGGTACGCATGGAGTTGGTGCACTCAGAAACACATACGGAGGTAGAAAATGTCAACCAACGTGTTGATTCACTAACATGGTAAGCTACGAGCATAGTACGCCAGATAGTTGAAGACAGTCACATCCAGTAAATATTGACAAAAGCCGCGCTGAAGAGGTTTGATAGCCGTATTGGCAAAACAACCGCGAAAAACGAACAACAACTCGGGCAACTTCGTAGACAACTAAGGCAAACAACACATGCACATATGGAAAATGGCAGCGATATTTAAGATCTATAGACTTGGTAGTAGGACACGAAACGGACGTTCTTAAGAAAGTAAAGAAACCTTCAATGACTTTCATGTAGCAAACCGAATGCACTTTGCAGAACATAAAACAATTACACTAGCGTGTAGATAATTTACGAGAGAAACAGAGTATGGCAAAGGAGCTTCCTTAGAAGAAAATATCATTAGTACCAGATGCGCGCATGCCACAATGTAACCATTAAACACCGGAAAAACGTAGCAAACCGAAGCACCCAAAACGGAATTTTATGCACGCAAACAATGTTCAGAAGATGCTATTTATTACACCACTGCCCACGATACAACCTGGTACGACTTATGTTACGAAACAGTATTTGCCGCCGGTGTAGCAAACGTTACAGGACGAGCGAAAATGCTACAAGCTACTTCCAAGTCTGAAACAGGCAATTGTACGTCAGTGAAAATATTCAACATCCAGCAAGAGAACATCTGCTACTTACCATACCAGAATTTGATACAAATGAATGTGGGAAATCAATTTGACAATGATCATTTCCTAGCAGTACGCAAATTACGACACTACAAAGAATATGTGGATAGTATACACCCAAGAACATTTATTAGTCAATTTGAAGTAGGTCTTCTACAACACTGGCCGTTTAGACATAAATTAGATTTCATATGTTGGCATATGGATAGCGCGTTTTATGTTGAAACCATGAAGAGGATAGCGTCAAGGTGCAATTCATATGAGGAATTTAAGTCAGCATTTCTGACAAGGTAAAGCGCAGAACTGGATAAAATATGGATTGTTGCAGAAGAAATCATTCGAAAGTTCAAGAGAAAAGAGTTCAGTTAAGTTCTTCGATGACATGGTGGAACGGAACCAATGTATGGATAATCAGTACACCGACGGAAAATTAATTAGGACGTGCACAGCAAAATTTCCACTCTGATATTAAAAATCATTAGCAGGCAGGGGCGGTGATAAAATACAAGCGTTTAAAGGAGTATTTCATGAGTTGGAATTTATTATCAGTGAAGACGATGCAAGAAACCAGAGAAACGCGCGCGACAATAATGGGAAAAATAGGCCAAGGACCGGGAATGGATTTAGTAATGGGAATGGAAATGACAAAGGGAACAACAGTGTGAGTCGATCTTTCAAATCCAATGGAAATTACCAACCACAGCATAACGTCGGCAACATCACTCAAGCATTAAATAGAAGAAACCGAAATTGATCAAATGGCGGAAACAATAATGGATCAGGAGGATTTCAGCAGAGGAATCAGAAATTTGCAGGACTAAGTAGTTCGACAGACGCCAACCAAGGAATACAGAAGGCAAATGATTCCGGCTAACACCAAGATGGAATAGAAATTCGAGCTCCTAATACAGGGAAGTCGAAGAATTGGCTAGGACATGGAGACAAGGGCTATTCCGATGACTTCCCAGTCCTACCAGAAGACGACTTCGTTACAAAACGTATTAATAAAATGAAATACAATGGGCAGAAGAGAGAAGAGGGAACACAGTCTCAGCACAAAACATCACGCAATCAAACGCAAGTAACCAGCTGGGGCGATATTGATCGGGAATCGACGGAGGATGAGCAAGAAGAAGAACCCACAGATACGGGTCAGACACCAGAGAATAATGAAGACGAACCACATGAATGCGTAGTCAACATATTTGGCGAAGAACATAACATCATCAGCAATCAGAAAGGTGAAAGCGAAACAGTGGAACCAATGACTAAGCAAAAGAAGGAAGTAAACCTGCAACACAGGAAACTATGTAGCCATAGTTCACACTCACAACGATGAATATGAATTAGGCACTCACGTACCAAGGAAGGAAAGCTGTAAGGACGTAGACAATTCTCAAGAGGCTATTCTTTGCAGCGTATAAGGGACCTGTGGAATTAGTAAGATTATCCATAAAAATGCTGTGGTGTTAGGACATCCCAAAACAGGAAAATCATTACGTAGATACCACGTGAGTCACCTAAACGAATACTATGGATAGGTTCAGAAATGTTTCATACCAGTTTTTCTGTAAAAATGTTGTTGTTGTTGTGGTCTTCAGTCCAGAGACTGGTTTGATGCAACTCTCCATGCTACTCTATCCTGTGCAAGCCTCTTCATCTCCCAGTACTTACTGCAAATTACGTCCTTCTGAATCTGTTTAGTGTATTCATCTCTTGGTATCCCTCTACGACTTTTACCCTGCACGCTGCCCTCAAATACTAAATTGGTGATCCCTTGATGCCTCAGAAGATGCCCAACCAACCGATCCCTTCTTCTAGTCAAGATGCGCCACAAATTTCTCTTCTCTTCAGTTTTATTCAATACCTCCTCATTAGTTATGTGATCAACCCATCGTAAAAATGTATCGTCTCTTAATTTATGAAGTTTATGTTCTAAGTATTTTTAAATATTAAGGTATAATGTTTAATTTGTAACCTCCCCCTCACTTATCGACCTTAATGACAGTGAAAAATGAAACCGCGTGTACCTAATGGGAATTTTGGAAAAGCAATCGTCACCGAAGTTAACCTGTCGGTAAAGAGGGAGGAAAGGGTTACATCTAAATGAAAGGAAAAATGCAAGCGAAACTGGTGGAAATTAATTTTGAAATAGGGATAAAGTTAATAAAGAAAGTAAATGTGCGGCCATTACGTTAACAATCAACTAGCGGCAATTAGATATTTGAGATTTGGGGGAAATTACGGTCGCCAGTCCTATGGACAATTACTGTAATAACTGAAAAAGAAAGGTTATTACACATATAATTAGCACTAGAAGCATGGCAACTGAAGGTTGACACGTGTAGTGTGAAAACTGAAAGTTTTTCAGAAGTAATAAATTTCGCTACACTCTGACATAATTTAGCAATAGAATTAATAAAACCGGAAAATCGAAAGTTAATTTAGTGACTGAAGTTAATAGTGAGCTTTCTTTCTGAAGCACATCGAAATTCAGTAAAATTCGGTTAGTCTTGGACTACCTCAAAAATCATTTCAAAAGCTACTTGAATCTATGCAATTTAGAAATAAGAGATTTAGCTTTGAACTTGAATTAAATGATTCTGAGCAATTAACAATAGTAAAATTTAGTACATACCAAGCTGAGCTGCAGTCACAGGTAAGCTAAAATACGGTAACAAACTCGCACTCTTAATTTGTGTTCGCGTAATCTAAATATTGTAGCCAGCTATTAATACTTAAAGTGAAATTTGCAATTAAAGCAGTGAAATCTAATTATATAATTTTAATGCTGGCGTTTGAATTTCAACGACACTCGGGTTCATTTCGGAAAAGGAAGGGACCCTGCTTGGCAATGCAATTGGGACAATGAGCAACAAAGGTTCATGCTAAGTTGCTGTAATTTTGCGAGGCAAATGGAACAATTTGAAAAGCTGAGGTCTGCCATACAGTTCTGAAACTTTACGTGCTTTTAGTCTTCCTTGTTGGTTGATTGAAGATTTGAAGCCGTCGATCGAGGAGGTGGCGACAGTCACTCATTGTCGGCCGTCGCTGTTGCAGAAGCTGGATGTTGGCGCGCCTTCTTCTCGACACGGTCACCAGGCGAAACGGGCTCTTGATGTGCGCCAACTAATGCTTCCCGTCCGCGACACCATGTCAGAAACTATCATCGCGAGTCGAGCGCAATTACATGCTGCCAAACCCCGAAAGCGCGGCAACTCGCGGGAGCGTCACACAACACACCTCCTCCACTCGCTACTCCCGCCAGACTCTCTCTGCCCACGCTCCACGCGGCAGAGTTAACACTACCAAAGATCCTACACACTTTGATTCTTCACACGACCCATCGATGTAATCGTTCGATAGCAGTTTTCCCTAGGCAAGACCCAGCGTAAAAATACAAATAATATTTACGAAACAAACCAATTATACATCGACATGAGTGCATAAATATATATATACAAACAGTAAAACAATTACAATATATAAAGAGACAGAAATGTCATATCTTGAGGTAACAAAACAAGGAAAAAAAAATTATAGTACAATAGATGGAAGTAGGAGGATATGCATTTCCTGCGTTACAAATTTACTAACTTAATATATAAATCTTCTTGAAGTTCTTGTATGTGCATACTTCAAAAGAAACACGCGTATCTACGTCTACATTTATACTCCACAAGCCATCCAACGTTGTGTGGCGGAGGGCACTTTACGTGCCACTATCATTACCTCCCTTTCCTGGTCCAGTCGCGTATGGTTCGCGGGAAGAACGACTGCCGGAAAGCCTCCGTGCGCGCTCGAATCTCTCTAATTTTACATTCGTGATCTCCTCTGGAGGTATAAGTAGGGGGAAGCAGTATATTCGATACCTCATCCAGAAACGCACTCTCTCGAAACATGGACAGCAATCTACACCACAATGCAGAGCGCCTCTCTTGCAGAGTCTGCCACTTGAGTTTACTAAACGTCTCCGTAACGCTATCACGCTTACCAAATAACCCTGTGACGAAACGCGCCGCTCTTCTGTGGATCTTCTCTATCTCCTCTGTCAACCTGACCTGGTATGGATCCCACACTGATGAGTAATACTCAAGTATGGGTCGAACGAATGTTTTGTAAGCCACCTCCTTTGTTGATGGACTACATTTTCTAAGGACTCTCCCAATGAATCTCAACCTGGCACCCGACTTATCAACCATTAAATTTATAAGATTCTTCCACTTCAAATCGTTCCGTACGCATACTCCCAGATATTTTACAGAAGTAACTGCTACCAGTGTTTGTTCCGCTATCAAATAATCATACAATAAAGGATCCTTCATTCTATGTGTTCACAATACATTACATTTGTCTATGTTAAGTGTCAGTTGTCACTCCCTGCACCAAGTGCCTATCCGCTGCAGATCTTCCTGCATTTCGCTGCAATTCTCTAATGCTGCAACTTCTCTGTATACAACAGCATCATCCGCGAAAAGCCGCATGGAACTTCCGACACTATCTACATCTACATCTACATTTATACTCCTCAAGCCACCCAACGGTGTGCGGCGGAGGGCACTTTACGTGCCCCTGTCATTACCTCCCTTTCCTGTTCCAGTAGCGTATGGTTCGCGAATGAAGAAGTATGAGGATGCCATAAGAATGGAAATACATGTGGGTAACTGTAAACAGGTATATTCTATTTGGTGAATGTGGGTAAGGTGGGAAACTCTTTCATTAGTTAGGAGATGAAGGGAGATATTTAGATGGTGGACCTTAGAGGCCACATCAGTTATTTATAAATTGTATTACTGGTGTTTCTCATCGCAGGAAGTGACAGGACAAGTCTTCATAATCGGTTTATGTTATGCACTCAATGCAAAGGAACATATGAGGTATAAGAATTTGTTGGTGTCAGGGTACGCAACTTAGAGAATAGTTGTTAGGGAGATGTACAGAGATTCATGTTTGACCCAGGAAGTTAAACATGATGTAGTGAAGGTAAATTACTAACTGCATGGATAATGTGAGACTGACACACTCACAAGTCACCATCATAGTTTCCACTCAGACTATCCACTTTTGAAGCTGAGGAAACCTGGGTAATCTTATAACTAATTTAAGCCTGGTTGTAAAGTAAAGGAGGTGGATAAACAAGATTAAAGGGACTGCCAATGGAAATGACATAGCATAACTTCATATGATTTTATAAGAGGCTAAAGAAGCCTCTTTTTATGAAGTTGATGAGCTTATACAAAGATAGTTAAATATAAAAATTTCCTTTTTTATGTAACGTCACAGAAGGTTAAAATGGAGAAAGTAGAATGTGTAGATGAGCTAATAATTATGATTTGTAAATGCGTCGTTGAAACACCACGTAGATGATGACATCCTGTCACTGAAAATGGAGATGTACTCAGCATAGCAGTTGGGGCAATAAGCAGTTACCTAGTATGAAGAAGGAGAGATAGGGAAGTAAGAGTGCATGTGCTACAGGTAACAATGATTTTAATGGGTGCACCGACCACACTGTTGCAGCGTGAACTTCGAGTGAGGAAGAAAGCAGGCGTTTCTGCTGTACTTCGAACTCACCAGTCTGGCAGAAAAAGAAAAATACCTTTCTGGTAACGGAACGCAACATGGAACAACGGATGAATGAGCAAAAAAGGAGCGAGCAGACCACTATGCAAGGTCGCGTGCATCGGCTAACTCACAGGCAACGAACGAGGATGCAAAGTGGATGGAAATTTAGTGCTGAGGCTGGCCCAGGCCCCAAGATTTGTCTGTCTATGGATTCAGTGTTCATGCAGCACACTGCTCCTCAGGAAAACCAACATACGTTAAATGGGAAACGAGCATCAACGAAAAACAATTTGATATCCGTGCCAATACTATCCGGGTAAATTAGGTTATAATCCATCTCATACACGGTCCACAGAAGAGAACAAGATAGTTGAAGTAGAAGGGAAAAAGAAGATCATCACAGAAGTATGAGAAGAGACAAAATGGGTCAGAAATGCAAGTTTACCTTCCTATTCCATCCGAGAATGACGAAGAATTTTGCAGTCATTTTAAATGAAAATAAAATGCTCAATCTCTGTTATCTTACCACTGCTACGAACACAATATTTTTCCACAGCAAGCCAGGAAGCACTTCATTTCTTATTAGCAGTTGATATCAGCATCACTGATGGGGACAAGCACCACATCAAACCATCATATCGGCGAGGACCAGTAACGCACCTGAGCTAACCAACACTCTCTCAGCTGCTCAGAACTGGCGGAGTAAATAACTTCTCATACTGGCTATACTTCAACAATGTGTGCCAATTTCTTCACAAACACGATTTCGACGAAAATGTATGGCATCTTTGCAACGCATCAGCAGGGTTGTGAAGAAAGACAATAGCGTGCAACTAGTCCACAAAAGAACTGAGAACAATTCATGTTAACAGAAACGAACTGAAACTCACTCGTGGGAAAACATATGTACAAAAAGAATGAGAGAGTTTATGTCATGTTGATAAACACAATTTAAATAATTTCTGCATATACATGTCTTCTAAAGCGTTTTACTGATTTTATTTGTGTGATTATGGGTTTAAAACAAGTTATTGAATATTCATTGAAATGTAATATCTACCAATTTTATGTCGAGTGCATATAAATGTGTATATTGTTGTTATATTAATGGGTCACAGTACCAATTCCATATGTACCAAATGTACTTGAAATGTAACATGTCAATGTGAATAAATTTGAGTATTATTGACTTTTAGTCACAGTAACAGTTCAATAAGGTTGTGATGTTACAGCATTTCTATTAATCATTTTAAGGGGATTATATTTAACTTTTGCTGGTGTAATGTCCAGCATTGAAAAGAAAGTAGAAATACATATAGACACATAAAAAAATTGCATAACCACAGTTCCTAGAACTCCTGAAGATCGACGTTGACTGTGGATATTGTATCACAGACACAGTTCCTTTGACTGCCCAGAGATGTTGCTAAAGCCGCCCAAAGATGTAAACAACCATGCATGAACAGCGCTGATCAGTTCCATTCATTCCATCAGGAAGGAAGTACATGGCTTGTGTTGTCTGTAGTTCAAGCATACCTAGATGGTCAATACCGCGGTTCGATCGAGTCCGCATTGTTACTTTGTGCCACGAAAGGCTCTCAACAAGGAAGGTGTCCAGGCATCTTGGAGTGAAGCAAAGCATTGGCAGACGTCGCTCAGGCCACCGAGGGGCTACTACTGCAGTGGATGATCGCTACCTACGAATTATGGATCGGACGAACTCTGACAGCACCCTACCATGTTCAATAATGCCTTATCCACAGCCACAGGACATCATGTTATGACTCAAACTGTGTGCGATAGGCTGCATGATGAGCAACTTCACTCCCGACGTCCATGGTGACGTACATCTTTGCAGCCACGACACCATGCAGTGCGGTAGAGATGGGCCCAACAACATGCCGAATGGACCGCTCAGGATTGGCATCACGTTCTCTTCACCGATGAGTGTTACGTATACCTTCAACCAGACGATCGTTGGAGATGTGTTTAGAGGCAACCAGGTCAGGCTGAACGCCTTAGACACATTATCCATCAAGGGGAGCAAGGTGGAGGTACCCTGCTGTTTTGGAATGGCATGATGTGAGGCCGGCGTACGCCGCTGGTGGTCATGGAACGCACCACAATGGCTGTACGACACCTAATGCCATCCTCCGACCGATAGTGCAACAATATAGGCAGCATATTGGCGGGGCATTCGTCTTAATGGACGACAATTCGTTCTTCCATCGTGCACGTCTTGTGAATTACATCGTTCAGGATAACGACATCGCTCGACTAGAGTGGCCATCATGTTCTCCAGACAAGAACCCTATCAAACATGTCTGGGATAGATTGAAAAAGGCAGTTAATGGACGACGTCGCCCACCAACCACTCTGAGAGATCTATGGCGAGTCACTGTCTAGGAGTGGGACAATCTGGACCAACAGTGCCTTGATGAACTTGTGGATAGTATGCCACAATGAATACAGGCATGCATCAGTGCAAGAGGACGTGCTACTGGGTATTGGAGGTACCGGTTTGTACAGCAATCTGGATTACCATCTCTGAAGTTCTCGTTGTATGGTGGCACAACATGCAGTGTGTGAGTTTCATGAGCAATGAAATGGGCAGAAATGATGTTTATGTTGATTTCCATTCCAATTTTCTGTACAGGTTCCGAAAGTCTCGGAACTGAGGTGAGGCAAAACTCTCTTTGATGTCTGTACATGTATATACTTATTAAAAGGGATCTTTGTTTAAAACAGTAAATATCTGTAAAAGGTAAAAGAAAGTAGAATAACTTTGATCCAATACGAGTTAGTGGTTCAGAAGTAGACTACTTACATAGAGGGGGAGAGAGGTTAGAGATTTCCTCATCTTCGCTTCACTTACATAATCATCCTAATTGTAATTGTATCTTGAACTGAAAGAGAGTGAAGCTAATAGAATTCAGCACTTGCTGTTTCACTTCTAGATCACTTGTATCACATAAATGTAAAGCTATTCAAGAAGTTTCGTTTGTAGAATGATTTTCCAACAGTTTTAACTTTGTAATTGTGATGTGGTTCAAGGAGTAAATTTTGCAGAAGTACTGTAAACGAACGAATTAAAATGTATAATAGTAAAGTCAGTCAAAGAGTTCATTTTTTTAAGCAATGAGATTGAACTTACACTTTTAGAATCGATCTGGACAGTACGTCAGTAGATGGTTGATACCAGATTAAACTGGTATGTAGTTTTGTGCTGTACTTAATCAGCGCTCAACCACTGATAAGCCCAGCACAAAATTGAAGCAAAAGGCAGCGGATATGTCAGACGTCGGGGTTTAGGACACCTTGCATATTGGGTGCCTGAGTTTTATGTGTCGTTTATAGTGTTGCAAGGCATTGGTTTTTCAATATGGGACCAGCTTTTGTGTGTATATTTCAATTGTTTGAGGTTTAATACGCGTGGCATCGAGAGTGACAAGAATAACTCGCATACATCAATTTTCATGTTTACATTAAGTAGCAACAGGGTGGAAGCATCAATGGAGGGGAAGCCAGTTTTAATTAGCGACACTGTGACACAATGGCCTGCAGAGCCGCAGCCTAGTCAAGGCGAAGTGTGGGTCACGGGCACAGAAGAGAACTGATGGAGGAATAGTATACCACGTGAGCAGCGCGTGAGGATGTAACTTTCCTCTCTTGTGGATGATGGAGTGTTAATAATGGGGTTAACAGACCTGGCTGTTCACTTGTAAGCCAGCCAATTATATGACACTGTACTTAATAAGCCATTTGGTGATTGGGCAGCTATGACTACCAGAAATGAAAGAGCGACTGCCATTGACTGCTCTATCCAGTGTCCACTCCAATGTTGAGGGAAGGTTCAAAATGGTTCAAATGGCTCTGAGCACTATGGGACTTAACATTTGTGTTCATAGGTCTCCTAGAACTGAGAACTACTTAAACCTAACCAACCTAAGGACATCACACACATCCATGCCCGAGGCAGGATTCGAACCTGCGACCGTAGCGCCTAGAACCGCACGGCCACACTGGCCGGCTGTTGAGGGAAGGCATTCTAGGCTGTGGAAACATGCAAATGCCCAGGGCGGCAGGCACCTTTCCTTGAGACATCTTTGAGTGTCGTCAGAGGGCATCCCACTCTGACATGACGACAGGGAAAGGAGATATTTTGGTGTGAACAGTTTGTTCACCTGGCTCCAAAATCAAGTCAAGAGGTTGCTGAATTACCTCCCTAAATCTCCTGAGCAGAGAACGTCGAAAGCCAGTACAGTGAAATTCTTCTGAGAACAGCGAGGGCAGAGTAATACACAGCGATTCAGTCTTGCACATCTGTTTAGCCATTAGAAACAGACTAGGGCAAAGTCAACGTTTTTCGGCTCATAAAAACTTAGAGCAAGTTTGCTGATATAGAATCAGCCAGGCTCAGTATAGTATTTTGATAGATTTACAGATCCAACAACACACAGCAGTAGCCAAGCTGACTTTGTTCTCACTTTCTTTGAATGACAGATTTGAGTAAAAATGTCCTATTTCTTTAACCTCTTCACATTCGACAATTTTTTTAGTGTTATGTGTCTTACTCTGTTGTTCATCGTTTTATATTGACAATAACATCTTCAAATGTTCTTCACTTCGAATTAGTTGTAAATGATTTTTATAATAATGTATAGGAAAACTTTTTTCACACACACAAGGAATTCGTTTACCATTATATACTCTTATGTGATATTCATTTACACAATTTCTACACACTGTCCTATAACCAACTTTTTATATGTTGTGAAGTAAAATTGTCAGTTGACATCACAGTTTCAGAGTGTTTACACGATTTAGATCGGATGGCTTCCATTTACAGAGAAAAAATTTAGAAGAACCAATTAAAATTTTCAAGTTTTAGCAATGAACCTAGTCTGTATTATTTGAATTACTAAATATTCTAATAATAATTAGTTCTATTAAATGCAGTAGTCACTGATTCCATCGACAAAAAGTTCACATATAAAAACAAGCAAGTGTTTATGATTATCAATGAAAAGAATAATCCATGGTTTTATGCAAACAAAGTTACTGATCGCTCAGGATATGCTCATTCTCGAACTCCACATTATGGAACTGTAAAAGATATGAAAATTTCATTACTAATATGGTGATGCTACCTAAATAAATCCAAAAACAAAAAAAAATTATCAATGAGCCTGGTCTATATTATTTAGTTATGAGACCCAAAACGACTTTTGCGAAAAATTTTCCAGATCGAGGTTCTGAAGAAGTTTTATCATCAATTCACAAACAAGGAGAAAATAAAATTAAGGAGTATTATTAAGGTTATAACTCATTTGGAAAATATTAACAAAATTAAGGCTGAAAAGACAGGAAAGTAAAATGGAATAGCTGATAATGCTGTGGGAATAATACAAGAAAGAAACAGAGAAATAGTTACTTTATTACTTCATGCTGTTTCTGAAACATTCAGGCAGAAATTGAGACCAACTTTTGTCCTTTTAACATTATTTGATGAAAATTATGAATACAATTATTATGTCATTAGAGCACAAGAAAAAACTTTGCATAGGCAGTTGTATAGAATCGAGGATAGACATCCTAATTGTGAAGAAATGTTAAAACTTTTATACCAAAGGACAAAAGAGACTTTAAGAAATGTTTGTTGGGAAATTATTTTAATATTTTGAATAACTATGCATAAAAACAGTTGTTTAGTAATAAATTATCTCTTTATTGGGTTAAATCTTCAATAATAAATTATTTCTTCATTGGGTTTAATCTTCTAATATCATTTCCAAACATTATACAAGTAGAATGATTCGGATCTGCTAACTATATATTAATATATTTTTTATGAAAAGCGTGATTATATTTTGTTTTTTATACTGATAATCTTGATCAGTGAAGTCTGTAGAACAATAGAACGATCGTCTTCTCAGTAGATTATATTTCATGAGGTTTTATTACATTTTTGTGAATGATTCAGATATGTTTGACAGCTTGAAACATCTTTGTAGTTAACTTCACTTTTCAATTCTGTTATAAAATGTCCAGATAGTTTTTGTGTATGTGATATATCATCCCAATTTAATTCATCCTGAAACTCTCTCCTAAAATATTCAGATAATTTTTGACTGTTTCTGTAGTAGCACAATCTAATTTATCATGAAATTCTCATATAAAGTCTTCAGATCATTCTCGATATTTCGATACATTATTTCAGCCTACTTTATTCTGATTAATTTTTTAGATAACATTTATTTCGTCGATATATAAGACTATTCCAATTTATCTTGAAATTCTCATATGAAATTTTAGCCAATTTCCGTTGTAACATTTTAATCCAATTCTCCAATAAGATGCACAGATAATTTTCTTTATTTACTGTAATATCCTGTTTAACGTTATTTTGCATTTGTCTTATAATACCTACAGATACTGTTTCTTTATTTGATATAATACACCAATCTAATGTACCTGAAAACTATCTGATGAGATTTTTAGTTGAGTTTCGATACAACACAGCATACAAACCTAAGTGGTTTTGAAATTCTCTTGCAATATGTTGAGATACATTTCGTGTATTTGAAGAAGTATAGCAATTAGTTTTATCTCGAACTTCTCTAATATATTCTTCAGGTAAATTTTTGGCACAGTTTTAATATGAATTTCCAGTGGCATTTAGCTTGAATACTCTCACGAAATGTTAATGCATAATCAATATAAAATATCAAGATGTTTATTTCCATTCTTATTTTCTTTGAAACAGTTAAGTATATATAAACAATTAAATTTCTATATGTTTCACTTGCTGTTGAATATAATTCATATATTTCTTCAAAACACAAATTTGCAAATTTATGATTCATCAACGCAGTAAGTTTTTCCTTGTCTTGTTTAATATAACCTTTAATTCACTTTACCTTTTAGTCCCTTTACATTACAAGCAGTGCCAGCACTGTGTACAGTCTCCAGATTTTAGTTGTTAATAAGATCAATAAGTTGTAGTTTTTTAGCTTTAGAAAAACCTCTTCATCCTAGTTGATTGCTCTAACACTTAATTAACTAAATTTTAGACTGTTAAAATATAAGAAATCTTTTTTGTAGAAAATGTGAAACTGTCTATCAAAACAGAATGATATTTTAATAATTTTCACACTGTAAAAGTAAAAGATATGTTGATTTATAAATGATATTTCATTCTTTATTCGTTATGATATTACAGAGTCCAGAAAGATGTACCTTGCAAAGTTAAAGAAAAGCATTGTTTTCATTTCAAATAACTTCTGGGAATTCAGCCAGGTAACACTTTCAGTGACTGCCGATATCTCGGCGGGAGAGCACATCGCCATTTTCAAGGCAAACTGCAACGGACAGACGATATACATGCAAATTTATAACCTCGTATCATGGACTGATGCAGGAAAGATAACATGCACACTGAACACTAGTGCCGCCAAAGATGATCAAAGTCAGAGATATCGATAGTGATACTACAAACTCACAGGTGAGCTAGCATTTACTTTGTCCCTCTGTTTTTTGACAAGGGAGGGAGCCGGATTCCAAACAGAGTTTCAACAAAATCCTCCATCCCTGTTAACGAGGTTGCTCGATATTTTAATCTCAACTGCTTCCTTAATGACACTGTCCCAATAGCTGGACATGCATGCAAATATACTGGTGTTATTATATAATGTGGGGTGACCACTATCCAAGCAATGTTTGCCAATATCAGATGTACCTGTCTTCTATAATTGTGTGTGTCATTTATGTTCAGTACATCAGTCCTCCACAGTCATGATAGTTTGACCAATATATGCCACGTTACAGCTTGAAGGAGTGCGATATACACCCACCTTACGCAGACCAAGATCATCCTTAGCAGAACTCAAAAGCACTCTAATTATAGATAATTTTACAATGGAGGTGGAAGAGGATGGTTGACTTCCGTTTCTTGATGTGTTGTTTAGGAGGAAGGATGATGGATCATTGGGCCATGAAGTCTACAGGAAACATACCCACACTGACTTGTACTTACAGGCTAATAGTTGTCACCATCTGGCTCAGTGTGAAGGGGTACTTCGTACCTTGGTACACAGGGCACATGTTTCTGACATTGAGACTATGCCAGCTGAGCTGTCCCATCTTGAAGTTAAGTTTCGTCAAAATGGTTATAGTGACAGACAGACTGAACGTGCGTTGCGCTATCAACAACTGTACGTAGGGTGATTGATGATAATGCTGAGTCGATGACACCTAAGTCTACTGACTTTTTGCCTTACATAGGAAACACTTCCAACAATATCGGTCGTATTTTATGGGTATATGATGTGAAATGTGTTTTCCAACATGCACCTAAAATTAGAGTGGTTTTGAGTTTAAACAACACTCTTTTTTGAATCCGGCTCTCTGTCTTGTCAAAAAACAGAGGGACAGAGTCAATGTTACCTCACCTGCTAGTTCATAGTCCCACTATTGATATCTCTGACTCTGGTCATCTTTGGTTGCACTAGTGTTCAGTGCCTGTGTTATCTTTCCTACATCAGTCCATGAAATGAGCTTTTAAATATGCATGTATGTCGCCTGTCCGTTTCAGTTTGCCTTGAAAATGGCGGTGTGCTCTCCCACCAAAATATCGAATGTCACTGAAAGTGTTACCTGACAGATTTCCCAGAAGTTATTTGAAAGTTAGATATGCCAGGAGAAACTCAGGACTTATAGATTAGTTTGATTTCCATAACAGTAAAAATTTAAATGCTATAGATTTTTATAGTCATAAAACTTTTCTACAGAAAATGAAATTAAATTTGATATAGTAATGTACTGGATGGCTACTCATTTCTTGAATTTGCAGCTCGCTTTTTTGAAGTATTCATTAACAATACATATTTCTTCTCCATTTAGATTGTATAAGCAATTCATATTCTCAGAGTTAGTTGATATATTGGCTGCATATACATCATCATCATCAGGATAGCATAGAGATAGAAATTAAGAATCTGTTAATTATCTCAATCATATTGTGTAGTACATTTATAAATAAAAAATTTTAAAAATAAAAGTAAGGAATGCAATGAAAATTGTCTTCTATTAAATGGGACCAATTCGAAGCACATCTGCTGCAGCTGTCACACCATTAAGAAATATATTTATTAGGATCATTTATAACAATTACAAAGTGTTTGTGATAACTGATGAAGAGAATAATCCACAGTTTAATGGCAAGGGTGTTGCAGAGCTATTCGAATAAGGAAAGCTGCAAAAAGCAATTTGTGACCATACTGCAACAAAACATTGTAGTATTTATAAAAAATTGAAGGTGAACGATTAGTTCACCTTACCAAATTTGCATCTTCAAAGTGTTTCATTAATGAATCATGTTTGTATTTGTTGATCATTAAATAAAAAATGGAGGAGCCTGAGAACTTCCGACAGCTGAGGAAGTTTAAACATCAATGACAAAATATGGTCAATATAAAGCACAAACAAAAAAGAAAAATTTACAAAAACAACTTACAACTTTACAGATTGATAAAGAAATGGCTATGTGTGTGCTCAAGAAGAAAAGAGGAGAAGTTCAAAACTTAAAAAGTGGAGAAGAATTTCTCGAAGAACAAATTAACGAAATGCAACCACATATTGTTGTGCCATCTGAAAATACTGATTTGAGAAACATACTTGTTACTCTACAATTATTTGACAATGAATTTGAGTACGATTACATTATGATTTAATGTCAAAGACGAATGATAGAAAACTCGATTATATGTTCTTGAAGATAGACATTCTATTTGTGAAGACACAATAAGAATGGAATACAGCCAGACTTGATTAATTTGTTCAGTAAAATGAAAGAGGAATTGGATCAAAATATTATTTTTTGGAGAAATTATTTTGTATCAGATAATGGATATATGGAACAAGAAAGTTACAAGATGTAAGAAATATTTTATAAAATGATCTTGTCCTTACTCACCCAATCAGTTTCTGAATCATTGAAACAATACCACTTAACACATACTTTATCACCTCTCTTCTCAATGAAATATACACGTTGATATTTTGTCATCTATTGTTCTTGTACATAACAATTTTCTTTTATTTTATCTCCACCCAAGGTCTTTACTTTATATGTGATACGATAACAATGAATAATATCTTCAATTTTATAAATTTTTCTTTACCAATTGGCTGTATCTCCTTCAAGAATTCCTTTAAGTTTGCTAATTCAAGCTTTATTGCCAACTTTGTATTTACGCTTACCTAAGATACAAAGACGATCAGCTTATAGTTTTTTCACACTATTTACTTCATTTTTATTGTTGAATATGATGTATTATTGTATTCATAAACGAATTTTTCAATTAGTTTCTATAATTTATAATTACCTTAAACAGCGAATTTTTCCACACCTTTTCTTTAAGTGTTCTGTTAATTGTTTCTAAAATAGTTGGTTTTTCAGTAAAAGTTGAATTATGGTTAATATTATAACTCTTTGTGAGATCTTCAAAATCCATATTATAGAATTCTTTACCATTATATATTTGTAAATATTTTGTGGTTAACTTTCTAATCATTTTTTTCAAAAGGTTCAGTTACATTTAAAATAAATCTTTAAGTGGAACAGACAAAGTTAAATTTGAAAAAAATTATCGATTGCAGTTATAATTATTAAGATATATTTATATTTACTTATTTTTGAAATTTCTTTATATATATCAGAATGTATTTCTACTAGCTCAGGTTGCCATAAAACGTCTATAAACCGTACAATTGAATTTGTCTGGTTATTTGACTGCAATAAACTTATTATTAAAAATTGTCTCTAACTACAGCAATTATATTTTTTCATTTACAATTTTATTGTCATTGGTTTATGTATTTAATTAATTATATCTTCACGAATATTAGGTATGAGTGATTTGTTCACCCATTCACAAACAAGTTTTTTTATAGCACTTTTTATTTAGTTTTACATGTTGCACAAATTCCTTCAGTCCTTTGTTTTCCATTTTTTATAGTTGTTGTATTTGGGTAATGTGTGGGATAAATTTTTTACATGTTAGATAGCAAATATGACTGAAATATTATTCATTCACATAAGTTTAATGTATTAAATTTTAATTGTTTGATTTTAAAGACATCTGTGTTTCTAGATCTTTACCAAGTCTCATGTCTAAACTCATATTAATTAACGAATCTACTGGCTTAAACGGATTTTCAAGTAAATCAATGTATCTAATACATAATGGAGTCTTATTCTCATGTTATTAATTTCTTCATTATTATGTCCTATGATGCTATCATAAATCCTGTTTCTTTGTTTAAAAGATGTGAGAATCTTGGTTTAATATAGTTTTTGGTAACAGGATTAGGTAAGTCATCTTCTAAATGTTGTTTACTAACTTCATGATAACCATTTACAGGAAATTTTATATCTATCAATATTCTGCCTTTAAAAGCAATAAATCCTTTAGCTGCTGTAAAAGTGTAAACTAATTGATTTTGAAATTATTTTATTACATCTGTTTTTTTCATCAACAAATGATTTTACTTCTGCACACGTATTATAAACATCTTGTACATTGTTTTTGAAATTTTTAATCAAATTTTGTGTTTTAGAATTTATTTTTATAATATTTGATTGAAAATTTATTTTTGATTCAAGTTCTTTTTTGATTTTTTCGAAGTTTGTTTGCTCATTGATAATGTAGCTGTTTTTAGGCTGTGCCTCAGTTCCGAAAATGTTCATTTACTATATTCAAAATTTCATTAAACATAAAGAATTGTATGACAACAGTTTTGAAACAAGTAGACTCTAATGTCAACAAGTTATTTTTAAATGTTGTATTCATTGTCTATTTTAGGAAAACATGCTTGAACCGAGATATTTAACAACTCTATTAGAAAAACGTACTCCAAAACAGTCAAACATAATTTTTTAAATCTTGATTCTTATAGTAACAGATCCAATGTGAGTAAGCATATTGAGATGTATCTAAATTAGCTCTTGTAGATTCATATTCTCCAGGATAATAAGGTAATTCATTAATTATGAAAACATCACAAATGTATTTTTTAAATGTTTTGCAAGTTTTTCAATATAAAAATTACTTATGCCTTACCTTTCTTCTTCAATACTAAATTATGTGTTTCTTGTCATTCTAATTTGTGAATCGTCTTCTTTCCTTGCACATTACCAAGTTCTCCAAAGATAGTGAAAAAATAGTTGGTAAATTTGGTAATACTGCCAATAACAAAGGAAGAGAACTTCCATCATGTTTTATTAGTCAAAACTTCATTTCTTTTTTGTTAGGTGTTCGATAGCTTTTCTCACAACAAGAATACGTAATGTAATATGTAAATTAACACCAGTTTTTAATATCTACTTTTTGTGCATCAGTTTGAAAATTTCTGATATTATGTAACTGATTGTTATTGAGTTTAATTTTATTTGACTTTGGTTTAGTTTTGCCACTAGTTACTAAAGTATAATCATACATTGAATAACTTACATAACGAAAATTTTTTGTAAGCATTATTATTTTTACAGTCTCCAACCATTATCATCAAGCACTAGGCCCATACCTAATTTTCTCTTTCTATACATTATTCCTGTGACTGCAGTTGTTGCTTATTTTTCTCCAATTGAAGCATCAGAAGCATGCATGTTTCCTTTTGAGCTACTTGAAGTTATTTATATGCTTCGTCTCTTTTATAAATCTTCATCAACTCTGTATGCAATACCATGTTTTTTATCTGAAATTTTCCCAGCATATTTCCAATTTGAACATTTCTCAGGTATCCAAACGGGTAGCGTCGTAATTTCTCCACAATATTTCGGCTGACGTACATGCTGCCGTCTTCAGGTGGTTCCTCATAAGTGCTGTGCTGTTCCTCTTGGCGACCTATATATACTAGCCCTTACCCCCTCCACCATTCCTCTCCTGTTGCCTTCAGTGCGGCCGGCGCGCCGGCTGGGTGTGTAGTCCCCCACCTGCTGCCGGCGGGGGCGGTCCTCGATCTCTGGGACCGCATCTTTCTCTCCAGGCTGAGTGCAGGCTTCCAAATCTAAGTTGAAGGCCGTTGTCTTTATTAATTAGATCGTCCTGTAGTCGGATTTCGATGGCATCTTTAGTAACACAGTCCCAGAAGTAGGAGGAGTGACAGAGTATTTTTGTTTTTTTCATGGTGCATAGTATGGCTAGTCTTTAAACAATGGTCAGCCACGGCTGATTTAGTGGCCTGCCGTAAATTGGTATGGCGCTTGTGTTCCCGGCACCTCTCTTCTACAGTGCGGACTGTCTCCCTAATGTATGATATTCCGCACTGACAGGGAATTTGATAAACGCCTGGTTTCCGAAGGCCTATGTCATCTTTCACTGAAACCAGTAGAGTCAAGGTTTTTGCAGGGGATTGGAATACACATTTCACATTGTGTTCTTTTGTTTCTTTTTCTTGTTCTCTTGGCGCTGAGTGCGTCTGAGTACGTGTCTTATTTGCTTCTGGTTGTACACATTTTTACGAAATACTGTCTCGAGGTGCTCCAGTGCTGCTTTAAGGCTCTCCTGATCGCAGATCAATGGTGCCCTGTGAACAAGTGTGCGAAAAACACCTTCGCGCTGGGAGTTGTGGTGGCAGCTGAAGCCATTTACGTACAGATCGGTGTGTGTAGGTTTTCTGTATACACTGTGTCCCAGGTTGCCGTTTCCGTTTTACCAGGACATCAAAAAACGGTAGGGCACTATCCTGCTCCACCACCATCGTGAACTGTAGGTTGGGGTGCAGCGAGTTGAGGTGTTTGAGAAATTCATTTAAGCTGTCCCGTCCATGTGGCCAATCAACGAACGTGTCATCCACGTAGCGGAAGAAACAAATTGGTTTTTGTTTAGCTTGTTCTAGTGCCTTCTCCTCGAAATTCTCCATAAAAAAGTTGGCTACAAGGAAGTATGTTGGGGTGAGCACGAACTCGAAGAACCTTGTTAGGTTCTTGTCGAATTTCTTCCTTATCAGATCGATGGAGTCGGTAAGTGGTACCCTAGTGAAGAGGGACACTACGTCAACGCTATCCTGGAGCCGAATTTCTTGTATACGTTGCACAAAGTGGATGGAATGCGGATGTGGTGTTCGCATTTTCTTACAATTGGACTAGGGAGACCCTTCAGGTGTTGGGCCAGTTCGTAGGTTGCTGCTCCCACGTTGCTGACTATAGGACGCATAGGTGTCCCATCCGTGTGGACCTTTGGTAGCCCATAGAGTTGTGGAGGTGCAGCCGCTCGTGGTCGAAGTTTCTTGACAGTTTTTCCATCAAAAGAACTGCAAAGAAGTTCAACGGTACTTCTTTGAAGGCGACTTCTCAGGTCTCCTGTATCCTTCTGTACACTGCGTCATCGAGAAGTTCGGACATCTTTCTCTTATATTCTGAGTGCAGGAGCAGTACTGTAGCATTGCCTCTGTCAGCAAGCAAGACCACCAACTCAGGATCGCTGCATAACTCGCGTATGGCCGCTCTCTCCTCCTTCGAGATGTTCTGTTTCAGTGGTGCGGCCCTTGTGAGCGCACGGCATGTTTCACGGCGTATTTCTTCTGCTTCATTGGCTCGCAGAGTGTAGGTGACGTGCTCCACACTGCTTATAATGTCCACAATCGTAGAGATATCGGGGTCGGGTTGAAGTTGAGTCCTTTTTCGAGCACCGACACTGCTGCATCATTGATCGTTCTTTTTGTAAGGCTGATGACAGTACGCTTAGGTGGTTCTTGCGTAGTCTTCTGTCGTGCTACAAGGCATTTTAACTTCGATGTCTGCTTACTCGTAGCTTTTCTTCGTACGCCGTCTGCTTGTGTCCAGGTGGCTGCGTCAGCCCATTCCCATGATATGGGAGATAGAACTGAAGGTATTCTGAGATGGACAGCCAGCAGGTTCTTCGAAGTGACATCCAGGCAGCGGCGAGTATAATGAATTCTCTCTCTTACCAGCGCTAAGATGGCTCGTCTCATGATGAGCCTGGCCGCTGCAGTTCTTATGTGGTGAGTTATCTTGGTGAAAGGCGGCACGACAGTACCGTCTCGGAATCAAAGCAGGAACGCAAATGAGCACAGCAGTAACTCCTTCTTGTTCCACAGCCTTGTCCAGCATCTTCATCTGCTGAAACGTTTCCTCCCTGTAGAGGTACTTTATAAGCGATCTGAAGTTTTCCTGGCGTATTTCCAATTTGAACAGTTCTCGGGTAACCGAACTGGTAGCGTCGTAATTTCTCCACAATATTTCGGCAAACAATGTGAAATGTGTATTCTGACCTCCTGCAAAGCCTTGACTCTACTGGGTTCAGTGAAAGATGACCTATGCCTTCGAAAACCAGGCATTTATCAAATTCCCTGTCAGTGCAGTATATCATACATTAGGGAGACAGTCTGCACTTTTTTTTTCATTATGATAACTTTTTTATCCAGCTATTTCTTCTCCTTGAAGAACTGATAATCTGTCGAATAAATCTCTAACATCATTCATCCAAACATATTACATTAGTTTTTCTATACATTTTCTTATTAAGCTGTTAGCTAGTTTTTCATTTACTTCTAAAGAATCTGTACTTATTGTATATGTATTAATTGTCATAAGTAATCATCAATATTTTTATTAAACTAATGTATTTAATACTTCTTCATATTGATATTTTGTCAGGTTTCTTCAAAGAATATAATTCATTTGAATGATATAATGAATCTGCATAATCTGATAACTCAACACCATCAAATTTTTCACTTGTATCATCTGTAGTTAAGGTGTTTTGGTTAACAGATTCAGTAGTCTATCCATACCTTCCTATTTCTTTCCATTGATCTTTAACTGATTTCCATTAAATTTTACTGGTTTATCACCAATATATTTAAAAATGATGGCAGGTCTTCATCCAAAAACTGTTTCTTCCCTAAGGGTGATATACTTCCACATTTTTTTTGCTTGTACTTATTTTTCTAACATCAAACTCCTTTATTTTTTAACAGCACTCTGAGCTTAGGCTATCTTTCTTCTGTTTTTAATCTCTTCATCATATTTTGTCAAAAAAGCCATTATTTCGGTTTTACTTTCTTTGTAGCCAAATTGAGGATTACCACATTGTATTTAGCAGTATATATGCTAAATCTTCTTGATTGTGATGAGGATAAGGAATAATTTGTTTTAAACCTTCCATACTTTCTTTTATAACCTCATCACATTATCGCCTACACCGTGAATTCCTTCTTTTACTTTCTTGATCGATCAATAACAGTTTGATCTTCTTTTTTATAGTTTTTATATTCTGTTCTATGCTGTATTTTACAGAACATATACCCCTCTTTCAATTCTTCAGTTTTGTTCTGTTTAGTTTAGCCTTTTTAACAACTCAGGATCATATTTCGGTAATATTAACTAGGGATCAAAAGACATTAATGAATCCATTTTCATATATGGATAAAAATTAATAAGATAATGCATTCTGCCATTACTCTTTCAAAAAAATTGGAATCCATGTATGTGGTCCCCATTTAGCATCTTTACAACATCATGAACAATAAAATAGTTCTTATTTTTCATATTCTGTTTCACAGTTAAGAGCTTCTTCAATTCATGTAACAAGTATGTTTACATGAAATACCATCATCATGGTCTAATAGATATGAAATTTCATCATGTAAAGATCACAGTTAGTAAGGAAATCTTTTGCACAATATCTGTGTTTCCCTTCATTATGTTGCCCAATCATATCTACTGTAAAAAATCCAAACTGATCACTTCAGTATTTACCACACAACTCTACAAAATCATTAAATTTTATATCACTGCCAGCAAAAATATGGTAAATATGATTTAAATTTATATCCTCATGTCAAAAAATATTTTTTAAATTTGTATTCTCCCTTACTAATTGTTTTGGTAAGTTTCAAAATGTCTGAGCTAAGCAAAAGCAATCTACTCGTTTATGTCTCTCTAGTAAAATATTCTCTACCTACATCTTGAGTTTCAAGAAGTAAATCTCGAATACTACTAGTAAATTATTTTGGTATTGATGTACTAGTATATTTTCATCATTATTTTTGATAAATATAGCAATCTTTTATTATTTTTATCTTCAACTATTTTACATATATTTATAAATTCTTGGTATTTTGGCTCATCTAAACTTTTTGGATCAACATACAATTGAATAATCTTATTCCATTTCAACCATCCTGGAGCTAGAATACAACTGTCAGTCATTAATGTTGTTTTTCCACAATCAGTAGGAGTTATTATATAACATAAAATAGAATTACGTAAAAGCTTACCATGTGTTTTTTATTTCCTCTCCAAAATTATTATTTTTGTGTTCCCAGTCTGTTTTCATTTAACTAAATAACATTTATTACATTAGATAGGTCACCTATTTCAATTGAGTGATAAGTTGTTTGTTGTCAAAACAAGATTGACCTTACCTACATAAGAAAGTTTTAATAATATTGTATTATTGGATTTTATATAACAGTTCTAACTCCAGATACTATACAAAAATAATAAATTATATTATGATGGAGAAATCACAGAAACTCCTGTTGGTCAGTATATTTTGAAAAGTTTGGAGATATTTATTCATTGAAAAAAGCCAAGTATTCACATTAATGCAGATTAAATTTTAAATAGAATTATTATTGAGAGCAATGTTAAATTGAACATGTATATAAAAGATAGTATTGGAAATGTGCTTGGATTTAATAATCAAATTATTGACCTGATGAAGGAACTGTTGCTAAAATGTTCCTAAATTTATTCTATTCCAATTAATCAACATAAATTTAAATGTAACTGACAAATGCTCATGAAGCATACTAATCATTTTCATCAATAAACTAATGTTACTGCTGGATTCATGCCTAATGCTGAGTTTGGTCGACTAGCAATTTATGAGCTACACTATCCTGTACATATTCCACATTTCAATACTGTACAGGAATTACGAATAACTGTAGCAGATGGAAACAAACATTTGATAGCCTTCAGTTGTGCTACTGCAACAGCTACCTTAGAAATTATCAGTTTTTATGTTTAATAGCTAATGAAGAAATTACTTGTAGTTCCTTTGCTGGAGATGCTTTTCTTAGATGACCTGCCTACAATAATACTGGAGTTGAATTAAAAGATACACTTCCCAAAGAAGATAAAATTGTAGGAGAATAAATGCAAATTTATGTACCTGTTCTTAAATATGAGCCAAATTACGAGCTTGAATAATGAGAAAGTATACTGAAAAATGCAAAAAATCACATATTTTGTATGACCTACAAACAGTTGAGCTAGCAGTATATAGTGGAAAGAAAAACGTGAGCTGGATATCACAAATTACTATAAGTCAGTAGAATTTGGTATGTCATTTTTGGTTTTGTTATGTCTGAAACTAATCAGAAAAATAGACATATGATTGATTCTTCATTATATGATTATGTTAAACTTCAGAATATTTGAATAAAAAATGGAAGTTTTGAAACATTTTCTCAAGAAATGTGGAATCTGTGTTCCCCAAATAATTATGTGAAGGCAAATGATGCAATTCTTGATTTTAATCGAATTATGCAATTGAAGGACAATGTAGCTATATGTCTGTTTAAGTTTATAATGAACTATACTCTCTACATGATTAAAATGATTCACAGAAAGAAAGTTGTTGCCACTCTGAAGACTGCTACGAAATTGTGCAACATTGAACGATTAAATAACAAAGGACTTATCACCTACATGATTATGTATGGAAAGAGGAATCTCACATTTGATACACAACACAGAATATCAACTCAGAATCTTTAAACTGAAGAATTGATTACATAATGATGTCTGACATAAAACGTTTTTATATTTCTGAATAAGTCTATTTATATATTACGCTTTCATTTTAAATTTGTGGGATTGGTTCTCTGCAGGCCGGCTGTCTTCTGTCTCTAGAGTGGCTTGTGACAGACTGAAGGATTTATCACTGTCTGGCGCTGCCAGAAGGTTGCACCATACTATTGAACCAGTGTTTCCCAGTTGGCTGTAGCAGCTGGAACTGGTTCAAGAAACTGTTAACAGATATGTAATTATTGTTCTCAAATCAACCTCATTCCTCAAATACTAACTATGTATACAATTTGCAAACATATCAGCTGAATAGCTATATGATTGGTTCAGCTCGATATTAATGCTGTTATGAGGCGGTCATCGTCTACTGCTTGAGCCCATCTGGAAGATTAGAACATTCACTGTCAGTAGCTCTACCATCTGCACAAGTTGTTGCCAAGATTTCGCCAAGAGAAGATGGATGGACAATGAGTAGCATCCAAGTTGCAGTTCAAAAGGGACATTTAGCAAGAAAGACCATGTGGGGTGAAATGAAATAAAGAGAGTATGACCAGAAAAAACCCAGAGGGTTATCTCTCAGAAAGTGTTGAAACGTTTTGCCGAAATTTTGGTGTCAAATTATTGTTTAAATTAAATCGAGTGTAGTAAAATAAGCCATTATTTTCTACTACAATTTTATTTCCTTCTGTTTGGATTTTAATTAATGATGAAAAAACCTCTCTCATTTTTTGACTTTATTCTAGTCTGCTCCAAATTGGCTTGTATTCTATTATATGGTATTAAGTGGGTATATTGAGCACACTTGCATATTTTAATGCACAGTAATGTCTTGCAAATTCATTAAATTAATTATGTTATAATAGATTATATTACAGTATGATTATAAAGATTTTCAGTATGAAAATTTTTATCTTATAAAAATCTTTGTACCAAAAAGCTTTATAAATACAATATAAAAGAATGTAATATAATTAATTCATTTAATTTATGAAAAGGGTTGTGCATTGAAAACATGCCAAGGGTGCTCACCATAGCCACTTACTACCATTAGCCTATAATTTGTTTCATTAGATAGCATCTCTTTTTGCAAGAATATGTTTTTGAGATTGTTTATGTTAAAGGTCGTGAAAATGTAATATCAGATGCACTTTCCAGTTTGTGTTGGGGTTACATGAATTTTCTGAACTAGTAGAACAAGTAGATGATTGTAAGATATTCATTAATGGAAAAACAGCACAGTGCGAGTGTTATCTTTAGATGTGTCAAAACAACAGCTTTGCAAAATGCAGACCACAGTTGGAAAAGGTAACCCTTATCATTCAACATCAGCTCAACTACAAGGTAGTGAAATTTTACAGACTATACAATATCCATTTGCTCCATCATATTAAGGCTGAATATGTATCAGGACATGTATGTATACCAAAAGCCCATGAAGAACACCTCATCTGGTACAGTTTCTGGGAGTAAAGAAATGTGATTCAAAACTAGCATGCTACTGTTATCTCCCAAATATGCACAGATGCATGAATTAATTTTTGAAAAGTTGACACATACATCAAAGTGCAAAGTTAATAAACACATTTTCTAAGATATCAATGCACCTCATATCGACAACGAAATATGGAGAAATAACAGCAGATGACATTGCCAAACTACAGGGAGGGGATGCATTAAGTAGATTGTGGTAGTATACAATTTATTCTCGAAACACATTCTGGGGAGAGGATGTATGAAGTAGATGGTGGTAGTACACAATCTGTTCTCAAAACATGTATTAATATACACAAGAAAATCAGCAAAGGCAGTGCTAATTGAGAAAAGGACAAGGAAATTACTTTATAGATCCGCTTCCTCTCTTACCAAAAAGACTGTAAATTCTCTCAAGAAACGATACTCAACCGTGAATTTACTTTCAAAACCTTTTCTTAAGAATTTACTTTATTTAGTAGCGATTCATCAAGAACATTAATACATTTAATCACACTATGTGAGCGTGGAAGTAGTTAGCAGTGGGTAACTCATGAAAACAAATTTCTTTCGACAAATGGAAATTTTATTCCTAAAGACACTTTCTTTTTTATTTAAAAAAAAACAGATTTAAAAATTATAATCAGGAAGCGTCCTCTAAATATCAAGTTACAATTTATTCAGAGAGAGAATTAACATTTTTTATTTTTTTGACTGAATAAGCTTTCAGGCTGAGAAGCTTGCCACTCCCTTTTAACATGGCCATAGTCATGACTGCTCACAACAACCTCTGAAAGACTACACTGGTGCAAATATGCAACACACCAGTTTACTTTAAACTAAAAATTTTAGCAACTCACACAAACACATAAACTATGCGCCCTGTAGGAGGGATGGAAATGGTACAAACACTCACATTAAACCAAATTACTTGCCACCGAAAGTGCAACTTGTTTTTAAAAGAAATCTCTTATGCTGGAAACTTTATATATTAAAATGACCATTTAAATAAAGACCCATGAAATACAATCTTACATAAAACGTAACAACATGCTCTACATTACACATATACCACCTCTCACGATGATAGGCAAGATAAAAACATATTTCAGGAATTCGGCCCTTACAACTTAAGCAATAAATTCTTTAACACCGAATCCGACAAACACGGGAGAGGCAGCTATTAACGTACGGCAGACCGACAGACAGACAGACAGACAGACACTAACTGCCTAACAAATGTGGACGGGAGACAGACGAGCAAGCTGGGGAAGAGAGACTGACCAAGAAAAAAAGTAGACAAGTAAACAAGTAAATGAAGCAAAATATCATGAATCACTTAACTTCTAATAAACTGCGATTTCTGGCGAAGACCTGGAGCAGCACCCCCAAAACGCTCTCCCGAACCGTCCGCTACCAGCCGCTTCTATGGACACAGGAAGGCGCGCCGATCTTCCGTCTCAGGGCGTGGCGGCTCGCATCGGCCAGACCGACGTCGTGGGTTGACTCCTGTTGCTCTGTGTTGGCCGTGATGCCACTACCCCTCGTTATATGGCGCAGCCCACTTAACTATCGTGGCGACCTCACATGAGCCGACACTCAAGATGGACAAGTCATCTTGTGTCCTGGTGCGCGACCAACCAACCGATCGATCCAACTGCCAATGACCATTGCCTGAACAAACTCGAGCAGACTGGCGGCCTAACACATACTAGCACTCCGGACGACAGACAGACACTGACTGCCCCACACTGACCCGGCTGACCAACTGACCAGATTCGCTGAGACTGACAGACTGATCCCCTTGCCGAGCTCATAGCGGCCCTTAAATATAGGTGAACAGGCAACTTTTGCCCTTTGCCACCAGAGGGATACACCAAAGCTGCGATTGCCACAGTGGCGCCACAGCCAGTAATGGAGGGCGACTGCTTCACACTACGCACTGTGGCGCGCTCTTCGAAACAGCAAAGTTTACCATGGCTCAGATCATTGCCTTAAAAACATGTACACAACCAAGAAAGAGTAATTATGACAAATTTTGAGGCTGTGTTAGAAAAAATAATCTTTAGGGGACTTGGTTCTACTAAAAAATCCTCTCAAACTAACTGCACATAAATGTAAGAAGAAGATATGACAGTTATTGTAGAACAGTAAATACAAAATTATTAAAATTCCTCTTGAAGGATCATATTTGTTAGCATGTTATAGCTCCAACAAGATCAAAGGCTCGTTCTATCACCAGGATCTAAAGAGGTATATCGAATAAAAGAGTATTTTCCTGAAATAATGGAATCTGTAATTGCATTTTTTGTAAGTCATATATATAAAAGCATATATGTGTGAATTTAATATTTTAAAGTGATAATAATGAACATTATATGATGTAACATCCATAAAACTACATGCAAAGTGATGTTAAATATATGTACCACATCACCTAAATGTTGAAAAGTTTAATATGTAACTCCATGTTATAATATGTTGAGTATTTACAAGAAGAATCTCTAGTGATATTAGGAAGTTGGCTAAAAATGAATATGAATGTACATTTATTAAGAAAATGTTTGTTTATATTGTAAGAAATAATCTAGATTTTGAGGTTTATATTACAAGACAAAAGAACTTTCATAAAAACAACCCATAACATGCCAAATGTTTGCAATCTGCTTAGTGCACAGAGAACTGAAAGACATAATTCGAGACAAGGCTGCAGGAGTAGACAATATTCCATTACAACCACTGATAGCCTTGGGAGAGTCAACCATGACAAAGCTCTTCCATCTGATGAGAAAGATATATGAGATAGGCGTAATACCCTCAAACTTCAAGAAGAATATAATAATTCCAATCGCAAAGATAGCAGGTGTTGACAGGTGTGAAAATTATTGAACTATCAGTTTAATAAGCCGCAGTTGTACAATAATAACACGAATTCTTTACCAGCGAATGGAAAAACTTATAGAAGCGGACCTCGGCAAAGATCAGTTTGGATTCCATAGAAATGTTGGAACACGTGGGGCTATACTGGCCCTATGACTTACCTTAGAAGACGGATTAAGGAAAGGCAAACCTATGTTTCTAGCATTGGTAGACCCGAATACTCTTTTAAAAATTGTGAAGGTGGCAGAGGTAAAATATGGGGACCGAAAGGCTATTTAAAATTTGTACAAAAACTTGATGCCACTTATAAGAGTCTAGGGGCATGAAAGGCAAGCAGTGGTTGAGCAGGGAGTAAGACAGGGTTGCAGCCTTTTCCCATTGTTATTCAGTCCGTATATTGAGCAAGGAAACAAAAGAAAAATTTGTGGTAGGAATTAAAATCCATGAAGAAGAAATAAAAATCTTGAGGTTTGATATTGACATAGCAATTCTGTCTGAGACATGGAAGGACTTGGAAGAGCAGATGAACGGAATAGTCAGTGTCTTGAAAGGAGGATATAAGATGGACACAAAGCATGAAGAAAAACGAGGATAATGGAATATAGTTGAATTAAACAGTTGATACTGAGGGAATTATATTGGGAAACTAGACACATAAAGTATTAGATGAGTTTTGCTATTTGAGAAGCAAAATAAATGATGATGGTCGAAGTAGAGAACGTAATACATGTAGACTGGTTATGGCAGGGAAAGTGTTTCTGAAGAAGAGAGAATTGTTAACATAGTTTATAGGTTTAAGTGTAAGGAAGTCTTTTGTGAAAGTATTTGTATGGATGCAGCCATGTATGGAAGTGAAACATGTAGGATAAATAGTTTAAACAAGAAGAGAATACAAGCTTTCGAAATGTGGTGCTACAGAAGAATGCTGAAGTTTAGATGGGTAGACCACATAACTAATGAGGAGGTATTGAATAGAATGGGGGAGAAGAGGAGTTTGTGGCACAACTTGACTAGAAGAAGGGATCGGTTGGTAGGACATGTTCTGAGCCATCAAGGGATCACCAATTTAGTACTGGAGGGTAGTGTGAGGGGTAAAGATCGTAGAGGGAGACCAACAGATGAATATACTAAGCAGATTCAAAAGGATGTAGGTTACAGTTGGTACTGGAGGTGAAGAAGCTTGCACAGGATAGAATAGCATGGAGACTTGCATCAAACCAGTCTCTGCACTGTAGATCACAACAACAGCAGAGGCATAGTGCTAAATGCCTTATAAAATTAGAAGTCTTCTGCCTAGTGCAGATTATTATTATTAAAAAAGCATGTTCAAATGGCTGTGTATTGATTTGTACCTAAAATTGTGCATTAGTTCGAGTAACTAACAAAAACAAGGAATTATTTAGCTGAGAGAAAAATAATAGTAAATTAGACAATTTTCTTTCATGTAAGTTAAATATAAGGCATAATTTGTTCTTTTCTTTACAGTTTCATTGCATTTATTTCTGTATGTATGTGTGTCCATAAAATCATAGACAAAGTTCCTTTTTTTGGGTTTTGTTCTCTTAAGGGCCCAGGAATTTTATGAGACAGCCATTCACCGCCTTGTCTCAGAAAGGGACAAGCGTCTCAACAGCCAGGGTCAATACTTTTGACATACAGGTATTGGTTTCTGTAATTGTGCCTCTGGCTCGTTTCTTTTTGAACGCTCCTTATAATTTTCTTGCGCGAATGTGCGCTGTTTTCTTAAGAAAATGTTTCATATTTTCTATTTCCTGTTGTCTACGAAAAATGTAATGAAGCGTGTATGAACAGTGAATCCACATCTCACCATCTCACCTCTGCCTGCACCGACTCATCATTGTCGAAGTAAAGTCCGCGAAGCCGTTATTTACGTTCTGCAAACAGATGAAAATTTGATGGGGTCAAGTCACAATTGTATGGAGGACAATATATTACAATGAACCCAAGACGTAGAGGATTGTTGCAGACGTAGCAGCGCTCGTGTGCGGACTAGCATTGTCATGGTGAAGGAGAGGATGTTTAATGTGTGGACGAACCCTTTGAATGGGAAGCTTGATTAGAGCATGCCGTTTCTCACACACCGACGTAGTTACGTTACACATCACCATGTTATGCCTTTACAATTTGTAGTCCTCTGTCGGCAGAGGGGTGCAAATATGGAGACATGAGGACTGAGGACACAGAATGTTACCAACAATTGTTTTATTTAGGGAGCTTTAAGAGTATGCACATAACGAATTTGGAGACATTATTTTACTGGACGCTCTCATATCGTTTTAAGCCCAAAATCGCTATGCGTTGACGAGATGAAGTTTTCGGCTATTTAAGTAGCTAGCAGCAGATGATCGTGAAATACTTGACATTTTCCTCAAATCACTTATTTTCTGAATTAATTTGATGACTTTCATGCATTTAAATCTATTTCTTTTTTTAATGAGCGATCATGATAGTTAGTTTTTTACTCCATACTTCCAATTCCCGCATTTCATTTGGCTATAACAATGCGGACAGAAATCCGCTTGAAACTTCCTGGCAGATTAAAACTGTGTGCCCGACCGAGACTCGAACTCGGGACCTTTGCCTTTCGCGGGCAAGTGCTGTACCAACTGAGCAACCGAAGCACGACTCACGCCCGGTACTCATAGCTTTACTTCTGCCAGTTCCTCGTCTCCTACCTTCCACTTGCCCGCGAAAGCCAAAGGTCCCGGGTTCGAGTCTCGGTCGGGCACACAGTTTTAATCTGCCAGGAAGTTTCATATCAGCGCACACTCCGCTGCAGAGTGAAAATCTCATTCTGGAACATCCCCCAGGCTATGGCTAAGCCATGTCTCCGCCATATCCTTTCTTTCAGGAGTGCTAGTTCTGCAAGGTTCGCAGGAGAGCTTCTGTAAGGTTTGGAAGGTAGGAGACGAGGAGACGAGGAACTGGCAGAAGTAAAGCTGTGAGTACCGGGCGTGAGTCGTGCTTCGGTAGCTCAGTTGGTAGAGCACTTGCCCGCGAAAGGCAAAGGTCCCGAGTTCGAGTCTCGGTCGGGCACACAGTTTTAATCTGTCATGAAGTTTCATATCAGCGCACACTCCGCTGCAGAGTGAAAATCTCATTCCAGAAATCCGCTTGTAAACTGTAGACTTCTGTCTTCGTTCCTCTCAAACATTTGTCCATGAAGGTATAGGTTGTTTTTGCAATTCTCGAACCATAAATGAATCTAGTAATTTAGGAAAGTGTTGGAGGAGGGGTAAAAATTTTCGAGTGCGACCAACATCTACAGTACTTCAAACAGCTTCAAATGAATCTAGCGTACAGCAGTTCCGCGGATATGAAAAGACGTAAGTAGATAGCATAGCGTGAACAGCTGTACCAAGCAGAAGTCGCACGGAGAGTACAACAATAACGTATTTAAATATGTTTCAATCATCTAGTAAAGTGCATTTTTAATAAATTTTAGTTACAGACGTTGTAGACGTGCAGTGAATTATATCTTTTTTTGATTTTGAGTAGGTTGATTATTTTGACCTGGATATCGTAATTTTCAAAAAATGGTTCAAATGGCTCTGAGCACTATGGGGCTTAACATCTGAGGTCATCAGTCCCCAGAACTTAGAACTACTTAAACCCAACTAACCTAAGAACATCCCACACATCCATGCCCGAGGCAGGATTCGAATCTGCGAACGTAGCGGTCGCGCGGTTCCAGACTGAAGCGCCTACAACCGCTCGGTCACAGCGGCCGGCTGTAATTTTCCACATCTTAATGGTTTGTTATGGTGCATTTGGTAATTGTTACTGTAGCCGTTAAAATTTTGTCTCGTTTGTACAGCATGATTTCTTTATCTAATCAGTTTGCTCCATTATCAGTCAAATACGTTCTTGCAGCTTACTGGGAAAATCAATTCCCTGTCTATACTCATGAACCCGTCAGAAAAGGTTTGCAGTGCTCCTCTCGATTAGTCCAATTTGATTTGCTTAAACTGGTCTTTAGCGGTTCATTATTTAAATATTTCCGTAGGTGAGCCGTTTTTAAAGCATTACAGACAAAAGGGCATCACTGGTAAGTTATCAACGTCATTATTCTGTCTCTCCCACTGCAGTTACATCTACGTGCAATTGAAAAAACTTTTGCAGAACCATCAAGCATGTAGATACTGAATTATCTGAGTAGATGCAGATCATAGTTTGAAATATTTCTTAAATTTTTAAACTTGAGCAACCTTAGTTGCTCACAAAAGACTTGTTTGCATACAGTTCAGAGAATCTCTTCCACCTTTAACCTTAAAGGCGCAGAAATCACATATTCGTTTTCTGAAATATCTTTGGGATTGATTTTCGACCATCACTTAGGCAACACAGAACTGCAGTCCGTAAGTAGGTGTCAGCATAATTTCATTCACTACAGAAATATAAAAACGTACATCCCTTGGAGCTTAAAGAGAAGCTCGTCACTATTACTCCCCATTCTTGATTTTGATGCTAGTCTCCAAGGCCTTTCTTATGAAAGCTGATTCAGGCTAGAAGTGTCGAAGAAAGCTTGTGTTCGATATATTTGTGGTACACGATATTTAGACTATAGAATCCCTGACTACGAACAGTTATCGTGCTTACTTGCCGATAGGTGTAGAGACTATCATACGCTATGTTCTCTCCATCGTCTTCTCATACATTGCACCCTCCCCTATTTACATTCAACTCTTACTCTACTGTCTGAATGGCACAGCAGAAATACTTGTTCTCAAGAAAGTAGCATCACAGAACACTGCCGTATTCTGTAAGTGATTTTCTGTATTAGGAGCCATCTTTTGGAACAAATGGTTCAAATGGCTCTGAGCACTATGGGACTTAACTTCTGAGGTAATCAGTCCCCTAGAACGTAGAACTACTTAAACCTAACTAACCTAAGGACATCACAAACATCCATGCCCGAGGCAGGATTCGAACCTGCGACCGTAGCGGTCACGCGATTCCAGACTGACGCGCCTAGAACCGCACGGCCACACCGGCCGGCCTTTTGGAACAATCTTCTTCAAAAAATAGGAGAAATTAAATTCGTTCCAATGTTCAGAAGTCAGTTAATTGCCTTCCTACTACCACAATAGCCATCTAGTCGGCAGCTCACTCTTATCACACCTCCTCCTTCAAAATTTTTCCCTCTCCCATGTCGACCCAGTTCATTATTTAAATTCTGTTCTTTCCTAACACCCATTGTCAGTGTCATTTCCGTCGTCTCTACTTTCTTTATCCTATGTGCTTCTATAATACTAAACATGTATTAAAGTGTGCTAAACTGATCTATACCATAGTTAAAGCCCTTTCCTGTTATTACCGTTTTTATTATTACTGTAAATGATTATTTCCATCATTATTATTAGTGTCAGTTATTATTATTATTATTGCTATTATTATTTTGAATACTTTTGTAATTGCTTTGGTATGTGTTGTTTCTGGACAGATGTAAGAGAGGGCCTTCAGGCCCTAATTTAGTCAGGTTAAATAAGCAATATACAAATAAAAGTAATCAACTGATGTACTATTTGAATTTTCAATACTGCTTACTTAATACAACTGCAAAAACCGTGTTTCTATTTGTTTAAATTCATCTTGAGAGTTGTTAGCAATTTATGCTCCAGCATCAAAAACATTTCTTCTATCATAGCGAATCACCAGACGTACTTCCCTGGGAAAGCACGTCTTGTTGCTTAGAACTCCAGACGGGAGAAGTAACTGTTGAATGAGCGTTTTCCGTATTGCCTCGTTCTCTTTATCAGGCATCCTCTATTGTACCAATTAACTTTCACAATTAGTACGAGTGCCCCCTTGCATTTTAATGGAACACATTTCGTCCGCATTTAACTGTTCAACCTTGGAGAGCCATTTACTCTTTCTTAATACCAAGGTGGGAGCTATTGAAGCGACCTAGCTTCACGGACACTGAATTACCAGAAAGATTATCAGGCTCTCATGTGAGCCTTACCTGAGTGGGGCACCCGTTGTTGCATGAGACAAAAGGGTAAGGTCCTTCGTAAAGAATGATTTTGCTCGGGTCGTACAGTTAAGTAACTCAATGAAGAATTACTTTTAAACAGATATCACTGTGTACATCGAATGTTCAGTTGATAAAAATTTAGACGATATCGATATGTGAGTCCAGGTTTATTACGTATCGCCCACACATACTAAATATCGACGTATATTTCAGTATCGGTTTGAAACGTCCCCTTAGAAAAATTTAGCATGACTATGCTGGTAAACTTCTACGTTATTTGATTTTCAAACAGCTGAGCAAAATTCAACGTTCTCAAACAGTTTACTCTTTACTAATTCTAATTATCACTAAACTGACACACAATATTTTTAGCGCAACGTAATCTCACTTTCAATAATCCATACAAAAGAATGGCCGTGACTAACAATAACCTATACCTTTCATCAATCACTTACAAAAATCTGCGTTACTCGAACTATTGCAATACAGCGAGCGCCAATACTGCCAGCTAAATAAAAGATTCTAACTACCGAAGGCTCTAACTAATGACAGGCATAGTTAGCAAATGAAAGATTTTGATAGAGAACAAACAATGTATTTACGTTAATAGTGTTCAAAAGTCATTATATATATATATATATATATATATATATATATATATATATATATATATCAGTTCATGACATCCAGTCTTATAAAATTTACTCTATCTGATGGACACACGTCCAGATCATCCGCTCTCAAAATTCCGCCATCTCTCTCTCCACATGCACCACTGCTGGCGGCTCACATCAGCTGCCCATCGCTATGCGCTGTTCACATCCAACTGCCCAACACTACTCAAGCGAATATTCCAATAATGAGTCCAACCAGCCACAGACTGCACACAGCGCAGTTAGCGATTTTCGTACAGAGCAATACGTGGCGTTACCAACATAAAACCCTAAACAGCCTACTTACAAGTTGAATAGCCGATTGTAATTCAACAGAAAATTGTTGTTAGCAGAGCAGGAGAAGTGCGGTATAGAGAAGAGAACAGATATATCTACACATTCATAATGGAATTCACTATTTTCATTGCATTCCACATAAATTTAGACTCGGTGCAAAATATATCGATATAAAGTTTCGAGTTTAAAATTGTGACATACTGACAGTGAAATACATAAGGCCACGGATCTGGCACAAGAACATGTTTTGTGTCTCATCTTCTGAAAGGCTGTTCAGACAATTCACTTATGGAGTATACGAGTTCAGAGCTCTGAGACTCACATGGAGGACATGCGCAGTACAATGATGAAGACGCTTGTCTTCTGCGAATTAACAAGGTCGCTCTCTACTTTACATTTAGAATCGCATTGCAAGATACAGCCTTCGTCTGTATAGAGGAATTATAGGTTAATAAGGCCGCTCTTGCCGCCAGCGCCACAGTCAAATCTGTGAGAAGCTTGTAATGCTATTTCAGAGAAATGAAAAGGTTTTTATATCCTACTCGAATCTATGAAGAAATAAAATTTGTGGTCACTCGCACAGACGTTGACGCGGAAACCAGTGGCAGAAACAGGCAGTTTCACGTAGTCGGTCTCGGCAAGATTACACATTATGAACGCCTAACCTGAAGCGAAGTCCAAAATACAGGGTAGTTCGCGTAAAGCGTGATGAATCCATCCAGAATTAGTATAAATCGGAAAGCGTAAACGGTTAAAAGTCGAGCTCAGGATAATGGCATGACGCGTAGACAGACTTCATAGGTTAAACGAGAGAGAGCGGCAGAAGCTGGCTATCGCGGCACTTGCGAGCGTTGTCGCGTCAGCGGCTCGCCGACTTCATGTGGCCTAGGGGCCCAGAACTGGACGCAGCGTCCGACCGACTGCAGCACAGCCCGAGGATCTCTGACCGCGCGTCTGTGTCGATACTCGGGCTGTCATACAGTCTGGACACTCCAGCTTACGATGATGGAAGTGTACGGGTTTCAAACACTCACAGAAAAGCAGGCATTACACGTGTTGTCCAGGATTGGGTAGGAGTGGAATTTGGCTAAGGTTGTACAAGCGTGGGCTTTTAGTTATCTGTGTTTCATTAAATAACAATTTAAAATACTTGAGTACATACGAATACCTTGGGCTCAACAGCTCGCAAACGATATAACTAAAAACTTACCCAGAATGAGGGTGTGTATAATATAGACAAAGCAATTAGTTTGTTCCTGAAAATGACTCTACAAGAGGGAACAAAAATAATATAGCAACCATCGTAATGGCTCTCTAAACTGATCTACAGTCCACTACTACCGACACCTCAAACTTACCCCAGCCACGCAACAGACAGGAAAACGCAGTCTGCACGTAAATAGAGATATATACATAAAACCTACTATACAATCAAAAAGGAAAATGCGAACACAGGCAAAAAGTTACAATAACTTATTGATGACACACAACTACCTCATCACAGCCTCACCCCGAGTTTTCAAATACAAACCAATGACTGTATAACCGGACCCTATCACAGACACACAGTGTAATTACAGTTAGATATAACTGTGGCACAGTGAAATTCGTCACGTCATCACTGTGCTTCTTCGTAGTAACAGCTAAGTCTGGCCACCCTCACCAGTTCCAGCCCACACTGCCGCACTGTATTCTGATTGCCCAAATCTCTGGCAACTAGCAATGACTGCCAACTGCAGTTTTGCACACAAAAACGCACATCACTTTATGGTCCGCTCTGTAAGGCCGCAATCGGAATTTTCCATCAGCCCTTCACCCTTTCTATGAGATGGTGTCTTCCGCCGTACTCCAAAAAGAAAACTCCATCTGCTATGGCAGCTATCCATGGTACATCTACCATGGTACATGCCATGGGTATTACCAATAAAATGTTTTGAAACTTATAAATACAGAAAAATGGGCCTACTCACTTTTTTCAAATACTTACTTATTCCATAAACTTGTTTTCGAACCTTTTCAGGTTCATTCTCAGAAGTTGCACAAGAAATTACATGACTGTTTCAAAACGTAATACTGGGTGCTGGTTCTGTATCAAGAAGATGGGACATGATTTAATACATCGCAATGAGTATTTTTATATGCCGATTTGGATCCAGAATTGAATTTTGTACTTACTACGACTGTATGGGAGGCTTTGCTGTTAATATCCATCTGTAAGATTACATTGTGATGAAGAGTTGATAACACATGTTTCATCTTCTTGTCACGACGGCAGCATCCAGGATTAGGCTTTGAAAAAGTTTTGTCCTGTGCACCATCTGAAGTTGAAAGATTCAAAAATCGGTTTATGGAATAAATAACTATTCAAAGAAAGTTGCTGGTTACATTTTTCTGTGTTTATATCGAATCAGCAGTCACGGGCTGTTAAACATCTGTAATGGGTAAGCTTGATTTCAAATAGTGTTTACGAGAGCCATCCACTCGGCAACCTCTAGAATATGCTTATCGTTGTTGGTTACAATAAACCCTCCTGTTGCAGAAGTACGTAATACATCTTGGCGTGGGTCCTGTTTGCTAACATATACTGTGCACTAGGATGGATCTGAAATTTTAATAAGCACTGTAGTACTATCATAAAGCCCATCAAGGCTTATGTCGGAATGTGGACTTCAAAATAGGAAACAAACTGCATCACCTATAAAAGAAATGCCACGTTAGGTACCATCATCTGGTCTAAATCATAATTCAGTACGTTCTTTAAAATATAGGTTCACTTAGTAAGTCAATATTTCCATCAAACCCCAACGATTCATTATGAAATGATTAGATGAAACGAGCGTAAGTTCCATAGATAAACTATTTCACACCATTACCTATAAATATCACGAGCAATAACACTTCCTTGGTGGGTAATTCTGTGCTGTCCGAGTATGAGAACATATATGATGTCCCAATGAAAATTAACGGTCTTACTGCAGACAGAGTCAAAGAGAACTATTGCAGGAAGGGGAATCGGTATTCAGCTTATTTGTTTAACATCTAATCCTTCATTAAGATCAATAAGACTTTGAAATGGTAACACTGACAGCGCATGACTGGCGTCAATATTGAAAACTCTTAGTATATCGCACGATAGTTATGGAAAGTTTCGTCATTTGCCTGCTTCAGTGTGAGGTGCTGAAGTATTTCTTAATACACCAGTATGAGCACAATCAGTACAGACATTAAGTCGTACGATCCGAGGTGTCTTAATCGAGGGTCTGAAATGACGAACAACGGCTGGATTTCGGTAATAAGGTGAACTTCACGAGATATAAATTTTTAAAAAATTGCTTTGCTACGAACACAACGTCAGAGCCTCTATCTGACAATAATTTTGTTGTGCTTTGATCAGAATTTTGATAGCAAATGTGATAAAGCGGTCGGTTCCATCGCCTGGCGATAGAAGAGGCCTATTCTGATGCCTTTACACTTTGGATCGGCTGCGCCTATGAGCAGCTAGGCGAACAAGCTATGGCAGCGACAGCAGTATTGGATTGGAGTACTACGGCTCTTCCTAATTCGAACCCTAACAGTAAGTGAAATTTTTCTGGTGAACGTGATTTAGCGATTCTGTTATTGCAGCGCAGTCGGACACAAACTTGCAATGGCTTATCTTGTCAACAAATAGATAAAAGTATAAGTCATGGACTGTTTCCAGCGATTCTAGTTGACAAAACTGGGATAGATGTCAAGTATCAAGGATGTATTTCTTTTCACATAGTTGATTAAGGCGAGCGCGAGTATCTTGTAGTTTTGTGCTAATGTTGTTGTTGATAATGTTGATGATGATGAAGAAGAAGAAGATGATGATGATACAAGCAGTAAGGATACAGCTTCCCAATTCTGTTTAATTTTTCTTGGTTTACAGTACGTAACACAATTCTTGTTCTCCGGTTATAGCGATGTTTGTCAACTGACGTTCAGAATTTCTTGTCTTCTGTAGGAAGAAATGTAAACTAACTGTAGTTATACATAATATTTTTCATCTTTGAATCGGTGTGTAAATATTTTGGATTGTATTTACGGTTTTAAGTGTGTGAAGTGTGTTCGATCAGTGCTCAAGAAACTTAATGAGAGAACGGCCGTGAACAAAACTTGGAGCGGTATTATGTCCACGTGGGATCCAACATGGTCGCTATGGTGGTCAGCCTGCACAGAAACTGTTTCTGAAGACCGCAAGCAAAATTGATGAGGAAATTACCTGTCTCTGTAATGCATTTCAGAAACTCGATGGTGATCAACGCTGCTCTCGCAAATCGAAAAGCCAATAAGCATTATATCTCTTCATTCTCACAAAGAGACAACTTTTTACGTATCATATAATGGAACACTTCTGAAATTCAACTTTGCATGTTCTCTGTCTTATTGCACAATTTCATTGTCCAGGTTTCCCCCTGGAATAGTAACGTTACTTGTAAATCTTAATAAGAAGTGTAGGAGTATGCCAACAATTCAATAATGCCAGCTTTTCAATACACGATAAATAAGAAGAGAGTTACAAACTGTGGCGAAACAAGCTCTGTATCGTTAGAGAGATAGACACGTGAGCGAGTATTCCGAGACTTACCGCAGTTCACTGCTAGTAGCGCCACGTCACCATAACGCGTCTGTGCCTAGCATACAACTATTGCACCATAATTACGAATAAAATTAAAAGTTAAAGTTGTTTTTTCAAACTTTGTCAACATATGCTTTAGTGTAATAATGTTTAAACTATCAAGTCTTAAACTGATTAGGTCAACAATTTCGTCAGAATCCACGGTTTAAGAAAAATTGAAGGCATTAAATACTAGACTTAGAAATGTGAGTTTTCGAGTAATTTAGTAAAAACGAAATTTGGAACACAAACGTCCTAATTCGTAGTAGATTAAGTATCTGTTATATTGATGCTAGAAAATTTTGGTTACAGCATGTGATGAAATCTATTAAATAATAAGTTTTAGGACCTTGATGTTAATAACACCCGATAGAAAGTCTCTTAAAGTTGTAGTTCAAGAGGTTATGTTCTACTGCCAGTTCCGTTCAAAAATTCTAGAAGGCAAAGTTTTAATGCAAGTGAGCTAAAACTTTTTGTATGATTTTAACCAACTTAACTACATGCATGAAAAAATTACGAAGATTATAAATTGATTCATAACATTGTTATTAAGTATTGTATGTCCGAGAAAGCTTCCGTTCAGAGAGTGCTACCGTGTGCATGGGGCGGATGACAGCAGGTGTTCCCTTGGCTGTCCGCTGCGCCGCATATATAAATACAGCCCGAGAAGCAACACCAGGATTCACTTCGCACACAGCCACCGTAAGATCCTCCTCTGTCAAATGGAACGCGCGCTGCCACGGATGACGTCAGAGACAGGCTGTTAAAAAGCTTATTTTCAGTAATAACAGACAGTGAACTCGCGAGGACTGTACACCGTCCTGGATCGCTTAGATTTCGCAAAAGTACTGTCAATGTGCCGCCCGTAAGGTTCACAAATGTGCGTGGCAATTGGTGAGAATTGTTTTCTACTTTTGTGGCGAGCATTTATTTTGATTATCAGTAGTCAGGGCGAAAGACAGTTTAGTAGGAACTTACCATAGAGGTCGCCTCTGAACTACTCATAGTGCTGTTTAGGATAGAGAGATTTACTGTCAGTATGAACGTAATTAATATTACTGTGTTTTGCATGTGAAACATCAACAAATACATGCATCAATTAGAACTGAAATTCTTCATTTACAATCATAGTCCTGATCCCGCTGTGCAAGTAGAGAAAAGAAACATTTCTTTCAGTGGACAGGACAAGAATGTGGACTTGCAGGCTGGCTACTGTGGTCAGTATGTCCCCCATCGCTTGCTGGCTGAACACAGAAATTGTTGCCAGACTCTCGTAAAAGACTGCGAACAATATTTACAACAATTCCAGTTTTCTCCTATGACTAATGATTACTATTATGACAATCATACCGTCACCTCACAAAACGCTTTACTGTTGTTTTTTGTTGTTGTGGTCTTCAGTCCAAAGGTTGGTTTGATGGAGCTCTCCATGCTACTCAATCTTGTGCAAGCCTCTTCATATCCGAATAACTACTGCAACCTACGCCCTACTGAACCTGCTTACCGTATTCATCTCTTTATCTTTTATACCCCCACACTTCGCTCCAGTACTAAATTGATGTTCCATTGATGTCTCACCGTATGTCCTATCAACCGATACCTTCTTTTAGTCAGATTGTGCCACAAATTTCTTTTCTCCACAGTCTGTTCAGTAACTCCTCATTAATTATATGCTCTACCCATTTAATCTTCAGCATTCTTCTGTAGCACCACATTTAAAAAGCTTCTACTCTCTTCTTGTCTAAAGTTTTTATCGCTCTTGTTTCACTTCCATATATGGCTAAATTTCATATAAATTCCTTCAAAAAATCGTTCTGAAAAATCTATACTCGATGTTAACAAATTTCTCTTCTTCAGAAACGCTTTTCTTGTCATTGCCGATCTTTACTTTATATTCTCTCTACACTAGCCATCATCGCTAATTTTTTTGCCCAAACAGCAAAACTCATCTACTACTTTCAATGTCTGGCTTCCTAATGTAATTCCCTTAGTATCACCTGATTTCATTCGACTAGTTCCATTGTCATTGTTTTGGTACTGTCCCAAGTCCGTTGTGGTCTCTGACAGTATTACAATATCGTCGACAGACCTCAAACTTTTGATTTCATCTTCCTGAACTTTAATTCATACTCAAAATATTTCTTTGGTTTCCTTCACGGCTTGATCAATGTACAGTTTTCATAACGCAGGCGATGGACTACAAACCTGTCTCACTCCCTTCTCAACCACTGCTTCCCATTCATACCTGTCGATTCTTATGAGTGCTGTCTGGTTTCTGTACAAGTTGTAAATACCCTTTCGCTCCCTGTGTTTTATCCCTGCTTCTTCTTGAATTTCAGATGGAGTATACTCCAATCGACGGGTTCAGAAACATTCTCTAAGTCTACAAATGCTATAAACATATGTTTACCTTTTCTTAACCAATCTCCAAACATAAGTCGTAGGGTTAGTACTGCCTCATGTCTCCTGGGTTTCTCTGGCATCCAAATCATTCTTCTGTAAAGAATTCGTGTTAGTATTTTGCAACCACGATTTATTAACCTGATAGTTCGGTAATATTCACACCTGTCAGCACCTGCTTACTTTGGAGTAGTAGTTACTATACTCTTCTTGAAGACTGAAACTATTTCGACCGTCTCATACGTATTGCTTACCAGATGGAAGAGTTTTGTCAGGGCTGCCCCTCCGAAGGGCATCAATAGTTATAACGAAATGTGTTCTAGTCCCAGGGTCTTCGCTCGAATTAGGTCATCGGTGCTCTGTAAAAGTCTTATCGCAGTATCATATTTCCCATCTCATCTTCATCTACGACCTCTTGCATTTGGATAATATTGCAATCAAGTGCATTTCTCTCGCGTAGACGCTCTAGACACTCCTCCCACATTTCAACTCTCCCTTCTTTGCTTGCGATGGTTTCTACATGTAATTTCTTGATATTCATTCAGCTGCTTCTCTTTTCTCCAAAGGCCCATTAATTTTCCTCTGGTGGTGCCTATCTCTCCCCTACTGAAAAATGTTTCTAAATCCTTACATTTATCGTTCAGTTATTCCTGCTTAGCCATTTTGCGCTTCCTGTCAACCTCATTTTTAAGACATTTTGTGTTCCCTTTCAGCTGCTTCATTTAATGGGTTTTAATATTTTCTCCTTTCGTCATTTAAATTCAATATTTCTAGCGTTACCCAAGTATTTATTCCAGGTCTCATCTTTTCAGCCATTTCATCCTCTTCTTCCTTCTCTATTTCATATCTCAAAGCTATCAGTTCTTCTCCTTCTGTATTCCTTTGCATTTTTTGTCAGTCGTTCCGTAATGCTTCCTCTGAAACTCCTCAAACCCTGTGGTTCTCTCAATTTATCCACGCCTCATCTCCTTAACTTCCTACCTTTTTGCAATTCCTCCAGTTTAATCTACAGTTCGTTACCAATAAATTTTGTTTAGAGTCGCCATCTGCCACTGGAAATGTATTACAGTTTAAAATAAGGTTCCGAAATCTCTGCCCTACCATTATATAATCAATCTGAAACATTTCGGTGTCTCCATGTTAACGATGATGACGCTTCGAGAGAATTCTAAGTGGAATATTCTATCAGGTGCTTTTCCTCTATAATTCCTTTCCCTCAGTCCATGTTCACCTACTATTTTTCCTTCTCTTTGTTTCTCTACTATCTAATATCAGTCGCCAACGACTATTAAGTTTTCGTCTCCCTTAACTATGTCAATAATTTCTTTTATCTCATCATATACTTCGTCAGTCTCTCCTTCATCTTCGGAGCTATTTGACGTATAAACTTGTACTACTGTGATGAGCGTGCGCTTCTATCTTGGCTACAATAATGCGCTCACTATGCTGTTCACAGTAGCTTACCTGCATTGCTATTTTCTTGTTCATTATCATGTACACTTCTGCATACTCCTATAGGATTTATATATGTATATAACTCTGTATTTACCTGATCGGAGGTCCTGTTCCTCCTGTTATCGAACTGCACTCATTCCCACTATATTTAAACTATACATTTCCCTTTTTAAATCTTCTAACATACAATCCCCAATAAGGGACCTGAAATTCCATGCTCCCATGCTCCTATCCATAGAAAGCCACTTTCGTTTCTCCTGATAACGAAATCCTCGTGAGTGATACCTACCTGGAGATCCGAAGGGGGACTATTTTAGCTCCAGAATTTTTTATGTAAGAGGATGACATAATCATTTAAACATACAGAAGAGCTATATACACTGGGGAAAAATTACGGCTCTAGTTTCCCCTTGCTATGAACCCTTCGCAGAACCAGCACAGCAAGGCCGTTTTGATTGATGTTACAAGGCCAGCTGAGTCAATCATCCAAACTGTTGCCCTTCCAGCTACGGAAAAGACTGCTATCTCTCTTCAGGAACCAAAGGTTTGTCTGGCCTCTCAACAGATACCTCTCCGCTGTGGTTGCATCTGCAGTACGGCTATCAGTGTCTCTGAGTAACGCAAGCCTTCGACCAACGGCAACATTCATGGTTCATGTAAATATAGCATATTAAATTAAAAGGGCACCACATTTGACTACGGTGGCATAATAATTAACAAATATTTGCTAATGCCTTTGTATGACCAATGCGTTAAATTTCTGTGTTTGCTATGTAATAATCACTGTGTGTTTGTGTTGATACAATTAGAAAAGGGTATGTTGGTCTTTTCATTTCACGCTTTGCTACGCAAACTGTGTCGAACTCTGCTACGTCGCTGTTGTTATTTGTAATGTCTTGCCTCAGCCAAATTTCTTCAAAATACGTGACGGAGTACCTCTGACGTAAGACGGAAGTGGTAAGGTGCTGCGCTCCACATACCCGCAATGAAGCAAGACTTTCTTACAACGGTTATTCGTCTCAGAGGCATTCAATCAATACTAACAATGATGAGCGATTGTACTCCTCGGTTAGGTAACACTTCAATTAACAAAGAAGTATTATGTTGCCTTCTCGCAAAACCGACGATATAAGAGAATCAAGTTATTAATGAATCACACAATCAGAATGACACTTCAAATAACACTTTTAAATATTTCAGAGAAATTTAAAATTTCGTACGTATGTTTTTTAAATCCTACGACAAAGCAGAGTATCAATATCAACAGAATTTGCAAGTTTCACAGCAATTGTGAATTATTCAGTAGATGAGTTTATAAACTGCCCAGTTTATACATAAACAATAAAACTGTTAACAGTATTAAATCACATGATGGGCCCTTCATTCAGGTACTCCAAAACACACTCAGGGTCAAAACGAAAACAACACAGCCACAAAATGTCAACAAAAGAAATGAGTTACGCCTTGCGCCGGCCGGTGTGGCCGAGCGGTTCTAGGCGCTACAGTCTGGAACCGCTCGACCGCTTCGGTCGCACTTTAGAATCCTGCCTCGGGCATGGATGTGTGTGATATCCTTAGGTTAGTTAGGTTTAAGTAGGTCTAAGTTCTAGGGGACTGATGAACTCAGATGTTAAGTCCCACACTGCTCAGAGCCATTTGAACCATTTGTGTTACGCCTTGCACACCGAAACCTAAGGCCGCTTCAGGTCTGAGTTGTGAACAACATGAGCTTCAAAATATTTTGACTCGATAACCGTGAATTTAAAAAAAGCTGTATCAATTGGACCCAGGAATGTTTAAAAAGGAACAAGCGATTCAAAAAGGATAATATTTTATGAGAGCCTTAAAACATCTGCCTTCAAAGGGGAAACGCAATGCTTAAAAACGATTAATTCTTTTGATGCAATGATTGAAACAAATAGTAAGAGCGTTTCAGGTTACCAAAGTTTTGTTTTGTACAGGAAGACTTAGGAATAACTCGAGCATATTCTGTCAACTCGGAATGTTGGTCATACTGAGGACTACGATAAATGTAACAGTCAGTAATACCAGCCAGACGACTTTACTCCCGAGTCACCAAATTAAAATTCTTTAACTACGTTTCTCTCAAGGATCACAACCGGTACTGTAGTCACACTTAACGTAAGGTGCTCACCAATTCCTTTCGGCATCGGATATTGGCTGGGTAGTAAGTTTTGGCAGTTAGGCATCCACGTGCCGAAGCCGTAGAAATGAAAGACAAGGCGATTCTGAAGAGGAGAACATACTAACGAGAAGTCAGCGGGTAGCAATAAATCATCGACTGTCGTAGGTATACATTTCATAATTATGGCTCACCATCTGTAGCACAATGAATCGGATCTCCATCCTCAGTGAACAAACTTGCGGAACAGCAAACAAAAACATCCGGCCAGCACAGAGCGCTCGTACAGTTAAACCCGCTGGGCCTGCGGCTACGCTGCCCCTGGCGGTACGCCGGTGAACCCGTCCCTGCGATAAAAGTATCGGTGAGTTTGACGCGGGCCAGGTATCGATACGAATCAACAAATGGTTCAGTCTTATAATTTCACAACATTTAACCAGAACAGCATAGTGTGATGGTTTTGCCATATCTCTCCTTTTTAGCGAGCAGCACAAATAGGCAGACTTTATTGCAAACCGCGAAAAATTAATTTTAACTGTTCACGATCATGACCACACCCAATTCGGGTAGTTGCAATAACCATATTACGGGATATCAGAAACCTGACACCGCTCCACTTCCCCTGCTCTCACTGGCCAAACATTGGCGATGAAGATTTTCTTTACAACCAAGATTCGAGTCTTTCCCTCTAGTCTGACAGTAAATTTCTGTTTGATAAGAAAATTTTTCCAACTGTAAGATAGTAATGGAACTTTCCTGGCCACGATACTGAATATGTCTCAAGTGCGCTGATGCAGTTAAAATCCCCAAATACCCCAATTTCTTAGTTTTATTTTTTAACAGCTAAATCGCTGAACAATGTCTACGTTCATCCGAGTTGCTTATACCGTCTATAGAGATCTTCATTTAGGGCCTCCGTCAAGAAGAATGAAATGGCCTCCCAAGGTTAATTTTTCCTTTGTCCATCTGAGTTCGGCGCAATGTATGCTTGCGCAGCCTAGAAAATAAAAAGACCGCCAGTGAAAGCTGCGTAAGTCACCTGCGTCTCTATATGATATGGTGGGATACCGGATTTACTGACTCCCGTGATGGAAAACGGAAAGCATTGAAAATATGCTTTCAAGAAGCACTTGACATTTCTTGTTTATTTGCAGCAGTCATCTTGTACCCAGCTTCATGCTAGGCATTTACAGTGAAGCGCCAAAAAAGCTGGCATAGGCATGCCTATTCAAATACAGAGATATGTAAACAGACAGAAGTGTCTGGCGCAGTTATAAGATCGGTTACTGCTGCTACAATGGCAGGTCATCGAGATTTAAGTCTTCGAGGTAGCGATGAAGCGGGTATTTTCCCGTACGATCATTTCAGTGTACCGTGAATATCAGTGTTTTGGTAAAACATTAAATCTCCGACATCGTTGCGGCCGGAAAAAGATCCGGCAAGAATGGCACCAACGACAACAGAAAGAAATCGTTCAACGTGAGAGAATTGCAACACTTCCGCAAATTGCGGCAGATTTCAATGCTGGGCCGTCAATAAGTGTCAGCGTGCGAACCATTCAACGAAATATCATCGATATGGGCTTTCCGAGCCGAAGGCCCACTTGTGTACGATTGATGACTGCACGACACAAAGCTTTACGCCTCGCCTGGTCCTGTCAACACCGACATTGGACTGTTGATGACTGGGAACATGTTGCCTGGTCGGACGAGTCTCGTTTCCAGTTGTATTGAGCGGATGGATGTGTACGGGTATGGAGACAACCATATGAATCCATGGAACGGGCTTTTGTTAAAGTTTCGAGAACATACCTTCACCGAAGAGTCAAGCAGTATATTGCTCCCTGCTACGTATATCTCGCGAAGAGACCATGAGGATAAAATCAGAGAGATTAGAGCCCACACAGAAGCATACCGACAATCCTTCTTTCCACGAACAATACGAGACTGGAATAGAAGGGAGAACCGATAGAGGTACTCAAGGTACCCTCCGCCACACACCGTCAGGTGGCTTGCGGAGTATGGATGTAGATGTAGATGTAGACACTGAATTTCAGCAGGGGGCTTTTCAAGCTGTGGAGGTTTTGTGATGGTGCGGAGCGTGTGCAGTTGGAGTGATATGGGACCCCTGACGCGTTTAGATACATGTGACACGTACGTAAGCATCCTGTCTGATCACCTGCATCATCCATGTCGATTGTGTATTCTGAAGGACTTAGGCAATTCCAGCAGGACAATGCGACACACGCTTCAAGAATAGCTACAGGGAGGCTCCAGGTACACTCTTCTGGTTTAAACATTTCCGCTGGCCACCAAACGCACCAGACATGAACACTGCTGAGCATATCTGCGATGCCTTGCAACGTGCTGTTCATAAGAGACCTCCATCCCCTCGTACTCTTACGGATTTATGGACAGACCTGCAGGATTCATGGTGTCAGTTCCCTCCAGCACTACTTGAGATATTAGTGAAGTCCATACCACGTCGTGTTGCGGCACTTCCGCGTGCCCGCTGGGGCCCTACACGATATTAGGCAGGTGTACCAGTTTCTTCGGCTCTTCAGTGTATACCTATAGTGCCCTGATGGAGGTGATGTGGTAATTGCTGGCCATGTGGGAATCGCTATCTAGTTTCTGGTACAGGCAGCCTAACATTCAGCACGTGACAAGATTTATGAAACAAATAGTAGGTCTCGTGTAAACGTGGAAAATTACTCTCTGCCTCTGAATGAAAATCACAATATGAATGCATCTGGCTTCGGACCCTGTAACAGTGTTAATACCGTCGACCATATTCTGTGGCACTGGTCCATTGTCGTGTATGTGACAGCTTTTTCCTAATAAGCGAAAACTCTGTCCCCCTCTTCCTAGCGGGATGGAGATATATGGACAGTCGTGCGTCGAGTTGATTCTGCGGCAATCATCTAAATTCGTTTCTGGATATAAATGCACTGCGAACAGGTATGCAGTGTGGTCTGGACATAGCGACGATTCCCGCTTTCGGGTAATATTGACGTTGCTAGGATGTAGCGCTGCTATTGTAGTCGTGAAGCGTATTAGTCTTGTGAGTATTTGTTATTGCCAACACTTACTCACATGATGGGTTACGAAGATTAACCACTTACGTTTCCGACAGATTTTCATGCGGCGTGCGGCACACACATCCATGCCCGAGGCAGGATTCGAACCTGCGACGGTAGCGGTCGTGCGGTTACAGACTGAAGCGCCTAGAACCGCTCGGCCACAGCTGCTGGCTGTAAATTGTACCACAAAGATTTTCGCATCTATAGCAAGAAATACAGAAATATGGTGAGTACGACCAATTGTTATTTGTAACCAGTAGTCATTCGTAACACTTTAGCAAACAAATTTCCCTTACACGGAACCGCTTAAGCGCTAGTTATATATTCAGGTTTGCAGCTATAATAAAACTATTCGTTCGCACTTACTTTCAGATACAGGAGAGGAACAGATGCACAGCATTTGAGGAACTTCTTCCCAGTCAACTTCACAGATCTTGCAGAAGCACTTCGTTGACGTAGTGTCACATTTTCTTTATCCAATTTTTATTTCGCTAGACCTATTTTTTTATCTGATATTCTTTACTAAGGAGGAGCCTCTTGTAAGGACTTCCTGTCTTCGCAACAGCAGATGACGTGGCTGTCCTTCGTATTCTTCTTTTTTGTGGAGTCGAGATACGAGATGTATCCTGTGGGCCTACTGACACTCATCTACTCCACATTTATTGTTAGGAATGGAAGGATTTGGGAGAGCATAATTTCCGTTAGTTTTTTTATGTTCCTCGGAGTTGCTGACTTGTCTGTTCACTCATTTCTTCTCCCTCATTTCCAATTACTAACTCTGGATTGGATTTAGTCGCCACGAAATACGATCCTAAAGAATCTGTGGAACCAGTGGCCAGATTCCAGAGTTGGAGAAGCCAACAATAGCATTTTGTACGATCGCAGCCACGCCATATGATTTACCTAACAGCTGATCAATCATTTCCTGATTAATGTAGCTTTCAGGGTGGTACGAAGCCATTCCTCTGCTTCTTTGTGGTAGTAATCTGCAAGTGGCGTAAAAAGTTCAACTTCTAGGTGCTGTAGCGTTTGAGTGCTGTGTGAAGGAAAGAAAAGCGTGATTACTCCTTTATACCCAGCTAAAATTAGAGTTTGCACATTCACTGTAAAGGACGTATCATTCGTGTCCGTCTAATGAACTATATTTATTATGTGAAGCCATCTGATAAAATTATAATTTTATAAGAAAAATTACATTTCGATAATAGTACTAATTACACAATAACAGTAAGTATATAACAGTACTTATATAAGTAAAAATCACGTTTTTATTCGGGTTAAAAAGATTAGTGTTTTTCCCCAATATGATATTAATTACGTGACTATCAACTGATGTCTTATGATTACGTATTTCAATAAAAAGATGTGGCGTATGAAGTGCAGTAAGACTATGTTTTAAAACGGTAATTAAACGTATAGGAAATCTGTGAATATATAAAATGAAATATACACCAGACTTACCTACAAAAGTACTGATGCCTAGCATCACAAACAGATACACTATGTTTTCAATAGTATCAGCACACCTGGCTGAAAATTACTTACAAGTTCGTGGCGCCCTCCATCGGTAATGCTGGAATTCAATATGGTGCCGGCCCACGCTTAGCCTCGATGACAGCTTCCTCTCTCGTAGGCATATGTTCATTAAGGTGCTGGAAGGTTTCTTGGGGAATGGCAGCCCATTTTTAACGGAGTGCTGTACTGAGGAGAGGTATCGATCTCTGTCGGCGAGGCCTGGCAGGAAGTCGGCGTTCCAAAACATCCCAAATCTATGTAGCATTCAGGTCAGAACTCCGTGCAGGCCAATCCATAACAGGGATGTTACTGTCGTGTAACTACTCCGCCACAGGTCGTGCATTATGAACAGGTGCTCGATCGTGTTGAAAGATGCAATCGCCATCCCCGAACTGCTCTTCAACAGTGCCAACCAAGAAGATCAATCTCGGCCTGTGCTGTGATAGTGCCACGCAAAACAACAACGGCTGCAAACCCCCTCCATAAATAACACACCACACCATAACACCGCCGCCTCCGAATTTTACTGTTGGCACTACACACGCTGGCAGATGATGTTCACCGGGCATTCGTCATACCCATATCCTGCCATCGGATCGCCACACTGTGTACCGTGACTCGTCACTCTACACAACGTTTCTGCACTGTTCAATCATCCAATGTTTACGCTGCTTACACGAAGTGAGGCGTCGTTTGGCATTTAGTGGCATGATGAGTTTTCTCACCTCCCTTCGTGTGCGATGGTCTGTATAGATGTCTGCTTATTACACATTACAACCCTCTTAAGCTCTCGGCGATCTCTGTCAGTCAACAGACGAGGTTGACGTGTACGTTTTTGTGCTGTACGTGTCCCTTCACGTTTCCACTTCACTATCATATCGGAAGGAGTGGACCCAGGGATATGTAGAAGTGTGGAAATCTCGCGTACAGACGTATGACACGAGTGACATCCGATCACGTGACCACTTTCAAAGTTCGTGAGTTCCGCGGAGCGCCCCATTCTCTCTCTCACGATGTCTAATGACTACCGAGGTCGCTGATATGGAGTACCTGGCCGTAGGTGGCTGCCCCTGATACGAAAAACGTGGGTTTTTGGGGCTGTCCGCATACTTTTGATCATATAGTGTATGTACTTCTGCAGAGCTCAAAACAAACTTGAACCAACTCATGCCAGAATTATCAACAGTCTGTTGAACTGATTACGTACAACAGCTAGATACAACCTAATACACATTAGCGTCACTAAGCTAACAGTGTATTAGATATGTTAGTATCACAATTTAAAACGGGTTACAATTTATGAGTCTGTACTCTACTTCAAGTTTCGCACTCATTATGTATCACTTCATGTGGCACAACTAGATTAGGTTATACAAATCCGTGACCAACAACTTAAATGAATAATATAGCTGTTTATTGTCCAGAAGGAAAGAAAACGAACTGACCCAACACGAATTCTCCTATAAAATTTCTCTGCTGAATCGCGCTAAACAGTGTGGATATTATGTCTTTCCCATTACAGAGTTTCTCCAATAATGTGAACACTTGAGTTCGTGCCGTGCAAAACTCTCTCCTTACACATTATCTCCTTGTGTAAAATGGCTTCACTAAGAACGTGACCGATTTCTAGTTAGTTGGCTTCGTATTTGTCTGGGGACATGTCGCATTACCGTGTTACTGGTCTGTTAACCTACTATAACATCATTGGATTTCAGGTAGGATTATGACTGAAGAAATGAATAAATGATCTTAACAAAAACTGGATACTGTTCTGTAATTAAAGTGTTTCTCGGACCTTTGCTTACTATTGTCAGTGTAGCCAAAGATTGATTCACGATCTCGATTAAGAATTCACCAAGTGCGAATCGCTGTTCAAAGTTAAAAGTCGGAATAATTGGTTGTCGATAACTTCTCGAAGTGAACGAATCTATGATGGAATTTCACAATTCACGCCAGACTGCATTTCAGAGTTAAAGTCCACGAACACGGTTGTACAACATTTCTCCAAGTTCTCGAACTCTATCAGGAACTCAGCGAGCCGGAGAACACATCATTTTAAACACTGTAATCGCACAAATATGCCGCTCCTCAGTCCATACCTTTACTCACTCTCAAAGCGTTATGTAGGACTGTAGATAGGGTGTTTAAAAATATTTCAGCGCCTCGTAGCTCTCTTTCATTTTGGGCTACTGCCTATTCTGCTGCTTTATTAAAATGGATTTTTCTTATGTTGCGGCCGCGAAATAATTTGTGAACTTTGTAGTGATGCATCAAATGACGATGTATTCTTTTATCGTCTCTAATAGTTGAAGCATGTTTTATATTTTTGTACATGTTAAGGAACTCTGTGTTATTAATTGTTATTTACTAAAACGCTACAAAATGTTTGTTGGTTCTTTTTTTTTTTTTTTTGTTGCATGCTTGACGCGGGCATTTGGAGTAAAGAGAGTAATATTCTGAGCGCGATGCAGTTTTTTTGTAATCGCTGCACCGCATCGCATTATGTCCGAGGCGACAGGCGTTCCCCTTTAGAGCTTCCTGAACCTTTGTCTAGAAACCCTGTGTCGTTTGTTAAACTACAATAAATAAATCACTACTAGTACCGATTTAGCCACCTTAGCTCTTGAACATTGTTAACGTGACTTAATGTCTTAATACGGTGCATGTGTACTCTGTTATGAAAACATAAACCAACTTGTGGTTGTACTGATGAACAAAAAAAAAAAAATGTTTCTTGTGTTGTGGGTTTTGAAAGTAGCTATAATTGAGAAACACTATTTTTAAAAGTAGCTGTGAATGAGAAACGCTAACCATCAAGATGGGAATTTCACTGTTAAACGTAGAGGAGAGAGCGGACAAGTGGAAATAGTATACTGAACGTGAAACAGGAGTCGATATAGAACACATAGGGGCTCCAATATTAGAATCACAATTTGGAAGACTTAAGAAGAAACAATGCAGAGCGGATAGATAACATTCCATCAGAATTTCTAAAATCGTTGGGAACGTGGCAGCAAATCGACTATTCACGTTGATGTGTATAATGTATGAGTGCGGCGATATAGCGACAGACTTCCGGAGAAACATCATCCACACAATTCCTAAGATTGCAAAAGCTGAGAAGTGCGGGAATTATCGTACTATGAACTTACCAGATCATGTATCCAAGCTGATGAGAAAAATTATATAGAGAAGAACGGAAAATTGAGAATCTGTTAGATAACAATCAGTTTGCCTTTAGGAATGGTAAAGGCAACAGAGGGGCTGTTCTGATGCAGCGGTCGATAATTGGAGCAAGACTAGAGAGAAATCGAGACACGTTCGTAGGGTTTGTCGACCTGGAAAAAGCGTTCGACTGTGTGAAATGGTGCAAGATGTTCGAAATTCCTAGAAACATAAGTGTAAGCAATGGAGAAAGATGGGTAACATACGGTATGTACTAGAGCCAGGAGGGAACAATAAGAGTAAAAGAACAAGAGAGTAATGCGAAATGCTGTGATTAAAAAGCGTGTGAGACAAGGATTTAGTCTTTCACCCCTATTGTTCGTTATATACACTAAAAAACCAGTACGAAAATAAAAGAAAGTTCAACAGTGGGATTAAAATTTATTGTCACACGATATCAAAGATAAGATTCGCTGTTGGCATTGGTATCCTCAGTGGAACGAAGAAGAATTTCAGGATCTGCTAAATGGAACTTATAGTCTAATGGGTTCAGAGAATGAATTGTGAGTAAATCAAAGGAAGTAATTAGGAGTAACAGAAACGAGAACGGCGAGAAACGGTGATCACGAAGTAAATGAAATTTACGAATCCTCTTACCTAGGTAGCAAAATAACCCATCATGGACGGACAAAGGGACGTAAAAAGCAAATTAGCACTGACAAAATTGTCATTCCTTGCCAGAAACACTGCACCGTATGGAAATGAAACATGGACTATGGGAAAACCGGGATGGAAGAGAATAGAAGCATTTGAGATGTGATGCTACAGAAGAATGTGGAAATTAGGCGGACTGATAGGTCAAGCAGTGAGGAAGTTATTCACAGAATTGGAGAAGAAAGGAACATCTAGATAACACAGACAAGGAGAAGGGACAGGATGGTAGGACATCAGCTGACACCAGGAAATAAATTCCATGGTACTAGAGGAAGCTGTAGAGGGTAAAAACTGCAGAGGAAGACAGAGACTGGAATATATATCGAGCAAATACCAGAGAACGTACAATGCGAGTTCTATTCTGAGATGAAGAGGTTGGCACAGAAGAGGAATTCGTGAAGGGCCCAATTTCTCACAGTGGACAAAGAAAGTGTTAAGAACGTTCACAAACGTCTGTGTGCAATTTATGGAGCAGCCGCAGTCGACGGTACTTCGCTGGGCAAAGAGATGAAACCATTACGAGAATGCGAGCTCTAAGATTTATAGGTTCCGTTGACACCACCACGGCTGTCACCGCTGACAAACTGCAACTTGCTGATGTCTCATTCGTACTGATAAGAGACAGCAGCATTCATTCTAAAAGATAACTTCATACATTAACCAAATTCAAGAAGCGCTCAGGTAGCTTCGGTACCGTAACAACACAGGTGATTGATTCAACTTGATAACCCACGACCTCACACATGGTTGAAGACTTGGGAACAAATCATTAAACAGGGCTGGACTGTGTTATCGCGTCAGTCCGACAGCACTGACCTAGCCCCTTCAGACTTCCACTTGTTATTCGTGAAAGACACTTTAAAAGGATGACGAAGAAGTGAAGAAATGGCTTCGTAACCAGGAAAAGGAGTGGTACCGACTAGAAATACGCGCTCTTGTGTCTCGCTGGAGTAAGGCTATAGCACGCTAAATAGATAAAGCGCAAATAGGAAATGTAGAAAGCACACCATTTCTTCTTGTAAATATGCTTCACATCGTTCAATAAATAATTGATAATTAATTAAAACCCTCACTACCGATAGGTGTTGATGATATACCTCGATTGGGGCAGCTGAAAATGTGTGCCCCCACCGGGACTCGAACCCGGGATCTCTTACATACTTGGCAGATACTCTATCCAGCTGTCCCCATCGAGGTATATCAACAACACCTGTCTGCAGCTAAGGGTTTCAATTAATTAACGTTTATTCTAGAGAAGCTGCACGGTCATCAATGGCATCTGCTCTTTCGATAACAGTTACTATCTTCATATATAGGGTGGTTCATTGATAGTGACCGGGCAAAATATCTCACAAAATAAGCATCAAACGAAAAAACTACAAAGAACGAAACTCGTCTAGCTTGAAGGGGGAAACCAGATGGCGCTATGGTTGGCCCGCTAGATGGCGCTGCCATAGGTCAAACGGATACCAACTTCGTTTTTTAAAATAGGAACACCCATTTTTATTACATATTCGTGTAGTACGTAAAGAAATATGAATGTTTTAGTTGGACCACTTTTTTCGCTTTGTGATAGTTGGCGCTGTAAAAGTCCGCCAGTGCGGACGGTATTTGCTTCGTGATACATTATCCGTGTTAAAATGGACCGTTTACCAATTGCGTAAAAGGTTGATATCGTGTTGATGTACGGCTATTGTGATCAGAATGCCCAACGGGCATGTGCCATGTATGCTGCTAGGTATCCTGGACGACATCATTTATGTGTCCGGACCGTGCGCCGGATAGTTAGTTACGTTATTTAAGGAAACAGAAAGTGTTCATCCACATCAGAAACGTGAGCCACGACCTACAAAAATGATAATGCCCAAATAGGTGTTTTAGGTGCTGTTGCGGCTAATCCGCACATCAGTAGCAGACAAATATCGCGAGAATCGTGAATCTTAAAAACGTCGGTGCTGAGAATGCTACATCAACATCGATTGCACCCCTACCTTATTTCTATGCACCAGGAATTGCATGGCGACAACTCTGAACGTCGTGTACAGTTCTGCCACTGGGCGCAAGAGAAATTACGGGACGATGACAGATTTTTTGCACGCATTCTATTTAGCGACGAAGCGTCATTCATCAACAGCGGTAACATAAACCGGCATAATATGTACTATAGGGCAACGGAAACCCACGATGGCTGCGACAAGTGGAACATGAGAGAGCTTGGCGGGTTAATGTATGGTGGCCGGCCGGGGTGGTCGAGTGGTTCTAGGCGCTACAGTCTGGAACCGCGCGACCACTACGGTCGCAGGTTCGAATCTTGCCTCGGGCATGGATGTGTGTGATGTTCTTAGGTTAGATAGGTTTAAGTAGTTCTAAGTTCTAGGGGACTGATGACCTCAGAAGTTAAGTCCAGTAGTGCTCAGAACCATTTGAATGTATGGTGTGGCATTATGGGAGGAAGGATAATTGGCCCCCATTTATCGATTGCAATCTGAATGGTGCAATGTATGCTGATTTCCTACGTAATGTTCTAAAAATGGTTCAAATGGCTCTGAGCACTATGCGACTTAACTTCTGTCATCAGTCGCCTAGAACTTAGAACTAATTAAACCTAATTAACCTAAGGACATCACACACATCCATGCCCGAGGTAGGATTCGATTCTGCGACCGTAGCGGGCTTTCGGATCCAGACTGTAGCGCCTAGAACCGCACGGCCACTCCGGCCGGCCGTAATGTTTTACCGATGTTACTACAAGATGTTTCACTTCATGACAGAACGGCGATATACTTCCAACATGACGGATGTCCGGCACATAGATCGCGTGCGATTGAAGCGGTATTGAATAGCATACTTCATGACAGGTGGATTGGTCGTCGAAGCACCATAACATGTCCCGCACGTTCACCGGATGTGACACCCCCGGATTTCTTTCTGTAGGGAAAGTTGAAGGTTATTTGCCATCGTGATCCACCGACATGCGTCAGCGCATGGTCAATGCATGTGCGAACATTACGGAAGGCGAACTACTCGCTGTTGAGAGGAATGTTGTTACACGTATTGTCAAATACATTGAGGATGACGGACATCATTTTGAGCAATTATTGCATGAATTTGGTATTTACAGGTAATCACGCTGTAACAGCATGCGTTCTCAGAAATGATAAGTTCACAAAGGTACATGTATCACATTGGAATAACCGAAATAAAATGTTCAAACATACCTACGTTCTGTATTTTAAATTAAAGAACCTACCTGTTAACAACTGTTCGTCTAAAATTGTGAGCCATATGTTTGTGACTATTACAGCGCCATCTATCACAAAGCTAAAAAAGTGGTCCAACTTAAACATTCATATTTCTTTACGTCCTATACAAATATGTAGTAAAAAGGGGTGTTCCTATTTAAAAAAAAAATGCAGTTGATATCCGTTTGACCTATGGCAGCGCCATCTAGCGTTCCAACCATAGCGCCATCTGGTTTCCCCCTTCAAGCTATACAAGTTTCAAAAATGGCTCTGAGCACTATGGGACTTAACATCTATGGTCATCAGTCCCCTATAACTTAGAACTACTTAAACCTCACTAACCTAAGGACAGCACACAACACCCAGTCATCACGAGGCAGAGAAAATCCCTGACCCCGCCGGGAATCGATCCCGGGAACACGGGCGCGGGAAGCGAGAACGGTACCGCACGACTACGAGCTGCGGACAGACAAGTATCGTTCTTTGTAGTTTCTTCGTTTGAGGCTTATTTCGTGAGATATTTGGCCCGGTCACCATCAATAAAGCCACCCTGTATAGTTATATGGCTACCCGGCCATTCATCTTCGTCTGTGCGAAAGGGCACAGGGTGCCCGAACTCTTACGGGAATCGTCACCTTAATTTGGCACAAGTAATGCATGGATGGGCAAATATCTATTAGGAATATTTCGTATGTAGATTGTGGACAGTTGGGAATGTGGGTCTCAAGGGAAGCGTGTAAGGGACAAGTCCCTGCATTAGCGCTATTCATCTGTGTCCTCGGTGGCTCAGATGGATAGAGTGTCTGCCATGTAAGCAGGAGATCACCGTTTCGAGGCCCGGTCGGGGCACCCATTTCAACTGTCCCCATCGAAGTATATCAACAACACCTGTAGGCAGCTAAGGGCTTCAATTAATTATCATTTATTCTAGAGAAGCTGCACGGTCGTCAATGGCAGCTTTTCTTTCTAGAACAGGTACTATCATCATATACAATAAATAATTGTTGTAGAAGAAAATGTGGTACTCTATTTTCTGTGCAACCCTCGTAAATGTGAACATAGAATGGTCATTACGCCGCACAACTATGCTCACTCTACCTACGCGTGTCGTAGAATGGCATGGCTGCACCCCCACACCACGTGAGTACCTACAAAAGCCACTCGCCTGAGGAATACGATTCGCTGTTATCCCCCATAACCCCTGCTGGCCATATGGCAGCTGGCTTACTTGCTGGCCTGCATATTACGCCAGTATTAGAGCGTCGTCGTCTGGTCAGACTGACAGCTCCAGACGCCACCTCCTCGCGAGCTATGCTGGCATGTGTCGGTATTCGCGCTTTGTCATCTTATAAACTAGCGCGCGTCCAGCCCCCCTATGGCCACCGCAGACGCGACTGGAGCACGGTGGGCTGATGTCGCTCGCCACATAAGAAGTGAGTTAAATACTTTGGGACAGTCGTCAGGCTTGATGGTGCCATCCAAGGCACAGCATATACGTCGAGATGACGCGGCAGACGATTTTCAGTTCGCTGAGGTGTGCTATTTCTACTGTTTCTGCTGCGACATCTGCCGAAGGTGTTGTTGTTACTTTTCTTGCTGTATCAGTTTTAGTGCTGTCAGCAATTAAGCAGCTGTTGGATCCATGTCTCCTGGAAAACATGACTCGTGAATATATAAAAATAACCTCGTCGGTTATTTATTCTGTCGTGCCGCTACTGGCGATACCCAGAAAATCCGCTAGCGTTTTCTAATTTTCTTCCTTGTCCAAAGGCCGTGTGGTCGACAACAAAAACCGAAGAGAGGTACTATTGAGACGACCCGACTACCTGTAAGGAGTCGAACGACTAGGAGTCAATGGTCTAGTTAGCGGATTCCCAAGCCTCCAGACCCATAGACAGGTGTCGGCGGTTGTAGAGCCGGGATAAACGCGTTGGCGACCTCTGGAGCAAATTCGCTTTTTCAAGTGGACCGTGTGACATGAGGCCGGGAATTAGTGCGAAGCACCTACCCAATGGCACTGCTGGAGACGCCTGGCTGGAAGATAGCAAGCGAATAGGCGTGGCAGTAGCGGACGCCGATGTTTAATGCTAACAGAAGACTGAAATCGGTGGTATCTAATAATGATGCGATACTGCAGCGAAACGACTCCTGTTGTTGGTGACTGTTCGAGATTAACGCGCAATTCCGGGTCGAATCCCAGTCTGGCACAAAGTTTCAGATGTCACTACATATTCACTCTATTGCAGGTTCATCAATTGTGAAAGTATGCAACCATATCTTTCCATGTCACTGGATATTCATTGATTTCCTACCCATCGATGCACTGATCGCAGAGCATTTATCTCATATATATTTCCCGTGATATGGTAAACCAATGTGCTTCCTCCCCTCCTTTCCCTCACCCTCCCCAGTGATTGTATTTCGACACTAGCTCAGTGATCGCTGCTTCGCTCGTGTAGACTGTATGGCCTGCAGAGATTTTTCTTCTGCTTTTATTTAATCGAATTGCAAAAAATTTTGAGCTTTTCATAATAACTAAGGCCAGATAAGCACGATCTTTCCCGAATGTACTTCGGACCAAAAAGCGTTTCTGGCAACTGGAGTCCAACGTTTTTGTTAATCATGCCTTTTGCATTCTTGTGGAGATATTTCCAAAGCAACTTCCATCGCTTAACAATTATTTCTTTACATCTAACCGAGAAGTGAAACCCCAGTTTTCATTGATTTAACTATAAAACTTTTTAATGTAGCGAAATACACTCCTGGAAATGGAAAAAAGAACACATTGACACTGGTGTGTCAGACCCACCATACTTGCTCCGGACACTGCGAGAGGGCTGTACAAGCAATGATCACACGCACGGCACAGTGGACACACCAGGAACCGCGGTGTTGGCCGTCGAATGGCGCTAGCTGCGAAGCATTTGTGCACCGTCGCCGTCAGTGTCAGCCAGTTTGCCATGGCATACGGAGCTCCATCGCAGTCTTTAACACTGGTAGCATGCCGCGACAGCGTGGACGTGAACCGTATGTGCAGTTGACGGACTTTGAGCGAGGGCGTATAGTGGGCATGCGGGAGGCCGGGTGGACGTACCGCCGAATTGCTCAACACGTGGGGCGTGAGGTCTCCACAGTACATCGATGTTGTCGCCTGTGGTCGGCGGAAGGTGCACGTGCCCGTCGACCTGGGACCGGACCGCAGCGACGCACGGATGCACGCCAAGACCGTAGGATCCTACGCAGTGCCGTAGGGGACCGCACCGCCACTTCCCAGCAAATTAGGGACACTGTTGCTCCTGGGGTATCGGCGAGGACCATTCGCAACCGTCTCCATGAAGCTGGGCTACGGTCCCGCACACCGTTAGGCCGTCTTCCGCTCACGCCCCAACATCGTGCAGCCCGCCTCCAGTGGTGTCGCGACAGGCGTGAATGGAGGGACGAATGGGGACGTGTCGTCTTCAGCGATGTGAGTCGCTTCTGCCTTGGTGCCAATGATGGTCGTATGCGTGTTTGGCGCCGTGCAGGTGAGCGCCACAATCAGGACTGCATACGACCGAGGCACACAGGGCCAACACCCGGCATCATGGTGTGGGGAGCGATCTCCTACACTGGCCGTACACCACTGGTGATCGTCGAGGGGACACTGAATAGTGCACGGTACATCCAAACCGTCATCGAACCCATCGTTCTACCATTCCTAGATCGGCAAGGGAACTTGCTGTTCCAACAGGACAATGCACGTCCGCATGTATCCCGTGCCACCCAACGTGCTCTAGAAGGTGTAAGTCAACTACCCTGGCCAGCAAGATCTCCGGATCTGTCCCCCATTGAGCATGTTTGGGACTGGATGAAGCGTCGTCTCACGCGGTCTGCACGTCCAGCACGAACGCTGGTCCAACTGAGGCGCCAGGTGGAAATGGCATGGCAAGCCGTTCCACAGGACTACATCCAGCATCTCTACGATCGTCTCCATGGGAGAATAGCAGCCTGCATTGCTGCGAAAGGTGGATATACACTGTACTAGTGCCGACATTGTGCATGCTCTGTTGCCTGTGTCTATGTGCCTGTGGTTCTGTCAGTGTGATCATGTGATGTATCTGACCCCAGGAATGTGTCAATAAAGTTTCCCCTTCCTGGGACAATGAATTCACGGTGTTCTTATTTCAATTTCCAGGAGTGTATTTTCGTAAGAATTTTCATGTTCTATTGCACCGCCTTACGCATTGAATTTCCAGAAATACAGAAACACGTATTTAGTATTTCTAACTGAGAAGTCAAATACCAATTGTCACAGATGTAGTCTTAAAAATTCTTTCGTGGTTGTTTAGTAATTAATTATTATCAAAATCCTTTCACCCACTATTTTTCCCCCTTTAGTGGTTGAATTTTCAAAAATATGAAACACGTAATTTTTATTTTCGAACTGAGAATTTAATACCAATTCTCGAATTTCTAGCTTCAAAATTCCCTTAATAGCGAGATACATTCAAAAAACCTTTCATCCGCTATTTCAGTCCTTTAGGAGTGGAATTTCGGAGAATTCCTTTTTCGAACAATGCCTATATTATAGGATCCACGCTCTTTCCACACTTCAAGTTTGTATCCTTAACTGTTTGGGCTGGGCGATGATGGGTCAGCAAATCATTCTGACCCTGTTTCACCTCGTTAGGGGTAGAACTTCCAAAAACAGTGAAACACGTATTTTTCTTATTTCAGAGGAGCCAAATTTAAATTTTTACAGATTTAGCTGTAAAAATGATTCAAAAATTAAATATTTTAATAAAGTGTCTCATACCCTATTCCAAGCCCTTAGGGGTCCAATTTCCAAAACGACTGGAACACGTATTTGTTTATTTCTAACCGAAAACTCAAACATAAATGTCCGTAGGTGTAATTTTAAAAATCCTGTGTTAGTTCTTTAAGAGTGACATGCTTTTATTTTTTAAAAAATGGTGTCATCCACTATTTCATCGCCATTGGGTTAAATTTTTAAACATGATGGAACACGTATTTCCTTATTTCTGACCAACAAACCAAATACTAATTTTCGTAGGTGTAGCTTCAAAGCACTATTAACACCGACAGTTTTGAAAAATAAGTCCGCCACCCATTATTTCACCCCCTTAGTGTTGGAATTTCGAAAAATCCCTTCTTACACGACGACTACATTATAAGATCCACACCTTCTCCAAATCTGAAGTTTCTGTCCGTAGGGGTTTGGACTGGCAATAATGAGTCAGTCAGTCAGCACATTTCCTTTTATATACAGAGATAAACCATGGAATACCCTGTGGTAGTACTCTTCGAAATTTAAAGGTTATCCGTTCTACGTGCTTGGGAATTCACCTCTACATTGCTTCACACATGCTATCATGTAAATTCCTCAATACGCCATGAATGTTTGTAAACGTCGCACTTAAAGATAATTATGTTATACCGTTCTCCAAGTGGTACTAATAAATTCATTAACCTTGTGAATTGCTGTTTCCTTGACGAAACTGTTGTACATTGTCTGTACCCATTGAACATGAACTCGCTATTTTCAGTAATTTGTGTCTTCAGGTCACAGCTTTGTGTACGGAGACTTAATGAGTGTCTCTTTATTTTCATTCTGCACATCCTACAGTTTAGCGATTTTAACACCTCGCACTCTATTTTGGTCAAAAGTTCTGTGGCTGTGCTCAGTATTGTATCGGTGGTTGCGATATATTATTTCTACTTTACAGTGTCGTTATTCTTAGTTAATATTGCCCAGCTTGGAATTCCCATCTACATTCTTCGTACTTTATCTTCCACAATTCGATAAGTTTGCGTTTTTATTTCCTAAGGCATATCCTACATTTAGTGGATACTCACCATATTTTCAAAAGGCATATTTTGTAAATTTTGGAAAAACGTAGTGGTGTAGGAGCTATTTGCTGCTTTTGGTAGGTGATAAAATCTACGTTACCAAATCTTCTAACTTTAAAAGGTTTCTCTGCTGTGTAAGGTTGACTCAGTAACAGTGAATGACAAGATATTTTTTATCACAGGTAATAAGAAACCTATCCACTAATCGGTTACATAATACACTTCCCGAGCGTAATGTGTCTTTCTTGTTGGACAAAGGTGGTTCAATACGACAAACGACAGTCGCATGATCACAATCTGTGAGCACCGATCAAGTGGTTTATTTTAGGCTCTCAGGCAAAGGAAGTGGTGCAAAGGTGTGGACGAAGGTTTCATTGTTACAGACACTCGTGGATAGTAACTCGTGGACGCACTCGTGTCTGAGACACAACCTACAGCAGATCTTGCCACCACTGCTGGAATACTTGGGTGATACGTATTTTATCATGCTGAGCTTGCGTGACAGAGTGAGAAGCAGCTGTGGATTTTTTTCGTTGTCAAGGATCTCGTCTGAGTTTATTTTTGCCATGTGTAAGAAATGATTCACGAAATTAATGAGTATTGTGTTCAGTAGATATTCTTCAATGCCTACGTGGGACTCGCCAATTAGTCAGTATTAATATTACCTTGTTCATTCATTACATAAATGCTCTGACTTGCACTGTTTTATTATGGTGTTCCGTACATGCAATGTTTCGTAAATTGGCATACCAAGATGTTGGTTGCACCTTCTTGCCTTGTTCATCTGTGTGACATGACATGTTTCTCAGCAGCGAGTTTCATAACTGTTAACGAATTTGAGACGATGAAATGTGTAGTCTGTTCACGACTCCGTGAAAATGGAATTCTTAATAAATTAAAAATCTTACGAACTACATGGTGGCCATTGAGTCTCACGTCTTTTGTCGTACCAGGTAGTAATTATCGAGCTTAATATAGGATAAAAATGCTTTCTGTCGTATGACAATTCAATTTATGGTTATATGACTTATTTTGGAAAGGTTGTTATTTAAATTATTGTGGAAAATCGTAGCCATTGTGTTGAGTACGCATATGGAATACAACATAGCACCTCAACGCTCGATTGTAATGTAGCATGTATATTATATCTCACGCAAGTTGCTACTCACGCTATTTTTGAATACATACATAAAAGTAGATTTCCTTAGTTCGATTCTATGCCCTTTGCTTCCGAACGCGTTATCCTGGGGAGTTCTAAAAGCGAGATGTTACGAAAAAGTGTGTTTACTTAAAAGTACTTGGAATATAAATTTGTTGCCAGTATTTTCCTCTTCTTGCGTTTAATTAATCAGTATTGAACGTTTGTTTCACACTTTTTTCATCGTGCACCATCTATTTGCGCCAGTTTGATTCTTTTCGTTGAAACGCATCTACTGTCTGAAGGTTAGACATACATTTTATCAGCACAATTATCAGATAATACTGATTAAAAATGCGAAAGGTGACCAAGTAAGTCCATTGCACGATTACTGGCTAAAGGCATAGTATAGTACATCTTTTTTTTTTAACTTTAAGTTCCATTGACTATCAGGCTGCAAAAAAGTTTAAATTTAAATGCTGATCTTTCATTAACTCAACAGAGCTGCTGCACTGTTGAAAGTGTGGTTAGGTACGGGACAACAGAGCAGATGCTGTGGTTGTCTAGGGCAATAATAAAGGCTAGAATGAAATTTTCACTCTACAGCGGAGTGTGCGCTGAAATGATACTTCCTGGCAGATTAAAACTGTGTTCCTGACCGAGACTCGAACTGGGGACCTTTGCCTCCTGCGGGCAAGTGCTCTACCAACTGAGCTATCCAAGCACGATTCACGCCCCGTCCTCATAGCTCTACTTCTGCTAGTACCTCGTCTCCTACCTTTCAAACTTTACAAAAGCTCTCCTACGAAACTTGCAGAACTAGCACTCCTGAAAGAAAGGATATTGCAGAGACATGACTTAGCCACAGCCTGGGGGATGTTTCTAGAATGAAATTTCACTCTACAGTGGAGTGTGCGCTGATATGAAACTTCCTAGCAGATTAAAAGTGTGTGCCGGACCGAGACTCGAACTCGGGTTCGAGTCTCGGTCCGGCACACAGTTTTAATCTGCCAGGCAGTTTCAATCATAAAGGCTACCTGTATATGCGTTTTGTTCAAATAATAGATAAATGAATACTGTTGCTCTTAAATATTGGAAATAGTAAGGTATACATTAATTATTACTCTATTGTGCACATACAGTCTGTGTTTGTAATTCTGACATTAGTTATATCTGCCTAAATAACCAATCTTCAAAAGATCTGTTACAAAATTATCAAAAAATAAGCAGCCATTTCTATGCCACTTAAGTCTCTAACTCCTATTATGAAACACGCTAAAGTGCCCTATCTTTGTTCAGCACGGATAGTCTTTCTGGCAAAATAAAGTACTGTGTTTTTGTGCCGTGACAAACCAGTACTTCAAAGTCTGACTAGCTTTCTGCAGCAGAAGTAGCAATATCATTGTGGATATACTGCATAGAGCACATTTTGACTTTATCCTTGATCACCTATTAAAACTGTGTTCCTATCACCTATTACCTATTACCTATCACCTATTACCTATCACCTATTACCTATCACCTATTAAAAAATTATTGCCAGCAAGTACCCATGAATTAGAGCAACCCCATTAAAAGTTTACTGCTGCAGAATGAAATAAAAATTGACCTATGTCTAGGTTATCAATCAGGAAATGCGATCTTTAAAGAAATGCCACTGAAATCTGGGCAGTAGGCTTGTAAGTTTATATGTTTGGGTAATAAACGTTTTCATAACACGATTTAACATTCAGTAATATACGTCCATATGGTGTTCGAATTAGTTATTACGTTTCTGACAGTCGACAGTGGATACGAATCTGTCGTATCAACACTGATACGAGCACATGTTCCCTTTTTTTAGAAGGTTCAGCAATATTACTTTTTACCTACTGGAGGACTGCCGCAGTGGCCCTAAGATGTAATCAGCAAGAGCGCAAGCTGCAGCGCTGCCGTTACCAGAGCCAGGCGGGTTCGTCGATGTCGGCGATAGCGGCCGATGGGGCTCCGCGCAGCAATCGATGCACGAGAGGGGGGCTGCTAGTGGCCGCTTGTCGATCTCTCGTCGTATTTCAACGTACGGGTCTCTCAGAAACAGACACAACTAACGTTTAACTCTGTGGGACACCTTGCTAATACCCATTAGGAGCTGTTTAACTAACAACTTTTTTACATACTGATACCCGCTGAGGAGCATGACAAAACTAATTAGCTGATTAGGTTGCTTCGTTCTTCTCCCAGATGTAAACCATCCTTGGTCGTTTTTTACTTTTCATTTCCCTCGAGTCTGTCTTCAACTTCCTTAAACAGAAACACTTACCAAATGTTTCCAAGAATTAATTTCTTATGTGTAATACTTTCCTTCAGGCGTGCTCATAGTAGATATTTTAAGCCGATTGTAATAGATTTTGAGGTCTACTGTGACCCACTCTTTATTGAGTTTTTCCATACATTTCAGAAATATACCTGCAGTACGGCGAAATTATACAATGTCAACAGAAAACGAACGTGGTTCAAACATTTTCCATAAACTAATATTCCTTGTTAACTTCTTTTCGGGTTCGAGGATCTGAAAACTTCCTCTACGATTGCTAATAATAATTTTTCTGTTATGAAACAGGTTGGTCTGACTCGTTTTTCAAGTTTGAGTTTCTAACTATTTCAACAGGTAGAGGTCGCCTGCTTAGCTGAGTGGTAACGTGCTTGCCTCCCATGCAACGGGCCCGGGTTCGATTCACGTATGGGTTGGAGATTTACTCCGCTCTTGGACTCTTTGTTGGGTCATCCTCATCATCGGTAAATCACCCCCTGTAGCGTCGGCTGCTATAAGACTTGCGCATGGCGGCCGAACTTCCGCGAATGGGGCTTCCCGGCCAACCGTGCCGTACCCTCATTTCATTTCTAACAGGTACAATGTGTAGTTACAGCTCTTTAAATCAGATCTAAAGTGGTAGTCGGGAAACGAAGTTGTATTTGGTCGTTACAACCTATTTTTCAACTAAGTGGTTGTACCCTGCTAGCACGCTTACACAATCTCTGAGTGAACGAATTGTTGTCGGTAGATATCGTTTAGCACATGGTTAACATCCTCTTGCCTCCAACTATGTTCATAGAATTCAGAAGACCACCAACGAAATCCTTCGAGAATACAAAACCTGTCTGGAAACGCTGGGTGAAAACCAGACTATCGCCTGGACGTCTATCGTGTAAGTAGCGGGGCGCAAGTAAGTTGAATCTACAGTTGTTTTAAAAGTCATTCTTTGAGATGTACAAATAATTTGTATTTAGACTTTTTGGTTCACAAAAAAATGTTTTCAGGAAGCCACTTCTTATTCCACTATATATTAAGGTGGCTTTCGTCCATCCATCTGTGGAGAAAAGGAAAACTGCTTAGATCAAATCGTTCAAATGGCTTTGAGCACTATGTTACTTAACATCTGAGGTCATTAGTCCCCTAGACTTAGAACTACTTAAACCTAACTAGCCTAAGGACAGCACACACATCCATGCCCGAGGCAGCATTCGAACCTGCGACCGTAGCAGCAGCGCGGTTCCGGACTGACGCGCCTAGTACCGTTCGACCACAACGGCCGGCTAAAACTGCATAGATATATCACTTTGTTCGAAACCTTATCAGCGTTGCAACATTTTTATTGCTTGTGCAGAAGCGAGGCGTAAGAGGGTGAGGGATAGTTAAAAGTTTCAAAAGGAAAGCTACGTCTACGAATTTTCAAAGTAGTCAACCGTATACTAGGCTTTTGACAATAATGACTGGATTACACTCATGGGATTCTCAACTTAGCACGTATAAAACACATACGGAGAATGGTTATTTGCAATTTGTTCAGCAACTACATTGCAGTCACAAAAATTGAAGGACATAGAAGGGAAGACATAGTTGAAAAGGGAACCAGTTAAATTTGTAGCCTTTCCGTAATGTTGTGAAATGTGTGCATCCAGCACGCAATAAAGGAAATCTAGTTAAAATTTTGAAAGGAAATTGAAGTTTATGGAGAAGAAATAATCACTTAGAATACACCGACTTATCATGTAAGGAAGCCACTAACACTTAAAGGTTTGCCAATAAGAATGCAGTTCTGTCAAAGACGGCATAGGAATTGGAAGAACAGCTGAACGAATGGATAGCAAGAACATCAACAAAACTAAAACAACGGTAAGTACATCAATCAGGCGATGCTGATAGAACTGGATTAGGAATTGAGAAACTAAAAGTAAAGGATAGGTTTTGCTATTTGGGCAGTAAAAACTGATGATAACCAAGCTAGAGAGCATATAAAATGCAGAGTAGCAATGGCAAGAAATTCATTTCTAGAACAAACGTCGTGAAGGGTAAAAATCTTCTTTCTTAATGGGATGGAATTCCAGATCATTTTTATCCTTTTCTTGTAATATTGTTTAGGTTAGTTGCCTGATTCATTGAATCACTCCACTTCAAATTTCTGCTACTAAATGTACCGTTAATAATACTTCCTATCATTGTATTCTCCGCCCGTGAATACCGTGATTATCCAAGTGATATACACGGAAATAAATACACCAATTTCAGCTAAATGATTATTAGGTTACTTGATTTAGCGATCACATCATCACATCTATTTCCATATGTCACTATGCTTCCATTCCGCCTGATGTGCCAGTAATCCAACCTTACTGTTGAGGCTTTTGTGGCCACTTATTGACAAATTGCCTGTTGGCTTCTGTCTCTAGTTCTTCGGTCGACTTTTGTTTACTGATTTTTCTGAAGATTATTAATATTATTTACAAACCGATGAAGAATAACAAAGAAAGATAGGGAAAGAATAAAAGGGACCCACTTTAAATGTCGTGAATACACCGCATGCCACGCACAAGAGAAAAGTCTGTGTTGGGATGACTGCCGCGCGGAGTAGCCACGCGGTCTCAGGGGCCTTGCCAAGGTTCGCGTGGCTCCCCCCGTCGGAGGTTCGAGTCCTCCCATGGGTATGAGTGTGGGTGTTGTTCTTAGCGTAAGTTAAAGTTAGCTTAAGTAGTTTAAGTCTAGGGGCCGCTGACATCAGCAGTTTGGTCCCATAGGAACTTTCCAAGAATTTCCAAATTTTTTGGAATGACAGGGCACTCAATCAGCACCAAGATCACCGAACATTTCAGACTGGGGCAGGTGGAGAAACTGGCTAGTGGAGCACGCGCTGTGTGAGAGCGACCACGTAGTGAAATTTGCCGTCACGGAAGTTCTTGCTGTAAAGAAGAGCTATTACACCCAGTTGTTCAGAGAAGCTGTAGAAATACACAAACATGAGAGTAGCTCCAACAAGAAAGAAGAAAGCCTCAAGGTGAGCGGATCTTGGATTTCCGTGCTGCAGAGATAGATCTTTGCAAGTAGCGACGGGAGAACCGCAACTGAAACACCTTTGGAAAAGTCTTTGGACGTTGTCGCGCCAGGTATATATACGAGTAATTTACGGACGCGAGCTCTACTCCAGTCCACCAGAAACAGTGGAAGGTGAAGCTTTGGCAGTTCCAGCCACTCGCGCTGGTGAAGCGTCAGAAAAATCATCAAAGAAATGCCGGATGAAGAACAGAGACAGAAGCAAACAGGCAATTTGTCAATCCTACCGTAACTGGCCAGGCTACTTTATAAAATATATTTTGCTAACATAGGGTAAATTAATATTAAAAGTTAATAACTGAAAGTATATGTACTTTTTGCAAATACATATAGAAGGCCGTTTGTTTGTTTGTTCCTCTATGCAGACTGAATAAAATTTAATTAAACGTCCCAATATTAACAAATATAATAGTGTTTTTTATATTTAATGGTTTAATGAAGGTAGGCTTCAGTATACAGTTTAGTCTAGTGCTTAACGTAATCTTAGTTTGTTATATATCTGACTGTGTGTGACCAGAATCAACCTGAGCCGTGGTTGAGTTCCGTCATTAAACTGTCGATCCGCAGTAGAAGTGACTCTGGACGGCTTCGCAGGTCGGAGGAACGGTAGTGTATTCTACCTTCAAACGGGCAAACCCTAGTAAGACAATATGATGTTTAAACTAATTCAAGTCCCTGTCAATATCCTACATACATATTACGGCCATAAACCTAAAGAGAACTTCCCCAACGTACATTATATATTGTTAAATTATATTGAAAATAATTAACTACTTTAATCTTAGATCTTACCTATAATAAGTGAAAGTAGTGTACCGTTGCAGTTCAATAAAGAATATGTTCATGGTTGTATACTACAAGATAGTAAGAAGGAATTCCCATCTTATACGGTTACTTGAGTTATCACACATACCTTATGGCCTATTTTTAATTACAATTCCTTTTATTTGACTTTACCTAACACAACACTCTTCTGTTTCGCTGGTTTTCTCTAAATCCATACCGTTACATGTATCCTAATAAGCTCATGACTCACTTCAATATCAATCGCCAGAAACTTAGATGTTGGAAAAATCAACCAGACTGAAGTACTAGTTAGATAATTATGTTCTTCATGAGAAACCCATTGTAAAAGACGTTAACATAGTTAACTGTAGACAGGAGGTGTTCTGCGAAGCGTTACATACGATATAAAATATATAAATAGTTCTGGTGATGTGCTGGCTACGTTTTCGTTCAAGTATTACACATACGCAGTCCGTACGATAAGTTGTACCAATGTAATTATTTTTTTATGTCTCCAAAACTGGAATTAGAGCTATGATTACCACGCAAACTTTTGACCAGTAAACGTAGGCCAGTTGAAAAGTGAGAGAGGAATGATTCTTAAGCTTCCAGCTACTGAAAACAATTTTTGGTCTTGTTTTCGCCATTGGATAGTTTTATTTTTTAACGAATAATAAGTCTTGCCAATTACCGAAGAATAAACAGGAATTGAATGCATGGAGTTCATGTACCATCATAATTCATAAACTGTATGATGTTCAGTTTTGTAGAGTCTGGAACAGGACATTGTGACATTATGGAACTTAATTGAATGCATGGAGTTCATGTACCATCATAATTCATAAACTGTATGATGTTCAGTTTTATAGAACCTGGAAGAGTACATTGTGACAATAAGGAACTTCATGAAAATCTTTATTATATGTCACTCTGTTTCGTAATTCAAAAAATAACTGTTAGAAAACATCATGTTTGTTGTATTGCATGTGGTTTCTACGGTCTTTCATCCACGTAATTAATGTCAGACTGATTCGTATACACTGAGTGACAACCAAAAATTTGACGTTACGCAGATTTCAGTCTGTAGTTAAATTTGAAATAATCTCACACATACACATTTCCCTGACTGTACAACAAAAGTAAAGTACAGTGAAGACTCAATTAAGTCGGCAAATTGTTGTCGTGAGAGTTTCAGGTAATGGAAAATCAGGGTAACTGAGTGTATGAAAACCGATTTTTGTATTATTAACCCTAGAAAGACAACCTAAGCCGCGCGCATACATGTACCTTTAGGTACGTTGTCATATGTTACCTATCTAGGGTTACAACGTAGAGTTATTGGTTCATTAAATACAACAAAAACTAACAAAAAGTATTAAAATCAACAAAAATTATTATTTATTAAGAGATTAGGGACACATTTTTGTACATAAACACTTTTTAAAAAAATTACTGAAATACTTCAACGTTATCCATGAAGTATCTAACAAAAGTCAAATATACAGGGTGAGTCACCTAATATTACCGCTGGATATATTTCGTAAATCACATCAAATACTGACGCAGCACCTTGCTTTACGTGCTGCGTCGACACTAGCGGATAGCGGCATTTTTGGAGAGGAAAAGGTAGGGCTATAGGGGAGGAAGGAGGCCCAAAAGTAAAAAAAAATCGATTCCACAGACCGAACGTGAAGAGAGGGGGTAGTGTAATAGGTTAATACAAACCATAAAAAAAAATGCGCGGAGGTATGTTTTTAAACACAAACCTACGGTTTTTTAAATGGAACCCCGTTAGTTTTGTTAGCACACCTGAACATATAAACAAATACGTAATCAGTGCCGTTTGTTGCATTGTAAAATGTTAATTACATCCGGAGATATTGTAACCTAAAGTTGACGCTTGAGTACCACTCCTCCGCTGTTCGATCGTGTGTATCGGAGAGCACCGAATTACGTACGGATCCAAAGGGAACGGTGATGGACCTTAGGTACAGAAGAGACTGGAACAGCACATTACGTCCACGTGCTAACACCTTTTTATTGGTCTTTTTCACTGACGCACATGTACATTACCATGAGGGGTGAGGTACACGCACACACGTGGTTTCCGTTTTCAATTACGGAGTGGAATAGAGTGTGTCCCGACATGTCAGGCCAATAGATGTTCAATGTGGTGGCCATCATTTGCTGCACACAATTGCAATCTCTGGCGTAATGAACGTCGTACACGCCGCAGTACATCTGGTGTAATGTCGCCACAGGCTGCCACAATACGTTGTTTCATATCCTCTGGGGTTGTAGGCACATCAGGGTACACATTCTCCTTTAACGTGCCCCACAGAAAAAAGTCCAGAGGTGTAAGATCAGGAGAACGGGCTGGCCTATTTATGCGTCCTCCACGTCCTATGAAACGCCCGTCGAACATCCTGTCAAGGGTCAGCCTAGTGTTAATTGCAGAATGTGCAGGTGCACCATCATGCTGATACCACATACGTCGACGCGTTTCCAGTGGGACATTTTCGAGCAACGTTGGCAGGTCATTCTGTAGAAACTCGATGTATGTTGCAGCTGTTTGGGCCCCTGCAATGAAGTGAGGACCAATGAGGTGGTCGCCAATGATTCCGCACCATACATTTACAGGCCACGGTCGCTGTCGCTCTACCTGTCTGAGCCAGCGAGGATTGTCCACGGACCAGTAATGCATGTTCCGTAGATTCACTGCCCTGTGCTTTGTGAAACCCGCTTCATCGGTAAACAGGTAGAACTGCAACGCATTCTCTGTTAATGCCCATCGACAGAATTGCACTCGATGATTAAAGTCATCACCACGTAATTGCTGATGTAGCGACACATGAAACGGGTGAAAGCGGTGCCGATGCAGTATGCGCATGACACTACTTTGACTCAGTCCACCGGCTCTCGCAATGTCCCGTGTACTCATGTGTGGGTTCATGTCAACAGCAACTAACGCACCAACTGCACCCGCTCCTTCTGTGACGGGCCTGTTACGGACCCGTTTGCGTGCTACGACCATACCTGTTGCACACAGTTGGGGGTAGATGTTTTGCAATGTGCGACACGTTGGATGCTCTCTGTCCCGGTACCGTTCTGCATACACCCTGCAGGGTTCAGCTGCATTTCGTCGACACTCGCCATAGATGAGTATCATCTCCGCCTTTTCAGAGTTCTAATACACCATGGTCACAGTTCCTACAACACTACACTATCACAGACGTCTGGTAACACGGTGTACTACAGTTGGTCTGCGTGCGGAGACGAATGCAGAATAACAATAGCAGCAAGCGCTACATACGGACACTGCGACAGCTAGACCAAACCACAACAGTGCACTACAGCCACACTCGTAAACACGGTCGTCATCGTAAACATGTCCCTGCAGATGCTGCTCGCCGACCGTGGCCCGTGTTTGTTACAACACGCAACTGAACGTCGGAGGTTTCAAGCGTCAACTTTAGGGTACAATATCTCCGGATGTAATTAACATTTTACAGTGCAACAAACGGCACTGATTACGTATTTGTTTATATGTTCAGATGTGCTAACAAAACTAACGTGGTTCCATTTAAGAAAAACGTAGGTTTGTGTTAAAAAAATTCTTCCGTGTATTTTTGTATGGTTTGTATTAAACAATTACACTAGCCCCTCTCGTCACGTTCGGTCTGTGGAATCGATTCGTCAGTATTTGATGTGGTTTACGAAATATATCCAGCGGTAACGTTAGGTCATATGATGTAGACAAGTCTTTGTCTTCATTGCTGCTACAACGCGAATTCCTTTTGATTAGAAACTCAACGGTATCACACACTCTTTTTCGAACCATTCGAAAGCTGTTTGCAGGGCTTGAAATGCTTCCAAATGAGATAATCTCTCATAATTTTCTGCATCTACCGATTTCCCAAGCTTCCACCAATGGTAAGCTATATGTTCACTTGCCCTGTAGGGTAGTTTCTTGTGCACGTGGTGTTGCCCTTCAGCGGCGTATAGAAGAGTGACCGCTCGCAGTCTGAATTCAGTCCCAGCGAGTTAGTGCAACAGCTAACTCACTTGAAAATGACAGTCCGGTGCACCGCGGAAATATTGTGTTAAGATGACCTCGTAATCCGGCTGCAGACCCGCGTTACTACGCCGTGAAAGCCTACGTAGTCACATCAGGAGCCTCTGTGGAGAGTAGATGGTTGAACTTGTAAGGAGGTTTGATAAACTTCGTAACAAGAAGGGGAAGCTGCAGAGTGCCTCCGCTTTTTTGCTGAGATGCATCCGTGAAGGTACCATACCAAAAGTTGCGAGATTTGTTCATTATATTCATACGAAAACGGCCAACAACATTAAAAAATGTGCCAGTTTTGCCTGACTAGGGGAGCGAGTTCGTTTTACTCGCAGACAATTGGATCGAATTTCCAAGGATTTGTTTTACTTGCGCTTGGAGGCTGTGTTAAAATGGCGTAAGTCAGATATGACTACAGTGGAATCACTATCAGGTTCTAATTTTTCAAGTCTGCTGGTGACTGTGTGTCTTCTTGGTGTTTTTCGTGTTGTTGACTCAAACGAGTTTCTGCTTGTGTTTTATGCTCTGTAGAATCGCTGTGAACATGTGTGTTAGTATCTTGTACGGTTTTAAGATCACCGAAAACTTTTCTGTAGCAATTGTGTATGTATTTTTCTACGTGAGTTACTAAATTTTTGCTGATTTCATGTTGCTCGTGAACGAGAGTTTCTCGTATCTGTTCGATCTTTTGTTTTGTTGCTGATTGGTCTCATTTTGCTGTTGGATTGCAAGCGTAACTCGTTCTTGAAATTGATTACACTCCTCTATGTGCTGACTGGGGCGTTAATTAAGTCGTGTTTCTTGTTGTTCAAAACATTTGTTAATTTGTAGCTCTATACAGTTCCTTTTGTTTTTGTGAGACATTAACTTCGTCACTGAGTTTTTTGTCTGTTCGTTCATCGCGTCACTAATTTGAATGAAACGTTCTTGTTTCTGCTGTGACTTTTTATTGCCATCCATGATTTGCCGAAACATCATCATAATGCCATTATTCGACAATTGACCATCAGTGCTTAAAGTGTTTTGCGTACACTGTTCAACAGTGTCAGCATTTGACATATCTGCTGAGGTTTGGGTAGTGTCATTTTCATTGGATTCTAAAGTTAAATGATCAGAGTGCAAATTTTGTGCATGGGAAGCATGTGTATCAGAGGCTTCCGCATTTGTGAAATGTGCCGTCTGATTAATTGCGACATTGGTAGGTAAAGCCAAATTCCCATAGTTTGACTGTTGTTATTGTAGATGCAATTCCATGAATCTGATGCAACGCCAGGGGCGCCGAATTACAAAAAATAGTTGGGGGCCATACTAGGGGTCCTGCCCCGGGATATTTTCTACATTTTAGATGAAAAATAGTGAGATTTAAAGTTTTTTAAGCATTTTAGAGTCGTATGACCAACATTAGAACCCCGAAAACGGGGCTCTCGATAATTCGACACTCCGGGAAACTCGACAAGCCTGACACATTTCTTGGCTTTGAAAAAGGAAACAAAAAATAAACACACACGGTATTTTCGTAAAAAGTCAATTTTATTTACCGTGATAGTCGTGCTTATGGACTATTACAGAGCAGTGAAGATATAGCTCTGAAAAGACTGAAATTATATTTAAATAAATCCTAAACTATTGTTAAAAAAATAAAACATAAAATACTGTTGTCACACAGTAATAGCACTTTGATTAATAAGTGAAATAGCTAATTTAAGCTTGCTTTGAATAAGGCTCAGCGTTCATTAAATAAAAACAATACCTCAAAGTTAATGCTTTAACACAATTAATAAAATTAATAAAGTATGCCTAAACTTTCAGTCAAAAAGTATGTAAATAGCGGGTTTTAATTTGATCTTAAGTATTAGAAAACAACTAATACAGTGCTATAGTAATATAGTAATACAGTACTAAACTAGTACTAGTATTTCGAAACTGAAAATTTAGCATTATGTATGTATTTAATTCTCTGTTTCATAAAAGGATTTTTAATATTGCTCTAAATACCATTATTAGGGATAGAGTGTCTTTAGAAAGGTGCAAATGGCGACCATCTGACTGCATTACTGAGTATGAAGTCGTTGATGACTGGTCAGACATCCAATTCATCCTAAACATCTCGGTGCGCATGAAGAGCAGCCAAGCTGTTCAGTCGCTTCTGTTCCATTGTTGATTGGAGATATGACTTCAGACGTCTAAGGGCTCTAAATAATCGTTCTGCTGTTGTGGTCGTGATTGGAACTACTCGGAGAAGCTTAATGCACTTCACTACTTCACTACTTCACATAACTTTTCTCCAGCTGCAGGATCTTGTGTAATGTACTTTGTTACGTCACGCACGTTTTTTAAGACCAGTTGTTTTTTATTAGCGGTATCGGCTAACATATTCAAGTGTAAGCGCAGTCTCTCAATGTCTAGGTCAGATCTGAAAAACTCAGTTGATTTTTCCTAATTTGTTTCACGTCTGTTTACTAAAAGCATGCACTCTTGTTCAACTGCAATGTCCTGTGTGAGTCAAGTTGAAGCAAACCGCTCATTAATGTCAGATTGCACCGTTTCACAAACTTCTACGCAAATAGCTTTGAAGAATTCCTTTGGGGTTTTCAAAGTGTGTGGTGAGCTGACTTCGTTGTTTTCATACTTCTTTGGTATACTTCGATTCCAAGGAAGCGAAGGATCATCAACTTGTGAAAGGTTTTTCTATTAGACACAATTCCCAAAAGTGTTCAAAACTATCACGCTTTCCATTCACTATATAAATCAAGCCCTCATATATTTTTTCCACATCAGCAACACTTAGATGAGGGTATTGAATTTTTTCATTGGCATCCTCTACTGGGTTCACTGAATGGCAACAAAGGCGTAAAAAGAAACAAGTCTTGAATTGTAACATTGACTCGGTAGCCTGCACATTTGTGACTTGCGTCTTTTTTGTCCTTTGCAGAAAATGTTTCAAAAAACTCTAGAAGTTCTTCAGAGTTTTTCAATATTCTCAAGACACTAGTAGCCGCATAGTCCATCGAGCCAAGCGATGGGGTTGTACACTAGTTTGGTAGTTGGCGCTCTCACAGCTTATGCTTCTGAAAAGTCCCATCCTTTTGCTGGATTCCCTTCCGGTGTTTATTAAGTCCTTGGCTAAAGCCATAATATCCCTCATATATGTAAGATGGCGGAGACTGTCTGCAACTGCCAAGTCTAAAACGTGAGCAGTCCAGGGCACATAAAATGCTTTTGGTTGTATATCGAAAACTCTTTTTTAGTCCTGTGAACTTACCTCTCATATTCGAGGCACCATCGTAGCACTGTCCTCTTAAGTTATCCATTGACAAATCAAGACGAGCAAAAACGTCTTTTAAAAAACTAAAGAGAGTTTGTGTTCAGTGTTGAGGGTCTCGTATAAGCCAATAAATTCTTCGTTGATGGTTAGGGAATCATCGACAGTACGAGCACAAAATGACATTTGTTCGTGAATCGAAGAATCACTTGTTTCGTCAACCATAATCGAAAAATGTTCAGTCTTCTAGATTGAAGCCAATACCTTTCTCAACACAGACTTTCCTAGTAGATCAATGATCTCGTTTTGAATATCATGTGCGGTCCACTTATACCCCGAACGCCCTAACCAATCTTTAAACTCCAGTATGTCATACTTTCGGAGATCCAACATTTGAAAAAAAATTAATTTTCATCTTCGTGCCCACTAATTGCTAGTCCTTGTCAGCGTAGAAATTGCACGGTAGTAAAAACTGTATCAAGAGCTAAATTTCCTTTCTTCATATCACTATCTAACTGTTCATTCAATTGGGAGGCCACACTTCGTCATGGACTGTGCGGCTGGTCCTGGCGGAGGTTCGAGTCCTCACTCGGGCATGGGTGTGTGTGTTTGTCCTTAGGATAATTTAGATTAAGTAGTGTTTAAGCTTAGGGAGTGATGACTTTAGCAGTTAAGTCCCATAAGATTTCACACACATTTGAACATTTTTTTTGCCACACTTCGGTTAGTGATAGAATTTAGTTTCAGAACACCTTCTTTATGCGTAAACGTCTTTTCATGAAGACGGAATTTCTCCAAAGCCTTTTTCCAATTAGAAAACTCTACGGAAGTGAATGCTTCTTTTTTTTTTTTTTGAAGAAAATTGTAATAGATTTTGGGCATCTGCCTCTTTGCCAATTTTTCAAAAAATTTTTTCGGTACATGTTTCATATTCTAGCCATGTATACTTAATCAACAAAGACTTCTGATATGATATTCCCTTACCGGATTGTCCATGTTTCGGCTATGAACGGTCCTCGCCTGAAGACGACGAAGCAATTGACGACACAATAGTTGTTGGAGGTTGACTTGCAGTATCATCAACTTCCAAGCGCGCCTTTTTGGCAACAAATTTATCCACTGCAAACTTAATTCACAATACACGAAGAAACCAAAGCAAACGAATAAAATATAGTCATATAAAATAGTCTACTAGACACTGAAGTCAGAACACTAAACACGTCTGCAGCATGCACTGAACGAAACTATCTACACTGAATGACTGAGACAGCAGAGTGGGCTTTATATAACCGCGACGTCGTGATATTTCTAAGCGTGAAAGCGACTCAAGGCGGAGGGTTCCAGGCACTTCTTCTCCAGTCATTTTGATGTCGCCACGGCCGCAGAGATGGCCCACCGGCGCCAGACTTTACCCAAAGGTTCGCGCACCGGGACAAATTCTAAATGTGCCTGCAGCACCTTAACACTATCATGATTCACACCACTCATTTTCGGTTAATCTGCTTACTACTGTGATAATCATTTGGTTTAACTCATTATTGAATCTATTTTGACAGGTAAATATCGTCAAACAAGGAAAATAAAATATTCCAACATAATTTTATGGTTTTACAAAGCATAATATAACCAATAACGTTCTTGAATTATTGGGGGGCTCTCCCCCCCCTTAAACGAATTTTTGAGGGGGCTACATTATTGTGCTTCACTGTTGATTTGAAATTGGCCCTGGTAATAAAACAAAACTTCGTAAGTTTGAAAATAATGGTCCCTGTGCTTAATGAATTCTGTCCCGGAAATAATAAAACTTCTTACCATTATCTAGGCAATGGCAACGCTCTTCACACTGCTCTCTGTTAGTACATTAAATTTTATAGTTAGCAAACAGCTGTTGTGCAGGGCTGTTGCTTAGCATACATTTTAATCAGAAATGACATGGGTCTATCAACTAGCATTGACTTGGAGTAAGTAACAATATGGGACTAACTTTAAAACTTGTATTTTGACTCTTTGAAAATTAAAAATGCTCACAATTAACACACTTAATAAACTGATTATACATTAACAATTAGCTTTACAAAATCATTGGATGTGAGTGTTGTACATTCTCTCATCCGTCACTTACGAATACACACATAGCATTAGTAACAAAATAACTTTCTTTACCTTAATGATTTCCAACTGTTGAGATTCCTTTTACAGTTAGCAAACATCATAGTATCCTGCAAATAAGAAAATCATTACTGTTGTAGCGAGTAAGTATATATCCTGCACACATCAGGTACAACACGTCTTAACACGTGAGAGCCCTCCGTACACCTCTCGATCTGAAGTTACTCAAACACATTAACCATAACTCCCTGAATCAGCGATCGCTGTTGAGCAGCGGAGTTACTATACAATCGATACTACATTTGACCATCTCTGATTCGATATAATATTTTCTTACAAAACTTGAATTAACTAGTGTGAGTGACTTCAGTTCCTGTTATAAAATAAACAAAAAATAAGTACACATAATATTGTAGCACAAAATCATCTCCCAGCCAACGCAAGTTGCCTTTACACTACTTATATTTGTAGACAACATCTAGAGCATACGTAAAAATGCGGTGTTTATTTCCAAGTAGGAAGAATATCGAATTACATAATAATTTTTGGAAGGGGCTTACGCTGCCAGGTGGCACTATCAAATAATTTCCCAGTCAGTATAGCGTGCAACGTCGTGATGTGCCACTTGCGCAAAGACAGCACGTCATAGGTTTTCATTTCTGAAGAAACGGTGATTATAACATAGTTTGGTGACGACAGAACCCTTGAGAAGACCCTAGAATACTTGCCATGTGTTCACTATGTCAGTTAAATCTATGTTTACGGGTCAGGTCGGATATTATCTTCGTATTTCAAGTCCTTAAATACGATCTCGGTAATGGATAAAGATACTGAAAAAAGTTTTATTGTGACCCGAGAACACCTTCAGAATGTACGGCAAAAATTTCAAACGTTTGCCGTGAACAAACATTATGGAAGTAGTCAACTCCGCAACTGATACTTTTGGTACCCAAAAAATCATGATTTCTGGGGTTTTTGCAGAAACTGATTAAAAAATAGTGCTTTTATGAGCCACCTAAGGCCAACCAACCGATTTGTTCAGTCTGCATGGGCTAGAGGAAGTGTGTAATGTTCAGATTTTCGTACTGTAATTTGGGATAGCTATAGTATGGTCGTTCTTCCGATAGTTATACAAATCTACATCTACATGATTACTCTGAAATTCACATTTAAGTGCTTGGCAGAGGGTTCATCGAACCACAGTCACACTATCTCTCTACCATTCCACTCCCGAACAGTGCGCGGGAAAAACGAACACCTAAACCTTTCTGTTCGAGCTCTGATTTCTCTTATTTTATTTTGATGATATTTCCTACCTATGTAGGTTGGGCTCAACAAAATATTTTCGCATTCGGAAGAGAAAGTTGGTGACTGAAATTTCGTAAATAGATCTCGCCGCGACGAAAAACGTCTTTGCTATAATGACTTCCATCCCAACTCGCGTATCATATCTGCCACACTCTCTCCCCTATTACGTGATAATACAAAACGAGCTGCCCTTTTTTGCACCCTTTCGATGTCCTCCGTCAATCCCACCTGGTAAGGATCGCACACCGCGCAGCAATATTCTACCAGAGGACGAACGAGTGTAGTGTAAGCTGTCTCTTTAGTGGACTTGTTGCATCTTCTAAGTGTCCTGCCAATGAAACGCAACCTTTGGCTCGCCTTCCCCACAATATTACCTATGTGGTCTCTCCAACTGTAGTTGTTCGTAATTTTAACAACCAGGTGCTTAGTTGAATTGACAGCCTTGAGAATTGTACTATTTATCGAGTAATCGAATTCCAACGGATTTCTTTTGGAACTCATGTGGATCACCTCACACTTTTCATTTTTTAGCGTCAACTGCCATCTGCCACACCATACAGCAATCTTTTCTAAATCGCTTTGAAACTGATATTGGTCTTCGGATGACCTTACTAGACGGTGAATTACAGCATCATCTGCGAAGAACCGAAGAGAACTGCTCAGATTATCACCCAGGTCATTTAAATAGATCAGGAACAGCAGAGGTCCCAGGACGCTTCCCTGTGGAACACCTGATATCACATCAGCTTTACTCGATGATTTGCCGTCTATTACTACGAACTCCGATCTTCCTGACAAGAAATCACGAATCCAGTCGCACAACTGAGACGATACCCCGTAGTCCCGCGGTTTGATTAGAAGTCGCTTGTGAGGAACGGTGTCAAAAGCTTTCCGGAAATCTAGAAATACGGAATCAACTTGAGATCCCCTGTCGGAAGCGGACATTACTTCGTGCCAATAAAGAGCTAGCTGCGTTGCACAAGAACGATGTTTTCTGAAACCATGCTGATTACGTATCAATAGATCGTTCCAAATGGTTCAAATGGCTCTGAGCACTATGGGACTTAACATCTATGGTCGTCAGCCCCTAGAACTTAGAACTACTTAAACCTAACTAACCTAAGGACATCACACAAGACCCAGTCATCAGGAGGCAGAGAAAATCACTGACCCCACCGGGAATCGAACCCGGGAACCCGGGCAGATCGTTCCCTTCGAGGTGATTCATAATGTTTGAATACAGTATATGCTCCAAAACCCTACTGCAAACCGACGTCAATGATATAGGTCTGTAGTTCGATGGATTACTCCTACTACCCTTCTTAACTCCTGGTGCGACCTGCGTAATTTTCCAATCCGCAGATACAGATCTATCGGTGAGCGAGCGGTTGTATATGATTGCTAAGTAGGGAGCTATTGTATCAGTGTAATCTGAAAGGAACGTAATCGGTATACAATCTGAACCTGAAGACTTGCCCGTATTAAGCGATTTGAGTTGCTTCGCAACCCCTAAGGTATCTACTTCTAAGAAACTCATGCTAGCAGCTGTTCGTGTTTCAAATTCTGGAATATTCCATTTGTTTTCCCTGGTGAAGGAATTTCGGAAAACTGCGTTCAATAACACCGCTTAAGTGGCACAGTCATCGCTAACAGTACCATCGGCACTGCGCAGCGAAGGTATTGACCGCGTCTTGCCGCTTGTGTACTTTACATACGGCCAGAATTTTTTCAGATTTTCTACCAAATTTCGAGACAATGTTTCGTTGTGGAACCTATTAAGGGCATCTCGCACTGAAGCCAAATTTCGCACGTCTGTAAATTTTAGCCAATCTTCGGGATTTCGCGTTCTTCTGAACTGCGCATGCTTTTTCCGTTGCCTCTGCAACAGCGTTCGGACCTGTTTTGTGTACCATGGGGGATCAGTTCCATCTCTTACCAATTTATGAGGTATGAATCTCTCAATTGCTGTTGCTACTGTATCTTTGAATTTGAGCCACATTTCGTCTGCTTTTGCATAGTCAGTTCGGAAGGAATGGAGATTGTTTCTTAGGAAGGCTTCTAGTGACACTTTATCCGCTTTTTTAAATAAAATTATTTTGTGTTTGTTTCTGGTGAACTTCGAAGAAACTGTATTGAGCCTAGTTACAACGTCCTTGTGATCACTAATCCCTGTATCAGTCATGATGCTCTCTATTAGCTCTTGACTGTTTGTGGGTCGCTAGGCCAAGCGCTAGCCAAAACTTTGACTCCTTGTTTCTGTGGTCAATAGAACCTGAAGGGGCGGCTTTTAGGAGCATATTGGTACCATGCGCTGTCGTTTAAAGACCGACTAGTGTGTCAATTTCATTTTTATAAAAAACCCAGGACATTTGGGAGAAACCTGGGACTGTTAGGAAAAAATGAGTCACAAATTTTACAAAACAAGACTTAATGTACGTAGAAGCTTACGTTTGCATCATGCACTTAGATGATCCCAATAGACTTTCCATAATTATTCTGCTGAACCCTCACAGTATTTTCCTCTTTTATGTATTTTATCGAGAAATTTATCTTAGTTTGAATGCTAATGCGATGTTTCTTTGGGTTTACGTGATTCTCAGTGTCAAATCTTGAACGCTCTCTAATAGCAATGTTTGATTTGCACAATTTACATTCTACAGATTCTCCATTGTCAGCAGTAAAAGTAAACTTACTTCTAATATTGCCGTTAAAATTACGCTTTCGTTTTAGCGTGATGGATAGTTAACTTGTATCGCTAGGCCCTACTACCAACAGCACAAAACATTAACAGTAAATAAAGTGAGATTCTAGAGCAAGTGGTACAACTGTCGCTTCCTAGAGTGTGTACTTGCACAATGCGCAATAAATTGCAAATCAAACATTCGGTAGCGTAAAATACCTCAGCGAAACGAAATCACAAAGAAACGGGACATATGGGCTTCCTTAGAGAGACAGACAGACAGACAGACCGAGAGAGAGAGAGAGAGAGAGAGAGAGAGAGAGAGAGAGAGAGAGAGAGAGAAACACTCTCTAGGGAAAATGGGACGAGTGAACACCCTAATTTAGACCCTTCATTTTGTAATCGGCTACGATACGGAATCCAACAATATGATTAAAGCCAAATGAACAGAAAGTAATTGAGATCGTAATCAGTATACTGCGATTGTGTTGAAATATTTATAGCAGCTGATGGTGCTACATATCGCCAACACTCTACGGCATGATAATTTATTCCGTTCGTTGGCTCTTTCAGAGCTGCAACTATGCCTGGTTTCCGGTCATGTACTTTTAGCTAACGCCTCTGTGCTTTAAAGTTCGAATAAGAAACACCGCTAGTTAGCTTTAACGTAATTTGATACACCGCTGCCCCCCCGCCCCCCCTGCTCTTGACACCCTCCCTCCCTCCAGGGGATGTGCAACAATAAATCTCCAAAGCGCCGTTGGGAGCTAGCTGGGAAGATATCACGTGAAGTAATTCTTCAAACCCACTTGCGACCTGTTATTGGACAGTGTCTGAGTTTTCGTAAAGTCACATAGCACACTGCCAGTCCGTTTCGGATTTAAAATAATTATTCCCTATTTCAAGTAGTAAAGGGTACAATAATCAGTCGCAAATACAGTTTGTTGCATATCTAGATTTCGGCCTTTGTGTGGTCATCTCATGTGCAGGAAATGTAAGTTAAATCGTTATAGCCACTTGTGTATACACATGGTCCCAGGTGGAATATTCATGTCAAAGACTGAGCCCACACTGTGTGAACTTGGAATTTGCAAGTAATCATTACCACTGCTATAAAATCGAAAACATTTTGGAAGTCCACAGTAAACGATGATTTGATGTCTGTCATTTCGAAGGATTTGTGGAGAGTGACTTGTAGTGCCCTCTTCAGAGAAGGCGTCACAAAACTATGTAGGCACAACAATATATTTAGTTTAGTATCTAACTCTGGGTCACAGTCAAATGTATTGACATCGTCAAGGTACGAAATATCTAAGATAGGCTGAATTTTCTACCGCTATTTTCTTGTGATAGGATATTACCCTCTAATATCCATGACAATATCTTGTGGATATATTTTCACATTGTGGTCCTCACATTTTGTCTGTATTTTAATAACCGTTTTTGAAAGATATTACTAAGTACGGTACACGCATACAAAATTAAGAGATATGCTATGTACGTGGTCACCTGTTGGAGTTGCGGCAGCGTGACAAGGTAGGGAAAGCAAGCAAGTGGATCAAAGACGGCCGACCGGTGTGGCCGAGCGGTTCTAGGAGCTTCAGTCCGGAACCGCGCTGCAGCAGCAGCCGCAGGTTCGAATCCTGCCTCGGGCATGAATATGTGTGATGCCCTTAGATTAGTTAGGTTTAAGTCTATGGGACTGATGACCTCAGATATTAAGTCCCATAGTGCTTAGAGCAATTTCAGCCACTTTTTTTAATCAAAGACGTATGGGAAATCATTTTAGCTACAACACGGGTCACAAACGGAGATTGTGACTAAAAAAGGTGATATTATTATTATCCGTAGTCTGTGAACTAGTTTTTCGAAAATGGCGTAGCTAGTCGAATATTCACATGCTGTAGTGAGCATCCATAGAAAGTGGTAGAACGACAGTGAAACTACCATTGGGCAGAAGAGGCTGGACGTCCACGACTCTTCAGTGAACGTGGGATTAGGAGGCTTGCCTGCTCTATAAGGCAGGGAAGGTGGCGATCTGTGAAATCTTTGCCGCAAGGGCACAATGCTGGTGCTCACATAAGAGTTTCGGGGCACGCCGTTGAACAAGGGGCTCCGCAGCAGACTGTTCACATATTGGCTCTACGACATAATCAATTACGATTGCACTGGCCACGGGATCGTCGAGACAGGACCAAGGATCAATGGAAATGCGTCGCCTCGTTGGATGAATCATCTTTTTCCTGCACCAGGTCGATGGTCGTCTCCAAGCCAACTGCGGTTCGAAATATGCAACTCGTCAAGTACGCCGGCTGGTAACAGCGGTATTACGCTATGGGAGACACTCTGCTGCCCTCCATGGGACCCGTGGTTCTAATCGAAGACACGCTGACAGCTGTGGACCACGTGCATTTCTTTATGCCTAATGTCTTTCCCGCCGGCGATGTCATCTTCCATTGGGCACGAAATGTGAATGCAGTGGAAACCATGAGGGTGGTTATCAAATGGTTCAAATGGATATGAGCACTATGGGGCTCAACATCTGTGGTCATTAGTCCCATAGAACTTAGAACTACTTAAACCTAACTAACCTAAGGACATCACACACATCCATGCCCGATGCAGGATTCGAACCTGCGACCGTAGCGTTCACGCGGTTCCAGACTGATACGCCTAGAACCGCACGGCCACACCGGACGGCGGTGGTTATCAGTCACCATCACCGCGTACGCAGATTATCAGTCCACTATTTAAGGAAATTACGTGACTTGTGCGTGGACGTCTGGTGCGACGTACCTCGAAAAACCAACCAACAAACTGTCGAATCTATAAAATGGTAAATCGGAGATGTTTTGTGCACCAAAGTTGGACCAACAAGTTATTATGCAGATGAAAGTAATATTTTTGTCTTGTCAGGGTAGATATTGCGTTACATTGTAGAAAAGGAAAATGTAACGTTGGGTAATTTATGATGCCTACGGAAATGCATTTATGAACAAAACAAGATAAGTAAGGAAGGAAAATTCGCAGTGAAGTACGAAGTTTCACTTAATTGTAATTTACAAAATACAGTAATCCTTTGTTACGGAAGCTAGAAGATTCATTTAAGTCTCCAATGTCGCTCTGTGTTAAACATGACGTTCGAAAAACTCTAGAATGAAGCAGTTACTCAGTTACGTCAGGTATGGACATGTAAACACTTCTAGATGGTGTCAGTAAGTGAACATAAATTGTAAGCCGTCCGATTTCGACAGTTATTTATGTACTTATATATCCCCTTAATGTACAGTGAATTTACGCAATTCTACATTCATTATATTTCAGAAGTATTCGTAAACAGAGAAAGTATTTATGGTTCCTTTTCCCGCTTCAGAAGAAAATTGTCTACCGAAAAGTGGTAAAAGTATCTGTTAACACGAAAAATAATGTTCAAGGGCTCAGAGAGTGATCACTATTTTCTAATAATTTAAGATCTTTTGTTGGCAGCCACAACACACAATGATGTAGCTGTTCTAAATTTCTATAATGCTACAGCACACTTCCAGAATACTTACTTGTACGTAAGTCTCAGTTAGGAGAAAACTAATACCTTGTATTTAATTTAAAAGAGAAACAAGTGGTATACTAAGCGAAGAATCTTCCGTCGCATCACTTAATAGTGATGGGTACACTGAAGAAAATCACAATTTTACTTCTTATTCGAAGAGCAATCTAAATCAGTAACCCAATTCTTGCTGTACGCATTCCTCTTCTTCCTCACCAGTCTCCGTTTCACGGGTCCATATCTCTGTTTCCAGACCTGTTCGATGTTCTGAAGAATTTTTGTATTTCATGTAACCTAAGGACACTTTCTGAATTTTGTACCTAAAGAAATTCCTATCACATGGGTCTATTATGTTAATGTTTGCTTCTTTGATGTCATTTAGGTCTATGTAAATAATACTGGTCATCCTTTCAGCTTCATAATTGTGTTAATGATTTACTTTATCAGTCTACATCTGTCCATTGTAGCCCATTGTGGGTATTACGCTGCTAAGATGTTCGTAGATTTCTTGGTTAGGTCGTGGTCTCTTGTATTCTGTTTATCTTGTACTTCGGCTAAGTATGTTTGTAACAGTCTTCTTTCTGTTCCCGTAATTTGGTTTATACCAGCTTTCCACACAAGTGCTACTGCTCGGGCACCATACAGACCGTTAGGTCTCACTATCGTATTATAAAGTTTAATTTTATTGTCCCACGATACAGTTTTTTCTTGTATATGTTTTTGTTGGTCTGGACAGCAGTGTTCATCCAATTTGTTCTTATCTCTACACAATGCTCTTACTTTTTTAATGCTTAACCACTCACCCAAGTATTTGAATGACTGACTCTCTCGATTGTACAAGCTGTCATATAGTCGCGAATAAAACAGTCGCCCAGAAAGTATAGTACAATTTTACTGGTGAATAATTCTGGTGTATTCTACCACTCCTCTGCTGCATATTTTTGGAGCACTAGCAATGACGTCATTTGTGGCACAGGTTTTGTTACTAAGATAACCTAAAACCAGTGACTATATGATCTTCTTTTCTTATCTAAGAAGTAAATCTGTATCGGCACTTCTCTTCTTTTTTTTATATGGCGTAAGCTATTTCAAATTTCCAATCCATTTTAACTGTTCACTGTTCCTTACTTGCTATATGATCATAATACAGAGCGTTCTGCGCTTAGACGTAAGTGTCCTACCGCAGTTACCGAAGGTAGTATCTCATACATTAACACTTACACATGGAGAGTATGTGGATCAGTTGTCATAGGCTTCGTTTGGATGGAGTCCAAATTTATAATTGCTATGTTGCTTGTAGGTGACGTGTATCATTCACATGTGTTATCAAAGACTGTTTTTCTAGCACGAAGCATTAGCCAGTATTGTGAAAGAGACATACAAATTGGTATGATTTTCAACCTTTTATACCGGTGTTAGTTTTGATCCTCATTAATATCTTTTTCGCTTTTTTTAGCTTGTTAAATAGCAACATGCACAATCTGAGCCTTAGATCTAGCTGACAGAGCACTTCGTTAGGAGAGGAACGTACCGTAAATTTCTGTAATACACTGAGACGACAAAAGCCATGGGATACTTCATAATATCGTGTCGGGCCTTCTTTTGCCCGGGGTAGTGCAACATTTCGACGTGGCATGGACTCAACGAGTCACTGGAGGTCCCCTTCAGAAAGATTGAGCCATTGTGCCTCTCTAGCTGTCCGTGAGTGCGAAAGAGTTTCCGGTGCATGAATTTGTGCACGAGTTGACCTCTCGATTATGTTCAGTGACTGTTCGATGGAATTTATGTCGGGCAAACTGGGTGGCCAAATCATTCGCTCGAACTGTCCAGAATTTTCTTGAAACCAGTGGCGATCAATTTTGGCCCTATGACAGGGATCATTGTCGTTCACAAAAATTCCATCGTACTTTGGGAACGGTGTCTCAATGAACCGCTGCAAGTAGCCGAACATCAGCATTTCCAGTCAATGATCGGTTCAGTTGGACCAGACGACCTAGTCCATTCCTTGTAAACACAGCTACACAATTATGGAGCCACCACAAGCTTGCACAGTGCCTTGTTCATGTTCCATGGCTTTGTGCAGCCTGCGCCTCACACGAAACCTACCAGCAGCTATCACCAACTGAAATTGAGACTTATCTCAACAGGTAACGATTTTCCAGTCGTCGAGGGGCCAACCGATATTGTCTGAGCCCAGGAAAGGTGCTGCAGACGATGTCATGCTGTTAGCAAAGGCAATCGCCTCGTCATCTGCTGCCATAGCCCATTAATGCCTAATTTCGCCTCACTGTCCTAACGGATATTTTTGTCGTAAGTCCCACATTGACTTCTGCGGTTATTTCAAGCAGTGTTGCTTGTCTATTAGCACTGACAACGCTAAACAAATGCCGCTGCTCGCGGTCATTAAGTGAAGGCACTCGGCCACTGCGTTGACCATGGTGAGTGACAACGCCTGAAGCTTGGTTTTCTCGGCACAATCTTAACACTGCGCGTCTAGGAATATTCAATTCAGTTACAGTTTCCAAAATGAAAGTTCCAATGCATCTACCTCCAACTACCATTTTGTGTTCAAAGTCTTTATAACCGTTGTGCGGCGATAATCAAGTTGGAAACATTTTACATGTATCATATGAATACAAATGATACCTCCTCCAGGGCACTGTCCTTTCACACCTTATGTACGCGATACTACCGCTAGCTGTATATACACATGTCGCTATGGTTGAAATGGCTCTATGGGACTTAACATCTGAGGTCATCAGTCCCTAGACTTAGAACTACTTAAACCTAACCAACCTAAGGACAGCAAACACATCCATGCCCAAGGCAGGATTCCAACCTGCGACCGTAGCAGCAGCGCTGTTCCGGACTGAAACGCCTAGAACCGCTCGGCCACAGACATATCGCTATCCCATGACTTTTGTCACCTTAGCGTATGTACAGTCTTGGTCACAGAACCTGGCCTCTGGCCGGCCGCCTGAGAGACTAACACGGGGTCACATGGCCATCAATTCCTTGTAATTTTTCATATTTGTGTTACATGAAGTTCAGAATTAAAGCATCAGTATTCTGAATAAGTTCGACGCTACTTTGAAAAATTCTCAATAAAATACGTTCTGAAGTTCTTCGAGAAACTATAATTCATTAACGTTTCGACTATTTGACGTGGTTTGCATGATTCTACCACTAGCGCTCTGGATAGGCAGTCACTGACTAGAAACTCGTTTCAGTCAGTTTTTTCGATTCCTTCCACTCAGTGCCAGTACCTATGAGACATGAATATAAAATTTATCAAGTACGAGCTAATTATCATACATCTAATTATCTTTATTTATAACAACTGCATGTGAGTCGAAGGGAAATACGACATTAGAGAACGCCTCTATATGGAGTAACGGTAGTAGTTACCTGCATGAGTTTGCAAACTTTGTAGTACACACTTTATTATTAATTCACAATGTTGACGAAGGTTGCTGAAACCGAGATGTAGTTCCACTGGACCGATGCTTAATTGGTTAGCTACATGTACCACAGATCATTTGAATGATTTTCTTATCAAAAAGACGTGCAAACTGTCAGTTTACAGTATATGTATACACGATTAGTGCTAATTTTAATGGGCACTACACTTAAAAAACCTTTTTTTACACTGGCAGAATTATCTACGTAGCTGGCCACAGACGCTAGAGCACTAAAGATTTTGGCGAACTGCACAACGATTGGAAGGAATGCAACTTCTTTCGCAAGGGATCGCTGTGGCTTTAGTAGCATTTTATTTCAAATTATGTTGACAAAGCGGTAGATAGTGTTTTGTGACACTGTGCGTGAAAATCCTGTAATGCGACGAAGGAAAAATTGTAGCGTCCGACATAGGGCCATGGAAATTTACGTGGTTCATTGACGGCGCAAGAAGATGTTGAAGACTCCCTACGCAGTGAAGTTTCAAGCTTATGCGTGGGAGGCACCCTTTTGTATTACGAGCAAGACCTGACAGAAAATAATTTTGACCACCAACACCATAGGCGTGAAGAATGAATACTAATAGCGGAACATTTATGTCTGTTATATATTAAAAACTTTGCCCAAAAAATTGTAACATATAGCGAGATAATTAACTTCAATGAACAGGACGCAAAAAATGTTCTCGCCCAACCCACATCTTATCATGAAGATTCTATAATATTGGTAATTGTGAATTTATTTTTGAGAAAGGAAAACGATGGAATTTTGCGTGCAATATGTAGTTAGGAATAAATACAGCTGCAGTCTTCATAAAGCATGATAATTAGAAATACGTTAATTGGCATATATAAGTTGGCCAGAAAAAGTCTGAAAGCATGCAAATGTTTTGCAGGGTAGACTGTGCTAAGACATAATTTTTAGTAAAAATTGTCATTTAGTTGCACCGTTTCCAAGTTGATTATCTATTAGTCAATCAGTCCGTTACGAGCGCAAATTCAGATGATCCGCCAGAGGCGGTGTCGACAAATGTGTTCTTCGCTTAATTCCCTACCACCGTACAAAATTGCGATACAAAAATTGGACTTCGGGCGGTGGTAAGGATCGAACCCGAGCCAAAGGCTGAGCAGTTTGGTGCGCTATCATCTGCAATAAGAGAACAACTGATACTGTGTCTAGTGGGCTTCTTGAATTTGAGCACGAGATGACCTCATCAAATAATGACAATGCTAGTTAACACGGAAACGGCGCAACGTATCGATTTTTTTTCTTAACATGTCGTAGCACAACCTATCTTGAAACATTTCGTCTGAGCCTTTCAGACTGTTTCTGATCATCTTGTAGTTGATGAATTTCATATAAAATGATGTATGTACTGGAACTGCGTGGGAAAGATGATGAGATAAATGCTAAATGGCAAGCTTCTGCTCTCGAATAGTTAGCATAAAATCGTTTCTTTTGTAGTCTGATTTTCCGCGTGAAGCAATTTCGATAAACCAAATAAACGCCATGCAGTTACACTCGACTCGCAAGTTGCTGTTAGTGTACTTATCATGTGTTATTTTCTAATTCGAAGTTCCAGTATTTGTTGCGCTATTACGTACTGGAATTGCATACCCATTGTCAGTCTTACGAAAGTAGTTTTAGTGCTATAAAATGCACTCACAGATGCAAAAATGTCTAACATGTGCCAAATATTTTTCGCTTTGGGTTTGATGAACAGGTATGGGGCATTTGTATCGTGTGTGGAGAGAGAGATATCAGACAGCTGATGTAAGTTAACGATTGTTTTGTTTCAAGAAAGATTCTTGTCGTGTGAATGATATTCCACTTCCAGAAACTTTGGATAATTGATACATGTGATGAAATGCGAACTTTGTAGTCAGTACGTTAGGAGCAGAGGGTCGGTGTAGGAGTACTGCATGCTGCAATTCAAAACAACAAAAATCGGAATTTTTGCTCCGAGAACATCAGTTCTCGCACTGAGAATTCCTATGCAGTACTCTTATCTGTAACATTTCTAATGCCACTGCGTTAACTTCTCAAGAAGGCATTAACAGTCGTCACCTCAGAAAAGACATTTCCTCGAACAAAGTGCAATGTGAACGGACAATATATTGCGTGAAGTGGCTCATAAGGGTTTCTGCAGCCTGGTAACTGGTAAACTACCTGAACACATCAGACTGTTTTCATAATGTTAGAGAAAACATTACTTATGATCAATTTATTTCTTGTGCTTACTATTGTGTTATGCAAACTAAAGGCAAGCGCTATTAAAATACGTACTCTACTAGTATGAATTGCCTAAAACTTACGACGATTACCTAGCGTCGAAAGTCTGTTTTAATAAACGGTAATGTATTTTAACATTAACGTGTCAGAATTGGGACAAATTAGAAACACATTATGCACTTTTCCACGCAGGGTGGCCGCACGGTTTCAGGAGCCATGTCACAAATTGCGCGGCACCTCCCGCCGGAGGTTCGAGTCATCCCTCGGGCATGGGTGCGTGTGTTGTTCTTAGTATAAGTTAGTTTAAGCAGTGTGTAAGTCTAGGGACCCATGACCTCAGCAGTATGGTACCTGAGGAATTGACACACATTTGAACATTATGCACTTTGTAGTTCAAAACGGGCAATGCTTACGTGGTGCCCTGTGTGGAAATTATTGAGTGCTGCAATATCGTAAATTCAGAAACACCAAAAATTTGGTCAGCAGAAGCAGAAAGAGTGATCGTGAAGTCTGCATTATCGGTTTTCCTCTTAACAATATGGTATCCTGCAAGTAAAGGTGAACTAATGAACCGTAAGTTTTCGTAAGATATTCTTATTTATTTCTTATTTATTTTCCATCTCCATCGGAGATTGAGAAGAAATCTGATCTCCATCGAACGTGAACAGAGACGCAATGCATTTTTTTTACTTCACAGCATGGCCCCATGTGGCATCGGGCTGTGGTGTTCGCCTTTCTTTCTTGCACCAATAGTGGTTAGGACAAACAAATCGCAACGTAAAACGTTTTATAGTAACGTAATAAAAGGGATTAGTTGCAATTTTCGCAGGAAACAACTTCCCTAGATACAAAACCATAAACTGCTCACCTGGTGCCACACCTTAAGTGAAAATCTCTCAGATTTTTCAGATTAAAATATCAAGAGAATTTAACAGGATAAGTCTGTGACGTCAACGATGTTGCTCGGCAGTCACATAGTTTCGAAACATATTCTGTATGTTGACCAAGTGTCACTTATACTACCAACAGGAAGAATTCGTTTCACCAGCCAACGGTGTTCATCCAGCGGGTGCTGAAGTGACCACTCTTCGTGTCTGAAAGACGAGGCCGCAAGTGGACGAAACCCTAAAGTACATGTCACTCACTTACTTTTACTCCCATTTCTGTAAATAGGCATAGCGTATTTACTAATGATACTCAGTTGCACTAGTTTCTCACTAAACATCATAAGCCAATAGTTATCACAATTTATTTGTTTCTCTTTATTAAGAGTACTGAAAAGCTAATCCAGACGCGATTCACATCTTTCAAGTGTATCCAGTAGCTATATTGTATACTTCATTAGTAGGAAACATGTCTTTTCAACATTATAGACATGGAAAATGTTTTTCTGAAGAATCTTGTCATTGTCAATATCCCCAAAACAGATGAACACAAACAAATAGACAACAATATAACACTGCAACACTGACTGCAAAATGTTAACATGCTTGGACAGTTTCCAAACTAGGTATTCAAAGGGTTCCAAATGAAGATTTACAGAAGCAGTGGGTTCAGTTTTTTTTTTTTTTTTGTCAATAAAAACCAGTGAGCTTCTATGTTGAAGACCTTTGAAACTTGGAGCACGCTCGAGACAAAGAGAACCCAACTAATCAATTGTTTGGTCCACTTGAGTATAGTTCTAATTTTCTCTGTAGTTCGTCATAGTCATTGCAGAGCTTTATTAAAAAAATCGTGATTGTATCACACAAAAGAAACGTCTGGTCTGGCACAGCAATCATATGACTGTTACGAAGATGTACTGAGACGGACTTGGTCAAACATTTCCCAGGTGCTGCTTTATACACACATAAAAAAAGTTTTCCATCACCACGGTTCCGAGAATTGGGAACTTTTACAGAAAATTGGAATAGAGATCAACATAAAAATCATTTCCGCCCTTTTTACTGCTCATACACTGCATGTTGTACCACCATACAGCGAGACCTTCAGAGTTGTGTTCCAGATTGCTGTACACGCCAGTACGTCTAATACCCAGTAACACGTCCTCTTCCATTAATGCATGCCTGTATTTGTCGTGGCATACTATTCACAAGTTCATCAAGGTACTGTTGGTCCAGAATGTCCCACTCCTCAACTGCGATTCGGAGTAGACCCCTCAGAGTGTTTAGTGGGTCACGTCGTCCATAAACAACCCTTTTCATTTTATCCAAGGCGTGTTAGAGAGGGTTCATGTCTGGAGGACATGCTGGCCACTCTAGTCGAGCGATGTCATTACCCTGAAGGAGGTCAGTCTTACGATGTGCACGATGGGGCTCGAATTGTCGTCCATGAACACGAATTCCTCTCCAATATGCTGCCAATATGGTTGCACTATCGATCGGAGGATGGCATTCACGTATCGTACAGTTGTTATGGTGCCTTCTGTGACCACCAGCGACGTACGTCGGCCCCACATAATGCCACCCGAAAACAGCAGGAAACCTCCATCTTGCTGCACTCGCTGGACAGTGTGTCTAAGGCGTTCAACCTGACCTGGTTGCCACCAACACGTCTCCGACGATTGTGTAGTTGAAGGCATATGCGAAACTCATCGGTGAAGAGAACATGATGCCAATCCCGAGCGGTCCATTTGCCATGTTGTTGGGCCCATCTGTACCGCGATGCATGGTGTCGTGGTTGCAAAGACGGACCTCGCCATGGAGGTCGAGAGCGAAGTTGCTCATCATGCGGCCTATAGCACACAGTTAAAGTCCTAAAACGACGTCCTGTGGCTGCGCGAAAAGCATTATTCAACGTGGTGGCGTTGCTGTCAGGGTTCCTCCTAGCCATAATTCGTAGGTAGCGGTTATCCACTTTAGTAGTAGCCCTTGGGCGGCTGGAGGGAGACATGTCATCGACAGTTCCTGTCTCTCTGTTTCTCCTCCATGTCCGAACAACATCGCTTTCATTCACTCGCATGGACACTTCCCTTGTTTTTGAGAGCCCTTCCTGGCACAAAGTAACAATGCGGACGCGATTGAACCACGGTATTGGGCGTCTAGGCATGGTTGAACTACAGACAACACGAGTCGTGTACCTCCTTCCAGGTGGAATGGTGGGCAATGACCGGTTATCGGACCCCCTCCGTCTAATAGGCGCTACTTATGCTTAGTTGTTTACATCTTTGGGCGGATTTAGTGACATATCTGAACAGTCAAAGGGACTGTGTTTGTGATACAATATATATCTAGAGTCAAGGTCTATCTTCAGGAGTTCTGGGAACCTGGGTGATGTAAAACCTTTTTTGATATGTGTGCATATATATATATATATATATATATATATATATATATATATATATATATTTCCAGGAAATACTGGTGATTTAAGAACATTTGTCTTCGTGTTTTGTGTAAAAGGATTTTAGTAGCATCCTTCCATTAGGGGGTTATTGTTTCTGTGATGGCGCCAAATCATTTCTAATGCATGCTCATCAGGATGCAACGTCTGTTAATCAAATACCTAAAATATAGTATATTTCAGAACAGTGTAAGTAGGAACGCAGTGAGATGTAACATATAGAAATTGTGCAGTTACCTTCATTTCATTTGCGTAGTAGGCAATAATACATGTGATGCAATTATGTGGGGAATTAATGTCAGTTTTGTATCTTTAGCAGCTCATGATTTGAGGAATATATTCGTTAAGTCAGATTATTGAAACTTTTGCCAAAAATAAGCTACATCGTTTTCAAATTGAGCTTGAGGTGTGCTTTACAAACAGTTAGTAAGAGAGTCTGTGTTGCAAAGTTATTTATTTCAGTAACGCATTTCAGCCATTTGGGGTTCATCAGATTGTGTAAAAGTAACTGGATATTAAATCAATCTGTCATAAGCATATTCATTTGTGTGTCAGAACTAAACAGGACTGTTGGTCCGCGCACATCTGATACCTCATTTATACTTCCGTAAATGTTGATCTATACTGTGCTGCTATGGTGAGGTTTGCTGATGTGTTTAAGATTCACCTCTGATTCTGCATTACTTTATGATGGATGGGTATTAAATCCAATTATTTTTAAACAATCTGTTGATGTTCCCCAAGGGTGAAATGTGATATTGAAATAAGGAGATTTGCAAAACAGACTTTTTTCAGTATGAAATAATGCCAAACGGTAGCTGTACCAGTCGTCCTAATGGAATGGATTGGAATAAATCCTAATTGTTTCACCTATCATATAATATGTAAAAATTGTGTTTACTACGTTAGGTACTTAAAGAATTGTTTCTGGTGCAAAAATTGTACTATAATATGTGACATAAAGAGTGATGCAAGCTGTGCTGGGTAGTAATATTTATGGTGATAATTTATTTTCTGAAAAAGCATAAATAGTGCAAATCTTTGACCTGAAGTCATTTTAATTTTGCTTGAGATGTATGTACATGTACACTGTTTTATGTAAATAGTGCATACCTTAGACCTTGACGTCATATTAATTTTACGCCTGAAGTAACCATATGCACACAACTATACGTAAATAGAACACATGTTGAGCTCGGAATCATTTTAATATTATGTTGGAGGTTATGTGTACACAGTTTTGCATATTAGGTGTCAGGTGTTAATGACATATGTAGGGAAAAATCATTCATATATCCAAAAATTTTACAGCCAAATTATTAAGACTTGAGACTGTTACTTATAACATAATGCTTGATATTTTGTGCACTTTTTGTTTGGTTATGCACATCGATACATATTTTATAAGGATTTAAATTTTTAATTACTATTGTTTCTATAATGTTCCTTTTCTCGTAAACTAATCAAGCAGCCAAACCGGAATTTCACAGTTTACACCTGAATAACAGGCTAATGCAACGTGTATAACAGATTTTTGTTTAAGGTCATTCTTGCTTTGAATTTAATTTTCAATTTTGTGTTATCCAAGACAGTTGCATTTTTCTTTAAAGATAACGGAAAAGTGCTGTGCAGGTTTATTCAGTAGGTAATTCTTAATAACTGTGCCAAATTATGGGATGTAAACTTTTATAGTTCCTGAGGAGACGTACATTATAACTCAAAAAACGTCAGTTTATGACTATTCACATTTTAAATTTTTATTTCAATTTTTGACAATATTGATATACTTCTAGTGACTAATGCTGTTTATTTCCATAATTTTCATTCACTTCCTTGTCTTCCTAGGGTAATCTCTTCCCCAGTCTCCTTTGCCTACCCAAACTTTTGCATTTTCTCTTCTGCTGCATGAGCTTTGTCCAGTTGCACTTCATCTATGCTTGAGTGTATCTTCAATTTGAATGCACCTGGAAGGAAGCATAGTCTCTGCAGCCGTTAATACTATCTATATCTACACTACTGAACACTAGACAAGTATCACATTCAGCTGTATTCATGACAACTGCGTACACAAATAGTGGTTTTGAGCAACACATCCATGTAAAGTGATTGTAGCTCTCATTTGTCTTCTGTGTATCCCCATGTTCCCCGTTACGTCAGCAGTTCAGGTGACAAGTGGAAAATGATGTTTGTGGGTGCGTGGCTTTCCACTGGATTCTGCCTGAAGATATTTGCACCACAATATGTTACAAAGGCCAGCCGGTGTGGCCGAGTGGTTCTAGGCGCTTCAGTCTGGAACCGCGCGACCGCTACGGTCGCAGGTTCGAAGCCTGCCTCGGGCATGGATGTGTGTGATGTCCTTAAGTTAGCTAGGTTTAAGTAGTTCTAAGTTCTAGGGGACTGATGACCTCAGATGTTAAGTCCTATAGTGCTCAGAGCCATTTTTATGTGACAAAGGGAATATTGAGGATTACCATCTGTGGAAAATTTGTTCCATTGTTTCCATTGTATGTAAGTTACCTGTGATAGATTTTCCATAATATATTTGTACAGTGCCAATACCTTGTCTTTCAATCTGTTAACACCTTCCAGTGGCTTTCCACCTTCTAATTTCTTGCTTTTCATTTCTTTCTTCAATTTGAGAAGTCTACGTCCCTTTCGCCCCTAACATTGCAGTTTTTCAATTTGAGTTTGTGAGTCATAGAGAGTGCCCTCTAAAACAGTCTTAAAAGTACTGGAATCTCCATCACCTAGATACTTCTCATACATAACATCAAATTGTTAAACTGACCTTTGGAATATTAGTTTTGTCCCAGCTGTAGCACTTAATCCCTGGTATTTCTTGCTCAACACTTCCTTGTGTTACTGTTGCCACGTTTATTCTTCACTACCATCATTGTTATTTCTTATGTCACACTGAGAGTAATATTGGTGCACTTCTTGGAGGTCTAAGATTTTTCCTGTATCCACACTAATGACAAGTGGTACACCACGAAATGATGTATGACCCCTCTTCATCCAGGTTCCATTACAAGAGACATACAAATCCGTCTTCACTACACAGTCTCCCTCTTCCACTTCATTGTTAATATCTACAGCTTCCTCAACAGCTACTTTCATGCCCTCCTTGCACTCAGTTTCAAGAGCACTCAAAAGTGTTTTGTTGTAATCACTGAATGTAGCCATTGTGCAGGCACGTTCATCAAACCAAAAACCAAATTTTTGCCCCCTCTGCATAAACCTAAGCATCTCATGGCGTTACACAATCGGATATTCGCCTCATACATCTTCTCATAGAGAACAGAGATCTTGCACTGAACATCATATTTACAAACTTCACACAAAATATGTATATTACTTACAATGCCAATTCTGTAACTGACATCATACAGTCTATGGGCCTGTGATCCACAATTACCACATGCTCGTGAAACATTAATCATATGAGCAAGTATTTCTAAGTGAGCTACCCTAAATCCACTGAAAACTCGACTTTGGCGCTCTATACAGCATCATCAATTCCTTCACTAATTTCCTTTTTCTATGAACTCAGTGACTTTACCGAAAATTATTCTTCACACTTAGGAGCAGCATCTGTAACACAGTTCTGTTATTCACATTTCCTGTAACTGTTACACTTGAAATTCGACATTACCCCAGTTTTAGACAGTGCGTGCACTGTTACAACACATTTCGAGCAAAACATGTTGGTTTATGCAAAACTAAAAACCGAAATAAATTTGTAGCAAATACTATTTAAAAAAAGAAAAACACGCGCACACACGTTGTTAGCGAAGAAACAAGCAAAGATAATCTCTCGCACAGCCTTCCAAATTTGCTCTGATGAAATAGGGTCGTGCTGTGAAACAAGTACTGCATTAGTACTTTGTTTCCTTCTCAATTGATGCCAGATTATGTGTATTTTGTGATAGAGCTTCTATCATCCTAATCGAAAATCAGTAACGAGATACGAAGAAAACTTCTGCATGATAAATTCTTTCACTACTTGCAGTTCCCCACGTTATAAGAAGAATTAGCGTGCGATACTTACTGTCGATAAGTCTTTCTCTGCTTCTCCCGACACAAGTATTGGTTTTTGTGAATACATGGTTTTATGAAATTGTGCCCTAAGTAATTTCTTCGCTGGGCTTCTTTATACATCCACTCCGACCGCCAAATCTATATAATACTTGAGTATGACACATAACAGCGTGTAAACAATGAATGTGTCGAAATCCAATTCATGCTGATTCAAGCACGCTCGTTTTATACAAACTTCATCTTTCATTAAAAATACGTTTGCGTCGGAAGGTTATCGTGGCCAGCTGCAGTTCACTTGTTCGTTTTGGCTTTAGTTTGCTAAACACAACAACAACCATAGGAGATAAATTAATCATCAGCAATACATTCTGTAACATTATCTAAAAATATTCTGACCACTTTCAGGTAGTTTACTAATTGCACGTCTTTAGCCACCTAATCTTCCTGCGTTAAAGATGTCACTAGGACGGCTTGGAGTGAATTTTCGTCTGGAGAGGAATTTTGTTGTCAGTTGTTTCACACAGAAGGGGAAAGGTAAAATTTGAGAGGCAGTATCAGGTGGGCAATTTCGTAGGGAATGAATTCCCAAATAAACTCCTACGTACTTTCGTTTGTGTAGTGAGCAGAATGCGTCATCGTATAGCAGCGGCAATTGATGCATATTTTTTGAAGTTTGTCTGATACTGCGACCGAAAGACGTCTCAGTTATTCTTACAAATTCCAGGTGCATTGGAAACAACTGTGTGGTGTAGTTCATATAGCAAAACGTTCTTTTTCTACCACTAGATGCAAGGTATTAACTCTTCACACTCCTCTTTGCTCCTGGAAATTTTTTTTATTCAGGCTCAACTTCTTTGGGAGTTAGCATAAAGACATCATAGTATGTTAGTAGTAACAGTATGACGCAGGAATACTCAGTGAGAGAACTGTTGACGTTAAAGAAAAATCTGTTCATAGAAACACGCTTGATATTCGTTGCGACTATTTAATGAAAAGGTCAGGTTTATCAATTATCGCGAATTTCTGGACGTGAAACATCATTCATGCCACAGAGATCTATCTTGAAATAAGAAAACATCCTTTTTTGGCGTTAGGTGTCCGATAGCACTCGCCGCACAAACGATGCAAATGTTTCGCTCCACTTCATTAAACCTGAAGTGAACAATGTGTCGCAGGTGTTAGAAATTTTTACAGTTATGAGAGTATTTTATAACGCTAAAACAACTTTAGTAAGACTGACAACGAGTAAGCAAAATCGAGTACGTAACTGCACAACAGATACGAGAACTTTAAATAAGAAACTAACACTTGGTAATTACACTCATAGGTACCTTGGTGTATAGTGTAACTGCACGGAACCCACTGAAATTATTTCGCGCGGGAAATCTGAACACATAAGAAACAATTTTAACAAGTTTCTTGTGCTGGTCATTTTCGCTGCAGCTGTATATAAATTACAGTAGATCAAAAGAAAAACGAGTTTTGCATGTTGCACATTAACTTATTTTATTTGTCTTGTGGATTTCACCTTAGCTACAACTTATTTTCAGTGGGTATGTTGAGAATGTGAGAGTAGCAAGGGGGCCAAAGTGTGCCCCTCCGCGATCAATTGGTCGGACGGCAGCCGTTGAACTGTGGCGTGTAGTCCGTGGCCGCTGTAGGATGAGGAAACTCTCGAGCATAAACTATTCTGACTGGAAAGGTGTGGACGAGCAGTCTGCTGGAGGTTATTAGAGGAACGGGCGATGAGTGCAGCCAGTCAGATAATAGAAACTTTGATCAGACGTACTTCAGCTTGTCTGAAAGCGAAAGTTGCAGCTGACAGGAGATGACCCTTGGACCTGAGCGCACCACTATAGACGCACCGACGCAGGCGTTCCTTATGGAGGGAGGCTACCCAGAGTCTGGATGCCAGGTGTGGGCTCTCAGCCTGCGGTCGTTGTTTCGTGGCCTGTAGTGGCAACGCCATAGATGCGGCGACGAGTGGTACAGGCTATGCGTGCATGAGACAGCCCAACTATGTCGAACCACACGGGCTGGGCCTTCAGGTGTAATTCCAGATTCTCGGTGCTGCCAGCTTGGAGAGGGCAATGTTCTGGGGTCGTCTCGAAACATCTAGAGCGGGTGTGATGTCCAGGGCGTGGTACGTGTGGCAGTTCGGTCTGTCACGTTGCTGCAATCACACAGCATGCCTGCCCGTTGGCCTGTATGAGAGTCGATTTGGGAAGCGGCATATCAGCGTCCAAACACGCAGTTCAGAAACCAACACGTCCTGTCTGGCTGTGGTCTCATTAATGTTCTGGGTTTCATCTTCTGCTCTAAGTTCTATTATGAACCATATTGTGTTGCATGATATCGACGCCACCACGAGCTCTCTCACAGAAGGATTTTCTGTTAATCGTGGGTTAGAAACTGAAACAAATTATCTTTGTAGTTGGATAAGACTGATAGGTGAAACAGACAGACGGACTTACAATTCCGAGGGTCCCCCAGTTTTGTTGGAGAGTTATGTGAACCATTCGGACTAATTGTTAGTCCATGCGGAGGCTGGCCGGATACCAGGTTTTACGTCTTTATGTCTTCCACTTTCTGAATACTGTGTACACTACGTATATAGTGCCACAACAACGCAGAATTCATCGCCATGTTTCGTCACTGATCGAAGGGTTCCTTCAATTCGCGTTTCGAGTAGTTTCTTGTACAATGAAGGTAAGAAGATTGAACCTCACTTACCCAAGACAACTGTGTAACCTTGTGTTGTTTATTCTGGAACATTCGTTACGATGCTTAAATTCTTCTCTTTTTATCTCAGGTACAATTGTAAGAATTTTGCTGCAGTTTTCACAAATAGAATCAGTGGTAGTCAACCTGGTCTCTACCACCCGTTAATGTTCGTTTCAGTTTTCGTGGTGGGTGGCAAGTCATAGTGATTTAAAAAGATTTTCATTAGGTTTTCATCACATTTTGACATATAGTATTGGAAAAGTAATTGTTATTATATTCTGTAACTCTTCTCTATAAATTGTGTAGAGGAAACTTACTTCCCTACTTTATTAACGGACATTACAGCTGAACCAGTGGCGAGTTTGAAAATATTGCTACCAACGTGGAGACGAAGGTGGGCTGTAGGTAATAATGGTTGACTGCCCTTGAGATCGATTGATTGATGCGGCGTCTCCGTGTGTATAATTTATAAATATTTCTTGGAAATTGGCTGAACTGTGATGGATTAAAGTCCACCACTGCGATGATTGTGATGGATTTCCATCTAGTGGTACGGCCTTTGTAACAATAGGTGGCAGTGAAGATGAGCAGAAGGCGAGTCGAGCCTGATTATATATCTTGATTGAATCGTGGTCAGACTGAGGATTTTTCACTGTCTTCCAACCTATCTGGACATTCGACAGAAGGGAAGCGTCGTTTGAATTCCATTCTAAACTGTACATATCATTTTCCTAGGGGAGAATCGCAGTCATATTTGCTGATCTAGTGAAGCACGTGCTTCATAATGGAGAGGCCGCTCGCTCCAACCCTTCTCCAGAATCACCTTCTCCTTTCTGCTGAATGATGTAAGCAGTGGCTCCTTAAAATCAATCCCTCTAAGAGCCAGGCAGTCATTAGAGGTCGTATCGCTCACTCCTTCCGGCTCCTTGATTTTTCCCTTACCATCTGCGCTCGTCCTGTCCGCCTCTCCCCCACCCCCACCTATCTTGGACTCATCATTGACCGTCACCTCACCTGGATCCCTCACATCCACAATACCCAATCCAAAGCCCACAACTGCCTCCATCTCCTTAAACTCCTCTCTGGCCGGACATGGGGGTTGAAACCCCCTACCATCCTGCACACCTACAAATCCTTAATCCGTCTCATCCTCTGTTATGCCAGTCCCTCCTAAGTATCCACCCCCACCCCCCACGTTCCATAAGTCCCTCCATATCCTTGAGTGCCATGCACTCCACCTCACCTTCCTTGTATGACTCCCGTTCCCCACGCAGATTCTCTATGACATGAATCCTTTCCCTCCATCTGCTCCGTTCCCTCGAACATCTCTGCACAATCTACACCTCTCGCCGACTTGATCCCGCTCATACCCTGGTTGCTCCTCTCCTCTCCAACCCCCGCCCTCTGCCGCACCTTCACTGTTCTGTCCCCCCTACCCTCCACCTATACACCCTTCATCTCTTTTCCCAAACTGGCTTCGATCAACTCCCCCCTCCTGGATGATGCCCTCTCCCTCCATTTATCCCTCCTCTCAACTCTGATCCTCACCTTCCCCTCCCTCCATCTGTCCTTTTCCTGGGCTCCCCCTCCCACCCTTTCCATCCAGTTTTTTCCCCACCTACCCTCTCTCTGGCTCCCTTCTCTCTCCAGAGTCCTTTTACTTTCCCCACCAAAGCCTTCCCCTTCCATCTCATGTACACTCTGGCACCCTTTTTTCTATGTCCTCTCCCTCCATCGGCTCCCCCACCTCTTTTTTCTTTTCCCTCACTCCCCCTTTTTCCCCCCTCATTGGACCAGGTCCTCCCTCCGCCCCCATCTGCCACTGTGTCGCCTCTATAGTGATGGTTAAAGTGAATGTTCAGTGCTGCGCATCCCCTGTCAGTGTTGCGAACAGCCACTGTTGCTAGTTGTGTTTTTTATCTCGTGCGAACAGACGCCAAACTGTCGCCATTTTTCTTTTTTAATTGTGCCTGTGTACTTACTATGTGTCTTCGTCTGCATCATCTATGCTGTGTTTTTAGATTCTAAATTCCACAACTATCCCCCATTTTACAGTTTTTTACAATGTCAGCATTTTATCACCTGTTTTTATTGTTTGTTTATATTCTCAATATGTTTTCCAAATTTTCTGTGAGCAGTAGAGCGGCCTATTACGCTGCTGCCATTCCACCCACCCCCTCGCGTGGGGGAGGGGGGGGGAAGGGGGGGAGGGAATCCAAATGCAACAAAGGAAAAAAATGGAGAGGCAACTCCCCAGCTCCACTTAAGAGTAGCAGCCATCGGTCATGGTTCGCTGCAGACAGGTCTTACAAGATAATGCTCTACTTGCTGTCTCACAAAGCATGTGTTATACATATTCGTTACATAAAAAGTAATAGTCTTTACACTTTTGTAAGCATATGACACAGTACAAACCACAATGAGAAACTACCGCCGGAAAAGTACAATGGAACTGATATTCACCAAGGACAACCAGAGGACAGCGGCTTTCGAAATTCCAAAATGGTTAACTAACTACATGAAACTAACCCTGCAATGCTCTGCTGTATATCGGCCTTGTACGGCCGTGGAGTTGTGACAACATCAAGATGTGCTGGCAGTCAGCGGTCTTCGCCCCTGCTGCCACAGCACGCCCCGCAGGGAGTTGCAAGGCGGCCGGTGGCATGCTTCCTCATCGCCATGGCTAAGATCCGGCCCTTGATCCGGTGTCCGAATCTGCAGCCCTCACCTTGGCATCCTTCCGGCGTGTGTTGGGAGCCAAGAAGATTGCCCGCAATAGCAATCCGTTTCGTGGCCCGCCACTCGCTGGCTGCGGACCCAGCGTTGTCTTCAGAGGGTCGAAACAGCGACGTGCCATGGACTGGAACGCTGGCGCCCCATCTGCTGCTGTGTGTAGCCAGTGGTGCGACATGCTCTGCCGTCCAGGAGAGCTGCCACACGTATATGCCTTGTTAGTGAACCGGCGCCTATTTATATGCGGCTGTGTGCCTCTGTTTTGCTAACGTGCCACTCCGAGTCATGTACTCAGAACACCTAGGTAGGACAGTGGGCCCCCTTATGCCTGTATCTTGCGCCATGCAAACCGCTGTGTTTACTCTTTTCAGCGGGTCTATGGCCCTGTGGCCGCCATTCTACTTTGCAACCGCTGGTAGCGCAACTTACTGTCAGTAGGCCATCCCCTGGCTGTAACTTGTGTGCTTCGAAATATTGCATCGAAGCTAACCTTTTCTCATCTTAAGCGGTGGTGCCACTACATTATTCCCACTTCGGAATGACCCGGTCCCTGGGTCGACCTCTAAATAACCTTAAACTTGTTTGGGCTGGCATGTACTTTGGGCATTTTTGCCACTGCTATTAGAAATCTTAGAAGTGGTCTAGTCCTCTAAAAAGACATGACATAAGACAAAACGTAAAAATTTCTTTCTGGATGACCACTCCATTTAATGCTGGATCAACCAGATACCTATCCATGTTATGCCCTCAGTATCCAATCCACTGGGATTTGGACTACCATTGTTTCCCTCTTGTAATTGGCTCTCCGTCTGATCAGAATAAAAACAACACACAAGAATGTTAACGCTGGGATGGCACTTGACACAGAGGTGCTCAAAACGACCGTTACCTGGCGTTGCCTTTCCCTGTATTGAGTGACATGCTGCACAAGCTGTTCGGCTGATAAGCGTCCCTCTTACTCTGAAATGAACTGGTTTACGGATCTCAACAGACCTGACTCCAGAGTTTGATTTAACAAGGTCAGATTCTGCCTTGGCAGAAACTCTAAAGTTGCTTCTGGCCAGTACAGCTGTGACTGTGTAAGATTCAATTGCAAGACTCCTTAAATTGACGCTGCAGTTCTGTTGATTAAAATTCGGCTCCCCTCGAGCTCTATGTGTTTCGATTCTGCAAATACTCCCTGCTCAAAACAACTTGCTACTACTATTAATTTTCGTAGGTGGAGAAGATCCAGTGCATCCTGACACTTTGCAGCTCATTTTGGCTCCATGATGTCCCTTGGGCAGTCTATTTTTTTCCTCCTGGCTAAAAATAACTGCACCGTGCACATGTCCAGATTAGTGCTTACCACCTCAGCTGGACAGACCGTTACCGTCCCTCTATGGCAGCTCCGTCATTCCTCCCTTTTCATCTCGGCGTACTGGCTAGTTACTGCTGAGATCAGCAATACCTCTTCAGTTTTTACTTCTACAAACTTGCTCAACGCTCCCCTTTTCAGTGACCTGAGGACAGTGCTCACCATCACCCTTCCTCCCTCTTCAAAAAGACTGCTGTCCCTATCAGGCTTACAGTACTCGAAAACACATACAACATATGAGATACAACGCCTAATTAATCTACACAAACCCAATGATACAAAACAAAAAGAAAACTACAAATACTCGACTACTTTCCGGTTCGCAAAGCATACGGTACACCATGCTGTACTCAATCATCCTGGTTTTCTCTGCGCTGAACACCTCTCTTCACTCTCTCTTTCTTCCTACTCTCTTCCTGTGACATGCCCGGAATCACATACGGACCACCCTTAAATGGCCACAACCACCCAATGTGTAATATCGTTGTAAATAAACTGGAAGCAATCTTGATTGCATACACTTAATGTGGTAACCGTTTTCGATCTTATTATAAGATCAACTTCAGACCTACAATGAACAAGAATCCTTACAAACGTATAAAAGACGAATTCGTATACTGTTAAAACAGTAAATAACGGTGATATATCATAGATGTCTGCCGGAGACGGTGGCTCATGGCAACTCTCTTGGTTGTGGCTGGTTATGTACTGCAACGTGAAGGACGTCAGCTATTAATTAAATCCTTGAAGCCCCGCCCACCGTCTCCGGCATAACGTCATGAATAGCCAATCACGTATGTTGCATGTCTGCCGCTTAAGAATGTATCACGGTAGTTACTGTTAAGTCATTTTCACGATCTACCGGACCTATAAAACAAGTTAAAATGTTACAGCTTATAAAATATAGTGTAAGAAGGTAATTACTGCGACCTAAATAGTGTGGCCCTCTATCAGGTAGTGTTATCGGCCAAAGCAAAGATGATAACAAGGACGCCGCTTTAGTAACCATTGCTACCTACTCGTCGTAGTAGGGCCAAAGAGGCTATCTGTGGGGAAAGCGTCCTGGTCACTCTACGGTTGCCAGGGAGACCCAACGAAGGTCGATCAGTACATGATACAGGTAAGTAGTACGCACATGAGTTACTGTTACCATGAAAATTTTAATTAAAAGATATCTCGTCAAAATAAATGTTACATCTAGAATGTGAATCAGTAGTCGAATGTTGCAGAAATATGAAGTAAGAGCTATATTACGTTACGGTCATTGGTCTGCATAGAGTGCAACGTGATGGCTATCATAGGCGTAAAATTAATGACATTATGCCACTAAAGAACAGATAAAACCACTGTCTGGACGGTCACATCATGGGAGGACGAAATAATGTATGTGGTAACCATAATGTTACATTGAAATATAGTGTTAATAAATATACCAATACCGCTGGCATACTCGTATCAGGATGGGGGAAGAAACATCCCTTGTCGAATATTAAAACACAAATAAGTGACAAATAGCGTACACATAATGCAAGAAGATTGATTGGTGTACACACGCACTTAATCCAGTGTAATATGTGTTAACACAACAGTCGCAAGTTGATGTAGTACACAAAATATAAAGCATGATAATGTGATACTAAACGTGTTGAAGAGCTACTATGGAATTCCAGTCCCCCACGACTATCAAACTTCAGTCTCCTTCCACCATTTGGCTAATTTCTTTTATCTCATTATACATTTCTCCAATCTCTTTGTCGTCCGCGGAGCTAGTTGGCATATAAACTTGTACTACTGTGGTAGGCGTGAGCTTTGTGTCTATCTTGGCTACAATAATACGTTCAGTATGCTGTTTGTAGTAGCTTACCGGAACTCCTTTTTTTATTCATTATTGAACCTACTCCTGCATTACCCCTATTTCATTTTGTATTTATAACCCTGTATTCACCTGACCAGAAGTCTTGTTCCTCCTGTCACCGAACTTCACTAATTCCCGCTATATCTAGCTTTAACCTATCCATTTCCCTTTTTAAATTTTGTAACCTACCCTCCCGGTTAAGGGATGTAACATTCCACGCTCCAGTCCGTAGAATGCTAGTTTTGTTTCCCCTGATAACGACGTCCTCCTGAATAGTCCCCTCTTGGAGACCCGAGTGTGGGACTATTTTACCTCTGGAATATTTTATCGAAGAGGACGCCATCATCATTTAACCATACAGTAAAGCTACATGCCCTCGGGAAAAATTACGACTGTAGTTTCCCATACCCATAATGCAGCCTATAGTCAAGTTCCTATACATATATTTGCCACAAAATCCACAATCAAAGAAATTCGTACCTGGAATATCACTTCACAACATCAGATTCATGACTTACTCTCTAAAATATTCAAGGAATAAACTGTGGCGACAGACAGAAGCCTTAAGTGTATCAGTGTACCTGAATTTGAAGCGGAGGCACAAGACATAATGTGGGAGATGGCTTCCATACCACTCCTGGACGTGAAAGACCAATTCCATGGATTTACTACAACTCTTTAGCACAATAGATATGTTTCCCCGAAGACCGGCAAGTTGGAGGGAAAAGCTGCACCTTCGCTAGCGCAAGAGCTAAAACAGTTCATGAATTTCGGAGACAATGCACATCGGACTTACAATCGACCTCCTACCGTTGACAATAAAACTGATTACAAGCACGAAGCAAACAGAGTCAATCAGTCTGAGGGAAACGATAACGAAGACATGCCGATACATTAATCTAAAACATAAAGACCAGATGCTCCTTGGAAAAGCTTATGTGATATAGGGAAGATTAGGCAAAGTAGAAGTTGCAGCTGATCCTATTGTCCCAACCGAGGTACTAAACCTTCAATGAACCGAGAACAAAACATAGACTTACTGATTATTTCACGGAGGTGAATGACCGTAGTCGCGAAAAATTCTTTCTTGAGCTGATAATGCCGTCGAAATAATCGTTCATCACAGAATTTGTTGTACAGAACGGAAACACAGTCCAAATGATCAAGCTTATTGTTGACCTACTACTGCCCATAGCAACTACTGCTCCCTAGACCTTAAAGATCTTGGCTGGACAGCACAGGAAAAACAATAGTTTCCATCAGATTGGATTGGATTGTTTGGGGAAGAGACCAAACAGCGAGGTCACGGTCTCATCGGATTAGGGAAGGACGAGGAAGGAAGTCGGCCGTGCCCTTTCAAAGGAACCATCCCGGCATTTGCCTGGAGCGATTTAAGGAAATCACAGAAAACCTAAATCAGGATGGACGGACGCGGGATTGAACCGTCGTCCTCCTGAATGCGAGCCCAGCGTTTCCCATCAGAATACAAGCACTAGAAATCCGATTGCTCAGAAGAGTATCAGAAAAAAACTGAGAGTGTTAAACTTCAGTGAGCAGATTAAAGAATACAGAAACAACTAGAAGAATTATGTCATTATAATGGATGATGACAGATTATCAGAATTGGTTATAATTATTACCCAAGACATTTATTAAGACAGACGAAAATCAACAGTTTCAACCAAAAGGTCATAACATGCAAGTGCCGAATACATTATGAGAGAAGAAGAAGAGATAATATGTGTTCTAAATATTATGTTTTTTGAGTAACTGTGATTGTAATAAGTTTTGTAATTACATACAAAATTATAGTCTGATGTAATAGGACTACTGAAGGCATTAATCAGTTCATGTTAAATGAGTAAGTAAACAATTAGACATAATATACAGACTACCCCAGGATGAATGGTCAATGTTCAGGAATATGACGGGAACGATCATATGAAGCAGAAAAATTCAGATGGACATATGCATTACTGTGAATGGTTTCCGAGAGAGAATATAGTTAATGTTCACTGTTACTTACTTTCTTCATTTTTCAGTACACTGCCATTGGTTACAACATACCATAGTAGTGTAGACAAAGTCAAGACGAATTATTTAATATAGGGAAACTGCAGTAAACTTGCTTACCTACACCTCAACGCATGTATATTGCTCAAGAGTTTTCGTATTCTCTCGCTCTCTTCACGTAACCTGTAAGTCCTCAAGAAAAAATTAATTCTACCTTTTTAAAGAAAATTTCATGTAGTTTCATTTAGTACTGTGACAAATTTTTGCTAGGGGTTGCGGATTTCGTTGTATTCAAGAAAAACGTATCAAAAGTAATTTTACATATGTGCCATCTCAGAAACCATTTGGAACTGGGCATATGTTTACGTTTAGTTTCTTGCTTCAAATAATCATTCCTGTCATACCTCTGAATATTGACCATTTCTCATCAGGTAGGCTTTATACATGGAGTATCATGTGAGTTAAAATAATTATGTGTTACAGATAACGTTATATTTAAAATCTTATCCACCCAAAGTGATTAAAACCTGCGCAGAGGCTACAGGCAACAATAAATGCAACAGATATAGAAGGAGACATAATAGTACACTTAACAAGAACACTCAGACAACAAGGAAACAGAAGACAACAACACATCTAGAAGACACCTAGAACAAACAAGTAAGGGTACAAATAATAAAGAGCTTAACTTGGATGGGGAGGTGCTGAATCAAGAAAGCGAGTTGCAAAGTGTATGACTGTGCCAAACATAGAACAGAGTGACGCCTCAAGGCGCCGTGTGTTCTGCTACATGAGATCTTGTCCGTGAAAGTGGAGGGAGCACTGAGCTACCTTGTAATCCACTGGGTAAGAGTGGTGGGGGAGCAATGAGCTAGTGAGATACCTTGCAAATTGATCTCTGAGATTGGTGGGTAGCAGCGAGCTAGTGTGGTGGCTTACAGTCCTATCTGTGAGACTGGTGGGGAGTGCTGAGTTGTTGGGAGTAAAGTGATGCCTGAGTCGCTTTGCTGCTGTTGCTGCAGATGGGACAGATGGGTCCCTGTTGTCCAGTGGAGATCAAGCTTGTGAGCTATGCCTCCAAAGCGACGATAGAGGCGGTATTATCCTGGCATCATGGAGATGTCATATCGGTCAGCGTGAATGGGATGGTCCAGGGGTACTTCTGACTCAGCTCTCATGAAGCAGGTGAGTCCATCTGGTAGTGTTGAGATGCTGCACCTGACGGCCCAGTGCGCGTATAAGTTGATTTTTCGACTGAGCGTTCTTGCTATAGGAGAGCTGAGCAGCCCAGCGGAACCTATCTGAGATGGCAGTTATACTGGAGACCCGAATGGAGTCGGTCCATGGGTAATCCCGAGCAGAAGTAATGCCATCTGAAGAGCCCAGTTCTGATGCTGTTGCAGGCAGTGTGAGTCGCCACTGCGTCGCCCCAAACCACAGTAGCATGGCTAAACATCGGTCGGAAAAGCGTGATGTAAAAGGCCACACCTAGGACGGAGTGCCGTCGATGGGTTGAGGAATGGATACAGCTGGGTCATTCGACCCCTCTCCTTTCTGACGCCTTCGTCGACGTGCCTCCTATCCTAAGTTACTCCCAGGTACTTCGCTGTAGTGCCCCAAAGTACTGCAGTTCCCCTGATAGTAATTTGTGGAAGGTTGACTGGAACGTGCTTCTTGATGATGAGCAGTATTTACGTCTTAGTTCCACTGAAGCTAAGTCGCCATCTCCTCACCCACTGACTGAGCTTCTTCCATGCGACGGTATAGTATTGCAGCGTTCATACTTCTCGTAAGAGCACCTTGTAATTGGCATAGAGAACGAGGTGTACTCTGTCCATCCGAAGCATCTCAGATGTATATAGAACATACAGTATGGGGCCAAGTAAGGAGACTTGGGGAACTCCGGCACTAACATGGTTGCACTTCGACAGCTCTTCTGTCCTAACGTGGAAGCTTCTGTCGGCGAGGTAAGATTTCAGCAAACGGACATGAGGCAGGGATACGCCGAGGTCGAGGAGCTTATATAAGAATCCTTAATGCCATACAGAGTCGAATGTCCGCGAAACATCCAGGAACACCGCACCAAAACACTCGCGATATTCGACGGAGTCAAGGGCTTCTTCGACGAGGCGAAGTAGTTGATGCGTCGTCATTTGACCTGGGCAAAAGGCACATTGCTCGACCGGCAGGAGATGTTCGTCTCATATATGTCGCAGGAGGTGTCGGTGATAGAGTCGTTCAAAATCTCTGCTGACAGTGGGCAGGAAACTGATCGGCCTGTAATTCCCAGGCAGATGCTGGTCGTTCCTGGGCTTCTGTATAGGCACGACATCCTGTGGGTAGTGCCCAGTACAGAGGATTGCACTAAAGAACCAAACTAGGTGTTCGGTAGCTGCCTGTGGCATTATTCGAAGCATTTCATTGGTAAGCTGGTCAGGGTGTTTAGCCTTGCGTTTATCGAGCCATCGAAGTTGTCCTGAGACTTCGGCACCTTCCACCTCTTCAATTTGTTCGTCACCCACAGGGGCTCTGAGAAACACCGGGAGAAGTCGGTCACCCAAGCGAACGTGATCCGGGTCCTTAGGGTTCATGATGGGCTGAAAATTGCACTCAAAGACATCAGCAATGGCGTTTGCTTTGTCCATAGGGCTACTGACGATGTGGCGACAACCTGCTGTTCTGTCGCCGACGGAGGAAGAGGTTGGTGTCTTTCCATGCAGTATCGTCGTCGAGGACAAGTGACAGCTCTGCCAATGGATATTCTTTTTATACCTTGTGTCTGCAATAATACAACCATGTGTGTATGTGCATATCGACATCGCATGGCCCTCAGTGTACGTGAAATCATTGGTCTCATCTTCCTATCTTAGTACTAGCATTCTGTGTGTCTGTGCGTCTCATGTATAGTATGATGCATCACAGCAACCATCTGCTGTCGTGTAAATATTGCGTGTAAAATCAATCTCCTGCTGCCTCTTAGTATGATGCACCTCTGCATATAATGAATACCGTTTTTGAAGACATAAAATATTGTAAATATCTCTAAAAATGGGTAGTGTCAACGATGACAAACCATAAGTTAATTTGTTTTGTGAGCGTTGTAGTTTATAAAAGACTCCTAATCCTTTCACCATTAACTTTATTGTAGGGGGAAACAGATACGAAAATCTTTTTGGTTGAACAGTTTTCTATGTAGCATGTACAGGGTCTGCCAAAGAAAACGTCACAGACTTTAGGGACAGATTTTTATACATAAGTAAATAAAAGGTAATGGAAAAACAGTCTGTAAAATCCATACCTTAAGAGGTATGAGCATTTGTTCATCTTCGCCAGCGAGAAACATCTGTTATTCTGAGCAAGCTCATAACTCTTAAGGTATGCTTTTCAGAGCCAATATTTAACAGACTTTCTTCTTGTTTTGGTCCGTACTACGTATTCCCAAAGTGTGAACAGCCAAGAGCTTGCAATAGGAAAGGTGCGTTTCATAGTACGGATAATGAACAAGTGTTCATGTCTCATATGCCATAAGTTTTATAGGCCTTGTCTAGTAGATATTTTTTCTTGTTTTGGTGTAGGAGGCCTGTCCCTAAAGTTAATTGGCGTTTTTCTGGAACACCCTTTATACTCGCACTTACAGTCACTCAGTTTTACAATATTGTCCAAATATATGTATATATTTCTATATGCCTTGAGTTCGGCTTCAATAATATTCGATATGATATTACAGTGCCTACATTGTGATTTGGACATGTTTGCATATATGAAGGAACTGGCACTGTGGCTGTGAAATGTGTCAAATGTATTCGCAATTGAAATATGAACAGCCATCCGCTGTGTACTGGGATGATGACACAGACTGGGACTCGAATTCAGACTTCCTGTCGATTGCAAGAGGGCATCTTACCATTAGGCTGTCAGAGCATGCTTCACAGCCAGACCCTAATCTCCATATGCCGTTGACCATGTGTCTACAAGCTGCACTCATACATTCATTATGTATGTTCCCATACAGGGGAGACGTTTCAACTGAAAGCCGCTTGCCCTATGGCGGCAGATAAATTCAGTACTGCATTGACTATGTTGTTCAGAAGCATGACACAATGTTTGATTGTACATCACACTTCTAAACAACACAGGCACTGCAATAACATATTTATCTGCCGACATCAGGCAAGCGATTTCAAAAATGGTTCAAATGGCTCTGAGCAGTATGGGACTTAACATCTATGGTCATCAGTCCCCTAGAACTTAGAACTACTTAAACCTAACTAACCTAAGGACATCACAGAACACCCAGTCATCACGAGGCACAGAAAATCCCTGACCCCGCCGGGAATCGAACCCGGGAACCCGAGCGTGGGAAGCAAGAACGCTACCGCACGACCACGCAAGCGATTTCCAATTAAAATATCTCCACTGTGCGGAAATATACATAATGGATATGGAAGTATGATAAGTGAGAAACACGAGTTCGAGCCATGGTCTGGCACAAATTTTCGCTGTCGTCATTTCATAATACTGCTGATGTTTTGTGCATATTCGCTACTGCGAAAACATTTCATGAATCATATTCAGTCATATCGGCACAGATACATACACAGGCATTCCTTCAGCTGAACACAAGCATTTATACAGTGTTCAAGTTACTTCACATTTAAACCATTCACAGACAAACACACCAAACATTCTAGAAAGTCAAGCATGCAACTCTAATATATGAAAGCTAGTGGTTCAGTCTGTCTGTAACAACTGCTCATGCACGGTATAGGTATTCTAAACTGAGAAGCCTCAGATGATTTAGGTATGTGTCCTCATGAGGTTAATTGAAGCATTGTCTAACTATATACAGCTCACACAGTGTCGTCTGAATGTCAGTAGCGGCGTGTGATGGAGTCTATTTGGCTGTCATCTTCTTCTTTATACACTCCATCATACTGGACATATAGTCCCACTGATACTATCCATACTGCACTTCAGCAACGACAGGTAGCAGTTTTTCTACATATGGAACTACTTCAAAGTCATTGTCAGGTGCTAGACCTACATTCACACATTTTAACAGTCAGTAGTCACATTATATATGTTAGTGAATAACTGCATTCTTGTGGCACTTGGCAAAGATTCAAGTTCTGGTAGCTGCCTTTGCTGTGCTAAGTCATAATCGAATGACATGCAATTGGGAAGACATCCTGCGTAGAGTGACTATTAATGTGGTTTAGGCGGGAAGATCTGCATGTCCTGGTCCAGCAATTCAGGCAGCACCAGATCAGTGGCTATAACAATAACAACAAACCCTACGTAGAAACAGAGAATGACATGAAGTTATTAGTTAAAAATATACTTGTAGCTGTGAATTGAAGCAGTATGAATTTAGCTGGTAGGTTTTGCATATAATAATCATATTACATGAAATACTTACCGACAGGCCTCTTCTTCCAAGCTGATAGATGCTCCTGCTGTCAGCACTTCATGCTGGACAGTAAATGATAGACCAAATGCAATCAAATGATTAGAACTGCTTAAAGGTTGGGGAAGATGCAGGCAATTGGCAGACAAAAGGGGCGAAATGGCCTTGCTGCATGTGCCCGAATGTGGTGACAAGAAACTGCTGATGCTGATGTAAGTGAGCTCCTGGCGAGTTCTCTCGATGACCCTCTACTCAAAAGATCGTATTTGTGTGAAAGTGGACCCTGGGAAGCCCAGAAGAGAATGAATTATGAGAAAGTGAAATGCGATGCTGTTAAAGACAAAGGACTAATAAGAGACGACATAGAGAGTGTTTAATAGAAGCAGGTGAGGAAAGGAGTCGATGAAATCATTTAAAAGTACAGGGGAGGCTGCTGCTGGAAGAACCAGTGTAGGAGAAAAAAACTGCGACAGAAAGATATTATAATTAAAAAAACGAAGTGGATGTTGGATGCAGATGTTAGGAAAAAAACCAACAGAAGATACACGACATGGTGGACGTTATCGAACCTGTTGAACAGGTGATGACTTAAAAATAAAAGTATATTTATTGCCACTTTAATACACCGTGTGTTTCCTGTTGAGCACTATTCTTGCCGATTAGTAAGGTTTCATGGGTTTATGACTGTTATCTTGTGGCTGCACTGCCGCACAAGCTCACTTGCTTCGAGGACAGGCTTGCCGTTCCATTTACAGCAAAGAGATAATCCAGAAATCTCATTTCCTGCTGAACTTTTAACAGGTCTGACAGCAAGTTTCTTTTTCATAACCATCCAGGCCGGAGCAGAATGGGTCTGCGCCTCGGGGCTGGAGGAGTCCCAGCCACACTTTTTAAGTCTGGCGCGGCGCCTGCAGCGGCTGTGCGAGGTGGCGAGGCCCCTCCAGTGGCAGCGCGGCGCGATACTCCGCCCGACGCGTGTTTGCCGTGCGCTGGATCCGCGGCGGCTGCTGCATAATGGATCCACGACGGAATCGCCGGTTCCGCGGTCTGCGGTTTCACGGGCCGTAAAGTGAGACGCCGGCGGCGGGCCAGGGTTACCAACTACCGTAATAAATACAACCTGGTGCTCACACGCGTCTGCTGCAGAGGTGCTGACTCGGTCCTGCTCAGGTATCGTGTGGATGGTGCCGAGCTGTTTCACTGTACCATTCACACGCTTGTTTGTCTCAGAGCTAATAGTTATTACGTTAGTAGATTAAAATCATGAATTTATTTCTACTGTAATCCTCTTATTTTGTTGCAGTTAATGTGTGTTATTAAATTTCCTCAGCTCCTTGATCACTTCGAAGAAGTGTGTGTTACCCTCCTTTTGCAATTGAATTTCATTTCTTTTCTGAATTAAAGTAAGACACTTCATTGATTTTGATATCTACCATGTTTCACAACAGCAAAAGCAGGTTGTGTTACTATTATCACCTCGCAACAACAACGAAGTTTCAGTGGATTCTCGTTCCCTGTCTTTCAAGTGACGAACCATGGCACGTGGTATAGACGCCATGACGGCATGTTTGATGCGTCGATCACCTCATGAACCATCGATATCCACATCCTTCACTATCTCTAAACTCGTTATAATTGTTCATTTCGGGAGATTCACTTCATTTTTTCCGGGGTTATGAAAGCTTACCAAAATCGTAAGCTCCCCATTAACGTTGGTTGCGCCCGTAACTCTTCTTGGTATAAATAATACATTTCATCTTATTTTTCATTGTTCTGCATGTAGTTTGCTTACACGTAATCTGAATACAAAGCTACGCTACAGTTGCTTTTAAGAAAGTATGTAAACTAAACAACTCCAAAGGAAATTATTCCAAGATAATAATCATAACGAATTTCTTCATTGTAAAGCTCTAGAGGCGCAAAGCTGATTGCGCATGTAACAGCAAAATTTCGAACACAGTTTCGCTGTCCGCAGCTCGTGGTCTTGCGGTAGCGTTCTTGCTTCGCGCGCTCGGGTTCCCGGGTTCGATTCCCCGCGGGGTCAGGGATTTTCTGTGCCTCGTGATGACTGGGTGTTCTGTGATGTCCTTAGGTTAGTTAGGTTCAAGTAGTTCTAAGTTCTAGGGGACTGATGACCATAGATGGTAAGTCCCATAGTGCTCAGAGCCATTTTGAACAGTTTCGCTAACGACGCTTTACATAAGAACCTACAGCCTCTCTACGACTAAGATACAGTATAATGGAAGTATAACTGTACTCTTGGTGTCACGCTCGCGGGATTCGAGTTGCCGTTTTCAAATAACAACCGATCTTACGTTTTGACAGAGTGTCACAAAATCCTAAAACGATTCTATGTTACTCACGGCTATCATCTTAGGATCTGCACAACTAGCCACAAGTTTATTTACGTTAAATACCATAAAAAGTTTTAAATGAGAAATAAAGTACAGTTTTGCGGGTTCTGGCGGTTCCTTTCTTAAAAAGGTATTGAGGTGGCTTGCAGTTGCAGTCTTTAGATTACTAGAAGCCTCACTACTACAGTGCCGCATTAACATGAACTTGTTTGTGCAACTTATTTTTATAATTTGATTGGGGTGAAGCATCGCAGTAGGGGTCATAGTTAAGAACTCTTTGGGAGAACAATGACAACATTTGCAAAAATCTTTACTGGGGTTCTAGTTTTGCATAAAAACTTTGGTGCCGCAAACAAAATAATCGACTTGAGAACTTCGCTCTAATCAAATGGGGTGAAAAAGATGAAAAACGTAAAATAAACTATCGCTAACTTCTTTAAAATCATAATATATTGCCTCAAAATTACGGGCACTGCAGTTCAAAGAACTAACTCACCTAACCGCTACAATATGAGTGAATGACAAATTCAGTAGCTGTGGCTTGGTGTAGCCACAAACACTTCAGTATAGAATGAAAACACTGAAAAGACTGTTTACAATGACATTTCTCTTATCCTTCAGGACACAACAACTGACAGTGGATGTAGCGGTGCTTATATTTATTGTTAGACCAGCATTCCCTACTTTCGTCGGATCCACATCAGTCTTCCTCCATGCGATGCTGGAAGCAGTTGTTTATGTAACAGAGTTTTACAGGCAACTAATGACGTAAGTTCCTCCTATTTGTCGCCGTCCTCTCATCATCAGCCACAGTTTAAGATTACCACTTATTTACGTATTAAATTAATATTTCCAAGCGAGAATAAGAAACATCAGAATGGAGCGGACCGTTATACGGTACCAACAAAAACAATGAAAATAATATTGTACGTGACAGTTGACCTCAGTGTCCATTTATTCGGTAAATATAGTACTGACTGGTCTCCTAACCTTAGAGTCATACGAATGTTTGCCATCTTTGTTGTGACAGTAACAGATTCCTTCAATTTTAATTTTAATAACATTTCACAAAGGAGATGTAAACAGTTGCTTCTTACTAAGACTGTAGTCACTTTAGTTCCCCACGGTGTTGGAGTGGTCAGTGATCTACAAAGTAGTGACGTCATAGACGTATTTTAAGAGCTTCCTCGACTGTTTGCGAGTCGTTTACATTTTTTTTCGGAAGCACAGACCCATTGTTATAGCTCTGGTTAAATCTTTTTCCAATTATTCGCGAAAAAAATCTACGCAGCTCCACATGTGAAGTGATTCAAACTCTACTGGCTAAACAATCATAGATTATTTACGGGTTTTTAATTTACAAAGCCAGATAAATTTTAGTATTATGATATGTGTCGCTGTCACTGTAGTAGCTGTTATGTTTTAAGTTTGATCGACTGTTAACAATAGTATCAATAAAGGAAAAATCATGAAAGGAGAAAGCGGCCAGATATTTCAAAACGCTAATGATGTCAGTCATCTGCAATCATTCTTGTGATTACCTATATTGTGAGAACGGTGACTGTTTCTTGTGAAGCAATGTCATAAGAACTTCTGTCAAAGGCGTTTGTAGAAATACCTGGGTAACTTGGTAGATAAATCTGTTTCACCCTGGAGTATTTGCTGATTATTTGCTTTTATTACAAAGCCAAAACAAGTCAGACACCGAAAGAATAAGAGTTCCTGAAGATGGATAAAAGTAAAGAAATCTAGAGAAGAGTCCTTTGAAGAAGATAGTCGCTGGTGCCAGGAACAGGAAATTTTGTAGCCTGCTTTTCAAGCATACAATTGGAACTTAATTCTGATACGTGGTTAACCGCTGTGCCCTCCTTCACATTTCACGGGTTTTACGTTTGGGCAAAAGCCAACTTTAATCTTGTTCATTAGTTCGCTCACAAGAAACTGCCAATTCTAAACGTCACTTTAGAGAAAAAGAATTATTTATGCTGATGTCTCAATTTCCTAACTTAAAGGACTAGTTTTTTGTTCTCTTCACAATGTGCTCGAGAATAAAGCTTTCTCATAAAAAGATTGAAGATAAACAATACGGCCCAACTTAGTTTGTCAGTCTGAAAACTGTTGAATTTAATTATGGCCGTCCAAACAGATAACAGAGTATCTCAACTAGCTTCAGCATAACACCGTACCTTAAACTGGGTTTAGCCTTGGAATTCCAGTTTTTATTACTCAGGAACTGCGCTGTTATCGTTCAAAATGGTTCAAATGGCTCTGAGCACTATGCGACGTAACTTCTGAGGTCATCAGTCGCCTAGAACTTAGAACTAATTAAACCTAACTAACCTAAGGACATCACACACATCCATGCCCGAGGCAGGATTCGAACCTGCGACCGTAGCGGTCGCTCGGCTCCAGACTTTAGCGCCTAGAACCGCTGTTATCGTTGGTTCACACAGAATACCACTAATTTTTGTTGCATAGGCAGACACCAGTACATATTAAATTAACAAAACCTGTCTTACGTCTTTGTTGAATGCTCTTTACGTGGCTGTCAGTACTGCTATCACTGACGCACTGTTCTTCGCATCAGACTTCTCACTTTTCCCGTGACAATTAATGAGTAGGGTGCACCGAACGAAAAAACAAGAGTAGCTGATGAGACCTCGTGAACACGAGGTAGAGACAGTACTTCCACCTGCAGATCTAGAGGAAAGCGTGAATTTAAAGTCTGTGACAAGACTGGAGGGGCAAAATGAATGATATGAAAGGAATGAGTGAGGTAAGAAGAGAATAAATCAACTCAGTTAATAGCAAAGTATCAATATCTGGGGTTGGGAAAAAAAAAGGTTTTTCCTTATCCCCCTATTGGAGGTGGTTGGTTATAATCCCACACACATACCCTATGCTTTATGCATATAACAAATGAATGACATGACAGACAATATTAATATTAACTTTAGACTTTTCGAAGATGATGCTATTATCTGTAATTAAGTTATGTAGGGAAAAAGCGGCAGAATTATTGAGTCAGACACTAATAATTTTTGGAGTGATTCTAAGATTTGCAGCTGGCTTTTAATATTCCGAAAGGTAAAATTATCACAAAACAAAAGAGCATAGTATTTTACGACTGCAGTATCAGTGAGTGACAAGTTTAATCAGTAACCTCACAGCAATACATGGTTGTAACAAGGGCAAGTGGCAAATTCTGGTGCACTGGCAGGATACTAGGAAAATGCAGCCACTCTACAGAGACTGCTTACAATGCTCTTGAATGTCTTAAAATGTTGTTTAAGTGCGTAAAACACATACCAAGTTGTGATAACAGTGGATACTGAGAGTATGTAAAGAACAACAGTACGAATGGTCAGATGATCACAGGTTCGATTCACATGTATAATGTCACGCCAATATCGAAACAGGTAATTTAGCAGTCTCTTGAAGATAGCTATATACCAGAAAACCCACTTACAAATTTCCCAGAGCCAGTATTAATTGGCGCAAGTGGAGATTGCCTTCAGCCCCCGTGTCGTGAAGACAAGATTTCGTTAGAAGTAGCAGACGCAAAGAAATTTAGACAGTCGTTCGACAAGCATTCCAAATGCGAATGGAAGCGGTAGAAATCCTAGTATGTGTTACCAATCTAAATATCTTTTTCATGCACATGTAATGGTTTCACAGTATATACATAGATTTAGATGCAACAATGCAGAAAAATCGGAACTGGCAGACGCTTAAAGATAGATAGGATTTATTCTGTAAAAGACTACTTACTACGTTTCGCAACCTGTTTGAATTCAACAATCTACTGCTACATCTACACTCAGCAAACCACTTTGTACTGTATGGCAGAAAACAAGGCGCACTGAAACAGTTGCTAGAGCTTCTTCCGTTACATTCACATATGGAGCAAGGAAAGAATGATTGCTTACTTGCCACTGTAATTAGTCTAATCTAGTCGTCAAGATCCCTATGTGAGCAGTGCATAGGGAGTTCTAACATATGTCCAGATTCATCACTTGAAGGTGGTTCCAAAAACTTTCAACTAGGTTTTCACCGGTTAGTTTGTGAATGTCTTCAAGCGTCTGCTAGTCCAGTTTTTTCGCCATTTCCGTACACTCTCCCACGTGTCGAACGAACTTGAGACCATGTGTCCTTCCCTTCTTTGTGTCTGTTCACTATCAGCTGTCAGTCCTATTTAGTATCGTTTTCACAAACGTCAGCAATATTCTAGCACGCGTTGCACGAGTATTTGCATCAAAACACCTTTGTAAACTGATTTTATTAGGCCAACAGTTTCGACCTTCCTGTCACGTCATCTTCAGGCTTGTCGCATGAATGACACGAAGGGCAACTCTTACCTTGTGTTATACATGCACGAGTGGTACTTGGTGTCATTCATGCGACAGGTCTGAAGATGACGTGATTGGAATTTCGGAACTGGTTGCTAATAAAAAAAAATCAAAGTTGCAACTGTTCGTAGAGTATTATTGCATTTCATTGATGTCATAGTCAAAGGATACAATAATTTTTCGTTCTGTGAAATGCAAAAGTCTAAATTTATGAACATTCAAAAAAAGTTGCAAATTTTCTTATAACTTTTAAGTCTTGTCAAGCTCGCACTGAATATTTATGTAGCTTCTTTCAGCCGGTATTTCACTATCATCTACTAAAATGTGACGTTGCTGTTAATACTGTCCGCTAGTTTATTAATATACAACATGGACAGCAAGAGTCTCAACACGTTTCCCTGGGGCACATCCAAAGTTACTTTTGCATTTTTCGATTACTCTCCACCCAACAAATTTCAGCATCTTCGTTACAAAAAAATTATCAATCCAGGCGCAAATTTCGCTTGATACCCTACACGATCGTACTTGTGATAATTAGTGCAGTTTTGGTACTGAGTCAAATGTTTTCGGAAATCAAGGAATCAATCATCTACCTGCATGCCGTGATTATGCCTTTCAGTACGTCAAGTGAAAGAAAAATGCGAGTAGTATTCCACATTATCGATCTTTGTGGAATTCATGCAGGATGACAAGGAGAATGTCACTTATTGGTTTAAGCTCAGATTATCTTCTAGGAGTTTATAGCAAATGGATGTGAAGGAAGCTGAACGATAGTTTTGTGGATCACTTCTGCTACACTTTTAGCAATCAGGTGTGACCTATGCTTTCTTCAAGCTACCGGGCACGGGTTTTTGCCTGAGGGATTTACGGTCGATTATAGTTAAAAGAATGGCCAATTCAGCCACAAATTCAGCATAGAATCGCATATCAGTTCCATCGGTGCCTGGAATTTTGTTCAGTTATAGTGATTTCACCTGTTTCTCAAAGAAATACTCTCCCCACCGCTGTGTCTCGCCCCACGACCTCAACTCTAGATTAATTACGCAGCGCACAGCGTCATCTAAGCAGTTACTGTTCCCGCTCTTCATACGCTATCGAAACGGGAAGGAACATTAAGATGTGGTACGACGGTAAGTACTTTTCCTATTTACTTCACAGTGGTCTGCAAAGTATACCTGTAAATGTAGACGTAGAAAAATAAGACTTATAAATATGAAATTCATAATCAATAAACGAAAAATATAAATCAGGAAACTCTCCGATTTTCTCCTAAACTTTCTACCGGGATACATATTTTGCTGAGTAGACTTAATATTCTATACGCAGGTGTTCTAAGAAAAGTGAAAAAGTTCTTTTTCAAGGTAATTTATGTTTCAGAAAACAGGGTCGGTAACCCATATCACTGTGTGTAATATGACCTACGCTGTAAAAATTATCAGAAATATGCAAAAGACGTAACGATCAAGCAGTGGAGAAAATTACGTCTTCGAGCAACGAAATACCAGGTAGAGGAACTATCATTGTCATATAGCGCTCTGTTTGCTTAGATCTCGCTGGGAGACATACCCTCCATATGCTAAACGAGCTACGTCTAGCAACAGTTCATCATTTATGAGAAGCATGTATGTAATTAAAAGTAAAAACTTATTTTGGAGTTCCTGCAGGGGTCAATCGATGTCTGCTCTCTGCACATCTAAAGATTAGAGCTAGGCAAGTATAGTGGGACAAAAGACACTATTACGTCAACACTGCTGCAATCTCGGAAATCTAGAGATTATCAACTTGTTCGAAAACCTTGGACTGTGGAGTCTGAGTTGTCGTGAAGAAAAAGGAAGCAAGGTAAGCGTTTGGATGCTGCCGATGACTTGGTGAATAAGAATGAAGCACATGTTCATGTACAGGGCAAGAATGGGCGGGGTACACTCTATATCTTTTTCAGAGGACGCTTCCCGGCATTGACATTAACTGATTTAGTAGAACCTAGCAACCTTGTAAACCTAAATATGGATGACCAGAAGGAGATATTAAGTACTGTGCTCCCGATTGCGCTTCCTCTAACTTAATCACTTAGCCACAGAGCTATGTTATTCCTTTGGCTCAATGCTCAAGTGCGCTTAACCATATCCTTAAAGAATGAAGAAGAAAGCTTCATGAAAAAATTGTATCTGAAGGTATCAAAATTATTATGCATTTGAAGCTTGTATAATAACGATGCATCTAGAATACCATTGAAAATGTAGTGGTCTCGTATCATTGAAAATAACTGGATTTTAAAAAACCAGTCTACAAAATGAGTATAGAATTTCTTATCTGGAGACAAGATCGGTTGTGGAGGAAAAAGTTTCGAAGCATGGTAAGACTGTAATTCATCAAAATCAGGTTTAGTAAGAGATAAACCATTTTACCAAACCAATTGGAGAACAACACTGGAAGTTCAGTTTATGATAAAGTGGAAAATGCATAGTGTGAAGTAATAAGAAAGTAGCCGACTTAATTCTCGAACGATTTTTCTCGAAAACAAATTCTGTGAACTGATAGTAGGCGTGTTACCTGTTATATTAAGAGCTGCGACGAAGAGTGACGTGACGAACACCGTAAATGGAATCGGAACACAATTAATCATTACGTACAACAAGGTGTCCAGGGAGTCGACCGCCTGATAGCGACGCTAATTGAAGGTTCTGCAGTCGGACGTGCGGATTCGGGCGACATCAAAGGTGACCCACTGCAATTAACGGAGGTATCGGAATTCAGTTAAATGTCAACTGTTCACCCAGTTGAAAGCTGTCTGATGGAGACATTTTAAGAGGAAACGCTGTAATTTTTGGAACAATGTAGGGAAGCCAGTCTCAGTCTCCGAAGCCGGGAAAGCTGCCATCCCGACGTTAATTGGGCGGAAGAATATTAAAAATACTGCTGAAATGGAAGTAGGCCTGCATCACTTAACTTCTCTAGGTAAGTCTACAATAAATGAGAAAAAGACGAAAAATTTACATTACCCGTTGATCTGAGATTTATCTTTTTTGTTGCTTTGAGTAATACTGTCAATCGTAACAGAAAAAATATATACAATTGTATATCCAACTAACCTATATATCAAAGTGTATTATCATGAGCCAGTATTGCGACCCTTTAACAATAACAGTGACAAGCTGGTAGGGCGGAAAATTAGCAGTTTTTGAAATGACAAAGTAAGAGTGTTTACTGGCACATCATTTTACAGCTGACTAATGTCTCAGTTCCCAGAATGAGGAACAAATCGAATGATTGGTTAGCGTCCACATGTTTCCTCACAAGAGGTAAAGGGAATGGGCCATAGACTACTATGTCATTTCCTCGTTTCACAAAATTTAGTAAAAGTATTTGTTTAAGGATCGACTCATAATATTACTTCCAGTAATCTTACTTAGGAAGATAAATAAATGATTTCTGAAGAAAGGGCGGAAATAAATGATACACAGGGTTTTACATATTAATATGGAATACTAACCAGATTAGCTTCAGGGGTCAAACATACGAATAGTAAACAGTTGTGAAAACACACTTGACCTCTCAGCAATAAATAAGCCTGAGTTAATAACGAGCATCAAACCGGTTACAGGGATTAGTGAACACAGGACTGTCGTAGTGAGAGTGAGTATTGTAACCCCTAAATCTTCCAAAAATAAACGAAAAATATACGTATTTAAAAAAGCAGATAATGATTCACTTGACGCCCTCCTGAGAGAGAATCACTACTCCTTCTAAATTAACAATATAAGTGTAGATCAGATGTGGCTTGAATTCAAAGAAGTTGTGTTGGCAGCAGTTGAGAAATTTATTGTTGTTGTGGTCTTCAGTCCTGAGACTGGTTTGATGCAGCTCTCCATGTTACTCCATCCTGTGCAGGCTTCTTCATCTCCCAGTACTTACTGCAACCTACATCCTTCTGAATCTGCTTAGTGTATTCATCTCTTGATCTCCCTCTAAGATTTTTACCGTCCACGCTGCCCTCCAATGCTAAATTTGTGATCCCCTGATGCCTCAGAACATGTCCTACCAACCGGTCCCTTCTTCTTGTCAAGTTATGCCACAAACTTCTCTTTTCCCCTATTCTATTCAATACCTCCTCATTAGTTATGTGATCTACCCATCTAATCTTCAGCATTCTTCTGCAGCACCACATTTCGAAAGCCTCTGTTCTCTTCTTGTCCAAACTATTTATCGTCCATGTTTCACTTCCATACATGGCTACACTCCATACAAATACTTTCAGAAACGACTTCCTGACACTTAAATCTATACTCGATGTGAGAAATTTATACCAAGTATATTAACAAACGACAGAGCTGATCTTCTTTGGCAGGCAAAACGGGTCATAACACTGTTGCAGAAACAACGAAAAAAAAACCTGCCAGTTTTAAACAGACGCAAAGTATCCAAGCCTGGTGATCTTTTACATAAGCTCGAAATTTAGCATGGACTTCAGTGCGAGATGCTTATAATAGTTTTCTTAAAGAAACTTTGTCTCGAAACCTGGCAGAAAATCCAAGGAAATTCTGGTCGTATGTGAAGTAATGCTAGCGGCAAAACACAATCAATGCCTTCTCTACACGATAGCAAAGGAGATACTATCTAAGACAGTGCTGCCAAAGCAGATTACTAAACACAGTCTTCCGAAATGCCTTCACAAAAGAAGATCAAGTAAACATTCCAGAATTCGAATCAAGAACAGCGGCCAACATGAGTAAAGTGTAAGTAAATATCGTCGGAGTAGTGAAGCAACTTAAATCACTTAACAAAAGCAAGTCTTCTGGTTCAGACTGTATACCAATTAGGTTCCTTTCAGAGTATGCTGATGCAATAATTCCACACTTAATTATAATATATAAAACCGTTCGTTCGACGAAAGATCCGTACCCAAAGACTGGATAGTTGCACAGGTCACACCAATATTCAAGGAAGGTAGTAGGAGTAATCCACTAAATTACAGACCCACATCGTTAACGTCGATATGCAGCAGGATTTTGGAACATATATTGTGTTCAAACATTATGAATTACCTCGTAGAAAACGGTTTTCTGACACACAGTCAACACGGATTTACGTAACATCGTTCTTGTGGAACACAACTAGCTCTTTCCTCGCATGAAGTGTTGAGTGCTATTGAGAAGGGATCTCGAATTGATTCCGTATTTCTGAATTTCCTGAAGCCTTTTGATACTGCATCACACAAGCGGCTTGTAGTGATATTGCTTGCTTATGGAATATCGTCTCAGTTATGTGACTGGAGTCGTGACTGCCTGTCAGAGACGTCACAGTTCGTTGTAACTAACGGAAAGGTATAGAGCAAAACAGAGGTGATTTCTGGCGTTCCCCGAGGCAGTGTTATAGGCCCTTTGCTGTTCTTTATCTATATAAACAATTTGGGAGACGACGTTGGTAGCCGTCTTAGGTTGTTTGCAAATGGCGCTGTCGTTTATCGACTAGTAAAGTCATCAGAAGATCAAAACAAACTGGAAAACGATCTAGAAAAAATATCTGTATGGTGCGAAAATTTGCAATTGACTCTAAATAACGAAAAGTGTGAGGTCATCCACATGAGTGCTAAATGGAATCCATTAAACCTCTATTACACAATAAATCAGTCAAATCTAAAGGCCGTAATTCAACTAAATACCTAGGAACTACAATTACGAACAACTTAAATTGGAAGGAACACATAAGAAATATTTTGGGGAAGGCTAACCAAAGACTGCTTTTTATTAGCAGGACACTTAAAAAATGTAACAGATCTACTAAGGAGGCCGCCTACACTTCGCCTGTCCGTTTTGGAATACTGCTGCGCGGTGTGGAAGCCTTACCAGATGGGATAAATTCTAAGAAAGGCAGCACGTTTTGTGTTATCGCGAAATAGGAGAGAGTCACTGAAATGATACGGGATTTGGGATGGGCATAATTAAAACAAAGGAGGTTTTTGAGAATGAGATTTTCACTCTGCAGCGGAGTGTGCGCTGATATGAAGTTTGGAAGGTAGCAGACGAGATACTGGCAGAAGTAAAGCTGTGAGGACCGGGCGTGAGTCGTGCTTCGGTAGCTCACATGGTAGAGCACTTGCCCGCGAAAGGCGAAGGTCCCGAGTTCGAGTCTCGGTCGGGCACACAGTTTTAATCTGCCAGGAAGTTTCAAAGGCGTTTTTTGTTGCGGAGGAATCTTCTCACGAAATTCAATCACCAACATTCTTCTCCGAATGGAAAAGTATTTTGTTGACACATAGAGAGAAATGATCACCACGGCTGTCTGACCTCTGTCCCCACTTAACCACTACAACAGTTCTCACAGTCTGTTCGATGTACCACCAGATTTTTCTAGTGGCGAATATCAGGACCCATATGTAAATAGAATGTAACTACCCCTTTTATGATAATCCAATAGTAATGTTATGAACAGAAAATCTATAGCAAGTATACACAATTGACAGGAGTGAACGACAGCTGCTAAGATGTATGCAAAAGAATATACTTGCAGCCGTGGAGCAACTGCCACACAGATCATCCAAGAGGCTACCAATAGTCTCTCCTCAACGACCGTTCGGCGAGAGTTTCTGCGTATAGGTCTCCGCCACAGGCACATGGTTCAGGCACCCATACTGGATACTGTTAATCGGCGACAAAGATGGCCATTGGCGTCTACGTCCCTGCAACGTCGTAAGGTCACAGAAGGGAGCGTTATCTGTCTCTCTCTCTCTCTCACTGGTCATACCGGACTCGAGAGTCCATTACCGCAGCAACGTATTTTCGCCATTTGTCCCTGTCTTGCGCTATTTCTTTCCATTCATCTTCAATAGCTAGGCTCCTCAAATCAGCCTTCACATTGTGCTCCCATCCACGCCTTTGTCTCCCCACAGCATGTTTTCCCTCTAGGTGCCCTACCAGTACTCTGCGCGCTGCCGTGCCCTCATCCATTCGAGATACGTGACCCGCCCATCGCAGCCTACGTGATTTAATAATACTGGTTATGTCAGGGCTTGAATAGAGTTCGTGAACCTCTTCGTTATGCAGTTTTCGCCACTCTCCGCTAATGTCATCCCTTTGTGCTCCGAAAATTTTCATCAAAATTTTGTTTCCAAATACGCGGAACGGCTTTTCATTTTGCACAGTGAGAGACCAAGTCTCACACCCATACAGCATAACTGGTACAATAATAGTTTTGTGTATTCTAACTTTTAAAGGTGGCTGGGGTAAAATACAGGGAGCGAAAGGCTATTTACAATTTGTACAGAAACCAGATGGCAGTTATAAGAGTTGAGGGGCATGAAAGGGAGGCAGTGGTTGGGGAGGGAGTGAGACAGGATTGTAGCCGCTCCCAGATGTTATTCAATCTGTATATTTAGCAAGCAGTAAAGGAAACAAAAGAAAAATTTGGAGTAGGTACTAAAATCTAGGGAGATGACATAAAAACTTTGAGGTTCGCCGATGACATTGTAATTCTGTCAGAGACAGTCAGAGACAGCAAAGGACTTGGAAGAGCAGTTGAATGGAATGGACAGTGTCTTGAAAGGAGGCTATAAGATGAACATCAACAAAAGCAAAACAAGGATAATGGAATGTAGTCGAATTAAGTCGGGTGATGCTGAGGGAATTAGATTAGGAAATGAGACACTTAATGTACTAAAGGAGTTTTGCTATTTGGGGAGCAAAATTCCTGATGATGGTCGAAGTAGAGAGAATATAAAATGTAGACTGGCAATGGCAAGGAAAGCGTTTCTGAAGAAGAGAAATTTGTTAACATCGAGTATAGATTTAAGTGTCAGGAAGTCGTTTCTGAAAGTATTTGTATGGAGTGTAGCCATGTATGGAAGTGAAACATGGACAGTAAACAGTTTGGACAAGAAGAGAGTAGAGGCTTTCGAAATGTGTTGCTACAGAAGAATGTTGAAGATTAGGTGGGTAGATGACGTAACTAATGAGGAGGTATTGAATAGGATTGGGGAGAAGAGAAGTTTGTGGCACGACTAGAAGAAGGGATCGGTTGGTAGGACATGTCCTGAGGCATCAAGGGATCACAAATTTAGCATTGGAGGGCAGCGTGGAGGGTAAAAATCGTAGAGGGAGACCAAGAGATGAATACACTAAGCAGATTCAGAAGGATGTAGGTTGCAGTAGGTACTGGGAGATGAAGGAGCTTGCACATGATAGATTAGTATGGAGAGCTGCATCAAACCAGTCTCAGGAGTGAAAACCACAACAACAACAACAATCTTTAAATTCCTAGACAATATCCGTGATGAAAGTAATCTATTCAGTGAGAAGTAGCACGCATTTTCCACCCGTAATCTCTTCTTCAGTTCGGATTCAATCTCATTTCTCGAAGTGATGTCCACGCCTAGATACTAAAATGTGTTCACATTTTCAAACTGCTTGTCTCCAACTCTTAACATTTCCTGATCTACTTCTGTTGGCGTTCTAGTAGTAACCAGGTATTTAATTTTGTCTTCACATATCCTTAGACCTACATCTTCACTAGCCTTGATTAACGGATTTGTATTTGCTGTTACAGATTCTTTCCTATCGCTAATGATGTTTAGATCATCTGCATACCTTAATATCTTAGTATTTCCATTTAACTCCACACCCTCTGAATTATCTGCTGCCATTCGTACAATATATTCTGGGACTAAATTAAAAAGGAGTGGACACAGCGCATCTCCCTACTTAAGTCCGTTCCTTTTTACAAATTCTTCTGACTCCAATTTTCCCACGCGTACTCTACCTTTTGAGTTTTTCAAACTCGCTTCAATAAGTCTAACATACTTCTTTGGTATTGCAAGTTCCAAAAGAATTCTGTACGGTTTTGATTGCAATACTGAATCATATGCTTTTGTAAAATCTATGAAAAGATTATGAACTGGTTTATTGTACTCCCATTTCTTTTCCAAAATTTGACGCAATGGGAATATTTGGTCTATAGTTGATCTGTTCCTCCGAAAGCCTGCTTGTAATCCCCCACAATTTCATCTGCATATGGTGTAAGCCTGCTTAGCAGAATATTCGAGAAAATTGTGGAACATACTGGTAATAGCGATAATTACTACAATCCATTTTGTCGCCCTTATTAAAAATTGGGATCAGAATCGACTCCCGGCGCTCTTGAGGTATCATCTCTGACTTCCATAATTTAGTTATCACTTTGGGAACTACTTCCACCAATTTCTGTGCCCCATTTTTAACAAATTCTGCAGTTATTCAATGTGATCCTGGTGCTCTATGGTTTTTCAATTTGTTGTTTACATCTCTCACTTCCTTTAACGTTGGCTCAGATATCTAGGGTTCTGCTCTATGTATTTCGTACGCCTGCTCATTTCCTGCTTCCTGGTGTACATTTAATAGATGCCCAAAATACGCCCTCCATTTACTTAATATAGCACTGGCGTCTGTCAGTATTCCCCTGGCATCCCCTCGAAGTGCATTTGTCCTAGCCTTGAACCCCTTCCTATACCCATTTATGTCTAGGTAAAGTTCCGTAATGTTTTTTGTTTTACTGTTTATTTCAATTCTTTTAATTTGATTGTTCAAATAAACCCTCTTCTTTGCCCGTAGCCTATGATCAAATTCCCTTCTCACGTTCAAGAACTCCTCTCGTTTTCTGTCTCCCATTCTATCCCAATCTAACCGCGCTTTTCTCCTTTCCTCTACAATTTCTTGCATTCCTTATCAAACCACGGATCCTCCTGTTCTTCTTAATTGTACCTATTGTGGTCTTCGCTGCTTCTTTGATATTATTCCTCACAGTGATCCACTGTTTATTTACATCCTCGTCTTGATCTTTGTTTGTCCTGAGGGCATCATACCTATTTGAAATTTCTATCATGTACCTTCTTCTAAAGTTTTCATCATTTAGCTTGTCAGTGTCGAACCTAACAAGTTCTGCATTGTGACACCTTGATGTTGCTGTACATAGCCGTTGGTGAACTTCGGCAACTGCAAGAAAATGATCAGAATCGCAGTCTGCTCCCCTGAAAGTCCTAACATTTTCTGTACTAGTGTGCCATCTCCCATCTATAAGAACATGATCAATTTGGTTTCGGGTGTGTCCATCCGGAGGGATCCAAGTGGCTTTATGAACGTCCTTCCTTTTGGAATATGTGCTCTCAACAATCATGTCTCTTGAAACAGCAAAATTAACGACCCTTGTGCCATTATCAATTGAAATGTTATGCAAACTTTCTTTCCCAATTGTAGCCCGGAATGCTTCCTCCTTCCCTATCTTCGCATTAAAATCACATATGATTAATTTTGTATTGTACGAGGAGAACTCATCCCACAGTTGCTCTAGTTCTTCATAAAAGCCGTCTTTCACAACCTGTTCAGTGTCCTCAGTTGGTGTGTGTGTACATTAATTACTACTAGTCTATCCACCTGCCGGACAACACTATAACTGATAGTCGGTCACTAATGAACCTTATATCTCTGATTGCGTGAAGCACTTTTCTCTATTCTGCGATACCTGTTCCGAAGCTGTGAGCTTCCGCACCTCCATAGAAAAATGTATAGTTACCCCTCTTTATGCTACCCTCCCCCTGCCACTGAGTTTCTTGAATAGCTGTAATGTCTATATTATATCTATGTAATTCGTCTAATAATGTCTGGAACGTTCCTGGCCTGTTCAAACTTTTAACGTTCCATGTTCCCAACCTGAAAGTTCATTTTGGCCTGAATCTTTTCAAAGTAGGTTACGCCCAGAGATCCGGAAGGGAACCTACTTTACCTCCGGAATATTTTATTTCAAAGGGACCCATGCCCATTAATGTTGCTGATTCTTGATGAATAGATTTGATTGTAAGAGAAGAAGAAACAGGGATGGTTCATCACGCCATCGCCTGCTCCCCACCGGCTGTCCGCGTCTGCTTATTTTTTATATTCACAGCTACCCTTCATATCTGAAGCCCGTATCCCCTATACGCAACCTGGGGACGCGCTGTGATAGGGGCCCACGAGACAGCAGAAGGGAGCGTTATGGCCTGTGAAATGCTTTCAAGGCATTCCCTGGGTTCTCTCATCATTCTGGAAGACACGATGTATCAACACGAGTATACATCTACTCTGGCGGCCATGTCTAACCCTACCCTTATACTTTATATTTTCCTTGGCTCGATAGCATCTTCCAGAAGAGCAACGCAATGTGTCCACAGCTCGCAGTGTAGGTGCCTGATTCGGAAGATCAGCATGAGTTAGCGCACTGGATTGTTCACCCAATTCTCCGGATTTAAGCCAAATAGAGCACCTGTGGAAGCACCTCGATCGTGCTGTTCTCGCCATGGGGCGCAGCTGCGAAACCTAGCGCACTGGAGTCAGCTGGCTCCATGTCCTTGTCGGTACGTCCAAGAACCTCATTCACTCTCCTCCTGTACGCCGGTGCCGCAACAGTTGGTAATTCAGGATTTGGCAAGTGGTCATGTTAATGTGACTGCACTGTGTGATTGTCTTTGCTGTCTTGGGGACACTGTCAATTCTTCATATTTTTAATCTTTTTGTTAATTTAATAAGTAAACGAATATCGAACTTTAATACTTTGGTGTCGCTTTAAGGCGTGACTACGTAAATGTCACTTTAAAACCATTTCGTTCATAACACTGATTTGTGGGGGCTGGGTGCGGCATAAGGTTTTAGTATTTGTTTTGGCCTTCGTTTTTTCGTCGTAGGTTATAGGGTTTGACAGCCAACGTGTGTACATGTCTTGCACGATGAAATGTGATACAGCATAATTTACCACTGCATGTGTAAAAAAATTCTATATTTAATGATTCCGGAGATAAAGTGTTCAGGATCTCAAAATGGGACAGCTCTTTGTGTAATTGTCATTGTCAGTATCTCGGAACGTTTTATGTTGTTGACGAAATTTAAAAAGTTTATCGTATAGTGGAACATTCCTAGTGGTGATAGTATGTTAATGACATTTGGTTCAAATGGCTCTGAGCACTATGGGACTTAACATCTGACGTCATTAGTCCCCTATAAGTTAGAACTACTTAAGCCTAACCAACCTAAGCAAGTCACTCGCATCCATGCCCGAGGCAGGATTCGAACCTGCGACCGTAGCGGTCGCGCGATTCCAGACTGAAGCGCCTAGAACCGCTCGGTCACACCGGCCGGCTAATAACATTTAATTTCAGGAATTATCTGTTTGGTAACGCACTGGCTGCTAGTGTGTGGGATTTTAAAAGCACCCCATTTCTGGATATATTACGTGGAATTACAAACATGTATAGAATGTGTCTGTAGTGGTTGACACAATCTACATTGTGTGCTCGCTCACAACGGACTATACACTCTACGTGTGTAGGAAATGAGAGGTATAAATACAGTGATACATGCATGTATCAGTCATCTTGGCTCAGTATGAAGTGGGACTCATCAATGAAGACAGTTCTACTCCAGTCAGTGAGATACCAGGCTAAAGACGTGTCTGCAGACGCCCCGGGCAGTAGTGGTATACCAGACTAACGGATGCCTGTCATACGGCCCTACAGCCAGGAGCAATAGTCTAGGGTGTCATTTCTTTCCATAGTAAGAGCCTTTTGGTTATAATCCGCGGCAATCTTACAGCAGAGCGATACGTCCACGATATTCTACGCCCAGTTTTGTTATCTTTCATGGCAAGCCATCCTTGACTCACATTTCAGCAAGACAATGGCCACCTACACACAGCGAGAGTTTGTACTGCTTGTCCTCGTGCTTGCAAAGCCCAGCCTTGGCCATTAAGGTCGCTGGATGTCTACCCAACTGAGACCATTAGGAGCACTATGGGCAACGCCCTCCAGCCAGCCCCGGATTGAGACTATCTAAAACGTCAATTGGTATGAATTCGGCGAGATATCCCTCAGAAGGGCATGCAAAAACTTTCTCAGATAATTTCAAGCCGAATGACTAGTTGCATAAGGGGCAGACGTGGTCCAAAGCGTTATTGATTTCCACAGTTTATGAAGCCCTTCTCTAGAATAAATTATCCAATTTTTTTTTCTGAAATGGTAATCATTTGTTTGTTTGTACATACATACCGATTTCCGTCCCATTCGGATAATACCTTAGTAGGTCGTCGTTTTTTTGTGAGTGTCTGTTTTTCTTTTGTTCTAGAGCGTGCATACATAGTACTTCTAGGGATAATGTAGAACTTCTTACTGGGTATTTCCCATAATTTTTTAAGTTTGATGATTGTGCTGCTAGTGGTGATCCTTCCTCTCACTACGGTGAACAGACAACTAACGATGAGGCTCTAGAAGTAAAAGGGGGTGGAGGAGGGTTAGGAACTTTATTGTTATTGGCCTAGATAGACAAAGGAAGAGGGTAAACCTGTCTTACGTCATTAGCTGCCCCAGACTGCCGCATTTACTCACTGCAGGAGTCCTATTGGAGGTGGGAGGTGCCCTCTGTATTACGGATGGTGGCGATGAGTCCATAATCAGGTAGCATGAGACTCGAATGGCTGGCGGTGGCGACAGTGGCTTCCTGTGACACTGCCTTGGTTATCTGTGGAGTTGGACGTGACCACTTGGGCGGTTACTCTTGGGTCTCCTCGTATTTCTAAAGAAAAGCACATTTCCTCTTTCTTTCCTATCCTATGGTTAGGAGTCGGGAATGCAGATAGTGCCGTGGGGACTGCCCGAGCTGGGTAGACAGGAGGAGTTGCCTGATATGCGCCCAGTGCCGGCAGCTGGTGCGGAAACGCTGTGGTTAAGCCCGGCGCTGAGAATTGCCTACTACATAGACGTCTGACGACATCGGGTGTAGTGGCGGCGGCGTTTGCTAGCAATTGTCAACTTTTTTTAAAACTAATAATTGCACTGTTGTTGTCCAGTCCTAACCCTGTATTGGTGATAAAAACACAGATTTATCGTTGTGTTGTGAGTTGTTTTCCATAGTTATTTGTGAGACTGCTAGGGGCAACCTTACGGTGACGCCACATACTGATAAGGCACGAATATGATTTGGTACGTATATTTGTTGGATTGGAGAATTGATTTAACTCATTATATGGGTACATTTCTCAAAATATTACTCTTTGATAATTGGTAACTGTTGTATGTCGGTGTATTTTGTTTAAATGTTTCTTTTGGATGTTGTTCGATCACGTATTACAACTTAGAATGGATCATAGGTATTTAAGCAAAATCCATAAAATTATTCCCAATACCAATGGGAGATAGGAGTGCTTGCAGTGAATGTCATGACGTCATGATATTGTAATAATTCATTAACATACTGTAACGTCAGTCTGTCTTACGTCGTAAGCTACGCTGTCATTTTTCAGAATATTCCGTGGGTTCATTTACTACCGTGCTCAAGTTGCACGTGGCCAGAGTGTCTTAGCTCAGTATTCTTAGCTCAGCACGGTAATATTTACAGCCGTATTTTACATAGGGTAGATCTGGTGCTGCTGTTTCTCACATTGCTGTCAACAGACCTAGCAATGTAAGAGAGAGAGCTTAGGTAGACTGATTATTTTAGGATGGGATCTCCATTTGTTTTAGGTCATACATTTGACCTAGCTTGTTTCGACTTTTCTATCGACTGTATTAGTAGTTCCGACAATCATATCTTTTCCGATGCCATTTAGCCTTAGCTTCTCTGCACTTCTACTCATTTCATTCCTAAGCGACTTGTGTTTCTCCTGAATTTCCCAGAACTTCTTCATACTTCCTTCTTTCTTGGATGAACTGAAGTATTTCTTCTGTTACTCAAGGTTTCTTCGCAGTTACCTTCCTTGTATTTATGTTTTCCTTTCAAACTTCTGTGACTGACCTTTTTAGTGCTGTCCATTCCTCGTCAGCGCAATTGTCTACCATTCATTATCGCAATGTCTATAGCCTCCGGTAACTTAAATCATATCTCTTCATTTCTTAGTACTTTTGTTCCCAACTGCTTTGCACATTGATACTTTTTGACTAGTCCCTTCAACGTAAGTCCACACTTCAACATTTCTGTATTGTGATCAGGGTCTACATCTGCTCCTAGATACACCTTACAATCCAGTATTTGGTTTCGGAATCTCCCCCTGACCTACTTAATGCAACTGAGGTCTTCTCGTCTCTTCCGTGCAAGTATATGTCCTACTCTCGTGATTCTTCAACAGAGTTTTCGCAGTTACTAGCTAAAATTTACTACAGAATTCAATTAGTTTTCCTCCTGTCTCATTCGTACTGCCAACCTCGTATTCTCCTGTAACCCTTCCTTCTACTCCTTTCTCTACGGCCACATTCCAATCTCTCATATCCATTACATTTTCAGCTCCCTTTATGTACTGAACTGCTCTTTCAGTATCTTGATATGCTTTTTCCGTCTCGTCATCTCATGCTTGATGTGTCGGCATGTATACCTGATCTATGGTTGTCGGTGTTCGTTCACTGTCAAATTTCATTAGAAAAATCCTGTCACGGAATTGTCCACAGTAATTCACTGTCTGTCTTACCTTCCTATTCATAACGAGTCCTACTCCCGTTGTACTATTTTCTGCTGCTCTTAATTTTACCCTATACTCGTCTGACCAGAAGTTGTAATCGTCTTTCCGTTTCACTTACTGATCTCCGTTATATCTAGACTGAGCTTTGCTATTTTTCTTTGAATGTCTTCTAGCTTTCGAACCACGTTCGAACTTCTGACATCCCACGCCCTAATTCGTAGAATGTTAACCTTTCATTGGTTTCTCAGTCTTTTTCCTCATGGTAACCTTCACATTGGCAGTCCTCTCCTGGAGATCCGAATAGGGGACTAGTCAATTTTTTGCCAAGGACACTTCTCAGTTACAGGTCACAAATCCTGCAGATGTTATGTAGTTTCCATTATCTTCTGCATTCTTATGTCGTTGATCACTGCTTTTTCTTCCACCTTCCACCTCTTAAGGGCAGTTCCTTATCCCAATGGCAAAAAATACCCTGATCCCCTGTCTTCTCCTCTCCCCTCTTTGAAAAGGCTGATGGTAGAACGATGATGACTTGTTATACCGAGGGTCTTTGGCCGCCATTGCTGATGATTTTCATTCAAAACGGAAGCAGTGGTGAGGGTTGAACCCGGAGACCAAGACGTTGTGATTAGTTGTGTAAGATGCTAGCCTTTTTCTTTACCTCGACGCTATTCAAGGGGAGAGATAACTTAATTAAAAAAGTACGCAAAATCAGCAGATGAAGTCAGAAAATCCAAATCGTGAAAACTTTACATTTTTTGAAGCAGGTAGAAGGTGAGAATGATTGGAGATGAGTGCATGTAGATCGCCTCAGTCTCAAGGGCAGGGTGGGGGCGCAGTGGGCAGGGGTCAACCTCACGAGTTCTAACTATGGCATCCGCAAAACCACCAACCAACCAACCAGAAGAGGTAGTCAGTGAAGGTGATACTTATAACCATGAAATTTCACCAAATGACACAGCAGTGGTGGGATGGAGAGAGTGAAATGAAAAGCAAACACAATGGGGTATGAGGCACTGTGCTCAACGGGGGTTTGAAGTACCGTGAGGGGATGTCAGTAGCGCACCTCGACAGCACTCGAGCCACACCATGCACTGTCCAGCTGAGCGGGCGATCGCGCAAAACCTCACACAGGTAACTGACGAAATAGGAGCCGTATCATGGATGTCGTTCTGTCACTGTATGCTCATTCTGTAGTGGGGCCCAAAGATTGAGCCGCGATATGTCCCTGTCTGTATAAAGACTATAAAGGTATCGACTGTCCATCCTTTGATCCAGGCTATCGCATGGATCTTGGTTACAGGATAATACAAGGGTGAATGAAAATGTACAGTTTAACCACAGAGGGAGGGGCATGGAAAAAAATTGGTGACCCCCTTCCCCAGGACACAGACTTAACGAACACCGTCGCAGGTCAGGTAATGAGCCGCATTGTCCACTAAGTGAGAGGTGTAGCACAAAGTAGTGTCCATCGAACCAGCCACGTGTAAACTCTGGTTAGAGGCGAATTTTTCTACAGATGACATGATAACATGTTATTCGGACTAATGTTGGGAGGTACGGTTGATGAAGGTTGCGTCACACTGCAGTCCACCTCGTTAATGCATACCTGATCTCAACATCGTTTTAAGGTAATCCCAGCAATAACTAGGGATTTGGGGAAAGGGGGGGGGGGTGTTGCGTACATGGGAAGTCAGCTCGTACATAGCTAAGGGCCACAAACAAGACATGTAGATGCATGAATAGTGGTGGAACATGTCCTACCAACATCAGCGGGGGGATGGAGGCAGGCGTGTAAACGTCCAAGAGTTGTGAGTAAATGAGTTCCCTGTTCCCAACCACTGTTTGTTCACGGTATTCAGATATAATGCCAGCGCACGACACCGGATGTTGGTGAGTTAAATTATTTTTCCATTATGTACGCGAAGAATCTAGCCAGTCAAAGACATTCCAAAAAGGTGTTAGGTTGGAATAACGAGACAGAAACTTCCTTAAAGAATCTGCACTTTAAAATGAAATTGAATACTGCTGTAGTCTATTTGATTTCGCCAATTTACACGTACAGATCTTCGGAAAATACAAGAATTTCAGATAACAAATACCTTAACCACTATTCCCGATTATAGGTATAAACTAATTTGTATGTAGTGTGTATAATAATTATGTATAACACTTATGTGTTATTTATGCTTGTGTATCATAATTATGTGTTATTTTTTGTGGATTGGCAAGAGAGCCAACCCACTATGAGAAAAAGCCGAAAGCCACGCGTTTTAGCTCACGCAGGCTGGCGTGAGGTCTGGAACAGGTCAAGGAAATTAGACTAGCAAAAAACGTACGTAGCTGCTGGAATACTTAACTTTAATCCATAATTGGTGAACATCGCTCTTGACGGTACATGTTTCACACCATCAATAGTAACTGGTAATGGCGACTTGCTAGGTCGTAGCAAATGACGTAGCTGAAGGCTATGCTAACTATCGTCTCGGCAAATGAGAGCGTATTTTGTCAGTGAACCATCGCTAGCATGTCGGCTGTACAACTGGGGCGAGTGCTAGGAAGTCTCTCTAGACATGCCGAGTGGCGGCGCTCGGTCTGCAATCACTGATAGTGGCGACACGCGGGTCCGACGTATACTAACGGACCGCGGCTGATTTAAAGGCTACCACCTAGCAAGTGTGGTGTCTGGCGGTGACACCACATTATTTATGGTTGGTAAAAGCAGAGACCGAACAGAAAAACACGTAACGGTTTATTATAGGTTAGGTGATCATTTTACAGACTTCGACACATCGTGCTGTTGTGGTCTTCAGTCCAGAGACTGGTTTCCTGCAGCTCTACATGCTACTCTATCCTGTGCAAGCATCTTCATCTCCCAGTACCTACTGCAGCCTACATCCTACTGAATCTGCTTAGTGTATTCATCTCTTGGTCTCCCTCCACGATTTTAACCCGTCACGCTGTCCTCCAATACTAACTTGGTGATACCTTGATGCCACAGAACAGGTCCTAACAACCGATTCCTTCATCTACTCAAGTTGTGCCACAAATTTCTCTTCTCCCCTACTCTGTTCAATACCTCCGCATTAATTACGTGATCTACCCATCTAATCTTCAGCATTCTTCTGTAGCACCACATTTCAAAAGCTTCTATTCTCTTCTTGTCCGACTTTTTGTCGTCCATGTTTCACTTCCATACATGGCTACACTCCATACAAATACTTTCAGAAACGACTTCCTAACACTTAAATCTATACTCGATGTTAAGAAATTTCTCTCCTTCAGATACGCTTCCCTTGCCATTGCCAGTCTACATTTTATATAATCTCTACTTCGACCATCATCAGTAATTTTGCTCCCCAAATAGCAAAACTCATTTACTTAATTAAGTGTCTCATTTCCTAATCTAATTCCTCATCATCAACCGACTTAAATTGACTACTTTCCATTATCATCGTTTTGCTTTTGTTGATGTTCATCTTATATCAACCATTCAAGACACTGTACATTCAGTTCAACTGCTCTTCCAGATCCTTTGCTGTCTCTGACAGAATTACGATGTCATCGGGAAACCTCAAAGTCTTTACTTCTTCTCCATGGATTTTATTTCCTACTCCGAATTTTTCTTTTGTTTACTTTACTGCTTGCTCAATATACAGATTGAACAACATCGGGGAGAGGCTACAACTCTGTCTCACTCCCTTCCCAACCACTGCTTCCCTTTCATGTCCCTCGACTCTTATAACTGCCATCTGGTTTCTGTACAAATTGTAAATAGCCTTTCGCTCCCTGTATTTTACCCCTGCCACCTTCAGAATTTGAAAGAGAATATTCAAGTCAACATTGTCAAAAGCTTTCTCTAAGTCTACAAATGCTAGAAAATTAGGTTTGCGTTTCCTTGATCTATCTTCTAAGGTGAGTCGTAGGGTCAGTATTGCCTTACGTGTTCCAATATTCCTACGGAATCCAAACTTATCTTCCCCAAGGTCGGCTTCTACCAGTTTTTCCCTTCGTCTGTAATGAATTCACGTCAGTATTTTGCACCGTGACTTATCAAACTGATATTTCGGTAATTTTCACATACGTCGAATGGTTCAAATGGCTCTGAGCACTATGGGACTTAATATCTGAGGTCATCTGTCTCCTAGAACTTTGAACTACTGAAACCTAACTAACCTAAGGACATCACATCTCTATGGATTCGAACATGTGACTGTAGCAGTCTCGCGGTTCTGGATTGAAGCGCCTAGAACCGCTCGGCCATCACTGCCGACTTACACTTGTCTACACCTGCTTTCTTTGGGACTGGAATGATTATATTCTTCTTGAAGTCTGACGGTATTTCGCCTGTCTCATACGTCTTGCTCATCAAATAGTAGAGTTTTGTCAGGGCTGGCTCTCTCAAGTCTGTCAGCAGTTCTAATGGAATGTTGTCTACTCCCGGGGCCTTGTTTCCACTTAGACCTTTCAGTGCTCTGTCAAACTCTTCACGCAGTATCATATCTCCCATTTCATCTTCATCTACATCCTATTCTATTTCCATAATATTGTCCTCAAGTAGATCACCCTTCTATAGACCCTCTATATACTCCTTCCACCTTTTTTGCTTTCCCTTCTTTGCTTAGAACTGTGTTTCCATCTGAGCTCTTTATATTCATACAAGTGGTTCTCTTTTGTCCAAAGGTCTCTTTAATTTTCTGTAGGCAGTATCTATCTAACCCCTAGTGAGATATTCCTCTTCATCCTTACATTTATCCTCTAGCCATCCCTACTTAGTCATTTTGTACTTCCCGTCGGTCTCATTTTTGAGACGTTTGTATTCCTTTTTGCCTGCTTCATTTACAGCATTTTTATATTTTCTCTTTCCATCAATTAAATTCAATATTTCGTCTGTTACACAAGGATATCTACTAGCCCTCGTCTTTTTACCTACTTGATTCTATGCTGCCTTCAGTGTTTTATCCCTCAAACCTACCCACTCTTCTTATACTGTATTTCTTTCCCCCATTCCTGTCAATCGTGCGCTTATGCTCTCCCTGATACTGTCTACAGCCTCTGGTTCTGTCAATCTATCCAGGTCCCATGTTCTTAAATACCCATCTTTTTGCACTTTCTTCAGTTTTAATCTACAGTTCATAACCAATAGATTGTAGTCAGAGTCCACATCTGCCCCTGAAAATGTCTTACAATTTAAAATCTGGTTCCTAAATCTCTGTCCTAGCATTATATAATGTATCTTAAGCCTTCCAGTATCTCCAGGCCTCTTCCATGTATACAACCATCTTTCATGATTCTTGAACCAAATTTTAGCTATTATTAAGTTATACTCTGTGCAAAATTCTACCAGGCGGCTTCCTCTTGCATTTCTTACCCCCCATTCCATATTCACCTACTACGTTTCCTTCTCTTCCTGTTCGTACTATCGAGTTCCAGTCACCCATGACTATTAAATTTTCGTCTCCGTTCACTGTCTGAATAATTTCTTTTATCTCATCATACATTTAATCAAACTTTTCGTCATTTGCTGAGCTAGTTGTCATATAAACTACTACTACTGTGGTAGGCGTGGCCACAATAATGCGTTCACTGTATTCACCTGGCCAGAAGTCTTGTTCCTCCTGCCACCGAGCTTCACTAATTACCACCATATCTAACTTTAACCTATCCATTTCCCTTTTTAAATTTTCTAACCTACATGCCTGATTAAGGGATCTGACATTCCACGCTCCGATCCGTAGAACGCCAGTTTCTTTCTCTTGATAACGACGTCCTCCTGAGTAGTCCCCGCCTGTAAATCCGAATGGGGGACTATTTTACGTCCGGAATATTTTACCCAAGAGGACGCTATCATCATTAACCATACAGTGAAGCTGCATGCCCTTGGGAAAAATTACGGTTCTAGTTTCCACTTTCTTTCAGTCGTTCGCAATACCAGCACAGCAAGGCCGTTTTGGTTAGTGTTACAAGGCCAGATCAGTCAATCATCCAGACTGTTGCCCCTGCAACTATTGAAAGGGCTACTGCCCATCATCAGGAACCACACGATTGTCTAGCCCCTCAACAGATACCCCTCCATTGTGGTTGCACCTACGTTACGGCTATCTGTATCGGTGAGGCACGCAAGCCTCCCCACCAAAGGCAAGGTTCTACGTTCATGTGTGTGTGTGTGTGTGGGGGGGGGGGGGGGGGGGGGTTCGACACGTTAAGCCAGAATATTTGGAAGCGTCAGCAGTCGAACAAGAAGGCAAATGACCAGCTGAATTTCCGCAGCAGCAGTCAGCATTTCGACAGACCAACAACAGAGCAGACGGGCAGTGCTCCCAAGGACTACAACGATCAGCACAGCTCACGTGTCAGATGTTAATGCTCTATTACTTATGAGCGTACTGAACTCAAACGCGTGCCGTATCTGGCGATGTGGAGGAGGACGACAGGGCAGTGCCCAACTGAGCCAGCATAGAGGTAAAACGCGGAGAGCCGGCACGTGCGCCAACATTGGTCACGTTTCTGCCCAACGTAAGAAGCATAGATCAACGACTGAACAGTCAGTTACCACCTTAGAAACCTCGTGACGTTGGCAGAAACACCGAATAAATACCTACGACAAACGGGCCTGAGGGGGTCCTTTTACGGGAGAAAGAAGAGAAGAAGAAACGTCCCCTGGACGACAGACCAATGGTTAGTTAGCAGACGTCATACTTCACTTCAACAACTTAGCCGCTACGCTGCTCAGCAGAAGAAGATGGACGGTACTGCGCCAATTGGTCAGCACAGAAGGTGACATCCCAGATGCTACCAGAAAGAAGTTTGCGATCATCTGTGAACCTAGAGGTTGATGAACTCCACCATAAAACCATAAGACGAGAAACCTAAAGTTCGCTGGTTCGATTCCCGGACCTAACATTCTGCGCCACTCGATAGCGGCTTGTTAAGAACGCAACGAGCGAATTCACAAAGAGAAGAGCGCGCCGTCGCCGCAGTGGGTCACGGGTACAGTACTGAATGGAAGAACACGTCACCTGTAGCTCCGCTGCAAAACGAACCGTCACCGCATCAGCCGTCACTGGAATCTGCATGCTATGACACGCTGCATGGTTGCCGCAATGAATTGTGCGAGTTAAAACACAGTGTATTGCTCTGTTTATTTAAAGGGTCTTATGTATCAATAAGTGACTGATTGTGGAACCACCAATGTTTCACTCACACCTCACCCACTGATCCAAGGAAAGACCCATTCCACCACCCACAAAGTGCCGCTTTCCTGCCTGCCATCCCTGAGAAAATCATGACGTTTGCTCCCCTCAGTCACAGGCGCTCAATATCTAAAGTTACTAAACCCTAAACCGCTACTTTTGCTGGCAGATAACCTTGGTTCTATTTTGCAGTGTACTTGGTGGGGAATTTGTGGTGCAAGATATTCATGACGCCATCGCCAGCGACAGACAGCAGAGGAAAACCTGCAGCCAACAGAATTTCAGTACATTGGTGAGTGAAAATTGGTCCCAGATGTTTTTCCTTTTCAAGTAACGCTTTCGCAGTGTAAAAAACAAACGTCATAAAACTCTCATTTTTTCAAAGACATTAGACACTATAAAATTTCTTGGCAGATGGTGTTAGATGTTCTTGTTATTTTGACCGGAATTGAAATCAGATTCCTAATTTTACTTGTTATATAAATGGTTGAAATGGCTCTGAGCACTATGCGATTTAACTTCTGAGGTCATCAGTCGCCTAGAACTTAGAACTAATGAAACCTAACTAACCTAAGGACATCACACACATCCATGCCCGAGGCAGGATTCGAACCTGCGACCGTAGCGGTCGCTCGGTTCCAGACTGCAGCACCCAGAACTGCAAGGCCACTTCGGCCGGCTCTTGTTATATATCTGGGTCTGTCTTCTTGGGGTCATAGGAAGTATATTTGCGGGAATAACCATTTGTTAAACCGGAAAGCATTACAATGGCCGATAATGCGACATAACGAGTTTCCACCAACGAGGCTACTCAAAGCCTGTTTAATCAGGCAGCCCAATTGAGGCCTGTAAATAATGAATTGTTGAATCGATTATCCGAGTATAGGTCGACTTGTAGTGCAAAATCTCCCATTCTAGATTCATCAGCTGCCACTGTTCTCACTCCCTTCACTGGCAAGCAAATCGAGGACATAGAAGCATTTTTTGGTCATTTGGTAGCAGCCGCTAAACTTGGTTACTGGTCAGATGAGCAGATGTTGCAAATGATAAAGTTACGGTTCATCGGAGAAGCTAAGGCGCATGTACTACGTCACGAGGAGTTACAAAATGCATTAACTTTTGAAGACTGGAAACAACGTGTGCTCATAAGGTTTAAAAAGCAGAACAGTTGTCTCTTTAGAGGGAGCAGTTGAACACTACGTCCCAAACACACAACGAAACAATAGAAAGCTTAGTGGATAGAATACGAATAGATAATAGTAACACATACCAGTCAGTGATGAATCCAATAAGTATATTCGACAAGAAGGGGAGTACTAGGTGTCAGATACTTTTTGCGAGAATTGCCACCTGAAACATCTCGCCGTGTTGCGGCAGTACTTCTGAAGAATGTAACCGATGCAGTCAACATTGCTGCAGCATTAGAGAAAATAGACCACGCGACAAGATACATGGAAAGAAAATGTATTTCCTGCTGGGGTTCGTTGTTTCAGATGCGATCGGCGGGTACACATCGCAAAGCACTGTCGCCAACCACAGTGTACAAATTGTCAAAGGGTGGGCCATACATGTTTTGAGGGTAGCACTGTAGGGAAATTAGCTAACAGCAGTCCGTTAAACAGGAACAGTAACCCCAGAACTGCCGCCAGGCGTTCCCATTAAAATTTTATTCTATTAGAACACAAGCAAAGGCAGACTGATGGTTACCAGTCACTATTGACGGTAAAACACATAGACTATTGGTCGACACTGGAGCTCACATGTCATTCATAAGTAAACAGTGCACTGAGGCCAATAGATATGACCCTCCACCACGTAGGTTAAGCGATATAAACGGAGGTGACATATGTTCAATAGGGTGTATGTCACTAACCTTTCGCATTGAGGGTGTAAGATTCCCAGAAGTTGAGGAATTCATATCAAGGGTAAGCGACGAATATGATGCTATCCTAGAGTTAGATTTCCTGAATAAACATCACGCCATAATCAACCTCAGACAGCAAACAGTTGGGCTTAGTGAGACATTGTTTCGATTAGGTGAAACAGCTGCCAAGGACGCTCTGCCGAAAGATCCCTCTACCCAGAAATAGGAATCAACTAAACTGCAAGCGAGGTCCTTGAAATTATATTCGCGGCATAAAATACCATTTGGTACAGAAAAGCTAGTTTGGGTGGACATTAATGCTGCTTTATCCACGAACAAACTATGCATATACGAATCATTAGAGATAAATGATGGATTAGACTCATGATATTGATTGCGTGCAGGAGTACAGTTCGTGCTGCAACAATTGAAGGCATATAAAAGGTACCAGTGCATATAGATAATTTTGCAACAAAAGACAAGTAGTTACGAAACGGAATGTTAGTAGCTAAATAAGTGCTTTAGAGGAAGATGACTTTGATTTATCAAACGTAGACGATCATGACAAACCAGCCACCTCCAAAACTGCATTGCACCAGAAGATACCATACTTAAAAGGAAACGAGCAGGGTGTGTTAGAAGCAGCGTTGGACGAGTTTTACAATATGTTAACATCACACAGCACAGGACTCCAACAAGAGATAACACCACAATTTATGGAACACCATAAAGAGTTCCTCACCAATTACTATCATTACTTGATGAATTCATAGATTAGCAACTAAAGGATAGTATAATAGAGAATATGGATTCGTCATGCATCGAAAATGTCGTAATTGTGCCAAAGAAATCTGCTGACCATTCAGAACGTTGTAGATTCTGTTGTGATTACAGGCATTTAAATAGGAAAACAATTTCTGACGTGCATCCATTACCGAATATCATAGATACTACTGACCATCTCGGCAACAGTAAACACTTCTGCACATTTGACTTGAGGTGCGGGTACCATCAAGTAGAAGTTGCACCAGAGGACAGACATAAAATTCCGTTCTCTACCCTTTCAGATGATTGGCTATTCGTAAGCATGCCTTTCGGATTGAAAAATGCCCAGCAACATTCAAATGACTGTAGATGGTGTGCTACGTGGGTTAAAGATTCGATTATGCATGATATACCTCGATGATACAATCTTATTTTCAAAAGACACCCACAAGCATGTGATTCTCTTACGAGAAGTTTTACAACATCTAATCGATGCTTAATTAACATTAAATCTGGAAAAGTGCCACTTCACGTTAAAGGAAGTAACAACATATTTAGGCCTTTTGTCAGCAAACACAGAATCAAGACCGATCCATGGCTAATAACCTCAGTTAAATATTTTCTAAAGCCACAGTCTAGCTAGGAAGTACAGCAATTTCTAGACCTTTCATATTGTTATGGAAAATTTGTAAAAGATTATGCAGAAATAGCACGACCTCTTGGACAGTTCTTGAAGAAAGGTGCTAAATTTCATTAGACAAAAGAATGTGTCACAGCTTTTAAAACACTGAAATACAAATTAATACATAATCCTGTTTTAATCTATTCAGATTTCAGCAAAGAACTCATCCTGTCCTGCGATGCATCTGGCCATGCTATCGGAGCTGTTTTGGATCAAAATATTAATGGTGCAGAACAGCCAGACAAATAAATACGACAAAAACTTTACTCAACATTGGAAAAGAAGTTACTGAGTGTCATCTATGGTATAAAAAATTTCAGGTGCTCACTGCATCGGAATAAATTCGAGATAATCATGGATTATACTGCTCTCAAGTGGTTACTTTGGCTAAAAGACCCATCAAGTTGTTTGATGCATTGTTTGCTATGCCTCTCTGAAATGTACTTTGAAGTTCTTCATATAACAGGAAAGAAACATTCCAACCCAGATTGTCTTTTTAGAAAGGTTGCAGTATTAGAAACAGTAGATCATAATGCAGAATAATAACAGAAAGCAAAGACTTCTGATGCAGACTGCAAAAGATATGCGACACAATAGCAGTTTTGCCTACAGGGTGTGTCGTGTGTTTAACAACTAAACTCGAACTGAGAATCGTAGTTTCCAAACACCTCTGACAGGAAGTCATGCAAGAGGCTCGTGATCACATTCTTTGAAAGAACTGGTCAAAGAACTACTGAAAGACACATTGTTAACATTGCTGGTGGGAGGTCAGCAAGCATGATGTAGCACAATATGTGTGCAATTGCGTACCATACGTCCAGCTTTCAGACTATTGCCATAAACGTATACCATTACAAAGAGTCTCAGAAGCGTTACACCCATTTCACATAGGAGGAATGGACATACATGGTCCCTTTAAAAAAACACCATCTGGGAGTGGGCACACACTAATAGCTCATTTCTAAAGATATATAACCATGTTAAGTCTTCCTCATCAAGAAGCAAACAGCACTGCACAGGCTATGGTCAATTATTAGTTTTTAAAATTGGGCATGCCAGAAGCACTTACAACTTTCCAAGGTGGTAACTTCTCGTTATGCGTCAAGAAGCAACTCTGCCATTTGCTGAAAGTACGTAAATTACTCACCACTTCGTTACAACCAACGGCAAATGGATGGACAGAAAGGATCCACAGCACTATCGGGAAGTTGCTTAGTTATTTCATGAATAACCAACATAGCAATTGGGATATCATTATTCCATACTGTGTAAGTCCATACAACGCCAAAACAGAGGAACGAACAGACATGTCGCCTTATGGAGTTATTTTTGGAGGGAAGATGACATCGCCATTCGATGTTATTAAGCCTGAAGAACGAAAGAATGGAGAACCAGTTAGGAAATTTACTCGAATCATTACTCCCATTTGGAAAAATGTACAGAAAACAAATACGAGAGTATTAGAATGGCAAGAGAAATTAGGCAATGGACACACTAAGTATCTGGATTTAAAAATTTGACAAGGGGTTTCTATCCAGTCCACATGTTGCTAAAGGAAAGACGAAAAAATTCCTGACAAATTACCAGGGCCCTTATAAAGTTGTCAAAATCACATCATCAGTTAACATCAAGTTACAGTTATCCACATAAACAACTATTGTTCATGTAGGCGAGTTGAGACCTTTTATTACCAGATGTAACACCATCAACAGTAGCAAATACTCTTCTGAAGCTTGCTGGATTGTGGAAATACAAAACGGCGGTCCACCAATATAGAACACACACTATGCCCATTTAACCTTCAGCTGTGTGCAGTCAAGTACGCATTCACAATAGAGAATTTCCCATTGTAAGGCAAATGTAATGCTAAAATTTGTGTATATTACAGATTGTAGCAATAATGTGCTAACAGGGAATCAGGTACAGAAAAGGAATTAACAAAATACTCGAAGGGGAATTCTGGGTTTTAAATAATAGAAATTACCGACATACGATTAGACATCACGTGCTTAAACAAGTATGTATCCTTCAGTAGAATGTATTGATAATGGTAGCTAGGTCATACAGACTGAACAATAATTTTCTTTTCCCATAAAGTCACAATTACGTAAGCTGCGCTTAGCAATACTAGATTTTAACATGTTGAACTCCGTCGTTAGTGGACTGTTTAATTGATGGCACATTTTGTTCTCTTTCAGGCGTGATATTTCACTTACCCGCAACCATAACCAGGTCATACCTCGTTGGACCCACTAATTTACTGGCCAGAGACACCTATGCAACAATTGGCTCTTCAAAATTTGTCTTACCTAATCAACTCCCTTGATTCAACCATCCTGCAGTCATTAGATGTGTCTCCATACAACCAGGCAAAATTGATTCCAAGGCTGTGATGCATCATATTGTACAGTTGAAAGAGGAACATAAAATGCGAATTATGATATTGGGAACAGATATTTCTGGAACCCTCTTGTTCATAATTATACTTTGTATTGCTATCTTGTGTATCAGCCGAAAACCCAAGACAAAGAATAACGTATCACTACATCAAACTGTAGTTGAATAGCTACAAAAACCCTGAGGACACACATGTAATGCTGATATGTATTTAGAGATAATTGTTGCTTGCTACTTCATTGTATTGTTACTGATCGTCGTTCTACCACAATTCTAACATTATTGTCAGAAGTTTTCTTAATACTGATGTTATTTCAAGCTATTACAGAAAGAATAATTTTCCTGACAGACTTAGGTTTGCACTTTCTTTTTGTATCTTGTTTGTTAGTCATTTTAGATGAACATAGGAGAAAATTCGAGGTGGATTTTTCTGGAGAGGGGAGGAATGTATGGTATATAATAATTACATATAATAATTATGTGTTGGTTATGGTCGTGTTCAATCATCATGTTTATGGTTGTTCAAAACAGAGATCCGACAGAAAAATACGTAAGGGCTTATTATAGGTTAAGAGATCACTTTAGAGACTTTGACGCATTAAGCCATAATATCTGGAAGTGGCAGCAGTCGAACAAGGAGGCGAATGAGCAGCGAAATTTATGCAGCAGCAGTCAGCAAATTGACAGATCAATGACCGACCAGACCGGCAGTGCTTCCTAGGAGAACAACGACCAGTGTAGCCCGCATGTCAGCGGTTGATTCTCTAAGAACTGTCAGCATACTGAACTCATGTGGGTGCCGTATCTGGCGATGCTGAAGAGGACGACAGAGCTATGCCCGCCAAGCCAGCAGAGAGGAAAAACAAGAAAAGCTGACACATGTGTCGACATTGGTCATGTTTCTGCGCAATGTGAGAAGCATAGATCAATGGCTGAAGATTCAGTTGCCACCCTCGAAACTTTGCAATATTGACGAAAACACCGAATAAATACCTCTGACAAACAAGTGTGACGGGATCCGTTGAGGGGAGAAAGAAGACACGAAGAAACGTCTCCTGGACGGACAGATCGACGGTTAGTCAGCGGACGTGATACTTCCCTGCAACGGCTTAGCCGCTACGCTGCTCGACACAAGAAGATGTCGCTACCGCGCCGAAAGGTCAACGCCGAAGATTCCGTCCCAGACGTTACCAGAAAGAAGATCACGTGGTATTACCCACGTGGCTGGTGAGGACGAAGGGACTATGGCCTCAGCAAATGGGTCACCTGTGAACCTAGAGGTTGATGAATTCCGCCAAAAGACGCCGAACCTGATGGTCGCTGTTTCGATTCCGGGACGGAGCACTCCACGCCACGCCATAGCCGCTTGTTAATAACGCAACGAGCGAATTCACGAGGAGAGGACCGCGCCGCCACCGCAGTGCGTCATGCGTACGGTACTGAATGGAAGAATACGCCGCCTGGGGCTCTGCTGCAACACGAGCCGTCGCCGCATCAGCCGTCACTCGAAACTGCACGCTATGACTCTGCGCTGCACGGCTGCAGCGAGGAATTGAGAAAGTTAAAACACAGTGCATTCCTCTGTTTATTTAAAGAGTCTTATGTATCAATAAGTGACTGATTGTGGAATCTCCAATGTTTCACTCATACATGACCCACTGAGATAAGGGGGGACCCATTCCACCGCCCTCCTGCCATCCCTTTACAAAATAATGATCTTTGCTCCCCTCCAATAACGCTCAATATCTAGTGTCAGAAACCCCGACCATTCTATATGTACTACATGAAAAATAACCTACGAATAATTAAACAAAATGTACTCACAAAAGCTCCAAATAGTTTGTATTTCCCGTACCTCAACCCACAACACTTTGACCTCCAGAGTAAGGTTTCCTTAATACGGTCGCCTTAGGAAGACGTGTATTAATCGTACATAACAATTTATGGAATATGTTTGTACAAGAAAATGCCAATAATGAAATATATGAGTGTTAAAAAACTAGTATACCTTTACCCAACTTCGTCTTTTCCTGCAGATTCGATGTATATTTAATTACTTGAATTGTTGGGCAATTTAACTACTCTTCCAAGTCTAAGTCAACAGGAAAGCAAGTTTTATTGCCACACCACCCATACCGAACTTGCAAACGATGATTGGCTACTGCTAGCGGCTACCACTTCACTAATCAGGCCTAGACATGGCGGAAAACGTTTGCATCTGTAGTGGGTGTGTCCTCGGATGGAGCCCCCTAGTGGAATCCAGCACTTACGTCGGGCTAAATTTCTGTACTACATGTTCCAACTCTTCGTTTTGTTAGCACCAAAATGGAACCATTAAAATAGGTTGTACGCCATCAGTTGAAATATTTCGACCGACTGCGCTAATTCGCCATCTAGTTGGAATCGTAATAATTCATGAAAATCGAAATTGTTCCTTGACCCATACTGTGGTGTGACTGGGTGTCCACACATGTATTATAGCTTGTTACCTTATTCAGTACCTAATAGTGTCAATTAATATAAAAGGGACTCATCACTGAAATGCCGGCCGGTGTGGGCGAGTGGTTATAGGCGTTTCAGTCTTGAAACGCGCCACCGTTACGGTCGCAGGTTTGAATCCTGCCTCTGGCATGGATGTGTGTGATGGCCTTACCTTAGTTAGGTTTAAGTAGTTCTAAATTCTAGGGGACTGATGACCTCATATGTTAAGTCCCATAGTGCTCAGAGGCATTTGACCCATCACTGAAATATTGCGCAGTATCTTTTGGCTGATGCTTTCGTTTACTGGTAATTATCTAATTAGCTTTAATACTTTTCTAATGAGAAGGAATTCTTTAACGACCATGGACAGTGAGAAGCTTTGGGAATAGCTTGATGGGATTTCACATAGTGTGAAAGCATTCCTTCCCGTCCTGAGTACGCAGAACCTTTAAACGTTGTCTGGCAACGGGATGATCCGTGCCATAATGCACGTGGAGTTCGGTTCATTGCGGGAAGCCCAGCACACTACGTTTGCCAGTAACGTATTTCATTACTAGGTAACTAACAGTAGCCTTGTCCTTGTATACCGGGGCTGTTAGCACCGAGCGCACACAGTTTCAGAGCGCCTGCGCATGGGTCGGAGGGGAGCTTTTATTGCGCTCCCGCGCACAGAACGGTTCTGGGCGACGGCCAGATGCTCTGCCGACGGCGAGCGCTCGGTTACCGGCAAACGCGCGGGCTTCACTGCCACGTTAATGATCTCTCTCTCCTCCGCCGCAATTACGTACTCAAGAGCCCATATGAGCAGCGTCAATGTGCGATACTAACTGTAGCACTATAATTTAATGGGCCATCGCAGAAGTGCTGCGAACACTACCAATGTGGCCAAGTACACCTAGAGGGAAGCAGTTTCCTTCGGAAGCCCAATGTGGAATGATACGTCTTTACCTTAAATTAGTCAAATTTCGTTAATATTGCAATGACGTGTGCCGTATTTGCAGGAGTCAGATATTTCCGTTGGTGCTAAGACCAAGTACAACGCATGAAACTGTGTTCAGTGTATGTCGCCTTTAGAATCTGAAGATGGTCATTGTATGGCCGAAGCCGGTTATGACTGTGTCATAAGATGTGATTGCGTCTATAAATAAACAAAAATTTTTACAAAATAAACAATCGCTCACACCATTCACATAATGTCATTTTTTCCAAGACCAGGTACGCCATAACGTAAGAACTGCATTCTTTCGTTCTATATTTATCTTTAACTTACAATTTATTGCATAATACCACAAGTTACTTCTGTTCTATAATGAGTAGATGCTAAATTTCATTTAATTAAGCATATACTATCAGCTTGGCAGGAGAGTCTGATCCCGTGCTCAGTAGACTGATTGGAAACAGAAACTTTATCTCAACTAAGATTTATGAAATGTTCCTCGCATGTAACGTAACTCACATAATTCATTAGCATTACGAAATACATTTCATGCTTCATGTCTCTCTATTTTCTATATTCAGAAGAAAAACTGAAACACAAAACGACCTTTCGATGGAAATAATACACCGAATGATAACGACGAAATCTGAGAGAGATGGTCTCGTTTCTATATGGCCGATTAACTTTGGCAACGATCTATAACTGATAGTTAGGCGACGTTTGTTGAGTGGTTGATCTCCAATTGTCAGGTTTTCGAATAATCTAATGTTTACGTGTAACTAAAATTCTTCAGGGTACGTGACCTCATTGTCAGTACGCAGAATTTTCCAACGTTACCGCCATTGTTGCAAACGGACAGCCGCAAGGATGTTGTGCTGACAATAGCAGAATATGCGAAGTAAGGCCATTTGCAAAAATGGCCGGAAGTTGCAGAATTATACATACTGATACTGCGGTCACATACCGTGAAGAATTTTACTGACAGTGACAACGGCCACGGACGTTGCTGTATTACACATGCTGAAACATTACTGTATGCATAGACACAATAAGTTTCCAAAATTTACTTAGACGTCCCATTTCCATCACTGCCTTTTTAATGAACATGTGCGATTAAATAAGACGTCATCATACCAGTAAACCCCGTATTCTTTAAATGAATGAATTCACAAGGACAAAATAGCTTCAAACGTGTAATTGCTTTACAAATGAGTTAACATGTTAAATATTTAACATTGAACGTGTAAACGAAAAAAGGTTTAGGAAAGGTTTGAAATAATGCTTCAAGTTTGTAGGGCTTCGCTAAGTGCTCTCACTACGGAACACTACATGGGTTTATTCTGGGTAAGCTGAGCTCCATTTTAAGGAAACCATAGTTTTTAACGCGTCTCTGTGTTTATGACGCCATATATCCTAACTGTGTGTCGTACTATGATATATTTTTGTAGATGCATTGATTGGTATATATGAGTTGGAAATAGAGTCGTTAGTGAAAAAGTAATACATTAAAACATCGTGTATGATGCTGAAGTCTTACTGCATGAACGGGGAAAATATACATAATAAGCGATAATCATTTTTCATTTCATCGTTTTGCGGAGGTGTCAGTGAGAAGAAGTTGCGTAAATGTTTGAATGTATGTGTAAAGTGTATTAAAACGTCGTTAAATGCTCTCATCTCAAATACTGGGTGAATGAAATCAGTTACGCTGCCTCAAGTATACACACAATTTCTATCTGTAATACTTCTGTTATTGTGCTGAAGTTTTAACATAAGATTATTTGTCCTAATGAGTAGATTATGACAGCATTTTCAATTTCTAAATGCGGCTGATAATAACGGAAAATATTCAAAATCAAAATTTTGTTGCCCTTGCAAGCCATTACATAAGTGATCTTGTATAACCGTATGTATAGAGGAACTCTTTATGTAAATAAATGCCACAGTTCGTGTAAATAAATGAAACAGTTAAAGTTAACATAATATGTTACATATGGACAGAATAATATCTGTATTTAAATGTAAAAATATTACCGGTGATTAATGTCATAAGTTGCCGGAGAAAACCATACGGAGAAAAATGGGATGGATGAAAGCTGCAGGAAGCCTGTTAAAAACCTCGTTTGGGACAGCAAACGCAGACTTGCACGAACTAAACGTTACGGTAGGTCACGTGGAAGAAACGGTAGGAAATGTTAATACTGCAGTACACTGTCATACCACACAACTCACGAATTTGTAGCGGAATGTGGTGAACAATACTAGAATAATAAGGGAAAATGGTTCAAATGGCTCTGAGCACTATGGGACTCAACTGCCGAGGTCATTAGTCCCCTAGAACTTAGAACTAGTTAAACCTAACTAACCTAAGGACATCACAAACATCCATGCCCGAGGCAGGATTCGAACCTGCGACCGTAGCGGTCTTGCGGTTCCAGACTGCAGCGCCTTTAACCGCACGGCCACTTCGGCCGGCTCATACAATAAGGGAGATAGCTACATGACGCACGGAGTGCGTACGTAATTCCGTAGCAATAGCAAACAGCTTTCAATAATTAAGAAACCATTAAGCGCACTAGATGAAAAGATAACTCTCGCAAGACCAATACTAGTATTGGCGGACAGCATTAGTGACGCATGATGTGGTACAGCATTTACTACGCGAGCATTTACGTTGAGCATAACTGCGTCACAGCAATTTTCGGATTCGTTACGCTAAGTGCAGAACTTTCCAGCAGAGTTTCCGCATGTACTTCAGTTAACATAAGAGAATCTAGCAATCGTCTGTTATTTAGCAACTCTAGAAATAAAGGCAGCTAAAACAAGGCTGCTTATATCGATCCGACTCCCGGTAACAAGTAGAAACGCGCATTGTCAGTGTTACACCGTCCATCCATACAAGATAAAACAGAAAACAGTGAATCACGGGGTCCTACTGCAGATAGAGGAAGTGCTGTGATCTCGAACCGAGGACATTCACATGTTCTTATGATATTACAGAGTGTAGAACAAGAATCTTTTACCATTTTTCCGACTAGAATAATCCGCACAGATGCGCAATCATGCAAAGTTCAGTTGTTAAGAGGTGAGATACAATGCCACAGGAAAGTGCTGGAACCTCAATCACATATTCAGATTTTCTCAATCGTCACACTACACACCGTAACCATTAACTGTTAAAAAGGTGGGAAACCTAAGGACATGGAAAGAACGTAACTTCAGAACTGTGGTATTTTGATCAGTTTCTATAGGAGTTTCTACTATTAGTACAGCCGTGTTTTTCTAGCTACATGTATGCTCACGCTTGACGCGTAAAGCTGCTAGTCCACCGGACCTACCGTTGCAACAGATACCCGTAGTATGGCTTGATGCCATAATTAAGTAGTAGAACTAAATTCTACCGAAAGCTGTAATTGAACTTTAGCAAGTACACTGAGTTGAATCTCGATTGTATTAGAGTGTAGAACCCTAATCTAAGTGGAAAAAAGTAATGTAATTCACTCTCGCAAAATGCTATATGGTAATCCACGGCACAAACTAGTGTCAATGCATTCTATGTAGATCGTAGTAACTCTCAGAACATCATAGTAAAATTTGGGACAATTTCTTAATGGAGGGAGGATTATTGCACAGCAAATTCGATTCCCGGATACCAATATAATTTTTTGAAGTGTTTACTTGGCGTGGAAGAGAGAATATAAGATCCGGCTTTTACCGTGTGTCACAGCCGGTATCTGGGCACGCCAGGAGTGCCATGTTGCAGGAGGCAGAACGTCACTCGCAACATTTCCAGCTTTTTCCAGGCGAACCGTAATCGAATAACCCAAATGACACAGTATGACAGAATATAGTATGTGGTTTTATGAACTTTGCACTTAGAGACGCTAAAGGGCTAGTGCGGACGGAATATGCGAAGGCAAAGGAAGGTGTAATAGCTGAGACATCTTAGTGAGTCCGCTAATCCTTCCACATAATTAGGGCAAATGACTGCATCGCCGGCCACGATTACGTTGTGTCTAGCTTTCAATACGATCGTTTCTGTAGCCTCACTCTTAGTGTCTGGTAATCCTTCTCTAACATTGCTTCCGACGGAATAACAGTTTCACTACTTACAGATTAATGTACCAGATGAATCGCGATGTGCTGCCTGCTACAGAAAGAAGCGCTCACCCCCAAGACTACCGCCAGCTGGCTATAGTGGGATTTAGCCGCTGCAAACTATCACTGATGTCTGGCCACCACCGTAGCTGGAGAACATGTCCCTGAGCCTGGTCCTTCCCGTGCTGAAGGGCCATGTTTAGTGACTGCAAACTACCGCCTACTACCTCTTTGGGGTGACACCGGAATACCATCACCCTAGTTGTTCGTAACACTGGCTCTCTGACAATACACTGTGTCACCTATACAGACCCTAGGCTTCCGCCTTCATCCATCCGTCGTTTGTGATTTGCTGTCAAGATCCACTTAAGCGCATTCCCACCCGCCTAAGAACAGGTCATTCTACGCGAGCGCTGAGATGGAATCCAAACCAAGTCATCGCATAACGGCTGGGGGAGTGCCTTTCTCGCCTCTGCCACGGCCGCCAGCCCACCACGCTTCCTTCGCACTAACCCAAGGCAGCGATATTAAGACTCACCAAGAAGGCATCAGCTCTTCACCGCGCCTTCGCTTCCGCACCCGATCCCCCTGACTGCAGATCTGAAGACATTACTCTGCACAAAAAAAAAAGAAAGACACGACAATCATTAGGCAAGATATTAAACGATGCTGTTGTTCATTTAAGTCAGACCACAAATAAGCAATAAAAAGTAAATTAAGGTTTCTGTCTCACTTACAATATTCATGTAATCAATTTGACTTAACATGTTGAAAAAACACCGCGCCCTCTTGACACGGCCACTCGCAGAATGTGACGTGGTGAACAGTGTGCCCAGTCACGTGGTGTTTGTGTTGACAAAACAGGAACGCTGCGGCAGCCACTGTGATGTAGAAACCAGCAGTCGGTCTAGACCATGATCACATCACTTGACTACCCAAAAACTGATCCCCATTCTCAAATCCAACGAAACTAGTGAAATCTGCGTTACCTGACTTTTTATAATCAGAAAAACACCCTTCCCATACGCTACCAGACCCGAAATCATTCATGAAATGAGTTTCTCGAAAAGTATAGAAATCACTTCTGCATCTTGTGACGTAAAACATGGGAATTAGTACTGCCCACAGTGTTGTATTCCGAGACCTGCTGCCAGGAGGCCCTTTTTCATAAGTGGTCTTTTGTATTTTAGAATCGCTGCTCAAATGATTTGATGCTTTGAAGCAAGTCAGAGCTTTATTGGTGTCTAACTTACGCAATGACTAACACACGATATAACGCTTTAGGAAATCTCTGAGGCCGGAAACTATGAGAAAAGTTCGAAAAGATTTCAGTGTGTCATCAAGGAATGGGCTGAAATTAAAATTAGCGAAACGCTACCTAACGTGACCAGGTATTCTATCAATTACACGTTGGAAGTAGTTCCCATATGAGTACACTTCAACTGTGTGTGAAATCTTATGGGACTTAACTGCTAAGGTCATTAGTCCCTAAGCTTACACACTAGTTAACCTAAATTATCCTAAGGACAAACATACAACCATGCCCGAGGGAGGACTCGAACCTCCGCCGGGACCAGCCGCACAGTCCATGACTGCAGCACCATTAGACCGGTCGGCTAATCCCGCGCGGCTCACTCTGTACATTTTCGCAATAAATAAATTTTATTTCAGATACTGCTTGTACACTGGCGACTTAGTGAGTATGACAGCCATCCACTCCATCTCCTAAGTTCGGTCCCCTGCGCCACAAGCGTCACGCCCCCAAATATCCTGACTCGAGGGGTCGCGACTATAATACGAGAAACACCAGTAAAACAGCGTAGAACCACTCTCGGCGGGTCAAAGGCCTCATTAGGCCGTCGATGCGGTCAACAGCTGGTATCATTTAATGAGAGACTAAGTCGGGAGTCCTGAGCAGCATACGCACCCCCAGGTGGATACTGTCAAATTTCTGTGTTTTTTGGTGCGCTAAAGACGTTCAGCCTTATTGACATCTCTGAACAATTGCCAGTTTGAGATAACTTAGTACAGATGTCCTTTGCATGCGGTTAATTGCACAATGTTCACCCTTAAACTGACTGACAGAGTAGCATCTGACAGCAGCAATTCCTATCAGATTTTAACCAGATGTTATTGACACAACATGACAGTGGTCTCCAATCGCTTTTATTTATGATATTTTTAAGACAACTTCTAATACGCCATGTGACAAGACAGCAAGTGGTGCACCTTTCATTGTAGTAACGGTGCTGAGTCCACGTTGATACGTCAACAGATAGGGCAGCTTCGTTCATGATGTCTTGATGGGATATATATATATATATATATATATATATATATATATATATATATATATATCACTGTGTGTGTGTGTGTGTGTCTAAGACACGTCGACTCATAATCCTGCTCCGAATCCATACATCCGCTAGCATTCCTCACGACTCACAACAAGTCAGTGGTGAAAGGTCACAACGCCACCTAGTCCCATACTACTACGTGCTGGTTCAGAGATGGATGATTAATATTATCTTCACTGATGTCATTTACGTGCATACAGAAGTGACTTTTTCACGGAAGATCGTACTAGATGTTACATATTTGACAGTTGCTCTTGTAGTCTACATGATTTAAGGTTTCCGTACAATAAGTGTTCATACCTTTGCATAACGATTTATGAAGTCCCGAACTATCTTAGATCAAATGAGCTTACGAATAAAGATGATCTTACCATAGTTGAAAGATGCTGGAAACAACCTCTGCACCTCTGGGGCGGTATGAGGAAGAGGGGTGGGGGGTTGTGGGGAGGGGGGGGCGGGCAGGGGAGGGTTCAGCACCTGTTAGTTTTGAGGTGAATGACGAAAACCACTGCAAATCGTTCTGCATATACTTAGCTGAAGTCAATACCCGTCATATATTGTGACTTCCGTAGAAAGGATACCGAATTGATGTTTGTCTGTTTGCCAGGGAAAGACGTAAATACCATTTGCAAAGTTTTCCTGAAGGGGAGAGGGAGTAGCACGTATCCTCCACCCCCACTCGCTGGGCACACTATTGGATGATTATTGAGTAGCGTATTTTTTTTTCTAGAAACCATACCCAACAAATTAACAGAATACAACACTCTCTTGTGATACATGAGATACAACAATACAGAAATTTGACTAATGTCAAAGGTTTTGTGCATATTTTTTATATGTGATGTGCCTTTAGTTAAATACTGTGTCATGTTTGTCTTTTGGATTCAATGGATTTAGAAGTGCCTGTATTTTGGAGAAAAAATGGGATACATTCTGCATTTTCATGGTACACGATGTGAAAATAGTACTCTTTGGTACATTTGGTCCAAAGCTACCAACTGGACATAATCGGTAGTTCCGTTTCTCAAAATGCTTTACCACAAATATTTAAGTGAATGAATTCTACGTAGAGACGCTAGGCTAAATATTATGAGCATCAACAGGTGCCTCAACCGAAGTGGTATAATCCATGACACCCAGTCTCTAAACGCATTGGAACAGATGTCATACCGTCATGAGAAGCGGGAAAGTACAAGAAATTTACGGGCTTCTTGTCGCAGCTTGCAGTGAATGTTAAAGGGCCATGCAGAAAGCAAAAACAGTCACATCAGTCGGCCTAATGCATCGTCCCGTTGACATGTAAAACAAAACCAAGGTTCTTATTCTTCCATATATTCAAGAGGTATAATTCTTGGGCAAGTGCCTGCGGAAAAATTTAATCCTGGCAGTGGGCGTGTTTGCAAAAGAATGAAAAATTCATGACGAAAACCGTTCATTGTTAAATCCATGGAGTAAGTTCGTGATATTATCTTGAAAAATTTCTTTCCATTCCGTACAGTGGCGGGAGCTGGTAATGGAGAAGATCATAAAATCGTGTAGTGATGTCTCATCGCGGTACGAGGATATCATGTGGAAAACAGAGAATGCCCTGTTTTTGCATCATTGCGTTAGGTTCGATATTGTCAGTTGCGTCATATCGATCAATGCTTTTTCGATAGAATACGAATACAATTACTGACCCAGTGTGAAATGTAGATAAAGAAAGGTGCAAATCAAATATGGACGAAAAATTTGTATTTTGTCCTCGGATTATACTTTTTTTGAGGTTGAGTATAGCGATAAAATTCTTTTGCATGCTGTAGTCTGTAGCTGAATCGTACTTGTCACCCTGATGCACACTGTTCGCTCCAGCTTATCCACATATGTCCCACGTGGATTATTGAAGTGGTTTGTATTTAACACTAGTATCGATCTTGGGACAGTTACTAAATTGAGATATAATTATGACCATATCGATTGGTCGCTATTGCCTTTTTGCATCTTCAGTAAATGTTTTACGACCAAACAAGGCCAAGGGTTTTGGTCTCGCTACCGCCATGTTTCCTTCAACAACCCCCCACCCGTACTACCTTCCAGACCAGACTCGGCTGCAAACGCTATCCACTTTCGCTCCCGAAGGGCCGTATTTTCTCAGTCACAGTGATGTTCTTCATTATTTAGCCCATCATTAGCGTCCCACTTGAAACCGAACCTGAGCGCAATATATCCTAAAATAATTATCACCGCTTGCTGTTGTTATAAAACCCAGGGTGTCTTTTCCAATTATCCTTCCTCGACTTCATTACTACACAATGCCGAAAAATAAGATAGTATCGTGGGTGATGCTAAACGCAGCAGTAAAACATAATTAAAATGATGTCACCATCAAATTTATTGGTCGTCATAAAGACTGAGGGATGTGCTCAGTGTTCAGCGTTCTGCTTTAAAGTAATTTTTTCGGTGTATTTGCTTCGACAGTCAACAATTTTATCCAAATAGTAAACAAATTGAATTTTTTTCAGTTATTATATGAAGTATTAAGTGCATCTCTTGTTCAATGTTAGTCCTAACACAAATATTTTACATCAGATGCCTGTCGTCATTAGCATTATACAGAATTTAATTTACTATTAACAAAAGGTGTTTCCATTTAATTATGAGATCACTCACTTGAAGTGTCATAGCCCGATATGGTTATAGACAAATTTTAAGTTAAATATTTGATAATTCTGTCACAGTCATTAAATATGTCCTAAAGAATGAAATGCTATTACCGATGGTGTAATAATTTGAACGTACTAAGAAATCATCCAGTAATGAACGAATGAATACATCAAGGGACTCTTATGAACTTGTAGTACCTGACTTTTTTAAAATCACAAACTACTGTGCCAAAGAACGTTACCTTTTATGTTGTTGACAAAAACTTTTGACTATGCTCTGCGCGGGATGTGCGGACGTCGGCGTCGAGCGGAGTAGCGTCGCGCCGAACAGCGTTTGCAGACGACGAAAAATAATAATGATAGCATAATCAAGACAGGTCGATGCTGAGTACACTACGCTACAAACTTGAGCGGAATGTAATGTGAAAACGATTGCACAGCGTTTTAGTAAAATGAACTGACAATTTTCACACAAATATTGCTATCGCAGTACAGTTATAGTGTTAGTCGATGTTACAAACGTTCAGGATACAGATACTTACCTCTAAAACATATAACCGAAAAAGATTACCGTTAACCAAGTGTCAGTGTACAGATATGTTAAGGAGTACAACTCTTGAATAAGGGTAAGAGGATTGTCTTGAGACGAGGTCTATGAATGGGTACTTAGGCACGACGCGGGTGTGTGTGTGTGTGTGTGTGTGTGTGTGTGTGTGTGTGTGTGTGTGTATGTGTTGTATGCACTTGCTGGACCGTGTGCAAGTAGTCTTCCTTGTGTGTATGTACAGAAAGCAATTATATGTAGCTTAATGATATTAATAAACGAGTTATATGTGATTTAATAATGTATAACGCAACGTACTGTATCTGTAAGATGTTAAAGATGGTATCGGTGAAACTTTAGGCTCAGCTAACATTGCAGTGAAAGATACTCTCGCTTTTGGATTAAATCGTAAGTCGCAATCATCATTACAAATGAAAATGGTCATGAAATACCTCGAAAGTGTCATATTCTTCCGAAACTAAAAGAGATATCGAACTCCTAGTGGATAGGTGAAACTGACAGCAACTGGATGAGGTGCACAACCCTTAGTAAAATTTGGTTTTGGGATACAGAAATTGAAGAGAACAGTAATGTTCTTAACTGTAGTAATTGGTAGGTGCTAATAGGAGATATTATGGCCAGTACATAAACACAGATTTGTTTGTATAGTTATTCACTTGCATGATTGATTAAAAGTAGATTTATATTTTCATATTGTATGGATTTGCTGTGCAGTAACGCTGAAAACTGTGTGAGTCATAGAGAAGATAAAAAATATGTATGAAATGATCTTCCATACTTGTAATGGCTGTGAATAAAGACAATGTACGTTGATTAATTTTCGGTGTGCATAAACCGATAACAACTTTAAAATTATTCTTGTAGTAGTAAATATAGGCAGAATTATAACATTCGGAAATGTGCATAACTTATGTACACACCCTTTGATGGTAATATCATTGTTGACTGGTATGAACATCAAATCTGCTGTCTTAGATGAAAAGTCATTACTTGTCGGTGGGGTGAAGCAGACTGTAATGTATACCGCTTGCTACGGTGACTATATCTCTTCCCTTTAGATATGTGATTGATTGTACGCACATTTTGTGTTATTTTTCCAGTGAAGGATGCTCTCTTCGAGCGTGCACATGTCCTGCTATCTGCATTTCTTTCACTTTCCGTCTCCGAGACGAAACACAGGAGGTTGAAAGTGCATTCACTTCATAACAAGTAATCTAGCTATGTCCCGCAGAATCTTTCATATAGGATAACCAAACCGTGTGTGGCGAATAATGTCTTCTGTGATGGACCGTGTGGAGTAACAAAAAGAACGATGCCTACAGTGTAAAGAAGAAGGAAAGAATCAGAGAAATGATTTTTCAATATGTGAGAATTGGCAATCAAACCGACATTTTCTCCGTATATATTGAAAGTGAGGAAGGCTGTCGTCAAGATTTAACCATCTGGAAAGAACTTCCAACGACAACTGCCACAAAATGTACCGGTAAATGGTTAATCTAGATTTATGAATCACGAATTGAAAGTATTTGTGCTCTTCAAATACACCCTACTACGTCAGCTCCATGTTGAGTGGGCCATTTTGCAACAGACATGGATCCAGTAGCTACAGTTGTACCAGCTTTATTAATAAAAGTGTCGGTCCTTGTGACTCTCGGAACTAAATGCTTCATGACTGTTTTTTACCATGGACACTGACACGGAGGCAGTGTTCTTATGGGAGAATGAGGAAAAGGGAACGAAAACATCAGAAACTTTCCAGGGATATTCCAGTAAACAAAACAAGTATTAACAAATTTAGATTAACATACACAATATAACATTAAGTGTTAATTCATAACTGAAATCAAGCAATTCAGTTTATGTGTCCGTTTAATCAGCTTAATGGAATATGTCTGGAAATTGAAAGAGGTAAAATTCCTTGAAATTTAGGTCGCAACGCTACTCACATGGATTTTATGTTTGTTGACAGGAACATACGCAATTCCGCTAGTGTTTACCCTAGTTTATTTTAGTATGAAGCATGTTAGGTGTGATCCAGAATAATTCCATCTCATAGTCTCGTTTTAAGGTGGTGTCAACGATGAGGCGCCGAAGTTTATTTTCTGGCTGGGAGGATAGTCGGAAGATTTTGGTGGAAATAAACATGGAGAAACCATCATTCTAAGCTGGTACATGAGCTGCTAATTCCTTACCTCTACACTAACAGTGAGTAGCTTTTGTGTCGCTGTCAGCTGACTTTCTGCAACACCAGCTGACACATCATTAGCCGAGAAGGAAGTGGGATATTAATTACTTCTACACAGTCATAAAATAAAGCTTTCATCTATAGTAGAATTTTTTAAAATTTTTCCTACTGGCTGCCAAGAACCATTCCAGGCCATCCCGTGGCGTGCAGTTGTCATGCAAGATTCTAAGTAGGTGTGTCATGTTTTGGGCAGTATAAGACACACCTGCTTTGGGAAACGAGCATGAAGACTGCGCGCTGAAGGATGGCCTGATGATGATATTTGGATCCGAAAGGGTAGCCAGTAGGCAAAAAAAAAAAAAAAAGAAAAAAAAAGAAATTGCAACTATAGACTAAACTAAAAATGTATTAGCAATTGCTTTGGTCACTGTTCCAACCGACAATAAGTCGGGAATACGTAATACACTGACATTTGTTAAAATAAGAACATATATACGAGTGAAATGAACCGTGTGCAGGCACTAGCAGATGCTCAAAAGACAGGCGATCTCAAGGTGCCATGTGCTACAGCCACAGAATTGTCAACAGTCCCAGGATAGAAAGAAACATTGCCTGGAAAAATTCCTGGGGAATCCTCCTCCATGTGGTTTGTATAAGAGTCCAGAAGACACTCCAGAAGACCACAACCATTGAAGTTGATGATCTGTTGTATTCTAGACATATTCTACAGGCAAGGCTATGTTTCAGACGAAAGTACTGTTCCGCGTTTTGTGTAGGGCATTTTCATACTAAATCACTGCATCTGGAACTGTCCAAAGCACAGGCACTAGAACCCTCATACTGTAGCAGTTGCTGCTCATATTGTCCTCAATATAAAAAAGAAGAGATTATATTTTGTATGCAATCACGTCACATCTGGCGTTAGTCAGACGGTTTCTAAATGTCTACGCAGACATGTTGTGCTCACAACAGGCTACTGTTCTCAAGCGAACATAGTGAACAAACCTGTTACAGCAACGTGCGCTAACTGAAAATCGTAGTGTACTTTCGATTCCAGTCACTGGTCATCGCGTAGGACTCATATTTTATTGATTGCAAATACACATTCTATTGTAACAGAATGGCCAATACCAAACGAACTGTGACGATTTGGGAAATAGATGTCCCTGAACTTGAAAAGTGTTAGCCATTGCAGTTCAGTCACATGATGATAGTGCTTTTCTTTTCCCTCAACTTGGCATGTTGACAGCCGCTGTTACGTCTCCGTTCGATGATCCTTCATTTGGGAAGCTTCGCCTAACTTCCTACCATGAAACTTACTTTTCAGTAAAGTAAATATTTCGCTGCTGTGAACGTAAAGTGAGAGAGGTTCTGAAGCAATCTCCCGGATAAAATCCGTAGCTAAGGTTAACATCGCAGTGTTACCACCGAAACTGTAGCTTGCATCCGCCAGAAAGGCGTTGCCATGTCCTTTTTGTACATAAATTTCAAGTTAAACCCCTTCTTCCGCATACGAAGGAGCGAATATAGGTCAATTACATCCATAAATTTGTTCACAAGGAATAGAAAGTTGCTACTAACGGCAGCGGAGGATACTCGTATCGAACAGCGAAAAAAAGTCTGAGCTCTTATGTAAATTCTTTCGTATAGAGTTATACTTAAAGGGCAGCGGCAACTGCATAAGTCCATTTTATAAAATGAAGAAGCCGCTCAACAGCTGCGTAATGCATACTCTCTTATTGGGTACATGACTGGAGCTGAAACATCTAAGATTCCATCATCCCGTGTAATCGGTAATAATGAAAATATTTTGTTACATGACAAATCGTCAGGTCTGAAATATCGGAAAAGAAACTATGCCACTAAAATTTCTAAAATGAATTAAAATAAATTGAAAGAGAGAGCAATATGCTACCTGCAAATAAAATCACTTAACCACATGAGATCATACCCACCTAATGTTGTCACGGAACCTTTGTCAAAAACATAAAAGGGACAAGAACAATCTGAAAAAACAGTCGTATCGAACCGACATAAAAAGTGACCAGAATCTCGAAATATGTAAAATAGAATGAAGTGGGGGGGGGGGGGGGGGGGAGGGAGGAGAGAGAAATCAAATATTGCTTAGGAATTACTTAAACAAATTTTATAAAAGCCTTTCCCCCATGCTGCACGACCTGGAACACAAACAGTAAATACTATCCGTTGGTACTAAGGCGGCACACGACCCAAATTACGGCTGAAGCAAGCAACTATTTCGATAAAAGATAAGCGTAAATCTGTAGGTTGCTCCACTTCAACTTATTTCTCGAAAGACTTATCCTTATCATTTAATCAAATCTTTGCTCTCTTTAAAAATGGTATGTTATCAGTGATAAGAAGAAGCAACAGCTCGTTTCCATTTCTCTTTGGTAGGGATAATCATTTAGTTCTAATTATCGCCTCCGATAAATAAAGTTATGTGATTAATTTCTATTTGTTTGCAAACACGTGTATGTAGTCTTGGTACACAAAACACAATGAAACTCACGTGTCACAGTCGCTCAACAGTGTGCTAAACGAACCTTAACAAAATCGCGCAGGATATCTCCATTTTGATCGTGTCGATAGGCTGCGCCATTTTGTTTAGGTTCGTATAGCGCCGTGCTGAGGGGCTGCGGCAAGTGAATTTGAATATATCCCATGCATCGGCAAACAAACAGAAACTAATTTGATAACTTAATTTTTTCGAAACGATAATTAAACCTTTAAAACTATTTATCCAAATTACACAAAATTTAGTAATGAAGGAAAAAAAAAGGACAGCGATATTATTAGCGGCCTTGTTAAAAGAGCTGGAGACAAAGACAGTTAAAATGACTAGAACTAAATGCATACTAAATATAGCTCCACTTAAAACAACGATCACGTGTTCCAGTATTCATTCACATTTTTCATTGTTTACGTTTCTAACCGAATGTCGGATAGAGCTTAACAAATAAGGTAGGAAAAAATTGCTTGTTGAGAGTTCGCAACACCTGTGTGAGCCATTCACCCTGATAACACATTAAATTTTTCTTAAATTTTTATGGGGCAAGTGGTACAGTTCATAGACTCTTAAAAGTTGCCCTACATTCGTCTCTCTACTAATATCAAGGACAAATATGTTGCTACACTAACCTGGCTAATCTTTTGCTGATTGAAAATAAATTTATTAAGCTTTGATATACTGAAATTTGTATTCCGCAAACGCCATGCAGTGGAGGATCGAGCAGCAGGAGAAGGAAGAATTGTGCCCCGTCAGAAGGCGTGAGTAATAATCGATATTATTGGCGTTTCGGTAATCTATGGTGCCTGTGTTTCTTTGGTCTCCAGAGCATCTATACAGCTGCTGCGGGAGACAAGCATCTTTAATACGAACAGGACGAAGACCATGTCGAAAGCTGCCCGCAATGGAGGTCATACTACAGAAACTGGATGAGAGCGTTAACGTAAGTGGACTGGGGGGGATTTTCAGTCGACGTATTGTGTGAGGTATTAGGTGTCTTCAGCAGGATTATAAAATACAAACGTAACTTAGCGCTCTATGAAACTGGAGGATGGTGTCGACTTGTCAAATTGTCACTAGCATCTCACAAAAATTCTTCCTCCTAGTGAAAGGGAACGGGGCAATAAACTCTAAAATGATATTAAACTATATACCGATCAGAAGAAGTGTAGTAACGAGATATTTCGGTGTATTCCTGGCCGAACGTCGTAATTTTGTACATCATATAGTGCGGCACGCAGAATAGGTGGAAAAGCGACGCTGAGAATTATAACTATCGCAGGTAGGACTTCACATGAAAAAAAATCTGAGTATACGACCAACCTATATTAGCATTATTTCTAGGATTGGGGGGTGGTTGGGGGCGGTGTTTGGGCTCACAAATTGCAGCTTGTAAGGCCAGCTTCATTAGTGAGAAGACAACAATGAGGAATGGTTCAAATGGTTCAAATGGCTCTGAGCACTATGGGACTTAAACATCTGAGGTCATTATTCCCCTAGAACTTAGAACTACTTAAACCTAACTAACCTAAGGACATCACTCACATGCATGCCCGAGGCCGGATTCGAACCTGCGACCGAAACGGTCGCGCGGTTCAAGACTAAAGCGCCTAGAAACGCTCGGCCACACGGTGTTAATGGGCGCTTGGAGCACCCCTCCAAATAATGTATTTTTAGTATATGGGCGATCAAAACGTTTTCGTTCGAGGGCGTTGCTGCAATGTATATGCAACGTAGCACGACTGAGATGTGGGTATGTAAGCACCGACGTCTAGGCGAGGTATCTGTGTGGCATTCGTGACTTTTCGACGTACGTGCGGTAAATGCCGCAACGTGAACATGACGACGTCATTACCAAATGCGTTCAAACAGGACCAAAGGGCTGTTATTCTTTTATTGGCTGCCGAAGGACAAACACCATTAGACAACTTGTAACAACAACAACGCTGTACTATTGTACATATAATAATTTTTTTCTTCTGATTTTCGATAAATTAATGTAATCGATGTTGTGATTTCATTTCTTTTTTGTTTCATGCCATTATGTTAAAGAAACTGTAAACAATTTTCGATGTGAATATTAATGTTTATGTCAAATTTCAAGCAATATTATAACAGAATTGAAATGTAAGAAACGTTGAAACTATTGTAAGATGTTAAAATTGTAATTGTGCGTCTGGTCCATAAATAGGCAATGTATTAGGATATGTAGAATGCAAAACCTCGGGTGAGTACCCTGTCTGTAGGGGAGCGCTAAAAGGTGGATGGCAGGCGAGCGCGGGAAAATGCACACGGGCACTGCACGGCATAACGGGCTCAGCAGTAGTAGTCGGAGTTGGGCATTGGTCTGAGCAACACGTTCCGGGATCGAGGAGGCTCTCCTGGAAGACGTAGTTTCATTGAGCGTCGGATATGCCGTTCCAACGCCCACACAGCATGGCAAAATTCCAGAGGCACTAAATGGGAAAGTATTGCGACGCTATGAAGAAGTAAAGTGACGATACATCAAGGGCCATTGCTGTCGTTGTATGTGTGCTCTGTGCCCGGCCATCTCGCCGCCCGCCAACTGCAGCATCGATACGAACAGGTTGAACTTTTTAGTACCGTATTGGTATGGACCAGTGTTACTTTTATTCCATACTGTTCAGTAACAACTTAAATTTTACCAGAACTATCCGATCATTTAATTATCCTCACAACTAAACTAGACAAGGTCCTTCCCAAATGTTGTGCAATCCGAGTGTCCCGAAATGAAAATTTAAAGTTTCCGTTAATAATAATTACCTGCAGACCTAGCTATGTTAGAATGATGTTTAAAGAACTGTTTTGTTAATGAATCAATAGATAAGTAACGAAGATCTGACAAAGTTGGAAGATAATTTTGATATTGATTTAGTAATGAAGTTTAATTATTTCGGGGCAGATATAATGGTATTTAAATGAGCAGGAAATAAGACAAAAAGAGTAGTAAATCATATATTGGAAATCGTGAGGGCATAATGATTTCAGTAATTAATTGTTTTAATACAGCGATCATAACAGTTTCAGGGTCCCCCCCCCCCACCCTTTTTTATTCATTTGAATTCTGAAGTGTTCTAAACTGATTTGACCAGCAAAGTCAAAGCCAAAATAGAAAACAAAATTTATCAGTGTTTTACCTTTATCAAAATTGACAGTGTGTGTGTGTGTTTCGAAAGTGCTATTTCTGGGGTAACCTATGCCCGATTTTAATCAGATCAATAGACGGTACGAAGTTTTGTAGTAAATATTATAGCATAATGATATGTATTTATGGTTTATCCATATTAGTACAGAAAGTGAAATTATCAGTTCAGTAGATTTTCTGGTTCTAAATTTTACCATATTATGCAGTGTTATTATGTGTGGTTTCGCATGGACGTACATTAACTTGTACAGGGAAGAAACTCAGTTAATGCCTAATTAGGCTGGCGACCGTTTCATTAACAAATTGGTAGCATCTTCTGTGTTGTTTCTTGTCCGTCCTGACGTGTAGTTGCATTTCGGACTTGCTTGACGTATCATTGTTATTACAGAGTGGGTGTAAGTCTGATTTGCCTCCATTCAGGTACACGCGGTCAATATCTATACAAAAATCCTTTCTCATAAGGTGAAGCCCGTCAACTTACCATAGTACAGGCTTTAATGAGTATCGTGTGTCCGAAAGCGCAGCGGTAGAATCTGTTGAAGAATGAAAAATATCAAAGTACGACCAACGCCACCCGTAATCGAGCAATGAAGTAAATATATGGTGAAAGTCGAAAATTTGGAAAAAAATGGCTCTGTGCACTATGGGACTTAACTTCTGAGATCAGTCCCCTAGAACTTAGAACTACTCAAACCGAACTAACCTAAGGACATCACACACATCCAAGCCTGAGGCAGGATTCGAACCTGCGACCGTAGCGGTCGCGCGGTTACAGACTGTAGCGCCTAGAACCGCTCGGCCACTTCGGCCGGCGAAAGTTTGCAACGGGCCGGCACTCGAATCTAAATTTTCTGTTTAATTTGAATGGTTGCCTTATCCGCCTTGGCTAGTCAGACACACTTCTCTTCCCCCCAAACTCTCAGCTTATCACACGCTAGTAGCGTCCACTGTCCATTCACCTACTTGATCGCAGCTAGTCCTGTAATTCCGCAAGAAGCTTAGACCCTGTTGTGCATCCTCACTGAACAAGGCAGTCACGCCTGCATTCAGACGACAACGCCCTCTAGCCGGTACTGTGCAGCACTACGAGCGCCGCTCAAGATTCAGCCCATTTCATTCCGAGCCGACGACCAAGCAACTTAGCTTCTACTTCATAGGAGGCTAGTCATTACAGACTTTGTTACTTTAGTTACTTTACTGATAGTTTATCCAACTACTAGTAACTGTTAGATTTGACTGATGTACAGCTTCGCACCTATGTGCTCATATCAGCCAAAGTAAAACCACTTTTAATTGCAGTACCAAGTATTCTACCCGCCATTAGTGTCTCGTGTGTGCCGTCGTGTTTAGTGTTCAGTGTTCACCGTCACACTCCATCGTTCACCTGTGCCATTGACATCTTCAGTGTTTGTGCGTCGTGTCAACAGTTTGTAGTGTGGATTGTCATCCAGTGGGAACGGCTTCATGTTTTTTATGTTCATGTGTCTACTGTTCTTTCCCCGCCGTTTTGTTCCGACTCATGTGTCTTCTCTGTTTTACTATTGTAATATCTTGGGCTGAAGAGCGGCGTATTGTGCTGCTGCCAGCCTACCTGTTTTTATACGAATATTAAAATCACAATAAAGAAAAAAAAAGTATTTTACCTCACCTGCTCCTTCTAGCATCCTACATTCGTCCTACCCTTCAGTTTTCAGGAGCAGACCCACGCGCCGCCTTCCAGGCGGGATACAAAATCTAATACCATGGAAGTCATTCCCTGATGTCTCAACAGATGTCCTATCATCCTGCCTCTTCTCCTTATCAGTGTTTTCCACATATTCCTTTCCTCTAAGAATCTGAACAAGAACCTCCTCATTTCCTTAATTTATCAGGCACCTAATTTTCAACATTCGCCTGTAGCACCACATCTCAACTGCATAGATTCTCTTCTGTTGCGGTTTTCCCACAGTCCATGTTTCACTACCATACAATTCTGTGCTCCAGATGAACATTCTCAGATTTTTATTCCTCAAATAAAGGCATATGTTTGATACTATAATACTTCTATTGCCAGTGCTAGTCTGCTTTTGATGTCCTCCTTGCTCCGTCCGCCATTGGTAAAAGGTAACACGACACCTTAACTTCAACTACTTTGTGACCATCACTCGTGATCTTAATTTTCTCGCTGTTCTCATTTTTGGTATTTCTCATTACTTTCGTCTTTCTTCGATTTACTCTTAATCCATATATTGTACTCATTAGATGATTCATTCCATTCAGCACATAATGTAATATTCTTCTTCGCTTCCACTCAGGATTGCAATGTCATCACCGAATCGTATCACTGATATCTTTTCACCTTGAATTTTAATTCCACCCCCGTACTTTTGTCCCACCATTGCTTCTACGTCTCTGTCTTACACCCTTTTCAATCCGAGCGCTTCGTTCTTGGTCGTCCACTCCTATTATTCACTCTTGGCTGTTGTAAACATTGTATATTACCCGTCTCTCCCTATACATTTCTCCTATTTGGAACATGTTGCACCATTTCACATTGTCGAACGCTTTATCCAGGTCTTGAGTTTTATTTAGTTTTGCTTCCAATATCAACCGCAACGTCTTTAATTGCCTCTCTAGCGCCTTTTATAAAATAAATAAAATAAATAAAAAAATGTTGTTTTGAATATGTTAATTATTCTATCTGTATGATGGTGATTGTGATTGCAATTGTATGTGCTTATCTGGAACATGGACGTTTAATTATTCGTTATCAGACGCTTGACAATGGCTTTTTCGTAAAGGCAATGTTACTCGTAGTTGACCGTGAAATAAAACTGAATAATCGGACTTCGTAATTAAATCGTTTCCAAAGACTGCTGCGGTAGGTGCAGACTCATAATCTAAATCTCAATATTACAATAATTTGCCAGCCATGCCAATACGTCGTACAGAGGTGATTGTCTACTAAACATAAAAAAGTTACACAGTTAGATAAATCAGATATATTCAATGAATAAGCCTACAGTTCATAATCCTACTTACTTTTATAAATATAAATTCTTTACAGAATCGAGTGCCTAGTGTGGTTGCAACTCGCAGTATTCTTCTATAACATGAAATATGGCGGTGTGCCAGACAATAAAATAAAATACGTGCTTCTCGCACCACTTCAACCAGAGCTCTCCATTTCTTAATCAAACATAAGAGTAACGTAAATGTGCTTTTGTTTTATCAGCGACACAGCGCTGCAGTTGTGTGCCATAGGCTTTACTTATTTGTCACTGATTATTTATTTAATTAATATTTCGCGTTTCCGCAGAAACTCACGCTCGGCATGCAAATGTGCCTTTATATTGCCCCCTGAATTGCGAGGCGAAAGGACACACCTGCAGGCGAGCAATTCACCTAAAGGCACAAGAAAATCTAAGTTATCTACAACTATTTACATGACTTACATTACACATTATACACATTATATACAAAATTTGAATGACGCGGGTGCGCCGTAAAAGTTCTAATGTTGGCAGATAGAGTATGCGCATGCGCAGAAGCGTCTGTGTAACTGCGGCACTGCCGTTATATTGTACCGTTAGATCACGCGGCACAGTATTGCAGTTCATATTGTTCGTGTGCGCGCGTTTTTCAGTCGTTGCACAAAGAAAATATTCAACCAAGATTACATATGAAGACTACATTCTATGACAGATAACTTAGTTTTAAATTTACAATATTTGTTATAACACAATACAACTTAGATTGTTGAATGTTCTTAGTTACATAGTATTGTTTTGAAATACTTCAAAGAAAAATGTCCATATTTTTCAGGTGCGTTGACCTATACACATCGTGTCGTTATTACAGTTCATATTCATCCGCTGCACAATAATTTTTTACAGGTTAGTATCGTCGTGGTAAAATTTTTTGATCACAGTAACATCATTGTATAACAACGTGATTAATACATAAGCGTGTCCATTTCTCATTTCCATTATAGTCGTAGTGATGCAGTTCGTTGTGACTAAAAGCATTGCTTATTACAGATCAGACGTGACCCGTCGAGTAATTGTTCCACGTGCAGTTCGTTTTTTACATTCCGTGGAAGCTTGGTTGCAGAACCTCGGACGGCACATAGCTGGCGTCGATCCATGGACAGTCCAGGTAAGAGTGTCCGTCACATTTCGAGAACATTTCATTCCCTGAAGTTCCAACCAAAATTCTTCTACCCGTCGTGTTGTTTTCTGGACAGGCACTTTGTGTCCATTTAATCCAGTTAACATCTTGAAGTTGGGTACTGTAGTAATATCACTAAACGATGCACGAATTATGCACTTCACATTTTCAGTTTTTTGCTGAATATAGCTCACCTAAATGTTCGTAGTTATTAATCAAGGAAATCGTTCATCGCGTTTACATTGATACGCTGCATAATGAATGGCATTAACAGTTTCTTTCACATAGGTTTCCGCGTAGTTGCAGAGTTAGTAATGTTCGTTAATGTCCGTGAACAGTGGTTTACTATGCAATGTCCTTTTGGCACTCGTTTTGTTCAAATTTTTTACATAGTAACAGTTACACTATACATCAGTTAAAAAAAAAGTAATTATACATACACACGTCACATATTTTCTTAGCATAAACATAATATAGTTGCACATAAACATGTTTACATCATCATTACATCGCTATAGGTTATTACATTGTGTCACATTTGATTTCATGAATTGCAGATATTTACATCCTCTTTAGCGGTTTTGCTGGGATATTATCGATGTTTTTTGTGATGTCATCTGAAATTAAGATAGGTTAGACACAACATTCATTACATCAGTAGACAAGACCAGGCGTTTTCACTACTCAATAAATATTCAAAATAGTAAGAGAGAGAAAATGTTCATTTCCTCGCGTTTTGTGCGTGTGTGTAGAGTGTCTGTGTGGCCTTGACTACTGATAGATGCTTTTCGTGTTGAGAGATGTGCGTCTAATCTATTTCTCAAAGTAAAAGATCGCTTCACAGATGACGTCTGTCAGTTCGTCAGGTGTCACACCAAATCAGTGGTACCTTCAGTAACAAATGTTCCGTGAAAAATTAATATGTCATCCACTGCTACGTAATCATAAATTTTACTTTAATATTCCGTCTTTCAGGTGGAGGCGCGCGCTGAAAGAAGAGTTCTTCTGTCTTCAACTGCGTCACTGGAACCGCTGAAATGAATATTTCTATACTACTTATTATCTGTGTTGTAACAACAGAGTTTTTCGAGTTGCTTAGCAATATTTTGATGGGTATGACATTGACATTATTCAGCATGAAATGCTCTAAGATCTCGGTGTGCGTATAGCCCAATAATTTTGTTAGTTCTAGGATGTTGTAACAGATACGCACCAGGATGCGGTATGTTAACGATTATATAAGGTCCTTCATATAGCAGACGCCACTTAGCGTTGCGTCGTTTGCGTGCTACAGATTTATGATGAGTACGAAGTAGTACAAGCATTCCTACCTCGAATTTTTGTTTTCTTTTTATTATGTTTCTGTGATGTTTGTTTCGTATTTGTGCGTGATGTGTCAATGTAGTCAATACTTCTTTTATTTTCTGTTCAGGTGTGATTTCCTTGTCTGACAACTTAGGTAATGGTTCTATCCACTGATCGTTCTGTTTGCAATTGAACATGATCTCGTTAGGTGTGTAATTCGTATCGTAAATATTTAAGTTATTGTGTACGTCTTTGAAAAGACTTAGGTAGGACACCCAATTAGTATGTTTTGATGAAATATAGGTCCTCATGAATCGATTTAATTCTCGGAAAAGTCTCTCAGTCGCGTTACATTGTGGACTAAACCTCGAAATAAATATACTTTTGATGTTATTGTCCTTCAAGAAATTTCTCCATTTGTACCCAGAGTAGTATGCTGCATTATCTGATAGAATTGCTTTAGGTTTTCCCACGTGCGTCAGGTAATCACTTGAGAATCTTCGTATTATAGCATTTGCAGTGGCCGATTTTAAAGCATAAAGTTTTACATGTTTAGAAAATATATCGTAAAAAGCTAAGATATATTTGACGCCTCCAGAGCTTGCTGGATGGGGTCCACTGATGTCAGTACACAGAATTTCCAGGGGTTTACTGGGTAAAATAGAATGTAAATCTGTTTTTGTGGATAAATTCTGAGGTTTTGATTTTTGACATATGACACATGTTTTTAGTTCCCTGTAAATTTTTCTTCTCATATTGCTAAAATAACAGTATGTGCTGAGCTTTGCCAAACACTTTTTCGTCCCATAATGACTCCAAACTAAGTGTGTGTGCCAAATTAGATTACGTTCAGACTCTTTGGGAATGCATACACACCAGTTAGTAGCATTGGATGTCGGCGGTAAAATAACACATCATTGTGTAACTTGTAATACTTAGTCAAAGGATGATTGTGTTTTTCTACCAGTAATGTTATTATCTTATACCAGTGAGGATGAGATTTTTGTAATTCAGCCATGTTTCTGCACATATCAATATAATATTGGTGATACTGCTTGTCTTGCATTAAGAGAATCCTGTAGTCATTTATATTTTCTAAGTCACTGTTGGTATCATTCATACCTTGTGGAAGTCTAGACAAAGTGTCTGCAATGGTGTTGTCCTTACCTCTTATGTACTTAATTTCAAAAGAGTAGTTCTGAAGTGTAACTGCCCATCGTGATAGTCTAGGATGTACAAGTTTACAAGTTAACAAAAATGTCAGGGCCTGGTGATCGGTGTAAATTACCGTATGTTTTCCAAATAAATAATAATTGAATTTCTTGAATGCCCATACTATGGAAAGTGTTTCTAACTCAGTAGTGGAGTATGTACGCTCACATTCAGTTAGAGTGCGACTCGCAAACCCAATAATTCTTATCTGTTCCTCCTCTTTATTCTTTACAACTTGAAATAAGCAACAGCCCAAGCCAGTACGTGAAGCGTCACAAGTCATACAAAAATCTAAATTGAAATCTGGATTGCTCAATATGTTAGCATTCACTAAAGCATGTTTAATTGTATTAAAGTCATTCTGGCACTGTTCCGACCAGATCCAAACTTGATTCTTTCTGAGTAGATTTAGCAGATGTTTACTGTTCAAAAGTGGTTGTGGCAAAAAACGTCTGAAAAATGAACATAGCCCAAGGAATGATTTTAACTGCTTTTTAGTTCGAGGGCTAGGAAAGTTTCTGATAGCATCTAATTTACTGGGATCCGGACGTATGCCCTGTGAATTAATGATATGTCCTAAATACTTTATCTCACTGCAACCAAATTTTGATTTTCTTAGGTTGGCTGTGACTCCAGCTTGTGCAAATTTTTCTAAAATTCTTTGAAGTGTGTCAACGTGTTCATGCCAAGATTGTGTAGCTATCAGTATAGCACCTACATAGTGTGTGACTGTCTCAACTAAATCGTCGCCAAGCACGGTATCCAGGGCTGTAATGAATACCCCCGAGCTGACATTCAGTCCGAAGGGTAGAACACAAAACTGATAGGTTCGCCCCCCGAACATAAATGCAATATACTGTATTTCCGAGAATCAGGAGTGATACCCACCTGCCAAAACGAATTAGCGAGATCTATTGTGGAAAAATATTTTGCATCTAGAAATTTCTGTAATTGCTCTTCTAAATTTTCAGGTTTTGTGTGAACCGGTAAAATTATTTCATTAATAGCTCGTGCGTCTAACACTAACCTAATGCTTCCATTTGATTTTTTGACAACAAGTAGAGGACTACAATAAGGTGAGGTGGATGGTTCAATGACCTTCCAGTCTAACATTTGTTTTAATTCTTGCCACACAGCAGGTCGTTGAGATAACGGTACGTTATATGTCTTATGGTAGAAGATCTTGTGAGGCTTAACTTCAATCTTGTACACATACGTGTTGATAACACCTAATCGTTTGGTAAAAACTTGTAAATATTTGGATAACACTTCCTGTAGTTTTATACGTTCATGTACACTGAGAGCTGTAGCTTCACTTATCTTATGATCAAGCAATGTTTTCAAGTCCATTAGCTCTGTGTCAGATGAGTGTGTTTGCATGTCTTGAATGTCTTTGTCAAGTACTAACTGTACCTTGTACCCTGTACAGTGTTTGTCATGCTTTAGAGTTCTCCTGTCCAAATCAATAATAATTACACTGCCTTTATCATTTAAAATACATTTACCTTTGGAGAAGTCTATAATGCAGTCCTTCTCGCTCATAATATCTATTCCTAATATGCAATTTGTCACAAGGTTTTGTACAACCAGGAATGGCCATTGTACGGTTCCATTACCTACTTTAACGTTTACAAAAACTTGCTTCGTAACCCTACATGACTTATTACCTAGTGCAGTAGTTATTTTACAGTTTTGGGCAGGAAACTCAGGCACAGGTTCCAATTCACACATCTATTTATAGAAATTAAAAGACAAAACGCTCACAGCTGCACCTGTATCTAGGATAATAGTAGTTGGAATCCCACCTACTACACCAGTAGTAGATGCTAAAACAATTTCATTTGTGTTTAAACGACATTGTGTACTGTCTTGTAAAAGTTCATCTGATATATTGTTATTGTGGTTGTATCTTATAAATAAAACAGGTAGTTTTTGTTTAGAATTACTCGGCATATTATTATTCTGTTGTTCAAGTGTGGTGTCAAATAACTGATTAACATTGAAGTCGCCCCCCCCAAGAATTCTTTAGCCACGACCTGGGGCAAAGTAGTGACTGTTTCTAGTTTGTTGGATTAGCATTTGTACTAGGTACTGACACAGATTGAGGTTGTGCATCAGGTGTCATTTCTATTATATTCACATTCGGATATTGCCTATTATGATCTCCAAACTTTTGCGGTTGTTGTTGCTGTTGCGCATTATAACTTACCTGTCGGTCGTAAGGTATGCTCCAATTTTGTCCTGGTGGCTGCTGTGGTAAAGCAGAGTTTGAATAAAAGTACTGATCGTTACGAGTCCAACCTTGATGCTGTCTTGGCTCGTAGTTATTATTATTTCTATTTCTGTTTGTGTTTTTGTTATTACCCTTGTATCCGTTGTTACCGTTGTAGTTATTACCGCGGTGCCTTTTGTATGGATTGCCGCATGAAATGTTATTACTGTTGTAACTATTGTTTGTATTGGAATACGCGTGTTGATTTTGATTTCCGTACTGAGACGGCATGTGAGTTTGCTGTTTTTGTTGTACCGCGTATCCAACTGTGGGCGCGCCAGAACTGAGTTGGCAAGCCTGCATGTTTTGCATACCACTAGTGTAAACATTGTGGCTGCTGTTTTGCCGCGCGAAGCGCTGATCTTCAAGTAACATGTCAACCGAATCTAAAGCTGTTAAAAAATAATCTGAATCGTCATCCGGGATATGTAGGAGTTTTTCTTTAATGTTGAAAGGCAATTTGGCCTTCAACGCACGGAGTATATCACGCGTTGCGACTGGTTCGTCTAAAAAATGTCCCATGTTCAAGTATTTTTCAAAATATCTGCGTAAGTTACCATTTCTACTGTTAAAAGTTTCAGGTTCTAAAATTTGTCTTCTGAGTCGCTCCTGGACGGATTGCGACCAGAATTTGTTCAGAAAAGCACGCTCAAACTCACTGTACGTGGTACATACGTCAGCTTGACTGTATGCCCAGACAGCTGCATCGCCTTGGATGTAACCGACAATATATGAAATCTTTTTCCGGTCACTCCAAGTGCGTGGAAATGCGTTACTAAAAGATTTAAGAAAAATCACCGGATGAATGGTTCGTTTTTCTGGGATAAAAATCTGAAATTGCCTGTGTTTCATTAAGCTTTCATCTTCCTTCGCATTGTGATATGGATTTATTCCACTGTAATTACTGGTATGTTCAGCTGGCGAGTAATTACGATAATGTTGCTGTGGTTTACCATGATAATAGCTTGTGTTTGTGTTTCCACATCGTGGTATGTGTTGTAGTCGTGGTGTGTTTTGTTCTTGTGTATTTGTCGTGTGCGGAATGTGTGTATCATACTCGAATGTATATTGGTTTCTGAACTGTACATTTTGACTGATATTTTCGTTACATTCAGACTGTAGTTGATCGGTGAATTGTCTCATGGGTGCAGTGACGGATTGTACTGCGTCACTGATCAGCTGTTTGTTATTAGTAATGTATTGCGCTACGGAGTCGTGCACAATTGTTGGTAAATTTTCACGTAAGCATCTATCAAAATGTTTGTCTTTGTTCTCAACCCAATCATGAAATTCTTTATTAATATTTTGAAAATGAGCTGTGGCATCTGATTGTAAGATGTCAGTCAGGTGTTGTTCAACATTGTCAAATTTATTCTGTACGTCAGTAATTCGTTTTTCAAGGTTGTCATGTACTGAAGGATATGTTTGAATTTGTTCAGTAAGAACTTCACACGTGACATTAAGGTTTTTTACTTGTGTCTGTAAAAGTGCTACGTCAGTTGTAGTCTTTTCTTGTCTCGTATTAAGCTGGAAAAATTTAGTACTGAGTTCGGTCATCTGTTTGGTCAGTGTGGCGTCTATAAGTTCCACACGCTTACATAAAGTGTCACTACCTATCTTGATTGCTATGAGATCAGATTTGATTTCGTCATTTTGTGTTTTTAACTGTTCATTTTGTGTCTCTAATTGTGCCTTTAAGGTTGCCATGTTTTCGGCGTTCTGTTTCCTTATGGTTGCCATATTTTCTGCGTTTTGTTTCACTAGCATTTGTAACATGTCGGCAATGTTTACCGTTTGCAAGGTCTCTGCCCCCGCCGCGTCATTAGACTTGACGTCATGCATTAACATGGGGTCTGATTGAGATTTTGAAATTTTTGTAGTGGACGGCCTATCGTCAAAACTTTCGTCAACACTTGCGTCAATGTTTGATGAATCGTCACTACCGGTTGCTGTCGCAAAGTCATTTTCTAACACTTGTCTCACGTCCGAGTCGGATTGCGTCTGAATAGTACGTCCTTGCTGTTCCATTTTTGCGTATTGTTTTCTAGTTATTACCATGCCACACGTGATATATGTTTCAAGAAAATTTTGACACTGATTTCAAAATAAAATGTAGATGAGCATGAGTCGCTCGTAGCAACAATGGCTGTCTGTTAATTTAAAAATATATAAACCGAATTTGAGATTATTGGTAATGGCTGCTGGCCATGTTACATGATATCGTACAGAAGTCGGCCATATTGTACACTCGTGTATTGGTATTGTTGCATACGTTATTGTTTAGGGAAAAGTACTGAGAATGAAATTTATCACTGAAACTGTTATGCAGAAAAGAAACACTACAGAATTTACTGAAAAGCTAATACACTGAATTATACGTCTGGTCAAGCCTGCCAATGCAAAGATGCTGCGTCTTACCTTATTTTGCTGGAAGTTTCATTGCGTCTTCCCGCAAAATTTCAGAATTGGAAAATATCTTCAGATTTTGTTATCTCTCATACATTGACGTCCAGGTCCAGAAAGTTGATTTTTTACATGAAACAAAGAGAACAATGTAACAAATGACAAAATAACAAGTCCGACACGCAGTCGCCAATATAAAATAAATAAAATAAATAAAAAATGTTGTTTTGAATATGTTAATTATTCTATCTGTATGATGGTGATTGTGATTGCAATTGTATGTGCTTATCTGGAACGTGGACGTTTAATTATTCGTTATCAGACGCTTGACAATGGCTTTTTCGTAAAGGCAATGTTACTCGTAGTTGACCGTGAAATAAAACTGAATAATCGGACTTCGTAATTAAATCGTTTCCAAAGACTGCTGCGGTAGGTGCGGACTCATAATCTAAATCTCAATATTACAATAATTTGCCAGCCATGCCAATACGTCGTACAGAGGTGATTGTCTACTAAACATAAAAAAGTTACACAGTTAGATAAATCAGATATATTCAATGAATAAGCCTACAGTTCATAATCCTACTTACTTTTATAAATATAAATTCTTTACAGAATCGAGTGCCTAGTGTGGTTGCAACTCGCAGTATTCTTCTATAACATGAAATATGGCGGTGTGCCAGACAATAAAATAAAATACGTGCTTCTCGCACCACTTCAACCAGAGCTCTCCATTTCTTAATCAAACATAAGAGTAACGTAAATGTGCTTTTGTTTTATCAGCGACACAGCGCTGCAGTTGTGTGCCATAGGCTTTATTTATTTGTCACTGATTATTTATTTAATTAGTATTTCGCGTTTCCGCGGAAACTCACGCTCGGCATGCAAATGTGCCTTTATACTTTACCTTTCCTAAGCCAAACAGATCGTCATTTAACTCATCCTTAATTTTTTTACCAGTCTTCTGTATATCATTCTTGTTAGCAGCTTGAATGTTGGTGACGGAATTTCGTGAGAAGACACCTCCACAGCGAGAAACACCTTTGTTTTAATTATGTCCATCCCAATCCTGTATCATTTCAATGACACTCTCTCCCCTATTTCGCGATGATACAAAACGTGCTGCCCTTCTTTGCACTTTTACAATGCACTCCGTCAGTTCCAAGTGGTGAAGACCCCACCCCGCGCAGCAGTTTTCTAGCAGAGGACGGAGAAGCGTAGTGCAGATAGTCTCCTTAGTAGATATGTTACATTTTCTGAGTGTCCTGCCAATAAAACGTGGTCTTGGTTGGCCTTCTCCACAACATTTTCTGTGTGTTCCTTCCAATTTAAGTTGTTCGTAATTGTAATTCCCAGGTATGTAGTTGAATTTGCGGCCTTCAGATTTGACTGACTTTAGGTGTAACAGAAATTTAACGGATTCCTTTTAGCACTCATGTGGATGACCTTACACGTTTCGTTTTTTGGGGTCAACTGCCAATTTTCGCACCATTCAGATATCTTTACTAAATCGTTTTGCAATTTGTTCTGATCTTCTAGCGACTTCATTAGTCGATAAAGGAAAGCGTCATCTGCAAACAACCTGCAGATTGTCTCCCAGATCGTTTATATAAATAAGGAACTGCAAAGGGCTTATAACACTACCTCGTGGAACACGAAAAATCACTTCCGTTTTACTCGATGACTTTCTCTGACAGGAAATCACAAATCCAGTCACATAACTGAGACGATATTCCATAAGCACGCAATTTCACTACAAGCCGCTTGTATGGTACAGTATCAGAAACCTTCCGGAAATCCAGAAATACGTAATCAATCTGAAATCCCTTGTCTGTAGCACTCAGCACTTCAAGCGAATAAAGAGCTAGTTGTGTTCAACAAGAACGATGTTTTCTAAATCCATGTTGACTGTGTCAATAGGCCGTTTTCTTCGTGGTGATTCATTATGTTCGAACACAATATATGTTCCAAAATCCTGCTGCATATCGGCGTTAATGATATGGGCCTGTAATTTAGTGGGTTACTCGTACTTGGTTGCATGGACTGTTAAGCTGTTTGGGCAATAATATTTGCACGCGTTAGCTCTTGCAAGCTTCGGAATTGTGTGGATGATATCTTTCCGAAAGTCAGATGGTATGTCGCCAGACTGATACATCCTACACACGAACGTAAATAGTCACTTTATTGCCACTTCTTCCAATGAATTTAGAAATTCTGGTGTTATGTTATCTTTCCCTTCAACCATATTTGACAATAAGTCTTCCTAAGCTCTCTTAATTTATGATCGTAATTCTTCTTCTGTCACATCAGACAAATATTCCCTCTCACAGAGACCTTCAGTGTACTCTTTCCACCTATCCTCTCTCTTCTCTGCATTTAATAGTGGAAATCCCGTTGCATTCTTAAAAGCAGTTTACTGGGGCGCACTTGTATGTGGCACCCGAATATGATAATATTAATGTAAAATAAATTAAACTAGTATACTACAAAGTGTATGTCTATAATAGGCTTTATAATGCGAATCGCTGCCTGTGCACGACCGCAGAGCCAAAGATACTGCTTTTGGTCTGAGACTGTAGTGTTGGAGTAAGAGAGCGCTGTGCGCACAGCTGTAGGTAGCGGTCAGTCAGCGAAAGACGGTGGAGTAGGCCGTTTTTGAAGTGTGCTTTGTGAAACCACGAAGTGTTAGATTAACGTAGGAATTACAAGAACATGGAAGCAGAAGTCTTCAAATGTTCAAATGTGAAGTGATCAAACCGCTGAGATCATCGGTCTCTAGTCTTACACACTACTTAAACTAAGGTAAACTAACTTATGCTAAGAACAACACACACACACACGCACACACACACACACACACACACACACACACACACACACATACCCGAGGGAGGACTCGAACCTCCGGCGGGAGACGCCGCGCAGTCCGTGACAAAGCGCCTCAAACCACGCAGCACGGAAGTCTTGATGCAAGCAAGGTAAAGACGTTAAATAATTATGATTTTCGTTTTGCTAGCGCGGTAGTATAGATGAGTTGGCTGATAATCTGTGTTTGTTCAGTAACCCCAGAATGTACGTAAACTGCTTGATAAAAAGGCTAGTTAGATATTTCACTTTTGTTATGTTTCTAAGATTTGTTAACAGAGCTATATGTAATTTGATGATTTGCAGATATGTTGGTTTAGTTACGTTACATATTACCTGCTGTTTACATCATTGTTCAAATGGTTCAAATGGCGCTGAGCACTATGGGACTCAACATCTGCGGTCATCAGACCCCTAGAACTTAGAACTACTTAAGCCTAACTAACCTAAGGACATCACACACATTCATGCCCGAGGCAGGATTCGAACCTGCGACCGTAGCAGTCACGCGGTTCCAAACTGAAGCGCCTAGAACCGCACGGCCACACCGCCCGGCAAATCATTGTCTGTGGATCAGTTAGTAAATATGAAATATTGCTCGAACCAATGTAACCTCAGTTGTCAAATGTGTTTGAAACACGAAACTTAACTTGCAATATAATTTCACAAAAAAAAGAATTAGTGTTAGTAATTCACCACAATCATTATCACCTGTGTGCAGGTCATATGATTTTCAGAGAAGTTGGATTTTTCTTAAATGTTTTCACTTATCAACCAGAAGAATTTCATGTACATTTCAAAGAATTACGGCGAGCATTGCGCACTGCTGAACCTGTAGCTAGCATCTTTAATTTTTTTATGAGCGACCAGAATAAATCACGTTTTTCTGTGGCTGCTTTAGATGTAAGACAATGTAAATACTTGCATGTATTTGCCGTCAATCAAAGTATTCCATTCCCAGCAGAATAATTTTATTAGGTATCCGAAAGATTCTATTTATTTATAAAAGAGCGTTACACTTGGCGACAGCTGTGCCAACCCTTCGCTTTATGAAATATTTGATATTAGAATATATACATATTCTGTTCTCTCGACCACTGTGTATCGATAATAGTAGTTGGATTTCTTTGTGGCACAACGCAATTTACTAACTTGAACAACATTTTTTTTCACAGTTCATCGTCATTCTTGTGCTCCGCTTTGTCTTTCATTGATTTGGTACTTCAATAATTTTTGTCTTTGGATTTCTACTTTGCATGTGATTTAAGATGCCGCGCAAAAGTGTCAAGGTTCCGGCGCGTAGTCAAGCAATTAAAGATATCGAAGTGGACGATTTTCCGATTCTTGACAACAATGTTGTGAATCATAGTAGCCACTCTGCTATGGAACAGTTGCAAAGCACCACAGAAAACGTGAGTTCCGTTTCCCAGAGTAATGTACAGATTCCTGACACTATAAATTCACCCACTAAGTTTACTAGAAATCAGACGGTAGATTCCCGTATTGCGGACGCCGCTGATCTGTGCATGACTGAAGTGCACAATTCAAAGCTTGATTGTTTACCGAATGAGGTCAGTGATTTACCTACTTTTCACACAGTTTATCAGATTGCAACAAGTGGGTCAGAGGATACAGTAGTGCAAAGTATTCAATCTGTTTTGAAAAATCCATCACATTTCATTAACGGTCATTATGTAGATAATATATTAAACGAGACGTCCATGGTCCACAAAACACAAGTTACACCCGAGGCATCACTTGAAAAGAATACGGAAGCGACGCTTCAAAACCTTAGGCAAATGAGGGTTAATCAGAATACTCAGTTACGAGACCTACGAGTTGACACCACCACTCAGTTACGAGAAATACGAGGAAAACTAATTGCCACCACCACTCAGTTTTACAGCATACGTGACGAGCTTAAATCATACACAGAAACGATTGATGGCCGTTTTAAACAGGTAGTTTCAACAATGAAGACCAGTGAACGACGTCTTTGTGACAAAATAGAAGTTATAACCAGGCAAAGCGCGGTCAGTATCAAATCCTTGAGAGATGACATTAATGCTTTTAGACATCAGTGTAGTGAAACCAACATAAAGATTACAGATGATACGAATCAGTTAATGTGAGTCTAGATCAACAAGACACTCGGTTAGATGGACGTCTTGAATTTCATACAGACACATCAGAAAAGTGATTAAAAGACTTTCTCCGTAAAACACAGAAAAAAACAATCAGGTTTTACAGTCATTAGCAGTAGAAATACAGGAAGTAGAACAGCAGTTGCTCACTAGTCGATGTTGACGCTAGTATAAATTCCGTTACAGACGAGGTTAACAGAGTTAAACAACCACAGAATCAAATACAGACATATGTAACTAATTTAGAAATGACTGTTGACACACGAATCCGAAACGTTGAAGAAACGTGCACAGATAACACTGAGTCGGTAAATTCCAGTCTTGAACAAATGGAGCTGGTGCAGGACCCTGACACAATTAAAGAAGGTTTAAAAAAGATGAACAAAACTACACGCAAGCTACAGTAGCAAGTCGACGCTTTAGATTCAAGCCATTCCACACACAAACTTACGCTCACGGAAAGAAGTGATGAGCTATCGGCAAGATTAGAAACTCTTGAAAACCAGACTGAAAATAAATCAGAAGACAAAGCTCCCATTCAGTTAACTAAATCTCAGGAATATCTGTCCATGCAGCAAACATTAAACCATCTTGGTGCACGTAACAGTTCGCTGCAAAGGAAAGTTTACATCAGAAAGCAGCCAATATCAGAAATTTTTCTCCATGTAATCAGTTTCAAACTCACATCCATAACATGCAGCAGCAATTTAAAAAAAATGGTTAAAATGTCTCTGAGCATTATGGGACTTAGCTTCTGAGGTGATCAGTCCCCTATAACTTAGAACTGCTTAAACCTAACTAACTTAAGGATATCACACACATCCATGCCCGAGGCAGGATTCGAACCTGCGGCCGTAGCGGTCGCGTGGTTCCGGACTGTAGCGCCGAGAACCGCTCGGACACTACGGCCGGCTTGTAGCAGCAACAGTCACCCACTTTTCAGCCTCACAATAATATGAGCAGATTACAAAGAGCGCTTGACATTAATGCAAACCAGTCGTCATACATTCTTACGTCGCCTAATCTTCTCAAAATCTACAACACGAAGGATTCGATTATAAACATTTTCTACCTGCAAAGAAGTACTTAAAAACAAACGCACAGTCCTGCATCCCTTGGATTGGGCGCAGCAATTTTCCTTTTCGCTCCCACCAAACTGGTCAGTGACACGTAAGCTCGAATTTATTTGTAGTGTTTTAGAAGGACAAACTTCGATGCCTATAAGACCCCTAGCAATACAATGTCACTCCGTATACCTGCATATTGGTTGGAACCGGCTCAGCGAGGCATTAAAAAAAAGGTTCAAATGGATCTGAGCACTATGGGCTTAACATCTTAGGTCATCAGACCCCTAGAACTTAGAACTAGTTAAATCTAGCTAACCTAAGGACATCACACACATCAATGCCCGAGGCAGGATTCGAACCTGCGACCGTAGCGGTCACGCGGTTCCAGACTGAAGCATAAAAGACAGAGGCATAAAAGACCAGCTAATTAGTTTACCCAACTATGAAGACTCCAGTTTTCCCACTATCGCTATCACTATATATATGTTGTTGTTTTTGTGGTCTTCAGTCCGGAGACTGGTTTGTTGCAGCTCTCCATGCTACTCTATCCTGTGCAAGCTTCTTCATCTCCCAGTACCTACTGCAACCTACATCCTTCTGAATCTGCTTAGTGTATTCATCTCTTGGTCTCCCTCTATGATTTTTACCCTCCACGCTGCCCTCCAATACTAAATTGGTGATCCCTTGATGCTTCAGAACATGTCCTACCAACCGATCCCTTCTTCTGGTCAAGTTGTGCCACAAACTTCTCATGTCCCCAATCCTGTTCAATACTTCCTCATTAGTTATGTGATCTACCCATCTAAACTTCAGCATTATTCTGTAGCACCACATTTCGAAACCTTCTATTCTCTTCTTGTCCAAACTATTTATCGTCCATGTTTCACTTCCATACATGGCTACACTCCATACAAATACTTTCAGAAACATCTTCCTGACACTTAAATCTATACTCGATGTTAACAAATTTCTCTTCATCAGAAACGCTTTCCTTGCCATTGCCAGGCTACATTTTATATCCTCTCTACTTCGACCATCATCGGTTATTTTGCTCCCCAAATAGCAAAACTCCTTTACTACTTTAGGTGTCTCATTTCCTAATCTAATTCCCTCAGCATCACCCGACTTAATTCGACTACATTCCATTATCCTCGTTTTGCTTTTGTTGATGTTCATCTTATATCCTCCTTTCAGGACACTGTCCATTCCATTCAACTGCTCTTCCAAGTCCTTTGCTGTCTCTGACAGAATTACAATGTCATCGGGGAACCTCAAAGTTTTTATTTCTTCTCCATGGATTTAAATACCTAGTCCGAATTTTTCTTTTCTTTCCTTTACTGCTTGCTCAATATATAGAAAGAACAGCATCGGGGAGAGGCTACAACCCTGTCTTACTCCCTTCCCAACCACTGCTTCCCTTTCATGTCCCTCGACTCTTATAACTGCCATCTGGTTTCTGTAAATATTGTAAATAGCCTTTCGCTCCCTGTATTTTACCCCTGCCACCTTTAGAATTTGAAAGAGAGTATTCCAGTCAATATTGTCAAAAGCTTTCTCTAAGTCTACAAATGCTAGAAATGTAGGTTTGGCTTTCCTTAATCTTTCTTCTAAGATAAGTCGTAAGGTCAGTATTGCCTCACGTGTTCCAGTGTTTCTAAGGAATCCAAACTGATCTTCCCCGAGGTTGGCTTCTATTAGTTTTTCCATTCGTCTGTAAAGAATTCGTGTTAGTATTTTACAGCTGTGACTTATTAAAATGATAGTTCGGTAATTTTCACATCTGTCAACACCTGCTTTCTTTGGGATTGGAATTATTATATTCTTCTTGAAGTCTGAAGGTATTTCGCCTGTTTCATACATCTTGCTCAGCAGATGGTAGAGTTTTGTTAGGACTGGGTCTCCCAGGGCCGCCAGTAGTTCCAATGGAAAGTTGTCTACTCTGGGGGCCTTGTTTCGACTCAGGTCTTTCAGTGCTCTGTCAAACTCTTCACGCAGTATCGTATCTCCTATTTCATCTTCATCTACATCCTCTTCCATTTCCATAATATTGTCCTCAAGTACATCGCCCTTGTATAGACCCTCTATATACTCTTTCCACCTTTCTGCTTTCCCTTCTTTGCTTAGAACTGGGTTTCCATCTGAGCTCTTGATATACATACAAGTCGTTCTCTTATCTCCAAAGGTCTCTTTAATTTCCCTGTAGGCAGTATCTATCTTACCCCTAGTTATATAAGCCTCTACATCCTTACATTTGTCCTCTAGCCATCCCTGCTTAGCCATTTTGCACTTCCTGTCGATCTCATTTTTGAGACGTTTGTATTCATTTTTGCCTACTTCAATTCCTGCATTTTTATATTATCTCCTTTCATCAATTAAATTCAATATTTCTTCTGTTACCCAAGGATTTCTACTAGCCCTCGTCTTTTTACCTACTTGATCCTCTGCTGCCTTCGCTACTTCATCCCTCAAAGCTACCCATTCTTCTTCTACTGTATTTCTTTCCCCCATTCCTGTCAATTGTTCCCTTATGCTCTCCCTGACACTCTGTACAACCTCTGGTTCTTTCGGTTTATCCAGGTCCCATTTCTTTAAATTCCCACCTTTTTGCAGTTTCTTCAGTTTTAATCTACAGGTCATAACCGATAGATTGTTGTCAGAGTCCACATCTGCCCCTGGAAATGTCTTACAATTTAAAACCCGGTTACTAAATCTCTGTCTTACCATTATATAATCTATCTGATACCTTTAGTATCTCCAGGGTTCTTCCATGTATACAACCTTCTTTCATGATTCTTAAACCAAGTGTTAGCTGTGATTATGTTGTGCTCTGTGCAAAATTCTACCAGGCGGCTCCACTTTCATTTCTTAGCCCCAATCAATATTCACCTACTACGTTTCCTTCTCTCCCTTTTCCTACACTCGAATTCCAGTCACCCATGGCTATTAAATTTTCGTCTCCCTTCACTATCTGAATAATTTCTTTTATTTCATCATACATTTCTTCAATTTCTTCGTCATCTGCAGAGCAAGTTGGCATATAAACTTGTACTACTGTAGTAGGTGTGGGCCTCGTATCTATCTTGGGCACAATAATGCGTTCACTATGCTGTTTGTAGTAGCTTACCCGCATACCTATTTTCCTATTTATTATTAAACCTACTCCTGCTTTACCCCTATTTGATTTTGTGTTTGTAACCCTGTAGTCACCTGACCAGAAGTCTTGTTCCTCCTGCCACCGAACTTCACTAATTCCCACTATATCTAACTTCAACCTATCCATTTCCCTTTTTAAATTTTCTAACCTACCTGCCCGATTAAGGAATCTGACATTCCACGCTCCGATCCGTAGAACGCCAGCTTTCTTTCTCCTGATAACGACATCCTCTTGAGTAGTCCCCGCCCGGAGATCCGAATGGGGGACTATTTTACCTCCGGAATAATTTACCAAAGAGGACGCCATCATCATTTAATCATACAGTAAAGCTGCATACCCTCGGGAAAAATTACGGCTGTAGTTTCCCCTTGCTTTTAGCCGTTCGCAGTACCAGCACAGCAAGGCCGTCTTGGTTATTGTTACAAGGCCAGATCAGTCAATTATCCAGACTGTTGCCCTTGCAACTACTGAAAAGGCTGCAGCCCCTTTTCAGGAACCACACGTTTGTCTGGCCTCTCAACAGATACCCCTCCGTGTTTTGCCCTTAAAGAGCGCATTTGGACTAAACTACATGGCCAGTTCCTTTTGCTGCCTTCCTTGCTGCCCAAACTTCCCTCATTCGCTCGCTGTGTTTCTGTTTCCGGTCCTCTGTCCATGCTTCTTGTCGGCTTTGTGTCTTCCGCTTCATTTTGATTGCCTTTTTAGTTGTCCATATTTCTTTCATCTTCTGACTGTGATCTTGCTTGCGTTCTTCGGTCCATTTTATGCCTGTTCGTTTGTCGCATTGTATCTCATGTAGTTTACTTTTCTTAATGATGTTTCTGAACTTTATTCTGTCGTTTATTGTGTCTGCTGTTATGTTGAGCTGGTTCAGGTCGTTTTCTACCTCTGCCACCCATTTGTTGTTTCTAGTGGTTACCCAGTCAAAGATCTGCTTGGTCAGCCTGTATGATGGCATTCTGTATAGGTGTCCATAGAATTGTAGTCTGCGTTTTCTAATCTTTTCTGTGATTGTCTCCGTATGTTTGTACAGTTCCTCTGTAGGTTTCTTGATCCATATTCCATTGTTGTTAGTTGCGCCAAATATTTTCCTAAGTATTTTCCGTTCTACTTTTTATAATTGTCTGATACGTGTATGCCCTAGGATTAGTGTGGTCTCTGCTGCATATAGTGCCTCGGGGAGCACCACCGTGTCGTAATGGCGTAATTTGGCTTTTTGTGAGATAGACTTCTTGTTGTAATTATTTCACACCACTTTGTATGCCTTGTCCAGTTTAGTCTTTCTTTCTTCGTTTGAGTCTCTGTTATGTCCATCATTTGTAGTGTTTCACCGAGGTATTTGAAGTTTGCCGTTTTGTAAATCGTGCCATACTTTGTGTTCAGAGATGAGAGTTTCTTTGTGCTCATAAAATGTGTCTTTTCGTAAGAGATCTGTAGTCCGGTTTTGGAAGCGATTTCGTGCAGTTTTTCAATAGCGTCTTTTGTTTCCTTTATACCTTTCGTGACAATCGCCAAATCGTCTGCAAAAGCCAGGCATTTAATCTGTAGGTTTCCTAAGGTTATCCCCTGTTGTGATGTGTCCCATTCTTTTATGACCTTATCTAATACCAGATTGAAAAGGAGAGGTGACAGGCCATCGCCTTGTCGGACACCTGTGCGAATTTCAAAGGGCTCTGATAGTTCCCCACAGAACTTTACTTTGGAGGTCGTGTTGGTTAAAGTTTGTTCTATGATAGCCCGTGTTTTGTTGTCTACTTTGTATTCTGCTAGAATTTTAATGAGAGTTTTCTGGTCGATAGAGTCGTACGCCTTTTTGAAGTCAACAAAGGTAATGATCAGGTTCTGTTTGTGTTGTAAAATCATTTTCAGGTTCCAAATTTGTTCCGCACAAGACCGCCCTTTACGGAAGCCTGCTTGGTATTCCCCACTCAAGTGGTCGGTTTGGCATTCTAGTCTGTTCAGTAAAGCTTTAGAGAGGATCTTGTATGTGACCGGCAGTAGGGATATTCCTCTGTAGTTGTTCGGGTCAGTCTTGTCACCTTTTTTGTGTAGTGGGTGTATCAAGGCAGTTTTCCAGTCGCCAGGAATTTTCATGGTCTTCCAGATGTCTTCCAAGATCCTGTGGATGTCTTTGGTGAGTTCTGGGTCTTGCAACTTCCAGATTTCCGCGATGATGCCATCTTCTCCTGGTGCTCTACGATTCTTGAGTGACTTTATTATTACTTTAACTTCTTCTAGAGTTGGAGGTTCACTATCTGGATTGTATGTGCTCGTTTCTGTCATCATTTCTTCCATGGGGGGGGGGGGGGGTCCGTATTGAGCAGTTTTTCAAAGTACTTTGCCAGAATGTCACAATTGTTTTTGGTATTGGTTTCTAGGGTTCCATCCGGTCTTCTGAAGCACAAGTTGGGTGGTTGATATCCAGTTATATTTTCTCTGAACGTTCTGTAGAAGTTTCTTGTATTGTTCTTCATGAAGTCCGTTTCGATCTCTGTCAGTCGCCGTTTGTCATACTGTCGTTTTTCACTGCGAATGATTTTGCTTGATTGCTTCTGTGTTTTCAGGAAGTTCATCTAATTCTCTTGGGATTTATGGCTACTAAATTTTTTCCATGCACTGATTCGTTGGTCAATAGCTTGGTCACATGTGTGGTTCCACCAACGTTGTTTCCGTGTTCGTGGCGCTTGTGCTAGTTTCATGGCCTCTCGGATTCTTCGTGAAAGTTGTGTCCAGTCTGTCGTTTTCTCCATTTTAATTTTGAGTAATATTAGTGTCTGGTTTAAAGTAACGTATTCTGGATCTGGTCTAACAATTTTGTTCTTCTGGAGTTTTTTCTTGGGCAAAAGACGAATCCTGATCTGTAGTAGGTGGTGGTCTGAGTCGAAGTAGCCTTTACGGGTGTCTATGTTCAATATGTCTTTTTGTGAGTCTTTCTGCACTAATACGTGGTCGATTTGTAGTTCTTGCTTTCCGCTGGGGAATTTCCATGTGGTAAGTTTTCTTGTTGGTCTCTTGAATTTTGTTGACATAATGGCGAGGTCGTGGCTTTTGCAAAAGTCTATCAGATGTTTTCCGTTTTTGTTGGTGTCCTTGTGTGGAGTATGTTTTCCTGTGATATGTCTGTATATCTTTTCTTTTCCGAGTTTGGCGTTGAAGTCTCCCAGTATTATTTTCACTCTATGTGCAGGAATTTTTCTGATAGTTTCTTCCATTGTCATCCAGAAGTCATCAATTTCGTCCGGGTTTTTCCTGTTGTAGTCATTAGTCGGTGCATGTGCGTTGATTATTGTGTAGGATTTATTGGCTGATTTCACTGTGATGGTGCTGATTCTTTCGTTTGGTGACGAAAAGTCGATTATGCTGTCCGTGATGGACCTGTGTACTGCAAATCCTGTGCCAAAAAGCCTTAGGTTTTTCAGTTGTCTCGATGGTTTTCCTTTATATATTCTGAAATTCTCCGTGTTGAAATGGTCTTCGTCTGTGAATCGTGTTTCTTGCAGTGTACATATTTTGATTTGAAATTTTTCGAGAGTGTCTGTCAGTTGTTTCATCTTTCCTATCTTCATCAGTGTGTTCACGTTGAGTGTGCCGATGTAGTGTTTGCGTTTGGTCTTGAGGGAGTTTGAGAAGCTCCGACTCTTCTCATGATGTCCGTGAGCCCCCGGAATCCGATGCTCACGACAATCCCAGTCTATTGACTGGGGCCCGGGGTAATGATATTTTTCTCGTTGTACCATCATGATGTTTAGTAGTTGGATGTATGGCATGCTGCCGAGTACCACCTGACTTTCCAGATTAGGAGGTTGGTTGAGGCCGCCACTGACATGTGGAGCAGACGCCTTTTGTAGCCGCCCACTGTGGGAACAGACGCTACTAGTAGTTTTGGTCCGCCCCGAGTATTTCATTTCCTCGGTACCACCTATATCTAGGAGGCATTCCCCTATCCGCCACCTGGGGAGGCGCTCGGTTACGGGTCTACTAACCGCCCCGATATATATATATATATATATATATATATATATATATATACACTCCTGGAAATTGAAATAAGAACACCGTGAGTTCATTGTCCCAGGAAGGGGAAACTTTATTGACACATTCCTGGGGTCAGATACATCACATGATCACACTGACAGAACCACAGGCACATAGACACAGGCAACAGAGCATGCACAATGTCGGCACTACTACAGTGTATATCCACCTTTCGCAGCAATGCAGGCTGCTATTCTCCCATGGAGACGATCGTAGAGATGCTGGATGTAGTCCTGTGGAACGGCTTGCCATGCCATTTCCACCTGGCGCCTCCGTTGGACCAGCGTTCGTGCTGGACGTGCAGACCGCGTGAGACGACGCTTTATCCAGTCCCAAACATGCTCAATGGGGGACAGATCCGGAGATCTTGCTGGCCAGGGTAGTTGACTTACACCTTCTAGAGCACGTTGGGTGGCACGGGATACATGCGGACGTGCATTGTCCTGTTGGAACAGCAAGTTCCCTTGCCGGTCTAGGACTGGTAGAACGATGGGTTCGATGACGGTTTGGATGTACCGTGCACTATTCAGTGTCCCCTCGACGATCACCAGTGGTGTACGGCCAGTGTAGGAGATCGCTCCCCACACCATGATGCCGGGTGTTGGCCCTGTGTGCCTCGGTCGTATGCAGTCCTGATTGTGGCGCTCACCTGCACGGCGCCAAACACGCATACGACCATCATTGGCACCAAGGCAGAAGCGACTCTCATCGCTGAAGACGACACGTCTCCATTCGTCCCTCCATTCACGCCTGTCGCGACACCACTGGAGGCGGGCTGCACGATGTTGGGACGTGAGCGGAAGATGGCCTAACGGTGTGCGGGACCGTAGCCCAGCTTCATGGAGACGGTTGCGAATGGTCCTCGCCGATACCCCAGGAGCAACAGTGTCCCTAATTTGCTGGGAAGTGGCGGTGCGGTCCCCTACGGCACTGCGTAGGATCCTACGGTCTTGGCGTGCATCCGTGCGTCGCTGCGGTCCGGTCCCAGGTCGACGGGCACGTGCACCTTCCGCCGACCACTGGCGACAACATCGATGTACTGTGGAGACCTCACGCCCCACGTGTTGAGCAATTCGGCGGTACGTCCACCCGGCCTCCCGCATGCCCACTATACATCCTCGCTCAAAGTCCGTCAACTGCACATACGGTTCACGTCCACGCTGTCGCGGCATGCTACCAGTGTTAAAGACTGCGATGGAGCTCCGTATGCCACCGCAAACTGGCTGACACTGACGGCGGCGGTGCACAAATGCTGCGCAGCTAGCGCCATTCGACGGCCAACACCGCGGTTCCTGGTGTGTCCGCTGTGCCGTGCGTGTGATCATTGCTTGTACAGCCCTCTCGCAGTGTCCGGAGCAAGTATGGTGGGTCTGACACACCGGTGTCAATGTGTTCTTTTTTCCATTTCCAGGAGTGTATATATATATATATATATGTATATGTATATGTATGTATGTATTGATGCATCTTGACTAATGAGTCAACTTCAGCCTACTCTTCATCACTACTACATTGTGGTCAGTGTCTATATCTGTACAGGGGTACGCCATACAGTCAGGTACCTGATTCCGAGATTTCTGTTTGACCGTGGTGTAATCTAACTGAAATCTTCCCATATCACCCGGCCTTTTCACAATATTCCTCTTCCTCTAGCGATTTTTGAACAAGATATTCGCTGTTCCAAGCTAAATGTATTACGGAACTCAGTCTCTCTACTCTCATTTCATGTGCCAAAGCATATCCTTCTGTAATGTTTTCTTCTGCTCCTTGACCTACATCTGTATCTCAGTCCCCATTACGTACTGTATTGCTCTTTCAATATCATCAAATTATGACGTCGGCGTCTATACCTGAACTGTCGTTGTCGGGGTTGTTTTGTTGTCTATTCTGATAACAACAACCCTATCACCGAAATGTACTTATGACGTCGGCGTCTATACCTGAACTGTCGTTGTCGGTGTTTATTTGTTGTCTATTCTGATAACAACAACCCTATCACCGAACTGTTCACAGTGAAACACTCTCTGGCTTGTCCTATTCATAAGGAACCCCACTCCCGTTATACCATTTCCTCTGTATATTACCCTATACTCATTTGTCCGTTCCTTTCCATTTCACTTCACTGACCCCTACATATCTAGATTTAGATAGTCAGACCACACCCGATGGGCTCTTATGCTTTAATAAAAACTGATTACTTATAGGAAAAGAAAGGTCCTAGCGTACATGAGACATGAATATAGCATACCACAATACATAATTAAAAAGGGATCATGTAGCTATGAAATGAAATAGTTGTCCCAATTAACTCCCAGTTTATAATAGAGTTCCCTCTACGTCATACAAGAGCAAAAATTAGTCACAGGATCTGCTTGAGATTGAAGAATACAGTTATCGCAAATACTAAACATGAAATAATTTACTCTGACACTTAAATGGCCTGAGGAGAAGGGGTAGTTTACGTCATTGGGGAAGACCAGCATCTTTCAAATCAGTTATGGAAAGACAAATTCACGGTGGGCACCCAGTGATTGCGTGATTGTGCCACACAACGGAAAACTACTACAAGCAAACTAAATCACTGGCTGAGACATCAGTTAGCCCCTAGGCACTCAAAAAAGATCCGCCGAACTATATTTGAACATAGCAACGTGTCTGCTATCGGTCTGTAAGTCTTATATACTGCATGTCCGAGCTGTAATTTCTCGCCATACGCTGCATGCTTTAGAGCAGATAGTTGCGACTGCTATGTTCCGCTGCTCTCTGAAACACATAAGCTGCCGATTGTGGCAACGTCCCTTCTCAACCTCTGAGAACTAAGTGCCTCGCTCAAGACCTCCAGACGAAGAATTTAACTCAGGATCCGTACACGAAACGTTCACACCAGTGCATTATCCTCTCTCCTCTCTACTAAACCTGCACAGTTCTCGTGCGCCAATGAAAAAGCTCTGCAACACGATGCCGAATGAGATTTTTGTTAAAAAACAAGTAGGTTTTGGCAAAAGTTTTACAATGTTAACGAATTGTCTAACGCCCTCGTGTGCTGTTCTTAAAGCATTCCGTTTACAGTCTTAATCAATGAGTTACCTTACAACATTTTAGCAGATTGATGTTCATCCCACATAGAGTGGCGTTAGAACGACAGCCAATTGCTTTTATAACGACAGAAAAATAGACCAGAGCAAAATGCAGAAGCTTCCAATCTCACGGGCACAGAGATCTGTGTCTGCGATTGACTTCTCAATCTACCGTGTTGTAGGAAGTTGACCTGTTGACAAAAAACGAAGTGCTTCTGAAATGACCAGGTGCTTCTCATGGCTCGCTGTAATTCTTCTTTGGATAGAGGCTGGGACCCGATATATCACAGACCACATTATGAGGAAAACCGGTGGAAGGCGACACGTAGAAGTGTACCTGCCGCGAGTCGACACGTCTCCCCATCTCCTCGCTTTCACGTTCGCAAGCTGCAACACCCATGGAGGCTTGACCGGACTAAGTCACTGCCCTGTGACTCTTTTCTCCCTCGCTTGTCACGGCCCCAGATAAACTACTGAATATAGCACGTTTGAAACTACCACCAGAAAGGAGATGAAGTTAGGATGTTCATGACGATTTCTATACACTTTGGTTTCCCCTCTGTGTGTGTGTGTGTGTGGGGGGGGGGGGGGGGTGACGGGTTGTCCCACAGATAGCATGTATTTTATGGGTCCTATTCATGATCTTTTACAGGCAGGAAATGGCTTAAAGCCTGGTGCTTCGATTATTGTTCGGTATGGTTCGGTACAGCTCGGTTGATATTTCCATCTCCTTACCAGTATGCTAAGTTGCTATGAGGACTTGAATCGAAGTTCTGTGCTCAAGGGTGTCTAGTACGTTGCACAAATCGCAGGCATATGCCAAGATCAAATGTATGCTTCCCAGTTTTCCATTCGTATGTAGCACATGCTGCGGAATTTGGGCGATAAGAAAAGCACCGAGACGTTTTCCCATACGATGCCTCACAAGTTCTGACTGATTCTTTATTATTCTCGAGTGGGTTGTTTTTCACAGTCTTTGCAGTGTTCTATCTAGGAGCTAAGACATTTCTTATTGTGTATGTGATGTGCAGGTGATACTGTCACATGAACAGATTCAGAGTGTACGTGCATACGGTAACCTCTGCCTCCACGCCACAGTAGCCGGTACGCCACCCGTACTAAGGGCAAAAAATCGTTCAAATGGCACTGAGCACTATGCGACTTAACTTCCGAGGTGTCGCCTAGAACTTAGAACTAATTAAACCTAACTAACCTAAGGACATCACACACATCCATTCCCGAGGCAGGATTCGAACCATGACTCAGACTTTAATCTTTTATAAAGAACTGAGAGGTTCCGCAGTACGGCCGGCCGGAGTGGCTGTCCGGTTCTAGGCGCTTCAGACTGGAACCGCGTGATCGCTACGGTCGCAGGTTCGAATCCTGCCTCGGGAATTGATGTATGTGATATCCTTAGGTTAGTTAGGTTTAATTAGTTCTAAGTTCGAGGCGACACCTCAGAAGTTAAGTCGCATAGTGCTCAGTGCCATTTGAACGATTTTTTGCCCTTAGTACGGGTGGCGTACCGGCTACTGTGGCGTGGAGGCAGAGGTTACCGTATACACGTACACTCTGAATCTGTTCATGTGACAGTATCACCTGTAGATCACATACACAATAAGAAATGTCTTAGATACTAGATAGAACACTGCAAAGACTGTGAAAAACAACACACTCGAGAATAATAATCAGTCAGAACTTGTGAGGCATCGTATGGGAAAACGTCTCGGTGCTTTTCTTATCGCCCAAATTCCGCAGCACGTGGTACATACGAATGGAAAACTGGGAAGCATACATTTGATCTTGGCATATGCCTGCGATTTGTGCAACGTACTAGACACCCTTGAGCACAGAACTTCGATTCAAGTCCTCATAGCAACTTAGCATACTGGTAAGGAGATGGAAATATCAACCGAACTGTACCGAACCATACCGAACAATAATCGAAGCACCAGGCTTTAAACCATTTCCTGCCTGTAAAAGATCATGGATAGGACCCATACAATACATGCTATCTGTGGGACAACCCGTCCTCCACCCCACACACACACACACACACACACACACACACACAGGCGAAAACCAAAGTGTAAAGAAATCGTCATGAACATCCTAATTTCATCTCCTTTCTGGTGGTAGTTTCAAACGTGCTATATTCAGTAGTTTATCTGGGGCCGTGATAAGCGAGGGTGAAAAGAGTCACAGGGCAGTGACTTAGTCCGGTCAAGCCTCCATGGGTGTTGCAGCTTGCAAACGTGAAAGCGAGGGGACGGAGAGACGTGTCCACTCGCGGCAGGTACACTTCTACGTGTCGCCTTCCACCGGTTTTCCTCATAATGTGGTTTGTGATATATCGTGTCACAGCCTCTATCCAAAGAAGTATTACAGCGAGCCATGAGAAGCACCTGGACATTTCAGAAGCACTTCGTTTTTTGTCAACAGGTCACCTTCCTAGAACACAGTAGATTGAGAAGTCAATCGCAGACACAGATCGCTGTGTCCCGTGAGATTGGAAGCTTCTGCATTTTGCTCTGGAATATTTTTCTGTCGATATAAAAGCAAAAATCTACGTATCACCAAAACTGTGTACCAACAAACTGTTATATATCTTAAACTGGTATGATAACCGTTGACTAAACAGAACGTAATCTCAGTTGAACTCTCACTGGACTTGGAACGTCCCCTTTGAAATGTCCCCTTTTTAAAAATTATACAGGACTGTGCTTAACCTGACACACAATATTTTCGACGCAACGCAATCTGACTTTCAAAAACCCTCCAAAAATGAATGGCCCTGACTAACATTAAACTATACGTTTCACAAATCACTTACCTCACAAAAATCTTCGTTAGTCAAGCTACTGCAATACAGCGAGCGCCACTACTGCCAGCTAAATAAAAGATTCAAACTACTGAAGGCACTAACTACTGATAGGCAGTTAGCAAATGAAAGATTTTAATAGAGAACAAACAATGTATTTACCTTAATAGTCATAATATATATATCAGTTCATGACAAATTTCAAAACTCCGCCATCTCTCTCCCCACATTCACCACTGCTGGCGGCTCATCTCCAACTGCGCAACGCTACGCGCTGTTCACATCCAGCTGCCGCTGCCCAACAGTACAATGGCAGACAACAATGCAAACTAGCCACAGACTGCACACAGCACAGCCAGTGATTTTCATACAGAGCGCTACGTAACATTGCCAACAAGAAAACATAAACAGCCTACTTACATAGCCCCCATGCTCCCCACAAAAAATTTTACAAATTGTGTTGGGCAGTGGCCAATAATGATTTGATAAAATTTTTCATAATTGCAATTACAAAGATACCAAATGCGCACACTTATTGATACAATGTTGGTCAATAGCTAAAATTTTCTCAGAGTCCATAAAGACAGTCCTGATCGTTCATCACAGTAAAATAGCAGTGTTTTTCTCAATGTCTGAGCAGTAAAAGAAAATGCACACGGAAGTAGTGGATTTCCATGCAGTCTTGAAGAAGTAGTGTTGTCCTTCCAACGGAAAGACAGTGCTGACTCTTGAAATGCAGACAGGTAATGGGCCACAACAGAGCAAACCCACAGCAGAGTCAGTCGAAATTTTGAAGAGTATTGGTAGGTAGGTCATCACAGAGCAGACCCACTGTAGTCCTGGTAGAGATTACGGTATTGGTGGGCCACCAGAGGTGCAGACCCACTGTAGTCCTTGTAGAGATAATGGTATTGGTGGGTTATCAAAGATGCAGACCCACTGTAGTCCATGTAGAGACGGCCAGCAGCCATCTGTTGCGACTGTGCAGGTGCACAATCACCATCGAAGAGTCTTGCGGAGAATGTAGCAAGTCCATAAACCACCACTTGTCCACTCACAAAATTTTTGGAATCGTCCTTAGAACCAGCAATGCTGTTATCCAGTCCCTTGCTGAATCATTAACACACGTGCAAACACTATCAGTCCCTACTTCTCACGTATTGTCCATATAATATGACCAACAGAAACGTGTGCAGTGAAATGGAACTTACAAGTTACTTAATTTGATGAACTGGTGTCAATTACAATTTTATAACATGAGAATACAATAACAAAGGTACAAAATACATCATTAAAGAACATAACAATACAGATAATATTTGTAGTACCGGCTTTACAAAAGAATCGAACTAACATATACATCAGTGTTACAGGAATTATGACATAAGTAAATACATAAAAGATCAGAATAACTTTTGAAACATCAACTTCACAAATGAGCACTAAAACAAAACAGAATAAATAATGTGTAAGCATATTTACAAGGTAAATAACATATTATTAATGCCAATTATATTTGAGGATAACAGTATTCCTCATCTTAGTGAATGTAGCTTAGTATTAGAAGAAGAAAAAATTCTATGAAACTACACAGAGACAGGAAGAAAACAAATACACAAGGGTACACAAACACATAGTGGGATAACACAAAAGGAAAGGACAGGGTTTGTTTTCATTGTAACATTTGGTACGGCAGTCCAACCCAAAACTTCATTCCATAGATCTTTCGTCTTATTTCAACCACCAAAAAAATCCTATCCAAGCATGCTTTCTGTATTTATTTCACATATTTCTTACCTCATTATTTATTTCCAAGAAAATCCTACCTATACCTGCTTTCTGTACTTTTTTCGTATAACTTCTCAATGCATTTCTTCCAAATCATCGCAACTCATTCTCTTCTATAGTCTACCCCCTCTTAAGCTAACTTAAATCTACTGAGCTCAGATGCTTAACTAAGGGACGAGGCAATGCAGCAGCACAGAACAATTAACACAAACAGCAATGACAAAAAAATGGAAATATGCAAAGCAAGCTACAGTAAATCTAAATTACCAAGCAACTCAACATTACAACTAATATGAGCCAATGTGCAGCAACAAGAAAAATAAAACAGTAGTAAAACTAGCTTAACAGAGTAATACAAAGTGAAATTTAGTAGCACTATGCCTGGCAAACAGCAGCAGCAAATGCTATAGCTGATACCTAAACATGACAAAGCTCAAGCAGAAAAAATAGTACACTAAAGACAACAATGCCTATAAGGGAAACGTCTATTCACATCTTAATGTCTATGTAATTAAAGTGGTGAACCACAAGAAGTTATTCTACCAAAAAAGTTACCAAGTACTTGAAAAGAAATTTATGAATGCAGTTCCTGTGAAGGTAAATGTCTTTTTGTGCTCCCTCATTTTTTTGAAAAAAATTATTATTTACTAGATCTGCAGACAGAAAATATTTATATTAGTACATCTATAAAATTTTATAATAACCAATGCAGCAATGCAGCTAGAAAGTAGATATTAAAGAAAATGAGCAAATATGTACAAAGGAAGGCATGAAACATCATTCATTAGCCATATGGCATTTCGTAAGGTAGTACAGAAAATTTCTCAACTAGAAAGACAGTAGTCATAATCAGGTGTATAGATATAAAATATTTCTCGTCATTTCATTAGACATTTCAGTAAATATAACAAATTAAGAGCTCCACAGTGTAATCATATGTTTTCAATTCGACCATGTCGTTTTTGCGATGCTTTCTACAAAGGAACGTCAATACCGAGGATAATGGCCTCCCTTTTTTTTTTCTCCACCTGTACATCTGAAAGGGGCACATGCTAATGGCTTTTTTTCCAGGCGACTGTCGCCCAGCTGGGTGCCCACGACGCATTACGTGCACGTGGTCACTTAACTTTCTTACCGAAATATTTACGACACCAGTTTCCGCTACAGTGACAGTCACATATGAAAATTTCACAGGTCGAAAATTTACGTTACACATCTGTAGAAACAAAATCCTATAAATATAACAGCGTCCAAAAAATTTTCGCCAGCATTGTGATACATTCATGCATATACACACATTTCATAACTCTTAAAGTACGATTCTTGGTTTCCAACAACCTTTTTCACAAACCAGAGTCCCTAACCACTACTCATTATTCCTTACCTTATTCGTCGACACTTCTTCAATATTTCATCATTACAGATATGTAGCATAATCAAATAACTCATATAGCATCAGCTTACTGATCACAAACATACTGCAACAGCATAATACACATAGTCATCGTAATAATAACATCATAACACCTCAGTCAACTCTCAAAATCGTCGTAGCTTCCTCTAATAATTTCAAAACCTAAAAAACTTCACTGCTCATGTCAGAAGTGTCATCTGCCTCAAACGCACTTTAAAAATCATGATCACATACCAAATACATCATTCAAAGCTCTCATAGTATCACAATGATTCTGAAAAAATATGAGCAGTTCACAAAGTACAGACAAAATACAGTTTCACAAGTGTGAAGTTATCCAACTGTGTAATTGCGTAAACATCTGTCACTGATGTAATAAAAAAATGTTTGTTTCTCTGTTAAATAATCAGATAGCTGTGTAATTTATGTGTTAGAGAAATATGGTACCGATGTGTAAAGTTGTATAAGCAAATACCATATTAGCTAGGGCTCCTTGTGCTTGCCAAACACATGGTACACAAAGTAAGCATGTAACCCCCTGAGGATTAATGTAATTATACTCTCAGGTGTTACATATTACAGCAATGGAATGAAATGTATCACGGAAATCCTTTGTATCATTGTACTTCAAATATCTTTAAAAATAAATGATTTAAGTACAAAATTTATCACTCAAATACGTGTCCTGTAGCGCTAAATGTGCGTCTTGCTGTAAGATAATCTCTGTGGAAGTGTCGTAGTTATCGTCCTCCAAAAGCTAAGTTCTGCAGAAGCCAATGTACTTACCTCATGATACACCAAATTTCAAGTAAACCAAAATGTTGCATTAAAATCTCATTAGCAGTACTGGTAAATGTTCTAAGTATGTGAGCCTTATAGTCGTTACGTGATCGTGCAACTAACAAGCAAGAATGTACAAATAACAACACTGTGTCATCTGTTCACTACAACAACGCATTCGTAATTTCTGTTTAAATAAGTTCTCTTGGTTCTTGACTGGATATTTAACTTCAAACATTGTTGCATATTAACAGATTCTAAGTCTGACAAAGCATATTAGAAATGTAAAGCGAAAAATTTTATGGCAAAGACTAAGTTAAAAAGCAGATTATCTTTCAATAAACGGTTTTACATGTGAAATGTATTGCAATCTTTTACCCTTTCTAGTGCGCAGAGTTTCAGCTTCAACAAAATCATCGTGTGGTATATGTCAATAAAGAATACTGGAATTTTTCTCAAGGTTAGCATCTATGTTATTTTTCTCTGAGCCAGCTGGCGCACGCGGCTGCCTGCTGTGCGAGTCATTGTCTGTCTCTTTGTTGGCGCGCGCCGTTATTGGGGTTTGGAGACCTAACTTCTACAAATTCACTTTGTCGAGAGGGCCCTGCTCTGTTTGAATCCCGCCAGTTCTGATGCAATTCAGGTCTGTCGTTACGATCATATCGTCTGTCGTCATGTCGGTAGATGCCATAGTTTCTTTCTTGTCGGTCACGTGGTGGAGAATTTCTCCCTGAATCGTAACTGCGCACTGGACCGTTGCATCTGAAGTTATTCTGTCTCCCTTGATAATAATTATTTTGGTTCCCATATTGTCTGTTTCTCTGATTGTCTCTGTGATAGTCATTACCGCGGAGAGGTGATCTTTCCCTGTAATTATTACTACTCTGCCAACGGTTGTCATACGGGTGGTGTCTGTTTCGGTCACGATTTGCGTTGTAAGAATAGACTTGTCGTGTCCAGTTATTGTTTCCGTCATCACGGAACTGTGACGGATGTGACCTGTAGTGATTGTTTTCCTGTTTATGCATCCGGCGACTGTCTGTGTCAATTTCTAATTCTTGTAGGAGTCCCTGAAAAGCTTCAATGTCGTCTTTGCAACGTCCTGACAAAATAATATGTCATAAATGTTCAGGTAATTTGATTAAGCAAATGCGGATGAGTTCTGAGGGGCTGTATGGGTTTGACAGGTACTGATTCTCATGCAACATGTCTTCAAAATATTTCACAAGACTGGAAAATTCAGATTGTTCAAAGTGTTTCGTCATCATGATGCTATGTTTTACTCGGTCTTGTGTAGCTTGAGACCAATATGCTGAGAGGAAGGCATGGTAAAATTCTCCTTCACTGTGACCATCGTGAATGACCGATCGCATTCTTACAGCTGGTTCATTCTCTAAATAGCCACACACAAATTCTAATCTGTGTTCTAATGACCAGTTGGGAGGAAAACAATGAGAGAATTGATGGAGCCATGCTTGTGGATGAATGTCGTTGCCAGAATTCTTAAATGTTTTGAATTTACATGTAGTAATGAACAGCTTATAGTCAAAGTCATCATGTCGGCGAGTCGCATATCGGTCATTGTTACGTCGTTTCGGCGGTTCCATTTCAAAATTTGGTGCACCTTGCCAATTTCTTTCACAATTTCCGAAGTGTCCTGTGTTATTATTTTGTGGCTGTTCCGTATTTCTATGTCTCTCTTCCCGTATTGCGGCGCGAGTGTCCTCTGAAATACGTAATTCTTGTATTATCTGTGTCAGCTGATCTTGTACTTTGCGGATTTCTCTTTGGTGTTGCGTATTAATTTGATTCTGATTTTGTTTGAATTTCCTAATTTGTTCGCTCTCTTCTGTGTCATTAAAGACTACCAGATCTGTGTCATTCAGATTATCATCTACCTTCGTAGATAAATTATTTAGCTGATCCGAAAGTTCAACTACTTTCTCTGATAATGAACTAATTTCCTCCATGTGTCTTTCTGAACCAATTTTCAGAGTATCTACTGTGTCCTTCAAGTTTTTTGAGTTTTTGCAAGTTGCATAACCGAATCGGTAGATGCAACTGAGTCAATTTTAGCTTGAAGGGTCTCATGATTTTGATGAACAATAGTTTGCAGTTCTTTTATGGCTGCTTCGAGATTCTGTAATGCATTTTCATGCCGCGAAAAAATAGGTTGAAAATGCTCACAAATTTGTGTTTTTACGTCATTACAGACTTTTTGACATTTCGATTCAATGTTATGTAACTCAGTAGTTAAATCTTCACGTGTTTGTTCAAGCATGGTGTCTAACTTTTGAAGATTTTGTTCCATTGTGTCTAACTTTTTAAGATTTTGTTCCACTGTGTCTAACTGTTGCTGTGTTTGTCTCTGGTGTTGTTCCATTGTGTCTAACTTTTGAAGATTTTGTTCCATTATGTCTAACTTTTGAAGATTTTGTTCCATTGTGTCTAACTTTTGAAGATTTTGTCCCATTTGTTTCTGATTTTGTTCAAGCGTTGTGTCTAACTTTTGTAGCCTTTGTACCATTTGTTGCATTAACTGTAATAACAGTGCACTGGTATCTGAAACATGTTCCTCAGTGCTATTCGCAAGTGCATTTGAACCGGCAATATTCGCATTCTGAGAAGTAGAAAATGTGTCTTGATTTATTTGAGAAAACGGTGAGGACGCAAAACCTGAATCTACAGTATTTGCAAGATTGTGTCCTGTCATTTCGGAATCCTGAGGCGAGCTGTTGCCGACCGATCGATCGATAATGCTTCCCTGTTCACTAATTGTTTCACTGCCTACACCATTATTTGACGCCCGCTCCATTTCCCTATGCACAGCTACCAAATTACTACTTTGAATATTTGTTAATTCATTACACGATGGCGTTACCACACTGCTTTCGTTTTCACTGTTATTTCTCAGTTTACTTTGGAGCCTAGTATTACGTTTTTCACACGCCATTATTGTCACAATATTTCACACGACAACACAGAAAAACACAATTTGAAGAGCAAAAATAAGAGAACACATTAACATAGCACTGAAAATAATATCTAGTTAATTGCAGCTGCGAAATACCAGGTGCAAATCTACATGCATGCCACAACTGTGTACAACAATGAAAACCTACAACTACAAAGGAAATTCTCTCTATAATTACGCGCTAGCAATAAACAGAAGCTACATTAATTACACAAACTACAAGAAAAAAATCAGAGGATTCCAGTGAGGTATCCTAGGCTAAGGGTCGACATATGAAACGTCCCCTTTGAAACGTCCCCTTTTTAAAAATTATACAGGACTATGCTTAACCTGACACACAATATTTTCGACGCAACGCAATCTGACTTTCAAAAACCCTACAAATGAATGGCCCTGACTAACGTTAAACTATACGTTTCACAAATCACTTACCTCACAAAAATCTTCGTTAGTCAAGCTACTGCAATACAGCGAGCGCCACTACTGCCAGCTAAATAAAAGATTCAAACTACTGAAGGCACCAACTACTGATAGGCACAGTTAGCAAATGAAAGATTTTAATAGAGAACAAGTAATGTATTTACCTTAATAGTCATAATATATATATCAGTTCATGACAAATTTCAAAACTCCGCCATCTCTCTCCCCACATTCACCACTGCTGGCGGCTCACCTCCAACTGCGCAACGCTACGCGCTGTTCACATCCAGCTGCCGCTGCCCAACACTACAATGGCAGACAACAATGCAAACTAGCCACAGACTGCACACAGCACAACCAGTGATTTTCATACAGAGCGCTACGTAACGTTGCCAACAAGAAAACATATACAGCCTACTTACAGACTGAATAAAACTTCTCTTTTTATTAACTGCGCAAATGATGTAAAACAGTTATCTAGCCCTAATCAAAATTTCCACCTACCTCCCTTTTTGACAACATTGTTGTAGATTCCTAGAAAGCACAACAGAAAGCACTAAGCAAGGAGTGGCTAGATTTCTATTGTTAAAAAAAATTTCAAACAGTATTCAGGATATTGCATAGCATATGTTGCAACTTGGTAATGCGTGATGATAAACCTTCTTTAAACAATGGGACGGGAAGAGTAACTATTCCTATGAAATGATATTCCACAACAACGATTTTAGAAAGAAGTATGTTTTCAGAAAGATAGGGTAAAATTTCGCGTTTTCTTTACACAATACTATGCGTAATAACGTGAACAATGATCGTAAAAGGGTACAAGGTTAACAGAGAATTTCTATAACAACCAAACAGCCTAATCAGTTGATATCTTAATGCATGTGTGGGGGATGTGCAGTGGTCTTTCTTACTGCTCTGAGAAAGTTAACTCAGAGATAGTTATTCCGACATATTAGCGACGTAGTGCTGCAGTCTTACAGGAAACTTCTTCTCTTCACACATAATAACATCACTCAGAATTTATATTCTTTTCCCCTTCCAGCACATACAGCATATTCGTCCTTGCTGTCCTTTACAATAAATCTTTCTTCATCTAAAAGATAGAATCACAAGTCTACACAGCACTACTGAATAATGTCCATCACCTACCACACTTCAGCTAAGAATGTATCAGAGTGCGCAGAGGCAAAGTCTGTACCACAAGAACAAAGATAGTTTAGCAGTAACACTATTCTCTCTATCTCTGTCTGTCTGTCTCTCTCTCTCTCTCTCTCTCTCTCTCTCTCTCTCTGTCAGAGGTGCACATTGATAACTTACAAAAATCAAAATTACGCGCCCACCTTGCAAAGATGCTGCGAAATGAAAGGAGCAACAACTTTTAGCCAGCACCGGATTCGTTGGCAGTAGTGGCGAACGTCTACATACACATCTACATACATAATCCGCAAGTCACCACATGGTGCGTGGCAGAGTGTATTCTGCACCATTAAGAGTCATTTCTTTTTCTGTTCCATTCACAGAAAAGACCCAGGGCAAATGACTTTGTATATGACTCCGTACGGGCCCTAATCTCGTCAACATTATCTTTGTGGTCCTTACGCGTATTGTACGCTGGCGGCAATAGAAGCGTTCTGCAGCCTTCTTCAAATTCCGTTTCTCTCAATTTTTCTCAAAAAGAACGTTGGGTGCCTCCCCTCCCCCCCCCCCCCCCCCCCCCCCCCCCCCGGGATTCCCATTTGAGTTCCTGAAGCAACACCATACAGCTTGCGTGTTGGTCTAACCTATCGGTAACAAATCTAGCAGTCCGTCTCCGAATTGATTTGATGTCTTCCTGTAATCCGACATGGTGCGGATCTCAAACACGGGAAGTGTACTCAACACTAGGTCGCACTGGTGACCTTTATGCGGTCTCCTTTACAGAAGAAGCACATTTTCCTAAATTTCTCCCTATAAATCGAAGTCGACCATTCGTCTTCCCTACTACAGTCCTAATGTGCTCATTCCATTTCATACTGCTTTTCAAAGTTAAGCACAGATATTTGAAAGTTGTGATTGTGTCAAGCAGCACATTACTAATGTTGTACTCGAAGATTATGGATTGTTTTTTTTTTCTTCAATCCATCTACGTCATCTTACATTTCTCCAAATTTAGAGCTAGCTGCCATTCATTGCACCAACTAGAAATTTTGTATAAGTCATCAGATGTCCTCCTACAATCACTCAACGACGACACCACAGCGTCATCAGCAAACAGCCACAAACTGCTGTGTATCCCATGCGTCAGATCATTTATGTATACAGAAAAGAACAGCAGTTTCAATCACAATTCCGCGGTGCACTCCCGACGATACCATTGTCTCTGATGAAAACTGTCTGTCGAGGGCATTATACTGGGCTTTGCTAGATAAGAAGTCTTGGAGCCAATCACATACGTGGGAACCTATTCCGTATGCTCGTACCTTCGTTAACAGTTGGCCGTGAGGCACCGCATCAAAAGCCTTATGGAAATATAGGAATATGGAGTCCGCCTGTTGACTTTCAGCCACAGTTACCGTGATCTCACGTGGAAAGAGTAAGCTGCACTTCACACGAGCGATGCTTTCTAAAACAATACTGATCTGTAGGCAGAAGCTTCTCCCTCTCGAGAAAATTATTATATTAACATAATATTTTCTATGATTCTGCAACAAACCGATGTTAAAGATATTGTAGTTTGTAATTTGGCGGGTCTGTTCTTTTACTTTTCTTATATACCGGGTAACAGGGGTCACCTGCGCTCTTTCCAATCGCTTGGGACTTTGCGCTGGGCGTTTAATTCGTGATTAATGAAAGCTGAATGAAGGACCAACGCTGTAGAGTGCTCTTTGTGAAACCGAACGGGGGTTCCATCAGGTCCTGGCGACTTACTTGCTTTCAACTCTTTCAGTTATTTCTGTACACCAGGTATGCTTATTACGATGTCTTCCGTAAGGGAATCTGTGCAATGGTCAAACGACGGTATATTTGCACGATTCTCGGGCGTGAACGGTTTCTTAAATGTGAAATTTAAAACTTCGGCTTTACTTTTACTATCCTCTACTGCCACAGCAGACTGGTCAACTAGTAATTGGATAGAAGACTTAGACCCACTTAGCGACTTCAATAAGGATCGGATTTTTCTCGGTTTCTCAGCAAGGTTTATTGGTGAGGTATGTTGGTGGTAGTCGTAAGCTACTCTCATATGTCATTTCACAGACGCTCGAATTTCTATTAACTTTTTCCTGTTGCCATTTGCGCGTTTTCTTTTGAACCGAGAGTGAGCAGTCTTTCATTCTTCAGCATTTTTCACGTTTCGTTGGTAAGACTTTATGTGCGGCACCGTGGCATGCATGCCGCCTGGTCTTGTCTTCCTCCCGGAGTCGCTAGCCCTGGGAGTTGGCCGCCGAACAGCGGCGGCTGGCCACACTGCTGGCTGTAGGCTGTGGGCAGTCGGTAGAAGCTGCTCACGGTGTATTCAATATGGGACAGTCATGGAGACCTACAGTGGAGAAGGAGGTGCATGCGGACCTCGGACGACGCAAGAGTCTGATGTACTAAACTGGAATGGCAACTTTAGCTGGGAACCAGCATTGGTCCATAGGCAGCGGTCGACAAGGCTGCGTTGCGGTGTCTGGGGCTATATTTGGCACGCCGGCCGATGTTGCTTTACATTGTCATGGCTGGCCCATAGAATTACCGTGGTGAACACTGTTCTGTCGGACAGAGTTGGAATCCGCCAGCAAAAGCAAACGCGTCCTGGATGAAGCTCAACAGTCCGTCCTGGAGTTGCAGCGGATAGCATGGTGGTAAGGTAGCAGTGAGGTTGCGAACTGTCAGCACTGGGTATGACCTGCTATTAATGGAATGCATCGTTTTATTGGAGCAATAGATGGTGTTTGCCTCCGTAAATCTAGAGAATAGCCGCGTGGGGTAGCCTCGCGGTCTAGGCGCCTTGTCACGTTCCGTGCGGATCCCCCCGTCGGAGGTTCGAGTCCTCGGGCTTGGGTGTGTGTGTTGTCCCTAGCGTAAGTTAGTTTAAGTTAGCTTAAGTAGTGCGTAAGCTTAGGGACCGATGACCCCAGCAGTTTGTTCCCACAATACCTTACTACAAATTTCCGATTTCCTAGAGAATATGTCAGCTTGTGGCCATGTAAAGTTTGCAGAAGAAAGATTTCTATTATGACGATCGGAAGGCTGTGCACAAGAGTGGCTTATGCTATTATTTATGTGCTACCTTTGAATCTGAGGTGCTACTGTACTTCTAAATTTCTGGATTGATGAAGAACGGCAGGGTCTGTAATTCGGTTAACAGAGTCTTGTACAAATGTAGTGCACTTTGATGAAATAACTGTAAGGCCGTGTCCGGCCAGAATATTTTAAAGCAGTAAATATTCTGGGGAATGGTATTTTAGTGATAAGTTTTCAGCGATTCTGGTTGCCTTTGCAAGTACCTTGATACTCTATGTACGTTTGCAGATCACAGTGTGTCGTCCTTGATTTACCTAATGCCTAGTAGCTGTTGATGAAGTTTAGACCGAGTTAATCTCAGTTTGGCTAAACATTCATGAATAATGATATGTGTATTTATGTTAAGATTTCACGATTGTATATTTTTATGATGTGTCAGATTGTTTTCCTGGATTTTTGTGATATATGGATTGGAAATTCAGCTCAGACTCCTGGTTTATTTAGTCTTATAAATGCTCTCTGGTAATTGTATGCTTCATACCGTTAATAAAATATAATTACAGTTGATTACAAGGTTACGTTTGCACAATTCCCAGCCAAACTGTTCTCTCTCAGAAATCAGCACCACTCATGTTACTATATTTCCACTCTTCATAATTATAAATGAATAGCACAAGACTGTGTATATCCTATAGAACTGTAGGTTCTAACTACTTTGTTAGACTGAAAAAGGGAAACATTATCCTAATTGTGATTTGATAATACGCCACTGGCCTACTCCTAGACACTTTTAGTATACGATTTGCCAAAAGCTAACTGCGCCTGCTTGCATTCCTCTTGGAGAGCTTTTGTGTCAAGATCGCCTCTCAGCTATTAAATAATGACTGTCGCACAATGGACCTAATAACTGAGTGATGGGTATTAGCCTTTACAAAATTTAGAAACGCACACAGACAATGAACACCTGCCAGATACATCACAGCAACAACTCATGCACAAAGCTCACTGAACCGTGATTTTACTTTCAAAATCTTTTCTTAATGAATTTACGTTATTTAGTAGTGATTCATCAAGAATATTAACACATTCAAACACACTAGGTGAGCGCGGAACTAGTTGCCACGGAGTAACTGATGAAAATGAAATTACCTTTAACAAATGGGAATTTTAATTCATAAAAGCCTTTTCAAAACAGATTTAAAATTTATAAGCAGAAAAGCACCCTCGAAATATCATGTTACAATTTTATTTCGAGGCAGAAGGAACAATATTGACAATATGAGCTTTCGGGCTGAGAAGCTTGCCGCTCCCTTTCAACACGGCCGTGGTGACGACCGCTCACAACAACCTCTGAAAGACTACACTGGTGCAAATCTGCAACACACCAGATTACTTTAAACTAAAAATTTTAACAACTCACACAAACACATTAACTATGCACCCCGTAATAGGGATGGAAATGGTACAAACACACTAAGAAATTATTTGCCACTGAGAGTGCAATTTGTTTTTAAAAGGACTCTTACGATGGAAGGGTGGAAACTTTATAAAAATGACTATTTAGATAAAATCCATGAAATACAGACTTACATAAAATGTGCAACATGCTCTACATAACACATACACAGCCTCACAAGATGATAGCAAAGATAAATACATATTTCAGGAATTCGGCCTTTACACTTTAATTCTATAAATTCGTTAACACCGAATCCAACAAACATAACAGAGACAGCTATTAACGTATGGCAGACCGACAGACAGACGCTACGGTCGCAGGCTCGAATCCTGCCTCGGGCATGGATGTGTGTGATGTCCTTCGGTTAGTTAGGTTTAAGTAGTTCTAAGTTCTAGTGGACTGATGACCTCAGAAGTTAAGTCCCATAGTGCTCAGAGCCATTTTGACAGACAGACAGACACTAACTGCCTAAGAAATGCGGACGGAGACAGACGAGCAAGCTGGGGACGAGAGACTGACCAAGAACAAGTAGAATTTAACAAGTAAATGAAACAACATATCTCCAGTCACTTAACTTCTAATAAACTGCGATGTCTGGCGAAGACCTGGCGCAGCACCCCCAAAGCGCTCTCTCGAACCGTCCGCTGCCAGCCGCTTCAAAGGACGCGGGTAGGAGCGCCGCTCTCCCGTCTCACGGCGTCGCAGCTCGCGCCGGCGAGACCGATGTCGTGGGTTAACTCCTGTTGCTCTCATGTAGGCCGCGAAGCCACTACCCCTCGCTATACGGCGCGGCCACTGGACTCACGTGGTGACTCACATATGCTGACGCTTCAGGCGGACGTGTCATCTTGTGTCCCAGTGCGCTACCGACCAACCGATCGATCCAACCGTCAATGACCATTGGCTGAACAAACTCGAGCAGACTGGCGGCCTAACACATACTAGCACTCCTGACGACAGACAGACACTAACCGCCTCAACAATGCGGACGAAAGACAGACCCAGACTAACTTGGCTGACCAACTGACCAGACTCGCCCAGACTGACAGACTGACCTCCTGCCGAGCTCATAGCACCTCTTAAATGCACGTGAATAGGCAACGTTTCCCCTTTTCCACCAGGGGGAGACACCACAACTGCGATTGCCACAGCTGCGCCACCGCCAGAAATGGAGGGCGACTGCTTTACACTACGCGCTGCGACGCGTTCTTCCAAACAAAAATTTTACCACGTCTCTCTCACCTAGAATAATAAAATTGTTTAGAGAATAGGCAATATTCTAAAGAAACAATGACTTCACGTAGGATACAGGGCAGACAACGGAATACACACCCACAGATTAATTCAACTAATCAGTCATATATGAATTCACAAGCAACACTTGTCAGTCAGAATACATAGGACAAACTTGAAGTAACTGAAAAATAAAAAAAAAGATATTCAGAACACCTCAGAGCTTTCAAAGGAATAGCTCCAATAGCACATTTGCTCACTACATGATAGCCCACAACCGTTATCCAACTACAATAGAAATGGACTTTAACTTACTAAAATTCATCCATAGCCTATACCGTAAACTAACAACAGAGGAAATCTTCCCCATACAGATCGCAATAGAAGAAGGAAAACAAGTTATAAATGAATTGACTACCCTACGCTAACGCACATTATTTGACACAGTAACACACACGTACACACACTCACACACACACACACACACACACACACACACACACACACACACTCGCACACACAGAAAGGGGGGTGAGAGAGGGGGGGGGGGGAAGGACGCAAGAGAGAACAAGATTCAAATTCCGAAACCAACTCACTTGAGAACAAGTGAATGCCAACTCGGGTAGGACACACAGTATCATAGTTTACACAGTGTTTTGGTGAATCAACAGTGTTCCTTAGAAACAATGTATTTGTGCTCGCTTCTTAATGATGACAACACAAAAGAAAGAGAATCTACAAAAGCAAACCCTGCATTACTGGAAATATATGTGCGAAATATCGTGGCACAATAAAATTTATTTATAACCTAGTTTCATTATCACTTAACATATGTTCATATTTCACAGATTTATTTAATGAAAACTCACTGATGACAGTACAGAAGAGCTGAAACATGTGAGTTTAATGAATAAACAGTGTTTTGGATAACTGGTGGAACTGATATTAAATAATTTTACCTACAAAGGCTGCAAATACAGGAGCAGTAATTCCAGATGATTAAAATGAATAAAATATTATAATAAAATATAATTATTTAACTACTAAATTAAAATCTAGGCCAAAGTGAATCCAACGTTTACTCTAATCATCTACGTCTGCGTCTGCATCTACGTGATTACACCCCTATTCATAATAAAGTGCCTGGCAAAGGGTTCAACGAACCACCTTCAAGCTGTCTCTCTACGGTTACACTCTCGAACGGCGCGCGAGAAAAACGAGCACTTAAATTATTCTGGGCGAGTCCTGATTTCTCTTATTTCATCGTGATGATCATTTCTCCCCATGTAGGTGGGTGCCAATAGAAAATTTTCGCAATCGAAGGAGAAAACTGATGACTGAAATTGCATGAGCAGATCCAGTCGCAACAAAAAATGCCTTTCTTTTAATGATTGCATCTTCCATATTTCACGATAGTACAAAACGAGCTTCCTTTCTTTGAACTTTTTCGATGTCATCCGTCAGCCGTCAGCACCACCTTATGCGGATCCCACACAGCACAGCAATACTTCAGAAAAGGGCGGACAAGAGTGGAGTAAGCAGTCTCTTTAGTAGACCAGTTGCACCTTCTCAGTGATCTGCCAATGAGTCGCAGTCTACGGTTTGCTCAATCAACAACATTATCTACACTCCTGGAAATTGAAATAAGAACACCGTGAATTCATTGTCCCAGGAAGGGGAAACTTTATTGACACATTCCTGGGGTCAGATACATCACATGATCACACTGACAGAACCACAGGCACATAGACACAGGCAACAGAACATGCACAATGTCGGCACTAGTACAGTGTATATCCACCTTTCGCAGCAATGCAGGCTGCTATTCTCCCATGGAGACGATCGTAGAGATGCTGGATGTAGTCCTGTGGAACGGCTTGCCATGCCATTTCCACCTGGCGCCTCAGTTGGACCAGCTTTCGTGCTGGACGTGCAGACCGCGTGAGACGACGCTTCATCCAGTCCCAAACATGCTCAATGGGGGACAGATCCGGAGATCTTGCTGGCCAGGGTAGTTGACTTACACCTTCTAGAGCACGTTGGGTGGCACGGGATACATGCGGACGTGCATTGTCCTGTTGGAACAGCAAGTTCCCTTGCCGGTCTAGGAATGGTAGAACGATGGGTTCGATGACGGTTTGGATGTACCGTGCACTATTCAGTGTCCCCTCGACGATCACGAGTGGTGTCCGGCCAGTGTAGGAGATCGCTCCCAACAGCATGATGCCGGGTGTTGGCCCTGTGTGCCTCGGTCGTATGCAGTCCTGATTGTGGCGCTCACCTGCACGGCGCCAACCACGCATACGACCATCATTGGCACCAAGGCAGAAGCGACTCTCATCGCTAAAGACGACACGTCTCCATTCGTCCCTCCATTCACGCCTGTCGCGACACCACTGGAGGCGGGCTGCACGATGTTGGGGCGTGAGCGGAAGACGGCCTAACGGTGTGCGGGACCGTAGCCCAGCTTCATGGAGACGATTGCGAATGGTCCTCGCCGATACCCGAGGAGCAACAGTGTCCCTAATTTGCTGGGAAGTGGCGGTGCAGTCCCCTACGGCACTGCGTAGGATCCTACGGTCTTGGCGTGCATCCGTGCGTCGCTGCGGTCCGGTCCCAGGTCGACGGGCACGTGCACCTTCCGCCGACCACTGGCGACAACATCGAGGTACTGTGGAGACCTCACGCCCCACGTGTTGAGCAATTTGGCGGTACGTCCACCCGACCTCCCGCATGCCCACTATACGCCCTCGCTCAAAGTCCGTCAACTGCACATACGGTTCACGTCCACGCTGTCGCGGCATGCTACCAGTGTTAAAGACTGCGATGGAGCTCCGTATGCCACGGCAAACTGGCTGACACTGACGGCGGCGGTGCACAAATGCTTCGCAGCTAGCGCCATTCGACGGCCAACACCGCGTTTCCTGGTGTGTCCGCTGTGCCGTGTGTGTGATCATTGCTTGTACAGCCCTCTCGCAGTGACCGGAGCAAGTATGGTGGGTCTGACACACCGGTGTCAATGTGTTCTTTTTTCCATTTCCAGGAGTGTATGTGATCGTTCCAATTTAGGTTATTTGTAATTATAATCCCTAAGTATTGTAACATTCTTTATTAATGTGAATGAAGTAATAAACTGTACGATTACGTTAAATGAATATCTCATCGGTGGAATGGATACAGACCTCGAATTGTCGAGCTGCGTGTTGTAAGTGCAGATGGTATGCTTACTCTGTCTTATTGTTAGCAAACCTTTACACGAATTGATTGGGTAATGCAACTCCCACTACAACATATAAATACAGTCACTGCAAAATACATCCAGCCCCTTAAGCTTTGAACCCTAAGGCCCTGTCCACACGACAAATAAATTAAATTGTAGTACCCGTAAAGTAACAGCGGAGTAACGCGATATGTTCTCGTCGCTTATAAAAACATATGAATAGGGTAACCGCAAGCTCAGCAGTGTGCAATTTGAAATGCACATGAAATTCTTTTGGCTGACAAAGGAGAAAATTTAAGAAAATTCAACTTCTTTAAAAAATACATGACCTGGACTGAAAGGCGGTACTGATTACTAACACTCATGTTTTTCGGCATAATTATTTTCAAGATAAGTTTGTCTTTTCAAAAACATCTCACAATTGAAGCTACAATAGTCACATTTGATTAACAAAAAATGAGATTTAAACAGCAAGTATTATCTAAGTTCATTAACCCAACATAAATGCGAATCATCAAATTACACATAAGTCTGTTAACAAATCTTAAAAGCATTAAAAAAAGAAATATTTAACTGGTCTTTTTCTCAAAACAGTTTACCTACATTCTGGGGTTACTCAACAATTACAAATTTCCAGCCAACTCATCTACACTAACGCGCTGGCAAAAACAGAATTCATAATTATTTAAATGTTTACCTTATTTGCCTGAAGACTTCTGTTTCCATGTTCAACAATACTGACATACCTACATTAATCTAACTCTTTGTGGCTTCACACAGCACACCACAGAAACTGCCTACTCCATTGTCTTTGCCTCACAGTCAGCTACTTACAACTGTGCTCCCAGAGCTCTGTTACTCCAACAAAGCAGCATCTTTGGCCCTGCGGTCGCGCACAGTCAGCGATCTGCGTTATCGAGCCTATCGGAGACATTAATCGTTTGTAGTATAATGGTTTCATTTTAATTTATTAATATTCTTATCTTATTCTGGTGCCACATACAATAGTGCCCCAGTATACGCCTTTCAGTATTTAGTTGAATTTATAGCTTTGTGTTTTGTATGACTTATCGCGTAATCGAAATTTAGCGGATTTCTTTTAGTACTCATATGAACAACTTCTCACTTTTCTTTATTCAGGGTCAATTACCACTTTTCGCGGCACACACATATCTTACATAAATCATTTTGCAATTCGCCTTGGTCATCTGATGACTTTAGAAGACCGTTAACGTCAGCACCATCTGCAAAAAATCCATGAGGGCTAACCAGATTGTCTCCCATGTCGTTAATATAGATCAAGAACAATATAGGGCCTGTAGCAGTACCATGGGGAATGCTGGATATTACTTCTCTTTTACTCGATGAATCTCCGTCTATTACTATGAACTGTGATCTTCCTGACAGGAAATCAAGAATCCAGTCGCATAACTGAGGCGATACTCCATAGGCACGCTTGTGAAGAACGGTGTGGAAAGCTTCTGGAAATCTAAAAATATGGAATCAATTTGACATCACCTGTCCATAGGACTCATTACTTCATGAATATAAAGAGCTTGTTGTGTTTCACAAGAACGATATTTTATTAATCCTTGCTGACTATGCGTCAATAAATCGTTTTTCTGGAGGTAATGGATGATGTTCGAACACAATATATGTTCCGAAACTCTACTGCAGATCGACGTTAGTGATATGGGCCTGAAAGTCAGTGGATTACTCCCATTTTAATTTTTGGATATACAGGGTGTTTCAAAAATGACCGGTATATTTGAAACGGCAATAAAAACTAAACGAGCAGCGATAGAAATACACCGTTTGTTGCAATATGCTTGGGACAACAGTACATTTTCAGGCGGACAAACTTTCGAAATTACAGTAGTTACAATTTTCAACAACAGATGGCGCTGCAAGTGATGTGAAAGATATAGAAGACAACGCAGTCTGTGGGTGCGCGATTCTGTACGTCGTCTTTCTGCTGTAAGCGTGTGCTGTTCACAACGTGCAAGTGTGCTGTAGACAACGTGGTTTATTCCTTAGAACAGAGGATTTTTCTGGTGTTGGAATTCCATCGCCTAGAACACAGTGTTGTTGCAACAAGACGAAGTTTTCAACGGAGGTTTAATGTAACCAAAGGACCGAAAAGCGATACAATAAAGAATCTGTTTGAAAAATTTCAACGGACTGGGAACGTGACGGATGAACGTGCTGGAAAGGTAGGGCGACCGAGTACGGCAACCACAGAGGGCAATGCACAGCTAGTGCAGCAGGTGATCCAACAGCGGCCTCGGGTTTCCGTTCGCCGTGTTGCAGCTGCGGTCCAAATGACGCCAACGTCCACGTATCGTCTCATGCGCTAGAGTTTACACCTCTATCCATACAAAACTCAAACGCGGCAACCCCTCAGCGCCGCTACCGTTGCTGCACGAGAGACATTCGCTAGCGATATAGTGCACAGGATTGATGACGGCGATATGCATGTGGGCAGCATTTGGTTTACTGACGAAGCTTATTTTTACCTGGACGGCTTCGTCAATAAACAAAACTGGCGCATATTGGGAACCGAAAAGCCCCATGTTGCAGTCCCATTGTCCCTGCATCCTCAAAAAGTACTGGTCTGGGCCGCCATTTCTTCCAAAGGAATTATTGGCCCATTTTTCAGATCCGAAACGATTACTGCATCACGCTATCTGGACATTCTTCGTGAATTTGTGGCGGTACAAACTGCCTCAGACGACACTGCGAACACCTCGTGGTTTATGCAAGATGGTGCCCGGCCACATCGCACGGCCGACGTCTTTAATTTCCTGAATGAATATTTTGATGATCGTGTGATTGCTTTGGGCTATCCGAATCATACAGGAAGCGGCGTGGATTGGCCTCCCTATTCGCCAGACATGAACCCCTGTGACTTCTTTCTGTGGGGACACTTGAAAGACCAGATGTACCGCCAGAATCCAGAAACAATTGAACAGCTGAAGCAGTACATCTCATCTGCATGTGAAGCCATTCCGCCAGACACGTGGTCAAAGGTTTCGGGTAATTTCATTCAGAGACTACGCCATATTATTGCTACGCATGGTGGATATGTGGAAAATATCGTACTATAGAGTGTCCCAGACCGCAGCGCCATCTGTTGTTGAAAATTGTAACTACTGTAATTTCGAAAGTTTGCCTGCCTGAAAATGTACTGTTGTCCCAAGCATATTGCAACAAACGGTGTATTTCTATCGCTGCTCGTTTAGTTTTTATTGCCGTTTCAAATAGACCGGTCATTTTTGAAACACCCTGTAGGTGTGACTTGAGCAATTTTCCAGTCTTTAAGTACAGATCTTTCTATGAGCGAGCGGTATATAATTGATAAATACGGAGCTAATATATCACTTTACTCTGAGAGTAACGTGACTGGTATACAATCTTGACCGAAGACCTTGCCTTTATTAAGTGATCTAAGCTGCTTTGCTGCACCGAGGATATCTACTTCTATGTTTCTCATTTGGCAGTTGTTCTTTATTGAAATTCAGGAATTTTTACTTCGTCTTTTTTGGTGAAGAAGTTTCGGAAAACCGTGTTTAATAACTTTGCCTTAGTGGCACTGTCATCAGCGACTTCGCCAGTGTTATCGCGCAGTGAAGGTAATGATTGCATTTTGCCACTGGTGTGCCTTATGCATGACCAGAATGTCTTTTGGTTTTCTGCCAGATTCTGAGACAGAGTTTTATTGTGGAAATCATTAAGAGCATCTCACACTGAAGCACGTCCTATGTTAGAACTTCTCCAAAACTTTGCCAATCTGGGGAATTTTGCGTTCTTTTAAATTAGGCGTGCTTTTCTCCTTGCTTCTGCAACAGCGATCTGACCCGTTTCGTGTACCATGGGTTATCAGTGCCATCACTTATTAATTTATGTCGTATATATCTTTCAATTCACGTCAATACTATCTCTTTGAAATCATTCAACATCTCTCCTACGCTTACATGATCAGATTGGAAGGAGTCCAGACTGTCTCTTAAAAAGGTGTTAAGAGAATTTTTACCAGCTTTTTCAAATAGATGTACTTTGTGTTTCTTTTTGATGGTTGTGGTTGTTACGGTATTCAGCCTAGTAGATACTGTCTTGTGGTCGCTAATCCCTGTATCAGTTATGATACTCCGTATTTGGCCAGGATTATTTGTTGCTAAGAGGTCAAGTATGCTTTCGGAAACATTTACGCTTCCAGTGGGCTCATGAACTAAAAGTTCAAAATAATTTTCTGAGAAAGCATTCAATACAATTTCGGATGACGTTCTATGCCTGCCGTCGGCTTTAAACGTATAATTTTTCCAGAATATCGGGGTTAGATTGAAGTCACCATCGATTTAAATTGTATGAGTGGGGTACCTATTTTAAATGAGAGCCAAGTTTTCTTTGAACTGTTCACTAAGTAATCCTTTGAGTCTGGGGGTCTGTAAAACGCTCAAATTAATAGTTTATTCCGACTGTCAAGTATAACGTCTGCCCAGACTATTTCGCAGGAACTATCTACTTCAATTTCACTACAAGAGAAACTACTTCTGACAGCGATAAATACCCCACCACCAACAGTATTTAAGCAATAAATTTTGAAAAATTTCGGCTGAACTTCTTTCCGGCTTTAGCCAGCGTTCCGTATCTCTAACTATTTGAGCTTCAGTGCTTTCTATTAGGGCTTGGAGCTCTGTTTCCTTCGCAGCACAGTTAAGACAATTTAGAACTACAATACCGATTGTTGCTACAATTACTTTACTGTGTTTTAGCTGTTCCCTTTTAGACGGACGCACTTTCTGTGGTTTCCTGAGACCCTCTAACCTGAAACACCGCCCAGTCGCTTCCACACAGACTCCGCTAGCCATGTAGCTGCTTCCTGTGCGTAGTGGGTTCCTGACCTATTAAGCCAGACCCGGAAACTCATCACCCGACGGCGGAAGTCAAGGAATCTGCAGCCTACATTATCACAGAACCGCCTGACCTCTGATTCAGATCATCCACTCAGCCCTTCACCAAAGGACCACAGTCAGTTTTATCGACGATGCTACAGACGGTGAGCTCCACCCTAGTATCGCAAGCAAGACTGGTTGTCTTTACTATTTCCGCTAGCCAGCCGAAATCAGACAGAATCTCCTCCGATCCAAAGCGACACACATCATTGGGACCAACATGAACCACCATCTGCAGTTGGCTGCACCCTGTACTCTTTATGGCATTCGGAAGAACCATTTCCATATCCAGAAAGATTTCTCCCTGTATACACTGGCTTCCCTCCCCTCCTTGGCAGCCATGATCCTAAGGGGCCCCATTATGCGCCTAACGTTGGAGCTCCGAACTACCAGCAAAACTACCCTCTGTGAATGCTCAGGCCTTGGGGACCGAGATCCTTCCTCTGGAACAGGTTGGACGACTGCATCTGATTAGAGGCTTCACAAGCCACAAACAAGACCCGAAAACTGTTCACTAAACGAACCAGGGAGGCCCTACGATTGGACCCTCGGAAAGTCTTTCGCTGCATGCGGGACTTCGGAATGAGCTGCCACTCGACCATGTGTGAGAGGTCAAACTCAGTGCAGGCAGTACCACGGGCGGCCACAGCAGTGGACCGACGTCTCTCGCATCCCCGCGTCTCACCCCTCCCGGTTATGCCACTTAGCAGCTGCCTCAGCTGTGTGATGTAAGCCAACACCGCCTGGAGCTGTAGCGAAGGGTCACCAACTCAGCTCGCACCTGTACGCGGCAATCATAATTCCTGTCCATTACTGAAGACGCTCCTGTTTGAAGCTCGTAAAAGTATGTAACAAACGAAGTGTGTACTCGCCTTATTAGCAGCAGGAACTCGAGGTGGTCTCTCACTAATGGTCTAATTGACACTGAGCTATTGTAACAAAAAACAAACAAAAACATGTACGATACGAGTGTCGATACGAGAGTCGATGATAACGGTGGTACTGTACGCTTCATGTTATTAAAAAAAAAGGTTGTGTCTAGTAAGCACTCAAGCACCCAAGAAATTACAAAAATAAGGTAGTAACTACAGAGATAACGGAAAGTAGGTTGCTGCTGTTTGAAGCGCGTAAAAATGTATAACAAACAAACAGTGTACTCGCTTTATTAGCAGCAGGACCTCGAGGTGCTCTCTCACTGTTAGTCTAACCGACATCATATTCGGTGTGCTTACGCCAATGAGTATCATATCAAAAGATTAAACTGAGCCCACAGTAAAAGGTTATTTAGATGTAATAGCATTAACTGATTTGGCCAGGTACTGGAAAAGAGTGGTGGGGGACAAGCGACTGTCAGTGAAGCTCATCATCCAATTCTCAGATCGCCTAAAGAAGATGGAGTTTTGCTTGCTGCTGCATTGCGTTCTTCTGTGTCGCCAACAGAAAGTCTGCTCTAAGTTTGGGGTCGAAGTGTATTGCTCCAAACCTGAGAAACAACTAGTCTCTCCCTGCTCTTCGTCCAATCTGCGACAAAGAATATCGTTCATTAATGAAAAATATTTTCCGCACAGTGCTGGCCAGTGGTATAATTCTGAAGTTGCTTTTGATTCACCGCCAAAGAACTGTGTAAAAATCGTTCTAATACCAGCCGTTTCTCGCCTATGCTGTTTCGAGAACATTCTGGTCCGTGATCTACGTCACTTATTTTGGTTTTAGACTACAAACCATGAATCTGCTGTCTTCATATTTTCAGCATTTGAAATGAGACTCCAAACCTTCCACTCTCAACAGAAATTTTTATGCGTGTCCGTAAAGCTCCTTTCCAGCAGTCTGCAGTGGAGGGAGGGTGAATGGGGGAAATCCAAGGGCTTGTCGTCAGGTGGACACAACTTGCTTTCACAGGCTGAATGGCTGGGCTCTCTGTACATCTCGCAGAGAGATAAGAATCTGTTCAAATAGTTCTCTCAACCAACCTGCCTTCCAGAAGTCACCGGCCTGGGCACAATAGGAACTAGAAACTACATTGGCTTTCCTGGCCCCAGTTGAAAGTGGCCGTTTATTTGCTACGGGCACGCCTCCACAGTTAGCCATTTCGTTTTAAATGGTCTCGTGCTTTGTGTATTGCATTTCTACAGCTCATAAAAAAGTTTGAAGTGGCAGCCAGACGGGTGCTGAACAGAACAATAAGCTGGACTGGATGGTCAGAACTGTTACGCCTCCCCTTGTTTATGGGGGCTCACAAGCCTGTCCGTGTCTCATCGCGGGAATCTGGCTTTGCAAACCTCACCTATCAAACAAAATCTATTATTACACACGCACATATTCCCAATGAAAATAAATATGGTTAATAAATAGAAGAAAATAGCTTGATCCTTACAATTACTAATATCATTACTGTAATTAGTATCAAATTAGTATTTCGACTGGCTGAAACATGACGATTGACTGAATCGACGCAAATTGGAAAAAGAGATGTAACTATACGCGTATGTATGTGTATTCCACATCTTCTCTTAAACCACTGGACCGATTTCAACCAAACTTTGTACGCTTATCATTTACTGTCTGGAAACAATCGTTGTGTGAGTAAGTACCATATACCTATCAAGGAGGAAAGGTTGCGAGTGAAAATATTAGTATGACCTATGGCGATCGAATAGCCAAATTTATTCACCCAGCAATGGGGAGAGAGAGGACTTAGGAACATGCAACAAACTTTACACAAAATTTAAAACCTTCACGAAACGTTTTCTCTCTGCCAAGCCCCACAAACGTGATAAAAGAAAAAGTTTATAGTTTACTATATTTTCGACCCTGCAGTAAATCTGACAGATGAGTCATGACGTTTTGATTTATAAATTATCTACTACTAGCTGCATATGCAACACAGAAAGTATTCACATAGACCAGTGAAAGGAGTTAAGACGTCATGAACACCGAGATGCGTGAAAACCTGCGACATCCCGCAAGACTTACATTTATTACTTCTTCGCAAGTAACTCTATTCGCAACACATTACGCAAACAGTATCCACATTTACCGATGAAAGTACTTACGAAATTAAATCATTGTATGGAACTTCCTGGCAGATTAAAACTGTGTGCCCGACCGAGACTCGAACTCGGGACCTTTGCCTTTCGCGGGCAAGTGCTCTACCACTTGCACACAGTTTTAATCTGCGAGGAAGTTTCATATCAGCGCACACTCCGCTGCAGAGTGAAAATGTCACTCTGGTAAATCATTGTATGTTACTTAATTCTGGAGATATGACTTCATAAACATTGAGCTGCCTGAAACGAACTGGAGGAGATTCGTTAGAGGTTCAGGTGAACTGTGTGTACAAATATGTGTGAAACGCGTTAAATATATGTGGCATATGCGTTAGCGAATGAAGCCACATGTAGAAATCTCCTCAAAAATCCTCGTGTTGATTCCAACCAAATCTGGTATACATACCACTTATTATATGGGATGAAATACTTGGAGGTAAGAACCTACAACGTCCTATTGATGTGCAGGAGATAGCATGTGGAGAGAAAGGGATAGGAGGAGATCGACAGAGAGTGGGAAGGAGGAGATGGACTCAGATAGGAGGAGGAAGAGATGGACAGAGAGAGGGGAGTGGTGGAACTGAACAGAGAGTGGGAGGAAGAAATGGACCAGAAGGGAGGTGGAGGAGATTGGCAGATTTAGGGGGAAGGTTGAAAAGGAAAGCAAGTGGAAAGAGGAGCAGATGAACAGAGATATGGAAGAGCAAGAGTTGGACAGACAGAGGAACGAGTAACAGCTGGACAGAGGGTGGGTATGAGATGGACAGAATGAGGAACAGGCGCAAATGGACAGAGAAATGAAAGAGCAGGTGGATACTTACACGTAACAGGAGGAGATGCAGAGAGAAATAAAAATGGAGGGAGAGAAAGAGATACGCATAGAAGCAAACGGACAGAGATAGGGGAGAAAAGGTGTTGAACAGAGCAAGAAAATATGATGAGATAAATAGGGGGAGAAGAGGAGGAGGAGGCAGAGACAGGTAAGAGAAGGAGATAACCAGAGAGAGAGGGTAGGGAGAGATGAGCAGAGAGAGGGGAAGACGAGATGGACAAAGAGAGCTTGAAGAAAGAGATAGTCTAAAATAAGACTGGAATAAATACTCACCTAGCCAATGCTGGGCCTTCGGCTAACAGCAAAATAGAAATGAGATGTATCAGGCTGGAGATGAACTGCCGTCTCCCATATCGTCTCGAAAGCCTACATCGTACGAGAACTAAGTCGCCAAGCATTTCAGTATGTACCTCATATCTGAAAAATGTAGCAACCGAGAAAGGTGATGCAGTGTTTAGCATATTGGACTCGTATTCGGGATGGTTCAAATATGCGTCCGACCATCCAGATTTAGGTCTTTCGTGATTTCCCTATGTCGCTCCAGGCAAATACAAGGGTGATTCCTCTGAAAGGGCCTGGTCGATTTGCTTTTCCATCCTTGAAATAGTGTCAGCTTGTGGTCCGTGTCTAGCGAATATGATGTCGATCGGAAATTAAACGCTATTGTTCCTTCCATCCATACACTGCAGCAGAGCGAGCAGGTCTACAGAAATAATCGTCACAAAACATTTTCGCAATTGTTTACTGATTCATCCCACATAAAAATAAGTTTATCTTATTTCGATGTGGCGAAGTAAAAACGTGCCACTGCTGTTGAGTGTCAGCAAACTGACCACATTTACGACTATATAAATTACAATGTAACTCCAGCAAACAATTCCAGTTTATTGCTATCAATAATACTATCTGTGTCACATAAAATAATGCGTATGTACTGTGCAGGTTGTAAAGGGCTTGTTCGTTGAAGCAGACGCATTTATTTGACCCTGGTAAAGAAAACAAACAAACAAATATCTAAAATGTTTTAACACTTCTGTGAATAATGCAGACTGGAACAAAGGATTATGCTAGTGATTTTATCTGTGATGAAAGGTCTCTTTTAATCTATAAACTCGCGCCAAACATTACTCATATCTTACATCGATATACTGTTTGCTAACAATGATCCATCTTTAAATCGAAAGAACCAGGAACTTTTGACCGCGCCAAGATCTATACAGCAACAATATTGACTGCAATGAAGCAAAATATTATGTTGTTAAAAAAGAAGCATTGTTCACTTCTACAGATGGAAAATGACTCGAAGATATTATCAGGAGAAATACGGTTTTAACAGGGAATGACAGGTCTGCATATATCTCGAGAAACTGAAAAGTATCGACAGAAAGGTAAAAGTAGAAGACATTAAGGAATCGAAATGGAAAGGAAACGAATATCCCGGTTTATACGTCCACAGCGTAACAACAAAATAGTCCCCACCGATTTCCCTTGTTTATTATCCACATCGATATGAATTGGGACGTGTGGACAAGAGTCTAGGGGAAAAAATTCAACACTTACAATAACTTCGTTGGTTCACACTCATACCATACTATAGAGTTAATGACGTATAGGATGCATAAGAATCCATGCAATAATGAATGAAGCACGTATGAGGTGACGCTAGTATGACAACAGTGAGATGGTATACAGCTATGGAAAGACAGAACATGGAAAGAAAATCAACGGAAAAAATGTTAGAAAAATAAGAGGTCGATATTGTCACAAAAAGATGAAGAAAAAGATTAATATTTGTTGTATGGACAATCGGAGTACTAGAAGCGGAGGATGCGCTAGAAAATCGGCAATGTTCTTTTCAAAACAACGACATCGTCGATTGTCTTAAGTGATTTAGGGGAAGACCGAACAGCCTAAATGTGAACTACTGTGGGACGATATGAACCTATAGTCCATTGTCCAATCCCAAAGAAAGCAGGCCTTGACAGATGTGTAATTATCGAACTACCAGTTTAGTAAGTCACGGCTGCAAAATACTAACGCGAATTCTTTACAGACGAATGGAGAAACTGGTAGAATCCGACCTCGGGGAAGATCAGTTTGGATTCCGTAGAAATATGGGAACACGTGAGGCAATACTGACCCTACGACTTATATTAGAAGCATGCGATTAGGGTTTAGGAAAGGAAAAAGCACGATCGACCTGATATTCTCTATCCGTCAATTGATGGAAAAAAGTTGGGAGTGTAACAAAAGGGTGATAATGGTTTTTATAGAGATAGAAAAGGCATATGACTCAGTTGACAGGGAAAGACTCTGGGAAGAAATGAAGAAGATATATATAGTAGATGGATACATTAATGTTATAAAGACAATGTACAGAGGACACAATTGTAGAATTAGAACACTATTGGGGAACTCTGAATACTTCGAAATAAGACAAGGACTTCAGCAAGGAAGTATTCTATCTCCTGCACTTTTTAATGTTGTGATGGAGGGAATGAATAGGGCAGTTAAAAATATAGAAGAAGAAAAAGACAAAAACATGAGTTTCGCAAATGATATGGTAATATGGTGTGATAAAGAGGTAGATGTACAGATAAAGCTTGATGCGTGGAAGGAAATAATGAAAAGGTATGGATTAAAAATAAATAAAGATAAGAGTGAAGTAATGGTATTTGGAAGAGAGAAAGGAATCAACGGAAATATTACCTAGAATGGAGAACCCCTCAAAGTGATAGAAAGTTTTACTTATTTAGGGAGTGAAATATCTAGGGATGGAAGAATAACGAACGAAATTAATAGGAGGTCCCAGAAGGGCGGCAATTTCTACCAAATAATAAAATAACTAATTTGGAATAATGAAGTTTCAGAAAGAGCAAAACGCCTTATGTATAAGAATTATTACATCCCTATTGTCACCTATGGTGGAGAAACATGGACAATGACAGAAAGGGACTGGAGCAGACTGCAAGCAGGGGAAATTAAATTTCTCAAAGCAGTTAAGGGAAAAGCAAGAATGGACAGAGTAAGGAATGTAGAGATTAGAAAGGACCTCAAACAAGAAAGTATGGGAGAAGAAATTGAAAGAAAGAGATGAAGATGGTATGGGCATGTTAAGAGGTTGCATGGGCATTGACTCCCCAAAATTATGGAAGAACTAAAGATGAATGAAAAAAGACCTAGAGGGCGCCGAAGAACACGGTGGAAAATGGGAGTGAGAATATCCGTAGAAAGGAGAGGTGTGACCTGGCAGGAAGTGGAGGAAGAAAGGTTGTGAGAGGACCGCGTCAAATGGAGAAGACTCATCAGCACCCAGACCCGGAAGTAGCTGGAGCGGGATTCAGATATAGAAAGATAGATTAAGAAAAGGCAAACCTACGTTTCTAGCATTTGTAGACTTACAGAAAGCTTTTGACAATGTTGACTGGAATATTCTCTTTCAAATTCTGAAGGGGGCAGGGGTAAAATACGGGAAGCCAAAGGCTATTTACAATTTATATAGACACCAGATGCCAGTTATAAGAGTCGAGGGACATGAAAGGGAAGCAGTGGTTGGGAAGGAAGTGAGACAGGGTTGTAGCCTATCTCCGATGTTGTTCAATCTGTATATTTCGCAAGCAGTAAAGGAAACAAAAGAAAAATTCGGAGTCGGTACTAAAATCCATGAGGAAGAAATCAAAACTTTAAAGTTCGCCGATGACATTGTAATTCTGTCAGAGACAGCAAAGGACTTAGAAGAGCAGTTGAACGGAATGGACAGTGTCTTGAAAGGAGGATATAAGATGAACATCAACAAAATCAAAACGAGGATAATGGAATGTATTCGAATTAAGTCCGGTGATGCTGAGGGAATTATATTGGGAAATGAGACACTTAAAGTAGTAAAGGAGTTTTGCTATTTGGGGAGCAAAATAACTGATGGTGGTCGAAGTAGAGAGGATATAAAATGTAGACTGGCAATGGAAAGAAAAGCGTTTATGAAGAAGAGAAATTTGTTAACATCGTGTATAGATTTAAGTGTCAGGAAGTCGTTACTGAAAGTATTTGTATGGAATGTAGCTATGTATGGACGTGAAACATGGAACGATAAATAGTTTGGACAAGAAGAGAATAGAAGCTTTCGAAACGTGGTGCTACAGAAGAATGCTGAATGGGTAGATCACATAACTAATGTGGAGGTATTGAATCGAACTGGGGAGAAATGGAGTCTGTGGCACAACTTGACTAGAAGAAGGGATCGGTTGGTAGTACATGTTCTGAGGCATCAAGGGATCACTAATTTAGTGCTGGAGGGCAGCGTGGAGGGTAAAAATCGTAGAGGGAGACGAAGAGATGAATACACTAAGCAGATTCAAAAGGATGTAGGCTGCAGTACGAACTTGGAGATGAAGAAGCTTGCACAGGATAGTGTAGTATGGAGAGCTGCATCAAACCAGTCTCAGGACTGAAGACCACAACAACAACAGTCCACTGCCATACCAGGGCGTTCGCTCCAAATACCGCTTACGAGCTAACTGTACGGTAGCCAGGATTGTAATAAATACACTAAGAAGAAACTGTCATATAGTTTGTTTAGAGATATTGATAGAGGAAAATTCAAAGAAAAGCGGAAGTGATACTGAAACGGAAACATTTTATGCATCACACGGGTATATTAGGTAAGCATAGAGTCTTTACATTACTTGGCTCAAAGAAGAACGAAAAGAAGCCGATAAGTGAAATAGACAGGGAAAAGTTTCAGTAAGAGAACAGTAGTCCCAGAAAACGAAAACTGGATGTGAAGTGAAGCTATATGTGGTACACTTATGAACTGAGATATTTTGTCACCACTGAATGATAAGAGAACAAAAAGATTTGCATTTGCTATTCGTTTATGTAAAGAAACTCTGTGTCAAGCATAGAATTTTCAAGTTAACTTCATTATCTTTCCTAAATCTATGAGAAAGTTGCATTTAACACACGGAAAGGTAACAGTGTCACAATATTATATAGCGTGTAAATGTGAATGACACAAAGAGTCGTTTCTGAAACGGTGACTGAAATAATGTACGAAAAGATGAATGAAAATATTCATCATTTACCACGCAAATAGTAGTATAGCTCAGAGAGTAATATGGGACAGAAGAGTCAATTAATTTCCTGAGATAGTTGAAAGTATGAAAGAGGGTGCGTTTCCACTTTCGATAGATTTGTAGTGTCAGTTTCACTGCGTGATGTAAAACAACATGATTTAAATTTTTGGAGATTAGGGAGGACGTACAGAGACACACTAAAATGTGTGTTATCTGAGTACTAAGTTACACACAATTTTTACGTTTTTCACAGGATGAGACATGGAGTTGTAATGCATTACACATTTCGTTTAATAGCTTGGAAACAAATATTTAAAATTGTGCCTTCCATACAAGTATTAAAGAAACTGAAACTAAATAACAGTTCAGGAAGAAAATATGTCTGAAGCACACATTTTAAAGGGAGAAGAAGACGCTCTAAGTATTTGGAAAATGGATCTCCTGAAGAACATAAAATTGTCAGTTGACAAGTAAGGAACAAAACGGAGATTAGAGACAGTACCTTGAGCTGTGGCTGTAAGAGGAAGTAGCGGAGAACGTTTCAAGGTGAGGAGAAAATATACAGTGTTCTTATTACACGAAGATGTATAAATATGTCTGAATGATATTTCCGCCATTTAATTTTACGAACTTCATTATTTTATATTACTATATCATTCGACCTTCACTCATTATCAATTATAACAATATTGGGCATGGGTGGAATTGGTTAAGTGCAGTCATCATCAGGATCTGTTAAACTGTACGTCCCAGCGTTTATATGAGAAGATTATCACATACTCGTATTAAGGAATTTGTGAATGGGAAACCTGGCACGAGAAGAAGATGTAGAAACGAAAAAATAATAAGGAAAGGTTGCGAAATGTAAATTAGATTGTTTTATACATTGGCTGTCTATGTAAAAGACACACAAATACGCGGTCAGAAATATACACGAACGTTTGAAATTATTCGAAACACATCAACCAGGGAAGAAAAGTTTGACGTCTCTTTCGGAGGCCACGCACTTGCTTTCTCTTACAACAAAGATTTTCTGTGGTTTTCATTAATTTTCCCAGTCCCATGTTCTCAATGTTGTGTTGATCATGTGGTCATAGAAATATCTGAGATCTATGACGTTTCCTCTGGCTGTGAGACGTGTTGTCAACTGCATCCCATTAGAGGACTTCGTAACTCCCTCAGGCACTCTGATAACGACGTCCCTGATGGCCAATGCAATGCTTGTGCTGTGTCCACTGCTACGGCCTGTGTTTACGCTCGTGTAAAGGTGTTTGTGTTCATGATGGCGACGTTAATGGCGTTGTGTAGAGTAGAGAGCTCTCTCTCGTGACAAACACGGCAGTGATGGGTTTAGTCACACGTCGCACCCTGTTATGAAGTAACAAGGTTTACACAATGCAAATAAAAGAAGATTATATGAATTGAGTTGTCATGAAACAGTTATGACTTACAGATATCCTCTGACATTTGAACATTTTCCAGAGCAACGGATTCTATCTTTATTTATTAGATAATATTTTAATATATATTCTAAAATTCTTCTGACGATTTGTTACTAAATAATTTCATAAATTTAGCGTTAGGTGCTTCTTACTGTTAATCATAAAAATGCGATTGATCTGGAATGAATCCACACTCCTAGGAGTTGTGTGGTATTGTGAAACTTCCAGACAAAGTGCGTATCAGACCCGGAGTCGAACAAGGGCCCTTGCATTTGGCGGGTAATGCTCTATTGCCACTACCCAGGGCTTTCCTTCACAGCTTCAACTCTGCCAAGGTTCGGGTTCGCGTCATATTCTGACTCACAGTTGAAATCTGATTGGAGCATGACAAAGTTTTGTGACCCGGCGACAGTATCCCAGAATGTGGTATATTTTAAGTCACGTAGATTCCATCCACAAGGAACCTGAATATTTGCATGTTTCACCTTCTGAACCTAGTATTTAAATACTCAGTTTTCTATGACAAGTTTTTTTGAACCCAATGTCATCATATTATTCTTAAACTGTCGGATTCGATGAATGGAGCGTGTCTTCCTAGGACGTCATTGCTAAAATTATGGTTTGTAACCCGCATTGGAATAGTATAAACATGCAACAAATAGCAGCGCCAAAAATTTATTTTTTTACTTCTTCATTTAATTCGATGTAATTTAGATTCAAGCTAAGAGGACTAGTTTGCTACAAATTCAGGTTGAGTATTAAGGTGGAATGTAAATAATAAAGATGTAACTGTCGTGACTGAATGCCCTGGAATTCATGTTATGTACATTGCTGATACCTTAGTACTACTTTCTGCAACATTAATCAAGAAACAGGCACAGTTTTTCTATTCTAGAGCAAAGTAAGTTCATAAAAGCACACATTACGGACAATTTTCAGTAACTATTTGACTACTTTACAACGTCCTCAGAAAATTCTATTTCCCGGAGTCAAGGCATATTACAACGTGTTTCTGTCGATCTTTAATGCCTTAGATCCTATTTTTCAGTTGTAAGGTACGTCTGTTATCGTGATTTATTTAATATCGTGTTATTAAGCGGGACAGCTGTTGTTAAAAATGAAGAGCCTTCACAGACGTGGAACGCTACTAGATCTATAAATGAATAAATATAGATATACGTCAATCAAATAACGGTTCGGGAGTAGCATGTATCACATTATACACGTGTTGACCAATTTATTAACAGCTGACAACAGTTTACTTTTTTAGGTCAACACAGGTGGTCATCGGAATAACAAAAACTAATTCCAACGTAGAATGATATTCTACTGCTCAGGCATCAGTCAATGCATACAAAGCATTTTCTAAAAAAAATTAAAATATGTAGTTTTAATACAAATTGGGGAACTTCTCTACAGGAAGCGGGATGAGTATGTAAAGCTGGATACATTGTCATGTATTCCACTGTTTGGTGATAAAGATCACAGGTTACGAGTTGATCAAAATTTACTACACTATATATTTACATAACCGTAGTTCCATTCTTTCTGTATATGGAGAAATGATAAGTTATGTATTATTTTATACTGATATAGTAATACCAGAACGCAAAATTAATTTGTGATGTTACTGTCAACGATTAGTTAGTAGTAGCAACAATTGTGGAAAATTATTAACAGAAACTGTTTACAAGAACAGACGAAGTAGTTACCTCATAGGTCGAGAATGAAGTACCAAATAATTTATTAATTTAAAATAAGAAACGGAAAGTAATTTACGGAAATGTAAGTTCTGTCTCGTAACACGTCAGATCACATAGTACGGCTCAAGTAGAAAATACTAATATCAGTGGTTGATAGGAAAAAAGAGATTTTCATCGTACGAAACAAAAGTACTTTTGTGAAATACTAACACAAGCTGATAGAAATGACAAACATTTGGTGACTTACTGTAGAAGGAAATAGTGAATGTTCTTCTAATACATCTCCAAATAACGATTTCAAAAGTTACGTATGAGGTGCGAACGAGCACAGGCAGTAGAGAGAATATGCAGCAGAAGAAGCCTCTAGAGATGTGAATCAACACTGGTTAAACGTGCTGGGGGGGGGGGGGGGGGGCATCAATCAAATGCAAGGCCGAAGGCTTTCTGGTATAAGAAGTCGCCTTCATTCTGCCAATAGCATTGTCAAAGAGGGCGGAGGAGGGGTCAGATGTTCAGGGCACTCTTGTCCTAGGAGTTTGAAAATGCCCCTGAAGACGATTAAGCGGAAAGACATGATAGTTTCATCGAAAAACAGATGGGCATGTTCTTTGCTCAGCCTACTTTAGTCTGATTCTGCGCTCTGTTTCAAACGCCTGTATCTTTCCCTGAGTGTTACCCTATAATCTTCATGAGTACAATAATATTTTCCATTTTTTTGCGATAGACAATAGGAGCAGGTAATAATTTAAATTGTGTAATAAAGCACAATTAAGACGGAAAATGGTTAACAACGATGGAGAGCCACTAACGATTTGGATGTTTACGTTTGTAAGATGTCATGGTCTCCTGACCTTCATTGCTTACAGATTCCGCCCTCACAATCATATTCCGCACATAAAGACGCTTCAGTCGAACCTAGACTCGATAAGATGAACTCAATGTTGTACAAATTCATGTAAACGATACGCAAATAACTAATAAATCGCAAGTGCGCACCGTGGTTGAAATTCTCGAGGCTGGCGTACACATATACATTCCACACACGACGGTCACAGGAGCTTTTAGTTCGAGAGAGGCAATCACACGCCAGGAGGCTGGTCTCAACCCATCTATGTCGGCCTTAGACCACCTGTAGAGCAGACAGCGTTTGCCCAAGTGAAAGAACGACCCTGTGTTCGGCTTAAAAGCAAATTCCGCTACATTTTGTGGGAGCAGCCAGCCTATGCTTTCTTTACACATAGCACGCAGTTTCAAAGATTTTCACAGGGAGACAGCAAACGCCAAATACTGGTTCTACAGATTTCCGGATTGGTCGCCTTAAATGAAACGTCTTTCACCCATTTTAAAAGAGCAATGCTGATTGGCAGACGATATTTCTGACGCCTTGAGCTGAAGGAGTAATGGAAGAGACCGAAAGATATACCTCTTCACATCTGGCATGGAGAGGGGCCATCCGTTGTCGCTCTGGGAGCGAGAACAAGTCTCTCCTCAGTACTTCACTGGGAGAGCACCTCTGTCGAGAGCAAATCGAAGTGCATCTCTATATTGAGTCCTTGCGATTAAGCGCTGTTCTCTGTGTTGACCACAACACTTATTGTGCGGTGTGAATGGACAGTGTTATAGTTCAATGCCTGCGAGTGAATTTTTTAGTGGCATCACAGTGGACCAGTTATCTGACTGGTGTACCATGCTAATAGTTAGACTAGGGGCAAATAGGAGTCCTTGACTGAATCAAGGTGGAGGGAGAGTTTGATTGGCGAAGGTCAATCCAGATAGAACAAGAGTTATCTTATTTGTCAGCATCGAGCAGTGCAGACAGCAGTCATTGCAGCTTACGGTATTGTGTGCTACAGTTCTTGCGAGCCCCATATTTCTTCCACAACAGTACCCTTCACTGCATTTCACACACGACAGCCTTGACTGTACCTAGCAATATTCTAATGGATAATTATTCAAGTTGAAGAGGTGCGGCTCTCAGCCATTCTGCCAAGTCAATAACAATCTTAATCTATGTATAGAAATTTCATTAGCGAATCCTATCCTTGAGAGATAACTTCACATTCTGTAAATAACCAGAAAATAATGTGTTAAGTTCATAACTAAAAGTGCCATTGTGATTTCTCAGAATTTTAGCAAAATAAGTAATAATTTTCGTTAGTTTACTGTTTTTCTTACACTAACTAGCACTACTCCAGTAACCAAGAATCCCACTAGTTACGTAAGAAATTTGTGAATTTTTATGTCATTTCCTCACAGTGGATGACTCCAGAAAATATTTATTGCTCAAAGTTTTCCAGGCATTTCTCTTTAGAACGTTAGGAGCGTCTGTCTAACTTCTGTAGTAGTGTGGGGGTGCAAATTGCAGCTTGCGGGAACCACAGGGTAAAGGGCACATCTCAGATCAATCCCACGCTCACAGAAAATGGCGACCCTGCCAGGATAGGTAAAATAGGTAAGCTGCCAGGATAGGTAAAATATGTGAGCTGCCATGATAGGTAAGATAGGTAACCTGCCAGGATAGGTAAAACAGGTAAGCTACCAGGATAGTAACGTGTCACAATAGTTAGATATGGCAGATGGCAGCAGTAGCACTTTGAAGAACTTCCTTTTATGTGTTAAATAGCTATTTGCAAAGATTGGGATCAGAAGAGGTAGTGAAGAAAGCAGAATTGTAGGGAAAAGGGTTTGTGTTATTTTGTTACAAAATTTTGCATTTTTTTATGATTTTTGTGTAGCTGTTAGGGCATAGGATTTTCAGGTGATAGGCACAGATGCAGACTGACGCAGAGACACAGTGTGATGCAGCATCATATAAGTTAGAATTAAGAAATAACATTTTTCTCCCTTTGCAAGCGCACAGGTGGAGATTGGAGACTGTAGCAGAGCAGACAGAACATTAGCTGAGAAGTCACGACGTTGTTGTTGTTGTTGGTTCAACCAATTGGTAAGTGGTTGTACAGTTATGTAGATAGAGTTGTGGTGTGTTGAAAGAATTTCCGTGTTAACGAGAGCACAAGCCAAAAGGTTACGTGAGAGACAGCAAGTAGACAAGATGGAGGAGAATCAACCAGATACTCAGCAACTAAAGAAGCTTATTGAGAAATAGGACAGAAGGTGAACCTGAGAATAGGACAGACAGTGAATCAGAGAATAGGACAGTCGGGGAGCTGCAGAATCAGCAGGCTCAGTTAGACCGGGATGAAATTCCGACAGATCAGACAGATGGGAATCGAAGGGACGTCAACATCGAATTTCCAGAATATGAAATCCCAGGTAGGGCACATTCTGAGCCTGAAATAGACAGCCCACGTAGGAAATGGCAGAGATTAGAATCGAAACGAGCACAGAAAACGCGTTTGTTTGCGGCATATTCAGGGACAGAATACGCGTCAATACAGTCAATGAACCGGCAGTTAGATAACGTTCAAAGAGAAGTAACGGTGGGCAAGAGTGGGAACATTTAGAATACGTCGAACCTACAGTACACATTGTAAATTTGCTCCAACAACGGATACAGGATTTTGCGGAGGTTACGAGCGCCACGGAAAGGTTTCGTAACAGACACAACTGCACCTGCAAACACAAGACACACACAACAGAGAGGGCAGAATGCGGAGTTGTCTGCGCCACGTAATGGTTCAACGACAAACGCAACTAGTACTCAACACAGACAGCAAGGTTTACTGCAGTTATCAAACTTAGAAACGCCACAGCATAGCCCAGTAAACGGCGTAACTGACCGAGCAGAAAACAATAGATCGGGAATACATAGTTCAGCAGAAGGTAATGTTACAGGACAGGACGCGATAATGGAGATGTTTCAAAAAATGAACGCTAGTATGACGAAACAGAAGCAGGATATTATTACACAGATAACGAAACAGAATCAGGCTATTAATACACAGATGACAAAACAGTATCAGGAATTAAATCTGAATAATCAAGCTATTAAGACACAGATCCAACAGGTTAAAATCCAGATGGAAGAAGGGATTGCCAGAATTGATAGTCAGATCACTCAGATAAAGAAAGACGTGAAAGAATCTAGAGAAGGAATTCAGGTACTAACACAAGCAATTACGCACTGACGTGGACAAGGTCCAATTGGACATCGTCAACATTGACAAAAAGGTGGAACGTTTTACGAAAACAGCCACTCGAACAGCAATACAATTTCGGAAGAACAAGCAATTCAAAGCAAGGTCACAAAGGTTGCACTGAAAAAATATGATCATCGGATCAATAAAATAGAACTTAAAAAAAAAGATCAGTTTGAAAAGCTTCTAACAGAGTTGATACAAATCATCGAAGAAATGATCGATACCGATTACACCTGTAGCGAAACAACTGACACGTCAAGCATTAATTCAGTACACGAACACGCGCCGTCTAAGAAAGTTCAAGTAGAACCAAGGTTAGACATAACACTCGCGCAGAAATCGAAACAGAAAACCCCGATTAAAGTAATACATGACATGCACAGGACCAGGTACAGTATCTAGAAAAGCGGAATACATACATTCAGCCGGTACCAATCGAAAGACAGGCAACCGAACCAGTAAATCCAGTGACATAACATAATAGCAGCCCATGTACTATACCGCGAACGACGAGAGCAGAAAAACACGAACAACACTTTTCTTCACCAATGATACGATATGACGAGGATATGAGTCAGGAAATTGAGAATAGCAGACAGCCAGTAGATTACCAGAGAATAAACACGACGACACAAGCAGTGGCAGATTATTTGAGTCCATGAATCAGCCACAAACCGGATTTATGAGTAGATTGATACACACCACATCCTTACAGTTAGAAAATTTCAACATTTCAAGGAAGAAGGCGGTAGCTTGCATGCACGTACATTCATCGATCAGTTTCAAGTAGGCTTACCAAACCACTGGAGCGTAGCTCACAGACTTGACTTTATTTGTGCGCACATGTCAGGGACTGTAGCAGAGGTGAAGCAAAAGATCGCGGCTACCTGTACGTCTTACGTACAATTCAGAACAGCATTTCTCGAAAGATATTGGTCTAAGGAGGCGCAAAACAAAATGAAATACGAGTTACTTCAGATGACACCATATGAAAACTTAGAAGAGAAAAAAGTGGTAAAATTCTTTGACACAATGGACAAAAAGAATCAATGCCTAGACAAACCATACAGTAACGGAGAGCTGATACGTCTATGAAGAATGAATTTACCGGTAAGGTATCAACAGGCAACATCAGGAAAAAAATTAAAATACCGAAGAATTCAAAGGGGTTTTAAGGGAACTTGAATTTATGTTTAAAGAAGACAAGGCGAAAGAAAAAAGAAATGAAAGGGAACAGCAAAAGGAGATGACTAGGATCGAATATTCCAATAATAATAATCGTAATCCGAACACCAACAATTTCAGGCAATTTAACAGACAAGGACAGTGGCACAGTGGAGACAATTGGCATAGAAACAATAACCAGAATAATTGGTACCAAAATAGGAACGGTAATGGACACTCATACAGTGGTGGATATGGGATTAGAAATCAAATGGCCAACAGTCAAGGGTACTTTGGAAGAGGTCTCGATGTTGCAAACAGGAACTGGCGAGACTACGACGCGAATAATTACCGAGGAAATTATGGTCCACACAGACAAGAACCACACAGCCAAGAGAAACCAGATGTAGAAGTTAGGCCACCAAATACTGCAAAACGTAAAGATTGACGTGAAAAATACAGGAGACGTTAGGCAAACTAACGTCCACCCTATCTTATACTAACCACTAAATCAAAAAACAAATTAAGAATCAACAAAATACCACATTAATTAAAAGAAAGAAGAGACAGAATACACACTAACAATCTCTTGTAGTATCAAGTACACTACAACATGCACACAAACAATAAATGGTACACAACAATTAAAAGAATGAAGAAGTGGTAGGACATAATTAGAATAAAGAAAAGGAATCATATATATACAATAGTTTTTGCCACTATCAGAAATTTTTTGCATTATATAAAATCAAAGTTTTTTATGTAAATAACAAATATATGTAAAATAAAAATTGTAAATATTTCTACGCATCGGAGGGACATCGCCGCCAACACCAATCACCAGCTCCCTTAATACCAGATGCTTTGAGATAGCGACGGAGAGGGTACAGACATATTGAGAAAGCACTTATGGCAATAATAACAACATGAAGACCAACGCCACACTGGAAATGCAGGTTACACCAGGTAGGAATTTGGGAGGACAACGCATAGCACGGACATTTCCTATGTCACGACACTGCTACACAATGGAAGAGCATGGGGAGAATCATAATACAACGAGATGACAATGATGGTTCAAAAAATTACTAAGATCTACAAACTCATCAAGTAACAGTTGGAAAGGCAGTCAGATCCTACAAATCCTATATCACTCCTACACTAAAATTCACATATTCCTAGCCAAGAAGAACAGAAGAATGCAAGAAAGAAGAGAAGAACAGAAGATGCAAGATGAAGAAGGGCAGAAGACAGCAAGATACCTTTCTCTCCTATCCTACAAAGCAAATTGCTACAAACATCATTCCATGAACTTTGAGGCATGGCAACTACTACAACCACCTCTCCAAAACTAAACCTTGAATCGTCAAACTAATACAAGCAAACGGCAAACGGAATATTAAGTAGTACCAACCAAGATTATCTAGAAATAGATTCATAAAAATGAACAGTATTCTCCCTACCACATCATCAAATTGCCATTGCCTTACTGAACCAAGTGTGAAGTACCAAGACGTCACAGCACAATATCGGGTGACGATCGTCGGTAGTCAACTACAATCATTGAACTGCCATACCATCCTACGTGAGACAGCAAAGGAGTACCAAGACATCACTGTTTATGCACCAAACCACAGTCATCATCATCGGTTAAAAGTACCATTCAATGAGGACAATGTCAACTAGTAAGACCCGGAATCGCATGCTACAGTGCTTCTCACATGATTTGTGACACCCATACAAATGAGTCGACACCTTCTAGTATTTCAGTGAGGATCGTCAAGTACAGAAACTGATGCAGCACAAAACAAAAAACAAAAACAAAAAAAACCTAATAAAATACAAATGTAGAGATAAGAAAGTGGTATATTTGTAAAAGTATTATTTTCCTTTTTTGTAGAAGTCATTATTTTATCATATATGTAAAGCCCATAATGTGATAGAGACCTTAAAATATTATGTAAAGAAAATTAATTAGTATAGTTATATAATCTCACAAACTCATGGAAAGTCAATTTATTACTTTTATATGTAAAATCAGAAAAGGATTTATGCAGGATTTTTCTTCTTTAACTAACATTCAATATCACCTTTTTTGGGGCAATAATATTAATACCAAGGATAGAATTAAGAAGGAAACGCTTCTTCGTTCATACAAAAAAAAAAAAAAAGTGACACACAAAGAAAAAGATAATGCCTAAATAAATAAAACAAAGTAACACAACAGAGCTTTTGCGAACATTTGCATGAAGCTTAACCAAATAAAAGATGTAACCACACTAAAACATAATACACTATACACTAATGAGTTTAGAAAAATTTATATTGTAAAAACAATTTTTGGAAATAAAAAAGAAAAACAGAGACACGTACTGGCAATGACAAAGAATAACAACCTCTGTAAAGTCTATATTTGCCTAACAACAAAACATAAATTGTAGAATCAAGAATATAAACAATAGCTATAAAGAAATGATTAGAAAAAATCGTTAAGAATGGCTGAGAAAAGTTTATTCGGAAATCTAAAAGAACAATTTTTGCCAGATGTTGTGGTCTCTTGACCTTCATTGCTTACATATTCCACCCTCCCAATCATATTCCGCACATCAAGTCGCTTCATTCGAACCCAAACTCGATAAGATAAAGTCAATGTTGTATGAATTCATGTAACGATACGCAAATAACTAATAAATCGCAAGTGCGCACCGTGGTAGAAATACTCGAGGCTGGAGTACACACATACATTCCACACACGACGGTCACTGGAGCTTTTATTTGGATAGAGGCAATCACACGCCAGGAGACCAGTCCCAACCTATCTATGTCAGCTGGTGACCGCCCATAGAGCAGACAGCATTTGCCCGACTGAAAGGATGATCCCGTATTCGGCTTAAAAGCAAATTTCGCTACATTGTGTGGGAGCGGCCAGCCTACGCATTCTTTACACAAAGCACGCAGTTTCAGAGATTTTCACAGGGAGACAGCAAACGCCAAATACTGGTACTACAGGTTTCCGGATTGGTCACCTTAAACGAAACGTCTTTCTCCCATTTTAGAAGAGCAATGCTGATTGGCAGAGAATATTTCTGATGCCTTGAGTTGAAGGAGTAATGGATGAGACCGAAAGATATACCCCTCCAAGTCTGGCGTGGAGAGGGGCTGTTCTGTTGTCGCTCTTGGAACGAGAACACTTAACGAGAGCGTGCGCCCTCGTACGTGTACTAAAAGAGTGAGGAACAAGTCTCTTCTCAGTACTTCACTGGGAGAGCACCTCTGTCGAGAGCAAATCGAAATGCGACTCTATATTGAGTCCTTGCGATTAAGCGTTGTTCACTGTGTAGGCAGCAACACTTATTGTGCGATGTGAACGGACAGAGTTATAGTTAAATGCCTCCGAGCGAATTTTTTAGTGGCATCGCTGTGGACAGGTTATCTGACCAGTGTACCACGCCATTAGTTAGACTAGGGACGAATAGGAGTCTTTGAGTTCATCAAGGCATAGGGAAAGTTTGATTGGCGGAGGTCAATCCAGATAGAACGAGAGTTATCTTATTTGTCAGCAGCGAGCGGCGCAGACAGCAGTCACTGCAGCTTATGGTATTGTACACTACAGTTCATGCGAGCCCCATATTTCCTCCACAACAGTACGCTTCACTGCATTTCACATGTGACAGCCTCGACCGTACCTAGCAACATTCTAATGGATAATTATTCAAGTTGAGTAGGGGTGGCTCTCAGCCATTCTGCCAAGTCAATAACAATCTTAAACTTTGTATAAAAATTTCATTATCGAATCCTATCCTTGAGAGGTAACTTCACATTCCGAAAAGAACCAGAAAATAATGTGTTAAGTTTTTAACTAAAAGTACCATTGTGATTTCTCAGAACTTTAGCCAAATAAATAATAATTTTCGTTAGTTTCATTTTTTTCTTACACTAACTAGCACTACTCCAGTACCCAAGTATCCCACTAGTTATGTAAGATATTTTGTGAAATTTTTGATTCATTTCCTTACAGCGGACGACTCAAAAAGATATTTATTGCTGAAAGTTTTCCAGGTGTTCTCTTTAGAACGTTAGGAGCGTCTGTCTAACTTCCGTAGTAGTGTGAGGTGGAAATTGCTTCTTGCAGGAGCCACAAGATAAAGGGTACATCTCCAATTAATCCGTTGCACAGAATAACGGAAGAGCACCCACACACTCCTCACAAGTTGTATGCGGCCAGAATTAGCGACTTCTGTGAAATACACTAACAACTAATTGTGACACTGTTCATTACTGGAGGTTTTTTTCTACATGTTTGTGTTTGGAGACAAGCGACTGTTTTAAATGAACCATTGCTCGTCCTCTTCCATCACTTAGTTTCTCTGTTAATTTAATGTTTCTAACAAAATGTCATCGTCATCGTCCTCAAGGGTTTAGCCTTTCGATTGGTCACATCTCACAATTGTTCACGTCATCTCTTTCAGAAACTTCCAAAGTTTCTCTTTCTTGTTTGATTGCATTGTATCCAAGCTTTAATTATCCTGGTATCAGACAATCACCGGAAAAGTTCTTTTCAGTTCAGTCTGTATATTTCATCTGTAGTTTTAATCAGTTCTATAGTTGTTTCTTGTCTAATACTGATGTTTCTTCTATGATTAATAAATTTCCATCTACTTGGTATAGGGACTTCATCTCTAGTGATTAGGTGTAATCGTAACTGATCTGATAATGTGATGCAATTTTCGCTACCAATCAGCTGGAAAGGCAAGGCTAATGCCTTGTAAAGATAAATTAATGATTTTCTCAGTAATTTATGTTTTAGTACTTGTTACATGGTTTCACAGAAATGTCTCAATCCGTCCAAATTGAACTCTGCATCTGACCAGGAAAATTGGAAACTGACCCTGGATATTTAAACGTCTTACGTATTAAGTCATTTATCTGCCTATAAAAATTTTGGCTGTAATGGGTTCCAATCCTTGAAACTGCCATCACTTTGGTTTAAGCTCTAGGTATTCTCATTCCGTATTTAGCGGCAACACGACTCAGATAGTGTACTATAGTTTGAAACATTTATTCAGATTTTCCTATGATTAATAAATTTCCATCTACTTGGTATAGGGACTTCATCTCTAGTGATTAGGTGTAATCGTAACTGATCTGATTATGTGATGCAATTTTCGCTACCAATCAGCTGGAAAGGCAAGGCTAATGCCTTGTAAAGCTAAATTAATGATTTTCTCAGTAATTTATGTTTTAGTACTTGTTACATGGTTTCACAGAAATGTCTCAATCCGTCCAAATTGAACTCTGCATCTGACCAGGAAAATTTGAAATTGACCCTGGATATTTAAACGTCTTACGTATTAAGTCATTTATCTGCCTATAAAAATTTTGGCTGTAATGGGTTCCAATCCTTGAAACTGCCATCACTTTGGTTTAAGCTCTAGGTATTCTCATTCCGTATTTAGCGGCAACACGACTCAGATAGTGTACTATAGTTTGAAACATTTATTCAGATTTTCCTATTTTAAACTGATCAACAACTAAAAGCAGTGTCATCAAATTAAAATCATCATTTGTAATATTGAAATGTATGTGCTAAGGTCTGATCAGGGTAGCTCCAAAATATAGTCGGTAGTTGCTAACCGCAAGATGGAACGAATATAATATCTTTGATTAGGAGGATCTTGAATGGTTAAGAGAGCCAGGCACGTGCAGTAAAAAACCGAAGAGTCGCAACTAGGTGCTCGGAGGAAGTCGACGTGTGGTGACAGCTGTAAGGTAGGTCGCGCTCGCTGCCCCAGACCAAACCTTAGCACGTAAATGAGAGAAGATATACAATTATTTGAAATTGGTTTTGTTAGGTAATATTCAGAGTTATGATTTGTATGTCCAAGGTTTGACACAGTAAGCGTTTGGTAAAATATTTTGTAAGATTGTTTCGTGCTACAAAAATGTTGGAATATATATATATTGATATCAACAATGTGTTTAAATCTAACAGCCTGAATCATAATCCAAATCCTTTGCTTAAATTGGCTATGAAAATTAGAAAAGTCACCCACCAATGAAAGAACCAAGTAAACATCAGGGCCAAAAGTTGATTTTCCAGTACAATCTTAATGCCACTGCACAAACAGCATTATTCTCTTAAATTTCATTGCTGAGTCAAATCCATGTTGCATTTCTGGCAAAATGGAGGAGTGCAAGAAACAAGTTCACAGACGCAGTCAGATGCAGGTTTGCTGAATAATTAATTTAGAACAATTTTATCAATGATACTTTCACTTGGCGACGTGTTCTGTGGTGAAGTTCTTGGATATATTTTCAGTAACTGTGGACTTTGTTTTCGAGCATTCTTTTCGCCACCACTGTTTCAGCTGTGCACTGCATTGCTAGTTGTGTAATATTGCGTTTGCTGATACACCACTGTTTCAGCTCTGTGCTGCATCGCTAGTTTCGTAATATTGAGTTTGATGCTACACTTGTGAATATTTATTTTTTAGCTCTACTTCTGATTACACTGATATTATGTTTCTGTTCTAAATATTTTACCTTTTGTGTACAAAATATCGTCTTGTGAATTACGACCATTTTGAGATTCTGTACGCCATATTGTCTCCCTCAAGATGTCCAAAACAAATCGACAGGGTGATAAAGTACAATTACGCAGTTCCTCAGAATCGCGTAAGCAACAACAACTGGACAATGCCCTAGTTTTGTCAGCTAACCCTCCTATTTTACAAAGTCATCTGGAATTTGATAACAATGCTGTGACAAGTAATGACACCATAGAGGCACAAAATTCCGCATCGGTTCCTCTTCCGCCTTCGGGTTCTCCGAACGCAGTAAACCAATTAGAAACAGTTTCCCATGACTCGTTCATATTAACTCAACCTTCACACAGCCATGTGGTTGATTCCGACAACCAATTTCTCTTGCAGTACTCCTCCACAGACAGAGAAATTGTTTCATCTCAGAATTCTCAAACAGTTTTTAGCAACCCTCCCCAGCAATATGAGTAGCAACACCCAAATCCCGAGGTGACATCCCCAGCTCTAGCTGAAGATAAATTAGATTGTTTTCTTCGACTATTGAGCGAACGTGACGCAAAGCGTGATGAACAATTTGCGCAATACCGTGCAGACAATGCTAAACGTGATGAACAATTTGCTCAATACCGTGCAGAGAATACTAAGGGTGATGAACAGAACGCAAAACGTGACGAATAACTCACCGGTAGCATTCAGAAATTAACCCAAACTATCGACACATTTAAGGAAGTAACTGACAATAAATTACAGGATATCAATTAAACGCATAAGCACGACATTAATGAATCAATGCACTACTTCCACCACAATCTATTGAAAAGTTGCAACAAACTTCCGCTGCCCATTCTGAGCACATACACGCCTTAGAATCATGTACCGAATCCATGACATCTGACGTTACTCAATTTAAAACAAAAGTCAGTGAACAGGGTGAGCAATTCCACTCACAATTAGAAAACATAACGGAAAGAGTAGGCGCTTTGGAAACTCATGCAGAAAATGAATTAGACCAGACAACCCCAGTTCCCTTTTTAGAGACAAATGAATACCAAGCTCTGGCTAAATTTAAGAGTAAACAAATCACTATTAACGGACAACAAAAACGAGAACTCAAGTCAATTCGTAGCAAACTTTCCGATATTCAGCAACAATTACAGAGCGACAGTGGGCCTCGTAATTTTGTCCCAGAACAGTAAAAAAATCCGTTTGCATACCAGCAATGACAGCCCCCATTCTTAACTTCACAGGCTCCATTTGCACGAGATTACCCTCCCAGTACCTTCTCAGGCAATTTTCCTTTGCCCGTGATGCTCCTTCTTTTCCACGCCAAGACAATGTAGATTAAAAACACTTTCTGTCAATCAAGAAATTTAAGACGTTCCGGAATAACCGGAATGATTTACATCCTCTTGATTGGATTTACATCCATTTTTCCTCCAAATTGGCCCGTGGCACATCAATTAGAACTTGTCTGCAGTTTCTTGGAGGGCGAACCTGCAACGCGAATGAGATACATTGCACGGTAATATTTGTCTTTCCAGTCATTCCAGCAACAATTTCTTGATGCTTACTGGAATCCCACTTCACAGTGTGCTGTGAAAGATAAGTTGCTAAATATGCCACCATTTTATAATTCACAATTTGGCACTTTGACACAATATTTGGACCACATGATTCAACAGAATCTTCATTTAACTGAACCTTACAGCCCTTCCGGTGTCATTCAGCTTTGTATTTTAAAATTACCTACATCAATGAGAGTTCCGTTGGTGACAGGAAACCGCACTTTTCGTGATGTTTTACAGCTTCTTGAACTGAATGAAACACACAATCCACGACCTAGTCAACACTCTTTCCCGGAATCACAAAGGAATAGAGACAACCGTTTCGGTAATACCGGCAGGCAGTTACCTTATAATAGACCTCAATATGGAAATGCAGGATGCTTTCTTCCACATCCCCAGTATTAGCAGAATGTTGTGAATGCCTGCCCATCCAGGAATCAAAATTATCATCCCCTTCCACCAATGTCGTTCCACAATGGTCAATATGGCAATACCACACAAAATAATTGGCGGTACAGTAACAACCAGAGAAAATGGGAGAATCAGCGGAATAATTCTAACACTTCTTTTGTACAAAGAAACCAAATTTGACACCAGAACCACCATCAACCATATGGAACCAATGATTACCACCAACGACGACAAACCTTCGATCTCCAACCTACTCATCAGTACAGTCAACAGAATTTTCCAAATCGTAATGATAATTATCCAAGTCATAACCAGAGACAAACCAGTGACAGCCATCAGAATTACGGCAATGACAGACGAGTACCATTTCATCAACCTGATTGCCGGTTCCACCCTAGACATGATTTCAATAATTCTTCAGATAGAACAGTACAGTTGGTAGAAGTTCGTCCACCAAATCCACGAAACAGTGGAGATCATCAGCGTCAAACAAAACACCAAAAATAGCAACTAACTGCTCTGCATACCGCGTGCTCGCTGCAGCGCGAGCGGTGCCGTGATTCTTCTGAAAGTTTTACATCACACGTTATCCGTTGGGACGATATACGAGAGGACCTTCTGCTGGAAAAAATCGAACTACAACCAACTGTTCATCATCCCCTCATTAATATTTTGATAGGTACACACAAATTCTCTGCAGTCCTTGATTCGGGTTCTCCCATTTCTGTTATTAGTGAAGCCGCTTTCCAAAAATGCGCCACTGTTTCTATCATTTCAACACTTCCGGTTTCTCATACTAAGGTCAGTAGTGCTGTTCCTGGCAAAAGTATAGATATTAAACAGCAATGTTATCTGCAGTTTCAAGTCGATAAACATTTTTATAGGCTTCAGTCTTAATAGTTCCGCTTCTCACTACAGATGTCATTTTGGGGATCGATTTTTCTAACAAATATAAAGCAATTTTAGATTTTGAAGATCATTGGATTCGTCTCTGTGATGATGGAGTTTGCTTCTTTTTGGACTTTCACAAACATCTGTCGCAAGCAGAACAAGACCTTAACAAAATTAATTTTATTCAGTCTCAGCTCCAGTCGGACGTAACACTGACATAATTTTTTGTTCCTTCCCCAAACATTGACAATGACGATACGACACCAGACATTGGTAACATTATTCAGGATAAAATCAAAGTAGTTGATTCAGCTTCAGTTCAAGACAAGGAAGATTCACATGCCATTTTAACTGAGTTTTCCCCTGTCTTTGACACGGCTCCAGGCACAATTAAAGATTTTTAATATGAATTTCAAGTAAAACCACATACCCCTTTTGCTGTTCCACCTTATCCGATACCGCTAGTGCACCGTCACAAAGTCAAACAGGAAATCCAATCTATGGTAGCTCACAATATTATTGAAACTGCCCCCAGTCCATACAATTCCCCAATACATGTTGTGCCTAAACGGAATGGTTCAAATCGTCTTGTTTTGGATTCAAGACAGATCAATACGATCTTCATGCCAGAGACGGATAGGCCACTAACTTTGGATGAAATCTTACAACAGTTTCACGGCGTATCTATTTTTTCCTCCTTAGATCTTCGGTCCAGTTTTTACCAAATAGAATTACACCCCAACTGCCGCAAAACACAGCTTTTCTCTGTTTTGGTCAGTGCTACCAATATTGCAGGCTCCCCTTTGGGTTAACAATCTCATCTGCAGCTTTTATCCGTGGACTAAATACTGTGTTGCCACCTCATCTGAAAGAGAGGATTACCACTTACGTGGACGATGTTCTCATTGCCGTTTATTGCTGGCAACAGCATAATGGAATATTGTCTCAAGTTCTTCACTCGTTCTATAGCTTCGGTGTTACAGTAAATTTAGAAAAATCTCATTTTGGACAAGCCCAAATTACATTTTTAGGCCATCTTATTTCATCATCCGGAATTCAACCGGATCCTGATATGATACAAGCAATTCACGACATCCAAGTTCCTCACACTAAAAAGCAACCTTACAGTTTTCTTGGAATGATACACTTTTTTCGCAGGTTTATTAGCAGCAAAGCTTTAGATACGCCAACTTTATGTAAATTAGCAGGAAAAAATTCTCTCTGCATTTGGGATAATGCTGCTCAAAAGGAATTTGAGACACTAAAACAGACTCTGATAGGTGCACCCCTGTTATCTCACCCTAATCTTACTACTGATTTTTGCATTTCAACAGACTCCTCATACACAGCCCTTGGAGTTCATCTCTTTCAAGAGTTCATTGAAGGTGAAACTAAGGTACAAAGAAACATCGCATTTGCTAGAAGAGTATTATCTTCTTCAGAAAGAAACTATTCCATCACTGAATTAGAAGCTCTGGCTGTTGTGTGGGCATTTTCCAAATTTAGACCTTGTCTTTTTGGTAGACACACCACAGTATACACAGATCATAGAGCACTAGAATTTTTGATGTCAGCTAAACTATCTCATGGTCGTTTAGCGAGATGGGCTCTATTGTTACAAGAATTCTCTTTTTCCATTGTGTATGTACCAGGACCTCAAAATGTCGTTGCTGACGCTTCGTCACGCACTTTAGACACCGACAATACAGATCCAGCCAACAGCATTTGCCATAACAACTTCAATTTGCTATATATGCGCCAGGTCGCATTTGAAAACTTTTGTTTCCCGTGCCCCGCACAACATTGCTTCAGAACACGATAAGGATTCCATATGGAAAGATGTGAAACACCAATGGTGCAATGTTAATAACACCACTCTGCTACAGTATTACCTAATACATAACAATATTCTGTTCCGCTGTATCAAACCTGATACGACAATTTTGCTGGTTTGTATCCCAGGAGACCTAATTAACAAACTCATTTGGTGTATTCACCATAGCTACGCGCATTATGGATCGCGCAAATGTTTTCAATTGCTCAAACAAACATCTTACTTTTTCAAATGGAAAAACGTATTCTCCAAGTCCTCTCAAGATGCAGACTTTGTCAAAAAGCAAAACTACCCACTGTATCATTTGCTGTTCAAACATTTCCCATCATCCCGTTACGTCTTCGACAGCTAGCGGCCGCTGATTTATTTGGCCCCATCCCCACTACAAAGAGAGGTTACGCCTACGTTTTTGTCTGCGTGGAATTAACTTCAAAATGCGTCACATTCACTCCATTACGTCGAGCTACGGCCTGCACTGTTTCATGTGCTTTTACTAACTATTTTCTGAAAGAAGTGGGTCATGTAGCATCAGTAATCTCCGACAATGGGCCGCAGTTCCGTTCTCGCACTTGGCGACGTACTCTTCAGACTCACAACATTTCCCCCATTTATATCTCCTGATACCATGCTTCATCGAAACCCTCAGAAAGGTTAACGAAGGAATTGGTGAAATTATTTAAGATCTTTTGACATGCAAAATACAATAAATGGGACAAATACCTTCACATGTTTCAGGATGTAATAAATTCATTACCAAATACTTCCACACAATTGTCTCCACATCTTGGTAACATTTAGGGTTCACTACATCGGCTTATTACAGTAAATCCCAGCTACGTATGTCCAGCTATTTTATTTATATTATTTCTCCCTGTCCGCGGCATGGCTTGCGGACGTGTAGCGCCTCTGCGGCGGTAGCCTGTAACCCTCCTAAAGTCTTTCTGGGTGGCACAAATTCCTGTCACAGCTGGCGGTAGGCCACAATGGAAACAACACGCACCGCTGGCGGGACAGACCCTTTTCACGTCGTTAGGCCTAGTTCGAGCGCATTTCTTTTCCAGCGTGTAAACATTCAGAATATTTCCCCATGTAAAAGCTCCAAATAACTCAACCTGTGTTCTGTTCTGGCCTTATATAAAGACATGATTTCAAGGACATCATTTTCTGGAGATAGCATAGTAGAGTTACCTGTTTTCTATCTAGGGCGTTATAGGTTTCTTACTTATTGTAATAACTGGGGATTATTTCAGTACATTGTTGATGAACTACATTATTGTTTTCTGTGAAACTTTTTTCATACTGGCATTTGAAGTTGACATTCGAGTTGAAACTTTCGATGATCAAATTGATGTTGATACTTTCTCCACGATATATTTGCTCCTATTTTTTGTTGGAGTATCACCTCTGTTACTTTGCGATGACTACATTGAACTATGTTCATATGACGTAATGACACTAACTGTAACAAGATTTTGTAGGAACGAAGATCACTTTGCATATTGATGTTAAACTAGTGGTAACAATTTTTCTGAAGTTTATTTACGGTTTTCGTGTTAAAGGATGTAATATGAGTATTGACAATGTGTATAAGAAGATGAGAATAATGATTTTGATTCTTTTAAGATATTTGAAGAAAGGGTGTGTTCATACGAGTTTTTAAGATGATATTTGAAACTTATGAGCAGAATGAGATATTGTTAGATTTAAGTTCCTTTTTTGAGACTTTGAAATCTTGGATACTACAAGTGATGATTAGCAAATACTGTGTGCTGAAGTTACGACCATAGCAATACGAAGTGTGAGCCATGTTGTTCTACATTTCCCAGATATATTGATGGTGATTTTCTGACGAGTTTCATAATTAACTTTAATACTATTTAACAATTAATATTTTCCACAGTTTTTAAGAACAAGTATCAACTATTTAACAATGTACCAAGTAACTTTCGTTTCTGACCCTTTCCTTTTTATAATAAGCAAATACGTTTCTCTGGAAACTTAACACTTTGTCTTCAATTGTGTGCTGTTTATTAATTTTCAACTATGTTTCAGATGCCATTAATGAAATAATATGATGACTTGGTATTATTAGAGTCCAATTGGGATTGTTTTCGGACTCTTTGTTGCGGATCCACTCAGGACTTATTTCACGACATACTACAAGCATTTTTTAATAATTTTTTTATACCTACAGCACCACAAGTATCTTAATTCTTATTCTTTATGATATCTCTGTGCTACCTTCTATGTTTCCTTTTTCTGTTTTCACATGTTTTGGAAGTAAATATATAATCATCTGTTAGTACTTCATTGTTTATCACTTGTGCTATGCTTTGCTTTATGTGTCTCTACACTTTTATTTTATGGTAGTGTTACATATTTCAGTATTAAGATAATATTATGGTCTATGCTTTCAGTTAAAAGTTTTGTTATGTGTTGGCGTGCTATTTTTGCTTTATTATCTGATGTTACTTTTTGTTACAGTTACTTCTGGACTTTCTCGGAGTCCTTTTTATTTATTGTTTATGCTACACTGATTAAGGATCTTTTAGACAATGTCTTTGTCTTTGTACTTTGTGGCGCTAATCATGTTGCCACTTACTATACATATATTGTTCTATTAATGCACACTTTTGATCTGTCACGTTATTATTTATCGAGACATGACAGTACCTCTCCTTGGATGAGCTCAGCATTTTGTCCATGCCTAATGCCTATTCCTTAAGTGTCATAGTATTTTCATTCTACATTAAAATAACATTATTGTGTTTTGTTTCCGTGACAATTATGTTTTGGTGTTCCATAACTACCATCATTTTCAGCAACAGCAATTACTATAGTAATACGGACGTCTGAGTCACAGCTCTCGTACAAGATAAGTAATTTAAATAGTAATAAACTGTTTTTAACACTTTAAACTAATTTATTACGTTAATTATAGTGCTCTTCAAGAGTACCATTAAAGGTTTTTGTCTTACTCGCGTATTTTCACAGTAATCACGTAAAGTTCGTTTTGTTTACATATCGCGGCCAGGCCGGAGTTTTGAGCTTTCAGATTAAACGTCATACCACGATTTTAAGTTTACTGATAGTTTAGTGTGCTAAATACGTTTGCTGCCCCTTTATATCTGTAGATTATCGTCATCTCTTAAGTAATTTCCAGCAAAAGCTTCTGAACCACTGGTTACATAGTCGCGAGTAGGCCTATTTTTCGTACACGTATTTTCATTGTTTTCCGGTAAGTTAATTGTATTTATGTCACTATAATCGATCTGTACCATAAGTGTAAAGTGCCTGACGTGCCGTAGAATCGTTGGCTCCGGGGTCTGGTGTGATGGATGTATTAACTTTTTTCATTGGGGCGATTGTAGTGGTGTAGGAATTGGGAAAATGAGCGAGACTCATCAGTGGTTTTGTAGGCTATGCAGTAGAGACAGAAAGATTGTGGAACAGGAGGGGAAGATTGCTGCCCTTCAGGCTGAGTTTGATGGGGCTAGGCGAGAACTGGGCAGGTTGAGGGGGGAGAAGGGTAAACAGGGGTGGGAAGTGGCAACAGGCATAACGAACAGGCCAAGAAATTCTTCTGACAGCTTTCTTATTAATGTACAAAATAGGTTGGACCTGTTGCCTCAGTCAGAAACTGATGAGCCTCTCACAGAAGTACATGTAGACAGGGGTCAACAAGCTTTGAGCAGCAAATTGACTAAGAATGTAGGGAAGTCTAAAAGAGAAAGAAAGTCTTGTTGCTAGATAGTTCGCATGCTAGGGGTGTGGGCCAACTTCTGCAGGCTGAATTAGGGTCAGAATACCAGGTCACAAGTTTTTTTCAAACCTAGTGCTGGACTGGGGCATGTTACAGAGGATTTAGGTTCACTACGTAGAGACTTTACTAAGGAAGATACCGTGGTTATTGTGGGTGGGCCGGGATACAGTATTGACAGAGAACCGGGGTACAGCATAGAGTGTGACCTGGCAAAGATTGCATCAACATCGAGTCATACCAGTATTGGGTTTGTGTCGGTTCTGGAGCGCCACGACCGACCTCATTTGAGCTCTTCTGTCAGGAGAGTTAATTTGGAGTTGGAATGGCTACTTGGTTCTGGTGCAGGGTCACATATTGGTGTGGTTCCTGTTGATTCACTCTGTAGGCGGGACTATACTAGACATGGCCTACACCTCAACAAGAAAGGGAATGGTAAACTGACTGGGCTGATAGCAGGAAATTTAAAGGGGGGAGGAACTACATTTCATGGTGGAAACTCTTTTTCAGTGTAAGATCAGTGTCCAGTGGGAAACTCAGCCATGCAAGTAGTAAAGATGTTAAAAAAGTTCACGATACTCAAAAAAGTAAAGTGAAAAATAATGTTAGTACATTTCATCAAAATATTGGGGTATTGAAGAATAAAATTGATGAGCTTCTGCTTTGTTTAGAAGATATAGAAACTGAGAATGTAATAGATGCACTATGCCTGTCTGAGCATCACCTTGTCACTGATACGCAAAAGGTTAGGATCAATGGGTGCAAATTAGCTGCACATGTAAGTAGAGATAATATGATGACAGGAGGAGTTGCCTTATATGTCAAAAGCTTCCAGAGTGTAAAAAATTTAGAAACTAAAAAATTTTGTGTAGAGCAACATATGGAAACATGTGCCACTGAACCTAAACTAAATGATGGCACTTTCATAATTGTAACAGTGTATAGGTCCCCCTCAGGGAATCTACAGCTATATCTAGAAAACTTGGATGCTTTGTTGTGCTATCTGTCGGACAAGGGGAAGCAAATTATCATTTGTGGGGATTTCAATGTTGATTCCCTGAAAGAGTGTAATAGGAAGAATGACCTTGAAGTATTACTCAGTTCTTTCAATTTGAGCTCTGTCATTGATTTTCCTACTCAGATAACAAAGAACGGCAGTACATTGATAGATAACTTTTTTATAGACCAAGATAAGTTTAAGGCCGTAAATGCTTATCCGGTTGAGAATGGTCTTTCAGATCATGGTGCACAGCTAGTTGCAGTACATGACATAGCTCCATGCAGTATATCAAATCAGACTTTCAAAGTAGTGTGTTCAATTAACAGTGTAAATATTGCAAACTTTAGGGAAAGCCTACAGCAGCTAGATTGGGATGAAGTGTATAAGGGACCTGATGCAAACTTGAAATATAACTTATTTTACGATACGTTTTTAAGGTTATTTGAAAATTGTTTTTCCAAGAAAATAGTTAAACATAATTCCAAGAAAACATACAAAAAACCTTGGCTAACTAAAGGAATAAGAATTTCTTTCAACCATAAAAGAGAACTGTATCTGACAGCAAGAGGGAGTACTGACCCCGAAATTGTTCAATATTATAAAAACTATTGTGCAGTACTAAGAAAAGTTATTAAAAAGTCCAGAAGCATTTGTATCGTGTCTGAGATCAGTAACTCTGATAATAAAATTAAAGCAATTTGGAATTTTATATAAAGGGAAACAGGGCAACCAAGAGCACAGGAAGACTTTAGTGCCATAAAACTGAATGACAAGTGTACTAATAAACAATCAGAAATTGAAAATATTTTCAATAATCATTTTTTAAATGTTGTGGAGAAAATAGGATCTAGATCTTCACTAGAAGAGGCAAGGCTACTAATAGAAGAGGCCATACCTGTGCAGTTTGAAACAACTGTAATTCCACCAACCTCTCCCTCTGAAATCAGTAAAATAATAAATTCAGTGAAAAGTGAAAGCTCTTACGGAATTGATGGCATTTCCAGCAAGGTACTTAAAGCTTGTTCCCCACAGATAAGTAGGATTCTCAGCCATGTATGTAATAGCTCTTTGGAGCAGGGTGTTTTCCCCAATAGACTGAAATATGCCATTGTAAAACCATTGCATAAAATGGGGATATGTCGGATGTCAACAACTACTGCCCAATCTCTCTTCTGACAGCTCTATCAAAAATGTTTGATAAAGTAATGTATTCAAGAGTAGCCTCCCATATTTGTAAAAATAAAGTACTAACAAAATGTCAGTTTGGTTTTCAGAAAGGCTTTTCAACAGAAAATTCTGTATACGCTTTCACTGATCAAATATTAAATGCTCAGAGTAACCCGATATCACCCATTGGTATTTTTTGTGATCTCTCAAAGGCCTTTGATTGTGTAAATCATGGAATTCTTTTAGATAAGCTAAATCATTATGGTTTGAGTGGGGCAGTGCAGAAATGGTTTCATTCATACTTAACTGGAAGAATGCAGAAAGTTGAAAAAAGTGGTTCATGTAATGTTAAAACAACAGCTGATTCCTCAAACTGGGGGGGCTATCAAGTATGGGGTCCCACAGGGTTCGGTCTTAAGTCCTTTACTGTTCTTGATATACATTAATGACTTACCATTCCACATTGATGAAGATGCAAAGTTAGTTCTTTTTGCTGATGATACAAGTATAGTAATACCATCCAAAAACCAAGAATGAAGTGATGTAATTGGAAATGATGTTTTTCACAAAATTATTAAGTGCTTCTCAGCAAACGGACTGTCTTTGAATTTTCATAAAACACAGTATATACAGTTCCGTACAGTAAATGGCACAACTCCAGTAATAAATATAGACTTTGAACAGAAGCCTGTAGCTAAGGTACAATTTTCAAAATTTTTAGGTGTGTCCATTGATGAGAGGTCAAACTGGAAGCAACACATTGATGGTCTGCTGAAATGTCTGAGTTCAGCTACGTATGCTATTAGCATTATTGCAAATTTTGGTGATAAGAATCTCAGTAAATTAGCTTACTATCCCTACTTTCACTCACTGCTTTCGTATGGCATCATATTCTGGGGTAATTCATCGTTGAGTAGAAAAGTATTCATTGCTCAAAAATGTGTAATCAGAATAATTGCTGGAGCCCACCCATGGTCATCTTGCAGCCATCTCTTTAAGGATCTAGGGATCCTCACAGTAACCTCACAGAATATATATTCACTTATGAAATTTGTTGTTAATAATCCAACCCAGTTCAAAAGTAATAGCAGTGTGCATAGCTATAACACAAGGAGAAAGGATGATCTTCACTAAGCAGAGTTAAATCTGACTTTGGCACAGAATTTTAATCTGCTAATAGTAAACAGCAGAAGCGTCTATAGAAAGGTCATAGAACTGCTCTCATTAATAAACGGTCACTATGCCCACATAGTACTAGGAACAGAAAGTTGGCTGAAAAGAGATGTAAACAGTATTCTAATGAAATTCTAAACTCAGATTGGAATGTATACCGCAGAGACAGGCTAGACAGTGAAGGGGGAGGCGTGTTTAAAGCGATAAGAAGTGCAATAGTGTCGAAGGAAATTGACGGAGATACGAAATGTGAAATAATTTGGGTGAAGGTCACGGTTAAAGCAGGCTTAGACATGGTAATTGGATGTCTCTATAGGCCCCTGGCTCAGCAGCTGTTGTGGCTGAGCACCTGAAGGATAATTTGGAAAATATTTCGAGTAGATTTCCCCACCATATTATAGTTCTGCGTGGAGATTTTAATTTGCCGGATATAGACTGGGAGACTCAAACGTTCATAACGGGTGGCAGGGAAAAAGAATCCAGTGAAATTTTTTTAAGTGCATTATCTGAAAACTACCCTGAGCAGTTAAACAGAGAAACGACTCCTGGCGATAACATATTAGACCTTCTGATGACAAACAGACCCGAACTATTTGAAACAGTTAACGCAGAACAGGGAATCAGCGATCATAAAGCGGTTACTGCATCGATGATTTCAGCCGTAAATAGAAATATTAAAAAAGATAGGAAGATTTTTCTGTTTAGCAAAAGTGTCAAAAATCATATTTGAGAGAACCTGATGGCTCAACACAAAAGTTTTGTCTCAAGTACAGATAGTGTTGAAGATTAGTGGACAAAGTTCAAAACCATCGGACAATATGTGTTAGATCTGTATGTGCCAAACAAGATCGTAAGAGATGGAAAACAGCCACCGTGGTACAACAACCGAGTTAGAAAACTGCTGCTGAAGCAAAGGGAACTTCACAGCTATCATAAACATAGCCAAAGCCTTGCAGACAAACAAGAATTACGCGAAGCGAAATGTAGTGTGAGGAGGGCTATGCGAGAGGCGTTCAATGAATTCGAAAGTAAAGTTCTATGTACTGACTTGGCAAAAAATCCTAAGAAATTTTGGTCTTATGTCAAAGCGTTGGTGGATCAAAACAAAATGTCCAGACACTCTGTGACCAAAATGGTCCTGAAACAAAGGATGACAGACTGAAGGCCGAAATACTAAATGTCTATTTTCCAAAGCTGTTTCACAGAGGAAGACTACACTGTAGTTCCTTCTCTAGATTGTCGCACAGATGACAAAATGGTAGATATTGAAATAGACGACAGAGGGGTAGAGAATCAATTAAAATCGTTCAAAGGAGGAAAGGCCGCTGGACCCGATGGGATACCGGTTCGATTTTACACAGAGTACGCAAAGGAACTTGCCCCCTTCTTGCAGCGGTGTACCTTAGGTCCCTAGAAGAGCATAGCGTTCCAAAGGATTGGAAAAAAAGCACAGGTCATCCCCGTTTTCAAGAAGGGACGTCGAACAGATGTGCAGAACTATAGACCTATATCTCTAACGTCGATCAGTTGTAGAATTTTGGAACACGTATTATGTTCGAGTATAATGACTTTTCTAGAGATTAGAAATCTGTACGAATCAGCATGGGTTTCGAAAAAGACGATCGTGTGAAACCCAGCTCGCGCTATTCGTCCACGAGACTCAGAGGGCCATAGACACGGGTTCCCAGGTAGATGCCGTGTTTCTTGACTTCCGCAAGGCGTTCGACACAGTTCCCCACAGTCGTTTAATGAACAAAGTAAGAGTATATGGACTATCATACCCATTGTGTGATTGGATTGACGAGTTCCTAGATAACAGAACGCAGCATGTCATTCTCAATGGAGAGAAGTCTTCCGAAGTAAGAGTGAATTCAGGTGTGCCGCAGGGGAGTGTCATAGGACCGTTCTATTCACAATATAGATAAATGACCTTGTGGATGACATCGGAAGTTCACTGAGGCTTTTTGCAGATGATGCTGTGGTGTATCGAGCGGTTGTAACAATGGAAAATTGTACTGAAATGCAGGAGGATCTGCAGCGAATTGACGCATAGTGCTGGAAATGGCAATTGAATCTCAATTTAGACAAGTGTAATGAGCTGCGAATACATAGAAAGAAAGATCCCTTATCATTTAGCTACAATATAGCAGGTCAGCAACTGGAAGCAGTTAATTCCATAAATTATCTGGGAGTAGGCATTAGGAGTGATTTAAAATGGAATGATCATATAAAGTTGATCGTCGGTAAATCAGATGTCAGACTGAGATTCAGTGGAAGAATCCTAAGGAAATGCAATCCGATAACAAAGGAAGTAGGTAACAGTACGCTTGTTCACTCACTGCTTGAATACTGCTCAGCAGTGTGGGATCCGTACCGGATAGCGTTGATAGAGGAGATCCAACGGAGAGCAGCGCGCTTCGTTACAGAATCATTTAGTAATCGCGAAATCGTTACGGAGATGATAGATAAACTCCAGTGGAAGACTCTGCAGGAGAGACACTCAGTAGCTCGGAACGGGCTTTTGTTGAAGTTTAGAGAACATACCTTCACCTAGGAGTCAAGCAGTATATTGCTCCCTCCTACGTATATCTGGCGAAGAGACCATGAGGATGAAATCAGAGAGATTAGAGCCCACACAGAGGTATACCGACAATCCTTCTTTCCACGAACTATACGAGACTGTAATAGAAGGGAGAGCCGGTAGTGGTACTCAAGGTACACTCCGCCACACACCATCAGGTGGCTTGCGGGGTATGGATGTAGATGTAGATGTAGAAAACAAGTGGAACTACCAGTGAACATATCGGCTATAGTAGTACCGTATGCATTTTGTGTGTGAGCATACTCTTAAGGGTGTGGACGCTGGGGACATATAAGTGAAATTTCGATCGTATAGACAAAGTTACAAATGGTCTGCCACCAGACAGAACAAAACATCTGCTGAACGTATGAGATCAATTAAATGTGACCAAATGCTGTGGAAAGACGATTTGTTAAGGAAATTAGTTAAGAGGAAAGGAGTTTTCCAGTTCAATTTTTTTTTAATTTATTAAATGGCGGATCAAACGACTAATATGTTTACAGGTGGGAAATGAGGATAATAGATACTTGAGATGAAATGGATTAGTTGTGGATAATAAGGGGTATATAAGTGAAAATTTGATATAGACGCTACGTGATAACCGTAAGGAATTTATTGAGTAAATCTATTTATTGTTAAGTAGTTATTACAGAGTGAGTTGTTGAGAGTAAAGGCTGTGGGAATATTACTTTGGTAGTTTGTAAGTGGTAATTCAGTAGTCATGTATAACAGGACAAAAGCCGATCATGGGAGTGCTACTTAGGTTAAGAACGCAGCCAATGAAACTTACGATTTAAGTAGGCTAATGTAACGAAAAATTTGAATATTCCACAAACAATTATCAATTTGTAGTATGTAAGTTGAATCTCTACGGAATTAGCATGAGGTGATATCTGATGGCAGAATGTACCAAAGAGGGCTTACGTGTGTTGCGTCACCACTATATTCTGGCAAGGCTGAATAAACATCGCTCCTGCAGCAAATGGAAGAGGCCCTGGAAGCAGGTCAGACAGGTGTCAGCCAGACGCTGAGATGTCAGTTGGCTCGATTACTACATGCTACAACTTAGCAGAGGCACCAGAGGCACTGTTGCAGCAGAAAGCTAGAGCCACTGTGGCCTGGGTGACCTAGTCGGTCCCTGTCAAAGCCAGGAATTTTTGTGGTTTATGTGGTCTAAACTAATGCTGTACCATAACAAACACAGCCAAGGCAGTATGAATACTCGTCATGTTTCGTCAAAGGGAACCCGCTCTCTCAGCCAACAGTCCTTTGGGGGAACCTACGGCGGTTTACGTGTATATGAGTCTACATGTACCAATAAATCACCATTTCCAAGCCTTACCGTTCCTAGATCTGGCTCTGAAGCTAACACCAAGTCCAATCATGTAGAGTTACTGCTCTGCACTAGGTAGACCACTTGGAGCCTTCTTCAGCCTCTCCCGGCTCCTTACCGTGGGGAAGAGGCAGGATGGCCACTCAGCCACCAACAATGGTGTAGGCTAATTCATTGCTACATGATTCTGCTCGTGTGAGCATAGACTAATGCTGTTGTGATTCGTCGACCACGCTGGGACCACAGCGTAATTCGTTCGCTTCAGCGCTCTTCATCCTGTGCAACCACATAGCCTTTGTATTGCACTTAAACAGTTTGTCCTCCGCTGCTCCTATCAGTGTCCTTGTAGACTACTCTGGTGATGACTTCAACCTTTTAAGGGCCACTTACAATTTTCTTCCTGGGGACATTCAGTTGTCTGAGCATGATCACGGCTCTTGACGTTTACTGAGAAATGAATGCACGGACCAGCACTGATGTTGGTACGTAGGACGACTGCAAGGCATCCATACACCACTCCACTGCTACACTGCCCAGGTTGCTGAACTACTGGCTCCACAGATTCACAAGCCAAAATGGTGGCCATCCACTCCCGATCATTAAAGCACTGAGTATCTGCAAAACTGCAATTTTCAATCTGCTGCCTATCAGCAAGACGCTCCAGAGCTTTAGACAAAATATATGACTTCATTTTGAATCATAGGCAGAGATTCATACAGTAAGTATACATGGGAATTACAGTTTGATTCAGAATTGAATATTTCATAAAAAAAAAACCAGTTTTATTCTTCCAGGAAGTTTCAAACTAGCGCTCACTCCGCTGCAGAGTGAGAAATTCGTTCCGGATAAACTACCCTCCCCTTCTCCCCTTCCCCCCCTCACCCAATGCGGTTGTGGCTTAGCCAAGACGTCACAACATTTTTTCTTCTTCCAAAGTCCTTGCCCCGTAAATCGAATTTCTGCGAATATGAAACACAAGAGACGAGTAAATGGCAGAAGTAAATCAGTGAGAGCGGGTTATATCTCGTACTTCGACGGCTCAGTCGATACAGCGCTTGAATGCGACAGGCAATGGATCCCCGTTCAAGTCCTTGACCGGGACACAGTTTTAACCTGACAGGAAGTTTCAAATCAGCGCGTGCTCCGCTGCAGAGTGGAAATTCATTCAGGAAGTCCGAAGACTGATTTGATGGATCCTTCCACGCTTATCGATTCTGTCCCAACAATTTCCAACCGCAGTACCTCTGTCCATTATCAAAGCGACAGTTTTCTCTGCTTCAGGTTATGTCTGTCAACTGATCCCTTGGTTTGATCTAGTTGTGACATCAATTTTTTTGTCCCATTCGATTCAGTACCATTTCATTATTAAATTTACCTACCCATTTAATATTGAGCAGTCTTCCATTACTTATTTTATCTTCAAGTCTTATGTGATTATCATCCACTTTTCTCTTCCGTACAATGTTACTTTTCAGAGAAGTGCCTAAACAATCTCATCAGTTTGAAGTGAAAGTAAACTATCGAGTTTATTCTACAATTCTTAAGGCAGGTCTCATCTTGTGACTCAGTATTTCTGTATTATCAAAAAATTACAGAAAAAGATCGGCAACAGTAGGCTCAACTGGCGGCTTGTATGACAGGCTTAAATTTTTCGTGTATCTGACTGCGCTTTACCGACGTCTACTCTACGACCGCGGCTTAGAAGCAAATAATTTATGCGAGTGGTGCCCCGCGACAAATTCTCTTAAGGCGGAGGGGACGCGGATCGCTTTCAGATGTTCTCGGGGCTGCTTGACGTCTCAAGGGCTCCTTAGCTGGAACTACCAAGGCTGCTGTCGAGTGGAAGCCCACATCGCTCTATGAGAGTAAGGCGGCCGATGCACTGGCATTCTGTGTAGGCAAGCAGGGGAACAGAGCTCTGAACCTATCCTTAACCGCCTGATGACGAGATCACCTTACTGGCAATGTACTGAGATGCAGAATGGTTCAAATACATTTCTAGCAACACTTACATTTTTTGCAGCTTCTCGGAGTCAAATGTGCCCAGTGTCTAAACAAATCAGGGAGCTTGAGCATAGCGTTGCTAGTAATACATTTTATTTCCTGATTGGGGTTCAATCAAGTGATAGATTTTAGTGTCTTATGAAGGAATGAGCACTAGGGACGGCCTTAAATAATTTTCGGAAATTTCTATCCTTTTTTTTGCTGAGAGACTGAAGTTTACAAAAATTGTGTAAGTATTTTGAATTCTACAAATGTGTACTCTGAAACGGAAGCAGGTTTTCTTCCTCGGAACATGTGATATTCAACTGAACCGAGTTTCATTCATGTTTAAAATATTTTACTTGTCTCGAATAAGGAATTTATGTTAGTTCCCAACAGCTTCTGTTTCACAATTTATATAACTTGCAAAGCGTTTATCATTGTGCTACTACTTAATTTGATTTCACTCCCTCCTTTTTGGTGTGTAGTAGAGTAGTAATGTTACAGATAGACGGTATTGACAAGATTTTTGTGATTGTAATATTTTTTTAATTTGAGTATAATATTTGTTCATAGGCACAGGACCATGTTGTAACTTGTTACATGATTCCATGTTTCTTAAAAATCTAACTTTTATGGATCATTTTTTTTTAATTTCAGAGGAAGACAATAGCATATATTGCATGTTATCGTTTAAAATGGAACACTGTTGTTTCCGAGGTGACCAGAGACGAAAGTATGAAAAATGTTTCATGGTACAACACTTTCCCCCAACTGTTGCAATATGGTAGATTAAAGTCTGATGTGAAATAGAACGCTGTGTCACATTCAGTTTGCTGTTAATGACATTCAAAGAGAAGGGAGATAAAAATCATACATGTGCAATAACGAAAGGACCCAAGTTGTAGTAGCAAAAGCGGAAAATCGAGAAATACAAAACGGCATTAGAAGGCTGAATGAAAGATTTTCAGGTTATTGGCTCAATGAACTTCCATGTGCATTACCACACACTTCCATGTGCATTACAATGAGTACCGCACGGTCCAGTGTGTGTCTGTATCACGGCGCTCCTTGCAGCTTTGACCATAAGACTCTATGTGACGCACACCAGAACCATAGAAGTCTTTCGCACTTTAGAACTCTTTCAGGTGTACTTCCTGAGTGAATCAGTCCACGACATAGCACGCTGTATCTATTTGATTCTTGTCTGTTTCCCTTGAGGATCCAGCTTCGACGAGTCCTTTCAAGAAGAGCTCAGACGAGAATTTCTAATCCATCTAATCCGTGTATAAAATACTCCCGTTTTATTTATCTCTTAAAATAACATAACAAATTGTACGTTCGAGGATATCTTCCACCGTCTTCGTAACTTCACATGATGGCACGATGACGTAAGTCAACCAATCATGAGCCGAAATTAAGGCCATTACAGCGGCAATTACGATAATCAGTAGTTCCAGAGCGAAGAAGATGGAGACAATCTCCGAAAGCTCGAATGTTTATTCCGGTCTGACATGGAAAGAATACCATGACCATCTGCTTATCGTTCTTAGGAAATTCGTCAATGCAAAACACACAGATGACATATTGTCTGCCGGCCGCAGTGGCCGTGCGGTTCTAGGCGCTACAGTCTGGAACGAGCGACCGCTACGGTCGCAGGTTCGAATCCTGCCTCGGGCATGGATGTGTGTTAGTTAGGTTTAATTAGTTTTACGTTCTAGGCGACTGATGACCTCAGAAGTTAAGTCGCATAGTTCTCAGAGCCATTTGAACAATTTGAACATATTCTCTCCCTTGCGAAGATGATAAAGAGATCCCGAGACATTTGAATGACTAAGGATTTGTTGGGATAAGCGAAATAAAACCCAACTGCAATTTAAAACCAAGCTAAATTTTCTTCGAAGCGCAGTAGCTTGGTATAACCGCTCATTACCGAAAAAGACTTCCAAAATACTCTTGCGCCTGGCACCAGAGCGGAGAGAGTCAAGCCGAGTCAAATAATAACTGAGTACGTTACCTGTGGCACCGTCATTATTGTCGGCTACGCCACGGTCGGGAAGTCCACATAGCTGCGTAAACAGTGCGTGACTGTACACAGTGCCTCACGGAATTCAAGATTTATTTGTGTAGCATCAATTTGGGAGCTGCTATTTACTTCCTTTGTGTTTTTGTTACGAGTTAAAGTCAAACGCCGGCATACCAGTCGGGAACGAAAGAGAAGAGATCAGCCCATCACTCGCTGAGCAGACCTCCCTCCAGGACGACAACGCCACAGCAGCGGCTCCTGTGTGAAGAGGACATAAGCGCCGCGACCGACTGGTGACGACCCAGTTCAACAGCAACTTCAAGACTGGTGACTTCAATAGCACCGTCAACGCTAGTCACTTCGCTTGTACTCTCTATGTAGCGTAGTCTCTACTGAGGAAGATTATTTTGTATGTCGCCCTTTGCTTGAAAAACATCTGTGTAATTGCCAAAGTTAAGTATAGTAATTATCTTATTGTAATGAAACTAATTAATACGACTTTTTTGATTGTTTGTCTAGCGAATCGAGTATGCGGGCTTCCTCGACACAACATATTTGGCGACAAGTTTGTGGACGGATACCACAGCGACAACCCAGAACCTGGCTGCCACAATTTTGTGTTGTCGTGAGCTTTTCTTTTTTGCTGGCGCCTTAATTCTACCTTTTCTTCGCAGGGGTGTGCTTCCCTGTTTCAACTGTGTTTCTTATAGCGCTTTTTCTATTCAGTGTTTTCAGGTGGGCGTTGCAGAAATTTTCTTTGCTTGTGTGCTTACTTTTCTTGCTTGCGTTTTCTGTTTATTGAATTTGCCTCTTCCAAAATGACCAACACACCTCTCCCACCCCATGCTGAGGCGACTCAACTGCAAGCGCAAGACGCAACACAGCTAACACAGATGTTTCAGTTTCAGATACAGTTTGCTTACCTTCTCAATACGGCACAACAATTATTGGCGAACCAAACACCTAATGCTGCGTCGTAGGTAACAACTGTAGCTCCAAGTGACATACCGTCTTTCCGCCAGTTTAACGAAAAAAAAGAGGAAAGGCTCGAGTGGTTGCAACAGAATGAAGCTCACTTCATTGTTCTGATGGGTAACAGATTTTCAGGGTATGACGAGGAAATGCAAATTCAGATGCACTTGTGGTGTTTTATATGCGGATGATATGTTGCGTGATGCGACTGTACAATGTAACTGAAGTCAAACTTAGAACAGATTATGAAACGGTCAGATCCGTCATTTCAGCACTTAGTGCAAATTCTTGATCAATATGATTCAGGGCCTTAGTGGCCGATAAATTTGAGCAACCACCTATTTGTTGGGCTGAGTCAGTTTCTTGCTCAGGACCAGCCCAGTAGGCAGCAACAGTGCGCCTGCGCGAAGTAATCAATGAAGTGTATTCAAAGCCTGCTGCAGGAATTAGCAAAAGTATTAAGCGAACAGTTTCTTCAGTGCTACGCCAGTCCAAAAAACATTTTGTTTAGTTGTATCTTAGTGGAAAGTGTGTGAAATTTCAGTTGGGCAGGAGTGCCTCTGTTACACTGCTGAATCGTAACACATATGAAATGTTAGGCTTCCCACGCCTGACTAAAACTAGCACGCATCTGGCGACTTATAATGGACGAGATATCCCCATTCTCGGAAAACATACTTTGCTAGCCATGTATCGTTCGCATACGCAAACTGACTTTCACTGAGCTAAAATCACGCGATTGTGGGAACATATTTGGCCTTGATTCGTTTGATTTGCTTGCTTTTCAAATTCAGGGCAATGTGTTGTCAGTGACTGCATTCAATGCAAAACACAGTGTGGCTATCCCGCTGAAAAAAATGCCTGAACACTCTTATCAAGGCTTAGGCAAGGCTAACAATTTTGTTGCACATATTACTATGAAAGACAATTCTCAGCGAAATTTTTACTATCCAGCACTGTTCCCATTGCATTAAGGGACAATGTAGCTGCTGAACTGCAAGAATTGCAGGACAGCAGAGCTATTGCACCCATACAAGCTAATGAATAGGCAAGTCCACTGGTTTTGCTTCACAAACCCTCTGGTCGCATTCGCCTCAGTGTTGACCGTAAGTCTACAGTCAACCAACAAATGGTGATTGATATTTATCTACTGCCAAGCCCAGAGGATCACATGGACAGATTAGGCGCTGGTCGCTAATTTTGACAAATTGATTTGTGCGATGCATATCTTCAAGTACCACTTGATGAAGAATCTTAAACCGTGTGTGTTATGAACACTCATCTGGGCTTCTTTAAATATTTGCATTTGCTTTTTGGCAGTGCTTCCGCAAGCGCCATTTTCCAACGATATTTGGAACAGCTGACTGCGTAAGCAGCAAACTGTTGAAACTATTTGGACAATATTGTCGTAGCAGGTCATACACCTGAAGAACAAATGACAAATTTGCGTGCCTAGACTGCACAAGTGAGATTTTTTTAAACCTGAGTTGAAAAAAAAAAACAAACAAAAATGGCTCTGAGCACTATGGGACATAACTTCTGAGGTCATCAGTCACCTAGAACATAGACCTACTTAAACCTAACTAACCTAAGGACATCACACACACCCATGCCCGAGGCAGGATTCGAACCTGCGACCGTAGCGGTCGCGCGGTTCCAGACTGTAGCACCTAGAACCGCTCGGCCACACCGGCCGGCTGAGTTGCAACATCTTGGTCATCTCATAAACAGTGAAGGTGTACAGATTTTTCAGTCACATTTGTTAAGCATGTGGGACTTGCCAGTTCCTCGCAGCATCACAGAATTGAAGTCAGTCTTTAGGAAAATCAATTGTTATATTCGGTTCATACCGAATGCTGAACAAATCGCAACTCCACTGCTTCGCTTGCGTCGCAAGAACGTCACCTTTGTTTGGACAGATGAGTGCCAAGAAGCTTTTCGAAAACTTAAAGATGCATTGCTCAATGATCGATGCTTGGTTCACTTTGATACTGACAAACCAGTTGTATTCCAAGTCCACGCTTCCTCGTACGGAATCGGTGCAGTGCTTTCCAACAAATTTGGTGATAATGACAGGCATATTGATTTCGGATCAAAAGTGTTGTCCAAAGCTCTGTGTAACTATTCACAAATAGAGAAAGAGGCATTGGCTGTTGTGTATGGTGTCATCAAATTCCACCACTATTTGTATGGCAGAAAATTCTACTTAGTAACAGATCAGAAGCCACTGCAATCCTCGTTTCATCCGATGAACCCTTTTCTGTTCGAAATGCCCAAAAATTGCAAATATGGGCTTTGTTGTTGTCTCAATACTGGTACGAGACTGTGTATCGTCCGACAGCTCAACATGGTAATGCGGACGCACTTTCACGTCTTCCGAATGGCCATGACACGGACTATAAGGCATCTGCTAGATGTTGTTGTCACATAGATGCTGAGGACAGTGAATTGCTTCAATCCTTTACTTTGAACTGCAGGAAATTTGCACAGGCCACGAAAGCTGATTCCGATCTGAACATTTTGATGAAATGCATTCGCACATCTAGGCCTCTCTCATTCCATAGCATGTGGAACGCTGTAGTGCGCCGATACTTTGCACGTCGGCATAGCGTCGCTAAACAGCAAGATGTGAGTATTGTTCAACATGACAGTGGGCAGCCACGCGTGTTGATCCACAAAGCTTTGCCAAAAGATGTGTTGCAGTTATTTCACCAAGGACACTGGGGGATTGTTTGTACGAAACAGTTAACGCGTCGACACTGTACTTGGCAGGCTATGGACATCCAAACAGAACAGATGACGTCAGGGTGTCACGCATGTAAGGAAAATCAGTCCGCACCGCCATAAAACTTCTCTGCCTGGCCTAAGTTGCAATCACCATGGCAAGGTTTGTACATAGACTTTGCGGGAACTTTTCGGCACACTCTCTGGTTGATTGTGGTAGACTCATAGCAAGTTTCCTTTTGCTGTGGCAATGATCTCGACAACGTCATGCAGCACAGTTCAGGCGTTGTCCTCATTTTCTTGCCTCGAAGGTGGTGTCGGACAACCGCCTTCAGTTCACGTCACATGAATTTGAAACAGCGTGCGAACACAATGGGTTACCTCATCTAACTAGCGCACCGTTCCATTCACAGTCAAACGGCGAAGCGGAACGTTTTGTCAGAACCTTCAAGCAGCATATGGCCAAACGTTTCACCGCACAAACCAGGGATCAAGCTTTGCAACTGTTTCTCGTCTCTTATAGTTCACATCCACGAGATGGACCATCTCCGGCGGAATTGCTTCACGCCTGCCGCCATCGGACGCTGCTCCACCTGGTCCACCCTCCTCAGCATACGGCGCCACAAAAAGGCCGCAAGTATCACTTCGCGCCGCATGATATTGTGTTTCTCAGTGTTTTTAGCGGCAGCAGACGGTGCCCGCGAGGCGAGATCCTTCGTCGACTTCGTGCTGGCATGTCATTTCAGGCCCAGTCGGATTGCAGCGCCGACATCACAATCAAATTCGCCACTATCATGTGCACTGTGATCCTTTTGTATATCTTCCCAAATTCACGGATCCCGAGGACAATGCGGCCACAGCAGCCGCCAGAGGGTGTCATCATGACACTGCGGGACGACCCCATGAAGACAGAGCCTTCGCCTTCTCAGCCTCCTCTCGTCCTACCGAAGGAGCTGGACAAACCCACGCCGCTGCAGCCGATGCTTTCTACATTTTAGGGGCCTCAGGATGTGGACACGTACCCGTCAGAGCGTTTTCCGTGGGACGTATCCACCAGGAAATGGTAAATGGAATTGATCGTATGGTATTGTTTGCCAGAAGGCCCCATGGGGGGGGGGAGTTCGGCCGCCGTACTGCAAGTACTTTTTAGGTGACGCCACATCAGCACTTGCGAATCAATAATGACGAAAATGATGACTGACGCACAACAACTAGTCGCCAGCCGGGAATAGATCCCGGGCCCCCTGCGTGGTAGATGGTAACGCTACCGCTACACTACGAAAGCGCCAGAGCGAAGGCCGGATGGCGGGGTACGATCGGAAGTCTGACGTCCCATGCAGCCACAGCTTCTGGCCCCTCAGAGTGTCCACGCTCTTGCCCCCCCCCCCTGTCGTTGTCGTGCTTCTTGTACGACGACGATCGGTCACTTTGGATTTGTGTGGGGAGGGGTGGGGGGGAGGGCGGAGGAATATTACGGCGTAAAGTCAAGCGCCGGCACGCCAGTCTGGAACGAAAGAGAAGAGACGCGTTTGAGAAGAGATCAGCCAATGGCACGCTGGCCGGATCTGCCTCCAGGACTACAACGTGACAACAGTGCCCCCTGTGTGAAGAGGACATAAGCGCCGCGACCGAGTGGTGACGGTCCAATTCAATACCAGCTTCAAGATTGACGACTTCAGTAGCACGGTCAACGCAAGTTACTTCACTTGTACTTTCTATGTAGCATAGTCTTGGGATTGTCTATACTGAAGAAGATTGATTATTTTGTATGTTGCCCTTTGCTTGCGACACACCTGTGTAATTTCCAAAGTTAAGAATTGTAATTATCTTATTGTAATAGAGCACATTATTACTACTTGTTTGGTTGTTTGTGTAGCGAACCGAGTATGCAGGCTTCCTAGACACTACAGTATTTTGTATCGAAAAGTAATGACCCGCTACTTGAGGAGATCTCTTTTATTCGCAGACATGAAGGACCAAAACGCCATTCGTAAAATGCCAAAACAGAACAAGCTCCAGTAATCCGTGACATGTGTTGAGTGAAACGACCTATCTTCAATACGTACAATGATGTGCTCTCTCTTCGAGATGGGTGGAACACGTTAAGTAATAACTCTGCTAAAACGGGAGCAAGTTGTTTCGCATAATCTATATAGAAACTAACTGGTACCCATTTATTTGAGAGGTAAGCTACTTTTGTTGATTTTTACTATCCTCACTCAGGTATCTTTATAAAAATGGAACCTTCGTGCGTTGATCGGAATTTGAGAGTGCAGTACTATCTTCATCAAATAAAAGTATTCTGGAAAAGTAAATTCGCTTTGGGTCACGCTTTTATCCGCCGTTTATTTATCTGTCCGTATGAACAATGGGTAGTATGGAAGGCATTGGTCCGTTGACTGACTTTTACATAATATTTAAACTTCTTCGGGTGCATTGTCATTCAGTACGATGAATAACAGTCGGTTCCGTAATTCACTAAAAACTTCTTGTATACGCTGACAGGAAAAGAAAACACAACGTCAAGAAGGGGCTGTGCGACATGAACGAAAGTTGGTTGGCGTTTTCCAACGGCGGAAAGCTGATGTCTGTTCACATTTCGCATCAGTCGCATAAGAATGGCGCAGGTAGGGCCACTATGGGGATGCAGATCAGATTTGCTTCAAATACACGCTGTAACGGTCGTGAGCGTTAGTTACCTTCGAAATTGGACGTGGCGAGTCGATGTTAGTTGAGAATGACTTTAAGGCAACAAAGACGTCATTATCGACACCTCACTGAGTTTGAACGGCGTTGTATAATAGGGCTACGAGAAGCTGGATGTTTTTTCTGCGATATTGCAGGAAGGCTTGGCAGGAATAGAGTCACCATTCACCATTGCCGGCAGCGGTGGTCATGGGAATAGTCGCAATAAAACTGGAGTCCGGAAGGTGGTGGTGGTTAGTGTTTAACGTCCCGTCGACAACGAGGTCATTAGAGACGGAGCGCAATCTCGGGTTAGGGAAGTATTGGGAAGGAAATTGGCCGTGCCCTTTCAAAGGAACCATCCCGGCATTTGCCTGAAACGATTTAGGGAAATCACGGAAAACCTAAATGAGGATGGCCGGAGACGAGATTGAACCGTCGTCCTCCCGAATGCGAGTCCAGTGTGCTAACCACTGCGCCACCTTGCTCGGTAGTCCGGAAGGACACGTGGCACTATCGAGAGTGTCGAAACATGGAAAAAAACGCACCTCCGTAGAACAATATAAATGCTATGACGGAGAGAGGGAGCACAGCATTATCTCCAGGTACTTTACAAATTACTGCCTTCTTTTTGAATGTATCTTCTGCAGCAGACAGTAACACAGAGAAAGATTCAAGGCTTGCGATAATAATGTTTTCCGTTCGTGCTTAATATACACTATTCCAATGTGCACAGTGCCTATAGCTTTACGATTTCGAACGTAATATTTGTTGCCTAATGTAAATTTATCTATTCTTAGAAAGAAACATATGTAGTGAGGGTTACAATTATTAGAATTAAATCATTAGTCCTTAGACCGCTTTGATATAGTTCTTCGTCATTTTTGTTCTTTTCTTAGTTGACGTCATCTTGGTATCTATCACATCCAAAAACCTCCAAACTGAAAGATGTGTAAGCCTGACGATGTACACATAATATAATGAAGACAATAGTGTTCAGCGTATGGTTCTAGCAATTCGTACTGAATCTATATCAGGAACTTGTGCATCCTTTAGCATCACAGTGACTCAATGAACTCTTACAGATCTGTTACTTCACGGACAGCTGAGAACCAGATGCCCTGTAACGTGCACTCCACTAATCCAAAACCATCGCCATTTGTGACTTCAATCGTGTCAGGCGATAGCTCATTGGAGGACGGTGTGGAGGTCCACTGTGTTTTTTTAATGAAAGTTGGCTCTGCCCCGCTGCCAGTGACGGCCGTGTGTTGGTTGGAACGAGGCAAGCTGAGGGCCTGAAACTAGCTACTCTGAGTGCTAGAGACACTGGACATACACCTGGAATTATGGTCTTTGGTGCAATTTCGTATGACAGCAGGAGAACTATTGTAGTTATGTTATGCAACCTCACTGAAATTTTTTGGGTTGATCCAATATTTCAACCAGTTGAGCTGCCATTCATGAACAACATTCCAGAGAGTGTTTTCCAACAGGACAACGCTCGCTCACATACCGCTTTGTAACCCAACGTGCTCAACTGAATTTCAAAACGTTTTGCCTTGACCTGATCGATCGCCAGATTTGTCTACAGACGAACACATATAGGACATCATCGGCCGACGAGTCCAGCGTCATCCACAAACAGCACAAACCGACCCTACATTGACCGACCAGGTGCAACACACTTGGCATTCCATCTCTCAAAATGACATCCGGCATCTATAGAGCACAATGCAAACACATCTGTATGTTGCATTCAACATTCTGGCTGTTACACCAGTCATTAATGAAACAACATTTCACATTTGCAATAACATACATCGCACTTCCATTAAGCTGTGCCATTGCAATGTTAATGACTTAAATATGTTACGTAGACAAATGTATTGCTGAAATTTCATTATTCTATGTTAATTAAGGGTTGGTGGTGAGATTTTTTTTTCCGTCACTGTACATACACACTGAAGAGCCAAAGAAACTGGTATCTCTGCGGAATATCGTGTACGGAATCCGCGAGCACTCAGAAGTGCCGCAACACGACGTGACATAGACTCGACTAACGTCTAGTGCTGGAGGGAATTGACACCATGAATCCTGCAGGGATGTCCATAATTCAGTAAGAGTGCGACGGGGTGGATACCTCTTTGAACAGTACGTTGCAAAGCATCTCATATATGCTCAACAATGTACGTGTATGGGGAGTCTGGTGTCCAGCTGAGGTGTTTAAACTTAGGAGAGTGTTCCTGGAGCGACTCTGTAGTAATTCTGACCGTTTGGAGCGTCTTATTGTCCTGCTGTAACTGCCCAATTCCGTCGGAATGCATAATGGACATGAATGGACGCAGATGATCAGACAGGATACTTACGTACGTGTTACCTGTCAGAGTAGTATCTAGATATATGAGGGGTCCCATATCACTCCAATGCACAAGCCCCACATCATCACAGAGCTGCCGCCAGCTTGAACAGTCCCCTGCTGACATGCAGGGTCCACGCGGTTCATGCGGTTGTCTCCATACCCATATACGTCCATCCGCTCGATACAATCTGAAATGAGACTCTTGCAATGGTTCAAATGGTTCTGAGCACTTTGGGACTTGACTTCTGAGGTCATCAGTCCCCAAGACCTTAGAACTACTTAAACCTAACTAACCTAAGGACGTCACACACATCCACGCCCGAGGCAGGATTCGAACCTGCGACCGTAGCGATCGCGCGGTACCAGAGTGTAGCGCCTAGAACCGCCCACCACCACGGCCGGCAGACTCTTTCAATGAGGCAACATATTTCCAGCCATCAACAGTCCAATGTCGATGTTGACAGGCCCAGGCGAGGAGTATACCTTTTTGTCGTGCAGTTATCAAGGGTACACGATGGGCCCTTTGCTCCGAAAGTCCATATCAGTGATGTTTCATTGAATGCTTAGTATGCTGACACTTGCTGGTGCCCCAGCATTGAAATCTGCAGCAATCCGCGGAATGGTTGCACTTCTGTCACGTTGAACGATCCTCTTCAGTCGTCATTGGTCCCGTTCCTGCTGGATATTTTTCCGGCCGCAGAGATGTCGGAGATTTGATGTTTAGCGGATTCCTGTATTGAAGGTACGCTTGTGAAATCGTCGTACGAAAAATTTCCACTTCGTTATTACCTCGTAATTGCTGTGTCCCATCGCTCGTGCGCCGACTATAACGCCACATTCAAACTCACTTAAATCTTGATAACCTGCCATTGTAGCAGCAGTAACCGATCTAACAACTGGGCCAGACACTTGTTGTCTTATATAAGCGTTGCTTACAGCAGCGCCGTATTCTGCCTGTTTACGTAAGTTTCTCTATATTTGAATACGCATGCGTATACCAATTTCTTCAGTGTACTTACAGTCGTTTCAACTTCTCTCAAGCTTTATTCGCTGACAAGGCTATGGTTATCTCTCGATGCATGAGAAAACTCTGTCTATAACTGTTTATCGCACAAATGATAAAAGTAAACAAAGGATTCGGTTGTGGAATAAAACTACCATGGCAATTCATTTGAATTCGGAGTGAGATAGCTCTGCTCCATAAATTAAGAAAGACGCTGCAGATCTGTTCACTAGATTCGACAGAATACGTCGATCAGTTTATTCTTAACTGAGACGAAGGTCATGAAAAATAGTGGAAAGGAGCTCTAAAAGTTGAGAATTACTGTTGAAAATTTTGTATGCAACCCAGAAGGCTATATTGCACAGTATGATTAAGTAAGTAAAACATCACAAGTAGATGTATGTCGGAAAACAGGTGCCAAACGCTGTTATGGAGTCGAGGAAGTTGCCGAAAGTGCGTATGGAGCACATGTCTGTCGTATAGCATTGACTGGACATGAAAAGCATACTAATGAAGTCGGTAGAGTTAGAAACTGGAAGTAATGCATATGTGGTGCTACTGGAGCACGTCTAAAACTAAGTCGATTAATGAAATACAAATGAGATATTACCAGACAGGAAATACAAGCGAATGAGGTACGGAAAATCGTGACCAAAACAAGGTAATAGTCTATTGGAAACTTCCTGGGGAATTGATGAATTATTACCTTGCAACTAGCAAGAACTTGAGGGATAATATATATGTAGTTAGGTTACACACCTCTGACTTTGGAGGTTTCTGTATGTGATAGATACCAAGAAAAGGTAACCTAACACTAGAACAAAAGTGACAGAGGACTATATCAAAGCGGTCAAAGGATTAATGATTTAAAACTAATAACTGCAACTGTCGCTAAACTTGTTACTTTTTAATGAATCAATTTGCATTAGGCAAAATGATATGAAATATTATTTTCCAAACCGTACATCTATAGGCACTGTGCGCACTTGAGTAGTGTATGTTAAACACGGATGCCAAAGACTATGGTCGCAAAGCTTGAATCTTTCCGTGCACTACCGTTTGCCACAGAAGATACATTCGAAAAGAAGGCAGAAATTCGTAAAATATCTGGAGGTACTGCTGTCCTCCCTCTTTCCTTTATAGCGTTTATCTTGTTCTGCTACGATGCTCTATTTTCTACTCGCTTGATTAGAACGTTAATTTTTTTCAGCTCTGTGGCTGGATACCCTTTCTGCCGCCATAGTTTTCAGTTACCTAGGGGAAGGACGTCGAGTGCGTCATGAGTGAGTGAACCGTGTGAACTTTGTTCCGCGTGATATCGTATTTTAAATGCTTGAGTATCGTATTATCTCAGGAGGAGACTGAGATCGAGAGCACAATTTGCGTAAATGAGGGCTGAATACTGGCTAAAACCCACAGTCAGTCTGGCCGGTGTTCCCGGGCTTCTGTCACTAAACAGTGCGGGGTTTCATTCCGGATCGGACTCAGCAACTGACCCTCTACTGTTTGATATTAAACAACCCACGTTGCAGGTTTTGCGTATTTCAAGCATTTTATGTTCCTCACGTACGCTGAAAACAAGTATCAGCACTCGCCGATGATTTTCCCCCAGTAGCCAAGTGTTACCAGCGCAAGCACCGTGAGCTCACTTTCACAACATCATAATTCGCTTTGATTAGTGCAGTTACGTCCAGATATTACATAAGTCTACGTGGAACGAAATTGACAGAAACAGGTGTGAACTTTCCTGTAACATTGTAGCAAAAGGTACGCATATGAAGTACTATCCAGTGTTGGTAACACATTTGGGCCATCACGAGGTGCTTGGTCTTCAGGAAAATAGTTCATTTTCTTGACAAATGCGGGTAAATACGAAAGGCAGGAATGTTGAACATTGGTAGGTTCAACTTACGGCGACAACAGACCGTTGAGGGAAAAAAACGTCGGTGTGTGCAAGCATTATGTTAGGCAGAACGTCCCGTCAGAGATGTGGAGGCTCTGCGAGAGGCAATCGAACACAGTGCGTGCAATCGGTTGAACAAAGTTTTTCACGTATGCACGAATGATGTTTATCATGTGGTTTCTGAGGACGTCTTAGACTGTTGGCTCAATTGGTACTAAGAGCTGATCAGCGATGTCTGGTTTGGAGCCGAGTACAAGGTCCGCAAATGTGGCTCGGCCGAATCTGTGATGATCTCTAGTTGAATTTCTCGACCACATGGAGAACTGTGGGTAGGGTTACCACGTTCTTTTGGATCCATCCCAGGTTATACTCCTTTTGGGTCTATGCAAACGCATAGCTTTTGAATTACTTAAAAGTCTCAGCACTAATCTAAAACATTAAAATTTATTCATTTACTCTTATTTTTCGCTAGACATGACTTTTTTCAGAAAGTTTGTTTTAATTACATCATAAAATTCAAGACAACAAAATCTGATTAGTATTACCATTTAACAGTAGATACTAAACGTCTGCTCCTTTCTACAGACCAAATGTTCTCCATGATTTAAAAAAAAAATCACTCTCTCAGCTGGACCAGATGTCTTTATGTGTAACAGAAATTTTTTCAGTACGTAGTGAGCAATAAACATGTTCGTTGCTACTTTCATTCCAAAAATTCAGAAATTTTTGCTCGTGTTGTAGGTTAACTTTAAACAGACACTGTCTTTGGATATTATTAGAACATGAGACAAATTACGAATAGAAAATGATCAATTGGGTGTAGGCGATTCACTTCACACACGAGAACAACATAAACACGTTGGTCTTGTTGTGTTGCCAAGTGACTAAGGCGGAAGCCACCCCTCTTCATCGACGTCAGCGCTTGCTCCAAGGTCGGATTTGAGTGGCACTTTCGTAAGAGAATATTTAAAACCTCGCGTATTACAGAATTGTTGAGCCCACGACATTTTTATAACCCTGAACATTACTCCGGACAGTAATAAAAGGACTCTCCAGCCAATTCCGGACGTGTGGTAAGCCTAATTGTAGGTTATCCAGCAACAGGTCGGGTGCGCATTATACAAAGGAATCCGGTAAAAATATGAGTACCTGTGGCGTGCACGTGTTTTTTGTAGGACTAATGAACCGCTCCACAGGGTCAAACATGAATAATTTGCTGTAATCAGAGAAACGTCAGTCTCATTAGTCTCGGAAAAGGACTTTCATCTTTGCTAGTCAGAAATATTACGATCAGAAAGCTGGCTGAAACCGAAAGTGAACGCAGGGAAATCCTAAATAGAGAACGGAAAATACTAGGAGAAATCAAGAGGATACCTTTTGAGGGCGTGGCTGCAGATATTCAATGTAGTTCTTGTATAGACACCGACATCTACGTAAGGGATTAATATAGCTTTCTTGTCCTTCAGACGTTGTATGAGACACGTGTGAGATTGTACACATTCTACACAACAGAACTTCCTCCCTTTCTAGTTTCAGTTTATAGTAGGTCATCGGAGCAACGAAGGGACCAAGTAGTTGGAAATAAGAATCGGTCATTCATGTTTCACGGAAGCTGGTGAAAATTTTGGACTATGTTTTATACTGAGCACTACTACCTTTCAGAGAGCGAAAATGTCGTCTGTAAAATCATCGTCGATTCTGCAGAGACCTAGAGGACTGTAGTACCTACATTTGCAGAAAGCTTCCGATACAACACTGCACTGTCGTTTGATGTAAAAGATACGAGACTATCGAATGTGGGACTAGATTTGTTGGTGACTGGATCCAGGACTTCCTTGCATGTAGAATTCAACACGCCTTTCTTAAAGGGGCAAATTCGATTAACGTCGAGATTATGTCGGGAATTTCTCAAGGACCTATCACAGGCCGTTGCTGCTTACAATAGGTGTAAACGATCTAGTGAACAACTTACGGAACTCCACGACCCTGCTCGCTGCTCGTTGTATACTGGAAGGCTGCTACTGCAGCACTCTAGAGCAGGCTCGTCCAAACTGTGCCCTTAGGGCGCTAGCGCCCGCGATTGCCCGCGGCCAACGCCCCGGTCGAATTCGTTATGTTGCTGCAGTGGCCGAGCGGTGCCGCTTAGCTGGCCGTGCGGACCGCCCGAGCGCCAGCCGATAGCTATATTTGTTCGCCCGTTTTCCCTTCGGGCAGAGGACGTCTCACAAGTGCTTCTACTAGAGCTGATTGTCCTACAGTGCCATATCCGCCTGAAGGACCGCTTTTTTATGTGCAAAACTTTGGATGACTTTTACAGCTGTCTTCCACGAGAGAAATATCCTCTTTTGCACAAGCACGCGGCCAAAGTTCTCTCAATGTTTTGTTCCACGTATATTTGTGAGTGCTTTTTCTCTCTTTTAAAGCTTGTTAAAACTAAGAACCGTTCATTCCTTGGTGATAAAAATTTGACCAATTCTTTGAGGTTAGCAGTCTCACGGAATATTGTACCAGGCCTAGATAAAATCGTTTCCTCGAAAAAGAAAAACTTGTAAAATGTTAATTGTCTTCTTGAACAATGTTGACTGTAAGAATTAAAGAGCTTTATATGCTTAATTCTATTTTAATAAGTTTTCAAACTTGATCAGTTAAAATTATTACGTACAAAACAGCAAACTGAGGATCCCATTTCTAAATTCTGAAAAGGGATACAAAAAATTGTAGCAGGAAGTATAACAAAAATACTTACTTGTAACTACTAACAGTTAGAATGAGACTGTATATCCCTTACATAAAATTAATTCTAAAATAGAATATTTTGTTTACGTTAGATCTGACCGCGGGACAGCCGAGCGCAGAGCAGTGCTGTGCGGTCTCACTCGCTCTGCAGCTCTCTCTCTCTCTCTCTTTTTCTCTCTCTCTCTCTCTCCTATGGCGACACTAGCGACACATGGTCGCGGACGGGGCACTGAACTACACTGTCTTGAGCCCGCGGGGCGCGCGCGCGCCCGCCGGGCGCAATTCTTGGATGAGCCTGCTCTAGAGTGAAGTATAGGAAGACCTACGGCGGATCAGCGGTAAAAGTAGAAGTTGCAAGTTGATCCTCTGCATTCATAAGGGGAAAGTACTGATGCAAAACCACGGAAATACAGATGACAGTTGAATTATATCATAGAGGAAAAAGTCACTGGAAACAATAATAACCGTAAAACACCAAGGTGTAACAGTCCGCATCAACTTTAACTGTAATAATACCAAAATCGTTTACAAGTCAGACTCAGATGCACGGGAAAAATGTTAAGGTAATGTAATTCATCAGCGGAAGAATCGGACAGCAAAACACTTGTTCGACTGGTTTTTTAGTACTGTCATCAGTCGAAGACTCATTTATTTAAGAGACAGTGAAAATCCAAAGGAAAGGGACGTTAAGTCACAGGATAATTTAGTAAGCACAAGAGCATTACACAGATGTGTAGCAGACTCCCGTGGTATACGATACAGGAGAAGAGTTGACAGTCACAGAGAGATTTGTTGCTGACAGCACAAGTTCTAAGAAACGTTTTCTTCTCGAACATATATCTTTGAAAATGATAACAACGAGCAAATCAGAGTTCTCACAAGGCTTACCAAAACCGGTTCTCCCCAAATATCACTGATACATGGAGCAGAGAGGGGGAAATCATAGTTACACCGGAAATATGCTTTGCCACAGTGTAAGACAGGTTTTGGAATATAAATGTAAATGAGAGCGATTCCAATTCAGAAACACAGCCTACTAAAAAAGCGTTGGGAGCTACGATACAACTCTGTAAAGATTCGCCGTTAGTGGCGTTACTGACCGTCCCCTTTTGAAGGAATGTACTACCGAAAATTTAATCTATAGTCCCACAACAACTGTGCTATTTTTGCTCACTAAATGGTTCCGTAAACCACGGGTAACAGTCGAACCTACAAGTACGAAACTTCATTCACTTACACACTGCAATGCACTGAAATGCGTTGTGTCAGACACAAATGCGGAAATGGGTGCAATTTGTTGCGGCGTGGTAGCTATTCGTTTTTGGGACCACTCTTTAGGGATACGCATTGGCTCACGTTATTAAAAGGATTCCTGTGCAGCCGCCTGTACTGACAGGACTAGTGCAGCACTGTTTTACCCGCACGTTCATTAGATTCTGTTTTGATTGCTACTCAGCATTTCACGCCTGAAATACGCGCATGCCGCGGAAACCCAATCTCGTGGAACTGGCCGTAGCCCGTTGACCGTGTTGGCTATTTTCTTCGTTCCTGTATTCAGAAATTCGTGGTCGATTACTGAATCATGTGGAATATCGCTGAAAAATGAAGCAATTACCAGAAGCGTGGCAGCGTGCGCTCGATTTTGCACAGAGCCATTTTGGTGGGCGTGGCGGCTCAGAAAGACTGGCGCCGTTGTTCGGAATTGATTCGGACTGATTGCTGCAGGAAACGAGCGGCAGCTCAGGCCGAAACGGATATGAGAGGCGCGCCCAGAAAAGGTTGCGGCACATGTGGGCCGAGGCGGATCTTTCGACTGGGGCACGTGCTGTCGCACTGCTTGGGAACGTACATCACTGAGAGACAATTAATTCTGCGACGTGAGAACATATTTGACAGCACTGTAATGTGACGGTACAAAGTTTATTAGGTACACTGGTGACAACGAAGCTCTCTTTCCATTTATGTATAAATCAGAGAAAGACTTACACACACAGCCACCCTACCACCAATGAGCGCGCGCGAGCACACACATACATACACATACTCACAAATAGACACACACAAATACACACACAAAACTATTCGTTTGCCAGTTGTGAAACAATAAGTTAGTTTAATGTCTCTGTATGAGAACTATATATCACTTGACATCAGTCTGACGATATACTCAATCGTTGATCTCCACACTCAAATGAAGTACACTTATGGAATATTCGTTCTGTAAATAAAAAACCGGAGCTTATTTTATTTCTTCTAGACATGTTTCACCTTTTCCTTTTAGGCATCTTCTGTGGAATCTATAACGATACAGTTTTGTTTTGATATGCGATATTTGTAGACTATAAAACAGTTCGCGTCTTGTTTCTTATGTAAGTAAGCAATTATTTAACGTTCTTCGCGTTTTTTGCTGGCATCTGCATTTTCTCTGATCTTGTCACATGCTTGATGTCGCACTTTTTATGTTACGAACTTTTTTCTTCACAGTTTTCATATGTTTGCACTAATTGCTGTGAAGCACTATTAGTTCAAATGGATCTGAGCACTATGGGACTCAGCATCTGAGGTCATCAGTCCCCTACACTAAGAACTACTTAATCCTAACTAACCAAAAGACATCACACACATCCATGCCCGAGGCAGGATTCAAACCTGCGACCGCAGCAGCAGCGCGGTTTCGGACTGAGCCACCTAGAGACACTCGGCCAGAGCACTATTAGTCTTCTGTCATTACTTGTAGGTATTTTACCGAAAACTGTGGTTTAAAATCATAACTATTGAGTGTTCACTTCTATTCTGTACCTGCTTGATTTGTTACGTACATGTTGCCAATCTAATGAGGTATATGCTAACAACGAGAGACTACTCAACTCTGTTTTCTAGCAAGAAAATTACCAAATACAACAAACCAAAGCAGAAAAGAAAACACTGTTGGATTATCACGTACACATGACAAACAACTCACTGTTTACGTTAATAGATAAAATAATAGAGTGACACTAGAAGAAAGGATTACTATAATGAAAAATACTACCCAACCTCTTTACTTTCACACGTCCATGAACCCCTTTACAAAATATTTAAACCAAAACTCAAATCAGCTCAACACAAAAACTTTCAACCACTCTGACAGCTCTTATGTTCATACTCAACTTCTTGTAACTCGCCCTGAATAACAACCGAAATACACGCACGCACACAAAAGTGCATACACACTCTCTCTCTCTGTCTTAGATACAAAAATACACACACACACACACACACACACACACACACACACACACCCACATAAACACACACACACACACACACACAGGCAGAAATGACAACATATACGTACGCACAGTCTCTCTCACACACACACACTCACAATCTCTCTGTGTAAGAGAATAGACGCTGTTTTCGTGCTACTTCCTTGAGCGTCTATGGAAAGGAGATGAAGAATGCTTAAAACATGAGTAGGCTATAAGAAGTTTGACCTCGCTTCTGAGGCTTGCCCGCTCTCTAAAGGAGGATAGGCGGCGATGTGTGCCAGATCTGACGACAGAGTACAGTCCTGGCGCAGGCACAAATGTTCTGGAGCACACTGTTCAGCTTACAGTGCTGAACATGGTGTTCCGCAACAGAAGGCCGGTTCTAGGCGCTTCAGTCTGGGACCGCGAGACCGCTACGGTCGCAGGTTCGAATCCTGCCTCGGGAATGGAAGTGTGTGATGTCCTTAGTTTAGTTAGGTTTAAGTAGTTCTAAGTTCTAGGGGACTGATGACCTCATATGTTAAGTCCCATAGTGCTCAGAGCCATTTGAACCATTTTTGAACACATGATGACCCAACAACATTGTCAAGATTACCGAGGGCGGGGGATCATCGAAACTGGAGTGCGGCTCAAAGGAATCGTACCACCCGGTCGGATGAATCACGTTTATTGTTAAATAAAGTCGTTGATCGTGTCCAGATACGCCGTAACCAGGCAAACGGCTGCTCGAAACATGCACCACTCCACTGTAGCAAAGCAGTATTATGAGGGAAATTCACCTGGGCTTACATGGGACTAGCGGTAATAATCTAAGGCAGCATAACAGCAGTGGATTACGTGAATATCATTAGAGACAATCTGTAACTCCTTAAGCTTGATGTCTTCCCCATCAGCGGTGGCATCTTCATCGGGGTAACTGTCCTGTTACAAGGCCGGAATCACGCTGCAATGGTTTAAGGATTACGATAGTGAACTCAGTTTGATGTCTTGGTTATCAAATTCGGCTTATCTGAATCCGACGAAACCCAGCAGAGACGCTATAGGGCGCCAGCCCCGCGCCACAAACCAACCGTCCGTAAATTACGGGAAGTGTGCCTAGGCATCTGGGGCCACAAACCTCTGACTACTTATCAAGTACTCGTAGAATCTATGGCACGCTGAATCACTGCTGAACTGCTTTCCAGAGTTGGACCAGCACGCTTTTAAGTAGGTGGTCATAATGTTTTAGCTCATCAGTGTAAAGAGAACACACAGTAGTTACGACTTTAAATGGCAGTTTTTCGGTAAATTATCTACAACTAACGACTGAAGACTAGTAGTGTTCCACAGCAGTTAGCTCAAACAATATGAAAATTGTGAAGAAGTAAAATCGTAACATGAAGACGTGCTTATGTTTCGTAAGGGAACTGCGACTCCCAGCATGTGAGCAGATGACAGGAAACGCATATGCCAGCCAAAAACCTGAAGAACTGTAAGTGATCACTTATTTACATGAAAAAAAGACTTGAACTGTTTTATAATCTACAAATATAACATATGAAAACAAAACTTTATCTTTATAGATTCCACTGAAAATGCCTTAAAGAAAAAGGCGAGACGAGTATGGAAGAAATTGCAGGAGGTAAAGGCAGTTTTTATTTACAAAACGAATATTTATGTGCTTGCTGCGGATGATGGCTACTCAAAAAAACCTGTTACACCTATGAAATTTACTTCTGAAAGGTTGCGACAAGACAAAAGCTTTGTGCTACATCTATGAGTGACGAAGCACTTCTTGCGTGAGTTGCAGGTGAATGTGGCAATACGCGCTACACCATATGTATTCGTGCGCATTACGTACTAAGCTGACTGTCCGGAGCCTTTGTTCAAAAAGAAAGTCGATATTTTAAGCACTATAGATTACGCTTTGTGAGTGAGTCCCAAAATTAAATTATAAACAGTTGCTTCAGAGGACATAAGTAACAGTCTCATGGCTCAGAAAGTAGGAAATTCAGCATACATGTGAATAAGAATATATCATCCAGTTGGCACAATACATAGTTGATGAAGCATTCCGCGCCAAACTTAAATTTGGTGCTGGCATAAATTTCAAACGATTTATGAAGCTTTGAGGTCTACAAGAAACAGAAATATCTCAATAATAACAAACCATGATTTCAAGTACAAGATGAACACTACAAAATACTAGCTTTGCGCATACACAAACCTCCAGATTGAGGCACACAGCCCCAAAGGGGTCACCGAAAGGCATACAGAAACTGGATTCCTGGCCAGCTCACACCGGTCAGAATGAACAGTACTTAGTAAACAATTTTCAAAGATAATTTCAAACAAATACCGAGGAAGCCAATAGCTTCATGACTCCAGGTAGGCGTCGGATAATATGGCCCTGCTACTGGTGGCTGCAAACAAGTTGTTCAAACAACTCGGCGTATACTGACTGATGCACGTCGCAATCAAGTTTCACACGACGAGAGCCACTGCTTGCCCGCTAAACTCGCCGGTAGCAACGGTCAACGCTGCAGGAAAACGAGGGCTCTCCTAGCCCAACGGTCTACGATGTTAACTCGCTGTAGTCGCCAGAACGCCGGGTACACAGGCATATCCGTCTAGCTCTGTGTCCGACACACCACTCACCATCACATAGCTCCAGAGGAAACACATAACCCAGCAAAGGTGATACGACGAGGACCAGAATCGATGGAAAGCACGCACAATTGGCACCAGTAGATGATGCGCGCGGTCTGACGCAAGCCGCTACGGCTCACTCGCAGCCATGTCCCAGTTCCATACAAAGCTGTGCTTCAATAAACGTACTTTCTCAGAAACTTATTTTTCAAATTGAGACCTATATTTGATACCAGTAGACTTCTTTCGGCCAGGAAATCCCTATTTGCCAGTGCTAGTTTGATTTTTATGTCCCCCTTGCTCCGTCCGTCATGGATTATTTATTAACAAGGTAGCATAATTCCTTAACTCGTCTACTACATGATCACGAAACATAATTTTCAGCTTCTCACTGTTCTCATTTGTGCTACTTATCATTACTTTCGTATTCCTTCTACTTATTCTCAGTCCATATCGTGTAATCATTAGTGTCTTCTTTCCCCTCAGTACATCTTGTAATTCTTCTTCACTTTCACTGAGGATAACTTAACATTCATATTATTTCATTTTTACTTTTAATCCCACACTTTCTTTTATTTCCGTTGTTGCTAACTCGACATAGAGACTGAACAGAAGTGGGAAAAACTAAATCACTGTCTCATACCCATTTTATCTGTGCACTTCATTCTTGGTTTTCAAATCTTATTGTTCCCAATTGGTTCTTGTACATATTTTATATTACCCGTCCTTTTCACGTAGCTTATCCCAATTTTCGTACAGATTTAAAATCTTGCACTATTTTATAATCTGGAACGCTTTTTTCAGGTCGAAATATGATAGGAACATGTCTTGATTTTTCTTCAATCTTCCTTTCCATTATCGAGCACAACGTCAAAATTGCGTCCCTGCGGGCGTCTTCCTTCCTAGAGCCAAATAGGTCGTCATTTACAGATGTTCACGGCTTATGTTCAAGGCTTATGTTCACAGATAGGGCGCAAGTGAAATACAACCATGTGATTTATCAGTTACATTTTACTGTAGTGGTGTAAATCGTCTTAGGCATCAACAGAGCGTTTGCGGCACACACAGTGAATGATGGAAATATTTGCACATGGTTTCAAGAATTCCAGTCCGGTTTACGTTTATTTTCAACAACCAGTGTCAACTCCAAACTGTGAAGTGAAGTGGTTGTTTGCAATAAACAGGAGTTGTCACGCATTTCTGAATTCCGCGGCACTTAGACGGGCGTACAGGCGTATTGGATGTTGGCAACGTTCCTGGCAGACTTGTTGAAGCAACCGAACTGAATAACTTGACTCTAACTACACTTGTTGACACTTCACAAAATACCATAATTCTACTTCAAAGCTACACTTAATGCAAATGATTAAAAATGAGCGGTTGTAAACTCATATTATGACTTCATGTGGATGAAAGATGAGGATGGGACATAGCCTTGTCCTCTGAGACTAACTACCTAGTTCACCATTAGCAGCGCCCACATAATGTAGAACATGCATCAGAATATTGGACCGCACGACATTTACAAATATCTTACAGCCGTGTCCTTTCTTCTAGTTGTCTACCAGATCTAGGGCTTCCAAACAGCGCGGCTGTACTGGTTCGAATTCGAAGTTTCTCTTATCGAGTCCAGTGGAAAATGCTATTGTAATTTGAAGTGCCATTAGTGAATTACTTTTGTTTAACTACAGAGTATTAACTGACGTCGAAAAATGAAATTTATTAACATTTGCTGTTTTGAACAATGTAGATATTATAATTCGGCTGCGAAACAAAAATAGTGAAACCCTGCTCATCAGTAAATCCATCATCTTAATAGTAGATTTCAGGACTAGTGTAACATTATAAAATATGCAATGATAAAGTAATTTTGTCCTTCAGGAGTGTATAAAACTTATGATGCCTGTAACTCTAAGTGGTTTTCGAACTTCCGTGCTCGATTTGATGTGTGGTGCAGTAAGAAGTTTATTCATGTGATGGAATACGATTTAGGTATCAGATGGGCTTCTGATGACTTAACACGCGGCTGGTAAAGGGCGTTCACACGACAATAAAATTAACTGGATATGTTGTACGAGTCTGAATTTGTCTTTCGTGTCTGGGTCTAAAAATTTCGTTTTGTTATACAGAGCGGAATGTATCGATTTAAATTAGGTCAAATTGACGGATCGAACGCCGGCCGAAGTGGCCGTGCGGTTAAAGGCGCTGCAGTCTGGAAGCGCAAGACCGCTACGGTCGCAGGTTCGAATCCTGCCTCGGGCATGGATGTTTGTGATGTCCTTAGGTTAGTTAGGTTTAACTAGTTCTAAGTTCTAGGGGACTAATGACCTCAGCAGTTGAGTCCCATAGTGCTCAGAGCCATTTTTTGAACGGATCGAACCGCAAAGATCCCAACCTAAACTGAAGGCCACTGCGGTGGCCTAGAATTTCGTTCTGTTACATAACAAACAGGCGGTAAAAGCTTTTCTCAGTACTTGAGGAGTAATGGCCCAACGTTGGTGCATTTGGGATAGGATTTAAGAAGCAAGGCAGATTTATTTCAATACCCGCTGTGATTATAAGGTTTAAATTTCCGAAAATACAGGCTTACAGAAGTTGGGAAGTTTCTGCCACCGACTCTTGTACAGATAACTTTCTGCTCACTCTATAACAACTGTGATATTGACTGATTGGGACAAGTGACGTGATGAAGTGGTGAGACACCGGACCCGAATTCAGGATGATGACGGTTCAAACCACTGCCCAGCCATCCAGATTTACGTTTTTCTACAAGATTATTCTGCAATTCACAACTAAGTGCCTGGCAGAGATATCATCGAACCATCGTCAAGCTATTTCTATATCGTTCCACTGTCGAACAGCGTGCGGAAAAACAGACACTTAAATCTTTCTCTCATTTTATTATGATCATCATCATCATCAGAATATTTTGACACGATGAGGACAAAGTTGCTCTTGGAAATTTTATGACCAGATTCTGCCACAACGAAAATTCCCTTTGCTTTAATGATTGCGACCCCAATACGCGTAACATATCCGTGGCCCTCTCGCCACTATTTTGCGATAATAAAAACCGCGCTACCCGTCTTTGAACATTTTCAATGTCCTCCGTTGATCCTTTCTGAGTGGATTCCATACAGCTTAACAATATTTCGGAACAGGATGGACAGAGTAGTGTAAGCAGTATCTCCAGTACTAACAGAATTAAAGCTGCGAGGACGGGGCGTGAGTCGTACTTGGGTAGCTCAGTAAGTAGAGCACTTGCCCGCGTAAGGCAAAGGTTCCGAGTTCGAGTCTCGGCCTGGCACACAGTTTTGATCTGCCAGGAAGTTTCATATCAGCGCTCATTCCGCTGCAGAGTGAAAATCTCATTCTGGAGTCTCTCCAGTAGATCTGTTGCATTTTCAAAGTGACCAACATTTTCGGTCTGCTTTCACCACAAGATTATCTATGTGATCGTTCCAATTTAAGTTATTCGTAGCTGTAATCCATAAGCATTTAGTTGAATTTTCTATCTTTAAATTTGTGTGTTTTATCCTGTAATCGAAATTTAACAGATCCTTTTTTGTACGCATTTGGGCAGCATCACCTACCAACAATCTAAGAAGGCTACTCAGATTGATTCCTAAATAATTTATGTAGATTTGAAGCAGCAGAGAGCCTAGAATACTCCTTTGGGGGAAGCCACTTCCTTTGTACTCGATGACCATCCGTCAGTTATTACGAACTGTGACCTTTCTGACAGAAAATCACGAATCCAGTCGCACAACTGAGACAATATTCCATAAGCAGGCTATTTGATTAGAAGCCGTTTGTGAGAAACTGTGTTAGGACCTGGAAATCTAAGAATATGGATTCAATTTGATATCTCCAGATGTTGGGATGGTTCCTCTGGAAAGAACATGGCCCATTTTATTCGACGTCCTTACTCAGTCCGATGTTTGGCTCTGTCTTTAATACCTTCAACATCGACGGGACGTTCGGCTCTTATTCGCTTCCCTGGTCTCACGTACCAGCAGCAACCGATGTAGTGAGCTGCTAGAGTTGCTAGCGCTGGTATCTGGAATGGTGAGCCCTCTGTGTAACACCCACCATATTATTATTTGCTTCTTATTGGCCGGACAGTATTTTCTTTAGCAAGTTTTTAGCCAGAAAATTGCACATTTCTCATTCCGCATTGATATGAGGAGCTAACTTTGACTGGACATTTCCTGGCTATCGAAATGCACTACTAGAATTTGTGCATTCAGTTCGTAAACTCATGGATGGAATTCCTTAACGACATTCCTTAAGATACCCCAATATTCTCATTTATATCATTTCCTTCCAAGCATGTGTTTTGTGTAAGAGTGAATTTGTGTGTGTGTGTGTGTGTGTTTGTGTGCGTGTGTTGCTGCTAGTCGATAACAGTCACATGATTCATCTTTCTTCAGAGTGATACTGAACTGATACGTCCGTCAGTGCAGGAAGCGAGATTGGTGTAATGTTCATTTCGTCGACGGGTGCCGATGGTTTGGGGTGCATACGCACAAGTACGCCGTAGTTTTTAGTTATTTTAGTTTGAAACACTATAAAATGAAATGGTCACATCATCTCGTATCACGTTCTTACACCGTGCTCTAATACTTAGCTCAATGCTTGGGCACACTGGCGTTTTATTTTGTAAAATTTTTTTGTTCCAGTCAGTAATGGTTTTAACAAAAATTTTGGTCTGTAGCTCTCTCAGCGGGTTCCTTGTCAATGGCCAGTTTATTTCTGAATTTTTTAGTTTCTCTTCCTATTCACAGGCAGCCTCTGTCTTCCAGTAAAACTTCCTATATACTTTCTTGATTAATGTAACACCTCTCTATTCAGAATGAACCCTTACAACAATCTGTGCACCGTTTTGATACTCCCTGGCGGATTAAGGCTGCGATACGGACAGCTGTGAAATATTCACTAAATTTGCAGCACCAATTTAAATCTCTCCTTTTTATTTCGTCTTCGAGTTTTCTACTTTCTTATCAAATTTATAGAACGTGCGGTTTCAAAAACTCCACCTTGAAGCCAATGTTTTCCCATTAGAAACCTCCTTTGTGTATCATAATTCCTTCGGATGGTCGATTTTTCTCGTAAACTCTTTCTTCTTGAGTTAATTTAGCGTAAATTTCTACTTAGATCTTCTGAAGACGGTGTAACGTCATGGATTCAAAACAAAACTGGGGTGTGATAACTGCCGCCTCGCTGTCAGCAGAAAGTTTCATAGGTGAATCCGGGCTTGTACTAGCTATTCCACTTCTCCCTCCAGTCTCAGTTTCCCGCCGAACGTGTGCTGCTGAGCGAAAACTGATTTTCTCCTTATGTAAAACGTCGAAAACAGAATGCGAAATTTCTGTGGGGCGGCGCAACAGGAGGCGACAAAACCACCGCGCGGCTTGCACGTCCAGACCGTCCCTCACGCAAATTCGAACTAACCATGAATAATGCACAAGGCGGGCCAAGACGCGCCGATGTTTATTCAAGAGGCGCAGGGAACCACGCAAAAGCTGTACGCTGAAATTGGTGTGTTGCTTGTACGAAATTTCTGTATTACTGGTAGGAAATTTCAGAGCTTCTGCTTTTTCTGGCAGTGATATATCTTATTCAATAAGGATGTATCAGTGTGCAGGTGAGTTAACTGCTTTGATGTCAAAGTTGCAGCATTGTCGACCTGTGTTCGTGTCTGTCATTATGACACGTAAGGCGTACGAAAAGACAAGTAAAGCTCTGGCATCCACTGTCGTCCCTATTAGACTCTACACCGTAGTCCCCGGCAAGTGAACGATCCTTCCGAATGCAAATAAAACTGGTAAACTCCGTGACGTTTCAGTTTCTACACGAATAAATCACATTAATATGACCACCGTCTTTGTTCTACGTCATCAAAAAATAAACACACACGTAGGTTCAAATGGCTCTGAGCACTATGGGAGTTAACTGCTGTGGTCATCAGTCCCCTAGAACTAAGAACTACTTAAACCTAACTAACCTAAGGACATCACACACATCCATGCCCGAGGCAGGATTCGAACCCGCGACCGCAGCGGTCACGCGGTTCCAGACTGAAGCGCCTTTAACCGCACGGCCACACCGGCCGGCCACACACGTAGGATAAGTGGCAGCACTTATAGTGAAGGGTATATAAATCGTGTTAGAGGACGCAGAAAACAATGCAGTCATCGTCGTAATGCGGAAACGGAGCGACTTTTCTTATGTGTAAAAGGGCATGGTCATTGGTTTTCGGTCCAAGGGCAGAAGCATATCAAAATCGGCTAAGTCTGTAAACTGTTTGTGTGCCGCCGTCGTTAAAGTTTACCTTCCATACTAAAGTGGTGCTGTCCAAAATCGGCGCCGAGGTAACTGTGGTGTGGCACGGGCCAAAGATGACAGGGTCGAACGACGGCTAGGGATATGTGTACGGTGTGTAATTGTGGAGCAACTGACCACCCAGGAGAACCAAGCGGCTACCAATAGTGTTTCCTCAACGGCCGTTCAGCGAACGTTGCTGCGTGTGGGCCTAAGCAGGAGGCACTTCGTTGAAGCACCCATACTGACTGTTATTTATCAGCGACGAAGGTGGCAAATTCAAAAAAAAAAAAATTGTTCAAATGGCTCTGAGCACTATGCGACTTAACTTCTGAGGTCATCAGTCGCCTAGAACTTAGAACTAATTAAACCTAACTAACCTAAGGACATCACACACATCCGTGCCTGAGGCAGAATTCGAAACTGCGACCGTAGCGGTCGTTCGGCTCCAGACTGTAGCGCCTAGAACCGCACGGCCACTCCGGCCGGATGGCAAATTCCATGTGAATATCGCATCTATACGTTCATTGAGTGGTTCCTGGTGGCATTTTGATATGAATCACGTTTCATGCTCCATAGGCGTGGAACACCTGAAAGGAAACACGCAGCAACAGTCGTCGGAACGTGCCAGGCCGGAGGAGGGAGCGTTATGGCCTCGGGAATGTTTTCGTGGCATTCCGTGGGTGATCTGGTCATTCTGCAATGCACAATGGATTAATTACTGACGATATACCTGGACGGGACAAACACGTAACAAAGGTGTCCCTTGATAGAAAGACTGAGTAGAGTGTCATCAGTCCATATTCTGTCGACAGGAAAGTAAATAACCAGGAAGACGGATCCTAAGAACTGGAATTACTACGTTACTTACATAGCGCAAAACTCCAGCTAAAGAAATTGATGAGTCGTACATCGGCTGTACTATACCCGAACATCTCCCCGGCATAAGAAGTCAGCCTCATTCTGCCAACGGCCTTATCAAAGAGGGCGGAGGAGCGGATAGAGTTTCAGGGCACTCTCTTGTCCTAGGGGTGGGAAATTGCCCCTAAAGGCGGATGAATCAACAATGATCAACGACATGAGGATGCAGAAGGCAATGGAAACCATTGCATTAAAGGCACGTAACGTGTATCCACAGGACATGTGGCCTGTAATTGAAGAAGTGTCATGATGATCTCTCCATTGGCAAAAGATTCCGGAATAGTCTCCCATTCGGATCTCGGGGAGGAAACTGCCAAGGGGGAGGTTAACATGAGAAAAAGATTGAATAATCAACGAAAGGATAACGTTCTACGAGTCGGGGCGTGGAATGTCAGAAGCTTGAACGTGGTAGGGAAACTAGAAAATCTGAAAAGGGAAATGCAAAGGCTCAATCTAGATACAGTAGGGGTCAGTGAAGTGAATTGGAAGGAAGACAAGGATTTCTGGTCAGATGAGTATCGGGTAATATCAACAGCAGCAGAAAATGGTATAACAGGTGTAGGATTCGTTATGAATAGGAAGGTAGGACAGAGGGTGTGTTACTGTGAACAGTTAAGTGACCGGGTTGTTCTAATCAGAATCGACAGCAGACCAACACCGACAACGATAGTTGAGGTATACATGCCGACGTCGCAAGCTGAAGATGAACAGACAGAGAAAGTGTATGAGGATATTGAAAGGGTAATGCAGTAGGTAAAGGGGGACGAAAATCTAATAGTCATGGGCGACTGGAATGCAGTTGTAGGGGAAGGAGTAGAAGAAAAGGTTACAGGAGAAAATGGGCTTGGGACAAGGAATGAAAGACGAGAAAGACTAATTGAGTTCTGTAACAAGTTTCAGCTAGTAATAGCGAATACCCTGTTCAAGAATCACAAGAGGAGGAGGTATACTTGGAAGGCCGGGAGATACGGGAAGATTTCAATCAGATTACATCATGGTCAGACAGAGATTCCGAAATCAGATACTGCATTGTAAGGCGTACCCAGGAGCAGATATAGACTCAGATCGCAATATAGTAGTGATGAAGAGTAGGCTGAAGTTCAAGACATTAGTCAGGAAGAATCAATACGCAAAGAAGTGGGATACAGAAGTACTAAGGAATCACGAGATACGTTTGAAGTTCTCTAACGCTATAGATACAGCAATAAGGAATAGCGCAGTAGACAGTACATTTGAAGAGGAATGGACGTCTCTAAAAAGGGCCATCACAGAAGTTGGGAAGGAAAACACAGGTATATAGAAGGTAGCTGCGAAAAAACCATGGGTAACAGAAGAAATACTTCAGTTGATTGATGAAAGGAGGAAGTTGAAACATGTCCCGGAAAAATCAGGGATACAGAAATAAAAGTCGCTGAGGAATGAAATAAATAGGAAGTGCAGGGAAGCTAAGACGAAATGGCTGCAGGAAAAATGTGAGGACATCGAAAGAGATATGATTGTCGGAAGGACAGTCTCAGCATACAGGAAAGTCAAAACAACCTTTGGTGACATTAAAAGCAACGGTGGTAACATTAAGAGTGCAACGGGAATTCCACTGTTAAATGCAGAGGAGAGAGCAGATAGGTGGAAAGAATACATTGAAAGCCTCTATGACGGTGAAGATTTGTCTGATGTGATAGAAGAAGAAACAGGAGTCGATTTAGAAGAGATAGGGGATCCAGTATTAGAATCGGAATTTAAAATAGCTTTGGAGGACTTACGGTCAAATAAGACAGAAGGGATAGATAACATTCCATCAGAATTTCTAAAATCATTGGGGGAAGTGGCAAAAAAACGACTATTCACGTTGGTGTGTAGAATATATGAGTCTGGCGATATACCATCTGACTTTCGGAAAAGCATCATCCACACAATTCCGTAGTCGGCAAGAGCTGACAAGTGCGAGAATTATCGCACAATCAGCTTAACAGCTCATGCATCGAAGCTGCTTACAAGAATAATATACAGAAGAATGGAAAAGAAAATTGAGAATGCGGTAGGTGACGATCAGTTTGGCTTTAGGAAAAGTAAAGGGACGAGAGAGGCAATTCTGACGTTACGGCTAATAATGGAAGCAAGGCTAAAGAAAAATCAAGACACTTTCATAGGATTTGTCGACCTGGGAAAAGCGTTCGACAATATAAAATGGTGAAATGGTGCAAGCTGTTCGAGATTCTGAAAAAAGTAGGGGTAAGCTATAGGGAGAGACGGGTCATATACAATATGTACAACAACCAAGAGGGAATAATAAGAGTGGACGATCAAGAACGAAGTGCTCGTATTAAGAAGGGTGTAAGACAAGGCTGTAGCCTTTCGCCCCTACTCTTCAATCTGTACATCGAGGAAGCAATGATGGAAATAAAAGAAAGGTTCAGGGGTGGAATTAAAATACAAGGTGAGAGGATATCAATGGTACGATTCGCTGATGACATTGCTATCCTGAGTGAAAGTGAAGAAGAATTAAATGATCTGCTGAACGGAATGAACAGTCTAATGAGTACACAGTATGGTTTGAGAGTAAATCGGAGAAAGACGAAGGTAATGATAAGTAGTAGAAATGAGAACAGCGAGAAACTTAACATCAGGATTGATGGTCACGAAGTCAATGAAGTTAAGGAATTCTGCTACCTAGGCAGTAAAATAACCAATGACGGACGGAGCAAGGAGGACATCAAAAGCAGACTCGTTATGGCAAAAAAGGCATTCTGGCCCAGAGAAGTCTACTAATATCAAATACCGGCCTTAATTTGAGGAAGAAATTTCTGAGGATGTACGTCTGGAGTACAGCATTGTATGGTAATGAAACATGGACTGTGGGAAAACCGGAATAGAAGAGAATCGAAGCATTTGAGATGTGGTGCTATAGACGAATGTTGAAAATTAGGTGGACTGATAAGGTAAGGAATGAGGAGGTTCTACGAAGAATCGGAGAGGAAAGTAATATGTGGAAAACACTGATAAGGAGAAGGGACAGGATGATAGGACATCTGCTAAGACATGAGGGAATGACTTCCATGGTACTAGAGGGAGCTGTAGAGGGCAAAAACTGTAGAGGAAGACAGAGATTGGAATACGTCAAGCAAATAATTGAAGACGTAGGTTGCAAGTGCTACTCTGAGATGAAGAGGTTAGCACAGGAAAGGAATTTGTGGCGGGCCGCATCAAACCAGTCAGTAGACTGATGACCAGAAAAAAAGGAGATGCAACGGCAGTGTGGGCCAGCGTAATTTGTCAAATAGTTTCAAGTTCACTCGGGAATGGACTTACTGAGCACTAGGTCCTTCGGAGGCTCTATGGTTTGTTTATTTGATGGCTGGGTCGTAAGGTTCAATTACTATCACCCGTATTAAATGGTCTGACCCCTGTGCGAGCTGTCGAAGCATTGAATAAGAACTCTACCTTTCGTATAGCCTTTTCCTCGGCACCCCGGAACGTTTAGCTGCCTCAGGATAGTGCCCAGTCTGATGTATGTCGTTACTTTGTGGAGTATGTCATTTACTTTACGATGACTCACTTTTGAGAGGAGCTGCTGTAGATACAGGCTTATCAGCCGGCCATGTTATGGAGTCTTTCTGATATTGAGGTGACTAAGCTGTTCAACGTTCTCAGGAGTGATGAACCCTGCCAGCTAACTGCATTCCTTTGCAGCTATGTATCGTATTCGTTGCTTCTCAGCCAGATGTATGTTGGACGCGTCCACTTGTGGCTAGAAACTTTAACGAATACGTCCGCGATACCACTGGTTTTGACATAGGACTTGTTCTTGCGTGAGACCCTGATAGTTGCTGACGTCGTTGGAGAATAGCCATACTAATCTGCCAGGCTGTATGTTCCTCTACCAGAGAGAAAAGCTTTTGTTGGAACACCAGAAAGGAGACTATGTTCCTCATTAAAAGATTGTCACAGGAAAGTGGAAAAACACCCGCATCAGTCCTAAATCCTCCTTCCTCATTAAAAATTATGGCATGCGAACATATTTGCTTCCTTTTTACACATAAAATTTTAAGTTGTTTTCGTGGTGAAGCCTTCTTACTCAGCATTTTCTTATTGTCATATATATATATATATATATATATATATCCCACGGTTTCTTTTTTTTTTTTTTTTTTTGCTTTGATTTACAGTATATCCACTTGCCACTGTCTCCGCTCTCAGTTACATTGTCTCCTTTTCCTTTTCTTTCCCATTGCCACTGTCTCCACTATACCTCGTCAGGTTAGAAATTCTGAGGGGTCCCACTTATGTTATCCCCTGTACCAAAGTATTTCAACTTACGGTCCAAAATTCTCTGTACCCTATATCTACGTGCTAAAGTTCACCGCTCTGGGAAGATCCAGACCCCCAAGCCTATCTGTGGTCTTTACTCATCTGTATTTTTCATTTCCACTCTCTCTTCGCTCCTTTGCTCCCACTGCTCCTAACTCCACCCACGTCTCTACCTATTTTACTGCAACTGTATCTCACTGACCAACTCCTCTCTCTTAGTCTCCTATCGCTACTGTCTTCATTCACCTCTCTTTCTCACCAACGCTGTCCTCATTCTTCTTTCCTCCCATTTGCACTAACTGATCTGTCTCCCGTTGTTACTGTCTCTCTGCTACTCTCTTTCAGCAAGAACCTTTCCCCTTGACAAAAGTTTTGATTAGGAAGCCTCAATGACGATTGAGGCAGCTGGTTCCCCACCTTCCCGTAAGAGTCTTTTAAAGTGGAGTCTATTCGGCTTTTAGTGCTCCGACAGGAATATTTTTCAACTGGTTACATTCATTAACCCCATTACAGCAAAGTGCGTTGCTTATATAAAATGAATTCTGTAGGTCAGTAAAGTTTTGACACTTTATTTATGTACTTCGGTAAATCTACATATTTCGACACGTATCAACAACAAATAAGCGTACATAATATAAGGTTAAACCAAATTAAACCAAAATGGTTTGCTTTCAATTTCTTCTACATACTTTACCCACTGATCGCACTTTATCGCAAATGTCCCGCTTGTGATTTGTTTCTTAAAACAGGAAATATGTTATTAGAAATATGTACTGAATTTGCAGTCTTCCCATTTTTACATACAGTTTTAGAATCATTTTAAGTTTTCTTTAAAAATGTTCAGATAACTTTCAGCAAAATTTTTTTTCCAACAATACCATGTTTCGTATATTTGCATAGGTGTGAAGCATACAGTCACAGAACCCTTACCGCTTCAGTTAAAACTAACTTTACGCCTGAGACCAGATATTACGTGCGTATTTTCTATACACAAGTACGGTAACTTCGAACCACCTTAAGAACATATGGTAAAAATTTCTACAGTTTTCCATGAATATAAATGATACAAGCGACAAACCCCACAACGGGTACTTTTGGTATGCTAACATCTTGATAACGGATACAGGTTTTCAAAACGGGAAAATGGTGTTTCTAGATGAGTGTCTAAAGAATTTACATTTAAAATTTGAGTCATGTGCTATGGTTAGCTATTTAGATAATTGCAGTCCACCGTCCATAAATGGCTATAAACCGGGTTTTGCGGGTTCTGCATAAGTACTACAGATTTCGAATTTTCGCTGGAATATCATCTTATAAACATATGGTAAAAATTTTGACGATCTGTCTTGAGTAGAAATTATAGTAGTGGCCATACCCCCCTCCCCCTCCAACTGGTACTTTCCATACTCAAAAATTATGATTTTTCAGGGTTTCTCAGGAACTACAAATGAAAAAGTTGTGCTTTCACAAGCTGCCTAAGGTCCACCGTAGACCACATATGGTAACACAAAAGAACCATCGGGTTTGCTCAGCTTGCCTGGGCTGGAGGAAGTGTGTAACGTCTAAGTTTTGACTCTCTGCTATAGGATGGCTAGCGTATCCTTGTTCTGTACTATTGAATATTAGACTAAGGACTGTCCAAAACACTTGACTGCTTTGATGAATACAGCTCAAGGTATGACCCCCAGAAGATTATCAGTTTCGCTCGCGGCTTTTACGAATGCACAGACCGAATATAGGCAACGAGAACCCACTAGGCCACCCTATACTCACCTAGAGTATCGCAGGTGACTGGACAACGTGCGCGTTATCAGATTGCTGGTTTCCAGATATTCGCAGTAGACCTGATAATTTGGGCGATGAAGTTGATCATGTACTCATAGCTCCTGTGAGCGGTCACGCCGGGCCAGTACAGAGGTTTGTGTGCATCATCTGCTACTGTTGTTATCTCCATAGGTAACGAAGTACTACCTCTTCTAATACCTCTCCTATCGCTTCTTTCGGCATCGGACTAACGGTCGGGGAAGATTACATGAACATAGATCACTCTTGCTGCTAAATAACATTCCTAACCGTTCACCTAACTGTAGCCATATAGTCTATGTCATTCCGAGCACATTGGAGCGAAGTGGAACACATAAAGTGCATTTATCGGGAACCCCACAGTCATTGACTCTAAAAGATACGAGCACTTCTATTTGAGGTTTATAGTCACTCATACTACATTCCATGTGCACCCATAATCACGCAAGTAGGAGGTCGATATTGAAATTGACGCAAAATAGGGTAATTGAGAGAATAACACACATGTTTCACACCGAGCTCATAACTGCAGCTGCCATGGCAGTGCCGGAAACTTCAACTCTTTCCTGCGGGACTGAAGCACTAAAAGTATTGGAACCCACGCGACTGAAGTAGGTGTGAAGTTCCATAATGTAACATGCCCGGGAGGAAAGGGGGGTAGATATGCAGCACTAATAATTGCTACCCTTCAGCACTCGAGACTGTACAACACGCCATGGACACAGGAACGGAGCTAGATATTTACCGACCAGGTGCCTAAACCGACGCCGGCGCTACAGTCTGGAACCGCGTGACAGCTACGGTCGCAGGTTCGAATCCTGCCTCGGGCATGGATGTATGTGATGTCCTTAGGTTAGTTAGGTTTAAGTAATTCTAAGTTCTAGGGGACTGATGACCTCAGATGTTAAGTCCCATAATGCTCAGAACCATTTTGAACCTAAACTCACTTACCTGAACCTTCCACGGCGGTTGATCTGCTACTCTCTGCACTGTCTGGTATGATGTGTCCTGTAATAAGTATTGTGAAGCAGGGAGAGGAGCCATTCACACAAACAATACCAAGTTGATCTGGTAGAATTCACTGTATTCTATTTAACACTCGCACATAGTGGGGCTGCACTCTTCACAATTAACATTATTCCCCAATGGACAGTATTTGTACTCCAAGCACGTGTTCGTTGTGACGTATAAGCTTCCTGTCTAAATGATGACATCCAATGCAAAATCACGGTGCATAGAACACATAATTAATAATTGGCCAACGGATGTTTTATCCGCCGACGATTGACACAGTTCTTCCAACGGTACTAAACAGTTCAATACCTTATTACACAAGCGTGCGCGTGACCGAATCACTACGCAAGTGCTCCATAAAAAATTCGGGTACGATATACGAACTGCGCTCATGATATTCAGTCAGTCAAAACGATGTGTGTGTCTTTCATTTAGAGATTGCAATGAGGATTACACTAGTCCACATTATTTTTCCGTAACCGTCGCGACGCAGTTGATTGTTGTTCCCGCGACACGACACACGAAGCCGAGAAACATTATTACCTTTTAAGTAAACATAGATACTGCGTCATGAACACTGAAATTAAACGCAAAAATCGTGTGGCAAACATTTTCAATTAGTAAACCGTAACATGTAAGATATATGCTGCAGCCACGGCATCAACACAAACACTCCACCCACGCTCCACGGAAGCTACGCCACGACTCCCCACTCTTGCTCTGTGCTCGACAGAGAGGCGACTATCGATAGTCAACGATACAATACAATGCTTACATTCCCGCACAGAAACGGTTTCGAATTCTAGTAGAGAATTGCAAAAAAACAAGAAAATATGAAACTCTTCCAGAGGTTGTTACTTGGAGGGGGGGGGGGGGGGGGGAGAACGCAATCTCATACCGTGACATGCAAACAAATGTCAAGAAAAGTATACTAAATAGAAGGAGATTATAAACACTTACAAAGATACCTACAGTGCAACCCGCTACAGAAACGCATAATTACAAATGTAAGATAAAGAAAAATGCAAAAGGAAAATACAATATCATTTAAGTTTCTGAAAAGGAAGGTATATATGCACAAACGCTACGTAAACACAGAGATCTTAAAAACACCACTGACACCTTCAGAAGAAGAGAAAAAAATTTTTGCACTTACACGTCAGCACTTGGTCGTCCACACACACACACACACACACACACACACACACACACACACAAAATCAATACTCACAGCACTACACCCCTGAGAAAAGTGGAGATAGAGGATTGGTCTGTTACAGCGCTGCCACAGATTACATGACCGCAGACACAGAAATACTGTGCTCAAACAACCAGACATCAGATCCCAACCTCGTCTTGCGATAATCCGTCCGTGGTGCACATGAAACAGATGTAACAGTCTCTTTTCATTATTGATCTACTCTTAATGTACACATCATATCTTCAGCTTATATCTATTCATAGTAGCCCTTACAGGTTGCTGAACTAGCTTTAACAGGAATATATGAATGAAAGTAATATCTACAAAACTTTAAATGAGCCTGCGCACACTGCAGATAGTGTGCCCACCGAAAATATACATTGTCGTGTCTAAGCACTATAGGAGCTAGTCTCCATGTTGGAGCGAGGAAATCGAAATTCTGCAAGTTACCCACATAATAAGAATCATATTGACACATCCATCTAGCTTTTTCATAAAGAGTACACATATGGAACAAGCGCTGTAAAATACTCAGAACATGAACACAACGACAGGCAACTAAGCATGTTAACGAATGGCTCGAATGGATCTGAGCACTATGGGACTTAACATCTGAGGTCATCAGTCCCCTAGAACTTAGAACTACTTAAAACTAACTAACCTAAGGACATCACACACATCCATGCCCTAAGCAGGATTCGAACCTGCGACCGAAGCGGTCGCGCGGTTCCAGACTGAAGCCCCTAGAACCTCCAGGTCACATCGGCCGGCAGCATGTTAACGCTTATCAGTACTGCCCAAAAATGTTACTTAGTGCCACCTCTCAGCTTTAAGCTCGCACGAAAATCTCACTAAATGCTCCCATGAGGAATAAACACATATTCATACTGTTCCAAAGTTGTCTGTTTACATAAGCAATTATTATAATCACCTATACAGCAGAATTATTTTACCACACATTTTATTTAGGGACTTTAAACATAATATTTCTCAATACTGCTCACAATATGGTTTAATGTTTTCCACATGATGTTTGCACTCACCTGCAATTTACATTCTTCCGTCTTTATCACTCCTGGCCCACTCGAAAAACTCGTTTTTGCACCTTCAGGGTCTTTATCAGACCTTCCATTTCCACCTGTTTTTGTCGTTCTTGGGACAGGAGTTTCTGCTCAAAAAAACATTCAAGATCTGTGTCTGCCTTGCCTTTCCATCTCCACTGCTTCTTGCATAATGCTGCTGAGTCTCTCCTTGTATTACTCTGTGGTGCTAATTGCAAATCAGTAAAACAGCATGAGTCTGTCATTCCTACCACATCCCTAACATTGATTCTCCCTTTAATGTCAATGACACCTTCCTTTCCTTACCTTTCCTTTGCATTTCAACACAAACTCTCCAAAAATACAGTCGAACCTTCTGCTCCGTTAATCAGTCAACACCCCAAATTACGGGTAATGCTAAACCCGGCACCACAAGTGCTGCTACATCATAATCCGTACCATTAAGCCTCATCGTGATTAAGATTGGCTCCTTAATTACTTTGCTTTCCACACCCACAGTACACGTGATACTTATATCATGCGCTGGAAAGTTTAGTATGTCTCTTCCCTGCTCTAACCACTTTGTACATAGGTTTTGGCACAAAGCAATAACTTGGCTACCTGAGTCAACTAAAACATCTATTCGTGTTCCCAAAATATCCGCTTCTACTATAGGTTGTACTATCTCATAAGTTTCTTTGCCATTTTCCTCCACCAAGTCATTGATCACATCAGTCGCAACTCTTATCTTGCATATCGACATAATTGCTGGCCCTGTGTCATTTGTCCCTGACTGGTCCCCGCAGGAAGTTCATCTAGTTTTCCACGCTCCTCTCTCGCCGTAACGTGTCATGGTCATTGTCTACATCCCGCCTCCTGCCACATGATTCAACTTCTTGAATTGACACGTGTTCTGTGTTGTGATTGTTTCAGTACCGCTGTCCTCGGTAACCTCCACGACCTCAAAAACTACGTTCAAATCTTCTGCCATCCTCTTGATTCAAAAGCTGACCACTATTTTCTCTCTCATTACGCGATCGCGTACCATCCTTCCTCTCATTGTTCCCTGACACACTTCGATTATGTCCACCTTCTTCAGTTCCTCATTGTTCATACAGTGTATCTAGCTGTCCCAAAGTTGACTAAATCAACTCTATGTCGTTCTTAGGAATCGCCGGCAACTTCTTTTGAACTGCTATTGGTCGTTTACATATGATCAAGGATATTCTTGGTTGGCTCATCTAAATACAGGTTTCTTTCATATTAATTTTGGGAAAACTTCTTTAGGTTCCGGTCGCGACGTCTATCGAACCTTTTATACCTTAGTATTAGCTGTTTCGCATATTATTCTCTTTTGCAAAGACCAACATCGTTTTAAAAACTCCCTCTCAAACCCCACATAAGTCTCGCATTTTTGTCCTGTTCTCATTCCCCAAGTACCTGGAAGAACGTAAAGTACCTAGCGACTGGAAGAAAGCGCAGGTCGTTCCCATTTTCAAGAAGGGTCATAAATCAGATGCGAATAATTATAGGCCTATTTCGCTTACGTCAATCTGTTGTAGAATAATGGAACATGTTTTGTGTTCTCGTATTATGACGTTCTTAGATAATACAAATCTCCTTCATCATAACCAACATGGATTCCGCAAACAGAGATCATGTGAAACTCAGCTCGCCCTATTTGCCCAAGAAATTCACAGTGCCGTAGACACTGGCGAGCAGATTGATGCCGTATTCCTGGACTTCAGGAAGGCATTTGATACGGTCCCGCACTTACGTTTAGTGAAAAAAATACGAGCTTACGGAATATCGGACCAGGTTTGTGATTGGATTCAGGATTTCCTAGAAGAAAGAACACAACATGTCATTCTTAACGGTTCAAAATCTGCAGATGTAGAGGTAATTTCGGGAGTACCGCAGGGAAGCGTGATAGGACCTTTATTGTTTACAATATACATAAATGACTTAGTTGACAACATCGGTAGCTCCGTGAGGCTATTTGCAGATGACACGGTTGTCTACAAGAAAGTAGCAACATCAGAAGACTCGTACGTACTCCAGGAGGACCTGCAGAGGATTAATGCATGGTGCGACAGCTGGCAGCTTTCCCTAAACGTAGATAAATGTAATATAATGCGCATACATAGGGGCAGAAATCCATTCCAGTACGATTATGCCATAGGTGGTAAATCATTGGAAGCGGTAACGACCGTAAAATACTTAGGAGTTACTATCCGGAGCGATCTGAAGTGGAATGATCACATAAAACAAATAGTGGGAAAAGCAGGCGCCAGGTTGAGATTCATAGGAAGAATTCTAAGAAAATGTGACTCATCGACGAAAGAAGTAGCTTACAAAACGCTTGTTCGTCCGATTCTTGAGTATTGCTCATCAGTATGGGACCCTTACCAGGTTGGATTAATAGAAGAGATAGACATGATCCAGCGAAAAGCAGCGCGATTCGTCATGGGGACATTTAGTCAGCGCGAGAGCGTTACGGAGATGCTGAACAAGCTCCAGTGGCGGACACTTCAAGAAAGGCGTTACGCAATACGGAGAGGTTTATTATCGAAATTACGAGAGAGCACATTCCGGGAAGAGATGGGCAACATATTACTACCGCCCACATATATCTCGCGTAATGATCACAACGAAAAGATCCGAGAAATTAGAGCAAATACGGAGACTTACAAGCAGTCGTTCTTTCCACGCACAATTCGTGAATGGAACAGGGAAGGGGGGATCAGATAGTGGTACAATAAGTACCCTCCGCCACACACCGTAAGGTGGCTCGCGGAGTATAGATGTAGATGTAGATGTACCAGCTTCGCCTTCCATTCTCGATGCAACAAAGTGTATCTTTCGCTGTTCATCCAGTAGTTCAGGTAGCACACTATTAAATTGTTCTAAGTAGTCCCTCGGATACCATTTTCCATTTCGATCAAAATTCCTAAATTTCCCAACACTAAGAAAGACCTCGCCATTTTGTATGCCAAGTATACTGCCAGCGATTACATCTCCATTGCACAGTAAGGATTTCACTTCATGTTTAACCCGTTGACCCACAAGTGACTGGGTCTTGAATGCCTCATTGCACACCTGCTCTACATGGCGTACGTAAGCATCTTGATTCAGCACAACAGCTTGCACCTTGTGTTGACACTCCTGCATCTCCCCATCCAGTCTTGCAAATTCCTTACAATAGACCTCAACCATTTTGCCAAGTTCTTCTGTTACCCCAATAACTTCAGATTCAGCCTTGTCAAAATATTACGCCTGCTTTAAGACGTGTTGATCTAATCAAGATGTAAGTGTGTCTACATTTTTATTACACTCGTCTCCCACTTTCTTTATGGCTGCCCGCAGTCGATCGTTATCATCCTTCATTTCCTTACTAGTTTCTTCTATCTGCCCATTGGTTTGGTCAAGCTGCCTATTATTTTGGGCCGCCTGCCAATTGGTTGCCTCGAATCCCTTCTTCAGCGCACTCATTAATGCTGTGAATATGTCAGAGTCGGGCCTACGCTCCTCTCGTCTGGGTGTAGCCACGATTGGTCACAACAAAGCACCAGGGCTTCCCATTGCAGCTGTCAAACTACAGTCTCCCATACCAGAATCTCTTGATATTCCAGTACTACTGTCCTGAACCTTCCTCTCTATCGGACTACTTTCACCTGACGAATTTCCATCTGCATTCCTGACCATCGCTGCTGCTTTGAATTCATTAGGTGACATGATGAATTACTTACATCACAAAACAAGACGATAGAACAGAAGGGAAAAGAAAAATATATATATATATATATATATATATATATATATATATATATATACTAAATCACAGTAACCCTCCTGCACAGCACAAAAACAAAAAAATTAAGTCAATTGTGACGTTGAATCTCTTCAACGCCGTTTTTTATGCTTAGTAGCACACCAGATACACATTTATGCTTAGTAGCACACCAGATACACATAGAATCACTGTCACAAATTATGCTTGTATTTAGTGGTAGTAGTAGCAGCAGCTTTATTCATATGTAGATCTTTTTTTACAATGGTACAGGACATGTCAAAGTATTTACAAATTTAGATCAATTTAAAAGAAGCTAATTCGTTTACACATATATTTACGGACTTCTAGTTAGCGACAATCATTAGATTTAGTTCTGGTATACAATAGTTTTTTGCAAATAACTTATTAAATAACGTAATGCCACACTGTTCACTTACATCTCACTATAAGTCACTGCACACACTATACACATATTTTTTCATAACACTTCACTCACTCCACACACACACACACACACACACACACACTGGTGATTGGTGAACTCTGGGCCATTTTCTGTACCGCAGCTTCCCATCTGCTATCCTGAAAAACTGAGTCAGCATCACTCCATAATGAATGAGATGTTGAGCTCAGAAAGAGGAAGAGGTGTTAGTATTGCGATGCGCATAGCTTGGGGGTAAGTATTTACGCAAAAGATTCACTACTGCTATAACATTACACTAGCATATTTCATGGGTTACTACAGAAGAACTGGGCAGTGACATTTAACTTCGCTGGCGTAATTAACCAGTGTCAAAGTATAGTGCAAATATGACAGTTGCCTCCACTGTATTATAGCAACACTGGCAGAATTCTCTGTGATTATCTAAATAAGTCTGCATTGTGATCTAGTACCCACTAACAGATTATCGAGTAAGTTTTACAAATTTCTTCCACTGTAATCATTTAACACTATTTGCTTGAAATAATCTAGAGAAAGTCTGCACTGCCAGTCAGTTACGCTACGCATTCTTTAAATGCACGAGGAACCGCAGCGCTGCCTAAGACTTAACGTTGTTAACAGCCCATCGGCGTGCGCGGCCCTGAATTCACACCAGCTCCAGGTGTCGCTGTGTCGATCAGCACTGCCACCCGCTGGACGGCGGCGGAATGCAACAACGGTACAGTTGTAGTTGTTCGCGTTGCTCATAGGTGCCGCCCGCGTTGCCAATGATGTAGCATGCAATAGTAGAATTATCCTCCTAATAGGATGTCTGCACTGCACTCTGTAACAGACAAGTAGAATTGCTGTAACCTGAACTCCTTGGTCCGCAGTGCGCTGTCTGTCTGACGTCACATAAAAATCCAAAATAAGCTGACTGTTTCTATACGTTACTCAATGTTTCCGTTTTCGAATCAATCGGCACCTCATCCCCGAAGATTACAAGTCTTGGAAGCGCACGTCGCCATGTAACACACTTGGGATGAAAGGGGTGTAGATGTGCAGTATTAGCAATTGCTAGCCTTTAGCACTGGAGACCATAGAACTCTCCCTACACACAGGAACGGGGCTGGATATTTAGAAACTGTGTGCCTAAACCCACGTACCTGATCCTAAAAGTGCCGGGTTCCATCCCTCTGCACTGACTGCAATGATGTGCCCAGTAACAACCATTGCCTAACAGGGAGAGGTTCTTCTCACACCAACAATACCAAGTTGATCAGGTAGAATTCACAGTATTCTGTTCAACACTCGCACAGGGTGGGGCTGTACTCTTCACAATTAAGATTATTCCCCAATGGACGTGATCAGTACTTGCTGGCCGGGGTGGCCGAGCGGTTCTAGGCGCTTCAGTCTGGAACCGCGCGACTGCTACGGTCGCCGGTTCGAATCCTGCCTCGGGCATAGATGTGTGTGATGTCCTTAGGTTAGTTAGGTTTAAGTAGTTCTAAGTTCTAGAGGACTGATGACCTTAGATGTTATGTCCCATAGTGCTCAGAGCCATTTGAACCATTTGATCAGTATTTGTACTCCATGTACGTGGCCGTTGTGACGTATAAGCTTGCTGTCTAAATGATGACATCCAATGCAAAAACACGGTGCATAGAACACAAAATTAATAATTGTTCAACTCATGTTTCATCAGTCGACGATTGGCACAGTTCTTCCAACGGTACTAAACAATTAAATAGCTTATAACATGAGAGTGCGCGTGACCAAATCGCGACGCAGGTGCTCCATAAAAAATTCGGGTACGATATACGAACTAGAAAGCACCTGAGTTCGTGATATTCAATCAGACAAAAAATATGTGTTTCTTTACCTTAGAATTTGCAATGAGGATCATACAAGTTCACATTATTCTTCCGTTACCGTCGGTACGTGGTTGATTGTTGTTCTCCCAACACGACGCACGAAACCGAGAAACATCACCGTTTGGAGAAACATAGATACTGCGTCATGAACACTGAAATTAAACACAGAACGTGTGTGGCAAACATTTTCAATGACTTCACCGTAACTTGTAAGATATACGCTGCAGCCACTGGATCAACATAACATTTCACCCACGTTCGACGAAAGTTACGCCACGACTCCCCACTGTTGCTCTGCGCTCGGCAGAGAGGGGACTGTCGATAGTCAACGATACAATACTATGCTTACAATAACTGCCTATCTCCCGGCCAATATAAGTTTCCTTACACTCTGCCGAGACGTTTTGAGGTTGCGGTGGAGGTATCAGATCGTGCTCAACAGAGGCCCTTTATGCCTTTGCCTTACATGCAGCAATATGTCATAGCGCATCAAAGTCGACATCAATCTTCATAGGCAGAAATGACAGTATTCCTTAGTACCAGGTACTTGTGCTATAAGTAACGTTTGATGTCAGTATCGTCGAGCTTGTCGGAGGAACTATGAATGTTGTTATTAATGGTAATAGCGTATTAGGTGTGTGTAACCCCTGTATGACCCAAGAATTTTGGAGTGCGATCTTCAAGAAGTGAATACGCTTCAAAAAGTCAGGTACCTGCTTCTCATCATACACTGCTCAAAAGAATTATGGGTACATGACTTTCGACGTCTATCTTACACCATTGATCAATAACTGAGGGCTGAGTATATTAGCGGATTACATCTTCATTTTCCAGAAATTACGTACACAATTAAACATCATTACATCCTCGTTCATTTACATAACAACATCAGAAATGTAGACAGGCATCAAAATCAAATTCGTCCTGTGTGATTTTCATTGGACTTTGAGAGCTTCAATAAAATGTTTTCCATACCTTGCATGCTCCGTATAGATCTACGAAGGTCGCCCTGTGGTATCCTATCCCATTCTTCAACGAGAGCCCTCGAGAGTTCTTGGAGAGTCCATGGTGGAACAAGACGATCATGGTCATCTCTTTGAAGCCTGAGGTTTATGTCGGGACTCGACACTGGTCTAGGCTCCGCAGTATACCATTTGTCATGCACGCCACGTGGGCCTTGGCACTATCACGCATGTGAAGAAATGTACGCAACATCCACTACCTGGCTGTAAAGCTGTCAACAATGATGCTTCCCTACCCCATCACAGAACCCATGCTGAATGTTTTGATTTCCTGGACAACATTTGGCAAGTACCGCTCACCGCTTGCGTCAGAGGAAATCTGAGCTTTTCTGTGAGTAACATGATTGGCCAGTGAAGGTGTTGCCAGTAAAGATGTTGCCAGTTGAAATGGGAACGGCCGAACTGAAGGCGAACTGCGAGATGCCGTGTCAAGCGGGGTACTCGAACAAGACGTATGGGTCATAAGGTCGTTTTTGGTAACCTGTTTCTTGCAATCTAATTGGACTCAGGGGCTCCAGTGGCCCTTCTGATATCGTCTTTCAGTGCTCTGGCGGTGCTGGTATGACGCTGCAACGCAGAGATAGCCAGAAATCGGTTTTCATGTACTGCATCGGTGACCTTGTCCAACTCACGTTTTGAACTCGCTGGCCTCCCTATAGCATATTAACGAACTACAGGTGACAGACTGGAATCTACAGCAACACTGATACTGAAGTGCATAACACAACCGACAGATGGGGAAAGACTGTAGTTGTTGCATATACTAAAAGCGGAGATCTCAAGCTCTGCAATAAGGTTACAGGTTCCGTCTGTATCAAAGTAGCCTAAACGTAACAGAACTTGATGCACGTATTTCATTCTTTCAGCAGCGTATTTCTACAATTACGGGAGTGGGTGTTGGGAAATAGCAGAAATAAATTTAAAAAAATGGTTGGACTAGTTAAGAAGAACGCGTAGAGCTTCGAGACTTAACCGCGTAGAAAATGAAAGAAGTGGAAGGGCTCAGTCCCGTTATAGTACTACAGATACAAGAGAAAAATGACAGTTTGGATTGCTAAGGCATGTCACAGAATGGAAGAAGATCGCAAGGAGAACCCTTTCGTGCAACCTCCCGGAAGAAAAAGGTGAGGAAGACAACGGTAATGCGGCAATGGTAACTAAGAGTATCAAAGAAGAATGGAAAAAAGAAGAATAAAAGTGGATAAGGAAGAAGGGCGACATTGAGGCTTCGGCTGTAGGATGCCGTGAAAACATGTCATTATTGATGGTAGAGTGGCATAACTGAACTTTGAAATAAATACGTACTGTAATACATATTGTTATATGAAAGCACACTCAGCTCACTCAGGTGAATGCTACAGAACTGGTAGTTCTTTCCAAAAGCTGCCCGCAAGGTCTATGTCATATAAATATTTAAAAAGTGGCGTAAAGACAAGAGCCAAAAAGATACACTAGAATACCATGACAAGAAAGTAACCAATACGAAATTTTTCACCGTATTGATGCTATATGTTATCTTGATGCTTTCTTTGGCGCAATAGTCTACGCGTAGAATAAAAGTACCTAACATACTTACTACATATCCTTGATTAAGTAACATTGGCCTCTTCACCTTTGACATAAAGAAATTTACGAACGTCTGTACTAAATAGAACAAAGTATAATAATTGGACTATGGTGCACTTTATGGCTCTCTGTGCTGATGATAAATAGAGCAGGGCACTGAACGAGCGAGCAAGCGCGTAGCGGCAGGCGCACTCCGGCTGGCCAGAGGACTGTGGCGGAAAAATTGATGGGCGGCCGAGCGCAAAATTTACGGCACGGCCGAATGTGGCGACCTGTCGCACCGCGTGCCGAAAACCCGTCACCGACCCTCTCTGTCGCTGAGGCCTGGGCCAGTGTACTCTCGATAATAACCTAGCAAACACGAAGGTCGCAGTTGTGACCAGCGCGGAAGGACTGACAGGATGTTGATGGTTACACTAAAGAGTTCTTATCAGCAGGAATGGTAGTGCCCGGGTAGTTGGTATGTGGTAATGCAGTCTGCTATGGGTGGCAGCAAGCTTCATTCCCCCTCTTCCTATAGCTTTGGTGCGTGGGAAACCGGAACAGTTCCTCCATTTGTTAGATACGAGCTTTAGCGGCTTTTCCTTCCTGGGGGACCATAGTCACATAAAACTCTTTGAAACAAATTTCCAGCATTGGGTTTTAAATTACTATCCTAAATAAACGTATAGTAATTTACGGTCAAAAATTGCAATTTTCTCAAAGAGACGCAATGAGACTGGCTCCACGTGCTGCACAGCCTACAGAGAATAAAGGGAAAAAGAGAAGACGGATGCGTCACTCAGAAAGGGCTGTGGATCCAAACTCTTGTTCGTGAAAGGATCCATTACACTCGTCGACAGTTGGATTTTGTTTCTCAGAAATTGTTTTGGCTTTATTTGTTGACTGAAACGAAAATTTTGACTTTTTATTGCCTTTGGCTGGACGATGCTTTATGCTCGCAGCCTGAATGGGAATTTCAAACGGTAACTGCCGGGAATTTGGCGAAGTTTGAATGTTTCCGCGGCTCGGAGTCTAACACTGTATCTCGATGTCCTGTGATAATTGTAACAGAGGAAAGCTTTGACGACGCAGCTTTATCGGTGCTACGGAATGGTTTAAATTTTCACCGGCTCCCAGCCGTTTGTCAGGTTGTTCTTAAATCACCTCCTGATGTTGAAGAGGAGGCATGTCGGGCATGTCGTGTGTTGACTGTGGTTCGTCCACCCAAAAGTAATAGTAATGGTAGCTAAGATGACTGCCTTAAATTCACTTAATGCTGATCTGGATATTGTTATTTTAGCTGACGACTAGGGTTATGCTCCCATTGTTTTCGACAAAGAGGATTACTTTCGAAAAGTACAGTGTTTACAGTATGGTCAGCGAATCGCAGGATCTGTGCCTACCCCACAAAAACTGTCGGTTGGAAGATCAGCAGCCTCCTCAAGAAAAGGTCCTTATTGCGGGAGACTATCAAGAGTCTCAATTCTTACTGTGTTGCTCCCCGTAGGTTATATTGCCTCCCCAAGTCCACAAGGGGTTCCTCTTGGTCCGATTGTGAGCAACACTGCTGCTCCGACAAATCGTACAACGAAACATCTTGCTACTCTGTTGAACCCTACAGTAAGTCGGTGTGAGAAGCACACATAGAACTCGGCCGATTTATTACGTCGATTGGAGGGAGTCCGTGTGAATGACACCAATATTCTAGTAAGTTTTGATGTGGTCCGTTAGAATGACTCCGATATTGTAGTAAGTTTTGATGTGGTCTCTCTATTCACTATTGTTCCTCTGTCTGATTCGTTACCGTTAAAATTTTGTGCTTAATTATATACCCTATTTCGACATGAGTTGATTTCCATTTACTTTTTATTTGTTGACCTGTACCATGAGCAGACAAGTGGAGTTGCGATGGAAAGTTTTTTTTCATTTATTATTGCCAATAAGTTCACTGAAGATTTCGAGGAACGTGTCTTCAGGTCGGGGGCTTTGAAACCTGCTAGTGGTTTCAAATATGTGGACGATACTTCCGTTGTTTGACCTCATGGTAGAGAGAATCTCAACGGCGTTTTAGAACACCTGAATTGAATCCATACGAATATTGACTCCACGATGGATGTAAAAGGATGGCTGTCTTCCCTTGCTTGATGTTTTGGTCCGGAGGATGGTGGATGGTACTTTGGGATATGCCGTTCATAGGAAGCCTCCTCACACTGACTTATATGTGCAGCCTGACAGTTGTCACCAACCGGCTCAACGTGAAGGGGTACTAAGTACCTTCACAGGCTCCATGTCATCTCGGACCCTAAGAGACTGTCAGCTGAGGCAGCGGGTCTCGAAGTCACCTTTCGGCAGACTGGTTATAATGAACGACAGATCAGATGTGCGTTGCGCTGTCGACAGGTTATGCACCACGTGAGTGTTGACAATGCCGATGTGGCACCAAGATCTACGGCATTTTTGCCTTACACGTGGATCATTTCGAACAATATTGGTCGAATTTTGCGGAAATACGATGTGAAGTGCGTTTTTCGACCATTTTGCATAAAACGTGGTCCTCGTTTGCGTAAGGCGGCTGTGTACCGTATTCCTTGCAGCTGTGGCGTGTCACATATTGGTCAGACTATCACGTCTATGGAGGACCGATGTACTTAAAATAAGCGGGACACTCGCTTACAGCAGCCAAGCAAATCCGCCACAGCAGAACATTGTCTTGGCACCGATAATCCTTTGGAATATAACAACACAAAGATTCTGGCATGTGCTTCCAGAATTGGGATAGTGTTACTAAGAAAACCGTGAAAATTAGTTTAACAACTACCCCTACAAGAGAGATGGTGGTCTTTGTTTAAATTCTGCATGGAATCCTGCTCTCCCCTTGTCAGAAAACAGTAAATGTTTATGCTACCTCATCCATTGATTATTAATTCCACTATCGATAACTTCTGACGTTGGGAATTCTTGATTTGCAATGACGCTACTGTATGAATGCATGGTTTCGCGGGGATATGAATTAATAAAATTTTCTCTTGCTTCCTGCCGCGTCAGGTGGTTAAAATCCCACGAACTTTCGACCGAGCTCTCCTCAGTCATTGTCAAGTGGTAAGAATGACTGTTATGTCGTCGTGGCCGCGTTGTTATATAGCCACATTGCTTGCTGTGACGTCACTAGTGCTCTCGCGCTCGCCATATATGGTAGTGGTTTCGTCCCATGTCCGTCTTGCCCCTCTTAGCCTCGCGATGGGCGGGTCCCAGGCTGTGCTGAGTTGCAAACCGCCGTCCTTGTTGATGGTGCTACGCTTCACTAGGAGGCAGCTGGATTTAAACGATCGCGAGCTCCTGGCTATCCATCTGCAATTCACAGAGGTACTCTCGCAAGTAGATTGGGAGTGGATCGACGCGTCCACCACAGCACAACAGGTGTAATCGCAGAAGAAGACCACAGTAAAACAGAAAGGGAAGTTCACGCGGCTATCTCAACAACAACACGGCGCAGAACGAAAATAAACAGAACGAACTGTCATCAACATGACGGAGAAAGAGATCGACACAGTTGTCATTTCGGCGCATAAGAAAGGTCTTAACTTCGCACCAGCGCCTCGCAGCATCCCTATCTGTGATATTATAATTGGGGTTGAACAAGCAATCCGCAAGATGCCTATTGAGGGTGCAGACGAAGTTCGTCACGAAACGTGTCGTATCATTTCAAAATCTAAACCACCCAGGTCTAACTTGGCTAGGGCTGAGCGCAATGGTCTTCACGCAACGACCCCCTCATCGTGGTTCTGCCAGCTGACAAAAGCAATGCACCAGTATTTCGACCATATGACTACGATGCCATTCAGTTGATTCTTGAATAGGATACATACCGGAAACTGCCACGGGACCCGACGACAAGAATAATGAGGAAGACATCAGAGCTTCTAAAAAAGTCAACACTGGAAGAGGGCGTTACTAGGAATCTTCTCCCTCAGGCGCCAAGACCACCTACACTCTATGGACTACCGAAAATCCACAAATCGGATTCTCCTCTTCGTCCCATTGTGAACACCACTGGGTCACTCATTTACAGATTGGCAAAACACCTGGCCAGTCTCCTTGCATCGCATGTGGGTCGTTGTTTGCATCACACTAAGAACACCGACGACTTTATCAACAGAATTAAACAACTGCTTCTTAATCAGGGAGATATAATGGTTAGTTTTGAGTTCGTCTCCCTATTTACACGTGTTCCGGTCAAAGATTATATAGACCTTCTCTCCCAGCTATTTAGCAGCACAATTGTGGGTCTGTTTAAGCACACCTTGACAACTTCGTATTTCCTACATGGCGACCAGTATTTCGACCAGTTGGACGGCGTGGCTATGGGAAGCCCATTAGCTCCATCCATAGCCAACCTTTTTATGGAAAAATTTGAAGACATTGCCTTGAACATGGCTCCAGCTAAGCTAAGTTACTTTTATCATTACGTCGACGACACTTTTATCATCTGGCTGAAAAACTGGGAGAATTCTTAGAACACCTGAACAGAATTCACAGCCATATCAGGTTTACGATGGAAGTCGAGACAGATGGTGCATTACCCTTCCTTGACGTCCTTGTTCGACGGAAAACCAGTGGGCACCTCAGCCACAGTGTCTACAGGAAATCGACACACACACAGATTGATATCTGCAAGCTCTCATCCACCACCATCCGGCACAAAAACGTGTCGTTCTGAATACCCTCGAGCATCGTGCTAAAGTCGTCTCAGGCGCTGAAAGTCTGCCGCTATAACTGAGCCACCTCCGAAGAGTCTTCTGGGAAAACGGGTACAGCCACGGACAGGTGTCACAGGCTATATCTGGTGTGAGATGCAAGAAACACACCAACCGAGTAGAGAACACCACCGAAGAAGAAAGCAAGAAACTTGTGTTTCTGCCTTTCTGTGGTACAGTGTCCGGAAAGATTAGCCGGTTCCTGAAGAGATATATCATTTCATCTGTGTTCAGGGCCCCAGCAAAACTTCGACAGCTCATGAGGCCTGCGAAGGACGATCTAGGGCTAAGAACGCCTGGAGTGTACAAGATACCATGTCAGTGTGGCTGTTACTACGTCGGCCAAACAACACGCAATGTGGAGCAACGCCGGATGGAACACGAGACTTACTTACGCCTACGCTTTCCAGAAAAATCAGCCGTGGCAGAACAAGCCTTAGACAATGGACACCGAATTTTATTCGACGAAACATCTGTCGTTATGAGGAAGAAGGGATTTTGTGATAGCGTCATAAAAGAAGCTATTGAAATAAAAACCTCAGAGAACACCATCATCAAGGACGGCGGTTTTCAGCTCAGCACAGCCTGGGACCCGGCCATCGCGAGGCTAAAACGGGCCCGACGGACGCGGGGCGAAAACATTACCATATATGGCGAGGAAGAGAGCACTAGTGACGTCACAGCCAGCAGTGCGGCTATATAACAACGCGGCCACGGCGACACAGCAGTCATTCTTACCACTTGACAATGACTGAGGAGATCTCCGTCGAAAGCTCGTGGGATTTTAACCACCTGACGCGGCTGGAAGCCTGAGAAAACTTTATTAAGTTACGCTACTGTTTACAGGTATGTGAGTGTTATCTTTGCAGAGGTTCTCTGAAATTCAAAGTCTTAAATTCAGTTGCACAGTGCTTACTTGCTGTTATGCTTAAAAATCGCAGGATGTGCTCCTGTTGAAAGATCAGCGGTTGTCGACGACGTCACCGGGTTGCATTACCATATTTTCTCCTTTATGGACTTGTCCAAGCATCGTATTGTGCATCGAAGTAGTATGACGAGCCTTTTCGATTGTTTAGGCGCTTACGGGTGGGCTGAATAATCAAAAGTGGAGTGATACCTTTTGAACATATATTGAATGTTACTAGGTACCTGTCAAGATTCTAAGAACTAGACAAGGCGGAGACAGACCGTCCCCTCCAATGTCTTGCCCACACAGCTAGTGAGGGATACAACACATTACTTTCTCGGACATGCATGATCCTGCAGACGATTTAAAAGTAGAATTAAAAATACTTTTCTTAATGGGATGGGAAAATTACATTAGGGCAAAATGAAATTAAGAAAAGGTGGAAGAATAGAATTCCTTCTCCCTGGGAAGTGCCTTAAAATTCTGTGTTGGAATCTATCATGGACAGGCATAGTTTCAAGTGTAGAAAAGGGGCAGTTATATTCATCTGTAGTGGAAGTCCCCATTGCTCCTCTCATGAGCCAGTCGCTAGTGTCGTAACGTTGAATCCTTTTTGCCACTGGTAGTAACTGCTGTGGCGAAACATTCCGTGAATGTCTCACACATTCGTCTGGAGACTTCCGTTCTCTCAAGGAAATTCTCATAATGGTATTCTGTGCGATTATACTTTAAATGGAAAGCATTACTACGTTCAGGAACTGTAGCCACGATCTCTTCTTCCCCTTTCTCTGATAATTTGGCGAAAAGCTTCGTGGTTCTCTGCAATTTGCCGACCCTTAGCCAATAAAGAGCCGCCCTCCTGCCTCTGCCTGAGGATCGAAACTCGTCACTCCACCAAGAGAAACGCTGCCCTTTTACTTGCCAAGATAACTGTGGGATGGATGCTTCTGCGGCATGGTGGATCGTTGTGGCAAAATGATCCACCTATTCCTAGGAGCTGCGAGGTGCTCACAGACAGTAAGTATGCTGTAAAGCGACCAGTTTTCAATTCATCCGGCGCCGCTTTGTCTGGCTGGTGAACCCAGAGGGGTTCGTTGAGAAGTGTGTGCGAGGGCTGGAGGGCATACAGGGGGAGCGATAACACTGAACAATCCTGTTTCAGTGCTGAAGTGTATAATCTCTCCCCGTCCATCAGACACGTGTGTGATGACATTAGGAAGTTCTCAATTGCTCTACCCCTGATGCAGGTGGTTTCAGAGCTGAAAAGCACCTTATATTCGTTAAAAATTGCACAGAGGCCGAAATGACGGGGGACCGGCGTTATGAGTTCGGTAAGAGTCTCTTCATTTGCACCTCACGCAGGGGTACATACTGCCTACCTATGACGCCCATCCTCTGATGAAGCTACTGCTTACAAGATGGTGCTTAACGCAAGAGCAGAGGAATGATCTGCGTTTCTCACGAAAATATTATCCCCTCCATTAGGATCGTTCTGTGAAAGTTGTAGATACGTTGCTTATAGGTTTCTTATTTCTTTAAACGCGTCTCCTAGAGACAGATTGACGTTGCTCTTCCCTAACGTTAATAGTTGTTCTTCTAGATATCTACTCAGTCCACTGGCATTCCACTGTAGGATAACTTCCTTATTAGCGGTGAGGTTTGTCTCTTGCTTTTCACTTGCAGCTCCTTCAAGGTTGGGACGTTTCTTATTTCCGTCGAGGATGATGAGACCAGATAGTCAAGGGTCGGCAGGGTTCGGTTACGATTCTGGACGGGGCCGTAATCAGTTACTATTGGTTGCCTTTTACAGTTACAGACATTTATTTTTAAAATAGTAATTCCAGACTCAACAATAAATTAAAAAACCACACGTTACTAATGAATGAATAAACAACTGTGTAAATCATAGTGTTTTCAGTGCGTTACAATTTAGCAAATCACCATAAAATACATAAACATATAATGTTTTGTTTTTTTAAAACAAAAAAAACAAGCCACTGTGATCACGGCTGAAGGCTTTACACGCCAAGAATAGCAATAAATTAAGAATGCTTAAGAACTCGCTGCAATTTACAACTTACAGGTACTGAAATATTAAAAGGTAAGTCGGCGCAAACACAGCAGAAGGATCAGACTCCTAGAATGGCTGGAAATAAGGTTTTACGGCTTACTGCTAAAATACAAACATCAAATGATTTTTTCCAAGCAAACGACCACAATCACAGCTGAAGGCCTTACACGCCAGAAACGACAACCATATAAAAAATTTAGAAACCGGCTATAAAACAGCAGATACAAGCAATGGTTAATTAAAAGAATCAAGCAACTGACCACCAAATGGGTGAAATAAGATGATGGTAACCTTGTAACACAACCCTTACACTGCTAGATTTATTCCAGAAGGTGACCAGAGCTATTAACTAGACATGCATAACCTTTAATGTAGGCATCACAAGGTATGGTAACAAACAATACAATAAGAAAACCCAAGGACCAGTCACAGATGGTGCTCCAGGAATCAACCTCTGAGAAAGTCCAGCAACTAACACTTTCGTGAGCGATGAGATAGGCAGCCAAGAGTTGCATTCACTTCACAAGATGGCAACTCATACTAGTGGCAGTGTAATGAATGACTAATGACAATCTTGCTGAAGCTACCTGATGTCCGATAAACCAAATGCAACTATGGAACAATACGCCATAGCTGGAACCGGTGGACTGCACTATCCCCCCCCCCCCCCCCCCAGAATACTGTGCTTAGAGCGGCCAGAACGAGAAAGGAATCACTACCACCAGAGTAGAAGAATCACAGACAGCCTACAATCAAGAAAGCTGTCTAAACTACACTCCTTATCGGACAACAGTGCCAAGGCAAGGAAACGTGCACTGTCGTTACATACACTAACCCCCAGGGCAGGTAACTGGGGCGTTAGCGGCCACCAGGCAGGAAAAATACCGCTGGTTGAAAGTAACAAATTGTAACAAGCTTAATGCAGTAAATAGCAATAAAAAGTCGAGGAAAGCTAATCAGATCTGCTTTCCATCTGCTTTCCCCAAGCACTCCACTCGCTGCTCTCCGCCTTCGCGACACTAAGAGCAGCAACACGAACCCAGTCACTGGAGAATCGTAAGACGTCACAATGGTGGTTTCTCTACTTGAATTGAAATGCACTCATCATAAAGCCTGCAATATCTGGTTTACGACGAGGTCGTGCCCCGCTCGTGACCACATCCCTTCCATCCGGCAATCCATGCGCGCCGCCAGCGGTCCCAGAGTGTTATCGCACTGTGCGGACCTGACTACTCCTGACTCGCCAACCGAACTGCCACACTCACACCACCGAGAAAACAACAACATTGCCCCAAAGATAGGACAACAGTTACTACATAGCGATAACCACCGCTGCTGCCACTAATGGACAGGCAACACTTGCGAAACCAAGTGCCGCCAGTCAACATGAGAAGAAGACAAACAACCGCAACCATGCTAACTAAACTGTACTTCTGGCTTGCAACAGAGGGCGGAAACCTACCAAGAGCACCAACGCGAGTCCTGTCACGGCTCAATTGTACCACTCCTTCTGATGGAATGTTTTGCTGACAACGTGATTTCGACCATTTTTAGAAGGCGACTTCCAACGGTGTTAGTACATTTAAAAATGCATTACACAGATCTGCATTCGGTAATATACCATTTTCTGGGTATGAAAACGTCTGATATTATTCACATGTCATCACAATTGCTGACATGGAAAAACACCTTCGGCCATAAATTCTTATACAGGAAGTAATAAATACTATAACACAGAAAAGGCTGTGATCCATTAGAACAGCAGGTAATCACTGCACCTTCAGAACTGAGGCCAATGGTTTCAGCCGGCCCGAGTGGCCGTGCGGTTCTAGGCGCTACAGTCTGGAACCGAGCGACCGCTTCCGTCGCTGGTTCGAATCCTGCTTCGGGCATGGATGTGTGTGATGTCCCTAGATTAGTTAGGTTTGATTAGTTCTAAGTTCTAGGCGACTGATGACCTCAGAAGTTAAGTCGCATAGTCCTCAGAGCCATTTGAACCATTTGAACCAGCCAATGGTTTCGCTAACGTACATTGCTGTATCGTCTTAAACGCCTTTTTCTCCTCAAAATACGAGATGCGTCGTATAATCTCTGTTTGTGGAATACAGAGCATTGTTTACCTCAAACTGAATGTGTTTGACACCTGCCGGATTCGTGCTTTACTGAATCGCTACATCCGCGTGTAGCCTGACTTTTAATCCCCTGGGGATATGACCAGAGTGTTGGTATTTGAATCAACACACAGGATTACATATGTAGGACCTCACATTAATACGGATACAGCATGCTGCAGAACTCAGGATAAAAGATCCGTCCATTTTAGCTCACTATTTACTCGTTTCTTAAGGCTCCTATTTTAAACAGTTGGGAGATTCAACTGGCCACTGGCCGCGAGGGGTAGCCGCATGATCTAAGGCGCCTTGTCACCATCCTTGCAGCTCCCCTCGTCGGCGGTTCGAGTCCTTCCATGGGCATGGGTGTGTGTGTTGTCCTTAGCGTAAGTTAGTTTCAGTTAGATTAAGTAGTGTGTAAGCTTTGGAACCGATGACCTCAGCAATTTGGTCCCATAACATCTCACCACAAATATCCAAATTTCCAACTGACAACTACTGGTGTGCCAAAAGACAAAGGAAAGTGAAAAAAATCGTTAATCGCAACTCAACCTCCATTGTCAGATTCATGGTGACGTCAGATTCATGGTAACTATTCTTGGAAAAACATGAACCACAGTGGCCACAATTTAAAACACAATCCACACGTATTTCACAGATTGGAAAACAACTGAACGAACACAAATGGATCGAAGTGGCTACAGGGCAAGCAGGCAGGAAATAATCGCAGTACACAGCAGGTATATTTCTTCGCAAAATTTAGTTTACTATGCCAGTACTCAATATCCCGGATAATTTGACAGATTTGGATAGGTAAAATCCTGTCTTCAGGTGGAACTGCACCTGATGTTTGTACCGAGAAAAATTAGTTTTAAGTGTAGGGAACTTAATGACACTAACTTAAAGTGGTTAAGATTTTAATTAAATGAATTAATGTGATTCATAGTGACTGAATAATGGACAAATACCAGTAAAGAGAAATTTAAAGACTTTTTCACCATGTTACACGTTTGTTCCTGCCAAATTTAAGTCGGAATCTTCGTGGTTTTCTAGTCTGTCATCGCAAAGAAGCTTTCATTATGGTAAATCAATTCACCCAATGCATTGACGATGGAGATAATCAACTCCCTGTTCTACTACTGATTTCTTAATTTCACATTTCGAAAAATTTTATTTTGTGAAACGACTTTTGTAAGTTGGCAGCTCCTATGAAAATATAATAATTTTTCTCAAGCCTGGTTCCCATTTCACTGAACCACAAATTTGAAGTGAAAGAGTGTAAACTGCATGATTTTGAGTTAGTTATGTTTATTTCAGTATAAAATGATACAAAATCATCATCTTCATAAATATTTAGCTGTAGTTTTTTAAAAAAAGTAATCAAAATTTTTGAATAAATAACTCACTAAGTATGCATTCATGTTCCAAGATTCAGCATAACAAATTTTAAGTGTATAATTATATGAATTATTTTATTTGTTATGCATTGATAAATTTCAGTGTCATTCTGGCAGGAAAAAAGTAAAATATTAAGAAAAAATGAAGATAATATTACATGAATGAAAATACTGTATATATTTTCTTTTGTGCTTTACATAGTTCTGGTACAAAGTAGACTTACAAACTAACTGGTCACAAATGTATACAAAGGAGTACAAATGTTAAATGTCCATATTTACAGCACATACACTTACATATTTTGTTCAGAGACAAATTCAGAAAATGACAGTTTTCGCTTCGCTTGACGTTTATACACATACTCGGGAACATCCCCCATGACAGTCCAGTAGTTATCTGATAAAATAGTAGGGTTCCACTTTCTGGCATACCTCTTCTCAAATGTGGCAACATGTTGAAGAAATCTCTCCCCATGTTTATCACTTACTGCACCACAATCCTTGGAGAAGAAGTCAAGATGACCATGTAAGAAATGAATTTTTAATGACATGTTGCAACCAAGTTTTTCATAAGATGACAACATATTATCTACAATCTCCTTGTAATTTATTGCTCGTTTGTTTCCAAGGAACTGTAAACAAACTGTTTTTAAACACTTCCATGCATGCTTCTCATCACCTTGTATGATTCCATCAAAAGTATGGTCTCCAAAAAGCTCTCGAAATCTGTGGGCCTACAAAGATGACCTCCTTTCCTTTGGCATCACTTAGGTAAGGGAATTTTTGCCTGAAGTACTGAAAGGCATCACTATCTTTGTTCACTCCCCTGACAAAGCTTTTCATGAGACTCAACCTGATGTGCCAGGGCGGGAGCAGAATCCCTTTAGGGTCAACTAGAGGTTCACTCTTAATGTTCTTCATAGTTGGTTGAAGAGATTTTCTGGTGGGCCATTCATGTTTACTGTAATGAGATGCACGAACTCAGCTATACCATTCACACAGAAAGCAGCAATATTTAGTATACCCTAACTGAATACCTACTAGCAGGGAACCACTCTGAGGTCACCACAAATCTGCCACTATGAGTCATTACCCTTGATGGCTTCTAGCAAAATTTTCATGTTTTAGTATCACTCTTTCACATGCACACTATGCCCAACTGGAATAGAAGGAAGCTCATTACCAATAAGTAAAAGCACTGCTTTTAAGCTCAGCTTTGACGAATCAATGAAGAGTCTCCACTCATCAGGGTTGTAATTAATTCTGAGAGACTTTATTAGACCATTTATGTCTACATATGCCACAAGAACATCTTGCATGTTAAAAAAAAAAGTGAACTGTTGCTCTTTTCTGAGGTAGAACGAAACATTTACATTGATTTCCAGAAGATTGCGCTGCTGTAATCTCGATGCTAAGATCTCAGCCTAAGCTTTAGAGAGCTCCAAATTTCTAATGAGATCACTTAACTGATTTTCACATAGTTTTTGTGGATCAAAAGTGATATCGACCTGCTAATCCTGCAGAACAGGACAGATAGTATAAATTATGGATGGGGGTCAAAATAAGGGATGTCAGTTACACTCGAACATACAGCTTTATTATTTTATCAAACATTACAAGATCTCAAATCTTTTTCTAAAAAAAAAAAAAAAAAAAAAAACGCACAGCCTTAATCTTTGGGACGTAATTACCGGCTGAAAGCCACTTTAATTTAAAAATGGCTGAAGACCAATAACTTTAAAAGCAAGCATAATGAGAAATTTAACAGGCAAGCCTTATCATAAAATAGTTCTTTAGTTAGGTTGAAATAAAGTGAAGTAAAGAAATTAAATTCCAATCGGCTGAAAGCCTAACACTTAAAACTCCATAATATTAAGTATTTCTAAATACCAAACGCCTTACGTGAAACAGTTCTTTAATTTAGGCTGAAGGCCTTAAGAGCAAAACCACACTAATTAAAAAAATCGGCTAGAAGCCATAAGAGTACAAACAAAGATAACAAAGAAAAACCGGGCAGCACACCCAAGGGCGCTCAGATGTTTGAAGTTCGGCCTCTAATTCAAACAATAACGCTCGCTTAGGTGAGACAGGCAGTTGGGCCAACCGCTGACGATCTGACGACAACACAACTGACCAACTGTGAAGGGACCCACCGACAAGATAACTTCCACTTCACCCGACCAGGGCACAACAGGGAGTTCAACGGAACAATGTAGAAGATATTGTCACCCACAACCAATCATACATGGAGCTGTCAAACTACACACTGTGCTGGACAGCAACAACATGATGAGGAAACTACACTGCCTGAAATTTACGCCAACGGTAAGGGCAGGTAACCGGAACGTTAACGGCCACAAGGCAGAAGATTCCGCTGGTGCACTTCAATTCAAATAACCAAATACAGTGAAACTCCACCTGAGGGTGACTAGAATTTTCCAACTTGAAAACCACATTGTTGTTCGCGGGAATATCCCGACAGCCGACAAGGAACTCCAAACGACACAATATGAACAGTCTTGACTTGCTGGTAGGTTAAATAAAAACTCAACTTTCGTGTCGATGGTCGGTGACCCACGGAGCTCGCAACCATGGGTACAGTGCCACACACTCCGACACCGCGTAGAGACCGCCAGTGGTCCTGGGCAAAGCACGCCCCGCCGAGAATTCCTCGCTGCTCCACGGCAACCGACCGACTGCAGGCTCGGAAATAGTGAAAGAACCAAATATACGTCGGCCGATGAGACGACCAACCGACCGACCAAACAGCGGTCGTTCTGCTCCAATCCCGCTCCGTCGGACAGTTTTGTGTGTGTCGCCAGCGGTCGGCGTGCACTGCCTTTCGGCGCCTCACCGGTGCTCCGACCCCGACTTAACTCCTGCTGCACCCCGATTCACTGCTGGTCCGTCTCCAACTCGACAGTCAGACACGACGACCCGGAAATACTATCGATCGCTCTAGAGATGGTACGACAGTGTGATTATCGAAACGCGCTGCTGCTGCCTCTCACGAGGAAGTAAGGCAGGAAGTTAGTGACGTCAGTACATGGAATAAGAAAACGCGGCGGCAGTACAGTAATAGAAGATGACAGACAATAAATGGCGTGAATACGATCCGTGTACGGCTCAATAAGTTGACGATATATTTGGAAGAAACTGTGAATGTTATGATGTACATGGTTCAGGACATTCGGAATCCCCATCAGAAGTAATCTCGTACTATATTGGTGGTTCAGGTATTGGAAATCCTTCCCGATGTAGAGCTGGACGTATGGCAGATGGAATGTTAGGATAGATCACTGTCCGCATCTTCTTCTTAGATATTCGCTTCCTGATAGGAGGAATCATACAAAAGTACCACTTACTGACACGGTTAGTTGGCTCACGCCAGATCGTGGGCACTGCAAAGGGCTCTGAACGTCCTTTCCCATGCATCCAATTCCTGAGGTTGCTGGCACAAGTGTTGCAGATCACATGTGGAGTACAGGGTTTATTCTGATCACCAAAATAACAACTGTACTGGAGTTATTTCCTGTTTTTGTGAAGCAAATGTCACTTCTCCACACACACACACATAGCAAAATGTGTCAGCACTGTTAACACAAACTCATGGCATTTTTGCACACTTTAAAAGCAGTCAACTTGAACAACTGCTAGTTAATCTGGAAGCAAATGTGTAGAAATTATTACATGCATTACTAAAGTCACTGAATTTGATGAGGAGGGAGACAGAAAGATCACTAAAATTCGTATCAGAATCTTTATATCCAAAATATTGTTTACAAGTAAGACCAGGGAAAATAATATAATCCATTGTTACTACTTATTATGACTTTCACAAACCATTACAATATTTGATTTTAAACTTAACATAAAAATCCTTATGTAATTATCTCTCGGTAATAAAACTGTGTAAAATGAATACTAGAGCTAATTTAGGATTGTCTTTGTGATATTCGCGATCAGCGCATTATAATTGATAGGAATTGGCTATTTTCACTCGATTTAAATTTTCAATGCTGCACAATGTTATCAAGAGTAATGACAGAACCGTCCGTCTTGTAGCCCTACGTTTTCTAAAGACAAACCGAACATTATCTAAAAGGTGCTAAATTATCTTTTTCGTAATACTGTATATGGTACAATTCTTGTCGTAACGTGATTGCATAACATGTTAAATTTTTTTTCACAGTTATGCTATTTCTGTGGCACTGCTATCTTCCAGACTGTGTGGATTATTACTTCGGAAGTTCAGAGGGATGTCTCATAAATTCTCTAAATGAACCAGATAGTCGTTGCTGGCCACTAGTAAAAATTATTTTAGAAATTTCGAGGAAATGTTATTGAACCCCACATCCATGTTGAATTATAAGTCCTCAGAATCTCAGCGAGAAGCTGCCTCTAGCAGATTATCTTGGACAGCTTTAAAATTTTAAAATTGACATGCTTTTCAGGCTCGATTATGATTACGAACAGTTTGTCGGCGTCGTAGAGACCCTTAATGAACGCTATATACCTGCCCCCTGCACTGCGCTCAATAGGCGAACTATGATTTTAATTCCTCGGAAAGTGATTTTGATTTATGTTCGAGGTGTATCTGTATTACGGTGAACAATTTAGTTTTCGCTGACTTCATGTGTTTCCAGCAGCCATTTAGTTCTAGCGTCCTTGCGCTTCCATATTTACTCATAATGCTGTAATCCTTTATTTTTCTTTAGATTTTCATGTTTCGTCCTTTTCTCGAGGATCAATTGAAGTATGTCCTACGTCGTTAAGAATTTTTTCGCAGTTACCATCCTTTTACTGTATCAGCTTATCCAACATATGTGGTTACGCTCTTTTGAACTGTCCATCCCTTCTCAATTGAATTACCTATCTTGATATGTAGTATCGAATTGACTATAGCCTCACTAAACTTCTAATTTAGATGATAGTTGTTCAGTACTACAGTATCTCAATTCCTAGTGTGTTCAAATGTTCAAATGGCTCTGAGCACTATGGGACTTAACATCAGTCCCTCCTAGTGTGTTGGTTGTTTCAAATGAGTTTCTTGTGTCTGTTTTTCATCCTTATTAGGTTGTGCTCTCAGTGTACGTCTAATCCAGTATCTGAGTTCAGATTCTCTTTCCGGCCACATTATAATGCAGCTGGTATCTTCCTGTTCCCCTTGGCCTTTTCGAGATACACCGCGTCTTCTTGCGATATTCGAACGGAATATTTGCATTAGAAGTTGAAATGTAATGTAGGACTAAGCGAAAGTTCCTCCTCTCTCATTCCTATTATCATGCCCATGTTCTTTGTTTCCTGTTTGCTTTACATTCGAGCTGCTAAGCAATCCTGCACCTGTTATGTCATCATCTTATGTTTTTAATATTACCTGAAAATTGATCTGACGTGAAATCCTTAAAACCATTCCACTTCATGCATCCTATTTTGTGTAGCTGATCTTTTACAGTTTTCTTCCCCAGATTTTCAAGTTCCCATATCCCATATCACGATCTATCTCGTAGGACGTTGTGTTGCACTGCCTATTCAAACTGTTCCTTAAGCTCACCAGCGCCATTGCAGTCTCCTCCTAAAGAGGGCGACTTATTAAACTGCGAGTCGTCTTTCGCCAATAGAGCACTAAACAGTGTTTGTGATCTGCGAGTGTTACGCCTTTCTTATTCACTACACATATCTGATTAACATAAGTGCTTCTCCGGATTTAATATTTGAGTGTCTCCTTTGCGTGTGCTAAGTGACCATCAACCTGTCATACTGCCTTGTATTATCTTCTATCGCCTCAAGAAAATTATCTTTCGATCTAGACAGAGATGGTCGAAGATGTCTTTGATGCAATATGGTTACAATGTACTAAATAACACTATTTATTTCACAGGTATGTAATATATGTAGTTTGATAACAGATTGACTGGCCTCTCTCAGTGTCAACAATTCTGTGGTAAAGTTCAAATTTCGTTATCAACAAATCAAGGACGTTATAGTCAAGGGAGGAATGGAAGTTGATTCAGATCATCACAAAATTTAGATCCGCATGACATATATTCAGAAACTTCAAACTGAGAGAAAAGTACTACTAAGTTCGTTAGTAACAAGACTTTGAAAGCAACTGAATGGGATTTTCAGAAGACGCTGAAGAAAATGAGTACTGATGCGAACAACTCTTTAGAAACGATTCATTGTATAGTATTGGTAACAGCTCCAGAGTACAGATAAAGACAAGACATACGACTATGGTTGAATAATAAAAGTGAAGAATCACTTAGACAAGAAAAAGAAGTAACTTCTTCATTTATGGGGCCACAGTCCCAATGATTCGTCAAAAACCCATTTTAACCACCTTAGCTGTCAGTTTCATTAGAACCTGCAAGTAAGTTACTTTACTGCTCAGTTTGGAACTTACACCATTAAGAAACATTTTTAAATGTGACACACATGTCACCAAAAACATGATTTGATAATAGCCTAAGGCCGAAACAGAACGGTAATGTAACTTACTTAGATTGTGCATAAAAAGAACAAATCTGAAAGCCTACGGTGGTTAAAATAGTTCCAACATTTAGAAGAAAAGAAGGAAGCTTGAAATAACACGCGCACCAGGAAAACAAGCAGTAATAGTCAGTCTGATAAGAATAGAGCCGATAAAATATTTTGTGCACTGAAGAGATGCTTTGTGAATGAGCAGCTTAAAACAATAGATCACTTTAATAAACGCGCTAGAAGAGACCACTAAGAAACAGTCAATTTTGCAATCGCTAAGGCAAAAGAAAGAAAATGAAGAACTTGTACTTAACACTGTAGAACACTTTACATTGCTTGCAGCATATTTGAAAAGCTAATGAACTGTAACAAATCGACCAGAGCACTTAAATTCCATAATAATTATTTACAAGCATTAAACATCGATATTGTCAAACGATACATTGGTTAAAAGACATCAACGTCCAGTCCGGAAATAGCTTCACAACTAACCGAGGTCTAAGTCTCAAAATTACAAAAGGAAAACTAGATAAATTCTGGAACTGAAACAATTCCAGATGACTGTAAGGCTGCTCTGATTCATCCAGTTCATTAAGAAAGGAGACGAAACAAATGTAAGTAGTTGCAGAGAATTTTCATTGCTAGCTTTAGAATACAAAATTGTACCGAAAGTTCTTCTGGCCATATAAAAGCCTGATTTACATAAAGCAACTTGATAGTACCAATCTTGATTAAGGAGTAGCAGATCCCGTCCAGAGGAAATTTTAAACCTTACATAAAGATATAGGTACATGGAAATAAAAATAGATAGTCCAAATATTTGTGTATTGTCGAAACGTTTACGATTCGACAGAAAGTCAGTCACTCTTCGAAACCGTGAAATCATTAGCATTAAATAGAAAAACCCTCTAAATAACTAACAAAGACTTGCAAGCTAGTATCTCAAGTTAATAAGTGCACGCAAAGAAAAGACTAGAATCTAAGACGGAGTTGTTTTGCTATTTGGGCAGCAAAGTCATAGGCGGTAGCAGAACTAAAGGTGATATAAAAGCAAAATGACAATGAAAAATAAGCATACGTCAATAGCCAATATAGGTTTACATCTCGCGGAGTCTTTCCTGAAAACATTTGTCAGGATTGTAGGCATTATGAAAGTTATATGAGAGTGATCAATAGTACAAACAATAGGAGAATAAAGCCTGCCGAGATATAATGTTACAGAAGAATGGAGAATGTTATTTGATTAGACCAGATGAATAATGAAGAGTTAATGACTTGAACAGAAGAGAAAATAGATATATGCAGGTATGTGCTAGATCTTTATTAGAAGAACGAGCATGACTCGTCACGAACCATTTACAAGTGTAGGGGTAAAAATACACAGTGAGACCAAGGTTTTACTACAATAAACAAGTTCAAATGGGTGCAGATTGTAGTAAAGGATATTTGCACAAAATGGCGTCGCGTAGTGAGTTGCATCATAATAATTATCGGGATGAAAACAACAACGAACAACAAAAATATGTAAGAATACAGACTTTAAAGTGTTGAAAATACATCTGAAGTTTACAAATGGGGAAAACGTCTGCTACAATACTACTGGTGAAGAAATAGGAAAATGCATTTAGCATACTTTAATGAATCAACATTTTGAAGTTCTACGTAAAGTATGATGAATTTACGTGGCTTCTAATAAGACGAGGCGCGTAATGTCCTTCGCTGCTGTATATAAATGCTGAATAAAAAGGAATATTCATTCCGAACATTTGAATGAATGAAGGAAGTGTGGAACGCAAAGTATTGGACGCGTTCCCTATAACACTGTATACCTAAATATTTTCAGTTCTAGGTGCAGTTGGAGAGACTGATTTCAGTATAGGCTTACAAACTTGAGGAGCGTACGGAGGCTCAACTTCTCCTGGAGCCTAACCCCGAAAACAGAGTCGTGATCCGGCTTACGAGTTTTGCATTGCTGACAATCGGATTGCAGAATTCTGTTTCCTAGTTAGATGCAAAGCTGGCGACGTGTATTCTAAGGCCATATGCAAACTAGCAGCATCTAAATGCAAAATGAGAGCACTACTTGCAGCGAATATGGGAATTTCACTGTGGAGCCTATAAGGATCCATAAAATATGTGGTTTGGGTGTAATTAGTAGAAATATTATCATCGCCAGACATAATACTTCAGAACACGAACTAAATGTGAATTGGGGTTTCTATAGTATTTAGCACAATGTGGTCATCATTGACGTGAGAAACGAAACTGGACTCTTCCTAAAAGGAGTTAATTTTTCCTGCATACCGCTATATGTTTTTATTTTCGGTCTACGGGCGTTATAGTAGATGATATTGGAGTTACATTCCGCAGCACGAATAATCAAGAGATGTTTCGTATTACCTCCCATCTTCTACGCATATCGTTTTATCCGAAGGTTGACAGCAGATCACATCTGAAAACCGCATCATTTCGCCACTTAGTGTTCAATATGTTCTAGAGATCACAACCACTGAGCAGAGGCTGCCTTGCTACATCGAGACTGTTTTTCTATGTTACCCGTCGTATCACGCTCTGACCGAAATTCCTGCGAGACAGATGCTACATTCCGTCGTGGAGCTACCTTCATCAAACTATATAACTATTTGTTTCAAATTAAATTTTGGGATTGCTGTTTCAAGCACAGGGCTACAGAATTGTCTCTGCTTCAATATTATGGAATTGACTAAGAGCATATATCTGCAAACGAATACTTGTTTCACATCCTTATATTCTTAAAGCACTGCAATGAAATATATTATCACAAAATTATAATTAAAAGTGCACGCCAACAGATCAGTCCATTGTGGGAATGGCAAGTGTCATATTTGATTTAAAACTGATCTAATACCTTGATGAGCCGCGCGGGATTAGCCTAGCGGTCTAGGGCGCTGCAGTCATGGACTGTGTGGCTGGTCCCGGCGGAGGTTCGAGTCCTCCATCGGGCATGGGTGTGTGTGTTTGTCCTTAGGATACATTAGGTTAAGTAGTGTGTAAGCTTAGGGACTGATGACCTTAGCAGTTAAGTCCCATAAGATTTCACACACACACACACACACACACAATATCTTGATGATCTGTCAGTTAATAAATTTTTAGCCGTGGTAATAAGTAAACTCACTAACTGCATGGACTATGCTGTCTACTATTTTAATTCCTTATCCTTTCTGTTGGCATTTTTGCGTGTGATATTTTCTATAGTTTAGCATGGGAATGATGAGCTTCAGAAGAAAGCACCACAAGGCAGTGACTCGGAATCCAGTGAAGCTCTCGTGGAACAGTGAAGCGAAAGCGAGGGGATAGACAGGCGTGTACTCACAGTAGGTACAAGCACTGTTTTGCAAGGGCGCCTGGAAGTCGCCTCCCGTCAGTTTCTTCTATCCTAGAAAATCATAAGACATCCAGTGAGGAGCACCTGGGATTGCGCAAAATCTAAAAACTATGCCATCTAATCAAAACACATTCCGACACGGATTGTACATGAGGAAACAGATTGCAGCCTAGATGGTCACAGAATGCCTTCCCCTGCAGCCAGCAGCATTTGATTTTTCTGCCCTCCAAGCAGTTTTAGAGGCTGAGGAGTAGTCCAATAGCCTAAGTTAATAGAATAATGAGCAGCTGACAAACATCCATATGAAATTTGAGGTAGAAGGTAACGGTGATGAGAAGCAAAGCAAACTGATAGAGGAGAATTTGGCAAAGAAAATTGAAGAGCAGGCCAACGAGTTTAATCAGAAATTAAAAACTTATTTCCAAGAGAGGAGAGGGACGTAAAATCATATAAGAAAAGATGTCACCAATTTACGGACAAATCTTGAGAGTATGTGACAGGACAGACTTGCAGAACAAATCAAAACGATTAACGATGCACAAGTCACCGTCAGTGACAAAACTGACTACCCATTCTAGGAGAGGGGGCTACAGTCCATTGGGATGAGGTTAATAAAGTGACAAAGCAAATAGGAATGTTAACTACAGCCGTGAAACAGCTCTCATTACGTTGTGATACGAAGTCTGATGAAACGGTTCCGGCAAAGAGAAAACGAATAAATAGAACAATTAGTCCAGTTATAAGAAGATCAGGCAAACGTTAATCAGATGATTTTGCTCCAGCTTCAGTGTGATAAGAATAGTAGTGGAGTTGAGGAAAAGAAGAGGACAAGAGTGAAAGAGGAGAAGAGAGAAAGAGGAGAAGAGAGAAAGAGGAGAAAGAGGAGGAAGAGAGAAAGAGAAGGAAGAGAGAAAGAGAAGGAAGAGAGAAAGATAAGGAAGAGAGAAAGAGAAGGGAGAAAGAGAGAAAGAAAAGGAAGAGAGGAAAAGAGGAAAAGACGAAAAGACGAAAAGAGGAAGAGAAGAGGAAGAAGAATAGGAAACTACGTGACCTGACTGATAGGCTATGCCACAGCAGGACCACATCGTTTCAGCTGTGTGATAATGCAAACATAAATTATGATGATTACGATGAAGAACAGAATCTCAGGCACTCTGTGCCAGTGCAAAACTAGTCGATCCACCCAGACCCACTAAATATCTGGTTCGAAAATATCAAGATACATTGCCGATATCATGGTTGGATGACATAACGATTATTTCTGTGTATGGACACATTTGCGAAGATGAACTGTGTAGAAACATTTAACTGCAGGAGTATGCCAGGCCTACGAGAAATTCATGGGTGCTTTTCTGGTCAAGTACTGGTCAAAGTGAGCCAAAATCAAGTGAAATTAGTGACAGCTACGACGGAAACGTAATTCAAATTCTTGTGTCAAAACGCTTTACAATATTTTAAGAAGATTATCCGTCATAACTAATTATTGTACGTGCCATACGATGAGCTGGAATATGTATGCATTTGCTATATACAGTTACCGTATCGACTTAGTTGGTGATTGCTACAACAGGAAGAAGCATGCATGATGTGATAGCATTTGCAGCTACAATTGCATTAAGACCGCGATGCAAAGGAACAGGAACCAGTGCACATTCTGTAAAATCACTTTCAACGAGAAAGGCGAGTATCCCATAAAGCTGGAAAGACAGGCGTCCTCTGAGGTGAAAGGTTGCCTGCTTGAATAGACAGCAGTAACGAGATAGTTGTTCAGCATGACAGGCAGGACAAGTGTTGGTACCATGAAAGAAGAAACATAGCTGAAATTCGGGAGCTAGTGGATATGGCAGAGATAAGTAATCTTACTAATCAACATAGCGATCGGCACGATGATCAGACTGAGGCGCCACGAATTTGATCAGCAACATCGGCTCCAGACGTGGCCAGTGAGAACAAAGCCTAATCGGAGCCTCCCTGACAGGTTTTGTGAACTTCGGCGGTATTTTTAGTAGAGTGAAGTAGAAAGTAATCATTGCCTATCCGATTATTAATGTAAATGTGAAACAGGGAAAAGCATTGCCGGAATTTAGAATGCAGACAGTGAGAGTGCACAGAGCAGTGAGTGAGATAATTGCAGAAGTAAAAGAGCGAATGGGAGTGAATACTGCATGTCGATCACACATGTTCAGCACGAACAAGGTCTCACAGTGGAAGCCATTTTACGACTTTATTTGTTAACACGATAAAAAAATTATTTTGCACTCTAGGGAAATGTTTGGCTTGGCTAAAGTGATGATCAAGAAGTTAAGTTAAATCTCGGAGACTGTTTCGATAAAAGGTGAAAAGAGGTTCGATGTATGCGGGATCTTGATCGCAAATGAAGATCCAAATGCGTTAGATCACGAAGATGTGTTTCTAACAAATATTTGAGAGATTGAGGAAGTGCCATTTTGGCTCTTGGACATAAAAAGTAATGAAAACAGAGGTTGGAGAAATAAGAGCAATAGTGGAGAGGAACATGAAGAGGATGGGACTCGTATAGGTGACGAACTACAGCTCCCTGTGGCTGCCAAAACTGGCACCCTTGAAGACTGGAAAGATACAGTGCCAGTGAGTCGGACTCAGCATAAAGTGAATACGTGGGGTCATTAGTAGACCTATTGTACACAGATGTCCGACGTTTGATATATTAACCTTGAGGAAGTTTTTTAGGTTTTCTATCAGAATTAATACTGAATTTTCAGCTCTTCTGTTTATGGATGTAAAGAAAAGAAATGGTGACTCTTAATGACGAAGAGAACAGTGGGAGGGGGATGAAAAGAACACCCTTGGGGATATCCATTTGAAGAAAAACCGTAGTTGATGGAGTTTACGTAAACCGAGAAATTGTTAGTGATAGTTTGAATAGAAATCAAAACTAAGTACTGTAATGAGTATAAATAATAAAACAATGATATAAAGTAATAACTTATGTTTGTGTGAATCGACTCAAATGATTGCGTTAGCGGTCAGGGAAAAGGAATTTATACAATCACAGAGGCATACGAAGAAATATAAGTATCTTCGTAATAATTCATTTCAAAAACATCTTTTGTGGTGCTTTCCAGGAGGCAAAAGTGAATCGTGATAATATTTGAAACTAGTAGCGAGGATCTAGTCAAGCAGAAGATAAGATGCAAGAAAAAAAAGTTGTCAAACTTTTATCTGAATTTGTAGTTTATGACGCTTCAGAAGTAACAGCAGTGCTAAGACGCTTTAATCATTAACACAAATTGAACCAGCTTCACCTAGCTGAATGAAATACTTGAAATAAATACGCATAACAGTAAAGACGTCAGCTTGAATTGTTGTCTTATTTTGAATTTAACAACAATTCAATTTCATCGTAGCAGCAGGGAAGCCAGTTTATTCCTCGCCTTCGCCAATGGGCACAAGTGATTAGCGACAATTCGAAAATAGAACTAAAACAATGTAAAGGTTACACAGCAGAAACGTCACAAAATGCAAACAGTATGGAGCAAAATTAAACACTTCATCTCAGAGTAGCACTTTCAATCTAAATCCTCAATTATTTGCTGGGTGTGCTCCAATATCTGTGTTCGTCTACAGTTTTTGACCTCTACAGGTTCCTCTAGTACTATGGAATTCATTTCCTGTCATCCTGTCCCTTTTGCTTGTCAGTGTTCATCACATATGCATTTCATCTCCTATTTCTGCGCAGAACCTCCTCATTCCACAACTGATCAGTCCCCCTAATTTTCAACATTCGTCTGTAGCACCACAGCTCAGATACTTCGATTATCTTTTCTTCCGGTTTTCCCGCAGTCCATGTTTCACTACCGTACAATGGTGTGCTCAAAACGTACATTCTCAGAAACTTTTTCCTCAAATTAAGGCCTGTGTTTGATACTAGTAAACTTATTTTGGTGTCGGAAGGCGCGGATGTTGAATGCGCACCAGAGAGCATGGACCAGGATTCCCACTAGTGGTCTCTGTGCTTCGGCGCGACTGCGCCGCGAGCCTCGCCGTGCGAGTGCGTCACCCCCTCTGTCAAGTGAAGTCCACGGCCAACCGCGTTTCCCGCGGTCATGTAATCAGGCGGCCGCGCGGCGTTACCACGGCAGTCTGGTATTCGTCGAAGTTCGGTTGGCATATCGGCCGTACTGCGTTCCAGTTCCGTGTACATTCTGTCATTGGGTGGAGTGTTCGTGCGTTATTACTGTCGCGCCGTGTTTTTCCCCAGTTCTTGCTTGCTTGCATCGTGTGGCCCCTGGTCGTTCGTAGTGTATGTCGTCCCATACTTGTTCGTCTGTCCCGTTTCTTCGTTGTTAGCGATACATCCAGCGGCTCCCCCTCCTGGCGGCTTCGCATCTCCAATTCTCCGCCGTGCACTGCTCGTCGGTCGCTCGCGGCTGTAACACTTCTCTTGGCCTGGAATTCACTTTTTCTGAACGCTATTCTGTTCTTGATGCCCTCCTTGCTCCGTCCGTCATTGGATATTTGGCTACCTACGTGGTAGAATACCTTAACTTGATCCGCTAAATGACCATCAAACCTGATGTTAAGTTTCTCGCTGTTCTCGTTTCTGGTACTATTCATTACTTTCATGTTTGTTAGATTTACTCTCAGTCCATATTCTGAACTCATTAGATTGTTCAGTCCATTTAGAGGATCATGAAATTCTTCTTCTCTTTCACTGAGGACAGCAATTACTTCGCCGAAACTTACGTCCATTCACTTTCAATGCTAACCCCACTCCTGAACCTTCCTTTTGATTCCGTCATTGGTTCTTCGACGTACAGGTTGAACAGTAGGGCTGAAAGACTAAATCCCTGTCTTAACCCTTCTTAATCAGAACCCTTAGTTCTCGGTCGTCCACTCTTATTATTCCCTCTTAGCTCTTGTATATATTGTATATTAGCCGTCTCTTACCCCTATTTTTCTAAGAATTTCGAACACTTTGCACCATTTTACATATTCGAAGGGTTGTCCCAGGTCGACAAATTCTAAGAAATTGTCTTGATTTTTCTTTAGGTTTTCTTCCATTATCTACTACAATGTCAAAATTGCCTCTCTTGTGCCTTTCGCTTCCTAAAGCCAATCTGATCGTCATATACCACATCATCAATTTTCTTTTAGATTTTATTCTATAGTATTATTGTCAGAAAGTTGGATGCATGAGCTGATTCTTCTATAATTCTCGCACTTGTCAGCTCTTACGGTCTTCAAAGTTCTGGTGATGATATCTTTCCGAAAGTTAGATCGTGCGTCACCAGACTCATACATTCTGCACACCAATGAGAATAGTCGTTTTGTTGCCACGTTCCCCAATGTTTTTAGAAATTCTGATCGAATGTTATCCATCCCTTCTGCATTATTTGATCTTAAGTCCTCCAAAGCTCTTTTAAATTCTGATTGTAATACTGAATCCCCTATCTCTGATAAATCAACTCGGGTGCCTTCTTCTGTCACATCAGACAGACCTTCCAACCAGTCGGCTCTCTCTCTCTGTTCATTTAGCAGTGGAATTTCCGTTTAATTCTCATTGTTACCACCCATGCTTTTAATTTCACCAAAGGTTATTTTGGCTTTCCTATATGCTGAGTCAGTCCTTCTGACAATCATCTCCATCTCAATTTCTTCACATTTTGATGCACTCGTTTCGTCTTAGCCTTCCCACACTTCCTCTACATATTTCATTCCTCAGCAACTTGTATTTCTGTATTCCTGAATTTTCCTGAACATTCTTTTCATCGATCAACTGAAGTATTTCTTCCGTCACTCACGGCTTCTTCCCATTTATCTTCTTTGTACCTATGGTTTTCTTCCCATTTCTGTAATAGCCCTTTTTACAGATGTCCTTTTCTCTTCAACTGTACTGCCTAGTGAGTTATTCCTTATTTAGAGGGTTTACTAGCGACAGATTTCCACATGTGGAGCAGTTTTGTCAAAGGTTTCTTCAACAGGTAATAACGATTCTGCGATTTGCGTCATCCATTCTTTCACACATGAAGTTACCTTTATGAGGAGTCGTAACTTGAACTTTCCTAACAGTCATCTGTGGGATAGTACGCAGGTCACACATGTTATGGTGACAGCGAATCATCGGTATCGGTGCAGCCGGAATATGTGGCCCGGGACACTGGAGACCGTATTTTGTGACCATTCTTACTTCCATGTCGCGTAACAGGCCGGAATTATTGGCGTTTGTTGTTGATGACTTTGCCTTTCCTACTTTAAGAAATGCCATTGGTTATTCGAAAGGTTATGTGGTTGCTACATGATGGTACTGCAGCCCACTTCTCCGTTACCATCCGGACGCATGTAAGTCATGTCCTCCCTGGTCGATGGATCGGACTTAGGAGTTCAGTTGCATGACCTGCTCGTTAACCGGACCTCAGCCTTTGAGATTTTTAGTTATGGGGCCATTTCAAAAGTCTCTCGTATGCATAGCACATTCCATATGTGGAGACAATGGAGCAGCGTATTCATTCTGCCTTTGGCACTATTCGAATGCAGCCTGCCCAATGTGAAGGTATGAGGCAGGAGCAGGGTACTGCACGTACACACACGTGTCGAAGCACGTGGAAACTATTTTCACCACATACTGTATCTGCGGCTGCATGGTATAGACTGCTATCTCTGTAACAATGTATGATTGAATAAATGGTCTCTAGCACCGAAATCATGCATTTCCGGACGTAAGTTCAGGAGACTTTCTTTCTTCCGTATCCTCTCATCGATTAATCCCAAGATTTTGTACACGATGGAAAATATCGCCCAGTATAACAGCAGATCCCACTCCCTCAACCGTAATAATCTATTACAATAAAGCTCCCATTCCTATCGCCTTAAGATACCAATTACAAAAATGATTCTTGAAAACTATGGTATAATGCCATGCTCACTCAGTTGCAATTACAAAATATAAGTGAATCTGCACAGCTAAAACACACCAGCACACCCAGAAGAAGGCCACTGTAACTGTGACTGGAACGTTGGCTTCTCCAGTAGGAGTTTTTTACCTTATGACGCGGTAATATACTCAGAAACTTGTATGTTAGCCACCCGAGACTTCTGACATTTTAATTGCTTCCGAGGAATGAATGTATTTTTCCGATGTAAGGACGGCGCTCAATAACAGATTATGTTTTTAAGTCAGAAAACTCCTGCAAGATTTTCAGATGTGACATTATACCGGGGAGCTGAATTGAATGCAGACCATTATTTATTAATGCTCGTATTAATTTTCAAGGGGCTCTGGAAAGACACATCTTTGCGATGTTAAAATAGCACTTACAAATTACATGTTTTCTCAGAAAGTATTTGAGCTAGGAAGCTGCAATTTTTACAGGTTACTTAGTGGATTTATAAAAATTTGAATTCAGTTGTTACAGATCAATTTTGTGTATTGTGATGAAAATTTACTACCTTTTATGCCATTTTTTGATAAATTCAACAAAATTTAGGTTTTAGAAAAAAGTCTGTGATAAGTTACGCAGAAGGAAGTGTGTAACATTTCCTGAAAATGTGAAGCAAAAGTTTGGATTAGCTTTTTAGTACGTTCCAGGTCCAACTCGTCCTCCAACTTCCTCTTTGTCCCCCTTTTGTTTACTCTGGCTTGTATTTCTAGCCTATTTGCAGCTCTGACAGCAGCCCAAAGACGTTCCTTGTCTAAAGCAAGGGTCGTTCATACCATGTTGAAATCTATCTTCATTCCCACATTTCGAAAAGCTTTACACCTTACAACGTTGCCACCATTGAAAGTAGCAACAGCATCATACATACCAAAGAGAAGTATTCCTATTCCAAAAAGACTGTCTTGGGGATTCTTGACCATACAACACTATTTACATTTTCATTGGGGTTTTCAGTTTTTCCATGAACACACTGTTTCAGGTTCAAAATGTTCAGATCTGTGTGAAATCTTGTGGGACTTAACTGGTAAGGTTATCAGTCCCTAAGCTTACACATTACTTAACCTAAATTGTCCTAAGGACAAACACACACAACCATGCCCGAGGGAGGACTCGAACCTCCGCCGGGACCAGCCGCACAGTGCATGACTGCAGCGCCCTAGACCGCTCGGCTAATCCCACACGGCACGGTTCAGGTGATCGTAAGTCTTTCAAAATAGGTTTCATCGTCTCCATTAGCGCATCAGGCAGACTATGTTTATGAGTTTGCCCTTCACCAGTTATCCATGTTGTACTTCACCGTTTTCTCCTTTGTGACATAAGTAATGAGGGGACCTTTATGGGTTCAAAAAGTATGAAAAACAAAGAGACTAAGCAGCTTTCTTCATTTCACCGACACTGTTCGCTCTGCCTAATAGCCATTCCATAAAAGTTTTATATTTTGTCAATTACACTGCCAGTTAATGTTCCCTTCCCATCCAACCCTTTATTATCTCTGAGTTTTTGTTTTCTGAATGAATCTTTCAGTCACCGCGTCCAGTACACTCAAATTTCTGCACCACAACATCATCACCATAGGACTGCAGTTCTATGACATGTTTGAAAATTTTAGGATCACTGTCACCAAGGCAATTTACGTATCGCACTTTATCACACGCAACAGAAATGAAAATGAACTAGCGACGCCAGCGACTTCAATTCCTCCACTACTGCCACTATCGTCTTTATTATTTACAGTAGTAACACGTACCTTTAGCTTGTCAACATTTCTCCTTTTCTTAAAAGCCCTCGGAGAATATCTAATCACTTTATACGTTTGCCCATGATTATCCTTCAATAACACAGAAACATTAATGAAGAGAATTCACTTCGAATATTTTCACGATTACAAGAAAGTAAATAAACACGAAACACGCGACAATAGAGCGAACGATACATGTCAAACTATCACAGGTTAGCCACAACACTTATTTTGTAACACTTACTTTCTCTCGCATAACTACAATGTACATGACGAGCATTATATTCATGAGTACAACATTTGACAACAGGTTAACAATGCCACAGTGGCTCACTCCTACCGAGAACATATTTCAAAAATAGTTGTAGTCTTCTGAACTAAATAAATTGTGTATAAATTGAAAATGGAAAGTCTGTAGAAATTTAAAATGCAAGGAACTATAAATTGAACATGCCATGATTCTGAACCTTTCACAGCCTCTTAAAGAACGTTGAACAAAGAACAAAGCTTCCGGAAACAACGAGAATAACATAAATTTCATAAAGTTCCTTGATGAGGAGTGCGTGAGTATCCAGTATCATTAAACGGGAGAAAGCCAAGAGGGAATGGAAATGTATATGAACTGTAATAGTAAAGGTTGTTGCAGAGGCTCTAGGAGATCAGAGTTAAAAGAAGATCAATAAATAACTGAAGTACTGGAACAATAATAACGCAAGACTGACAAAGAGGAAAAATACGTCGTATCTGAAATGGTTACAGAACAAATCAACTGAAAGCAAAGATAAATTTATAACACTATCAAAAAAAACTAAAGAATTACGTCCGAAATTTAATCAAGAGTGATAGGACAAATTCACTTCGGAAGTAGAAAACGATATCTGTGAACGAAAGGAATTTTCTGCTAAAGTGAAGAACCTGGATAAAGACACAAAAGATGATGCAGGAATAGAAGTGATAAGTAATACACAATGGAAGACTTTAGACAACAGGAAGAGAAGTAAGTAAATATCTGAAAGGAAATGATACCCAGAAATAAGAGGAAGAGACAACGTTAAATTGAATTTAAATAAAGGAATTACAAGACGCAATGTGTCAATTGAAAATAAGACAACACTCGGCTGTGATGGAATTAACACAGAGCTGATTAAATAAAAATCTCCCACACTGAAATCCAGATTTCTAATCTGTATTCTATACTATATTAACAAGTAAGAAAAAGGACTGGAAATTAGGAACAATAGTGTTGTTGTTGTGGTCTTCAGTCCTGAGACTGGTTTGATGCAGCTCTCCATGCTACTCTATCCTGTGCAAGCTTCTTCCTCTCCCAGTACCTACTGCAACCTACATCCTTCTGAATCTGCTTAGTGTATTCATCTCTTGGTCTCCCCCTACGATTTTTACCCTCCACGCTGCCCTCCAATACTAAATTGGTGATCCCTTGATGCCTCAGAACATGTCAGGAACAATAGTACCTACTTATAATAAAGGAGACAGAAGTAATTACAAAAACTATGGGGGCACCTGTTTACTAACTACAGAGTATAAAATATATACCAAACTTGCAACACAGAGACTAACAGTAATTGTTGAGTACATTCTGCCAGAAAAACAATCATCCTTTAAGAAAGCTAGATTGTGTATAGACAATACATTGGTTGTTAGATAAATCACAGATTTCAGGAGACAGACGCATCTACTATACATAGACTATGTAAATGATTTCAAATGGTTCAAATGGCTCTGAGCACTATGGGACATAACATCTATGGTCATCAGTCCCCTAGAACTTAGAACTACTTAAACCTAACTAACCTAAGGACAGCACACAACACCCAGCCATCACGAGGCAGAGAAAATCCCTGACCCCGCCGGGAATCGAACCCGGGAACCTGGGCGTGGGAAGCGAGAACGCTACCGCACGACCACGAGATGCGGGCAAATGATTTCGATAAAGTAAATATGAAACGTGTGATTGACTGGCGCCTCACATTGAGTAGATCTGTCGCCTGGCGCAAGTAATTTTTGTTGACACCATTTCGTGGCTGGTGCCTCACATTGAGTAGATCTGTTACCTGGCGCAAGTAATTTTTGTTGACACCATTTCGGCCGCTTGTGTGTCAATGAGGATGAAATGATGATAAAGGCTTTTGCTCCACTGACCACTGAGATAAGGAGACTGACTTGAAAATGTAGGTAGAGAAAAGCCATCGAATATAATGAACTAATAAGAATTATCTCTACATATAATGCAGGTAGCAGAAAGCATGTGAGATGACTATAGTCTTTGATTCCTAGTGAAAACTTCATTGGCCCCGGGCTCGAATCCCGGCCCTGCTTACATTTTTACTATTAATCATCATTGGCGGCCGAAAACTTCGGGTATAAGTAGTTACCCCTCCATCTGCCAACGGTCTTGTCAAAGAGGGCGGAGGAGGGGATAGAGGTTAAGCGCACTCTCTTGTCCCAGGGATGAGAAAATTCCCCCAAAAGCCGAAGAATCAGCAGTGATCAACGGCAGGAGGATATAGAAGGCAATGGAAACCACTGCATTAAAGACACGTAAAGTGTATCCATAGAACATATGGCCTGTATCTGAAGAAGTGTCATGATGATGTCCCCATTGGAAAAATATTTTGGAACAGTCAGCCATTCGTTTCTCCAGGAGGGGACCGCCATGCGGGAGGTTACCATGAGAAAAAGAATACGATTCGGAGCGTAGAGCTCCTGAACCACAGCAACTTCAAAGATGTCTTCCTGACTTCGCGTCATTCGACTATTCACCATCACAACCACAGCTGGGAGTCAAGTTGCAGGCAGGCTCCTCAAGGGTACTACTTTGCACCAACACTTACAAGGTGGCAGCAAGTGGATCTAATCATAGGAATGTGGGTCTATCACTGGCCTGTTACTCTGATATGATAATAGAAATGGAAACGCAAAATGTGGTGGTGCTAAAGCTGAGCAGTCATGGTCCAAGTGGGACCGTATTTGTGGTATGACAGAATATATGGAGATCATGGTTGATGTTCACATCGTTGGCCATGAGGTGTCTACAGCAGAAACGTATGGCAAGGCAATGCCAGAATTAAATTCATAGAATACAAACATATATGTACAACAATCAGGCATTATAGCAGGTAGATTATATCACTGGCAACATTTTTTAGGAGCATCATACTATGAATCTGTTGGTTATTTCCCAAAAGCCACGTAAATATGGGCCAGGTGCAGCAATACACCCATCCGTGTATCCCATCTTAACCGAAGTGTGTAAGTGTGGAACCTGTTGGGCCCATAGAGGATATTCACCAATGGTATTCCAATGTATGCACACGAGTTTATTGGACTAAGTGCACTACAGGTTGAATTTAAGGCTTACAGAAGAAAACTTCTTACAAAATACTCTGCTACATGATAATGATTTTAAATATATATATCTAAATAATTAAGAAAATTGTTGTTATTTCTCCCTCATGTCATATCCAGCTCTTATGAGTTGCTAGTAGCGAGACATTACCTTGTAATCTATTATGCCACTTTCCTTAAACATATGCAATGTTTAGTTCTAGGCTGCTACTATTGAGGTGGCCATATGACCGCTGCCAGCACTCCTACTCGTCTTTGGTGGAGACTGCAATATGATGTATAGCACAACATGGAAGTGACTGATAAGGAGTACAATGAGCGTATTGTAAATACTATTTTGTGGCTGATATTTAGATGCATATATCAGAAATCATTACTGCTGTAAGATACTTCAACAGCATGTTAAAAAAGTTAAAAATCAGGATATATTATGAATAACAAGGATACAAGGCTCCCACTGCTTTTGAGCCATATGTTTTCCGTTATAGCTCAGTGCATAGGTGTTTTTTATAACAAACAATGTTTCTGCCCTCTGAGATACGCAAAGGATCTAATGGAGTCACTTTAGTATCTTGTTGGAATTGTGTTGGCATCACAATGACATCGTGATGGCGTTACACTCGCGTCAGACGATTGTCATCAGCACCTTGCATAAAATATGTTTGTATTTATTATATACAGCCAGTTACCCAACATGAGACCTCTAGGAGACAGGAGAATAGTTCAGTACATACAAAAGTATCGCTGAATGTAATTTCACAGCAAATGGTCTTAACATACACCATGTTCGAAGATAATGAAGTACCTTGAAGAAAGCTAATTGCAGTAATAATTGGTTTTCGAGAGCTGCTTCTAAACATTAAGTTCTTTTATCTTGTGTGACGACGAAAACCTCACATTACGCAGTTTATACGCTGCTTATATTGCCTTTCGTGCTTTAAAATAGAAGTTAAGAGGCATAGAATGAATTCGGCACTCTAAAGAAGACTGTTACAGAGACGGAGTTGAAAGCATCATCCATCTAAATGCGACGGCAGTGTGCTAAGCTGTGATCAAATGCATTGTCACAGGCGTGAATTCCATGTCTAAGCCTCGGGTCCAATTTCGTCAGTACCAACAATCTGTCTTCTTTTCGAATAGGATGTTGTGTGTGTGTAAAACAATCCTTTGTCACCATGCGTTACATAAAAGCGGCAGGAGAAAGATATTTTGCACCACAGTACCATCATTAATCTTGGTACATTCTGTCCTTATTGTTATCACTAGCAAAGAAAACCGCTGGAAAGACAATGCTTCTGCCAGCCATGTTAACAGCAAATAGCCATATGCTGGAGTACTGATCGAAAACTTTCGGAATCTAGGCCTCTTACTGCATTAACGGACATACGATAAGGACAAAGCAGCAGGAGAAGGATTTGTTTCTCCGCGATACTGTCAAGCAATGCTATTTTGGAGGTTTGAAAGAAAAAAAGAATCAGTGTATAAACGTTATCATCTACCTGTCTGTAGCTGTCGAGTGGTTTCAACAGAGCTCTGGCGCAGGAAATGTTCTGCACGATGTGTTAAACGAGGAAGCAGAGGAGTAGCTGTGAAGCGTACTGCATACTTCATCTTATCGATACGTTTCACAAAGGTAAAAAAAAAAAAAAATGCGAAAGCACCATATTTTTGCAGTGCAAAAGCAGCTAACCTGCAAATGCATAATTTCAAGCACTTAAATCACACCACCACTGTTTTTCTTCAGTTGGCTTGCGGATATCCCATGCACTATTTATAGTTGTGCGCTCGCGTGTGATTTAAACAAGTTGACTTGGGCGCTGCTCCTGTACGTGGAATCGCACAGCGATAGCAGTTTATCGCGGCGAGGCAGCCGACACTTACGTTACCTATCAGGGGTCACGCTAGGCAGACATCGGGTGCGCCGGCGAAAGGGATTTATCACCTTGAGGCAGCCCGCAATGGAGTTCACCATCGATGCTTCCATCGAACACACGTAGCATACACTTGTGCTCCGACCACTCGGCACAGACCGTGGAGAAGAGAGCTCATTTCCCACATGAGGTGTGTGCAGAACACGTCAGCACGCTCCCGAGGAGATTTCAGCCTCGTGTAGATACTCTAAGGTTATTTCCACAGTCCCTCAAGAGCAGCATAGGTTTCATATGTTATATACCTGTTTCTAGCCTGAAAGTGAGCAGGTGAGAGAAAAATTTGATGTGAATACGTAAATACAAAGCTCTATTTCTAAAAATATGTTTATTGATAATTCGGCTTACGTGTAATTATACATTTCTGAGGAACATACAACTGCTGTTCTTGCTGTTACAATACATTTGCTGCCACCACACATATGCTTGAGTCCTCGAGATCACATACCACTGCACCCTTGAAGATATCATACAGCCGCAATACATTTTGATGGCCTTTGACTTAAACTGTACTTTCTTTATGGTCATAGTTTTGAAACATGCTACCATATTTGCATACGACGCTCTTGCTTGTCTGACGATTTTCTGTAAAGACAGCGAGTAAGCCATGCAATTGTCCGACAGTCCTTAGCATGCTGTACTGCACTAGATGGTTTTGGTGAGGCAACGAATTTGGAATATTTCATTAGTACCTTTCAATGCAGCGATATTTGCACTCTGAGACATCATTTTGAGATAATGATGCATGTGGTGGAATACCTTTACATTTCTGCCACACGCTATATGATTCCTATAAGAGGTGAGTAATTTACGACACTGTCGTGTGGCAGTAACATATATGCTGCAGTGCTTTTAGGGAAATTTTGCGATCATACAAATTCAGTAAACATGTTTATAGATTACTTGGAGTAATCAGTAATCACAATCAACTCTAATTCAGGGAACTTCCTAGGACTGAGCATTTATCCGAATTCATACTCCTCACAGTAAGAAGAACGAAATCTTGCATACATATTCTACAGTAGACCAACACTGTTATCCATCCAGCTGTAAATTATCATATGAAAAAGACTGTGATTTTCGATGAACTTTGGCATTGGTTGGTTTGCTGTTGCAAATCCTTTATCTGATTTCTCTTTCTGTCTGTTTGCAGTGCTAGACAAATGATTGAGGCATTTCTAGTTGAAGAGATTTCTTTGTTGCCCTTGATTGTTTAGAAACCTCCAGAAGGACTGGAAACACGGTCATACACACATGGTCTAACAGTCTGCTGCTGGCAGTGATATGGAGTGGTTACGTTCCAGTCCTGCACTAGCAAGGAATGTGTCATTTGTTGTGTTTACTTCAGCTGCTGCTAAGTGCCGTCACCATTATACACACGTCGGAAAGTTTTCCATCACCTCGGTTCCGAGGGTTCCGGAACCTGTAGAGGAAATTGGAATAAAGATCAACATAAACATCATTTCCGCCCTTTCTATTGCTCATGAAGACCACACATTGCATGTTTTACCATCACACAGCGAGACCTTCAGAGGTGGTGGTCCTGATTGCTGTAAACACCGGTATCTCTAATACCCAGTAGCACGTCCTTTAGCATTAATGGATGCCTGCATTCGTCGTGGCATACCATCCACAAGTTCATCAAGACACTGTTGATCCAGATTGTCCCACTCTTCAACGGCGATTCTGCGTTGATCCCTCAGAGTGGTTGGTGGATCATGTCGTCCATAAATAGCCCTTTTCAATCTATCCCATGCATCTTCGATAGGGTTCATGCCTGGAGAACATCCTGGCCACTCTAGTTGAGTGATGTCATCTTCCTGGAGGAAATCATTCACAAGATATGCACGATGGGGGCGTGAATTGCCGTCCGTTAAAACGAATACCTCGCCTTTACGCTGCCGACTTGGTTACACTATCGCTCGGAGGGTGGCATTCACGTATCGCACAGACGGTACGGCGCCTTCTGTGATCACCAGCGGCGTACGTCGGCCCCACATAATGCCATCCCAAAATATCAGGGAACCACCACCTTGCTGCACTCGATGGACAGTGTGTCTATGGCGTTCAGCTTGATCAGGTTGCCTCCAAACATGTCTCTGACGATTGTCTGTTGGAAGGGGTATGTGACACTCATCGGTGAAAAGAACGTGACGCCAATCCTGAGCAGTCCATTCGGCATGTTGTTTTCCCATCTGTACTGCACTGCATAGTGTCATGGTTGCAAGGATTGACCTCGCCATGGACGTGGGGAGTATAGTTGCGCGTCATGCAGCCTATTGTGCACAGTTTGAGTCGTAACACGACGTCCTAAGGCTGCACGAAAAGTATTATTCAACATGGTGGCGTAGCTGTCGGGGTTCCTCCGAGCCATAATCCGTAGGTAGCTGTCATCCACTGCAGTAGTAGCCCTTTGGCGGCCTGAGTGAGGCATGTCACCGACGGTTTCTGTCTCTTTCTATCTCCTCCATGTCCAAACAACATCGCTTGGGTTCACTCCGAGACGCCTGGACCCATCCCTTATTGAGAGCTCTATCTGGCACAAATTAACAATACGGACACGATCGATCCGCGGTGTTGACTGTCTAGGCATGATTGAACTACAGACAGTACGAGCCGTGTACCTCCTTACTGGCGGAATGACTGGAACTGATCGGCTGTCGGAACCGTTCCGTCTAATAGGCGCCGCTAATGCATGGCTTTTACATTTTTGGGTGGGTTTAGTGACATATCTGAACAGTCAACCGGACTGTGTCTGTGACCCAGTACCCATAGTCAACGTCTATCTTCAGATCCGGGTGATGCAAAACTTTCTTGATGTGTGTATAATAGAAATAGCCACAAAAAATGGATACAAAGAGAACTTAGTAACAAAGCTGAACAAGAAAATCAAGAAACGGAAAAGAACAAACACCCAACTGTCAGCAACACAAAGAGAAAAATCACATACAAACAAATGCACAAAATACAGAAATGGAAACAACACCAAGTGTGAAAGAAACAGAAAATAATGGATGTTACCCAATGATGTACAACCACAAATACACACAGGGAATATCCAATATGCCACACCAAACCAACAATTAAATTCAGAAATACTTCAAAAAACAAGAGGAGAAACTTACCAGTATCAGAAATCGCGAATATACCAGCTGAAATGCAATACATGTGATGGAAGATACATAGGTCAAACTAGGAGGACATTTGACACCAGATACAAGGAACATATAAGAATATTGAAGTATAGGACTAATCATTAAACTTTTGCAGAGCACTTACACCAACACTAATTCAAAATCGCTACCACAGACACAGACATTGAAATCATAGGGATAAACAACAACAGAAAACGCCTCCTGATCTTACAAGAGAAGTACCACATCCAAAAAACCATAACAGAATAGAAACAACTAATAAATGATTAAATCAACTTGGCAATCCACACATTTTTAAACTGATTGACCACTCCATACAACATTAAAAGTACATAACCACAGCCTCCAATTACCTCTACCATTTCCTCCCAGATTCTGTCCTATAATCAGTGTCCAGGCCATCCCTGTCTTTCCTCCCTCACCTTCCGCCCACCCCCCTGCAAAATAACCACTCCCCAGACCTCTCTACTTTCATATAAGACAATTTCAGTAGCTCTCCTTCTCTCTCTGCCTCTGTCTCTCTCTTCCTCTCTCTCTCTCATACACACACTCACACAGAAAATCGTTTCACAGGTTGGCAAAAACTCACAATATGAACGAAAACGAAGGAATAGGCATAAAAAATTAGACAGTGATGACTAAAAACAGTTAAGAAAGTCAATTGTAAGTAATGCAGCACAGGAAATAACGCAGAACGCCAAATACTGCCTAGTGCAGATGTGAAACGAAGCCTGTCGACTCCCACCACTGCAAGCAAGACGGAAAGACGCTGATTACGTAAATGAACACCTTTAGTAGCTTGCAGACCAACTTTATATAGAAAATGCTGTTTATAACCTAAAACAATTATAAATGTACCAATGTGTGTATCCAATTTACAGAATGAGCACAGAAGATCCGTTGTAAATAAAAGCGAAAAGCGTCGAGCGTAATTCTTTTTAATTAGATTGCAGTCTGCTCAAGACAGATGATCTATAATAACAAATGAAAATTATCTGTAACAGTTCAAGATGGGAACAGAATAACGATCTATTTTCAAAGTCAGTAAAATCTGAACTTAGTAACGAGGGTAACAATAAGGTATCAAAGCTGAGCCGTGCGTGGCTCATGTTCGTGCCATCTTTGTTTAGCCTCTTGTTTTTACCGTACGGCCGCATCGACATTTTAATTTCAATTACTGATGTCACTGAATTGTTGTCTTGCCCACCCTTGAGCGGCAGCAGCAGCGCGTATCGATAAGTGCACTGTCGTACTATCTCTGGGCGACCAGTAGTATTTCCGGGTCGTTGTGTATCTGGCAGTCAGCGAGAGATCGTACCTAGCAGTTGTTGAGTTGGAGACGGACCAGGAGGGCTCCCGGGACGCAGCAGCAGTGCAGTCGCGGACAGAGCCCCAGTCAGGTCTGCACAGCCAGTGCCAGCGGGGACGACCGTTGGTTGGTCGTTCGGGCGGTCGTCTCATCGACGACGTATTGTTGGGTCGGCTCCTTCCTGTGCACAGATTTCGGTTGTGTTCCCTCTGCACGGTTGGGTCGGAGCCAGTGTCTCCGGGACGTCGTCCGCCCGAAGGAAGTGAGCTGGAGATAGGACCTGGAGTCATTGGGTTGGAACGTGGCTGAAGTGCAGTCGGGACGTACCAGCAGTTGGGGAGGGAGCGCTAGGGAGGCGCGGACAGCCAGTACTCACCGACCACTCGCGACACACGATTTGGTCTAAGCTAGTGTGCTCAGATCGCCGTTTCTCCCAGTTCCTGGCAGACATCGGGTTGAGTCGTCTTGGAGCTGCAGTGAGCTCCGCATAGTTAAGTTGCCGACACACATGGTCTGAGTGGCAACGATCTTGGTTGGTTGTTGGTCGGTCGTCTGGTCAGACGACGTGTGTTTCGTCACCGACCGTCTTTCGGTTTTGTGTGTGTGTCCACCTGAGGTTTGTTCTAGTTGTTCATGAGTGATTCGTTTTACGAGTGTTCGAGTTTCTTGTGGGAGTGTTTCGTGGAACACTGTGTACCATGTGTCAGTTCGACTGAGCAATGCTTTAAATGTTGTACAGCTGTCTGCGTACTGTAGTAGCCAGTTGGTCGGCTGCGACAGAGCAGCGAGTGAGTGTTTTCTTACCATGTTGATGCCGTCCGTCACGGCGTGTAGTTCCACAACCGTGGCGATCTTCATGTATGTTAGTAGTTACTGTGCCTTGGCTTAGTTACAAACCAATATCAGAAGACGAGTGTCACTGGTATCTTCGCCTAGCTGGCATTTTGGTTGTAGTGTTTTTGGTCTGGTTGGTACGTCGGCTGTCTGTCGGTTGGGTTGCCTTCCGATTTAGAGATTGTTGGTCAGGCTGCCTGTCTCGCCTAAACGGGCGTTAGTGTTAAAATTCCATGCCGACCCTTGGAAACGTCTGAGCGCCGTTCCCCTGTTTGAGTTTTAGTTATTTGGTTGATGTGTGGCCTTCAGCCGAGCTTTAATATCTCTTCAATTAATGTTCTAGTCTTGCCCTTAAGGCATACCATTGTGATCTTTTGGTATGGGGCCTTCAGCCGAATTTTCTTCAACTGTTTTAAGATAAGGCCTTCTGCATTGTATTGAAACACTTCTTATTGCTTAATATGCCCCCTCCAGCTGAGTTCCATTAAACGTAAAATACTAAGGCCTTCAGCCCATTTAGATTGAAGATTTAGAAAATATTTTTGGATGACACTTCAAGAAGAGCCTTCTATGTCAATCTCTTACTTAGGCCTTGCGTCTTGGATTTTGAGTGTGGCCTTCAGCCATTCTAAAATTAATCAAAGGAGATCCATTAACACTTTGAGTGTTTTGCATTGTTGTGTAATATTGTTTGTGGACAAATCAAGTTTGTATGTTGAGTGCAACTGACAGCAACCTCATTTTGGCTCCTTTCCACAACCTAACCCACTCTGTCCTGCTAGCTCAAGCATTTCGAAAGTATTACTGTATTTTCAATGATATATTTGCAAAGGAAACAAGAAACAACTGATATATGGAGAGTTTGTTGGGAAGATGAACATGTAGTTATTTTAATTGATTGTATCCATTTAAGTTACAGACGCCGTGGAAGTAAAAAGTGAATAGATAAACTAATGCAATCAGTCTAATTTAATAGCATTTTAAAGAGCATACGAAAGAAAATAAACACCTGTGACTTGTTTCCAAGAGCTAAGGTATCTAATCAAAGGAATAGATGCCACATGGAATCTATATTACCCAATGACATCTCAGAATTCGTAACTTTGGGTTTCTTTGCCCCTTTACAAAAACAACAGGAAGCTTATGTTACATTTTAGTATGAATGGATTTGTTTTTCAAATTTATTATATCTAGCTGTATCCCATGAGAAAAGCCATTGGCAAAGTAATATGTGATAAAATTACAAGGGTTACTTCAAAAAATATGCAAACCTAAGACCATTTCATCAGATAATGTTTCCCGGTTTTTTTTTTCAAGAAATGGGAAAGTAGTATACAGGAATAAGGCATGGAATTAAAATATGTAGCAGTATATCATGCAGCGAGTAATCTCACAGAACGGTGCGTGAGGGAGATTAGTAGACTTTGTCTGACATTTTGGCATAACAAATATAGCAAATGGAAAAATATATATATCAGGTATTTGGAATATCTTAAAGTACTTAGGACATGAAATTACAGGATTCGCACCTACTAAAGTTGTTGGAAGAAGGAAGACCCAAATATTATAGAAGAGAGTGTTAAACTTGGAGAGATGTTACATTGTTAGACAAAAGGAAATTAGTTAGGGTATGCATATAAAATTAGATGATAAATCGTTGGAAAGACATGATGAAAGATGAAAAAGTAAGTAAAATTCAGACAAGGGACCATCTTTTAGTCACATCATGTAAGAATTCTAAAGAAATCACAACTGGAATTTCTAAATGTTTCCCTTTATATAAAGATCCCTTTGAGATGGCTATATACCCCATTGCAATGCATGTTACCTAATCTGTCCAAAATCCATGAAAAATATGGGGTCCAAAATGCAGTTGATTTAAAGCTCTATAGGAGCAGAATATTTCTGTGACTGGATCAAGTAAATTTAAATTAGACAAATATAAAGTATTATGTAATTAATTAAATGATGAGGACAGTCATGTGGGAAATGAAGTGTTATAACTCAAGGGCTGAGTCATATTTGGTGATCAGTGAATTGAAATTTAATATTGCATTAAAATTAGGAAGACATATGGACAGTCTGTGCCGTAATGCACAAATATTAACTGTGTGAAGTTTGATTTAGTTTTCTAAGCTGTTGTGGCATCACTGGTAAAGAGCAACAGTCGATTATTCGAAAAACAGAGATTTTATCTATGGTAAGTTGGAAGAGACTTTATTAAAGTTGCTTAAAATATAACTAAAATAACAAACATAACAATGTTTGTGTTACAGGTTCTTAAAATAAGTTTAAATTATGATGAATTATTGTTGATAATGAAACCCAGAATTTATTGACAAAATGTTGATTGTGCATAACACATGTGGCATATAAGTATATGGATGGACGAAATCATTTGTAGAAAAAAATTGAAATTGGGGCCAATGAGAAATTCTTAATGTCAATCAAAATCTTATCTAATATTTTGTGTAAAGGAAAATGATTTTCGTGACATAATGAATGTACATTAATGTTGAGTAACTTTATAGAAAAGAAACTTGAAAGAAGAAATATGAAAAGTAAAATCCTATATGACAATTTCTGCTGTATTAAAATATGTTGAAGATGTAAAATATGTGATGCTGTATGTAATTAATGTTTTGCAATTTATCGTTAAGATGAGACTAGATTTAGCACACTGCAAAAAGATTTATGCCAGTACATATGCAACATATGGAAAATCCATGATGAGTTGGAGGCCTTGTGTAACAATACATGTATACAACACTTACCCAGCAGGACTGGTTGGAATATTTTTGTTACCTGAGTTACTAAATTTCGATCAGGTAAAATTTTCGTCCATATACACCATAACTTTGAAAATTAATAAATGGTTCAACTAAAGCAGTTGTCTGCTGGCACTGAAAGAGGCGCTGTGTACGTGCATGGTATTCACATGTTGAAAATCGATCACTGGCAAAATTAGCCTCGAATATAAAAAAGTGTAGCTAAACTGTGTGTTACGAAAGAAGAGGCTTGCTCTGACTTGTTGTGGAGCAAAATGCCAGTTCTATTGTGAATCATGGGGCTCTGCAAGTGCAAGAGGCATATTGCTGGCTATATTTACAACTAAAGATACTGTAGCATTCAGAGTCGTTAACAGTGAGCTGCCATTTCAGATTTCGATAGCATTAGTTAAAGAGGCTTACAATTAGACATAGCTGGTCATCATGTGAAATGCTAAAGTTTTATTTAGTCTATGCCGCAACATGTAACAGACTTACTTTGTCTGTGCTACAACGTACAGTGGACTTCCAGTAAGGAAGCCATATTAGCAAACTGTATAAAAGCCGTGACATAAGTGGAAACGAAAGTTGAGTAATAGTATACTGGTTATTTATAAAGCAAATGTTTATCTCGTGTGTTTACTTACGTATTTAAAATTCAACACACTTATAATGCCAATGTTTTAAACCAAAGATTTTTACAGTGATGAAAGATGCTATTTATTGAAAAACAGAATAGTTCGCTGAATGACAATGAACTTTGCTACGTAAATTATAGATCAGCCACATTTTGTATGGGTGTTGTCTGTCAGTTACTGTTGAGAGTAGGACACCACAAGGAAAATTGGAAGTTCTACTTTTTTTATTCAGCAAACTGTGGTGGCTTGTGCGCCTTGCAAATCGAAACCAGCAGCATGTGACGAAATCTGAGCAGATATTAGTTACAGATAGGTACAGGCAGTAACTGAGACCCATTACGGAATTTCTGATTACCTGTTGGTAAGTGACTTAAACCTTCTGATACTATATATGAAATATTTTTATAATATTAACGTTAAATATTTTGCCTCTAAAGGAGATGAGTCTCTTCAGTGCTTATCAGGTCACTCATTTAAAGTTTATTGCGTTAATTTTGTTTTAAAGTTCTGTGCTATTTAAAGTAATTACATATGTGTAAATATGGACATACTAATATTTAGCACTCCTGCGAATTTAAGTACCCCATGCTGAACATCCTGTATGACTGTCACCTCAAAGGTGGTTAACATTAAAATTACAAGGTCTGTTCTAAGATCATTTGCTGTTATTATCTGTTCACTCACATTTAAAATAATTCGTGTGGTAAATTGAGAATTCTCACATACAAAAGAAGATGATCAGCATCTGCTGCACGCGACTGTCTCTCGAAATTCATGGTTAACAAAACAATCACTACACCATAATTAGGATATAATAAGTGGAACCGAATACAGACATTGTACGTTCTAAATGTAAAGTGATGCAAGACGTTTGAAATTCTGTGAAAAGTAGGCTTAAGCTATAAGGAAAGAGCAGTAGTATATACACTGAAGCGCCAAAGAAAATGCCATAGGCATGCGTATTCAAATACAGAAACATGTAAATAGTCAGATTGCGGCTCTGCCATCGGCAATGCCTATATATGACAACAAAAGTGTGGCACAGTTGCTACATCTGTTACCACTGCTACAATGGTAGGTTATCAAGATTTAAGTGAGTCTGACCGTGGTGTTATAATCGGCGCACGAGCCATGGGACACAGCATCTCCGAGGTAGTGATGAAGTGGGGATTTTTCCGAATAACCATTTCACGAGCGTACCGTGAATATCAGGAATCCGGTAAAACATCAAATTTCCGACTTCGCAGCGGCCGGAAGAAGATCCTGCGAAAACGCGACCAACGACCACTGAAGAGAATCGTTAAACGTGACAGAAACCTTCTACAAATTGCTCCAGATATCAGTGCTGGATCATGAACAAGTGTAGCGTGAGAACCAATCAACAAAACATCATTTATACGGGCTTTCCGAGCTAAAGACCCACTCGCGTACCCTTGATGACTGTACGACACAAAGCTTTACGCCTCACCTGGGCCCGTCAACACTGTTATTGGACTGTTGATGGCTGTAAACATGTTGACTGTCGTACGAGTCTCGTTTCAGATTGTATCGAGCGGATGTGTACGGGTATGGAGACAATATCATGATTCCATGAGCCCTACATGTCAGCAGGGGACCGTTCAAGCTGGTGAAGGCTCTATAATGGTGTGGGGCGTGTTCAGTTGGAGTGACATGGGAACCGTGTTACGTCTGGATATAGCTCTGACGGGTGACACGTTACAACATCCTGATCACCGGTATCCATCCATGTCCATTGTGCATATCAACGGGCTTGGGCAATTCCAGCAGGACAATGCGACACCCCAAACATCCAGAATTGCTACTGTGTTGCTCCAGGAACACTCTTCTGAGTTTAAACACTTCCATTTGCCACCAAACGCCCTAGACACGAAGATTATTGAGTATATCTGGGATGCTGTTCAGATGGTATTTCCACCCCGTTGTATTATTACGGATTTATTGGCAGCCCTGCAGGATTCATTGCGTCAGTTCCCTCCAGCACTACTTCAGACCTTAGTCGAGTTCGCACCACGTCGTGTTGCGGCACTTCTGCGTGCTCGCGGGGGACCATACACGAAATTAGGCAAGTGTACCAATTTCTTTGGCTATTCAGTTTTGTAAGAGGGAAAAATATGGGTGATAGACCAAGATCTAAGTGTTTGGATTGGAAAGGTTGTAAGACAGGGATATAGATTTACGCCCCTGGTGTTCAGTCTCTACGGCGAAGAAACAATGACGGAAATAAAAGAAAGATACAGGTGCGGGATTAAAATTCGGGGTGAAATATATCAATGATAAGATTCGCTGATGGCATTGCTATCGTCAGTAGAAGCGAAGAATAACATCAGCATCTGTTGAATGGAATGAACATTGTAACGGCTTCGGAATATGTTTTGAGAGTAAATCGAAGAGAGACGAAGGTAATAAGAAATGGTACAAACCAGAAAAGTGAGAAACTTAATACCAAAACTGGGGATCATAGAGTGGACGAACTCAAGGAATTCTGCTACCTAAGAAGCAAAATAACCCGTGACAGATGCAGCAAGGAGGACGTAAATAGCAGACTAGCGCTGACAGAGTCATTTAGTATCAAACATAGGTCTTAAACTTGGGAAGATATTTCTGAGAATGTACGTTTTTAGCATGATATTCCTTGGTAGTGAAACATCGACTCTGGGAAAGCTAGAACAAAAGAGAATTGAAGCATTTGAGATGTGGTGCTACAGATGATCTTTTAATATTAGGTAGACTGATAAGGTGAGTAATGAGGAGGTTCTCTGCAGAATCGAAGGAATATATCAAAAACACGGATATAGAGAAGGGGCAGGATGACATGACACCTTTTAAGATATCAGGGAATAACTTCCATCGTACCTGAAGAAGCTGTAGAGTGTTAAAGTTGAAGGGGAAGGAAGAAATTGGATTACATTTATCAAATAGTTGAGGCCATAGGTTGCAAGTTGCAAGTGTTTCTCTGAGATGAAACGGCTGGCACAGGGCAGAAATTCATGTTGGGCCTTGGGCCGCGTCAAACCAGTCAGAAGACTGAGGCTGATGACTCAAAAAAGAATAAGCTTTTGGACTCATTTATCATAGTTCGCTTTAAATTCCGGATGTAAAATGGCCATCTGGAAGAAAAGTGGTATTTAACCTAACGGTCGAGAATGCCTAAAGTGAATATGATGTAAGCTCGCTGTACTGATATGATATGTGTGCTGCCTTGCCCCAGCCAACGTACGATGACCACAGGCTCTCCACCTGAGTTCCGTGGAGAGCCTGTGACCATCGTATGTTGGCGGGGGCAAGGCAGCACACACAGGGTTGAGATAAGTGATATTGACCTGTTACTAATGTACCGTGTACTTGTAAAAATTTTTTATGGGGCCTTGCCGCTGTAGGTGTTGACTTTAGCCTTTGACTATGCCTATTTAGGCAAGCTGTTTTATATTTGCTTCGAAGAAGGCGTGGTTACCCACGCTGAAGCCTAGGTAAACACCAGGTAGTTTGTGCAATCGAGGCGGATTTTTTATAATTATTTCAATACCTACGATTGCTCACGCGCTGCAATGCTGAAAGTTCTTAGACATAGATGGTCCCTGGGCACTCCTTCCCATGCAAGTGCAAGAAGAGCGAGGGACACCACACACGTTGTCGAAGGCGTCACTGATATCTACTATGATGCCCACCACATACATGTGCAGGGCTGAGCTGCAGATCTCGGCCGTCAGGGAAATTGCGTCAGACGCTGATCGCCCCGGCAGAAAGCCAAACTTCCTGTCGCTTATCCCGCGCAGTATCCTGTGTGCCGTCAGTCTGTCAGCCAATAGCCTTTCCAGTATTTTCCCCAAAATATCCAGGAGACATATTGGCCCCTAGGACTTGGCTTGCAAAGGGTCCTTGTCTTTCACATTCTTTACAATTATGACGTTTGCCCTTTTCCAAAATTTTGGAAATTGGCACTCCTTGAAGAAGCGTGTGAGAGGCGCAATTAGCTCAGGGGCGAGGAATTGCAGAACCCTCGCTACAATGCCATATGGCCCTGGAGCCTTTCCTCTTTTAAGAGATTTGATATGTGCCGCCACTTCTTCCTCCAATAAGGGGTGCACCAAGGTGTTGTTGGTGTACTCTTCACGATATTCCCTGTGCATCTGACGTTGGACTTTGTTGTCCTCATTTTCCTCATTATCTGGCAGCAGAGTCCGAAGGAGAACCTCGGAGTCTCCTGCCAGGACTCAGTCATTCGGCCGCCATCCCTGATGGCCGAAAGAACTGTAGAACATCTTATTTTTTCCCTGACCATCTTATAGGGGTCTCCCCAAGGGTTAGTGGCTATGTGGTGCAGCACATATCTTTCGCAAATTTTTACCCGAACCACCTTTAGCTCTTTCTGGAAGACGTCTGTGGCTTCTGGGCATCGCTGCAGCCATAACTGTTTTTCCTGCCAGACGACACTTCGCTGGTAGTACCTCCTCGCCCCTCGTACAGACTGATGCATACATTGAAGGTCAGCAGTCCATGGAGATGGGGAGGCCGCAACGGCTCTCCTCCTTGCTGGTACAGCAGCTTTCACCGCTCTAACTATTGATCCCACTAGTTCTTCAGCATACCTATCCATGCCTACGTCACCTTCAGGCAATGGAAGAACATCACACTCCCGAGATAGACATTCCCAATCTGTCTTATTGAAGTTATATTGAATCTCCCACCCCATGTTCCAGCGGCAGTCCTCGTCACTTCGGGTGAAAACAGACTGTGGTCATTTGTTGTGACTTGACCTAAGACTCTCCAGTTCTTACTGTTGCTGATGGCACTGGTGTTGATAAGGTGACATCTATGTTCGTTCCAAAGCCGCCTCCACCTCTATAGGTCGGGGGATTCCCTGGTCTATTTGCCACAACTAGTTGGGAGGCCATGATTACCTCTTCAGCCCTCTCCCCATTTGCATCTCTAGTACCGCTGTACCGTAGGGGGGATTTGGCATTTATATCAGAGGTTATGATAATCTTTTGCCCTCGCAACGCTGTAGTGACTCGAGTGAAATGGTACGAAAAATCTTCGAAATTACCTCCGTACTGGATGTATACGAGCCCTGCACGTGACTGTAGTTCCATGACGTTGCAATGGCTATTTAATAGTTGTGTTAGCGACAATTAGAGCTGCTTTTGGCTCTTCTCCAAGTGCCAAGTGGCAGCGATAAAGGAAATTTGCCCAGCTTGGGAGTATGGCTCTTGCAAGCAGATTACATCCAGTCTCCACTCCTCCAGTACCTTTTACAATTCCTGTATGACCAAATGACTATTGTGTGTGTTTATCTCCAATGTTTATTCCACGTGTCATTATGGAAAATAATTATGTACATTTCAATCAGGCCAGGTCTTTTTCTATTCCAGCGCAATGCGCCCATTTGCTAAGACAGACTGTGAGCTGGTGCACTGCTGACGCGTCTCCATCGATTGTCATCCCGGTCGTTGTAAGTCGATTTTAGATGCCTGCTTGTCTTCTTCGCATCTTTGGCGGATGGGTATTTAACTGCGGCGCGCGCGCACTGCTGGGGCTTGAGTTCGGAGATCAGCTATCTGAGCAACAGTGACATGTGGCGCTGTGGATGTATGCAGCATGGCGAGTGGCCTAGTCGGTACGACGGAGGAACGTGGGCAGCTGCAGCAGCTTGTTTAGCCGTTGGGATGCAGATCCGCTGCTGACGGTGATTAGGATTTCCTTGAGATCTGAAGAACAGATTTCCTTCTCGTTGTTACATGTCACTCAAATTGAATGAACTGGCGTCGTAGAATTGTTCTTTGGTGGGTTCTGTTCATGTTAACTGAAGACCCGATTGCGCTGAAAACTATCTTGATTGTTTCAGTTACTTGTCACTGTATTTCGTCTGGCCGCCTGACAAGTTGACGGCATTTAAGGCAGTGCCAGCTACGCACAACAAACAGACATGAAGCCGTGCTTAATGTGTAGCTGGAGGTCATACCAAGTAGTGCGTAAGTCTGTGCATGGCGTTCGAGAGCGGCCCGAAATAATTTTCCCTATTTCCTTTTTCTATGTAAGTATTTTATTTGTTTGTTCTAGAGAACTGGCTAATCAAATTTTAAGAGCCGTTACTGGGCAAGTGGTCATGTGAGTTAGTTCTGCTTCGGTTCATTTTGTGCCGTGTATAATTAAAGGTTTATTTATAACCTGTTGGGTAGATATGTTTTGTGTATCTGATGCGCCAGAATGTAGTCGGCCACTGATGGGTTTATGATTCAGATAAATGGCGGTGGTCAACGTGAGCAAACTCCGATCGGCGTATCACGGAGGAAGAAGGAAATTTAAGTACCTGGGTCGGTGTCTGTGGTTACGTTGTTAGTTTACTGCAATTCCATATATCCGGTGGAGCATTGTGTCAATTCCATATATCCGGTGGAGCATTGTGGTTTTCCCGAAGCTTAATTGTAGCTCAAAGTTGAGTATAGTAATACGTCACCTTCTGGTCCGTGAATCTCTTGCATCTTTTAGAAACTTTCAGTCTGCTCGCGTCATTCACAAATTTTCAACGCAAAATTGGAACGTCCCCATTTTAAGACTGTTCATTATGCTATTATTATATTCTGGGGATGAAATGTATCTGAACCTCGTACCTGTAATTAATAGTAAAGAGAAACCTAGTTGAGTATCTCATAATACTTTCAATTTGTTAGAACTGCTTAAGATCACTTCATGGAAGTTGCCTTAGTTGTTGGAAGTAGTTTTAGAATTTGATATGAGTTGTGTAAGAGCCAGTTTCCATGTAAGTCATGAAGTTTGTTTAAATGGTTTGTGTGATTCAGTTATGTCAGTTAAATTGGATGAATGGTGGTTTTATGAACATTGTTTTGATTAGTGAAAATTGGTTGAGTAAATTTTGAAATATCTGTGTCTATCGGACTGAACTGCAAAATGCTTTAATCTGAGTCCTGCTGGTGGTTTTGTAGGGCAGGTTCCTTTTATTATAATCGTTGTTACTGTTAAATTCATTAAGAACATGTGTTTGTAATAAAGAAGTGTATTGCAACTACAAACTGGTTATGTGTTTAATTTCGATGTCTCGAAAGGAATAACAAATCGGACTATATGTAAATTTCCTCCAGGTCAAATTTTCCATCTCTTCTTTCAAAAACGTTTTTGATGAGGTTACATAGGGCTCCGAAGTCAGTGGGGAGATTCATCGACTTCAGCTGTATTCTGTCCACAACCTCCATTGTGGACAAGGTGACCTTTCTGCGATATTTATGTCCTACGTGAATGACGTATCTGAGTGTAGTTGTCAAGACAGCCGGCTGCTCCATGCGCTACAACTCGATAGCATGTTCTAAGTTAGGGTACACCGTTCTTGGGTCTGCACCCGTAGCTCTTTGCGCTGCCTGTAGGTGCATCGTGCTGGTAACTGTACTGACCTGTATTATTGTGACTGTCCTTCTTGCACGGGTGTAGTGCTATTAATCATACAGGCACGCGAGTGGTTATCTGATACTTCGCCGCCTTGAATTATAACTGGCTGGCCCACTATCACTGGTCGCCCCACATGTTTTTCCGCTTGCTCTGTTTGACTGTGCCCCCGGTTGAGGGATGAGAAGATACCGAGAGGAGCCTCAGCCTCTGGCTCGGTCTGAATGCGTACATCAACCATTGTTGTTCTTCGCTCTCTCATCTCTGATAAAGACTTTAGAAAGTCTTTGAATTTGTATGCCCTCTCCGCATCCCTCCTCCTCTTACTCGGGGACTTCCTTCTCTTGACTATCCCGGTCTCAATGACCGCTTGAGCCATAGTCTATTCGAGATATCAGACGTTGTTCCAACATATTGTATGTTGGGCAATTTCTACGATTGGCACCGCAGGTCTTTTGCCGCTACGCGTGCCGCTACGCTTCGGTTTTTACAATCTTTCCTTATGTGGTCCTCAGCTCCGCACTCGGAGCATGCCAGTCTATTGCTGCAGTATTTGTGTCATGATCTATGTCCCAGCAGATGTGGCAACGAGCTACCACGAGGTAATCTCTAACATTTATTGCATGCAAATCTATGTAAACCTTGCGATAGTTGTCAATTTCTTCCACAGGCCCCCGAGACCACCGCGACGTGATGGACTACATCTCAGTCCCTATGTTATATCCTGAAAACTTGAAGTCTTTCATAAAGGTGTTAATGTCCATGTCGTCTAAATTTTGATGATAACAGTGTTTCACATAAGTCCTCTTCTTTTAAGGACGTGCAGACATCGTACAGGATAAACAATGGGTTACGTTTCTCGGGAGGTTCACATTTCACGGACTTGCACAAATTTTGATGGTCTAATAATTTGTTCTTATATTCCTCTGTGGTAACATCAACTATAACGACGCTTTTGGTTGCTTTAACTCTATTTATTTTAATATTTTCTCTAGCTGGCTTTACTGTACTTTCTTTACGTCTGGCCTGGGCGTGGGTCTTAGAAAGACCGCAGTGTCCGGCCGTTTTGAGACCTTGGCTATTGTGTCCCTTGTTGACTGGGCCTTTGGTGTGCTGCTTGTGCAACCACGACAGCCCATGTTTTGACAGGTGCTTTCTTAACCTAACATTTTCCTTCTCCAATTCCTCAATTCGATATTCTAGCTTGGTGTTGGCAACTGCCCGTGCCGCCTGGTCATTTGTGATGGCTTGGACTGCGGCCTGTCCAATTTTCCCATTTTTGATGCTTTGATCAAGGATCTGAGAGATTCTTGTATGCCTGTTCATAATGTTATCCTCCATGGCCTGACCCAGGACATATTGTGGCGAGGGATCGGCTAGCATCGAAGCCGTTATGGGCGCACTGGAATGGCGTGTCTCTTCTGTAGCCATAATGTATTTGACAAGTGAAAAAAGATCGAGAGTCACGTTTCTTACCCGAACCACCTCCTCTAGCATGGGTGGGGGAGGGGTGGGGGAATAACTGCAGCTCGCCCACCGTTTCGTCCCTAGATCAAGGGCCCCTCAGAACAGCCGGATTCAACACGCCGTTTCCAGCGCACTGGTCCCTTTCAGTACCTGGTCACAGCCCATTTCACTCGTCCCGCATCGGCAAGTGCACCCCTCACTCCGGAGAAGCAGATGCACCTCTCGCCCTTCGCCCCCTACTAGTCCGAGCTTCCACCTAACGGCCAAGGATCCACTCCCATTCAGGTGGTTGGCCGTTCACCCAGTCTTTCAGGGATCTGGACCCATCTAACTAACCTGGGCTGTGTTACCACCTCCCAGGCCTGGCGGAACACGTCTCAGAAGACCAGATGCGCGGCGAGGCACACTTGCAGACTTCGGACAAGATCCCATGACCGCAAACCGGGCCACTGGCAGCAGATACACAGACTGAGGCGTGTCCCTGCATTCTGGGGAGCAGCGGCGACAGGCAGGCGTAGCACGTAGCAAGCGTGGCCAGGAACACGCCACACCTGCCCTACAGCCGCCGTTCGACCCACCGACCCAGGAGGGACAAATGTTGTGTCCCTTTTGCGCAGTTTCCCCTGCGCCATGCATCCTTTGCTTTCGCTTTGGATTGAGAGACTTTTAACGTCGTCCTGGACGTGAGGAACTGCAGCAGCCGGGCCGCAGGAGTCCGGGATGGTCGTAAGACTTACCCTCATCCCTCGCCCGACCGCCGCGCTCAACTCAAGAGAGACACATGGCGTGTCTCTCGTAACGCAGCTCCCCTGCGCCACGCACCCTTTGCATTCGCCTCGGGTTGGGGGCGTTTAACGTCCTGCCATGAACGGAGTTTTACGTCCTTCATTGACACAACGACAACCCTCACCGTTCAACGCAGCTCGGAGATGTTATGGATGTTGGCCATGGTCTTATGTTGTGGAGTTTGACATCAGCGGGACGGTGTGACACTCAAACTCGAGTTACGTTCCCCGGAGGGTCTCCACACGTACTGTGGGATCATAACCGACCATGTCTCACCCACCGCTTTTCATAATTCACGGTGGGCCAGCGCGGACCAGTAGGGATTGCACCCAGTTAAGGACTAGTCTTTTAACGTCATGCGTGGACGGCCCTTCCCGTGTCAGCTTCACCGCATCCAAGGGGCTACTAAGCTCCAGGGCCACGTCAAGGCCTCGGGATAGGACGATGGGGTCCCCGCCCCACTCAGGTTGAAAATCTTTCAACTGGACTAAATCTTGTCAAAATTATGTCTATTCCACTATGTCCTTCATTCGATGGTATGTGAAATTCTCGCTTTTCCGAGTGAAGCGTACTGTATCTCACTTTCTAGCACAAACTGGATGAAGTGTTACAAGAAATCTACATCTACATCTACATCTACATTGATACTCCGCAAGCCACCCAACGGTGTGTGGCGGAGGGCACTTTACGTGCCACTGTCATTACCTCCCTTTCCTGTTCCAGTCGCGTATGGTTCGCGGGAAGAACGACTGTCTGAAAGCCTCCGTGCGCGCTCTAATCTCTCTAATTTTACATTCGTGATCTCCTCGGGAAGTATAAGTAGGGGGAAGCAATATATTCGATACCTCATCCAGAAACGCACCCTCTCGAAACCTGGCGAGCAAGCTACACCGCGATGCAGAGCGCCTCTCTTGCAGAGTCTGCCACTTGAGTTTATTAAACATCTCCGTAATGCTATCACGGTTACCAAATAACCCAGTGACGAAACGCGCCGCTCTTCTTTGGATCTTCTCTATCTCCTCCGTCAACCCGACCTGGTACGGATCCCACACTGATGAGCAATACTCAAGTATAGGTCGAACGAGTGTTTTGTAAGCCACCTCCTTTGTTGATGGACTACATTTTCTAAGCACTCTCCCAATGAATCTCAACCTGGTACCCGCCTTACCAACAATTAGTTTTATATGATCATTCCACTTCAAATCGTTCCGTACGCATACTCCCAGATATTTTACAGAAGTAACTGCTACCAGTGTTTGTTCCGCTATCATATAATCATACAATAAAGGATCCTTCTTTCTATGTATTCGCAATACATTACATTTGTCTACGTTAAGGGTCAGTTGCCACTCCCTGCACCAAGTGCCTATCCGCTGCAGATCTTCCTGTATTTCGCTACAATTTTCTAATGCAGCAACTTCTCTGTATACTACAGCATCATCCGCGAAAAGCCGCATGGAACTTCCGACACTATCTACTAAGTCATTTATATATATTGTGAAAAGCAATGGTCCCATAACACTCCCCTGTGGCACGCCAGAGGTTACTTTAACGTCTGTAGACGTCTCTCCATTGATAACAACATGCTGTGTTCTGTTTGCTAAAAACTCTTCAATCCAGCCACACAGCTGGTCTGATATTCCGTAGGCTCTTACTTTGTTTATCAGGCGACAGTGCTGAACTGTATCGAACGCCTTCCGGAAGTCAAGAAAAATAGCATCTACCTGGGAGCCTGTATCTAATATTTTCTGGGTCTCATGAACAAATAAGGCGAGTTGGGTCTCACACGATCGCTGTTTCCGGAATCCATGTTGATTCCTACATAGTAGATTCTGGGTTTCCAGAAATGACATGATACGCGAGCAAAAAAACATGTTCTAAAATTCTACAAGAGATCGACGTAAGAGATATAGGTCTATAGTTTTGCGCATCTGCTCGACGACCCTTCTTGAAGACTGGGACTATCTGTGCTCTTTTCCAATCATTTGGAACCCTCCGTTCCTCTAGAGACTTGCGGTACACGGCTGTTAGAAGGGGGGCAAGTTCTTTCGCGTACTCTGTGTAGAATCGAATTGGTATCCCGTCAGGTCCAGTGGACTTTCCTCTATTGAGTGATTCCAGTTGCTTTTCTATTCCTTGGACACTTATTTCGATGTCAGCCATTTTTTCGTTTGTGCGAGGATTTAGAGAAGGAACTGCAGTGCGGTCTTCCTCTGTGAAACAGCTTTGGAAAAAGGTGTTTAGTATTTCAGCTTTACGCGTGTCATCCTCTGTTTCAATGCCATCATCATCCCGTAGTGTCTGGATATGCTGTTTCGAGCCACTTACTGATTTAACGTAAGACCAGAACTTCCTAGGATTTTCTGTCAAGTCGGTACATAGAATTTTACTTTCGAATTCAATGAACGCTTCACGCATAGCCCTCCTTACGCTAACTTTGACATCGTTTAGCTTCAGTTTGTCTGAGAGGTTTTGGCTGCGTTTAAACTTGGAGTGGAGCTCTCTTTGCTTTCGCAGTAGTTTCCTAACTTTGTTGTTGTACCACGGTGGGTTTTTCCCGTCCCTCACAGTTTTACTCGGCACGTACCTGTCTAAAACGCATTTTACGATTGCCTTGAACTTTTTCCATAAACACTCAACATTGTCAGTGTCGGAACAGAAATTTTCGTTTTGATCTGTTAGGTAGTCTGAAATCTGCCTTCTATTACTCTTGCTAAACAGATAAACCTTCCTCCCTTTTTTTATATTCCTATTAACTTCCATATTCAGGGATGCTGCAACGGCCTTATGATCACTGATTCCCTGTTCTGTACATACAGATTCGAAAAGTTCGGGTCTGTTTGTTATCAGTAGGTCCAAGATGTTATCTATACGAGTCGGTTCTCTGTTTAATTGCTCGAGGTAATTTTCGGATAGTGCACTCAGTATAATGTCACTCGATGCTCTGTCCCTACCACCCGTCCTAAACATCTGAGTGTCCCAGTCTATATCTGGTAAATTGAAATCTCCACCTAAGACTATAACATGCTGAGAAAATTTATGTGAAATGTATTCCAAATTTTCTCTCAGTTGTTCTGCCACTAATGCTGCTGAGTCGGGAGGTCGGTAAAAGGAGCCAATTATTAACCTAGTTCGGTTGTTTAGTGTAACCTCCACCCATAATAATTCACAGGAACTATCCACTTCTACTTCACTACAGGATAAACTACTACTACTACTACTAACAGCGATGAACACTCCACCACCGGTTGCATGCAATCTATCCTTTCTAAACACCGTGTGTACCTTTGTAAAAATTTCGGCAGAATTTATCTCTGGCTTAAGCCAGCTTTCTGTACCTATAACGATTTCAGCTTCGGTGCTTTCTATCAGTGCTTGAAGTTCCGGTACTTTACCAACGCAGCTTCGACAGTTGACAATTACAATACCGATTGCTGCTTGGTTCCCGCATGTCCTGACTTTGCCCCGCACCCGTTGAGGCTGTTGCCCTTTCTGTACTTGCCCAAGGCCATCTAACCTAAAAAACCGCCCGTCAGCGACTAACTAAAAATTTCGAATAGGTGATTTGTTTCGTATGATGTTGCGTTTCTTTTCAAGGATTGACTTTAAGGTCGCGAGAACTGTCATGATACTTGTAAATATTAATTGATTATCCCTTGGGTGGAAATTTGTGGAACAGTTTTTGAGAGATATATTTTTTTCCAACACCTTAATGGGTGTGATTTTAGATTGATGCTTTTTTATTCTTATGTAATTTGTGAAATATGTGAACAGTTCTTAACTTTTTAGTGTAACTTTTGTAATTTTGGCCTCCTTATGAAGAGGATGTGCATTTTTCATGAGTGTAGGCTGTTTTGATTTATTACTCCGACATCAGTGTTTACCATTCTGACTTACTCACATCAATGTACAGGTATTTTTCTGTGTACGCTTAAAATACATTGTTAAGTACTTTGAACTGACCCTTCCGTACGTTATTTGATTACCTTATGTTTATAGATTTCTGTTTCCATTTGACGGTATTTTATCATATTTTTATAGATCTTCTCCATATCCATTTTTCTTGTATGTTATCTGTTTCTGTAGAGCAATTGAGGCTCAATAATACTTACTCACTTTCACAAAAATTATACATATTAGTTATTGTTTACCGTTAATCGAAACTTTAGAGTTCAGTGTTTGAATGGTAACCGGTTTGACTTATATTGACTCGTACAGCAGTGATGTGTGAGTGTTCGTAAGGATGGTAAATTGTTCAGTTAGCTAGGGAACATAAACTGCTATGAATTGTGCAGGTAATGAGTGAATGTTGTTAGATTATTAAGCCATCATAAGAATGAAAGTGATAAAGGGCGATAGTAGGCCTAAAAAGCAAATATTGTAAAACTCTGAGTATAAATGAGAAATGTATTCAAAGAGTAGTTATTGTATAATAAACACATGGTTTTCCTCTTATTATATTTTATGCCCAAAAATTAAGTTTTCGACATATATGTCAGAACTTGAAATGAATTGAGCTGATGGATTTGTGAGTGAGAGAGCAGTGTTTTAATTACAACGAAAATGTTTCATACTGTACTTTCTGTAGTTTATCAGGTCCATGATAAGCCAGAGAATAAAGTGAGCTGCAGTGTAGCGATTCACAGTCCAGTTAAGCCCACCTAGGAGTTTCAGCTTTCCCTTCAGAGGTGAGAGCAAGGATATGGGTAGAAGAGCCTAATCAGGAAAGAACCACTGCTATAGGTCAAGCACTGTTTAGTTCAGTTGTCTTGGGGTTCACATTCCACTAATTTTTGTCGCAACACACTCTGCACGATATGGGATCCGGACCTCTACCCGAAGAGAGCAAATAACGTCCCCCGGCGATCAACTGTGCTTATGCAGGAACTGCGCCACCAGGTCGAAATACAATTCCAAAGGACTGTTTTTGGTCGATAGAACGCAGTGGAGAGGGAAGTGAGCTGCAGAGGAAGTGATCTGCAGATACAGATCTCTGTATCCCGTAAAACTGATATAGCTGCACTTTGTTATGTAATTCTTTTCTGTTTATGTAAAAACAATGGACCAACGTTCTGGAACCGCTCCATTTCGGGTGATCATCCTGTTGGTCAGAACGTCGGAAGTGAGCACCTCGTTGGTTAATCTTTAAAAAAATAGCAGGGTAAAGGTAACCGGGACACCATTTTTTGGGAATTTCGGAGTAGCTTGTGAGCTTATTGGCTGAAGTGAAAAACTTAACTGAAGTGTGGGGTTATAAGACATAATGTTTCAAGAACTGGAACATGGGAGCTGAAGGTTGTAAAATTTATGGCACACGGAGACTTAGTTAATTCGTTAACACAAATATCACTGGTCTCCAACCTGCAGAGCCCGATGCACAGGAACTGCACGAGATTTGTAGAGAGGAGGGAAATGATCGTTTGAGTGTGAAACAATACATATAGGGATTCCGAGTAGAACACTTCGTCTGGAGATCTTGAGAACCACTTGGTCCTCTGAGCTTGAGAAGGACGCTTCACCTGCAGATGTGATGTTGAGACGTTGCCGCAACCAGCAGATGATGTGTTGCAGAGAGAAGCAGATCGCAACACTCACAGCTTCTTTCTCTGAAGTATGCAGAGCATGGCGAAAAATCATTGCTTAGCCGAGTGGGATACGAGACTGTCTGTGGGAGCGTTGTTAGAGTTAAATGGGTTTCGCAAAGTGACTGAAGGCTCATTAGTCACTTGTTCAGTGATGTTTGCATGTTGCAGTTATCCGTAGTCCTGGCGCTAACAGGTAACCACCGAGCGTCCACCACGAATCTATCTTTCTATAACTGATCGGTAAGGCGCTGGTCTTTCCAATTTACCTAACCTTACAGGTTTTTGCCATTTCATCTATGTGTCAATAATGGTTAGTTTTCGTGTTCCTTGTGTTTTTCAGTCTCAATCAGACCTTGCGATTAATTCTTGTTCATGTTGGTGATAGCAGAGAACTTTATAATAAACTGAGGTTAATTGGGACAATTATTACATTACGTAACATGACGATCCCATTAACAGCATATAAATTTTAACAGCGAATTGCCAGGATCACAATAGAATCATTGTACGTAAATTAATGATATATGTACCATTTTACTTATCTCTAAGAGAAAGTCAGTCAACGTATGTCAAAACTAAACGAAATGAAACTATGTGGCTCCAGAGGCCTTTCCATATCTGAAACTTTTATGATGTATACATGTAGACTAAAGGACGAATGAAAATTTGAACGAAGGTCTGGATTGTAACCCAGTTCCCCTGCTCACTAGGCAGAAATGCTAACCTCTATGCCACCCTGGCATAGTGGTTTTCCACAACTTCACGGACTCCCCCATGGCACGCATCCCACCTCAACCGAAATCCCCATTCACATCTTGTGGTGTCACCGCCAGACACCACACTTGCTACGTGGTAGCTTTAAATCGGCCACGGTCCATTAGTACATGGCGGACCCGCGTGTCGCCACTGCCAGGGATCGCAGACCGAGAGCCACCACAAGGCAGGTCTCGAGATACGGACTAGCACTCGCCCCAGTTGTACGGACGACGTAGCTAGCGACTACACTGACGAAGCCTCGCTCATTTGCAGAGCAGATAGTTAGAATAGCCTACAGCTAAGTCAATGGCTACGACCTAGCAAGGCGCCATTAGTAACTTTGCAAGTATCTAAAGAGTCTCACTTGTATCGCCACAATCTCCAGATGTACCAAAAAGGATGGATTAAAGTTAAGTATTCCAGCAGCTACGTACTTTTCTTTATAGCAGTCATTACGTATCCTGTTTCAGACCTCACGCACCCTGCTTTGGCTTAGCGCGTGCCTTTCGGCTTCCTCTCATTGTGTCTAGGCTGTCTTGTCTAGACACAACACATCTGATCCCATTTTTGTATTCTGCTGATCTTGAACACCAATGGAGAAGCACTCCCAACGGTATTGGAATAGCTTCTCGTCATCGAACGAAACAGGGAATCCTGTCTGAAACCCAGACGTGGTTGCTTTAATTTAATGAAACTCTAAGGTTCCAGAGAACTTTCCAAGTTAAAACATCTACAATGTTTGGTCACTTCACGTGCAGAACTTGGCATCAGTGCAACACCTTCACTGGAAGAGAAAACTAAGTATATTTAGAGTTACTTTATAGCAAAAAATTTTATTGTTTCTTTCGTGCTGTGTCCTAATTCTGCTTTAGATATGTAGCCCTTGAAGAGTCTGTAGTTAGTCTGCAAGCAAGCCACTTCTGTTTTTAGCTACGAATATCTGCCTCAAGAGGTTCGCTTCCTACTACCTTTATTTTGGGACCACACTTTTGTTGAGCGTGCATGATTTCCGAAAGTATTAACTGCTATGTATGGACACTGTCGTGTAGCAACGCTACACAGCAGCTATGCGATCAGATCTTTTTCAGTGAATGAAAGTATTGTCTAAACAAGTGTTATATGCCATCGTCGGAAATCGTGTTGGGAAATCTGGGGTATTTCAGGAGGGGCAGGTCGCCGTTAATTGGAAGAAGCGACTTTTATGTCAGCGATACTCATGACAAGAGCACTTACTGAATTACCTCCAGTCGCTCACAACACATTGATATGGTTGCGGCGTGCAGATCCGTCAGCGTGGAACCTGAACATCCCACCCTCTACTTGCTGTCGCACATGTCCTTGACATTAGAATACTGAGAAGTTCGTCATCAAGAAACATCGAGCAGCTTATCAGAAGAGTATGTGAGGAGACTGAATGGCACAAAAGTGTGTCGTAAAACACTGATTCATAAATAAAATTAAAATCTTCTTAAGAGAATTAAAGAAAAGAGTTTCCTAAACTGAATTACTTAATCTTTTTGCTACCGTCATAATATAGATTTATTTGTGTTTACCGAAGTTTTCGATGCCTTAAGGCTATTCAGGATGGCATCTCGGTTTCCTCAACTTTTTCTTTCGATCACTCCACGTTTCATTTCTATACAACGCTGTCTTCAGATGTATACGTAGGTACAGGGACTTGTTCCTCTCTCCCATATCAACAGCTGATATGACACGGTTAGTTTGCCGAAGAACTGTTTTTCCTTTCTTTAATCATGGCGTCGTTCGCATATTTAATTTCAAGCTACACGGTAATCCCTCTAGCGCTATTCATCACATTCATTTTTGCTTCGTTTACCCTCAAACCATATTCCATGGTATGTGTGTTGTCCCATCCTTTAACTAGTCCTCGTAGATTTAGTCAGACGAGGGTCTCGATATTGGACATGTCGTGATATTACAGTTAAAAAACCAAAACGTAAGTCACATATACTAAGGTCTTGTTTGACAAGGATGGTACACATAGTCGGCCCTGACACTATAATAGCAATCATTTCGTCATTTGCGCGAAGAAACTGAGGGAAACCACAAAAAAAGAAATAGAAACATACATCTGATTGGTAGGATAAAGGTTAGTATCTCCTCTCTGACTAATATGTCGCAAGTCAGCTTAAAACAGCGAAACCTCATTCGGTTTATCCCTACTGTGTTCTAACGTTTTATTTATACGACCGTGTTGTTACAAAGAAATTATTTCATAATTCAAAAATGTAATGCTACACTCTCCATTCGCCTCTCACCATAATTCACTGTGCACATTATTTCATAATGTAAAAAGCTGGTGCTACACTGTTCATCTGTTTCTCAGTATCAATTACTGCACCCACTAGATAATATTTACACACCACACGCCGATTACTGAAACTGAACAATGAAGAATGTATTTGGTTTTCATTTTGTGTACCACTAATTTCCTATTGCTTGCCTCAAAAACTGAGATAACATCTCTCTATATTAAGTGTAACGTTGAGTTTAAAAAGTGTTTGAAATGATAGAATTATTCATTGCGGGACTATGGTATAACGTTTCCTAAAAGAGAAATATAACGCATTATAATGCGACACCGTGTTGTGAAATGACAGAGATATTTTATTATTCTAAACGAGGGTTACATTTTTTAACACTCCCAAGATTGTGTTTTATTTGCTTAACACGTCCTTTAATTAGCTTCTTTATCTTACAACTGAGTTTGTTTTGTAGAGAATTTTGCTATGAATTTTATTTCCATTTGTTCCTGGTAAATGAAAGTTCGCTCAGTGGTCGTGGACAGAGCTGTCTGTACAGTAATTGTCAAGTTTGGTTTTGATGTACATAATGACAGTTAATTTTTTCATATAATAGGTCTATACTTGATATCCATAATGTTTTGAAAAGCTGTTTACAAGGGCTCCAATTACTAAATTTGGTTGTAATTTTATGGCACGTTTCAGTTGTTTTACTACTGTGCCCACATTTTCCAACTTAGTCCCGCAGAAAATAATTCCGTGTGTAAGAACTGAGTAAACATAACAATAGTACTGGGTGGTTGTAATTAAACTTTGCGTGTTTAACACGTTGTAACAGCAAAAGTAATTACCGTACGAGAGCCAAACTTGTTAGCATCAATGTCCAGAGTATGGGATGCATGATTTCCATGCGACACAGCGCTACCGTCCAGTTCCAACTATGGTCACCAGGTGCTGTGATCAGGCATTATGATTCGTAGTCACACCCACCTGACTGGTCGCCGTGCACTTGTTGACGTGTCAACATGAGCTTGGACAAAAGGAGCAGGATATTTCTGGTGAAGCTCTCTTATCAAAACAATAGTAATGCTGCAGCTGCACATCCAGAATATCACCTGCTGAGAGGATGACGGAAGGATACTCTTTGTCCACCTGCTGGGCGGAACATGATTAAGACGTTCGAATCAACTGGAGAACGGAGCGTCGCTTTGGGAAGAGGGCGACGAACCGGTTGCACCACCAGTGGTTGATGAAATCACTGTTGCTATGGCAGACAACACTGAAAGCAGTTCCCGTTCGTCAGGCAGTGCGCGTGCTGTGTCACGACAGTTGATCATCCCGTGGTCCACTGTACAGAAGGTGCTTCGAACCATGTATGGTATTCGTACAAGTTTCATATCGTACAGCAGCTTGTATGACATGGACGCGCAACGACGTGTTGACTTTGCTCTCCACTTTCTCACAAGGACTGAAGTTGACGAGGGCTGGCCCTGGACAACCCTACGGACAGCCGAGCCTCATTACTCTCTGCTGGGTTACGTGAACACACGGAATTTCCAAGTGTGTGGATCTTCAATTCCAGTCACTGTGCATAAAGTTCCTCTGTATAGTGAACGTGACACCGACACGCTTGAGCTCGCTGGCTTTATCCCCATACATCGCACCATAGGCAGTTTCAGTAATCACTCTATATCAGTCGATAGTGTTTTTTCTACACAAATTTTTTACAACGGTCATTGCTTCACCGCTCACTTTCTGATGGTCGGATCTTCCGACGCTACTAACCTCCTGGGTGTGGTCATTTTTGGTCTTCTGGGCTTAGCAGTGCAGGACGCGGTATAGGCAGTGTCAATTCCCTGATCGGATACCCTCCTCGCCCCGTTGCTCAGCAAATACGAAACGTTGTTCTCATCCTTCACACCAGGGATGAAGGGTTTCATCGCGAATATTCAGCTTTTTACCTTTGCTGTTCCTCCCTTTTTAATTTTTTAAATATATTTTTTAAGGCTCGCCTATCCCGCTTTGCTCTCCGAGACAGGCTCGAGGTGGAACTTCACCGCTTACAAGACGAAGGCATCCATTCTTTCGACGCACACTGTCGCTGGACGACGCCTATCGTGATAGTCGAGAAGCTGAACGGTGCTTTACCCATTTGTGACGATTTTAAAGTCATGATCAATTTTCTCTCCGTGTTCGATGCATATCCTGTCCCATCGGTGGATGACTTAATCACACGTCTTGCGGGCTCAACCGTTTTCGCCAAATTGATTCGTGCGCTGGTTATTTGCATCTGCAGTTGGACAAGGAATCGCAGCAGATCATGGTTATGTATACCCCTGCATGGCCTTTTCAAGTACTACCACCTCCTGTTTGCCTTTGCCACCTCGTCCGCCATTTTCCAGTGTTATTTGGGACGCCTCACAAGCGAGGTGCCCGGTGGGGCCAATAATGTGGATGATGTCATCGTCGGTGGCTCGTCCACAGTGTACCTCGCGCACAAGCTGGATTGGCTGTTGTAGGTTTATTCCGAGGCTAACCTGCGTTGCTCGAAGGAAAAATATTACTTTTTGCGCGAGAGGTCGGGCATCTAGGGTTCACGATTGATGCGCGCGGCCTCCACGTCTGTAAGGAGCATGTCGAGGTGATTCAAAATGTGCCTTCTCCCACCAACGTGAAACAACTGCTGTATGTCCTAGGTCAAATCAACTATTATCGGCGTTTTATACCTAATGCCGCTGAGACTTCGGTGCTCCTTACGGAGTTATTGTGCAAGGATGCGCGTAGGTTTTGGGAGATGTCACGTGAGAAGGGTTTCACAAGTCTCAAATTAGCCCTTTCCCGTTCTACTTGTCTGGCCGTTTACAATCTTTCCCAGCCCCTCATCATCGCTGCCGATGACTCGGGCTATGACCTGGGTGCGGTCTTCTCTCAAGCGGTGGGCGGCGTTGTGGAGGCCGGTGGCTCTTGCTTCCAAAAAATTGACCGACATTTAAACCAAATATGGTCAAATTGAAAAGAAAGCTTTGAAGCTGCTTTTCTCACTGACGAAAACCTACTATTTGGCGTATGGTCATCATTTCGCTCTGCTGACCGACCACAAACCTTTGCTATCTTTGTTTCATCAGTGAGATGCAGTTCCCACCCAGACAGCACGTCACCTCCAGCACTGGGCGCTCTTCCTGGTGACGTTCGACTCTGATGTTGTCTATTGCACCTCTGAACGGCACGCAAACACCGATTTTCTGTCCAGGCTGCCTGCCGGCGCGGACCGTGAGTTTGACACCACCCTTTTGGTTTGTTTCATGTGGAACCGGACGTGGACACAGCTCCGGACCCGCTTCTATTGGCTGCCCAAGTGGCCCAGCGGGCCACCACTCAGGATCAAACGCTTCAAGCTCTCCGCCTCCAAATCGCTTGGAGTTGGCCTACCAACCATCGTAGCATCCATGATGGAGAGATCCAATACTTTTGGGATAATCGGCACAGTCTCCTTTTGTCTCCTTTTTCACAGTGGCGTCATCCTTTTGCATAATGATACGACGTTCCCTGGGCGGTAACACCGTATGCGTTAGGCCACCGTATCCTCTATCACTTCCACGCTGGCCATTGGGACATCGTCCTCACCACACATCTGCCCTGCCAACAACTTCATTGGTGCGGTTTGGATAAAGACATTCCCTCCCTCGTGTCAGCCTGCACCACGTGCTAAACACTTCAGGCAGCACTCCTGAAAATGTATTTTTCGTGGCCGGATGCAGCTGCTCCATGTGAATGTCTCCATTTGGATTTTGTACAGCCATTTCATGGTTCCCAGTGTCTGATACTGATCGACTCCGTGTCGGAATACCCTTATGTCTCCCACATGGTAAACACCACTTTTGCATCCAAAAATCTATCAAAATTCTCCAGTGCATTTTTGCTGCCGAGGGACTCCCCAAAACGATTGTTATGGATAACGGTCTACATTATAGCTTGACGGAGTTTAAGCAGTTCTGTACTGCCAATGGAATTTCGCTCCTCCAGATTGTCCCCTTTTCACCCTGCGTCCAACGGCCAGGCAGAACGTTTGGTGCTGACGTGCAAGAACCAGCTCGATGAGCGGCTGAGCCATCACGTGCTGGAAGAGGCCATAATTCTTTTTCTGGCTACGTACCTAGCCGCCCACTATAGAGGTAAATGTCCAGTGGAGATACTTCACGGTCGACCATTCGGCTGTCTCTTATCTGCCATGGTTGCCGCCAATACGCTAGCTCACTCCTTTCGCGTTGGACAGGAGGTCTGGGCCGGGATCTTTTCTCATTCATGGGCGCCCAGGGCGACCGAGCGATGGCGTCTCTCCGGTGGGCCGACGGTTCCGCCACCAAGTGGCACTTCAACCAGCTCTGTCCCCGTATGGTGGACCACGACGCCCCAGGAGATTTGTCAGTACCTATGAAGAGCCGCCCTGTGGCGGAAGCTCCTCCGCATCAGCCGCTGTTTCCTCCGCCAGCTGTCCACGTCCGTCGCCCCCTCCCGCCCCTACCGGCCACGAACCCCATGGACATCGACCAGGACGCCCTTACTCCCATGGACGTTTGTGGTGCTGTGCATTTTTTTCCCCAGGGTTGTCGACCTCCTTGCAGGAGTGCCGGGAAAAACATGGCCAGCGGATATAAACAATAACAGTCTGTCCAAATAAACACTGAACTACGTCGCCAGACAACATGTAACAGTGTTCCACCAATCGGAACTCATATGACTCCTGTAGCACTCCGCCGACCCGGCTTTATAAGTACGTCCGGACAGTCAGAACGGCAGTGTTTTCTTACCACTAGGAACAGCTCCGGCTAGTACTTACGCCGGCCCTAGCATTGCATACACTCGCCGTAATATTGTAGTAGCACGTTGTATTTTGTAAAGGCTAGAATAGATTTTGGTCAGTATTTTCTTCCATTGTGTTATTTCCCTCTTATCCGGTTTCCTTTCACAAGAGTTGTGGGGTTTTCTCGTTCTTCTTGTGTTTTAAACTTAGTGTATGCCAAGAAGTCGTTTTCCTTTAATTATAATAAAGTGTGTTCAAGTTGACTATTAATTCTTTCCTGCTTACCGCAGGACACTACAACCATGCACCAGGCAGTATAGTGATAGACTCTGGCATAAAGCGTAACTGAAGCAACATGGACTGATGTACCCGAATCTGTCATGTAAGCTGGGTCTGAGCCACTGTTTTTCCATCGGTGGAGGGCATGCGTTGAAAGTTCAGATCACGTGTAAGTTTAATCATGTTTTCTCCCTACTTTACGTCGTACGCACAATAAGTCAGATTCGGTTTTTAAACATAAATGGTTAATATGAAGTAGAGAAGAATGGAAAATAAAATTGAGGAATTGTTAGCTGACGGTCACATATGCCTTAGGAAAGGTAAAGACCCGGAAGAAGCACCTGTGACACCACTATTTTTAATGGAAGAAAGAATGAGGAAAGCTCAATACAGTTTCACCGGACTTCTCCACCTGCAGCCTTTGTCCGTATAAGGAGGTAGTAAAGTTTAAAAATCTCAGAAAATATTATTTTATGTTGTAAAAATAAGGTAGGACAATAAGAATTGGCGAGAACGAGAGATGTTTCTAGTTAAAAATGAGATAGAACCAGTGATGCAGTCATAGAGAAATGGCTATGAGGCGGGTTGCAATTCATGGTGCAAGTACGAGGGTTGGAACTTAAATAGTGGTAACTATTTATTCACAACCGAAACAAAAGCGTTACATGTTTGCACCTGTTGCTGTCCTTCAAAGTAGTCACCAGCGTTGTGTAAAAGCCGTTGCCAGCGACGTGGAAGGCGTAGTATACCGTTAGCAAAGCCTGTTCTGTTGATGGTGCGAATGGATAGCTCTGCTGCCTGTCGAATATCTGGAACAGTTCTGAAGCGAATGCCACGAAGTGGTTCCTGGTTCCTTCACCTTCGGAACGTTACTGGAAAACATATATTTTTTTCCTGATAATGTGCGCATCACGTGTAAACCAAAGGATACTAATAATGGGAAGAATTTCGTTTAAGTCGATCTCTTGATGAAAATAATTCGATTCTTACATGTGTCTTTTTTTTATCTTTCCAGAGCTACAAGACCCCCAAAATCCTCCAAACATTCAATAAATGCGCACCATCTGATGACAAATCGCTAGGCGATTGAAAATCGGCCATGGTAAATAAAAGTTGAAGAATCAAAAAAGGCGATTGGTGGCAGTAATTTCTGGAAACCTGTATTTCCAACCGCTTGTGCATAGTGCATTTTTTTGTCTCAAATAGACATAAAAAGTATCTTTTATAATGTTTGCAAGTGAAATTTGTTTGAGGATAAAAACATTTTACTGTTACTTCTTTTAATTTATCAAAAGCTCTTGCTTATGTAAGCGAACTGAAATATTAGAACAGGAGCCCAAATTTGTTTTATTCTATTTTCGCATTTCTACTATGCCATAGATTAGTATTTACGTATTAGTAAGTACACTAAGTCAGGAATAGGTAAGTGCAAATAGTGTTTCATTGATGAGCCGAATATTTTGTGATTCTTGGGCTCAAACATACAGCACAATCAGAACGCTTTACGTCGGTAAAACCTACGTGGACGAAAGTTTCACTGTGAAACTGAAAGCCCTCCAGCTACTGTCTGATAACGCTTTTTACGGTTGTTTCTGTCAAAAGGAATCGACAGAGACAGATGAATGAGTTTGAACAGAGTGAGACTTTTGGAGCCGATCTGAATATTAAACATATAACTTTAAATATTGAGAATGGTAAAGTGATTTCTTATAACCGATCGCTTCTAATCGTATCATGCGGTACCAGCGTGTATTCAGCATATTTTCATCTTTAACTGTGGAATGGTATCCGTTCGTATCCCTCCCGAGGAGGTCTAACAGAATATGGACATAATACTGGCTTTCTACGATCTCACCGTGGGCTGTTGCTGTACAGCAATAGCACTACTAACATAGAAGGAGATTTTGTTTATCATTAGTTAAACTTGCAATAGAATTTCGTAGAAATTTCCGGATAAGTTAAATTTCATTATAATAATAAACTAGAATTTAATATTATAAAAGCATTCAATCATTATTCTCTAAATACTGTTTGAGAACAGTAAAGATTACACGACAAGGAGCCCCTGTGAGGCTGAATACTAAGTACTGTGTCGTCAGGGCTTTGAAATGTTTTGACAGAGAAGTGATTTCAGGTGCGTTACCTCTGCTGCTAGGCGACATGTTGGAGTAATAGATAGTTCTAGCTTGCTTGAAGATACAGACTAATTGTCTATGATTAGAATTCAAACTGATCAATATCAACTCTCTTATTTAATTCTCCTCAGATGATAAGTGGGATTTGAAGGTATGATTTTTAGTAAAATTTAAAACCATAATTTTCTCAGTAAATATTTAGGTTTAGTTTGCCAGTTATTTGTTATTTTCTGGCCAAGCCGAAGGATAAAATGAAAACGTTACTCCAGGTAACAATGAAACAAAGGCAGTATTCGATCCAATGAACGTCAGAAAGTGTAAGGAACAACCCAAAAACCAATCCAGTTATCTCAATTTGTTAGCAATGCTGCTACCAAAAATCGAATCACGGATGAAGTGTGCTTCAAAAAATGGCTCTGAGCACTATGCGACTTAACTTCTGAGGTCATAAGTCGCCTAGAACTTAGAACTAACTAAACCTCACTAACCTAAGGACATCACACACATCCATGCCCGAGGCCGGATTCGAACCTGTGACCGTAGCGTTCGCTCGGCTCCAGATTGTAGCGCCTAGAACCGCACGGCCACTACGGCCGGCAAGTGTGCTTCATTTTATTAACAAAAGTGATTGTTTCAGGTCATAACGAACACTGCGACGTGTACAGTCAGATTTATTCGCACTCGGCTCCTCCCCTAAAATACTCCTCACCTCCCTACTCTACCCTCTCTCGTGAACTGCATATCTAAGAGATTAACGCGAGACTCCTGTTCGAATACTTCTCAATATTTATTCGAATTGTGGAATAATAGACAGATGGCGGAGGAGATGAAATGAAAATGTAATCTCATCGCACTTAAAGCGGAACTGAGACACTGAACTGTCCAGTGATTAAATTTACACAGCATTCCTTAGCAGAAGATGTCGAAGCACCAAGAGTGCCGTCCACATTTACAAGTGTTTTGTAGACAAGCAATCGTCGGCGACGACGATAACAACGTCTACGAACCATTGTAAGAAGCAGTGCCTCAGTGGCTATTCACTCACACAAGAGTGAATGCGCTAGACAGGACAGTGTGCTCCTTATATAGCATCAGTCCTGGCGCACGCAGCGGATGTGGACTGCTGGGCGCCCATTCATAAAGCGCCGGAAATGACTCTGCAAAAACTTGATTATAGCCCGCCGCGAGCCTAGTAATACTAGGGCTCGCGGCACCTCTCTCTCACACACTCCACAGCGCTCTCTCTCGCACACTCAAGGTCACGCGCCAGAGCCATCTATTGATGAGTAAATTAAAATGTGCCCTGTAGTTTTACGGTGTTATTCGGACAAAAACGTCTCGAATACGTTTTCTGACATCAAAGTTTTCGAACTGAAAGCAGTGCTAGTGGTATACAAAGGTGCACCAGAAATCTGTTAAACGGTAATGTTAGTCACTAGAAAAGCAAACCAGTCAATATATTAGGTGTTTTCTGAAGTGAAAAAATGTGAACGAGTATTTTAAGATTATACAAATTGGTTCAATTTAATAAAAAGTCTAGCGCCATGACTTCCTCGGCGAATATCACAAAGAAACTACGAACATTTTCGCTGAAGTATTGGTTAGCTATCATGGATGTAAAGTGCGAAATCTTTTTCGGGAAACTGTTGAAGTGGAAACAGTCACGGCTTAGTGCAGAACTGGATTTTTCTTTTTTAAGTACCCTCATTGTTGGAAAGTGGTATTACATGGGATAGGAAAGAAACACTTAGAGAAATAAAGCACGAAATGAAACTCACAGAAGAGTAAGAGAGAGAGAGCTAGGCGAGGCGTATGCTAAGCCTTCGAGTAATATTTAATCTGACTGAGGTTACGACAATGGCAGATGTTTTTTAAGCAAATAATTGAAAAGTACTCCACATATGGAGCATAATATGACCCGAAAGTGATCTAGGAATATTTAAAAATTTATTATAAACGGTTATATGTAACGATCTTTTCATGGAACAAGGTATCCAAGTGAACTAAAACTGAATAAGTTTGGCATTAAATTGTGTTGCTTGCAACAAATTATCTGCTTTTTAGATCTATGATGATAATTCACTTGCTTTGTCACATGGCGATACAATACCAGCTTACAAATAATTCGTAACAATGGCTTCATCGACAGTAAACACTCAAATTTTTAGTCTCTGTGGGAACGCTTTTGGCATTCACTTTCTCGGTAAGAATGAGACTGTAACGGAGATGGTCATTAACATCCCGTGGTGGACACTAGAAGAGAGGCGTTATGTTTCACGGGGAAGGTTACTATTCACATTTAAAGGGCGTATGGCGATATATTACCTCCTGCTACGTTAGTCTCGTGAAATGACTACGACGGGCAAATTGAAGATACTAAGCCTCCTCGGAAACCTTACCGAAACTCAAAACTCCGCGAGCCAAGTTCGGGAACTAATAACGAAAGGGTCCTCCATTAAATTTCGGGTGAGCAACCGCAGAAATCATATTTCTTTTGTGATTTCTGAGGTTATCTCTGCGCGATTAACTAGTAATATGCTCTGGAGTGTTCTACAGAGTTTCCATTTTCTGCAAAATTCTTCAGGTGCTGTGAGTACATACAGGGTGTCTGATAAACAGGTTCCAGTATTTACAGAGAATGTAGTACGAGTCAAGGGAGGAAAAAATGTTCCTATAAATTGGCAATAAACATCATATTTTCTGAGTTATGGCTTGCGTTCTTACGAGGAGCCTATCATGTACAACGAGCATTGTGCCACGAGACAGATGAGGAAACAGCAAACGTACTAGGTGTTTACGCAGCACAATGTGTTAACGGTGGTATCAAGCACAAAGCCAACACAAGAGTACGTGCAGAATTCCAGGAGTACTACAGTACGTAGTGTATCGGTCAGGTACATTATTTGCATCTGGTGTACCGGTAGTGTTCATATGGTACATCGTTTGTTATGAATAGCAGTATATTATAATTATTTGTTTCCGTATCCATTACAGGACGTGCACCTATCAATGGAGGCCTAGTATTCAACACAGGAGATGATCTTCCGCTATGACAGACAGAAGTAACATACGGGCGTGCAGTATGTATATTGTCAAACTTCCACGTTGCTGTATACCATCTGATATGTAAAGCTGTTTATTACCCTGTTATCTCAACTTTCAGAAACAAAACACTGGATCGCGGCTAACCTCAAACATCTCGCCCACCTGATGTGGAGCAACGGGTATTGGAACATGTGGAGGAAAGCCCTGGAACGAATGGGCAAAGAATAGCTGTAACGGCAAGTTTTTTCTGGTCGAAGCTCTCCTGCCACAAGATCGGGCCGCCAGATTGCAGTTCAGCCAGTGATTCCTCCAAACGTGTACCCATGATCTGCAGATCGCGGCGAACCTGCTGTTTACCAACGAGGCAGGCTTCACGAAATTCGGTATTGTAAATACCATAATATGCACGCACGGACAAATTTCGCGTCCCATACACTTGAAGAGGGACGTTACCAGCATACGTTTAGTATGAAAACTTGGGCAGGGGTCCACGGGGACAGACTGCAAGGTCCTTCTGTTGTACACAACATACTGAATGATGCTAGGTATCGTCATTTCCTTAGGCACCTATTGCCTGTGTTGCTGTAGAATGTGCCATTACATAAACGACTGAAAATGTGGTGTATGATAAATGGGGAAAAGCCGGCCGGAGTGGCCGAGCGGTTAAAGGCGCTACAGTCTGGAATCAAACGACCGCTACGGTTGCAGGTTCGAATCCTGCCTCGGGCATGGATGTGTGTGATGTCCTTAGGTTAGTTAGGTTTAAGTAGTTCTAAGTTCTAGGGGACTTATGACCACAGCAGTTGAGTCCCATAGTGCTCAGAGCCATTTGAACCATTTGATAAATGGGGAATCACCTCATCTGCAACGTCGGGTGCGGCGACACCTATTGTGAATCTTTCAGGAGCGATGTATTGGTCGGGAGGGCTAGTATCCTGATTTACCCGTTGTCCTGACCTTAACTCTGTTGAATTCTGGCTTTGGGGATATGTAAAGACCTTAGTGAATTTGTTCCCCATAAATGATGTGGGTACACTACGAGAAAGTTTGCTCAGTGCCTGAGGCGCAATCCGGCAACAACCAGTGGTGATTCAATGAATGCGTGGTTTCGTGAGACGTTGGATGGAAGGCTGCATTGCAATTAACGGTGTTCTCATTGAGCTCATGTTGTCAAGATATTGCGGAAACATTGTGATCATTCACAGTAATGGTAATAGACCATAACTCAGAAGACATGAGGTTTACGACGGTTGTTTAGATAAACTTCTTTTCTCCACCTGTTACATACGGCATCTTCTGTACAATAACACTGGAAATTTTCTTTTGTTATTATAACGTTCCCAATATCACCCATGAGAAATATTTAAGCATAATACACGAAATTACAAAGTCATATAAATAAAAAATCGTGTATAATTATTAAATGAATGTATGATTACTGAAACGATAGGTGAATTTGTTGTCTGATTTATAAGTGAAATGCTTCGTGTTATTAAGTTAAAGTAAAGTTTCATGCCCAAAGACTCTTGCTCTCCTGCTTTCAGGCCAAGGGCTCCGAGTAGCCTTTTTTTTTTTTTTTTTTTTTTTTTAACTTCTCGACCTGCTCTTCTACCGTAAGCAGATTTTTGATACAGGGCTTCAATAAAACATATTGTAATATCTATGTCTATTGTAATTATTTCGTAATATTTGATCTGTCTGAGTCCCATTTTGATAAAGATATTTTTTTTATGAGATTTTGCTATTTCTTAGAGGTCATAAAGAAAAGATTCAGGTTGAAGTGTTCGGAGGTATAACGGTCGGACACATTACGAGTTCTTTCGTTCTTTATTTCATCATCGCTAAGGAGAAGCATCTTTCAGTTTTAACGTATATACACACATCAAAATACGGTTTGCATCATTCCGGTTCTCAGAACTCCTGAAGATAGACGCTGACTGAGGATAATGTACCACAGACACAGTCCCTTTGACCGTTCAGAGATGTCACTAAACCCGCCCAAAAATGTAAACAACCATGCATGAGCAGCGTCTATTAGACGGAGTGGGTATGACAGGCTATCAAAAAGAAATGTTCAAATGTTTGTGAAATCTTGTGGGACTTAACTGCTAAGGTCATCAGTCCCTAAGGTTACACACTACTTAACCTAAACTATCCTAAGGACAAACACACACACACACTCATGCCCGAGGGAGGACTCGAACCCCCGCCGGTGCGAGCAGCACAGTCCGTGACTGCAGCGACAGGCTATCAGTTCCAGTCATTCCACCAGGAAGCAGGCACACGGCTCGTGTTGTCTATAGTTCAACCACGCCTAGACGGTCACTACCGCGTTTCAATCGCCTCCGCATTGTTACTTTGTGCCGGGAAGGCAGTGCTACTTCTCTTGCAAGGTCAGGAGGCGTTTTCTGTTGTTGTTTATCCCTATGATTTCCATGTCTGTGTCTGTGGTAGTGATTTGGTGTTAGTGTAGGTGTAAGTGTTCAGCAAAAGTTTAATGATTTGTCCTATACTTCCATACTCTTACATGTTCCTTGCATCTGGTGTCAAACGTCCTCCTAGTTTGACCTATGTATCTTCATCACATGTATTGCATTTCAGCTGGCATATTCCTGATTTCTGACACTGATAAGTTTCTCCTATTGTTTTTGGAAGTATTTCTGAATTTAATTGTTGTTTTGGTGTGCCATATGGGATATTATCTGTGTGCATTTGTGGTTGTTCATCATTGTGTAACATCCATTATTTTCTGTTTCTTTCACACTTTGTGTTGTTTCTATTCTTGTATTTTGTGCATTTGTTTCTACGTGATTTTCTCTTTGTGTTGCTGACAGTTGGGAGTTTGTTCTTTTCCGTTTCTTGATTTTCTTATTCAGCTTTGTTACTAAGTTCTCTTTGTATCCATTGTATGTGTCTATTTCTATTATACACACATCAAAAAAGTTTTGCATCACCCCAGTTCTGAAGATAGACGTTGACTATGTGTACTGGGTCACAGACACAGTGCGATTGACTGTTCAGATATGTCACTAAACCCACCCAAAAATGTACAAAGCCATGCATTAGCGGCACCTATTAGACGGAAGGGTTCCGACAGCCTATCAGTTCCAGTCATTCCGCCAGTAAGGAGGGTACACGGCTCGTATTGTCTGTAGTTCAATCATGCCTAGACAGTCAACACCGCGGTTCGATCGTGTCCGTATTGTTAATTTGTGCCACGGAGAGATCTCAACAAGGGATGGGTCCAGGCGTCTCGGAGTGAACCCAAGCGATGTTGTTTGGACATGGAGGAGATACAGAGAGACAGAAACTGTCGGTGACATGCCTCGCTCAGGCCGCCCACTGGCTACTACTGCAGTGGATGACCGCTACCAATGGATTATGGCTCGGAGGAACCCTGACAGGTACGCCACCGTGTTGAATAATGCTTTTTGAGCAGCCACAGGCTGTCCCGTGCGGCGGCCTCTTGCTACCATTACGTCATCGGGCGTTGATTTTAAACTGGCTGTTGGCGGGCAAATCTTCTTATCTACTTGTTGAGATTTTTATGTGAGTTCAGTAATAAGGCCCTACTCTTTTTCTCCTGTTACCACTATTGGTATATGGATGTATAATTACGCTCTTAGCAGTATTGTGTTCAGTTTCATGACTGAGAGGTTAAAGGGGCATTTACGATTTAATTATTTTTTGAACTTAAAGATCCTTCTTCTTGCCAGGTAATACTATCAGTTATTAGCACCATGCACAGAATTGTTTCAGTTATCCGTGATGTGTCTGTATCTGACTTTCGCTGAGCAGTTACCTGGGTGCAGTCGGTAGGATTATGAGGTCGTGGGTTGCCTCTTGATCAACAGCACTCGCGCGGGCAAAACGAAAAAAAAGATGGTACCTGTCTTGTGTTTTTTTAATTGTGTATTTTTTTAAATGTGTGTATGTGTCATTTTCGGAACTGAATGTAAATTTCAAAGTCATTGGTTTAGTAAGTTTTCGTTTCTTTGGTGAGTGATGGTGTGGAACACTCTGTGGTACGAAGGAAATTGTAAATCAGTAAACTATCTGTCAGAAAATACGATAAGGGAATTGTTTATCACACAAATTCTTCTTTTTGTGGCTATCATGTTGAAGCACAGTTACGGTGTTAAATTTTTGCATCGTTCTTGTGCCACGTAAGTTTGTACTAATAATTTTATTGTGTTCTAATAATTACACAGTATCTCATTTTAGCAACTGAAACTTAGTGTGCAGAAATTAATTCTCTGGGAAGTACAACAAATTTCCTTTCCTCTTTGATGTACATTGTTAAAAGTATTGGTTTCCATAACTGCGACAGTTAAGCGCAAAGCTTATCTGTCTTCTTTGAACATAGATATTTTCATAACCATATTCAATATTTTGTGTTTCCCATGTTTTAACAGTGTAATGTGTGTCAGTGTGACAGTGTATTAAAGTCTCACAAGAAAGCAAAGCAAACAACGCAGCACATGTTGCGGAAGTACATACTTATGAAATTCTCTAGAGACCCTTTGTTTTTGTACTTAACGTATTTTTTTTAAATTAATTGTTAAAAGCTTACAAGTAAATTTCTCTTCATTGGTTTCATTGATGCTTTAAGCACAAAATGTTAAATAAATACTTTGGTCAGGATCAATGTTCAACCCTTATTTGGGCCTGGTTCTCCCCCTACAAGACAACCTCACGCAGTAGCTGTCTACCACACTTCAAGTTCTACAATAGCGTTGCATGCCATTCGAGTACTGCTTTGTTATCAAATACCACTTCCCTTATCCACCCAATGATTCCACTGAGCAACCAGATATTGTTGTTGTTGATTATGTGGAATACTGTTTTAAAATTTTTTCCACCACCGTTCAACGATTCTTGCCCCTTTGCAAAGTCGGTCGTACTATCTCCACTGCTTGCTGCAACTGTCACTGTAATCGCTCGTAGGACAAGTGCAATTCTTGATATGTTCCCATTCCTTAGGACATCACTTTACTGTCTGCATCCTGACACAGTTTATAAAGTATTTTCTGCAACGTCCGCACCACGTTCATATTACCAGCGCCCTGACGGCTAGAGTCGAATCTTTGGCTCGTTTATTTGCGTGGTTTACTGGCATCTCGATAGGTGCTGTGATTTTGGTACAGTTTCTCTGGACTGATCGTTGCCGTGGAAACGTGAGAAAACAAGCCCTGCGCATCCACCTTGTGTTTTGGAGTTAGAGCCGAGTCCTGGAGTAAGGCGCTGCCTCGCGGCGAACAGCTTTTTGGAAAGCAAGTCCTGTGCACCTAGAGAGTCGGTGTATGACTTGGAGGAATCGTTGCAGTTATTGGTGCTGGCAGTCGTCTCAGATTGTACTGGACTGCCGTGACTGCGGATCTGGCTGTCAGGTCGTTGACTGAAAGTTTAAGTTTTTGGGCTGGACAGAACTTCTTGTGCAACAGTCGGTACAATTTACCTATATGCTCACTCGGTTCCTGTCTTGCGTAGCTCTCTGAGATTTGCTGCAGTTTAATTTGACGGAACAGTTACCATACGGTTTATTGAAAGTGCATTTGTGTATATTTAGTGTACCTTATGTGATTTTGGGAATTATGAGGTTCAATGGGCCAAGTCTGGCGTCAAATTCGTAAATTCATTAGTACTTAGGATAGTTTTAAATTTTGTTGCATCTTATTTATTATTTTATACAGATATGTGTTATTTTTGATGTGTGATTTTAGAGGCTATTGTTAATATGTGTTTGAATTGTTTTAGATCCTATTTTGTAAGCTTAAGACTTTGATGTATTTCTTGGTGTATAAAAGTTTACGCTAAATACCATCGGTTCCAGAGGTAAGGCTTACGCATTCTTTAAGACACTGATTGCATTACCGGCGCTTTGCTGGATGTGTATTGGTAAGGCCTTACATTTAAATTATGTTTCCTGGAGTTTTGTGTGATTACATTTAGATTCGGTCCCTCAGACATACTGGCGAGTGGTGTACTAAATTTTTCTTGTTTTCAACTCCTTGTTATGTATACATTTCTAGATGCATAGCTGAGTGAAAAATTTTCTGGCTTCTTAGCATTAGCTTCTTAAGGCGCCAAAAGAGCGAGTTATCTTGACTAAATTTATTTGTTCTTAGGCTATATTATTGTAGTCGGCAGTTTTGGTAATTGTGTTCCTGAAGGTGAGGCCGTTGTGTGACTGTGACGTGCTTGTCGCGAGTGCTAAGCCTGTTCCCCAGTGTGACACCGCGCTCTTTGCGGTATCGGCTGGTGACTGAGGCGGCGTCGCACCGTGGCGCACAACTTTGTTTATGTCAGCTGTCTACAGATATTAAGTTGAGTTTTATCAGCCTCTCTCTTTCCCACCAAAAGATTATTGTTTTACTGCATGCTTGTGTATGTAGACGTATGTATTTTTAGGCTGCTGTGAAACTCTAATTGAATAAGTCATACTTGTTTCACTCTGAGGGTTACTATTAGAATCTTGATTTTTAGTAATTAATGTTTTAACATAATGTCACCTTGTGTCATGTAAATATTGTTTCATGTTTTAAGAAAATTTGTCTACTATTCCACTTATCCAGATTTAAATCGTTTGTTAAGGCTATTTGTGTCTATCTACGTTACGGCCCAGATTGTCTATTGATGGCTTGGGGAACATGTTTTACACAAATCCTTTGTTTAACTGTCATTAAATGTTGACAGTAAAGTTACGCCCTTCGTCTGATAGATGTGTTGCCAATGGTCAAGAGTTGCCTCTGGTGGGGGGAGCGCAAGGGAGTCTGTCAATTTGCAGTTTTCATGGCCTGTTAAAGTGATTCTTGTCAAGAACTTGTCGGTTACAATCTTGCTTGGATACGATTTTATTCAGCGGACAGGCTTAGTTTTTGATTTTGCTAGTAACGCGTTTCCATTTAGAGTTAATTCATATGAAAAAAACAGCCATTTGTTCGTATCGTGTTATTATCAACGTCAACTCATTCAAAGTTGGGCAATCTGAATTTGAGCTTCGTCAACTTCACTCATAACGAGGCTAACCTGCCAGTGGCTGGTTTGGAACATTTTCCTGATGCTGCCGCGAACCGGTTGTGAGCGAGTGATTGGATTCACTATCAGATCCGTTTGCTTCATGATATTCCGGTGGGTCCTAGGCCTTTTCGTCTCTTCCCTCCCAAGATGAGAATTTTAAAATAAAAAGTCAATGATATGCACCGAGATGGGGTTGGCAGACCCTGCACTTCACCTTACGCATCACCGATATTTCTAGTCCCTAAAGGTTAAGATAAGAATTAGAGAGCAGTTCTTTATTACAGAGAGCTCATAAGAAGATTATCTTGTAATCCCGATCGAGATAACTTTTTTACGTGGTTCGCTGGTGTCTGTTACCTCAAGTGCTTGACCTTAATCAGGCTCCCTATAAGCCGAGGAGTCCAAGCACGTCATGGCTTTCTGCACAGATTGGAATTCATGTGAATTGAACTGAGTGCCGTTTGGTTTGGCCACTGGCGCTGTTGTGTTCTCACATCCTAGAGACCATGTTTCGGGGGATCTCAAGATTGGTTGCCTCTATAATTATCATGACGATGTGGTCGTATATGGTTGTTCCTTTGAGGAACATGTACGTCAGCTTGAACAAGATTAAGGCTTTGTTCTGCTGGATTAACTGTGAAACCATCCAAGATATCTCTTGCTAGGCAGCCGATTTCCTTTTTGGAGCATCTGGTTTCCAGTGACGGCATTAGAACTGATCAAGAACACACCTCTGATCTCAGAATGTTTCTTCCCCCTAACGATAAAAGCGAGTGGCCAGGTTCATTGGCTTGACCAATTATTTTAGGAAATTTGTTCATAATTTCGCTGAACTTGGGGCTACCCTTAATAATATTCGAAAAAAGAGAGAGAAATTTATTTGGAATGAGGCAGCAATCTGCATTTGAAGCCATTAAAACCACCGTCAATAACGATCCGGTATTAGGTATTTCCGATTTTGACGAAAATATTCATTGTCCGAACGGACTCCTTCAATGTTGGCCTTGCCACTGTCCTTTTGCAGGAGGATTCAGGGTAAAGGCGTACTGTACCGTATGCCTCCAGAAGAGCTGAGATACTCGGTTATAAATGCGGAGCGTTGGCGGTTCTATTTTCTGTAGAAAAATTTAAATTTTATCATGAGCGCAGATAATTTGACCTGAAGAGCGACAACCAGCGGAAGACTTTCTGTGCCGCCACAGAAAACTGGCGTATTGGCCGGTTGAGCTGTTCACATATCCGCCTGTTGAGTGGTACTTAAGTAAATAAATTAGTGAAATCAAAGTGAACTAGAAATTAGAATATAAATGGAAAACTTGGTTTAGTTTAGAGAGTTACATACTCGCATTCAGTGGGCAGAAAAGCAGAACAGAAGAAACAATGACCGTGAAGTCAGCAATTTCCACATAAGCGGGCGCTGTCGATTCAGCCGTCAGGGCATCGCCCGACCGGCTCACGTGTTTCTCAGTTGTCGCATGTGAGAAAAGGCCCTCGCCTACATTCCAAGAGCCAATGACCGACGTTAAGAAGATTCATCGAGAAGCTTTTCAACGTGACGGAAGAGGCAATGACCGGCTCACGTGTTTCTCAGTCGTCACATGCGATCAGAGGCCCCCGCCTACATTCCAAGAGCCAATGACCGAGGTCAAGAAGATTCTTCGAGAAGCTTTTCAACGTGACAGAAGAGGCAATGGCAGTGAAGTCGTTCACCGCCAGTGAACTGAAGTGAATAAATACGTGAGACGCGATGGGCCCAACAGATGAAGACAGATGAAGACTGGGACGAAGACGAAGACGGAGACGGGGACGGAGACGAAGACGAGAGACGAAGGAAGAAAAGAAGAGTAGCAGTAGTTTTCAGTCAGTTTCGGTGCTGAAGACCGTCATGCAAGAAGAGACTGCATCATGCACAGACGCACCAAGTCCGCCGCTGTAATGGAATAGCAAGCAGCAGCCGCTGCGCCAGAAGACAGAAGTTAAAAGGTATTTGAAGTCTGATTTTTACGTACCCGGGTGACTCGTGAGGACGGGAAGGAGACGGCCTCACCTCAGCAGTCACCTGTGAGCTGGGATGAAGACCTGACAGCCGAAGACTGGCAAGCGGGAGTCCGTGGTTCGAGTTCGGGACACTGGCCTTGCCCCGCCGCGCCGCTCCGCTGGTCGACGCACAACACACGCGGCCGCTTAGAGAAGAGAAACACTGGGACGCCGCAGCCAGGGTATCATCCGATGCACGATTTCGCTCGCAATAATTAAACGGGCCACCTCGCGCTGCGCGTCTCCAGTCACCTGAGCGAGTCGGCGACACGAGATACACACCGCTACGCGTAATCAGACGCCGCCGCCGTCGCCGCCGCCGCTGCCGCAGCAGAAGACTTCACAAACGACACAGCTGCCGCTCTCCGAACCAGAACATCCCGTAAGATACAGTTGTACAAATCTTCAATAAAAGTTATCCTATGTAAAAATGATGTTTCATTCCACCTCATACCCGAGCCAAGAGAGAACCCACCCTGCCCACATGTTGTTAAGAGAGAAAAGTTAATTTATTTAATATTTTCACCCTGACAGAATGCTTTAGAATGCTCATCCTGACAATTGACAGCATCCAAAGAGAAAACTCAGTTACATTGAGTGACAGAAGTGTCACATTTAGTAACACGTGACAGAAGTGTCACATTTAGTAACACAACTGTTACATTTGGGTGTCAGAAGCTGTTTTAGTTGTTAGATTTGGTGTCAAAAGCCGTTTTAGATGTTACATTTTCGTTTCTGGGTATGAAATATTAAAGACTCCGTCAACCAGATGGACTAAACCCTGAGACCAATGATTGATAAGGGAACTCATGAAGGTAAAATCTGAGCATTTATTACCTAGTCTCTAGTGTTCTCACCGACATACCTCAACTCTTTGGCAACCGAAAGGTCAGTGAGATTAAGACTGATTTGGGCCTTATTAGAAAATGGCTTTTGATCGGGGAAGAGGTTCCTGGTTAGTTCTTTACGTAAGAAATCCTTTGTCATGAGGTTGGTAAATCAGGTCAACTAGGAATTTGTTTGCCTAGGGAGAATGTCCCCTCAGTGTCCCAGTATTTTCACGATATTTCGTTGGTAGGGAATAAGGGCCTGTGTAACGCCTTGGGTAAGGTGTGCGTCACCTTACGTTGCCCACGCTGTGTAAAGATGTCCTCCATCTATTCACGGACTTTGAATTATGTAAAACCGCTAAACTTAGTAATAATTCATGTATGGGTATTCTGCATTCTGACCGTGGGGAATATCCAATGAATAATTTTTTCTTACATCTGAAATTTGATCATTTTTTCACTTACTATTGGCTGCATTTGTTGCTATAGGTACACCTTTCTTCATAAGTAAGAGAGATTCTTCAATGTATTTAGCGCAGCATACAAACTGTACTTAGGGTGTATGAAATTCTAGAATTTATTTAATTTATGAAAAGTTAATGAGCAGTCACATTTTAAACTTTATGTTAAGAAAAAACTAAAATTTTGTAGTTAATTATCTAAATTTTTACGACAGTTTTTAATAGATTTGGATAATTCTATAGTTTCAGACACCTGTAAGTATTGTTTGTATACTGTGCGAAACTCATCGAAAAATCTCTCTTACTTATGACGAAAAGTGTCCCTATGGCAACAAATGCAGCCAATAGTACGTGAAAAAATGATGAAATTTAACATGTAAAAATTATTTTGTTATGTTTTTGAACTTCCACTACTATGAATCTGAATCATGAACCCTTCCTGGTCATGCTGACAAAGTTTTATGAATTTATTTGTAAAATCATGCACAGTGGAAATTAAAATGTCCTGTGGCACCTCTCTTGCTCCAAGTCAGCCCGTTTGATGTCTTACCCCCCTTAAGCACATTACCACGACCCCATGCAACTCCAAGTCTTCATTTGCTGAAAGAGTGAATTGGAATTAGAGAGACTGCACTGAGTATCTATCATGCTAAAGCTCAGAATAAGTAGGATTAAACTAGCGCATGTATTAAACTATCATTTAATTCTGCTTATTATGAGGTCTCCAAGGAAGTTCCAGGTGTTCTCATGCTTAGTTATCCACTTAATTATCTTCTTTCCAACTTACGCAATATTAAAGATCTATCGCCTGAGCCTATTACTCCATAAGTCAGTAAGCAAAGTTGGAGCAGAGCTAGGAGGAACATCCAGTCAGCCCAACGTCGTCAAGAGAGGCGCTATAACCAAAGAGGGCAACCCTTTCTGGCGAGCGTAGAGGATAAAGTGCTTTACGCAAATTTAGTGTTGGTGGGGAGCAGTCTAGGGTAATTAATAAAAAATTTGCACCTCGATTTATAGGGCATTGTTCCATCATCAGGATGTTGGGGCAGGTCAACTTATTGGTCTGTGCTTTGGTTATAAGCCAAACATTTAATTTTCATCTTTGTCAGGTGAAATAGGCTGGTTACCTTCCTTCTTTCTCTGATACCGCAGGAAGATGGGGCTTGTTTTCCGCTTGAATGGGGGAGATTGAGCCATGATGGCTCGAATCGAGTCTTTTGCTCGTTTATTTGTCTGATTTACTTGCATCTCAACAGGTCGTGTGAATGTAGTGTAGTGTCTCTGGACTTATCGTTGCCTATGGAAACGTGAAGAAAAAGTCCTGCACGCCAGCCGGGTGTTAGTTAGAGCCGAGTCCTGGAGTACGATACAACTTGGCAGCGCCCATCTCTTTGGAAAACAGACCCTGAGCACCGAGGGAACCAGTATGTGACTTGGAAGAATCACCGTCGTTGTTGGAACTGATAGTTGTCTCAGATTCTATTGGATTACCGTAAGTGCGGATTTGGCTGTCCGTTTGTTGAGTGAAATATTAAGTGTTCGGACTTCTTGAGCATCGATCAGTATTATTTACCTATCTGCTCACTCTGTTCCTGCTTTTCCTGGCTCTCTGAGATATGTTGCACTTTAATTTTACGGAACAGTTACCACACAGCTTGTTCGGAGTGCACTGGTGAATACTTAGTTTACTTGATGTGATTTTTGGGAATTACGAGGTGTGAAACTAGAAGATTTATTAGTACTTAGGGACAGTTTTAAAATTTTAAGCACTGACAGAAGACAAGTTACTCTCTCACCTATTTTCAGCATATTTTAAAACTATTAAACAATTTATTAAAACCTGACGCACCTTGAGCGAGACTCTAGAAAGTGAACGGCCTGACCAGATGTTGATGGAGTCTGGTAAGGTGTTAAAAACATGAGGTGTTATTATGATTCTTAGCTAGTAGAAACGGCACGTTGGCAGTTCAAATGGTTCAAATGGCTCTGCACACTATGGGACTTAGCATATGAGGTCATCAGTCCCCTAGAACTTAGAAATATTTCAACCTAACAAACCTAAGGACATCACACACATCTATGCCCGAGGCATGATTCGAACCTGCGACCATAGCAGTCGCATGGATCCAGACTGAAGCACCTAGAACTGTTCGGCCATAGCAGCCGACTGTTTGGATTTGAAAGCAATTGGCGGCGAGCCTATCCCTCAGGAAATCTGGCCAAACATGCCCACAGCCATACAGGGTGGACAGGGCAGCCCTCATCTAGAAAGGTCTCCAGCAGAACAATGCCAAGACACCTACTGTGGTGCCAGCCGAAGCCTGGGCTTGGGGCGACGGTCTGAAGGAACGTGTCTTCTCAGTGGAGTCGTAAACTGAGCATTGTGTGCAGAGCCACACGCAATAAAACTATACTGCGAATAGACCTGTGAACCTCTTCCATTGGCTGCCTTGATTGTATAAGAAACCCTGGCGTCTGAGAAATGTTTAGAGGTAGAATCTTTATTACACCTCAAAGCTAGGACTAACAAGCTCCTAGTCACAGGCGATTTAGATAAAGATCTTTAAGGTTGTATCTATATGCTTGTTGCAATGGGAGGTGACATTACTTCGGAGAAAATCATCTTCCCTTCCATGAAAACTTAAGAAAACCAGTAATTTGCGGTTTCCTTTTTTTCCAGAGACGTGGAATCGTAACTCTTACCCTGGTTCGACATGAGTTTGTGCTGTTGTATGGGAAGGGGAGATTTAGCGCCTCTAGAGCCCTGTGATTGGCTCAAGACGGCGTGAAGGCGGTGTTGTTCGTGCACTTTACGTGAAAGCGGATTTTTTTTCGGAAGAGATGCGAAGCACTCAGGTGCTGGACTTTGGTTTGGTAAGAGCACTTCTGGTCGAAGCTCTGGCATATGTGGTTGGTGCTTCGGACCTGTCCTGAGACTAACTTCACTTGTGAAGAGTTTGAACTCGCGAGCCTGTGATGAAGGTCTTACTGCACTGACAGTGTGACTTTAAATGTCTCAGAGTGCTCATTTGCCGAGGGCACACTTATTCGTTTTTGGTTTAGCAGTTTTGAAGTGCGCTCTGTCGTATAAATGAGCCAAATTGGTCCTTGTTACGACCAGCAAATGGATGTGTCACACACTGAAATCTACGACGATTTCAGGCCTCTTATAGAGAGTAAATTGCGATCCATCTGTCTGATCGCTAGAACGTGAGATTTTTGCATTTCTTTCGTGGTTGCAATCGATTCACAGGGGCCGCTTCGTGTCTCACCTTCACCGCTCACATCTCACAAGCTGGCAGTTAGAGCGCCTCATGAAGCAGAGTAACGTACTGTCACTCTGGCATTTTCAGGGAATACAGATCTCAATCGCTACTCGTTCTCAGCTGCACCTGTGTAGTGAAACTACAGTAGATTTGATCTACCAATGTCTGCTCATCGTCAGCGTCAGATCAATTCAGATTGCGTTATCCACATTTTTAGGACCAGAGCACTTGACACACTTCTGCCACCAAGGATCCTTGTCAACTGTAGTCTTAAACCACCTTAGTGGTTATCGGTATTTAATCAATAATTTATTTAGCATAATTATGTCTGGTTTGATAAAATAAATGTTGTTATACAATTTTACTTTATTCTCAATCATGTATATATTCTCCACATGGTTATCTTTCAGTGTGGGGACCTTGCCAGAATCTCGCATTAATAGCACCTTCTGTGACCTTCAGATGTCATTGCCTAGCATAGTCATTCAATCTGACGTCTCTTGAACAGAATTTTTAATTGATGGCACCTTCTGTGATCCTTAGATCGTAGATGCTGTTGCATAATTAAGTTTCTGTTCCCCGTGTTTAATATGGTGCACTTGGTAGGACATATTCGCGATCCTGGTACCTAGACATAGTACTAATATATAAGTACAGAATGTGGTATTTTCATGGTTTGGTTGTAGCTTCTGTGTCACTTGATTGTTTGTTTCTGACAGCGATCGGCGTTGCGCTGATTTGTTAGGATAGATTGAGATTTTCGTTTGTGATCGTAGATAAGCGTGCTGTTATTTGAATTCGTTGTCACGAACTAGGAATCAGTAGCTCACGGGGGCGTAATTTAGAGTAGAATCTGTGTGGCACCGGAATGTGTAGTCTTTAAATTCGTTTGGGTCAGAATTAGAGTCATGCTTGCAAGAAGCAAGGCATGTGTGCTATAGAGTAGCGGAAGTAATTGAGTTTTGTTAACCGTTTGTCCTCGTCGGATTATTAGCGGTGACCAGGCAAATATTACACGGGATTCTCAGGTAAAGCAGTTGCAGATAGGCAGAAATTTCGATCGTAGAACCTGAAGAGTATGACGACATGTCTCAGTCAGGTGACGATAGTGAACGGGAGACCACAGCAGATGTAGGCGCTGCTGGTACGAGAAGCACCATCAGTGAGACTGGCAGACCAGAATCACGAACAGTTGCAGAATGATAGAATCTCGTTTGAGGCTCTGATGCAATTCATGCAAGAGACAGAAAGGAAGATACAAGAGGCAGAGAAAAATAGAGAGGAGGAAGAGAAGGAAAGACACAAATTTGTCATAAGGACGGTCACAGACGGTTTAGATAGAATAAAGGAAGAGATTCTCAGAAATCCAGGAAGAGCTAGAGAGCATCAAATAAACGACAGCAGATACGCTTGAGGTCACGGACCAGGCGTCGCGCGATGCCAAAACAGCTCGATTGGTAGCGTAGGTAGCACGAAAGGACGCATCAGTGGCCCAAGAATAAGCTAAAGTGGAAAAATGAGTGAAACAGCGAAGCGATTCCAACAAATAGAAATAAAACTGACAGATATCTCGTAAGTTAAAGGTCTGCAGACCCGAGTCCCCGAGCAGCAAAACGAGTTGGCAAAGAACGATCGGCAGGCATATGAACGCGTCGCACAATTGCAAACTCAATCTCGTCCGGTACAGCGCCATATAGAGCATCACAGTAGGAAGTAAATGTTTTGCGGGTCTCTGGACCGCTATATGAGGACACTCCGCCTGCACGTGGGCGAATGCAGCTGGAATATGCTTCTGCCGCGGCGGATCGTGTAATAGAAAATGCTCCGTCGAGCCCGAAAACAGTTGTACACGTCTACGGACTTCAGAAGCGTTATTACATAATGTGACAACACGAGGGAATATCATAACAGTGCACGAGGATCGTTGGGACACGGACACATGGAATCATGCGCTGCAGACGAGAAGGAAAATTGGTACGGTGGGTACGTCGAAACTTTCGACCAAAAGCTTTTCTTGGAGATCCATAATTTTCAAGTCTACAAGGAGGCAAACAACGCATTCCATCCAGAGACTTGGATGACACATTACAATCATGTGCTATGAGAATCTTCGCCACTGAAGTACAAGCTCCGGTTTATCTGTGGTTTCTGGTATTTATCGATTGCAGAACATATCCGTGGAGTTGCGGAGAGTTGTTGCTCCTACCAAGAATTTAAGGACGCATTCATTAACACATATTGGTCGCAAGATAAACAGGAGAGGAGAAAAACAGGAGATCATGTTAGGAAAGGACTTAAAAGCGTCAGGATTTCGCAGACCTGAAAATTCTGCGAATCCCTGGGCTAGAAGAACCGATTCTTGGATCAACGTACAGTCCCAAGGAAACTATAAGGCACTGCTACATTAAGTTACCTTTACGTTACCAGCAACTGCTCATCGGTAGATGCAGCGATTCAATAGAAACTTTCAACAGGGCGCTGTGCGAACTCGAGTATGTGAATAAAATTCACAACTCACGTAAAAGAAGTAGAAATAAAGACCGTAACTGGCCAGATTTGCCAGAGAGAAATGACGATGGACGAAATGGGAGAAAATATCGATCGAATCGAAACCAAAATTCAAACTACAATGGGAATAAGTAGCCATCATGGGAAAATAGAAGAAGACGAGGAAATTATAATCATAACAACAACTACTACTACCGACGAAACGGAAACTGGAGAGAGCAACGGAACTCGAACCAGGACCAACATGATTCTAGGGGCCAACATCAAAGCAATAGCAGGACACACAAAGGTTAAGGTCAATGGAAAGACCAAGATAGCGAATATGTGGAATTGAGGCCACCTAACCCATCGCAGGGATCACGCAGAGAAAATTCGAACAGGAATTGATACACAGCCGCTGAGGTCTCAGCTCAACACAATGTCGAAGAAACTGTCGGAACGAGCGATTTTAACCTGTTAGAGTAGTAATATACAAGAGAACTGCAACGAGTGAAGAAGGTGCAGTATGTAAATAGTCTCCATGGGGGAACTGTTTAACATAATTTAATACAGATATTATGTTGCTTAGCAAAATTTTTCATTTGTTCAATTTCGATGTTATTTTGATTTTTTGTCATTTCCATTAGTTTTCAGCATAAGTCCTTGTTGAACGTCTTCAAATGAATTATTTGTGACATCTTCACCCCAACATTCACTGGCAGGTGGAAGATTGAATTAAAATTCCGGTGCCAGTTACATGCCATTACCAATTCTCACTTTTTGTGGTATACCTAACCAGGCACGTTGCAACACTGAGTACTCAGACCAACTGAGTACGGCTATTATTTCTTTGGACCCAATTATTGTCCGATTTCCGCAACTGTGCATTGTGTTATGTCATAGCATTCCCGTAGAAGATCTTTCACAATCATTAGCATGGTCCATGTAATTGTTCTGTTTGCTTTCCGTGTTTTCTTATGCACTGCCCAAGGGACGGATGTACAACACTTTAGGTTTTTCGTGGTGTCAAAACGGTAAATCGTGCCGTAGAGCATGTGCGTCTCGACTTTCGGATGTGTTTTGTATGGTATTAGCAGTCCACGCTTGGGGCGCGAGTCGATGCTAGGAGTCAGTGTGTTATGAGCGTGTGAGCCTCGATTTTTGAATGTGTTTCGTGTGGCGTTAGCGGTCCACGCTTTGGGCGGTTGTCGAAGTTAAGAGTGTGCTATGAGCATGTAAGTCACGATCTTCAGATGTGTTTCGTATGGTGTTAGCAGTCCATGCTTTGGGCACGTGTCGACGCTAAGACTCTGGGTGTTAGGAGCCATCGCCTGTCACACGATGTAGCCTGTCTTGTGTTGGAATGTTGCCAGCGCCATGTGAGCTCCGTCGTAGGGTAGTAGCATGGACAAGTGCAAGTCACGTTAGAGTGGCTAACCCCAGACCCGGAAATAAAAAGCAGAAACGAAATGATGAACCACGGCTTATATGAAGAGAAAATACAGGGCTATTACAAATGATTGAAGCGATTTCAAAAATTCACTGTAGCTCCATTCATAGACATATGGTCACGACACATTACAGATACGTAGAAAAACTCATAAAGTTTTGTTTGGCTGAAGCCGCACTTCAGGTTTCTGCCGCCAGAGCGCTCGAGAGCGCAGTGAGACAAAATGGCGACAGGAGCCGAGAAAGCGTATGTCGTGCTTGAAATGCACTCACATCAGTCAGTCATAAAAGTGCAACCACACTTCAGGACGAAGTTCAACAAAGATCCACCAACTGCTAACTCCATTCGGCGATGGTATGCGCACTTTACAGCTTCTGGATGCCTCTGTAAGGGTTAATCAACGGGTCGGCCTGCAGTGAGCGAAGAAACGGTTGAACGCGTGCGGGCAAGTTTCACGCGTAGCCCGCGACGAATAAAGCAAGCAGGGAGTAGAACGTACCACAGCCGACGGTTTGGAAAATCTTACGGAAAAGGCTAAAGCAGAATCGTTACCGTTTACAATTGCTACAAGCCCTGACAACCGATGGCAAAGTCAAACGCTCTGAATTTTCGGCGCGGTTGCAACAGCTCATGGAAGAGGATGCGTTCAGTGCGAAACTTGTTTTCAGTGATGAAGCAACATTTTTTCTTAATGGTGAAGTGAACAGACACAATGTGCGAATCTGGGCGGTAGAGAATCCTCACGCATTCGTGCAGCAAATTCGCAATTCACCAAAAGTTAACGTGTTTTGTGCAATCTCACGGTTTAAAGTTTACGGCCCCTTTTTCTTCTGCGAAAAAAACGTTACAGGACACGTGTATCTGGACATGCTGGAAAATTGGCTCATGCCACAACTGGAGACCGACAGCGCCAACTTAATCTTTCAACAGGATGGTGCTCCACCGCAGTTCCGTCATGATGTTCGGCATTTCTTAAACAGGAGATTGGAAAACCGATGGATCGGTCGTGGTGGAGATCATGATCAGCAATTCACGTCATGGCCTCCACGCTCTCTCGACTTAACCCCATGCGATTTCTTTCTGTGGGGTTATGTGAAAGATTCAGTGTTTAAATCTCCTCTACCAAGAAACGTGCCAGAACTGCGAGCTCGCATCAACGATGTTTTCGAATTCATTGATGGGGACATGCTGCGCCGAGTGTGGGAGGAACTTGATTATCGGCTTGATGTCTGCCGAATCACTAATGGGGCACATATCGAACATTTGTGAATGCCTAAAAAAACTTGTTGAGTGTTTGTATGTGTGTGCAAAGCATTGTGAAAATATCTCAAATAATAAAGTTATTGTAGAGCTGTGATATCGCATCAATCATTTGTAATAACCCTGTATATGCATATCTGTAATGCTGATGCTTTTGTTTCATTTCAGCAGCAGCTATCCTGACAGAGGAGACTGGAGGCACCGTTGTGCTATGAAAAATTATGTGTACACAATTATAAAATACCACTTCAAAGATTTCAGGCAAATCACCAGCACCTGAGTGAGTAGACACACTTCCTGACCACTTCAGCGTCAGCAGACAGCAGCACCAGACATCGAAAAATAAAAGATGAGTATACAAGGTGTAAAATGCACGAAATTTCGCTTTGGTAGTATTAGCAGAGGCATAGGGTAGTACAATAAGTTTGTATTTAGTATTGGGAGAAGTGTGCACGTTTGGTGGAGGTATAGAGGTAGCGCCAGCGTAAAATGTGGGTGCATGACAGGAGTAGAACTAACCACAAACTAACAAAGACACGTGCACACACAAACAAAGACACATAACCCAACATAATTTGCGCCCATACAGCGTTAACAGGGCCTTGCAGTCACTAAATTTATTTTTGGGTTTGCGTCCTTAGTAATAAAAAATAAATAAGTATATTAAGTAAAACAAAACAAATTGTATTCATCATTATTTCGGTTTTCTGTAAATTTATTATATCGATGTAATGACATTTGTGAGACAATATGGCACTTGACCACACTTGAGGATTATGAAGAGTCCGGAACCAACATGACAGGCTGGGCGTCATGGTCCACACCAGCCAGCGAGGGGTGAAGGGAGTGGGCAGCGGGGGAACGGACCGCCCACTGCGACCCGCCACTGCCAGCTGACACTCCTACGTCACGCAGTGCAGTTGTCTACCAGTGCAGGCGGTATGTCTCAAGCCAGCATGGACACGAGGACGCCACCACGTGCCGACAGCAACCCGCTAGCGGCCAACATCTCGCCAGGCGGCTAATCGAGGGACAAGCGAGTCACGTGGCATCACAGTCCACGTGCGCACTGAGCACTTGTGCCTGTGCACGAGCGCCATGTTCTCAATTAATGTTGGCTGTTGGGAGTTGAAAGCAATTGGTGGCGAGCCCATCCCTCAGGAAATATTGCCAAACATGCCCACAGCCATACAGGATGGACAAGGCTGCCGTCATCGAGACAGGTCTCCAGCAGAACAATGCCGAGCTATCTTCCGTGACACTAGCGGAAGTATGCGCTGGGGGAGATCGTCTGAACGAACGCGTCTACACAGTGGAGTCATAAACTGGGCACTGCGTGGAGAGCCATGCGTAGTTAAAATTCACAAGTTTTCATGTTTGGCAATATTGCAAGTAGACCTGTCAACCAATTCCATCAGCTGCCTTGGTTGAATACGAAACTCAGGCATCTGAAAAACATTTAGACATAGAATCTTTATTACACCTCATAGCTAGGACTAACAAGCTCCAAGACACAGTTGATTCAGATAATGATCTTTAAGATTTTATCTATTTGCTTGTTGCCGTGGAAAGCGACACGACTTCGTAGAAAATCATCTTCCCACTGCGCGAAATTTTAAGGAAGCCAGTAATTGGCGGTTTTCTTTTTTTCCAGAGATGCAGGTTTCGTAACTCTTGCCCTGGTTCGACGTGAGTTTGTGCTGTTGTATGGGAAGGGGAAATTTAGCGCGTCTAGAGCCCGGTGATTGGCTCAAGATGGCGTGAAGGCGATGTCATTCGTGCACTTTGTGGGAAAAGGGAGTTTTTTTGGAAGAGGTGCGAAGCACTCAGGTGCTGGAATTTGGTCTGGTAACAGCACTTCTGGTCGAATCTCTGGCATGTGTCTTTGGTGCTTCGGACCGGTCCTGAGACTGACTTCACTTGTGAGTAGTTTGGACTAGGGAGCCTGTGGTGAAGTTCTTACTGTATCGACACTGTGACTTCAAACTTCTCGGGCTACTCATTTGCCGAGTTCACACTTATTCGTTTTGGCTTTATCAGTCTTCACGTTTGGTGTCCTTGTGCAGTCTGTCATATAAGTGAGCCAAATTGGTCCTTGGTACGACCAACGAACGGGTGTGTCACGCACTGAAATCTACCGTGATTTCAGTGCTCTGGAAGATAATAAATTTCGATCCATCTGCCTGATCGCTAGACCGCGAGATTTTCGCATTTTTTTAATTGTCGCCATCGATTCAAAGGTGCCGCTTCACGTCTCATCTCCACCGCTCACATCTCGCAAGCTGGCAGTTACAGCACCTCATCAAGTAAACAGGGTAAAGTACTGGCTCCGAGAACTATGGGACTTAACGTCTGAGGTCATTAGTCCCCTAGAATATAGAACTACTTAAACCTAACTAACCTAAGGACATCACACACATCCATGCCTGAGGAATGATTCGAACCTGCGACCGTAGCGGTCTCACGGTTCCAGACTGAAACGCCTAGAACTGCTGGGCCACACCAGTCGGCCGGTAACGTACTGTCGCTCCAGGATTGTCATAGTGTACAGATCTCAATCTCCACTTGCTCTGAGCTGTACCTAATGAAACTACTCTAGATTTGATTACTCAAAATCTGCTCAGCGTCAGGTAGATTCAGATTGCATTCTCAGGGCCAGTGTATTTGACACACTTCTGCCACCCAGGATCCTTGTCCATTGTAGTCTTTAACCACCTGTTACCTGTTTACGGTATTCAATCGATAACTTCTTTAGCATAATTTATGTCTGCTTTAATAAAGAAGTTTTTTCTGATCTTAAGTTTCATTGTGTTTATTACTACGTGGACAATCTGGTAATCTTCTTCTGAAGTTCGAGTGAACATGTGAAACATGTTCTAGAAGTACTAGAGCGTCTTCACATGGCTGGGTTCACTGTCTAACCATCAAAGGTGAAGTTTGTGCAATCCGAAATGTCAGTTTCGGGGCACTTCGTTTCAGCTAATGCTGTCAGGCTAGATCAGAGTTATACAAAAGCTATTCGGTGAGTCCCACCTGCAAAGAATATGAGAACGGTAGCATGATTGTTAGGCATGGTCAATTTTTTCGGAAAATTTATTTGTAATTTTTCCCAGCAGGTGATACGACGCACGAAGCAGCATTCCAAAGTTTGAAAACTGCTTTTGGCTTGGAGCCAGTGCTGGCAGTGACTGACTTCAATAAGGAGTTAAAAATAAAACAGATGTATCAGTGTCAGGGCATGTGAGGATGCTTTTAAGGAGGATAACGGTGTAAGATGTCCTATTGTTTTCATATCATGAAGCACCTCGCCCCTCAAAGTGAATTACTCTGTATATGAGGTAGAGACCCTGGCTGTGTTATTTGCCATTGAAAAATTCTAAATCTATTTGTAACATCGTGCTATTGTGTTCGACAACCAAGCCCTTAGCTGGATTTTCGCTAGATCAAGGCATACTAGATACACTGCAAGTGTGTAGGTATCAAGTTAGTACCTCAGCCTTTTAGTTTAAGGTTTTATTGTATAGTATTGTATTGTATGTGAATCGAGGGCCTAGAAACGGCGGAGAGGCTCCGTCCCCGCCGCAGCCGCCGAGGTCCACAAACCCTCAACGACTACCGCAGGCGATTTCACCCCTCCGCCGCCCCATACCGAATCACTCTTTCAGGGTTATTATGCGGTTCGACCCCCGGTGGAATTCCCTCCCCCCCCCCCCCCTCCCGCAGCAACGTCTCACATCAAACGAGTGTAACCTCTGTTTGCGTGATAGAGTAATGCTGGTGTACGCGTACGTGGAGAACTTGTTTGCGCAGCGATCGCCGACATAGTGTTGCTGAGGCGGAATAAGGGGAACCAGCTTGCATTCGCCGAGGCAGATGGAAAACCGCCTAAAAACCATCCACAGACTGTCCGGCTAAGTGGACCTCGACACAAGTCCGCCGGACGGATTCGTGCCGGGGACCGGTGCTTCTTCCAACTCCGAAAAGCCGTGCGTTTGACTACACGCCTAACCGCAGTTTAAGGCTAAGCAAATTTCGGGACAGTGACAGACTTGTGATTGATGGATTAAGTGAATTGGTGTACGAAGCTAAGGAGCTGTAAATACAGGATCATATGGCTTGTCCTATTCTGAGTTGTTTTACGCTTCTTTTTAAAGATACTGGGGTGAAGCAGGATGCTGATCTGGAGTTAGGTCACCTGAAGGAGTGAATCAAGAGGGGAATTCGTTAAGCCATACTTTCTAAAAGGTTTCATCCTGTGTTGTACCACACAAGGTAGCTTCAGGGATGAAATAGTTTTACCGAAAGATGTAGTACCTCTGTTCTTTAACTATTATCACGGAACTCCCGCAGATGGCCGCTGGGGCCTTTAGGGTCACAATGAAGGTCAAGGAACAGGATATATAGCAGGGAATGGATAAGGAAACTAAGGGATTATTTCTCAGCTGTAAGATGTATGCTATAAGCAAACCAGTGATTAAAATTTGGTGTAAATTTTTGTCATCTGAGGTAGTTAATCTGCCAACGGAAAGAACTGTGTAGGTTACCACATTTATGAGAGGAGAACCGGTACACACTTGTGGGCGTGGATGTATTTACATGTTTTTGTTGATTAACTGCAAGGCGAGGTACTACCTCAAGTATTACCATCAGATCTGTACAGTAAAATTTGGCATGTTTTGTCACTGTAGGGTGTGGTTGAAGTGCAGCTGGACGACTGCTGTTTTCTCCACACGTAAACCTTCTGACGGACAGGATGAGCAGCTATATGCGGTTGTTTGCTGCTGGTAATGTGGGTATAAAGGAAGATGGGCGCCGTTGAGCGACTTTTGGAGGAATAATGGAACAAACTTCCCTTCAACATTCTTCTCTATCTTCTCTTTCAATGGAGGTATTAGCCATAGCATGACTATGGCATATTATATTAATCAGTCTTTCACCGAGTGTATCACCTGTAACCTGCCTGTGGTGATCACTGACTTCCATAGTGTGAACCAGAAGTGTTGCGATACCTCCCTGCCCCTCCCGGGATCTGCATGTAGTACCGCCATGCATGGGGTCCATATAGAGACACCAGCAGTTTCGTGGTTTGTCTTTAGAACAAAATTCTCCATTCTGCAATGTATGAACACTGAATGAGTTGCTTCCCAAGAAAGTTGACGCTGTGCAAATTCAGGATAACTGGAAGCACGTTCAGAGCAATCATGAACTCGCTCATGAGAAATCAGAACGCCACTACCGTGCTGGGAAGAAGCTGATCTCTTTGAAGCCAGGTGACAGTGTTTGGGTTCAAAATTATACATCAGTAAACCAGAAGCAGGATAAGATAATAGGGGACTCTGACCTATATTTGTAGGCCTGGTTCAGATTCTACATTTTCTGACACTGGTCACATTGCTCGTCAGGAATCCACATTTGAGAAACTAAGCCTTTCAGGTGTGGAGTACACACCAGTGACCATAGATTGCCCAAATCTGTTGAGTAAGTGCTTATTTATGAAGTATTTCGTGTAAAGATTAGCGTGCTGCTGTGCAAAGTGCTTTATATCTTTTCACTATCCATGTAATCAGCACGCGAGTGAGTAAGAAAGATTGCATCTAGAGGCAGTTTGTGATAGTGTTAATAGGATGATACTGTGCTGTAACCCAAAGACTGATATATATCGTGCACGTTTCAGCGTTCCTTCCCTTTATCAAGGGGCTTTTTTTGTCTAAGGAAGGCGACATTGTGACGGTTCATTTACGTCACCAGTACTCGCGGATTTATATTCCCGCCCAACGAGTGCAGCGCCGCACAAGTGCTGGGAGGACGCTTCCAGGACTGGACGACCACCGCTGCACCCCCAGCGGCAGAAGAATATTTCCGGTCGGCGGATCAACTTGGCGGCGTCATTCAGTCGAGGACACACTTGGCTATCTTTCGGGTTCCGATGGCGAGTAGGCCGGTGGATTCTGTGAACAGGGCAGTACTTATTGAGAAGCTACTATATTGTGCATCAGAATAAAGTTGAAGTTGATTTTGAATGGTCTGGATGAAGTTTCAATGTAACATACTGACTTACAGGTATTGTGTTGAATCAGAATATCAATGTATTACTCTCCATGTTTTGCGATTTATGAGTAAGTTGAGTTAGAACATTTTATAATCCAGCTAGTGAGGCTGGTGTCAGTATCTGATACTTAGTACTTAGTTTCGAATATCATCGGTTGTTATGGCACATTGGTTCCTGATTTCATTTCTTGCTCGGCTGTTTTTTTCAACTAATATTCTCCAGGTTGAGTTCCACTTAGCGGTTAAATATTTTTAATAAGATTATTTGGGGTAATAATGTTTTACTATTTTTAGAAAGTTCTTTAAATGGGTTTTGCGTGGTTGGTGAACTTTTAAAAGAATTCTTTGATACAGTTGCAATGACTGTTTTGGTGCTTTCTTAATTATTAATAAACTACTAGATTAATCTGATAGTCACTTACCCTGGTAGGAAACTTGCATTTAAGATTGTTTTAAGGAAAAAGGGAAATGTTAAATTCTGAGCGAACTGCTACGCTCATCTCTGGATCAGGTATCCCCATTCCTGTGATCGTTACACATTTAGTTGGCTGGCACTGGCGTACCACCACCCCACAAAAGCAGTGTGTGGATACTTGCATTAAATTCAAATGTTTTCCACGTACTGATGATGGTATGCTGAATTGTCCTTTTCCAACAAAGGAGAAGAGCGCCTCCTCTTTCGGTGGTTTCGCTACACATTCTTTCCTTTGGGTTCTGCAATGTGACCTCCACAACAGCACCGCAATCACGTTTACATATGTTTGTTGCGTTATCGGAGGGAGTTGTTGAAAAACATTTCGTCAGGCGTATCGGCCGGTGTGGGCGCCGCCCTGGCGGGGAGAGATAACATTAGCCGCCGCCGCAACCAGCGCCGCCCGAGTCCCCACACAAAGAGCACGCCGAGCTGCGCGCCCACGCGCGGCACGCTGCCCTGTCTCAGCCACTCCTTACATCTGTGTGTACATGAAAGACTTTGAGGGTCAATTGCACGATCTAGTAGTGAGCTAAAATTTATGAATCAAAGATGTATAAAATTTATGACCAAGAGTTACGATGTAAGGAAGAACAAATGTGGTTGAAGTGCAGTTGGACGACTGCTGTTTTCTCCACACGTAAACTATCTGACGAACAGGATGAGTAGCAATATGCGGTTGTTTGCTGATGGTAATGTTGGTGTAACGGAAGATGGGCGCTGTTGAGCAACGTTTGGAGGATGCAAGATAGTTTAAGCATAGTTTCTAATTGGTGTGATGAATAGCAGCTACTTGTAAATGTGTAAAAATGTAAGTTAAAGCAGATGATTGGGAATGTTTGAATACAGAATTGGTAGTGTGGCACTTGACATAGTCACAACAGTTAAATATACAGGCGTAACTTTGCAAAGAGATACTAGATGTAGCGAGCATGCAAGGATTGGAGTGGGGGTGGTGAATGATAGACTTCGGTTTATTGAGAGAATTCTACGAAAGTGTCGGTCATCTGTAGAGGATACCACCACTAGGACACTAATACGACCAATATCTCAGTACTGCCTGATTTTGTCGCAGAAAGACATCGAAGCAATGCAGAGGCGGATTGTTGCATTTGTTACCGGCAGTTTGGAACAGGGCTCAGATATAACGGACATACTTCAGGAAGTCAAATGGTAATCATCGGAAGGAAGGCGACATTCTTTTCGAGGAACGCCATTGAGATAATTTAAGGTACCAACATTTGAAGTTGACTGCAGAACGATTCTACTGTCGCCATCATAGGGACCACGAAAATAAAATAAGAGAAATTACGGCTCGTACACGAGCTATTTTCTAGTGGAAGATGAAAGCAAATGATTTATAGTGACACAGGGTAGCTTTCGCCACGCATCATACGGCGCATTTGAAGTATGTATGTAGACGTAGATGTTAAGAAGTGGAGGAAAGTATGAAACCTTATAATAAATTTCGACATAGCCACATTTTGTGACACTATGTGAGATACTGTTAATTGACTTATAAAAGCAACGAAATTATTCTGCAACCTGTCACAACAATGAACATATTTCGCATTGATGAATTTCAGGTACTTAGACCCACCTTTAAGTGACTATTTGGACAGTAATTCGTCAGTTCATCTGTAAAGCACTAAATGAGCTCAAGTAATTAGATATGTACCTGAGTAACATAGCAATTCTTTGAAGTTTTACCAGATAAATGTTTCCTCCGTAAATAATAGAACTTTGTTCTGTTTGACTGTGAGATTTGTGTGTGAGCTTCGAATCCCATCATACTAACTCAACTAACACTCTGTTGTGGCAGAGGAGTTAAAATGATTTCACTCTATATTTATATACTAAACCATAAAGGGGGACAATAACCTTAAGCGAGAACTGAACTTCCATTAAAAATTCCACAATCATGCACGAAATTTGTAGTAATTAACATAATGTATGACACTGCAAATCGACATGTTCGTCAGTACTCAACAAGCCAGTGTTCGGTGTGTATGGTGGATGGTAAAAAGGCAGGTTAGGACCTAACATCCGGCCTACGAAGAGGTCATTACAGCCAAAGCTCAGGCAGGATTAGAGACGGATGGGTAGGGAATCAACCGTGACCTACATAGAGGGAGCAACATTGGATTTACCTCAAGCGATTTAGAGAAAGCACGGAAAAGCTCAGTGTGGCTGCCTGGACGGAGACTGAAGCCGTTGTCCTCCCGAATGTGCGTTCTGAGTCTTACCTCTGAGCCACTTGGGGCACATTTTTCATTGTATCAGTTTCTTCCTCTCCCTGTTTCATTTGCAAATGGTAAGCGTCAAGAAAGATTGTCACTATCCCTACGAATACCCGAAACGATCTAACATTAGCTCCAGGTTATTACTTGAAATATACACTCCTGGAAATGGAAAAAAGAACACATTGACACCGGTGTGTCAGACCCACCATACTTGCTCCGGACACTGCGAGAGGGCTGTACAAGCAATGATCACACGCACGGCACAGCGGACACACCAGGAACCGCGGTGTTGGGCGTCGAATGGCGCTAGCTGCGCAGCATTTGTGCACCGCCGCCGTCAGTGTCAGCCAGTTTGCTGTGGCATACGGAGCTCCATCGCAGTCTTTAACACTGGTAGCATGCCGCGACAGCGTGGACGTGAACCGTATGTGCAGTTGACGGACTTTGAGCGAGGGCGTATAGTGGGCATGCGGGAGGCCGGGTGGACGTACCGCCGAATTGCTCAACACGTGGGGCGTGAGGTCTCCACAGTACATCGATGTTGTCGCCAGTGGTCGGCGGAAGGTGCACGTGCCCGTCGACCTGGGACCGGACCGCAGCGAGGCACGGATGTACGCCAAGACCGTAGGATCCTACGCAGTGCCGTAGGGGACCGCACCGCCACTTCCCAGCAAATTAGGGACACTGTTGCTCCTGGGGTATCGGCGAGGACCATTCGCAACCGTCTCCATGAAGCTGGGCTACGGTCCCGCACACCGTTAGGCCGTCTTCCGCTCACGCCCCAACATCGTGCAGCCCGCCTCCAGTGGTGTCGCGACAGGCGTGAATGGAGGGACGAATGGAGACGTGTCGTCTTCAGCGATGAGAGTCGCTTCTGCCTTGGTGCCAATGATGGTCGTATGCGTGTTTGGCGCCATGCAGGTGAGCGCCACAATCACGACTGCATACGACCGAGGCACACAGGGCCAACACCCGGCTTCATGGTGTGGGGAGCGATCTCCTACACTGGCCGTACACCACTGGTGATCGTCGAGGGGACACTGAATAGTGCACGGTACATCCAAACCGTCATCGAACCCATCGTTCTACCATTCCTAGACCGGCAAGGGAACTTGCTGTTCCAACAGGACAATGCACGTCCGCATGTATCCCGTGCCACCCAACGTGCTCTAGAAGGTGTAAGTCAACTACCCTGGCCAGCAAGATCTCCGGATCTGTCCCCCATTGAGCATGTTTGGGACTGGATGAAGCGTCGTCTCACGCGGTCTGCACGTCCAGCACAAACGCTGGTCCAACTGAGGCGCCAGGTGGAAATGGCATGGCAAGCTGTTCCACAGGACTACATCCAGGATCTCTACGATCGTCTCCATGGGAGAATAGCAGCCTGCATTGCTGCGAAAGGTGGATATACACTGTACTAGTGCCGACATTGTGCATGCTCTGTTGCCTGTGTCTGTGTGCCTGTGGTTCTGTCAGTGTGTTCATGTGATGTATCTGACCCCAGGAATGTGTCAATAAAGTTTCACCTTCCTGGGACAATGAATTCACGGTGTTCTTATTTCAATTTCCAGGAGTGTATTAGGGAGCGAGCTGTATATTCCTTGATTAAATCTGCGCAGTGGGCTCCTCGTGGTGCAACCAGTAGCGTCTACAAGTGAAGGTCGTTCAGCACCTCTGTGATGCTCTCTCGCTTCATATGCTTGCTGAATACAGCATCCAAAGACCAGCACACCAAGTCTTCTGGTATTTTCTCCCTTGTCCACTTGACAATTTTTCTCAATTCCATGTTGAAAGATTTTTCCATGCCGGTTTCATCTCTTTATGAATGTTACATTCAGAAACAGCTTTGCGATTTGTTTCCATGAAGCGATTTCGAGAGACAGAAGTTAGTAGACGACTTTGCTTCTTTAACTGATCTGATATTAAAATATTTTTGGGTCTTGTAGCTATCCACGAAGTATGAATTTGCATTTTTGGTTTTCTTGTTCGCTACTCCCACTATCATTACAGTTGTTTCGATTACGTTAGTAATTTCTTTCTAGTGCCACTATCGGGGGAAGAAGTTTCGTTCTACTCATTTGATAAAGGTATATAATCATTTATAGCTTACTGGCCAAAGCAGTGACTTCAAAATTAACTTGGAACGGAAATAAATAAATAAATAAATAAATAAATATATATATATATATATATATATATATATATATATATATATATATATATATTAAAAGAATGGACTCTCAAGTTTGTGCTGAATAAATTCAATTGTCATCTTTATAGCTTCTAAAATGAATGAACATATTCACTACATAGAAAATATATATATGATGCCACGTTATCTTTTCCGTAATATTGTTGATTCTTGTTGTGGTCTTCAGTCCTGAGACTGGTTTGATGAAGCTCTCCATGCTACTCTATCCTGTGCAAGCTTCTTCATCTCCCTGTACTTACTGCAACCTACATCGTTCTGAATCTGCTTAGTGTATTCATCTCTTGGTATCCCTTTACGATATTTACCCTCCACGCTGCCCTACAATGCTAAATTTGTGATCCCTTGATGCCTCAGAACATGTCCTACCAACCGGTGCCTTCTTCTTGTCAAGTTGTGCCACAAACTCCTCTTCTCCCCAATTCTATTCAATACCTCCTCATTAGTTATATGATCTACCCATCTAATCTTCAGCATTCTTCTGTAGCACCACATTTCGAAAGCTTCTATTCTCTTCTTGTCGAAACTATTTATCGTCAATGATTCACTTCCATACATGGCTACACTCCATACAAAATCTTCCAGAAACGACTTCCTGAAACTTAAATCTATACTTGATGTTAACAAATTTCTCTTCTTCAGAAACGCTTTCTTTCCCATAGCCAGTCTACATTTTATATCCTCTCTACTTCGACCATCATCAGTTATTTTGCTCCCCAAATAGCAAAACTCATTTACTACCTTAAGTATCTCATTTCCTAAACTAATTCCCTCAGCATGACCCGACTTCATTCGACTACGTTCCATTATCCTCGTTTAGCTTTTGTTGATGTTCATCTTATATCCACCTTTCAAGACACTGTCCATTCCGTTCAACTGCTCTTCCAAGTCCTTTGCTGTCTCTGACAGAATTACAATGTCATCGGCGAACCTCAAAGTTTTTATTTCTTCTCCGTGGATTTTAATTCCTATTCCGAATTGTTCTGTTGTTTCCTTCACTGTTTGCTCAATATACAGATTCAATAACATCGGGGAGAGGCTACAACCCTGTCTCACTCCCTTCCCAACCGCTGCTTCCCTTTCATGTCCCTCGACTCTTATAACTGCCATCTGGTTTCTGTACAAATTGTAAATAGCCTTTCGCTCCCTGTATTTTACCCCTGACACCTTTAGAATTTGAAAGAGAGTATTCCAGTCAACATTGTCAAAAGCTTTCTCTAAGTCTACAAATGCTAGAAACGTAGGTTTGCCTTTCCTTAATCTTTCTTTTAAGATAAGTCGTAAGGTCAGTATTGCCTCACTTGTCCCAATTTTTCTACGGAATCCAAACTGATCTTCCCCAAAGTCAGCTTCTACTAGTTTTTCCATTCGCTTGTAAAGAATTCGCGTTAGTATTTTGCAGCTGTGGCTTATTAAACTGATTGTGCGGTAATTTTCACATCTGTCAACATCTGCTTTCATTGTGATTGGAATTATTATATTCTTCTTGAAGTCTGAGGGTATTTCACCTGTCTCATACATCTTGATCACCGTAAGGTAGAGTTTTGTCAGGACTGGCTCTCCCAAGGCCGTCAGTAGTTCTAATGGAATGTTGTATACTCCGAGGGCCTTGTATCGACTCAGGTCTTTCAGTGCTCCGTCAAACTCTTTTCGCAGTACTGTATCTCCCATTTCGTCTTCATCTACATTCTCTTCCATTTCCAAAATATTGTCCGCAAGTACATCGCCCTTGTGTAGACCCTCTATATACTCCTTCCACCTTTCTGCTTTCCCTTCTTTGCTTAGAACTGGGTTTCCATCTGAGCTCTTGATATTCATGCAAGTGGTTCTCTTTTCTCCAAAGGTCCCTTTAATTTTCCTGTAGGCAGTATCTATCTTACCCCTAGTGAGATAAGCCTCTACATCCTTACATTTGTCCTCTAGCCATCCCAGCTTAGCCATTTTGCACTTCATGTCGATATCATTTTTGAGACGTTTCTATTCCTTTTTGCCTGCTTCATTTACTGCATTTTTATATTTTCTCCTTTCACCAATTAAATTCAATATTTCTTCTGTTACCCAACGATTTCTACTAGCCCTCGTCTTTTTACCTACTTGATCCTCTGCTGCCTTCACTACTTCATCCCTCAGAGCTACCCATTCTTCTTCTACTGTACTTCTTTCCCCCATTTGTGACTATTGTTCCCTTATGATCTCCCTGAAACTCTGTACAACCTCTGGTTTAATCAATTTGTTCAGGTCCCATCTCCTTGAATTCCCACCTTTTTGCAGTTTCTTTATTTTTATTCTACAGTTCATAACCAATAGATTGTGGTCAGAGTCCACATCTGCCACTGGAAATGTCTTACAATTTAATACCTGGTTCCTAAATCTCTGTCTAACCATTATATAATCTATCTGATACTTTCTAGTATTTCCAGGATTCTTCCATGTGTACAACCTTCTTTTATGATTCTTGAACCAAATGTTAGCTATGATTAAGTTATGCTCTGTGCAAAATTCTACCAGACGGCTTCCTCTTTCATTTGTTTCCCCCACTCCATATTCACGTACTATGTTTCCTTCTCTCCCTTTTCCTACTCTCGAATTCCAGTCACCCATGACTATTAAATATTCGTTTCTCTTCATTATCTGAATAATGTCTTTTATTTCATCATACATTTCTTCATTTTATGTGTCATCTTCAGAGCTAGTTGGCGTATAAACTTGTACTACTGTGGTATGCGTGGGCTTCGTATCTATCTTGGCCACAATAATGCGTTCACATTGCCGTTTGTAGTAGCTTACCCGCATTCCTACTTTCCTATTCATTATTAAACCTACTCCTGCGTTACCCCTATTTGATTTTGTGTTTATAACCTTGTAGTCACCTGACCAGAAGTCTTGTTCCTCCTGCCATCGAACTTCACTAATTCCCACTATATCTAACTTTAACCTATCCATTTCCCTTTTTAAATTTTCTAACCTACCTGCCCGATTATGGGATCTGACATTCCACGCTCCGATCCGTAGAATGCCAGTTTTCTTTCTCCTGATAACGACGTCCTCTTGAGTAGTCCCCACCCGGAGATCCGAATGGGGGACTATTTTACCTTCCGAATATTTTACCCAAGAGGACGCCATCATCATTTAAACATACGGTAATGCTGCATGCCTTCGGGAAAAATTACGGCTGTAACTTCCACTTCCTTTCAGCCGTTCGCAGTACCAGCTCAGCAAGGCTGTTTTGGTTAATGTTACAAGGCCAGATCAGTCAATCATCCAGACTGTTGCCCCTGCAACTACTGAAAAGGCTGCTGCCCCTCTTCAGGAACCACACGTTTGTCTGGCCTCTCAACAGATACCCCTCCGTTGTGGTTGCACCTACGGTACGGCCATCTGTATCGCTGAGGCACGCAAGCCTCCCCACCAACGGCAAGGTCCATGGTTCATGGGGGGGGTTTCCGTAATATCATTTTTAAAGTAGTTTGAGTAACTAACTACAACTAACTCCAATTAGATTCATCCACGACGTCCACATTAAATTAATTGAAGTTGGTTGTACTAAGTTCGTCAAACTATTTAAAGAAATGGTATCACAGAACAGATAACGTGGCATTACTAGTTCGTTCTCCTTTTAGCTGTATCAGTTTTCATATAATCAATGTTTGTACCTGGATAGTGTTATCTCAGTCTTTTAGTAAAGTCGCAATTTCCCACTGATAATGTTGTTTATTTCGAGCATTCTCTTAAACGAAACGTATTAACGAATCGAATATATATGTCTTAGAAAATTATCACTATCTTGTTTAGTATAATTTTCAGCAGAAGGCTGACGTTTACTATCATCCATTTCTCATCACTTTTGATAAAACTGATTTGTTTACATGTTGCATTTTCTAAAAGGTTAAAGGAGAGCATTTACCAGTGTTAACGTCGTAGCTGTACCACTGACAGATAATAAAACGGATTGATTATATATTTACAGAATCGAGGTAACACGACCATGTCGAAATTTCTTGAAATAAAAATATCATTGGGAAGAGAGCTCATTCTTACGTAAAATGAATGTAAGCCGATAGCCAAACCAAGACTGTAGGCTTCTATCGGTGTTTCATGTCGGAATGTAGTTTAAAAATAGTGACTATGTTTGGAGTTAATTGTTGTTAGAACGTAACATTTTCATCATGATGCAGCACACCATCCTCTCCAGACTAAAAAACTAGCAATTGGTTTCCAACCGATGAAACTTCTTCCAAATAGGACTCAAATGGCTGATTCGACTAAAACAACACAGTATAACACAGTTTCGCAACTGCATATTTGTTACAGTGTGATCGAAAATATACCAATTAAGTTTGTTATCTTACATAAATGTCTTAGGATTTATTTTCCGTTCAATGTTTTGCCTCACTTCGTACAGTTTAGTCACTTGGCATATTCATCAAGCATAATAAACGCCCTGTAGCATCTATAGATCACGTACGAAATCACTATGAAGAAGCACACCATGACCAATGGACCGATCACACTGTCTGCATTTCTCGTTCCCAAAAGTTGCAGGCTCTTAATGTGCAAGATTTTGGTTTTTAAGGGCGGAGGATAAAAGTAATAGAAATATATATCACCATGAAGGAAGGTAGCATCGTAAATGAGCACCAAATTGTCTCTAGAGGACCAAGGTACGATGAGAAAGATTCTGTCGTTGATGATTTTGGGAGAAAAGATAGCAGATTTCTCGGTTCCATTTACACCTTAAAGAAGTCATTACACGCGCTAATTGTAGCGCGTGGTAACTTACATAGGAACTACTGAGAACGTGCTTTCGGAGCACAACATTATGTGGTAGTGAACCATGGACAGTAGGAAAGTCAGACCAAAAGCGAATCGAAACATTTGAGATGTGGTGCTACAGAAGAACGTTAAAAATCAGGTTGACTGATAACATAGGGAAGGAGGAGATACCCTCTACAAAATCGGCGAAGAAAGTAACATACAAAAAATGCTGTCAAGAAGAAGGGACACGATAATACGTGGACGCAGGAGGAGAATTTATATCAGACCTCATTAAGCCAGTGAGAAGAGTGATAATTTAAAAAAAGCACCGAATCAGTTATTTACCATTCAGAACACAGACTCAGTTATTTCATTGTTGGACATTCATGGTCAAGTGCTAATCAACTGTTGCTTTGCTTGGAGATATAATTTAGCGGTCATAAACGGTTTTTCACAATGACATTTCATGAATCCGCTATTAACTGAAGAGCGACAGATATGTTTAAGATACGTTGTAAAACAGTTGGCAGCATTGGAAGTAAGGGTCGAATACCCACATACATTTAGCGGCACAGCTTGAGACTGGGATGCTTCCTGTCCTTTTCATAAATTTCTTCATGTTGATATGTTAATTTTATAAATTCACTACTCTGCTTATGATATTAATCTGATTCGCAGGAATCGAGAGTTGTTACATGATTCATTTGGCGTTTCCCTCTCTTCCTTCTAATTTCTATTAGATTCAAGTGCTTAGACTGCATAATTTTTTAGCACCACCGACTGCAGGCTAGGTTTGTGATTCTGCGTGAAACATAGGAAAAAGTGGAAGGGGAAAGTTTGTCACAGTTTACTTGGAGGATGTCCCAAGGAAGAGATTCCTAGCCCAGAATGGGTTCGCAGGCCTAGAATCAACACTGTGGCCGAGCGCTGCCTTAGCAGGTTTCCTGATGACAGTATCAGTGGGATGGCCCAGTTGTAGTGCTTGTGGATGTAGGAGTCCCTCAAGAAACGTAGAGACGGAAATTGCTTGCGCTTTGGCCACACCATCCATTTTTTTCAGAGGACTCCCCCCCCCCCCCCCCCCCCCCCGCAGAAAACAAAAATGCAGTAATTAGCTAAAAGGGTGCCTTCCTGAAGTGATGGCATAAAATATTTTTACCCAGATAGTATCTTTCTATACTACATGAGAGGCTGTCGCCATTTTGGGCTATGCTTTGTTTTCTGTTTTGTGGGGCAGAAATCGCCGGTCTGGCACCGACCCTGAGATTAACTTTTGTTTCGCTGTATGTGGGAACTCAGCGCACTGGTTCATTTAGAAAATATCGGTGGGCGGGGATTTAACTTGTTATTTAACTAGCCACTGCGCAGGAGCTTTGAAGCTTGCCCTCCAATTGGCGGAGGAGTGAGCACGGAAGCACAATAAGGAACTCTGGAACTGAGAAGCGGATGAGTCTCAGAGGATTACGAGGTAGTCTCTCTTGTAGTGAAGTTGTTTCGGGTCTTGGGTTTCATAAAGCACTTTTGGCGCTCGCCCCAGTCTTAGAAAGTTTCGTGCTGATGAGTTGCGGAAGCAGAAGTGCATCAGAACTGGGAGACATCTTGCCGCCTCACAACTGATGTTTGGGGCTCATCCACTGCGGCTACGTGTGTCTTGCACCTGCAGCATCAGATTTGTGTAACCACTCATGCAACTAGCTGCGAATGATAAATTACGTGGTTGTCTTTTAAATGCAGTATGTTATTACCCATTTGCTCACTCATTACCAATACGGTCTTCTTGTAACCTCCCCCTCACTTATCGACCTTAATGATAGTGAAAAATGAAACCGCGTGTACCTAATGGGAATTTTGGAAAAGCAATCGTCACCGAAGTTAACCTGTCGGTAAAGAGGGAGGAAAGGGTTACATCTAAATGAAAGAAAAAATGCAAGTGAAACTGGTGGAAATTAATTTTGAAACAGGGATAAAGTTAATAAAGAAAGTAAATGTGCGGCCGTTAAGTTAACAATCAACTAGCGGTAATTAGATATTTGAGATTTGGGGGAAATTACGGTCGCCAGTCCTATGGACAATTACTATAATAACTGAAAAAGAAAGGTTATTGCACATATAATTAGCACTAGAAGCGTGGCAACTGAAGGTTGACACGTGTAGTGTGAAAACTGAAAGTTTGTCAGAAGTAATAAATTTCGCTACACTTAATTTAGCTAAACAATTAATGAAACCGGAAAATCGAAAGTTAATTAAGTGACTGAAGTTAATAGTGAGCTTTCTTTCTGAAGCACATCGAAATACAGTTAATCTTGGACTACCTCAACAATCATTTCTAAAGCTACTTGAATCTACGCAATTTAGAAAGAAGAGATTTAACTTTGAACTTGAATTAAACGATTCTGAACAATTAACAATAGTAAAATTTAGTACGTACCAAGCTGAGCTGCAGTCACAGGTGAGCTAAAATACGGTAACAAAACTCGCACTCTTAATTTGTGCTTGTGTAATCTAACTATCGTAGCCAGCTATGAATACTTAAATTGAACTTTGAAGTTAAAGCAGTGAGATGGAATTATGCTGGCGTTTGAATTTCAACGACACTCGGGTTCATTTCGGAAAAGGAAGGGACCCTGCTTGGCAATGCAATTGGGACAATGAGCAACAAAGGTTCATGCTAAGTTGCTGTAATTTTGCGAGGCAAATGGAACAATTTGAAAAGCTGAGGTCTGCCATACAGTTCTGAAACTTTACGTGCTTTTAGTCTTCCTTGTTGGTTGATTGAAGGTTTGAAGCCGCCGATCGAGGAGGTGGCGACAGTCACTCATTGTCGGCCGTCGTTGTTGCAGAAGCTGGACGTTGGCGCGCCTTCTTCTCGACACGGTCACCAGGCGAAACGGGCTCTTGATGTGCGCCAGCTAATGCTTCCCGTCCGCGACACCATGTCAGAAACTATCATCGCGAGTCGAGCGCAATTACATGCTGCCAAACCCCGAAAGCGCGGCAACTCGCGGGAGCGTCACACAACACACCTGCTCCACTCGCTACTCCAGCCAGACTCCGACAGCTCTGCCCGCGCTCCACGCGGCAGAGTTAACACTACCAAAGATCCTACACACTTTGAGTCGTCACACGACCTATCGATGTAATCGTTCGATAGCAGTTTTCCCTAGGCAAGACCCAGCGTAAAAATAGAAATAATATTTAAGAAACAAACCAATTATACATCGACATAAATGCATAAATATATATATACAAATAGTAAAACAATTACAATGTGTAAAGACACAGAAATGTCATATATTCAGGTAACAACAATAAGGAAAACAAATTATAGTACAATAGATGGAAATAGGAGGATATGCATTTCCGGCGTTACATTCTCACCTTTGTATTGTACTATTTAACTGTATCAACGTTTATGTGTGGTATGATATCATTTTCCCTGCAGACTTTGTGACGTCAAGTTACTGTATCTTGCCGATCTGAGTTCGGACAGAAAAAGTAAATCTAATTTCACTGAACCCTGAATTTAAATATTTATCAGCTCTATCCCATTCCATGTTTGAAATTTCAAATGTGAGGCCCATTATAACATAATTTAAGTAGCTAATTTTCATTAAAGTGAGTGGGGTTTTCATCGCATAGTAAATGGTGTTTCAGGAAAAGAAAAGTTTACAGACTTACTTAGCATATTGGGCATAGAGCAAGAATCAGTAACGGCGCTGAAAACGCCAAGAGAGGACGCTACGGTCATGAGACCGAAGCTTCACATCGAGTGTCCTCTTAACCGATGATGCTGCGTTCTCACTCGACGGTGTGATGAAGTTCACAACCTTCATACGTGGGCGAATGTCAACCCACGTGTTACACGTACGCATGCCTCACAGCGCAAATTTACCCTTAACCTGTGAGCTGGCATCGTCGGAGACTGTTTCATTGGGCTGTACATTCTCCCGGACCGACTTCATAGTGCTCTTATTTCGTAGTCATGCGAGTGGTTCTGTTAGACATGCTAAATTATGTTCCCATGCCGGTTCATCGCTGCATTCGATTTCAGCACGACGAGGTCCTAGACATTACCCCAGGTAGGTGATTGCACATCTGCAGGCAACCTTCCCCAGCCGCTGGATTAGTTGCGATGGGTCTGTACCATGGCCACCAAGATAACGTCATCTGATCCCAATCGAATTTTTCCTGTTGGGTAAGTGAAGGGCCATGCGTAGAAACTCATGTTACATCGTGGAAGACCTACCGGGCCAGATTGTGGATGCAGCAGGATGTCGGGCTAGTCTCAGTGCATCTGGACAAATCTTTTAGCGTCATCAGTAGTAGGAGTCCATTTGCAGTATGTGACTAAATAACTGCAACACCGTTTAGTAGTGGCGAATGGCCTTTGCGACCCCCGGTTCCTATGTGGTCACTGATCCTTGTTGTATGCCAGATGTGCCACGTCAGTTTGTAACAGTTTTTTAATCATTATGTATATTTAATAAGAAATTGTGGCCATGGAAGGTAAGTGTCTCATGTAAGCACAGGCAGAGCGTACATTTTTTTATCGAGCTATGGTTCGGAGGTAGGTTCCTATCTTGCAACAAAGCTGATGAAAAGCATCCGGATACCTATAAGCGGACATTAGTATGAGATGTGTTGGTATTTTGACATTATTATGGCTTTTACTCTGCTTAGGACACATTCAATGAAGTGTCCGAATGTCAGAGAAGGAACGGTAACCAGATATTTAACGAGAACCGAAACAAAAGCAGGCAGTAATGATTGACGCTGGGATGTGGAGCAAAGCTGGCGTTCTGACTCATCACAGTCGTGTTTCATTGGATTCAGGGAGGGACTTTGTGCAGGTCAGTCCATTTCATAAACGTTATTGGACACAAACTAATGTCTGACTTGTGGTCGTTTTCGACGATCTGCATTCTTATGTTGATACAGTCCTCGTCTCTTAAAAGTTCCTCTACTGTAGGCAGTACACAACGCTGAAAAATACTTTTATATCCTTCGACGTTTACCGTTTTCTTAAGCACAACAAGGAAACCATAACATAACCATGACCTCCTCCCCAACCAGCCACCACCGCCCCATAGCGTAACAGCACCACCACCTTACCTCGTTAGTAGCACTACGTGTCATTGAGGGCAGTTAACGTTCTCCAGGTACTCGCTAAACCCAAACCCTTCAGTCTGATTACCACTGGGTATTGCATGAGTCATCACTCCAAATCATTCTTTTCCAGTCATTCTCTCTCCAGTGGAATTGCTCTTTACACCACGTCAATCATTACATAGCATTGACTCCAGAAATCTGTGGCCTTTTGAGGAACAGCACTCCGTACGCACAGTCATTGTGCTAGCTGGACAGCTGGTAGCACTATAGACCTTACGAGTGATTCTTTCCACTGATTTCATGCTATTGTTACAACGATCCGTCGACTGCAAAACAAACCCTGTCAGGCAGTACATGTGGCCTGCCTATTCTAGATTTATACGTGGTTTGTTCTCCGAGTTTCCTATTACTCTACAGCAGACAAGAGCAGCTTTAGAGGGGTTATAATGATCCTGATGTATTTGCTACTCAAGTAATATGCAGTGGTTAGTCCACGTTCGAAGTCACTCAGCTCTTCTGACCGGCCCATTCTGGTGTCACCTTGTTTCTATGGACAGCCTGTCGCTAAATCTAGTGGTCAATTTCGTAATACATATGGCTACCCCGATACATTCGACTAAACAGTGTAAACGTACATGTTACCCGTTTATATTGAAGTCGTTTGGATACGTGAATCACCCATAGCAGAGTTAATGATACTGCATGAACACGTACATTATGGTTAAAAGTAGTGAGTGCTGCAAAACATTTCTCAGCAAACAAAAATTCGGACAGAGGAAAGATTCTTTGGAGGCGTCCTTGTAACTTCATTAGAGACAGGGACGATAATGTCGTTAAAGTAAACGATGGAACGCTCAAGATGTGTAATAAGAGCAGAGCACATTACAGATGAAGTGAGAAATCCCCATTGTATTGATTCGAGTATGTAGTGACTTCACAATATGTATTCTATTACGGTATTTAGCAATTTGGAATTATCCAGCTATACTTGCCAACAATGTAGAGCATAAAAATGTAACAAAACAGGAACTTCTAAAATACCTAAACATAGAACTAGTCCAAAAAAGCAAGCCAGTTTTCACTAGTCTTTTCATATTTAGAAAAAGTTTTTTCATTTGATATGTAATAACAATATGCACATACGTGTAAGCTATTAAAAACACTGGACTTGCTGACATACGCTACGAAATGAATTGTTTACTCTTTCATACGTTATCTGTGAAGGAAAGATATAGAAATATGCAACAAATTGTGGAGCATTCAATTAAATTGAAATTTCCCTGTATGAAAAGTGATCTCTTGTAACAGTAAATCTGAGGAACTTGTCTACGTGCAGTAGAAAAGACGTCAATTCCAGAAGAAGCGAACACAGCAGTAAGCAATCACTCCGATTTGAATGTTATCAAGATTAAACTCTTGTCTGAGGTAGAATCAAAAGAAAAAATGACGTTGGGGGCAACGATGAAATCCCCCACTCCACGAAAATGTAATATCTTTGAAAGGCTTAACCGTCGTGCTCGTATTTTCCCGGTTACCTGTAGGTCTAACAGATTCATCCCATCTCAACGCTGGCCGGCTTTTTGTAATACAAAACATAATATGCATCAGACTTCTGACGAAAGCATCTCAAATTATTTTTTTAATCTTGCTGTGCTCATGAAAGACAAAATGTCACATCAAATCAATAGCTCACTGACAGAGTTAGTTTTAAAAGTGTGTAACAATAATCAGATTTTTTTTGTTACTATATCGCATGTAAAAATTATAACTGGCTGTTTGTTGAGTCAATATGAAGACTGTACATCAAATAAGTTATTTTCCACAAGATACTCATCTGCCTTAATAATCGTCAGTGTCTTTATATCTTGTTTTGTATATCAGTCACAATGGAGCTATGTGCATCATAAGAAGCACACACTGGCATGTCAGTGAAATAATTTACAATGAAGATATGAAGCACGACAGTTTTCGTTGATCTCGTTTCGCTGTCATACTAGGTTAGTACCTTCATAATGTAGCGTTTCTTAGGAACGGCGTTGCTTTTTTTTAGGAACGATGTTACTACATCGGTAGCTTCTTGTCGACACTCAGCGATTGCAGTTTTTAAATAATCTGTTTGCGTCAGACTGAAACAAATTTTCCATATTCATAAGTACGGCTTCTATGCTGTGGCGTTCTTCCCCATGCTAGAAATATGCTCTACTAACCTACTGATCCGGTGGACTGTATTTCTGTTACACCTAAATCCAAAGTATTAGATAATAACGATCTAGACATCTAAAAATTATTAGAAAATGTCTTCTACTGTGATCATTTTCAGTTTTTTGCCGTAAAAGCAAAGGTGATACTTTGGCAAGTAATCTTCGGGAAAAGTAATAATGTTCAGTAACTCGTGTGCTACAGCTTTTATGATGATACTAGTCATTAGTCTTCTCAGTGGTTTGATGGGTCCCACCTCAGAGTAGCAAGTGCAACCTTCGTCCACAGTTATTTGGTGGGTGTACTTCAATCTCTTTCTCTGCACATTTTATCCTCTACAACTCCCTCTAGTACCATGGAAGTTATTCCCTGATGTTTTCACAGATGTCCTTTCATCCTGACTCTTCTTGTTGTCAGTGTTTACCATACACAATACTTCTGCGCTCGCTCATTCTGCGAAGAACTCTTCACCCTTACCTCATCAGTCCATCTAATTTTCAACATAGGTCTGTAGCAACACATTTCAAGTGCTTTAAATCTCTTCTGTTCCGGTTTATCAACATGACCATGTTTCACTACCATACGTTAATTTCCTTGACAATCTCAGATATGGCTTCTTCAAATTAAGCTCTATGTTTGATACTAGTAGATTTCTCTTTCCCGGGGACAAATCCTAAGATCGCGTCTTTATTTTGTGAAGTTCTGCTTCCATTATAAACCGCACCGTCAGAACTGCCTCTCTGGTGATTTTACCTTCCCTTAAGTCAAACTGATGGTTATCTAACAAATCTTCAGTTTTATTTACGATTCTTCACTATATTACTCTTGTCAGACGTTTGGATGCATGAGCTGTTAAGATGATTTCGCGATAATTCACGCTCGTGTCGGTCCTTGTTGTCTTCAGAGTTGCGTGGATGATGTTTTTCACAAAGTTTTGAAGTGTCTCCCCAGTCCTATATATTCAACACCCAATATGAACAGTTGTTTGATTGCCACTTACCCCAGTGAATTTAAACATTTCGGTGGGATATTATCTGTCCCTTCTGTCTTATTTGATTTTAAATCGCACAAAGCACTTTTAAATTCTGATTGTAATACTGTATCATAGATCCCTTCCCTGTCGTCTCCTGTTTCTTGTTCTATCACGTCATCAAACCAGCCCTTCCCCTTTCAGAGGCTTTCGGTGGACTCTTTCCACCCATCCGCTCTCTCCTCTGCATTTAACAGTTGAGATTATTTTGACTTTTCTGTATGCTGAGTGATTCGTTCCGATAATCACGTCTTTTTCGATTTCTTCACATGTTTCACGCAACCATGTCACCTTACCTCCCCTCGCTTCACATTCGTTTTGTTCGTAAATGTGTATTTCCACATTCCTGTATTCCCCTGAACATTTTTGTATCCTTCTTTCGTCAAACAATAGAAGTACTCCTTTTGTTGCTCAAGATTTATTCAGATCTACGTTCTGGTACCTATGTTTTTTTTTTCCAGTATCTGTGATTCCCATTTTTAGAGATGTCCATTCCCGTTCTATTGAACTACCTACTGAGGTATTCCTTGCCGCAGTATCTATTGCCTCAGAGAACTACAAGTGTATGTTTTCATTCTTGGCACTTGCGTATCCCACTTATTTGCGGAGTGAGTTTTCCTGGATATTCTCTTAAACTAGAACCTACTCTTCATTATCACTAAATTGTATTCTGAGTCTATCTCTGCTCCTGGTACGTCTTACAATCCAGAGTCTGATTTGGGAATCTTTGACTTTTCCAAGTACACCTCCTACTTTTTTTATTTTTGAACAGAGTATTCGCTATTACTATCTGAAATTTTTTGCAGAACTCTATTACTCATTCTTGTCTCTTATTCCTTCTACCAAGCGCATATTTCCCAGTAAGCTTTCCTTCTACTCCTTCCTCTACAACCGCATTCCAATCCCATAAGACTACTAGATTTTCATCTCCATTTAACGTACTGAATACCCCATTCAGTTCCCTCATATACTTTTACTACCTCTTTATCTTACGCTTGTGAGGTCGGCGTGTATACCTGAGCTATTGTTGTCAGTGCTCGTTTTCTGTCGATTCTGATGAGAACAACCATTTCGCCGAACTGTTCACAGTAACTCACTCCCTGCCCTACTTCCCTATTCATAAAGAATCTTTTGCCATTTACATTGTTTTCTGTGGTACTTCCCTATACTTGTCTGACTAGAAATCCTTGTCTTCCATTTCACTTCACTGAACCTCCACTTAAATTTAGAGTGCGTCTTAGCAGTTCCCCTTGCAGATTTTCTAGCTTCCCTAACACGTTCAAATTTCTGAAATTACTCCAACCGGTTCGTAGAACGTTATCCCTCTTTTCCTCGAGTTCGTCTCCTCCTTGGCAGACCCCTCTCACCGATTCGAATGGGGGACTAGTCCAGAATCTGTTGCCGATGGAGAGATCGTGATGGCACTTTTTCATTTGTAAACAAGAATGGGAAACATAAAATAATTACCACCATTCGTATAACGTTTTAAATTATTGCAGCAAAGCGGTATCAGCCACTGAATGATCATCTTCAGTGCTAGAAAAGTATAAGACATAAAGTCAGACATGAAGACCGTGTTATAAAACACGGGCGCAAGTCACATTGAGTAGATTACAAATATGGTGTATAGTACATATGAAATATTAAACTTATGATTACACATGTAAGAAAATATTACAAATTCAACACGGCTTCAGTTCAGGAGAATACAGTTAACGAACAAATGTTTTAAACGAGATTGCAGCTTGCAATCATACGCAGCAAAGAAGTATGGTACATGATGTGGGCGTCACAGTGCGCTCTCCATTCAAAGAACATATTACATGGGATATATTTTTATTAAAAAACTTGAACCAAGATTTTATACAAAGAACAGTAGAAACCAATTAAAAATTTAAACATAGTCTTTGTAACACGAGAAATGTGGAATGTAGGTAATATATAAACACAGCCATAAGAAAAATAGCACCCTCTAACGTATAATTCACAAAACCATCAGCAGCCTCTAACAAAGATTAAAAGACTATAGTTCAATTAATAACTGAAGAAATCCAACAATTAATAACTTTACACCACCATTTTAACTAATATTTATTTTTGCTTCACCTATAAATGACGAATCCTACATCATCGAGTGCAATGAGTAACTTCAGTACTCTTCATAAAATGAATGCCATTTATGTCCATAATTCCACATAGTAAAATCTTCAGGGGACGAATAACCACCTAGTTTGATGTTGTGAAACATGTAAAACAACAGGCAGAGAAAATTAGAGGAGAAGCTTAACACATCAATTGTAACATGTGTACTCGTGTGGAGGGTATTAGTGTGGCACCATATAGGAGATCACTTAAAGATATTAATCCTCCTATTAATGGAAGTATTTTTTTCTTTTTGTCAGTCATGTCAGACAGCTTTCGAAATATTCCCAAAAAATTGGTGTTCCTTAAAGCTACGTGCCTATTAAGCAAGGTATCTAAAAGGACTAATCAGCTGTATATCATCTGTGTAATACCACATGCTCATGAAATCTCATTATTATCGTCCTCTGTCTGTTCAACATAAATAGCATTCCACTCAGAACATTGTAACCTATATAAACCAAATTTGTTACGAAAAATAAACTTAAGTATAGTATTGGCTAGTAAATGGCCTGGTCTATTTTCAGCGGAAAATGAGACACCAAATTAAGTTTCCTGGAAATCGAAACTACCATGGCAAGAGATTTGTACACTGCCCTTCATTATCCCTAGATTCACTCTTCCCTGTTTACAAGTCTTAGCTACTTTAATGTAAATATTCATTTCGTAGCCATTAGAATAATTATTAGATTTAGATATAAACTGTACGGTTTAAATCTAAATTTTGTGGTCAGATTGCGATGGTGGAAGTTTAAATATTCTTTTAATGATAAAACTGGAAAAGACTTTCTTATATTTATTAGGATGTTTGGAGCTATATTCCAAAATAAAACTTGTGCAAGTATTAAAAGTTCCAAAAGCGTGTTCACCATTTTCATTTTTATGACTATGGCAAAGAAGTTAGTGGGTGGTATGTACCCACTTCAACTGCAAAAACAATTTTCAGATGCAGGCCATTAAATTTGAGTACTATTTTATCGGCGTCGACTCTACTTCCTTTAATTAGCAAGAATGTGTCATTAACACATCTGTAGTAACAAATAATTATACTATCTAAATCAGGAGTTTCATGTAAGGATCTCTCTTAAAGGTAATTATTAAAAATGTCTGCCAAAAGCCAGATATGACACTATCCATACATGGGCAAAGAAATTAGCGGGTGGCATGTACCCACTTCAACTGCAAAAACAATTTTCAGATGCAGTCCGTTAAATTTTGGTACAATTTTATCACCATCGGTTCTACTTCGTTTAATTAGCAAGACTGTGTCATTTACACATCTGTAGTAACAAATAATTATACTATCTAAATCAGGAGTTTCATGTGTAAATCTCTCTTAAAGCTAATAAGTAAAAATCTCTACCAAAAACCAGATATGACACTGTCCATACTTGGGCTATCGTTTTGAACATATATTTTATCATTAAAAATAGGTTAACTGTGTTTTAAAGAGAGAAATCACAAATCTCTGAGTTCAGTCATTTCAGTTCCAGACACCGTGAGGAAACCAATATATTAATTCTGTGGTTTCAGTTTTAGACAAAGTGCACAGTCTTCTTAGATACTTGGTGACAACATCTGAAGTTTGATATACAGCTGCATTAGAATGTAAGTTCATAATGTCAAGTGAAACGAAAGTCATATCACGGGTTACAGGGACATCTTTAATTAAACTTGTTGACTCGACACTGTCATCTATTGAAAATCGCTGATTCAATTTGTAATATTTATTGAGAAATCGTAGGTACTTTTTATCTACTTTACGCAATGTGCCTTTCTTACCATCAACAGTTGGCCTCACAAGTTTCAATTCCTTATGGACCTTAATGTGCGCCCTTAGTTTAGTAGAGCGAAGATTCGTTACCTTGAGACATCACACCTCATTGGAGAGACAATTTCGTTATATGACTCCAACTTATCACCTAAGAATTAGGGTCTCATTTGTTACGTGGATACACATTATGTGTCTTTAGTGCAGTGGTTTCCACTGCCTTCTGCATCCTCATGACGTGATTGTTGTTGATTCTTCCGCCTTTTAGGGGCAGTTTCCCACCCCAAGGGCAACAGAGTGCTGTGGACCTCATTATACTCCTCCGCCCTGTTTGATAATGCCATTGGCAGAACGAGGGTGATTTCTTAAGCCAGGAGTCTTGGGCGACCATTGCTCTTATACATTTAAAAAATTTTGTAATACTACCTTGAACTGATGGATAAACTCTTTATTTACACAACAGGTTTCAGTCACCTCTCAATCATCAGGTTCGTAAGGGATTTCACATTAGACAAAGTATAAAATCAATATTGTGAGGTGATAAAACCGTGTATTATGCACTTCCATCACGTCACATTACAAATAACATCGTCAAACTATAAAAACTGTTCTAGGGGATTGATGTGAACAAATTCATACGACATAGAGCCGCTCTGTGTGGTACGAATCTTTTCAAAGATTTACTAGCACAATTCTTTTATAGACTGACGATGTAACTATACCAATCTATAATTCAAAGTTTTATCACCTGACGATAATGATTTTATATTTTTCGTAACATGAGGTGGAGATCTCTTTTTTGATACTGATGATGGGCAGTCAGCAGAAACTGGCTGTATAAATAGAGAATTTTTACAGCAGCTCAATGCGGGAGTATGACATATTTCAGAGAAATAAGTAATCTTTTTTGAGGGATGGTAGCGTAAGTAATTTTGTATGTTTTCCAATTTTTAATACTTTTTTTAAGTCTAGAGAAGTATTACAGTCAATAGATGCAAAATGAATAATGTGTGAAAGTACTTACTGCAGTTGTACTAGCTTGAGAAATTTATTTCTAGCGTTTTGTTACTTTCCAATTTTTTTGCATACCAGTCGACCGACACTTACTTCAAAATGAATATATGAGTCCCAATACCAAAGACAGATGTGAATATTACATAACCATCGATACGATTATTATTGGTTCCACATTGCTAACACAAGCTATTTACAGATGTGTGGAACAACTGATACATGCCAACCTGCAGGAATATCAACATTTACTCTATATATCATTAGTTAGTCTACGCAGTTAATCTTGGATTTAATTTTTAACACTTTTCTGTAACACCACATTACAAAAGCTTCTGTTGTTGACTTGCTGGCAATTTTCGCTGACATTTCTCTTTCTTATAGAGCTACACTCCAGGTAAATACCTTGAGAAAAGATCTCTGAACTATAATTCTAGTAGCTGTTAAGAAATTCCTTTATTTCGGAAGCACTATTCCTGTCATTGTCATACAGCAGCCAGTAGCTCTCAGAGACTCAGCATTCGTTTTAAGGCTACACGCTTGGTGACCTCAGGGTTTCCTGAGCTGTGTACTGGTAAACTGGTAGAGCACTACATCTGCCCAAGAAGCGCTCTTCTGTATCTGTCACCATGCATCAGCACTTGGAAGCACACGGCTGGCAGTCCATTCACCCAGTATCATGCAACACTCACTCACTGAACGATGGGCAGCAGCTGTGTACCCTTGCCACAGCTTGCTATACAGCTTCTACACAACATAGCTGCACTACTGGGCCCTACAAGCTTTCAAATGCATTTAGAGTTCGAATTTGTTTTAGCCATCGATTGCATATGTTTCCTGTGGAGAAGTTGTGTACTATCTACCTGAAATACACCAAGCGTCACCACAGTATAACGAAAACTAAAGCGGTATCCGAATATTAAATGTTATTAAAAGTCATTGTTTCGGTTGTGGAACTGTATATTTCCATGTAATAATAGCAGCTGAATCAATGCTCGCTTTCAGTCTGCCGCTAAAATCGCTCTGACATTCAGACATATTTTGAATAGAAGTTATAAAGTTTACCGCTGAGATGTGTGAAAATAGACTGTAATTCTCAACTTTGTATATTATTAACAGAAAAACTACCACCCAGTTACACCAAATGTTTTCATGAGTAAATTGAGAAAACGAACTTGTAGTACTCATCAACAATTGATAATATGAATAGAAAGAGAAACGAAGCATAAGGTGTAATGGTGAAAATACATGTGTATTATTGAAATAGATGTCTGCCACGGTAATTATTCGAATAAGTAGATCATTCAAACAAATTTATTGGCCAATAACTTATCTTTAAATTAAATAACGAATAATATATGATACCCTTTTAGTTTCTTTGTTTACTAATTGTAACGGACTAGTAACTGTTCCCTCGCCTCAGTGCAGTTTCTATTTGATAAATAACTTTTTTTGGTTTACTCGGAAATATGCTTTTGTGGCTCACTGGCAAAAGTTCCAGACTAAAAAACTAAGGGCTTAGAGTTCGATGCTCAATTGTTCCTACATTTTTCTCTTTTCTTATCGCTTCTTTCACCTGCACAATGAAAATAAGGCCAAGCTAAGCTGCAACGTATTTCTGAGTACATGCTCAAATGTAGATTCCCCTGTATAAGTCTGTTAAGAGGTGGGAGGCAGTCAAGCAGACATCACCAAGCCCAGTAAAGCACTGCAGTGCTGCAACTATCCTTCAAGTAAGGCATAGCTTTACTCGGGTTTAGAACAACAAATGAAATATGAAAATGCTTATAGATTCGTGGCTTCAGCAGTTTGGGCTAAACACAGTAGTCAGTCACAATGTTAAGCAGCGAATTTAGTCAATCATATGATAGTCAACTGTTTCTGCACCTGACAATACGTCTCCCTCTCCCACTAGAAACATGGCACAAGAACTCTCCGTAAGCAGCCAATGATGAGAATGCAGCCAACAAAACCGCTCAGTCTTCAGCACCATTCTTAGATTGCTAACACCATCGGATATACATATCTGATAGATGTAATTACGTAATTCGTGATTGCAGTGCTGCAAAATGAGTAAATAAAGTAACATCTCAGTGGATCCTAACGCTTACCATCACCAGACGTTTGACCTGAGATCTCCAAAAAAACGTTTATGAAATGTCGCTTGACATCCAAAGTCATACAAACTGTTTTATCATAAACTTTAACAGCATTTGCCGTTGGAATATGGAATAGTTTTTCCATCCAACATCCATCTATTCATTTGCATAGAGTTTTAAGGTTCAAAAATTTTGAACGAGACACTATGTTCGAGTATATAAAAGGAGTTCATAATATTGCAGCAAACTTACAACTTGTGTACCGTGTAAATGTCAAGATACGATTGGAAGACGTTTTCTGGCTTTATATATCAACAGTAACAGCTGCAGCAAAGTCTTGCTCAAGATTTAAAAAGAAGTAGTTCATCTCTGTTACTGTCTGTTACCAAACGAGGATTATAACAAATTCAGACACGTAATAGCAAATGAAATGTCAAACAAATTACTACATGAATGTTGAATCATATTATGGAGTAACAAGAAGATTTTAAATGAAATATGATTTGATAAGTGAAGTGGAATCACAACAAATTATTCGCCAAAAACTACAGCAGAATTGATGATTTCTCAATTTTTGTTAAAGAAGCGTGTGAGCTGAAGGTCATATCAAAGCCGTGGTTTAAGAGGAATTCAGGAGGGCTTTGCGTATGTATGACGTATTTTCTTTAGGGTCACAATGTTATATCACCGTAAATCATTTAAAGTTTCTGACGAGACGTTTAAAAAAAAAGAAGAGAAAGAAAAGAAAAAAAGAGCTGTTCGCAAAAACTATCCTTTTTTTAAGGTGAGTTCCTATGGGACCCAACTGCTGAGGTTATCTGTCCCTAGTCTTACACACTAGTTAATCTAACTTAAACTAACTTAACGCTAAGGACAACACACACACTCATACCCGAGGGAGAACTCGAATCTCCGACGGTGAGAGCTGCGCGTACCATGGCTAGGCACCTTGGATCACGCGGTCGAAAACTAATGTAAAAGAAATGAAAAATACATTCTTTTGATAAATGACGAAGAATTGGAGCTGTAAGAGCAGTTACATATCAGATTTATCTATTATTGTTAATACGTTTTATTCATAGATGACGAATGAGTGTTTTGTTCATATAAATGAATAATGTTTTGAATAAATTTTGTTAGTCACAAATAATGAATAGTAATTCATATCTGTATTCGTTATTCGCCATTCGTATAAATATTGCCCGAGACTGGTGCTAAGCAAAGCGTATTGCACATGTGCATACTGCAAATTCGCAACTTACGTGCAAGCCAGTGCAGGCGCGTGAAATACACGTGACTGTGGACAAGCCCTCACGCGACTGTGCCAGTCGCGTGGGCGTTGTTCACGGGCTCAAGTGCCTGTCATCAACATCGGTAATCTTCGGCAACTTCGTCCAATGTTCCTGAAGCGTATTCTCACTCTCACTCGCTTTCTATAGGCGCATGCGGGCCATGCCGATAGGCCTCGCGGGTGCAGGGCTCTAGCAAGCGCCGCCAGTCCTCCATCACCGTAAGTTCTGCACACACTTCAGCGACCACACTAAGGCGCTGCTGTGGAATGTTGTAAGCCATAGTGACTGGAGAACTTGACTTGACCGCCGAGAATGCAAAGTTTAAAAAAAGATCCCCTCGGTCTGAAGGCGTCCTGCACACAGATGAGATGCATGGCTGTTGAGGTGTAACAGTCGTTAGCGGGCAACCTTTGGGGAAACTGCCACACCTCAGTTACATGAGATATCCCTAGTAACGTCACGCTCCTTCTGAATGGACCGTTATTTCCTTAGTTACTAGTGGGACAAAGATGGCACCGTTCAAATTTTCTTCTCCTCCTCCCAGGGGAATGTGTGGGCCGCTGGTAGGTAGTCGATCAAGATGGTTGGTGTGACGAGGTCTCCAGGTTCTGGATTTGTTCAGCGCAGTTCAGTCTTTACTAACAGAACGTATTGTGCACAGCGCAATGTGTTTTTTAATGTTAAACGAAACAAGGGGAAATTTGAGAAAGTTTTTCTTCTTTGCGTTCACAGGGTTTAGAGGACGTATCAGACACATTAATATCTTTGAAGCGGTTGGGCAGCTGGACAGTGTTGGTCGAAACCTCTAGTTTCCAACAAGCAATAAACCTGCAGAAAGTGAAAAGATTCGTCACGTTGATCTACAACAAAGGTGTTGTGACTTGCAGGGGTCTGTCAAACATTCCGAAAGGGGAACTGAAGATGAGTGGTGTTAAGAAGTTATCGTCGACGTGCAAAATACCATGAAAAGGATGGATCGTGATGTGTTGTAATTTGGCTCTTTCATCCAGCACGTAAACGCGGGCATTCTTTATTTAAACATGCTGTCGTATGTCCCCAAACTAGTGCACTACTTCAAATGCAGGAGATTTTGGCATGCCACCTTATGACTTAAGGGAGAAGCTACCTGTTAAAATGTGGTAAGGAGTCGTTTGCTCATTTCCTATAAATTATGTGAATTGCTTTGAATATTAGCCTGTTTGGAATAGGGACTGCAGCTACTCTGAAGAACCAAAGGTAGAAGAGGGTTGTGGTAGGGAGTATGTAGGGAATGGTAAGGTGCTTCGCCGAAATTAGATGGTTAGTTTTACAAAGATTTTATCAGCCTAGGTTTCAAAATTTATTATGAAAACTAATAAGAAGATAGCTTTTAATATTTGCATAGAATGTTGAAAGGCTCTATTCAAAACCACAAATCTGAACATTCAAGTTTTCCTCTTTACAAAACAAAACATCGACCTCTACTCTTAGGTTTTAAGAATGTAAGTTAAAAAAAGAAAACAATTTTGTGTGGCCACGTACAAAGTGGGACTTACAACCGCAGCATGGAAAACTAATGAACTATCAATACAGCGTGGAATTCTCTTAAAAATTAAATATGTTTCTATAATGCCAATTCTGATTAACTGTAATTGAAGATATATAAAATTACTAGATTTCACAGCTTTTGATAAATGCCTGAACTGGTAATAATACAAGAATGTGCTGTTCAACGCTTACCAAATTTAAATTTCCACATCTGGCGTAAAATTCAATAACATATTCCGAGAGTGCAGGTGGTTTCCTTTTATTGAGAATGTGGAACTGAATGAAACTGGAGATATTAATCATTTGGTTTATATATCATCTCGACAATTCACAGTTAAGATAAAAATGCTTAACTGTCAATGAAATTTTGTAAAGGCGTGCTGTGGCCATTATCTTGATAAACAGCTACTTAAGGCAACCTTTGCGAACGCAGACCTATTAATTTGACGTAGAGGCGGAGGGGAAAATTGAAAATAAATCGCATACGTAAAGCGTAATCGTCATGAAATGAGTAAAGGAAAGAACTGGTGAAAGTAACATGTACGGTAAAGGAAGATAGCATCTCGCACATGTTGTCGAATTTGGAAGCAAATATGTCATGACTTGCAAGATAAATAGTTACAGTCAGGATCTAACATGTAACAATTGTAAACTTTTGTAAACCCTCCCCGCCAGTTTTGTAAAGGCCTCATCGCTACTTCTGTGGAGGCTGAGTTGCCACTATTCTTATGGCAGGCCGAGTTTCTGGGTTCATGAAACGGCTTCTGGTACAGTATGCTGCTAAGACAGTTTGTTCCTGCCACCATTAAACAGCTATGCCCCAGGGTCAGTTAACATGATAGGAGAACGACAGTTCTACAAATATCTAACAAATTAGTAACAAAGATACACAAATGAGTTGAAAGTTTTACTTATCTTTGTGACTAGCTGAACAATGAAGTCCGCAACACTGCTTTCAAAACAATACAAAAAGGCCCCCAGTATCTAAGTGCATAATCCTAGGTAAACCTCTCAGTACATAGCATTTACAACAACGGTCTGTTCTTTTCTAAGAGTTCACTGAACGACGTTCCCTGTCTAAGTCAGCCCTGGACGATGATCTATAACCAAATGGGTGATACCTACTCTTCTCTCTTCCGAGTAGGCTTCTGTCCGTTGTCGTCGGGTTATTGGCGGATTGTACTCGGCCGGCGAAGTCGATATCTTCATTCTCAGCGCCGTCCGTGGCGCTAGTGGAACTCGCGAATGTGGAGAGTAGCTATGGCACTGGCACCAGCTCGCATCTTAGCGCCTGTGGTGCTTTTGCCCTGACTGTGTCTTAATTCGGACGGAAAAGCAAAATCTCATATGACTCTCTATATATCTCATGAAGAAATGGCCGGGTCTCACCCTATTTTAGCTGCTGAGGCAGAGATATTGCGACCTCACTCTGAGGTAACGCTGACGTCCTTTCTTCTACGTTAGCATCATGAGCTGAATGTCTGTGATAAAGATTTAAGTAGTCTTTTGGAGAACCTCTAGGAGACGATCAATAGGTGGGAAGACTATGATGAACTATGTTTTTACTGTGTGACGTCATCCATCAAGGAAGCTACACTTTAGCGCGTTTTTCGTTACGTCTTAGACCTGACTGGCTGGATTCTGTTTCTTGAGATCTTTGACCGCTAGAAATGCGTCCCTGAGAGTACTGGTCCCCTTCTCTGGATCGTGTTTGATTCGGTTAACCAATGAATTTATTCCCAACAGTTTCCTAGGAAAAAAGTCACTCCTCGCTCTTTCTGTCTCTTTTCCCAGCAAGTGAAGGAACTTCGTTTCGGCATTACTGTGCTCTTAGTCACTCTGGGAAAAGTTCCAGAACGACTAACGTCTGCCTTTCTTATGTTTTTACACAAAATTTTATGTACTAGTCCAGCATGGTCCCCAAAGACTTGGAGCTTTCTTTTCAACTTCCGTATAGCGACCTCCGGTGTCTGTCCCAAAAGTCGTGTCTCCATTTGGCAAATAACAGCACCTCCTGCTAAAGTTCCTTCTCACTCAGTCTCATGAAACGTTCTGGTGACTGGTGGCTACTGGAAGTTCTCCCTGTAGCAGAACTCCGACGGCAGTGCCCTTGGCCACTGTGTGACCGCGTCCGCTCGTGGTACGTTCTCAGAAGTAAGATGGTGTTGTGGCTGGCCGCCCCAGTGGTCAGTTCATTGGCCGTGTCGTTCATTTCGTTTCCAAAATATATTCTTAGTTTGCAATAACATACAAGTCCGGTTTTACAGTACTGTGAGATATGATCACTTGTACATTTAAGATAAATTTAACTGCGGAAGTCGAAGGTCGATCTCTGATTCGAATCTCGGGAATTTGCGATGTTGCGGGTCCATTCCACAAAAGTGTCCCGTAACAACATTACTTCCTTCAACTTAAATTTTTTGCCGAGGCAGTTGTGCTCAAAGCACAAGTGTGTGGAAAAAGTTTGAATCCTATGTGGCATTAGGTTTGCGTGTTTATGAAAGACACAGTTTGACATACGGAAGTGGCCAAGGGGGGTGAGTATTTAGTCTTTATTCTTTCCTAGCAAACTAACAACAACTCATTCATTAGTGTTGCTGGTGCATTACACCTTTGCAATTCTTAATTTCCTCAGCTCACACTCATCCACACTCATTTAAATATCAATTATTATTTGTTCAGTTATTTCCTTTCGTACCAAAATTTTTATGGGTAGTACTATCATTTTATTTTATTCTTTCACACCAAAGGTTAGCATCATACACTCACACATTCAATTCCCGGAATAATACAATACTTCTCCACAGTAATTCCCAAATAATTTGTGAATTACCTCGCTCATTCACTCACAACGTGTGATCTTTTTAACTATGAAACACTGGCAGAACTACAAATTAGTAATCTCAAAATATTACTTTACCAAACATATGCAAAACAATATCATATCTTAAGTCATAATCATAAAACACATAAAAATACTACCATTTAGATCATCATTAGAAATTACAAACAAAATCTAACGTTTTTACAAGAAATAAATTACAATACTTTAATATAGGCCATAAAAACACATGTATTCCAAGACAGGATAATTGATACTAACCTATAACTATTAAATAATTATCAATGTATCTAATCGTCAAACTCATTAATTTTTCGTAGGAAGGTATTCCAACCATTCCATTAAATCCACGAACTTAACTACTCTCACAGTTCGTTCAATGTCCAGTGGCGTTCAATCAGAAATAACGTCCTTTCTTATAAGCATAATACATTTAAAACATTATTATTAAGAATTTTCCATGAAATTACATCGAGTAATGTATAAACAAAATGTTACGTTGTTTCGAGGCACACTAAATCATCACACTATTCCATTACTGGAGGCTTGCACTAGATAGCTGATCACTGTTCATTCACAGTCTGACCATCGTAATATTGCTGATGGGATTTTTTTTTTTGGTACAATGTAGCATGCTATGGACGTGGCATCGTTCCTAGTGCATCAGTCTTAAAGTATATCTTGGACACACTCACTATTCATAGTTCATATTCTCAGATACACAAGTGACCTTAACTGTTCTACCGTGTACCGATTCATGTCATGACTCGGTGTATAATATTTGCGTTGGCAAGTGGTCGACACGTCTATTAACTGATGAATGTTTAGTTTCCTTAGATGTTCGATGTTTGTGAAGAATGAATGATCAGTGTTGAAATGACACGTGATTGATATGCAGAACACGCAGCTATAAGTAAAGTCCCGTAGTTCACGGCAGTGAATCCAGTGTAAATCAATCTCCCAACAAGACATTTGGTCTCATGTGACAAGTAGTCCTTCGAACGTAATGACCAAGCTAGGCTGTTAAAGTGAATACTAAGTCAGTGAATGACTTGGCCAGCGCGCAACGCACGCTTGTCTCAGCTGCTCTGTCTGACCTTCTGTGGCTTTGACGGCGTTTGGGGCGGCCCGTGATGTAATGGTGACCTGATTTGGCCCAGACCAAGTTGGCGAATTTCCATTTTGTTTCCTTGGGCTGCACTCTACAAAAATAGCCCTGCATGGCGGACATGTGCCTAATCCTATTTAACCCACTTTCGGGTGGTGCAACGTCTACTTCCATGTCCATCAAAACTCATGTAGTGAACTGCATCATCTCTAATCTGCGATTTCTCTCGTTTCTTTTTTCCTGGCTCTGATGTGGTTGGTGAGACCCCGAATAGTTACAGCAATAATTAGTTACATGGCTTACATAGAACAGTACAAATTGTTACTCTTATTCAACAGCATACAACTCGCATATTAATTCCTCTTTTTCAAATTAATTACAGGACTTAAAACTATCTCATTGATTTTTTTCGTATAAATTACTGTTTGACAAAAATTGAAACTAAACATATTAATAAAATTTATGGAAGTAAAACATGTTTCTTGCTTTTAAATTACTCGGTAACAAAGTAAAAGTATTACATTTACGTTTGTCGTTTAAAACTATCCTCTGAATAAACAAAAGTGCTTCTGTCTCATCAATTCAAAATTATTGTTGGTAAGCTTGCTAAATCACTTAAAGTTCGTACTTAAAAGATCTCACGTTCATTTCTCTGTTTTACATTCCGAAATTTCCTTAAGTTGACGTCATGTTTCATCAGTTTTTTTGTAGTTGCTTTTACAACGTTGTAGCTGATAAATCCACCAATACTGGGTGGTTCTCTTACTTTGTTACTTACGCCAGTTACAGTTATAATATTAGTAGTCTACTGTTGCCATTGCCACCTATAATACCTATCCTTATCCCTCCTACTCATTTTTAATTGCTCTTGTCCATTTATTTACATAGGAAAGTCTGAGTCCTCCTTAATCTTAGTTCATTGCGGATGTATCAACAGTGGAAACTTAGTTCTATAACAAGAAGTACACACATAATTTCTTCAGAACATACACAAAAATTATACTGTATCACTACCTTGTTACCTGTAAACCTCTTTTCATATTACCTTTTCTGCTTAAGTAACCTCTCTATTGTTCCTCTTTCACCTCTCAGTGTGTTCCATCGTTCCTTTCATCTGTCTATAAATGTATCCATCCAAGGTTTCGCCTTTTGTTAGTCTTTCTGGTGCCTGCCTTGTCACATGGGTGGTTATTTATAAAGCTCACATCATCTTAATAGTGTCTGGAGATAAGTAAAATCGTCACGTTTTCTTTTCAGTTGCACATAAATTGCTAAATTAAAACAAGGTATTTCTCTTAACCGAATCGTCATTTGCGGTCGTTAATCCTCATAAACGTAATATGCAACTTGTCATAACTCAGCAGCGTCCTTTGCGTCCTCAAAATCTCATTAATATTATCTTTTAAAACTATTAATCCTCAATACGCATTTCTCTGCTTGCACACTTATTGCCAACAATCGTGCAAGGTTCCTACTCTCTGTGTCGCCATTACCATCTCTTTGAATTCTTGTGATAGGCTCCATTCATCCGATGCAATTTCTCTTGGAGCGGCTTCAGTTGCAAATTATCTTTCGTTGACGACTGAACACAAACTAGATGTTACATTTCCTCAATCCTGAATTTTTACGTTGGCAAGTGATGATTCTCTATTGATATCTGGGTTTTAATGGTTTCTAATGCTATAACATTGTCGTGTACAATTCTTCTCACTCGGTATGGCTCGTAATATATACAGAAAAATTTGTTATTGAATTACCAATTATTGCTTACCAGTTCATTTCTACATTTCCTCTTACCTGAGTTATGTGATCACACTATAGTTTTCGCACCTCTGTCGTTCCCAACTCATATCCCAAACTTATTTCTTGCTCCTTTATCCAGACATGGCTCCCCAAGTGTCTGAGCATGATTTGTCATTGAACTCTGCCGCGCTTATCCATTTTCCTCGTCTAGTGACGTGCCCTCAACTGCACCAGACGTCATTCAGTCTCGCCGTGGGTAGTGACCACAATGTGATCGCTTATCGGAGTATAAAAACACACAACTCCCATCTCTCATTGAAAGAATATTCGGATTATGACAAAACAATAACTAAAACAACTGTTTCATAGCAGGATAGTTTCAGGTTTCGATGAATGAAACCCATCTTTCCATCTCAGAATCATCTCTAAATTGCTTATGGCAAGAGAGTAATATATATCGTTTGCCTGTCCATTATACACAGTACAGAATGTCAGTGTGCACGTCGGGTTTAATTCTTTCATGAAAATGACTAAGTGTGCAGTCTTAATAAACAACGCTATCTCTTCCGTGAGACATTCCGTTTCCTATTGTAGAGTAAGGCAATTGCGCGGAAAACATGTAGGAAAAATTTGACAGAAAAAACTGCAACCTCTCTAAAAAGAACAGATATGTTAGGAGACACACCGGATACAAAAGGGACCAATTAATGCTCTGTAAAGAGCTCAGTACGTAGATTTTCTTTGCTGGTGGAAAGCGCAGAGCTACGCAGTGGTGCTGCTGCTACGAGAAGCAGTCCGCTTCCTCGCGTCTACATACAGAGACTGTTTGAGGAATAAAATTCACCCGAGATAGTACTTCAACGATAATTCGTATTTAATCATCTCCTTCTACTTCAGCAGTCCCTCTCATCATTTCCCTGAACGTATAACACAGACACATTCTCACGGACACATAACTTTACTGTTTCAAGTACGCCGCCACATTACAGCTAAGATTATCTCTGCAGTTAGAGGATCCACTTCAGTATTCCCAACATACCGCTGTTCACGTAATGTATCTCAACGAGAAGGGTAAACTTGGATGTGGTGTTTACTCCGTCGGTTTGAAACTACTTCATGCCATTTTGTTTGCAGCTCTAAACTGAATACTCAGTGCCTGTGGAGCCAATGGGTTGTTCTACACATTAACTGGAATGCATTTTCTGAACTGCTTCGTAAACACATATTTGTGACTCGCAGAAACACAAGCAAGAGGAATAACCCGTCTCATTCCAAACGGCTAAATAATCGAAGCATTCAAGTTTTAAGTAAACCTCATGTTTCCTTTTCGGACTCAATATTTTTCCACATTTTAATTAGTTATACACACGTAGGCTGTGTTGGATCCTTTCGTAATCAACAATGGCTAGTCAAATAATGGCCACAACCACCTACACACAAAGTTTGCAGCTACGAAAATGATTTTACATCGAGCGCCGGGGTGGTTAAGGAAGTCAGCCCCAGATTAGGCTACTCCAGTTTTACCCGACCGGCACTGCCCAGTGGTTGAACACTGAACTTTCAATCAGCGTGCAAATTCCTCTCAAGACGTCCAGATCATCAGTTATTAAGATAGGTTTCTGTAAAAACTCATAATTTCTTCTTGTTTCCACCAAGATTGTTGGCGGATTGAACCCATATCGTGAGTCGACTTGTCTGGATGAGTAAGACATTTGAGAATTTTACTTGCGCCTTTTGGGTAATCTGCGGCACTGTCTGGTAACAAACGACAACGACTGAACTTTATTTTAGAATAAGCATTAATTTTATGGGGTGGTTTTTGATTGAATGTTTGTCATTTGATACCAGACGATGGTACATACAACCCAAAAAGTGAACATGCAAAACGTACATGCGTTATTAATTGATATAAACCTACCTGACGATGGATATTCAACGCTTCGTAGTGCAAAGTGGAAGTAATTAAAAAATAACTTATGACGGTTACAGTAAATTGTAGTGTTAGTTGATTGAAATGTTTCTTTTCAATTTCCTCAAAATTATTCAATGTGAGTGCTCCAACGACTCCATTGGAAACGGCGTAATGGATTTCTTTCACCGTCTTTGTGCTGTCCTAGCTTATTGTCTATCCTAAATTATGTCTTTGGCGACAATTTAAACCCTCACTTCCTTCTTCAAATGGATTTCGCTTTGACAAATATAGTCTCACAGTTTAAAACCTACTGAGAAGATTCACCGTTGTGCTTCGTTTAAATCAACGTTAACATTTATTTTAGCTCACAGTCCACTGTAAAGTGGAAGTAAATAACTTGTAATGGATGAAAATAGTGGGAGTGGTAAAATATATCCTTGTGTACAGACTTACCATTCCTAATACAACCATGTATACCGAAAACTACAATCATGTAAAACCCAACTCGCGCTTTTCTCGCGTTAGCCCACTCAACAAAGAGGAAAATAAGGTCGTATAGGGAATTCGGGTAGTCGCATGGTAGGGTGCAACAGCACGAACAACATACTTAAAATCCACACCGGTCCAGGGTAGGGTGAGGTGGTGGGGGTGATAAGGGCGTTTGAAAGTCACAATTTTCTCTTTTTCTTGAATAAATCAAAAACTGTTGCTTCTAGAGAAAATAGTTCGCAGTAGATGATTAAACTATGTTAAATTTCCTACGGAAAAGTTCCTACTCATTTTTTCTCTGGGACTAACAGTTTCCACGTTCCAGGGATGCATAAACCACAGACTCTAAAAGGAGAGTCTTTTTATGCTAAAAATTAATACTTACTGTTAAATGAAGTGAGTTAAGAACAAATATTAAATGTGTGTTCCACATATCAGTGCAGTAGAGCCGTATTCAGGGATAGATTGTGTTCTGGGGGTGTAAAAGATTGGAGGGAAGAAGTGCGAGTGAACGTCGGTCGCCGGATTACGGACATGCACTTCCTGCTTTCATAGGTTATGCAGATCGTAGACTTTGGCGCATTGATAGGGTTCTGGGATAATACATTTAGTCTGCAAAGGGATCAGATCACAAAATATTTATCGAACTTTAGAATACCATTTACGAGTGTGGCAATGATAACAAGTGGGAATAACCGAGAATTTAAACTATACAAAGAAAGGCAACACAATGAACAAGGTTTGCTTGACTCATTGATCTCGACATGTTACTACAGCTAACCTGAATCCGCAAAAGCTTGAAGGTAGATGTCAACTATTTCGTGGGAGATTACATATAGGCCTAAAGTTTCAACATTGTTGGGCTCAGGATCTAGGGATACGCCAAAGCTTCTATAAAAGTCCATGTATTACCAAAACTATGTATTACCAAAACCACAATCTGGTATCCTACTTAAACTCGTATGCTAACATTTGACTAAACAGAGCCTAATTTGAACTGAACTGTAACTTATCTGAATGCAACTTCTCTTTGTATTAAATGTGTAACTGAAGTGAAACAACTATCTAGCCCTAATCAAAATCTCCACTTACCTCTCGTCTTGACAACATTGTTGCTGATTTCTTGAAAGCACAACAGCAAACAGCAATCAGGCAGTGGCTAAGCTAAATTTGTGTTTCTAAACAGTCTGATGGGGAGAGTTACAATTCCTATGAAATGATATTCCACGACAATGGCTTTAGAATGAAGGACAATGTTAACAGAGAATTTCTAACAGAATCAAACAGCTTAATCAGTTAGTATGTTAATGTATCACTCAGTGATGTGGGGTGGTCTCTGCCTCTGCTCTGAACAAGTTGTACCTGACAATGATCGTTCCTGTCTGAGCAGTGCTGCCGTATTACCTGAAACACTTTTTTTTTAAACACAACATTATTCAAAATTTCCATTCTCTCCGCTTTCTAGTACATCCATCTAATTCGTACTTGCTGTCCTTTACAGTATTTTTCATCTAACAGATACACTCAAAAGTCAACTCAGCACTACTGAATACGTCCATCATCTACCATGCTTCAACTAAGAATGTACTGGACTGCGGAGAGGCCAAGACTGGGCCATGACAAGATCAAAGACTGTTTAACACTAACATAACTTGCTCTCTCTCAAATGCACACACTGATGTCATACAAAAACCAAATTATATGACCACCTACTTATCCTCCACCTTCCCCAGTAGAAATTTGTACGAGGGTCATTTCAAATAGGAAAGGGATGAGGACAAAATTCCAATCATTATGGATAGGAACATACAAAACATGTTACAAATACAAAGAGAGAATTAGTTTTAGAAGAATATGAGTTAGGGAACTGGAAGTAAAAAATTTATACAAAATTAAAGAACATGTGAGTGATCAATCAATAGAATTCACCTCTAGTATGTTATTTTTCTTTGTGATGTCTATGAGAGCGTTCTGCACATGAGTATTCTGGAAGTTTGTGTCTCATATTTTGTATTGATTAGGTATTGGTTATCTACACTGTTTTCGTATCCCACAGGTAGTGGGTTAAAGTGCCTTTGTCATAAATGACCAAACTTTCTTTAACTCTTTGGAATAATGTCAATGTTGAGGGAAGTTATGTGGAAGCAGACTCAGTGAGACTAAGCACAGTTCTCAACTGACAATTCCAAACAAGCACAAACAGTAAAATGTCGTAGTATCTGCTTGGAGGCGACATGGAAAGATCCACTGATAACTCCAAAGCCATCTTGTAGTATCCAGGAGCCCCATTTGAAAGTCGTTTGCAGCTTGTATTGTTGTATTTAGCAGAGACTGTTTCTGTGGTTAATCAGTAGACATATTTCTACTTTCCTTGCAAGTCTCAACCATTTGTGGTGCATGATGAGTCAGTTACAATTTTTACATTCACAGTATAAAATTACATATTATATTAAAACAGGAATAATTGGATTTTAGATAATTGTCATATGTGATGCACATGTAGTGTAATGGTAACAACAGATTTCTATGTCTATAAATAACGAAGATAACAATATCATCATTGTTTTACATTGATGCATTACAGAAACAACAGGCAAGTAAATCATACGAAATTGTGTACAGTAATAGGCATGATAATAAACTATCGTAATTTCTGTACAGAATGACCCTACAGAAGATTCTAAATCAATTCAAATTAATATGTTTGTGTGGAAACATCAGTGAAATAAACAAAAGTATAGAGAGTAAGGTAGGAACAGGTACATAGGGTTAGGGATCACATACAGGAAATAAATATATAAAGCTGGTGGTCTCTCTCTCCATCTGTCTCTCATGCACACACAGATTAAGATAACACAGATATATAATTAGGAAAACATGGATTAGGTAGTAACGAAGGTTCACATCAAAGAATTCTTTATGGAGTTAGTCAAAAATCAGTCTATTGTTATACATCATATGGCGAGTAATCAGCATGTTTTCTAGTTATATTTCGTCATTTAGTTCTGCACTTTTTAATTATTTTGCCTACAATTTAACCACACTTTCAACAAATACCACTGTTTTTCGTACTTTTTGCATCTTTCTGTCACATTTTCACATATTCTCATAGCTTCATGTTATTTTGGTCTTTTACACTACCTAAACTATTCTCACCTTTTCCCTATTTAATCTTTTCACATATTTGCCCTACGGAACCATTTCTCATATTGTCCCTACTTAATCATTTTTCATATTCATCTTTGTAACTATTTCTTTCCTCTTTGTTTGGTTTTCCTCTTTGTCCCACCCTTACACATCTTTCATGATTTCTTATACATCTTAAGTTACTTATGAGAACTCCATACAGTGCTATACTCAACATAATTACTATAACTAATGGCGCCACATCCTGTAGTAACTATTTATACAGACAATATGCATTATGAGGAAACTCAATAAATGACATCAGTGTAAAAGGCAAATACAACCTGAAAATCCGTTAAGTTAAAGCAATGCACGTTATTATATTATATGATATCTAAATACAAGACACTCAGTAGTCGCATATGTTGGTAGCAAAATATGTATACAAAAGAATCTTATTTTATTCCATGCAAACAGGAGTAAAGCTGATATGTAAAAGACAAATCATTGATAATACTTACACCTCTTGGACATTGCCTGGCCTCACGAAGGATGAATTTCATCTTCACATACCAAAAATTTAAAATTTCCCAAACCTATAAACTGTTATCACATTGTTTCATACATACACCCTTCATACATATCATAACAGTTTATCTGTTATACAAAGAAAAGGCAGATTAGTTGTTCAGAAGTCAGTAGAAATTAAATTTTCGTGCGCATGCAGCTATACACAAATCATAAAAAAATTGTATCATTCATGAATATATACAAGAAAACAGACACTATAAAAAATTAGTGTCACAAAATGTTTAATGAGTTACCTTATGCTAAAAGAGTTTGTCCCAGTATGGAGTAGCAGTCATTGCTAGGGCCACATTTTCGAAAAACAATTTTCGTTCAGAAATGGGGACAAAGATAAACACTTCTCGAATTATTATAAAGTATAGCTGTTACATGTTGTGTTGCCCTAATAAAAAAATGGGACTGTATCTTTAGGAAAAGGCTGAATAATTGACATCAGATAATTAGGAACTCCACATCAAAAAAATAACTGTGTTGTCTCAAGTACCATTATCTTCATTCACTTTTGTCATCCAGTCACATATTTTCAAAAACTTACCCTTCAAAATTACCAACACGAAATGCATCCACATGGTATAATAACTGACTATAACAAGAAACTGGGTTCCTATGCCATGACCATTACTCACTTACTCTTTCTCTTCATTAATCACCATAATCATTGTCTCATTTTATTACAATTTTCATTATAAATCTCCTAATATTGTCATCTCATGTACCACAACAACATAAATCTCAGCTTTCTTCATCTCAATATACACTTCAAATAACAATTTCTTGCTCTGTTTTCGTCCACTTCTTTCCACGTGAACAAACTTCATAGCTATAATCGTAAATGTTACTGTTCAGTAAACACAGCATCACTACCTCACGAAAGATGCTGAAAAAATTCTTACACCACAACACCTACCACACAACATAACTACCATACTGACAGTCTATATAACTCAGCAAAAGTGGTAGAAAGTGTATTATCATCACTGTGCACAGCCAAAAATATTTCTCAAGTGAACAACACATTGCTGATAATCAGTGTAACCCATCAGAACTGGTTTCAGAAATACTGTCAATGTTCATTTCATTAAAATTATTTATTGTTATTAGGTTTCTAAATGAAATTTCGAAGTTCATAGCAGTTTATTTAGCGTACGCGTTCTGGCAGAAAACCGCTCGAGTTGTCATACAAGAAATGAAGTTCATTGCTTGGCGATAGTCGCCCGATTCTTATCAAAAGTTACCTGCTGTGCGACGGGAGTTGCTGTGGTATGCAGTGCAATAGGATAGTTTATCGCTAACTGTTGCTATGCTCTCTAACCAAGCAATATTTTAGAGACAGGTGACAAGTAGTTTTATAATCTGGGTATCACTTTAGTAGATAGAATTAGTCTATATATAGATTGATAAGCGAAATATGATGAGATCCTATGCTCTTCTGTGTCAAATTGCTTTAGTTTCCACCCTATTGTTATGTGCAATTCTACGAATCCTAAAAAGTCCATTATATGCAAGAAAGAATTTGTGACTAAGATGCTTACTATTACAAGATAAAGGTTGAGATTTAACCAGAATTTTCTGTCTAACTCACAGCGTTTTGTTGTTTACTTGTCCCTGCTGAGATTTCTTTCTTCTTTCACAGCCTTTTTGTGTTGTTTGGCACTATATCTACTACTTCCTTACTTCGTAATTTTTTTTGAAGCTGGGAACAATGTAGAATCGTGTGGTAAGTCATGAGAATCTCTTGGAATAAGTTAATGTGTTTGTCCAAAGTTTGGTGATGACGATGACAATATATTCTGTGCAGCTTGTTAATTTCTGGCATAATGTATTCTGAAGGACTGGACGGAGGCCAAGGGAGTGAAATGAAAACACGTTTAATTTTGTGACTTCGTAAAGTGCGTAACCAAAATATTTGAGCGAAATTGTGGGTCGTGGTCTGAAATTAATTTATGAATGTGATCAGCTTCTATCAGAAGGCTTTCGATACTGTTTTGGCAGTAGCTTTTCGTAAAGGAGTGAAGGAATGGAATTTTAAAGTAAATTGATTTGCAACAAAAAGGTATGAGAATCAATTGAGTGGTGTAACAAAATTTCCTAACAGGTCTACTGCAGTAAAGTTTGTGGTCTATTTGTTTCCGTTGAAATAACAGTGTTAATCTGTCCAGAGTCTAAAATGGGTCTAATCGAGCAATCTTTGTTCTTCACAGTACGTAATGGGCTGTTGTATAAACTGACTCTGATAGCAGGGACTTAATTTGTGCCTTCGCTTTTTTCTGTGTATCAAGCTGGATTGATGTGTAGTTTAACGCAAAATTATTGTGCCCTTTGACCTGGAATTTATGCTGATAACCCTGCAAGATTGTATAAATAATGGAATGTGTGCCCAGAATGCCAAAAAGACCCTTACTGTTAGTTTCTGTTCATTGGTCTTTTCTGTCCAACTCTTCCTGAATGAGACTGTATATTTCATCGTAAAAGGTGTAAGCACTAGTTGTGTCATTACCAAAGTTCTCGGATGGAATTTGCGATACATTCTGTATCAAAAAACATAAACAATTTATTTCTTCTTAGTGTTTCGAGATCCAATCTTGAAATGTTAATGAAATTGACTTACCTTCCACTTTCATTCCTACTTCGGCGTCACTGAAATTCAGAAAAGCTTTATAATTTTTTTAGAAAATCTGCTCCTAACATATTTCAGTGGACAACAGAGAAATAATCAAGAAAATCATCGAAAATTTCTAGCATTTACACATTTGATGCTTGATGTCAACACTTTTCCAGAAATCGCTCCTTGTATTTTAATCTTATGTAAAGGTAAAGAGGGACAATCTGTTGCTGTCATACGTTTGTGGTATGTATTGTCACTGAGCACAGAAATAAACCAGAGTCAGGGACAGTGGAAAGAGTTGCGTTGCCTACTGAAATGTTTGTTGTTGGTCGTGCTACAGAGTTTCCTTTGTCGTCAGTCTCTTCCGGTAAAATATCCCTACTGTCTTCAAAAAAGGATAAACTTTAAAATTTCGGCAGCGGTGTGTTTTGAGTGACCCACAAAATTGGTTGCTGCCGGAGTCGCGATTCATTGTCTTGTATTGCTTCCTCATCGTGTATTTAGTGATCTAACTTCTAGTATTTCTATCTGCCGCGCTAGGCTTACCCCTGCAGAATTTTGCCATTGTGACTTATGATACAGTTTACTGTACCTTGTTGGTTTTGACTGTGTTAGTTGCTATTTGCATAACTGTTGTGCCCTGTATTTTTCGGTTTCGACCTACCTGAAGACGCCCATGAGAATTTGTATGATTACCATTTGAGTTTGCGTATTGCCTTTGATTACATTGATTGTTATGGTAATTGTGATTACGCCTATTTCTGTTACCGAAATTCCTGAGATGCCTGTTATTGTGTTCATAGTCAGAGCTCTGGACATTACTTCTATCAAACTAATCATGGAAGATTTTGGTTATCCCGCCTGTAACTGTTCCTGATGCTGTGTTTGTTATTGGAGTTCCCATAGTTTTTGGTTTCACGCGGTACAAAAGCGTCATGTGTGTCATACTTCCTGTTGTGATTGTTACTGTGTCATTTTGTTGAACCCTTGTCACTGTCCAATCCCAACTCCTGGAGTAATGTTTGAAACGCGTGTAAGTCATCTTTACAAACTAATGCATATTAGCTCTGACTAAGTACTGATTTCTGCGTACTATATCTTCAAAGTATTCTGCTGGGCTTCGTAATATTATAATGCTATGTTTTACTCGATGTTGGTGGTCTGCGACCAACTGGCGGACAAAAATACTCTACAGAAAGCATTTGCACTTTGGCAATCTTTCACTATTGAGCGCCTTCTTGCCGAAAATTCATTTTCCAAATAATCACAGAGAAATACTAATTTGTGTCCAAATGACCAATTTTGAGGTAAAGAATATAGCAACTGATCAATCCAACCTTTGGGATGAATTTCACTACAGTATTTCCTGGAAACTTTGAATTTACGTAGTGTCGAAAAGTGTTTGCAATCGAAACCACATTGTTCTCTATTGCCCCACAAAGACGATTCATCGCCGTATCCGGATGTGTGCTGCTGTTCTCGCTGCAAATCATCTAAACTCCATAAACCTGTATAGTTACAAAAGTTTTCTGAATACGAATATTCACTGTCAGATTCGTCCTTTTCGTCGTCGTGGTTAAGCATTCTTTCAATATGCTCGACGGCTCCATTCATAGTATTCCTGTGACGCTTATTTTCCCGATTGATTTTGTCTCGGTTGTCTTTAAAATTTATTAGTGGCTGATAGTCTTCTGTGTCTGAAAACTGTGCTGGCATTGTATTATTTGAATCTTTATCCGCTCTCGTTTACAAGTTTTCCATTATCGTTGTTGGTCATCAACTTTCTCTTTAATTGTTCTTTATGTTCTCCAGAATTTAATGTCAAAGTTTCTACCTGCTCGCTAATTTACCTTACCGTTGTGCTAAGATGTTCGTTCTGTTCTTCAATCTCTGTAACAATCACACTCAGAACTACGGTGTTGATTTTAGCTTACAATCCGTCCTTGTCATTACGCCGACTTGTTTTCAAGTTTTCGTATTCTGTTTCAAGATCACGTAATCTAGTTGCAAAACTGCTGATTACAGGTTGGAAATAATATATAATTTCTACCCTAATCCCAACATTTCGTATCTTCCATTTCATTTCTTCCTGTGATTTTCTGCTGTCTTCCTGTGATTTCCTATTCTCATCTGGTGGTTTTCTGTTCTCTTCCCGTGGTTCGTCGATTTTCTTCCTCATTTCATCTCGTGTTTCGTCGATTTTCTTACTCAATTCGTCTTGCGTTTCTTTAAGCATCTGGCAAATTCATTCTAGGAAATTTGTCGGACTCACGCGGTGTTCTTCTGAAGTTGATGTGTCTTGTGTTTTTTCAAAAGACATTGACCAAAACCTAATTCTGATGTGTCAGTTACCAGTTGTAAAGGTTCGCACGACTGTGGCGATTTTAGTACACGTTCTCTAGACTGTGGCGACTTGTCGCCTACCGACTCAACTTTAGAATTCTCGTCTTTATTACCCATCGTTTGATCTATTTCTGTTTCAGGTTAATAATTATAGATCCATAATTTGCTGCAGTCTCATGGAAACTGTTGGTATTTGCTATTCGCTCAAGGTGGATTACCTCATCCTGTATCGATTCGTTATTTTGCAACGCCGTACCTTGGCTTGTGCTGCGTCGAACTTTCATATTGTTTTCTGTTGTGCCAGACATGGTGAAACACTATTTCTTGAAGAAAAAAATTGCTACAATGACCAAACAAACAAAACTGTACCTTAGTGAATGCAAATACTCAACAATTAAATAAATCCACACAGAAGCAACAAAGTAATCGATAATTGCCACGCGTCACAAAATTTCACAAATAGAACACAGAATTTTAAATTAACTGCCTGAAAGGGAAGTACAACATTAATAAAATTAGCACAGCTATAGGTTTGCTTTCGAGAAATCCAGCACTATCTGACTACGTAATGCCAAAAGAACCGACAGCGAAGCTGGCAGAAAGATCGACAAATGTAATCTCCCCACTATATTAATACCTGTCTGATATTTAGCCAAACTTAATCTCCCACTCCACAAAAGTCTTCGTACTACGAAAACTGTATCTGCACAATTGCAGATTCATATGCTAGTCTTTGACTAAACAGAGCCTAATTAGAACTGAACAGTAACTGATCTGAATGCAACTTGTCTTATATTAAGTGCGTAACTGAAATGAAAGAATTATCTGGCCCTTATCAATCTTTCTACTTACCTCGCTTCTTGACCACATTGTTGTAGATATCTGAAAATCACAACAAACAGCAAGCAGGCAGCCGCTAAGCTAGATTTCTCTTTCTAAACAGATATTCAAACTGCTGAAGTGGTAATGCCTAACAATAAACAGTCGAGTGGGGAGAGTAGTAATTCGTACGAAATGATATTCCAAGACAACGATTTTAGAAAGAAGTATATATTTAAAAAGACAGATTAATACTTTTGGTGATCTTCCCATATAACATAGGTCTGAACAATCCTATGTTTAACACAGTGAACAATGATTTAAAGAGGTTATAATGTTAACAGAGAATTTGCGTAAAACTCAAGCACCTTAATCAATTAAAATATTAATGAATGACTTAGGGAAGTGGGGTGGTCATTCTCTCTTCTCTGAGCAAGGACACTAGCCTACTATAGTCATTCCTAGCTGTGAAATGCTGCAGTCTTACCTCAAACACTTTTCTCTTCAAAACATAACATTGTTCAGAATTTATATTCTCTTCACTTTCTAACATTATTCGTCCTTCATGTTCTTTACAATATTCTTCATGTAACATGTATAACCACAAGTCGGCACAGCGCTACTGAATAAGTCCATGAACTACCACGCCTCAGCTAAGAATGTGTCAGATTACGCAGAGGTAAGGTCTGTGCCAGGACAAGACGAAAGATTGTTTAACAGTAACGTAACGTGCTCTCTCTCTGGTGTGCATATCGATGACATACAAAAACCAAATGACACGATCACCCTACAACATGGAAGAAGTGGAAGAGTAGTACTGTTATAATGTGGATTTGAGTTGAATTATCTGCCGTTTTCGGATAGCTTTGGTGCTAAGAAGTTTCATTTTCACAGCAGAGATTCACGTTCAGGTCCTGGTCTGGGATTCATTTCTTCGCAATGGATCCATTGAGCCCTTGATCTGGTGTAAGTGAACCTTACATTCTGTGTCTAAAACTACACTCGCTATCAAAACATGTGGAAGAGGAAACGACATAAATACAGGACCATAACGATGTCATACTGATATCAAATGAACATTAAACTTTTTTTGTTCTCTGAAGTGCTATTTAATGAAACATTGACCTCAAGGTCTCCAAGAAGGGCATGCTTCTGCATTACTGTCCTGTTTTGGCACAAAAATTTTCATCGTGGCACTTCAAGTTGTGGAGCGTGTACACAGAACACTTGCTGGAAATTAAATAGGACTTTTGACGTTCCTTCGTGCCTTAAAAACAATAACGATTGTTGCCGGTTTCCAAATTAGTCATATATAGATTTTGTCATTGTATCATTCAATGTTGAAACATGCCACTTCTAGTTATTGCTGAAAAAAAGTATGATAGTAAACATCAGTTCTTTTTAAATTTGTGGTAAGGTCTTATGGGACTAAACTGCTGAGGTCATCGGTCCCTAAGCTTACCCACTATTTAATCTAACTTAAACTGACTTACGCTAAGGACAACACACACACCCATGCCTGAAGGAGGATTTGAACCTCCGGCGGGGGCAGCCGCGCTAACCGTGACATTATGCAGCAGACCGTGCGGCTACCTCGCGCGGCTATCCCGCACGGCTAAACATCTGTTCGTGTGTAGTCAACAGCGATTCGACTCCCAGTCAGCTAATAAGTTTTCGTCACGTTATTTCCAATTCAGACCTGTTCAAATGTCCCTACTGGTGAAATGAACTCATATGTTACGTCTGTTCATGGCTAGCAAATAGAAGAGGATTTGTTCTGGTTTCGAATTCTGGGAATGCATAATATTTTCTTCTAGTCATTTCAGTTTCAAGCGTCTTGCTGCTAGTGAAACATCTCGTCATCTAATATTTGAACGTGCGTAGTTAACAATCCGATTCGGTGCTGGTCTCGAATAGCTGCCCAACATAAAACTTTACGCCATGTCACTTCAAATTTAAACGTGTGCACATTTTGTCACTGGTGATTGAAATTTTATTTAAGATCTCTCGTGATGAGTCAACGGTGACACTGCTCATATTTGCTTCATTGGGGTTCCATATCCCAGTACAGTCAAAATATTTTCGCCATTTAATTTCAAGCTGACTCTTCCTTCTTTAAATACCGTTTATTGTAATAAATTTGAGTTTGAAAGCATTAAAGACTGTGTTGTCTCTAATAATGTATTTTCTGATACTTTTATTATCATAGTATTAATTAGCATTTGGATTGGTAGCCATACAGAGCAGTTTTCTCAAGTTGTGTCTTGTAGTCACCCTTTTGTGTAGTCGAACGATTATACCGAAAAGAGACACAGAACTTGAAAAATAGTTACGTTATGTGGGTTGCATACAAATCAAAACCGAACGCAATTCAGGTTGTCCGGACATTTTCGTGCATCGTAGGAAAAATGTTGTGCACTACAACCCTGTACCACGAAATAGCAACTCTTGCTGGTCACAGACAGATGTTGCACGCCTGGTTTAAACTCACTGTGCGAACTGCAGCTGGTGCCAGATATGTTCGTGGAAAAAAGGAGCGTCAAGCGCATTGCCCCTCTCCTGCCCTCGTTTGAACGAAACTGCATAATTTGAAACGCAAAACATCTAATAACTCGAAAGAACCAGATTCGAAAAAAGTAATGAGTATATTGGAGACTTCCACTTTACAAGACAATTTTTTCAAAAATTTGTGGTACTCTGCCGAATACGCAATAACGTCATCACATAATAGTAACGAAGCCGTGCCACAGACAAACACTGCATTGTCAATGTGCCTTACAAAAGAATTTCTGTTGATACAGCGTGTAGCGGGTGTAAGTGCAGATATTTTTATTGATGACTGAGGGTAGTGTACCGAACAACATTACATCAGTATTTACTTCATTTGCAGAACAATAACAGTAGCTATTAGAATTTTCAAGTTTTTAGGTTCAACACGCATGTGACAAGAACAAGCCATTAAAGATCGTTTTCTCCTGGGCAGCAGGTCAACTGGGTATAGGTGGACTCGTGGACGAAAAACAGTCGATCTGTACTGACAGGCACACTCCATTTCACGGCCTAGGTACAGCCATGCAAAAAACATCAGGTCGTATAGTTTGTGACATGTTTGTGGGAAGACTTTTCGATACAGGGAAAGAACAACTAACACAGAGATGTGTGTACATATTAAAGTACCACATAAAAATATCTGTACTTATTGCTGTTACACCCAGTATTTATGGGGATTGAACAGAATACGCTGTGGCGTCATTGAAGTAGAGTACTCCTGTCAATGGGACAACAAGCATGTTCTAACGCGCACAAAATGACGTCACACACATTCTAGTACTGTCGGGTTGACGCAGATTTGGTAAAATTATAGTGCATGCAACAACACACCGCATTGTCGAGTATTTTACGTCATTAGTTATGTTAAAGTGGAGAATCATTGTGCAGAATACACATGGCGTCATTAATTTATACACGCACTATCATATGAAAATAACTAAAGTCATAAATTATGGTACTATTTAAGGCCATTTTTTAAGTAGCATAGCTCTGGTGCTGCCGCTCCCCTCACTGTAGCATACAAATTTCGAATAATGAAAGTCACGTAACTGGAATAACAATCAATTTAATTTGTTATTATTCCATTAATCATATGGCAATTACACATCACTTCAGAAATACAAATACAGTATAATACACAATGTATTTAACTTACAAATTGACAGACATATTATGTGTATAATATATGAAAGTGCTATAGTATTTAAATATCTTCAACTTTTCGCTGCCCTGTCAGCAACTGTATAAATATTAATTTTAATTTTAAAAACTAACAGCCTCAGTTATAAAGTTTACCTAGATTTACCTATGTTTGAGTCGGGATAACCCAACCTTGTTCAGAATAAAACTAACTACCGTTTGTCCATAGTGAACATCGTCAAGCTAAAACTACAAATCCATAAATTGTCGTCAGACTGCAAAAACATATCTGAAGCCCCACTTCGCGACCGCGCTGCGGCAACCACGATTGCTGTACTGGAACTCTTCTGTGCTATGGTATCCAAAAAGTCAGAGGACTTCCAGGCTACGAATTTTGAGAGCATTACTAGACTTGATAAGATGAAGAAATGGACAGGGGAACATACTGAGATGAACACTTAACTTCGACAGTAAAAAAAATTAAATTGAACTCAACTTTGTTCAGAAAGTCGTAATATTTCGAGGATGTCGTCAGTCGTCACTCAGGAAGAGAATGAGCTTTTATAACTACGGGGGATCTTCATAAAGTAATACACCGGATTTTTTTCTTCAAAAATTCTTTGTTGAACATAATGAGAATTACAGAGTCGAAAGAATGGTATTTTATCTACACACCCTATGTTTACGTAATCTCCATCCCGTTCTATGACCTTGCCACATCGCAAGAGAAAAGGCATGTATGCCCTGTCGGTACCAATCCTTGTCCTGGTGACGAAGCCAGTGGTTCACTTTGTCAGTCAACCCCTCATAGTCCTCAAAATGTCTTCCACGAATAGCATCCATTAATGGCTCAAACAGATGGAAGTCGGAGGGGCTAGGTCAGCTGTGGATGGTCTCCCGACCGCTGCAAATCGTCGAATCGCCTTCTGATGACCACCCTCCTTGCCCAGTAACTAACTGTACTTCTATCGACAGCAGATGTTTCACAGACTTTGCACAAGATTTTATGAATATTCCCCGAAGTTTCTTTCTCCGCAATGAGAAACTTAATGACGGCACGTTGTTTGTAACGTACATCACCTACAGACTTTCCTGCAACTACGCTGTCTGTCGGAAGTGACGGAAACTTAGCGCACTCACTCAGGAGGCTTCAAATAACACACACGTATCGTTTCTCATTCGTAGCATTGTTTTTCTGCTCCGAAACAAAAGTGCGGTCAATTAATTTCTGGTTAACCCTCGTATCTTATCTAATGGTCACTCATAAGACAAATGGGGTAATTCCAGGAATTGGTAAGACATCTGTGATATCTGGTTACAGCTCAAGCAAAAGGCGAAGTTAATGAAAGGTCACCTTCCAACACCCTCCCACTGGGGACGCTCCCTGATCAGTCCGCATCTCCTCTGGACCAACAAGATGTAAGTTCCCCCACCCCCTACTCATAGATTTATAACTACAAAGACGTGTAGTCGTAGGACGCGTAGAGGTACGGAGGTAAATACTGCGTAATCACTCCGTCAGGACAGGGTGAAGTGGCGCATTTGTTAGAACACTGAACTCGTATTCAGAAGGACGACGGTTCAAACCCGGATCAGCCATCCCCATTTAGATTTCAAGTGATATCCTAAGTCGCTTCAGGCAAATACCAGGATGGTCACTTTTAAAGGGCACGGTAGATTTCCTTCCCCAGCCTTCCGCAATTGGAGCTTGTGCTTCGTCTCTAATGACCTAGTTGTCGACGGGACGTTAAACATTAATATCCCCCTCTCCCTTTCTCTGAAGACGCCCTTTGGGAAGCTGTACACCACCCAAAGTCTCGAAATAGTGCGGTTTCTCCTAATTATGGTGTGATCGCAAATCTTTTCTTTGGGAAGCTGTACACCACCCAAAGTCTCGAAATAGTGCAGTTTCTCCTAATTATGGTGTGATCGCAAATCTTTAATACAATGTTGAATTTAAAAAATACATAAGAGGACAGAAAGTACACGATACAAACAGCGACAGACAGAGAGACCGAATCCGAGTATGGAGAAACGAGTAACACTTCTGAACTATCAACTCTCTACAATAATTAGACAAGGACGTGAATTTCTGAATACTGTTGACTGAATCGGAAAAAGTCAATGAGGTTACCGAGCGCGATATATGAATGGGAAAAGGAATATGAAAAAAAATTACATGTTTTAATACAATACCGCCACTTTCGCATCATCGATGTGTTAACGTGCTTTGTTCGATATCGTCATAAGACACTTATATTCAGCCTGTCACACTTTCCAATGATGGACAGCAAATGCCTGCCAAGAATTCTATTCTATTATCCTCTGTGAGTATGTAATTCTTAATAATAGAGCATATTCGAACTCAGGACGATTATAAAAGTTCAACAGGAAAAGAATTTTCTCTAAACAAATCAGCAGTATTCATGAAATATAAATGTACATGGAACCAAATTGGATTCGTTTCTCACATGATACCTTACTAATATTGGCTGCAGATAGTGGTGATATTGGGACCAAACGCTACTGGAAGTGGATAATTAGGAAAAAGAACAGACACACAATCAAGACTCCAACGATTTTTCATAATTTTAAAAATTTCTGCTCTTGCCTTAGTGTAAAACAACACTTAGGAAAATTACTATTTTTCGTTTACCATGATACATTAACAGTACCTTTTAATGTTCTCAGTTAATTAAAATAAAGATTTAAAAGAACTAGAAACCCAGATAAACTCTGATGTAATCCGTTAAGCAAGAACACCATTGTAAAGAGTATCACGATTTTCTTTTAGACAAAAAAGGCGTCAGTCATATGCAATTTATAATCAAGATGTATATGCTGAAAAGTCGTCTTTAAAGCGAATATCTTAATTCAAAATTAAATTTAAAAAATTATAATATCTGAAACACAATACATATAGCAATTAACCCCACCTGCACCCAATCGGTGCGGATGTCGACATGCATTTAGTGCCAAGTATCGCTTCTATATAAGAAAACGCGTGAACCATGTGAGTTGATATGGATTGATATGTGAAAGGAGTGAAAAACTAAATATTCCTGGCATCGCCACAGCCACCTTCCAGTCTTATGCCACTAACGCACCGAAGCCACTCAAACGCTCAAGGGTTCATTCTTCGTAAAGAGCTGCGCTCTGTACGCATAACAGATTAACACAGACGGACGCTAACGTTGGAGAAAGTGTCCTATGTTATGTCGCATTCGTTAAATGATTTAATATGACAAGCAACAAATTCATTAACCGGTAGCTAGAAATCAGCCAGCGAAAAACAGGGCTTTGCACTGTTACATACAACGATATCAGTGAACGCATTATAGTAAACAATTAGAATTACTGCCGTTTAAATACAATTTCGTTTCATTAGTGTCATGGCCTCAGCAGAACAAAGATTACACAATTCCTAACAGTACTAAATAGAGGATTACGAATCCATGGGAAATTAATAAGCTTTTTTTGACCCTATGATTGTTATCACATAATAAAATCGACAATAATGCCCAAACAAAAAAATTTTTGTGACATAATTTTGTGAGAATATCTCCTGTGATCTTTGTATCCACTTCTTGCCTAATGCTTGCACATGTAGTATTATTTTGTTCATCAGCTTTAAATTTCAGAATAGTTATTAAGCGATATTCCTAGGTAAGACATTAGCCTTTAATCTCAGAAACAGTTCATAAGGTGTGGCGTGGTTCCAATGGTTGGTATTAGGGTAACGCCTCCATTAATAAAGTAGTAATAAAATGGAATAATGATGAAGTTAATCTCCGTATGGATGTATGTGAAAAACAATTTCGAGAAGCAATAGTATTGTACTGTGTTGTATTGTTTGTGGTTTGGAGTAGTAAGACCATACCACACAGTAACTTAACATCTATATCAGCACTTCGCAAGCCACCTTACGCTGTGTTGCAGTCTCGAGCGGTTCGCGGGAAGAACGATTGTTATTATGCTCCGTCTTCACTCCGAACTTTCCAGTTTTACGCCCATGGCGTTTTGCCGCAATATATTAGAAGGAAGCAATATTTTGGTACTCATGTAGGAATATACGTTGTCTGAATTTTTAACAGTAAATCACGTTGTGATTCAGAAGCCCTCACTTGCAGCTTATAGAGCGGAGTTACGCAGAGGTTAGCACAATGTACCGGCAAATTTTAGCCGATACTGGAGGGGTTATCTTGCCTCAGAATTTAGAAAGTACTCTGTCTGCGACTGACATACAGTGGCATGAAGTTCTCCATATGGAATACAGAGCGTGCAACGGCACTGGATTTTATTGTGTGTTAACTGATGTCCGTAAGATAGACGTTAACGTCAGTCTCTCGCTTCAGGATAAAGACTGAGCTGTGCGGCGCAGTCGATACCTCGAGCCCGATAAGTTGTACACTGTCTTTTCTCATGAGAGGATCACTGTCTGGCGAACTCTTGGACAAGAGCGATAGGTCCCTGTGGGTGACGGAAGTCGAAGGTGAGTGGTCGACGTAAGCAGACGTGCAACGTCCAATGTACTTATTTCCTCGGCAGGCGTGGCCAGTATTTCCTGCGCAGGCGTTTTTCCAATGGTGCGCTAAGAGCCAGCCTTGCAGGAGATAGTGGTGTGTCTGTTGTCGCGGCGTGCTTGGTGGAACTAGTGTTGTTCCGGACTGCATCGTACCCACATCTTCATTGAGGTCCCTGCCGCCATTACACCCACCACCCCACCCCCATGGTGAGTAACATTTGTGAGAATTAAAAAAAAAAGAACGTCGCTGTCGTCGGCAGCTTGTTGTGTCGGAGTAGCTTGGTGCCTGCTTCCCCGCCTGGTTTGAAGTCAGTATTCATACGGCCGTACGGTAATCGATTGACTCTTTGCGAAACGAACAGACGGCCGGTGTTGCCGAGCGGTTCTAGGCATTTAAGTCTGGAACCGCGCGACCGCTACGGTCGCAGGTTCGAATCTGCTTCGGGCATGGATGTGTGTGATGTCCTTAGGTTAGTTATGTTTGTAGTTCTGAGTTCTAGGTGACTGATGACCTCAGATGTTAAGTCCCATAGTGCTCAGAGATATTTTGATAAACGAACATCCAACACATGCTTAGCTATGTCCTGTACAGCAATTGATTTGCCTATTAGAGTTTGTTATCCTTAAGAAAACTGTGGGCGCCCTGTTTTAAGTTAACATCTAATGGCAGTGACTTGCGTTTTCATTTGGAGTCCTAGCGAACTAGGCTGTGTTATAACTGCGATCTTATTGTTGGATGTGAGGTCCGCCAGTTATGAAAAACACCGTTTTTCCCAGTACCCAAACATGTTTCGGCACCACTGTGCGATCATCAGTAGGTTTTCTTTTCCATTTATTCTGCAATGTGAACATTATTGCTGAATGATTATAAAATTACGTGAATTTTTAGTTCAAACAACACATCGTTTCCTTTTGTAAATACCTTTATATTTGATGTACATGAATTTTCTGGATCACTTGTGTATTAATTACAACAGGTAGATTGTCATCTGCAACCAAACGATGTTGGTGAGAAAATTTTTCTGCTGAGAGTAACCTATCTTCTAGAATGTAATTCAGTTTCTCGCTATGTTTTCGTGCCTGTATTCGTTTTTACTTACGTCTTCGTGTGGCGAATACTTCCATTCTCCGCATAATGCTGAGGTGTTGTTATGCACATGTAACTATAACAAGTATTTTTCACAAATAACATAGTAAAACAATTTTCACTTCAGCAGAACACAGTGTGATTGTGGTTTGTTATGTGTCCCTGCCCAGTCAGTGTTCATTTGTTCACCAGAGAGTTCGGCACCAAATTTGAATTTTGTTTGCATTTTATCTTTGTGTGTGTGTGTGTAGACTTTGTTCGTTTGTGCTGTTTATATTTGTAAAGTTCCTTTAATGTGTTAAATAGTGTGCCCTTGCAGAGTGTAGTCTATTCGTTTAAGACCTGTTTTCCTTCTGCTATTGCCTTGTATATATGGACGTTTTACTCAATGGTCAGTTTGCTGTATAGGCTGTGGCTGGATTTTAGTATTCTCACTTGCCAGTGAGTGAACATAGGAGAAACATGCAGATACTTCAAAACAATATATTCAGAACATATCAGAGCTTTAATACGCAACAGTTCCCATAGCACATTTGCTGACCACCTTGTAGCCATAAATCACCACCCAACCATAATAGAAACAGACCTAGGAATACGGGGATGGGGGTCTACATCTGGGCTATTGTGTCGTTTGCAGGCTTTCTCCTCGACCCGATGTCACACGACTAATTGTAGTTTATTTATGTTTCATGTATATGAATAACCAAAGAAACATGTTACAGAAAGGCACGAAATTACAATGAAATGAACACCCTTAGCTGCTTAGAGGCGTTGACATACGTGAACGGTGACAGATGAAAATGTGTGCCCCGACTGGGACTCGAACCTGGGATCTCCTGCTTACATGGCAGACGCTCTATCCATGTGAGCCACCGAGGGCACAGAGAATAGCACGACTGCTGGGATTTATCTCTGACACGCCTCCAGCGAAAACCACATTCTCAAAATATTGTCCCGCACTACATTCCTAGTGCCCCCGCCCATTATACTCATTACTCGCATTGCATTGTCGATTCTCGTAATAGTTCAGGCACTGTTTGTGCATTCGCACAGAAGAAGAAGCTGGTCAAGACGCCGGTGAGCCTTAACTGTATATATATTAAGATGGTATCTGTTCTTTCGGACATGCACAAACAGTGCCCGAACTCTTACGGGAATGGGCAACGCGCAGCGAGTAATGAGTATAATGGGCGGGGCACTACGAATGTAGTGCGGGACAATACGTTGAGAATGTGGGTTTCGCGGGAGGCTTGCAAGAGATAAATACCTGCAGTCGCGCTATCCTCTGTAGCTGAGATGGATAGAGCGTCTGCCATGTAAGCAGGTGATCCCGATTTCGAGTCCCGGTCGGGGCACACATTTCCGAAAGAACAGATACTATCTTAGTATATATAAAGAAAGGCATACCTCCTTTTATAGCAGAGATTGGCTGATACTTGTCATTCTGTTAAGAATATGTTTTTATTTCAAAACATATGCATCACATGAATGTGTGGCTACCGTGAACAACTGCTACTGGATACAAACGTGAGGGAAAAAAAGAGGAAAGAAAAAAGCTTTCGAGACTCCAAGAGGACCAGTGCGCTATGACGTTGCGCCATTGGAGCCGGTTGGGCCCCAGACGCACTTTACTTTCCAGAAGTTAATTAAAGACGTTCGCGTGCTCCTTTCATCTTTAACGCCTCTGCATCACCCACAGGACTCAGGAGAGCGAAAACGAACGGCGAAAAAAACTTAACGATAATTCTGAGCGGCGCAGCAGCACGCCATGCGACCACACGCTGGCACTATGCCCCCTCCTCCACCCCCCCCCCGCCCTTCCCAGCCCCCTCCCTCACCCCACACCACCCCAAACGCTGGGCTGAAGGCTGGCTTCCAGCACCAGGGAAAGCGTGGATGGGACGTGGAAACGATCTCTTGCCTTTGGCGGGAATGCTGCATAAATTTTGTACGACTGTGGAACTCACTTAGACTGCACACCAAAGTAGTTTTCAAAACCAGTACATGTTTGCACGGAAATTCTCTTAAAATTAGTTCTCGAGGCCTCTAAAAGCCTTACGGTAAGCAAAAGGTGTACCCGATCCGGAATTAAAAGGTAATCTGCAGCTAATGAAGGTTCTTGTAATTTCCTCTCAATTTAACGAGATACGTTTTCGATGAATATGTGCCAATGTCTTTAGTTGAAGACTCAACCATAGCCTAAGGAAAGGTTAGGGTTATGATTCTGATCCGTTCAGGAATCTCTTCCATAAAAGACAGAATCTTTCAAAAAGACGAAGGGATGCTATAACGTAATAACCTGTGTTCATAAGAACTACGTAGTAATGTTCTGTAGGCGACCAATGTCCTAGTGTTACAGCGGTTTTTAACAGAGTAAATTTCCTTATTTTTAAGATGCTGCAAATTGTGCCGCCAATCACTTTTTTTCTAATGGGAAAAACATAGAACTTTCTTGTTGAGAAGCAATCCGTAATGGTCCTCCTGCATTATTACACCTTTTGGCGACACTGACATGCTCATCAACCGTTATCAATGTAACTTACTTCTGACGGATTACCAACATAAAGCAGATTACAGTGTTTACTTATAATTACACCAACAGTCATAGCCTAGATCAATGGCTGGGAAACTTATTGAACATCGCTTGTTACTTAGGAATCATGACAAATTTATTAAAAATCGAAAGAAAAATTTGATGAAGGAATTAAAGGTCAGGGAGAAGAACTAAAAGCTCGTAGGCTTTCCGTCAGAAAAAGCAAAAGACTTTCAAAAGCAGTTTAATGGAATGAACAGTCTAGAAAGGAAAAACATGAACGTGTACAAAAAACAAAACAAGGGTATTGCAGTTAAATCAGGTGATGCTGCGAGAATTAGGCAAGGAAATGAGAATTTAAATGCAGTATAAGAGTTTTGCCATTTGGACAGCAAAAAATCTGGCGATGGCGAATACCGTTGAGAAGTTACAGAAGGTAGAGTGGCAATAGCAAGGAAAGCTTTTAAGAAAATGAGGTATCTGTAAACATCTATTATAAATTGAAGTGTTACGGTAGGAAATTATTTCTGAAGGCAATTATCTGAGGCATAGCTTGTACTGAAGTGATAGATGAACGGAAAGAAGAGAATAGGTGCTTTTGAACGGTGGGGTTACAGAAGAATGCTAGATATCTGGTGGATAGGTGGCGTAACTAATAGGGATGTACTGAGTAGAGTTCATGAGAAAAAAATGCGATTTAACCAGAATAAATAAATCCGTTGAATTGACACATTCTGACACATCAAGGAACCACTAACTTAGTAATGGAGGGAAGTGTGGCAGGAAAAATGGTAGAGTGAGACAAAGGATCGAATCAACGTGGGCTGCTGTAGTTACTCAGAGTTGAAAATATTTGCACTGGGTAAAGGATCATGATTGACTGCTTAACACCAACCTGTTGTAGACATACGAAATGAAAAATATAAACCAAAACTGTAGAATTACATTTCTTAACAGTAGCTGTAGCGTCTTCAAAACATACTACAAGTGATGTTGCCTACAAGGTTTCCATTTATTAACTACTAGCTGGGACCGTCGATTTAGCACAAGAGTTTATTTGTTCTAAGTTTCTATTAGTCTACCTCTTCCTCTGTCCTCTCTCGGGCCATCACCTCTTCCACCCATTCTCTGTGAAACTCCTCGTGAACCCTATCAATGACTTTGTTCTACTTCTCCCTATCTCGATCCACTTCCTCATTCTGATCTTTTCATTTATTCCATCTCTTTTCATCCTACTCTCCTTCCCCCTCTCTCTATCTATCCCTTCTGACCCTGTCAATCACCTCCATACCTACTTCCATCTGCCCACCTCCATAAACCCTCTCACTGTCCACCTCTTCCACCCCCTCTCTCTGACCATCTCCTGCTGCCCCTCTCTGTACTTCTGCTTTTCTTTGTCCATCCCCTCCTGCATCTCTCTCTGTCCATCCCATTTGCACCCCTCTATCTGTCCATTCCTCCTACCTCTTTGTCTGTCAACCTCGTCCTGCCCCTCATCTTTCCACCCCCTCCTGCCTCTCCGTGTGTCCACCCTGTCCTACTCCTCCGTCTGTCCACCCCTTTGTCCCCTGCCTGTCCACCCGCCAGCCCCTCTGTATCTCCACCCCCATGTGTCTATGTCTGTCTGAGGCGAACAACAGTGACTTCGAGTGGTCACGCTAAAAGCAGAGACGTTCCAACGCAGCGGAGTATGACTGCTCACGGAGCTCCTTGATTATTCTTAGTTTTTGTATTTGACTACTTAGTGTTGCTATATGGAATTATTTTGTGATTTCTTGTGTGATTGCTAATTTGATTGTGTTTTGTGGATGCAGTCAAACAATGAAAACCAAGTAACACTCTCACGAAGTTCTGCGTTATTTCAGCAATATATTTTAGTACCTTCAGTGGTGACTCCGATATTACGAACACGAAAATTAGCTCACAAGAAAAAGTGACCACAAGAATCGAAGGGACTCGATCACGAACAGTAATTGCACGGCAGGAAGATGAAAGCAGCGGAATTCAAGCAACTACAAATGAAAATTCATCCGTGCCGTTTCGTAACAGCGGCGAATCAGAAACAGATTTAATCTCGCGGGTGGCTCTACGTTTACCGCCGTTTTGACCACAGAACCCGAAAATTTGGTTTACACAGGCAGAAGCAAATTTCCTGTATAGTGGATTAGCAAACGTGAAAACAAAATTCGACTATGCGGTAAGCCAGTTGGACCAAAACTACACATCTATGGCCACCATCTGAAAAGTGTTACCAACACCTGAAGTCAGCGTTAATACTCGTACAACGGGTTTCCAAGTTGATTTAGGAACAAATCCTATATGTATTGCATCATGAAGAGATAGGAGACAATACGCCTTCGCAATATCTCCGACGCCTGAGAAGCCTCGCAGTGGACACGGGAATGCCAGACTCAATGCTGCGAGTGCTGTGGGAAAGTCGCCTACCGGTATCAGTGCAAACCATGGTACATTTACGCATGGAATCGAATTTAGATACGCTGGCAGAGATGGCTGACCGAGTACAGGAAACAATTTCGCTTCCGCTACCTCCAATCACAGAGCTTCCACGACATTATACAACAGCGTCAACAGAGGTGGACACAGCAACACAGCGGAAGAACCATACAGATGTACAGGACGAGTTGCAACAGTTTTCAAATGCAGTACAACAGCTGTCATGCCAAGTAGAGACGTTAACAGTGCTGCATGAGCAAACGGAAGTAGACCATAAGGAGAAAAAATTCAGAGACGACGGAAAACGTATTCTCAATCACCAGCTAGGAGCAACAGCCCGAGCCCACATCGTCGTCAATTTTGTTGTTATCACGAGCGTTTGGTGAACGTGCAACACGATACTCACCACCGTGCAATTACCCAAACTTCGCGAGCAGCCGGCAATAGGCACGACCGTCTCCGGGAATTATTTACAGCGCCAACAAAGCAATTCATTCTCGCACAGACTCTTTGTGGCACACAAACTTTCGCGATGCAAGTTTCTCATAGTCACAGGGTCGGATGCTTCCTTATACCCGCACAAGACGTTACGTGTTCGTGTGAAGCCCATGCCCTTGAAGTTTTCTGCAGCAAACGACTCGGTGATTAAGACATATGGTGAAATAATTCTGCCCTTAGATTTCGGACAGGGGAAGAGATATCAGTGGCAGTTTATTATAGCTGATGTAGCGGAACCAATAATAGGAGCAGACGTCATTGCGAATTTCAGCTTGCTGTCTGATGTCAGGAGGGGCTGTCTAATCGACAATACTTCCGGTTGCTATAAAAGAGGCACCCAGGCACCTTATCCGATGAAACAGGTGCGAGAAGCATTCGACACAAATGAGCAGCTGTTTCAACACTTTTCCGCGATTGTTACAACACAATCCGAGAAGAAATATGTGAAACATAATAGGCAACATTTCATCAAAACCACACCAGGTCCTCCAGTGTCCGCACGGCCACGGAAATTACCACCTGACCGCCTAGTAATAGCAAAACAGGAATTTGAGAAATTGTTGAAGGAAAACATGATCCATCCGTCTAACATCCCTCGGGCTTCGCCGTTGCATTAGTTGCCAAGAAAGATAAAACAGGGAGACCTTGTGGCGATTTCCGGGCTCTAAACGCAAGGACAGTGCGAGACAAGCATCCGGTTCCGGATTTACAGGAGTTTAACAATTTGCTAGCGGCATCACTTGTGTTCAGTGTAGTGAATTGTGCGAGATGTTCTATGCATATTCTAGTGGCGGCAGAAGACGTCCCAAAGACAGCTATAACTACCCAGTTTGGCCTTTTAGAACACATGTATAATCCTTTTGGACTTAAAAAGGCAGCCCAGAAATGGCAAAGGTTTATCGATGAAGTTTTGCGTGGCCTGCATTTTTGTTTCGCTTATATTGACTACATTCTAGTATTTTCTAAAACTACAGCCGAGCATAAGGATCATCTGACATAGGTTTTTAAACGTCTCAGTGATTATGGCGTGAGCATTAATTGCAAGAAATTTGTCCTAGGACATCACCAAGTGACTTTTTTAGGGTATTTAGTTTCCGCAGCTGGAATTACTACAAAGCCGAAGAAGGTGCAAGAGTTACAGCAAGTATCACCCCCGGCCACATACCAAGAATTACGAAGATTTCTAGGAATGGTAAATTTCAACAGGCGGCAATTACCAGGGACGCCGGAGAAACAGGAGCCGTTGACAGCAGCACTCGCAGGTACCAACGCTCAAGGTAAACGCAGAATTCAGTATTCTATGGAAATGCAACACTCGCTCGAGACAGTGAAACAAAGTGTAGTTGACGAAACGCTTCTAGCACACCCTGATCCGACCGCACCTTTGACAGTTATTTTCGATGCAAGTCAGTCATCATAGGCGCAGTCCTGCAACAATATGTTACTTTTCGTGGCAGCCTTTGGAACTTTTTTCCAAAAAATTAAATATGCAGAAAAGAAACTGGAGTGCATATGGTCGTGAGTGGCTGGCGATTTGTGAGGCAAACACATATTTCAGAACGTCAGTAGATGCCAAAGACTTCATCGTTTTCACGGACTATAAAGCCTTAACGTTTGTTTTCAAACAGCTAGGCAAACACAGTTCTCCAAGGCAACACAGGCAGGTTGAATTTATACATACGACATACGGCATATAGCACGGGCAGACAATTTTGCAGCAGATTATCTTTCCCGAATAAATGGCATATCCCAAACCATTGATTTTCACGAGTTGACAGAGGCATAAGAGAAGGATGCAGAGTTGCAACATGTCCTCTCGAACGAGAACACGTGTCTCCATCTAGTCCAAATCAGATTACCGAACTCGAGTCTCAAAGATTGGTGCGACGTCTCTATAGGTACAAAGCGCCCATTTGTGCCAACGGACTACCGCAATGAGTATTTCATAGTGTCACGATCTGGTCCATTATGGCGTCAGATGACAGAACGTTTCGTCTGGCCCGAGGTAAGCAAAGAATGCAGGAGATGGGCATAAGAATGTTTGGCCTGCCAAAGAAGCAAAGTAGGTCGTCACGCCCATCCTCCGTTAGGGATTTTTCCTGACAGTTGCGAAAGATTCGCTCATGTCCATATTGACTTGCTGGCACCATTACAGCCTTCAGATGGTTTCCGCTACCTTTTTAAGGTAATTGATCGATATACCCGTTGGGCATAAGCCGTTCTGATAGCGGACATTTCAGCAGAAACGACAGCAAACACGTTCATTTGCGTGTGGATTGCGCGTTTTGGATGTCCCGTATATGTAACCACGGAAAGAGGGAGACAGTCTGAGTAAACTTTATTTCAACATTTAGCCAAGCTGTGAGGAATTAACCACAACAAAACTACCAGTTATCATCCTAGGAGTAATGGTATGGTTGAAAGATGGCATCGAGCTTTAAAAACTACTCTTATGTGTCATGAGGAGGCCGGCCGGTGTGGCTGAGCGGTTCTAGGCGCTACAGTCTGGAACCGCGCGACCGCTACGGTCGTAGGTTCGAATCCTGCCTCTGGCATGGATGTGTGTGATGTCCTTAGGTTAGTTAGGTTTAAGAGGTTGTAAGTTCTAGGGGACTGATAACCTCAGAAGTTAAGTCCCATAGTGCTCAGAGCCATTTGAACCATTTTTTTTCTCATGAGGATAAATGGACACAGACTCTGCCTTGGTATTACTTGGTTTGCGCACTGCTTACAAGCCTGACTTAGGCACGTCTACCGCAGAAATTGTGTATGGCCAGAATATCCACGTCTCAGCGGACTTCATTGAAGACAGGAGTCCTACAACAGGAGAATTTGATACACCGCCTACGTTCATAGAGCAGTTACAACAAGTGTCGCGTCTGGGCACAATTCTAGGCACTAGGCATGTACATAACTCTCATGCACAAAGACTTGAGCAGTTGTACGCACATTATGTTGAGATCAGACATCATCAAACCACCATTGCAACAACCGTATTCGGGGCCTTACGAAGTTTAGCGCCGAAACACGCATACGATGGAAATCTCCTACAATGGGAAGCCAACAGTGGTGTCAATGGAAAGAGCCAAGCCAGCTTACATGCCCGCTGACTGTAGCGAAGAACCCCACCCAGCAAACGAGGCAGCACCGAGGATATCGGAGGAAACAGTTTCTCTTGTGCCTCCACCGTCCAGTCAGCAGACATAGCCCGAGCAAGCACCGCATAGACACACGAGCGGGTCGACTGGTATGTTTCAAGTACCCATACGTCCCGGGTGCTCCGCACATTCATCAGGGAGGCTGTGTAGCGAACGACAGCGATTTCGAGTGGTCGCGCTAAAAGCCGAGACGTTCCACTGCAGCGGAGTATGACTGCTCACGGAACTCCTCTGGTTCCTTGATTATTTTTAGTTTTTGTATTTGACTACTTAGTGTTGTTTTCTGGAATTATTTTATGTTTTTTTGTGTGATTGCTCATTTGATTGTGTTCTGTGGATGCAGTCAAACAATAAAAGCCAAGTAACACTCTCTAGAAGTTCTGCATTATTGCAGCAATATATGTTAATGACTTCATGTCTGCCCTCTTTTGCCCCTCTGTCTACCCACCCTCTGCTTCCCCTCTTTCTGTCTGTGTCCCCTTTCCCCTTTTATTGGCCATCTCCCTCTCTTTCCTTTCCTGTCCATTACCTCCTCCCCATTCTGTCTGCCATCTCTTTCCTCCCGCATTTCTCATAGACGAGGGTCATTCAGTAATTAAAGAGACAAATTGGGCTGGAGAAGAAAGCGTTAATTTTTACAAAATAATAATTTTTCTACTGAACATTTATGCACTTGTTCCCACTGGCTACAAGCTTTTTTTATTCTGGCTGCAAAGAACACTTTACCCTGATGTTTAAACCAATTTTCCACAATTTCACGTCCTCGTTGTTATGGAACCTCTTCCTACGCAATGTACCAAACAAATCGAAATCACTCGGTTTTAAATGACTGTAAGAGGAATGAGGCGGTACTTCCTAGCCTATTTTGTCGATGGTTTCACGGGTTAGTTGAGCAATATGAGGAAGTGTGTTGTCTTTACACTTCTCCTCTGAGATCCACGACATCTCTCTCTCACGGCTGGTTTCGCATTGTTTAAAAAAAAATCCGATTGTCTGTTGATTGTACGATGCTCTTCGAGAAAATCACAAAAAAAACATCGTCAAAGTGACTTTCCCTGCTGATGCTTGGGTTTTGAATTTTTTCTTGACAGGTGAGTTGGTGTGCTTCCACTCTATGCTTTTTCTTTTTGATTCAGGTTCATAATAAAATCAAGTTTCACGAAAAGTTAAAATTTTGTTGAGGAAGTGCTCACCTTCTCTTTCATAACGTTCCTTTAGCTCTGTGCACATTCTCAAACTTGTATCCTTGTGTAGCCATGTCAACTCCTTTGGGACTCACCTTGCACATGTTTTGCGGTACTTCAGCTTGTTACAGACAATGTTATGAACAGTACCAGTACTAACTTGAACCTTATCAACTATCATTTCCACAGTCACACGGCTATCGGTACGAATAACGTCATCAATTCGACTTTCAAGTGAGGGAATTGAAAATGCAAATGCTCGGCCAGAATGGTGTTCGTCAGTCGCTGAGTCCCGACCATTTTTGAACTGCTCTACCCACTTATAAAAATTTCACGATTCATACAACCTTCATCATAACCTTTAGACATTATACAGTTAATATTCACTGGTTTCTCACCTTCAGCAAGTAAAAAAAGAATAACGGAACGTTGTTCAACTAATGTGGATGATTCAAGCGGAACTGGCATCTTGAAATGTATTTGTGAGGTTATAAACAAAACAATGTTGATAAATCAGCTGATCAGGGCTCCTCCCAATGATGCCAACTTAAAGCCATTAAAATACCAAATTGGCCTACTTCCAATTTTTTCCCGGATCAATATGTCTAATTATTGAATGACCCTCGTATTTAACGTGTTTTGCTCGTTTATTTGCATGTTTCACCTGCATTTCTAGCAGATTTCGCGCTGCAGTTTGATTTTCACGCAATTTAATGTTGTGCCGTCGTATCTCCTGAACTACGTTCTGTACATTGATGTAATTTTACGCGTGCGTACAGTAGTGGTACATGCACCTTCTGTCTGCGAAACATGTTCTGAGTACAGTTGGTAGTAGTAAGGTTGTAATGAATAAAAACGTCACGCCTGATGCGGCAGTATCTAAAGCATGTCAGTGTTTGGTAGGTCATATTTCTTAACCGTGTGCTGAAAAATTATGTATTTCTAAGTACGGTCAGCGGCATGTGTGGATACCGCCTAATAAATGTTTTGCGAATAGGATTCGAAGCAAAGTAGTGATAAAACAGAATGTTTTGCATGAAGTGGCAGATTATCAGGAATATCAGAATCTTTCTTCATATCTCCATGAAGTTTACATCGTACAACGATAAATATTTTTGTACGTACACTCAGCGGCAAATATGGAAACTGTGTGTGAAAATTGTAGCAGTTATAATTAATAGCAATGAAGAGACAGCTTTAAACATCTTGCATGATGCGATAGTACTTCATGTATTCAGTGTTTACGACGTCGTTCCTCCAGACCTAAGTGTCATACAACTTTTTTGGAACATTTAGTGATATATGAAAATATTCCCTGAAAAGTACACGAATACTGCTAGTAGTACAGACGTACTACTAGCTTCATGTGGCAGTTTCACTACATCAAGTGTGAAAATGCAGTAAGCGACAAACGTTCATCAATTTGTCTCTGTCGTCGGCGAGAAAAAGTTTTGGAGAGAACTGAAATTTTATGTAAAGTTTGTTGTGACTCTAAGTGCTTGCGTTCTCAAATAATGGCTAACTAAAATATGGATAATCTTGCGTCGTATGTTGTACTGCTATTTCACTCCAAACCCCTCCATTTTCATAGGTGGGTGGTTCTTCCCGCCCCCCCTCACGGGTTCCTTCGGTGGTTATTTTCAGACAGTAAATGGCAAGCGAACAACGTTTCGTTGAAATAAATCACAGCAGTGGTTTACGAGACATAAATACACACATACATACACACTTACGTACGTTCATACATACATACTATAGTATCCAAAAGTGTCCGACCTACCTGAGTCGCGTTACGCCTGATTTGCATGTAGCCCACTTATAGTAATTGCCTTGCTGCCTTGACGATCCTCTCTTTGCGGTACAGTCGTTCGGCTATAAAAAAATAGATACCACAGGAGACTGCTTGAGAATATGTATTTCTTCGGGTAATCAGTCCAGATGTAAGTCAGCATCACAATGTTTCTAATACCGTACTAGGAAACGCACCATTGGAGATGAAACAGTTCTTAACGCTTGAAAACTCAGTATTATTACAGTAAGTGACATTTCGAAATCCCCACCATACTCATTAGAATCTGAGTTAAATCCATGGCATAAGTCGTTCCAGTAATCTTTAGGCAAAATCAAATACTTTTATGTACTAAAATCGTTCAAATGGCTCTGAGCACTATGGGACTTAACATCTGAAGTCATCAGTCCCCTAGAACATACAACTAGTTAAACCTAAGGACATCACACACATCCGTGCCCGAGGAAGGATTCGAACCTGCGACCGTAGCGGTCGCGCGGTGCCAGACTGAAGCGCCTACAACCGCTCGGCCACACCGGCCGGCTTCTATGAGCAAGATATTTAGAGACTATCTGGACTAGTAAAGCTCTCTGATACTTCTAAGTATTTAGCCTCTTTGAAAGGTTTTCCCATGCCTGTAAACCGTCGTTTCTGATAGAAGTGGTTTGTCGTACACTGGATATTAAACTAACTAATTAAAAGCAAGGCGATTAACAGTGGCAAGCCCTTTACGGGAACGTCAAAATTAACATCGCACAACCACTAATTTCTCTGTGCTCATGACTGAGCAGTTATTAGTCTACAAGTGTGAATTTTAAAACAGGACGAACCTCTTCTTTCTGGATCTCGACTGAAACGAAGCACTTACAGCCACTGTAACTGTGCAAAGCTTTCGTGCCCGACCCAGGATGGATCACAGCTGTGCTCGTCACTGGTGACGATGTATAAAGAGTTGTGAAACATCGAAGTCTTCATCAGTATCAGTTATAAATCTGAACTTGAAAATTTTTGTGCTCTGCCTGGAGCCCTGTCTAGAACCTCATCTCCGTGTTAATGAATCACAAAAAAACATTTAATATGATTCCGTAACAAAGTATGAACGAGTTTAAAACGAGGTGACAGGATGTAAATTTTTGTCATGGAGCCTCAAACCCAGCACATTACCAGACTGTTAACTAAGTAAAATCAGACGTTGGATACTGATTTATTTATCTATTTACTTATTTATATTTTGCCAGTTGCTAAATCTCCGGCGAACTAAAGGGAACACTGGTTCATTAAATAAAATTTTCTAGTTTAATGAACCTCACTGGCGACACAGTTTCTGTTTGCCGCGACGTCCGCCTCTGCTTTGGAGCAAATTAAGCCGGCCCTGACCCAGTTTATAACGAAGGGGTATGATGTTTATAAAGCGGATTTTTTATTACGGTACAACCTGACGGCCTTCACTTGTCTTTACTAGACGAGAATGAGATCTCTTCGCTGTTTGTTTTAAATATATGACAGAAATATGAATCAAACTCACACCTGCCAACTAATTAATTAGTGTCACTGAAACCCACATATGCAATTTTCGTGATGGTGCTCTAACATATGGTGCTTTCGAATTACACGGTGAAAAAGCTCAGTTCTCTTTTAACTGGTTCAGTATCAGCAATCATCAAATAATTATCATTGTCTCATTTCAGCGGAATAGGGAATAGCTTTACGCCATCATAGCATCGAATCGAATCCATTTAGAAACTTCCATTATCTCAAAAAAAGTTTCTTAAATCGAAAAATACTATTCCAGAATACGAAACGTCTGACTGGTTTGACGCGGCCAGTCACGATTTCCTTTCCTGTGCCAATCTCTTCATCCCAGAGTAGCACTTGAAAGCTACGTTCACAATTATTTGCAGGATGTATTCCAACGTCTGTCTTCCTCTACAGTTTTTTCCCTCTAAGGCTCCCGCTATTATGGTTCAAATTGCTCTGAGCATTATGGGACTTAACATCTGAGGTCATCACTCCACCAGAACTTAGAACTACTTAAACCTAACTAACCTAAGGACATCACACACATCCTTGCCGGAGGCAGGCTTCAAACCTGCGACCGTAGCAGTCGCGCGATTCCAGACTGAAGCGCCTAGAACCGCTCGGCCACACCGGCCGGCACTCCAGCTAGTACCGTGGAATTCATTCCCCGATGTCTTAACAGGTGTCCTATCATCCCATGACCTTAGCTGTTTAGCCCCCCTTAAACATCCCAACAACCACCACCACCTTCTGCTTGCCAGTGTTTTCCACATATTCCTTTCCTCTCCAATTCAACGCAGAACCTCCTCATTCACTCCCTTACCAGACCACCTAATTTTCAAAACTCGTAGCAACACATCTCAAATGTTTCGATCTCTCCTGTTCCATTTTTCCCACACTCCATATTTGACTACCATACAAGGCTGGGCTCCAAAAGTAGTTCTCAGAAATTTCTTCCTCAAATTAAGGCCTATGTTTGTTACTGGTGGACTTGTCTTTGACAGGAATCCCCTTTTTGAGAGTGTTCGTCTGCTTTTGATGTCCTCCTTGCTCTGTGCGTCGTTAGTTATTTGGCTGCCTAGGTAGCAGAATTCCTTAACCTCGTCTACTAAGTGACCATTAATCCTGATGTTAAGTTTCTCGCTGTTCTCGTTTCTGCTAGTTCTCATTACTTTCCTTCGGTTTACTCTCAGTCCATAATCTGTACTAATTGGATTGTTCATTCCATTCAGCAGGTGACGTAATTCTCCTTCATTTTCACTGAGGATAGCAACGTCATTAGCGAATTTTATTATTGATATCCTTTCACCTTGATTTTTAATTCCACTCTGAACCTTCCTTTTATTCCCATTATTGCTCCTTCGATGTACAGATTGTCTAGTAAGGGCGAAGGGGTACATCCCTGTTTTATACCCCTTTTTATGGGAGTACTTAGGTCTTGGTTGTCCATTCTTATTATTCCCTCTAGGGTCTTGTACGTATTGTATGTTACCCGTCTCCCCGTATTGCTTACCCCCTATTTTTCTCAGAATTTCGAACGTCTTGCGCAAGTTGTCGATCACTTTTTCCAAGTCGACAAATCCCATTGACGGGTCTTTATTTTTCATTACTCTTGCTTCCATTATCAACCACAACGTCGGAAATACATATCTGGTGCCTTTTACCTTTCCTAAAGCCAAACTGATCTACATCTAACACATCCCCGATTTGCTTTTCTGTTCTTCTGTATATTATTCTTGTCAGCAACCTGGATGCATTGGCTGTTAAGCTGCTTGTACGATAATTATCGCACTTGTTAGCTCTTGCTCTCTTCGGAATTGTGCAGATGATGTTTTTTCCGAAAGTCAGATGGTAACTGAGGAGATTCATACGCTCTACACATCAACGACAATAATCGTTTTGCTTCCACTTCCACCGATGATTTCTGCTGGAATATTGTCTATTCTTTCGGCCTTATTTGATATTAAGCCCTGCAAAACTCTCTTAAATTCTGATTCTAATACTGGAACCCCATATGTCTTCTAAATCGACTCCGTGGGTTTCTTCTATCAATTCAGTAAGGCATTCCCTATGATAGAGGCCTTTAATGTACTCTTTCCAGCTATTCGCTCTCTCCAGTGCATTTAACAGTTTAATTCCTGTTGCTCTCTTAATGTTACCACCCTTGCTTTTAATTTCACCAAAGGTTTTTTTGACCTTCCTATATGCTGAGTCAGTCTTCCTGACAATCATTTCTTCTGCGGCCATTTCGTCATTGCTTCCCTGCAATTCCTGTTTATTTCATTCCTAAGCGACTTATATTTCTGTGTTTATGAAATTCCCTGAACATTTTTGTACTTCCTTCTTTCATTGATCAGCTGAGGTATTTCTTCTTTTACCCATGGTTTCTTCACAGTTACTCCCTTTGTACCTGTTTTTATATTTACATCTTCTGTCATTACCCTTTTTAGACATGTTATCACGCGGCCTTTTCCAAGTATACATCCTCTTCTTATGATTCGTGAACAGAGTATTTGCTACTGCCATCTGAAATTTATCACAGAACTCAATTATTATTTCACCTCTCTCATTCCTCTTCTCATGCTCATATTCACCTGTAACCTTTCCTTCTGATCCTTCCCCTACAACTACATTCCAGTCCCTATGACTATTAGATTTTCATCTGCTTGCATTATTCTTTCTGTGTCCTCATGTACTTCCTCTATCTCTTCATTGTCAACTTGTTACATCGGCTTGTATAATTGAGCTGTTGTTGTCCGTGTTGTATTGCTGTCGATTCTGACAAGAACCGACTACACTCTCTGTCCTACCTTCCTATTCATAATTAATCCTACTTCCATTATACTATTTTCTGCTGCTGTTGATAGTACCCTATATTTATCTGAACAGAAATTCTTGTCTTCTTTCCATTTCACTTCACTGACACCTACTGTATCCAGTTTGGGCCTTAGCATTTTGCTTTTCCGATTTTTAGTTTCCTTAGCAGGTTCAATATTCTGACATTCCACGCCCCGGCTTGTAGGACATTATCCCTTTGTTGGTTATTCAGTCTTTTTCTCATGGTCACCTCCCCCTTGGCACTCCACAGCTAGAGATCCAAATGGGCACCATTTCAGAAACTTTTGCCAATGGAGAGATCATCATGACACTTTTCCAGTTGCAGGCAACATGTCCTATGGATGCACGTTATGTACCTTTAATGCTCGTTTCGATATCCTTCCGCATCCTCATGCTGCTGACTGTTGCTGGTTCTTCCGCTTTCAGGCGCAGTTTCCCTCCCCAGGGACAAGATAGTGTCCTGAATCTCCATTCGCTCCTCCTGCCTCTTTCACAATACCGTTGGCAGAATGAGGGTGACTTCTTATGCCAGAAGTCTTCGGCCACCAACGTTTATAATAATCAAAATCCAAGCGTTGGCCGGTTTCGAACCAGGGACGTAGAATGTTATGCTGACAAGGCAAAGACACGATCCCTGGACCACTGGTGCACGCGCTTAAGAAGGCCAGTATTTGTGTGCATCCATCAGAATTCTAAGTCAGGCCACATGCACGATCTGGCAACACCGTAGGATGTGGAAGTGTAAGAAAGTCTCCCAGTCTTCCTGAGCTGTTACGAAAATGACTCTCTGGTGGTTGAGTGGTAAGCATTGTGCTCGTGAACATGTAGATGCTTGTTAGAGTCTTATTCCATCCCCTAGTTTCTTAAATTGCATTTCATTTATCTACTAATATTGTAAGCCTGATAGAACGTCAAACATAAGTCGATTCATTTTCTACTCCTCTTATAATAGTAGAAGGTTCCACAAATATTTCTGGTTAACAGCTTGAGGCTGTGTCGAGAGTCAGGACCGTTCATGTTCGAGGGTTTCCGTGACCCACAGTAGCTACAAGCCACCAGAGACATGTACCCCATTGTCACACGACTCTCACCATTTGAACGTGTATTTATCAGCGGTCATTTTCTTATTTAAAGTTCTCGTATTTATCTCCCAGTTACGATTTCGATTTTGCATGCCTGTAACTTACTAACGTTGCTAAAGTGTCACACAAGATAGTTGGAAGTAAAGAAAGTTGTAACATTTGCGGTATGTTGTTCGCTTTGGCTTCATTAAAGGCGTGAAGACAGCAGAGGCAGATCTTATCCTTTGTGCTATGTGTGGTGTGAGCGAATTTGGGCAAAACACGTCAGAAAAAGATTTTTGGCTTCAAGAAGAAGCGTTGTGGCATGAATGGTGTTGCACATTCTAGAAGCCTCTATGACAGACCCATGTGATGAAGTGCGACCATTTAAGCGTTGTGAGACATTTTCATTTTGTAGACAAGATTCAGAAGTCAGGAGCAGTAGTACTGCATGCTCCAATTTAAAACAACGATAATCAAATGGGTGACTACTAACGCATGTTTGATTGATCGTCTTCAGTTGGCTCATTGAGAAATTCAATGTAGCATTCCTACTGGTGACTAGTTATGATGTCTTTAACTTAACTTCTTAAGAAGAATGAAGGGCTGAGCCGTAACAAAAGACATATACTCGAGAAAAGTGTAGTGTGAACAGATTATGCCTCTCGTGGCTCAAAAGAGTGTTGTGCTTTACGAAAACCTCCGCACTACATCACGTGTTGATAATGCGCAATAACGCACTCCGCCTATTTCACGAACAAAGCTGTCCAGGAGTTTGAAAAGTCGTCCTTCAGATACTTATTCTTCTCTTATAATAGTAGAAAAATATTTACCTCCCACGGTCGTTATCGGAAATCAGTAAAGAATATTCCTCTCTGGACGAAAATTCACATGAAACCAGGTTTGACGATATCTTTAACTGGGATCCAGTAGGTTTCTACAGATGTGGAATCGGTACACCACCTGAGCGTTATCAGAACATTTTCGATAATGAGAGAGAATATACTGTTCACGATTATTTTTCTCTACGTTTACTGTTATCTTCAAGCAAAGCCGGCCGGTGTGGCCGTGCGGTTCTAGGCGCTTCAGTCTGGAACCGCGTGACCGCTACGGTCGCAAGTTCGAATCCTGCCTCGGGCATGGATGTGATGTCGTTAGGTTAGTTTGGTTTAAGTAGTTTTAAGTTCTAGGGGACTGATGACCACAGATGTTAAGTCCCACAGTGCTCAGAGCCATTTTGAACCATTTCAAGCAAAGAATGGGCAACGCTATGGAAATGTGCACTGTCCTAATTCAAATGGAATGAAAATTATCGTGATATCCTTATGATGAAAGTCGGATTTAATAAAACGCAACGTGTCTGTAACAAGACGGTAGCTATATCAGCACGAATTAGTAAGATATTACACATTCTAGACTTACGAACGGTCTCTATTTAAAAATCTTAAACATGGCTGCGAATCAGCAACTATATCGATCTGAAGAGGTTGAAACTATCAGCCAACCAGTTGCAAACCAAAGATTTATTTATCCTTTAACCTAGCTTTCGATATTTCTATAAATATATTCTTCAGAAGGAATGGCTATGTTACTCGACATGGTGGTGAATTACATTAGCTGAAGCTGAGCGACTCCTTTTATATATAAAACTGAAATGAAAACCGGTAACATCACAAGCCATGGCTTAAGACAGCAGCCAGATTACATTCAGCGTACGTCAGAATACATGCACATATTGATACGCCCACTGGTAAAGGCTCTTGTCAACATGGAATTGTAACAGGTGTCAAAGGATAAAATATTTGCATTACCTAAGTATACACCATGCCAATGACAAAAGCCTTTACATAATAATATCTGACTTTATTTTTCTCCCTCTATTTCTACGTCCTACCTCCCCCCCCCCCTCCCCTCCCCCTGCCCCACTGTTTTTTCACTCATATCGTTATATTTAGTACTTTTTACATTACTACTGGCACTTACTGTACCGTTAAATGAGATTCATTGGCTTCTGTACTTTATTTCGTCTCTTCCTTACAGACTTCGGTTATTTCATGCTGCATAAAGTATCTTCAATTCAGGTTATTAACGATCTAGTGTATACATAAAAGCAATAATGATGATTGAAAATGCTGCCTCGAAAGGGAAGCACATGCGGGCACATGATACCTAACACTTGTAAGTGTATATCTGTAATACTTCCAAATTTACCAATGATTCTAGAGTCTATATTCTTAGACAATTACCTCTTAAAAACACCTTAGTGCTAGCCTTGATTACCTGCTTTGGGCTACTTTAACAGATATGACTTAATATTCGTCCATCAAGTAAGTGAATATCACGTAATTCTGTGTCTCCGTGAATCTAATATTTTCTAAAAACTTCTTTATAATGTGTCTTATAATTTGCATGTTGTAGCTTTTACCATTGTATTTGCTGATGGAATAAAAGCTGAAATCTGGATAGCACAGAAGAAAAATAAATTAACAAAAATAAATACTTTCTCTTCGATGCTTCCATTAGCATTGTCAAGCGCAATGTGACAAAGAAATTTGTTCATTTCTTGTTCCATGGTATGTAGGATGGTGGTCATTGTGTCTTATACTTTCTGCAATTTGGAATCGTTTATTTCGTACTTCCAGCACCTGATACATTTTTTGTATCGTGTTTTAAAATTCCCGCATGTCATGCCTATGCATACTGCATCACAGGTTTCACATTCAAATTGATATATTCCTGATGCCCAGAATTTATCCCTATTGGTTTCTGGTTTGCTTAGGTGTCACTGGCTTGGGGGGGAGGGGGGTTTCTCAGTCTTATATGCTATGTGGAAGCCCTGTCTCTGTAGTATGTTGACAACTCTGTGTGTTAATTTATGTGTGTGAGTCATAGTGTATCATCTGGTTCCTTTCTGTGTGAAGTTGTCATTGTGTCTGTTCGTTGAATGAGTTTGTGAGTTTGAAGCTTGTAAGTCGTGTTGTATTCTGGAATTGTTGTGTTTATTTTGTATTTGCGTTTTTTATAATTTGCTTGAGTCTGTGTACTACATGTGTGTCATACCCATTGTTCCTAATTATTTGTATGATTGGCTCATTTCTGTTTCATAGTTTCTCTTGTTGAGCGGGATCCTGTTTAATCTATGTAACATATGTCTTAGTGCTGCATGCTTCACACACACATACACACACACACACACACACACACACACACACACACATACACAACAGCACGGTCTTAGGCGTCTTCTCACGGTCCGCGTGGTTCCCCACGTCGGAGGATCAAGTCCTCCCTCGGGCATGGGCGTGTGTGTTGTCCTTAGCATTAGTTACTTTAAGTTAGATAAACAGTGCGTAAGCTTAGTGACCGATAATCTCAGCAACTTGGTCGCATAGAACCTTACCACAAATTTCCAATGCACACACAAATAGGTCAGAGATATTTCAAAAATTGCTTTCGAAATTTGACAGTAACATTCGATCTTTGGAAATAACATCCGACAGTCGGCAACACGAACCAAAATACTGCATCAAAGCAAAGTGTTTAGTTCCCAGTGCTGTGGAATGTAATTATGAGAAGAGAAACGGCAGTAAAAATGGAACAGAAACATAATATACAGAAAATCGATCATACAACCTGTAAGCAGAATTTAAAATATTACTACATCATAGCAAAACAAGCCTCCAGAACTGTTTATAACCTGTAGATATATTTCTCCAAAACGTAAACTAAATATTAAAAATATGTACATATTCCAGGCCACTGAAGATGCCTTGCAGAGAATAAGGCGAAACGCGTATGGCACGAAAATTGTGTTTCATTCAGTTGTAGTCAGACGGTCCAAAAAGGCAACATTATGAATATACCGTAATATTACACGCAGCTGAGGAAGTCAGGACAACAAAAGTTGAAGATGTTAATTTTCTCCTTTTCTGCCCAAACTTGGGGCTGCTGTCAACACCTTTGGGAGGGCAGCATTGCAGATCGATATCTCTATTCATGTGAAACCAGTGTTTTAGACAGTTCGCTTTGTGGACAGGAGAACAGTCATGTTGGAAGATTATTCCACTTCTCGAAACTCTCTGACTAACAGAGGGAAGCATTACGTTCTCCAGTTTTTCGCAGTAGTAATGACTACCAAACGGACAGTGCAGACCACAGAACGCCGCAACCATTTACTGACTTTTCTCCATAAACTGTGACAGCAGTTCGGCCATACCTTTGCCTCTGACGGACATATTTGCTGTCGAATCTCGCTCCTCTTGGACTATATACATGAACTGAAGTATTTGGTGCAGTGTAATACACCTTCTCGACTGTAAACAAATTTGTTCCCAATGTCGTGTCCTGAGAGGGAGTAAGACCGACACTCGCTGCGCGAGACAGAGGAACTTACCTCAGTCCACACCAGCACGAAACGGTCTCCTTCAATTCACCATTGCTAAGTTCAATCATCCAGCCTTATATTGCTACTTCAACATTTCCTTAACCGTTGATTTTCGTCTGTACGCTCCTTTCTCGTTGAGACGACGATGACAACGACGACGAATGGTGGACCTGCTCACATTTATCTGGAGTATGTTCCTGATTTCTGTGTACCCCTGAAGGGTCTTCATCACTGCAGTGGATTATACCATTCTATTGAACCTCCGCGCTTGTCCGTGAACTTCCAGGTCCATGACGACGGTTGACGTGGCTTTCGTCCGCCATCCTCTTCGTCTAATGATGTATCGTAGATTTTCTGTATGCTAGGATACGAAAAGTGGCGCTGATACATTTTCCATCTTCAGTAAGTGCGAGATTGCGACCTTCATAGAATTGCTTGAGCTGTGACATTTCTCAGGTAAGGGCCTATTGACAAGGCAGGAGCAAACGAAATGAGATCCAAGGTGTAGAGCACTTCCTTCGTCTCAGTAGTCAAATTCATTCCCGGTTGCAGGATTTGAAAAGGATTTTATAAAGTAGTTATTTTCGAATATTGTTTAAAGTATAGAATAAATATATTCGATCTCTCTAGACGTCACACGTAGTAGTAAAAATGACAACGTTTTCAGAGATTAAATGTAAAATTTACACTTACATTGTGATGCTTGATATGCTGTTCCAGCTTTCGTATATTAGTAAACTGTGTTACCTGACATATTAAACCACATAAGGCTGTAACAGCGCTTCATACATGTGGAGAAGAGCGCAGTAAGGAAAAACGGTGAGGTTTTAATCTCTTGTTATCAGGTTGGAATTCTGCCCCTTCTAAGAGTTTTAATTCGTTGCAAAGAAAGAATACTGTTAGTTTAGGAGGATACGTCAGTTGTAACGTTCGAGTTACTCGTAATATTGTGAACATATGTTCACATGCTTTGGAGATCTCACTCTAAGAATTTGAGGAGAAATCGTCTCCCCAGGTTTCCCTATTATAAACGCATCTCAGTTTTAGAATGAACTGAGCTTTCGGTTGTTAATCAGTTTGTATTTTCAGTAGTACCATATCATTATATGTTAAAGTCGTTTTCATCTAATGATTCCACAACTACAAGACCACAACGTGTGATAACTCTTAGGCAAACAATAATTAATTCGACATTGTACTACGGAACTATAGATTTTAATTTTAATGTTGACTGTGCCTTACTCTGGCATGTTATAGTAATTTTATGCTTCTGAAGAAGGCTAGATTAATGTAGCCGAAAACTGGTAAAGACCAGAAAATTTGCGCAGTTGAGGTTGATTCTTCAAAATATCAACAATTAAGTGATTTCTGACAAGAATGACTTGGCTCAAGCGGTGCATACTGTTTTTAAAACTGTTTCCTACTAGGATGACAACCTTTTCATCGCCGGTAAATCTGTGAACGTTGCTGCTAAATCATACCCTAGACGTAAATCTCCGTTTCAACAAATGATTTCCACAGCTACAGAAACACAACGTGTGGTACCTCTTCGGCAAACTATAATATAGTGATATTAGACTGTAAGATCGTCCTAGCCTGTGCTGTGCAGATTGTTTTTAAACCTCCTCCTACCAGGGTAAGAAGATTTTCTTATTGGTGCAAATGGCTCTGAGCACTATGGGACTTAACATATGAAGTCATCAGTCCCCTAGAACTTAGAACTACTTAAACCTAACTAACCTAAGGACATCTCACACATCCATGCCCGAGGCAGGATTCGAACCTGCGACCGTAGCAGTCTCGCGGTTCCGAACTGAGGTGCCTAGAACCGCACGGCCACCGAGGCCGGCAAGATTTTCTTATTCAGTAAATTTGTGAACGCTGCTGGTGAAGATGTTTTAAGCTTGAACTAAATTCCTTCACCCACGAGTACCTTAAAAGAAATATTAACAGCACTAAATAGCAGCTTTTGAAGAGATTTCTGGTTAGAAGGGAGAAAGATACTTGAATACAAAACTAATCTCCCCGAAGGAAAGGGTAAAAGAAATGATACCTCTCTTGTTCCGACGTCATGGACCTTGTATTTCAAATGACATAGAGCCAGTTTAGGTCAGGACCATTCAGAACTGGAAGTCTCGGAGCTATCAAAATCTGGAGTTGATTTGTATTGTTTGCACACGAAATTACTCTTGCAGTATAGTTATAGAGCACAATAAGTCAGCTGCGTATTTCTCGCTGAGGAAGAGCAGTGGTGAACAGTCTTAGCTACATTTGTTTACTGAAACTGGTGTTAGAGTTTCTGGTTGATGACTAAGCGTAAGGCCTATGAGTCGGATGTGGGATTTGAAGCGTTGAGATATTTCTCAAAGTTATTGAATAGGATACTACAGTTAGAGTAATTTCACGAAAATGTGAAGTTGGACTACGCAGAATGAATTTATTGCAACGGAAAACAGTTGATCTACGGCAATATTTTCTTCCTTGCACTATTTGAAATAGGCATGTTGACGGTGTCATCTGGAGAGAATGATCGTGACATTTAATAGAAGACACTAACATCCTCTGGCTTTGAAAGTGTTTACCGCCTGTTTTACCATTTAAAAGCGTCATTGATAGGAGCAAGTAAATGAAGTAATACAACGCAATTTCTGTTATAAAGTAAGGTCTTCATCAGTTAATTTTGTCTTAATGTAATCTACGAAGAGTTGGAGAAGTCCGATATTAATTTGTAAAGTATTCTCTAGACATGGAAGTAAATAACTACTTGCTACGGTCCCATTGCCACAGAACGCCACAATCATTTGCTGCGAACCAAAGATTTACCTGTTTTTGGGATCTGCTTCTAGAAATGTCCAAAAGCATTAAAAGCTTTCATCAAGCAAGTGTGCGCTAGCTGCGGAACGTTACAGTTAATATCTGTAATGGCAGTTTTAAGCGAAGTACCTTGGTAAATTTACACTATGAGACGGTATTTCCCGATCTAAAAAATTTCTTGAATTAACGAAAATTTCAGAAAGACTTCGAATCGACGTTATGATAGCTAAAGGCGTCTTTATATCCCACTAACATGAAACAAAAGTAATTTCCGTTTACGAAGGCTGCTGATAATTAAACAGTTAATCGAGAACTGAACTTTTTCACCGCGTCTATTTCTAAGCTAAGCGCATCGTACTATACAACAATGGATGTAGCAAATGTGGGCTTTAATGGTCCCTTTCACTGATCGTAGTTTCTTAGTTGCTAAGTGTGGTTTTGAGTCCCACTTCCGTCATGTATTTTATATAAACACTATCTTCTTCTCGTCTAATAATGCCAAGTGAGGAATATCAGGTTGCCTCGTAGTTCAGAATCCGCATTATAAACATCATATCACTTCGTTACCAACTGAGGAAAAGCCGGATTTGGTTCGAGCATAGCAGAGGAGGAAGTCTCGACAAACAGAAAAGGTGTCGCCAGTAAGCGTCCTTACACCAGAAACATCATTTTATTTAATGTGCCAATGGTCACTTCAAGTCATAGGGCTCGTAATTTGGAATTTGAGACGTTGAAAAATTTGGTGCTGAACCTCGATTCGAATTCGGATCTCGTTTTTCGTAGTTCGATCATATCGTAGTTTACCCCAAGATTGCAAACTCCTTTAGGTCTCCCCGAAAGACAAATATGTGGGTTCAAATCCTGGTGCATCACAAAAGTTTTCATGGTCTCATTTCAAGCCCTAACATGCGCATACCGAATTACTAGTGATAAATAATTTTCATTTTATTGCCTCTTCATGTGCTGTCGACAGTAACTATGGCTGCCGTTATTTCTATTAAAATCCGGTCACATCTCAATGCTGGTGAGCAAACAATTCATGGGTAGAAAATAGCGGTGTAGGAGCCGGCTGTAATTATCAATCAGGGAAGAAAAAATGTGGCCTCATTTCAGATTGGAATATCTCGCTGCTGATGAAAAAAATTCAATATCTAACGTCTGATTGTACTTAGATAAAAATCTGACTACGTGCTGAGTTTGAGTATCCGTCACACAATTTTCCGTCCTGGTACTTCGTTTTAAATACGTGCAAACTTTATTACTTGAAATTATATTAAAAGTTATCCATGGTTCTAACAGCGAGATAAAGGTCTCGACAGTGCACAAAAACTTTCAGGTTCATATTTGCTAACTGATACTGGTGAAAACTTCGATTTTTCATGACTCTTTACGCCTAGTCACCAATAACGAACGTTGCTGTGATCGAGTCTCGGTCAGGTAAGAAAGGTTTGCTTAGTTACAACAGCTGTAGGTGCTTGATTTCAATCAGTATCTAGAACAAGAAAGTTCGTGGCATCGTTTACAGTTCAGGCATATGCACAAACAAGTATACTCATGATTAAGCATGGAAATTACTGGTGACACAATATTAATTTTGAGGTTTCCACTGCCACTGTTAATCACGTTGCTTTTAACTGGTAGGTTCAACATCAAGTTTATGAAAATCACTCATATGAGGTGTTGGGAAAACTCTTAAAGAGCAAATATAATTCCATTTAGCATAGAACTGCCTTAGGCCCGATATTGTCTCAAAATCTCTTGTTCATAAAAGTAATTAATTTTACGGAAAGATTACCGGAATGACTTACGTGACGGAGTTAACTCAAATTCTTAGGTGTGTTGTAGGGATTTTGAAATGTCATTTCAAGTAATAAAATTGAGTCTACTAGCGTTAAGGATTGTATCATCTCTAATAACGTGTTTCCTATTCACAGCATCGTGGAGTTTACTTACATCTGGACTAACAGTGTACTGTAGTGACCTGTTGCGGTATCAATCCTCTTCAGTCAAACGACTGTACTGCAAAGAGATCAGAGGACCTGCCAGAGAGATGCATTAAATGAGCTGCATAGAAATCAGGCGAAACGCAATTCAGATCGTTCGGATTCTTTTGGATGTGACAGTACATCGACTTCTATAAATTGTATCGATACATAGTGATCCAGCAGGATATAAAGATAATACTTCATAGCACAGAGCGAATCCCAATACTTGTAATGTTAAGCTATGAAGTCAGATTCTTTTATAAGAGGCGATCAAACGGAGAACGTTGCTGATGCATATATGCAACACAGCGCGACTCTGATGTGTGTATATAAGTAAGGACATCTAGCCAAGGCATTAGTGTTGCTTACGTGCCTTCCTACCTGTGTGTGTTGAATGTGCAAACGGGAATTACGGCGACGTTGTTACCAAAAGAGTCCAAACAGGACGGACATGCTGTTATTCTTTTCTTGGCTGTTGGAGGACGAACACTGGTAGACATCCACTGGGAAATGAAGAATATGTGTGGGGCAGCATGTCTGTCAAAAATCACTGTTATGGAATGGTGTGTAAAATAATGTGCCGGTTCAGGTTCGGCACCAGACGCCAGTGGATCTGGAAGGCTAGCCACATCCAACTCAAGTGTGACACATTCTAGCAGCTGCCATTAGTTTTGATCTCCCCCCATGCAATTATCATGCCTTCAATCCCATGAAAACTCAGTGAAGAGTTGACGATTTTTATCGGTGGGGGCTGTGGGGTTGGGGTTGGGCGGGGGGGGGGGGGGGTGCAGCAGGTACTTACGGACTTCTTCACGCGGCTGGGCACGGTGTCTTACCAAATGGGTATCTCGAACATGGTGCATCGGTTGGATGGTTGCCTCGATACTAACGGCGACTTTGCGTGATTGGTATATCGATTCTCGACTGTTCGGCCTTTGAACAGAAACTTTTGATCTTCCCAGACATTTCGACAGTACTTGGCAGGCAGCGTATGTAATCTCAAACTAAACAAGAGCTGCTTTGTGTAGAAACTGGCTGTCCGGCCAGGCTGGGCATGTCGACACAGTCGGGGTTCAAATCGGTATCCGCGGTGTTGTATTTCCACTCTGAGGACACCAGAGTCTATTTGCCACCTCGTCAGCAGCTTCTGGTGGCGTCCGGCCACTGCCTAGATGGGCTGGTTTCAAGTTAACATCCTCTCGGCTCTGAGCCATCGAGGTGTGTTAGTTCTGCAGTTGTTACCAAGTCATCTCTCCCGGGCCTGACCCTATGGCATCGCTGGCAGTCGCTGGAGTTGCACACCGGGCCGTACCGACCGCAGGTGCGAGAGAAAAAGCGTGCCTTCTGACCTGCACGGGACCCACCGATACACGGCTAGTATGGTAGCTGCCTTACTGCATTATCGAAGGTGGTGACATCGGCGCCACCTCATCCACCATCGAGGTCTGAGTAGCTGACCTCTCATACTGACCGCTTTCTGCAGATACTCTGTCTTACGTTTGTCCAACCTAGAAGTCAATAAACTCCTCGTCACCTTTGGCACTTCTCTACCAATACTACGCATCCACCGAAGAACTACTCGCTCACACGTTTACAGTTGTGTAATAAGTTATATTGGGAGGCTATAATAATGAGGATGGCAGTAGTAATAGAGCAGTGGCATTGTAAGTAAATGTGCAAGTAATTTTCTTTTTCCCGGATGGATCTGTATAATAATTACCTATCTATTCTCGTATTTCTTTTTTGGGGTACATATCACGCTTTTGGTAATAAAAGATAAGCAAAATGTCGGTAAGTGACCGGATGTCAACTAAGGAAACAAATCACCACTTTTATTTTCAGTGAGCTCAGATGCAGACTGATTGTAGGGATTTAAGTAGGAATGTACACAAACTAAGAGAGGAAGGAAGGGAACAGTCGATTCCTAACATATCCGCACCTGGGCTGGATGCAAGCACTGCCTCATTAGTGACTCTATACTCAGAAAAGTCTGGCTTTATACGGCTACAATATTATGGGGTTCGAATGACGAGGAGTTGTCAACTATGGCTCGACTGAAACTGGCCCGTATTGATAGATGATACGTGATGTGTCACGAAAAGTTGCTAAATGGTCAACCATCCCAGGGTTTACAGTAAGCACTAGTGGAACATTAAAGAAGAAGGAAGGCATCTAGATGCCATCGAGAAGGACTTAATGGGTAACTCAGAGACATTGACACTTCGTGGAGAGTTTCGTGGACTACATAAGGAAGATAAAGAAGAAAAGTTGAAATGTGTGGGAAATCTTATGGGAGTTAACTGCTGTCATCAGTCCCTAAGCTTACACACTACTTAACCTAAATTATCCTAAGGACAAACACACACACCCATGCCCGAGGGAGGACTCGAACCTCCGCCCGGACCAGCCGCACAGTCCATGACTGCAGCGCCTTAGACCGCCCGGCTAATCCCGCGCTGCTAAGGAAGATAAACACTAAAACATAAAGACTGATTGATAACAAGAACATAACACAGTCTATTCAGGAGGAGGCAGCGCCAAGGACATTAGATGCGATCTGCGAGATTAGCCTACTGAGATGTCGCGTCAAGTTCATACGGAAACTTCTCAAAAGTAAATGAGTTTGTTACAGCCAAAGCCACATTTGCAAGATAATTCGAGAAACAAGGCCTAGGAAAACTGGATTTAAATACTGAGACCGTGTGTTGCAGATGTTGCCAAATGGGCCATATTCACCTTCATTGCAATAAGTCGCAATATAAGAGGTGCAAACAGAATGGACACTCCGAAATGCTAGCCCAGGGATGCTCGAACAAGTGGGTGAGGTTCGCAGGCTTGATCTGATACCCAAACGAAAGAGGGGATGTTGAAGCCACTACGCAGTATTGTCAGTGCATTTTATCTCGAGACTTCTCTATGAGGAAGCAGTGGCAGACTACTGTTTAACAATCTTTCCAGGAGAAAGAATGAGCCAATTTTTGCTGGATAAAGGATCTTTTTCTCATAATTACCACCTCATGGCAGCCACTTCCCAGAGAGGTAAATGCACATTAATCCAGAATTGTGTTGTAAATGGAGAGATTACCATGATTTTCTATAGTTACACCCTAAGCATCGTATGGAGTCTCATTGTGCGTCTTTCATGCCGTGGTTTTCATTGCATTATCATTGTATTATGCATCCTCATACCTTTGATCATTGCTCATTCTTCCACTCTTACAGATAGTTTCACATTTAAAGGGGAAGAAGTTGTCCTGAAACTCTCTTTGCTCCTCCAAACTCTTTGACAACACCGTTAGCATAACGAGTGCGGCTACTTACACCGGTAGTCTTCGGCCTGCTGCCTATGTAGACTAAATTTAGTGTTGCTTATACCTCCGAAATGTACACCAGTATAGGAAATGCTGTAATTTTTCGCGTTTTACTCCAGGTCTAGTAGGTTTTTCGTTGTTGTGCTTGTAAAGTATCGGTACAGTTCCAAGCATATCAGATGTTTAACCTGGTGTCTGCTGTAAAAGGTTACATGCGTTTTTTGTAGTGTCAGCGACCATTTATATTTTGTATAAAAATGAATGAGAACTTTTCCCTTACTGTTTGCTATAAGCTTTGAATCACACTCACATGCAGCGGACTCGCTCGTGTTTTTCTGGATGAAGGCAAAAATGATGCAGAAGTCCTGAACCGTATCATAACAGACGACGACACATTGGTTGACGTACGTAACATCGAAACTAAGGCTTAATCGTCCCAGTGTAGACAGTCTGTAACACCACAGCAAGTAAAGCTAGGCAAGTGTAGTAATATGAATGTTATACTCAATGTGTTCTGCAGTTTTAACAGTATAGTGCACCATGAGTGGCTGCCACGACGTCGATTGATAATTGGGAATATTACTTACAGGTTCAACGCCATTTTCGTGAAACAATCCGAAAAAATACTCAGGTTCGAAGCAAAACAACTAATGGCTTTTGCACACTTCGTTGTCTCTTTGTGCATATTTAGCCAAAAATGGCACTGTAATGATGCCTGTCGGTAAACAAACATAAATGAAATGTAAATGCTGAGATAGCAGGAAACTATCTCAAACATAGAGTTCCGAAAATGTTTCAGAGATTACAAGAAAACACTGGCAATGTGTCCGATATTAGGTGGGTGTTACACTGACGGAATAGCAATGATGTAGATCAATAAACAACATTCTTTTCAAAAATATACAAAAGCTTCCGTTATGTTTCCAGCATGCACCAAACACAGAAATGCACGGCCCACAAATTCTGAGGTTGTGACAGAGACGTCAGTCTGAAAGGAATTTTTGCAGCATATACGATACATTACGATACCGCATTGATTTGGGCTACAGAACTGTACGTGGTCAGTTTACCTTTAAAAGTTTTAACTTGTAGTCTGACTTGCATATCGTACTGTGATAAGTTTTTGAAGTCTGTTAGAAACATTGGTGAATGAGCTACCAACCAAGCATGTTCTTTGCAATTTTTAGGAGCAATATGTCATTCGACCGTTTTGGTTAGCGACGCGGCAGTATCCGTCCCACATTGCTTGTATTGTGTATTTTACGCCTTATTTAGTTTTCTATTTGCTATATGAAATACAGAACGTAGAAGAACCCAAGAAAATATCAAACCTTGCACTCCAGAATCGTACTGTAGCAGTTGTTTATATTGTTGTCAGGCTGCCAGTCAAGATCACTTGTAGTGTCCAATGGAGGGCTCCAAACTTAACGTTTGCAACGCCGCAGGCCACCCCCCCCCCTCCCCGAATCCCCACCCCCACCCTCCCCCGCCCATTCAGCCACCAGCGCAACGTACTTCATGGGTCCCATGTTAGTATTACCATTGTCGTTGGAAAGCTAAAGCGGGAGTAGCCGAAAAACGCTGCATTCAGTAAATCTGCACGGCTTCAGTGCTCTTTAAGTGCTCATTGTAGTCTGAGACGTTTCTACCTTTTAGTACACGGAAACATAAGCGGTGACGTCTGTCCATTTCCTAGCAGATAAGCTCCAACTGCCGACACCGTGAGGTTCATATATCTAGGAGTGTTCTGGCGAAGAATCAACGCAATGTTCAAATTTGGACGTGACGCCTTATATCCGATGTTGTTTTCTAATTACGTTTCCCGACACCCACTCATAAATGCTTACATCAGTTTTCTATCGTCTCGTTGCCCACTTGTAACCGTAGCGTGATATCCTGTAAGAAGCGATATGTAACAAACAATGACCAACCATTGGCCACTGTACCACGTGCTGAAAATGCGATCTTTTATAACACAGGACTTGCTTTGACTTTTCGCTATTTCCTGTCGCTTTATTGGCTAAATTTTCGTTTAGAATCTATTGCTGCACGTACAAAAATCTCGATGGTTAAATCCATGACTCTGCAACGAGACTCAGAGTGAAGTCCCATTTATCACGGAAGAATAAATGAAAAAGATGAAACAGCATTTCCACCAGGAGTTTAAATTGCGCTATAAACTGTTTAGGAATGTGAAAGAAATCAGTATAACGAATCTATTTAAAAGTACTTGTGAAATGTACCTTTTGACCAACACGTTCTATAATGAACTATCATTTACAATGTACTCGATCAGTAAAAAAAGTTACGTGTGAGAGTTTAGAATTTTCTTTGCATTTTAAAACTAACGACAATGCTTTTCTTTACATAATAACAGTTAAATCTCTGTATGACATTATGCTGTAACTTCTCCGTAGAAGTGTTTAAACAGGCCAGCAGTGTACACAAGGGACATATGAATCCATAGGGGAGGCAAGAGGGGGCACTTTGTCCCGCCCCTTTGCCCTGCAAACTGTATTAAAGATTTTTTCATCATATATTGAGTAGATAACCATCAATTCTCTGGCATATTATAAGTTTTGTAATCCACCTTTGAAGTATAATTCTTATGATATGATACTACATCTCTAAATTGACCAACTCATTGATGTCAAAAATCGATGTCTTAGACACTGGCCGTTACGAGGAATAAACCGAACGAGGTTACGCTGTTGTTAACAGAATCGTCTCGTATTTGGAACGGCGAATGGTCACACACCCTCAGCATATCCTGATTTAAGGTGTCCATGTTCAAAAGAGACCCTTGAATGTATATGTGCCTGCATGCTGATGGTGGTTCAAATGGCTCTGAGCACTATGCGACTTAACTTCTGAGGTCATCAGTCGCCTAGAACTTAGAACTAATTAAACCTAACTAACCTAAGGACGTCACACACATCCATGCCCGAGGCAGGATTCGAACCGGCGACCGTAGCGGTCGCTCGGCTCCAGACTGTAGCGCCTAGAACCGCACGGCCACTCCGGCCGCCTATGCTAATGGTCCTAACAACGTTTAGTGCAGCTGTCTGCAGACGTAACCACTTTTTTATACCACATTCTTCAAATCTGAATCAGTCGATTACTTCTGGGTCTCACTTTCTTTTAAAACTGTAGACTGGGTTCAGACTATATTGCTACCTTGGCGCAAAATGTAACGCACTCTTGCAAGCTAGCGTTACCCTCTGAGAGGAATTTTGGTATTTTCACTGTGTGTTTTCCTTATGAATAGAGGGTGTCTGTCAGTAATTCCGTATAACTGGAAGTACTAGAAAACTTAACAGCTCTAATTTGTAGGTAATGAAAGTAGAAAAGGAAATAACAAACGATCGCCAGCCTAATTAGGCATAACTTGGAACATTATGTTAAAGAAAATTGAACATGAACAGCTAAAGTAAGTTTCATTAACACTCCCTTTGAATAGCGCATTCGATACACACGAATACAGGACGATCTAAGTTGTGTGTAGCGATGTTACTATTAACTACAATATTTTAACCTATTATCAGTGCAACAGACCACCAAATTATCTTCTCTGTGACTCATTTTTCTATCACAACACCGATGCGGCACACTCGATGAGAATTCTTACATACAGGCTCCCTGCAGTGGTTTGTAGCATGTTGAGTACATTCATTTACTTGGTTGACCGAATCGCCATGAACTAGCTGCCTCGGCTATCCAGTGCATACATTCGACTCTGTTTTGTAATCACCGAAATCAAATCATGTAATTGGCACCTACACAGAACTGCCAACAGTGTAGAATACAGAAATTTAAATAGGAAGTGTTCCTTTCTGAACTACTTTGCTGTGCTATCTGTTTGTTGAAACAGTCGTGCAGTGCAAAAGAAAAGCTGTAACTGTCTGTCTCTCAGTAGTCTAGATCCAGCCATATGCATTATCTCACAGCACTATGGAATGAGGAAGTTCTGGAGGAACTGTTGTAGACTTCTGCAGCTGCTCTACCTTCGTGACAGCTAGTAGCGTAATGGTAAGCATTGCACACTGTAGTTTAGACGTCACGACTTCTACTACATTTCCTGCTACATTTTTTTAAAACACAATTCTGCTGTCTGCTGAAGTTATCAATTTAATCGAACTTTGAACATAATTCCCTTCACTTCTCAACTCAAAATAGTCCATTTTGAAAAGGGGCTAACTTCTGCGACATTTTGTTCTTTTCAAGTGTAATAGATGGCCAGGCAGCAGGTGCATCTCGAAGCTTTTGTATTATGATGGGGAGAGCGCATCGTGCCAAAATAGAAAAGTATTTTCTACATTAGCGTGGTTGTGGCATTTTATTCTTATAAAAACCTTGTTTGGCAGTTTTAACTTAGAACAAGTTTTCTACATGCATGTAATCAATAAACTGCATGTGCATTGTCAGACTGTTTTAGGTAATATCAGAGAATTCGCATGTATCGTTGATGATTAATTTCTCTTCCATGTTTAGTATTGTTTGAACAACACTAATAGAAACCTTACGAATATTGTGCACTGTATTTTAAAAAATGAAATAAAACTACCCAGGTAACCTTACGACGAAAGTCTGTTTTAATAAGACTGAGTATCTGTACACAAGTGTGCCTCTATCGGCGCGAATTAGTAAAACACTACTCACTTAGATTTCGATTGGGTCTGTGTTTAATTGGTATGCTGTGCCATACTCAAGAGGTATGAAATTGTGGCATTTCATAAATAAAGTTGCATATTCCTAGAAACCTAAAATTTGCTTGTCAGCAGCGGAAAGAGGCGTTACCTGTTGTGCAGCATTATAAGTTTTCCACCATTGCACTATGAGCTGAAAGTATTTTCCTGCGATTTGCTTATCAGTTCATTTGCTTCATACTTATCACCCTGGCATTTGAGTCTTAAGTGAAGAACAATATTGAATATCGTATCGTTGGCGGTCAATTCGAATTTCGTCAGAGAGGCTTGTATTCTGAAGCAGCTTGGCAGTCAGAAAGCCGAGATCTATGACCATTAACACGACTTACTGAGTCGAGCTGCCAAGAAGATTTGATTTATGAAGGTTTTCTTCTGATTTCGTTACAGAATTTTTTCTGGAAATTCGCAGCTCCATAAAATAAAACACAAAGAAAAAAAATTCACACACGCTGGCCCCTACCACGGTTAAAACTGACGACACCTTGAACCGTTGCAGAACGAGACATAGGCGGTACCACGGGGCTAAGGACACACTGCTGCTAGCATGCCACTCTCATCCTGGTATTGGTCGCTCAGCCTCATGACGCATCGTGAAAGATAATAAAAGTTGTCTCTTATGTGAACAACAGCGTTTCTTTAGCCAAAAAATTGAATTTTATGTCTGAGTGTCTTAGTTTACATGAGGATTATACAGTACGAATCATTCAAATGGAAAGGGAATATCAAGTGAATTTAGCGAGTTAATTCAGTACCATACGCAGAAGCGATTGCACTGTCACGGTGTTGCCAAATGTTTGTGACGATGTTGCCAATTCTCAGCTGTACTAGTTACAGCTCTGTAGCGTTATAGGAGGAGAATCCCGTGCTCTTGTCATAGGAGGATACGGAGAGGAGGCGCGGGGTTCGGTTAATATCCAGCGTTTTCACCTACCAGTTGTCTCAAGCATTCAGCTGTATAATCTTCCATCACAATTACAGTTTCCCACAAAATATATAAGAATAAAACACTTACCTTGTTACGTTGTGACAAAAGATTATTTCAGTACAACAAAAAGTCTGGAAATCAACTTTGCCCACCTGCCACGAAAAGTAAGAGAACAAACAGTTTGCACCTCGAAATCGATTGCATCAATGCGCAGTCTTATGATCATACACGTAGAATTTCATTAATTGCACGAGAATGAAGAAAAATGTTGGTGCGAATGGAAGATGTAAGAAACACAGTTAACTAATTATTCTGTACCACACAATAATCAATTAATTTGAAAATTCGGGAGAGAAGACACTAAAAATTATGCCCATTAAGGCAGCAACTTAAGTGCAGATGCGGGTAGTGTGCAGATCTGCGCTTTTTCATCTTCAGATCTGTACAAATAATGTATACTAACCAGCGTATTCATTGCTTTCGTAATGTTTCCCTCTTGTTTAGTCTTCTAATGACGAACTGCATCCACACCCATGAGTCTGGTTATTTCTTTGTATCCTTTCATCTACTATCTTTGTGTGTTATTATTCGGTGTTCAAAAAGCAAAATACCATGCCTCCTCCCACGAGGTGTTAAAACAAAGTCGCAAGAAGGCTAACGATTTATAATCAAAATACAATGAGACGTCAAATTGTCTGTCGTCATGGTGTTAAGTCGACAGAAATAGTTGGGTTTTATTGCCTGCATCATCGGCATCCCGTTGTCGTCTTCTCTTACTGAGATTTTCATATAACTCTGAACACGAGACGCCGAGATAAATGGGTATATTCTCCGTGACGAAACATCCCACATTCCATTCATCCTTATCCATTCGTTACGTGCATCGTCGGCAATGAGTGATAGGAAAGCTGTTGTGAGGTGACGAATAACAATAACTATGGCAGTAATAACAAATCAATAATCAAGGATGTTTACTGCATTACAGACGTTTAACAAGATAACAAAGAAAGGCTGAGTGTTTAATTGGTGCACTGCGTAGGTGTTCTTACCACATTGTTACTGAATTCTGTTCTGGTTGTTTGCAGAGAGAAATGAAAGATACATATCGCTAGTAGAACGAGATATTACCTATGAACTATACTTGCCTTACATCACAAGACGAACATGGCGTCACTGAGTTGATATTTGAAATACATTTCTGTTTTCTCTCTCTGTCTCTCTCTTTTTTTATTTTTTGAGGAAAGCATCGAGAGTCGCGAATAATAAGCAAGTAGGCATATAACCTGTTTACAGTTATTTTCATTGGGATACATAATGCAAAAATACAACTTTTAAGTGTATTATTGCGCAATTTCAGTTACTGACAGTCTATGCGTGAGCTTGCTCGCACCCAATGGGGTGAAACCTATCATAGAAGCAAGCAAAACACGGATATTTCATGCAACATGCGCAACACAAACGAAATCTCGTTGCACTGACGTGTTGTCCGATATATTGCACGGAAAACATATCTGATTCATATTGCTAAATACAGCTCTATCAGATATCAATTTGGATACGTAGCAAGTTTATAAAAGTATATCGTCAAATGCGCCGAAAGGCACATAGAGATTCAAAAATGGCTCTGAGCACTATGGGACTTAACAGCTGAGGTCATCAGTCCCCTAGAACTTAGGACTACTTAAACCTAACTAACCTAAGAACATCACACACATCCATGCCCGAGGCAGGATTCGAACCTGAGACCGTAGCGGTCTCGTGGTTCCAGACTGACGCGCCAAGAACCGCACGGCCACACCGGCCGGCCGCACATAGAGGTATTCGACTGAAACATAGCCATGACCAAGATTGTAACTGGGGTCGACAGCATCGTCGTCTACCACCTTGACAACTCGAACAGTGACAGTGCTCGGCGGCTTACTTACGTTTACTGGTATCAAAGCTACAGCATGTAAACACAAAAATCTTAATAACCTGAGGATCATTAATTTTGGAACCCATAGGAAGTAAAGCAGTCATCAGTCGGAAGAGTGGTTTGAACACCACAGTGCTTTAACAGCCACGGTCTTGTTGGAGGTGGTATGCCGTTGCTTTCCTCCGACCCTTGAGTTGACTTACTTAGCCAGTTAATAGGGGAACCTACAGTTTAACGTCGCTTTCGAACCACAGTGCAACTCGGCATTTTTCACATCAACAAACACTGCCCGAGGGGAAATAAGAATAAAATGGCAAATAAAAATAGTGGGACTGATGAGGGATGGGACCTGACACTTTTTTTTATTTACTGTGTTTAATATCTTCATAATTTGGTTTTACTTTATACCACAACAAAAATAAATCTATCTAGCACCGCATCGTGCTCTGAGTAAAGAAAACAATATCTCGGCACGTTCCTACACTGAGGTAATGTATATGGGGAAAACGAAAAAAAAGTGCTGCGTACATGATGCAGAAGTGTGTGTCGCTACTCTCCGTACGCTTCATCATCCAGGTACGTCTTCACGTATGGCGTATGTTATTCCACCGAGAATCGAACTTAGTCTTGTCAGCCCACTCAATGGGTGTGTTCTCCTACCTGTCGACGATCCAGTTGCGTGGAGGGTCGCATAGGGCACTCCCTAAGTAATTAGAAAAATACTGTCTGTATTTTGGGTTCCGTACGATCTTGCAATGACGTTCTTGTAGCTAGTTCCAAAAGTCGAATACGTCATTAGGTCCATCGTGAAATAAGTAGTGTACCGCATGCGTACGGATCCACGTGACAGCGGTGGTCTTGGTGCGCGGGAAATACTGCTGATCCGGAAATAGTAGAAAACGAGGTGTAATGTGTTCCGGAGTCACTTGTAGAAAATACGACAAAATTTGGCGCACCACGCGCCATACGTCTTCTGCCGCGCCACATGTGAGACGATGTTCGTCCGTGTCCAGCATCCCGCAGTCTACACATAGAGGCGATTCCGCCATGTTTATCTTGTGGAGGCGTGATAGGGTGATCTGTTTACCATTGACTGTGATGTACCATGTGGATCGGACGTCTGTGTCCAGTGTAACCGCGTGAATCGTCTTCCACACCACCTTCCAGTTAACCTGAGGACTTCTGGTCCCCACTATGTTTGGTGGGCGCCTCTGCTGTAGGACATGATATATATCCCGCGCCGACGCCTGTTTCGTCGGTGGTACTGCGATACGAACATAGCTGTGTTCAATATAAAAGTTCCCGAAGTAGTGGAAGGGTGGGGGTATGTCTTGCGTCGTCAGTGGGGGCATAAGGTAGGGCGGAGCTAAGGACTCCAACAGCAAACCTGTCAAACCTTCCGGGTGGTGGCGCCAAAGCTTGATGTGTGAGCTGACATACAGGACCACAGCTCTGTCGTGGACATGGACTAGACCAAGACCTCCCCTTCCTGGGGGAAGGATCAGCGACTCATAACTGACTTTGAAGAGCATGCCTGTACTGACGTAGGCTCCGAATGCCGCTAATAGACGTTTAGCCATCAGCAACGGTATTGGAAGAACACGCGCTATGTGTGGAAGGCAAGATGCGAGGTAAACACTGATAAAGTGTGTCCTTTGGAGAATGTCGAGGGTCCGCAGACGAAGGTTAAAGATCTGGACCCGAATTTGTTGTAATAAGCGGTGGTAATTAAGACCGCAGTGCACCGTATGTCGTCGTGAAACTGTATTCCGAGACATTTGATAGTGCCATGAAACTGTAGAGGTTCGACACACGCTGGGGTCACCCCGTCTCCTGTGCCCATGGCGACCGATTGGGCGACGTTGAGACAGCTGCCGAAAGCCACACCGTACGAGGTAATCCATTCTAGTGCTCTGATGACGTCATCGCGATTGCGAAACACGAGAACCAGGTCGTCTGCATATGCCGTACAGCGAAATGTGACGACACGTAAGGTAAGACCGGTAAGGCGTTGACGGAGGCCACAGAGGAGCGGTTCTAGTGCCGGAGCATATAGTAACGTCGACAAGGAGCAGTCTTGACGCACGGTGCGGAAAATCGGGAGGGACTGCGAGAGACGCCCGTTAACGAGCACTTTGGAAGTCGCCCTTCGGAGGAGGCGCATCACGTCGTCTGTGAATTGCTGTGGGTACTGCATGTGCTGGAGAACGGACGTTAGGTACACGTGATCCACTCGATAAAATGCTTATCTAAAATCTAGTGATGGCAGCGCTCCCGGGATGTGGCGTGCCCTGGCTAGGGCTATTAAGTCACGGTATCGACACAGTGCTGTGTGGATGTTGTTGATACCCCCTAGGGAAGTCTGATCTGGTGAGATGGCGTAAGGGAGGGTCGGTCGTTGACGGTTTGCTAATAGTCTGGTGAATATCTTCATGTCGCAGTTGACGAGCGTTGGCGGGCTGTAATCTTGTATTCGAGTCCCACCTTTAGGTTTGTGAACCGGTATAATTATTCCTTCTACGAAGGTCACAGGGAGCTGCACCGCGGGGGACATAAGCTCCCGACAGATGTCTGTCAACTTGGAAGCCAGTAAATACTGGAAAGTTCTATAAAACTCCACAGGGAGCCCGTCGGGGCGAGGAGACTTATTCGCCGCTCCTTTACCTGTGGGGTCGATAACTTCGTCTTCCGTAATGTCGTTCAATAATTCATTTTGTAAATCCTGTGGGACAATGCCGTTAACCAGTTGTGAGACTGCTGTCAGCGTCGTCGGGTCGGAACATTGAGCAGACTAAAGTCGTACGTAATGGTCGAAGAAGGCTGCAGCAATATCGCGTTGTGTGGTGTGATGACGGCTGTTCTCAGTGGTGATGGCACGTATCAGCTCCCGTCTTCGCAGTGTACGCTCTCGGATGACGTGGTGCATGGTGGGTCGTTCCGTTGCGAGTCTCTCTTGTGTTCGCGCTCGGACGATCGTCGGCGCATATGGGCTACGATCTGTGCACTCGTACGCTGAACTGTCAACTGTCGTTCCAGTGTGGGTGGCAAGGAGGTGCATTCGCGAAGGACGGTGAAATAAAAATCGAGGGTCTGCCGCCTCTATGCAGCAGTCTCACGACCATACGTAATAAACGTTCTCCGTAGGGCCAGCTTGGCGCAGTTTAGCCACCAACTAGTCCACGTAGGATACGCCGGGAGTCGGTGGACGCACAAACTCCACGTGTCTTCGATGGCGCGTCGACAATCCGGAGAAGCGAGATGAGCAAGGTTTAATTTCCAGGGATGTCGGCTGCGCCACACCCGTTGGTGACGAAGGGTGACGGCACATATATAGGCCTCGTGATCAGAACAGGCTACTGGCCACACCTCCGCGTCACTCACCGTTGCCGCGAGAGAACTGGAGACGTAAATCCTATCGATGCGACAAGACGAGCGACTCGTGAAATGGGTGTATCCCCGTCTATTTCCTCGGACATGATCCCATGTATCTATCAACTGGAGATCGCCGATGAGTGTCCCAAATTCGGGGCACGGTGAATGGCATGGCAGCTGATCGTTAGGTGCTTGGGTGCAATTGAAATCGCTCCCTAATATCAAGTCATCGTGCCTGCCCTGAAAAAGCGGTGCTATTCCTTCTGTGAAGAAGAGCGATTGGTCACGACGGCGATTCGTTCCGGAAGGGGCGCACACATTGATAAACCGGACGCCTTGCACCGTTACTGCTATTCCTCTAGCGTCGGAGAGATATCGGACGTCGTCCGCCTCGAGGCCCTCTCAGAGGAGAACTGCGACTCCACTGTTAGTTGGCGAGGCGTGGGACACATGAGCCGTATAACCATACACACCCGGGAAATCGGCGACGAAGACTTCTTGGAGAAAGACAATGTCAGCGTCCGCTGCATTGAGCATGTCTTGGAGCAGCGACAACTTCGTACGTGTCCCAATGGTGTTAATGTTGATGGTCGTTAAGGGATAGGTCTGTAGATCGACTCCTGCGGTGGGGGCCGCCGTCAGTGTCGCCGTAAAAGGTGGGGCCTGTGAACTGCTGGCCGCGTCCGCGACGTCATCTGTTGTTACTCGGGAGGGGCCGAGGTGTGCGTGGTGAGACCCCTCTCCTCATCCACCACAGCGGGCGTAGAATCGTCTTCAATGCCATCCGCCAAAGGTCCGTAAGTTGACGGTGGCTGCGCTAGAACACGTGTGGGCTGAGGGACTAAGGGTGAATTCGCAGTGGTTTCTGGTTGTGTACAAACGGCGGGCGCTGTGCTGGCCATCTATTAGCCGGAGAGAGCGGAATCGGGTTTGTCAAAATCAGACAAAGTGACAGGTGAGGGCAATCCTGTGTCATCCATTTTCCTCGTCGTTTCGCCGGCCGTCCGGTCGTCAACTGGAGAAGACGTGCGCTGGAGGCAATCTTCTGAGGGTGTGCGACGTCGCTTTCTATGTTTTCTCGGTGAACTTTGTTTGCGGACGTGGGTTTCTGTGTCCGAAAGAGTGTGTGGTTCCCGTATCGCATCCCTCTCAGGTAGAAAGGCAGATGTCGGTACAACCCTAGCGTCGAGTTCCATTCTCTCGTCCGAATCTTCATGTGGAGTCGATGGGCGGCGTTCTTCAATCTTTGCAGACACCGTAATGTTGTTGGTCAATCCATGACTGGCGACAGGTGTGCATTCTAACGCTTCCTGTCTTCCAAGGGGTTTGTCACCTGTCATGACGGTCGATCGTGTCACCTCAGCGTAATTGAGGGGGAGGACCGTGAGCGTAGGGGGTGGTGTCGTATCATGTAATGGAATTTGTGTAATCCGACGTTGAATACACGCCGAGTCCACATGACCCTCCTGGCCGCCATCAGAACAAGTAAGAGGTTGTCCGTCGTACATTACTACTGCTCGACAGCCACCTATGACTAAGTACGATGGCACATGTTTCTTTAATTCAATTTTCACTTGTCGGACGCCGTTGAGGACCTGGTACGTCTCGAAGGTGTTCCATTTTTCGGTCACTTGGCTAATTAGCGTCCCAAAAGGTGGAAAGCTGAGGTAACGACGTCCAGTGGCACTTCGAAAGGGAGTTCGAAGCCTCTTAATGTGCGTAACCTGGTCCAGCATGGTCAACAGTAACCTCTCCGATGTGACCATCGGAGTGTTTGAACTTGAAAGTGGTCGCGCATCTATTCACAACTGCGTGACATAACTCGTCATCGACCATCTTGACGTAAACGACGCTACTTGTGATGGATAGGTGGATACCGATGATGTGCTGTGTCGGTATTTGAACTTCGTCACGGATGAATCGCTCTACTTCAAAGGATTGTCGTCGGGCGTAGTCGGGCTGGAAGCTGATCTTGATGGTAGCTTTTCTGTACGAATGGGCCATGGCGACTCAGTGTTAACGGACGCGAGTATTAGCTGCGGCGAGGAAGTAAACAAACTACGCGCGCTCGCGACTTTGCGCACGGGACGTAAACAAGACGTCCTCGACGCTCACTGGCCGAAAGCAGACTGACGACCTTCGTGTCTGTATTCTTGCTCTATATCACCTTGCCACCACCCACCCAACACTGGGGTTGCTGCCTGGCATTGAAATTGGGATCTCTCGTTTGTGCCTGCACTGGCATTTGCGTGCCCCTTAGGACACCTTACCTTTGGGATTATCCTCGTATACGTGTGTGTAAACGCCTTCCAATGATCACTCAAGGAAGACAAGAATACACTGTCTAGCTCCAATATTATAAATACGCCTCAATTTGTGGATGAACGCAGACTTAGGTTGATAATAATTTTGAATATTTAGCAGTACTGTACCCATTGGTGTTAAACTCGTTTTCAACCAATGATTCCCACAGCTACAGGAACACTACTTGTGATACCTCTTATACAAAATACTTACACAGTGCTATCAGACGGAAAGATCAACTTGACACAAACTTTGGGCAGTTTGTTTTACAACCTTCGTACCTGGATAAAGAGCTTTTCCTATTTGAGATATCTGTGAACGTTGCTGCATAAGATGATTTAAGAAGAAACTAAATTCCTTCAGCTACGTCAGTGTTTGAAGAAATCGTCTTAACGGCACTAAATCGTAATTTGTGAATCGTTTCCCGGCCGTACTCTCCCGCATTTCGCTGGTTGGAAGGCAAAAAGCTTGCTGTTAAATTTCACAGAATCAAAAGGGGGAAGAAATGTCTCCCACTGGAGGGTCATGTTGTTTAATTTAAATGATTACAAAATCAGGTAAAACGAACAGTGAGGTTGTCAGCATAAGCACATTACTGTTGTCAATATGGTGTTTCACCGCACTGGGCCGGTAATGATAAAGGGCCCGTTTAGGTCAGGCATATTGTATACAGAAGTGGAAGAGAGAGCACCACCAAATTCTACAATCCGTATGCATTGCATACACACAGAAATTACTGTTACAGTGTACGTATGGAGCTCAGTGAGTGAATTGCATATTCTCCGGTGAGAAAGAGCACTGACCAATAGTCTTCGCTACATTAGGTTACTTAAACTGGTGTCACTCTGAGCTAGAATTGATGCTCAGCGACTAAGGGTAAGGACAATGAGTCGGATGCTAGTTTTGCAACTGTGAAATACTTTCCTACATTATAGAAGCGAATATTAAATTTGAACTAATATTGCGAAAATTTAGAACTTGGATAACTTAGAATGAAAATCTTTCTTTTATTGCAAAGGAAAACAATTGATTTTCTAAAACATTCTCTGTCGTACGCAACTTGAAACAGGTCACGTCGACCACATCATATGGAAGAACTGACAGTGACGTATATCGGAAGGCAGTAAGATCGCATGGCTTTTGGTTTGGCAGTATTCGACAGCATTTCTAGGCGCAAGTAAATAAAGAAAGGCAGCGCGTTTATGTTATCAAGTAACGTCTTCATCAATTACTTTAGTTTTAATGTGATCTACGAGTAATTGCTGATGTTTGATATTAATATGAAAAGGATTCCGTAAACAGGGAAAGAACCTGTTCTTGGGCAACTACTTCTATAATGACCAAAAGGTCTTAAATGATCCTCAATCGCATGTGTTCCAGCAGCGGTATGAAGAAAATGATAGTAATCATGACGGTAATAATCGAATTATCCGGTAACTCCACACTTCACAGTGGATTTTTTCGAACTAAGAAATTTCCTGAATTAATGAAAATTTCAAACTGGCTTCACATCGAGGCTATTATGCCTAAAAGAGTCTGCTGGCATGAGAATAGCATAATCTCCACGTCAGAAGCTTGCTTCTACTTAACCATTTAATAGACTCGCATTTTTTCCACCGTGACTAATTTGGAAAGCTAAGCACATTATCCGTTACAGCACACTCCTGTTGCTGGGAACTGTCGCCACAGTGGTCTGGTGGAACGAACTCTAACAAGTGCAATGCGTGGGTTCAGGCATTTACTTTTAAGAGGCACAAACAGATTTACTTTACCTCTGGTAACCTCAAGAGAAAGATGTTATAATCCAGAATCTGCATTAAACATCACGTTCCTTGAAACTTCCAGACAGATTAAAACTGTGTGCCGGACCGGCACACAGTTTTAATCTGCCAGTAAGGTTCATATCAGCGCGCACTCCGCTGTAGAGTGAAAATTTCATTCTATCACGTTCCTTTTTTCCCAACTGGGCAGAGGCGATTGACGTTGGGAAATGACATAGTGGAGGTCACGGTTAACAGAAATACTGTCGCCAGTAAATTTACTTACACTAGAAAATTTTATTTTATTTGATGACCCAATAGCCATTTAAAGGATCAGGACTCTTATTTTACTTGTACTTGATTGAACTACAGACGTTGAAAAATTTGGTGCTGGACTGCGATTCGAATTCGTATCTCCTCTTTCGAGGATCTGAATCTCTCGGAACGGTATAGTTCAATCATTTCGTCCCTTTTCCCAAGACTGCAGTCTTCTCTAGGTCTCCTCCAAAGGTAAGTATGTGGGTCCGAATCCTGATCGGATACAAAATATTCATAATTTCATTTCATGCCCTATCACGTGCACACCGACCTGCCAGTGAAAATTAACGTGCATTTTTAAGGTCTGTTCATGTGTTGCGAACAATTTCTTGTCAAACACACACTGTTGGTGAGTAAGTAATTGATACTTAAGCTATATTCGTGGACGATAGAAAAGAACGATGGGAGTGCGGTTCGATTGTCGCTCAGACACAAATATTTGTATCCTTATTTTAGATTCAAACACCTAGCAGCCGGTAAGAAAAACCGATACGTAACATTTGATTTTACTTATTTAACAATCCGATCACATGTTGGGTTCGTATGTCCATCACAAAACTTCACATCATCCGCTTCATCCTTAAATGGATACACACTTTGTAACTTCTGAATTGAAGTACATCAGACATCTTTCGTGGTTAGTTAACAGGGATGAAAGAGTCTTGATAGGAGACATGGTTTGTTACAAAAAGTGTTGCCTTTTGTCTTCAAGTTTAGATTTGGGTACTGATATCGGTGAAAATATCGATAATTCATGACTCTTCATGGCTAGTCAGTAATATAATATGATTAGATTAGATTACATTAATACTTGTTCCACAGATCATGAATACGACATTTCGTAATGATGTGGAACGTGTCATTTTAATGAAAGATTTCTTTAGAACAATTTTTTACCCTTTCTCTCATTCTTTTTTATTTCTCTCTCTCTCTCCCTCTCTCTTTCTCGCTATCTTCTCTCTCTCTCTCTCTCTCTCTCTCTCTCTCTCTCTCTCTCTCTCACACACACACACACACACACACACACACATATTCTCTTTTTATTTTTGTTTGTTTGTTGTACTCGGCTATCGGAGAGGCACGAAAACGTCCGTGAATGAGTTTCTTAGTTTTGAGTACAGTTACGAAAAAGTGGTTCAAATGGCTCTGAGCACTATAGGACTTAACAGCTGAGGTCATCAGTCCCCTAGAACTTAGAACTACTTAAACCTAACTACCCTAAGGACAGCACACACATCCATGCCCGAGGCAGGATTCGAACCTGCGACTGTAGCAGTCGCGCGACTCCGGGACCCACGCCTAGAACCACTCGGCCACCGCGGCCGGCTACAGTTACGAAAGAAGTATAAAAACAGCTATGAGAGTTACTGATTTATGATGTTTAGTTAGCAGTAAGTTCTGAGTATTATTAGTAACTACGCTCCAGTTCCTAAACCTAGTTACGGAAATGCGAATCAGACGCGTTACGTATTCCAGGCCGTAGCAGCCGCGTCTCTGGGACGCCAGCTATGGTCACTTCCCAGCCCACTGTAGGATCACATCGGTTCGTCTTCTTCCTGCTCGTACTGAAATTGAGATTTGGCAACAAGGCAAGGTATGTTTCGCAACGAGTTACTTCCTGGTGTGCGCGGAATTTAGCCTCAAAGTTCACTTGACTTTTCCTGTCATTTCCATTAAATAATCTGAGTTATTATCGCTTGAGGTGTAACAGAAGATTTTAAATTTACGGTTTTCAGCCCAGGAAAGTCGTTGCACGTGAAAATCGCATCTAATCTCGTCCTTTAAATAGCGGTTTACGAGTTCTAGCCACTATTGGTTCCGTAAAAGGAAATGTAGACGCATTCTTCTTCCCTAGCTCTGTGGAAACATGCTAACCTTTGAGAAAATGTCTGTTAACGTTTGCAGTTCCAGTATTGCTGACTGTAGCGTTTTTATGCCTTCTGTGAAAGAGCTGCAAGCCGTCAGATCAAACATCGATGAGCAAATCGCAAGAAAATACTTTCAGCTCCTAGTGAAATGGTGAAAAACTTACAATGCTGCACAACAGGTAACGCCTCTTTCCGCTGCTGACAAGCAAAATTTTGGGCTTCTAGGAACACATAATTTTATTTATGAAATGCTTCATTTGCATACCTGTTGAGTATGACACAACATACCAATTAAACATAGACCTAATCGAAATTTAAGGGAGTGGGATTTTACTAATTCGTGCCCATACAGGCACGCCTGTGTACAGATACTCAGTCTTATTAAAACAGACTTTCGTCGTAAGGTTATCTGGGTAGTTTTATTTCATCTCTTATAATACAGCGCATAATTTTCGTAAGGTTCCTTTTAGTGTTGTTAAAACAATACTAAACATGAGAGAGAAATTAATAATCAACGATATATGCGAAGTCTCTGATGTTATCTATAACAGTTTGACAATGCACATGCAGTTTATTGATTACATATACGCAGATAACTTGTTCTGAGTTAAAGCTGTCAAACATGGTTTGAAGAAGAATAAAATGCCTGTACCAGACGACAGCTAAGGTAGAAAAACTTTTCTATTTTGGCACGATGAGCTCTTCCCATCATAATACAAAAGCTTCGAGATACATCGGTTGCCTGGACGTCTATTAACCTGAAAAGAACAAAATGTCGAAGAAGTTAGCCCCTTTTCCAAATGGACTATTTTGAGTTGAGAAGTGAAGGGAATTATGTTCAAAGTTCGACTGAAATTGATAACTTCAGCAGATGGCAGAATTGCGATATAAAAAAGGTAGCAGCAAATGTAGTAGAACTCGCGACGTGCGCAATGCTTACCATTATGCTACTTGCTGTAAGTACAGTTGCTGCAGAAGTCTACAACAGTTCCGCCAGAACTTCCGCATTCCACAGTGCTGTGAGATAATGCATATGGCTGGATCTAGACTTCTGAGATGGTTCAAATGGCTCTGAGCAATATGGGACTTAACTTCTGAGGTCATCAGCCCCCTAGAACTTAGAACTACTTAAACCTAACTAACCTAAGGACATCACACACAACGATGCCCGAGGCAGGATTCGAGCCTGCGACCGTAGCGGTCGTGCGGTTATAGACTGTAGCGCCTAGAACCGCTCAGCCACTCTGGCCGGCAGACTTCTGAGAGACAGACAGTTACAGCTTTTCTTTTGCACTGCACGACGGTTTCAACAAACAGATAGCGCAATAGACTAGCTTAAATAGCAAGGAACACTTCCTATTTAAATTTCTGTGTCCTACACTGTTGGCAGTTCTGTGTAGGTGGCAGTTACGTGATTTTATTTCGGCGGTTACAAAATACTGTCGAAGGTATGCACTGGGTAGCCGAGGCAGTTAGTTCATGGCGATTCGGTCAACCAAGTGAATGAATGTACTGAACATGCTACAAACCACTACAGGGAGCCTGTATGTAAGAATTCTCATCGAGTGTGCCGCATCGGTGTTATGACAGAAAAATGAGTCACAGAAAAGAGAATATGGTCGTCTGTTGGACTGAAAATAGGTTCAAGTATTGTCTTTCTAGGTTCGATTCGAACTTCTGCCGATGTTTTTTGATAGGGAGAGACGGATTCTACTCCTTTCTGGATACGCAAAGTTAAGAAGATATAATGGCTTTGTGGTCTGAAATTCACATTAAACATGATATTCCTTCTCTACCAAGTAGACGTTAGGTTGAACCACAATTAAGCTAGGAGTGGCGACATGTGGAAACTCTATCAACAGTATCCTTTCTTATACTAGTTACTTATTTCCAGTGACGAAAGAAACGCTATGTATGGTCACAGGACACTTATTCCATCTTTTATTTGAGCTTTTGAATGCCGATAAAATTGTTTCTGACCTGGGAATGCAACTCAGTCCGCCCTTAACGCTGAATTTGATCCCTTCGTGGCAATACAGCTCGACTACAAATTGTTGTTTGCTCAAAGCTGCAGATTCCTCAACATCTCCACATATTGGTCGTGAATGGGTTGGAATCCTGGCCTGGAACTAAGGTTTTCATTATGAATTATCAAGCTCTAGCATGAGAACACCTATCTGCTAGTGGATAATAATTTTGATTTTTAATGCATTTTCATTCGTGGTCAGCACTAACGATATCTGACGTTTTTGATTCCCAGTGAGACTATTGCGAGATCACTGTAAGTTCAAGGATGTTACTCCGCGTTGCTGGTGGAGAAAAATTCGGTAGCTAACGTCTGTTTGTGTGTAGTCAACAACGATATGTGTGGGGTTCGATTCCCAGTCAGCACTGAAACCTTCGTCATATTATTCCTAGTTCAAACATGCTCACATGTCACTGGTGGTGTAACCAACCCACATTTAACGTTCGTTTTCTCTAGAATATAACAGCGATAGGTTCCGGGTAGGATTCCTGTCAAGGAAAAAATTAATGTTCCGTCTCGTCATATAAGTTAAAACATCTAGCTACTGCCGAGTAAATCCAATATGTCACAGTTATTTGTGCTTCGATTAGAATCCGATTAGGTTCGGGGTTCGAATCCCTGTCCAACAAGTAAGTTACTTGCGAAGAAGCAATATTTAATATCTCTCGTAGTTCGTTAACAGGGACAATATATGCTGTGTAGGTATTCGAGCCCGTTAAAAATGTTTGTGTTATGTAATTTAAAGTTGATATTTGCTAACTGATACTGTCTAAAATCGAGCTATATCACTCTCTGTATGTCTAGTCAGGAATGACTTAGTTTCCGTCAGTAACGAAAACTTAGTCTGCATGTCCTGAGTTTGAATCCATATGCGGAACGAGACGGTTCATAGTGCCATTTGAAGTTCATACATATTCTCAACTAGCTGTCGTGAATAAAATTTTAAATGTCATTTTTTGTTAAATAACATTGAAGAGGAAATCATGAATACGACGAACTTACTACGTGCATTACCTATCTGACGTAATAATGAGAGTGGTAACATTTCAGGTATGTCATTTATTGCAATAAATGTGAGCTTACAAGCCTTAAGGACAGTCTTATCTGTGATAAGGTGTTCCCTGATATTTCTAGTATCGTGGTATTACTTTACATCTTGAGTTATTGCGATACAAGACAGTGTTTTCTAGTGGTGACTTGTTGAAACCATTTTCAATAGTCAAACGATTGTACCAACGATCGATTAGAGATCCTACTAGACAGCTGCGTTATGTGGGTTGCATGCGAATCAGGCGAAATGCAATTCAAGTCGTTCTGATACTTTTGAGCATGACTGTACATCATCGTCCCCTGTTCAATTGTTTGAGATCAGATTATTCACACTGCTGTTAATTTATCATCGTGTTACTGGGCCATCAATCTTACCATCTGAATCCTCTTCTACTAAATTCATGAAAAGTTCCATCCACAAAATAATTCCACTGAACTCACGCGATTTCTCCTAATTACCAGGTCATTACAAAAGGTAGCACATGGTTATGAATAACGAATGCGACCACCGCAGATGGCAATGCACGGTCTGCAAATTTCTCCCATGCTGCTAACAATGTTGAGAAGGAGTTCATGTGTCAGAGCGTTCCATCCCTCCACCAGCGTGGCTGTCAGCTGCTGGATGGTCGTTTGTGTATGTGTACGTGCTGCAGTAGCTCTTCCGAACGCATCCCACAAGTGCGTAATGAGATGGAGTCTGATGAAGAGCAGGACAGTCCATTTACCGAAGATCATTCACGTTCGTTGTTACGATGCTGCGAAACGGCAGTTTCGATACGAAAGAGACTTCACAAAATTATCGTGTATGACCCCTTCTTGAAAACTTAAGCCCAGCTCAACAACCACGTTCTTTTCCCTTCTGTCAAATTTCTGACTTGCATAATGCAGCCCACCACTAATTCCTCTCCTGTGGTAACTTCATCTTAGAGTAGCGCTACCACTCTATACCCTCAATTATTTGTCGCATGTATCCCAGTCTCTATCTTCCTGTGCAATTTTCAGCCTCTACGGCTTCCTCTAGTATTATGGAAGTTACCCCCTGATGTCATAAAACATGTCCTCGCATCCCGTGTCCTTTTCTTGTTTCCCATACGTTGCTTCTCGGCTGATTCTCTATGTCTGGGACCCACGACCACTATCCCGTGCAAAGACCGCTACTTTATCCCTCAGTTTTTCCAGTTTATAGATTTGGCCTTCCCGTTTATGCCTTCTACTGTGTGTGTTTTTAACTTCCTTCCTTTATAGTTTGTCCTCTCTGACTGGATCCGCCCATTTTTAGCAGATGCCTCTATCTTAAGCCCGTAACTTTTGAATCGCGTGAATCAGACCTCGCCATTTCGTCCCATAACCCCTCTCAATCAATCAATCAATCAATCGCCGACCATTCTGCGAAAAACAGTCACATTCATTACGTTATCAGACCACATAATGTCGACATACTTCTATAGCAGGACACCTCAAACGCTTCGATTTTTTTCTGTTTCGCCTTTCACGCTGCCCATTATTAGCTGATACGGTGCTGTGTTTCAAACGTATACATTCTCAGAAATGTCTTCCTCAAAATAGGGCCTATGTTTGATATTAGTAAACTCTTTTTCGCTAAGAAAGCTCTCCTTGTCTCTAATCACCAGTTTTGATGTTAAGTTCCTTGCTATTCCGGTTTCTGCTACTTTGATTCGTTTCGTATTTCTTCAGTTTAATGTCAGTCCGTATTCTGTATTCGTTAGACAACTCATTCATTTCAACAGAGCCTTTAATTGTTCATTTTCGCAGACGATGGCAACATTATCAGCTAATATTATGACTGGTATCCTTTTACCCAGATATTTAAATCAATTGTTGCAGCTTATTTTTATTCTCAACAATGCTTTTTCACCTACAGATCAAAAAGTCAAACATTGGGGCCGGAAGGTTGCGTACCAGTTTCACACACTATTTAAGCCGAGCACTTCGATGTTCCTCTTTGGATCTTGTTGTTCCCTGTTGGGTCTTGTGGTTATAAGAAATTACCCGTCTTCCCCTCTAGCTTATCCCATTTTGCTCAGAATTTCTAACTGGTTGCTGAATTTTACATTGTCGAACGCATTTTGCAGGTCGAGAAATCCTATGAAGGTACTTTGAAATGTCTTCAATCTTGCTCCCATTATCCAAGGCAATATCCGGAACGTCTGTCTGTTATCCTTACCTTACCTAAAGCCAAACTGATCGTCATCTAAAAGATTCATAATTTTTCCATTCTTCGGTACATTATTCTTCTCAGCAATTAGGATGCATGAGCTGTTAAGATGATTGTGCGATAGTGGTCACCCTCCTGTTAGCTTCGAAATTGTGTGAATGAAAATTTCCCGGAACTCTGATGGTATGTCGCCAGTCCCATGTATCTCACAGACAAACCTGAATAGTAATTTGGTTGTTACTTCCCCTAGTGATTTTAAAAATTTCGATAGAATGTTATCCGTCCCTCTTGCCTTATATGATCTCAAAACTTCGAAAATTCTTTCAAATTATGACTCTCATTCTCCTTCATATCGACTCCAATTAGTTTTTCTATTACGTCATCAGATGACTTGCCCTCATAGAGGCCTTCACTGTTCATTTATTTCCGCCTATCCACTGTCACCTCTGCATTCAAGAATCGAACTCTCATTGCAGTCACAATTTTGCCAGCTTTACTTTCAATTTCACCAAAATTTGTTTTGGCGTTTCTATATGTTGAGCCAGTTCTTCTGATGATCTTTTCTGTTTAGATTTCTTCACGTTTTTCCTGCAGAAATTCATCTTGACTTTCCTGCACTTAATATTAATTTATTTCCTAATTGTTTTTCTTTATTCCTGTTCTTTCCGTTAACTTATTTGTGCTTCCTCGTTTTGTCAACCAGCTGATGGGTTTCTTTTGTTAGCCATGGTTTCTTCGTAGCTAAATTTTTTGTGTTACATTGCCTGTCCATCATATCTGACTGCTCCTTTTATAGTTGTCCAGTGCTCTTCGCCTGATCTACCTACAGTGGTAGCCCTTATCGCAATATCCTTCTCTGTAGAAAACTTGAAAGTCGTCTCGTCATTCTTCAGTACTTCAGTACCTCACATATCCTTCTGGACCACTCTCTTTCACTTCAGTCTGCACTCCATCATTACTATAGTGTTATATGAGTCTATATCTGCTTTTGCGTAGACCTATGCCTTACAAATCATATCTGATTTCGAAATCTCTGTCTGATTAAGATATGATCCACCTGGAATGTTATCATTTATCTAGATGTTTCCCAAATATAGTTCCTCATCTTGTGATTCGAGAACATAATACTCGCTATTACTAGCTGTCGTATACTGCAGAACCCAATTAGTCTTTCTTCTCTCCCATTTCTATACGAAGTCTATCTTCTGTATAACTCTCTTCCGCTGCTTCCCTACAAGCACATCATAATTCTCCGTGGTATACCTGTACTACTGTTGTTGGCGTCTGGTATCAGTTCAGATGAGAAACATCCTATTACTGAACTCACTCTCTGACCTATGTGCCAGTTCATAACGAATCCTACTAAGGATGCACCGTTTTCTACTGCTGCAGCAGCTGCTACTGATATGACGCTATGTTCATCTGACCCATAATCCTTACCTTCTGTCCATTTCACTTCACTGACCCCTGCTATATCTGGACTGAGTGTCAACATTTCCCTTTTCAGATTTCCTACCATGTTCCTGCTTCTGGTATAAAACGGTTCAATTCCTAGAATGTTTCGCTTTCGCCGGTTATTCAATGTTTTTTACATTATGGATTCCTCCTTTGGATTCCCTCCCCAGAGTTCTGACTGGGTGACTAATTCAGAGTCCTTTGCCGATGGAAATATCATCATGACACTTCTTCAGTTACTGGCCACATATCCTGTTGATACATCTTAAGTCACTTAAATGCAATGGTTTCCATTGCCTGCTGCGTCATCATGCTGATTCTTGAGAGTTTCAAGGACACGTTCCCGTCCCAGAGGCCAGAGTATGTCATAAATCTTTGTCCACTCCACCACCCTCATTGACAAGGCAATTGGCAGAACGAGGGGGCCTTCCAGCAGAGCGAAGTTGGATTCTTATGTTGGAAGTTTCTGCTGTCATTGCTGACGACTTTTTTTTTTTTCAAATTTATACACTGGCTACATAGTAACTCGAACACAGAACATTTTAATTAATAGTTAAAGGCGCTACCACCAGACCATGGATTCGTGATAACATGCCATTTGTTTAACTTCCTGTATGTATAAAGAAACTGATAATTGTGCTCACCTCATATGCGTTAGATGAATTAGAAGTATTTGCTTTAATAATTTTTGGAGTGTGTGCCTTAAGAACAGCGTGGTAAACCCTCCAGTTAACTCTGTTCACATAAGATCGAGTCCTATTAAAATACAGATACTTCGATGCACGCTGTGTATTCTTGTAAATGGGTTCGTACATTCGTGAGATTAGGATTTTATTTAGCCATTACCTGGATGTTACAGGTTAAATTCAGACAAACGTAATCACTGAGAAGTACCAGGTAGTATTTTGTGGAGAAACTTAATCTTCGGCTAAACAGCCCAGTTCAGCTGAAGACGTTATAGGTAAAGATGTACATATGCAGCGGCTTTTCCGATAAAAACTATTAGCCAAGACGCTGACAGTTAAGTGTGAAAGTACTTTTATGGACCAAAACATCGAAATCACATGCATAATAGGATGCTGGTCTACCATTATAAAGCAAATAGGCAGTGATTCGTCGTGGCATTGTTTCACAGGTCCTAGGTCGGTTTCCTGAGGTTCAAATATGGTTCAAATGGCTCTGAGCACTATGGGACTTAACAGCTGCGGTCATCAGTCCCCTAGAACTTAGAACTACTTAAACATAACTAACCTAAGGACGTCACACACATCCATGCCCGAGGCAGGATTCGAACCTGCGACCGCAGCGGTCTCGCGGTTCCGGACTGACCGCCTAGAACCGCGAGACCACCGCGACCGGCCCCTGAGGTATGTGGCACGAGTTATAGTGATGCAGCTTCTGTAAACTATGGGCCGGAAGTTTGTGACCGCAGAGCTGGCCATAGTAAGTATCTCAAATGTATTCCATCAAATTAATATAAGGCGAATTTTCTGGCCAAGACTTCAGACTGAGTTCATTGCCGTACCCTTCAAAGCACTATAGCACGATGATTTGAGCTAAGTGACATGGACAGCAGTACAAATGGAAGATATTATCTGCGTTGGAGAAGGAGTCAAGATTGAAGGGCTGCAGGTGGTCTGCAATAATATAGACACAGTCTACACCTGTTGGGTCTTCGATTACTCCCACAGGTCCCGTGGCTGCGCAGAAGAGTGTCGCTTGCAGCATAATACTGCTCCTGTCGGCCACCGTCATAGGCATGTTGCATGTTTCATCAGCAGTTCGCTTGGATAATGGCGTTTCTGGACACGAACACCGACCTGACGTAGCGAGGAACGTGATTCACCCGACCATACGACTAGTTTCCATTAATCCACTGTCCAAGCTCAGAGCGAGGTGGCGCAGTGGTTAGACACTGGACTCGCATTCAGGAGGACGACGGTTCAATCCCGTGTCCGGCATTCCTGATTTAGGTTTTCCGTGATTTCCCTAAATCGCTCCAGGCAAATGCCGGGATGGTTCCTTTCCAAGGGCACGGCCGACTTCCTTCCCCGTCCTTCCCTAATCCGATGAGACCGATGACCTCGCTGTCTGGTCTCCTTCCCCAAACCAACCAACCCACCAACCAACCAACCTGTCCAAGCTCACTGATGACATGTCCAGTAACATCGTATAGTTGTAGTCGTGTCAACCTATGAACAGTTAGGATTTCGCGGTGCTGTGGAACTACGTATTACAATATCTTCGAGTGACTTTCTTTCAGCTTCATATACTCACTATCTATGAAAGACATTTAGAATATTTTTTGTCAAACCAATTGAACTGACAGTCCCTTCTTATTCGAGCCTTGCTGCTAAACGATTGTGTCATTTCAATAACTTGTACTCTATGTTACATAATAACAAAATTTAAATGATTTCCTATTTATTTTGGTAGCGCAGTACGAAACCCTGCGTTACTGTGCTAATGACGTTAAATCCTGTACAATATATCAGAAAATAAACTCTTACAACACGTATTGTCACACAGAACAGCACTCTAAACTATCAACTCAACCCCTACAACGAGATGTGGGGTCATGTTTCTTCTAGCAGTCTGATATTTTTTCCCTAATATTTCAGATTATATGTCTCAAAATTTACCATCCGAACTACGGTTATCAAGAGAATTTTGAATGATTGCTGCCCTACTTTCTGTCAGTACATCAAATTTCGCTAGACGGAAATGGAGAACATCAAATTAAGCGAATTTTAATATCCAAATTTCATCCAAAATAAACTAGATGGAGTGAATTTTTGTTGAGTTTAAGAAGTTCATTTCCCTTATTCAACAAACACGTCGGTAGAATATCATGCACTGTTCGAGTAAATAGTAGATAGTGTGCCACTCTATTCACACAACATACACAAGCTGAGCTTACAAGGAGTAAAGAAAAGAAATGAATGGATACTTCCTCTTCAATCGCTTCCAATTGAGAAATGCTATTTGGAATATAAAATAAGGTCAGATTTAGTCACTATTACAGAACATGCACGCTTGAGAAAGGTTTGCTATGGTAAGAAGTTAGGCTACATGCAAAAGTAACAGGTAGGAAAGAGTACTTTTGAGAACTTACGAAAAATATTCGCTTCTTCAATATAAGAGCCGTAAATCTCTAATTGCTTTATACTCATCCTTACAAAATAATCATAATTCGTCATGAAGCAGGCTACTTGTTAAGCTACGCTAGAACCAACAAAATAAAGAAGCTATATTCATATTGTGATCTTAATAAATATTTACGCAAATGATTATTTTTATTTGCACTTCACTACTGTTTGTAAATTAATGACAGTTAAATGTACAGGGAGATTATAATTACAGTTAAACCGTCAAATCGCTGTAGAAATAACACCACTGGTCAGAATGACGTCAAATTGCAACGGAATGTTATCGGAGGAGGAGGAGAACGTGTGGCAGAACAACAACAAATAGTTACAAAATGTAGCAATAGATGACACTGTAAGCTTCATAATTTAATAGTGGTCGACTAAAAATGACGAAAGAATCATTCAACAATGAATAAGGTGTACGTTTGACGCTGAACCAAACTGTACTACTCAGTGTGCACGGATGTAAAGGTGTGATACTGTTAGTTACGACAGCCCACACACCAAGTCAAGGTCATACCACATCGGATGGAAAAAAATCGATTTTTAATTGTCCTGAAGCCAAAAGCCGCATAAAAAGCATCAATCACATCGGTTTTCAATTGTCATGCGGCCAAAAACCGCATAAATAACATCACTCAAAATCGAATCGGATTATCAATTTCCGTTTGAATGGCGCGAAACATATTCAATATGCTGCCCACCGTTTTCTGCAAGAAGTTGAAATGGAGAAACAGCATGTTCCACAACTGATCGAAGTGTTTCCGGGGTCACGTTCAGAATGTGTTGGGCAATGCGTGCCTTCAATGCTGCTCAGTTTGCAGTCGGAACGCTGAACATAACGTCTTTCAGATAGCCCCACAGCCAGTAGGCACACTGATTAAGGTCAGGTGATCGGAACGGCCAGGCTGTAGGGAAATGGCGGCTGATAATTTTAGCTTCAGCAGCTTCTTAACTGGATTTGCAATGTGTGGAGGTGCGCCATCCTGCATAAAAATGTTCCCATCCACACATCCACGCTGTTGGAGTGCTGGAATGACGTGGTCGCGCAAAAGACACTCATAGCGCTTACCAGTGACAGTACAGGTAACAGGACCGGAAGCACTTGTCTCTTCGAAAAGGTACGGTCCTATGACTAATGGTGCCGTAAACCCGCATCACAAAGTGACTTTTTCGGAATGAAGGGGTGCCGGTTGATTTGCGTGTGTATTTTCCGTTGCCCATATTCGACAATTCTGTGTATTGACATATCGTGTCAGATGGAAGTGGGCTTTGTCTGTCCACAAAATCTTCCACGGCCAGTCATTGTCCACTTTCATGCGAGCAAGATATTCTAAAGCAAAGGTCTCTCTTGCTGGCAGGTTAACAGGAATCAACTGGTGCAGATGGTTAATTTTCAATGGACAACAAAGAAGTATGTTTCGTAGGATTTTACCCACCGTGTTCAGGGGTATGTCCAATGTTCGGGCAATGCTCCGTGCACTACACGTTTGCACACCATCACTCGTCTCCTCCTGCACTGCTGTGGCCACTGCATCCACTGATATCGAATAAATTCGTTTCCTCCCTCAACCAGGTTGCACACCAAAAGCACCCGTCTTTTCGAATTTCCGAATCATTTTTTCCAGGCCTACGGCAGTCATCGTACCAACGCATTTTTTTCAAACCCTTCAGGGTCCGGAGCTAGTGCAGAGCGACGTGTGCACAGTCATTATTCTTGTAAAACAGCTTTACAAGCAGAACGCGATCCTGCATTGAGACAGTCTGGCGAACGGCTCAGACGCGAAAGGAGGAAACAGCCCTGTACCCGGCGTGTTTATACTAACCTCAATGGGTCATGTTTCCATTTACGTATTCTGACACATACAGTCCCATCTCTTAATCAATTTTCACACAATTTTTTTCTTCTTCTCCGATAATATTCCGTTACAATTTGACATCATTTTGATCAGTGGTGCTATTTCTACAGCGTTTTGAAAGTTTATCTATAATTATAATTGGCCTGTATAAGAGTAGTTTTGAAACTGGAACCATATTTAAACACATGGAATGGGAGAAGCTTCTATCAGCAGTACTATTTGTACTTTTAACGTTTGTTGCATATGAGTAACTTAGAATTCTAGTGCACTAATTAAGCAGCCTTTTCCACAATATTTCCACACATCTGATGAAATGAGTAATGAGCACTACCATAGCTGTGTCTCACAGTAACTGACTGGAATTTATATATGTAAATAGTAGGTAGAAGAGACACAAGGCAAGAAGACATTCTTAATGTCAGTGTGTATGTTGTATGCAATGTAAGCTAAGGCATGAATACTGCGTTGTGTAGTATTCCACATGGTGAATATACAGAGTCATGCCTTGAACAAGGAATTTCCAATTTTCCACTGCCTTCGGTGGTTTGGTAGAATTACTTTGGTGTTCAAATGGTTCAAATGGCTCTGAGCACTATGGGACTCAACATCTGTGGTCATCAGTCCCCTAGAACTTAGAACTATTTAAACCTAACTAACCTAAGGACATCACACATAGTCATGCCCGAGGCAGGATTCGAACCTGCGACCGTAGCGGTCACGCGGCTCCCGACTGACGCGCCTAGAACCGCACGGCCACACCGGCCGGTTACTATGGTGTTATATGACTTGAAATTACTATACTTGGATCTTCAAAAGGAAAAAAGACGTAGACACGTTTCCATACAAAACTAAATCCTTCGCTCCATAGATAATTTTAATCGGACTATTACACGGACAAAAGCATTGTAAAGTATTTTCCACTTACCTGAATCGAATTCGTAAAACAGTTTTCTCGTTTGTCGTGCTGAGTGGAGCATTAGATTCTTGTCTGAATGTGGAGAGAATATTTTATATGCAATAGCGCTCACTAAATATCTGTAGTGAACTTGTAACGGCGACTGTGTATCGGTGTGGAGTAACCAATAATCCCGTCTGCTTCTAGCAAAACTTGATTGTTGACGTGAAGTAATGCGTGCGCTCTATTATGAACTGTACAGTAAATATAGAGGAAAATTCAACCAATATAGAGATTTTATGGGTGCATGTTGTCGTCACTAACTTCACAAGATTGCTGTTGACCTCATCTGCTGTGTGAACGCGATAAATGATAATTTACGTTGTAGTGCAATGGACGCTAAACTATGCTCTAAAGAAGTAATCTAAACGCGAATCTATTTGATGTATTTAAGTTATTCCCTGTCATTCTTACTTATGTATAAGGTTACTTGTCTTTTGACGAAATTTTTCCTTGCAGTGGAACTTATGAACTCGTGTATTTTGTCTTTCTGGTTACTTTACACATATGTTACATAAACCCGATTAGGATGGACTACCTGCTAGCACCTTTGAGATGTAACCAAACTACACTGTGGCATCTTACCTGCTGTTCTGGTCATTAAACTCTCTGTGTGGAACCTGTCTATCACGATGGGTCCTTGTGCAGACGACAAACGTGGCCTACATCCTGTCCTCGGATCCATCTTATCTTCGTCAGCTGAATCATCTGACAACCACTAAAATCGGAATAAGTTTATTTTACAATTATTCTCACTGCTGTAGAACGATGAGAGATTACCAGGCCAATCGAACTGGTTATAGCGTTGGCAATTGTCCGGGATGGGGAAGATGTTGCGGCGCCGGAGATTTTTGTATTACAATATCTTTGTATGACTATTTTCTCTTTGATATAAACAAATGTTCTTGTTGTTGTGAAAGTGAGCAGGGACTCTTACTTGTTTAATTTGGAGCTTCACCGAATGCATGTGTCGTCTGCCGCAATGCCGCATGTGCAACACTGTGCTCTCAAATGATGTGCTTCGAAGAATTTGTGCCTAAACCAGGATTGCATTCTGTCGCAATACCTGCCACCGATAACTGCCTGCCTGCTTTAAAAAGCGGGCAAGCCTCAGACCTCTATATTTTGCGATGAGTTACGGACTATCAACACCTTGCCACCTAAACGTGGTTTCACCATCTTCCAACTACTTTAGACAAATATTTGCTACAGGGGATATCCGAGAAGCATCGCCGCTTCAGAGATGCTCGTTCCCAGATGTCTTTGGATAACAGTCTGCCGTTTGTCAGATTCACTTTCGACCGTTGACTTCCGTGTATGAGGAGTACATCACCACTAGAATAATGCTTCATTCATCTCTGCTTCGCTTATAGACCCTACACATTCCTTATCTGCTAAGGTGCCCACAAATCCACAGTTCTACCACTCGGCATTCAGCAGTCATAATCATCTGGCTCGTGAGTGTATTTGTGGGTAGTGGGTTACCAGGATGACCCTTTAATTGGAAAGCAAAAATCTAAAACTTGTTTAGTGGAAAGCATGTGTGATAAAACCTCTCCCTAGTAACGTGAAAGCCACTACTTTAAAATTACATTTAGTGTCTGAGCTATAAACACTTTTGCTACCCTATTTTTAAACACGAAAATAACTGTGCAAAATTCTTTCAGCGTGCATATATGAATCTAAACTGCATGTTACTATCTATAAATGAGACTGAATAATTTTTTTCATAAAACAGTCACATGGAATGGCCAACTGTTAAATAACAAAAATATTCGTTAGGGAAACGCATATACTGAATTAAAATTGAGATTTGCTAATGAGTACTGTTCCTAATTTTCTCTCGAAAAGCTCGTTTGAGCTCTACAATTGTTTTTTACCTTGGCAAAGGATAAGTCGGCTCTACTCTGTCTTCACGCAGCGGAATCTGAACTAGTAAACTGCGTGTACCTAGAATAAATCACAGCTCGGCAAACTGCTTCATTTTATTGATCAGCAAATTAAACTTATGTCCACTTTCCAAAAATGTGATTCATTGTCCACGCATTACTGCAAGGTGTAACAATGCAGGTCTTGCCAAATCTTTCAAATGGTAGTAGGAAGAAGCACATCAAGTACCTAAAAATGAATAATACAGTATTACGCAATTATAATGAACACCTTTAATAGAGTAGAAATATTCCGTACTATCATGAACAATAACCTTTTCTCACTTTTATTCAGAGAAACTAACTTACGTAATGTCACGGTTTGCTGTTTTAAATGTAATACATTTAACTAATGATGGTAGGAAGAAACGAGTTAGAATATTGAACACATGACTGACAATTCAACTTGGATACCAACACAAAGATATTATTATTATTATTAAACGCAATGACATCGTTATAGTAAAACAACTACTCGGCTAGCGCTTGCAGAAAAATAAACTTAATGCAGATTATCTGTTTTTCCATATTAGCCATCCATCTATAAAATAATCTCTCATCGTCCTCCATCCACAGTCACATATCAGGAAACTTCTAAATTCTCTCTATGGCACGTCCACCACATAAGCTCGTCATCTTACCATGACACAACACTCTCTTTCCCTCTCTGGCCGATAACTGCTTCAGACTCGTTGGCTCGCCTGAGCTCTAGTCAATACTACTACAATGTCTGGTAACCAAAGAATACGTGTCACTCACGTATCTTGACATGTGGAGATGATCATCGTGGTACAAGCTTCAAACACACTGTCAGATATGCCGAATAAACTGTCATTTTTCACGATATGTACACCTTCAATTACAATTTTTCCTGATATGTACAGCTCTAAAATTTGTTTATACGGACTTTTATAGATGTTATCTGGCCGTAATTGCTCAGTTTCCTCTTACTATTTGTGATATTTGTAAAAAATTAAGTGTGTTGGATAAGTGTTAGGTGGATGTTTTTATTTCCTTCGCCATTATTTATGTTAAGTAGAGCGCAAACATACAACATATGAGAAAATGTGTTACGAAATTAATATCTCTAATAGTGTACGTTGGTCCCGGCTGCTCGACATAAACACAACTAGCAGATTCACTGGTCAATCATGTAGACACCTACTGCTTATAATAACGAACTGAGGAGTTACGTCGTCTGGGGCTCCAGTAAACAGAGTATCTTGTATTGTTCGGGTAAATAATCCACACTTCATATGGCCATGTAAGCTGTCAGGATGCCTATTCCCCTAATTTTTTTTTGAGATGTATTATTGAACCTACCGATATGTTGGCAAAATTTGAATGAAACTCATCCACGCTATGTCCCACACACGGCTACGTTTCATTGTTTTGAAAATAGTATGACACTGCCCTCAGTTCACAGATGCGTTATTAACAGATGCAGTTCTAAGAAATTTGAACCTAGTACACAAAAACGCAATATCCATTCATAGAAATATCATAGATTAGAGGTAGCGTTTACGTTGGAGAGCCCTTCTGTAACTTTGATCGACGAATTATTGCGGCGTATCATATGACTGGTGTATGTCCAGTCTTCCTGCTGTCTACCTGCGTAGCAGCGGTGCGCGAGATGGGATAGACGTGTGATGAGTACATTTCCTCGTTTGATAATCCATAAGCTACCTCGTCGCTGAATTGGAAGACATACTGGACTTTTCAAGTCATATACGAACACACTGGACTTTTCAAGTCATATAGGACACCAGAAGCACCTACCCTTAGCAACAGTGTCTTGATGAGAGATACCGGTGTAGACTGTCACAATAAATTACATGTGATACACATTTCGCAACATACTAACTACACTACTGCATGTTCCTTCGGTAGGGGGAAACACGCGTGCAAGAACAGACGATTAGAACGATGGTTCAGCCACAACACCTGCTGTGTCCTCAGCTAAATACTGTGCAACACAATAGCTCCCTTATTCTCTCTTAATGGTTTGCAGAATACTCATCCTGGTTCTTGTACCTTCCCCAATCTCTTCCGTCACAGGGCACCTGACGTTAACCTTAACCCAGCACCAACTATTGTCCATGCCATTGTGGGGGTGGGCAGTTTTTGAGGTCGAGGATTAGGTTGACCTCCCCAACGTTTCTTGTGTTTCGTGAAATTTGTGCCAAGTTGCGTTTGTGCCGTTTTCGGGCGATAAGGTGTGCTGTGCGCTGCTGTCCATTTGTCCCCAATAAAGATGTACTTGAGTGTGGTTTACTGAGTATATTATCAAGTAAATGAGAGAGCTGGTATTTATCAACAAGCATTTCACATTCTTTTTAATCGGTAGTAAATATTGTTGTGATGAGATTGTATTTTGTCTTGATGAGTGGAAAATAATTTTGAAGTAAGAGGACAGCTAATACTTGATTTCAAAAAGGCACTTCTTGTTGTTTACTCCATGTGTCTTCTAACAGCTACAGCTACCCTCATTTCGGTAATTCCCCTGAAGTCATCCCATTTACTAGAGCATTGACAAAAAACTTACTAGGGACTTTCACGCAAAGGCAGTCAAGTAAAATACTGTCTCCTATACTGACCCGTGGCGATCTCTACTTGGCTCATGCGTAGCCTTTCACGTCGCCCGAGTACTACATCAAAGTGTTGCGGGGCGTACCTAGGGAATATCCAGTTAGTATGCGAGTGCAGATGCAATGCGCTTCACCATCAAAGGACTGGCCAAGCGGTCCGATATTCTAATCTGCTTGCTAGGGACCTCGGCAATCTCAGAGCCGTTCTACACCTCTGCCAGTAAACGTTGTCACCTGACTTGCAAGCGGTACTCCAATTTCACATCGCCCTATACTCAAAGTGAATGACCCACTAGTAGTAAGAATGTGGGTTGCGTGATGAACCATTAATTAGCGGCGTAATATAGAACTTAAATACCTACTGATGTTTATTTCATGACGATGGCCAGTTTTTTTATAATCGTTCAAGCTGGAAGAAAAACTATTGACTACCGAAACGATATTTCTTCATACGGCTCGCATCTAACGACTTACCCATTACGTACACATTCAGTTGTAACCCATCTGCTATGCACCGGTAAACTTTAAGAGGGAACAAATGAAGTCATAGACGTGTTTTAACAATTATATTTTGTCATGAGTTGTCAAGTAATAATTGTGTGTCATGTGAGCGATTTATGTGTTAGATGTATTGAATTTGTTTGAGTACATCAATTTTCTTTCATAAAGAAGAAAGTACCTAATGGCACACCACATAAATGTGTAAAGGCTTTAATTATAAATCTCTTTCCTTATATGTAACCATTGCCTGATTACTTTTCTACGAAATGTAACATCTTACATTGATTGTGTGAAATCAGAGGAGTAAATACATAAACAAAGTATGGGTTGGCATTTTTTCTTGGGAGATAGACAACGCTGTCGATAATGTAACTATTTGCATTTCACAAGGTGAATTATTCATTTTTTATATCCAAATGATACAGTACTAATTAACAACGTAATATGAGAATATGAGCTATATAGACTTTGATGATTTCTTGTCTTCGTAAAAAGCAACAGTCTAGAAACTTCACATAATTAAAAGTGAGGTACGCGTCTTACAGCACAACCTATAAAATGTATTTACGTGCACTATAGTCATGAAGCCCTACTCAGTGCGACAAAAGCAGCTAAAGTGCACCGCGGTGCCGGCCGCTGTGGACGAGCGGTTCTAGGCGCTGGGCCTACTTTGCTTTTCAGTACAGTTCTATCTGCCGTACTGTCTGGCTCATGTTGAAACAGTCGGCATCACGACTGTCTTCACGGGATGGCACAAGTCATTTGTATTTATTTATTTGTGTAACATGATCATGCTTTACATGGGTGAATGCTACTCTACTTACGATGATTGTGTACTTTTCTTTCGGTTGGTAGGGTGAGTGGATTTCTTTCTCTGTATGTTAACGAAACACGACTATGTGCATTAATACAACTTTTGCTGGTTAGGAAGTAATAGCACACGTAAAGTGGCTTTATTCCGAAAAACTTAGGTTACATTGGTGATTAAACCCTAAACGCTTTGCAAAAGTATTTGGAAAAACCATGAAATCCTCAGAAAACTTAGTTTGTTGCCATGTTTTCCTCTATTGCACATGAGATATCCTCTGTTAATATTTGCAGGAGCTACAAGATCAATTATGTTAAACTAGCTATTCTTCCTCAAGCGTATAAAACGAGTTACTCACTAAGAAAGGGAAAACGAAGCGTCTCAGCCTTTTCCGTTTTTACTAGACATAATATCTTTTACTAGCTTCCGTTTGTTTGAATCAGGTTTATTCAGCTTCATCATAGTTATGGTGCCAAAATTTCTGGGAGGGAGTGATTTACGTGTGTGGAAGAAGTGTAGAGGAAAGGGAGTGGATACGAAAGTACGTAAAAGTGTTTCTCGCCTATAATTAATAGGGGCCCCCGTGAAATATGGATCTTGTAGTTGGTGGGGCGGCTTGCGTGCCTCAGCTATACTGGTAACAGTACTGTAGGTGCAACCACAACGGAGGGGTCTCTTTTGAGAGGTCACACAAACGTAGGTTCCTGAAGAGGGGTAGCAGCCTTTTCAGCAGTTGCAGGGGCCACAGTCTCGGTGATTAATTGAACTGGTATTGTAATATAAACCAAAACGACCTTGCTCTGCTTGTACTGATAATGACTCAAACCTAGCGGAAACTACACCCGTATTTTTTCCCGAGTGAGTGCAGCTCAGTTGGGTTGTTAAATGATGGTGGCTTCCTCTTGGGTAAGGTATTTAGGAGGTAAAATAATCCCCCATTCGGATCTCGGGGCGCGTACCACTCAGGAGGACGTCGTTATCAGGAGAAACAAAACTGGCGTTCTTGGGATCGGAGTGTGGAAAGTGAGATCCATTAATCGGGCTGGAAGATTAGAAATTTTAAAACGGAAAATGGATAGCTTAAAGTTATATATAGTGAGAATTAATGAACTTCGATAGCAAAAGGAGCAGGACTTCTCGTCAGGTGAATAAAGGGTTATAAATACAGAATCAAGTCGGGGTAATGCAGGAGTAGATTTAATAATGAATAAAAAATATGAACACGTATAAGCTGATACGAACAGCTTAGTGAACGCATTATTGTAGCCAAGCTAGAGACGAAGTCCACGTCCACCACAGTAGCACCAGTTTATAAGCCAACTAGCTCCACAGATGAGGAAGAGATTGAAGAAATGTACGATAAGATAAAAGAAATTATTCAGTTAGTTAAGGGAGATGAAAATGGAATTCAGTAGTAAGAAAAGGAGGAGAAGGAAATGCCGTAGGTGAATATAACTGGGGGTAAGGAATGAAATAGGAAGGTGTCTGGTAGAATGTTTCACCGGGCATAACTTTATCAAAGCTAATGCTTAGTTTAAGAATCATGAAAGAATTTTGTATACCTGGAAGAGACCTGGAGCAACGGGAAGATTTCAAGTTGATTATATCATGGTAAGATGGAGATTTAGAAAACAGGTTTTAAATTGTAAGACGTTTACAGTGGAAAATGTGGACTCTGGACACATCTTGTTGGTTATGAACTGTTGATTAAAATGAAGAAATTGCAAATACTTAGAAATAAGGAGATGGGACCTGGATAATCTGAAAGAACCAGAGGTTGTAGAGAGTTTGAGACGGAGAATTAGAGAACAACTGACAGGAACAGGGGAAAGGAATAATGTAGAAAAAGAATGGGTAGCTCTGAGCGATGAAACAGTGAAGGCAGCAGAGGACCAAGTAGGTAAAAATATCAGGGCTAGTAGAAAACCTTCGGTAATACAAGAGATATTGAATTTATTTGATGAAAGGAAAAAATGTAAAACTGCAGCTAATGAAGCAGGCGAAAAGCAGAAAACGAGATCGACAGGAGGTGTAAAAAGGTGAGCAGGAATGGCTAGAGGACAAGTGCAGTGCTGTAGAAACGTATATCACTAGGGGTTAGACAGATAACGCCTACAGGAAAATGAAGGAGACTTTTGGAGAGACGAGGACCACATGTATGAATATCAACTGCCCAGATGGAAAACAAGTCCTAAGAAAAGGAGGGAAATCAGAAAGGTGGAAGGAGTATACAGAGGGACTATGCAGAGGAGACGTACTTGCGGGAAATATTATCGAAATGGAAGAGGACGTAGAGGAAGATGATAAGGGAGATATGACACTGCGTAAAGAGTTTAATAACGCACTGAAAGACTTAAGTCGAAATAAGGCCCTGGGTGCAGACACCATTCTGTTAGAGCTACTGATAGCCTTTGGAGAGCCAGCCATGACAAAACTCTTCCATCTGGTGAGGAAGATGTATGAGATGGGCGAAATATCTTGAGACTTCAAGAAGAATGTGATAATCATAATTCCAAAGAAAGCAGGAGCTGACAGGTGTGAAAATCGCCGAACTATCAGTTTAATAAGTAATGGCTGCAAAATACCGACACGAATCCTCTACAGAAGAATGGGAAAACTGGTAGAAACGGGTCTTGGGAAAGATCAGTTTGGATTTCAGAGAGATGTAGGAACACACGAGGCAATATTGAATGTAAAATTTCTCATATAAGTTAAGGAAAGGCAAACCTATATTTCTCCCATTTTTTGACTTAGAGAAAGCTTTTGACAATGTTGACTGAACTACTCTCTTTCAATTCTGAAGGTGGCAGGGGTGAAGTGCAGCCAACCAAAAGCTATTTGCGATTTTTACAGAAACCAGATGCCAGTTATAGTACTCGAGGACATAAAAGGGAAGCAGTGGTTGAGAAGGGAGTGAGTCAGTGTTGTAGCCTTTCCATGACGTTACTCTATCTATATATAGAGGAAGCAGTAGAGGAAACAAAAGAAAAATTTACAGCAGGAATTAAAGTCTAGGGGGGAGAAATAAGAACCTTAAGGTTAGCCGATGACATTCTAAGTCTGTCAGAGACATCAAAGGATAAACGAGGATAATGGAATGTAGTAGAAATAAATGTGATGCTGAGGGGATTAGGTTAGGAAATGAGAGACTTAAAGTAGTAAATGAGTTCTATTATTTGGGAAGCAAAATAACTGATGATGGTCGAAGTAGGGAGGATATTAAATGTAGAATGGCAAAAGCAAGAAAAGTGTTACTGAAGAAGAGATACTTGTTAGTATCGACGATAGATTTAAGGGTCAGGAAATCCTTTGTGAAAGTGTTTGTATGAAGTTTTGCCATTTATGGTACTGAAACACGGACGATAAACAGTTTAGATAAGAAGAGAACAGAAGCTTTCGAAATGTGATGATGCAGAAGAATGTTTACGAATAGGTGGGTAGATCACGTAACTAATGAGGAGGTACTGAATAGAATTGGGGAGTAGAGGAATTGTGGTGCAACTTGACTAGAATAAGGGATCGTTTGTAGTACACGTTCAGAGGCATCAAGAATTACCAATTGATATTGGAGGGAAGCTCGGGGGGTAAAAATTGTGGAATCGGAGAAATCTTCTTGAAAGGACTACTGTTCTAACCTACAAATTGGTTCAAAGACGCAATGTGATATCTACGGCTGATAATCACCTCTGTTCGTGTAACAAGCGAGGGTGTGTAGAACAGACGGAATGGCAATACGTGTACAATTCTATCGCAACATTAATCGCTGTGAGACAGATACATGTTAGTTCTAAGATATTCAATGTTTTCAATGGCTATCGAGATGGTGCAGCTAATCTCCAAAACGAATTATGCATATGTGACTGTGGCTGTTTGCAGTTCATAACTAGCGTTAACGGTTCAGGAAACTGTTTACTATCAGTCAACATACCTCAGATTATGGCACTTTCTTAACTTTACCACGTAATGTAAGTTGAATTACGCATATGTGACTGTGGCTGTTTGCAGTTCATAACTAGTGTTAACGGTTCAGCAAACTGTTTACTATCAGTCAACACACCTCAGGTTATGGCAATTTCTTAACTTTATCAGGTAATGTAAGTTGAAATTCAAGATAACAACGTAAACTGTCCCATAGAAGATATCGAAGTTATCGTGTGAAGATAGGTGGCAAGCTCGGTAACGCACCTGGTTTCATCACCTAGAGTTCACATTACCTGTATACTTGACAGTGGCGACCGGTGGCTCCACCGACACATCGTTTGTCGAGAGAAGACCTTCCCATCATCCTCGCGCGCTCTACTGGAACACGGCTTCTCCGTACTGGACTAGACTTTGGACTGCAGTATGAAGAGCTAATTGCTGAGATTATAAGACTTCACCAATATTTATGGACAGTCTGATAGTATTAGTCAACAACTACGTTTACTCGCACACGTCGAACATTACCATTCACTTTTTGTAATCATTAATTTTCCTTGTTTTTGTTGAATTCTAATTTAATAAGATACTGACTATGGACTTAAACAGCAACTGCAATGTGATGATTTTAGAAAGTATGAAAAATTGCCCAACCAGTTGCGTAACATAGGTTAATGAAAACCCTTTACCTGGGTTTCTGGTTAGAAAAATATTATCTTCAAAGGAGTTTGTGACGCTTGTTACATTTTGTGTGGAAAACTAATGTTATAATGGGGCAATTTGGCTCTTGACAAGTAAAGTAATAACAGGTCATGGTCATGATATAAGTGAGTGTAACTTCACTAGTAAAATTCGTCGTTTATTTGGGGTGAATTACGGCTTTATTCTAGCGTACCATTCCAACACAATATGCGTCAAATTCTTCACCTGAAGAAGATAATTTTATTATTGTGTAATAAGCCTTATCCAATAAATCTGTGTTACACAAGTGGTTCACTGATTTTTCATACTTCGCAAAATCAAATTCTTTAAAGCTGGTACAAAGGAAAATAAAATATTTTTAACAGATGCTGATAATTCGTTATTGGTTCGAGTAAACTTTGCGTTTGTCCTGTGATTAAAAGCACCAACAAGGCTTTCGTTCCTCACCCAACAATCTGCTCATGCTTATGTTGACCACAACATACATTGGAATGCAAGTGTAGCTATATTATTCTGTGATTAATTGCGTCTACCTTACGTATTGTGGATGTGTGACATTCCAGTAGTATCTAAATATTTCCATTGTCTGCAAATATCTAACTTACAGATGCTTCGAACTTGTGGAACGTTATTAAAGAGTTAAGGGAGAAAGTTATACTTATTGTTGTGCTCTAATAATTTTGCGTTTGAGACTGTCGGTTGTCAAAGCCTTACCACTTTTGATATGGCGCAGAAACGTTTGTCTGTTGCAACATTGCCACAAATTGAACATGATAGGTCTCTGGCGTACAGGATTCTAAACAACATAGGATTACTAATCGAAATTAAAAAGTTAATTCTAAAACACTGGTAATTTCCTGTGTAATTTCACTTCCACTGATTAGAATTTGCTCATGTAATTTACTTTGTGCTGAATTGAGACATATCTGGTGGCTGCCTGTTCAGCACAGACTTAGAAATCATAACAAGGCATCAGTGCTAGCTATTCTTTTGTTTCAGTCGCAGTATATAGGAATGTCATTTGTATTTTTGAAAAATCACCCAAACACATTATCCTCTCAAATTCTTCCGATATTAATATTCTTTTTGGAAAAATGTAACTTCAGAAATTCACATACACTTGTATTGAAAACTTATTTAAGAAAATGGGCGTCATAAATACAGAGCAGCCAGGGTAGAACAGATATTCAAGTAATGTACGATGTTGCAAGTGCCTATAACTACCTATCCACTGGTGGGCCTCACCGAATTTTGAGCCTTTATATCAGGTTTATAATTAGGCAGCAGTGCACAGTAGCTATATGCAGTGTGTAAGAAGCTATTTCTTGAAGAATTCATTATTTATAGTATGTAAGGATTAAAAATGAATTGAAGGTAAGGAAATTTAATAAAGCATGCGTCAAACACCCACAATTTGTGGGTGAATCGCTATCACAGTTGCAGCTATAAACATATATTTTGTATGTTACAGTTACTGATATTTTAATTCTCACTACTGCTAAGGTGATCTATCAACACAGTGAAATCTTTTGAGTTAGACCTGGGTTCAAAGTCTCATGTGGTGTCTGTGTTGTTGAATTATTCAAGCAGATTTTTACTTGGCCTGAGATGGCTGATGCGTCACTTTCCACTTTCTACTGCAGGAAAATGTGTGCTAAATAACCTAAAATATCCAAGTCAGTCATACTTGCTGTTTACACTGTAGGAGCCGTCTTACATTCAATAGCTGTAGCTGGTCAGCGACTTTTGAAAGCTGTTGAAAAGTGATGTGAGAAATTCTTGAGTTACACAAGTAAAACATATCACTTTCATCAGCTATTTACTGTGTACCTCATTTTATGTTTCACATGTGTCATGAGCTAATGATAATACTAAAACAATAGTATCTCTAAAATCTGCAAGTCAGTGATATTAAGGAAAATTTAACTTCACGAAGGCAGGAATTATTAACTTTTAAACTGACGCTGTCACCTTTGTTGTCTTCCCTGAGCACATGAGCAGCATAAAATCCTATATTTCTGTATATGAGCCTAAACAATCAATCCACATCAAAAGCTACAGTGTGAGTGCAGTGACACAATGGAATACGTCAGAAAGGAAGTTTATTTATGTCTAAATAAATAATCTCTACCTAACACGATAGTTTAATTTATTATTCATTTTACAATGGTACAGATATTGCATCAAAAATTGAAGTTGCATTAGTCATAGAATTCATAGACAAAGAGATCTTAGTGAAATATGTTTAGAATTCACATATTATCGAAATGAGTAGAAAAGGAGAACATTATTTTGATAGAGATGACATCAAGAATATCTGCGCATTTTTAATAAAACATAGTGATATCTCCCAAAGTACAAATGGTAAACGCTACATCTGTAGAAAAGGTTTGTAGACAATGGATGAGGACAATATATATATACACATAGTGATAGGAGAGTTACTGTGTTGAAAGGAAAAACAAATATTTTGCCTCTATTAGAAAAGTCATATTTACTATTTCCTATGAAGGGCTGCTATATAAATTCTTATTTATTCTGACTTATTAAAGGGCTGTACTTGGAACCCAGATGATACAATGTAGATAGATGAATTATGTTTACTTGACTATTATTTCTGTCATTTAATGAGTGGCAAAAATTGTGTTAACACTGCTACTGTAAGATCCATTTTCGACCTCCTTAAAAACAAATTGGATGGGGTCAAACAAATTTTGCAAACGAAGTAAAATTCAAATCGTGACGGGTTCGGCGCTCAAACGTAGCGCACTATATTACTGATGTTTGTCTCAGTAAGGCAAAACGCAGGTGGGTACATTCCTATGGAAAATGGGGAAGATTTTATCAGCAAAATATACAGTCTGTTAAGTAAAGTAGTCTGTGTTTAGAAACCATAGCCAATCATTTACGTTAAACAAAAAAAATTCTTTAAATATGGTAGTAGTTACATTATTTGACAAAGGAGACGTCTCGTAGTGATTTCACTGTAACTTGTGCTCTAAATATTTACGAAATGAAAATATATTCGTTCCTTAAGTCTGTTAAAAATAGTATTTTTTCGGGACTTTAAAGTGTACACACAAAAATAGAATCGATGGTAAGACAGATGACAAATACTCAGCCAGAAGTGAGAGCAGGGACTATTATTCTTTGCGTCAGCGAGATGTATGTTAGCGGACAAATATGTACACAATAAAAATATTGATTTCTGTTTTGGTGAAACATTTGCTTACTACAAGTTATAGTCTATGAAATATTAATGTATGTCAGGCGCTGGCCACTGAAATAGTAAACATTCGTTTTCTGAATTGGAAGCGTAGAAAATTAGGATATCATGACAGCTACAGAGATAAACTTTACATTTATTTAAGTGTCTTGAATGTGTTAACAGACATTCGTTCAGTTTTTTATTGCATGAAATTAAAATAAAATCTTCGCCATGTCCAAACATTTGTACTGAACACTGCGGTAACGTTGATGTGGAAGAAATGAACTGACTAATAATGACCTACATTAGGTATTCTATTAAATTTCTTTGATAAAGATTTACGTTATACAGGTACAGTTATTCAAAAGTTGGTCAAGTTTCATCGCATAGATTCATTGGTACAGTGTTTCGACGTATGGTATTTCTCTTTTGATGTGACAGGCAGTAGGCACCTCAGAGGCATGTGACCTCTGAAGCATACCATGCCGAACTAGGAAAGTGCTCGTTAGCTTTGAATACCGGTCTGAAAAACTGAGCTATCAAGGCATAATCCATGACAGAAGTGAAACATCCCATACGCTAGTATGGTTCTCGTACATTTCAATCTCTACAAATGTTTCCCGAGAAAAATATGGGCTATTGCTCGATCTCCGATATATCTTATTGTTTGGTTATGTCAGTAAGTTTCATGACCACTTACGCTTTGCTCAGGAATGAAAAATTTACTCTGAAATGACTGCATCTAAGCCAAGCTCCTACCAGTTCCTACAGGAAGATAAGTGATTTCTTATCATTTATCGGGGTTACATGGATCAACAACAACATTTCAAGTTTCTCTTTGTCACATTCTTAAAAGTCATGGAGATGTCACTATTTTATCAACTCTATGGACGCTACACAAGGGGTATATCAAGTTCCACATTGCAAAACAAAATTCTGCGGCTGTTATTGAGATTTATAGTTCATTCTCATGAATGAGGTTCAACGCAAACAAAGTTCTTATGTAACACAGTAATAACTGCAAAACGATCCATGTTCTCGTTCTCTTCACACGATGAAAGAGTAACAGGTGAAGATCCTGGTGTCCCTCTGGACTGTCTCACGGTATTCTCTCGTGGTTGTCGGCAGCCTGCAGCCGTCACACTTACCAGGTCAGGTAATACTCTCAGTGGGGCAGGCTGCTGACCCGACCACGTGATCGGCCCAGCAGAGCACGTTGCTCGCCAGACTAGGTAACAGGCCAGTGCTGCAGGCGGCTCACCGAATGAGATGGTAGGCCCAGAAGAGCATGATGCTCACCACACTAGGTAGTAGGCCCAGTACAGCAGATTGAAGCAGGCGAAGGCCAGTGGGAAGCAGAGCCGCGACAGTTCGTCGATGCGACGGGCCCGCAGCTTGTGTCGCGGGAAGGCGGCAATCGCCGGCGGGCAGCCACCCTTCTGCGGACACACCAGGTTTCTCTTAGTTTACATGTTGGGATTTCAGCCGCAACAAAGTGGCAACTGCACGAAAACCGCCATGAATATCTCCAGAAACATCCATGTGGCCATAAGAGTACCAAAGTTTCATAGAGCAACACTTTTTCACCAAATACATACACTATATGATCAAAAGTATTACTAGACAGTAAGATCTCTTGATGGCTTGAATACTGTTGGCGAGACTTTAAATGCGGTATCTGGGCTTTTGTGGGGGAATGGAACGCCATTCTACTTTCACCGCGCCAGGAGCGAAGTTGACAGTCTTTCGCTTCCTAGGGTTTTCCATTCCGTTCAGACCGATCCTTGGGGCAGGCAAGTTCCTTTCACGAATGTAATTGTCCACGGATCATGGGCGCACGGATGCTGTTCCACGACAGGGTACTTTGTCATACTGATGAAGTCACAGGCTGCGAACTGTTCCTCTGTGGTACGAAGTATGCAATGCTGCAAAGTATGTCCATATTTTTCCGCATTTAGCGTTATCTTAAGAGCAATTAAGGGACCACATTCTATCATCGAAAACCGCAGCCGTTTGTATTCAACTGTTGAAGCTATACGTGAAGGCAGGTAACGTTCTCCACGCTTTCACCGCAACCACACCTTCCCAAGAGATTGGCACAGGGTAAAACATTATTACTCACTTTAAGTGAATATCCAGTTGCATCGCTCTTTATATCACTGCAAGCGTCGCTTAACACTGACTATGGAAACATGTGCTTTATGGAGCTGTTCGATCATTGTACCTCATTCTTTTTTACTCTGTACGGGAATCATGGTGCTGGTTGGGCTTTTGTAAAACGCACGAGTACTTCCTTCCCCTGATTTCATACGATTTATCATAATCACCATCCACAATCCTCGGCTCTCCTAATTTGGGCAGCTTTAGAAGGGTAGAAATTTCCCTGGTGGATTAAACACACGAGTGACATCCACGTTCAGAAATCAGTGTCATCTCCTGACCGACAGATTTTGCTGTCACAGCGTCCCTACTGGCAACAGAGTAGACTAGCATTCATCAATCGCATTAAACATAATCCGGGCTCCAGCTGGGTAACATTATGAGAGAAATAATCTCTCTTCACTTTTAAACTACCTCCACTGACATGGTGTCACTGCTAGTTCCGAACGTTGTGAAAGTGTAGGAAGATGATACTTTTGAAAGCTATGGAAACTTAGTGGATGTGGATACTACCTTTAGAGTACACGACGAATGTGTCATTAGCCAGTAAGAAATGTTTAATGGTTATCTAATGGGTTGTACACAGCTGTTGACAGAAATCTCTGAAAATATATAAATGAGGAAAAGCTATTTCTGTCCCACCTAGATATTTAAAGATGTTTCTACAGAGTTAGATTCCCTCATTTAGACTGAAATCGAATATACATTTGGGGACTGTTATTAATAATTCAGCGACCCTGTAAACTAAAGATTTAACAGAAATACTTGTACCTTTAGTCTCTGGGTTCTGGCACTGTCATATCCCACAAAACCAGTCTCCAACTTCCGCCAATAAGCTACGAGTATAATTTTGGTTGATTATTTTCCGTGATTCTCTAGTGTCTTATTCACACCAGCCCCTACGGGTCGAAATAGTGTCTTTTCCCGAGAGTACATCAAATGGTTCAAATGGATCTGAGCACTATGGGACTCAACTGCTGTGGTCATAAGTCCCCTAGAACTTAGAACTACTTAAACCTAACTAACCTAAGGACATCACACACATCCATGCCCGAGGCAGGATTCGAACCTGCGACCGTAGCGGTCGTGCGGTTCCAGACTGTAGCGCCTTTAATCGCTCGGTCACTCCGGCCGGCGAGAGTACATCAACTGATAAAGCATGTGTGTTCAATGTTTGGTTGAATCTGCTACTTGTATACTAGATATACTGAAACACCTACACCCACACACAAACAACTGCCCTCGTCAGGCGATGCACATATGTGCACTGAGAGACACAAGCAATGTGTATTTTAGCAGTTTTCTATTACAACTGTTTGAATTAAAAGAAGTAACAGAATAAAAATAAACAAACTGGACGATATAGAAGTTGTTATAGAATGATTTCTCGTTGACAATGGCTCATTTTCTTTTCTGATAAAATATAAAAATATCCTCCGAATCACTGTCGGAAGCAGATCATCTAACGTTTTTTGGTTGCACAGCCAAACAGCTCTCTGTGTCTATCAGTTCCGATGCTTATAATTTTTCATAGCCTTGAGGGTGTGGTGCTGACGGTCTCGTTGCAGTGCTAACACATGTTCCCGTCAGATCGCCGAATTTAAGTACTATCGGGCTGGGCTAGCACTTGGATGGGTGACCATCCGGCTGCTGAGCGCTGTCCGCAAGCGGGTGCACTCAGCCCTTGTGAGGCAAACTGAGGAGCTACTTGACTGAGAAGTAGCGGCTCCGGTCTCCTAAATTGACATACGGCCGGGAGAGCGGTGTGCTGATCACATGCCCCTCCATTTGCGCATCTAGTGGCGCCTGTGGGCTGAGGATGACACGGCGACCGGTCCGTACCGTTGGACCTTCATGGCCTGTTCTGGCGGAGTTTAGTTTTAGTTTTTGTGAGTGGGATGACAGCTATTTAAGAGAAATAAAGGCAAGAAGTACGTGTGAAAGCAGGAATTTTAAATTTAAATTCAAATCTTTCAAAATCCCCATTACAGTCGGAGGAAGGCAATAGCAAACCACCTCCACTAGGACCTTGCCTAGTACAGCGGTGCGGGTCTCCCGCATCGTCCCCTACGCTCCTCGGAGTATGGGACCTCATCATCATCATCATCTTTCAAAAATAGCAACAAAGAGGAATTTTACTGTGTGTACATAAACAAGCATAAAAATACTTTATTCTGTTAATGTAAAGCTAGAATTATGTTATGTATTGTATACCATAAACCAGTTTGAATCTGAAAGCGCCACCAGCACTAAGAACATGTAGTAAAAGACAGGACACAAAAATAATGGCATATGGAAGGATCTGAAACGACCCAGCCCTAGACCTGTTGGCTGAAAGATAAGAACTATCCGATGACGGAGTGTGTTCTATGTCAATTCACTTACTGAGACATAAAATTGGCGAACATTTGGTAAGCCAAATTTTCTAACAACATACTGCATACAGACTAGAAAATGATGCGCATTCTAAATAAGGACGTGTATTTTGTAAGTTTTGAGCATCAGGGGTTTTAATGAATAGCAACGTATTTTACTCATATAGGGAGTAAGGTCTTAATAGACTTCAGTACAATATTTATATTACTTCAAAACAATCCGCTGAGCAATAAAAACTTCTGGTATGAACGGTATCATAAATGTTATATTCAGTTGCAATAATGCTGAGCAATTGGTAGTATAATTTTAGTGCCTATCCGACACTGAAGTGTCATTTAATCGGCGTTTAAAATGATGCTTATGACGAGGCAGTTGGAAACTATATGTAGTGACGAGTAAAATTAATGACGTTGCCATAAACATCAGTTTCTTAGTGATAAAAGAAAAACAAACTGCAATGAATCAAGCATAGGTAAGGCAGGTATTATCAATTGTTATGAAAATACCTACTAATTTGCTGTAAAAAGGAGCCCTATACTGTTAAATGACAGTAGATGACAAGAAGGGACTCACTCGAACACTCGTGAATCAGTTATGTAACCGTGTCGGAAAGGGAGGAGAAACAGAAAGCAGGTTTTAGCAGAGCACAGACCTATATTACAGGACCGGGAAAAGACGTTTAAAATTGTGTTTCTCATCAATGAGCTCTTACAGATGGAGAATATGCTCAGACGGGACATGGATGGAAAAAGAATTCGGCTTTGCCCTTTACAAACAACTAGGTTGGGAAATCTAGATTTGGACGACCTGACGCAGATGTGAAACTTGCAGTCTCCGGAAAAGAGCTCAATGAGTTATTTACTGTGCCACCTGCCTCCATGTAGAGACATAAGTTAAAAAGGCTACGATTGATAGCTTTAAAATTTCGACTTGTAGTTTACGTGTAGAATATATGTCACTGCTCCCGAATGTATTGCGGATGACATACAAGAATCCAGGAAGCCAGGCCAGGAACGTCTGAAAATTTCGAAGTTTACAGAAACAGATGTGCTCGTTACAGTGAATGTCTCTATATGACAGACTACTCAATAACACTCTGATAACATTTGGAGTCATGGATTCTTAATCCTTGTTGGAGAGGCTGTACAGTGTGTTGGAGTCGTCTGTACAAGGCGATGACTCGGGTCTGTTGCACAAAATGGACCTCTTGTAGTCGGTGTATACAGGGTGTTAAGAGGTATCAGTGCAGATATTGTGATCATTGGTACCTTAATATGTATCCGCTTCAGGGTGTTATCTGTTTTTTCTCTGAGTTTTATAATCTTCCCGCAAACACCTCACATAATTTACTACCTGATGTTTTCTACACGGCCCTAACGGCACTACAAAGTAGCGTACGCCTGTCAATGAAGACCCCCCGTTTTGCATCCATGAATCCAAGTTTCAACACCGGATCTGCTGCGCAATTGAAAATACGCATTAACGGCTTGCTCTTGCGTCATGTAGATCCCCCGTTTTGCATCCATGAATCCAAGTTTCAACACCGGATCTGTTGCGCAATTAAAAATACGCATTAACGGCTTGCTCTTGCGTCATGTACTTGGCGGCACTAAATAACTTAAAATGTATTATCCTAATGGCTGTAATTATTAGTCTCCAAGTGAAGTAAATACTAACGTAGTATTGTTATGTACACTGTCCTCAGTCAGCAATAAAAATACCTGGACTTACGCGCTTAACACCCTGTATACAGTGGTGAACCGCTGTTTAACTCTTGGATATCTGCAGCGCTTTGTGGAATACGGGTTCCAAATGTTAAATTCCCACCCATAATGTTTTAATTCCTCATGTTTGTGGAAATAAAATGTCCTCAAATATCAGGATCTCTCTCTAACACTCACTTCCTGTGCAGAAAGAATTTTCTTTGTTCTGTAATCGTAACTAACGTCACGGTTTGTAGAAATTCCACATTGTGGGTGATATCAAAATCCACATGTACTCTGCCGAATGTTGGATTGTTCGCCTAACTCAGTGCTAATAAACTGTACGAATATATTGCTTAGTAGGCAACGTTACAGTGATGTGGTCCGGTAACAACGTAGGAAATAGCTTTAGGCACCTCAAAGGATTACAGAGAAGAAGAAGAACCCAATGCATACCGTTACAATACAAACACCTGTTAAGGCTCTGCTGCAGAGAAAGTCTTCACTAAGGTAAGCTGTCACTTACGAGCTGCAAACAGTGCTGAAAGTGCAAAAGGTGTAATGGGAAACTTATCCGTATCTGCAGTAGCACTATGTTTTCATGACTTTTTCTCGCTCAGTGTCTATTTCCACGGTATTGTACAGTAAAACTGTTGTTATCGATACTGAATACTATAACATTATTGGAAAATGTACTAAAATAATTGAATTAAGTGGCCTAAATGTACACATACTTTAGATATTTCTAATGGAACTTAACAATTCAGCAACTAACAGTACCTAGTGATATGTAAGTTCTCGAAGGTTTACAATCTACCAGGTGTAAAAGTACATTCGATAATTGTAACTGGAGTGCTGCAGTATTACTGAGCCATTGCTGATGTCTTGGTCATATGGGTTACGCAAAATTACTTGCTCCCTTCTTGTAGTAGTTCATCGTAGGCCGATGGAGAAACGACGTTTTACAAACGCCTGGAAACACACGTAGATTACCCCATTTTTCAAGGACGTTACTCTCACAGATGCATATGAATATAGTCTTATTATAGAAATATGGAAGAAGTTTCATGCTGGTTCGATATTACGTACAAATTACCATAGTTTGCGCTATCGGCAATGTTGTGAAACTCAAGTCTAAGTCAGAGGTTTGCGGTTGCTTGCTTCCAAAAATGGAAATGTCCTTTAGGGATGGCAGATGTCATGTCGAGATTAATTGGGAGAACCGTAATGAAATGGAATTCATGGTCAAATGAAGTGTGTTCCAAAACTTTGTTCGATCGACCGTTACTCCTCAGCCTGAGATCCTTACCAGGTATAATTAATAGAAGAAAAATAAAAATTCCGCACAGTTTAAACTCGCGCTTACCCTCTTAACTTCTATGGTTTCGACGGTTCCCCTCGTAATTCACACTTATCACGGAAGTTATTCCTTTTGTTAAGACATCTCTTTACAGATATTTTTAAGACAGCTAACTGCGTGTGTGTTTGTATCGTCCCTGCTTATTTTAGTTGCTCCCAGTATGATAAAGAGGCTGCACTTACATTGCACTTTATTAAAATTTGAGGATAGTGACATGTTACCGGTATTCGTGGCTGTTACGAAATTCAGTTAAGGTTTTATGAATGGTGGCTAACAGACATAAAGTTTGGTCTGATAGACTTGTGGTAGAAGTCCCAAATAACAACAGACTGCATTCCAATAATAGCCAATAAAACTGTCGTTCGGGATATGGATTAATGTAAAGTGCAATAATGCAATAACGGTTTTGTCCGCTTTCCACTAACTGTAACTATTACAAAAGTTTCCTGGTTGAATTAATTCGGCCTGTACATTTCTACATCACTTTTCAGGGATATGGACAGAACTTGAAAACAAACCAGTGATAAATTAATAAAAAACTAGATGTGCAGCCTTAAACGTTTCTAGATCTGTGCAAATTAACATGTGGGGTACAGAAAGCACAACACAGATTGTTTCCTTATTTAATACTCGCACTTAGAAGGGGATTATTATACCAACAGTTTTATTTGTTATGGCAGACGATACAGTGATCTTAATCATGAGAGGCATTTGAATTAGTACCTGATTAAACCAGTTACAGTTATGATTTTCTTTTTTGATTATCTGTGATGAAGAAAGAAACACAAACATATTTGGCCTGGTCCACATCGTGTTTGGCATTGACGTAGCACCAGCTTCGTCAGAAAAAAGTATTGAGAAGGAAAGAAATTATTCTCAGAATTTTCTAGGAACTAAATATTAATGGCTGAATAGGCCTTAGAATGCCACTCATCCCCCAGTACTACTTCATTGCCTTAATAAGTATGTGACACTGCCCGAGAAGAAGTAACCTTTAGTTCAGTTAGAAAAGTTAGGAACAATGAGTTGTCATTACTGTTAGTTATCTTTATGTCTGAGATGCAGGCACAAGTTAGGATTGCAGGTACATGTGATACGTGATGCAGCAGCTATCAGAATATCTGCTGTAAGATTAGGCGCACACGATGCAATTAAGAACGACTACCAGCAGCACTTGATCGTACATTTTTTCTCATAAGTTGGTAACATGCATGCATTCACATGTACCTTTCGCTCAAAAACGCGAAAAAGCGAAGAGAGGTATTCTTTGTTATCGGAGAAACTGATTCACTACAGATAAATGGGGCTGCTGTCTGAGATATTAATGATCATAACTTCAAGTATTTAGATAATACCTACTTGGCTATTAAAATCATCTACGAATACAATCATCAGCAATCTCATAGAAACGTGTTCACTCTGTGTGCAGAAGCAATTCACAAATGTAAAAAAATCTCCCAGTAAGATTTTTTCTCAGGAAATTGAAAGGCTTGTCACATCTGTGCTGTATCTTTAAAGAGAAAAACGTTTCTTCAGCATCTGACAGTGGAAACAATGGAGGCTTTCTTATTTTCTCGTTACCTACATAGTCCAATAAATTTAAAGAACTTATTCGACGAACAAGCTAACCACGGGAGTTCAAAATCAGATTGCTCTAAGCACTATGGGACTTAACATCTAAAGACATAAATCTGCTAGACTTAGAACTACTTAAACCTAACTAACCTAAGGACATTCATTACACACATCCATGCCCGAGGCAGGATTCGAACCTGCGACCGTAGCAGCAGCGCGGTTCTGGACTGAAGAGCCTAGAACTGCTCGGCCACAGTGGGCCGGCTAACCGCGGGAGTGTTTCTAGGTCACAGACTTTCTTATTCATATGGTTCCTGCATATTAAAGCTATGTGGTAGTCAGCAGCTCGAGAAAGATTTTTGAGGCGTTTTATGTTAAAAGTATTGAAGTCATGAAGGTTTTATTTTCTCCCCTCAACATTAACACTTAGATGGTGGAAAATTAGTAATTGATAGGAATTTTCGCTTTTTCTTTTGTCACAGCTATATTTATTTTATGCAGAGTTCAAATATGGACTACTATATTGCCTTTTAGTAACTGATAAAACAATTACTGTACACCAAAGTGGACAGTACCAGTTCCTAATTACACTGTTTCAGAAAACTGCACGAAAGGTAATCCATGAGAACTCTACGTAATGTTTACTTCAGTAGTCACTTGTTGTGGGGTAACACAATTTGCAGACACTTGAAAATAACTCTGTAAAATAACTTTTGTGTTTTACACTTTCACAGAAAATTTATTGTTCCCCAAAGAAAATTTTATACTTGATTGTTCATTACCGTGAATTCATCGTGATAAATAAATTTTAAGTCTGTGCATACAATAAATTGTACATACTGTGGCAGTTGTAGGCTAGGAGTGCCAATGTTGTGCTCGTGTACCGTGCAAGAATGTGCTGGTGGCTGTGTTTCAAGTGAAGAGTGATATCAGCTTTAAACCTCACGCAGTACACTCGCGCTCGGCCGGCAGTGTCTTCGCTGAAGACATAGGAGACCTCATCGCGGTCGTCCCCAGCCCGCAGCGGCGAGGTCTCGTGGAAATGTCCCAGTCTGCCGCCGACCGTTGCCAGCTCCAAGTAGTCGTCTTCCTGTATTAGAATTGGTCGCTTGATGAAAACTCGGACGTGGAGGGAAATGTATGCAGCCTTCTAGATTGTCTCCAGACTCAAAAAACTTTGTGCAGTTTAGAAGAAACCTACAGAGAAGGCCGGCAACATGGGGTTTCCAGGGCGTAGAGGAAGGGAGTGGTTTGTCATGTAAATAATGAGCTATTTCATCTTACAAATTCTATCTTGGGCAAAAGTTAGAGGTTTCAAACGAACTTGGTCATGTTCAGATGATTCGACGAGGGTGAAGAGACTTATTGACAGCGAAATGCGGATTGTCAGTGCTCCAAAAGCGTGAATTTTACTTATTGATGGCCCCATCCAAACGAAAGAGGCCGACAAAAACAAGGCGCGTGCTCATGCTCATACTAATTCCACCAGGCCCCGCAGCCAACAGTGCAGTTCGAACGTTCTAACACAGACGTTATGATGATTTTATTTCATGTAGTTCAATAACTGTCATCCAGTATAATTGTCATCGTTCTGTAATCCCTTAGAGGAAACAAATCTACTGACTGCTGACATTCTTAAGCTCATTGATTTTTTCATTACATCGATCCGTCGTCTCTCTTCCAGTGTCCTATTCGCATCGCCAGTACATATCTACTACACTCAGCACCATCGGCTAAAAAATAATCTTTGTATCATGATCAAACCTTGCCGATTTTAAGTATATACCAATAGAAACCCTTTAGCCAATGCTGTTTTTACCACAGGGTACAGCGCCGTAGGAGCAACTTTTTAGTATATGTGGAAGTAAATTCGATACCATCTAGTTCAATCGACTGCATCTAAGCTCGGGTCGTTATGTGCAAACTACAGTTTCTCAACACCAATCAGGTTTGTCAGTAAGCCTCAATGTGTCATTTGAAATTTGGAAAATCTGTTCTTTACTACTACAGCGGTAAGAAGAGTTCTCAGAAATGCCAGTTTCCCGTCGCGTTGTTATACACCAGAGCCATTTCATCCGAACATTTACCCGTTGTTGTGAGACAAAAAACATTGAAAATGTAACTAGTGGTGGCCACCCGCAGTCAGAAACACTACCTGACCGCTGGTGTCCAGAAATTGTGACCCGTACGCCTTGCGAGAAAAATACAACCAATCTGCAGGTTGCGTCATGGAGACACTTGTAAAATCTGTGTCAACACCCATGATACGAAATTACGCCTGTACTAACGATGTGACAGGAGTGGTCCAATATGTACAGTACAGTGGGTGGGACGAGGAGGCGGGCAAGGGAACTCTCGAATGGAACTATAAGGACCTCTTCATCGACGAAGTCAACATTTGTTTCACACCTAAAAACGTGGTAAAAGGGCGAAGATGTAATCATATACCAATGCACTGCTCAGACATGGAGGCACATTGTTCAGAAAGCAGATAGGTTACTTACATTTTGGGCCAGTGTAATGTGGCTATTTCAGACGGCTCCCATCACTGACCAGGACAGCCTGAGAGCTATGCAGCTGTATCAAGGCACACATTATTCCAGGTATCAATCCAATCGAAACCACAACGATATTTGTCGTCAAGTACTCGGTTGAGCAGGATGGAAGCCAGTTGAGTCTTTCAGTGTGACGACCCAGAAATGCTTCACGCACAAGAAAGAAGCTCAGATCTGTCTTCGAATAGTTGTAAAGGCTTCACCAATAGCGTTGCCACGACTGCAGGCAGCACGCCAAAGAAGTGTCAGTTTACAATGTGTGGGGTGTGCCAGTGCGTGTGACTGATGAACCCCACCCAGTAGCAGGCTAGGAAAGCAACGGCTAGCTGCTCTTGTCGGTGGACAGCGCGACAGGGAGGACGGTTGGGGTTGAGGAAATAGCGATTGAGTATTACTTAATGTTATATTCTCATTTCACAGTAATTTTGGTTTAATTTAACAGTAAAGTTATTTCGTTACTTTCAGTAGGCATATTATTTCATTATGTACTCCCATTGGATCTATGCATTAGACAACTGCAGATACGCTGGTGGTGCAAAAATGAATTAGGCCTACTGTCCTTGAACAAATCTGTTCTTAGAACGTAAGTTGTGCAACACAACCACATGAACATCCTACAATGTCGTAACCAGTATATTTTTAGAGGCCCATCGTGATCACATAAACTGTACAATTCACAATTACCTGTTTCTGCTAGTTGTTACCTTGAGATCTGTGACAAATAGAAAAACAGTGGTATAACCAACTAACTTCAGTTAGCAGAAGCGAAAACTGCAACGTGCCTAGTCATAATAAGAAAAATATAAATTATTAACATGATTAACCGCCATGCGTAGCTGCCATACTTACCATAAGAGTATTCTGACGAAGTTATCGACATCAAAATCTATGTATCTAGGTACATAGTAAATGTTATTACTGTCCTGAATATGTGCAGGAATAAAAATGACTGAGGCCAGTAAAGGTTACCGATGCTAAGGCACGTGGGCAATCAGTGTCGTGAAATCGGTAGTTAAGACAAAGTATTCGTTGTCGTTGATTAAAATTACTTCAGTTGGCAAAATAATTATCTGACAATAAAGCATCACCTCTCATAATATTTGTGGAAATAAAATCCGTACTTAAAATCCACATAAAAGGTGTAAAAAGTAATAAAAGAACGCTTCTATACTGGCAAAGTAAATAACACACTGTTCCGTAAGAGTCAGAAGAAAAAGGTTAAAAGAAACAAAACATTCCTAAATCGAAAACTTTGAGGTCTTTAATTCCAAGCTTTTCATGACAGTTGATGTTTTATGGTCAAATACGTATATAGCCATAATCAATAGTCATCAATTAATGACTAAGCATACTGCATCTTAACTAATAAATTTACGATATTGTTTACCTGTGTACTCTGTCATTAGTGTCCTCTGCTGGACTTAGTTATTTGTGAACATATTGGATGTATTCAGTCTATCAACAGCACTTACTGTGTACCTATATACATAGGTTTTGATGTTCATACCTACGTTAGAATATTTTTATGGTATGTGAGGCAGGTATCAACAGCTGTTAATCATGTAAATTATTTTTATTTTTCTTACCCATCACTTGGCTTGTTGTAGATTTCGCTTCGGTTAACTGAACTTACTTGGTTACACCACTGTTTTTCTATTTGTAACAGATGACAATGCCCGGAACCGGTAAGTTTGAATTGAATAACTTACGTGATGAAAAAGGACCTGCACGAATAAAGTGCCGTAACATGATGGCTGACTCATCTACAGACTTTGTGCCTTCAGTTTTGAATCGGGTTGAATCTTTGGATATAAACAGAAGCTGCTTGAAACTAATTACGAAATTGTGAAATGCTCTTGTGACTGTGTCGTAAAAAAAAAAAATAAATAAATAAAAAATAAAAAAAAAATAAATCAGCAGTTATCTTGCAGGCTTTAATATCCGTCAATGTGCACAGATTTGTCATTTATTGCTGCTTTTGATTCCAGGTTTACTATTTCTGGATGATTTACAATAAACCGACAGCCTCCAACTTGTATTATTAAATATTTTCTAGGGACTTTGTTTCTATCTCATTTCTTCTAGTACCTCACTACTCCGTACTTCGTCTGTCCACACAAATTTTGACATCCATCATCTTATAAACCCTTCCGGATTCTTGATTTTCGAATTCCCTACTGTTCATGTTTATCTTTAGTAGAATTGTGATACTGACATTAACCATTCTGATTTTGTAAATAAATATCAAGTCTTTTGTAGATCAGTGATGAACCACGGATATGGCCCTCGGTTGCGTGCCTCAGCGATACAGATAGCCGTACCATAGATGCAACAACAGCTGAGGGGTATCTTTTAAGACGCCAGAGAAACTTGCTGCTCCTGAAGAGGCCAGGAGATTTTCAGAAGTTAAAGGGACAACAGTCTGTGTGGTTGACTAAATCAAGCCTTGTAACTGTACTGGTACTGCGAATGACGGAAAGCAAGGGGAAGCCACAGCCGTAATTATTTCCGAGGGCGTGCAGCTCAGTTGTTTATCTAAATGATGATGGCTTCCCCTTGGGTAAAATATTCCGGAGTTCAAATAGTTCATCGTCCGGATCTCCGCTCGGGGCTAATCAGGTGGATATCGTCGTCTGGAAAACAATAAATGGGATATTTCCGATCGTAGCGTGAAATGTAAAATATTCTGGAGTTCAAATAGTTCATCGTCCGGATCTCCGCTCGGGGACTAATCAGGTGGATATCGTCATCAGGAAAACAATAAATGGGATATTTCCGATCGTAGCTTGGAATGTTATGTCACTTAATCGGGCAAGTAGGTTAGAAAATATGAAGAGGAAAATGGATATTTTGAAGTTAGATACATTGGTAATTAGTGAGGTTCGGTAGCAGGAGGAACAGCATTTCTGGTCATGTGAATACAGAGATATAAATACGATGTCACATAGGGATAATGCAGGAGTGGGTTTTATAATGAAAATGAAAATCGGAATGCGAGTAAGCTACTATGAGCAGCATAGTGAACTCATTATCGTAACCAAGGCTGACACGAGTCCCACACCTACCACACTAGTGCAACTTTGTGTGACAACTAGCTCCGCCGGTGAAGAAGAAATGTATGATGAGATAAAAGAGATTATTCAGATAAGTAAAGGACACGAAAATTTAATTGTGATATGGGAGTGTAATTCGATAGTTGGAAAAGGAAAAGAAGGAAAACAACTAGCCGATGAGCCGTAGTAAAGTTAGTTTTGAAAGGCGCGCCGCGGCGCGTAGTTTGAAGCAGTCGCCCTCTGTTTTCTGGCGGTCGCACCGTTGTCGCAATTGAAGGCTTCGGTGTCTCCCTCTAGCGGGAAAGGGGAAAAGTGGGCTGTTCGCGTGGGTTTAAGAAGTGGCTGTATGGGCTGTCTTAGAGAGTTGGTAGTCGAGGCATCAAGAAGCGACTTCTCTGCCGGTGCTAGAGGGACAGCATGCAGACCGCGGCATCAGAGTTAGCGACGCGAGCATCGGCTTCGTGGTATAGGGTGTTAACTGCTCGTCGCGATAGGAATCTTCCTGAGCGTGGACCCGCAAGGGGCCTAATTTGCAGTTCGGCCGTATGCTGTCGACCGGCGAGGAGGTTCTGAAAAACGGCGCGCCTTCCTGCGCCCGTTGAAACGACAAGTAGCGTTCGGCTCGGCAGACCATTAGGAGGTGCTGCGTTGGATCAGTCCTGGGAGTCGTAACGCACCAGAAGTTGAGTATTGATTGTTAACAGATTTTATGGAGTTTAACTGAATTCGGTTTACGTATTCTTGTTAATTATACTAGCCGTATATTTTGGGGGGTTTCCCGCCATTCATTCTCGTCTGCCCACCCGCGGGAAGGTGGTAAAATTAGAAAGGGTGATCCGTTTGTCCCTTTTTTGAGGACGAAAGGGTGGGAAGGGAGGGGGAGAGTCAGAGAAAATCTGTGGTTCGAATTGCTTCTTTTCCCTGCCAGCTTACGTACGTGTTGTTCACTGTTAGCCTCTGCCATGATTGTAAAGGTATAAGGCAACAGTAGCTGTACTGTTTAAAATGCAAGGCACTAAGACCTGATCCATTCTCTCGTCTGCCATAACTAGTATTACTAGACTCACGTGAAAAATGTACTCTAAGAAAGAAGAAAAATTCCTTTTACCTAGTGGTAAGAACTAGTCAATTGCATAACGAACGCGTGCTCATCTGGAAGCTGTAACTTACGTAAATTTTTGTTTACGTATATTTAACTATAATCAAGCAAAGTAGTTAATGTACGCCGTAGTGAATTTTTTTATATTGTTTCTAGTCAGCAAAAACTGTTGTTTTTTTCCAATACCTTTTAAGGCTTTTTGGCAACGTTCTTATGTGTTTTATACAGGTAGTTGATTGTTAGTGTGTTTTCCTGCCATGCAAAAGTTTGCCATTTCATTATGGATAGAAATTGTTGCCTTGAGAGGAGAATGTTGTAAAATTTCGCAATTCCTACCTTGCAAAGCGTGTGTGTTTGCCGTAATTTAACTGGCAGAAATTTGTAATGTTTGTATTTTTATATATTTTGAAAATTTTAATGTTATTAACTCCGAGTGTCCCCCCCCCCCCCCCCCCCCGTGTGCATGACTCATGCGTTTTGGTTTTTCTGTTTTGAGAACATTTGTAAACATGATTGTCTTTATATGTTGCAAACAAATTAGATTCTGCGCCATTTAATGAGCCTGAGTGAGGCTGTTGTGGGTGGCCGTAGCTACGGCTGTTGTAACCAAATGGAAAATTTGTCTGCCCAAAAGTGAAGTCATATATTCAAATTGTATTCATTTATTAATGGAGTGAATTTCACCTGTAATTTAGCAGTGATTGAAATATTATACAGCGTCGCGTTGTATACTTTAAATTGATTGCCTGTAATTAACTTTTACTGGCGTCAAATTTTTTATAATAATTTGACAAGTTAAAAGTCTATTCCTATCGTAAACTGTGACTTATTCGTTAAATGATTGTAGATTTTTAAATATCGTAGAGTCTTGTACCAAATTTGAATAAAGAGTGTTACTGAAAATTGTGTGTAATTTCACTAGTTATTCCTTGGCACCTACTTCCACTTTACATTTTATGTATTAATTCTGATTAATAACCTTTGGTGAACCAGTAATAATTTTACAGTTCAGCTCAATATTAACTCCGTGAAAGAAATGAAAGAAGCTGCCTTTTAGAATTTTGCAGAGACTATAACAAAAGTAATCGCTGGCACTTGGTTTAAGAATAATGAACGTAGATCGTTTATGCGGAAGGTACCTGCAGATAGCTTAGTTTCAGTTTGGCTATCTAATGGTAAGACACAGATTTAGGTACCAGATTATAAATTTCAAGACATTTTCAGGGGCAGGCTGCGTATTCTTATCGAACTTTGATTACGAACAGCAGATTAAAAATGAAGAAATTTGAAAAAGTTAGGAAGTTAAGGAGATGTGACCGGAATAAGTTGAAAGTACGAGAGGTTACTGAAAGTTTCTGAGGGAACATTAGGCAACGGTTGACTAGAACAGTGGAAAGGAACATAACAGAAGACGAATGGACAGATTTGAGATACGAAGTATTAAAGGCAGCAGAGGATAAAATAGGTAAAAAAGACAAGGCCCAGAAGAAATCCGTAGATAACACAGCCCCTATTGGGTTTAACTGACGAAAAAAGAAAATATTTATATGGTCTAAAACAAGCAGGGGAAAGGATATACAAACGTTTATAGTCTCATATTGACAGGAACTGTAATATGACTACTGTCCGCACTATTGATAGCCTTTGGAGAGCCAGCATTGAAAAAACTCTTCCATCTGGCGTACTAGATGTAGGAAACAGACAAAATACCCTCACACTACAAGAAGAACTTAATAATTACAATCGCAAGAAAGCAGTTGCTGACAGGAGTGAAAATTATCGAACCATCAGTTTGATAAGTGATGGTTGCAAATTACTAATACGAATTCTTTACAGAATGATGAAAAAACTGGTAGAACCTGACCTCGGGGAACATCAGTTTGGATTCCGGATAAATGTAACAACACGCGAGGCGAATACTCAACCTAAGACGTATGTATCTTGGAATATAGGTTACAGAACCGAAAACCTCCGTTTATAGCATTTGTAGACTTAGAGAAAACTTTTGGCAATAGTGAGTGGAATATACTCTTTGAAATTCTGATGCCGGCCGCGGTGGCCGTGCGGTTCTGGCGCTGCAGTCCGGAACCGAGGGACTGCTACGGTCGCAGGTTCGAATCCTGCCTCTGGCATGGGTGTGTGTGATATCCTTAGGTTAGTTAGGTTTAACTAGTTCTAAGTTCTAGGGGACTGATGACCTAAGATGTTGAGTCCCATAATGCTCAGAGCCATTTTTTTTTTTTTTTGAAATTCTGAAGATAGTAGAGGTAGAATACAGGGAGCGAAGGGCTGTTCATAATTTGTACAGAAACCAGACGCTAGTTACAAGAGTCAAGGGGGATGAAAAGGAAGCAGTGGTTAAGAAAGGAGTGAGACAACGTTGTAGCCTACCTGCAATGTTATTCAATCTGTACAGGAACAAGTAGTAAAGGAAACCAAAGAAATATTTGTTGTAGGAATTAAAGTTAATGGAGAAGAAACAAAAACTTGTGCGTTTGACGATGACATTGTAATTGTCAGATACAGCAAAGAAATTGGAAGAGCAGCTGAACGGAATGCACAGTGTCCTGAAAGGAGGATATAAGATGAACATCAAGAAAAGTAAAAAAGTAAAAAATGGTTCAAATGGTTCTGAGCAGTATTCGACTTAACTTCTGAGGTCATCAGTCGCCTAGCACTTGGAAATAATTAAACCTAACTAACCTAAGGACATCAAACACACACATGCTCGAGGCAGGATTCGAACCTGCGACCGTAGTGGACGCTCGGCTCCAGACTGTAGCGCCTAGAACCGCACGGCCGCTACGGCCGGCGAAGAAAAATAAAGATAATGTAATGTAGCCGGATTAAATCAGGCGATTCTATGGGAATAAGAATAGGAAATGGGACACTTAAAGTAGTCGATGAGTTTTGCTATTTGGGGAACAAAATAACTGATGATGGTCGGAATAGTGGATGTAAAGTGTAGACTTGCAATGATAAGGAAAACGTTTCTGAAGAAGAAAAGTTTAACGTCGAATAGAGATATAAGTGTTAGAAAGTGTTTTCTGAAGGTTTTTGTCTGGGGTGTAGCCAAGTAGGGAAGTGAAACATGAGCAACGAAGAGTTTAGGCAAACAGAAGCTTTCTACATGTGGTGCCACAGAAGAACGTGGAAAATCATAGAGGTAGATCCCATAACTAATAAGGAGATACTGAACGTAATTTGGGAGACAAATTTGGGGTACAACGTGATCAAAAGATGGGTATGGTTGATACAACACATTATGCGATATCACGGTACTACAAATGGAGGGAAATGTGTGTGTGTGTGTGTGTGTGTGTGTGTGTGTGTGTGTGTGTGTGTGCGTGTGTGTGTGTGTGTGTGTGTGTTGCTATTCGGAGATGGAGAGATTTGCACAGGATAGAGTAGAATGGAGAGCTTCATCAAACCGGTCTTTGGACTGAAAACGACAACAACAACAACAACATCTTCAACTGAATATGATATTATCAGAAGACGACTATGGTAACTCAATACAGCAAACCGCCGATGTGGTGCGACCTAGCCCTGACTAGTTCCCAAATCTTCCATAGGTCAAGAAAGATAAACATGACCACCATACACTGAAGTGACAAGTCATGGAACAGCAATATGCACGTGAACAGATAGCGGTAGTATCGTGTACACAAGGTATAAAATAGTTGTGCATTGACGAAATGCCATTTATACTCAGGTTATTTATGTGAAAAAATTTCCGACTTTAGTATGGCCGCACGACGCAAACTAACAGACTTTGGACGCGAAATGGTAGTTGGAGCTAGACACATGGAACATTAAAGCTGGGAAATGGTTACGGAATTCTATATTCTGAGACTCATATTGTCAGACGTGCACCGAGAATACGAAACTTCAGGCAGTGGCGGAGAGGAGCTGCATTTGTGTGGAGTTATCAGTGATAAAAGACAAGTAACACTGCCTGAAATAAACGCAGAAATCGATGTGGAACATATGGCGAACGTATCTGCGTCATGCGTGACTCATGCTCCCACCATCATCTATTTTTACACCCTGTTTTTAACGTACTTCCACCTCACTACGTTAAAAAATGGTTCAAATGGCTCTGAGCACTATGGGACTTAACATCTGTGGTCATCAGTCCCCTAGAACTCAGAACTACTTAAACCTAACTAACCTAGGGACATCACACACATCCATGCCCTAGGCAGGATTCGAACCTGCGACCGTAGCGGTCACAGACTGAAGCGCCTAGAACCGCACGGCCACACCGGCCGGCTCACTACGTTAATTTAATGTACTATTGTCCCTCAGTTGCTGCTTTGTCTGACCATGAGCGGCGTTAGCAGCGCGTATCGATAGGTACACCCTCTGGTGATATCTTTGCTCTACTGCTATTACTTCCCGGTTGTCTGTCAGAGGCAGTTCAGTTCGGATAGCGACTTCTGGCCGCCAGTTCGGGTCGACCAGTCAGTTAGAACGCGTCTGGAGCGCAGTCTGGATCTGTCACTCGGGGAGTTGCAACGCGGCACTAGTGCAGTTGGGTTGGAGCGGCAGTGAGGTCTGGGTCGACATGGCTCGGCCGGCCATTGCCGCCACGCATCACTTGAGCCTGGTCGCGGTCTTGGTGGAGCGTCGGTCGGTCGTCCTACCGGACGCCAATCGTTCATGAGTCGGCTGTGTGTGTGTGTGTGTGTGTGTGTGTCTGTAAGTGAGTCGGAGACGCACTGGCAGTGCAGTTGCAACGGAGGAGCAGTCGGGGACGGACCAGTAGTCGATTGGTCGGTTGTTGCGGACGGGGAAAGTTATCTCCACGCGGTGCAGTCGGCTCGGGCCGCTGGCAGCCCCTGTGCAGTGTCGGGGTATGTGTGTGTGGAGCTGTCCGATCGCTACGAGCTTCATGGCTCACCGAACCAGGAAGTCTGGTTTCAACTACCCAAACCTCGTCCATTCACGTTGGGGTTGTTCGCTTAGGTGGTTTGCTGTTGGGGAGGTTTTCCGGTGAGCAACACTTTGTGGATCTACTGCTGAGATTTAGCCACTATACAGTGCTATCACTGAGACACCCGCTAAACCCGCTGGACAGAACAGGTAATGATTATGGAAATAGCCATGGGTTGAGGTCAGTTTATGCTCCTAATTGTCATTTACTGTAATTTAATAACCTTTACAACCAAAACGGCATATAGCCGAATCTCTACCGAATGCAACCTTTTACGTCTGAAGGCCTTTTAAAAGAAACCTTAACAAGATTAAAATCAAATTAAGATAGCAATAAAATAATTCAAAAAAAAACATATGCAAGGTGCAATACAAATGACTGAAGGGCACATTTAAACTTCAAAATTTTAAAATATATTACATAACCCTTAAAGGAAGAAGGCCGCAGTATTTTGCTTGAAACATAAATTGAATTATTAATTTTGCAAAATTTTAAGAAAACAAACAAATAACCATAAGCCTAAAATTTTAAATATCTGACAACAGATAATTAAATACCGGTGGCACTAAGAAGGCCTCCAAGGAGGTCGGTTTCCCATCGTTCTCTTAGGTGAGGCAGGTGGTGAGCCCAACTATACTTGATCCACTGGAACCAACCAGGGGACAGCCACTGACTGAGGGGTTGGATTGTTTTGGGGAAGGAGACCAGACAGCAAGGTCATCGGTCTCATCGAATTAGCGAAGGACGGGGAAGGAAGTCTGCTGTGCCCTTTGAAAGGAACCATCCCGGCATTTGCCTGGAGCGATTTAGGGAAATCACGGAATACTTAAATCAGGATGGCCGGACGTGGGATTGAACCGTCGTCCTGACGAATGCTAGTCCGGTGTCTAACCACCACTGACTGACCGAAACAACGATTTGTTTCCCAACCGGCAATGTTATAAACTTGATAATCCACAATAGAGTATGTATTAGCTGTCAAAAGTACAAACTATGTTGGACGGCCCTGGGCAGGTGACCAGAACACTGACGGCCGCTAGACAGAAAATTCCACTGGTGCACTCAAACCATAGTCGACCCTAATAGTTAATTGCACGGCATAGTGGCTAAATCTCAGCAGTAGAACCAGTCTCGGTGTTGCTCACCGGAAAACCTCCCCAACAGCAAACCACCAAAGCCAACCATCACAACATGAATAGACGTGGCTTGGGTAGTTGAAACCACAACTCAACCTCGACGTCCTGGGTCGGTGAACCACGAAACTCGTAACGATCGGACAGCTCCACAGACACACGCCCAATGACTGCACAGGGGCTACCAGCGGCCCCAGTCGACTGCACCGCGCGGAGATAACTTTCCCCGTCCGCAACAACCGACAAACCGACTACTGGTCCGTCCCCGACTGCTCCTCCGTTGCGACTGCACTGCCAGTGCGTCTCCGACTCACTTCCACACACACACACACACACACACACACACACACAGCCGAATCATGAACGATTGGCGAGCCAAAACGCCTAGTCCTGTAAGTCGGCTTACCGACGATCCACCAAGACCGCGGCCCGGCTTAAGTGATGCGTGGCGGCAATGGTCGGGCGAGCCATGTGGACGCAGACCTCACTGCTGCAACCCGACTGCACTAGTGGCGCATTGCAACTCCCGACTGTCAGGTCCGGACTCCACTCCAGACGCGATCCAACAGACTGGCCGACCCGAACTGGCGGCCTGATCTCGCTGTGGGAACTGAACTGCCTCTGACAGGCAACTGGGAAATAAACGCATTAGAGCAAAGATATCACTAGAGGGGATATATATAGATACGCGCTGCTACCGCCGCTCATGGTCAGGCGAAGAATCGACTGAGTGATAGTAGCAATTTTAATTAAATTAGTGAGGTAGAAGTACGTTAAAAACAGGGTGTAAAATAGATGATGGCGGTAACACGAGCCACTCATAGCTCAGTATTTTTTATGACAGTGGAGCGAGATCTGGCGTTAATGGTCTGTGGCAGCAGACGGCGGATGTGAGTGCTTTTGCTAACAGAACGACGTCGTCTGCAGCTCCTCTCCTGGGCCCGTAACTACACCAGTTAAACCCTAGACGACTGGAAAACACGATTTCAGTTGTAAAGGGCTGGTGGGAGTGTATGTATATCACAGACCCCACTGTGCAAGCTGATGGTGGCTCCAGCTACATCTACATGGATACTCTGCAAATCACATTTAAGTGGCTGGCAGAGGGTTCATCGAACCACCTTCACAATGCTCTAATACTCCAGTCTCGTACAGCACACAGAAAGAACGAACACGTATACCTTTCCGTACGAGCTCTGATTTCCCTTATTTTATCGTAGTCATCATTTCTCCCTATGTAAGTGGGTGTCAACAAAATATTTTCGCATTCGGAGGATAAAGTTGGTGATTAGAATTTCGTGAGAAGATTCTGTAAAACGCCTTTCTTGTAATGACGTCCAGCCAAAATCCTGAATCATTTCAGTGATACTCTCTCCCATATTTCGCGATAATAGAAAACGTGCTGCCCTTCTTTGAATTTTTTCATTGTACTCCATCAGTACTATCAGGTAAGGATCCCACACTGCGCACCAGTATTCTAAAAGATGATGGAAAAGCATAATATAGGCAGTCTCCTCAGTAGATATGTTACATTTTCCAAGTGTCCTGCCATTAAAACGTAGTCTTTGGTTAGCCTTCCCCCACAACATTTTGTATGTGTTCCTTCCAGTTTAAGTTGTCTGCTGTGTTTACATGGAGATGGGTCCACTGGTCTAACTGACTCGGTCACTGACTGGAAATGGTTATGTTCGGCTACTTGGAGACCATTTGCAGTGAAACAAGGATGGAACTCTTATGGATGACAATGCGCTATGTCACCTTGCCACAACTGTTCGAGACTTGATTGAATGTCATCCTAGACAATTTGAGCGACTGATTTCACCGTGCACATCTCCCGACATGAACTCAACCGAGAATCGATGAGATTTAATCGAGAGGTCAGTTTGTGCGCAAATACCTGCATTTGTAACATTTTTGCTATGATGCACGGCTACAGGGCAGCACGCATAAATATTTCTGTGGGGATCTTTCAAAAACCTGTTGAGTGCATGACACTTCTAGCTACTGGACTGCGCTGAGTAAAAGGAGGTTCGACACGGTATTAAGTCGTATCCCATGTCTTCTGTCAACTCACTGTGTGTGGTGGTAATCGCCTTGATCTATTGTGAATTGTTTGTTCTATCCTTCGCTCCCCGGTTTCAAAATACATATAAGCATCTTTGGGACACTGCTGACAATAATTTGCATTTTTTATATTATATTACATGCATTCTTTAACACTGAAAATCTGGTGTCAGTAAGGTTGCCGATATCTGCTAAATACACTCCTGGAAATGGAAAAAAGAACACATTGACACCGGTGTGTCAGACCCACCATACTTGCTCCGGACACTGCGAGAGGGCTGTACAAGCAATGATCACACGCACGGCACAGCGGACACACCAGGAACCGCGGTGTTGGCCGTCGAATGGCGCTAGCTGCGCAGCATTTGTGCACCGCCGCCGTCAGTGTCAGCCACTTTGCCGTGGCATACGGAGCTCCATCGCAGTCTTTAACACTGGTAGCATGCCGCGACAGCGTGGACGTGAACCGTATGTGCAGTTGACGGACTTTGAGCGAGGGCGTATAGTGGGCATGCGGGAGGCCGGGTGGACGTACTGCCGCATTGCTCAACACGTGGAGCGTGAGGTCTCCACAGTACATCGATGCTGTCGCCAGTGGTCAGCGGAAGGTGCACGTGCCCGTCGACCTGGGACCGGACCGCAGCGACGCACGGATGCACGTCAAGACCGTAGGATCCTACGCAGTGCCGTAGGGGACCGCACCGCCACTTCCCAGCAAATTAGGGACACTGTTGCTCCGGGGGTATCGGCGAGGACCATTCGCAACCGTCTCCATGAAGCTGGGCTACGGTCCCGCACACCGTTAGGCCGTCTTCCGCTCACTCCCCAACATCGTGCAGCCCGCCTCCAGTGGTGTCGCGACAGGCGTGAATGGAGGGACGAATGGAGACGTGTCGTCTTCAGCGATGAGAGTCGCTTCTGCCTTGGTGCCAATGATGGTCGTATGCGTGTTTGACGCCGTGCAGGTGAGCGCCACAATCAGGACTGCATACGACCGAGGCACACAGGGCCAACACCCGGCATCATGGTGTGGGGAGCGATCTCCTACACTGGCCGTACACCACTGGTGATCGTCGAGGGGACACTGAATAGTGCACGGTACATCCAAACCGTCATCGAACCCATCGTTCTACCATTCCTAGACCGGCAAGGGAACTTGCTGTTCCAACAGGACAATGCACGTCCGCATGTATCCCGTGCCACCCAACGTGCTCTAGAAGGTGTAAGTCAACTACCCTGGCCAGCAAGATCTCCGGATCTGTTCCCCATTGAGCATGTTTGGGACTGGATGAAGCGTCGTCTCACGCGGTCTGCACGTCCAGCACGAACGCTGGTCCAACTGAGGTGCCAGGTGGAAATGGCATGGCAAGCCGTTCCACAGGACTACATCCAGCATCTCTACGATCGTCTCCATGGGAGAATAGCAGCCTGCATTGCTGCGAAAGGTGGATATACACTGTACTAGTGCCGACATTGTGCATGCTCTGTTGCCTGTGTCTATGTGCCTTTGGTTCTGTCAGTGTGATCATGTGATGTATCTGACCTCAGGAATGTGTCAATAAAGTTTCCCCGTTCCTGGGACAATGAATTCACGGTGTTCTTATTTCAATTTCCAGGAGTGTATATACTCACTTCCAGCCCACCTGCATGTTCACTATAAAGAGGATTATTTGTGACGTAGAGTTAACTGAAATGTGTTACTCATCATCATCACAAGGGAACAACGCGCAGGAGAGAGGGGCCACTGACCGCGGCCTGCGTGGCCGTCCTCACGACAGCGGCGTCGGCGCCAGCGCCGGCGGCTGCCTCGGGGGGCGTGGTCGCCGTCGCCGCAGCCCCAGCAGCGGCCGCCTTGCCGTTGGTCGTCACGGCGTCCGCAGAAATCCCGACGGCCGCCAGCAGCGGGTCTGACGACTTGCGCCACATGTAGTTGACGATGGTGAACTCCAGCAGCGCGCAGAACACGAACGCTGAAAACATTCACAGGCACCCTATAGCGTGTTTGCCATCATGACTTCTAGCTGCGGACTTAGTTTTCATTCTCCAGATTTGTATCAGTGAGATCATTTTACATTCATTAAGGTGTAACTTTGATGGACATGTAATAAAATTAAACACCTGTAGCTCTGGGGATGAACAGTCGTAGATGCGTTCCCATCAGTGCCCATTATCTATGAACCGGCTTCCTAGAATACTGTAAAAGCGACGTTGTGTGTGCAAACACAACTACCAGTTGAATGAAGAAACATTCATGATTCAGGTCCCAGTCAGCATTAAACATTGCATAACTTATACTGTGTTTGCTTGCGAGAGTTGTGTTGCTCAGGATGGTTCGGACAAGAAGATGGCTCTAAGCACTCTGGGACTTAACATATGAGGTCATCAGTCCCCTAGACTTACAGCTGCTTAAACCTAACTGACCTAAGGACTGCACACGCATCCATGTCCGAGGCATGATTCGAACCGGCGACCGTAACAGCGGCGCGGTCCTGGACTGAAGCGCTCGGACAGGAAGAACTTACAGTAGACGCTCCGTATAGACGGGCTAATGGAGCAGTGAATCAAACTGGTGGACGTCGCAGTGAATATTGCTAAGAGCCAAACTGATGTTTCTAAATCGGGAACAAGTTTATAGCGGAAGGAACAGTCAAGGGTCATCATAGAAGTGGCCGTGGAAGAAAAGCAACTTTAGTGCAAGGCCGATATCTGCCTAAAACTGCAAGCAGAGATACTCAGCATAATGCCACACATTTACGGTAGCATTTCTAAACAGCTGCAGGAATGCAGGTGTCAACACATGAGCAAGGGTTACTGTAAGGGCCCCCCCCCCCCCCCCCCCAAGGCTCTTGCTCCAAATCGGATTCGTAGAGGGATCCGTGTCGCAGGCGCTAGAAATCACTTTTTGTGGACTAGTTCACTCTTTTCTGCTGACACCCGTATCAGCCTTCACGCTGCTAATAGTAATATTCGCATGAGAAGGCAACGAAGACAACGTTTACGCCCTACTCTGTATCGCAGACTGCCTCCATTATCTAGACGGTTCATTCACGTTTTGGAGTGGAATCATGAACGACCGCAGGACCCTCCTGTGCTCCCACGTGGGAGGATGACTGGTGTGCACTATAGGGACAACATCCTATCTCCAGATGGTGAACGTGTGTATCTGCGTTCACGCTGATGGGCGACAGCCCACGCATACACCATCATAGTCTTGCGAACACCTTCATAGCCGTACATAGAATCATTGAGATTTAAAGCATTCCATATTCTCCAAATATCATCTGCACTTAGGATGCATGGGCATTGCTAATACGAACGGTTTGCAGTTGTACCGTCCCACCAGTGACCTTACAGGGAGCCATAGAGACAGCTGTGACGAAATGGGAGCATATCCCACGTTCTCATCTCATCAGTTTGCTAGGGAATATGCCTAACCGCATTCAAAATTGTTTCCAGTTTCGAGAAGGGAAAGTTGGTTTATAAACTGTGTATTTTTTCAAGATGACAATGAAAAGAAAATGCTGTGTCTCCTGTGGATTCTTTCGCAAGGGTTTGTTTCCTGTCTGTGTTTATCAAGTGACAATATGTTTATCTTCTCAGTTCTGTTTCATTATGACTGTACCTGACACAAGAAAAATGTTTTTTCCTGTTATGTTCCGTATTGACAATAAAGCAACAGGCAATTTTCACTTTTCCTATGATAATCCTATCTTCTGGAACCTTTATACTTCACCGTTTTACTTAACAGAATCTCTCTTTCCTCTTCCGAATACTAGACCAGTACTGTACGTTGAATAATCTTTGAGTAGGTTCGAATTTTGGCTATGGCTTCAGGCGTACTGGGTGTTGTGTGATGTCCTTAGGTTAGTTAGTTTTAAGTAGTTCTAAGTTCTAGGGGACTGATGGACATATATGTTAAGTCCCATAGTGCTCAGAGCCATTTGAACCATTTCAGCTTCAGGCGTGCCTAGATATGACGTTCACATATGGTAATACGTACAATAACATTTGCAGGTAATTTTCCCATTTTGTATGATGACCACTATTTATGATTATAAATAATGTATATCTCGCGAAATACGCAAAAATTTACAGCTAATGTTAGTCAGTGTTTAGGATACGGACACTGCCTCCACATCGGTTCTCCACTATTTCCGAAATTGGTGTCCGTAACCTGCGGCTAAGACACAAGAATGCTGTCGCCTTATTCCTCTACCAGAGGCTGTAAAGGAGCTGACCTGACGTGGTGGAAGTTTCACTCTGGCACTGAAATGAGCTATGCTGCCACGTGACAGACGTTCCGGGACTGTAACATCGTCGACAGAGCATAGCACTGGAGGCAGACCGTCACAGTGGTGACATGGATTACGCAGTTTCGGGGCCTGGTGCCGCAATGTTTCTGTTGTTTAAGTGATAAAAGCCTATGTCCTCTCATAAAAGAGCCAGGTCGAGCGGCCACAAATACCGCTCGCTCAGCTATGCAGCACCTGTCATAGCCCGCAGCCAGCAGTGAGAAGTACTCCCCGTCAGTAATCGACCTGTTGTGGGTCAGGCAGCCTAAACTACTACTTGAAGTAGCGACCGCGACGCAACAGCCCAGAAATGGCGTACGCATCTGGGATGCTGACTTCAGCGAGACAACTTCGGCAGTCTGTGTATGATTTCTGATACATAAACTTGATCCTATTCCCTTACCTCCTCCTGACTGCACAACGACCGACCATCCGGTTTTGCATACTTAACGGCATGTTAATGATGCTGCAACGTCATTGTGATCTGCTACAAGGTCAATAAATGCTTGTACGAACCTTGTCCGGCGAACATATATAAGAAATATACTAAGCTGCTTGAATAGAATAAGATCATAAAGTTTCTGAGTGTACCATATTTGAAACGTAACAACAAAAAATTTTGTACGGCAGCGGATGAGATTTTATAGTAAGAAATTTGTTTAAATTTTTGTGTAATTCTCTAATATTTCTCCATATCTGAAGTTCGACACAGAAGTGTGCACGAATGTTGCTCTTCAATTGACCGAAAATGTGATGGCTACAGCCGGCCGCGGTGGTCTAGCGGTTCAGGCGCTCAGTCCGGAACCGCACGACTGCTACGGTCGCAGGTTCGAATCCTGCCTCGGGCATGGATGTGTGTGATGTCCTTAGGTTAGTTAGGTTTCAGTAGTTCTAAGTTCTAGGGGACTGATGACCACAGATGTTAAGTCCCATAGTGCTCAGAGCCATTTGAACCATTTGTGATGGCTACGAATTTCTTCACACTTCCATTACAATTTGTAGTGAATATTGCTTGTGCTCTATCGATTCGTAGATAACATACTTTTGTGGGCAAGTACGTTGAATGGCTACATAGTGTTTTTTCTTTAGTAATTCAGACCTAATAAATCGATGTTCTCCTAGTCTACTCGATTACCGTCGCACTATATTTTGATAATCATTCTTTTCGTAAGGTTGACACTAAGAAGAATTTACTTTTCTTCAAAGTGCACTCTGGCCGTATAAATTACGAGAAACGAAGCCAGTTTGGGTTTGCTTGGTGCAAAGCTACCGAATTTCAGCCGCTGCCAAGACGCCTATTTACTCCCGGTTTCGGGTTGGTGGCCACATGACCCTTTCTCAGGAAAAAATCGAAGTACTACATCAGTCGTAGTCTTAACTGTTCAAAAACCGCAAATGACACATTTTTGTGAAGTTATGCACAGTGTTCAACAATTTCCTCATCCCTGTGCCACAATTCTTTTATATCAATGCTTTTCGTCAATTTTATTGCCGTCTTTCTTCTGATGTGACTATTGCGTCAGCTATTTCCTGTCCTTCAAATTATGATTGTCCAGTGGCATATTACAACGTTTTCGTCTCTGGTTCAATATTGACATGGTACTGCAATTTATCTATTGCTCATACTGGTATATGGGAGTGTCCATAGCATACGCACCATGAAGTTTTTGGACGAAGGGCAACACTTGGTCACCGAAAACGATACAATAAACATTCCAGTTCGCGTTCATAGTAACTTAGTGAGTGCCATCAAGTTATGGTCTCCAAAAAAGTCACAAAATAACACAGTCACCTAAGGCCTTAATTACACCCTCAGAAAACTGCAGGTTGGAATATTGACTTTAAAATGTGTCAATCACTTTGCTCAAATATCTTGACAGAAATTCTTAATAAGATAAAACTGTAATTACAGTAACATCGAAAAGATCTTGAACACTAGAGTCGTACAGTGAGACGTACAAGTGCACTAACAGTTATCTTCACAAATTTAGTTTAAAATTAATTACTCAGATTAGAACACTGATACTTTCAAACGAAATAAAGTCATAATGAAATATCAGTAGTTGAAACAATGCTGATATACTGCTCGCCGAGCAAATAACACACAATGAAAAATAAATAAGGCAATTTCTTTGAGTATTCAAGTAATATAAAATAATGACTCTGAAATAGAATACTGTGCTGATGACCTTTTACAGGAAGCTGGTTGTTATTAAATTTAGATCTACTTATGATTTCTTCGACGAAAGAAAATTTCATGTCACTAAATTCTGCTGCATGTTTATGATACTCGATCACGCCAATTGTAAACTAGGAATATGGAACCTTCCCCAGAAATAACATAAGTCACTAATGCAGACTACCACACTATACCTACGCTAAAACAAAACACTACATTCTGGAAAAAACCAGTGTGTTCCAAAGAGCCGCTCATATTCATGATTTAAATTAGTGAGAACTATAAGCATCCTCTCATAGTTATATGCGCTGGCGTCGTCGGACATCGTAATCTTGTGAAGAGTTTGGATGGCGTTGGAAATGGCGCGGCATTGCTCCACATCCGAAGTTCTGAGAAAACTCATTCATATAGTGCAATGGGATAACCTGTTACAGTTTTCTTCTCTGCCCACTGAAACTCAAGAGTGTCACGATTGCGAGAAGTCGCACGCTGTTAGCACAGGCCTCGCATACTCATGCGAGCTTCTCTTACGAGTCCTCCTTGCTGCCCAAACCCGCTGTTAAGGACACGTTCAGTGGCTGAACTCCTCCCATCGTCTAGAGCGCTCACCCATGCGTGTTCGGTTTTCAGAGTTAAAAGTAACTGTTCGGAAGACGTAACAGTCTTAATGTTTAAAACTCTCTTCGCCTTATATAGCTCGGTGATTACAACAATTACACATTAACACTATAAACATGGAAATTCTGATTGAAGAGCACTTCATAAAAACTGCACAAGGAGTGATAACTCTCATCATGTTACTTTATGTTTGAGAAATGAAAAATATAATCATGCCTCACACTGTGGTGGTGTATAACTCTCTCTCTCCGGGCTGTAGGACAAAATTACGAATCGTCGGACCGCTCAAAACACATAGATTCTGTATTGTTAGGCCCAATGTCAGTTGGAAAGTTGTGATAAACTCCTATGGGACCAAACTGCAGAGGTTATCGGTCCCTAGGTTTACACACTACTAACTGAAACTAATTTACGCTAAGGACAAGACACACAGCCACGCCAGAAGGAGGACTCGAACCTCCAACGGGGCGAGCCGCACGAACCATGGCAAGACGCACTTGACCGCGCAGCTATCCCGCGCGGAAGGCCCAATGTAGACGTACAGGTTTATTTGTCGATGTGATGAATAACTTCCGCGAGGTATGAAATATGTATTTCACAGAGTTCCCATTCCATTGTTAGCTGATAAATTTATTGGGATAGGTCGGTATTCGTTGACAGCGGCAACTCTTTTCAGGTTGAAATCGATTTTTAATGACAAGGCATGATGCCTTCCTCTGACCCCTGTCAATTAGGACAGTCTTACTACTACTGTTTCTAAGCCATGGAGCAGGCTGAGAGTGGTACATCATTCTTCCACGGTAGACAGTCCGCATTCATAAACTAACAATTCGGGCAACTTTATTCAAAATATGATCACGAATACGTGCAGATACAAGAACTGATTTCTGCTATTCTGTCTCGTCTCCTCGTTGAAACAACTGACCCTGTCACTTTGATACACTAAAAAGGCTGTCACAAACTCACAACCTCGCTGCCCTGACATATGTCAGCTTTTAAGTCTTACGTAAGAGGCTGATAGCAATTGTACACCGTCTACAGCTCTCTGAAGCGACCGGTATGTATTTTTAACAGGTTACCTAAATTTCTGAACTTCATTATTTCCAAGAAAATAGTACAAAGTATAATTCAACGAAAAAGCTGTTCGCCCCCGGTAGTTGAGTAGTCAGCGCGACAGAATGTCAATTCTAAGTGCGCGAGTTCGATTCCCGTCTGGGCCGGATATTTTCTCCGCCAAGGGACTGGTTGTTGTGTTGTCGTAATCATCATCATTTCATCCCCATCGACGCGCAAGCCGACAAAGTGGCGTCAAATCGAAAGACTTGCACCCGGCGAACGGTCAACCCGACGGGAGGCCCTAGTCACTTCTCGAGTTCTTGTTAATGAAAGAACGACAGCACCCATGCCGATCTGCCGATCAGTACGACAGGCATGTTCATTATCTACATTGTTATTTGCACTGGCCTTAGCACCTTTCCTGTGTGGTCTCCGAGACAGGCTCACTGGAATACAGTTTCGTGGCTCCATCTATCGCTGCACTGCTTATGCGGATGACTTGACCGTCATACGTGGAGCTGCCGATATGGCGCCTTCTTAAGCAAATTCGGCCGGAATTGCAAACCAGCGCTTGTGGTCCCTCAACATCGTTCAGTAGGCCTATGTATACCTTGTGTCCCGCATACCGCATCTCGACCAAACGCTACCCATTCCGAACCCCTTGGCACGTAGCATTATGGCAGCGCTGGGATACTTCGTCAGCGCTGGTCTGTTACTGAAGATCAGATACGTATCTCTTACCCTCCCCAAGGAAAAAGGTGATCTCGGCCTAGTTAACGTCCACGACAGGGCCATTGCCCTCTATGTTAGCTCACATTTATGTCACTTGCGCCGTTGTCCTACAAGCCTCACGAGTTTGCTTCGGCTCTACGACTTGCTTCACTAAGATCGCCGGTGCCGCTACAGGACATCCCAGCGCCCCTCTTTTATATAGGACGTTTCTATTTGGAACGAAGTTATTCCAGTGTAGCGCTCACGACATCACGAATGGCCACACATCGACGCCTATATCACATGCTGCAACGCCGCCCCCTAAATGTGATCGAACTAAAATATACTTATGTACGGTGACGTGTGGTTTGGAAGACTGTACACGATGCTATGCTTCATTCCGATGTTTCGTTGTTCCGGTGTTGTTACGTAGTCGTTAATGGGAAGCTGGTGACGCAAGAACGTCTCTACAATATCCACATGACAGAATCTCCCAATTGTGTGAGTTGTAATACAGTAGATTCTGACGAGCACCGCCTCAGCTTCGGAGAGGCGGAGTCGGTTTGGCACATAGTATGACAGATGCTGGCTTATCTCTCGCGAGTTACGCCGGGCCATCTATCTGCATGCACGTTATTGTTTCCGGATGAGACATTTCACACCAAACGTCGAACCAACTCTGTCACCTGGATACGTGGACATACGGTCCATTACCTCTATCGTGACGGACATAAGAATTTACTTGATTTTAGGCTCTATTTGCAGGAAAGACATCATGCTATTGCCGGGCATACTAAATATCGACGATGCTTCGCAAACTACCTATGGAGTGCCTTTCACAGCCCGCAGTGTAGTTGGAATATTACAGGCAGTGGTAGATGAGGTCAGAACGAAATGCAAACGATCATACATTGAACTATTTTTATCAGTGGGCACAGTCGCTGGGAAGCCTGACTACGAAGTGGTAGCTTTATTTTCATGTTATTTATGTTTACTGTCTTCGATGATGTTTTCATTCTGTTTCAGTTTTCCAGTCTCGACTATCTATGTCTGTTCGCACATTGATATCTATATTAACAAAAAATAAATAAAAAATAAAAAAAAATGAAAACATCTTCAGCCCCCTGCTAGAAATACTCTTGCCCACATTCCTTTCATTGTGTTTTTGTGGGTTGGCGCACACCCGTTAGTCTCGTATAGCATCGTTTCTTCACATTTTAGATGGGGTGTGGTTACGTATAGTTAGGAAGGCAACATCTGAAAGCCGGCCGGAGTGGCCGAGCGGTTCTAGGTGCTACAGTCTGGAACCGCGCGACCGATGGGGTGTGGTTGCGTATAGTTAGGGAAGGCAATATCTGAAAGCCGGCTGGAGTGGCCGAGCGGTTCTAGGTGCTACAGTCTGGAACCGCGCTACCGCTACGGTGACAGGTTCAAATCCTGCCTCGGGCATGGATGTGTGTGATGTCCTTAGGTTAGTTAGGTTTTAGTAGTTCTACGTTCTATGGGACTGATGACCTCAGAAGTCCCATAGTGCTCAGAGCCATTTGAACCATTTTGAACCAACGCGTGAAGAGGTAAGAGTTCATTTTTGTTTGGCAGGGACACAAGTGGCGGTGCCCCGTAGGGATGGCTATGATTTTGTTTTATTTGTTTTTGCTAGCTACCCTCCTGCTTCGGGTGCAGAAATTTAAAAAAGTTGTTAAAAAAACGAAAAACAAAAAACAAAAAATAATGAAAAACTACGGATAAAAAAATAGAAAAACAAAAAAAGAGTCATACGACATTTATTTGCAACGAAAAAGCTACGAAAACTAAACATGAGCTTCACAAAATTACCGCAGGCTGAGCAAATATTCACATCTTAAATAACACGCTTTATCTTGGAATGTGTGATGATTTTTTTATTTGTTTTGCTTTTAAACGTATGATAACTTTAACAACTCCGTTGTAACTTATTAACCATTGTCATACGTTAGCAAATCAATAGGGCAACCCAAAAGTATTTCAAGCCAGTCTTCTTCGATGGCCTTTTATCTCCACAGACACTGATTAGCCAGAACAATTTGAGCACCTACCTAATGCGGCTATGTCCATTTTTGGCACGGATAACAGCGATCGCTTATCGTGACATGGAAGCACTGAGGCTTTGGTAGGTCGCTAAAGGGAAGACATCACATGTACACACACGAGTTACCTAGTTCCGTTAATTCCAGGGACCGGGGCGATGGGGTCTAACGACACTTTCAATAGCATTCCGATCGCGTTCGAACGGGTTCAGATTTGTCAAGTAGCAGGTGGAGGGAGGGGGGGGGGGGGCGCACCACATCAATTGTAACCCGCCACTGTGTTCCTAGAACCACTCCATCACACTATTGGCTGTGTGACATGGTGCTTTCTTCCTCCTTTTGCGTCATCAGTCTTATCACTCGTTTGATGCGGCCTACCACTAATTCCTCTTCTGCTTCAAACTCTTCAACTCATAGTAGTTCTTACAAACTACGTCCTCAATTATTTGCTGAATGTATTGTAATCTCTGACATCCTCTACAGTTTCTGCCTCTACAGCTCCCTCTAGTCAAATGAATATCATTCCCTGATGTCTTGACAGATGTCCTATCATTCTGTCCCTTCCTTGTCATATTCCATTCCTCTCCGATCCTACGCAGAACATCCTCCTTCCTTAGTCAATAAAATTCTTCTGGGATTGAGGCCGCATTGACATCTGTAAAATTCCGACGTCTCGGCGACTGTTGCAAGGCGCGTTCCTCAGGGTGTATTGCAAACTCCTGAATGAGCACTAGTTTGGATACTTATATAGTACTAAGGAGGAGTACTGTCATTGGATTTGACGGTGAGGGGGAACGGTATTAGTTCATTTTATTGGCCTGAAGCTCTTCTCCTCCGTGTGGCCAGATAACAAAGGTGTCATCTACATATCGTAGCCAGCATTCTGGGCGCAACGGTGCGGACTAGAGTGCTCTTTCTTCAAACGCTTGCATAAGAAGATCTGCTGCGGCCGGCAAAAGAGGGAAACCCATACCTACACCATCCGTCTGCTCATAAAAATCCCCTTTCCACCTGAAATAGGTGGTCGCCAAATAGTAGCGCACTACTTCGCAGACATCAGGTGCCATTCGTTCCTCTAAGATGTTCATGGAGTCCGTCACGGGTAAATTCACGAACAAAGACTTCACGTCAAACCTGACAATCAGAACCGAATCCGATACACGCTTTTCTATCAAAAGTGCTATAAAATGGTTGGAGTACTTGATGTATGAATCTGTATGGCTCACTAAACGTCCAATCTTTGGAGCCAATTCCCTTTATGAGCAGACGGACGGTGCAGCTATGGGTGACCCCCTTTCGCCGGCCGCAGCAGACATTTTAATGCAAGCGTTTGAAGAAACAGCACTCAAGTTCGCACCGTTACGCCCAGAATGTTGGCTACGATATGCTGATGACACGTTTGTTATCTGGCCACACGGAGAAGAAGAGCTTCAGAGCTTTCACGAACATCTCAACCAGCAGCACAGCAAAAGTCACTTTACCAAGGAGATAGAAAAGAACGGTATTGTATTTTCTCGACGTGGAAGTTTACCGTAAGCCAGAGGGGAAGCTTGGACACACAGTTTATAGAAAGTCCACCAACACGGACAGGTACCTGCATGCATCCTCCCACCACCATCCTACGCAAAAGAATTCGGCCCTGCCAACTTTAACTAAGAGGATCAGTGATGAACACAACCTGTAAGCTGAGCTACATAACCTCAGGTCCATTTTTGGAGCTAATGGCTACGACATGAGGATGATACACCATTAAACCATGGCGCCGAAGGAGAAGGGCCACATGCAAATGCAGAACGAAGTTGAGAACACCGTCGTGCTACAATATGTACAAGGGGTTACTGAAGGTCTGGGGAAAATTCTCCGTCGGGCAGGCATTAAGCCGATTTTTCGTAGCAACAACAAAATAAAAGACATTCTGGGCTCGACGAAAGACACAATTGACCAGGTTCATGCCGCCGTAGTTTACGAAATCGGGTGCGAATGTGTACAGGTATGTGTATGTAGGTGATACTGGGCGTCCAACAGTCACAAGGTTAACTGAGGTATAACCGCCTCAAACAATACAGCAAATCAGCGGTGGCAGAACATCAGGAATAGTGAAGGATGAAGATCGAATTCCGAGAGGCCCGCGTACTGGCGAAACAGCCGTTTAGTTTGAGGAGGAAGATTAGACAGGCTATAGAAATAGTCAAGCGACCCTACAATATGAGTAGAGGAGGCTGGTACCGTCTTCCAGCGTCTTGGCTGCCAGCTGTGAGAGCTTTCCGGAAGGACAGCTCTCGCAGAGCAACAGGCGCGCTGTAGGTCACAGCGGTGACGCGACCTAGCCGATACTAGGCAGTTGGTAAACAACGCTACGTGTAGTCGCCGCTCAGTCTCCTGTTCGCCGAATTCCACCAATGGCAAGCAGTAACGGAAACTGCAATGGAAAACGCCCATTTCTGCCAATGGCAATACGCAATGCAAAGACCTATAAAATGAACGCCTAATATCCTTCCTCCTCTATAGTATATAAATATCCAGACTAGTGCTCATTCAGAAGTTAGCAATACACACTGAGGAAGGCGCCTTGCAACAGTCGCCGAAACGTCGGAATTTTACAGATGACAATGCGGCCTCAAACCCAGAAGAATTTTATTGACTGTGACAACGGCCGCGGAAGCCTACGTTTACATCCTCTTTCCTTACCTTATCAGTCCCCCTCATTTTCAACATTTGTCTGTAGCACCACATCTCAGACCCTTCGATTCCTTTCTGTTGCGGTTTTCCCCACAGTTCTTGTTTCACTAACAGAAAATGCTGTGATCCAAACATAGGTTCTCAGAAATTTCTTCTTCACATTCAGTCCTAGTTTGATATTAGGAGATTTCTCTTGGCAGGAATGCCCTTTTTCCCAGTCCTAGTCTGCTTTTGAAATCTGCCTTGCTCCGTCTGTCATTAGTTATTTTGCTGCTTAGGTAGCAGAACTCCTTAACTTCATCTACTTTGTGACCATCAACCCTGAGTTTCTCACTGTTCTCATTTCTGCTACTTCTCATTACTTTCGTCTTTCTTCGATTTACTCTCAACCGATATTCTTTATTCATTAGGCTTTTCATTCCATTCAGTAGTTATTCATCACTTTCACTCAGTACAGTAATGTCATCAGCGAATCGGTTCGCCAATATCCTCTCACCTTGAATTTTAATTCCACTACTGAATCTTCCTTTTATTTCCATTATTATTTGTTCGATGTACAGATTGAACAGTATGGGCGAAAGACAACATCCCAGTCTTACAGTCTTTTTAATCCGAACACTTTGTTCTTGGTCGTCCACACTTATTTCTGTACCTTGGCTCTTGTCCATGTCATATAATACCGGTCTCTGCCTATAGCTTACCCCTATTTTTTCCTAGAATTTCGAATATCTTCAACCATTTTACACAGTCAGTCCCCTTTTCCAGGTCGACAGATCCTATGAACGTGTCTTGATTTTTCTTCAGTCTTGCTTCCATTATTAATCATTATGTCAAAATTGCCTCTCTCGTGCCTTTACCTTTCCTAAAGCTAAACTTATCAACATCCAACACATCCTCATTTTTCTTCCATTCCTCTGTTTATTCTTGTAAGCAACTTGGATGCAGGCGCTGTTTAGCTGATTGTGTGATAACTCTCGCGTTTTCAGCTTTTGCAGTCTGCGGAATTTCGTCTACGATATTTTTCCGAAAGTCAGACGGTATGTCGCCAGACTCATACATTTTACACACAAACACGAATAGTCGTTTTGTTGCAACAACCCCCAACGATTTTAGAAATTCTGTTGGAAGGTTATCAATCCCTTCTGCCTTATTTGATCTTAAGGCCTCCAAAGTTCTCTTAGATTCTGATTCTAATGCTGCAGCCTTATCTCTTCTAAATCGACTCCTGTTTCTTCTTTTGTCACATCAGCACAAGTATTCCCTTTCATAGAGGCTTTCACCTATTTGCTCTCTCCTCTGCATTCAACAGTGGTATTCCCATTACTCTCTTTAATGTTATCCCCCTTGCTTTTAATTTCTCAGAAGATTGTTTTGAATTTCTTATATTCTGAGTCAGTCCTTACGACAGTAATTTCTTTTTCATTTTCTTCACATCTTTCATGTAGCCATTTCACCTTAGCTTCCCTACACTTCTTGTTCATTTCATTCCTAAGTGAAATGTTTTCTGTATTCCTGAGTTTCCCTGTTCATTTTTGGACTTCCTTTTCTCTTCGAACAACCGAAGTATTTCTTCTGATACCCATGATATCTTCGCAATTGCCTTCTTTGTAGCTACGTTTTCCATTCCAATTGCGATCACCCTCTTTAGAGATGTCCATTCCTCTTAAATTGATCTGCCTACTGAGTTATTCATTATTGCTGTATCTCTAGCCTTAGAGAACTTCAAGTGTATCTCATCAATCCTTAGAACTTCTGTGTCCCAGTTCTTTTCATATTGATTCTTCCTGACTAATCTCTTAAACTTCAGCCTACTCGTCATCACCACTGCATTGTGATCTGAGGCTGCATCTGCTCTTGAGTACGCCTTACAATCCAGTATCTGATTTCTGAACCTCTGCCAGACCACGATGTAATCTACTGAAATATTCATGTATCACCCGGCCATTGCCAAATACAGCTCCTCCTCCTGTTCTTGAACAGAGCTTTTGCTATTACTAGCTGAAATTTATTGCGGAACTCAATTAGTCATTCTCCTCTCTCATTCCTTGTCCAAAGTTCATATTCCCCTGTAAACTTTTTCCCTCCTTTCCATACAACTGCATTGCAGTTCGAATGACTACTAGAATTTTATCTGGCTTTATGTACTGTATTACTCTTCCAATATCGTCATGTACGTTCTCTATTTCATCATCTTCAGTTTGCCTTCTCGACATTTATTTTTCAGCTGTCGTAGTCGATGTTCGTTTGCTGTCGATTCTGATAAGAACAACGCTATCACAGAACTGTTCACAGTAACATACTATCTGCCCTATCTTCCTATTTATAACGAATCCTTCTCCCATTATACCGTTTTCTATTGATGTTGGTATTACCCTTGTGGTGTGCGTACTGTAAGACCTTCGGTACACACACCATCAGATTATTTGACTTGTCGCTCTAACTAAGTAGGCGAGTGTCAGCAATATGTCTCGTGGTCTTCTCGTGGCGTGTTTATCTTCAGCCGTTAGGTCAGACAACATAAATGCCACTTGCACACTTAGAGTAGCAGATTGACGGTGACCAACTTTAAACAGAACTTGATTAATTTTGACACGCATTTATTTAAATAATAACAAGCATAAAAATTACCTAACTTGGTTCTGGATGATATTTACAACTGACAATCTGAAGTTCCTTTGATATTGGTACGTTAATCGTATTCTCACATGTATCTCTGACACTTGACAAAAGTGTCTATACATTTATCTTCATGGCTATGTACAGGAATATGGTAATCTTATTAGGCACAGACTGAAACTTGACTATAGACTGGTACAGACAAATGTAGAACTCGTACAGACTGGTACAGACTAATACAGACTGACTAATCGGAGGTCTGTACACTCGTTATAATTCCTCGCGCGTTCATGTATCACTGCGCGCGTGCGATTCGCGAGGAGAAAAGTTTCTACGTAAGCAGCAATCTCATTGACTGCGTTACATATTTATATGCGGATCAGCAGAAGCAGAATTTGGGCCATCTCTATGGCAGCGCCATCTCGTAGTGCGGAGACGGACGAGCGCTGCGCCTGCGCTGTTGTGCTTAGTGGGGCGCGCTGTAGTGGGAAAGTTGTGTACCCGATGACTACGCGGAACGATGTACACAACAACCCTGTACTCATCTGACCAGAAATCCTTGTCTTTTTTTCCATTTCGCTTCACTGATCCCTACTATGCCTAGACTGACGGCTTTCGAACCCGAGACAGAAGACGTTTTTTATTACTAATCAATGACACTATCCCTCTAGACCACGAATGCGAGTCTTTTTGAAAATTGCCCTGCCGCCGGAAATATGATCGTTATGAAGAGGTGTACATAGTCTACAACTCCTTGGTCTTCACGGTGCCTTACACGAACTCCACTAGAGCATTATTGAGCCCCCATCAGCTTGTCTCCGTCCTGTAGTACAGGACTCAAGGAGCTGTTCCCGTGGATGATGACGGATTCACGCCCTCTCGTCGGCATAATGAAAAAGGTATCGGGCTTGATCAGACCATGAAATGGTCTACCACTGCGGCAACGTCTAGTGCCCATGGTCATGTGCCCATCCCACTCGTATTGGTGCTGACATTGGCGCATGACGGGTCGTCGGCTGCAGAGGACCATCGTGAGAAGTGTTCGGTGCACTATGTGTTCATACACACTTGTAATCTACCCAGTATTTCAGTCTGATGTTAGTTCCGCCATAGTTCGCTGCCTGTTCTATTGTACCAGTCGGCCCAGCTTACGACGTCCGACATCTGTAATGGGGGGTAGACCCCAAACCCTCGAAGTTTGTACCCAGGTCCATCTTGGATTCGCAACGTGTTGGAGACACCACGCCACTCCTCGGACACTCGACAAGTAGAGCGGTTTCAGAAATGCTCTTGCCGAGCCTCCGATACATCACAGTCTTCTCTCGGTCAAACTCAAATCCAGCGTCTTCCACATTTTACACACGGACAGCACGCTCACTGATACTGCATACAACGTGCATATATCAGATTAACGGCATGTACGACAAATGGAGAAAGCAAGACTACCAAAACTGATGCTGGAGTGGGAACCGGAGGGGGGAAGAAGAAGAGGACGACCTATTACCACCTGGCTCCAAAATCTACAGCACACAATGAGGAGAATGGGCATAGTGGAAGAGGACACCCAAGATCGAAACACCTGGATGAATATTTTGAAAATATAGTTTAAGAACGTTTATTCTTTGTATTTTACTTTTCAAGTAAATTATTATGTTGCAGATATGCCTTTGTAATAATGAGGAAAAGCTCAAGATTAAAAAAAGGCTGACTAACAGTAATTCCTTGCCAGGAGTCGCAGCTCTAGTCTGGACAGGTATACCTCGATAGTTCGTCAGTGGTATTAATGATTTGACTGATCAGTGTACGCTAAAAGAAAATAAATCGCCGGCCGCGGTGGTCTCGTGGTTCTAGGCGCTCAGTCCGGAGCCGCGCGCCTGCTACGGTCGCAGGTTCGAATCCTGCCTCGGGCATGGATGTGTGTGATGTCCTTAGGTTAGTTAGGTTTAAGTGGTTCTACGTTCTAGGGGACTGATGACCTCAGATGTTAAGTCCCATAGTGCTGAGAGCCATTGGAACCATTTTTCTGGTGATCGAGCGGGCCAAGGCAACATGACAACATTCTGTAAAGTATGTTGCGTTACAACATGTGTATGTGGGTTATCGATATCCCGTTGGATAACACCTCCTGAAATACTGTTCATGAATGGCAGTACGACAGCATATTAACGTACAGATATGCAGTCAGGGAGCTTGGGAAAGCCACGAGAATACTCCTGCTGCTATACGAAATCGCCCCCCCTCCCCAGACAATGGCTCCAGGTGTAGGTCCATTGTGTCTACGATGCAGACAGGTTGGTTGTACAGGTGCTGGCTTTCTTCAAACCAACGTTGCCATCACTGGCAGCGAGGCAGAACCAACTGTCATCGGTAAACATAACGGACCTCCAACCTACATTCCAATGAGCTCTCGCTTCACACCACCGAAGTCGGAAATGGCGATGGTGAGGGATCAGTGTAATGCACGTTACAGGGCGACGGTCTCTGAGCTCTTTTTCAAGTAACCGATTTGTAACAGGTCGTTGTGTCACTGGGGTGCCAACTGCTGCTTAAACTGCTGCGACAGATATAGTACGCGACAGGGCCATACGCCAATTAAGATGATCTTCCCTCTCGGAAGTGCCACGTGGCCTTCTGAAGCCCGGTCATTATGCGACCATACATTCTCTTTACCACCGCTGCCAGCTGTCACTTACAGCGGCTGCATTCTTGCGAAGTTCTTCTGCAATATCGCAGGAGGAATATCCGGTTCAAATGGTTCAAATGGCTCTGAGCACTATGGGACTCAACTGCTGCGGTCATCAGTCCCCTAGAACTTAGAACTACTTAAACCTAACTAACCTAAGGACGTCACATACACCCATGTCCGAGGCAGGATTCGAACCTGCGACCGTAGCAACAGCGCGGCTCCGGACTGGAGCGCCTAAAACCGCACGGCCACCGCGGCCGGCAGGAATATCCGGATTCTCGTAGCCCTATCTCGTTCAAACGCAAGTATTACGAAGAGGTTTCGTGAAAGCAAGTAGGAGTCCGTGATCGGGTCTTTTTCGACTTACAACCATTCTTGGCTAAGATAAATTCTCTTAGTAGAATCTCAAAGGTAAATTCCCCCACATCCGCAATCTAATCCTGATGACGAATGTAATTTCTTCACCCGTTTTCCTATGGAATTACCTGATCAATATCCATATATGCTTCCTCTACCTCTTCACCTTCTGTTCGTGACATCTAACCAGAGATTCTTGTCTTATTTCCATTTCACTTCAATGACCCTACAATACGACCGTTGGAACTTTAATAGTGGGAACTATTTATTTACAGCTCGTACAAAATAGGTACGAGTTTCCAAGTTCTACTGACCTTCAAAGTAGACACCAGCATTGTGTATAACCCGTTGCCAGCGATATGGAAGTCGTAGGATACTCTTAGCAGGGCCAGTTGTGTTGACAGTTCGAGCGGTGCGGTCTAATGCCCGAAGAATTTGTAGCAGTTCTGACGTGAATGCCGTGAAGTGTTTCCTTCAGTTTAGAGTTCGAGTTGAACTAACGAGGGCTTATGTCAGGGAAGTACAGTAGGTGATATATCACTTAGCAGCCCCATCCACCAAAAAAATCAGTAACAGCTTGCACTGTACGTGCCTGAGCATTGTCCTGCTAAATGGTGGTCAGGTCCTACAGAAAGTGTCAGCCCTTCCGTCTCTATGCTGTTCATTTTTGGAACAGAACCTACAACCACCTACTGCACTTCCCTGACTGAAGCCCTGGTGAGTTCAACTCGTGTTTTAAACGGAAGGAAACACTTCACTGCATTCGCTTCAGAACTACTACAAATTCGTCGGGCAATAGACCGCGCTGCTCGAACTGTTAGCGCACCTGGCGCTGCTAAGAGAATCCTACGACTTTCACATCACTGGTAATGGGTTATACACAATGCTGCTGACTACTCTGAAGGTCAGTAAAACTTTGAAACACGTATCTATTTTGTAGGAGCTGTAAATAAATAGATGTCACTATTAATGTTCCAAACCTTATATATAATTTGAGCCTTAGCATTTCCCTTTTCAGATTTTTTAGATCCCCTACTACGACATTATCATTTCGTTAGTTATTTATCCTTTTTCTCTTGGTCATCTCCCACTTGGCCGTCCCCTCCAGGATATCCGAATGGAGGACTATTCTGGAATTTTTTACCAATGGAAAGATTATCATGACAGTACTTCAGTTACGTGTCACATGTCCTGTGGATACATATTTTATGTCTTTAATGCAATCTTTATGCCGTTGATAATTGCTGATTCTCCCCTGATCATTTACGTCGAAAACTTAAGCGATGTCGGTATTCGACCCGCGGAACCGAGAGCGTTTTGGTTATGAATTATAGGCGCTACCCCTAGACCATGGTAGGGTACTTAATACGTTAAGGCTGCCATCAAGTCAGCGTGCAGAACTGTCTCCCGACAGTGAGTTTCCACTCTCACCACTCTGTGCACAACATGTAAAGCTTCATGTAAGTCGCTTCGGAATGCTGTTTATCACCACTACTTGCCAACTGACCGCCAGTGTGTCTAAATGTGTAAATGTTGGCATACCACTAGTCAGTGACTGTATGGTAGTAATACAAAATCGAGAATGTTTTACGTAGTACTGAAGTGCTGTTTACTGCGATGAAGTGGAACCACCTAAATAGAATGATGAAATACATAGAGTGACAGATGACAGAGTTTGACGAGCTTCGTCCTCCGCCAGACATGTACACCCTTTCTTCTAGCACTAAACTGTTGATCCCTTGATGTTTCACAATGTGTCCAACCAACCGATTCTTTCCTTTAGTCAGGTTCTACCACAAACTTCTCTTCATTAATTACGTAATCTACTCATCTAATGTTCAGTATTCTTCTCTAGCACCACATTTTAAAAGCTTCTATTCTCTTCTTGTCTAAACTATTTATCGGCCATGTTTCACTTCCATAAATGGCTACACATCATACAAATAATTTCACAAAGGACTTCTGACACTTGAATCTACTCGATGTTAACCAATTTCTTTTCTACAAAAATGCTTTCTTGACACTGCCAGTCTGCATTTTATATACCCCATACTTCTACCATCATCAGTCATTTTCCTTCCCAAATAGCAAAACTCATTTACTACTTTAAGTGTCTCATTTCCTAATCTAATCCCCTCAGCATCACCAGATTTAATTCGACCACATACCATTCTCCTCGGTTTTCTTTTGTTCATGTTCATCTTATTTTCTCCTCTCAGACACTGTCCATTCCGTTGAACTACTCTTCCAAATCCTTTGATGTCTCTGATACAATTACAATGTCATCGCCAAACCTTAAAGATTTTATTTATTCTCCATGGATTTCAATTATTACTCCACATGTATCTTTTGTTTCCTTTACTGTTAGCTCAGTACACAGATTGGATAATGCCAGAGATAGGCTACAATCCTGTCTCACTCCCTTCTCAACCATTGCTTATCTTTCGTGCCGCTCAACTATAGTAATAGCTGCCATCTCGTTTCTGTACAAATTGTAAATAGCCTTCGCTCCCAAAATTTTGCTCTGTATTTTATTTTATTTGCATTACAATTTTAAAGAGAGCAATTGAGTCAACATTGTCAAAAAGTATCTCTACGTCAGCAAATGCTGTAAACATAGGTTTGCCTTTCCGTAACCTATCAGCTACGAGAAACGTATGAACAGTATTGCCTCGTGTGTTCCTGCGTTTCTCCATAATCCAGACTGATCTTCCCCAAGGTCGGTTTGTACCAGTTTTTCCATTCTTCTGTAAAGGATTCGTTCAAATGGTTCAAATGGCTCTGAGCACTATGGGACTTAACATCTGAGGTCATCAGTCCCCTAGAACTTCGAACTACTTAAACCTAACTAACCTAAGGACATCACACACATCCATGCCCGAGGCAGGATTCCAACCTGCGACCGTAGCTGTCGCGCGGTTCCAGACTGAAACGCCTAGAACCGCTCGGCCACACTGGCCGGCTAAAGGATTCGTGTTAGTATTCTTCAGCCGTAACTGATTAAACCGATAATTCGGGAATTTTCACACCTGTCAGCACCTACTTTTTTTGGAATTCGGTGTTATTATATTCTTCTTGAAGTGTGAGAGTATTTCGATTATCTCATACATCTTGCTCATCAGATGGGAGAATTTTGTCATGGCTGTCTGTCGCAAGGTTGTCTGTAGCTCTAATGGAATGTCGTCTACTCCAGAGCCTTGTTTCGACTTAAGTCTTCCGTGTTTTATCAGCTTCTTCACACAGTGTTATATCTCTGTTATCATCTTTCGCTACGTCCTCATCGTTGTATAGAACCTCTGTATACTGTTTCCGACTTTTTGCTTTTTCTTCTTGGTTTAGGACTGGTTCTCCATCTGAGCTCCTCACAGTCATACAGGTAGTTCTCTTTTCTCCAAAGGGCTCTTTAATTTTCCTGTAGGCAGTATTTATCTTACCTCTAATCATATATGCTTCTAAATCCTTACATTTGTCCTCTAGCCATTCCGGCTTCGTCATTTGGATTTCCTGTCGATTTCATGGTTTGAGACTTTTGTATCCCATTTCGCCTGTTTCATTTATCGCATTTCTATGTTTCCCCTTTTCCTCGATTTAATGCAATATCTCTTTTGTCACCCAGGATTTCTACTAGCCGTCGTCATTTTACTTACTTCATCCTCTGTTGCCTTTACTATTTCATCTCTCAAACCGACCCATGCTCCTTCTGTTGTATTCATTCCCCCTGTTCTTGTCTATCGTTCCGTAATGCTATCTCTCAAACCATCTACAACCTCTGGTTCTTTAAGTTTATCCAGGTCCCATCCTATTAAATTCCTGCCTTTTTGCAGTTTCGACAGTTCATAACCAATAAATTGTGTCAGAGTCCACATATGCACCTGAAAATGTCTTACCATTTAACATCTGGTTCCAAAAGCGCTGTTTAACTATTATGCAATCATTCTGAAACCTTCTGGTCTCTTCCACGTATACAAGCTTCTTCTACGTTTCTTAAACCAGGTGCTAACTATGATTAAATTACACTCTGTGCAAAATTCTACCAGGTGGTTTCCTCTATCATTCCTGAGAACTAGTACCAAGACGGAAAAGGGAAGGGGGCGGGGGGGGGGGGGGGCCAGACGTTGCTACAAGAATCGGCCTGGGAAAGTCTCTCAAAACTTCGCAAGCAATTGGAGATTCAGCCAAGAGCTGCATTCACTTCACGACATGGTAACACAGACTAGTGGCAGCCTAACGAATGGCTAATGATAATCTTGGAGACGCTACCTCTTGTCCAATAAACCAAACGCAAAGATGTAAAAATACGCCTGATGTGGTGGCCGAGCGGTTCTAGGCGCTATAGTCTGGAATCGCGCGACCGCTACGGTCGCAGGTTCGATTCCTGCCTCGGGCATGGATGTATGTGATGTCCTTAGGTTAGTTAGGTTTAAGTATTTCTAAGTTCTAGGGGACTGATGACCTCAGAAGTTAAGTCCCATAGTGCTCAGAGCCATTTGAACCATTTGTAAAAATACGCCAAAGCCAGAACTGATGGTCACGTCTCCAGCCTCAGAATATTATGCTTAGAGCGCCCGGAACAAGAAAGGAATCACTACCACCAAGGTAGAAGAATTGCCAACCAGCCTATAATCAAGAAAGCTGTCAAACTTAACGCGCCTCACCAGACAGCAGTGGTAAGGCGAGGACGTACACTGCCGTTACCATACTAACCTCCAGGGCAGGTAACTGGGGTGTTAGCAGCCACAAGGCAGGAAAATACCGCTGGTTGAACTTCACAATTGTAACAAGCTGAAGGTGGTAAATAGTAATTCGGAGCACAGGACGGCTCATCGGATCCGCCTTCCCAGAGCAGCCCACTCGCTGTTCTTCGCCTCGACGACACTGCGAGTAGTAACACGAATCCAAGTCACTGGAGAATCGCGAGATTTCACAATGGTGGAGGTTTGTCTACTCGAACTGAAATGTACTCAACTTAAAACGTGTAGGATCCGGTATCGACGAGGTCGTGCACTCTCATGACCACAGCCCTTCGATCCGGCAGTCCATGCGCGCCACCAGTGTTCCCGGCGTGTTCTCGCTCTGCGCGGATCTGGCTCCTTCGGAATCCCCAACCGAACTACTGACTCACACGTTACAGAAGAACAACGACGTCACTCCAAAGATAAGGCCACAGTTACTACATATCGATGACGATGGTGCTGCCACTAACGGACAGGCAACGCTTGAGGAATCAAGTGGCGGCAGTCAACACAAGAAGAAGACAAACAGCCGGCCGGTGAGGCCGTGCGGTTAAAGGCGCTTCAGTCTGGAACCGCGTGACCGCTACGGTCGCAGGTTCGAATCCTGCCTCGGGCATGGATTTGTGTGATGTCGTTAGGTTTAAGTAGTTCTAAGTTCTTGGGGACTTATGACCACAGATGTTGAGTCCCATAGTGCTCAGAGCCATTTGAACAATTTTTGAAGAAGACAAACAACCGCAACCATGTCAACTAAACGATACGGTCTGGGCTCCAACACAGGACGGAAACCTACAACAGCACCAACGTTAGCTGCAGTACGGCTCAGTTCCTTTCCCCCAGTCAATATCCTCTCGAGTACTTTTCCTTCTCTTCCTTTTGCTGCTATCGATTTCCAGTCAGTTTATGTAAAGCAACAAATTGCTGTATTATAAGCAGTTAACTCCAAAATTTATTTATCTATCGAAGTATTGCTCGCTACAAATGATAATAATGCAACTAAACGTTTTGTATCTCACAAATACTAGCTAATATTGAATTTATTTCACTAAAATTGCCTTTGTCGTGGCTTAAATATTTTTCTAACAAGCAGCACACGTGAGAAGGGGAGGTGAACATTTATCGCAAGCAGCGAAGTGTTTTCGTGTAAGGACTAGTACTGTTATCTCTTCGTCGGCCGGAGTGGCCGTGCGGTTCTAGGCGCTACAGTCTGGAGCCGAGCGACCGCTACTGTCGCAGGTTCAAATCCTGCCTCTGGCATGGATGTGTGTGACGTCCATAGGTTAGTTAGGTTTAATTAGTTCTAAGTTCTACGCGACTGATGACCTCAGAAGTTAAGTCGCATAGTGCTCAGAGCCATTTTTTGTTATCTCTTCCTGAAGGCAAATTTTGCCCAGACAGTCATTGTTCAGAATCTTTACAGTCACATGCTATTCTGCTGCTGTTTTACGGACAAATAATGTGCCCGGTTTCTGAATATTTGATGGTGGTTTGATGTTAGTTATATCTTTACCATAAATAATGTGTCTTTGTTCTGACGTATATTACCTGCAAAATATTTACCCTTCACAAGAATCAATGCAAATACGTGGAAAACCAAAGCGCATTGTCGACCCATGGATCATGCATTTCTTCCCAAACTTGCACGTTTCCACTGCAGTCGACACCAGTATAAAGACATCCAGCATCACTGTGTTTGTCTTGGCGCTGCTTAATATCTAACGACCAGCCATCAAAGGATTCTAGCTCCGCATTTTATGTGTCCTATTTAGGCTGAGCAAGCACAAAGTAGGTGAAAACGTCTTTCACATAATTCGTTAGACTCAGCAAGGCTGTTGGTTCTAAGGCGACTGCAGATGTATTTTCATTCTCTATCGGCTAAATGTCCGCGTTCTGGAAGCATGGACATTGCGGTAGGTGTGGTGGGTTGAGTGTTTGAACTATACGGATACGCGTACAGGTTCTATGGCAAAGAGAGAGAGAGAGAGAGAGAGAGAGAGAGAGAGAGAGAGAGAGAGAGAGAGGGAGAGGGGAGTGATATGAGAGGCCAGGAAAACGTGTGTTTCCTGAAGAGGGACAGCAGCCTTTTCAGTAGCTGCAGGGGCAACAATCCTTATGACTGACTGGAGGCCTAGTAACATCAACCAAAATTTAGAACATTTCAAAAGGGAATCGATAGGTTGAAGTTAGATGTAATGGGAATTACTGAGGTTTCGTAGCAGGAGGAACAGCACTTCTGGCCAGGTGAAAACAGAGATATAAATACGAAGTCACATAGGGGTAATGCAAGAGAGAGTTTAATAAAGAATAAGAAAACAGGATTGCGGGTAAATTACTATGAAAAGCTTAGCATAGCCAAGATAGAGATGAAGCCAATACCTAACTCAATAGTAAAAGTTTGTAGGCCAACTCGCTCCGCAGATGATGAAGAGTCTGAAGAAATGTTTGATAACATAAAAGAAATTTTCCAGATAGGTAAAGAAAACGAAAGTTCAATTTTGATGGGGGATTGGAATTTGACAGTAGGAAAAGGAAGAGGAGAAAATAAATTAAAGAGGTACCAGACTGGAAGAACTATGCACAGAGGATAATTTAATCACAGCTAATACATAGTTTACTAATACGTGGAATATACCATAAGGTTTCAGATTGAGTATATCATAATAAGACAGAGGTCACAGAATTAGGTTTTAAATTCTAAGACAGTTCCAGGGGCAGATGTGGACTCTGCCTTCACATTATTCCTTACGAAATTTAGATTAAAAATAAAGAAATTTAAATAAGTTAGGGACTTAAGGAAACGGGACCTAGGTAGACTGAAACTACCAGAGGTTGTTGAGAATTTCAGGGGAGTCTTGGGAAACAATCGACTAGAACAAGGTTTAAAATACAGTAGAGGACGAATGGGTAGCGTTGACAGATGAAATAGTGAAGGAAGCAGAGGATCAAATGGGTAAGAAAACAATGCCTAATAGAAATCCTTGGCTAACGAGAAGATATTAAATGTGATTGATGAAAGGAGAAAATATAAAAACGCAGCAAATGAAGCGTACGAAAGGATAACAAACATCTAAAAACTGAGATTGGCAGTAAGTGCGAAATGGCTAAGTAAGAAGGGCTGGAGGACAAACGTAAAGCTGTAGAAGCATATTTCACTAGGGGAAAGATGAGACGGGAGATATGATACTGCGAGAAGAATTTGACAGAGCACGGAAAGACTTAAGCCGAAACAAGGCACCAGGAGTAGACGACTTTTAGCCAGTTCTATCGACAACCTTGGCTGAGCCAGCAATGACAAAGTCATCAATCTGATGTACAAGATGTAAGAGACAATCGGAGAACCCTGAGAGATCAAGAAGAATGTCGTACTTCTATTAAGAAGAAAATCAAGTGACTACAGGTGTGAATATTACCGAAGTATTAGTTTAATAAGTCATGGCCGCAAAATATTGCCACGAATTGTTTATAGAAAAATGGGAGAAATGGTAGAAGCCAATCTCGTGGAAAGTCTTTTGTGTTTCCAGAGAAATGTAGGAACACCCGAGGCAATACTGACCCAGGGACCTGCCTCAGAAGATTGGTTAACAAAAGGCAAAACTACCTTTATTACATTTGCGGACTTAGAAAAAGCTTATTACTATGTTGAATGGAAGGTTTTCTTTGGAATTCTGAAGGTAGCAGTGGTAAAATCCACGTAGCTAAAGGCAATTTATAACTTTTAATGTAACCAGACGACAGTTGTAAGGCTCAAAGTGTCTGAAAGGGAAGCAGTAGGGAGTGAGGGAATGTTGTAGCCTATCGCCAAATTTAATCAGACTTGTAGGTTGAGCAAGTATTAAATGAAATAAAAGGAAAGTTGGGAGTATTAATTAAAGTCGAGCGAGAAAAATATAAGAGCTTCGATGTTTGTTGATGACATTATTATTCTGTCACGTTACAACAATGGACTTGGAAGAGCATTTGAATGGAATGGACAGTGTCTCGAAAGGAGAATTTAAGATGTACATCAAGAAAGGGAAACCAAAGATAACGTAATGTAGTCGACTTAAATCAGGTGATGCTGCGGTTATTCGATTATGAAATGAGACACAGTAGTAGACGAGTTCTGTTGGTTGGGCAGCAGAATAACTGATGATGACCGAAGTAAAGAGGGTAAGAAATCTAAACTGACAATGGTAAGAAAAGTGTTTCTGAAGAAAAGTAATTTCTTCACATCGAATATTGGTTTAAGTGTTAGGTAGTCTTTCCTGAAAGTTTTTGTAAGGATTGTAACCATTTACAAAGTGATACATGGATGATAAACAGTTTGGACAAAAAGGAGCTTTTGTGATGTGGTGGTACAGAAGAATTCTGAATATTAGGTTGGTAGATCACGTAAATGAAGAGAAAGTAACACCTGATAGGAAGAAGGGATCGATTTGGTAGGACACATTCAGATGCATCAAGGGATCATCAATTTCGTATCGGAGGGAAGTTTGGGGGATGAAAATCGTACAGGGAGTCTAAGAAGTAAAGGCAGTAAGCAGTTTCAGAAGGGCTGGAGTCTTGGAGATTATAGGCTTGCACAGGACATACTAACAGGGAGGGCTGTATCAAACCAGTCTTCAGACAGAAGACCGCAACAGCAACAACATACGCTACAGCTATTGTACTGAAGACACACATTCTGCCTCTCATTCTAAGAAGAGGATGTTGTGTTGCTGCATACCCTCTCTAATAGACATGATGATTTCGTTATGATGTTACAAACTTTCGGGAATTATGGAGGGGGAATATGTATCTTTCGAGGTAAGCAACTCTGGTCCGGAAACAACCAAGTCGAAATTCATAAGGAAAGCCGTTCTGATAGGCCTTAGCCAAACAGTGGAATTCATGTACTAGTGCTATTTTTGTTAATATTTTAGGGTAGGTAACTGCCAGAGGCTGTAGTATAGACCAAAACAAGGAAATAAATCTGATAAAGAAGGACCCTTAAATGCATACCTTAAAAGTTATGGACCCATGTTCGTCCACAATACTGTTGAAACATACACCTGAAGTGCCAAAGAAACTGGTATTCAAATACAAATAAATGCTGAATTTGGCAGAGCTGTCTGCAGCGCCTATATAAGACAACAAGTGTCTGGCGCAGTTGTTAGATCGGTTACAGCTGCTACAACAATGACAGGTTATCAAGATTTAAGTGAGTCTGAATGTGGTGCTATACTCGGCGTATGAGTGATGGGACACTACATCTACGAGGTAGTCATGAAGTTGTGATTTTCCCCTAAGACCATTTCGCGAGTGTACTCTGAATATCAGGAATCGGGTGAAACATCCTATCTCCGACATCGCTGCGGCCGGAAAAAGATCTTGCTACAACTGGTCCAACGACGGCTTAAGAGAATCTTTCAAAATGTCAGAATTCAGAAAACTGCTGCAGATTTCAATGTTTGGCCATCAAGTGTCGGCGTGCGACCATTCAACGATACATCGTCGATATGGGCTTTGGAGCCGAAGGCCCATTCGTGTATCCTTGATGACTGCACGACACAAACCTTTACGCCTCGCATAGGCTCGTCTATATCGACATTGGACTATTGATGACTGAAAACATGTTGCCTGGTGGGACGAGTCTCGTTTAAAATGGTATCGAGCAGATGGACGTGTACGGGTCAGGAGACAACCTGGTTCTCCATGTCATCAGGGGACTGTTAAAGCTTGTGGGGGCTATGTAATGGTGTGAGACGTGTGCAGTTGGAGTCATATGGGACCCCTGATCCGACCAGATACGACTCTGGCAGGTGACATATATGGATTACCTGCATCCATTCATATCCGTTGTGCATTCCGACGGAAGTGGGAAATTCCAGCAGGACTGTACGACACCCCACAGGTCCAGAATTGCCACAGAGTGGTTCCAGGAACACTCTTCTAAGTTAAAACTCTTTCGCTGGCCACCCAAACTCCCAAGACATGAACATTATTGAGAATGTCTAGGATTCCTAGCAACGTACCATTCAGAATAGATCTCCACGTCCTCGTACTCTTACGGGTTTATGGACAGACCTGCCGTGTCAGTTCCCTCCAGCACTACTTCAAACGTTATTCGAGTCAATGCTACGTCATGTTGAGGCACTTCTGCGTGGTCGTGGGACCCTACACGATATTAGGCAGGTGTACCAGTTTCTTTAGTTCATCAGTGTATCTCTTCAACTACAACCTCTTTGGTTCGCATAATTTTGGTCGACGTAGTGTGGACCAAGTTGAGAAAAAAAGTTCAGAAAATATGGGCTCTAAAATGCATACATGTTGAGCAGAAGGGATGTGTTTCACAATAGTAAAGACGACTAAGTGCTCTTAGCTATCAGCGTATGCGTTTTAGAGCCCATATTTACTGGAGACTTTTTCTTTGGTTCATGCGACCTTCTCCAAAAATATGAAAACCAAACAGCTTACGTCACAAGTGACGTGTTTGACAGAAACGAAAATGAACAAATACTATTAGCTCTTGCGATATGCGTGTTAGAGTCCTTGTTTATTACATATCTTATCCTTGCACTGGTCCATACTCGCAGCTCTGAAATTTTTCTACACTATATAGCGTCCCCAGTGCTGTATTACGAAAAGACTTAAAAAACGGCATTTATAAATTGAATAATATATTTTTATCATGTAGCCGTAAAATAATAATCTCTCTGTCCAAGTTTCAAATGCAAAGAAATAATTTATGACAAAATGATCTAAAGAGACGACAAGATACGCTCTTTTGTTAATTTTTTTACTCGTCTTGACTTCCTCTTTTGTCTTGAATGTGTATAGAGGGACATCTTGCGAGTGCTGGCAAATGTAAGCATATTTGTATGAGTTAAGCATATAATATACTGATTTAATATTATTGTGCACTTTCAATTTGTAAGAGGTGATCCCGATTTCATGTCCGCCTTCCTTGAATTAACCTGCATTCAAGTAATTTACAGTTCAACAATCGCAGCGGCCGATGCAGCCAACGACGCCATTACGTGGCGATATTAACTTATGAAAAATTTGCGGAAGCGGAAAACTCGCCCGCTATTAACTTAATATTAATTTTTCTCCACAGCCGCCCGACGTTGCAGAAAATACTTAGCTTTAAGATTCTTATTTTCAGTACCATAGCCGACACCCAGAGCCAGGACTCTGACTACAATACAATGGTTAACGGAGGTAAGAAAAACACTCTCGCGTGTGTGTGGGCCGCAATTTTAATTAATAACTAAAGATCTTATGCTTTAAAGTGAACTGACTAGCCGAGGAAATTAATATGAAAAGTTTATTACATTGTACAACTTATATGCTCATGTTTTAAGATTCAGCGAGTCTAACATTCATTAACGTAACAAATAATTTGAAATTAATATTGTTAAAAAGGAGAACTTCGGGAAAGCATTTAATCATAAAATCAAAATTAAATGAAATATCATTTTTATTAAGGTCCACCACGTAAGTCGGCAACAATTAAAAAATAATAACAACAATAATATATACATATATTTAATTACGACGGCCGACGGACGCGAGATTGGCGCCGCATCTTTGGGGCCCGATTAAAGAAAATACGAAATTTACGAAATCTGACTCTACTGTAATGAATGTAATTATGTATGTGTCTAATAGTTGTAAAATATTAATGCTTGTATGAATTCTTTTACATGTACAACAACAAAACCACACCCTGAGGAGATCTGGAGAGGAAAAAGTGTAGAATAGAAAAAGGATTGAGAGAAAGAAAAATAAGTAAGTTAAGGCCAATTGTGCAAGCATCCTGTATAGCTCTGTGCGGAATATCGAACCCATGTGCACATGAGATACCTTCGGTGTTTTGAGTATTTATGTGTTTATTTTTGGAGGGGATAATTATTCGTTTTGTTTATTCATATGTTTATTTTTGGAGGGGATAATTAATCGTGTGTGTATCAGTGTTAAAGATTCGTCAGTGGCTTAAAGTGAATTTAGTATGGGTAAGATAGGACAACCTAAAGCATCCGTGCCATAAGAACAAAATTCTGTTAATATGGAAAGTGAGGATCATTTGCAATACGTAAACGAATCCCAAGCCACCGCCTCGGATAACATAATTCCCGGAGCGGGGGGCGAGGATCTATGGACGATGAATGACGCTCCACAGCAGAATGGGAATAGAGTAACAACTCCACTGCCTGGGCAGGGGGGTCAATCGAGTGCTAGATTAAGCGGGGCACCAGTATGCTCACCGACTGCAGACCCATTTGCAGAATTTCTGCGCAGGTTAGAAGAAAGAGATAGGGAAAAAGATCAGAAACCGGCTCAGATGCTCTATGAGCAAGAGCAACAAAGAGAACAGAAAGAAAGGTAAAAAGAAAGAGTGTCAGAACAGAGGGAAAAACAAAGAGAGGAAAAACTGGCTCAGATGCTACGTGAGCAAGAGCAGCGCTATGAAGCGAAACTAGATAGGATCCAAAGCGAACTTGCCGAGATGCGGGACGCTTGCAAAGAAATCCCCGATCTTGTGCAAAGCTTAGCCGGCGAGATGCAGAAATTACAGATATCGCAGGCTAGGCTTGAAGACAATGTCCAGACTTTAACCAACCACGTGGATAATGTGGAGATAGAAGCACGGAAAAGTATTGACGCATATTTGGAAGTGCCAGCTCAAAAAGTAGAAAAAGAATTAAATGAATGGCTAGAAGTAGAGGATCGCGAGATATCTGCAAAGATTGAAAGCGACGTAAAAACAGCTGTAGAACAAGCGACTGCGGCCGCGAGTGTAAATATTGACGCTAGCGCTGCTGCACTACATGCCGAATTAACACAGATCAAATCCCGTGTGACAGCGGAGTTGCCAAATTGGCAACAGGAGGTCGCGCGGAGACTGTCTGCGTTGGAAAGCAATGTAAACAGTGGCGGACAGATCATGAATCCGACTCCGCGTACTGATTACTGTAATAACGTTGAAGGTAGGCAGGGTGCGAGTGCGCAACCGCAACCTAATGCGAATTATGAGCACGAACAACATGCGATACCGTGCAGCGCACATCACGAAGTGATGAATGTCCCAGAATGTAGCAATCAGATGGGCAAAAAAGAGGACAATGTAATAAAACACAGGACATTCCAACCCTTCAATAGCGAAAAACGAAATGTCCACCCTGTTGTATTTATTAAGGGCTTGAGGAATGTGTTTCCTAGGACATGGACGGAGAGACAAACAATACAGTTTGTGGTCTCCTTTATTCAAGGTCACGTGGCACTGTGGGCCACCGACGTGTCCGAAAAGTGTCTAACGATGCAGCAGTTTGAAGGTGCATTCTTGCAAAAATTCTGGTCCGATAGCGTCCAAGAAAGACTACGAAAGGAGTTGTACAGTCCATAAATGTACAATCCTAAGATGGGAACGTTACGCAAATATTTCGAAAAGTATATAAACAAAACCAGGTACTGGGACGAGCCAATGTCCGATCGTGACATAGTCAGATTAATGAAAATGAAGTTGCCCAGTGAAATTAAAAGATATTTCATCAATGTGCAGGAATACGATATAGAACAATTCATGGAAATAGTGGATTCTGTTGACTTATTGATCGAAGATATGAAAACCGAAAACAAGTGGAACCATGCAGGCTGTAATCAACAAAAAGCCGATTACAATAGCAGCCACAGCAACGGTAGTAACTTAGTACCAAATGGTAAAGGGGATAGGCAAGAGCACCGGCAACAGAATCGAGGCATAAACAATGGCAATCGTTATAACGGCAACGGTTATAATCGTCAAAATCGAAAGAGACATCATGATGGACACATGAGTAATGGATGTAATGGTAACGGCAATCCGCAATGGCGGAACAACCGAAACCAGTGGCGTGGTTGTAATGAACCGACACCACAGTGGCAACAAAACACAGCGCCACAATGGAACGCCAACCCAGGTCCGTCACAGAACATGTCAGGAAGTTACAACCGACCACCGCAAAATCAGAGCCATACACAATATCAAAAGACACCATCGGGGAGGCAGGGCGGCCAACCCAACAGTAGCAACAACAACAACCAGAACCACAATGTGAGGTTAGTGGAAGTGACAGACAATTGTCAACCCACTAATGCTCATCCGTTAAACTAAAGACAGCCACAATACGCCCTCCGTTGTTGGCTGCAGGATGGTGTAGTGAGGGCACATTCACAGATGACAGCCATAAACTTTGTATGTTGAGATACAATGAGGGAATAAAAATAGAAAAGGAACTTGTAGACATACCGCAGAAATGTAACCGAACCGACAAAGGTGTTGTGCAGGCTATATTGCAAGCAGATATATATGGAGCACCAATACACATAATAGTCGATACCGGTGCGTCAACCAATGTCATGAGTGCAAATTTTTACAAGTACTTGAGTCAAAATAATAAAATACCAGTATTGCCAGTGAAAAATTGTCGTGTAACAGGTGCAATAGGTGCACAATCTCATATCATAAGGCACCAGGTACAAGTCGAGTTTATAGTAGGAAATGAAGCAATGAAAAGCTCGTTCCTAGTAGTTAAGGGATTAGGTGTTGCTTGCATCCTGGGGATAGAATTTTTACGCCAGAGGGACGCAAAAATCGACCTCTTGTGCAGGGAGGTAAGCCTTATGAATGAGGATAGACGTGTAATTTTGCCGTTGTTGAGGACACGGGAAGTGCACGGTAAATATTGCCGGAGCCTTCAGTCGAGATTCGAAGGAATACAGGTAATGAATTTATATTCTGACTTAAGTACAAGACAAGCATATTATAAAGAATTTATTACTGAAGATAAAGGGGAAGAAAGGAAACTGATAGCCATAAAAGTTAGGGAGTCAGAACATTTGACTGAAGCACAACAAAACGAATTGACTCAGCTACTTACAGATTATGAGAATGTGTTTTCGGAAAAACCCGGTGTTATCGAGGGCTACACCTATAACATCGAAATGATACCTCACGTTACTTTCTGTCACGCAAACTACACCATCCCGTGGTCAATGAAGGAGGCAGTTACGAAGGATATAAGAGAAAATACTTACAAAGACTTAAAGAAGTTCGCTCAGTAGAGCAACGTTTACATATGTGTGGTAGGTTAAGTTTATAGTGTATTTTTTTCTGTGTGTAAATGTCCAGATTTTAGTGTAACATTTAAAAACAATGATGCACACAAGATTAGTGCGATTCAATTTTGTAGATGTTAAGGAATAATAGTATTTTTAAGCAATTGAATTTTGAAAGAAAAAAATGAACGTAGGTTTAAGAATATTTTACAAATGTCATGTTTAAAAATGCTTTAAAAAATATGTTTAAAAAAAATTCAACAGCATGTAACGATGAAAGAATTTTTCATTAGTGTGTCATGAATATTTTTGAACTGTAGTAGTAATGCAACTTTTGAAATTCAATATTATAGTGTATATGTCGTTTCATGTTTTTATGTCTATACCGATCTTGAAATATGCTCAATCATAATTTACCTAACAATATCAGTGCAGGGTGTACATCACCCAAGGTACCTCATCTGTTGTGGACAAGGTACAAAGCAAATCAGGAAACGCGACTACCGCTAAGCACTCTTAAAATATATTGCCATCTGCTAAGGCAGATATTTGCACGAATTTGTAGTGTAAACAAAAGTCACAAATCTAACATTAATCTAGGAACTTGCACGCTAGGCTTAGATTATAAAATGTGGACAATAATGCGAGAGGCAAAGTTTTGTAAAGTCGAGCCTGGCTCTGGAGGGCTAGTACACAATGAGTGGGCAGACATGACATGGGGACTTACCTCAGAGGAGACGGAAATACAATTGTATAGTCAAAAAATCTGAAGGCAAGTACGACTCTAAGTGGAAAATGAAAAGAGAAAATTAGTGCGAGAGACTGGTAAAATCCAGCACGAGCCAAAATCCAGTTCAGACTGAATGAAATACATTAGTTTTTGTGAACTAATCGAAACAGTTACTTTAAGCAGTGTGAAAAACTGTGAAGGTGAAACTGTGATATGGACAGTGAAGTGCTAGTATTGAACGTTCAACAGCGGTAAGGACGCCAAACGCCAATATTACGCACGAAAAACTGTGAATTTGCTTATACATGTGAACTGTTAACGTGAAGTGAACCCACAGTAAATATTTTTGGGACAGACTGTAATTTCGGTGAGTACAACAATGCGAGATTGGAATGCGATGGGTGGACTGTTGCAAAACAGCGACCGCAGAAACGGCGAATGTTTGTGCTAAGCTCGTATTGGGACACTCACCAGTGCCTGCGAGTGCGGCGAAAACAAATAATTTTGTCAAGACAAAAACTGACGTGTAATGGAAACAGTATTGCATCAAAACTGCATTCACGGGAGAAGGTCCATGTCGTGTATTCTGCAAGACAGTGCTGGCTTGACACTCGGAAACTGGCGAAAGCTTAACAACAACTGCCGCACTAATAATTGCTTCTTTCCCACTAGCGTAACCATCTGCAGCGGGAAACCAATATTACGTTGGTTGTGTGTATGTTTCATGTACTACGTCGGAGATACGTAGCAGAGCTGACTCCTGCCAACAAGAGCGGGGGGGGGGGGGCGAATATCATCCCACTCCACCACGCCCGGGCGAGACATTAACGCATCGCCAACGGTGCAGCCGATCAGCTGATTCTGACGTTCCGCGACGGCGAGAGACACGCTGGCGTCGAGCGGGCGTTGACCTCTCCGCAGCCGCCGCGACCGCCGAGCACCGAACATACCAACCGACGCCGTCGCGAGCTAAACGCCGCGGCGTAGATCATCAACGACACCGCAATCAATTGTTATAATTACATCATTTCTTTGCGTAGTGCAACTAAACATTATTTGTAATGTATGCACATCCTGTACTCCAATGACATCCCAGAAACGTTTAAGTGAAAGTGACCCAAGCAGTTAGTCTGTTGCTCCGCTGAGGTTTTCCCCAGGTTTCCCTATGGCCGCGCCAAGTGGGGAGCGAACAGTTGACACCCCTGGGACTTCAAATATTCCGAACTAACTCGTGGTTGTATACCTTGAACTTCATCTGTATTACACTTTGTGTCCAACACACCTCAGTAATTGCAACATACGATGTGACATATGTAAACTGTGAAAGAAAAATCTGCGTGTGGACACTGTGACATGAAAGAGGAAATATTTATGTCAAAAAACACGAACATTTTTTATGACATAAACATTTCGGGGTGCAATATAGCGTCCCCAGTACTATATTACGAAAAGACTTAAAAACGGTATTTATAAATTGAATAATATATTTTTATTATGTAGCCGTAAAATAATAATCTCTCTGTCCAAGTTTCAAATGCAAAGAAATAATTTATGACAAAATGATCTAAAGAGACGACAAGATACGCTCTTTTGTTAATTTTTTTAGTCGTCTTGACTTCCTCTTTTGTCTTGAATGTGTATAGAGGGACATCTTGCGAGTGCTGGCAAATGTAAGCATATTTGTATGAGTTAAGCATATAATATACTGATTTAATATTATTGTGCACTTTCAATTTGTAAGAGGTGATCCCGATTTCATGTCCGCCTTCCTTGAATTAACCTGCATTCAAGTAATTTACAGTTCAACAATCGCAGCGTCCGATGCAGCCAACGACGCCATTACGTGGCGATATTAACTTATGAAAAATTTGCGGAAGCGGAAAACATGCCCGCTATTAACTTAATATTAATTTTTCTCCACAGCCGCCCGACGTTGCAGAAAATACTTAGCTTTAAGATTCTTATTTTCAGTACCATAGCCGACACCCAGAGCCAGGACTCTGACTACAATACAATGGTTAACGGAGGTAAGAAAAACACTCTCGCGTGTGTGTGGGCCGCAATTTTAATTAATAACTAAAGATCTTATGCTTTAAAGTGAACTGACTAGCCGAGGAAATTAATATGAAAAGTTTATTACATTGTACAACTTATATGCTCATGTTTTAAGATTCAGCGAGTCTAACATACATTAACATAACAAATAATTTGAAATTAATATTGTTAAAAAGGAGAACTTCAGGAAAGCATTTAATCGTAAAATCAAAATTAAATGAAATATCATTTTTATTAAGGCCCACCACGTAAGTCGGCAACAATTAAAAAATAATAACAACAATAATATTTACATATATTTAATTACGACGGCCGACGGACGCGAGATTGGCGCCGCAACTTTGGGGCCCGATTAAAGAAAATACGAAATTTACGAAATCTGACTCTACTGTAATGAATGTAATTATGTATGTGTCTAATAGTTGTAAAATATTAATGCTTGTTTGAATTCTTTTACATGTACAACAACAAAACCACACCCTGAGGAGATCTGGAGAGGAAAAAGTGTAGAAAAGAAAAAGGATTGAGAGAAAGAAAAATAAGTAAGTTAAGGCCAATTGTGCAAGCATTCTGTATAGCTCTGTGCGGAATATCGAACCCATGTGCACATGAGATACCTTCGGTGTTTTGTGTATTTATGTGTTTATTTTTGGAGGGGATAATTATTCGTTTTGTTTATTCATATGTTTATTTTTGGAGGGGATAATTAATCGTGTGTGTATCAGTGTTAAAGATTCGTCAGTGGCTTAAAGTGAATTTAGTATGGGTAAGATAGGACAACCTAAAGCATCCGTGCCAGAAGAATAAAATTCTGTTAATATGGAAAGTGAGGATCATTTGCAATACGTAAACGAATCCCATGCCACCGCCTCGGATAACATAATTTCTGGAGCGGGGGGCGAGGATCTATGGACGATGAATGACGCTCCACAGCAGAATGGGAATAGAGTAACAACTCCACTGCCTGGGCAGGGGGGCCAATCGAGTGCTAGATTAAGCGGGGCACCAGTATGCTCACCGACTGCAGACCCATTTGCAGAATTTCTGCGCAGGTTAGAAGAAAGAGATAGGGAAAAAGATCAGAAACCGGCTCAGATGCTCTATGAGCAAGAGCAACAAAGAGAACAGAAAGAAAGGTAAAAAGAAAGAGTGTCAGAACAGAGGGAAAAACAAAGAGAGGAAAAACTGGCTCAGATGCTACGTGAGCAAGAGCAGCGCTATGAAGCGAAACTAGATAGGATCCAAAGCGAACTTGCCGAGATGCGGGACGCTTGCAAAGAAATCCCCGATCTTGTGCAAAGCTTAGCCGGCGAGATGCAGAAATTACAGATATCGCAGGCTAGGCTTGAAGACAATGTCCAGACTTTAACCAACCACGTGGATAATGTGGAGATAGAAGCACGGAAAAGTATTGACGCATATTTGGAAGTGCAAGCTCAAAAAGTAGAAAAAGAATTAAATGAATGGCTAGAAGTAGAGGATCGCGAGATATCTGCAAAGATTGAAAGCGACGTAAAAACAGCTGTAGAACAAGCGACTGCGGCCGCGAGTGTAAATATTGACGCTAGCGCTGCTGTACTACATGCCGAATTAACACAGATCAAATCCCGTGTGACAGCGGAGTTGCCAAATTGGCAACAGGAGGTCGCGCGGAGACTGTCTGCGTTGGAAAGCAATGTAAACAGTGGCGGACAGATCATGAATCCGACTCCGCGTACTGATTACTGTAATAACGTTGAAGGTAGGCAGGGTGCGAGTGCGCAACCGCAACCTAATGCGAATTATGAGCACGAACAACATGCGATACCGTGCAGCGCACATCACGAAGTGATGAATGTCCCAGAATGTAGCAATCAGATGGGCAAAAAAGAGGACAATGTAATAAAACACAGGACATTCCAACCCTTCAATAGCGAAAAACGAAATGTCCACCCTGTTGTATTTATTAAGGGCTTGAGGAATGTGTTTCCTAGGACATGGACGGAAAGACAAACAATACAGTTCGTGGTCTCCTTTATTCAAGGTCACGTGGCACTGTGGGCCACCGACGTGTCCGAAAAATGTCTAACGATGCAGCAGTTTGAAGGTGCATTCTTGCAAAAATTCTGGTCCGATAGCGTCCAAGAAAGACTACGAAAGGAGTTGTACAGTCCATAAATGTACAATCCTAAGATGGGAACGTTACGCAAATATTTCGAAAAGTATATAAACAAAACCAGGTACTGGGACGAGCCAATGTCCGATCGTGACATAGTCAGATTAATAAAAATGAAGTTGCCCAGTGAAATTAAAAGATATTTCATCAATGTGCCGGAATACGATATAGAACAATTCATGGAAATAGTGGATTCTGTTGACTTATTGATCGAAGATATGAAAACCGAAAACAAGTGGAACCATGCAGGCTGTAATCAACAAAAAGCCGATTACAATAGCAGCCACAGCAACGGTAGTAACTTGGTACCAAATGGTAACGGGAATAGGCAAGAGCACCGGCAACAGAATCGAGGCATAAACAATGGCAATCGTTATAACGGCAACGGTTATAATCGTCAAAATCGAAAGAGACATCATGATGGACGCATGAGTAATGGATGTAATGGTAACGGCAATCCACAATGGCGGAACAACCGAAACCAGTGGCGTGGTTGTAATGAACCGACACCACAGTGGCAACAAAACACAGCGCCACAATGGAACGCCAACCCAGGTCCGTCACAGAACATGTCAATAAGTTACAACCGACCACCGCAAAATCAGAGCCATACACAATATCAAAAGACACCATCGGGGAGGCAGGGCGGCCAACCCAACAGTAGCAACAACAACAACCAGAACCACAATGTGAGGTTAGTGGAAGTGACAGACAATTGTCAACCCACTAATGCTCATCCGTTAAACTAAAGACAGCCACAATACGCCCTCCGTTGTTGGCTGCAGGATGGTGTAGTGAGGGCACATTCACAGATGACAGCCATAAACTTTGTATGTTGAGATACAATGAGGGAATAAAAATAGAAAAGGAACTTGTAGACATACCGCAGAAATGTAACCGAACCGACAAAGGTGTTGTGCAGGCTATATTGCAAGCAGATATATATGGAGCACCAATACACATAATAGTCGATACCGGTGCGTCAACCAATGTCATGAGTGCAAATTTTTACAAGTACTTGAGTCAAAATAATAAAATACCAGTATTGCCAGTGAAAAATTGTCGTGTAACAGGTGCAATAGGTGCACAATCTCATATCATAAGGCACCAGGTACCAGTCGAGTTTATAGTAGGAAATGAAGCAATGAAAAGCTCGTTCCTAGTAGTTAAGGGATTAGGTGTTGCTTGCATCCTGGGGATAGAATTTTTACGCCAGAGGGACGCAAAAATCGACCTCTTGTGCAGGGAGGTAAGCCTTATGAATGAGGATAGACGTGTAATTTTGCCGTTGTTGAGGACACGGGAAGTGCACGGTAAATATTGCCGGAGCCTTCAGTCGAGATTCGAAGGAATACAGGTAATGAATTTATATTCTGACTTAAGTACAAGACAAGCATATTATAAAGAATTTATTACTGAAGATAAAGGGGAAGAAAGGAAACTGATAGCCATAAAAGTTAGGGAGTCAGAACATTTGACTGAAGCACAACAAAACGAATTGACTCAGCTACTTACAGATTATGAGAATGTGTTTTCGGAAAAACCCGGTGTTATCGAGGGCTACACCTATAACATCGAAATGATACCTCACGTTACTTTCTGTCACGCAAACTACACCATCCCGTGGTCAATGAAGGAGGCAGTTACGAAGGATATAAGAGAAAATACTTACAAAGACTTAAAGAAGTTCGCTCAGTAGAGCAACGTTTACATATGTGTGGTAGGTTAAGTTTATAGTGTATTTTTTTCTGTGTGTAAATGTCCAGATTTTAGTGTAACATTTAAAAACAATGATGCACACAAGATTAGTGCGATTCAATTTTGTAGATGTTAAGGAATAATAGTATTTTTAAGCAATTGAATTTTGAAAGAAAAAAATGAACGTAGGTTTAAGAATATTTTACAAATGTCATGTTTAAAAATGCTTTAAAAAATATGTTTAAAAAAAATTCAACAGCATGTAACGATGAAAGAATTTTTCATTAGTGTGTCATGAATATTTTTGAACTGTAGTAGTAATGCAACTTTTGAAATTCAATATTATAGTGTATATGTCGTTTCATGTTTTTATGTCTATACCGATCTTGAAATATGCTCAATCATAATTTACCTAACAATATCAGTGCAGGGTGTACATCACCCAAGGTACCTCATCTGTTGTGGACAAGGTACAAAGCAAATCAGGAAACGCGACTACCGCTAAGCACTCTTAAAATATATTGCCATCTGCTAAGGCAGATATTTGCACGAATTTGTAGTGTAAACAAAAGTCACAAATCTAACATTAATCTAGGAACTTGCACGCTAGGCTTAGATTATAAAATGTGGACAATAATGCGAGAGGCAAAGTTTTGTAAAGTCGAGCCTGGCTCTGGAGGGCTAGTACACAATGAGTGGGCAGACATGACATGGGGACTTACCTCAGAGGAGACGGAAATACAATTGTATAGTCAAAAAATCTGAAGGCAAGTACGACTCTAAGTGGAAAATGAAAAGAGAAAATTAGTGCGAGAGACTGGTAAAATCCAGCACGAGCCAAAATCCAGTTCAGACTGAATGAAATACATTAGTTTTTGTGAACTAATCGAAACAGTTACTTTAAGCAGTGTGAAAAACTGTGAAGGTGAAACTGTGATATGGACAGTGAAGTGCTAGTATTGAACGTTCAACAGCGGTAAGGACGCCAAACGCCAATATTACGCACGAAAAACTGTGAATTTGCTTATACATGTGAACTGTTAACGTGAAGTGAACCCACAGTAAATATTTTTGGGACAGACTGTAATTTCAGTGAATACAACAATGCGAGATTGGAATGCGATGGGTGGACTGTTGCAAAACAGCGACCGCAGAAACGGCGAATGTTTGTGCTAAGCTCGTATTGGGACACTCACCAGTGCCTGCGAGTGCGGCGAAAACAAATAATTTTGTCAAGACAAAAACTGACGTGTAATGGAAACAGTATTGCATCAAAACTGCATTCACGGGAGAAGGTCCATGTCATGTATTCTGCAAGACAGTGCTGGCTTGACACTCGGAAACTGGCGAAAGCTTAACAACAACTGCTGCAGTAATAATTGCTTCTTTCCCACTAGCGTAACCATCTGCAGCGGGAAACCAATATTACGTTGGTTGTGTGTATGTTTCATGTACTACGTCGGAGATACGTAGCAGAGCTGACTCCTGCCAACAAGAGCGGGGGGGGGGGGGGGGGGCGAATATCATCCCACTCCACCACGCCCGGGCGAGACATTAACGCATCGCCAACGGTGCAGCCGATCAGCTGATTCTGACGTTCCGCGACGGCGAGAGACACGCTGGCGTCGAGCGGGCGTTGACCTCTCCGCAGCCGCCGCGACCGCCGAGCACCGAACATACCAACCGACGCCGTCGCGAGCTAAACGCCGCGGCGTAGATCATCAACGACACCGCAATCAATTGTTATAATTACCTCATTTCTTTGCGTAGTGCAACTAAACATTATTTGTAATGTATGCACATCCTGTACTCCAATGACATCCCAGAAACGTTTAAGTGAAAGTGACCCAAGCAGTTAGTCTGTTGCTCCGCTGAGGTTTTCCCCAGGTTTCCCTATGGCCGCGCCAAGTGGGGAGCGAACAGTTGACACCCCTGGGACTTCAAATATTCCGAACTAACTCGTGGTTGTATACCTTGAACTTCATCTGTATTACACTTTGTGTCCAACACACCTCAGTAATTGCAACATACGATGTGACATATGTAAACTGTGAAAGAAAAATCTGCGTGTGGACACTGTGACATGAAAGAGGAAATATTTATGTCAAAAAACACGAACATTTTTTATGACATAAACATTTCGGGGTGCAATATAGCGTCCCCAGTACTATATTACGAAAAGACTTAAAAAACGGTATTTATAAATTGAATAATATATTTTTATTATGTAGCCGTAAAATAATAATCTCTCTGTCCAAGTTTCAAATGCAAAGAAATAATTTATGACAAAATGATCTAAAGAGACGACAAGATACGCTCTTTTGTTAATTTTTTTAGTCGTCTTGACTTCCTCTTTTGTCTTGAATGTGTATAGAGGGACATCTTGCGAGTGCTGGCAAATGTAAGCATATTTGTATGAGTTAAGCATATAATATACTGATTTAATATTATTGTGCACTTTCAATTTGTAAGAGGTGATCCCGATTTCATGTCCGCCTTCCTTGAATTAACCTGCATTCAAGTAATTTACAGTTCAACAATCGCAGCTGCCGATGCAGCCAACGACGCCATTACGTGGCGATATTAACTTATGAAAAATTTGCGGAAGCGGAAAACACGCCCGCTATTAACTTAATATTAATTTTTCTCCACAGCCGCCCGACGTTGCAGAAAATACTTAGCTTTAAGATTCTTATTTTCAGTACCATAGCCGACACCCAGAGCCAGGACTCTGACTACAATACAATGGTTAACGGAGGTAAGAAAAACACTCTCGCGTGTGTGTGGGCCGCAATTTTAATTAATAACTAAAGATCTTATGCTTTAAAGTGAACTGACTAGCCGAGGAAATTAATATGAAAAGTTTATTACATTGTACAACTTATATGCTCATGTTTTAAGATTCAGCGAGTCTAACATACATTAACATAACAAATAATTTGAAATTAATATTGTTAAAAAGGAGAACTTCAGGAAAGCATTTAATCGTAAAATCAAAATTAAATGAAATATCATTTTTATTAAGGCCCACCACGTAAGTCGGCAACAATTAAAAAATAATAACAACAATAATATTTACATATATTTAATTACGACGGCCGACGGACGCGAGATTGGCGCCGCAACTTTGGGGCCCGATTAAAGAAAATACGAAATTTACGAAATCTGACTCTACTGTAATGAATGTAATTATGTATGTGTCTAATAGTTGTAAAATATTAATGCTTGTTTGAATTCTTTTACATGTACAACAACAAAACCACACCCTGAGGAGATCTGGAGAGGAAAAAGTGTAGAAAAGAAAAAGGATTGAGAGAAAGAAAAATAAGTAAGTTAAGGCCAATTGTGCAAGCATTCTGTATAGCTCTGTGCGGAATATCGAACCCATGTGCACATGAGATACCTTCGGTGTTTTGTGTATTTATGTGTTTATTTTTGGAGGGGATAATTATTCGTTTTGTTTATTCATATGTTTATTTTTGGAGGGGATAATTAATCGTGTGTGTATCAGTGTTAAAGATTCGTCAGTGGCTTAAAGTGAATTTAGTATGGGTAAGATAGGACAACCTAAAGCATCCGTGCCAGAAGAATAAAATTCTGTTAATATGGAAAGTGAGGATCATTTGCAATACGTAAACGAATCCCATGCCACCACCTCAGATAACATAATTTCTGGAGCGGGGGGCGAGGATCTATGGACGATGAATGACGCTCCACAGCAGAATGGGAATAGAGTAACAACTCCACTGCCTGGGCAGGGGGGCCAATCGAGTGCTAGATTAAGCGGGGCACCAGTATGCTCACCGACTGCAGACCCACTTGCAGAATTTCTGCACAGGTTAGAAGAAAGAGATAGGGAAAAAGATCAGCAACCGGCTCAGATGCTCTATGAGCAAGAGCAACAAAGAGAACAGAAAGAAAGGTAAAAAGAAAGAGTGTCAGAACAGAGGGAAAAACAAAGAGAGGAAAAACTGGCTCAGATGCTACGTGAGCAAGAGCAGCGCTATGAAGCGAAACTAGATAGGATCCAAAGCGAACTTGCCGAGATGCGGGACGCTTGCAAAGAAATCCCCGATCTTGTGCAAAGCTTAGCCGGCGAGATGCAGAAATTACAGATATCGCAGGCTAGGCTTGAAGACAATGTCCAGACTTTAACCAACCACGTGGATAATGTGGAGATAGAAGCACGGAAAAGTATTGACGCATATTTGGAAGTGCAAGCTCAAAAAGTAGAAAAAGAATTAAATGAATGGCTAGAAGTAGAGGATCGCGAGATATCTGCAAAGATTGAAAGCGACGTAAAAACAGCTGTAGAACAAGCGACTGCGGCCGCGAGTGTAAATATTGACGCTAGCGCTGCTGTACTACATGCCGAATTAACACAGATCAAATCCCGTGTGACAGCGGAGTTGCCAAATTGGCAACAGGAGGTCGCGCGGAGACTGTCTGCGTTGGAAAGCAATGTAAACAGTGGCGGACAGATCATGAATCCGACTCCGCGTACTGATTACTGTAATAACGTTGAAGGTAGGCAGGGTGCGAGTGCGCAACCGCAACCTAATGCGAATTATGAGCACGAACAACATGCGATACCGTGCAGCGCACATCACGAAGTGATGAATGTCCCAGAATGTAGCAATCAGATGGGCAAAAAAGAGGACAATGTAATAAAACACAGGACATTCCAACCCTTCAATAGCGAAAAACGAAATGTCCACCCTGTTGTATTTATTAAGGGCTTGAGGAATGTGTTTCCTAGGACATGGACGGAAAGACAAACAATACAGTTCGTGGTCTCCTTTATTCAAGGTCACGTGGCACTGTGGGCCACCGACGTGTCCGAAAAATGTCTAACGATGCAGCAGTTTGAAGGTGCATTCTTGCAAAAATTCTGGTCCGATAGCGTCCAAGAAAGACTACGAAAGGAGTTGTACAGTCCATAAATGTACAATCCTAAGATGGGAACGTTACGCAAATATTTCGAAAAGTATATAAACAAAACCAGGTACTGGGACGAGCCAATGTCCGATCGTGACATAGTCAGATTAATAAAAATGAAGTTGCCCAGTGAAATTAAAAGATATTTCATCAATGTGCCGGAATACGATATAGAACAATTCATGGAAATAGTGGATTCTGTTGACTTATTGATCGAAGATATGAAAACCGAAAACAAGTGGAACCATGCAGGCTGTAATCAACAAAAAGCCGATTACAATAGCAGCCACAGCAACGGTAGTAACTTAGTACCAAATGGTAATGGGAATAGGCAAGAGCACCGGCAACAGAATCGAGGCATAAACAATGGCAATCGTTATAACGGCAACGGTTATAATCGTCAAAATCGAAAGAGACATCATGATGGACGCATGAGTAATGGATGTAATGGTAACGGCAATCCACAATGGCGGAACAACCGAAACCAGTGGCGTGGTTGTAATGAACCGACACCACAGTGGCAACAAAACACAGCGCCACAATGGAACGCCAACCCAGGTCCGTCACAGAACATGTCAATAAGTTACAACCGACCACCGCAAAATCAGAGCCATACACAATATCAAAAGACACCATCGGGGAGGCAGGGCGGCCAACCCAACAGTAGCAACAACAACAACCAGAACCACAATGTGAGGTTAGTGGAAGTGACAGACAATTGTCAACCCACTAATGCTCATCCGTTAAACTAAAGACAGCCACAATACGCCCTCCGTTGTTGGCTGCAGGATGGTGTAGTGAGGGCACATTCACAGATGACAGCCATAAACTTTGTATGTTGAGATACAATGAGGGAATAAAAATAGAAAAGGAACTTGTAGACATACCGCAGAAATGTAACCGAACCGACAAAGGTGTTGTGCAGGCTATATTGCAAGCAGATATATATGGAGCACCAATACACATAATAGTCGATACCGGTGCGTCAACCAATGTCATGAGTGCAAATTTTTACAAGTACTTGAGTCAAAATAATAAAATACCAGTATTGCCAGTGAAAAATTGTCGTGTAACAGGTGCAATAGGTGCACAATCTCATATCATAAGGCACCAGGTACCAGTCGAGTTTATAGTAGGAAATGAAGCAATGAAAAGCTCGTTCCTAGTAGTTAAGGGATTAGGTGTTGCTTGCATCCTGGGGATAGAATTTTTACGCCAGAGGGACGCAAAAATCGACCTCTTGTGCAGGGAGGTAAGCCTTATGAATGAGGATAGACGTGTAATTTTGCCGTTGTTGAGGACACGGGAAGTGCACGGTAAATATTGCCGGAGCCTTCAGTCGAGATTCGAAGGAATACAGGTAATGAATTTATATTCTGACTTAAGTACAAGACAAGCATATTATACAGAATTTATTACTGAAGATAAAGGGGAAGAAAGGAAACTGATAGCCATAAAAGTTAGGGAGTCAGAACATTTGACTGAAGCACAACAAAACGAATTGACTCAGCTACTTACAGATTATGAGAATGTGTTTTCGGAAAAACCCGGTGTTATCGAGGGCTACACCTATAACATCGAAATGATACCTCACGTTACTTTCTGTCACGCAAACTACACCATCCCGTGGTCAATGAAGGAGGCAGTTACGAAGGATATAAGAGAAAATACTTACAAAGACTTAAAGAAGTTCGCTCAGTAGAGCAACGTTTACATATGTGTGGTAGGTTAAGTTTATAGTGTATTATTTCTGTGTGTAAATGTCCAGATTTTAGTGTAACATTTAAAAACAATGATGCACACAAGATTAGTGCGATTCAATTTTGTAGATGTTAAGGAATAATAGTATTTTTAAGCAATTGAATTTTGAAAGAAAAAAATGAACGTAGGTTTAAGAATATTTTACAAATGTCATGTTTAAAAATGCTTTAAAAATATGTTTAAAAAAAATTCAACAGCATGTAACGATGAAAGAATTTTTCATTAGTGTGTCATGAATATTTTTGAACTGTAGTAGTAATGCAACTTTTGAAATTCAATATTATAGTGTATATGTCGTTTCATGTTTTTATGTCTATACCGATCTTGAAATATGCTCAATCATAATTTACCTAACAATATCAGTGCAGGGTGTACATCACCCAAGGTACCTCATCTGTTGTGGACAAGGTACAAAGCAAATCAGGAAACGCGACTACCGCTAAGCACTCTTAAAATATATTGCCATCTGCTAAGGCAGATATTTGCACGAATTTGTAGTGTAAACAAAAGTCACAAATCTAACATTAATCTAGGAACTTGCACGCTAGGCTTAGATTATAAAATGTGGACAATAATGCGAGAGGCAAAGTTTTGTAAAGTCGAGCCTGGCTCTGGAGGGCTAGTACACAATGAGTGGGCAGACATGACATGGGGACTTACCTCAGAGGAGACGGAAATACAATTGTATAGTCAAAAAATCTGAAGGCAAGTACGACTCTAAGTGGAAAATGAAAAGAGAAAATTAGTGCGAGAGACTGGTAAAATCCAGCACGAGCCAAAATCCAGTTCAGACTGAATGAAATACATTAGTTTTTGTGAACTAATCGAAACAGTTACTTTAAGCAGTGTGAAAAACTGTGAAGGTGAAACTGTGATATGGACAGTGAAGTGCTAGTATTGAACGTTCAACAGCGGTAAGGACGCCAAACGCCAATATTACGCACGAAAAACTGTGAATTTGCTTATACATGTGAACTGTTAACGTGAAGTGAACCCACAGTAAATATTTTTGGGACAGACTGTAATTTCAGTGAATACAACAATGCGAGATTGGAATGCGATGGGTGGACTGTTGCAAAACAGCGACCGCAGAAACGGCGAATGTTTGTGCTAAGCTCGTATTGGGACACTCACCAGTGCCTGCGAGTGCGGCGAAAACAAATAATTTTGTCAAGACAAAAACTGACGTGTAATGGAAACAGTATTGCATCAAAACTGCATTCACGGGAGAAGGTCCATGTCATGTATTCTGCAAGACAGTGCTGGCTTGACACTCGGAAACTGGCGAAAGCTTAACAACAACTGCTGCAGTAATAATTGCTTCTTTCCCACTAGCGTAACCATCTGCAGCGGGAAACCAATATTACGTTGGTTGTGTGTATGTTTCATGTACTACGTCGGAGATACGTAGCAGAGCTGACTCCTGCCAACAAGAGCGGGGGGGGGGGGGCGAATATCATCCCACTCCACCACGCCCGGGCGAGACATTAACGCATCGCCAACGGTGCAGCCGATCAGCTGATTCTGACGTTCCGCGACGGCGAGAGACACGCTGGCGTCGAGCGGGCGTTGACCTCTCCACAGCCGCCGCGACCGCCGAGCACCGAACATACCAACCGACGCCGTCGCGAGCTAAACGCCGCGGCGTAGATCATCAACGACACCGCAATCAATTGTTATAATTACCTCATATCTTTGCGTAGTGCAACTAAACATTATTTGTAATGTATGCACATCCTGTACTCCAATGACATCCCAGAAACGTTTAAGTGAAAGTGACCCAAGCAGTTAGTCTGTTGCTCCGCTGAGGTTTTCCCCAGGTTTCCCTATGGCCGCGCCAAGTGGGGAGCGAACAGTTGACACCCCTGGGACTTCAAATATTCCGAACTAACTCGTGGTTGTATAGCTTGAACTTCATCTGTATTACACTTTGTGTCCAACTCACCTCAGTAATTGCAACATACGATGTGACATATGTAAACTGTGAAAGAAAAATCTGCGTGTGGACACTGTGACATGAAAGAGGAAATATTTATGTCAAAAAACACGAACATTTTTTATGACATAAACATTTCGGGGTGCAATATAGCGTCCCCAGTACTATATTACGAAAAGACTTAAAAAACGGTATTTATAAATTGAATAATATATTTTTATCATGTAGCCGTAAAATAATAATCTCTCTGTCCAAGTTTCAAATGCAAAGAAATAATTTATGACAAAATGATCTAAAGAGACGCAAGATACGCTCTTTTGTTAATTTTTTTAGTCGTCTTGACTTCCTCTTTTGTCTTGAATGTGTATAGAGGGACATCTTGCGAGTGCTGGCAAATGTAAGCATATTTGTGTGAGTTAAGCATATAATATACTGATTTAATATTATTGTGCACTTTCAATTTGTAAGAGGTGATCCCGATTTCATGTCCGCCTTCCTTGAATTAACCTGCATTCAAGTAATTTACAGTTCAACAATCGCAGCGTCCGATGCAGCCAACGACGCCATTACGTGGCGATATTAACTTATGAAAAATTTGCGGAAGCGGAAAACTCGCCCGCTATTAACTTAATATTAATTTTTCTCCACAGCCGCCCGACGTTGCAGAAAATACTTAGCTTTAAGATTCTTATTTTCAGTACCATAGCCGACACCCAGAGCCAGGACTCTGACTACAATACAATGGTTAACGGAGGTAAGAAAAACACTCTCGCGTGTGTGTGGGCCGCAATTTTAATTAATAACTAAAGATCTTATGCTTTAAAGTGAACTGACTAGCCGAGGAAATTAATATGAAAAGTTTATTACATTGTACAACTTATATGCTCATGTTTTAAGATTCAGCGAGTCTAACATTCATTAACGTAACAAATATTTTGAAATTAATATTGTTAAAAAGGAGAACTTCAGGAAAGCATTTAATCGTAAAATCAAAATTAAATGAAATATCATTTTTATTAAGGCCCACCACGTAAGTCGGCAACAATTAAAAAATAATAATAATAATAATAATATATACATATATATATATATATTAAATTACGACGGCCGACGGACGCGAGAACTATAACCTTCACAACAATACAAGTACAGGGCTATTACAAATGATTGAAGCTATTTCATAAATTCACTGTAGCTCCATTCATTGACATATGGTCACGACACACTACAGATACGTAGAAAAACTCATAAAGTTTTGTTCGGCTGAAGCCGCACTTCAGGTTTCTGCCGTGAGAGCGCTGGAGAGCGCAGTGAGACAAAACGGCGACAGGAGCCGAGAAAGCGTATGTCGTGCTTGAAATGCACTCACATCAGTCAGTCATAACAGTGCAACGATAGTTCAGGACGAAGTTCAACAAAGATCCACCAACTCCTAACTCCATTCGGCGATGGTATGCGCAGTTTAAAGCTTCTGGATGCCTCTGTAAGGGGAAATCAACAGGACGCCTGCAGTGAGCGAAGAAACGGTTGAACGCGTACGGGCAAGTTTCACGCGTAGCCCGCGGAAAATTGGCTCATGCCACAACTGGAGACCGACAGCGCCGACTTCATCTTTCAACAGGATCTTCCATCATGATGTTCGGCATTTCTTAACCAGGAGATTGGAAAACCGATGGATCGATCGTGGTGGAGATCATGATCAGCAATTCATGTCATGGCCTCCACGCTCTCCCGACTTAACCCCATGCGATTTGTTTCTGTGGGGTTATGTGAAAGATTCAGTGTTTAAACCTCCTCTACCAAGAAACGTGCCAGAACTGCGAGCTCGCATCAACGATGCTTTCGAACTCATTGATGGGGACATGCTGCGCCGAGTGTGGGAGGAACTTGATTATCGGCTTGATGTCTGCCGAATCACTAAAGGGGCACATATCGAACATTTGTGAATGCCTAAAAAAACTTTTTGAGTTTTTGTATGTGTGTGCAAAGCATTTTGAAAATATCTCAAATAATAAAGTTATTGTAGAGCTGTGAAATCGCTTCAATCATTTGTAATAACCCTGTACATGTAGTCCACTGCCGTAGGTAGCAGAAAACTTTTCGCATATAATTTTTGACTAGGTCGTTCCTAGACCGGTATTACTTATTTCAAAATGATACATTCACCCTTTCCTATCCTCTCTACAAGTTTCTTACATCATCACGCAATTACCCAGTATAGAGTACGGTTAATGCTGAGTGCTTCTCCATCCCTTTCAATAATATCATTCGCACATACATCTGAGTGCTGTGCTACATATTTGCTAGTACACACAAGCTGCATGCATTCTAACATGTATTTCAATATTGTGTGACCTGAGGTTTCCCCGGCGTATGGAAATCTTGAAAAGTTATCGGGTATTCCACCGCGTGGCGTCGCCCAACAGGCGCGATATTTCAGGAACCCGACTTCTTGCCATCTTCAGGCATTCCTGGAGTCTCATTGATCTCTGATAGATGCGGACTTTATATAACCTTTACCCCCTCCCGTAGCCTCCATCTTGGCGCTTCCTTGCGGTCCGCGGCCGGTGGTGGGGAAAGCGCGGTGCTGGGTGGAGGGGGAAGCACGACGTCCCGCGATAGATCATGGACCGCAGCTCTACCGCGGCCACAGCCTCGTGCGGAATTCAGCAGCCATGGTGACAAGGCGCCTTCTGCTTGAGGTGTCGTTGCTTAACTGGATGACAGGCCTTGTTTGGCTGGAAACCGCTGCCTTTATGTTTTAGCTCGTCATGCAGCCGGATCTCCACTGCCTCTTCGAGGATACAGGTGCTCGATTGCTGCAACACCTTTGTCGTGTCCATGTGAGATGCAATGCTCCGCCACAGCGGACTAGGTAGGCTGTGCGTTGTCTGTATGGCGTTTATGTTCAGTGCATCTATCCTGTACTGTCCGGATGGTCTGGTGTACATACATTTTCCAGCACTGGCAAGGGATGCGGTAAACTCCCGATTTGCGTTGACCTAAGTCGTCCTAAACTGATCCTGATAACGTCTTTGTTTTTGATTGAGGGCGAAACACGCATTTGACATTGTATTTTCGGAGTATTCGGCCGACCTCTGCCGATGTGTTCCCGACATATTGTATAATTGCCTTCGCAACCGGTTGTCTTCGAAGCAATATTAATTTAATCCTTGAGCACCTCTCCCGGCTTTTGGAAAAGTTGAGTGTCCATTACGCAAGTTTTTTCGTAAGTTCTTAAGATGTCCTTGATTGTTCTGAAGCCACTGTACACTTAAAAACTCATCTCTGCATACCGAAATATTACAGCTGTTAACCTTAACCTGTTACAAAAAATTAACCATTCGCTGCGAAACTACACTTTTCCTTTTCTTTGGTTACCTAAGAAAGGAAAATATCTTAATAAAAACTATAATATTGTGTTTATAATAAGTACAGGATGTAAAATTAATTTCAGATATTTATTAATAATAGTGTTTCATCTTAATGTTGCTCAGAAGGTAATTATTTTGCCAACTGAAATCACCCTTATCCCAAAAATAATCGAACATCTGCTCTACACATTCATGAATTTTGCTCGAACACTTGTTCTTTGATTTACATCCAGGACGACGAATTTTAGCATCAACAGGTTGTCCTGTTTTATCAGATATGTACTCTCTGCCAGTTTTATACGATGTTTACATTTTTCCTTTTCCAATTGCACATATTTCTTGTATTTCTTATGCCATGCTCTTATCAAGCAGGTGATACTTCCAGAGACCTTTTACATTCGTCAGCATCCTAAACCAAACAAAGTATTCAGAATGAGAAAGACGAAAGCCACTTTAACACATATAACATACATTAATATATTATACAAATAGACTTGTAGTATTAAAATTGGTACCAATAATGCAGTAATGAATAGGAGAAGTGTAATTTGTTCATGAATTACACTTACGTATTTTAATTAGTGAGCGTATAATAGTAATAATTACGCAATAATATTTGACTCTCATACATCCTAAGCCTCAATGTTTCAAATTCTTAAAAAAAGTAAGTATTTTCGACTTACCATGTCATTCTTCGGATGAATATTCATCAGAGGGACAATAACTGCTGCCACTGGACGAATAATCTTCTTCAGAACTAGCCATTTCTGTCTCGGAATGTTCTTTATCGGTTATGCATGGAAATAATCTCTTATTTGCAAGTAACATTTTACTGTGGCTTTGGATTGTGTCGCAGAAGAAAAAGACTAGTTCCTCATTGTATGAGAACAAAAAGTGTGAAGTGTTCTACCATCTAGTGAGTGAAAGTTGAAATATCTTCGCAGCTTCCTCTATTGAATAGAAGTTTAACTTATACAAGAAACACACACACACACACACACACACACACACACACACACACACACACACACACACACACACACACATACACACACACACATGGATGTATGGCAAGGGCTCACGAAAGGAAATACTATGGGACTTTTTAAACCGTGTGTAAATATTGCTTTCAATAGAAATTAATGTTCTTTCTTTTTTTAATGGATACTCCATATTATTCCATAAGCAATCAATAACATTAGAAATTACAATAATAAAGGCATTGATTGCATCGCTATACGTCACTTACATCTCTAGGAAGTAGAACGCTAAGTTGACGCGTGAAATGAACGAAACGCGCCGCTATTGCACTTCCCGCGATGGAAGCGTGATCCATACGATGCTCCTAATGGCGATGTGATACACTACGTATTCTTAATTGCACTGTTATCAAAAGGGCTGAAAGAAATAATGGGGATTCCTACAAAAACTACATAACTACGTCCCTAGTGCGTGTTGTGTGTATATACTTACAGATCACAGAACTGTACCGGCCGGTGTACGCCTCCCCGTTACAGCGGCCAGGTCTACCCTTCGCATCTCCAGTTGCCTACAGGAAGGAGCCGCAATCAGCACTATGTGTGGGTTTGGGTTCAAATGGCTCTGAGCACTATGGGACTTAACATCTGAGGTCATCAGTCCCCTAGAACTTAGAACTACTTAAACCTAAACTAACCTAAGGACATCACACACATCCATGCCCGAGGCAGGATTCGAACCTGCTGCCGTAGCAGTCGCGCGGTTCCGGATTGCAGCGCCTAGAACCGCGTAGCCACCACGGTCGGCACTATGTGTGGGAACGGCTCACTGCGAAGCAGGTTCTTCTGTGCTGAAGTACGTACATGTACATGGCACCTGAGTTCTGTACACTTTAATACGGTCACTGTTGTAATCGTGATATTAATGTACCTGTCCATCTGTTCTATGCGTTGGACATGGTATTCAAAAATGAGGAATTGATTGACATCATATTAATGTATGCCGAATGTACTCAAAATGACACACGTGCGGTACACGTGTATGCCCAGCGGGACCATAGAAGTTATCCGACCGGCCCACCTTCATGTATATTGTTAGAAGGCTTCACGCGACAGGGCGATTGTCACCACGAACGGAGATCCGGAGCAGATGCGGAACGCATGAAGCAGCAGAAGTATCTGTTCTGACGTCCGTCATGTAAGTATTTGTGAAGTGGAGAGACAGATGGGAGTCCCTCGAACAAGCGTGATGCATATTCTGCACAAGCATAGATGCCACCCGTATCATGAAGCTCTACACCAAGGCCTCTATGGCAACGGCATTCACAATCGCCTGGAAATGCCGCACGGGGTAGCAGCGGTGTCTCGGGCGCCTTGCCACGGTTCGTGAGGCTCACCCCGTTGGATGTTCGAGTCCTCCTTTGGGCATGTGTGTGTGTGTGTGTTCAGTCCTTAGCGTATGTTAGTTTCAGTTAGATTAAGTAGTGTATCATTCTAGGGACTAATGACCTCAGCAGTTTGGTACCACCGGAACTTACCACAAACTTCAAATTTTTTCGCCTGGACTACTGTCAGGGGTTCTGTGGCAAGGCCCTTACTTCATGCATAGGGTACAGTTTCCCGATGAGGCCACGTTTAGAAACCATATGAACGTCAACTTACACGATATTAATTACTGGTCTCCAGAAAACCCACACTGCATTCACCCGGTTGAACATCAATGTCAGTGTAGTGTTAGTGTATGGCTTGGTGTTGTAGGACACCACATCAGTGGGCCGTATTTCACTGATGGCACTCTGAACAGGTGAAAGTGAGATGTAGTCTATCACAGTGAGATGTATCTTACCTGGACTCACGGAGGCCCTACCTATTCATTTGCGTCAAATAATGTTTTATCAACAAGCTGGATGCCATGTGCTTAATGCCATGGTGGCAAAACAGGCGATAAACCAACAGTTCAACCATCGATGGACTGGACCGGGCAGTCCGGTGCAGGGATTTCCAGCTCGGTCGCCGGACCTAATCCCATGGACTTTTTTCTCTGGGGACACATGAAAGATGTGGTGTACCAGAAGGTCTCAAGAACAATGGCCAACATGAAAGCCTGTATTAATGTTGCATGTGGTACAATAACTACACAAACACTGAAAGCCGTGAGTGGATCTTTGATGGAATATCCACAGCGATGTTGCCAAGCAAATGGCGATCTCTTCGAACAAATGTAGTAGCGTGACGGCTGTAATAAATCTGTCTCCACACCGGCGTACGATACATGTGTATTATGGAGAAGATGTATATTTGTTTTTTGTTGGTACTACTGCACATTTAAGTATGGTTAGCACCACCTACAACAGTTGAATTGTGTCGCAGTCATTAAAGGTGTTCAGTGACATATCCTGTAGGTGGCATGGACAATTGTGTAACTGATGCACAAATTCTTACAATTAGCATGTACCCCTCTGTCTGACCCTCTGACAACCATCAATTTCGTTTACTCTGGCCGGTGGTAATCGGTATTTCCATTCATCTACATCTACATCTACATCCATACTCCGCAAGCCACCTGACGGTGTGTGGCGGAGGGTACCTTGAGTACCTCTATCGGTTCTCCCTTCTATTCCACTCCCGTATTGTTCGTGGAAAGAAGGATTGTCGGTATGCTTCTGTGTGGGCTCTAATCTCTCTGATTTTATCCTCATGGTCTCTTCGCGAGATATACTTAGGAGGGAGCAATATACTGCTTTACTCTTCGGTGAAGGTATGTTCTCAAAACTTTAACAAAAGCCCGTACCGAGCTACTGAGCGTCTCTCCTGCAGAGTCTTCCACTGGAGTTTATCTATCATCTCCGTAACGCTTTCGCGATTACTAAATGATCCTGTAACGAAGCGCGCTGCTCTCCGTTGGATCTTCTCTATCTCTTCTATCAACCTTATCTGGTACAGATCCCACACTGCTGAGCAGTATTCAAGCTGTGGGTGAACAAGCGTACTGCAACCTACTTCCTTTGTTTTCGGATTGCATTTCCTTCGGATTCTTCCAATGAATCTCAGTCTGGCATCTGCTTTACCGACGATCAACTTTATATGATGATTCCATTTTAAATCACTCCTAATGCGTACTCCCAGATAATTTATGGAATTAACTGCTTCCAGTTGCTGACCTGCTATTTTGTAGCTAAATGATAAGGGATCTGTCTTTCTATGTATTCGCAGCACATTACACTTGTCTACATTGCGATCCAATTGCCATTCCCTGCACCATACGTCAATTCGCTGCGGATCCTATTGCATTTCAGTACAATTGTCCATTGTTACAACCTATCGATACACCGCAGCATCATCTGCAAAAAGCCTCAGTGAACATCCGATGTCATCCACAAGGTCATTTATGTATATTGTGAATAGCAACGGTCCTATGACACTCCTCTGCGGCACACCTGAAATCACTCTTACTTCGGAAGACTTCTTTCCATTGAGAATGACATGCTGCGTTCTGTTATCTAGGAACTCTTCAATCCAATCACACAATTGGTCTGATAGTCCATATGCTCTTACATTGTTCATTAAACGACTGTGGGGAACTGTGTCGAACGCCTTGCGGATGTCAAGAAACACGGCATCTACCTGGGAACCCGTGCCTATAGCCCTCCGAGTCTCGTGGACGAATAACGCGAGCTGGGTTTCATACGATCGTATTTTTCGAAACCCATGCTGATTCCTACAGAGTAGATTTCTAGTCTCCAGAAAAGTCATTATACTCGAACATAATACGTGTTCCAAAATTCTACAACTGATCGACGTTAGAGATATAGGTCTATAGTTCTGAACATCTGTTCGACGTCCCTACTTGAAAACGGAGATGACCTGTGCCCTTTTCCAATCCTTTGGGACGCTACGCTCTTCTAGAGACCTACGATTCACCGCTGCAAGAAGGGGGGCAAGTTCCTTCGCGTACTCTGTGTAAAATCGAACTGGTATCCCATCAGGTCCAGCGGCCTTTCCCCTTTTGAGCGATTTTAATTGTTTGTCTATCCCTCTGTCGTCTATTTCGATACCTACCATTTTTTCATCTGTGCGACAATCTAGAGAAGGAACTACAGTGCAGTCTTCCTCTGTGAAACAGCTTTGGAAAAAGACATTTAGTATTTTGGCCTTTAGTCTGTCATCCTCTGTTTCAGTACCAATTTGGTCACAGAGTGTCTGGACATTTTGTTTCGATCCACCTACTGCTTTGACATAAGACCAAAATTTCTTAGGATTTTCTGCCAAGTCAGTACATAGAACTTTACGTTCGAATTCATTGAACGCCTCTCGCATAGCCCTCCTCACACTACAATTCGCTTCGCGTAATTTTTGTTTGACTGCAAGGCTTTGGCTGTGTTTATGTTTGCTGTGAAGTTCCCTTTGCTTCCGCAGCAGTTTTCTAACTCGGTTGTTGTACCACGATGGCTCATTTCCATCTCTTACGATCTTGCTTGGCACATACTCATCTAACGCATATTGTACGATGGTTTTGAACTTTGTCCACTGATCCTCAACACTATCTGCGCTTGAGATAAAACTTTTGTGTTGAGCCGTCAGGTACTCTGTAATCTGGTTTTTGTCACTTTTGCTAAACACAAAAATCTTCCTACCTTTCTTAATATTTCTATTTACGGCAGAAATCATCGATGCAGTAACCGCTTTATGATCGCTGATTCCCTGATCTACGTTAACTGTTTCAAATAGTTCGGGTCTGTTTGTCACCAGAAGGTCTAATATGTAATCGCCACGAGTAGGTTCTCTGTTTAACTGCTCAAGGAAGTTTTCAGATAAAGCACCTAAAAATTTTTCACTGGGTTCTTTGTCCCTGCCTCCCGTTATGAACGTTTGAGTCTCCCAGTCTATATCCGGCAAATTAAAATCTCCACCCAGAACTATAATATGGTGGGGAAATCTACTCGAAATATTTTCCAAATTATCCTTCAGTTGCTCAGCCACAACAGCTGCTGAGCCATGGGGCCTATAGAGACATCCAATTACCATATCTGATCCTGCTTTAACCGTGACCTTCACCCAAATTATTTCACATTTCGGATCTCCGTCAATTTCATTCGATACTATTGCACTTCTTATCGCTATAAATACGCCTCTCCCTTCACTGTCCAGCCTGTCTCTGCGGTATACATTCCAATCTGAGTTTAGGATTTCATTACTGTTTACGTCTGGTTTCAGCCAACTTTCTGTCCCTAGTACTATATTGGCATCGTGACCGTTTATTAATGAGAGCAGTTCTGGGACCTTTCTGTAGACGCTCCTTCAGTTTATTATTAGCACATTAATACTGTTATTCCCTGTTGCATTTTGCCTACTCCTACCTCGCCGCGTCTCAGGAGGCGTCTTGTCGGGCCTAGGGAGGGAACTCTCTAACCTAAAAAACCCACATGTCCACTCCACACGTACTCAGCTACCCTTGTAGCCGCTTCCGGCATGTAGTGCACGCCTGACCTATTCAGGGGGACCCAGCATTTCTCCACCTGATAGCGGAGGTCGAGAAATTTGTACCCCCAGATCTCCGCAGAATCGTCTGAGCCTCTGGTTTAATCCTTCTGCGCCGCTCCGAACCAGAGGTCCGCGATCGGTACTGGGAACGATACTACAAATAGTTAGCTCAGATTCCATACCGCGAGTGAGGCTTTCCGCCTTCACCAATTCCGCCAACCGCCTGTACGAACAGAGGATGACCTCTGAACCCAGACGGCAGGAGTCATTGGTGCCGACATGAGCAACAATTTGCAGTCGGGTGCACCCAGTGCTCTCTATCGCCGCCGGCAGTGCCTCCTCCACATCTCGGATGAGACCCCCCGGCAAGCAGACAGAGTGAACACTGGCCTTCTTCCCCGACCTTTCCGCTATTTCCCTAAGGGGCTCCATCACCCGCCTAACGTTGGAGCTCCCAATAACTAATAAACTCCTCCCCCTGTGTGCCTGCTCGGACCTTGCCGAAGGAGCGGCCACATGTCCACTCCATTGTAGTACTGTCGAAAAGTTCAATAAATCACGTACGATTACACGGTTCCTTGTTTCTATTATGGGTGAATTAACATCCGTATGTTTCCCAGAACACGTACTAACAGTGTACATAACAATATGTAAGTACAGCGTTTGTCACATCGCAGTACGTCAATCACATCGCGGTTACGAGCAACTTGCGGATCACGCTAGCATCGAGGGAAGTGCAACAGCTGCACGTTTCGGTTATTTCATGCATCAACTTCGCGTTCTGGCATCTCTGGATGTAATTGACCTATTTCGATGTAACCAAAGCTATTATTATTGTAATTTCTCATGTTATTGACTGAATATGGAGTTATATCGCGTGTCAATTAAAACCAGATTTTGCACACGGTTTAGTATGGCTCATAGCATTAACTTCCGAGAACCTCGGCCGCACATTCATAGCCGTGAAAGGCGCTTGTCAATAGCTATTGTGGTTCCAGAGATATTGGCAGTGAAAAGTTTAGGTGGGACACCATGTACATGCTTGACTTGCTATTGTCAGTAAATATATATTTTTTTTTCTATGTGACTCCGTATCATCAATGCACAGTTAAAAAATATGTTTTTATTTGCTTTATTCAGCATCTTGATATTTGGTACAAAGGAAGTCAGTATAGAGAGAGACAGTCATTTATTATTGAATGTGTTAATTTATCTATAAGTGGTGTCCTCTTGCATTTATACTGTAACTTGGTTTCCAGTGTATGCATTAAGGCATCTATAAACTGGTAAGTCCCCCTCTCCAACAAATTTACTATTAAGTCTCACAGGAAAAATTTAAGTTGGTCTAAAACGTTTGCAATTTTTAAAAATATTATTTAGTATTGTGTATTTCTTGATACGATTTTCATACATTATTATTATACAGTCTTGTAAATTTTATATATTGGAGAGTAAATTCACGTAGCCGGCCGTAGTAGCCGAGCGGTTCTAGGCGCTACAGTCTGGAACCGTGCGACCGCTACATAAAGCGAGACATTCAGAGGTGGTGGTCCTGATTGCTGTCCACACCGGTACCTCTAATATCCAGTAGCACGTTCTCTTGCACTGATGCAGGCTTGTATTCGACGTGGCATATTATCCACAAGTTCATCAAGGAACAGTTGGTCCAGATTGACCTACTCCTCAACCGTGATTCGGCGAAGGTCCCACGTCGTCCATAAGCAACCCTTCGGAATCCATCCCAGGTTTATTCGATAGGGTTAATGTCTGTAGGACGTGCTGACCACTCTAGTCGAACGATGTCGTTATCCTGAAGGGGTCATTCGCAAGATGTGATCGATGAGGACGTGAATTGTCGTCCATGGAGACGAATGCCTCGCCAATATGCTGCCGACATGGTTGCACTATCGGTCGGAGGATGGCAATGGTGTATCGCACAGTAGTTATGGCGCCTTCCTTGAGCACCAGCGGCGTACGTCAGCCCCACATAATGCCACCACAAAACAGCAGGTTATCTCCACCTTGCTGCACTCGCTGGACAGTGCGTCTAAGGCGTTCAGCCTGACAAGCTTGCCTCCAAACACGTCTCCGACGATTGTCAGGTTGAAGGCATATGCGACACTCATCGGCGAAGAGAACGTGATGCCAATCCTGAGCGGTCCATTCGGCATGTAGTTAGCCCATTTGTACCGCCCTGCATGGTGTCTTGGTTGCAAAGATGGACCTCGCTGTGGTGGTCAGGAGTGAACTTGCCCATCACACAGCCAATTGCCACCCGTTTGAGTCGTAACACGACGTCCTGTGGCTTCACGAAAAGCTTTATTCAACATGGTGGAGTTGCTGTCAGGGCTCCTCCGAGCTATAATCCGTGATGTAGCGGTCACTGGAGCCGAGCGACCGCTACGGTCGCAGGTTCGAATCCTGCCTCGGGCATGTATATGTGTGATGTCCTTAGGTTAGTTAGGTTTAATTAGTTCTAAGTTCTAGGCGACTGATGACCTCAGAAGTTAAGTCGCATAGTGCTCAGAGCCATTTTTTTCGAATGTATTACACGTTTTTCTTTTTGAAGGAAACGATTTTGTCTAGGCTTGGTACAATATTCCGTGAGACTGATAACCTCGAAGAATTGGTCAAATTTTTATCGCCAAGGAATGAACGGTTCTTAGTTGTAGCAAGCTTCAAAAGAGAGAAAAAGCGCTCACAAATATAAGTGGAACCAAACATTGAGCGAACTTTGGCCGCGTGCTTGTGCAAAAGAGGATATTTCTCTCGTGGAAGACAGCTGTTAAAGTCTTCCAAAGTTTTACGCATAAGAAAGCGGTGCTTGAGGCGGATATGGCACTGTAGGTCAATCAGTTCTAGTTGAAGCACTTGTGAGACGTCCTCTGCCCGAAGGGAAAACGGGGGAACAAATGTATCTATCGGCTGGCGTTCGGGCGGTCCGCACGGCCAGCTAAGCGGCACGGCCAGCTAAGCGGCACGGCTCGGCCACTGCAGCAACACACGAATTCGCCCGGGGCGCTGGCCACGGGCGAACAAGGGCGCTAGCGCCCCAGGGGCACAGTTTGGACGAGCCTGATCTACAGAGTCACCCTACATGGCAAATCGTACGATGTAAACTTTGTAGCAAGAGAATCCTTAAAATTAAAGAACTAGTAATGGGAAATAGGTAAAATATCATATTAATGTTTATTGTGGTTTGTGTATTTTCAATTTATTGAGCTAATATCCTTAACATAAAGATAATGGCGAAAATGGGCCATATCTGAAGCTTGAGCGGCGTACCTAATTATAAGGGAGTCAACACTTACCACTGTATGAAGTAGTTTGGACAAATGTACCTAGCACTGGTAATTGCAGATTAGACTGCATGGATTAGACATGCTCCTGACAAAGTACAGTGATACCTTTCAAAAAACACAAAAGGATTATTCCAATGAACCATAAGGACTGGATTATAAATTTTATTCAGTTTCACGAGACATACATATACACTCCTGGAAATGGAAAAAAGAACACATTGACACCGGTGTGTCAGACTCTCCATACTTGCTCCGGACACTGCGAGAGGGCTGTACAAGCAATGATCACACGCACGGCACAGCGGACACACCAGGAACCGCGGTGTTGGCCGTCGAATGGCGCTAGCTGCGCAGCATTTGTGCACCGCCGTCGTCAGTGTCAGCCAGTTTGCCGTGGCATACGGAGCTCCATCGCAGTCTTTAACACTGGTAGCATGCCGCGACAGCGTGGACGTGAACCGTATGTGCAGTTGACGGACTTCGAGCGAGGGCGTATAGTGGGTATGCGGGAGGCCGGGTGGACGTACCGCCTAATTGCTCAACACGTGGGGCGTGAGGTCTCCACAGTACATCGATGTTGTCGCCAGTGGTCGGCGGAAGGTGCACGTGCCCGTCGACCTGGGACCGGACCGCAGCGACGCACGGATGCACGCCAAGACCGTAGGATACTACGCAGTGCCGTAGGGGACCGCACCGCCACTTCCCAGCAAATTAGGGACACTGTTGCTCCTGGGGTATCGGCGAGGACCATTCGCAATCGTCTCCATGAAGCTGGGCTACGGTCCCGCACACCGTTAGGCCGTCTTCCGCTCACGCCCCAACATCGTGCAGCCCGCCTCCAGTGGTGTCGCGACAGGCGTGAATGGAGGGACGAATGGAGACGTGTCGTCTTCAGCGATGAGAGTCGCTTCTGCCTTGGTGCCAATGATGGTCGTATGCGTGTTTAGCGCCGTGCAGGTGAGCGCCACAATCAGGACTGCATACGACCGAGGCACACAGGGCCAACACCCGGCATCATGGTGTGGGGAGCGATCTCCTACACTGGCCGTACACCACTGGTGATCGTCGAGGGGACACTGAATAGTGCACGGTACATCCAAACCGTCATCGAACCCATCGTTCTACCACAGCTAGACCGGCAAGGGAACTTGCTGTTCCAACAGGACAATGCACGTCCGCATGTATCCCGTGCCACCCAACGTGCTCTAGAAGGTGTAAGTCAACTACCCTGGCCAGCAAGATCTCCGGATCTGTCCCCCATTGAGCATGTTTGGGACTGGATGAAGCGTCGTCTCACGCGGTCTGCACGTCCAGCACGAACGCTGGTCCAACTGAGGCGACAGGTGGAAATGGCATGGCAAGCCGTTCCACAGGACTACATCCAGCATCTCTACGATCGTCTCCATGGGAGAATAGCAGCCTACATTGCTGCGAAAGGTGGATATACACTGTACTAGTGCCGACATTGTGCATGATCTGTTGCCTGTGTCTATGTGCCTGTGGTTCTGTCAGTGTGATCATGTGATGTATCTCACCCCAGGAATGTGTCAATAAAGTTTCCCCTTCCTGGGACAATGAATTCACGGTGTTATTATTTCAATTTCCAGGAGTGTATATACTCATACATTAAGGATGAAGAAATAATTTTTCACGTCGTAAAAGAAAGGGGCACAAAATTAACGCAGGAAAGATAGTGGAGGGCGTTATCAAACAGGTCAATGGATTTGGAAATAGCCGTTAATTAATCTTGGTTATTGTACGTTTTCAAAATCAGCGACCTCCTCCGGTACCCTTTTTGGCGTGCACAAACATGTTTTTCTTTGCTCGAGGAACGTCTACAGAATGTTAGAAGTGTACGAAACACTTTCAATAGGAATGTTCACACAGCGTCGTGGAAGGATTCATAGAAACCTTAAGCTGACTAGAGAAGCCATATTTTAGCCAGCTCTGTCTGTATTGGAAGCTATCTCGTGCGACGGGTGTGAGGTTTGTACAGTTATAGTTGTTAGCTTAGACTAGAAGTAACCGCAACCCGTCTCTTATGAACGTTTAAAATAGCAATAAAGTATTATAAACATTTTACCATGAAAGAGACTTCAATCTCTTGCGGTTTTGCCTCATTAACGAATGGCATTTTATAACGACCAAAAAAGTCTGGGTTATGTTCCTGGAACGATATTTTCGTCGAACAATACATACACTTCATAAAAATTAACAACATTGTTTTACATCACACATTAATCCGTTAAGCGTGGTATTATCGATAAAAAAAATCGGAACCATATACGCTAATGGTGAAACAAAATTGCGGACATGAATACACTGTTACTGTGGATTTTCAACGTATTCTACTACCAAATACATCACATAGAAATGATAATGTTGATTGATCCGTAGTTTTTCTCCTCTGCCCGACTCAGAATTGATATATACAGTTTAGCTTCTTATCGCTGATGCTGCTGTGGAATCTTTCTAAATATTCTGAAGTGATTTAGGTCTATGTTCTGAAAACAGTGATCTTTGTCAACTCAGTCTAGTACTGAATCAAGGTTTCCAGAATTATTTAATGGTATAGGAAATCAAATATCTCACAGGAATAGCCCTCACCTTAATGTTTAATACATCCAGTAACAACTAAGAATACTTCCCAGACTATAACAGAGTAGGGCATTATATTCGTTTGCTTTTATTTCCAAAAATAACCGACACGTCGTTATCGAAATCGACGTGGCTACCGTAAATTTTCCTGCATATCAGCTGACTGAAATTAATATAAATTCTACCTACTGAATCATACTTAACTGCGGGAAAATAATAACTGCATATTAACAGCGGAAATATATTGTCAACATAAGGATGTCACTAATATAATCAGCTTAAATAAGAGGTTGTTGCGTCGAAACCATGGTACTAGCTTAGCTAGGACAGTCATCTACTCTTCCTTAATGATGTAAGTAGTCGCTAGTGGGTCTAACACTTTGATTCCATCGGTACAGATAAGCATGGAAACTGTAGTACATTTCAGAAAAGGGAAAGAGATCAGCAATCAGTCGTAAATAAATTTTTATTTGTTCTTAAAGTATAGTTTTCAGATACCGTTCAGTGTTAAGAAAATAAAAGAAAATATGCAAGAATCACTAATTACCAAATGAATAAATAACCCAATTTGCACAACAAAAGTGACAAAATTATGTAACGTACCATATAAACGGAATAATATGGACTCGTCAAGTGAGCCTCCTGTTTACAGAGCAGTACAACCAACTGCAGCTTACGTCGTATGAGGCGAGCAACGATGTCTAGACCACCAACATCAGGCATGGGGATCTCCAATTCTGGTCTGCTGGCTGATATTTTATCAACTACCGTTGGGTGACTTGCGGAGTATAAATGTGGATGTAGATGTAGATGAAAACAAGTTTTTCATTGAAAATCGCAGTTTAACAGAAAAGATGGAGTAGCTTGCTATAGATATGATAACGATACACTTTTGTTGGTCAAATTTAACGATTATGTTGTTAATGATCTCTAAGTTCAGTGACATACACGGTAAAATCAAGTTTACATGTGAAGTGGAAATCAATGATACTACTAATTTTATAGATTCAAATATCAGGAAAGACAATGGAAAACATAGTTAGATATTCTGGAAAAATACTTGCTACACTATTACAAGCTATCATTCAAAACATCCAAACAAAGAAGAAAATGCCTAAAGAGATTTAAAAAAATTAGCCAACCAGTTAAAAGAAATGTTTATTTAGCCCTTGTCCTAGGTTTCGATATTTATAAAATTATCTTATTCAGAAGGAATGGGCTCGTTGAGGCTGTGGTCTGCCACTACAAATTTCTCCGTCTGGCCGAGACTAAAGCTTCTCACGTGTTCTGAGTGGAGCTGTGAAATACATCGTTGCGTCTGACCGACATATTGCTTGCTACATGCGCAACTTTGAAGACTCCAGATGTCCGTAGCTGTAGTTTGTCTTCCATCTAGCCAAGCATATTTTTGATTTGATCCGATGAGCGGAAACGAATTCCAGTAGCCTTATGTCTTCCTCTGCATCGTCTTCTGTCTACTTCGTTCTCGGCTGGAGAGCGTCTTATTTGTGTCTCCGAGAAGCAGTTCTTGCGAAAGTTTTCTCTGCGATGCTGAAACTCGGTGGGTAGACTCCCCTTGTAGCATATTTCTCATGCTCTGTGCGACAGGGTGGTGAGGAAAGATTTGCTGGATGGTGGCAATTATTGGCTATTTAGATACAGGTCCATGTGTGTCTTTTTTTCTATAGACAGAATGTCTCAGCGTGCCATCAGTTTTCTTCTTTACCATGATACAGAGGAATGACAGGCATGTGTTTTCATTTACCTCCATGGTGGGCTTTGTATTGTCGTGTACGCTGTTAAGGTGCTCAAGAAATTCATGCAAGTTTTCGAGGCCATGTGGCCACACCACATGTGTGTCTTCCACGCGTCGGTAGGGGGCCTTTAATTTCAGACGCGTTGTTCTGAGAGTTGTTTTTCAAAATGTTCCATACATAGATTTGCAGTGCCTGGAGCAGGAGGGGATCCCGTAGCGACTCCGTCCAACTGCTGGTAGAACTATCCAGCAAACTGGAGCAGATGGTTGTGAGCGCGTGGCGGAACAGGTCCACAATGTCTTCGTGAAAGTGGCTGCCTAGCAGTGCAAAGGAGTCCTCTAACGGTACCCGTGTGAAGAGAGACGTGACATCGAAACTCACTAGGAGATCATCATTATCCAGTTGTATCCCCCCAAAGCACCTTCACAAATTAAGTTGAGTTTCTGACATGGTGTTTGCAACGACCCACGAGAGGCTTTAGCAACCGCGTCACGTGTTTCGCTATTTCATATGTTGGTGAATTTATCGTGTCCACTGTTGGACGTAGTGAAACTACCTTCTTCTGTATCCCTGGGAGGCCATACAGCCATGGTGATATAAGTGCTCTGGGACAGAGCCCTCTGACGACATCCTTATCAATTCCTGAGTTGTTTAGGAGTGAGATGCTCTTCCTAGCCGCAGCAGGTGTAGGATCTTTTCTACTGGCTTGTAAGTTGGGTCTTGTAACAGCATCTCAATCTTCTACCAGTAGTCAACCCATCGTAACTGCACCGTCACATTGCCTTTGTTAGCTGCTAGGACAACTGTATCTTCGCCTACGTGGAGGTCGTGTATCGCCCTGCGTTCTGCCATGGAGATGTCTGTTTTCAGCATTTTTGGATTGTCAAGAACCCCGCAGGTCACCCTACTCGCCTCTTCAGCGGTCTCGGAGGGAAGCCACTGAATGACATGCTCGACGCTGCTGGTGATCTCCCGTTTAGGTGAAAAATTTAATCCTTTTCACAGCACGGACTTTGTCGCCTCGTCCAGCTCTTTTCCAGTCGAAATGGTCATGGTCCTCGAATCCTTGGTGTCGATACTTTGCATGCGTGTCATCAGAAGTCGGTGAAACTTAATGCGTTGTTTCAAGGTAGCTTTGCACTTGCAGATTTAATTGGAAGCGGAGTGTTACCAAATACCCCAATCCCATGTGCAGGGCAAGAGACTGATTGGCAGTCGCAGATGGCAGGCGAGGAGAGTTCTTCCGATTTTATCTAGTTAAAACCTTGTGATGCTTATGTGCTCCAGCACCAGTGTCGAAATAGCATCCTGTAAAATACGTGTTGTGTGAGAAAACAGAGGTATCATGTCTTCGTTCCAAGAACTCTGTCAGAATACTAGTGGCCTACGCAAACTGGCCTTCTTCATTCGAAGTTCCTGTAGCATTCCATATAGGTAAGCTATGTGGGAATGCAGGCTTTCAATGACGAAGTCGTTTCAGGTTGTCAGCCGAGTCAAGGCGTCGTTCTGCAGAATTTCTAAAAGTTTCCTAATTGCCATCTTCATGCGAAGTGCCAGTTTCATACCCGGTTCATGTCTTTATAGACGCTGGACTGTAGGCTCATCTGCCTACTCTGCAACGGTTAGGCCAATCGCGTGACTCCACATGGGGTGTCGTGAATGGTGCTAGAGCCAATCGCGGACGGTGGTTTGTCGTGGCTCTGGAGGGGGGGGGGGGGGCAGATCCGACGTTTTGGATGGTCCTGGCTTTTCAGGGTCCTGGCGTCGCGCTGGCGGCTGAGGTAGCATGTAGAATAGACAGAGGGTAGAATAGACGGACAGCACCAGAACGTGACCCCAGCACCCACCAACACGCCCCCACCCACACCACCAGCCGCGTTGCCCTACCAACATCCACGACACCCATTCCAGAACTGTGCGATTGGTCCAGCCGCTGCAGACGAGAAAGAGAAGCTTACAGTCCAGAGACTGAAAAGATATGAACTGGACAAGAGCAAGACAGGCCTGAAGATGACGAGTGGTAAACATGTCGAAACGTTGGCGTAGAATGTCGCCTTGACTCAGCTGATAACCCGGGAAGACTTCACTATCGAAAATTTACCCAGAAAGCCTGTGTTCCTAGGTATTATGACAATCGTGGTAATAACAAGTGCAACAGAACAATGGTAGGCAGTCATTTACTTTAGAGCACGTCAATACCAAATGGCGATCTGTGTGTCTTGGGCAACTCGCACTGTATATGGGAGTTGATCGACAGCATGTCCATGTGGCATTGTGTAGGTTTGTTACATAATAGACTTTTTGCAATTTTAGTAGATGACCCTCTGTTTTTAAAGCCATAGCATCCCACCTATTATCTGTTCCTCTCCCCCCGGATTGCCTTCTTTGCACGTTTGCAACTCCCCTCGCCACATATAATAATTTTACTATCCTATGCCGTTTAGATTATATGTTTTTAACTCCAACATATATCAATTTAAAATATTGACTGCAACTGTGAAAGCCGGCCGCTGTGGGCGAGCGGTTCTAGGCGCTTCAGTCCGGAACCACGCTGCTGCTACGGTCGCAGGTTTGAATCCTGCCTTGCGCATGGATGTGTGTGATATCCTTAGGTTAGTTAGGTTTAAGTAGTTCTAAGTCTAGGGGACTGATGACCTCAGATGTTAAGTTCCATAGAGCTTAGAGCCATTTGAGCAACTGTGAAACACAGTATCTGATATGTGGTATTGAGTAAATAAAACGGGTTCGGGTGCAACTTCTTAGGTAAATTCTACATATATTTAGAATTTTTTTTCTTTTCTACTTATTCTAAAAAATATTCGTTTGTAAATATTCACATTTACTTTGTTTTGGATCTCAAGATGATCCTGAGTGATCGAAAGATATAATCTAATTACAAACGTACAAATGAGATGGAACAATAAATGAGAATTATTTTAAAATGAGTTACATCGGTTAGGAATATTAACATTGCTCTTTTTGATTAGAGGTACAGCGCATAATCGTCACACCATCATGCTAATTCAAATGGATCTGAGCACTATGGGACTTAACATCTGTGGTCATCAGTCCCCTAGAACTTAGAACTACTTAAACCTAACTAACCTAAGGACATCACACACATCCATGCCCTAGGCAGGATTCGAACCTGCGACCGTAGTCATCATGCTAATTGTAACAGCTATAGCACTGTAGTACCACCAGCAGTGTGGAAGGGGGGAACGGGTGGTGAATGTACTGACACAGCGCATTCTTATCTGTGGCGTCATATTACAGCTGAGACAATTGCACACGTTGCATTTCACCTTCCATTTCAGATCATCCCCCGAGTGTATAAGATATTTTCTAATAGGATCTGTGTGAAATGTGTTGAAATGTGAAATGCGTTGAAAATCCGTGGAAACTTTGTTTTAATAAGACAGTCTTACAAATACCGCAAGATTTTTTCAGAGGCATGTTTTCCTTAAGGAATTGCTTTTACTTGTTTGTCGAAAACTTTAAATTTGTAAAAAGTAACGTACAGGTTACCCAAGGCAGCCAATACCTTTTACCTCTACACAGTAACGTCATTGACCAGAATGTAGGAGAAATACCGCTATAGCTCATCAGCCTGCCCGGCGCGAGGCTGAGCTGTGCAGTGCGTGGCATGTGCAACTACGACCTTGACTCTGGCGTCCCGTAGTGGTACTGGTGTTGGCTGGTGCAAGCATGAGGAGGCGTGCAGATGAGCGCCACGGGGGCGCGGCAGCGCTACCTCGGTCACTCACCGGTGCAGGTGCCCATCCAGACGTCGATGGCCTTCACGTAGCTGACCTGCGGCAGCCCGCTCTGGATGCCTACAACATGCCGAGAGCACTGCTCTAGCGGAGCTGGACCACACACCCGACCGCCGGCTGCAAAACATCAGTGTACCCCGGCACTACTCAACAGGAGACTGAACCACACTTAAAGCCTCTCAACAAATATGCAGAGGGTCAAATTTCTGTAATCACAGGATCGAATAGAAAGAATGGTACATTCTCCGTCACAATGGATCATATCAGCAAACAGCAGGAGTGTCCCCCTCAAAAAATGTAGACTTTATCGACTTGTGTACGAATACATGGTATATTGGCGATATAAATCACAAACATTTTCTCGAACTTCCAGCTGCGTCGAGTGATCAGATATTCACATTTTGAAGCGTTGTCCTGTGACATTGGTAAGAGATGACTGCCTTAAGCTTGCAGATTCTTCTCTTATAACGCAGTGCTATTGTCACATGTGATCGCAGGGCTGTGATGTCACAGGAGCCTTGTCCATTGCCAAATATGGTAATATTTTCAATGCTTCTACATGGTAACACCGCTATATAAAGACAGAAGCAGCAAGCAAATGGGAGTCATCGTTTGATAATGACTAAAGAGCGCTCTTCTGAAAACTCGTAAATATTTAACGTCTTGACTGGGCTGGAAGATCGGGATAATTAATTTCCCGTGTGGTAGCATTGATTTTTAAATAACTATGAATCTGAGGAGCAAGATATCAGTATTTAATCAGAATCATGCCATAATTTGCTACTGAAGATATACTGAAGAGCCAAAGAAACTGAAACACCTGCCTAATATCGTATAGGGCCCGCGCGAGCACGCAGAAGTGGCGAAACACTACGTAGCATGGACTCGACTAATGTCTGAAGAATTGCTGGAGGGAACTGACACCATGAATCCAGCAAGGCTGTCCATATATCCGTAAGAGTCGGGGGGGGGGGGGGGAGGAGTGGATATCTCTTCTGAAAAGCACGCTACAAGGTATCCCAGATATGCTCAATAATGTCTGGGTAATCTAGTGGCCAGCAGAAGCGTTTAAACTAAGAAGAGTGTTCCTGAAGTAGCTCTGTAGCAATACTGGTTGTATGGGGTGTCGCATGATCCTGCTGGAATTGCCCAACACTGTCGGAATGCACAATGGACATGAATGGATGAAGTTGATCGGACAGGATGCTTACATACGTTTCAGCTGTCAGAGGCGTTTCTATACGTATCGAAGGTCCCATATCACTCTAGCTGCACGCGCCCCACACTATTACAGAGCCTACACCAGCTTTAACCGTCCCATATTGACATGCATGGTCCATGGGTTGATGAGGTTTTCTCCGTGCTCGTACACGTACATCCGCTCGATACAATTTGAAACGAGACTCGTCCGATCAGGCAACATGTTACCAGTCATCAACAGTCCAATGTTGACGGGCCGAGGCTAGGCGTAAAGCTTTGCGTTGTGCAGTGACCACGGGTACAAGAGTGCGCCTTCGCCTCCGAAATTCCATATGGATGATGGTTCGTTGAATGGTTCGCACGCTGACACTATTTGATTGCCCAGCATTTAAATCTGCAGTAATTAGCGGGAAGGGTTGCACTTGTGTCACGTTGGACGATTCCCTTCAGTTGTCGTTGGTCCCGTTCTTGTAGGATCCTTTTCCGGCCACAGCGATGTTGGAGATTTGATGTTCTACCGGATTCCTGATTTTCACCGGACACTCGTGAAATGATCGTATGGGAAATTCCCCGCTTTATCACTACCTCGGAGATGCTGTGTTCCGTCCCTCATGCGCCGACTATAACACCATCTTGATAACCTGGCAGTGCAACAGCAGTACCCGATCTGACAACTGCGTCAGACACTTGCTGTGTTATATAGGCGTTGTCGACCGCAGCGTCGTATTCTGCCTGTTTACATATCTCTGTAGCAATACTGGTTGTATGGGGTGTCGCATGGTCCTGCTGGAATTGCCCAACACTGTCGGAATGCACAATGGACATGAATGGATGAAGTTGATCGGACAGGATGCTTACATACGTTTCAGCTGTCAGAGCTGCCTATAGCAGTTTCTTTGGGCCCTCAGGGTAAATAGGTAGAAACATACTCCACTCTCAGTGTTGTGGGTTTCACTAAACCTTCAGGGCTGTGACGTAATCCAACACGGAGCAAGCAGTGATAAAATGGCACAAAAAGAGTTATCTATTAATTCTCTATAATACACATATTCCTGACCGGTGTATTTTCTCATGCACCCACATATAGTGCTAGCAGCCCGACAAGGTCATCATAATCGATTATGACGGCCGCTGTGGCCGAGCGGTTCTAGGCGCTTCAGTCCGGAGCCGCGCTGCTGCTGCGGTCGCAGGTTCGAATCCTTCCTCGGGCATGGATGTGTGTGATGTCCTTAGGTTAGTTAGGTTTAAGTAGTTCTAAGTCTAGGGTCCTGATGACCTCAGATGTTAAGTCCCATAGTGCTCAGAGCCATTTGAAACATAATCCATCATCAATAAACATTACCATCATAATCATCGTCATCGTTTCAGCGATTCCTTCTGAATCCCTACATTGTCCATTGTTCTAAATGCTCTTCTCATATCCTGCTATAAACGTGTACCTTTCCCCGTATTGAACATATTTGTAACCGATTTTATATTCTGGTGTCTCAATTTATCTAGGCGTGTGTGCTTCAGTTGTGTTCTAAGGCATTTCATTTTTGTGGCTTGTTTATGGTTACCGTCTTTCTGTCTTAATATCCACGTTTCATTGCCATATAAAATAGCCGGCACTGCTATCATCTTCCACAGCTTCTGTCGTGTTTCCATCGGCGATGTTTTCAGTGTTGTTCTAATAGTTCCGCACATTGTTGGCATCTTCGACATTCTTTATATCTCCATCGCAAGCGTACGAGGTATTACAGACTAAATAACTAAAAAGTTAAAAAAAATGGCTCTGAGCACTATGCGACTCAACTGCTGAGGTCATCAGTCGCCTAGAACTTAGAACTAATTAAACCTAACTAACCTAAGGACATCACACACATGCAAGCCCGAGGGAGGATTCGAACCTTCGACCGCAGCGGTCGCTCGGCTCCAGACTGTAGCGCCCAGAACCGCACGGCCACTCCGGCCGGCAACTAAAAAGTTCAGCATCTTTTAAGATTCTGTCATCCAAGCCATTGGTTGTTTGCCCTGGGATGAAATGGTTACTGATTTTGAGGCAGATGTTTTGAAGGTAAATCCTTCACCAACCGTAAGTATTAAATAAATAGCTCTTTGATAATTTCGTTCTGTGTTTCGCATAACGGCTACGTCTTCAGCGTGTGCTAGCATATGTGGAGTGGTCCTTTGTAACATAATACCAGGTGGTACCTACTCTTTCCCTCTCTGTAAGACATCGTCCAAAAAATGTTAAAAAGCTTGGGTAATTATACACACCCTTGTCTCACTTTCTCATTAATAACTATATTTGTGCCACTGTAATCAGATAAATTGAGACTAAGTAGGTGTCCTTGTATAAGCTTTTAGTACACGCTATTATGTGTTGAGAGAAGCACCGCTTAGCCACTGTATTCCTAACTTCATGCCCGTCTGACTGATAGGAAGCCTTCTCTACGTCCACATTTTGATTTATTTTCTGTATTAACTGTTTGATGGTAAAAACATTGACAATGGAAACTCTCCCGTTTCGAAAATCATTCTCTTCTTCCTGCAAGAGTGGCTCTGGTGTTGACTTTAACCGGGTGTTTAATACACCGGGGTACAGTTTGTACGTTGAATGCTAACAGCTCTGTTATATATAGTTTTACCTCTTTCGTCTTTCTTTAGTATAGAAGAAACAGCTGACGTTAATCATGTAGTCGGTATCCTAATTGTAAGCCAGCAGGTGTTTTATAAGTGAAGAAAGTGTAGTTTGTGGGAACGTCCCCAGTTTGTCAAGAGTTCTCTATTTATGAACTCTGGCCTTGCTGATTTAGTATTCTTCTGTTTTGTTACTATAGCCCCCACCTCTGAAAAAATAGGTAACTGAATATTTTTGTCATTCAGCGATTCCATCTTCAGTATTGGTAGAAATGTCTGCCTCAGGGTGTTTGCTGGCGTCTTATCAAGATGTAATTTAATATGGTCATCTATCCGCCTCATCTCCTACGTTTTCTTGTTGTTGTTGTTGTGGTCTTCAGTCCTGAGACTGGTTTGATGCAGCTCTCCATGCTACTCTAGCCTGTGCAAGCCTCTTCATCTCCCAGTACCTACTGCAACCTACACCCTTCTGCATCTGCTTAGTGTATTCATCTCTTGGTCTCACCCTACGATTTTTACCCTCCACACTGCCCTCCAATACTAAATTGGTGATCCCTTGATGCCTCAGAACATGTCCTACCAATCGATCCCTTCTACTGGTCAAGTTGTGCCACAAGCTTCTCTTCTCCCCTATCCTATTCAATACTTCCTCATTAGTTATGTGATCTACCCATCTAATCTTCAGCATTCTTCTGTAGCACCACATTTCGAAAGCTTCTATTCTCTTCTTGTCCAAACTATTTACCGTCCATGTTTCACTTCCATACATGGCTACACTCCATACAAATACTTTCAGAAATGACTTCCTGACACTTAAATCTATACTCGAAGTTAACAAATTTCTCTTCTTCAGAAACGGTTTCCTTGTCATTGCCAGTCTACATTTTATAGCCTCTCTACTTCGACCATCATCAGTTATTTTGCTCTCCAAATAGCAAAACTCCTTTACTATTTTAAGTGTCTTAGTTCCTAATCTAATATTCTCAACATCACCTGACTTAATTCGACTACATTCCATTATACTCGTTTTGCTTTTGTTGATGTTCATCTTATATCCTCCCTGCAAGACACTGTCCATTCCGTTCAACTGCTCTTCCAAGTCCTTTGCTGTCTCTGACAGAATTACAATGTCATCGGCAAAACTCTAAGTTTTTATTTCTTCTCCATGGATTTTAATTCCTACTCCGAATTTTTCTTTTGTTTCCTTTACTGCTTGCTCAATATACAGATTGAATAACACCGGGGAGAGGCTACAACCCTGTCTTACTCTCTTCCCAACCACTGCTTCCCTTCCATGTCCCTCGACTCTTATAACTGCCATCTGGTTTCTGTACAAATTGTAAATAGCCTTTCGCTCCCTGTATTTTACCCCTGCCACCTTTAGAATTTGAAAGAGAGTATTCCAGTCAACATTGTCAAAAGCTTTCTCTAAGTCTAAAAATACTAGAAACGTAGGTTTGCCTTTCCTTAATCTTTCTTCTAAGGTAAGGTCGGTATTGCCTCACGTGTTCTAACATTTCTACGAAATCCAAACTGATCTTTCCCGAGGTCAGCTTCTACCAGTTTTTCCATTCGTCTGTAAATAATTCGCGTTATTATTTTGCAGCTGTTACTTATTAAACTGATAGTTCGGTGATTTTCACATCTGTCAACACCTGCTTTCTTTGGGATTGGTATTATTACATTCTTCTTGAAGTCTGAGGGTACTTCGCCTGTTTCATACATCTTGCTCACCAGATGGTAGAGTTTTGTCAGGACTGGCTCTCCGAGGACTGTCAGTAGTTCTAATGGAATGTTGTCTACTCTGGGGGCCTTGTTTCGACTTAGGTCTTTCAGTGCTCTTTCAAACTCTTCACGCAGTATCTTATCTCCCATTTCATCTTCATCTACATCCTCTTCCATTTCCATAATATTGTCCTCAAGTACATCGCCCTTGTATAGACGCTCTATATACTCCTTCCACCTTTCTGCCTTCACTTCTTTGCTTAGAACTGGGTTGCCATCTGAGCCCTTGATATTCATACAAGTGGTTCTCTTATCTCCAAAGGTCTCTTTAATTTTCCTGTAGGCAGTATCTATCTTACCCCTGGTGTGATAAGCCTCTACATCCTTACATTTGTCCTCTAGCGATCCCTGCTTAGCCATTTTGCACATCCAGTCGATATCGTTTTTGAGACGTTTGTATTCCTTTTTACCTGCTTCATTTATTGCATTTTTATATTTTCTCATTTCATCAATTAAGTTCAATATTTCTTCTGTTACCCAAGGATTTCTACTAGCCCTCGTCTTTTTACCTACTTGATCCTCTGCTACCTTCACTATTTCATCCCTCAAAGCTACCCATTCCTCTTCTACTGTATTTCTTTCCCCCATTCCTGTCAATTGTTCCCTTACGCTCTCCCTGAAACTCTGTACAACCTCTGGTTCTTTCAGTTTATCCAGTTCCCGTCTCCTTAAATTCCCACCTTTTTGCAGTTTCTTCAGTTTTAATCTACAGATCATAACCAATACATTGTGGTCAGAGTCCACATCTGCCCCTGGAAATGTCTTACAATTTAAAACCTGGTTCCTAAATCTCTGTCTTACCATTATATAATCTATCTGATACCTTTTAGTATATCCATGGTTCTTCCGTGTATACAACCTTCTATCATGTTTCTTAAACCAAGTGTCAGCTATGATTAAGTTGTGCTCTGTGCAAAATTCTACCAGGCGGCTTCCTCTTTCATTTCTTAGCCCCAATCCATATTCACCTCCTATGTTTCCTTCTCTCCCTTTTCCTACACTCGAATTCCAGTCACCCATGACTATTAAATTTTAGTCTCCCTTCACTATCTGAATAATTTCTTTTATTTCATCATACATTTCTTCAATTTCATCGTCATCTGCAGAGCTAGTTGGCATACAAACTTGTACTATTGTAGTAGGTGTGGGCTTCGTATCTATCTTGGCCACAATAATGCGTTCACTATGCCGTTTGTAGTAGCTTACCCGCATTCCTATTTTCCTATTCATTATTAAACCTACTCCTGCTTTACCCCTATTTGATTTTGTGTTTATAACCCTGTAGTCATCTGACCAGAAGTCTTGTTCCTCCTGCCACCGAACTTAACTAATTCCCACTATATCTAACTTTAACCTATCCATTTCCCTTTTTAAATTTTCTAACTTACCTGCCCGATTAAGGGATCTGACATTTCACGCTCCGATCCGTAGAACGCCAGTTTTCTTTCTCCTGATAACGACATCCTCTAGAGTAGTCCCCGCCCGGAGATCCGAATGGGGGACTATTTTACCTCCGGAATATTTTACGCAAGAGGACGCCATCATCATTTAATCATACAGTAAAGCTGCATTCCCTCGGGAAAAATTACGGCCGTAGTTTCCCCTTGCTTTCAGCCGCTCGCAGTACCAGCACAGCAAGGCCGTTTTGGTTATTGTTACAAGGCCAAATCAGCCAATCATCCAGACTGTTGCCCATGCAACTACTGAAAAGGCTGCTGCCCCTCTTCAGGAACCACATGTTTGTCTGGCCTCTCAACAGATACCCCTCCGTTGTGGTTGCACCTACGGTACGGCTATCTGTATCGCTGAGGCACGCAAGCCTCCCCACCAACGGCAAGGTCCATGGTTCATGTGGCGGTGGGGGGGGGGGGGTACGTTTTCTTAAGAAACGAAATAATTCTAAACGTCTCGTTGATGTTTGTAACTGCGATAACTATGATATTCACAGTACTGCAGTCCGACACAAAAATTTATAACTTGTGTTCGTACACGTGCCGTAATTCATTTCTATGGAAAAATTCACCGTTTACCGAAGAAGGGAATGGATACTAATACATGTAATAAGACGTCCAGGAATATCTGCATAAGAAATGGAAGTAAAATTGAGACGAATTTTGGGGATGGAAAAACGTTAGAATATTTACGTCGAAGGACGTATGATGCAGTGTGCGGATAGAAAAGACTGCTGACAGGGGCTACTGAAAGCCATAAACAAACGTAAATTTTGTTTGTTATTATTTCAGATTAGAGTTCAGAATAGGACTCTTGCAGATGGATGTACTTATACCATATGATAGGTTACAACAGGGTGAGTGGCAAATATTAAAAGATTTTCGAAAGGAACAACGATATTTCAGGACGAACGAACAAGAATAGAGAGAAGCAGAGGTAAGACGCTAGTTACAAGACAGCCTGCGGCAGACAGCGAAAGAATGTCTGCTTAGGAGCATGAACTAACGAACTAGAGAGACAGGCCTAGACGATGACGTCTACCTGGAGAAGATCTTAAGTACCAGAGAGCGTAATTCAGAACAGTCTCTCTGCAGGCAGACACGGAAGGCAGTAGCGTGCTTTCTCTCTGAAGACTTCTCAATCGTTGTTAAAAGAGTGTTTTGCTATGGGTTTACTTGCATGTTCCGTACTCCCCTTGGACATTGGTACATGAGTTCTGAATTCATATATTATCACATGTATCTGGGTATAACAACTTGATATAGAATGCATAATCATATAAAGATAAAAAGAGACTAAAATTATTAACTTAAAAGATTCCGCGTTGCGACTGAAAACGCTTAGCGATCGGTAAAAAATGCTTAAGGATTCGAAACTTAATTAAATTAGCGAGGTGCAAGGTAGTGCTAGCGCTCTATTAAAATGCACAGTAGAGTTAGCACCATGTGAGGAGAAAGTGAGCCCCGTGTAGTTACCCGAGGACTGCGAGGAGACCGCGAGCAGCGTCGTGACGCCAAGCGTGGTGCGGCCCGGCACGGAGTCCACGTCCATCCAGAAGGAGACCCACGAGATGACGACGATGAGCATGGTGGGCAGGTAGCTCTGCACCAGGTGGTAGCCCACCGACCGCGACAGGTGGAACTCCGCCACCAGGCAGCTGTAGTTGCCTGCGCAGAGCGGACACCCAACTCACAACGTAACAACACTACAGCCACAAGTGTTTCTGTGTTTCGCCAGTCTGCAGGTATTACAGAAAATAATAAAGTCACTACCGAATCCGTGGGTTCCCAAATAAAATAGTCTCCCTCTCCCTCCCTCTCTCTCTCTCTCTCTCTCTCTCTCTCTATCTCTCCCACACACACACACACACACACACACACACACACACACAGGCACACACACACTCTATATCTGTATGAGAACAACAGTACTCAGAAACTTTACACATAGGAAGCTACCCCAAAAGCTTCATGGTATCCACTTGCTAATTATTCCAGAAATACACTCCTGGAAATGGAAAAAAGAACACATTGACACCGGTGTGTCAGACCCACCATACTTGCTCCGGACACTGCGAGAGGGCTGTACAAGCAATGATCACACGCACGGCACAGCGGACACACCAGGAACCGCGGTGTTGGCCGTCAAATGGCGCTAGCTGCGCAGCATTTGTGCACCGCCGCCGTCAGTGTCAGCCAGTTTGCCGTGGCATACGGAGCTCCATCGCAGTCTTTAACACTGGTAGCATGCCGCGACAGCGTGGACGTGAACCGTATGTGCAGTTGACGGACTTTGAGCGAGGGCGTATAGTGGGCATGCGGGAGGCCGGGTGGACGTACCGCCGAATTGCTCAACACATGGGGCGTGAGGTCTCCACAGTACATCGATGTTGTCGCCAGTGGTCGGCGGAAGGTGCACGTGCCCGTCGACCTGGGACCGGACCGCAGCGACGCACGGATGCACGCCAAGACCGTAGGATCCTACGCAGTGCCGTAGGGGACCGCACCGCCACTTCCCAGCAAATTAGGGACACTGTTGCTCCTGGGGTATCGGCGAGGACCATTCGCAACCGTCTCCATGAAGCTGGGCTACGGTCCCGCACACCGTTAGGCCGTCTTCCGCTCACGCCCCAACATCGTGCAGCCCGCCTCCAGTGGTGTCGCGACAGGCGTGAATGGAGGGACGAATGGAGACGTGTCGTCTTCAGCGATGAGAGTCGCTTCTGCCTTGGTGCCAATGATGGTCGTATGCGTGTTTGGCGCCGTGCAGGTGAGCGCCACAATCAGGACTGCATACGACCGAGGCACACAGGGCCAACACCCGGCATCATGGTGTGGGGAGCGATCTCCTACACTGGCCGTACACCACTGGTGATCGTCGAGGGGACACTGAATAGTGCATGGTACATCCAAACCGTCATCGAACCCATCGTTCTACCATTCCTAGACCGGCAAGGGAACTTGCTGTTCCAACAGGACAATGCACGTCCGCATGTATCCCGTGCCACCCAACGTGCTCTAGAAGGTGTAAGTCAACTACCCTGGCCAGCAAGATCTCCGGATCTGTCCCCCAATGAGCATGTTTGGGACTGGATGAAGCGTCGACTCACGCGGTCTGCACGTCCAGCACGAACGCTGGTCCAACTGAGGCGCCAGGTGGAAATGGCATGGCAAGCCGTTCCACAGGACTACATCCAGCATCTCTACGATCGTCTCCATGGGAGAATAGCAGCCTGCATTGCTGCGAAAGGTGGATATACACTGTACTAGTGCCGACATTGTGCATGCTCTGTTGCCTGTGTCTATGTGCCTGTGGTTCTGTCAGTGTGATCATGTGATGTATCTGACCCCAGGAATGTGTCAATAAAGTTTCCCCCTCCTGGGACAATGAATTCACGGTGTTCTTATTTCAATTTCCAGGAGTGTAGTAACACCATTTTCCTCAGATGGGTCAGAGTTGAAACAGTGTGATAACAATTATTGTTTTATTTCTTTCAACATTTTTCTTCAGTCTACGAGTAGTTGCTTTCCTTATAAACATCATTACGTTATTCGTTTACAGCAGGTGCAATGTATGCGAAAATCTAGAAGAAGAAGTTCATAAAACAGCAACATGTCTTTTGGCCAATCACAGTACTGCTCCAATGGAACAGTTCGAAAAGAGTGAAGCGTTTCCGTATTTTTCAATACGATGAGCGATGATGGACATTACTAAATCTGAAGTATAGCATAATGATTAGTTGTTGTGACTTGTTGATAAAATAAACTAGTAATTCTACTTTCGATATTAAAATGGGTTTCTTTATCCTTCATAGGATGATGTGTCATACTAATTTTGTAAACACCAACGTTACCTATAAGTAAGTTTTTCTTTTCAGGATATTTTTGGTAATGTATGTATTTTCAACATCTTCACATTTATTTTAATGCTCTTACTCATAACAGAGGCTCGAAACCTGTTACTGGGTACAAATACTCTTATCAGTTTCCTGTTACGTAAAAAAATCATGCGTACACGACGAGAGAACCGCCAACTCATAAACAAATTCTACACGAATTATACACTTTCGTTTTATAAAACTCAGAAGAACCTGCTACAAGACGATAGTCGCTCAATTTTGTACTCCCGAAACGAATCTATCACTGATGTGTAGACTAGCTTTGATACAACAGTGCCAACCAATACAGAAATGGTGCCATATCCTACCACACTTGAGACGAAATCATCGTTCTTAGTTACAGAGTAGAGGACAAGAGACTGTGCAGTTTAATATAAATGTGAGCATCTGGCTACTTAGAATTCAATATAAACACGACAAATTACCTCCGAAAAAGTTACATCTGCTGGGTTATTGGATTATTGAATTCCGTCACTGAGTGGATCTGAATAGCTCCCTCCATCACACACTCAAAACATTTCTCAAGGCGTTGGTTGAGTCTTCCACACAGAAACATTATACATGCACTGTCCAAAGTTCAGGTATGTTTCTTTACTGAGAGATAGAAAATGTATCACAAACTTTCATATACCAAAGGGAAATAAGTTGTATCTGCCTCTTTAAAATGTTCGGACATAGCATCTTATTTAGAGCATGGAGACGACCATTGACTGATATATCGCACGTCACTCCTGTCGACCACAGCTACAATAGCAGTGCGCTTTCGTTTTGCAGTGGGCAGCAACTGGGTGGCTCTGCCGCACGTCAGTCGCCACGCTGCCTGCGAGCACGAAATAAACAAAGCTGAGCACTGCCCTGTAACTCGTCCGTGGACTGCTGTCTCTCCGGTTGCTCACTATGATTACGCTTACAAATGAGTCTGCCACGATAACTCAACTCTCAACTTCACCGTCACACACCGAGATGGTCGATGGACTTCGTCGTTCATTGCAGTTCTGGGACGTTGACAATGGACTGGTGCACAAGTCGATAACTTATAAACCCGAATCGAAATTTGAGATGTAATTATATGATATACATTCAGTTAATTAAGTGCGCATGTCCGGAAATCAGTTATTACTGATAAGGATATGCATCTCGAAAATCATATAGATGACTAGCCGGTTCCAGCGACGTTGTGCGACGTCTGTTTTTCGCTGTATCAGAACGCATGACGTGAGACGATTAGTTGGGATACAGTTCAAATTTTACTACTTTCTACTCCACCGAACTAAAACCTTAGAATTAGTAATTGCAGCTATTATAGAAGAGGAAAGGAATTATGATAATGTAAAAAGACACACCGTTGGGTGGCTTGCGGAGTATGGATGTAGATATAGATGTAGAATGCTACATCTATCCCGCTCACCCTGCAACAAGGGCACAAAATGAAAAACATTAACTGAACTCAAGTACGAAGACATAAGGACGAACGTAAAGCCAACATAGTTTCAAAAACGCAGGTACACTGCCACGTGACTCATGCGCAGAACGCGTTTCACACACAATTTGTGGAGTACCGAAAATATACAACTAAAATCATCTCTTAAGGCAGATAAAAAATGGGATTACCTTAACTAAAGACAAGTTGTAGCCTTGTTTTTGAGGCACCAGTCGACAGTGTGACGGCCGTGCTGCCGGTTCAGATAGAGGATGACATGTGGATTACAGGTCCCATAAAGTGCCACAGCTACACATGTTTATCTAAAGCTTGAACAATCTGCGCAAGAGGATTCACTTCAGGCTCAAAGTGCAGAAGAATTCTATTCATAGACGCCGCATCATACGGGACATCGAATAACGCACTAGAACACGAAGTGTACGGAAAGCAAACGCACAAAGACAGGTATTGGTGAAGCGGAATTTCAGTATCTTCCCGTGCCGAAGAACTCAGTTATGTACTGGCTGACTCCTTGTACGCTGTATATAAGCGACGCTCACAATATAAAACATAGACTAAAAGGGTAAAGACAGCTACTTAGTTGTTGACTATAGCGTCTAATTGGTACGAAGAACTTTGACAACCGAAATTAATTCACCAAAGATTGTGCAGTAAATAGTTTAGAATTTTAGTCAAGAACGTTTACTATCCAATAAATCCACAGCGTTGAAGATACTCTTAGAAACATTATGTAAGAAAGTACAGATTGCTGCTATAAGAGTTTAGAATTTTTTGTGAACGATACATTTCGGCTAGATTGCCATCTTCAGACATGTTCATGTACGAGTCTCGTAACTTTCATAACTCGACGTTTTATCGTCGGATCTGATAGACTGACAGCATCTTTGCCCAGTTGTCAAATGGGGTGAGGATGATTTCAAATGGTTAAGTGATTTTATGTTTTACACCAAATGATGAAGCTTTAAAGTCTTCCGAAACCGGTGGTGTACACAATAAAGGACTTTATGTTAAACAACTGTGGTGGTTTCTTCATTTTACAAAATGGACGTATACACTTTCGACTGTCCCATAATCAGAACTCTTGGTGTATCAGGCGTGGTGAGCTGTTGCGTTTTGGTGTTTTTCTATATTCGTCCACCCACTGTAGATTCGTTAAATCAACACATGGATGTAACGAATCAGTCAGAGTAACGCGAGTGAAGAAAAAGATTAAAAAAATGAGACATTCAAACGAAATGCTGCTGTTATCATATGGTAATTAAATACGTAGTTGAGATAGAATTAGCAATGACCTTATCAATAAAGACGGAGGTCTTTGCCCAAATTCCGTTTGGAAGCCTGCCTTCTCCCTGGTGAAACAACAGAAGGACAGAGTTCACCCTGCTTGCTCACCCACTGATAATTAATGTTCACTGTAAATAACTTTTGATGTTGGTCATCTTTAGTTGTGTGGTGGCGCCAGCTGTTTCGGCTTGTATGTTCTCTCTCTGCATATCCCCTGAGTCCTGATGCTTTAAATAGCTTTGCTCGGCGCTCCATTGTAGCATTCCTACATTGAAAATGACGGGGTGCGCACCTGTAGTAATATCGGTGTTTTCGAGAACGTCATCCGGCTGCATTCCCGTAATTTATTTGACCATTTTACACGTCGGGAGAAAATGAAGTTCCATGTGGTTCAGTTGTATCTGTTGTAATAGTATTCCCGTCTACGGGATAATGGTAAGAAATAGACAGATGGGTTGAGAACGGGCTTCGTTTCTATTCCATCCATCTCCTTGACTCTTCCTCATTTACAGATACATCTTCCCTCTACCTTCTTCTCTCTCTCTCTCTCTCTCTCTCTCTGTTAGTCGCGCTGAAGCTGTCAGCTGCTGATATCTTCTAGTAACCATTCGAGCAACATGTCACTTAAATGACACTCCTTTTCTAATTTGGCTTTCTCATTACGCATTTGCCCAAAAGTACAGGAGCAGCTGTGTTGCTTAAGTCATTATCTCAAAAATAGTTCCTGACCATGGGGAAATTAATGGTTTCATTCTTTTACCTCCTGAGAAATCTCTAAGAGAACCTTAGGATGTATACAAATGGCAACCTACTACTTGCTTAGCTATGTCCTGGAAGCTGAGGTTCATAGATTTGCACATGATGAAAAATTTCGGATTTACAGTGTTCTTTCTCTACCTATTGCTAACCTCAGTCATTATTGCATATAAAACTTCAGCGCTCAATTTGATCCACTGTGTTCTTCAAGGTTTTTACCTCTACTCAGCACCCTGTGTGATTAGGAGATATTGCTTCCACACTAACCGTAATTCTTTCTGTCAACTTTCAATAAGAACTTTACAAAGAGTGCTTGAGGGTTCGCACAGTCATCAGGTTGTAGGGAACTGTCTACTACAGACGATGATGTTCAGCACCCCCGACACCTACCGAGGTGTCAACAGATTAGCGAAATTAACAATTTTTAATATGAACTGCACTATCTTCAGGCAGCCTTTGTACAAAGAGGTGTAGCGAAATGTAACTGAAACAATTCCTATAAAATTTACTTAAAAACGCCTCATTTTTCGGTGTCAGGAATTGTGTCGGCAAAGTATGTCACCCTAAATCCCTACAGCCAATATTTCGCAGTGTCCGCTAGATTCACGACCTGGTTGAGCTCCCCAATAATGCTATCGCGCTTTACCACATTATAGACATTACGGATGTCAGAGCGGTTTTGTGAACGTAGGTAAAATGACGAATATTATAAGCTCATGTATATCGGAGAACGGATAGGACATCACAAAGGATTAGTGGAAGTCGAACGTTTCATGAGCAGTGGACAGCTAAAAATAGTTTAGAATTCCAGGAGCTCACTCGGCCCACCTGATGCAGCAACAGAGAATAAGAGAAATCGTATAGATAGGATACTAACCGCACAACAGAAATGATGAGTCCCGTTACGACTTCCATCGATCAAAATATAAAACACTATATCTGTTTACAAGGAGGAAACTACTCAAGATCCTGGTTAAAATATACGAGTATACTGCCGTTCTGCATCGACGACTGTCTGCAGGAAAAAATGGCCAAAAGCAAGTTTCGATTTGAACTCATTACCTGTCACTGGCTTTTCTGTTAACAATAATAATAATACAATAAAGAAGAAGAAGAAGAAAAATAATTTCTTAGAAAACTTCTTTGATGTGTTATATTTATTCACTTAATTGTCACGCCCCGTCCCCACTTGTAATCTAACCTATTGTGGCTACTTTACATTAATTTATCATTAAGTTCTCATGTGATGCACCATTTATCTAAACATGTAAAGGTAGTAATACCCTTGGCTTATACACTTCAGGAGCACAACACGTTTCTTGTTGTACCTTGTTTCATTACATTTGTACATTTTATTAATTTTATTGTATAGTAATTCCCTCATGTACATCCTTTACAAGCTTTTTGTAAATAGGTGAACTAGATTTTTACGTGTAATTTAAATTACTCATTGTATATTTATACTTTCCAGAATTTTATAACCTCCATTTACGTGGCAAGTTTTAGGTTTATTTTCAGTCTATCTTCCATCAGATATAACAGTTTTAAGTTGTGAACCGAAATCCTCTGTTGTTTGTGCACTCATATTTAGGGTTTTATACATTGCAAGATATTTTCTTGTCTGTAAGTTTTCTTTTCACCTCATCGTCCTCCTTCTTAATTTTATCGCACCTCCACCACCCCTCTCCTTTAGTCTCATAGTTATTAGTTAATACATATTGGTACTTGAATCACCTTTTATGAATTTAGTAGTATTTATTGTCCATTGTATAAATTTTGTCACACACAGTGCTAGAATGTAGGCACAATACCATATGATTGTAGAATCAATCAAAATTGTCAACTATCTGTCTTAATAAATCTTTCTCTCTAAATAGAATCATGTTATATAAATACCAGAATATTCCAGTATTCATCTGAAAATTTTTAAAATTACCTACTTAATAGCTAGGTCTACTACGTATTTTTGACAGAGCTTTATTAAACTACATTGCCGTATATATTCATGCGCCTACGAATTTTTTGATACTGTACATTCTTTTTGCCTCTTCTGTGTGATACTTGTGTTCAGTCTAGCTCCTACACAGTATATGACGAAATGTTATTAGGTTCCCTGTGCACAGTCACTTTGTTAGCATATCATATTCACTGCATATACCATGTGACCTACGTTTCCTGTTACGTACTGCTTTTCTAGATGTATTTATCATGTTTTGGTTTTGAGATTCTTAAAAAAGGACCCTTGTCATGAAATACACGCTACATACTACCCTTACACCTGTTCATGTAAGAAATTTTTAATGAGTTCTAACTTTTAATTTGTCTGCTCGTACATGTTAACTAGTTCTTTGTGCGTGGATGGCAATATTCTCGTGTCACGGTTGAAGCAAAATGTTCAGATCTGTATTCTTTTCATTGATGGGTTATTTTACATTTAACTGTTATTCACTGGTTTTTAACGCTATGATCTGTTTCCTGAGATCTACATTTGCTATTACAAATCACAACCGTATTATTTCGTTACATGTATGAGTTTCTGTTACGATTCAGCAGGGGAGATGAAAGGGGTTACAGGGATATCATGCAGCCACACGCTACCATAACATTGGCAAATCCATAAATTAACATGCCGAGCCGATCCTTTGAAGATACGGACTAAAGGTCAAGAAAAAAGAAATATGAAAGGAAGCAGCCATCAAACAAGCTGGTTGCAAACCGTTGCATTTCAGTACAAACTTTATGCATTGCAGTATAACGCCACATTACAAACAAATGATTATATTTCTTGAGTGCACTGGGATAATACGGAGGAGTGGAATGACTAGTGGAAGATAGGAGGAGATCAGTTTGGGTTCTGGAGAAATCGAACACAAAGGAAGGAATAGTTACACAACCACTTTGAATAAACTCTGAAGAAAGCCAAACCTAAATTAAAAGAAACAGTATACTTAGAGTTAGCTTTCATCAGGTTCGACTGAAGTAAATTTTTTATAAAATTCAGTGACAGGATCCATAAAATATATCGAGGGGAAGGTTCTATACAACTGATACGGGAAACAGAATGTAGTTATGAGGGTAAAAAGACGTGAAAAGATGGAAGAATTTTCAATATGTAATTCGAGGAAGCAGTAAAATAAAGCAAAGACGTATTTGGAAAAGAGATTATAGTTCAGTGAAATAAATGAAAGTTTTCTGATGACAGTAATTCTGCAAGAGTGGGCGAAGGACTCGAAGATCAATAGAAATAGGTAGGTTCTTGGAAGGATGGTATAAGATGAACATCAGCAAAAGTAAAAGAAGGGCAATGCACCGAACTGCAGTTATATCAGACGATGCCGAATGAATAAGATTAGAAAACTAGGTACTAAAAGTAGAAAATGAGCTTTCTCTTCTTGCAGAATAATAACGAACAACAGTCGAGATAGAAAACATAGTGAAAGCAGGCTTTTCTGAAGAAGTAAATATTTGAACATGTAATATAAAAGTGTAGGCCTGCTTTCTGAAAGTATTTGTCTGGAGGGTACCCTTGTACCAAGTGATACTAGAGCTATACCCAACATATTCTGGAAGATAACGTAAGTTTTACAAACGTGATTGTGCACTTGAGTGCAGACCGTTATTTGGGTAGATCTTATAACTCATGAAGAGGTACTGAATCACACTGAGGAGAAAGGAAATATATTAAACCACCTGAGAAAAAGTAGGAATCGGCTAACTGAACACACATCTGAGGCGACAAGGGATAGTCAATTTAGTTATGGAGAACAGTGTGAATGGTAGTAGTTGCAGAATGAAGGCAACACATGTCTACAGCAACCAAGAGCAAGTGGATGTTTGTTGCAAGAGTTGTACAGAGGTGAAGAGGCTTGCACAGGATATACTAGAGGCGAGAGCTGCATGAAACCAGTCTTCAGTCAACAAAGAGAAATGATAGGTAAACATTTTTTTACAGAGTCTAAACCCGTTGTGCATTACGATGAAATTTATGGACATGTAGTCTGCCTGTGTGGTTTGATTCGTGAGACAAAGTCTGTCTTTTTCTGTTTTGTGATATGAATTTTATCCACAGTGGATGCTGTTCAACTCCGTGATTGTTGATTTCTAGGTTGTAGAAAAATTTCCGCTACCAGTCACGATCAAAGATTATTTATTTTTCACACGACTGGTTTAAGGATTGCGCCCATCCTCAGATGTTTATAAATTCACGTACCTGTTTATATTGCTGGAGATCACTGTATATTAAAAAAATTATTTGCTGGTGAATAAACAGGTACAAGTGGGACAGTTGTAAGGGGCAAGACAGCATTTGTCAAAAATATGTCTTTACTGTTCTGTTATCAATTCACTGCATATTTGTCTCGGTGAACGTGCAATTACCCGCAGAGGTTTCTTTTATAGCGTTAACTGGTTATGGTGATGTTTCTACAGTCAATGCTAATTAATTATCTCTACGTGTGTTAGATGACTACCTCATGAAAGACTGAAAGAAAACTTGAGATAATTTAATGAACAGAATGTGTCAATATGAATGATTTCTGAAAGAGTAAATCAGTTCGCAAATGAAAAGTGCGAAAGGGAGTTGTCATTTTTATTATCCAAACGTTGGAAAAGTTTCAGCGACATCTTAATGTTGGTTATGGACTATAAGTAACGTTCTAAGGTATATTAGAGTACAAAGTAACTTATTTTTCGTTCTACCCCGACTCACCTATTTGAAAGGATTCCTGACAATCAGACGCTGCAATCTTGACAATCTCGAACTGTGGCATACGTAATCCTTTCCCCATGATTACTGGATTTAAGGTTTTCCATTCAAGGCTCAGCTCCTCTATGGTTTTGGAAACTGTAAAGTGAAATTATTTTTTAATGCCGGTAACAGTGGCTAATGATTTGTTTTTATATATATTTAACTTAACGAAATGGAGTAAAGAAATATAAGTAACTGTGTGCATTTCATATAAATACGATCCCACAGTTGTTAAAAGTAATTGAATAGACTGAATCTATGTGTTTGTTAATGGAACGATCCAGGAGTGTACTGCTGGTGCATAGCGTTCGGCAAACAGACTTGTCGAGATAGGTACGCTGACACACTGACGTCCTGAGGGCATACGGCCGACTTACAACGCCTGCGCCTGTTGGCCGCACCGTACGTGGTCTGCACCCGAAGGCACCTGTTAGCAGCCAAAGCACTGACCGTGTCAGAGATTGTGGCCGGCGACGCCTGGCGTAGTAACCTGGCTGTGACTGCGTGGAAGCAGCCACTACGTCCGACCTCGCCATCAGCACTATCTTTCTGGTAAGTACACCTAGTGCTTATTCTCAAGACATGCTGAGAATATAGCCGCAGTCCCAGTTAACGCATTCGTAGTTGATGGGATACGTACGTCCACTAAATAACGCTCGGTTTTGAGCATTGAGACATCTATATCTCATCTGTCCGGTGATAGTATCTAGCGAGATCCTTTCGGAACTTGGAGAAAAATTGTACATTCCACTGGATGGATATATAGTAGACTGTTATCAAACTGGGTGGTGTGTGTCTATAGGATGTATAGTGTATTTGTTTCACGAGTAACATACCAAATCACTATCTTCAGTATTCCAACAATATCTGAAGTAACTGTTTTTCCTTAAACATCTCTGACATTCTTTTGAAACATCCCTACACACCTAAGTGATTATGCTGCTTTGTAGATAATTTGTTTGTAGTGGTATTTATATACTCCATAAAACTTAGCAGAATGTTAAAAACATTTTTATTATTATTCTGGGTTTACAATGTGAATACATTTTTCCAGCACCTATTCTAGATTACAGTAAGTCACTAATTATTGTTCTCCACTCTTCTCTATTTGTCCATAAATCTTCAGGAATGTTGTTCTTCCTCATTGTAGACTGAACTCCCTGTATCCATGTATCAGGTGGTCGTACCCTTTTTCTTCTTCCAATTGGTACCCAGTCGATTATGCATTTTGGTAGCCTTTCCTGTTCCATTCGTCTGATGTGTCAATACCATTTAAGTTGTTTGTGCTCGATGAAATCAATAATTGAATTTTTACATTTCATCTTGTTTCTGATTACTTGATTTCTTATTCTTTCTCGTCTTGATATTCTTGCTGAACGTCTCCAGAAATCCATTTCTGTGGCTAATAATTTTGATTTCAGTTGCCATTTTGTTGTCCACACTTCTGAACCATATGTAATAATGCTCCTAACTATTGTTTTAAAAATCCTTATTTTGTTATCAGTTGTTATGTGTTTGTCCCAGAGAATTCCATTCAATAAAGAGATTGTCGTCTTTCCAGAATTTATTCTTGATCTAATTTCTTTGTCCTGTTTCCCATCATTTGTAATTTTCACACCTAAATATTTATATTCCTCAGTAGCTGTTATTCTTCCCATCCCTTCTTCTAATATTAAGTCTCCATTCACTCCACCAATTACCATGTACTTTGTTTTATTCATGTTTACATTTAGACCTGATTTTTTATATTCTTGAATCAATTTTCTGGTCATATACTCTATGTCCTCATAGTCTTGGGCTATAATCAGTTGGTCATCTGCAAATTGTAACGAGTATATTGTTCTATCATTTATTGGTATTCCCATAGCGTGAAATTTTTTCTTCCAATTCTGTAAAGTTACTTCTGTATATATTTTATACAATGTAGGTGAGATGCTACATCCTTGACGTAATCCTTTTGTGACTTGGAATCCATGTGATAGATATTTACCAATTTTAATTTTTGAAATAGAATTTTTATATAAATTTTGAATTCAAAATGTTAAAAACATTGGTATGTTATATGTCAAAGTCATATTCAAATACTACGTTGTAACCTTGTGTGCGATATTTCAAGTTTTTCATGCCAGGAGAATAAATCTATTTTGGTACTGATTAGTTATACTTTTCTCCTTAATTTCCGTTGTGATAAACTCATCCTACAATTAAAAAATTATCTCTGAAAAACCTAGGCGCACATACATGGATGTAGTTAGGTTCCTGCGACATATGTCCCCTTTTTGCCAAATCGATCAACTTACAATTTTTTTGGTAGTGAAAGTTTAATATCTATCACGAAGGAAGGCAGTTTTTGACGTTTTACTTTCCATATGCATGCAAGTAATATTAACAATGAAAAGGTTAATAAGACTGTAGAAGGTGCTTATTTCGATGGTCTCACTAACGGCGCTTTTCCAGTATTTCTACATTTGTGCTGGAATTGGACTCAGATAATTATTGTGCCTTCTTGATACTATGAACCGGCAGTATACCCATCGAGTGACCGGTCAGTGATTATGCCGGGAGAAACTGAAGGATCGTATGTTTTCGTTAGGTGCTGTACGTTGATAACAACATATATTAACAATTAGATTATATTGATGTAGAGTAATGATAAGTTTTTGTTTAATTTTTGGCAGAGTTGCTTGTGACAACCAGAGTCTCTTGTACGTCAATACTACTAAGAATATTATTACGATTATGGAACAAGCTTAATGCCCTTACGTCAGTATTTCCTCTCATGAATAGTACTTACAGCTAGCAACCTCCATCGTGCACACTTGGCTGTCTAGTGGAAACTTTGAGAGATCCATCATGCAGGAAAACGTTAACTTCAGTCTGAAACAATGTGATAAGCCAATATCAAATGTTCAATGAAGTCATACATTTAAATTATGAAATGTCACATTTAATTACATACCATTATTCCTGTTGAAGGCATTTAGTCATAAAAATACTATTAAATAAGAAATTAAACTTTCTTTTCTGCAACAGTACACTCAATAAATTAAGAATGATATGAGGGTTGTATGCACACATGCGAGAATATTTTACTTTATATTTCGTGTACATCACGAGGAAAGGTAAAATATTTACAGTGATGTATGCAAAAGGAACCAGAGATACAAGCAGAAAATCATACAACCCCAAAACACTATGAGTATCCACTAATCCCTTAATACAAATATGTTGAAGCACATCAAGGAGTCACAGATGTGAAACACCATTTTGGCTGGTGTCGAATAAAAAAAAGTTACGAGCCCTCCAATTAGTACGAACTGCACTGCGTGCAGAGGGTCAAGAGTCTTGGGGGACCCTTGAGCGACAATAGATGTGGTACTTCGAAAGCGTATTGAACCGTTTTTCTGTGGCTGCGATTACAGGTAAAATAATGGCAGATGAATGCACATATACCAAGTTGAGAGCTATTTTCTTTAGTTTGGATGGCATTAATTTTATGCCGGTGTAATAGTCCAGCGAGCGACCAATACTGCTGAATAATTCAGTAAATCATCTTCTTTGTGTTATATGGAAAGTAAAGAGAGTTCATGAAATTATAATTGAGACATTTGACTTAATCAGTGTTCCTGCCAGATATTACAAATGTAATGATTCAATTCTCATGGCCTTAATGTGATAGTTCTTGGCTGCGTTCCATATTAAGTGCATATAGTTCCTGCTGGGACTCAGTTAACTTTAAAGTAAGCTAGTTTTCAAATACTCTGTCTTTCATAGAATGATGAAAATGATATTTTAGTGTGTATCTGCACCTACCACTGCAAACCAAGTACATGGCAGAGGGGGTGTCCAGTTTCACTGGTTATCAGGGCTTTCTCTCGTTTCCTTCACGTGTGTATGGTGGCAAGATTGATTGCTTAAATGCCTCTATGCAGTCTGTACTGAGTCTCCAGTCTTCGTGACCCCTATGGAAACGATAGGTAGAGAGCTGTAATATGTTTCTAGAGTCATCATTAAAACTGAATCTAGGAACTTCGTAAGTAGGTTTTGACTGGATATGTCACATCTCTCTTTAACAAAAAGCCAGCCCTGTTTTGTTTAGCATTTTTGCGACACCCTATCACGGGTCGAAGAAGACCGCCCTACCCTTCTCTTCATATTTCATTGTCCCCTGTTAGTGCAATTCGATAAGCATCCCACTCTTGGGCAATTTTCTAGGAAGGATCGTGCGAGTAATTTGTAAACGGATCGCATTTCCCTAGTAATCTAAGAATGAATCGCAATATTCCACCTGCTTTACCTATTACTGATACTGTATAAACATTCCATTTCATAATACATGCAGGCCGCTGTGGCCGAGCGGCTCTAGGCGCTTCAGTCCGGAACCACGCTGCTGCTACGGTCGCAGGTTCGAATCATCCCTTGCGCCATGGATATGTGTGATGTCTTTAGATTATTAGTTAGGTTTAGGTAGTTCTAAGTCTAGGGGACTGATGACCAAGATGTTAAGTCCCATAGTGCATAGAGGCATCTGAAACATTTTTGAACCATTTCATAACACAACAGCCAGGTGTACGCATCAGTTAACCTATTCCAAATGTGACTCAGTTACAGGTTACTACCGATAGGATACTACTTCTTTTTCTCATTTCGAGAAGTGCACTACTTTTCCTTTCTGAACATTTGAAGCAAGTTGCCAATCTGTTTACAACCTTGAGACCTTATCAAAATCTGACTGAATATTTACACAGTTTCTTTCAGAAATTACTTCATTATCGACAACTGCTTCGGCTGCAAGAAGTCGGAGGTTACTGTTAACATTGTGCACAAGGTTAATAGTATAAAGCACTAACACCAAAGGACCTAACACTTTCCGGGGGCACACTCAACTTTACTTCTGCATCTATCAACGACTCTCAATCCAACATAACTTGCTACGTCCTACCTACCAAAAAATTCGTCGATCGAATCAAAAATTACGCTTGATAGGCTGTAAGATGGCAGTTTTCAAATGAAGCATAGACATGGTGCTCCGTAAAATACTTCTGAAATCTCGTGGAATACTGCAGACACATATCTAACCTGGTCCATGACTTTCAGGCTGTAATGTGTGAAAAGTGAGAATTGTGTTTCACGTGGTACATGTATTCGGAAACCAAATTAGTACTCATGGAGCAGGTCATTCTGCTCGAGATACATTTCATTTGAGGTCACAGTGAGTTCTAAGATTCTACAACAAATGAATGTCAAGGATGCTGGAAGGCAGTTTTGTTGATCACTTCTGTAATATTTCTTGTATACGAGTAGGACCTATGCTTTCTTTCAAATACTAGGAATGGTTATTTGTTTGAGAGATCTACGGTAGATTATACTTAAAAGAGGGTGTAACTCATCCGCATACTCATTGTGCCATTTGATAGAGCCAGAGCTTTGTTTAATTTTGACGATATCAGCTGTTTCTCGACGTCACTGCACTGACACTGAAATCTATTTCGCTCATCTTTTGAGTGGTACGAGAACTAATGGGGGCAATACTTCTGGATTATCTTATCAAAGGAACATTTAAAATTGGAATCAAGCATTTCCTATCTTCAATTTCAGTTCCTGCCTCTTCTGTGGGTGACTGGACGCAAATTCTGTGGCCACTAACAATTGTTACATGGAGGTAGAATTTATTTGGGTCTTGTGATAGATTTTTTGACAATATTTTTCTACGGTAATCACTTAAAGCGTCACGATCTGCGCTCTTGACAGCCAAACGCAATACATTCATCAGATCTCTATCTGCAGCCCACTAATTTATACTACACCAATCACGCAGTTGTGTCTGATTCTTTAGGAGTTTCTTCAATTGGTTTATTTCAGCACAAAAATGTGTAGCCATTTCATTTACATGTATGTTTTGCTCTAAACAGTACTTAACGTTCCCTGTTGTTGTTGTTGTTGTGGTCTTCAGTCCTGAGACTGGTTTGATGCAACTCTCCATGCTACTCTATCCTGTGCAAGCTTTTTCATCTCCCAGTACCTACTGCAACCTACATCCTTCTGAATCTTCTTAGTGTATTCATCTCTTGGTCTCCCTCTACGATTTTTACCCTCCACGCTGCCCTCCAATACTAAATTGGTGATTCCTTGATGCCTCAGAACATGTCCTACCAACCGATCCCTTCTTCTGGTCAAGTTGTGCCACAAACTTCTCTTCTCCCCAATCCTATTCAATACTTCCTCATTAGTTATGTGATCTACCCATCTAATCTTCAGCATTCTTCTGTAGCACCACATTTCGAAAGCTTCAATTCTCTTCTTGTCCAAACTATTTATCGTCCATGTTTCACTTCCGTACATGGCTACACTCCATACGAATACTTTCAGAAATGACTTCCTGACACTTAAATCAATACTGGATGTTAACAAATTTCTCTTCTTCAGAAACGCTTTCCTTGCCATTGCCAGCCTACATTTTATATCCTCTCTACTTCGACCATCATCAGTTATTTTGCTCCCCAAATAGCAAAACTCCTTTACTACTTTAAGTGCCTCATTACCTAATCTAATTCCCTCAGCATCACCCGACTTAATTAGACTACATTCCATTATCCTTGTTTTGATTTTGTTGATGTTCATCTTATTTCCTCCTTTCAAGACACTGTCCATTCCATTCAACTGCTCTTCCAAGTCCTTTGCTGTCTCTGACAGAATTACAATGTCATCGGTGAACCTCAAAGTTTTTATTTCTTCTCCATGAATTTTAATACCTACTCCGAATTTTTCTTCTGTTTCCTTTACTGCTTGCTCAATATACAGATTGAACAACATCGGGGAGAGGCTACAACCCTGTCTCACTCCCTTCCCAACCACTGCTTCCCTTTCATGTCCCTCGACTCTTATAACTGCCATTTGGTTTCTGTACAAATTGTAAATAGCCTTTCGCTCCCTGTATTTTACCCCTCCCACCTTTAGAATTTGAAAGAGAGTATTCCAGTCAACATTGTCAAAAGCTTTCTCTAAGTCTACAAATGCTAGAAACGTAGGTTTTCCTTTCCTTAATCTTTCTTCTAAGATAAGTCGTAAGGTCAGTATTGCCTCACGTGTTCCAGTGTTTCTACGGAATCCAAACTGATCTTCCCCGAGGTTGGCTTCTACTAGTTTTTCCATTCGTCTGTAAAGAATTCGTGTTAGTATTTTGCAGCTGTGACTTATTAAGCTGAGAGTTCGGTAATTTTCACATCTGTCAACACCTGCTTTCTTTGGGATTGGAATTATTATATTCTTCTTGAAGTCTGAGGGTATTTCGCCTGTTTCATACATCTTGCTCACCAGATGGTAGAGTTTTGTCAGGACTGGCTCTCCCACGGCCGTCAGTAGTTCCAATGGAATATTGTCTACTCCGGGGGCCTTGTTTCGACTCAGGTCTTTCAGTGCTCTGTCAAACTCTTCACGCAGTATCATATCTCCCATTTCATCTTCATATACCTCCTCTTCCATTTCCATAATATTCTCCTCAAGTACATCGCCCTTGTATAGACCCTCTATATACTCCTTCCACCTTTCTGCTTTCCCTTCTTTGCTTAGAACTGGGTTTCCATCTGAGCTCTTGATATTCATACAAGTGGTTCTCTTCTCTCCAAAGGTCTCTTTAATTTTCCTATAGGCGGTATCTATCTTACCCCTAGTGAGATAGGCCTCTACATCCTTACATTTGTCCTCTAGCCATCCCTGCTTAGCCATTTTGCACTTCCTGTCGATCTCATTTTTGAGACGTTTGTATTCCTTTTTGCCTGTTTCACTTACTGCATTTTATATTTTCTCCTTTCATCAATTAAATTCAATATTTCTTCTGTTACCCAATGATTTCTACTAGCCCTCGTCTTTTTACCTACTTTATCCTCTGCTGCCTTCACTACTTCATCCCTCAAAGCTACCCATTCTTGTTCTACTGTATTTATTTCCCCCATTCCTGTCAATTGCTCCCTTATGCTCTCCCTGAATCTCTGTACAACCTCTGGTTGTTTTAGTTTATCCAGGTCCCATCTCCTTAAATTCCCACCTTTTTGCAGTTTCTTCAGTTTTAATCTACAGGTCATAACCAATAGATTGTGGTCAGAGTCCACATCTGCCCCTGGAAATGTCTTACAATTTAAAACCTGGTTCCTAAATCTCTGTCTTACCATTATATAATCTATCTGATACCTTTTAGTATCTCCAGGGTTCTTCCATGTATACAACCTTCTTTCATGATTCTTAAACCAAGTGTTAGTTATGATTATGTTGTGCTCTGTGCAAAATTCGACCAAGCGGCTTCCTCTTTCATTTCTGTCCCCCAATCCATATTCACCTACTATGTTTCCTTCTCTCCCTTTTCCTACACTCGAATTCCAGTCACTCATGACTATTAAATTTTCGTCTCCCTTCACAATCTGAATAATTTCTTTTATTTCATCATACATTTCTTCAATTTCTTCGTCATCTGCAGAGCTAGTTGGCATATAAACTTGTACTACTGTAGTAGGCGTGGGCTTCGTATCTATCTTGGCCACAATAATGCGTTCACTATGCTGTTTGTAGTAGCTTACCCGCATTCCTATTTTCCTATTCATTATTAAACCTACTCCTGCATTACCCCTATTTGATTTTGTGTTTATAACCCTGTAGTCACCTGACCAGAAGTCTGGTTCCTCGTGCCACCGAACTTCAGTAATTCCCACTATATCTAACTTCAACCTATCCATTTCCCTTTTTAAATTTTCGAACCTACCTGCCCGATTAAGGGATCTGACATTCCACGCTCCAATCCGTAGAACGCCAGTTTTCTTTCTCCTGATAACGACATCCTCTTGAGTAGTCCCCACCCGGAGATCCGAATGGGGGACTATTTTACCTCCGGAATATTTTATCCAAGAGGACGCCATCATCATGTAATCATACAGTAATACTATATTATACTGAAATTAGAAAGGTAAAAATTGTCTTTCCATTTTAAATGCCTGTTTCTCAATGTAACAAAAAGATAAAAGCAACAAATGTAAAATTTAAATAACCAGAAAATGGTGCAGGAGGTACCTGGTTAATTAATCTGTGTTATATGTTCAGTAAACACAAGGAGTGTGAAATCCCAGAACATTTTCATTCATTGAAATGTATGAAAACGTATTTATCCGTTACAGTAACAATAAAATTGAAAATATGGCACCAATTACAGCCAGATATGTAGATCTAGTTGGGAAATGACTAAGATTTCTTAGCCTTTTTTATTTTTAAATTTCACTCTCGCACATTTTGTTTACCTGAATCTGTAATAATGACTGGTTACAGACAGTTGTCAAACACTAAGGTGATTGTAAGTCCGTAATTAACAAAGCTATTACCTCTGTCAGCAAAAACATGTGGCATCGAGAGACGTTATAGCTACAAAACTAGTTAAGTGCGACTACATACCACCGTCTGTGCTCATTTTAAGGAGAAATGGACAAGAAAATTTATAATACTTAGCGCAATAGAGGAATCATGGCCAATTATTTCGTATTTATGTAAAGCTGTAACCCTGATTTTTCTAGCTACTTTCGAAAATGTCTTACACCTTTTAACAAAAATCTCTCATGTTAGTATCGATTAAACAGTACCTTTACTAACTGCTGAGTAAGTCTTTGCGAACATTTCATATACTTGCGGGGCTGATACCAGGCTAAATATCTAATTCTTTAATGTATATTTGACGTTAGACTTAGTAAGAGTCAAGCAATTACAGGACATACAGTTTTCATATTGTCAGCGCAATCACGTAAAAACATGACTGCAATACGTGACACTATCTTTTGTGCAGAAAATGAATTTTGCTGGCCATAGGCTGTGTGATAAGTTGACTGTCTTCGTGGCTCATTTGGGGAGCGGGCCTGGGTTTCATAGAGAGTCGGAAGCGGATTATTCGAAAGCAGCTTCCGGAACACAGACCCACATACTGACGTCAGCGAAACGTGTAAGATAGGATTTGCATTGAGACCCTGACATTCCTGCCTGAGCGGCTGATATCTTGGGTAGAGCACGAACTGCTGTGGACGAGTCTGTCATGTGAGTAACACTATCAGGTCACCATAGCTATTCTGTCCGAGACATGTCACGCGTATCAAAAGAGCACTGTTCGTTGTTGTATTCTACGTTGTTGATCTGGAATTTGAATTTCTAAAAGGTCCCTAACAAGGCTTTTCCTACTGTATTTTGTCATTGGTTTCTAGCCATTATAGGTTATTGTAGCACCCAGAACAAGTTAATTGTTCCATTGGTGTAACCAGTCAAATTTGAATAACATTTCAGTACTGATGCAGAGCATCGGAGAGTATTTATTCCATCTGAACGTCTTTGATTCCATATTTACTGAATATCTTTTTATTAATTAAGATTGTACTTTTACTTCTGTTTTTGCTTTAACAATGTCTCGTTTGACCATCACAAAGCTCGCCTATATGTAAAATTTTATTACACCTTTACTGTAGAAGTAGTAAGCGCTATTTCACACACCAAAATTCATTTATACGGTTTCTTTATGTAATCATTAGCGGTCTGGTTACAGAATCAAATTTTTGATGACATCGCAATTAGTTTTGATGTGTATGTTTACTGTTTTCGAATTACATTCAAGTGCCTGATTGAGCTCTCTGCTGTCTGTAGCATTCGCAGTGACATCACGTAGCAGTTATCTGGGAAATATCCATAATGTAATATGCGTGCAGTTTCTGACATTACCTACATTAATTTCACCGACGATGTTTAACAAATTCATAGTTAGTTACAGTAACAAGGAAAAACATGAGTACGCAGTTAAGTTTCGCATGGAGGTGCAGCTTTCATGATACAATGTGTTTTCCTGGCTCAGAAAGTCAGCTGGAAGGGAGATACCCCTGTCAGTCATGATCCTTCACAGCAAGGAGTATCTAGTGGAAAACAGAACTCTTCTAGAGATGTGTGCCTTGTACGTTGCTCTCATTTTGAGGAGGGGTTTCCATAGAACACCAATAGCTGATTAGTGGTTTCTTTTGTGTGAAGCTGGTGAATGCTTGTCATTGTACTAATACTTTGGCTTTCACGACATTATTGCTAAGGATCTCTCTTTAGTTTATGCCAGAGAAATTAAATGACTTATACCACTGCCGCCCACTTATTGTACGTCAGGTCAGTTACGATCACTTACAAGGCATTTTGTCAGTATACTGCCATCCCACCATTCACAATATTTCAGTATATTTAAGTAGTGCATCGGCACTTATAATAGGATTTGAGGCATTTTCACAGGTGCCGGTCGTTGTCGCCATAATAAACACAAGACAGTCGCCATAAACAGATGAATATTTGCTAACAAATTAAAATTATTGTTACTCGGAACTTTTATGTACATAAAAACACGAATTATTATCAAGATATTTGTAGCTGCGTCACCCAGGACCTCTAGTAACATTCATCTTTCACTCTCCATCTACGATTATACGTTTGTGTGGGAGGAACTGATTGTTCTCCACAAAAAATTCGAAATGTTGGTCCAGGGTCTCCAAACTTGTATACTTATTATTGAAAATTTCTTTGAGTAACCAGAAGTATTCTCCAAGGTTGCATTCCACTCCTTCCTCTACTTTCACTGCACAACAATACTTATCGTTGCTGGAACGAGACAAATGCCGAGTAGCTTCCTTTTCTCCATATGCGTTCATATTGTCAGGTCCGCAATAAGAACTGATGTTTCCGACATTGTGTCTGCGTTATTACTGTGTCGTGTAAATATTTTCTAGGCTGCCTGTCTTTGGGCTTTACCGGGCAATGATACGGAAAGTATGATCGTATTTAGAATGGAATTTCTTGATCTGTCCTCTTTCCCTGATGACAGTGTATGCGTTGTGATCAACATAAACTTACCAGCATTGTAATATATCAGTCTTCCTGATTTGTCATAGCTCTTGTGACTCTGTAAAGAATTTGCTTCTAATATTACTTGGCCTTCTGTATTTTGATGCCCCAATCCATTTCTTGTCGAGGAGTGTGTTTAATGATTCCTCGTATATTTCTGCTGGACTGTAGGTCGTAAATTATTTCACTTGTCACGAGTCCTGTTGCTGCACTAGGTACCTTATTTACAACAGTCATGAAGTCATTATAAGTCTCTCCACTTTTCTGTTGTTTTTGGCAGTAGGCACGACACATCTGATTGATCTCCTTTATTATCTTTTAAGCTGGATTAGATTTACGTCTGTACTCGGTTATCATAATTTATTTGACACTGAAGTTGCAAAGAAACTGGTATAGGCATGCTTACTCAAATACAGAGCTATCTAAACTGGCAGAGTGCGGCGCTGCAGTCGGCAACGCCTACATAAGACAAGTGCCTGTTGCGGTTGTTACACCGTTTGCTGCTGCTACAAAAGGCAGGTTTTCAAGATTTAAGTGAGTTTGAACGTGGTGTTACAGTAGGCACACCAGCGATGTGGCCCAGCATCTCCGAGAGAGCGATGAAGTGGTGATTTTCCCGTACGACCATTTCACGAGTGTCCCGTGAATATCAGGAATCCGTTAAAACATCAGATCTCTTACATCGCTGCGCCCGGAAAAAGATCCTACAAGAACGGGACCAACGACGGCTGAAGGAATCGTTCAAAATGACAGAAGTGCATCCCTTCAGAAAATTGCTGGAGATTTTAATGCTTGGCCATCATGTGTCAGGGTGCGAACAATTCAAAGGAACATCGTCGATAAGGGCTTTCGGAGCCGAAGACCCACTCGTGTACACTAGATGACTGCACGCCACGAAGTTCTACACCTCGCCTGGGTCCGTCAACACCGACATTCGGCTGTTGATGGCTGGAAACATGTTGCGTAGTCGGACGAGTCTCGTTTCGAATTGTATCGAGCGGATGGACGTGTACGGGTATGTACACAACCTCATGAATCCATGGACCCTGCATGTCAGCCGTTGACTGTTCAAGCTGATGGAGTCTGTAATGGAGTAGGGTATGGGCAGTTGGAGTCATATGGGACCCCATATATGTATACAAACGACTGTCACAGTTGACACGTACGTAAGCATCCTGTCTGATAACTTCCATCCATTCATGTCCATTGTGCATTCCGACGGACTTGGGCAATTACAGCAGGACAACGCGACTCCCCACACGTCCAGAATTGCTACAGAGTAACTGCAGGAACACTCTTATGAGTTTAAACACTTCCACTAGCCACCAGACTCCCCAGAAATGAATATTATTGGGCATGTCAAGGATGACTTGCAACGTGTTTTTCAGAAGATGTATCCACCCCCTTCTACTCTTACGGATTTGTGGACACCCCTGCAGAATTTATGGTGTCAGTTCTCTCCAGCACTACTTCAGACATTGGTCGAGTCCATGCCCTGTAGTTTTGGGACACTTCTGCATGATCGTGGGGGCCCTACACGATATTAGGCAGATGTACCTGTTTCTTTGGCTGATATGTTTGGGATGGCAGATTGGACTTTGATAATCATTTCTCAATGCAGATGCTTTGCGGTTGTCACTCCTAATCTGACAGAACGTACTGTATATAGACATAATTTGTTATTAGTTTTCCCTGTATATGGATGGCTACAATATCTATTGCATTTTCTACATGATCGGATACACTAGAACTTACCTATTTCTGTTCGCAGCAACATAACAGTTTGCACGTTTGCATTTTATTACAAAAAAATAGAAAAGGAACTACATATTTGCCGGCTCTGAAGTGTTCGTTGTTCTAATGTGTTGCCTGAAGAAGTCTCTATCTTTATGTTGTGTCATATGAATTTTGCAATACTGGATCATTAGAAGCAAATGCTATCTATGCTACGATATCTCGTTGTGGAGCAATTAACGCTTCGGCTACTTTCCGTCAATTGTACATCCAAAACATATTTTCATACTTTTTAATTCCTGGTCTTCATCCTCATCACGTGTAATCTTCCCCTTCATACTGTGCAGGTCTTCTTGTTCCAATAAAAATTTCTTTCTCTTGACAGTTCACTGCTGTATTATCGTGAAACTCTGTAGATAAGAGAGACAACACATGTGAAAGAGCATTTCGCTTTCCATCGTAGTCTTTAGAAGCTAATGTGCATCTGGTCAACCAAATGTGGTACAGTTTGCTGTTCGACAGAAAGAATTAGGTATTTGACCAATTATAACTTTCATATGCCTTCTAGCCCCCCCCCCCCCTCCCCCATGAATCATGGCCATGCCGTTGGTGGGGATGCTTGCATGCCTCAGCGATACAGATAGCCGTACCGTAGGTGCAACCACAACGGAGGGGTATCTGCTGAGAGGCCAGACAAACGTATGGTTCCTGAAGAGGGGCAGCAGCCTTTTCAGTAGTTGCAGGGGCAACAGTCTGGATGATTGACTGACCTGGCCTTGCAACATTAACCAAAACAGCCTTGCTGTGCTGGTACTGCGAACGGCTGAGAGCAAGGGAAACTATGGCCCTAATTTTTTCCGAGGGCATGCAGCTTTACTGTATGGTTAAATGATGATGGCGCCCTCTTGGGTAAAATATTCCGGAGGTAAAATAGTCCCCCATTCGGATCTCCGGGCGGGGACTACTCAAGAGGGTGTCGTTATCAGCAGAAAGAAAACTGGCGTTCTACGGATAGGGGCGTGGAATGTCAGATCCCTTAATCGGGCAGGTAGGTTAGAAAATTTAAAAAGGGAAATGGATAGGTTAATGTTAGATATAGTGGGATTTAATGAAGTTCGGTGGCAGGAGGAACAAGACTTCTGGTCAGGTGACAACAGGGTTATAAACACAAAATCAAATAGGGGTAATGCAGGAGTAGGTTTAAAAATGAATAGGAAATTAGGAATGCGGGTAAGCTACTACAAACAGCATAGCGAACTCATTATTGTGGCCAAGATAGATACGAAGCCCACGCCTACTACAGTAGTACAAGTTTATATGCCAACTAGCTCTGCAGATGACGAAGAAATTGAAGAAATGTGTGATAAAATAAAAGAAATTTTTCAGATAGTGAAGGGTGACGAAAATTTAATAGTCATGGGTGAATGGAATTCGGTAGTAGGAAAAGGGAGAGAAGGAAACGTAGTAGGTGAATACGGATTGGGGCTAAGAAATGAAAGAGGAAGCCGTCTGGTAGAATTTAGCACAGAGCACAACTTAATCATAGCTAACACTTGGTTCAAGAATCATAAAAGAAGGCTGTATACATGGAAGAGGCCTCGAGATACTGACAGGTTTCAGGTAGAATATATAATGGTAAGACAGAGATTTAGGAACCAGGTTTTAAATTGTAAGACATTTCCAGGGGCAGATGTAGACTCTGACCACAAACTATTGGTTATGAACTGTAGATTAAAACTGAAGAAACTGCAAAAAGGTGGGAATTTAAGGAGATGGGACCTGGATAAACTGACTAAAGCAGAGGTTGTACAGAGTTTCTGGGAGAGCATAAGGGAGCAATTGACAGGAATGGAGGAAAGAAATACAGTAGAAGAAGAATGGGTAGCTTTGAGGGATGAAGTACTGAAGCCAGCAGAGAATCACGTGGGTAAAAAGACAAGGGCTAGTAGAAATCCTTGGGTAACAGTAGAAATACTGAAATTAATTGATGAAAGGAGAAAATATAAAAATGCAGTAAATGAAGCAGGCAACAGGGAATACAATCGTCTCAAAAATAAGATCGACAGGAAGTGCCAAATGACTAAGCAGGGATGGTTAGAGGACAAATGTAAGGATGTAGAGCCTTATCTTACTAGGGGTAAGATAGATACTGCCTACAGGAAAATTAAAGAGAACTTTGGAGATAAGAGAACCACTTGCATGAACATCAAGTGCTCAGATGGAAACCCAGTTCTAAGCAAAGAAGGGAAAGCAGAAAGGTGGTAGGAGTATATAGAGGGTCTATACAGGGGCGATGTTCTTGAGGACAATATTATGGAAATGGAAGAGGATGTAGATGAAGATGAAATGGGAGATACGATACTGCGTGAAGAGTTTGACAGAGCACTGAAAGACCTGAGTCGAAACAAGGCCCCCAGAGTAGACAACATTCCATTGGATCTACTGACAGCCTTGGGAGAGCCAGTCCTGACAAAACTCTACCATCTAGTGATCAAGATGTATCAAACAGGCGAAGTACCCTCAGACTTCAAGAAGAATATAATAATTCCAATCCCAAAGAAAGTAGGTGTTGACAGACGTGAAAATTACCGAACTATCAGTTTAATAGGTCACATCTGCAAAACACTAACGTGAATTCCTTACAGATGGACGGAAAAACTGGTAGAAGCCGACCTCGGGGAAGATCAGTTTGGATTCCGTGGAAATGTTGGAACACGTGAGGCAATACTGACCCTACGACTTATCTCAGAAGCTAGTTTAAGGAAGGGCAAACCTACGTTTCTAGCATTTGTAGACTTAGAGATAGCTTTTGACAATGTTGACTGAAATACTCTCTTTGAAATTATGAAGGTGGCAGGGGTAAAATACAGGGAGCGAAAGGCTATTTACAATTTGTACAGAAACCAGATGGCAGTTATTAGAGTCGAGGGGCATGAAAGGGAAGCAGTGGTAGGGAAGCGAGTGAGACAGCGTTGTAGTCTCTCCACGATGTTATTCAATCTGTATATTGAGCAAGCAGTGACGGAAACAAAAGAAAAATTCGGAGTAGGTATTAAAATCCATCTGTCTCTGACAGAATTACTATGTCATCGGCGAACCTCAAAGTTTTTATTTCTTCTCCATGGATTTTAATACCTACTCCAAATTTTTCTTTTGTTTCCTTTACTGCTTGCTCAATATAGAGATTGAATAACATCGGGGAGAGGCTACAACCCTGTCTTACTCCCTTCCCAACCACTGCTTCCCTTTCATGTTCCTCAACTCTTATAACTGCCATCTGGTTTCTGTACAAGTTGTAAATAGCCTTTCGCTCCCTGTATTTTACCCCTGCCACCTTTAGAATTTGAAAGAGAGTATTCCAGTCAACATTGTCAAAAGCTTTCTCTAGGTCTACAAATGCTAGAAACGTAGGTTTGCCTTTCCTTAATCTTTCTTCTAAGACAAGTCGTAAGGTCAGTATTGCCTCACGTGTTCCAGTATTTCTACGGAATCCAAACTGATCTTCCCCGAGGTCGGCTTCTACTAGTTTTTCCATTCGTCTGTAAAGAATTCGTGTTAGTACTTTGCAGCTGTGGCTTATTAAACTGATTGTTCGGTAATTTTCACATCTGTCAACACCTGCTTTCTTTGGGATTGGAATTATTATATTCTTCTTGAAGTCTGACGGTATTTCGCCTGTTTCATACATCTTGCTCACCAGATGGTAGAGTTTTGTCAGGACTGGCTCTCCCAAGGCCGTCAGTAGTTCCAATGGAATGTTGTCTACTCCGGGGGCCTTGTTTCGACTCAGGTCCTTCAGTGCTCTGTCAAACTCTTCACGCAGTATCGTATCTCCCATTTCATCTTCATCTACATTCTCTTCCATTTCCATAATACTGTCCTCAAGTGCATCGCCCTTGTATAGACTCTCTATATACTCCTCCCACCTTTCTGCTTTCCCTTCTTTGCTTAGAACTGGGTTTCCATCTGAGCTCTTGGTGTTCATACAAGTCGTTCTCTTATCTCCAAAGGTCTCTTTAATTTTCCTGTAGGCAGTATCTATCTTACCCCTAGTGAGATAAGCCTCTACATCCTTACATTTGTCCTCTAGCCATCCCTGCTTAGCCATTTTGCACTTCCTGTCGATTTCATTTTTGAGACGTTTGTATTCCTTTTTGCCTGCTTCATTTACTGCATTTTTATATTTTCTCCTTTCTTCAATTAAATTCAATATTTATTCTGTTACCCAAGGATTTCTACTAAATCTCTTCTTTTTACCTACTTGATCGTCTGCTGCCTTCACTACTTCATCCCTCAGAGCTACCCATTCTTCTTCTACTGTATTTCTTTCCCCCATTCCTGTCAATTGTTCCCTTATGCACTCCCTCAAACTCTCTACCACCTCTGGTTTAGTCAGTTTATCCAGGTCCCATCTCCTTAAATTCCCACCTTTTTGCAGTTTCTTCAGTTTTAATCTACAGGTCATAACCAATAGATTGTGGTCAGAGTCCACATCTGCCCCTGGAACTGTCTTACAATTTAAAACCTGGTTCCTAAATCTCTGTCTTACCATTATATAATCTATCTGATACATTTTAGTATCTCCAGGGTTCTTCCATGTATACAGCCTTCTATCATGATTCTTAAACCAAGTGTTAGCTATGAATAAGTTGTGCTCTGTGCAAAATTCTATCAGGCGGCTTCCTCTTTCATTTCTTAGCCCCAATCCATATTCACCTACTACGTTTCCTTCTCTCCCTTTTCCTACACTCGAATTCCAGTCACCCATGACTATTAAATTTTCGTCTCCCTTCACTATCTGAATAATTTCTTTTATTTCATCATACATTTCTTCAATTTCTTCGTCATCTGCAGAGCTAGTTGGCATATAAACTTGTACTACTGTAGTAGGTGTGGGCTTCGTATCTATCTTGGCCACAATAATGCGTTCACTATGCTGTTTGTAGTAGCTTACCCGCATTCCTATTTTCCTATTCATTATTAAACCTACTCCTGCATTACCCCTATTTGACTTTGTGTTTATAACCCTGTAGTCACCTGACCAAAAGTCTTGTTCCTCCTGCCACCGAACTTCACTAATTCCCACAATATCTAACTTTAACCTATCCATTTCCCGTTTTAAATTTTCTAACCTACCTGCCCGATTAAGGGATCTGACATTCCACGCTCCGATCCGTAGAATGCCAGTTTTCTTTCTCCTGATAACGACATCCTCTTGACTAGTCCCCGCCCGGAGATCCGAATGGGGGACTATTTTACCTCCGGAATATTTTACCCAAGAGGACGCTATCATCATTTAATCATACAGTAAAGCTGCATGCCCTCGGGAAAAATTACGGCCGTAGTTTCCCCTTGCTTTCAGGCGTTCGCAGTACCAGCACAGCAAGGCCGTTTTGGTTATTGTTACAAGGCCAGATCAGTCAATCATCCAGACTGTTGCCCTTGCAACTACTGAAAAGGCTGCTGCCCCTCTTCAGGATCCACACGTTTGTCTGGCCTCTCAACAGATACCCCTCCATTGTGGTTGTACCTACGGTATGGCTATCTGTATCGCTGAGGCACGCAAGCCTCCCCACCAACGGCAAGGTCCATCGTTCATGGAGTGTAGTCGAATGAAGTCGGGTGATGCTCAGGGAATTAGATTAGGAAATGAGACACTTAAAGTAGTAAAGGAGTTTTGCTATTTGGGGAGCAAAATAACTGATGATGGTCGAAGTGGAGAGGATATAAAATGTAGACTGGCAATGGCAACGAAAGCGTTTCTAAAGAAGAGAAATTTGTTAACTTCGAGTATAGATTTAAGTGTCAGGAAGTGATTTCTGAAAGTATTTGTATGGAGTGTAGCCATGTATGGAAGTGAAACGAGGGCGATAAATATTTTGGACAAGAAGAGAATACAAGCTTTGGATATGTGGTGCTACAGAAGAATGCTGAAGATTAGATGGGTAGATCACATAACTGATGAGGAAGTATTGAATAGGATTGGGGAGAAGAGAAGTTTGTGGCACAACTTCACTAGAAGAAGGGATCGATTGGTAGGACATGTTCTGAGGCATCGAGGGATCACCAATTTAGTATTGGAGGGCAGCGTGGGGGGTAAAAATTGTAGAGGGAGACCAAGAGATGAATACACTAAGCAGATTCAGAAGGATGTAGGTTGCAGTAGGTACTGGGAGATGAAGAGGCTTGCACGGAATAGAGTAGCATGGAGAGCTGCATCAAACCTGTCTCAGGACTGAAGACCACAACAACAACAACATGCCTTCTAGCTAAATAGTATCGAAATTTTTCACTTCCCTGCCAGACAGCTGAGTCCATCGTCGTGTGGAGGTGTTCTACCGTTCTCATTTATTCAGCATAGTGATGACGAATGTAATAACACTATTGTCATCCTCGAGTTAAAAATGTACTCCAGTGGCGTAGTGCAAACTAACACTGGCCATTCAGGAATTTTTGAGAGCTCTGTGCCGGCCGGTGTGGCCGAGCGGTTGTAGGTGCTTCAGTCTGGAACCGCGTGACCGCTACGGTCGCAGGTTCGAATCCTGCCTGGGGCATGGATGTGTGCGATGTTCTTAGGTTAGCTAGGGTTAAGTAGTTCTAAGTTCTAGGGGACTGATGACCTCAGATGTTAAGTCCCATAGTGCTCAGAGCCATTTGAACGATTTGAGAGCTCTGTATGTGCTTATTCTTCCAGACAACACCATCACCTTTTAATGGCTCCAAAGGCATTTGTATGTACTTGCGTCTAATTCAAAAAAGCTATAATTTTAATGTGTTTGTCAGCTGTGGGTCATTTAATGAGTGATGTTCTGCAAATCTACTTTATAAGGTACGTAGTAATAAGACTTTCTGTTCTTAGCATTAACGCTTTGGAAACTCTACAATAACTTTCAAATGCTATGCTCTGGTACCACTAGAACTGAGAATTAACTGTTTATCGTCTTATTCTATATCTGTACGGATTTTTTTGTTTCACTGTTTAGTTCTGTACTGGCACTGCAACATGTCCTTGTAAGACATGAAATATTCTCTACCATTTTTAGCCATTCCGATATAAGTGCTGTGAAACAGCACTGACAGTTACTTTTATCTGTCAAAGCATCGATATTGTTACAATCGGCAACAATGTCTGTAGAAGGTAAAAATTGTAGCCCTAATTCGCTATTTTTGTCTTGTTTTGCAGCCTATATTTGAAAGTGATTAGTTGGTTACTCGATAGCCGATTTCCCTAATTAGGCTGTATCCGGAACTCTTAATTGTTTCCCATATAAATCCGGTCTATTTGTGGTCCAAACCGACTCTCCAGCCGCTCTTCCACGTAGTAGTCTCCGTTTGATGTAATTTTTTGTCATGATTGTGGCATCCAGAGTGGTGGCCACCATGTTCTCTGCCGTTTCCTCCTCTGCTTTTCCTTGATCCATATTTTCATTGGTGATTGTAATTGTGTTCATTCTGAAACTCATTTAATGGGTGGGCATTCTGCTTTGTTCTCATGATACCGATGGACAACTGATATTGATAGAATCTCCCTTAATGCATGGGTGTCAGTTCTAGACGCTGTACTAGTTCTTCTTCATTTTCAAGACGTAATTTAGATGTCATTAATGTGATAATCGATTGGCTGTCAGGGTTTATAGAATGTTTAATTTATTCTATACATGTCGAAATGTTTTTCCAATTTGTTATCCTGTCATGGTCGCTATATAAATGCCTCCCGTACATTATTGATATATTGGTGCTATTTCTATTACGATGCTTGACCACATTGCCTATACCCATACATGGCTCACTATGAATACATGTGTGATGCATTTCTACGCGTACTAATGTCCAAACAAGAGCAGAACTTTTTATATTAATGGCTCGTTTTCCCATGATACATATGCTGCAACCATTCACTTTCCACACTTTAGGAAATAGTACCTGCAGGTGCTAACTATTTAGGTACAAGACGAGTTCTGAATGATGTACCACGAACTTGAAAATACATCTGTGTGTATGATGAAAATCCTTCAATAAAAACAAACTATTGCACTCTACATTTAATAATGTTTAATCTATATCTGTAGCCTGATCTAACTCCTAGTTGTTCTTTGTTGTGCGAGTAAGTTAAAAAGAGAAAAAAAAACAGCCAGATCTAGTAAAACAATGAGGTTCAGTTTTGTGATGTTACATAAGTTACTCAGTGATGTAGTAACAAATATCTTGACATTATTTCTTTTTTTGTGCACATAAATACAGTACGTAATAAAGTTTTCCATATGTTAGCAAGTACAGTACATTCTATAAAAATGCTTTCTTCCGTTTCTGAAGACAGTTTCATGTCCATGTTGGCGACAGTGACCAGACCCGTGACAATGCGTCCATCTTATTACAAGAGCCTGCGAACTACATATTGCAGTATAATGACAAAAATGTCTTCTTGTACAAAGTGAGCGTAACTGGCTTGGTGTGTAGTAAGAGGACGACATTGGGATGAGTTAGGCAGTTTCTGTGCCGTAAACTAAGGGGTGATGCCAAGGAGCAATGTTGCCAATGCCTAAGTATAATGACTGCAATCCACCCGCTTCACACACAAAAGAAACAAAAAATCACTTATTGATGGTCAGTGGAAATCCTTCCTCGCCACGTGAATGATGTGCAGTGCGGACCAGAGAAGAGCAGTCACACTAAAGAGACCTTGCTGTGAAAGACCAATGACTGGCAGAGGTAACTCGTCGTCAGTCTGTTTTTTACACTAAGTAAACACATTATATCGCGAAACATGTGTCTCCGTGAGGAACATGACGAAGGAGATAACCACTTCAAGCATATGTGTGACTATACAGAAGCCACCTGATGGTTGTATCAGCGGCTGAGATTGTTTGGAAACCGCTGCGAGCGATCATCCTGTGGGACAAGATGGTGAAAACGCTTGCTGGTCGCTTCTACATGAAAATCTGTCTGCAACAGCAGAAAATTAGCTGTCTGGAACAAGGAACTAAGACCAAAAGAACTACCCAGGAGGGATCGTCTATTCATTGACACTGATGAATCGTCAGCAAGTAATAAGATGAGATAAAAAGTTAGAGATTTGAGAAGCACAAGAGAGTGTAAATCTAGTGAGCTGGGTTTCTAGAGAGGGCTTCTCGTTGTGGCAGAGCGCTGAGTGAAATGTGCTCTTAATTTTGCTTTGAGATTCAGTTCGTAGTGCCACTGTGGTCCACTGTTGGAGCAGTTACACATAGTTCGACGACATTTGTCTATATCTGAGCGACATATCTAACACTCTTCAAGAATAATCGACTTTGTTTAGTATTGCGATGGTCTCAAAACCTGGATGCGAAGTCAGTCATAAGAAGCCACTTGTGTTCCGAAAGTAGATCAACAGTCATTTCCAAGAAGCACTTAGAGACATATGCACTGATGATACCAAATTACTCTATCACGATATACAATTGGTTAAGGTGTCATCATAATGCTTTAATAAAGATAACAGATGACCTTAAGCATGTCATGTTTCGACAAGACACGACTTTCATGTGTTCTTAGACCCCAGCAGAGCCTTTGACGCTTATATTAAAAACTAGGTCCGCAGCTCGTGGTCGTGCGGTAGCGTTCTCGCTTCCCGCACCCGGGTTGCCGGGTTCGATTCCCGGCGGGTCAGAGATTTTCTCTGCCTCGTGATGACTGGGTGTTGTGTGATGTCCTTAGGTTGGTTAGGTTTAAGTAGTTCTATGTTCTAGGGGACTGATGACCATAGATGTTAAGTCCCATAGTGCTCAGAGCCATTTTTTTTTAATCTCGCCAGCGATGCATCGTGTCCGGCACCACAAAGTCACAATGGAGACAGGAAGAATCAGACGTACATGACAGTTTAGTAGTACGCACTATACTTTTTTCACTGTATGAAAATAATACGTTATCAATGGTGTCCAAGGGAAATACCACACGTGTGCTGATGATATCCAGTTATATCTAAGTGCAACACCAATAAACGTAAGGAAAACTATAGGGAATTTTAATACAGACGTTTGTGCACTATCAAAATAGGTACACAATGTAGAGTTAAAGCTCATGACACCCAAAACTCAGGCGGTACTGGCTGATCATTCTAGACTCATAAACTCGAATTATCGCGAAAACCTATCGTCTTTAATCCTAAATGGGCCAAATATCATCTTCACTGCAGCAACAAAGAGTTGAGAAGTAATAATAGATGAAAATCCAAAGTGCCTTAAGCACGAAACTGCAGTGTGAAAGAGGACATCAGAATCTCTCCATGCCCTACACAAATCTTAAAAGATCCACCCTCTTTACCTGAAAAAGGAATGTGTACAAGCACTTCCAATTATGGAAGGACTTTCTCAGAAAATCTCACAGCTCCTGCAACTGCTTATGAACGCCTGTCTACGATATATCGGTGATGTTAGAATCTAATCATATTTGACCATCATATGCGCAGCTATCCTGGTTACGTGAGGCCAGGGCCAAAATTTCCATACCGTCTGTCTTATCAACGTGCACTGTGCCTCATATTTGACCTCGACCTTAACGCTCTTGTTTGAACAGCATGGTAGAAACACCTGTGTCCAACGGTGTTAAACCGTTTGTGTCCCACTTTATCGCTGTACCGCTTCAGTACCAGTAGCAGGAATCTGTACTGGGAATAATCTCCATCATTGCATTAGAGAACTGAATAACATTTCTAGTTTCAAAATGGAGTTAATGACATACCTACTGAAGAAACAAAATGGGGTACCATTGTCCTTGTACTCACTCGTTATCCGTTAACATTCTTCTTTCCAACCACCATTTCCTCATTTCCTCATATTCTTAGCTGCAATGTGTGCAGTATTCCCCAGAACTCGTTACTCAGAAAATAGGTTTTTTACATCCATATTTTTTTTATATCTGCCAGTACCATTATTGATATAACTGTAGTTATTATTATTATTTTTATTAGTGTTATTGGAAGCAGCATAGGTACGATCTGTATTAACCATATTAGCTCTTAATCATCACTATTTATCACATCGGCTCTCCAAACATTCAAGTCAATTTATTGCCATTTGTCGTATTAAAATTATTTGTGTTTCATACTTAACCAAGATATGAAACAGGTACTGTGCGTCTGAAATCCTGGTCCAATGTAAAAAAGGGGACTGAAGATCCTAATCTGATAAATTTAAATAAATAAATAATAATTAAATAAATAAAGTGATGGATGGACATGTCGGGTGAACATAATAGCTCACATAATGCTGGAATGTATTATTTGCCTAATTAATAATACATAAAAGTTAGTCTAGTCATTAGAATAATGAAATTATACTGCTGTTATCTACAGCAAGCCACGCCAAGAGCTATCCAAGAATACTTGCGTAAGATATGTGTGCAATATTCAGTTTCCTCAGACGAGTTGTAGTGTACTCGACTTGATAAGATACGTCGTTTTCGTATGTTCTACATTCTTCATAGATTTCTTGGTAGCGGATATTTGCCTTTATGAACTAATTTCCATGTATCATTAACAATAGTAGAAGATATGACGATGCCTTCAGTATTTTGGCTATCCCTGTACTTAACAGAAAGTTTTTCTCCATCTCCATTTCAGCTACTCGCCTCTCTCACAAACTGCCAAGTAACCTTCATCAGATCCAAAATGAAGATGCATTGAAGAGGAAATTAAAGCTCTTTCTACAATAAACTTTAACGCAGGTATAGCTGTGACTTTCACGCTACCATCCTGTAGCGAACCAGTTCCATGCCACGTTGGCAATCCCCTCTCATCCTTCTGAATCTGTATAGTGTATTCATCGCTTGGTCTCCCTCTACGAGTTTACCCTCCACGCTGCCCTCCAATACTAAATTGGTGATTCCTTGATGCCTCAGAATATGTCTTACCAATGTATCCCTTCTTCTGGTCAAGTTTTGTTACAAACTCCTCACCTCTCCAATTCTATTCAAAACCTCATCATTACGTATGTGATCTACCCAATTAATCTTCAGCATTATGCTGTAGCACCACACTTGGAATGCTTCTATTCTCTCCTTGTCCGAACAATTTATCGTCCACGTTTCACATCCATACATGGCTACACCCCCTACAAACACTTTCAGAAACGACATCCTGACACTTAAATCTGTACTCGATGTTAACAAATTCTTCTTCTGCAGAAATGCTTTCCTTGCCATTGCCAGTCTACATTTTATATCCTCTCTACTTCGACCATCATCAGTTATTTTGCTCCCCAAATATCAAAACCCTTTTACTTCTTTAAGCGTCTCATTTCCTAATCTAACTCCCTCAGCATCACCCGATTTATTTCCACTACATTCCATTATCCTCGTTTTGCTTTTATTGATGTTCACCTTATATCCACCTTTGAAGACACTGTCCATTCCGTTCAGCTGCTCTTCTAGGTCCTCTGCTGTCTCTGACAAAATTACAATCGTATCTGCGAACCTCAAAGTCTTTATTTCTTCTCCTTGGATTTTAATTCCTACTCCGAAATTTTCTTGTATTTCCTTTACTGCTTGCTCATTATACTGATTGAATAACATCGGGGATAGGCTACAACGCTGTCTCACTCCCTTCCCAACCACTGCCTCCCTTTCATGCCCCTCGACTCTTATAACTGCCATCTGGTTATGTACAAACTGTAAATATTACCCATGACACCTTCAGAATTTGAAAGAGAGTATTCCAGTCAACATTGTCAAAATCTTTCTCTAAGTCTACAAATGCTAGAAACATAGGTGTGCCTTTCCTTAAGCTTTCTTCTAAGACAAGTCGTAGGGTCAGTATTGCCTCAAGTTTTCCAACATTTCTACGGAATCGAAACTGATATTCCCCGACGTCGGCTTCTACCAGTTTTTCCTTTCGTCTGCAAAGAATTTGTGTTAGTATTTTGCAGTCGTGGCTTATTAAACCGATAGTTCGGTAATTTTCACATTTGTCAACACCTACTTTCTTTGAGATTGGAATTATTATATTCTTTTTGAAGTCTGAGGGTATTTTGCCTCTTTCATACATCTTGCTCACCAGATGGTAAAGTTTTTTCAGGGCTTTCTCTCCCAAGGCTATCAGTAGTTCTAATGGAATATTATCTACTCCCGGGGCCTTGTTTCGACTTGGGTTTTTCAGTGCTCTGTCAAACTCTTCACGCAGTATCATATCTCCCATATCATCTTCATCTACACCCTCTTCCATTTCCATAATATTGTCCTCCTTCCATCTTTCTGCTTTCTCTTCTTTGCTTAGAACTGTTTTTCCATCTGAGCACTTGATATTTATGCAAGTGGCTCCCTTTTCTGCAAAGGACTCTTTAATTTTCCTGTAGGCAGTATCTATCTTACCCCTAGTGATATAGTTCGCAGCTCGTGGACGTGCGGTAGCGTTCTCGCTTCCCACGCTCGGGTTCCCGGGTTCGATTCCCGGCGGGGTCAGAGATTTTCTCTGCCTCGTGATGACTGGGTGTTGTGTGACGTCCTTAGGTTAGTTAGGTTTCAGTAGTTCTAAGCTCTAGGGGACTGATGTCCATAGCTGTTAAGTACCATAGTGCTCAGAGCCATTTGAACCATAGTGATATAAGCTTCTACATGCTTACATTTGTTCTGTAGCCAACCCTGCTTAGTCGTTTTGCACTTCCCGCCGATCTCATTTTTTAGACGTTTGAATTCCTTTTTGCCTGCTTTATTTATTGCACTTTTGTATATATCTTCTGTTACCCAAAGATTTTTACTAGCCCTCGTCTTTTTACCGACTTCATCGTCCACTGCATTCATTATTTCATCTCTCGAAGCTACCCATGCTTCTTCTACTGTATCTCTTTCCCACATTCGTGTCAATCGTTGCCTAATGCTCTCCCTGAAACTCTCTACAACCTCTGGTTCGGTTAATTTATCCAGGTCCCATCTCCTTAAATTCCCACCTTTTTGCAGTTTCTTCAGTTTTAATCTACAATGCATAACCAATAGATTGTGGTTAGAGTCCACATCTGCCCCTGGAGAAGTCTTACAATTTTAAACCTGGTTTCAAAATCTCTGTTTTACCATTATATAATCTATCTGATACCTTCCAGTAACGGCTTCTTCCATGTATACAACCTCGTTTCATGATTCTTGAACCTAGTGTTAGCTACGATTAAATTATGCTCAGTGCAAAAATCTACCAGGCGGCTTCAACTTTCATTCCTTACACCCGTACCATATTCACCTACTAAGTTTCCTTCTCTTCCTTTTCTTACTATCGAATTCCAGTCACCCCTGACTATTAAAGTTTCGTCTTCCTTCACTATCTGAATAATTTCTTCTATCTCATCATACATTTCATCAATCTCTTCGTCATCTGCGAAGCTACTTGGCATATATACTAATACTACTGTTGTATGCGTGGGCTTCGTATCTATCTTGGCCACAATAATGCGTTCACTATGCTGTTTGTAGTAGCTTACCCGCATTCCTATCTTTTTATTCATTATTAAACCTACTCCTGCATTACCCCTATTTGATTTTGTATTTATAACCCTGTACTCACCTGACCAGAAATGTTGTTTCTCCTGCTAACGAACTTCACCAATTCCCACTATATATAACTTTAACCTATCCATTTCCGTTTCAATTTTTTAACTTACCTGCGCGATTAAGGGATCTGACATTCCACGCTCCGACCCGTAGAATGTCAGTTTTCTTTCTCCTGATAATAACGTCCTCCTAAGTAGTCCCCGCCCGGAGATCCGAATGGGGGACCATTTTACCTCCGGAATATTTTACCCAAGAGGACGCCATCATCATTTAACCATACAGTAAAGCTGCATGCCCCCGGGAAAAATGACGGATGTAGTTTCCCCTTGCCTTCAACCGTTCGCAGTACCGCACAGCAAGGCCGTTTTGGTTATTGTTACAAGGCCAAATCAGTCAATCATCCAGACTGTTGCCCCTGCAACTACTGAAAAGGCTGCTGCCCCTCTTCAGGAACCACACGTTTGTTTGGCCTCTCAACAGATACCCCTCCATTGTGGCTGCACCTATGGTACGGCTATCTGTATCGCTGAGGCATGCAAACCTCCCCACCAACGGTAAGATCCATGGTTCACGGGGGAGGGATAAATAATTATGAGGACTGAATGTTGTTGTTGACTATGAATCCAAGGACGGATGCACTGATTACAATGGATAGATGCAGCAACGCCTTTTGTCGAAGAGCAAGAGCAGATAATGTATTTTGACAAAGCTGGAGGTACCCTTTTGTGTATACACTCGAAGGCAAAAAAAGGGTGCATGACGTGTGAACTATCCGAAAGTGACGCATGTTGGTAATACCATGTATATGTACAGACAAGCTGATCATTAGGGTTTCAGAATAATTGGATGACTAGTTCAAGAAAAAGAGCTTCCAGTTGGGCAAGTTGTGAGTTAACGGGAATTTTGCTCTCATTTAAGTATCTGGCCGAAAGAGAAAGCCTCCCAGGAATTGTGAAACGTATCCTGTCGTCCATGACCGTCTGCCACAAAGAGCGCAGATTCCCCACGAGATGGGGAGATTCACAGGCGTCTATTGTCCTGAATGAGGCCAGGCTGATCAGGCCTAAGCGTTATCTTTGCATGCGAGCTCCGATTTTTTTTATTTTATTGCCATGACTGTTTTTCCCTATTTAACTCAGCGTCAACAAAGTATTTTCTTATTCAGAGGAGAAAGTTGTTGATTAAAAATTCATTAGGAGACCCAGTTTAACGATAAACGGCTTTGTTTTAATGATGTCCACTCCATATCCTGTATTGTGTCCGTGACATTTTTCTCCTCTTTCTCGGTAATTAAAAACGTGCTGCTCTTCTTTGCAGTTTATCAGAGTACTCCGTTAAGCCTACCTGGTAACGATACCACACCGCTGAGCTGTACTGCAAAAGAGGAGAAACAAGTTTAGTGCAGGCATTCTCTTTAGTAAATCTGTTCCATATTCTAAGTGTTCTGCCAATAAACGCCGTCTTTGGTTCACCTGCCCCATAACTTTTCCTATGTGCTCTTTCCAATTTATGTTGTCTGCCATTGAAATTCCTAGGTATTTACTTGAATTTACGGCCTTAAAATTTGATTGACTTGCGATGTAACGTAAGCTTAACGGATTCCTTTTAGCACTCACGAGGATGAGATAGCACTTTTCATTTTCTAAAGTCATTTGTTAATTTTCGCAACATGCAGATGTGTCATCGTAATCGTTTAGCAGTTGGTTTTGATCTTCTGACTACTTTACTAGACGATAAACGACAGAATCATCTGCAAGCAACCTAAGACACCAGCTGAGTTTGTCTCCGAAATCATTTATATAGATAATAAATAGAAGAGAGTGTATAACACTGCATTGGGGAAAGCCAGAAATTACTTCTGCTTTAGTCAGTAGACAGACTGGTTCAAATGGCTCTGAGCACTATGGGACTTAACATCTATGGTCATCAGTCCCCTACAACTCAGAACTACTTAAACCTAACTAACCTATGGACATCACACAACACCCAGTCATCACGAGGCAGAGAAAATCCCTGACCCCGCCGGGAATCGAACCCGAGAACCTGGGAGTGGGAAGCGAGAACGCTATCGCACGACCACGAGCTGCGGACAGTAGACAGTTTACCTTGAGGTAATTCATTATGATCGAACACAGTAAATGTCCCAGAATCCTGATGCATATCGACGTTAATGATAAGGACCTGTAATTTAGTCAATTACCCCTATTGCTCTTCTTGAATATTGTGTGATCTGAGCAACTTTCCAGTCTTGGGTACGGATCTATTGTCGAGCGAGCGGTTGATCCACCTCTGGCTCTTATTCAAGTAATTTTTCGGCATGGCATTTATTGACTATGTCGTTATATGTCTTCCTGAGAAGTAGCGTGTCACATTCTGATCAGTTGGCGAGTTAGATAGTCCAAACATCGATTTGCCTTAAGGTCCCTACCCTTAATGCCCCAAACGTTCTCAACTGGGGAGAGATCCGCCGGTCTCGCTGCCTAAGTTAGGATTTGGCAAATACGAAGCCAAGCAGTAGGGACTCTTACCGTATGGGGACGGGCGTTATGTCATTGAACTGTAGCGGAAGGTGGTTTTGCTATGAAGGGCAACAAATCGGGCCGTAGAATCCATCAACTTACCGCCGTGCTGTAAGGGTGTTTCGGATGACAACCAAAGAGTTCCTGCTATGAAAAGAAATGTCACCCAGATCATCACTAGTGTTTGTCGGACCGTACGGTGGGCAACACTCCGGTTGGTATACCACTGCTGTCGGGGCGTCTCGAGACATGTCTTCATTCATCACCGGTGCTCAGTTCGACTCATCACTGAAGACAATTTCACTCCAGTGAATGAGATTACAGGCCGAAGACGTGTCTGGAGATGCTCTGGACAAGATGGGATATCACCCTGACTGTCGCCCACCGTCCAGCAGTGATCGTCTGGGGTAACATAGGTTTTCATGACAGGAAACCTTTGATTTGGTTGTCATTTGCGGAACCCTTACAGCAAAGCGGTAAGTCGACGATGTTCTCCGCCCCTTTTTGTTTCCCTTCATAGCAGTCGATTCTGGGCTTACATTTCAGGAAGATAATGCCCGCCCACACATGGAGAGTTTTTACTGCTTGTCTTCGAGTCTCTCAAATCCTGTCCTGGCCAACCGAGAACGTTTGGAGCATAATGGGCAGGGCCCTTGTAACGAGAATTATACGTATAAGAATTTTTTTCTTTATGAATTTAGATAAATTAATAATAGCAATGTGTTGAATTTCTTTTTCGATTCTTTTCGTGTCATGTTAAAGAAACTGTGAGTAACTTTTGAAACGAATATTATTTATGTTAGATTTCAAATAATGTGGTAATCAAAGGAAAGTGTATTTAATGTTAAAACTATTGTAAGATGTGAAAATTGTAATTTATACACTTGGTCCATACGTAGGTAATGCATTAGGATATATGTAGTAGAAAACCTGTGGTGAATACCCTACCTGTAGGGGAGCGGGAAAAGGGTGGAGGCAGGCGAGGCGGGAAAACGCACACTGGGCGCGGTTCGGCACAACGGGCTCAGTAACACAGTCGGAGACGAGCAACAGTCGGAAGTACACGTACTGTACCGAGGAGGCTACCCAGGAAAAGTGGATTCCATTGAGCCTCGGATGAACCGATTCCGACGACTACATGGCATGGCTATATTCTGAGGCACAAAATTGGAAAGATTACGACGCTAAGAAGATGGAAAGTGCCGATGTTGTGTGAGCCTTAGCCGTGCTAGTATGTGTGCCGTGCTGCCCGCTATCTCGCTGCCCGCCAACCGCCGCACCGACTTGCACAGGTCAAACATTTATTCCATCTTTAGAAGTGTATCTGTGTGGACCAGTGTCGAAACTGTTTCTAATGGTTCAATAATAACGTGACTTTCACCAGAATTGCTTTAGCCATGACTTATCCTGATCACTGACCTAGACAGGATCCTTACCTCGTATTGTGCAATCCGAGTATCCTAAACTGAAAGTTTAATGTTTGTGTTAATGAAAATTATCAGCAGATGAATCTATGCCATAAAGGAATCTATAGTTCCGTGTGCTGTTGCAAATATGGGTAAAGAACAAAAGAGTTTTTGTTGGATTGAGTTAGCGATGTTATTTAATTAATCTGAGACAGAAATAACGACAGTTAAATTATTCAGAAGTAAGACAAAAGAGTAGTTATCCAGAGATTGATAAATTTGTGTGTTAATTTGCCTTCAGTACTAGATAGTTTCAGTATAACGACTATAACAGTTTCAGGCCCCCCCCCCTTTTGCTCTTGTTCATTCGTTCAAACCTTGATGTGTACTGATCAAATTTGACCAGTAAAGCTAAATTCTATATTAATCCTAAATGTATTAGTGTTTTTCCATTATTCATAGTGATATTGTGTGTGTACTTTTAAGATTGTCGACGCTAGGGCAATCTATGCCCGATTTCAGTCTGCTCAACATACAAAATGCAGTTCGTAGTAATCATTACTGTGTGGTGTTGTGTAAATGTAGCTCGTCCAAATTAGTATCAAAAAGAGAAAACTTTAGTTCAGTGGATTTTTCGGATTCCAAACTTTGCCATATAACGCATCATTACTACGTGTTACTATGCTTGTACATGCACCGACTTGTACAAGGAAAAACTCATTCATTGCCTAAGTAGGCTGGCGACCGAATTGTTAATTATAGGTAGCATCTACTGTGTGTACTTCTTGTCCATGCGAAGGAGTAATTATACTGTACATTTGCTTGATGCATCACTGTAGTTATTGACTGAATATAAGTCCGATCTTGCTTCTATTAGGTACACGCGGTCAACTAATGTACTAAAATCCTTGTTTATAAGGTGAAGCCCGTGAACTTGTTACAGTACAGGCTTTATATAGCTAACCTACGTCCGAGAAGGGCGGTAGTGTTACACCCTCCAACCCCCTTGGCAATTCGGCGCTCTAACTTTCGAATTGGAGCGCATTTGGCACGATACCCCTGTGGAAGGCATCCAACAACGCTATCAATCAGTGCTAAGCTAAATATTTGCTTAAATAACGGCCAGAGGCGGCCAACGAGTTCTTGACTTGTTCATTTTCTGAATCTCTTTCTCTCCAATAAATCATCCCATTTTTCAGAAATTGCAATCAGGTTTTGTCTGTACATGTACATCGCACCTACCGAATTCCATCCCGTTCGCATAATACATTCGTCGTGCATCGTTTTTTCTACAACGTTTATTTGTCTGATCTGGTCGAAGAATTTAACAAAAAAGAGCTTATCAAGTAATGATATGAATTTGAAAGCAGTTGTATAAAAATATCCTGTATTTTACGGTTTATATCTTCGACAAATGAAAGATTGTCGGTGTAGAAATTTGTGTTTCGCAACTGAACCAGGATCAACCGCTAGCATTATATTCTTTCCCTTGTCAACCAGTTTTCCAACTGGTATGGAAAGAAACATTACTTATTTGATATTCCCAAGCAACCAGTAGTTTCACAGGGGACTGGTGCCTGTCTTTGTAGTGAAATGAAAGAATCTGTTGTGAAGCTTAAAGTTCATACCCGACTGACTGATCGCTGTCAAAAGAGCACTGGTGCTAATAACGTTGACTGTAAGCATCACAAGTTCTTACCATCCGTAAAGTCATATGAATCCAGTGATTATTAGAATGCTATACTATAACACAGTCCGATGCCAAAAGCTGGACAGTACGAATTCTCTTCCCCTAACCTGCTATGTATAACAACGAAAAATAGTTGTACCCTGGGTTCTGTACAAATTACCTTTCAGGTAGAACTGCACCACCCAAGAGATCGATAACGCCGTAAGTACGAGACCATATCTGTAACACTTGAGATTTTCTGTGTGACCTTAATGTGCCGTAAGACCGCACTATTTTTCCACGTCGATACATTTAATACAAAGATATAAAGGTATAATCTCCCCTAACGACCAGTGGTCACTTCCTAAGTCACGCATGCAAGCCTCAGGAGGGGTAAGAGGAAGCTCTACCTGAGAAATCGCATCCTTAATGGCAAAGAGATAGGATGACGGAAAGGAAGGCCGTAATGTTTCCTAGGTAATGGCTCCAGCTCCGATCCTTGGCGTCGTGACACAAAGCAGCAGCGTCGTAAAATGTGGACTTGCTTCTTCTGTGGTGTGAAGTGAGATCGTTACATTTTCTGTATGTTGTGTCCCAACCAAGTACAAGTTTGCCACTTAAAACAGCAGTACCCTTAGCACATAAACTTACAGTCAGATTGCTATTTCAGCTTGGTTGTCTGAGATGTTCTGATATATCACTAGTTACTCTCGTAATCTATATGGCACGCTTCAGATTGAAGTTGTCTTCTATAGACACATTCACAACATTTACCTGCTCTATCGACATCAATGACCATTACCATCAACATTCGATGTCCAACGTAGCATAATGGCTTCCTCCGAATTGCTTTTATGAAATCAAGCCCTCTTGCTTATTCTCTAATATCGAGGCAGCCATATTTACGACGTGGACTCCAGTCTGTCGTTTCACTCGTTTTCCACCTTCTCTATCTTTCCTAATAAGTCTCAGTGCATATCTCTGCAATGCTCGCTAGAAAATCGTTAGTTTTACAATTATTTCAACATTAAACTTTCACGGAAAGTTTGAATTAAGTATAAATGAGTATCATACACTGATTTTAAACCTTTGTTTACGAACACATCGCAAGCGCTGAATGTGAAAGAAAAAGAAACGCTCCGAGCCGTTTTCACTCATCTGGCTATTTCTTTTCCTTTACGTATGGTCATTACCATCATTTGACCTAAATATGAAGACCTACCAGCTGGTTCTATAACACCATTCTCATTTTATTTATGATAAATCCTTCTATTTTCAAATCTACTTCAAACTTGCCTGGTGTTCATTCTTATCTGCTCTAGAGGCATGTGGTATGAGGCGACAAAATCGTATCGTTGTAAGAGGTACAGAGGCGAGCGAGTGTGCCGGGGCTTACCACAGTTCACTACTGCGAGCATCACGTCATAATAACGCTCTTGTGCTTAACATAAACTGCAATTTAAGAGTGAAATTAAAAGCTAAAGTAACTTTTGCTAACTTCGTCAGTGTATGCTTAAGTATATTAATGATGACATTGTAAGGTCTCAGAACGATCAAATGAATATTTTGGGCAAAACACGCGATCTTAAAGAAGAGGTGGCACTGAATAATAAAAGTAGAAAGCTAACCGTTGGTGAGAATATCGAAAAGCATGTCACAATTAAAAGTTACAAGCCTCAACTGCGTTAGATTTTAGTTACAATCGGCGTTTTCACGAAAAATTGAAACGGCTAAACATTAAACTCATAAAGCTGAAAATTCGTTTGTAGCCTGACTATCGTGCAAAAACGTCAAATATGTAACACCAATTAGCTACCTCTACCAGTTTTCAAGTTGTTTACGAAAAACAATATCTGGAATGAAAATGCACTTACTCATGGTAGATTAAGTATCATCTGCATTGGTAATAGAAGGTACTAATTATAACCCTCAGTGACGTTCAAGGCATAATCAGCTGTCCCAGGTTTGGAAGACTGTATCGTAAATAACAATGATTACAAGAAACCTTATAGATGTGGTTCAAGGTCATGTCCTCCTTTCGGTTCCATTCTTAAAATTGTAAAGGGCAAAGCTTAAATGCAGTCAAGCTAAAACTTTTTCAGTAAGTAAAGCAAACGTAACTCTATTTATACAAAAATTAAGAAAAATGCAAATTGTTAACCGACAGAGTTATTAGTTAATTCATGTCCCAGAAAGGAGTCATTTGGGTACTGATACATATGTCTGCAATTGATACTGAATGTTCGTTTGGCAGTATGCAGCGCCCCTATTTAAATACAGCCAGAGAGGCAGTGGTATGACACACTTTGCACCGAGATATCAAACTGGCCGCGTCAGTCAAACAGCGAACTTGCTTTGTACCTCGGATGATGCCTGAGGTGAATGCGTTTACGGTAACAGTAGGAATGAATCCGCGAGGACTGTACACCGTCATGGATAACTTATTTCACGGATGTAACTGTTTGTTTGCAGCTCGTAATGCTGACAAAACGGCGTGGCAAATAGCGAGATTATTTTCCGTTTTGAAGGTGAGCAGTTAACTTTTGGTGATTAAAAGTCAGGGCAATAGACCATTATACTTGCTACTTCTTATATATGTGTCCTCTGAACTGTTAATAGTGCTGTTTCTGCTAGGGATATTAGTTATAATTAATAAGACATATTTTGTGCATGTGCACTTTTACAGAATGTCAATCAGTTAAAACTGAAAACTTTTATTTATAGCTATATTTCCTGATCCCGCTGAGTAAACAGCAAGTTGGAACATTTTCTTTCAGTGACCATAAAGAGTAACGTGAACTAGCAGACCGCAATTTATGGTCAGTATGTTCTTCCCCACTTTCAGCCTGAATGCAAAAATAGTTTTCAGGCTCTTGTAAATGCAAAAGGTAGGTGGAAAACATGAACAGACAATGGAAGATTCTTTCCACGGCGGCTTAACGAAGTAAGGACCATATGATTGTTACATGCCGGCCCACACGTTTAGTGTCATCAGTTAACGTATTTCTAAGGCCAAGTCAAGTGCTATGTAAGGCTATGAGTACTGAAAAGTTACACTTTGAAATGCAGTGGACTGAAAACTTATGTTCAAATGGCTCTGGGCACTATGGCACTTAACTTCTGAGGTCATCAGTCCCCTAGAACTTAGAACTACTTAAACCTAACTAACCTAAGGACAACACACACATCCATGCCCGAGGCAGGATTCGAACCGGCGACCGTAGCGGTCGCACGGTTCCAGACTGTAGCGCCTAGAACCGCTCGGCCACTCTGGCCGGCCAAGTTCTCTAAAGCTATAGATACTGCGATAAGGAATAGCTCAGAAGGCAGTTCTGTTGATGAGGTATGGACACCCTTAGAAACGGCCTTCACAGAAGTTGGTAAGAGAACCATAGGTACAAATAAGGCAACTGCAAAGAAACCATGGGTAAAAGAAGAAATAATTCAGTTGATCTACGAAAGAAAGAAAAAGGAATGGAAGAAATAGAAAGTGCAGGGATGCTAAGGCGAAATAGCTGCATGAAAAGTGTGAAGAAATCGAAAAAAAAATTATAGTCGGAAGGACTGACGTAGCATACAGAAAAGTAAAAACAAATTTCGGTAAAATTATAAACAACGGTGGTACCATTAAGAGTGCCATGGGAATTCCACTGCTAAATGCAGAGGAGAGAGCAGATAGGTGGAATGAGCGCATTGATGGCCTCTATGTGGGGGAAGAAGAAACAGGAATCGATACAGAAGAGATAGGGGATCCAGCATTGAAATTGGAATTTGAAAGACATTTGGAAGAATTACGATCGAATAAGTCGGAAGGGATAGACAATACGCAACTGGATTTTAGAAAATTTTTGGGGGAATTGAATATTAGAGATTCGGAAAAATATCATTCACACAATTACGCAGGTTGTAAGAGCTGACCAGTGTGAGTATTATCACACGATCGGCTTATCAGCCTATGCGTCCAAGTTCCCGACAGAAATAATATACAGAAGGATGGAAAAGAAAACCAAGGTTGATAATGGATGCAAGTCTTAAGGAAAATCAAGGAACCTTCATAGGATTTGTGAACCTGAAATAAGCGTTCAACAATGTCAAATTGTAATATGTTCAAAATTCTGTGCAAAATAGGGTTAGTTATAGAGAGAGAAAAGTAATGTACAATACGTACAAGAGGCGAGTTAGTTGAAACAATTAAGAATGGAAGACCATGAAGAAAGTTCTTGGGTTACATCTGTACATCGAAGAAGCAATGACGGAAATAAAAGAAAGGTTCAAGAGTGGAATTAAAAAATCAGGGTGAACGGATATAAACGATAACATTCGCTGATGACACTGGTGACCTCAGAAAAAGCGAAGGAGAATTACAGCATTTGCTGAATGCAATGAACAGTCTAGTGAATACAGAGTATGCGCTGATATATATCGCAGAAAGACGAAATTAATGAGAAGTCAGAGAAATGAGAACAGTGAAAAACTTAACATCAGGATTAGTGATTACGAAGTAGATTAAGTTACGAAAGTATGATACATAGGCAGCGTAATAACCAATGACGGATGGAGAAAAGAAGACACAAAAAGCAGACTAGCACTGGGAAAAAACGCATTCCTTGTCAAGAGAAGTCTACTCGTATGAAACATAACCCTTCATTTGAGAATGAAAGTTCTGAGATTGTGCATTTGGCGCACAGAATGTTATGGTAGCGAAACATGAAATGTGGGACAACCGGATAAAGGAGAATCGAATCTTTTGCGATGTGCTGCAACAGAAGAACGTTTAAAATTAGATAGTGTGGTAAGGAACGGAGTGAGGAGGCACTCTGCGGAATTGGCGAGGAAAGGAATAGAAGGAGACTGATGTTTAACTTTCCGTCGACAACAAGGTCATTATAGACGGAGGATGAGCTCGAGTAGGGAAGGATTTGCTTTAAGGGATTTGGGGAAAGTTTAAGCAGGATGGCTGGACGCTGGTTTGAGACGCCGTCCTCCCGAAAGCAAATCCAGTGTGCTAGCCACTGCGCTACCCCTGTCGGTAGGAAGGTAATACACTGGCAAGAGGAAGGGACTGCTAAGACCTCACAGAATATCTACATGGCACTAAAGTGAGCTATGGAGGGCAAAATATGTAGAGGAAAACAGAGATTGGAATACATGCGGCAAATAATTGTGGATGTTGATTGCAAGTGCTACTCTGAGATGAAAGATGAAGAGATTGGCACAGGAATATGTTTCAGGCCGTATCAAACCAGTCAGATGACTGATGACTCAAAAAAGGAAAAACTGAATGCATGAATTTGAAAAGCTCGTCCTTCAGCAAGACAGCGCCGAACCACAATCGAACGCTGGTGCGACATGTGCAGCAATCCATTGTCTCGGGTTCACTGTCATAGATCCCCCTACAAACCAACGTTACTTGGCCCCATACTACTTTCATTTGCTCAAAATCTTAAAGATCTTCTCGAATGACTGTCGAAGAACCTCAGTGTTACCTCTGATTTTTCTGATTTTCTTGTCCCTATGGTTTTGCAAGATTTGTGTGAGAGGAGCAAATATTTTGTCCAACTCTTTGTGGAACGCACTGTCTCGGAACATCAATACAAATCTCTTTGTCATGCACAACGTCTCTCTAGTTAACTTGCCACTGGAGATTGTTGTTCATTTCTGCATCACTCACGCACGGATGTGACGACCTCGTGGAGAGTCCCGCTCATTGCTGGATCGTCTCTGTCTCTTCTACTAACACAAAATGCAAGAACAGGCCAAACAAGTGTTTTATAAGGAACTTTCTTCGGCGGTGAATTACATCTGCTTGACATTCATCTAGTTAATCGCAATCTGTACTCCGCTTCCTCTGCGTGTTCCTTTATATTGGTATATCATGTTACAAACCTTCGAATGATAGTCCTAGGTCTCTTACTGTAGTTACTGTTTCCAGGGATACTTCACCATTACCGTAGTCGAGCGGAAGTGGATGTCTTCGTCTGTTTATGCGTAATAAGTTAAATTTATGTATGTTCAGAGTCAAAAAGGCACTTGAGATACAAACATCAATGCTACGTCATGTTTTGACGTGGTTTGTGCTTACCACATCACTGTGTAAGCCAGCAGTATCACATGACAGTACTTTTAAGGTATCTCCCGTGTGCAATGTTAGTTGTAATCCTGGTTTTTTAATCCGCTTTCAGGTCTTACAATGAAAGGACTGGTACAGATATATGTCGTATGTTTTGTAACGTTTTGACAGCAACATGTTATTCAGGCGTGCCTGATATTGGCTAACTCTTTTTCACCTTGAAATTCGAAACGTCTGTAAAGTCTAAATCGCGAAAAGCATCAGTCGTTATTTACTCAGTCTCCATGCCTTCTTCGGGTGCCCACGGCTAGCTGAACGGTGAACATCAGAAGAGCTCCAAGAAGACAGTGAACTAATCGTCGACCGTGTGGAAGAAACTGAAGTAGAACCTGACGCCTTCTAACAGCCCACAAGATTTTACTTTCAATAAAGAAAAGCTGTTCAGTGTAATAACAATACAAACGTCGTCTAGTACACAATTGCTTGTAGCAACTTTATATTACAATTTAGAGAAAACCTGATTAATGTAAAATGTCTTAAAATGTCTACAGTATTAATGAGTACAAGTTACATGTGATAACAGTTTTAAAATCATAGTCTTGAAATTATTTGTTTCCAACAATACACTGCGTTAAACATAAACCATTGTATTAGAGTTCCTATATTCAACAAAACAATATCTTTTAAAGGGAAACAGTCAAAAAACTTTTATGTTCTGAAATTAGCGCCACGCTGAGGTTTTGTACGTCGTGTGAAGTGCAGCATACTCTTGGAAAGCTACAATACATCTTAAAAATAGTATAACAAAATTATGTGCAAAATCAATTTTTAATACAACAGTCCTCTTGAGATTGTTAGCCAGTGAGAGTAATTCTCAAGTTCTTCTAGCACATTCATATAAAAGGTTTTTTAGCTCTGTGTAGTATCTCCACGCGTTCTCCTACTTCACGGAATGCATTGTTACTGCTTTTTATGTGCACATCAAACGCCGTCCTACTATTGTGCCCACTTTTGTTTACACTAGTTATTTTAGTTTCAGCCAGTTTGGCATATGTAATATTTATTACTCTCTACACATTAGCTTTTATACACCCTAGAATTAGTATCAGGCTCCTTTTTCGCTATGTCAGGTTTGTGCCTTAAGCTGCCTACATTTTGATCGTCATTCTGACATTTCACTTGTTCATTATCTAGAAAAAAATTAACGGTTATTTCTGACCCCTCCCTTTGTATCTGAAAGTGACATGCTTATTCTTAAATTTTACCTTCTCAAGTTCATCGTTTGCTTCAGTAATTTTGTTTTAGTATCCGCGTGACGTTTCTCTGTCATACATAGATTCACTGATACTACTTGTTTTCCAGCTATATATACGAAGATGGTATCTGTTCTTTCGGACATGTCCGAAAGAACATATTCCATCTTCATATATATAGTTTAGACCCACAGGCCATTTAACCATCTTCTGTGGGGATGCACACACATTGCCCGAACTCTTATAGGGTTCCGTAAAGCCGCGAGTAATGAGTGTAATGGGCAGGGGCACTACGAATATAGTGCGGGACAATAAGTTCGGAATGTGGGTCTCACGGGAGGCGTGCCAGAGATAAGTCCCTGCAATCGCACTATCCTCTGTGTCCCCGGTGGCTCAGATGTCCGCCCCCAGTAGCTGAGTGGTCAGCGAGACAGAATGTCAATCCTAACGGCCCGGGATCGATTCCCGACTGGGTCGAAGATTTTCTCCGCTCTGGGACTGGGTGTTGTGTCAGCCGCCACTGTAGCTCAGCTTGTTCGATCAGAGGGGTAGCTGCCCTCTGTAATAAATAAAAAACCTGAGTTAATGGATCAACGACGAACTGAAACGGGTGTCTTGCGACATCCTGCCCGAGCAGATGCAACGAACGAAACCGAACAATATGAGATTATTTTTAAAAAATGGGTAGAGCGTCTGCCATGTAAGCAGGAGATCCCGGATTCTAGTCCCAGTCGGGGCACACATTTTCAACTGTCCCCGTTGACGTATATCAATGTCTGTATGCATCAAAGGGTATTCATTTCATTCTATTGATTTAAAACCAGGATGTTTTCTAGCCCCTAATTCGCGACAAAATTTGTCTCCCTTGACGGCTCTTTTGTACATTGCATAAAAATATGCCCGCTTGTATTGGATTTTATGGCGCCGTCTCTCACCTATAATACTGTCTAAGCAACAGTGTGCTTTTGGCAGGGAAACAGAGCTGACGCGTCTGTGTTTACAGCGTGCGGAGCGCGAGCTCACCTAGTTTACATTCTGACGGCCGTTGCTTAAGGGCCGGCTTACCGTATACGAGCCATGGCGAACCGTTACCGTAAATCTGCACTCCAATTTACTTCCTGCAACGCTTATGCCCTACCCAAAGCACTCGAGTTGGAGCGTTTTCTGCGACAGGAGGTGAAGATACCGGCGGCCGATATTATCGGTAGTGATTTGTCGATAGTGAGCAGCAAGGTCTATGTTAAAATCATTAACGACGCGGCGTGCGAACGCATCATCCTACGTGAGACCAAACAGGGACTCCGCTTCTGTCATGCTGATGGCAATGTAGGGGCGGTAACCGTCGACCATGCCGGCTTAGGTATGCGCACGATACGCATTTTGGAATTGCCATTCGACCTTCCCGCTGAGGAAGTCGTCGCAGCACTCCGACCATACGGCACAGTCCATGGCCACACTGCAGAGAAATGGACACAGCTTCGGACATATCCTGTCGTAAACGGGGTCAGACAGGTCACCACTGATCTCCGAAGCCACGTCCCGTCCTACTTACAGATCGGCGGATGCCGTGTAATAATTATATACGACGGCCAGCCTCGGACCTGTTCCGGGTGTGGCAAAGAAGGCCACCTTAGATCCAAATGCCTACAACGGCGTATTACAAAACTTCCAACTGTCGAAGGACCACCTACGTCGAAACCTACAGTGCTAGCGGTGGCCTATGCCGCTGCTCTAGCTTCTCCTAACGCTTCGCAACGCCGCCCTGGCGCCACAAATGACGCCACCAACGAACCTGTCCAGACACCGACGGAGAGCGCATCAGACGGCAGTCCGCCTCAGCCGGCCATCGCCGCCGCTCCGACGATGCCGACGGAATCGGACGCTGACACTACTCTCAGCAACACGATGGAAATCGATTCGCTCACCGTCCCTACGGCGGCCTTTCTGCCAGAGCGACGCGACTCCTTTCCGTTGTTGGACACGGAGGGTCGCACAAGGAAACAACGTTTCCCGAAACGTGGCAAGAGAAGGCGCCGCACCGTTTCCGGCCAAAAGGAAACGTTGCAAGTCGAGGATGACGCAACTGTCGAACAGCACGACGCCCCAGAACCTGCTACTGCTGACGAAGACGTTATGACCGGGGAGGCATCCACAGGTGTGCCTGCGCCCGTCTCCCCGACGCCCAATGTGGACGTTGAACTAATTCATGGACATATCATAGGCGACACTACACCACGCACCATTACATAATCTTCTGCAGACAAAATGGACGATACACCGGTGCCCGCTTCCACGGCGTGGCACAAGGAGAAGGTCGAGGAGCAGGACACGATACGGGACCTTGCGCCGCCGGGGCCGAAACACTAATCATACCCTCCCCAGCATCCCCTGCGGGCGCGCGGGATAACGTTCTACTGCAACGCCCACGCCCTAGCGCTGACGGCAGAGTGGACCAGCCTGCAACAGTCCGCCACCAAGACTACCGGATAACAACAATAAACACCAACAACATCCGTTCCAGAGTGAAAATCAGCTTATGCAGGAGATGTTCTGGGCTTCTGCAGGAAGTTTACTTATCTAGTATCCCGGATATCAATGGCTAGCGCGAGTGATCCTATTGGCCGCGGAGTGGCCATGTATGTCCGCCACGGTATTTCTGTGACCGACGTCGCCTTCCTTCCATCAGCTCGAGGCATAGTACTCACTGCCATGGGGACACGCATCATTAATGTCTACGCTCCCTCAGGCACAGACCGACGACATGAAAGGGCCCAGTTTTATTCCGAGGAAATCGCCCCCCTGCTTTTAGGGAGATATGACCACTGTCTGCTAGGAGGCGATTTTAACTGCGTTCTGCACCCCAAAGATCAGATTCCCCACTATCCTACATGCCAGAAACTACGTATAGTGGTGCGGGACCTCCTGATTCATGATACTTGGGAATTTCAACCTCGCGACCGTTATGGCTATACCTGTCTTACCAGTCATTCCGCAAGCCGACTAGACAGGATATATGCCCCAAGAACACTTAGATCTGCGATACGGGGCGCTGAACGCTGGCCACTGGCCTTGTCCGACTATTGTTCGTACATCTGTAGGTCCTCCTACCGCCGCAATCTGCATGGTTGTAGTTGTTGTTGTGGTCTTCAGTCCTGAGACTGATTTGATGCAGCTCTCCAAGCTACTCGATCCTGTGCATGCTTCTTCATCTCCCAGTACCTACTGCAACCTACATCCTTCTGAATCTTCTTAGTGTATTCATCTCTTGGTCTCCCTCTACGATTTTTACCCTCCACGCTGCCCTCCAATACTAAACTGGTGATACCTTGATGCCTCAGAACATGTCCTACCCACCGATCCCTTCTTCGAGTCAAGTTGTGCCACAAACTTCTCTTCTCCCCAATCCTACTCAATACTTCCTCATTAGTTATGTGATCTACCCATCTAATGCTCAGCATTCTTCTGTAGCACCACATTTCGAAACCTTCTATTCTCTTCTTCTCCAAAATACTTATCGTCCATGTTTCACTTCCATACATAGCTACGCTCCATACAATTACTTTCAGAAACGATTTCCTGACACATAAATCTATACTCGATGTTAACAAATTTCTCTTCTTCAGAAATGCATTCCTTGCCATTGATAGTCTACATTTTATATCCTCTCTACTTCGACCATCATTAGTTATTTTGCTCCCCAAATAGCAAAACTCCTTTACTACTTTAAGTGTCTCATTTCCTAATCTAATTTCCTCAGCATCAGCCGACTTAATTCGACTACATTCCATTATCCTCGTTTTGCTTTTGTTGATGTTCATCTTATATCCTCCTTTCAAAAATCTATCCATTCCGTTCAACTGCTCTTCCAATTCCTTTGCTGTCTCTGACAGAATTACAATGTCATCGGAGAACCTCAGAGTTTTATTTCTTCTCCATGGATTTTAATACCTACTCAGAATTTTTCTTTTGATTCCTTCACTGCTTGCTCAATATAGAGACTGAATAACATCGGGGAGAGGCTACAACCCTGTCTCACTCCCTTCCCAACCACTGCTTCCCTTTCATGCCCCTCAACTCTTATAACTGCCATCTGGTTTCTGTACAAATTGTAAATAGCTTTTCGTTCCCTGTATTTTACCCCTACTACCTTCAGAATTTGAAAGAGAGTATTCCAGTCAACATTGTCAAAAGCTTTCTCTAAGTCTACAAATGCTAGAAACGTAGGTTTGCCTTTCCTTAATCTAGCTTCTAAGATAAGTCGTAGTGTCAGTATTGCCTCACGTGTACCGATATTTCTACGGAATCCAAACTGCGCCATATAAACTAAATATTTCTAATCTGCATGACGTGTCACGTCCGTCGCCAACAAGTCACTGAGACGTGGACAGCCTGAGAACGACGACTCCACCCCTACCGCTCGACACTGATATGGTGGATGGACTGCGCCAAACCAGCGAGCGGCAGGACACTGATGACATACGGGAAGGACATGGCCGACTGGCATCGCAACACTGTTGACTTCTGTTATGCGATTCTCTGAGATCTGGTCACTCAGCCGCCAACACCAAACAACCAGCTGGAACGGCAAAGAACGAAAGCGAGGATAATTGCGCTGGCACGCCGGAAATTGCAAGTGGTGGTGATACGGACGCGGCGCCACAATCACACGGGTTTAGAAACTCCATCCATGCGTCATATAGTGTCCGACGAACGACGGGGTCGTCGGCAGATCATCAACACTCGGACTACGCCTCATGGCACGCAGGTGACCAATCAGAATGACATCGTCCACGAATTCGTCGAACACTACCGTCGTGCTTATAGTGAAGAAGATGCTGATACCGAAGCAGACGACTCCTTTTTGCATTACTTCACGTGCATCCTCCCCCACACAGAGGCGGATGCTTTGACAATGACGGTCACGCGGCACGAAGTCGACAATGCAGTCGAGAAGGGTACAGTCAACAGGTCGCCCGGCATTGGCGGCTTACCGATTGAGTTTCACCGTACCTTCCGGGACCTCATGGCACCGCAGTGGACGGGCTGGGGGCATCATCGTTCCGGTCCACATATCAGCCCGTGGTTCGATGGTCATGAGTTACAGACCACTCACCCTACTCAATGGCGATTACAAGATTTTCGCTCACTTACTGGCAATGGGACTCCGAACAATACTCTCTCATATCCTCTCACCAGAGCAAATGACGCATGATGGACAGGTTAACACACAGACTGCCACAGGGGAATGCCGCGACTTAATTGCGATGGCGGAGGGATGCAGACTCCGTGCAGCGGTGGTCGTTATAGACCTCGACAACGCCTTCGATAAAGTGCTCCATCAGTTCCTTTTTTCGTTGGCGGCCCGAATGTTCATGCCTCCTCCGTTCCTCGACGTCATCCGGCGTCTTTACAACAGTATCAGTTTACGTGTCCAAGTCAATGGACGTTTAGCAGGGCCGGTGAACATCTGCCGCTCCATACTGCAAGGGTGCCCCCTCTCTACCCCCCTGTATGTCATTGCCCTTGAGGCCCTCAGTGGGGGCTTGACGACCAATCTCTCTGGCCTCACCCTAAGCCAACACACTTTTCGGTATCGGGCATATGCTGATGACCTCCTCCTCATCATTCGCTCCGGCTCTGAGATTCGAGCAGACCTCGAATTGAATACCCGTTATGAGGCTGACGCTGGCAGTGCCATGAATGTCGCCAAATCTTCTGCAATGCACATTGGACGAGTCCTCCAGGAGGGTGAAGTGACACCCCTGCCGTTTGAGTGGACCTTCCGGTACCTGGGCATTACCTTTACCCCCACGGTCTCGCGCACAGTGGCAACGAATTTCCGTCGCCTGTTACATGTTATCCGCAACGACGTCCGCTAGAACCTCTGGCGCCACCAGGACACACTTCAATGCTTTGAGTTAGTTAATCTTAATGTGGCATCAAAATTGGTCCACATCGGGCAAGTTCTCCCTCTGCCGACTGCAATTGGGCGTAACCTAAGGCGGCTTTTGGCTATTATCTCACTGCTGGTTCATGTTTAAAGTCCGTTATGAGACACTTACCCTGGCCCCACGGTATGTTGGCCTTGGACTCGTCAATGTCCGTATGCGAGCTGCAGCATTGTATATGAGTACCATGAGAAGACAGTGGACCGGGCGGGGCACATCTCTAATACGCAGCTTGCTTGAGGTCCTCCTGCCTGCTTCCACCTCACCTCCGGTGTCTGTCGGCCATATCATGCCTCATTTGTCTCATATATCGACCTTTTTCGTCCACTACAGTTACATACATACCAGTCTCCCGGACACGCGCCCACCCAGAACTAAGGATTTTTACAGCCTGCTACTGCGCCGTGTTCCCCAGAATGTGGTGGAGACCAAACACCCCTCCATCCAGTGACCCATAGTGTAGACTACCGTCCGCCTGCCCTTCCTCCCTACGAACGTCCGGGCACTGTGGTATCACCCCATCAACAGGAAATTTGCTACGACACAGAGACTGCATAACACTGTCTTGTCAGATTCCTCTCTTTGTCTCCTTTGCCAGCAACTGGACCCTGATGACCACCGTCTCACATGCACCTCTTCGCAAGATGTCTGGCGCTTCCTGCAGCAAATCATTGCCTGCTATCTCTGAGTGCCACACCAGACACAATCGAACCTCGAATGTTTCTATACTCGGAGGCCAAACATTTTCCCGTCGCCAAATATCATGTTATTACGTGGGTCAAAGAGTGGGTGGTTGCTTATCTCTTTTATGAGGGATCTAGATCCCGCCTCGACTTCTGGACCTATTTACGAACAACCCATGCTGCTCTCGAAAACACGCCACGTTACCGAACATTATTTGCTAACTATCTTCGAGGGATCTTTGATAGACCTCGACTAAGTTGGAAGGGGGGGGGGGGGGGGCGCCTGGAGGTGTCTGAGCTTAAGCCCACTATGATCGATTCTACATCTGACCTCCGCGGATGGGAGAGCGCGCCGTAAATTGCGCGGATTTTATTTCTTTTTTATTTTCCTTTTGTATTTTCTTTTTCTTTACCCAGCATTTATAAATTTTTTTCTCTGTCACCGATGTGTTCCACATAATTTCAGGAAAATAGTGAATATTACAAAAACACAATGCAAATAAATAAGCAACAACAACGCCTTCCACTTTTGTTGATTCCTGTGTCTCCCACTTCCCTGTGCCCCACAGGCTCGGTGGTGGTGACGGGGACACTGTTGCCAGGCCGCGGGTTTCGACCCATGCCCACTTTGCCCCCGAGCCACCACCGGTCCACTACTCCAAAAAAAAATTAAAAAAAAATGGTCAGCGGGACAGAATGTCAATCCTAAGGGCCCGAGTTCAATTCCCGGCTGCGAATTCTCTTTAAAAAATGGATAGAGCGTTTGCCACGTAAGCAGGAGATCCCGGGTTCAAGTCCTAGTCGGGGCACACATTTTCAACTCTCCCCGTTGACTTGCATCAACGCCTGTATGCGGCTAAGGGTATTCATTTCACTGTATTGATGTAATTGTAATTTCATTGTTTTCTAGCCCCTAATTCGCCAAAAAATTTGTCTCCCTTGAGGGCTCTTTTGTACCTAGCATAAAAGTATGCTCTCTTATATTCGATTGTGTGGCGCCATCTCTCACCTATAATAATGTCTAAGTAAGTGCTTTATACTGAAGGCGCTGAAGATGTGCCTTCTTTCCTTCCTTTTGACGGCGAAAGTTAAAATGTTGATTGGCCAATTCTTTTCGTATTCTAACTTGATCGTATTTGCGACTGCTGCCTGTCTGAAATTTCCGTTGATTCTACTATTACAATTTTCGGTCCTCTAAACGACAAAACGGAGTCTTCAATGTAAAACTTTTAATAAATCATCTACTCTTTAATATCTGGTAAAAAGCTAAAAAAGTTTTTCCGTTGATTACATTATAAGTATGTTCCATTTTCATCGAATTTCTCCACTTAGGTTGTTTTGCTGACTTAATTTCGAGGAAAAGTTCTAAAAAAGTACAAACTATGAGTCAAATGGAAACAAATATGCAGTACCAAGCACTTACGAAGAGCCCATTAATTTTGTTAAGTATTTGAAATGTGTCTTCGAGTATCTAGAAAGAAATGCTTTAATATGTCTGGCTGCTGAGCCATCATCGCACCTCTGAAATTCTCAAATGAAGGTGATTAATTTGACAGAAACGGTTGGCCTATCCTTCCATGCATTTACGACAGCGATAAAGTTGATTACGTTGATAAAGAACTGTTGTATCCTTACGTAAGGTAGTTGTAATATGCTGTCAAAGAATTTAATTCCTTGCGTAATTCCAGCATGACTAAAAGACTGTTTAGATGTATGCTGTTGTAGCATTTCAAGTAGCTGTGTGTAGAAAACACTCAAATATTATGTCCGAATCTCTTCAGCTAGTCATATTCGTGTAGTTAAGTGTAGGACATCTGCTCTTGAATAAGTTAAATTTCATAGGAGAGAGGTATACTTTCCAAACTTTCAGAACCCCTTTTTGACATTTTCAACTATTTTTCGTGTGCCACGTTGTCTGTAAATTGCAATATGCCTATTCTAAGCACAAACACTATGATAATTATTTAAGTGAAATAATATGAATCTCAAAGAAAACAAAAAGGGAGGAAACCAAGAAATTACAATATTACATCTGGTCCATATTAAATGAGAAAAATTCATGCTCTTGGAAAATCTTCGAATAACAGATGTATGAAACAATATTCCTGTTTTCTTAAATGTAAAATCGAGAACTTCGTTCATAATCAGCTGTTTTACAGAATATAGGATTCACATTTAAGTAGAGACTCTGTCTATGCTTGTTCACAAACTAAGAATCTGATTGAAAATTTCCTTTTTCCCAAGGAAATCTTGTATTGCACAGCATGGATTAAGATTTTCCCACAGTATGAATGGTAATCTTGTATTGCACAGCATGGGTTAAGATTCGGTCAAATCACTGCTGATCAGAGCTTGTGTATGCTCTCCTTCTTGAATTTCAAGTATTTTATTTTTTATTTACGTGTTCAATTACCGAACCTTTGTAGGAGACGACTTACAACCGGTTATGCCCGACACAGAACTACAACGCCTGTTTATGGTTCGCAACGTATCTGGAGTTAATGATTACTAAATTACACATGATTAGGATCTGTCACAAATGACAACACGATGTACATAGATTTAGTCTATTTGTTGTAAACAACGAGTGCTCTTATTTGGGCCTGCAACGCATACATTTCTGTAATCCGGAGCGATAATTTTGTATTCGGGAAGATTCATCATTTAATTGATCGTGATTGTTTCACCGGTAACATTTTCAAATTTTAGTATTCTCCTATCGATACATAATTCATATAAATTCTAATCACTTACTTCACTTGTGCTCCAAATAGAAAGAACACGGTAGCATTGCCTCCTCTTACTTTTATTTACAACGCTCAATAATTAATTACCGCCTGACTTTTTCATGTAATCTACCTCATAACGACGTTTGAGGTTTTTATGCAACCGACACCGATCTTTACCATGCGACCAACCCTCACAGTCCCAGAGATCCATATACTCGGATGCCCACTCCTTTACGTTCGGAGATAACGTCAGTGCGACTCTACAACATCTCTGCCGCCGAACAAAAACGCATAACGTACTTTATTTTTTATTTACATGTTCAGTGACCGGAAATTTGTCCCCTTATAATCCTTAACTAGGTGCCTTTGAATGACTGTAGAAGGATACATGATGATTTCAGAAAATTTCTAGTTGATTTGATGAATGTCAGTTTCCTCTGGATGTAGAAAAATGTAAGTTGTGCTGTTTAATAGGAAAAACAATTCCGTAATGTTTGAATGCAGCATTAACAATGTCCTGCTTGACAAAGTCACGTCGATTAAATATCTAAGCGTAACGTTGTAAGAGCCATGTGAAATTTTATGACCATGGAAAGCTCGTAGTAGGGACAGCGAATGGTCGATTTCGGTTTGTGGTTGTTGTTGTGGTCTTCAGTCCATAGACTGGTTTCATGCAGCTCTCCATGCTACTCTATCCTGTGCAAGCTTCTTCATCTTCCGTTACCTACTGCAACCTACACACTTCTGAATCTGTTTAGCGTATTCATCTCTTGGTCTCCCTCTACGATTTTTACCCTCCACGCTGACCTCCAACACTAAATTGGTGATCCATTTATGCCTCAGAATATGCCCTACCAACCGATATCTTCTTCTAGTCAAGTTGTGCCACAAACTTCTCTTCTCCCCAATCCTACTCAATACTTCCTCATTAGTTATGTGATCTACCCATCTAATTTTCAGCATTCTTCTGTAGCACCACATTTCCAAAGCTTCTATTCTCTTCTTGACTAAACAATTTATCGTCCACGTTACACTTACATACATGGCTACACTCCACATAAATACTTTCAGAAACGACTTCCTAACACTTAAATCTATACTCGATGTTAACAAATTTCTCTTCTTCAGAAACGCTTTCCTTGCCAGCCATCGCCAGTCTACATTTTATATCCTCTCTACTTCGATTTATTGGGGGGGGGGGGGGGGGGGGGGATTTTGGGAGGGTGCGGTTCATCTGTAGGGAGACTGCATATGGCCCACTAGTGCGATCCATTCTTCGATACTACTCGTTAGTTAGGGACTCCCAACCTCCATCCCAAATCAAATAAAAGTAAGACGTCAAAGCAATTCACAGGTGTACTGCTATTTTCTTACCGGTAAATTGTATCAGCACGCGAGTATTCCCCTGGCTAGAAAGCAACTTCCTTTCCACGAAAAGAGAAAAAACGAGTGGACTGGCATTTGAAGCAGACTGTAGAAGGTTCTACAGCCGCCAACGTACATTTCGCGTAAGTATCATGAAGATAACAGAGATGGAGCCATACAGATAGTCATTTCTCGCTTGCTCTCTCTGTGAGTGGAACAGGAACAGAAATGACTACAGTGCTAGAAGATACCCTCTGCCAAACACCGCACGGTTGTTTGCAGAGTACGTATAGAGATGCAGATAGTTCCAAAATAATAATTTCACCGGCCATTGCGCTCTGACGAAAGAGTACTTGTCTAGGCTATTAAGTATTATTACAAGTATTAGTTCATGCATCGATTAACCGATGCTTTATCGTCACTGTAAACTCCAATGAAGTCACCGAAGCTACTGAAAAACAGTGCCTTATAATTTTTGGACTGGATATATTATGAATACTCTCTGTTTTGCCTACCTTATTTAACACATACTGTCCAAATATAAGCAGAATCGGCTTTCATCAACATCCGCACCCTCCACATCCCCCACACCGTCGGTCACTCTTCATCCACTTCCGAACCATGTTGCCTCGTTATGTGTGTGTATTATGCGAAATTTAATTATTGACTGAGAGTTTAACATTTCTACCACGTTTTCAGCTTTGAGACCCAGAGACGGGTGCTTTGATAGTACAGTTTATGAAACTTAATAAAACGTTTCTGCTAATCACAGAAAGTAATACTCTGTGGTTATTTTCACGTAATGAGTACGCTTTAATAACTATTTTGGATCACGAAGGGATATTATCACTAAGGGGAAGGTCAGAGTGCGGACCCTAGAGCACTTTTCTGGCGTGGCACGTGTTTTTAGTGTGACGTCAGAGAAGCCATAACCCGCGCTGTGTTACCCCGTGTCGCGGCCTGCGCTGCGGATCAGATACGGCGCTCGGCGCTCTTATCGTACGCCAGCTACCACGGACCGCTATTCACAGCCGAAAATAAGCCGGGATTGTGAGCGACTTGTTGGATCTCTTGCAGCGTTTCCTACGGTATTGCATTTTCAGAATCACAGGAGGCAGTAGTTCAGTCGTGATACGTGCGACCGCGAAGAAGAGAATAATATAACCGAAACGTTTGTGCTGTACTCTGATCAGAATGAGCGATGGATTTCTTGTATCACAGGAACATATTTCAGGTTTCTTCAGGAAGGGAAGTTTTTGGTTGTAGAGGACACTATCTGTAAGAGATAACAGCTCTCGAATACCACCACAATCACAAGAACTACAACTCAACGGATCTTGCAATAGTATGTTGACGCCCACAGTGTATGATACGTCAAATATCACTCTTGGCCTTCCATAGGCGTTTAGGTTATAATGGACCCAAGACTAGTTTTCCGGTACCGGCATGAAGAAGGTTTTCTTCAGCATGAACATGAGGTAATCTAGTGGTCATGACCGACTCTATTGGCTTTCGTACAGGCGATTTTCACACGACGGCTAGTGGTTTCTAGAATCTCGAAAGTATACGTCTAGCGCTACTTTCAACGTCGTTCACTCTTTCGGTATTTTAAACTGTTTTCTTTATAGTTACGTATATAAAAAAAGTTGTAAAGTGTATAAAGTGTTGCTAAAGTACCGAAGATAACATTGTAATTTATTAAACAATAACAATAAGCCTAAGACACTATTACGTTATGTTCATATTCATGCCTATGTTGTTTGTAATATAATGTATATTAGACAATGATTAATTATTCTATATCCTGTTCTGTATCCTATCTCTGCCTGATGTCGCATCTTGATGTCTGAGCTGTTTATCTTAATAATACCAGGAGAAAATAAGTCCTGAATGTCATTCAGGCATGCAGAGTCACATGAGTTGTTAATTTTTAAACTGAAGATGTTTTTGTAAATAGTGTAGGACTCAGTAATTGTAACATTTGACGCTTGAGTGCAAGTATGGACGAATGGTCCGCTTTCTCGACCGATCGCAGTTTCAGTAGCTGAAAACAAGAACCTGCTCAACTCATCAGCAATATACGAAGTCAGACGTTTTATAAGGGTGACACAGTACAAGCTGAATACAATTCAAAGGAATAGCAAAGACCAATTCACATAAAACTCTTACTATCCTAATTTACTAATGACAATGAGTTATTTTCACTTCCATTATTCAGCAAGGCAAAGATCATGCAGAATAACAATATCAGTATTTTTCAAAGTTGGGGTATATAGGTTTTTCTCTCGTAGTATTGCCGAAGGAATTTCCAAATATTTTTGCATTTCATTTACATAGGCTACGTGGGTTAAGCTACACATGTTCTCCAGGAGGGTTGAGGGGGTGGGGCAAATATTGTCAACACATCAGATTAATCAGAGATTAACGACCCGCCGGCCGGTGTGGCCGTGCGGTTCTAGGCGTTCCAGTCTGGAACCGCGTGACCGCTACGGTCGCAGGTTCGAATCCTGCCTCGGACATGGATGTGTGTGATGTCCTTAGGTTAGTTAGGTTTAAGTAGTTCTAAGTTCTAGGGGACTGATGACCGCAGAAGTTAAGTCCCATAGTGCTCAGAGCCATTTGAACCATTAACGAGCCACTGAGGCTCCTGTGTGGAGTAACAGCTTTTGACCGTAATTTGATTAGTAGTTGTGTTGTGAGGACACACAAAAGAGAGACCACATAAATAGTAATAATACCTCAGTATCGAGGTTTGTCCATAATTCTTGATAGCTGTAATTGCAACTAATTTCAAGTCTTTGGGATGTCGTTTTCCGTCGAAAGGGAATCAGACCTTTATGGTATCAAAACAATCCTTTGCGCATGAATACATCAGATAGGTGTTACAGAAGCGGTTCTGGCAGCTAAAAGAGGCCTGCGTATGGAAAACTAACACATCTGAGCAGAATGCCTAAAACTGTGCAGATGAGAACAGTTAAATTGGCTATTAAAAGTCATCAGTACTGTCGGCTGTTTTCTTCGATATCCTATGTTTTAAATAACCACAACAGCAAGAGCTCTGTCTCCCTTGGACCCAGACTCTTCCGTCCTTAAGGCGTGTTCCCGATGGCAAAGTAACTTACCAAACTGTGTGACTTTACTTGTCAGGCACCATATGGAGACAGTTTGAGCACTGTAGGTACCAGGAAGTCGACATTCGATAGCCGGATAGTCTTAGACATATCTAATGATCTAGTTACTCGCTAGTAGTACCAGTCAGATCATCCATTATCTGAATGGAAAGTTTTCATTACCCTTTCATACAAAACACTGACGATTTCCATCCGCCACACAGTACCTCTCTAGCTCGTCCTCAATTGTGCTATTTCTCCCATTTGCTTGCGTCCTCTAATTTGCTGGGCCCCGTTTTTAATGACAAGTCAATTTTTTTCCTGTGCTTTAGGTTGAATTTTACAACAATTTAATGTCTCTTTATTGTGCGTATAAAGTAATATTTATACCCTTTATTAGTAATGGGTCATATATCGGCCACCTTTTCCATAAAATGTCATATTTTAACCGATGTTTTTTAAAAAATGAGTACATTTGTCGTATCTTTATGCAGGTAGGAATGAAAGGCTGAATATTTTGTTGACATAACAATTTTTCAAGCGGTAGTGTCACATATAAAGACAACATTTACGACACAGTTTTTTTTACGAGGACTGCAGCCGACAGTCACCGTAACACAGTACACCAGCGTAAGCGTTCACGTGGGGGTCCGCCAAAACACTCTCGAAGCCAACGAAGGCTGCTTCTGATCATCGCACTCGTGATCGCACTAGGATTGCGAGATGTCTCGGTTTTCCTGGACAGTCCCGGTTTCAAATTAACCCTGCTACCAAGAAGCATGGGCAAAAATTGGCCGTAGATTTTTCTTTTGTTAAATAATCGTAACAAGCATCCTTCTACAGGAATTTTCCTATTTGTCTGTCACCTTACTAAGTGCTGTACTGTAAATTTATATGAATTACGTTTTAGAAATTGCAAATAAATGGTACAAGTTCCACGCTTAAGGGCATACTTTGCTCTTTGACCATAAATCAATTTGTATCTAAATTCTTGTTTCAGTAACTGATCAGGATAACCAATGTTTCTTCAAATTATAGCAGTTTCCTTACTAATTCTGTGTACTGTCTTAATTTGTTTACCCATATTCACAGACTCCTCGGGGTGCGCAGTCCCAATTGTGTAAGAGTCATTCAGAATCAACCGTTTTATGTGAGGGGGTAAATGTCGTCTGTAAGTAACAACATGCTCTCCAACTGAAGAGTGCATCTTGGAAGTTTTCCATATTATACCATACCCAACACATACGCAAGTGTTTTTCTTTCTGTACGACTGCAGGCTTTCTCGGTGTGCTTCAGCTATGAAATCTTCACGGGTTATCAGCCGAGTGGCGTCGTCTTCTAGTCGCAATCTCTCAATGGATTGCGTATCCATCATCTTCAGGTCGTAATTTCTGCAGCGTGTTGTAGCTGCGCTATATATCCTCCCCGTAGACATGTGTTATATGCGATTGCAGGCTTTCTCGGCGTATTTCAGCTATGAAATCTTGACGGGTTATTCTGAAGATGATGAATACGTAATCCATTGAAATGTTGCGACTAGAAGACCACGCCACTTGACTGATAACCCGTGAAGATTTCATAGTTTTTCTTGAAATTTTCTGTCAATGACAAATATACATTATTCAGTTATTAGAGCAGAGAGTGAATAAAAATTTTGGACAGCAGGTATATTCAAGTTGAGACTTCATGTTTCATTGTACAAGTTTCGATAACTGTTGCTTCTTGCAGGTTTTCCCAGAGAAAAAATAGTAGATCACTTCATATATGTTTCATATTATACGTTTTTTTAGTTGTAACTCATTAAGCACCTTTAAACTGATCATACATTGATAATACAGTCACTCGAAATAAACACATATGCCGGCCGTTGTGACCGAGCGGTTCTAGGTGCTTCAATCTGGAACCGCGCGACCGCTACGGTCGCAGGTTCGAATTCTGCCTCGGGCATGGATGTGTGTGCTGTCCTTAGGTTAGTTAGGATGAAGTAATTCTAAGTTCTAGCGGACTAATGACCTCAGATGTTTAGTCCCATAGTACTCAGAGCCATAAACACATATGACTAGACTTATGGCCTATTGTAACACGAGCAGATTTTATCGTTGGTTGGTGCTCCATGTAACCTAAAATAAATTGGTGCTCTCCTATTACAGAAATCCGTGTATGGAAAATATGCTTTCGGGACTGTGCTTTGTCCCGGATTTTGTATTTCAGATAAATAGTCTCATACTGTCTATTTTTGTCGAAATTCTTAGGTGGATCTATATTTAAAAGTCAGCTGTTAAGGTAAATAATGAAAGTCTTATCATCACAGCTAATTTAGTCGCTTAAGGAGAATTATTGTGCAATGACGCTTTGTGGTTTACATTATTTTCCCTTATCTCAGCCCAGTTTAAGCTATGCAGCAACCTGATTCTCCGTTTCTGTTTCTTAGTCGCATCGTGCTTAATTTGTGACTAAAGATTTTGGTTGTTTCAAGTGAACTTAAAATAACAATGAAGAAGGGTTTCTTCTAAGAAAAATATTAAGAAAAATTTTTCCTCATAAAGCCAGTCAGAAGTGACAATGGAGTCGACTCTGTAGCTTGCGTTAATTTTTCATTACACTTAGTGGAAAAGCAGATATTAAGCATCATTTAGCTATTAAAAAGCATAAATAAAAAGTGTACTCCGCTTTTTATTTATAATTCATTTGCAGAGTGAAATTACTAACAACAGAGTAATTAGTAATGTGCTACCATACTGTTAAACATCATACGTCTTTGAAACCGGTCGACTGTACTACTAGGCTAAGCTCCAGACTTTTTACGATTCCGAAGCAGCAAAAAGTGTGACATCAGATACAAGAAAATTAACAGCAACTGTGAAAATCTGTCAGTGTCCCACGCTTTCAAGAAAATATGCTATGATCTTTCAAAGGTCAATAATTTTGGTATATCCACAGACGCTAGTAATCACAAAGCCGAGAAAACATTTCCATTAATTGGTCTCTATTTTACACTGCAAATTACGGTTGAGTTTAATTACTTATACTAAATCCTTTTACAAATGAAACTTCCTGTGCAATAAGTACGTTTGGCGTCACTGCCTTAGACGAAAAAAAGTTGATGAAAGTAAGTGCATAACGGTGGAGAAAACGAAAATGTAGAACTTGGATGCCCCACACGCATATTACACAAAGCTGCAAAGGCAGCCACTGACGTGATGAATGCTGTTATGGCAGCATTTGTAATTAAACTTTTCAATTACTTTTCCAAATATACGCTACGAACGGAGTATCTAAAAATTTTATGAGTTTCTTGAAATCGAGTATCACGCATTGTTGTCAGACTCAAAAACCTTTGTTTGTTGCAGCAGATACAGTACTGGAACCATATGATTTATTTTATTTATTCTCGTGTCAGAAACATACGTAGATGTACAGTTAACATGTCATTCAGTCGCCTCTTCCAGGCCATTTTATGTCTCCAACGGCCTTGCGGAATTGGTAACACCGGTTCTCATCAGATCACTGAAGCTATCGGGCTGGGCTGTCGCTTGGATGGGTGACCATATGGTCGGCCGAGCGCTGTAGGCAAGCGGGATGCACTCAGTCCTTGTGAGGCAAACTAAGGAGCTACTTGATTGAGAAGCAGCGGCTCCCGTCACGTAAAGTTGCAAAGAGCCGGGAGAGCACTGTTCTTACCACATGACGCTACATATCCACATCTAGTGACGCCTGCGGGCTGAGGATGACTCGGCTGCTGGTCGGTACCGTTCAGTCTTAATGGATTCTTCGAGTGGAATTTAGTTTAGTCCATTTTCGGTCGCTCGATGAAGGTCTCTGCAGTACCGGAGGCTGGACACAGTCGACACTGAAGCATGTGCTGCACAGTCTGAACGTCTCCAAAATCACACTTAATATTCTTTTCTGTATTGTAGCCCCATCTTTCCTGATTAAAACTTGATCCACCCACTCCTGATCTCCGCCTTTTCTTCGTTATGTCGCGGAGGCAGAGTTTCAGAAACTGTTTTCCAACCAGAGGGAAGGGATGTCTTATCCCTCCAAAGTAGGACCCTGGGATTTTCAGCGGTGGTAGTAAGTAACTTTTATGTTCTGAGGAACCTCTTCCTTAACTTTAATCGCTGTGAATGCAGTTTATGCACATACAGGAGATGAGTTTATTCTTGTTCCACTTTCTTTCGTTCCTTATTCGCCGCAATTTCTCTTCGTATTTGAGGTGGTGATGTTCCTGCAAGGTGGTAAATCTATTCGACAGGAGCAAATTTCAAACAACCTGTTATAGTTTTGCAGGTATCGTAGAGGCCTACTTCTACTTATTTGTCATGTGATGAATTATATCAAACACGACAAGTGTACTCTGATGCAAGGCTGATGCAAGAGTAGAGGTTGGGATGATTTCAGTTTGACAGCCACCCTGTGATCCGGAAAATTTCTTAACAGATTGTTCCTTGTGGAAACTTTCAACTTACAATTCATGCTGTGTGTGTTGAAAGTAAGAAATCAGCGTCACTTGTAAGTATTCTGGAGTGCAGCAGTATTAATACTCAACTCCATGCTATCATCGACCTTCGAGCAGCTCTCCCATTTCTCAAATGAAAAGCCCAGACTTGAATCTTTAGGGGTTTGGTGTAAGCTGATTTGGGCTATAGTATCTTGAGAGATCTTCAAGTGCACTGGTAAGGTTATTCAGCACTGATTCAAAATCTGAGCTCTGAGTGGCAGGAGCAAGGTCATTAGCATGCAAAGAACTCCTGGTATTGGGAGCTACAAGTTTGTATACATGTCGAATATAGTTGTAGCCAACATGCTTCCTTGTGCAAGATCGTTTTTCTGTAGTCTTCATCGACTGCGTTACCCTTGAAAGGCAACGAAGAGCCTGCAGTTTTGCAGAATTGCTGTGATGAACCTAATTGGGCTAAAATTGTGGGTCATACTGTATGTCTTGAATAACAGTAGCTAGTAGTTGACAGTGTCATAGGCTGCTGATAAGTCGACAAATACCACCCCTTGACCTTACAACTTTCAAACCCATCTGCTATCAACTGCATAAGATTCTGCAGTTGTCTAGTGCAGCTTTTACCAGGGCGAAATCCAGCTTGTTGAGGTATTAACAGTGAGTCAACTACATGTGGGAGGCGGTTTAAGATAATTCTTTCCAGCAGTTTGTGTAGATGACAGAGTAATGAAACTGGTCTAAAATTTTTTAGATTGTTTATCAGGTCTCGGCAAAGCAATCACTCCGTTCTTCCGCAATATCTTCGGTATTTGACATCTGCTCACACAATTATTAAAGAGTTGCAGAATTTATTTCTTTGTTGTTATGCCAAAGTGCTTAAGTTTTTCTGTTCATATATCATCTAAGTCAACTGCTTTTGCAATTTTACTTTGATTTATAGCCTCATTTAATTCTTTCATTTTGAATGATGTTGAAAATTTTCCTTTTTGGATTTGTGGCTTGCCTTCCCGTTCAGCAGTAACTGATGTGCTATGTTATTGCCTGTAATGTTACGATGCACAGAGGTCGTAGAGGGATCATTACTTAGATGTTTCAGAAGTCTCCAAGCTTTATGACTGTCTCCTTTTAGATCCATGTATTCTATTATTGTAATCTATCCTCTCAGAAGAAAAAAAAAGTACCTACATTTCTGAGAACTCTGTTCCAGAATGTGCTCACTAACCCATATTTTTGCACCATCGGGAGGCTGTGTTTTAAAGACAAAAACTTGAAGTCTAAAAGGCAGACAGCATTATTATAGAAGTAGCTGCGATTGTCGAAAATGTTGTCAGAGCGATCGGACGGCATAAAGAGAAACAATTTTTACCCCTGAAAGTGGGATGTACCTTACAGAAAATAGGGTTGGCATCAGATAGGGATGTTCTGAAATCTCATCCTGATATTAAAACGATTTACGAAACATGTCCGGATTATTCTAAAAATATGATCAACAAACTTGAAGGAACTTTCCATTTTGAAATAGATGTTTGCAAGGAAGTAACAAGGACAGTAACTTCTGCAGGATAAAGGGATATCAGTAGACGAGAGTACACTCTTAAGCCAGTTTTACTTCCTCAAGAAGTTCACTGTATCAGAAGTCAGCAAGAATAGTGGTAACTGGTCTAGAACATCATGTCACGAGAAATGGATAAATGTCTTCGAACAGTGTGGACGCTTAAAGCATCATGCACAATCACTAAATTTGTGCGAATTCATCTTTAGTGTTCTAGGGCACAATGCTGACGTGGGAAGAGTATTCTATCTTGTGAATGTTCAGTGAACTGAGAAACGAAACAAATTACAAGTACCAACATTTGAGACAATACTAACACCGGTTTTTAATTATGAAATGAGCTTATCTGACTTTTATTTCTACGTCATTGACCGGCAGAATCTTTTCCCTAACGCTCACAAATTCGATAAATATAATGTGTAGAAAAAAACACAAAATTCAGCGTGTGATTTTCTTAGTTACATACAACGAAAACTCTGCTTTTAATCATACTTAACTATTTAATTTTATGCCTCATAATACAAAGATGTTAAAGTAGCTGGGTAATTTCTTATGTTGTCACTAGTATTGCTATTATAATATTCTTCCTGTGGTTTTATTATATGAACTATATGTAATATTGACTGTGATATATATATTTTAAAACATCAGTTGAAAGTAGCTGTGGGTCCTTGACGCGGAAAAAATGGGGGCTGGCTGCAGTTAGCCTATATGATTCTGAATAACTGAGTCAATTAAGAACGTTCAGTCGATCTCGTGGCGGGCAGTTCTTCGGCTCTGCAGCTGCGTTACCAGCTGTAAAGCGAATCCCCTGCTGCTAGCATTACACACGACGAACTGATATGTAATCGACTGATCGCAAGCTGCGACGCTGACCATCTACCGTGTGGGCGGGCCCAGAGACATGAACGAGCCAGAATGGAAGCGCAACAAATATGACAATAAAGGAATAGTGCCAGTTTTAAATTCCGTTCTACTGCAATAACAGGAAACTGCACCGTTCTTAGACAGCCACAGTGGGATTTGCACGGTTTTGTCAGTCTGATTAGATGTCTATTGGTTGTTGGAAAAGGACTGGAAAAATACCCTTAGGCCTACTGATCCACAAAATTAATTTGAAGTACGTGCATCTTGAATTTGAGTACTTGCGATTGGAATTGGTCGGCAAATAAATAAATGAGCAGATGTACCTTAGCACCGAATCTTTTAAATAGAAACATCCTGTATAGTTTTGTGGCAGTAATGAAGTGACCCCACAACTTTCTTTCCCCGCTCTGTCATTTTTTTGTAATATGGCCACAGCCACAACAGCGGCTACTTCTTCCCCCTCGAACATAGTGTGACTCAGTGAATGTAGGACGGCTGTTGCTTGAGATGCCTGGGCCGAGGTCCTGCTCGTGCGAGCCACTTCTCTCCAAGCGTGAGTAGATCGCTGCGGCGGTTCGCAGTCTCCCACCTAAATGGAAAATTTGCTCACGTCTTTCACTTTCTTGAAGCTGAAGATAAATGTCCCGCATTCTACTTCCGATATTACGTCAATTTTTAGTCAGTTTAAGATAAATGTCCCAGTTCTTCAGATAGAAAACACGGCATTACCCGTGGTCTAGGGGTAGCGTCTTTGATACATAATCAAAACGTCTTCGGTCCCGGGTTCGATCCTCGCCACTACCTAAATTTTGATAAATAATCAGCATTGGCGGCCGAAGACTTCCGGCATAAGAAGTCAGCCTCATTCTGCCAACGGCCTTGTCAAAGAGGGCGGAGGAGCGGATAGAGGTTCAGGGCACTCTCTTGTCCTGGGGGTGGGAAATTGCCCTAAAGGCGGAAGAATCAGCAATGATCAACGACATGAGAATGCAGAAAGCAATGGAAACCACTGCATTAAAGACACGTAACGTGTATCCACAGGACATGTGGCCTGTAATTGAAGAAGTGTCATGATGATCTCTCCATTGGCAAAAGATTCCGGAATACATTCGGATCTCCGGGAGGGGACTGCAAAAGGGGGAGGTTACCATGAGAAAAGATTGAATAATCAACGAAAGGATAACGTTCTACGAGTCAGGGCGTGGAATGTCAAAAGCTTGAACGTGGTAGGGAAAGTAGAAAATCTGAAAAGGGAAATGCAAAGGCTCAACCTAGATGTAGTTGGGGTCAGTGAAGTGAAGTGGATGGAAGACAAGGATTTCTGGTCAGATGAGTATCGGGTAATATCAACAGCAGCAGAAAATGGTGTAACAGGTGTAGGATTCGTTATGAATAGGAAGGTAGGGCAGAGGGTGTGTTACTGTGAACAGTTCAGTGACCGTGTTGTTCTAATCAGAATCGGCAGCAGACCAACACTGACAACGATAGTTCAGGTATACATGCCGACGTCGCAAGCTGAAGATGAACGGATAGAGAAAGTGTATGAGGATATTGAAAGGGTAATGCAGTATGTAAAGGGGGACGAAAATCTAATAGTCATGGGCGACTGGAATGCAGTTGTAGGGGAAGGAGTAGAAGAAAAAGTTACAGGAGAATATGGGCTTGGGACAAGGAATGAAAGAGGAGAAAGACTAATTAAATTCTGTTACAAGTTTCAGCTAGTAATAGCGAATATCCTGTTCAAGAATCACAAGAGGAGGAGGTATACTTGGAAAAGGCCGGGAGATACGGGAAGATTTCAATTAGATTACATCATGGTCAGACAGAGATTCCGAAATCAGATACTAGATTGTAAGGCGTACCCAGGAGCAGATATAGACTCAGATCACAATATAGTAGTGATGAAGAGTAGGCTGAAGTTCAAGACATTAGTCAGGAAGAATCAATTCGCAAAGAAGTGGGATACGGAAGTACTAAGGAATGACGAGATACGTTTGAAGTTCTCTAACGCTATAGATACAGCAATAAGGAATAGCGCAGTAGGCAGTACAGTTGAAGAGGAATGGACATCTCTAGAAAGGGCCATCACAGAAGCTGGGAAGGAAAACATAGGTACAAAGAAGGTAGTTGCGAAGAAACCATGGGTAACAGAAGAAATACTTCATTTGATTGATGAAAGGAGGAAGTACAAACATGTTTCGGGAAAATCAGGAATACAGAAATACAAGTCGAAGAGGAATTAAATAAATAGGAAGTGCAGGGAAGCTAAGACGAAATGGCTGCAGGAAAAATGTGAAGACATCGAAAAAGATATGATTGTCCGAAGGACAGACTCAGCATACAGGAAAGTCAAAACAATCTTTGGTGACATTAAAAGCAACGGTGGTAACATTAAGAGTGCAACTGGAGTTCCACTGTTAAATGCAGAGGAGAGAGCACATAGGTGGAAAGAATACATTGAAAGCCTCTGTGAGGGTGAAGATTCGTCTGATGTGATAGAAGAAGAAACAGGAGTCGATTTAGAAGAGATAGGGGATCCAGTATTAGAATCGGAATTAAAAAAGCTTTGGAGGACTTACGGTCAAATAAGGCAGAAGGGATGGATAACATTACATCAGAAATTCTAAAATCATTGGGGGAAGTGGCAACAAAACACTGTTAAGTTTGAAGAGAAACTCAGAACACCAACAGCATGAAGTTGTGAGGCTTTGTTAGTGATTTTACGCACCAACGGGGCAGTATTATTTTGTAAATTACTTGAAGTTAGTGCAGAAAAGCTCTTTAGTGTGCAACAACACAGTGATACCATACAAAGGTGCTGTGTGACGAGGAGTGCTGAAAATGACAGTAGACAAACACGGTTATTTGAGCAGCAGGTCAATGTTCAGTTGTGAAATCATTCTCAAGGGGCCGGCCGCTGTGGTCTCGCGGTTCTAGGCGCGCAATCCGGAACCGTGCGACTGCTACGGTCGCAGGTTCGAATCCTGCCTCGGGCATGGATGTGTGTGATGTCCTTAGGTTAGTTAGGTTTAAGTAGTTCTAAGTTCTAGGGGACTGATGACCACAGCAGTTGAGTCCCATAGTGCTCAGAGCCAGAGCCATTCTCAAGGGTTCGTGTGAGATGATGGTGCCCTGCAACATCGTATTGGAGAAGTTGAAGAATTCACGCTTGAGACAGTTCTTGGAGAAGTAAACAACACATCCACTTCCAGATGAATCTACTTTGAAACATAACTATTCATCCGTGCGCTACGAGGAGGTGATCGACAATACATGAATTAGAGTTTCAAACGGAGAGGTCTGCAGATGAAACCACCGTCATTGCGAAATTTTTTGGAATTCAAAATGTTGACGCGACTTGCAAAATTTTCCTCCTAATGTGTGAACCTCTTGAGAACGTGTACAACTTGACAACAGCCATTTTGTTTGACAAGTATATGAAGGCATTGTCGCTGGCTGGTGTGAGCATAGAAAACGTTTTGCTGCTTTTGGTCCTTCATACAACGTCAGAGCAATCAAGGGGCTTCAGATTCTCTACCTCAGTATGGCATACATGACTTGCATTGCACATGCGTTACACAGAGTTCCAGATTATGTGCGATGAAATTACCCTGATGCGGAAAAATTAGTTTCCTGTGGCAAGACAATTTTTTGCGAGCTTCAAAGTGATGAAGTAAGTGCTATCAAATATGAGAAACAGATCTTTACAGATACCTTGCCAGGACACGTGTCGTGCATCAACGCCAACTTTTCAGCGCCATAAAAAGTCGTCACATGACTAAAAGCGTCTCGTACTCAACAGGATATTGTGCAACATGTGTAGAGTAAATGGAATCGACTTTGTGGTCAGGTGACTGACAAAGTAAACAACAAATAGCCAAGTGTTATCCAGCGGAATCTTGGATATTCTACATTGTGTGAAATTACTGATAGTCTTTCTGGGAATGCCATGACGATGAAGACAAGTAACCAAAGCTTGCTTGCAGTAACCTAGCCGCCTTCAAATAATCTCCTGTGGCGTACTGTGGTGCTGAAGGAGCTTTTGAAGTTACAAACTATTCTCAGCGACAACCGTGGATCTTTGGAAGTGTAAAACAGGAAAGTGTAGTGATCCAGTGCAGCTCTGTAGAAGTTGAAGTTTGACAGAACATGTTGACTAATTTGGATTACTTTAAAGAAATGGTGCGCAGCAGCTAAAACATGGTTCTCTTGTGTGGAAAGGTATTATTGTTTTCACTGTACTTATTGTTTCTTTCCGACACATGTAGATTTTTCAAAACAAGTGCTAGTTAGTGTCAAACACGCCAGAAAGTGCATACTGTATTTATAATGGATTTAGAGAGAATTTTTGTATTGCATGTTGTACAAAAAAATTTTTACAAGAATGTTTTACATACACTTTTATAAATTTATATTTTATTTCTTACGTTTTGGACCATTAAACCCTACTGATTACATATGCATTTGACTATTCTTCATTGACGGTGCGTTTTCTCTCGTATCTAGCTACTCTTGCCAACTTCTTCAGTGCCTTTTCAACTTTTTCAGTCGTGTGACTTTCATTATTAAGATATTAGTTTTTCTTATCAAAATTTGATTCATGGTATAGTCGATTTTTATTTAAGTATTGTTGTAATAACCCTTTCATTCCTTAACCCATTATCACACCTGACCTACTCTGATGAGATTGTGGTCAACGTTCCCAATAATACCGTAAACAAAGATTTCAGATTCTCATCCGTTTCAAATGGCCACCAAAACCGGCATGTGATGGGTGACTCGTTGGGATTGTATTGTTTCCATTGTTGCCGCTAATAATAAAAAACAATACGTGAATCGGTCATTTTAGAAACAGCGTAACTCCATAAAGCAATATTTTTCGGGAAACAAAAAAATGAACTACTTTTAAAGGAAGTTGAACAAATATCAAAAGTTGGTTCGTCCTTTTTAAAAAGTATAGTTAGGTGAGTAATTTAATATGCAATATAATCTCCAGCCCCTAGTAGGCTCAGGCAAAAGAGATCAAAGAGATTTGAGTTATGTTGTTTTTTTTAAATTAACTTAAATACTTGTGAAAATTTGTCACTGAAACTTGCTACTGTAATCGGCTTAATAATAATTTTATTTTCAGAAGCTATGAAACATATCAAAACTGATTTATACAGCGAATTTACACAAACGTATGAAATTAGAAATGTATTTATTTTAACATTAACATTAATTTGAGCCATTTTATATTTTTTAAAACTATGATACAAAAATGTAAAATGTAAATGTCGTGTGAATAGGGCCTCCCGTCGGGTAGACCGTTCGCCGGGTGCAAGTCTTCCGATTTTACGCCACTTCGGAGACTTGCACGTCGATGGGGATGAAATGATGATGATTAGGACCACACAACACCCAGTCCCTGAGCGGAGAAAATCTCCGACCAAGCCGGGAATCGAATCCGTGCCCTTAGGATTGACATTCTTTCGCGCTGACCACTCAGCTTACCGGGAGCGGACGCGAAACAAATATAACTTTATAATGTTATGGCTTGGCAATGTAAATGCAAAACAGTCACTTCAGGAATACACTGCAAGATCATCTTCAGGTCAGCATACGTAGCTTCAGTGATTGACAGCTATCTGTTGTATGCCCTAGTCTGCGGTAAATATTCACTTCCCAATAATGCTAAGGATGAATGTATGGTGCAACTACTGCCGCTGGATGCTGAGATGCGACTTGAAATGCCTCAGTGCTGACATCAGGAATGCAGTACGTTTGTCTCTTAAAAGATCTTCGCGTTCGAGTGAATTTGCTATTTTCTTATGTAGAGGAGGTCACCAATCCTTGAAATAAGTTACAACTTCCACGCCTACCATAGTAACCACAAGCTTCCTAGTGAGTCTATTATTTCACATACTTATTTTGACAAAAGCCTCTAAGAACATCAAAATCGCATCATTGGGGAGAAAAGAATGTTCTCCCAGGGGAACGAAATGCTGTATTTTAACAAGCATCTGTTTCTACAAGAGCCACTGGAAACCTTATTAAAATGTGATTTCTGTTATGACAAGCACAGTTCTCACTAAAGAGGTGCTGTTCCTTCGCATCCTTCGGAATGGAATTATCTATGTAATGCAGATGACAAGAAGTTACTTCATTTGGTCCTTTGTTAATCTGCGTTTTATCGTTGTGGTGAAAATGACTTTCTCCTGGTTTTGCATTACGAATTTCAAACACGTTGGGGAACAACAGTCGAAGACCAAACAACTCTTGCACCTGCATATTACGCAGTGAAATATTCTGCATGTAGTCAAATGTTATAACAGCCGGATCATCCCTTTCTTTGCCCAGATTTGTTGAAGCTAGAAGTGTATTGTAAAACTTTTCAGCCCTTCTTTTGTAGATCATTAATTATGCTTCACCACGTTCTTTGCCTCTCGTTAAGGAATGGAGGCTTCAGTTTCTATTCCAGAACTTCGTATTTACAGCAGATATCAACCTCTTACAGCTGAGGTGAGAATTGTCTTTGATGTAATTAGCATAGTACGGATAAGTAATGTCTACGTCAGGATGTTTCCCTTTAAACATTTAAAACATGATTTTCACATTTAACTTTGCATCAAGGTAATTTTTTACCTTGGAGGAATAGTGAGGCAGTTTTCTTGCAAAAAAAACTCAATACGTTGATGAATGAGAATCTCAATTTCGGAAGGCTTTGGATTTCGTGTGGGTTTTTTTGCTCTTAAATCAGCTGGAGACTTATCGGCTATCAACAGTTCTCTTAGACGACGAAGCCTACTGTCACCCTTAAGACCACGGAAAGCTATAAAAGCACTCTGGCAGACGTCTATCGTTTCATCATTGAGTATGATGAATTACTTAAGACTGTGACTACGCTTAATGGGCGACACATTTTTAGACTGAAAAGGTTTTTGTACTTTGCTACGGGCGATGAGACCTTGCAAGCATATATATCCTGTTCTTCCTTGCTCTTGAAATTATTACATTCATCTAACAAAATATGTCAACATTAGCAAAACATGTTTTCTTACAATTGCATTTCTCACACGTTTTTCTTTCCGGAATTGTTTTCCCTACATAGTATATATATTATATTCCTTGAACACGCGGTCTGTAAGTTACCTCACTCTTGTATTGAGCTTTCACATATCTTTAAAATAAAGCTGCTATCAACTGTCATCTTGGAGTCGCATAAGATAACCAAGACCAAGAATTTTCAGTTATGTCTAAAAGACAATCACCTCTTCAGCAACGACAAACCCCAGATCACACAGCACTGCCAACAGAATCAATAATGCTCCCGCGTTAAGATTAGTAACACCAGAACTCCAGCAGCTACGTTGGGTCTATAACTAACACAAACACAGGTAGACGGAAAGTACGTCGTTTCTGTACAGAACGCTACGGCTATTCTTAAAGAAGGACAAGACATAAATATCTCATTTTGCATGAAATGTGGAGGTACATTGTTTCTAAAATGGCTGATTCACTTAGATATTAATGTTGAACTGTGGCGCAGGTTGTTAGACCAGAACAGATACAACAAATGAGGTGGTTAACGCTGGCTGCATCTATGGCGTTGAGTAATCAACACTTGCCACTTGTTTGACTCCCATGTGATCACTGAGGTGAGGGCTGGTGAGCGTCGACAGTTCACACTTCATTGGAGATATTATGGCGGAGAGGTGGAACGTTGTACGCCACAACGTGGCTACCTCAAGGTGCCTCACATGACGCAGTCAATAGCAGTAACGTCTGAGGCATTAGCTGCGAGTCTATTGTACAAGACTTTGGCGACTACGGGAAGCTCTGTGTATCTCTACCTATATATGTATCTATCTGCTTGGGAGATAATTCTTGTTGCCATCACAAATTAACTACACCTGAAGCGAAACGTGTGTACCACCAGACACCTGATAATATTCAGTTTGGAAAATAGTCTTCCAAGAACGACAGTCTTGAATAAATAATCGAGCTGTTACAGAAGATATATTGTCTTACTTCATGTTTTCATTCTACTGAAACTTGTTGACGGATCATTTAAAGATTCAAATTATTACTGTGAAAAGAGCTTCCCGATACACCGCAGGATCTCCTTCATCGTGGCCGGCCGTCGTGGCCGAGGGGTTCTAGGCGCTTCAGTCTGGAACCGCGCGACCACTACGGTCGCAGGTTCGAATCCTGCCTCGGACATGGATGTGTGTCATGTCCTTAGGTTAGTTAGATTTAAGTAGTTCTAATTTCTAGGGGACTGATGACCTCAGATGTTAAGTCCCATAGTGCTCAGAGCCATTTGAACCATTTGAATCCTTCATCGTGAAAGTGATTTATAAACCGAACGATTGTTATAGAAGCCTCTACACCTCTGCAAGCAAGCCATTGCAAAAGGAGAAAATATTTTTCGAATAATACTTACAAAGCTTCACCACGCCCCAACGTCAGCAAAGGACGTTGCCTGTTGCAGGAATTTAGTAAGGTTGTATACAGAAAAGATAAGAGATGAAAGGGAAGAAGAAGGTGTTATAAACATTAGAGGCACACTACAGTCATTACATGTGGACCAGCAGAAACAGCCGCATATATAGTCACCTTCAACAGTTCCTGTTCCCAAAACACGTACGTTAACGGTGATGTCTTCCTCGTGATGTGACCCTGTGGGTCGAATAGGGTAAAGTGTTTTAAATGTCAAAATTGTAGCATAAAATGCAAAGGACAGAGAACTTGTATTAAGGATAGGAGAATGGCACATCGGCTTGGAACACAGCATTTGTTGACACCACTTTATTCGACTGCGTCTACCAGGTCTTAAGGAAACACATATGAATAATCTAAATAGTGCCACGTCTTCCACATAGGCGAAAAATAGAAATAAGCCTACGTATCCGGAACAAGTTATCAGTTTAATATAGCAAACTCGCAGGCCCAGAAATGCTAGACTGAGACAATTGGACCTAACATGAGTCTGACACTTCAGAGGATCCTTTGTTAGGAGATACTATAGAGTTCAGAGTAAGTAAAACAAGAAGATCCTCATACAAACTGCCGAATGCTGGTGGCAGAAAGCAAAAGACATAGGGAAGTCTCACCCCTAAAATGCTTCACTTAATGTAGTGTAACGTTCATGGATTTAATCTTCGTGCGGAGGAGTAATGACACGTGGTGCAAAAGAGACAGATGCACGCTAATCCCATGAAGGCCTTTCTGACTGGACTGGTAAGCCTACTCAAATAGATTTTAGCGTCTACAGAAACGATCACCTTATTGAAGTCAGGGGAAAATTCACCACAGTAACAGAGGAAAGAACAACCTCCAGCAGTATCTACATGTTACCTATACAACGATTAGTATAATAGTTTTCTTATATGAATATCATGTCGAGTTCATCATATATTTTCTGTTCTTTTTCTGGTTCGGTTAGGTAGCTGCCTCGTAAATAACTGTTGTTTTAAGCAACAGAAAACGGTGAAGGAAGGGGGGCCGTGGCTATTCTCTGACGACACAGGACATTTAGGGGGTTAATCAATGTTCTGAACCAGTTAACGATGCATTAGTTTCCAGTGACAGGCTTCATACTGTTGCCATAAGCCGCATTGGCGTTGGGACACCAGCAGCGAAATGTGTGACAAATATCGTGCTGCTGAAATCTCTGGTAAATTCTATCTCATGATATGTTTCAATGGGAAACATTTGCCTGGTTTTTGCCCACACAGTAGTGAGTTCACATATCGCTGGGCAAGACGTAGATGTGGAAACTGTCAGCCTAGCTGTTCCCTTGCGCTTCAGCGACAGGCACGAATTTGTCCACAATGCCGATAGTACATCTTTGTCACCACGGGATGTCTCATTTGTAGAGGTATTATCGGATTTCCCTGCGGGAAAAAGCACAAGGGGAAGAACAACCCCGTCCCCAGCTCTGGTCGTGCGGTAGCGTTCTCGCTTCCCACGCCCGGGTTCCCGGGTTCGATTCCCGGCGGGGTAAGGGATTTTCTCTGCCTCGTGATGACTGGGTGTTATGTGCTGTCCTTAGGTTAGTTAGGTTTAAGTAGTTCTAAGTTCTAGGGGACTGATGACCATAGATGTTAACTCCCATAGTGCTCAGAGCCATTTGAACAACAACTGGGAGCTCCAATATTAAGCGGTTATTGGAGACACTTATGTGGCCAGCATGCACTCAGTTCACCGAGATGTGGATGCGGCTCTGCCAGAGTGTTTCGAAATAACTGAGTGCAGTAACCTGCAAACTGTAGCGAACATCTGTGCAAATATCCCGACTTGTGGGGTCTCGAGTTCTAGTTCCCTTCCGCCTGCCCCTTCCCCCATAGGCACCCGGGCACTCACAGGCACAGGTGGAAGGGGTCGGAAAACAACAGAAGCGAGACAGCAGGCCTGAGCGTACACGAGCGTACTGACTGGCCGAGCGCACGCGGGTGGGGGTTATCAATGACCCACATATGTTCAAAAGAGTGCAGTAGGATGGCCTGGTAGGCACAACGTACTAGCTGCCACGGCCTGTGAGGTACCAGTGTGCTGCCATTTGAAGACTTAGTCCTGTAGGGTAGCGCTGGAACAGTCCGATTCAGATGTTTAGTTGAAATAGAGAAGACAGGTCGTCTCACACGGATAGTGTGAACATGGCTAACTATTATCAACATCGCACCGAGAGTCGATCGTCACTCTCTGGTTTAGAGCTGAGTGTAGTGTTTAACCTATGTACACAGACTGTTCTGTGTTGACCTCGGGCGCCGATTTTTCAAGGCCTGATAATCAAGATCATACATTTGTAGGTCAGGATTTCTCTACACGCAGCAATCTGGAATTTTTCATCGTACACAAACTCTTTTACATTCTTTTTCTGAGGACAAATGGCTAATAGCAAGTTATCTGCTTTAAACAGAGAATGATCTGCAACGCCATTCTCGGAAAAATCTTTAGTGAGTTTCTGTAAAGAATATTAGAAAGAAACCCTCTTTCTTGTAGCTCAACGTAGATACCAATCGACCGCAAAAAAGCTTATTCGAGTTTTCAGAAAGGGTCCTAGAACTGTTGCACAATATGTTTATAATCAAAATTCCAGTTTCAAAACGCTGTAGAAAGAGAACCACTGTTCAGAATGACGTCAAACGTAAACAGCATATTATTCACTTACGTTTTGTACCAGCCCCACGACAATTAGATACCGATGTCATTTCGGTTTTTCTGCTGTGTTTGCCTCATGACAATTAAAAACCCATCTCAGTTAGCTTTTTATGCTGTTTTCCGCCTCGGGACAGTTAAAAACCGATTTTTCACATCCGATGGGGCACAACCTTACCGTGGTGAATGGGCTTACGTAACTAACAGTGAAACAACTGTTAGCTGCCCAACTTGTGCTGTCATCCACATTGTACAATATAGGTGGAGTAATGTGTTACTCAAACCAAAGCCGTCGTATTGATTTTATTGTGTCATTTGCATCCGACCTTATTTACGTTAAGATGCTCACTATTGGTAATTTTTTTATCTTTTTTCTTGGTTTTATGACGTTTGCCCCTGCGTCAATAATATGAGGCTCAAATTTGATATTCTGAGCAGTAGCTCCGTTTCTAAAGCGTTTTCCTTTTTTGAAACTGAAACTGAGACCCTGTACGTAATTATCGACCTTTATCCTTGATGTCAGACAGCTGCAGATTTGTGGATTATATTTTATTGTCACGTATTATGACTTGTATGTAGTCAGAAATTTTCTTGTATAAAAATCAACCTTGCGAAATTCGACTTGTTCTTCCATGAGATCAATATGGTCGCAGACCAAGTTAATATCTTGTTCCTCTTTTTCGTGATGCATTCTGTATATCCCGCACTGCCGTTTAATAAACAAACTAAGAGATTGCAAATTTTCGTACTACATATCTTACTGGATCTAATACTTTCTTACAGAATAAAAAACCTGGTTTCTAGATGGGAAAAAGCTAACTTACGTAAATTGTATTTTCGGGAGTACCCGAAAGTATTATTGTAGAACCGTCATTGTTTACAACGCATCTTAATGATAAAGTGAATAGCATCCAAAGCTAGTTGAGGCTATTCATGGGCAATGGTGCTATATACATGGAGTTTTCTATGCAAGAAGACTGTAGTGAAATGCTGGAAAACCTAAAGAGGTTTGACAGTTGGCGCAGGGATTGGCAGTAGGATATTAGGTTGTTTAAATATAACGAATTGCTTCTAAATAGTCAAAACCTTCCATTTCTGTTCGATTTTGCTATTGTTAATAATCAACGGCAGCAGCAACAACCGTGAATAACCTTCTGCAGCGACCGAAAGTGAAACCATCACAAAGCTAATTTTAGAGAAAGTGGGTTTCAGGCTGAGATCTGTTAGCTGAATCTAAAAGAAATTTAATTCATACACACAAGACGTGCTTTACTAAACACTAGTCTGTCAGATTGTAGAGTTTTAGACATCAGGTAAGATTAGTAGAAGAAAGAGGTAGAGAAAATGCAACGAGGAGCGGAACAGGGATGTGGGAAATTACAGTGCCCAGTAACACACTCAACCACGCACCGTAACGCAGATGCAGGCGCAAAAGTGGCATCGTCATCTTCATAAACGAAATACACCGCAGATCATCTGTCTCCTTCAACAACAAATTACGAGTTGTTGGTACTATGGCGCACCTCGTGAAGAAAGTGGCGCAGCAGGCAGTGGTTGATGGTCGGCAACCCAGTCATACATTTCAAACATGGATACAACTACCAGAAAGACCTCTATGCGAAGGAAAATATTCAGATACGCAATCAGAAAGGGAAACTGGACACCGTACACCACCTGGTTGTGGCTGAATGTGGGAATACCTTTCAGGATGCATTGAGACTTTCTTAGCACATTCGCCATCGCTGCCAGTATATCCACTTCATGGTCTCCAGGAAAGCTAAGAAGACAAATTCTCTCTTGTTTGATGAATAAGCGCCGTTCTGCAATTTATAATGAGAATATGCCTTTGTGTAGGCTGAGGTATAGATCGCCTGGTCATAACATTCAACCGAACGTAAGACACTGGACTGGCATATAGTCGAATGGCGGGGTGGAAATTGGAAATTTGTGATAAGTTTCTAGGCTGACATACAAATTAATCTAACTTAAACTAACTTACGCTAAGAATAACACACGCACCAATGTCCGAGGGAGGACTCGAACCTCCGACGGGGTCAGCCGTGCGAACCGTGGCAAGACGCCGAAGACACCGCGGCTACCCCTCGCGGCAACGTCGGGATGACTCATCTGGAATGATACAGTGTTATTTCCTTTCCTGGACCTCCATTGTCAAAGCCGGTGTTTCGATTTTGACAGTCTCGTAGTAACTTGGACGTTAACATCTGATTTTCTTTCCTTTCCTACGAACCTCGCAACGCCTGCTTCGCTGAGTCAAAAGTGACGTTGTACTTTTAAAGACAGTAAAAAGACACTGTGGCACCAGTCTCTGAATTCCACCTACCTTTTCACAAAACAATCCATGTAATTGAAACTATACTACCGGCCATTAAAATTGCTACACCAAGAAGAAATGCAGATGATGAACGGCTATTCATTGGACAAATATATTATACTAGAACTGACATGTGATCACATCGTCACGCAATTTGGGTGCGTAGATCCTGAGAAATTAGTACCCAGAACAACCACCTCTGGCCGTAATAACGGCCTTGATACGCTTGGGCATTGATTCAAACAGAGCTTGGATGGCGTGTACAGGTACAGCTGCCCATGCAAATTCAACACGATACCACAGTTCATCAAGAGTAGCGACTGCGTATTGTGACGAGCCAGTTGCTCGGCCACCATTGACCAGACGTTTTCAATTGGTGAGAGATCTGGAGAATGTGCTGGCCAGGGCAGCAGTCGAACATTTTCTGTATCCAGAAAGGATCCTACAGGACCTGCAACATGCGGTCGTGCATAATCCTGCTGACATGTAGGGTTTCACAGGGATCGAATGAAGGGTAGAGCCACGGGTCGTAACACATCTCAAATGTAACGTCCACTGTTCAAAGTGCCGTCAATGCGAACAAGAGCTGACCGAGACGTGTAACCAATGCCGTCTCATACGATCACGCCGGGTGATACGCCAATATGGCGATGACGAATACACGCTTCCAATTTGCGTTCACATTGATGTCGCCAAACACGGATGCGACCATCATGATGCTGTAAACAGAACCTGGATTCATCCAAAAACCAAGACGTTTTGCCATTCGTGCAACCAGGTTCGTCGTTGAGTACACCATCGCCGGCGCTGCTGTCCGTGATGCAGCGTCAAGGGTAACCGCAGCCATGGTCTCCGAGCTGATAGTCCATGCTGCTGCAAACGTCGTCGAACTGTTAGTGCAGATGGTTGTTGTCTTGCAAACGTCCCCATCTGTTGACTCAGGGATCGAGGCAAGGCTGCACGATCCGTTACAGCCATGCGGATAAGATGGCTGTCGTCTCGACTGCTAGTGATACGAGGCCGTTGGGATCCAACACGGCGTTCCGTATTACCCTCCTGAACCAACCGATTCCATATTACGCTAACAGTCATTGGATCTCGACCAACACGAGCAGCAATGCCGTGATATGATAAACTTCAGTCGCGATAGGCTACAATACGACCTTTATCAAAGTCGGAAACGTGATGGTACGCATTTCTCCTCCCTATATGTGGCATCACAACAACGTTTCACCAGGCAACGCCGGTCAACTGCTGTTTTTGTATGAGAAATCGGTTGGAAACTTTCCATGTATCAGCACGTTGTATGTGTCGCCACCAGGGCCAACCTTGTGTGAATGTTCTGAAAAACTAATCATTTGCGTATCACAGCATCTTCTTCCTGTCGGTAAATTTCGCGTCTGTAGAACATCTTCGTGGTGTAGCAATTTTAATGGCCAGTAGTGTAACTGGAGAATTTGAGCGTGAGCTGGAACCTGGCGTACGAACGCTGCGACGAAGAATGGAAGTCTTCTGATTAATACTACAGAAACTGGACAGATCACGGTGGAGGACATCGATGTAAACACCAGTACCGCAGTACGAGGGACGGCTTCGCAGACTGGCAAGTGATTAAAGATGAGGCTGTTTGCGATTTGATTTCCATCAGGTACGAGCAATAAATAGTCCCTCTACTACATGGGGACTGAGATGGGGCCTGCATCTCGTGGTCGTGCGGTAGCGTTCTCGCTTCCCACGCCCGGGTTCGATTCCCGGAGGGGTCAGTGATTTTCTCTGCCTCGTGATGGCTGGGTGTTGTGTGCTGTCCTTAGGTTAGTTAGGTTTAAGTAGTTCTAAGTTCTAGGTGACTGATGACCATAGCTGTTAAGTCCCATAGTGCTCAGAGCCATTTGAACCATTTTTGACTGATATGGGCATGTTCTGCTTCATCTTATAAGGCAATGTGTGAAAACGAATCCAGTTACATCATACTGCGTCATCTAATCAGATATGTTAAGGAAACCTTCCTCGTATTAGCACAAAGTAGCAAGAGAATGATTTAACTAATCGCGAAAGGATGTAATTTTCATTTTTAATGCCTCGAAAAGACTATAAACACGCAACCAGAAGTTTTAATTTTGATCTCACTGGCCTCATCACAAAGATCTTGCGGTATGTGGTCAAATGTCATCGGTTGCGATATTAGTATCATAGACTATCGCTAGATGCTTTTAGAAGCAGCTATACAGGAGTCATTCCTATACGAGCAACACTTTGCAAAGGCCGAAGAACCAACAATAATAAACAACATGACTACGCAGGAGGTAATGGAAACCACAGCATTAAATACACAACGCCTATCTACAGAACTGCCGGTCATCCAAAATTAATTTCTCAACTGGGAATAGGTTTAAGTAATAGTCTATGGAAATTTCACAATGCTACAAGCATTTCATCGTATGTGTCGCTTTCATTTTTTTCAGTCACATCTCATTCGTACTTATACGCAGGGTGGAGTTTATTCAACAGTTTATTTAATCTGATTACATTTTCGTGTTTAACATGTTATCTGTTTTCTGCATCAGGTTCATTATATATGCAACGCAGCTGCATAGGAATGGGTGCAGAATGGAATGAGGATATGTGAAACACGAACTATTGATGTGTGTGTTTGTGTGTGTGTGTGTGTGTGTGTGTGTGTGTGTGTGTGTGTGTGTGTTTATGGAGAGAGGGAGCGTGGCGGAATATGAGAACTGCGACACGTGTAAATGATTGGAAAAATTGTGCAATGATACTATCTCACAATTGAATGAACAGACGGTAAACTGAAGCATGTTCAAGCTCGAGACAAGACATCTTTTCAAGTCCTTGTTTGCTGTCTGTAACGCCACTTCAAGTTAGTTTCACGAGAGTACTTTTCCGAATTTACGTGAACCCATATAAAATTAGACAACAGACAGTAAGTGGGTTGTATGTTTATTTTTCGTTAGCAGCAGGTACAAGGCGATTCAGGAAATATGTCACATAATTTGTGAAAAAATTCCATATGCGAAAATAAACCGCGGATTCCATTGAACATATGTCCTCTGTTGTGGACAGAATACTGGTGGGACAGGATAGATGGCTGATTCATCCTGCAAGAGATGTTCGGGGCTCCACAACAAATGTCAGCACTGTGACAGCGCATCGAGGCTACAGCTGCAAGCATACCCAGTGTGCAACCGTGGTTTGGATCAGTGAGCATTCGTAATGCCGTGCGCGGGTCGTACTTGAGTGTTATTTCATTGAGCAAGTCCATTGTATACATGAATAACAATATGCCACATACGTTCATCCGTGCAGAATACGCAAACTTGTCGTTTGTGTATGGGCACTGTAATGGCGTGGCTGTGTGGCTGTGACAGAATATCAGAGATATTTCCATGATCGATGAACCCGGTGTGATAGGGAGTTTCGCAGGGTTTTCAAACATTATGTGAATCTGTAGCACTATCCAATGTACATGTAATATCAGAACATGAGGCCGTCCAGTGAGCTAAAGAAACGGGAGACATTATTGCAATGGAACAACGGAGACCCACCACCAGTACACGGACAGTAGCCATCAGCTCGATATTCCACAAAAGCGAGTGTGGCGTACGTTACATTCCGAGAGCTTGTACCCATGGCTATGAGCACTATGGGACTTAACGTCTGAGGTCATCAGTCCCCTTGCTTAGAACTACTTAAACCTAACTAACCTAAGGACATCACACACATCCATGCCCGAGGCAGAATTCGAACCTGCGATCGTAGTAGTCACGCGGTTCCAGACTGTAGCGCCTAGAACCGCTCGGCCTCCCCTGCCGCTTGAACCCATTCCATGTAGAGCTCGTACAACATCTACATCCAGATCACTCAGTAAGGAGACAAATTTGGGAATCGTTGGCTGTACACAGAGACGTTGTGCAATACAGTTTATAAACACATGACGCTATTTGTACACGCAATGGTATCGTGGGCACCAGCATCTCTTATAATTGGGCGATGGAGAACGCATATGCGACTAGGAAAGAAGGTTCTAAGTTAGGTTCCCAGAGAACGCCTGGCGTGGTATGACTGATGATACGATGATAGAGCCTGTGTTCCTGTCAAATATCATGACAGCAGCGGCATATGCCAATTTCATGATAGAAGTCTTGCATGCATTTTTGGAAGACTTGACAATAGAGCAACATTGAAAAATGTGCCTGCAACATGATGGATCACTGATTCACCGTACCAAGCAAGTTTCCCAGTATCTGAATAATACATTTCTTCAACGGTGGATTGACTGTGAGAGAATCATTAAATGGCCTTCCACATCACCCACCTCATCCCATTATACTATTATTTATTTCAAGATGTAAATAAACCTCCGATCCCCGTATTTTACCCTGCTACTTTCACAGTTTCAGAATATTCCAGAAAATGCTGTCAAGAGCTTTCTCTAAGCCTACAAATTCTAAGATAAGTCGTAGATTCAGTAATGTCTCACGTGTTTCTACATTTCTCTGGAATCAAAACTGATGTTTTCCGAGGTCGGATTCTACCAGTTTTTTCCTTCTTGCATAAAGAATTCGTTTTAGTATTTTGGAACAATGACTTATTTAACTGATGGTTGAGTCATTTTCACACCTGCCACCAACTGCTTTCTTTGAAATTGGAATTACTGCATTACAAGGTATTTCACCTATCTCATAATCTTGCATACCAGAGCTCTGTCAAATTCTTCTCGCAGTATCATATCTCCCATCTCATCTTCATCTACGTCCACTTCCATTTCTGTATCACTGCCTTCAAGTTCATTTCCCTTGCACAGACCCCTAATAAAGTCCTTCCACGTTTCAGCTTTCCCCTCTTTGCTTAAGACCGGTTTTCCATCTGAGCTCTCGATATTCATACAGCTGCTTCTCTTTTCCCCAAAAGCCTCTGTAATTTTCCTTACCCCTAGTAAAAAATGCTTCTAAATCCTTGGATCTGACTTCTAGTCGTTCCTGCTTAGCAATTTTTGCATTTCCCTTCATACGATTTTGTAACGTTTGTATGCCCTTCGTTTGCTGTAGTTTTATATATTCCCTTTTCATCAATTAAAATCATTATGATTTTTTTTTCCATATGTGATCCTCTTGTTCCTTTACTATTCCATCTCTTAAAGCTACCCATTCGTCTCCTTCAGTATTCATTTCGCCTATTCCAGTCAACCGTTGCCTAATCCTCTCTCTGAAACCCTCAGCAAAATCTGGTTCTTTCAACTTATTCAGCTCCCATCTGCTCATTCCCTACTCTTCTCCGGTTTCTTCAGTTTAAATATACAGCTCAGTACCAGTAAATTGTGGTCAGAGCCAACATCTGAGTCTACAAATGACTTACAAATCAAAATCTCGTTCCTAAATCTCTGACTTACTATTATACAATCATTCTGAAACATTCCGGTGTCGTCAGGTATCTTCCAAATACGCAGCCTTCTTTTATGTGTTAGCGATGAATAAATTACGCTCTGCGCAAAATTCTGCCTTATGGTTTCTTCTGAAGTTCCTTTAGCCCATTCCATAGTCACCTACTATTTTTCCTTCTCTTCGTTTTCTTGCTATTGAATTCCAGTCCTACATCAGAATTAAATTTTCGTCTCAACTATCTAAATAATTTCTTTTATCTCATCATACATTTCTTCAATCTTTTCATCATCTGCGGAGCTAGTTGGCACGTATACTTGGTCTGCTGTGGTAAATGTGGGTTTCGTGTCTATCTTGGATACGATAATGCGTTCACTATACTGTTCGTCGTAGTTTACCCCCATTTCTATTTTCTTATTCATTATTAAACCTAGTCCTCCATTACCGACAGTTGACTTTGTATATATAACCATGTATTCACCTGGCCAGAAGTCCTGCTCCTCCTGCCACCGAACTTCACTAATTCCCACAATGTGTAACTTCACTCTATCCATCTCCCTTTTTAAATTTTCTAACCTATCTGTCCGATCAAGGGATCTAACATTCCACGCTCCGATCTGTGAAACACCAGTTTTGTTTCTCCTGATGATGACATGCTCCTGAGTAGTCCCTTACCGGAGTTCCGAATAGGGGACTATTTTACCTACGGAATGTCTTACTCAAGAGGATGCCATCATCATTTAACCGTACAGTAGAATTGCATGACCTCGGGAGGATTTATGGCTGTACTTCCCCTTGGTTTCAGCCGTTTGCACTGCTACCACAGCAAGGCCATTTTGGTTAATGTTACAAGGCCATATCAGTGAGTCATCCACGCTGTTGTCCCCGAAACTACTGGAAAGGCTGCTGCCCGTTTTCAGGAACCAGGCTTTTGTCTGGCTTCTCAACAGGTACACCTCCGTTGTGGTTGCACCTACAGTGCGGCTATCCGTATCGCTGAGGCACGCAAGCCACCCCACCGACCGTGATGTCCATGGTTCGTGGAAGGTTCAGTACATCATGATTTAATAAAATCTCGGTCTTTTCCGCTCTCTAATGACGACTTATGCGCCTGACTTTCATGAGAATATTAAATTTCTGGTGAAAGTTTTTATCCGTCGCGGCAGGTTTTCAGCTTTAACATTAAGACAATGAATCTTTTATTCCAAGACATTATTACACTCCTCCCTTCATCAATGTGATGTGTTCCACCTGTATAACAATTAATACTAAAAAAATTCACTTTATTGTGTTTATTTTGTTTGGGAGATACATTACAATAAGTACTTGACCGATCTTGTAAGTACAAATTTTATTTAGCACACACCGGTTTAACCACTTTTCAGAAAACATAGTCAAGTTACGGTTTTCGAGAGGAGGACTACAATAAGGACTGAGATCGCTACTTAAGTGGTAATTGTGTCACAAAAACTCTGAATACTGTATGTAGAGATAAGTGCGTCGCAACAGTACTTTGACAGTTGGAAAATTCAGGCATTGGACATTAGTGTTATATGACTGTTAAAATTCAGTCACATGTTTAAGGACTGTCGTTCTATTTTGAGGGATGTCTGATTTACATGTCTGGAATCCAAAACTTTCTTCCCTTCATTAAGTTTGATTTCATGCTATCAGTAGATTTTTACTACTACAGCGAGTAGCGGATAATGTCCCGTCTAGTGGTTAACTGGTCAAACTAAGCCACTTCGTAACAGATATTGCTCCACCTGCATTCATGAAAGAACAGCTAATTACGTCACCGACTCCCTGACAAATGAAGTGTTCCGCTCCGTAGCTCCAGTCGAGTAGCGCCAGAGGCAATTTGGTGGTGGGAAAGCAGTTTTCGTGACGGCTGATGGCGTCCACATAATGCCGAAAGAGAGTCGTACAAGAACAGAGGAAATATCGACGCCCTCGAGAATGCTCTTGTCAGCGAAACCGAGACGAAAGGAAATGAATGACGCGCCCGCCCTGGAGCGCCGCCTGAGAACAATGGGCGCCAGAAATACTCGCAGCGCCGTGCAATAAGCACACGCCGGGCTGCGGCGCGCCGGGCCGAGCCCAGCCGAGGCACGGCACGCGTGCAGGGCGGCCTGCGGCGTGGCGCCCGCTGGGACCGCCGCCGTGGGGTGGAGTGGAGTAGCTGCTGGCCCTACCAGTATCAAGTGACCGGCGAGCGGGAACCGCCACAAAGGCTGCAGGAGTATCCGGCGAGGAGGCTGCAGGCAAAATAACCTTTGACTTCACGAGTGGTGCACCCTAGTCAACATAAACTTGTGACCCTTTTGTGCGCATGTTATTAGTGCAGCTCTCTTTCCTTATTTTTAATATATCGGTTGGCAGCAAATGTGAGCTACTAGTGCTAGGCGCATGGCAACACTTTTGCTTGTCTGATATGTGAGAAACATTCGAAAATAATATAGCAATACAAAGTTAAGTAGCTGGAGGTTATCTAATAAGCGACTGCGTTTACGAAACAGCTTCAGATCGCTAACATGGAATGAAAACATCTTGACCTGTTGTAACGCTGATGACGCTGCTGGTTATATCGACTGGTCTTTTTTTCTAACATCAGTCTGCTGCCTGGCTCGATGCGGCCCACCACGAATTCCTCTCCTTCGTTAATCTTTCCATCTCAGAGTAGTACTAGCACCCTACTTCCTCAATTACTGATTGCGGTATTCAAATCTCAGTCTCCCTTAACATTTTATGTTCTCCACAGTTCCTTCTAGCACCATGGATGCCGGCCGGCGTGGCCGAGCAGTTCTAGACCCATCAGTCTGGAACCGCGAGACCGCTACGCTCGCAGGTTCGAATCCTGCCTCGGGCATGGATGTGAGTGATGTCCTTGGGTTAGTTAAGTTTAAGTAGTTCTAAGTTCTATGGGACTGATGACCTCAGATAAAGTCCCATAGTGCTCAGAGCCATTTGAACCATTTTGAACCACCATGGAGGATATTCACTGATGCCTTGAGACATGCTCTGTCATCCCATCCCTTCTTCGTGTCGGTCTTTTACATATGTACCTTTTGCCGACGGTTCTCTGGAAACTCTCCTCATTCCTTATCCTCTATAGTAAGCAACAGATCGGTGAATTGCGATAAATGTGGCCAGTCTGCGCATAAAGATGTAAACACGTGTGCAGCTCCTGTGTCTTCCGTGAACTGCAAAGGCAACTACGCTGTTTGGAGCCGTAATTTTCAACTATTTCTGGATGAATGAAGATTATGACAGTCAAAGTCAGGAGGAGAGTACCATGTTTGAAATCAAAACTTCACTGAAGAGCTAAAAATTATGACACATACATAATAGCATGTTTGTCCGTCTTTGGAACGAAGTATATCACTGATTCGGCGTAACGTAGAGGTTTAGAGGTTATTACTGTTTATCTGATGCAATGACGCTGTCACTCCAATGATGGCCAGAGGTACCCCACTTTGCCAGGCTCTTCAGCGGTCTTCACCTGCGCTATATTTCGCAAGAGGGGTTTTCAGTACTTTCGTTTCTTGCTTTTCCGCCATATCTGTAGACTTAAAGGTGTTGACGTGAAGCATTTACTGTCTAAAGCGAAATTAAGTTCTACTGTTGGAACGACGTAATATCTTCGTCCCACAGAGCTGACTCACGTGAGGTGAGTCAATATCTTCCTGGTGTCTTTGGATTTCTGCTTCTTTCTTGTGGTATCAACGTTCGATACCACACTTGTTAGTGGTTGCAGATATCGATCGCGGTCGGTAATAGATATCGCTGGGCCGCGAGTCGTGACTAGCGCCGCTAGCGCCCCTCCGCGGCTTGTGACAAGCATCTAGCGAGCTCTCGTCCACTCTTGCTCGGGACGTCAAGTACGAATGTAGCATAGCCTTCAGCTGATGCGAAGCAACCTCTAACGAGGCGCTTAGTCAAGTAGGGCATTAGTAATGCCTCTCTAGACATCTGTCTGTAATTATATGTATGCAGCATATGAAGGAGCCTGCAACACAAGCTCAGCACAATATATATTATTTTTTACCAACGACTACTAATAATTTCAGTAGTTGTAGATACAGACTATGCAGCCAGCTCCTTACCGACTTCACTGCCAGACCTGCAATACATGTTTCTATTTAGCATTGGCCACTTGCCATCATAACAACTGACGACGAGAATCATAACAAATGGCGACGAGGATGTGATCCAGTTTTTTAAGGAAAGCTGTGCAGAGACGGCAGAGCGGATTCATCGATACATCGGAGAAGACGTTTATTTCATTTGTGTTTGCGGTATTTCTAGACTATGTACCCGACTGCGCTACCCGTCCTCTCTGATTTGTATGAATGACGTGTGCACGGAATTTTTTCCTACTCCCGATTGTGATTCTTTGATTTATTTGTGATGGGAAATCTGGAGGAATAAAATGTACTGGCAGAACTGTTACAATTGTAGAATCAGCAGTCCAAAGCACTACTGCACACCTTGGGCAGCCCGTCCAGGGACAGCAACAAGCTGTGCGACACGTACCGCCTTCACAGGAGCCGACCGTTCAGCGAGCCAAAGCACGACCGTTTCGCGTAGAGAGCTGGCAGCAGTGGCAGGAGCAGTTTTAACAACATCTGGCTGCATACAAGGTTCAAGGTAAAACGAGGCTGCATGCGCTTTTATCTTGTGTGGGGGTGGCTTCGTACCGCATTCTACTCAAACATAGCCCGACAAGTTCGCCAGAACATCACACTTATTAGAACATTGACCGATTATTGCAAGGAGAATATGAACATTGGGGTAAAAAGGAGCGCCCCTTTCTGCACTAAACGTCCACCTCAGCAGAATTCCGTGAGTGGGTAGCAATTTTGCACGGCCTCACTTGCGACTGTGAATTTTCATGTTCTTGTGGAATATCATATTCTCACATCATGGTACGGGATGCTATTGCACAAACCGTATCAGACGCAAGCTTTAGATTGCAAATTCTTAAATTATCCAAACCCACTTTAGTACAAGTGCTGGAAATTTTGGACAGACAGGACACTTTGGAGTTTGCTGCAAATTCTTTCGAATCGCCTCCCGCTGTCTGTCAGGTTAGCAAGCCAGCTGTTCGCTCATCACATATACATGCCGTTCTAGGCGCATCAGTCCGGAACCGCGCAACTGCTACGGTCGCAGGTTCGAATCCTGCCTCGGGCATGGATGTGTGTGATGTCCTTAGGTTAGTTAGGTTTAAGTAGTTCTAAGTTCTCGGGGACTGATGGCCTCAGATGTTAAGTCCCATAGTGCTCAGAGCCATTTGAACTATTTGAATGTGCCGCTGTGCCGGCTCGGCGCACACCGGCCCAATTCACTTCCAGGAAACGGACACCCGTTAAGCACCAGCCGCAGCCGCCCGCGTTGCGATCATGCCCACAGTGTAATTCCAAGCACTCGCGCCAGAATTGCCCATCGCGCATGGCCGTGTGTCATTTTTGCAACAAAGCGGAACATGTCCAGGCAGTGTGCATAAAAAGACAGACCTCTGAAAAACAGTATCACATTTCCGGACAAAGCAGCTTCCACCAGAACGGTTACCGCAATAAGACTTTCTATCACAACGAGCCACAAGCAGTGCAAATAAAAAAATGTTCAAAAGTGTGTGAAATCTTATGGGACTTAACTGCTAAGGTCATGAGTCCCTAAGCCTACACACTACTTAACCTAAATTATCCTAAGCACAAACACACACACCCATGCCCGAGGGAGGACTCGATCCTCCGCCAGGATCAGAGGCACAGTCCTTGACTGCAGCGCCCCTGACCGCTCGGCTAATCCCGCGGGGCTGAAGTGCAAATAAATGTTGTAAATTCGCCTCCACTACCTGTGACTTTCCCCAATGGTGACAATTTTGCTTGTGATGCCAGTACACGCCAACGAAAGAAGTCCCGCTACGCCCGATCTGCCCGTCAACATTTGTCAGTGAACATAGCTTCTCAGAATGACATTTGTCACCGACAGCAGATCAAACTTTTTGTCGACTTGCACATTCAGAATCATACGATTCCTTTCCAGTTGGACACTGGAGCGTCTATTTCACTAATTAATCGTAAAACTTAAAAATTGCTAGGTTCACCTCCATTGCGTAACGCAAATGTTACATTAGCTACCTACAGTGGTCAAAGTATCCCGGCATTAAGACTGAGTAGTTTGCCAACGACAAACCGTGGACAAACTCAGGTTGTTTCTTTTCATGTACTGTGCTCAGCATCTTCTGTAAATGTTTTTGGTCTTGATTTATTGGATGTATTCTCCTTAACTGTGCCCGATGACGTACTAGCCGTCACTAAAAGTGTTCCCATAAACAGTGTTTCTGAACTATGTCAAGAGTTTGATGACAGTTTTTCGCCATGTTTAGGTTGCGCGAACAATTTTCAGGAGCATATTGAATTGAAGGACAATGCACAGCTTAATTTTTTCCGCACTCGCACAGTGCCTCACGCGCTTCGAAGTGAAGTTGCTAAAACATTGCATGAATTTCAGGATCAAGGAGTGATTGAACCAGTGACAGCATCACTATGGGCATCACCGTTTGATATCTTAACGAAACCATCAGGCAAATTGCGACTGTGAGTGCATTTTAACGACACTATTCATTCTCAACTTGTTGTTACAACATTTCCTTTGCCACATCCAGAAGACCTGTTTGACAAATTGTGTCCAGGCAACTATTTTTCTAAGTTAGATTTGCAAGATGCCTATCTTCAGATTCCTGTGTATGAAGAATCCCAGAAGACTGTCGTCGTGAATATGCATTTGGGTCTCTACAAATTTAAAAGGCTTCCATTCGGATGTGCCTTTGCACCGGCACAATTTCAGCAGTACTTACAGACTCTTTGTGCGTCGATTCCTTCAGTGTGTAATTACCTAGATGACATCATAGTTTCTGGTTCTACGCTGATAGAACATTTGCAAAACTTGAGACAGCTGTTTGAAGTGCTCCGTGAAACTGGACTTAGACTCAATAAGGACAAATGTACCTTTTTCAGAACAGTTATCCTACTTGGGACATGTAATAAACTCTCAAGGCATCCATACAAGCCTGGATCATTTAACAGCAATATCAGAGCTACCAGCACCCAAGACGGTTAAAGAATTGCAATCAGTTCTAGGCAAGCTCAATTATTATCACGAGTTTTTGCCTAACGCATCATCTCTTGCAGAGCCATTACATCGACTGTGTCGAAAGAACGTTCCGTTCATTTGGTCGTTTGAATGCGAACGTGCGTTTCAGCAGCTTAAATCTGCATTGTTATGTAGCAAATGTCTTACGCCATTCGATCCTGCAAAATCTCTTGTCCTCATGGTTGACGCTTCTGATTTCGGTATCGGAGCTATTCTTGCTCACAAATTTGGTTTGCTCGATCACCCGATATCATCTGCATCGAAGCTAACCTCCTCTGCGCAGAGTAATTACTCGCATATCAAGGAGCAAGCTCTCGCCTAGATTTCTGGAGTTACAAAATTCCACGACTTCTTATGTGATGGGAAGTTTACAGTTATCACCCACCAAAAGCCTTTGACGTCTTTGTTTCACCCGTCAAAGCCCGTGCCTCAGCGTACGGCTCAAAGATTTATTTCTTGGTCACTATTTTTGTCGCAGTACCGTTACGACATGTTGTATCGGCCTGGTGCCCAGTACGGTAACGCAGACGCGTTATCCTGATTGCCAATAGCTAAAGACACGCTGTTCGACTCTTCCGAGCAGGCTTTTATTTTCATCGATGTGCAAAATGATGATGATGTAGAGAGTTTTCCTGTTGACTTTCGTCGTATAGCCACAGCAACAGTTAACGACCCAGTGTTAAGTGTTGTTTTGCGTTATGTCACTACCCAGTGGCCTTTGTCTATAATCTTATTGAAGGTCCGTTGGTTCGTAATTACCTTGTGCACCGACAACGACTTTTGTACAACGTGGTGTACTCTTGCTCCGCACTGAGAACGATCAGTCTCATGTTATTGTTCCACGTTCATTGCAGTCAGTTGTGCTTCGACTTCTTCACCAAGGTCATTGGGGTATAGTACGGACAAAACAGTTTGCTCGCCGTCACTGTACCTGGTTTGGAATTGATGCTGACATAACCAAGATTTGTTCTTCTTGTTCTGTGTGTGCCGAAAACCAGTCCACACCACCGCAGAAATTTTCCTCTTGGCCTAAGGCAACTTTGCCATGTATCGCTTGCATTTAGATTTCGCTGGTCCTTTTTGGGACGCACAATGGTTAATTCTTCTTCATTCTTTTAGCGGTTTTCCATTTGCTGTTCGCATGTCATCAACGACATCGTCTGATATAATGAAAGCCTCGTCTTCTATATTTTGCATAGAAGGATTGCCACCAGTCATTGTCACCGACATTGGGCCTCAATTTGTGTCTCCAAAGTTCGAAACCTTTTGTGAACGTAATGGTATTCAGAATTTAACTTCAGCACCGTTCTCTCCTCAATCGAAGGAGCAGCTGAAAGATTCGTTCGGACGTTTAAGTCGCAAATGTCTAAACTGCGCGACTCTCATTCTCGCGAGGACGCTCTTTTGTTGTTTTTATCTTCGTACCTATCTCAGCCCCGCAACGGTGCTTCGCCGTCTCAACTGTTGCATGGTCATCCTCAGGGAACTCTGATGAATTTGTTGCACCCTCCGCACCGCGTTTCTTTGCCACGGCAAACTCACAAACTCTTGCCAGATGATATTGTCTATTTTCGTCATTTCCGCTGGAATCGCCGGTGGTTGAAAGGGCGCATTCTTCGCCATCTTGGCCGCGCTGTGTTTGTCATATCAGGTCCATCTGGTGAGATGCGCAGGCATCAGAATCAGATGCGCCTCTTTACTTGTGGGTCTCTGCCGCTTGCCCTATGTTTCCAGTGTCGGCGCCGACTGGGCTGTCCCAGCGGGGACCTCTTCCTTGCTCCCCTCGCCCCTGGGTGTCAGCGTCTGTAACTTCGCCTTTGCCACGCGGACGCCATGTCTCGCGCTTGAGTCGCCCGCAGCGCCAGTATCGCAGCGGCGACCGAATGACCATATGGACCATATGGACCACGTGCCTTCAACTGTGATAGGGCACAGTGACGTTACGGTCACAACGCCGTCCACCGCCGTAGAACAGTCAGCACTTCATGGTCTCCAGTCATTGTTGCCGATCGAGGTCGACCCTTCGGCTCCTCCCATTGTTGTTGAAGCACACACAACTCATTTGACGTGCACCCTGGAGCAGGTTTCCAGGCGTTTCCTGTCTCCCCTCGGTCCGAATGGCAGGGTACGCGTGAGCATTCCTCGCCTGAAGTCAGGCTTCCCACCTCCTGAACTGCGTCAGCATGGGGTCCTCCACCCGGCAGTCGTAAGCCATATTCACCGGCCGTTCGCAGATTTGCGTTCGATACCACACTTGTTAGTCGTTGCAGATATCGACCAAGGTCCGTAATAGATCTCGCTGGGCCGCGAGTCGCGACTAGCGCCGCTAGCGCCCCTCCGCGGCTTGTGACAAGCATCTAGCGAGCTCTCGTCCACTCTTCCTCGGGAAGTCAAGTAGGATTGTAGCATAGCCTTCAGCTGATACGAAGCAACCTCTAACAAGGCGCTTAGTCAAGTATGACATAAGTAATGCCTCTCTAGATATCTGTTTGTAATTATATGTATGCAGCATATGAAGAAGCCTGCAACACAAGTTAAGTACAATATACATTATTTTTTACCGACGACTACTAATTATTTCAGTCGTTGCAGATACAGACTATGCAGCCAGCTCCTTACCGACATCGCTGCCAAACCTTCGATATGTGTTTCTATTTACCGCTGGCCATCTGTCATCATAATAACTGACGACGAGAATCATACCATTTCTCGTCTTCATTGCGACACGGTGCATAGGCAAGGCTTTCCATGACTTGGTTCAGACTGGAAAGAACTTTGGCAAAATTCTACATATGCCCACAAGACAGCTCTGCTTTGTAGCAACTCAAATAACCTCCATACGGGACCCTACTTTCTGTCAATTTCGATCGACCAATAAGCAGCTGTTGTTGACCTCCGTGCTACAACCATCGTTTAAAAATGTCCATTTCTAATTATGAGAGTTTGTTTCCGCTCTCTCTCTGTGGGTCGTGATACGAAACGAAGTCACGACAGCATTTGCTACAACTTTTTGTGATGTATCAGTGAAAATTTAAATAAATCCTCCTCGCTCTTTTTAATTTCATTTTGGAAACTAAACAGTCCACCGATTCGCGGAGAGAAGTTTGCTAATCTCTTTCCACAAACCAGGGAACTATCGTATCGGTAGTATTACTCTCACCAGCTTCGTGGGGCGGATGATCACCCACTGTCTTATGTGGATCTCACGATACTGGCAGCCCTCAATTGCCTTCAGCGATAACCTGTCTCTGCTGGAGGAAGTTATGCAACAGGCTTTCCTTCGCATACGCCACTTAATTGTTATCTTTTACAACCTTCAGAAGGCGTACGGTACTACTTGGAGAAGAAATAGTCCCGAACAGCTCCAGGTTTTCGGTTTTCGAGTAGTCTTTCATTTTTGGTATTTTGAATACAAAGTCGTTAACTACTTATCATTTTATCCAAGAAAAGTTATCCGTCATGATGGCGTTATCAGAGCAACATCTTTTAGATAGCTAATAATGGTACATCACATTTTACAAAACGTATTTTACATTCAAACGAGAGAGCAGCAATAAATTTCAGTGCGGACCTGTTCTCTACTTTACCCACTGCCGAACCAAGTGTGTTACACATTGTAAAATTCTGTGAATTGTCAAGTCTTAAACCTAAACTATTAGGTTGGTCATTCTGTGCGGTTCAGAGTAGTGGGCGTATCCTTCTTCTACAATATATGTATAGGCGGACTCCTGCAGCGGAGTGCCAGGGTGGAAGTGACCATGGGGAAAAGCATAAATAACCAATGACAGAATAACATTCTACGAGTCGGGGCGAGGAATACCAGAAGCTTGAGCTTGGTAGGGAAACAAAAAATCTCATAAATGGAAATGCAAAGGATCCAGCTACATATACTAGCGGTCGGTGAAGCGAAATGGAAAGAGAACAAAGATTTTTGGTCAGAGTAGTATCAACAGCAGGAGAAAATGGTACAACGGGAGTAGGAATCATTGTGAACTTGAAGGCAGGGCAGCGAGTGCGTTACTGTGACCAGTCCATTGATAAATTTGTTCTTCACAGATTCGACAGCAAACCAACATCGACATCGATAGTTCAGGTATAAATGCCGAAATCGCAAGCTGGAGACGATGAGACAGAGAAAGTACATGAAGATACTGAAAGGGTAATAGGGAGATAAAAATCTAATTGTCATGGGGACTGGAATGAAGTTGTAGGGGAAGGAGCAGAAGGAAAGGTTACAGGACAAGGCATGAGAGAAGAGAAAAACTAATTCAGTTCTGTAATAAATTTCAGCTAGTAATACTTGGAAAAGGCAGGGTGATACACAAAGATTTCAGTTCGATTACGTCATGGTCAGACAGAGAGTCCAAAATCTGATACTGGACTCTAAGGCATACCCAGGAGCACATACAGACTCAGATCACAATATAGTAGTGATGAAGAGTACGCTGAAGTTCAAGAGATTAGTCAGGAAGCACGTATATGCAAAGAAGTTGGATGCGGAAGTACTAAGGAATGATGAGTTACGCTTGAAGCTCCCTACAACTATAGTCACAGCAAGGAGGAGTAGCACAGTAGGTAGTACTGTGGAAGAGGAATGGACATCTGTAAAAAGGGCAGTCACAGAATTGCAAGGAAGATAGCAGCAAATAAACCATGGGCAACAGAAGAAATACCTCGGTTAATCGATGAAAGAGGGAAGTAGAAATGTTTACAAGGAAATTCAGGAATACAGAAATACAAGTCGCTCAGCAATGAAATAGATAGGATGTGCAGGGGAGCTAAGACGAAATGGCTGCACGAAAAATGTAAAGAAACAGAGAAAGCAACGATTGTCGGAAGGACAAAAGCTGCATTCAGGGAATTGAAAACAGCCTTCGCTGATATAAAAACCAAGGGTGGTAACGTTAAGAATGCAACGGGAATTCCACTGCTCAATGCAGAGGAGAGAGCGGACAGGTGGAGAAAGTACAGTGAAGGCCCCTACGATGTAGGAACATTTGTCCGATGTGGTAGAAGAAGAAACAGGATTCGATTTAGAAGGGATAGTGGATCCAGTACTAGAATCAGAATTTAATAGAACTTTGGAGACCTTAAGATCGAATTAGGCTGGAGAGGCAGATAAGATTTCATCAGAACTTCTAAAATCCCTGGGGGAAGTGGTACCAAAACGACTATTCACGTTGGTGTGCAGAATGTACGAATCCGGTGGCGTATCATCTGACTTTCGGAAAAATATTATCCACATATTTGTGAAGACTGCTGGAGTTGACAAGTGAGAGAATTACTGCACATTCAGCTCAACAGCACACACATGCAAGTTGCTTACAAGAATAGTATAGGGAAGAATGGAAAAGAAAACTCAGAATGTGTTAGATGACGGTCGGTATGGCTTAAGGAAACGTATAAGTACCAGAGAGGAAATTCTGACTAAGCGATTGATAATCGAAGCAAGGCTAAAGAAAATAAAAAGGCGTCCGTAATATTTGTCGACCTGGAGAAAGCGTTCGACAATCTAAAATGGTGCAAGATGTTCGAAATTCTCAGAAACATAGGGGTAAGCTGTAGGGAGAGACGTGTAATATACAACTTGTACAAGAGCAAGGAGGGATAATACGAGCGGTCGACCAAGAAAAAAGTGTTTGGATTAAAATTTGTGTAATACAGGGTTTTAGGCTTTCCCCTTACTGTTCAGTCTTTACATCGAAGATGCAATGATGGATATAAAAGAAGGATTGAAGAGTGGTATTAAAATCCAAGGAGAAAGGTATCAATGATACGATTCTCTGATGACCTTGCCATCCTGAGTGGAAGTGAAGAAGAATTATATGATATACTGAAGGGAGTGAACTAACGAGTACAGAATTGGGACTGAGAGTAAATCCAAGAAATACGACAGTAATGAGGAGTAGCAGAATTGAGAGGAACTTATCATCAGTATCGATTGTCACGAAGTTGGTGAAGTTACGGAATTCCGCTACCTGGGCAGCAAAATAACGAATAGCGGACGGGCCAAGGAGGACATCAAAAGCAGAATAGCACTTGCAAAAAGGGCATTCCTGGTAAAGTATTAAACATAGCCTTGAATTTGAAGTAGAAATTTCTGAAGATAAACGTTTCGAGCACAGCATTGTAAGGTAGTGAAACATGGACTGTGGGGAAACCGGTACAGAAGAGGAGCGAAGAATTTGAGACGTGGTGCTACAGACGAATACTGAAACTTAGGTGGACTGATAAAGTAAGGAGTGAGAAGGTTCTACGCAGAATCGGAGAGGGAAGGAATATACGGAAAACACTGACAAGGAGAAGGGAGAGGATGATAGTGCGTCTGTTAAGACATGAGCGCATGACTTCCATGGTACTAAAGGGAGCTGCAGAGGAAGACAGTGATTGGAATATACAATACATGCCGCAAATAGAAGAGGACGCAGGTTGCAAGCGCTATTCTGAGAAGACGAGTTTGGCACAAGAGACGGATTCATGGCGGGCCGCATGAAACCAGTCAGAAGGCTGACGCCTCAAGAAAACAAAACAAAAAAAAATACATGATAGTTGTTTGAGACTTGAAATGTTTCTGGAACCATATACGAGGGCTAGTCGGAAAGTAAGGAACGATAGGTCGCGAAATGGAAACCACAGTGAAAATGAAAACTGTTTTATTTGCAACAATTAGCTACAACTTCCAGCTACTTATCCCTATAGTCACTTATCCGACTTAGACGTTTGTCGTAGTGTTCTACCAACTTCCCAATACCCTCGTTATAGAAGTGTGCTTTCCACCAATTCTCTACGCTGGCCTACAGCTCGCTGTCTGTGCCAAAATGTTGTCTTCATAGCCAACAGTTCATATGAGCAGAGATGAAACTCAGAGGGAGACAATTACTGGCTGTATTGTGGTTAGTCAAACATTTCCAACTGAAAACGATGCAGGAGCATCTTCATTGCCCTTGCAGTATGCGGTTGAGAGTTGTCTTGAAGAAAACGCACGACAGTTATGTAAAGTTGGCTGTATAGCTTTAGGCGAAATTTTTCATCAGGCCTTCGTACTTGGTGGGAGACACTACTGTTCTAGGTATCTTTATGTGCTCCGTGTGTGCTCAGAACTAAAGAGAACGACGTAATGCAATCGACGGGCATCTAGAGGCACTGCCCAACACACCTTTGCAAAACTTCATCGGATATTCACTGTGGTTTCCATTTCGCGACCGATCGTTCCTTACTTTCCAAATAACCCTCGTAGTGTCATTTGCTGAAGTATCATTTTTAAGCTAACGTTCAGCTAGCCACATGTAACAGTCGCCTTCTTGTTAAATCTTTTTATGAAGCTGTGTCTTTTCTTTTTTCCATCTTTCCAGGACAACACAGAGCGAGGTGGCGCAGCAGATAGACACTAGAGTCGCATAAGGGAGAACGGCGCCGCAAATACGTGTCCGGTCATCCACATTTAGCTTTCCAGTGATCTCCGCAAATCGTTAAAGCCAAGTGCCCATGTGGTTCTCTTGAAAGGGCAAGCGGCATTTCCTTCCCCATCCTTCTTCTTCGTCTGTGATGACCTCATGACATATAACCATCTTTTATAGCACGTTCGTTTACGTGTTTATGTGTGTTTAATAACGGAAGTTTTATGAAACACTTTAACCTTTTAATCTACAATTTGTAACAATTTTACTCGTATTAACCACATTAGTGATCCAAGATCCGAAGTCGTGTCCCCAAAAAACTTTTTTGTCAGAATCCTCAAAATTTCATTTAAAACTGAAATACTTAACTCACTGATCGTCAAATTACAATCTACATTTTGGACCTCTAACGTTTCCGTGAGAGATTAAGAACACCTAACGTAAAAAATGGTAAACAGAACAGCCAAATAAGTAAAACATAATTCATTAGCTGTGAAATTGCCGAACTAGCTCATTAATTTCACATTATTTTGAAGAAATCTTCGCAACACAACCGTGATGCGCTTCGGCCGTTTTTCTCAATTATTCATGAATAAAATGGGGAGAAATTTGAAACGATTCATAAAAATGAGATTGTTTAATAAATAAAGTCGTGATATAGTACAATGAAAACAAAGAGGAAAGAACGAAATCAGTTTTAATCAGTTAATGAGTCAGCATACAGATTATTCTGTTTCTCTATAAACTTTTTAGGGCATTTGATGGTCGTTATCGTCATACGATGTTAATATGCTAGAAAGTTTAAAAACTGTCATAGAGCACACACGGTACCAATGATTTTAGACTGAATTATTTTGGTTTTTTCTACGTTAATATTCAGATCTGATTAGCAAAGTGGCAGCGTGGTTACCCTTATTATTTAAGATATTGATTACCTGTTATTGGATGAGGAATGACATTCTCAAACCATAATAGAAGTATATCAATTCTTTTCTCTTATTTTTGAACAGATTCAGTCAATTCACATGGTACGAATGTAACAAGGGATACCACGTCGACTTTGTAACTAGTGATAAATTAAAAAATATGTTGTTATAGCAGCTTTTCGCCGTTTGAATATGTCGGTTCTGAGTAGTTTGTTTAGCACTTTCCGCAATTACCGATTACTGATTTAATTTTCTGGTTAATTGGTCGGAGAGTGGCAAGGACAATTTACGTGCTATTGTTTTTCCCAAAGGAGAGATGATAGTGATCCAATCAACCATCGTGTCGATGGTTGCGTAACTAAGGTGCACTATACTACGAGTCATTTACATAATGTCCCATCGTAAAGTAATATAATACGCTAACAACTTGCGAGTCTGCCTCAGTGGACGTAATTTACCGTGCTTTGACTTTCAAAAGTGTTATTCCGTGAGTTCTGCTTTCCCATGGATGATTAGGTCACTCGTCACCATGTGGTGTGACGACATTTGACAGACAGCGAGAAGTTGGATCTTTCTGCAAATGTGTCTGATGGTGGCCAACATATCTGGTAGTAGTAATAGTTTCCGCCTCGTGAATGCACCGTAGTTTAATCGCTGTTTTGCTTGTTTTATTTCTGGGAAATATTGAATTTCTAATGAAACTAGCAAAGAGTAGTGTATAAAACGTAAGTAAATTATTTACCTTCACTTCTAGAAAACATTGTTTTGAGATGCAATTATAACTGGTAAAATGAATCTATGTAATGTGAAGAACAAATCTGTACGTGTTTTTCCGGGAGGTGGGTAAGTGAGGATTCTGGAAAACGAGCAGCTACGTTTCCTTCTAAGGAACGTACTAAAACGAGATACTGTTCCTAGGCTGAAAATCATTGCAGGCATGGAGATAAGGCTCCGAACCCTGTACCATATTCCACCAAAGTGGGGGGTAATATCAGAATTACTTTATTAAATATTTTAAACGTAACTTAACACACAACATTCCTAATTACTTATCGGGTGGTTCGTAGCGTTCAAGAATTCAAGCCATTTAAATGAGAAGAGTTGGTGTCAATTATCACTGATAGTCCATAATGGCATGCTGATAAAGCTTTATATTTGCCTGTCGATCGTCTTGGAACTGAAAGTGGTTTTGATAAGAGTTCTGTGAAAAAGAGTTCCCCAGCGACATTACATTCGGTGCACTCAAACCGGATAAAGGTTGAGCAGACAAATGTGCTGAACCTAATCGAGATCTACCCATATGAATCACCGAAAAAGAAAGAAGAAAAATAAACATACACTGACAATGAAGGAAAAAGAAAACTTTCCTGTGGAAAGTAACGGTGGATTAGTCGAGCAGTTTCACAACAGCATTTCACACAGGACAAATTAAATTAAACATTACTCACAATAAAATATTTACTGCCATTAGAGACATACGTAGAACTTTTTGGTGTAATAAATATGACGTTGAAGCGTATTACTACGTTTCCGTTGTATACTGCGTACAAATGTAGGCCTTTCCCCATATATTTGACCGTGCTGAATGGTACTACGGGATCTTCAATATTCAGATACAGCGCCCAGCCTGAGTATGGTTTTATATTGTTCCGACACTCGTTTCGGCAAATGCTGGTCTGTTTCCCAATCTCTATTTCATAAAGTATGATAAGCAGACCGTTTAAACACGATAACGCAGAGCCAAACTTAATTGAAACTAAAATCATGAAATTATGAAATCAATGGACCCTGGACAGACGCTACGAAATAGAGAGGTTACATTCAGAATATTTGTGTTTTGGTTGCTGTTGACTTTTGGTCACAGTTACCGGTCAGTTCGAAGTATTTCACGTGCGTCATTACCATTAATGGATGAGTTAATTCTGGGATATTATCCTGAATACACCAGGAGTTATATGCTCGTGGTATCAATTAAAATTTTTCTGTTTCTAACTTGCAGTGTTGTTTATTCTGCTCCATAAAAACTCCAGGTGACTTTCTGGAGTACTCCACCTCACTAATGTAGACAGGATCTCTCTCCTTTTTCTTAAAAAAAAAAAGAGTAAGAAACGCTCTCTTCTGCACGCCATACGTACTCTGCTATCTGAGAAGCTGCTTCCGGAACGTAGTACATTTGAGATTTAACAAGGAGGCTCTAAAGTTCTCAAACCAAAATATATATTCAAAAAATCATCCGCGATCATCACCGAATGGACGAAACTTCTGTTTTATGCTTGTGCGGCAGTTTCTAACTAAAGCGTCTCACTCCACGCTTCGATGCCGGTGGCTATGCTACAAATCGTGAACTGTGCTTTCAGACCACGAACGATATTAACGGTCTTCATAAATTCAGCCAGTAGCCGAAAGCAGCCAAGGTTGCCCTCCGAACCCAGGCGACACGCTTCGGTGGTGGGATATGATGTATGACTTGAAACTTGCAGCCCCTCTTATAACTCATACTCGGCCCTAAAGCAACATTTGTTCTGAGATCTCGTGCTTGCCATTCTGAGAACGTCCAAAAGTTTACAGCCATGATCACATCGGACACAGTAATTGCGAACTTGCATTTTACATCGATCTGCCCTGTGATTTATTACATAGGGTGTTCTTATCCAATGACCTCCAGCAAATTCCGCGACAGGTTTCAAAAGTTCTGATTGTGGTGTAAGTGTATCACCTGCGTTTTCTGTAACATATTTACAATGAATTTCTGTGCTTCACGTGATTTCCCTAAATCGCTCCAGGCAAATGCCGGGATGGTTCCTTTCAAAGGGCACGGCCGACTTCCTTCCCCATCCTTCCCTAATCCGATGAGACCGATGACCTCGCTGTCTGGCTCTTCCCCCAAAACAAACCCAACCCCAACCCTCTGTGATTCATCTTTCAGCTACATGTCGTGTGAGCTCAAATTTCTACAGAAAAAAACAGTCAGTGATTCCCGCTAAGACCGAATGGGAGGTATCCATCTGAAATATTGGGAAAAGAATCTGTATAGAATTTACTTACCATTACCGGTATTCCGCAAAGTGCTATGAAAATACGTGTATGCAACTGTTAACACGAAATAATGTTGTTGTGATTATGGAATGAACGAGTTTTCTTATACGTTTGCTTATTTACAAATTTAATTATGTACAAACAGCCTAGTGTATAGCTCTGTCGGAACGTCTTCGTGCAATATTACTGTTGAATAACTGGCACAGTTTACGAGAAGGAGAGGATGAAGTCAGTATGTGAATAAGGGGCGATTGGGAGAGCTCTACAATTATCCAAGATCCAATGAGAATCAAAATAATGTATATATGTGTCAGTACCAGCTGAATCAGATAAACAGATGCCGAAAGGCGCTAGGATACGGAACTGGCCCTTGGGATTCAGACACAGTACTGAAGTAAGAGAAACCAATCGCAGTACAGTTATGACAATTCTAGTGGCTGACCACTTGCGAGGAGTGTGATGTGGAAACAACGCGTCCATGCCAGGTTGAAGATGGTTACGTTGGCTGTGGTATAATTTTTGTATTTGGAAAATACAAGGCATATTATTAAAATTGTATCTTAAATGGGAGTAGAAGTAATCCAAGACCGTGGAAACAACAGCTCATCTATTTCCCATGGAGCTGCATACAACAGCATTGCTTTTGCCTCTGTGAAAATCTGGAACTTCCAGATTACAAAACCTATCATTCTAGCTATTTGTTTTGTTATCGGACCTTCGTGATGTTTTATTGACTGAAATAAGGCTAAATGGTAGTTTTAACTGGGGAGGGCCAAAATAATTACAATCCATTCGAAAACTGAGCTATAAACGTGGATGATATACCTCCAGGTAGCATCTACGTAAGATATAAAAGGTTGTTCCTATCTTCGAAAATTATCAACGTTTGAATTTGGTTGTATGATGAAACTAAACCGGAAAGCATTCCTTCTACTGCGAAAACTGTTCTTATTTTTCGTACTTTTCTGTTTAGTTTCAGTAGGCTATCCTTTTTCCAGTCCACTGGGAAACGGTAAACTGTAGTATGCTTCTTACCTATGCGCCAGCTTTAATTAGTACCTAGTACCTCTTATTTTCTGTGTTACCAAGCAGATAATACTGATTCAAATTTATGGTGAACACCATTAGAATTAAAGAAATTGGACACGTTTGATCAAACTTATAGACTAACAGAAACACGTGATTTTCAGGAAGACCATTTATATTGTCATCTTTTGAGTTCCACTCCAACTGAGGAGCGCTAAAAGCCTCTGACGAAGATCATTGTAACGGGAGATAATGGTATCAACATAATGTATACCCATATAGCTGCTGCGAATCGACTGCAGTAACGCTGAGTACCATCAGAATTCACTATCGAACAGTCCCACAACAGCACACCACGTTGCGTTTCGCAGACCATATTGATCTGTTCCTATCCATAGAATACTAGCGAAGCGCTGTAAATCGCTGAAAAACGGATGTAGTTGACACTGATACTTTAAAAACTAATAAATTATTTTGAGACATTCCATCGATGGCTTTTCCAACTCACCTTAGCATGTAAAGGATTTCGCCGTCTGGATGGATGCGTACCAGTACGTTGGGTACCGTCACGAACTGGAATTCTGCATGTTTGGCATTTGGAAAGTACACCTCTGGCTTCCAGATCGCCTTCACCAAGTTAGGGTCATTAAGATCGAGAGGCTCCGTGATGTTGGAGTGCCGCAGTCGCGAGTCTTGCCACTTCTGCCGCAGGTACAGGTCTACTTCGTAGTCCTGCGGGAATACCACAAAAGAAAATTTGAACAAAGGCAGCAGACAGCGACCACTAATTCTGAAATAATAACAACATATGAACTCACGGACATTCATACTAAGCTACAATTTATGGTAGTCAACAAATACGGTTGATGATTATTATCTGTGAAACAAATGAATTACTATGATACAGTGATTTGTTGGCTGGTTATCAAATTCATTTCAATCGAAATGTTGGTCCTCTTAATGAGATAAGCATTTCACTGTTCGTAATGTATGTTAATGAAGAACTCATGCCCCTAATCCAAAATACCTTATCTACATGAAAAAAATGAAGTACTCAATGTCAATGTAACTTCTTACACGCACACACAGTAACTGGCTGTATGTAAATGATGAAACTAGCAGACCTTTGTGATAGAATCAAAGGTGACCAGAGTGCATTAGCGTAGTTCGTTCTTAGCGCTGTTACAGACCAGGCTGGATATAAACTATGCGATCAAAAGTATCCGGACACGTGGCTGGAAACGACTTAAAAGTTCGTGGCGCCCTCCATCGGTAATGCTGGAATTCAGTAGGGTGTTGGTCCACCCTTAGCCTTGATGACAACTTCCACTCTCACAGGCAAACGTTCAATCAGGTGCTGGAAGGTTTCTTGGGGAATGGCAGCCCATCTTTCACGGAGTGCTGCACTGAAGAGAGGTATCGATGTCGGTCGGTGAGGCCTGGCACGAAGTCGGTGTTCCGAAACATCCCAAAGGTGCTCTATAGGATTCTGGTCATGGCTCTGTGCAGCTCAGTCCATTACAGGGATGTTATTGTCGTGTAACCACTCCGCCACAGACTGTGAATTATGAACAGGTGCTCGATCGTCTTGAGAGATGGAATCGACATCCCGGAATTGCTCTTCAACAGTGGGAAGCAAGAAGGTGCTTAAAACACCATTGTATGCCTGCGCTGTGATAGTTCATGCAAAACAACAAGGGGTGCAAGCTCCCTCCATGAAAAACACTACCACACCATAACACCACCGCCTCCGAATTTTACTGTTGGCACTACACACGCTGGCAGATGACGTTCACTGGACATTCGCCATACCCACACCCAGCCACCGGATCGCCACATTGTGTACCGTGATTCATCACTCCACATGTTTTCCCACTGTCCAATCGGCCAATGTTTACACTCCTTACACCAAGCGAGGCGTCATTCTTCATTTACCGGCGTAATGTGTGGCTTATGAGCAGCCGCTGGACCATGAAATCGAAGCTTTCTCACCTTTCGTCTGTCATAGTACTTGCAGTGGATCCTGATACAGTTTGGAATTCCTGTGTGATGGTCTGGATAGATGGTTCAAATGGCTCTGAGCACTAAGGGACTTAACATCTATGGTCATCAGTCCCCTAGAACTTAGAACTACTTAAACCTAACTAACCTAATGACATCACACACATCCATTCCCGAGGCAAGATTCGAACCTGCGACCGTAGCAGTCACGCGGCTCCGGACTGAGCGCCTAGAACCGCTAGACCACCGCGGCCGGCGTCTGGATAGATGTCTGCCTATAATACATTACGACATTCTTCAACGGTCGGCGGTCTCTGTCAGTCAACAGACGAGATCGACCTGTACGCTTTTGTGGTGCATGTGTCCCTTCACGTTTTCACTTCACTATCACATCGGAAACAGTGGACCTAGGGATGTTTAGGAGCGTGGAAATCTCCCGTACAGACGTATGACACAACTGATACCCAATCACCCTACCACGTTGTAAGTCAGTTCTGCGGACGACACCATTCTGCTCTCTCAGGATGTCTAATGACTACTGAGGTTGCTGATATGGAGTACGTGGCAGTAGGTGGAAGCACAATGCACCTAATATGAAAAACGTATGTTTTTGTGGGTGTCCGGATACTTTTGAACACATTGTGTATAACGGTTCGGACAACTTCGGATGCTGGGTGATCACTTTGTGGGTCATGAAGATGCTGTGTATTTTCGTGAGACAGGGTTATCATCACTGGACTGAGATTGAGGGGGACCTCATTGTGGCTCACCATTTTGTCGACTGCCGGAATCGTACAATATCCAGACTTGTGGCGCTTTCGGATGTGATGGTGGCCCGATGGAGGACTACACTGGAATCTGGGAGTAGCCGTACTCATCGTCAAGGTTCCTGTCGACCAAGTGTGGCCGTCACAAGAGAGGAATGCTGTATTTCATATAGCAAATCTTAATCCCTTCACAAAAGCGTCCGTCATCCGAAACAAGTAATGGACTCTCTCTACCATCCTGTCAAGCTCACTTTATTGGTCGGAGATATAGACGACATGAAGCACCAGTTCCAACACTTGTGGGTGAACTAGCATCAGGAGAGGATAATATGGATTTATTACTCCCTTCAGTGCGTGCATTCTGAGCAGAGGCGACGCAACGTCTGATAAGTAGTCTCATACTGCCAAGTTCTTTGTATATTTGAATCGATTTTGTAATCAATGAAATAGCACTACATACTCTCTAAAGGCGTGCAGTTTGCTTCCTCCCCCTCCTTTCCCACCTTCCACTCCCGGCTACTACATTTCTTTTGTCAGACAGCGTATATTCAGCTGCATTCAATAACAGGTGTTACGCTATATGAATGGGCACTGTGCGTGTGTATTAGTAAGACAGTACAGATCCTTCTAAATTTTTAGTTTTTTGTGAGTTGCTGTTGAACCACCAAAAGTTGCGCAACAGGTGAACGCTGCAGATTTTGATGCACAGTTTTGTTTCTATTTGTCCTTATACATGCAGCTATCTTGGTACATTCGTTGAGAAGCCAGTCGCCTAATTAAATAAACCGATCTGTTTCATTAAAAAAACAATAGTGGCCGAATAAAGAAAAGAATAGATGCATATTTAACGCTCACCTCTAAAATTGGTGGGTTTTTATTATTTGGTGTACCACTCCTACTTCTGTTTCAAGTAAAAAATCTAAGATGTCCTTCTAATAAAGTTTCTACTTATTGGTAAAGATGATTCTTAGAGTAACGCTTTTACTGATGTACAATGTTAGATGATTTTTATATGGCTGCGATGAAACATGACATCTGATACTGTTATTTTCTTTACAATACTCTTCTTCGCAATGCAAGATATCAAGAAGACGGAATTGTATATTTCTCTTCTACTCGTGATGGATAATGTCTTGCCAATAAACTTGTACACGTTGCATATTGTTGCTGTGGCTATATATATTGGGCATGCACTGACCATGGGTGAAATTAGGTATTACACTTCAATGATTTTACAGGTATGCTAGGAATAAAAAATGGTTCAAATGTCTCTGAGCTCTATGGGACTTAACATCTGAGGTCATCAGCCCCTAGAACTTAGAACTACTTAAACCTAACTAACCTAAGGACATCACACACATCAATGCCCGAGGCTAGATTCGAACCTGCAACCGTAGCAGTCGCGTGGTTCCGGACTGAAGCACCTAGAATCGCTCGGCTACCGCGGCCGGCTGCAAGGAACAGTGTGTGTGTGTGTGTGTGTGTGTGTGTGTGCGTGTGTGTGTGTGTGACAGAGAGAGAGAAAGTAACACACTTGTAGTGACATCAATGAATGATTTGATTTGTCGGCTGAAGGAATTTATTCTCAGCGGGCATCTCAAGTAAGAACACACAAGGGCTGACATTTTGTTGAATGTGAAGGGAGAATGAAAGATTCGTTTCACTATAGCTACTGTTGTAGGATACTTTGCATTTATGGCTATGTGTGACAGTGGTACTTCTGTCGTGGGATCCTTTGGTTCAGTGCTTATCGTTGCTTCCTGTGCCGACGTGCAGTACAAAGGTTACAGGTTGGTGCCACACACTTATTGTCACCAGATTAAAAAACTTGTTAAAGTATTAAATTAAACGTGCAACAATCAACGTTTAGCTTGTCTCATTGTCGTAAACTGACTGTCATGAAAGTGGCCTAAATTTGTTACTAACAGCATGAGCATACACTGTCCAGTCACATTAATGTGACCACCTATCAAAAGTCTGAATAACCTCGTTTCGGAGCGCAGACTGCTGCGAGACGTGCGTTATGCCTTCCAGAACAACGGAATCACCCAGCAAATGCCGCGAATCTCAGTAGCAGGTACTGTCCTCAGCTGCATTACTACAATTAGTGTGCTTAACTTTAACATCCCACTCTAAAGTACGTTTTTTCTAAAGTATTATATATCCCAAATAATATGCCAACATCTTATATAAATGACGTATTGAAAGGGCACTACGAAGTCCGCGAAGAGCACAGTATGAGAAGAATAAAACGGGAGGGGGGGGGGGGGGGCAGAAAGTCCTACATATTATGATTATTTAACTTGCCGAATAATCTAATTAGTATCCTCTGTATCTGATATACAAAGAAGTCCTCTCTAAAAACTGACAAGGATACCTAAGATTTTTCGTACCTTACATTTTAAAACTACGTAGTCCTGATAATTTCACACCAATACATCTGCCATGTTGGTAAGACGGTAAAATAATGTATGTCGTTTCCCCTTGGTAACGGTGCTACACGTATTATTTGGTCTCCCATTCATAGTTGAATGTCACGAAGAGTGCTGTCAGTAGGACGTTGTTAGGCTTTTACATGCACAGTTTTAATTGGTAATCAATAAAACACCATACATAAAATGTTACGCTCATATCATCTACCCTCGTAGAAATAAGATGGTTCCCAGGATTTTTTTTCATTCTGCATCCGCTACGTCTGATGAATTGTATGTAGGAATATGTCGTATATTATCATTGGTGCTCTTGTTTTCTTCGTAATCAGTAATCTACGATAGTCGCAGCACATGAATAACGACGTTTACCAACTCTGATACCACGTAAATATATGTCTCTTAAACTTTAAATTACAACATAAAGATGTGTTGACGCGTATCTGTGATTTTTTCAGTTTGTACAGCTGCTATCAATCACTCATATCCCTTCCAATTACAAGTAAAGGTCACGTCATGTCCTACCAGACCACGAAATGTAGCAGAATCCATTTTAGCAGAAAGTTCTGCCTACATCGACAGCAGCTCGGAGGATGCTTGTTATGCACACGTTTGTCTTTATTGTGAGTTCCTAGCTATAAGCGGCTTCCAACGGTTTAGCTTTTCTCGTAACGGCTCTTCGCTACTTTGCCAAATATTCAGTTGGGGCTACATGTGAATCATGCCGCCTATGCAAAGAAGCGCAGCTCAAAACTTTGGTAAATGTCAGACCACAATTTTAAAAAATCTTTCCATGTGTGGTTTCTGTCATCATGATATCTATTACAGTGACTTTAAGAGGACCTCCAGGTATTATTACAACGTTCGTGATATTTCCTGTCAAGATTTCTGATCAGGTACGGCTTCTAGTTGTGCAGCCAATGTTCACCGATCATATTCTAATCGTACTAATCATACCATAGTTACTTAAATCATTGTTGTACCGTCAAGACAGCAGTCTGACACATAAATTATTAGACACACAATGGAACTGTAACATGTATGTGTCTTCAGCTTCAATCATTCACAGTCCGGCCGTTATTTACCTACAGAATGATGTTCCGATCGTCGGGATCGTTAGGTGGGCTGTGCAAACGTAAACTGTTTAGTAGTAGGTTCTCTATATAAGAATTCTATCATAATGAAGTGTAGCATATTTACTAATCGATTAATTGTTTGGACCTATTTCTAACAAACTGTCTACTCTTTGGGCATTTCCTAACAGATTACATTTGTACTGATTCTTGTTTCTCCTACTTCATCCGAATAAATACATTTTAGTTGGGCAGTTACAACAAGCACAGGTATGTCCTCATCAAAGATTATTTCGGGAATAGCTATACTACTACAGAACATCCAAACGGATACGAGCCCTAGGGATTCTACAGACTTGTCTCTGACTCGTGGTACGTGATGGATATTAAAGTAATGATGAATATAGGGAGGAAACATGTATCCGTGATTCTGCAAAAAGCTTATAAGAAAACCTAAAAGTTTGCGATAAGTCTGAGACACAGAATGCCTGGTGAAAATGTAGATTCAAATGACAGAATGAAGGAGGTGCGGTACTGATTGATAAGACTTGATAATCTCATTTGTCGTTCACTATATGGCTAATCGGTAAAATAGGAGAGAATATTTTTATAAAAGCGTTTTGTATTCTGTAGAGATCTTGTCGTAATGAAAGGTCAATATCAGAAGAACGAAGTCAGAAGATACATAATGCCAATTTTCCTGGTACTGATGGCTCAGGACTTGTATCTCACACGTAAAGGCGTCGAAGAAAACTCCCGGACGTTGGAAATGCCCCCGCAACCCATCCTTGTACTGATTTTTATTGCCAGTTGGAGAGGTACTTTTCATATTTTGTTTTCCAGGGCATCAAGAAAAATGTATGATCAATAAGCTATAAGCAATTTTCCACTCCTAGAAATGCATACTTGATTTTTCATGAACGTTATATGGATTCCAACAGAGTCATTGACTGTTTAATGAATTGATTAACCGTCTTTCCAAAAAAGGAAAAGGCACAGATGGGCTGTAGTTTGTGTCGTTTCACAAAGTCTAGGGAACTATGTTCACCATACCGCCATACCGCATGTATCAGCATCGGAATACTATGATGACGGCTTGCGCAGAACACTGACAATAGTCCTAAGTTGACCTCTTTCACTGTGGGAGAAGTATAATTGGTTGCTACGATAATCCATATACACGCCTGGAAATGGAAAAAAGAACACATTGACACCGGTGTGTCAGACCCACCATACTTGCTCCGGACACTGCGAGAGGGCTGTACAAGCAATGATCACACGCACGACACAGCGGACACACCAGGAACCGCGGTGTTGGCCGTCGAATGGCGCTAGCTGCGCAGCATTTGTGCACCGCCGCCGTCAGTGTCAGCCAGTTTGCCGTGGCATACGGAGCTCCATCGCAGTCTTTAACACTGGTAGCATGCCGCGACAGCGTGGACGTGAACCGTATGTGCAGTTGACGGACTTTGAGCGAGGGCGTATAGTGGGCATGCGGGAGGCCGGGTGGACGTACCGCCGACTTGCTCAACACGTGGGGCGTGAGGTCTCCACAGTACATCGATGTTGTCGCCAGTGGTCGGCGGAAGGTGCACGTGCCCGTCGACCTGGGACCGGACCGCAGCGACACACGGATGCACGCCAAGACCGTAGGATCCTACGCAGTGCCGTAGGGGACCGCACCGCCACTTCCCAGCAAATTAGGGACACTGTTGCTCCTGGGGTATCGGCGAGGACCATTCGCAACCGTCTCCATGAAGCTGGGCTACGGTCCCGCACACCGTTAGGCCGTCTTCCGCTCACGCCCCAACATCGTGCAGCCCGCCTCCAGTGGTGTCGCGACAGGCGTGAATGGAGGGACGAATGGAGACGTGTCGTCTTCAGCGATGAGAGTCGCTTCTGCCTTGTTGCCAATGATGGTCGTATGCGTGTTTGGCGCCGTGCAGGTGAGCGCCACAATCAGGACTGCATACGACCGAGGCACACAGGGCCAACACCCGGCATCATGGTGTGGGGAGCGATCTCCTACACTGGCTGTACACGACTGGTGATCGTCGAGGGGACACTGAACAGTGCACGGTACATCCAAACCGTCATCGAACCCATCGTTCTACCATTCCTAGACCGGCAAGGGAACTTGCTGTTCCAACAGAACAATGCACGTCCGCATGTATCCCGTGCCACCCAACGTGCTCTAGAAGGTGTAAGTCAACTATCCTGGCCAGCAAGATCTCCGGATCTGTCCCCCATTGAGCATGTTTGGGACTGGATGAAGCGTCGTCTCACGCGGTCTGCACGTCCAGCACGAACGCTGGTCCACCTGAGGCGACAGGTGGAAATGGCATGGCAAGCCGTTCCACAGGACTACATCCAGCATCTCTACGATCGTCTCCATGGGAGAATAGCAGCCTGCATTGCTGCGAAAGGTGGATATACACTGTACTAGTGCCGACATTGTGCATGCTCTGTTGCCTGTGTCTATGTGCCTGTGGTTCTGTCAGTGTGATCATGTGATGTATCTGACCCCAGGATGTGTCAATAAAGTTTCCCCTTCCTGGGACAATGAATTCACGGTGTTCTTATTTCAATTTCCAGGAGTGTACTTACAGATAATTAACTAGTTCTGCTGCCGGATGAGACGTTAACTTATGCCCGAGCTGAGAAGCAAAGAAGTGACATTGGTTGTCAACAATTTCCCATTATAGCAGCTGCCCTTCTGTCTGAGTTTCACATATGCAAACTCTCACTATAAGTGACGAAGTTTGGACAGCTCAACTTCATGCTCAGTATGGCATGACTGCACGAGACGGACGGCGACGGGTATTGTTCTCTACATGCAGTCGTAAGGGTAAATCGTCACCGAGTGGATAGCATCTTCGCCTTCAAATAAGACGTTGTTAGTGGCAGAAGCTCTGACGGACCGGGTTAAGTACTAGTGGAAAACATTGACATCGGGTGATCACATTTCTCAGCACATGTATCTGACGTGTTAGTCATCCAAAATGGTTGCAACTCTAAAACATTATCACATTATCCTATACTACTTGTGTATACTGCCTCACATGACTAAAAACCGAAATATTGACTGTAATAGAAAAGAGAAACTCTTGATAGTTAACGAAAGATAAGGTCCGACGATTACTGGTCATGAGAAAGTACATTCGTATCAATAATATTTTACGATGTTTTGTGCTAATTTGATATCTCTTACCTTTTCATCGAAAGCTCGTTGGGCGATCGATACCACTTCATAGGACTGGCCGGTATTCATCTCATGTAATCTCGAATATTAATTACAAAATGTCCCTGCACACATTTTAGTCACACAACACACACTTCGTACACTGAAAATTTGACTGACAATTGAAACCTTGCATGTTACTACTATAACGATTCAGCTTCGTACTGCATATCCATCATCTAGTATCCCAATGCAGACGTCACAACGCCCATGTGATCCAGGTCGATCACGGCTTCCACAGGTAAATGCCACACGGGTTGCATAGGGTTCAAAAGATATTGCACACATTGAACATATTTCCGGTGACAACATTAAACGTAAGTCAGACCAATTTAAGAGGACTCTGCGTTACGGTTTCTCACTTAAGATGGTGGTGGACATCCATGATTACAGAAATCCAACATTATGTAACTATTACTTGTTACATACTGGATTGAAAGTAAGTACTTTTCTCAAATTTTCCATTTGCTTCACCAGTTATTCCGGAAGTCGCACTTCTATGAATGGTAGTGAGTTCTCGATACTGTCATAATGCAAATTGTTTCGTTAGCGTAAAGAAATTTCCAAACATTCTCTAATAATCTTCAATAGGATCCTTTAAGTTATTGAATACTCTTTAAGGCCATCTTAGCTGTCTACAGGTTCCTGTGTTGACTGATAAGGGAAACTGTGCGGCTAACGAGGCCTTGAAGAATTTTCATTCATTTTCAAAAAAGAAGAACAAGACTTTTTAAGATTATTTTGGAGAATTTTGGCATTTCTTTGCAGTAACAATGAATAATCTAAACTGTGATTGGCCTAACTGTAAAATAGTTGGCACTATTTGGGTCTGATCCACAAGGTCCCCTAGTCAAGCGGCCAGAGAACAGCGTTTTAGGAAAGGCCCATGTCTGAATCCCTTTAGGAGCAGGTGAACATTAACTTCACACGACAACTGTCGTTATTACGAAAAGAAAATCTCTCTTGTTTAATGGATTATGACCAGACGTCAACGACTATTGCACGAGTGGTGGATTTGTCTCCGGTGTCTTCGTTTACTGTTGAGCAGCTCTGCACATGATCCTTCAAGATGACCAACAGATTTTCTCTGTGGAATTTTACGATAAATGTAAATGGTGTGACGTCCAGCACCTCACAACTTTCTCGTTCTATTCTGTATGTAATGCGGAAACAGAGCTGCTGACTGGTAGAATTAATACTAAAATGCGGAAGATAATGACGAGATGGCCTCGAGTAAGCTGGCGAGATGCGGTTGCAGATGGGGCTGTCCGATGATATGGCAAGTACTGGTTCCAAGGCCTTGAGTAGATTCCAAAATCCTGCAACCAATCTAAGGCACCGGAGACATAATAGTATTGATATAGCATAAATGTAGAGCCTCACGGCCGAGCCATGGTTTGTTGTGGCTTATATGACAAGATCTGATGCCACAAAAGAAGGATGCACCAAGTCCATATAATTAATTGTCCCCTTTTTTTTAAAGGTATCACAGTGTGCCAGCCACCAGTTCTGAGGAGGGAGCTACATGGATGCGATCTAAGACAGCAAGATTTTCCTTACTGTGTTTCACGAGTCATCACTAGGTGACTGTTACAAGTACCACGAGTGGCAGTCGCCATCTCCGGACTCAGCTGGCTGCTACCTGCTTCTTGCGCCAAGTCCGATGCCGTGGACTTTGCCCCTTCCAAAACTCTTTACATGACATGTTACTCACTGTATGGATATCAACGTTCAAGCCCGGGGCCTAACAGCCACTCAACCTCTCAGCCACCATCGCTTGCGTGAGCAAATTTCTTGCCGCGTGCCTCTCCTCGTGTGAGCAGACACTGATGCTACTGTACGGGACACGGCGTGATACGGCGCACCTCATTTGCTGCAACCAAGCAACGTTTAGTGCATGCGAACTGCTTGTCGCCTGTTGCTGCAGTCAGCACCCTTGCGTGGTCGTTGTCATCATCACTCTATCCGACGTGCGTCTCTGTTGACGCTCGCACTTCTATCAGAGCCGCCTACGTCTTACGGCCTCGGTACATTCGCTTCTCCGAGAATAATCCAGAGCTGCAATAGTTAATTGTGTAATAAATGAATGTACTCAAAAATTTTCATATTGACACGTCGGACGACTATCAAGCATTCGCGCACTGCACCAGTGCTGCCCCAACCAGGATGGTGAAATAATGGCTTCCTGACGTTAACATCTTAGTTACACCACTCGCTGTAGCGGCTATACACCCCCAACCACTACATCAGTTGTTGAGCCCCTTTGTAGTCACAACAAAGTTTTTTAACAGATCTTACGCTGTCGATCCACAAAACCATGAAACCCTACCCAAAACTATCGCTATCTTTACATGACGTGTTACTCACAGTATGGATATCAATGACAGGATGCAATGCTACAAGACGCTGTGTCACCTGGCCAAAGTGACACCATATCCACACGGCTCCACTTCCCATTTATTCTTCTGCCACAAGTCTGAAATCAGCAGAGAATACTCTTCCAACCTGAGGTTTTGTTCTTAAATAAGCTTTAGTAATTCCTAACTTTTATATTTCTGGCGGTGCGTCCATGAGTACGTAAAGCCTCGATCAACTCTAGAAGAATTTTATCAAACTATTTCAGAAAATTATTGAATATTGCAACCCCGTGGTCCTTCCCAATAAACGCGACAGCCTTGTGATACCGGGTGTGCAGATCAAATACAGCATGGGCTCAATTGTCTGCTAGGGGTATCAACTATTGCCCTACTTTTGCAACGCCCAACCATGTGACATGCGGATCATTAAATGTGCTACTTTCTGTTTACATGAAACAAAAACCTACGTCAATATCGGCATCTACCAGGGAAGAAAACATGCTGCTAACATGGCTCTTCATTTGGAGGGCTTACTGACTGGGATGTTACAGAATAGCATTCTGTTGCAGTTTACAAAAAATTCGGCAGCAGTTTAAATTAGTCACTACAAGTATTACTAGGACCTCACCTACTGGCACGGATTTAGTTTCCCTTCTTAATGGATTCACAGTCATCATGAACAGAAATAGGACTAGAATACCCTTTTCCAATAAAGGTATATGTATAGATCACTTAATTCAAAACATGAAAGTATGAAGGATGTTTAAATGTTATTCGGCGGCTTAAATCTTAAAACTGTACACTGATAACACTGAATAGCATACGATCTGTGATTCTTCTCTGACTAAGTATACGTTATCTTTGGTTTGTGGTACGACGGGCCTCTAATGAAGACACACTTCTATTTAACCGTCGTATGACGCTCCTCGTAACGAGAGGATGGTCTCATATAGCCGTTTAATGGTTAAGGCTTTACCAAATTCAGAGCTTTTTATTTCTGGAATACTTACTGTGTGAAGATCTAGGCCAGACCATTTCCACAATTTGTTTTTTATTTAGTATCGTTTGTAGTAGAGCAACTACAAATTAATTTTTCTTACATGTGGTAAACTTAAGACACAATGTCTTGAGGAAATTAGGGAAGTTGCTACGGATAACACAATTACAAACCAAGAAATAGCCCTACTTCTCGGTGGACTCACCTAAGTTCAAATTAAACGAGTCACTAAAATATTCGTGTAGCATCTGTGTCTATGACACAAGACGTACGAACAATATGAGTCTTCAAAATCAGGTATAACAACGACCACAAGAAACATCGCAAATGGATATAATCGTAACAGTTTCGGTGTGGCGAACTGGCCTCTTCTGTAATAAAATATTATGAACGGTCTGGGTGTGGAAAATCAAAACTAATTCTGTATGTAATTGTACATTTCTTTGGTAATTCGCACTGATTCTAATATGAACTGTTTGCCTGGTCGTTTCGTAAGACGAGTAAACACACACATACTCCCTTCGTTAATCCTCAGTCCTCTTCACTTGCTCTTTATCTCAGTGGTACAGTTAGTGCAGGGCCACACGTTGTAGCACGCGTCCAATCCATCTGCTGATCTACTGTGCGTACTTCAAAGGTTCATCAGATCCCATTGCCATGTATTTCCAAAAAGTGAGAATTCCAGATATCAATTGTTTGTTCCAAATTCGCAAATATATTTACTTAATCAGCTACGAAAGCGTTTGTTTCATGAAACTTCTTTCTCAAAGATTTAGGGACGCGGAGGTGTGCGAATACTGCTGCGTGATCTTAGCTCTTTCATCCAATATTCTTGCACAGAATCGACGCAGGCAACCAGTTTTAAACTTTAAATGATTTCTGTAAGACTCTAGTATCCCGAACACAAAATTGTTAGGCTTTCTTAGCTTTAAACATAGAAACTGTACATGAATGTTGTGTACAAGGAATAAAGACATCAGTGTACTAGTGAGCTCTCAAACACTATGAAGTACAGTAATAACATTACTGTGACTGAAATGCCTCATCACTAACGAAACTAACGGCGGGCACGCAAATATAACTTGGGACATAAACACAACACAAACGAATCAGTACCTGACCGCAACTGTCCAGCTTTCGGTCTAACACCATCTAAATTACTTTCTGTTAAACCCAGTAATAAGCACGTGTTTGTACACGTACAGACCTTCAGTCTGCAGTAAATTTGAAGAGGACGAAGTAGCAATCAGAAACCCCGAGATACCTACTGGGCAGAGTAGTTAATAGATTAAATTTTCTAAAGCATGTACTTTCTTTAGAAAACACGTTTTCAACAACCAAAAAACCCTCCGCTAACATAAATTTACAGACACACTGGCTTTGTCATGGAAAGTAAATTTTTAATAATTAGGCCTATCAACTTCTCTTTCGAGAAGACATGGAAGAAGTATGTGACGCACTCTAATGCACAGAAAATTTTGTTTTCAAACCCCGTTTCGTATCTGTCCTGCCACTTCTTCAACATTTAAGCAGTTTCAATTTGTTACGCTGCGCTCTTTCCCATATAAATAAGTGTGGGATTTTCATAATTCCTGTTACAGGATTCCAAGAGGTGTGGAGGGAACTTACTAAAAACCGTGTTCTCAAATCTACCGTATGAATGTAAAACAAAGTTGAATATTATGTTGTAACGTAACAGCAGTAGTTACCACATAAACACTATAAAATCATTAAGTTTTTGGAGAACGATTTATGTAATGAAGTATCTGAATTAACCTACTGGCATTGTTGTGAATCTCTGGAACCACCTAACTGAATTAATATGTATTAAGTAGTTTTTGGAACAGGATAACAAAGAATAGTGGTACTATTCGAAATGACTGTAAGAAATATTACCAGGGGACGTACTTTTTGAAACTCAATTTTCGAATATCTTATCACGCACGGTGGGGATACACAATGTGTTTTCCTTTCCAGCTTGTTTCAATAACACTGCATCGTCGCCGACACAGTAGGACTGAATGGCCATAGGACCTTGTGTCCATCTCTGATGATGTGAATTAAGAGACATGCCGAAAAGTGGGTCGAATCAGTATATAAGGAGGTGACCCCATTGAGCACATTTATGCAAATGTCGACTCTGAAAATTATGTTTGGCTGAATGAATTTTCCGACCATACTAACAAAGAGGCAACAATAAGACTGGAAGACGAAGAACGAATTGCTCGGATTACACAGGATGTAATACAGAGATGTATTCTTTTGCCCCTACTGTTGAGTCCAAACATCGAAGAAGCAATGACGGAAATAAAGAAAATATCCGTGTTTAGGATTAAAATTCAGGCTGAAAGGAAATCAATGATAGTTTCGCTAATGACATTGTTATGCTCAGAGAACGTCACGAAGAACTATATAACAATTATTGACAGTAATTAACAGTCTAATGAATACAGAATATGCGCTGACAGTAAAACGAAGAAAGGGGAAAGCAGAGATAAGATCAGAAATGATAATAGACAGCAAATTAACATCAGAATAGCGGATCACCAAAAAAACTAAGTTAAGCAATTTTATTACGTAGGCAGCAAAATAACCCACCATCAACGGTGCTAAGACAGCATAAAAAGGAGACTAGCACAGACAAAAACTGTATTCCAGGCCGAGAGAAATCTACTGGTGTCAAAGATAGGTCTTAATTTGAGGAATGAATTTTTGAGAATGTAAATTTCGAGCACAGCATTGTATGACAATAAAACATGCACGATGCGAAAACTTCGTGACCATCAGTCCTGATGTTAAGTATCTCGCTGTTCTCACTTCTGCTTCTTCTCTTTATTTTCGTCTTTCTTCGATTTACTCTCAATCCATATTCTGTACTCATTAGATTCCATTCAGCCTTCTTCACTTTCACTCAGGATAGCAATGTCATCAGCAAATCGTGTCACTGATGTCTTTCACCTAAGTCCACTCCTGATACTGCCTTTTATTTATATTATTGCTTTTTCGACGTACAGGTTCAACAGTAGACGCGAAAGACTACATACCTGTCTTTCCCCTTTTTAAACCGAGCACTTCGTTCCTTGTCGTCCACTCTTGTCATGCCGCCTTGGCTCTTGCTTTTACCCGTCTATCCCTTTGGTTCTGCCCGTTTTTTCTCAAAAGTTCCAAAAAACTGCATCATTTCACATTCACGATCGTTTTTCCAGGTCGACATATACTACGAATGTGTGTTTATTTTCTTTAGCCTTGCTTCCATTATCAATCGCAACGTCAGAATTGCCTCTCTGCTACGTTTACGTTTTCTTAAGCCACACCAATTGTCATCAAACCCATTCTCAGTTTACTTTTCCATCTATATATATATTATTCATATAAGCAACTTGGATGTAGGTTCTGTTAAACTTATTGTGCGATAATTCTCGCATTTGTCAGCTCTAACAGTCTTCGCAGTTATGTGGATGATATTTTTTCGAAAGTACGATGGTATGTCACCGGATTCATACATTCTGCATACCAACGTGAATAGTCGTTTTGGTGCCACTTCATCCACTGATTTTAGAAATTCTGATGGAATGTTATCTATCTATCCTGCCTTACTTGATCTTAAGTCCTCCAAAGCTCTCTTCAATTCTGATTCTGATACAGGATCCTCTATGTCTTCTGAATCTACTCCTTTTCTTCTATCCCATCAGACAAATCTTCCCTCTCATAGAGGCTTTCAATGTATTCTTTCCACCAAACCGCTGTCTCCTCTGCATTTCGCATTGGAAATCCCGTTGCACTCTTAATGTTACCATCCTCGCTTTTATGTCACAGAAGGTTGTTTTTACTTTCCTATAAAGTATAACTAAGGTGGGCAGTGAACTGAAATATTCGTGTGCCTTGTAGCTTATGACCGAACGCCATATTAACCATACCCTTTGGAATGTTATAGTCGATCGTCTCAAAAGCAATAAATTTTAGTTTGCGTTTTTTACAGACAATGTTATTCAGAACTGTGATTATTAATGTGCTTGTACAGTGTAAGTTAAGTGTCTCCATTCAACTGGGTGAAACCGGGCTTCAAAGTTTTGTAAATGTCTTGTGAAGTGGCTACAATATTACTTCACGCTGCGCCAAGTCGGGCGATCGGCTGAACAAGAGGCAGTTTTTGAGCGTAACGAATAGCGAGCAGGAAATTTTAGCATTGTGTAACCTCAAAGTTTGGTTAAAAGTGGAAGTTAAGCCCGTTATTAAAAGCAAACGAAGGGAATTTCCCTAGGTCAGGCAAGTCATTATGTCGTAGTAATGCAAACACTGTTATGGAAATGTTGGCTTCGAATATGTACGGTTTGTTGCACCAAGAAGTGGCAAATTGAAGACAACCGACATCATAGTATTTCGTTATGAGATAATTTTCAAATCCACCTCTTCGTGGTACTCACACAAACAGACTGAGTAGGGGACACTGTCGTCAATCCCTGTTGCACTTATGACATGGCATATTACTTTGATTCAGCTACAACGTCTACATGAAACTGGGACATTCGCAACTAGGAGTGTTGACTGTGGCGCTCCACGGACGCATCGCACTCTCGACATGAAGTGGACGTACTTCATCGAGCAGAAGAGATCCCAACGAGTAGAACTCGATACGTGGCCCATGCCTGGGTTCCCTGTAGAACCCATTGTCTTGCAGTGTGTTTACCTTGACATGGAAGATTTGAAAGAAATGCAACTTTCAGACTTCGTTCGTGTCCAAACGGCAGTTTTCCTGACATGGGTCCATATCAAAATGTCATCTATGAATTGTGAAACATCCTGTACATTCATAGCTACCAATAGTGCCCGACTATTCGTTTGGATCAACTGTCAGTGGCAAGGCGTGCCATGGACTCCACGATCCACAGGCACTGTCGCAGAAAAATACTTATACGTATAGTACAAATCAGTCTTAACCAATACAAATCAAATAGCTGCGTCACATTTCACCCTATTTCGTCTCGCACTTGCTACAACTGAAACGAGATCTGCAGATCACATTCTCTATGATCCTCACATGCGGGAAGTCGTTCTGAAATCAGTTATAAAGATCATGATCTTTATAGTGACTCATAATCTATCTGAGAATTCCAATCTCTTGTCATAGTGCTGTAGCCAACAAACGGCTACAAAGTCCTGAAAGAATTTTTCACTCTGCAGTGGAGATTGGGCTGATCAGAAACATCCTGGCACATTAAAACCGTTTACCGGACGGGGACTCCAACCTGGGACTATTGGGTTTCGCAGACTAGTACTCATCGACTGAGCTATCAAAGCACGGTGCACTATCTGCCCCAAACAAATTTCCTTCCGCCAGTACTTTCCCGCGAAAGGCTAAAGAACTAGTTTTGGGTCCCGCTCCAGCGATCAATTTTAATCTGCCGGTGACTTTCAAATCAATGCAAACGCCGCTGTAGAGCGAAAATTCGTTGTGTAAACAGTCCTTGAAGACGTGGCTGTGCCACATCTCCACAATACTTCACGATATCCTTTTTTTCCCACGAGTACTTTGGTAAAGTTTGGAAAGTAAGATATGAGGTGCCGGTGGATGTAAGGTTGTAAGGGCGCCTCCTGAATCTTGCTTGTATAACTCAGTCGGTGAGCACATGCCCCCCAAAGACAAAGGTCTCAGGTTGGAGACGCCGTCAGGCAAACAGTTTTATTCAGCCAGGAAGTTGCAAGCGAATACATATTGTCGGTCAGTAAATTGATGTGGTTTTCGACTATGACAAACGGAGGCTGTCCTATGAGGTTTCGCGTATTACCAAGTGTAAACGTTTCCCGTGTGATAATCCGTCCACCACCTCTTAGAATGGTGTCCTGGTTCGGCAAACTGAGTTCAACATCTCATGTGTTTTCCGAATCTGCTTTTATGGAAGTTATGATGGTTGTCATTCTGGTCTTCATCTCTTCTGTGGCACGAGGTAAAGGGGACACGAACATACTTTCCTTCACATATCACGACAAGAGAAAATCGATTGCAGTCACGTCTAGCGACCTTGGTGGCCATGAGTGCAGGACAGTGTCTCGGGGTCCCATGCGTCCTATTCTAAGTTGAGGCGGAGTGACATTTAAGAAACTGACGAGCGTTGTTGTACCAGTGTGGTTGAGCCCCGTCGTGTTGGAAAATTAAGGCATCGGAGTCTTCCTGAAATTGTGATAAAAGCCAGTTCTGCAGCATGTGAAGGTAGTTCAGCGCTGGGTAGGGAGCACACGACTCCGAGGCACTGTCCTTTATCGTTGGCCTCCAAGATCTCCAGACATCTACAATCGACTTGAGCAAATGCGTGCCGCAACTCATCAGTCCGAACGACCGTTTCTAATGCTTCCACCGATCGATTGCTGTAGTCCAGTGCTGATGCTAAATCAGTACCTTCTGCTGAGCGCTAGGCACACGCCACGAGACATACACTACTGTTTTATTTCTCTTGGTAGTAATAACCCTCCCCCACTACTCCATCCCTACCCAACCCTCAATATCTCCCCGAGACAACAGCCATCGTTAACTCCATTTTTCGCTCTTGTAACGTCTTATTTAAGAAATTCTTCAATTACGCAATGCATAAATCCACTTAAATATTTTCCAGAAAACATCGAGAGGTGTAGGCCAGTCCCAAGCAAATCCGCTGCGTAATCTCAACAGTGCTGACGTTAGGAGGTGAGTCGTACCGAATACACCCCGCCACCCCCCACCCTGTCCCCAACACCACCCACCACATACACCCAAACACACGCACCGAGACAGAAAGAGAAGTAGGTAGCACAAAGTTTATTAGAGGACCCAGAATGAGCAGTGAGTTCCAAATTTCCCATCTGGTTTCCTTGCTTTCGCTGAACCTCACAATACGAATACTTTGTCATTTACTTCATAAACTGATAAACGACATTTCTTTCCACTGGAATTAATGATTATTATTAATCACTTGGTTACCTGTACCACTGCATTTTATAATATCTATCGCGTCATCTGTGGCGGCCTGCAGCAGGCATGATAGTCTTCAGATGTTCGAAGGAGTAATTTGCACAGAATACAGGATGTTTTAAGGCTGTTCTTCTGTTCTTCACGTCTTCTAAGCCATTTGGTAAAGGGGAGAAGAATACGCTTTCTTTCTCATACCCCACAAGAAGAAATCACAGAGATTCATGTCTGGCCATCATGAGGCCAACGACGCAGGACAATGCCACGGAGTCGCGTGCTCCCTACCCAGCCCTCAACTATCTTCAGATGCTGCAGAATTAGCTTTTTTCACAATTGCAGGGCAACTCAAATGAATTAATTTTCCAACAGGACGGGGCTCAACCACATTGGAACAACAACGCTCGTCAGTTTGGCTGGTTCAAATGGCTCTCAGCACAATGGGACTTAGCATCTGAGGTCGTCAGTCGCCCAGAACTTACAACTACTTAAACCAAACTAACCTATGGAGATCACTCACATCCATACCCGAGGCAGGAATCGAACCTGCGACCGTAGCAGTCACACGGTTCCGGACTGAAGCAGCTAGAACCGCTCAGCCACTTAGACCGGCTGGTCGTCAGTTCCTTAAGTGGCACTCCGCCTCAACTTAGGACAGAGCCCGAGACACTGTCCTACACTCATGACCAGCAAGGTCGCTAGACATGACTGCACTCGATTTTTTCTTGTCCGGATATGTGAAGGAAAGTATGTTCGTGTCTCCTTTACCTTCTGCCACAGAAGAAACGAAGACCATAATAACAGCCTCCACAATTTCTATAGAAGCAGATAGGTTGTGTAAAGTATATGACGAATTTGGCTACGATTTAGATGTTGTTCGTATTGGTGCTGGTTGACACACAGGGCATTTGTAACACCACAGCTAAAATATTAAAATTATATCAGTGTTTCGCAACTAATCCTATTTTTGTAGTATATTTCTTTATCAACATATATGGTGTTTTGAAATCAGGTCCGTTTCTAAACACCCTGTACATTACGCAAGAAAGCATCACTTCTTCGAAGCCCTCTAACTGTCTTCCAATGGGACGCATAAGTTTAAAATTTGGCTCGCAGGTGCTTACAACCTTCCTTCAGTTATAGTGCTAAAATGTGGCGCACTGCAACGTCATCCTCGGGCTTGAAACTTGAGACGTCAAGGTGTCGACACATGCGACAAATACGTCAGAGCTTAATGAGGTTACATGGGAACCAAAATCTACCACAATTCTGCCTGGCGCCGTGTTGACGTTATAACCTCCCAACAGATAAATTCTTTCCGTAGCTTCGGAATAAAATGTGAGTAACCTCCCAACGAAAATGTGACTCGTATCTAACTAACTGACTGGGAACCTTAACTGGTAAATCTGGACGTCATCAGTGCTGCGTCATGGCCCTGAAAGATCATTCTGAATAAATTGAAAGTTCTTACCTCAATTATGTCGCCGGATAATGCTTATCTATCTGCTCCTATAAGAAATTTTTCCGGTACAGCCCAGTGCAGTGTTGACCGCTAGATTTGTCATGTATAAAAAGAAACAACTGATTTTCCTTTACGATAATCGGGATGACCAGGGATAGGAGAAAGTAGTTAAATCTCTAAATTCAGATAAATGATTGTCGAAAGTTAATTTTATAAGAAAGATTATTACTAAAAGATTTTTCAAACCATTTACATGGGACTTGATGTAAATAGTACAAAATCATTTGTTACAAATTAAACAGGCTTGGTGCTATAAATAGTAATTTTTGGTTTTACCTTATACTACATCGCTGAGGCACCACCATCGCTCTCCACGACCGGCCCCAACCACCTGACCGTGAGCTACTACTACTACTACTACTACTACTACTGCCGACACTGCTCTCTGGTCTGCAAGTCTACTGTAGCATACATATCGCAGGCAGCGCCTGAGCAGTCCATAGAAATTACATCTGCTCGAGTGCGCTAGCAATAAATTCCTTAGTCATGGACCTCTTACAACCTGTCGCTGGATGAAAAGGTCGTCACAACCTCCCTTCCCCACATTTCATCCCTTTTCTTGATGTGCCTGCTGTGGAGCTCAGAACTGAGACATCCAGCTTTTAATAACGAGATTTTCTTATGGAAGGCCGAGAAAGGCATTGCAGACACACGCGGCTCAGAATCGACACGAAAGCCCTCAGGAAATGTCATAAAGAATGTGAATGAAGGCATCGAATCCCTTGGGAAATTAATTTCCCAACATTTCGTGGTCAATAACGACATTTCGCATTGCGATTAACAACAGGTCGACGTTTTTGACAATGTTTGATACTACTGACACCCTTCGGATGGTAACACCATCTAAGGACTGTCTAAGGGTTGCTTGCACTCAGGTTCTAGGGCAATCGCGAGGTACCACTTGGCTAAATAGGGTGTATAGGGAACTGCTTGCTCTCGGGAGATAGAGTAGTCGCGAGTTAACACTTAGTAAATTAGTGATGTGTTCTCTGACTGGTACATTTGGGAAGAGCTCATCGAAGGCTTGTGGGGGTACCAATGGTGTTGCTGGACTGGAAGGTCATTGAGGAACCCTTTGCTCTTTTATTCAAGTGCATGTTATTGTCGCACCCCCACGTGGGGGCGCGGAAAAGCGTTAACACGTTCAAATTTCGTCGAATGGTTTTGAAATGTCCCTTGTGGCTCCCCCCCCCCCCCCCTATATACCAGAGCAAAAATTGCTGTCACAATACACTCTAAAGGGATCAGATCACGTTCAGTGGGGTTGTTCATTGTAATGTGAAATGTCGTTTCAGTCCGCCAAAGTTGTGTGAATCAACGCCACAAGGGAGGGTGTAGTTTCATTGTCGCCATTTTTGCTACCTCCTCAGGGTTCTTGGTGTAGATTGTGAGAGATGGTGTACCTCAAATGGTTTACTCGGCCACGCATAACAAAACCGCGTAATTTCAACTCTGGTGATCGCTGTGCTGATCTTCATTGAAAGGCCTCAAAAGAAAAGTTGAAATTTTGGCGTTGGGTAGAATTGTGGTGAAATTTGGAGCCATTGTGACATTATTAACCCATATTACACCTCACATGATTTTCTGAGCTTCCGCATGTGTTGACACTTTGCTATTTCAAACGTCGCTGAAGCCGAGTTCTACGTCGGAGGGCGCCACGCTTTGGTATGGTTACAGATGAGGGTTGTTGAAACGTTTGAGCCGAATTTGAAAGTTATCCGTCTCAATGGGAAACAATTACAGAGCTTCAAAGAAGTGAAACACAGCATGAAATAAGAACAGCTGTAGTCTTATTGTGAAGAATACAGTTTGAAACAATGCTACAAGTATCGATGAAATTACAGTCACAATGAATAGTTTTAAAAATGAACATGAGAAATTCCATGGAACTCTTCTAGGTCTATGGGAAAACGTGCTCACATTTAGATGGGAGGTAGAAAGATTCCCACAAAGAATTTCAGAATGTAATAAATGACAGTAAATTTCAATCTTTCACCACCATATGAATAGTGAACCCTAACTTCACCAACAAAAATGACAGAGGGTTTTTAGTTTAGGATAACAAACAACTGTTCGGCGATGGCTCTTTAGAAATCAATTGCATTTAGTTTCGGTATTTACTCCCACTTCAATTTGCATTGCAGAACAAAGTAAATGTTGACACTGCACGCTTTGAGTCTTGTTTGGAAACCAACTCGTTCGCATCACTCGCAGTATTTGTTGTTGACAACAGTAATGTCCACAGTACTCTTCTCTTTCTGCTTTCATTCAACACTGCTCCATTCTCTCTCATATTCTTTCAACAACTTTAACTCTAGTATAACAGTGGTACACAGCATGATTGATACGTTTCCTGCTGAAGAGTTGTCCGATATGTACCTCGTTTATAGGCTCATTGAATGTAATGGAAGGGTGGCGCAGCAGCGTTATGGTGAGCAATTCTCGCAGCGGCTGCAACATCGCAGTCTGCACGCTTCGTCTCAGTGCTGTTGGATTATTCCATGTGTCGTATCATACATATTGTTATTGCACATTGGAGCCATTTGTGTTGTTGAGAAAGCCGGCCTCGGTGGCCGTGCGGTTCTAGGCGCTCCAGTCCGGAGCCGCGCTGCTGCTACGGTCGCAGGTTCGAATCCTGCCTCGGGAGTGGGTGTGTGTGATGTCCTTAGGTTAGTTAGGTTTCAGTAGTTCTAAATTCTAGGGGACTGATGACCACAGCAGTTGAGTCCCATAGTGCTCAGAGCCATTTGAACCATTTTTTTGTTGTTGAGAAAATATTTTCGCAGATACAGAGATAATTCGAGAAGAAACCAAACAAAACACAATTACTTTATTCGTCTGCAGTGATCCACAAGAAACCGTAGTTCCCATATTTATATGGAGAGAATCACCTTCCAAAATGTTGATAGAGAAGTTCGGTTTAACACTGCATTGAAGTTCATATGCCATAGCGGCCACGTATAGTGGCTCCCAATTCCTGTATGTAAGGTTCACAGTATGTCTCTGGTACTTCAGAATTGCTCGTAGCAATGCCCTTCGTTGCTAAATAACTCGCAGTTGACGCATCAGAGTTTTCTGTCTCCTTGAGAAACTCTCTGATGTGACTCGCTTACGAGCGTCACCCATTCAGATTAAAGCTGCAACCACTGACTTAGCCCCAACAAAACTGCCGTCTCATTGCATCATATGCAAGGCATCTCTCGTTAAGACTATAGCACAAAATCATTTGCAATCCGATGGCTGGCTGGTATTGGAACTGATACATTTTTTTTCAAATTGAAAAAGAGTCTTGATTACTAAATTATGATTATTTAACAAAGCGTTTCAACCGTTTGAGGTGCCATCAGATTATTTAGTATTCTACAAATAAGCATTTGTTAAAACATGCGAGATGGAGCGTGGGCCTTAAATACATTAGCGTGGTCCTCTTTCTGAACTTCTAAGTTTGCTGGTGTTGGTGTGTTTAAAGTCCACGCACTCTCACACGTTTCAACTAATGCTTATTCGCAAAATTCAACATAATCTTATGATGCCACAAAAAGGTGAAACGCGCTATTAAATAATCATTATTTTGATACGAAGACAGTTTTGTTTTCGAAACGTATTAGCTATAACATTAACGAGCAATCACGGCCACTTCAGTGTTGCATCTTTCCAATTTAAACTGACTTTTCATCGTCACTACTAAAGTGCGAGATTCCTCAGAAGAGTGACCAGGAAAGAGTGAGGAAGGTTTCTTTTGACGACGGCCGCATACGGCTTCCTGCCGTTGGTGAACTGGGGCGATGCGGCGTTCGTCTCTTTCCGCGTCGCTAGGCGGAGGGCCGACAAAGAAAGGCACCCCAACAAAGACGCTTGGCTGAGAACCTCTTAGCTCGATAGGGTCGCCCGGAATGGGTCGCCACCTCATGTTGCGGAGCAAGTGTGGGACCACTGGGCGCGACGTCTCGCCGAAATGATGAGTGCGCCATGGCCTTGACGTCCTTATTCCCTTTGCCAGAAGGTCACATGCCGTCGGACGTTTACAGATACACACGAAAGAAAATAAGTCTTTCATTGAGCTCAGATATCACTGAGGAAAGTAAAATTTTATTATTTCTGCAGCTGATGTATGATTCACTGATTAATATACTACCTTCAACGAACTCGGGTACAACTGTGTAATATACAGACACTGGTACAAGGAAATAAATGTACTCTGTTTTACGAATTCTTCCAGTTACTTGTTGCCTTGAACACCATTTCGTTCATTTTTATAAGCGTCTGAAGCTGCTGCTAGACTTTTTCTGCCACCCATTTACTCCAAGTTCTGCGTTACGTTTTCCCTTTAAAATGTTTTTCTGCAGTTGTATTGTTTTCCAAATGCTCCAATAGACTGGCGTACAATACTTCTTCAGAATTGACTTCTACATCTTTAAAAGTAACGCAAATGCTTCTTCCATCCATATAACTCTGGCCATAACCGTTTGTCAGGATTAACCTCACATATATCTCTGTTTCAGGTGCAGCGCCGCCACATGCTGCTTACTTCTTCGATTTTCGTTTTACAACTTGCGTGATGTGTAAGTCCCATATTCTTTCCACTGCTACAGTAGGCCGCACTATACGAATTACGGTTATTAGAATGGTCTAAACTTAACTGACTACTTCATTTTATAATACGTTGCTTATTATTATTTCTTATTCAAAATATATCGCAAGTCACCGACTCATATGGGTATACGTCCTGAAGTTCTCACATTATTTACATTGGCACGATTGAGCTTAACTGCCCAGTTCTTAACAGCTGCAGATGAAACAGCACATTGCATCTAAAACCACATTAACTTTGTAGTGACTTCATCTGTAATAAATCGCCAACACGAAGAATTACATGACATCACGGAGTTTTATGTGGTCCTGTTCAGACTTAATGCAACTACCATTTATTATGTTATTATCGTAAGTGAAATAAGATGATGAAACAAAAATGTATTGATGTCAACAATGTTTCCAGCAAACCTAAGATGCAGTTTCCTTGACCCAGCATTTTCTGAAATTACGTGTCAGCAGTTTGGAAATAATGGAACTGAGTATTTGGGATTTCAAGTTTCTTATGCCATTATCTTCGTCCTGTTCTGTTTATTTATTAATTGAGATGTTTTCTGAAATTTTTATTTCACAAAGTGACCAACTGATACTGTATGCTAATTGTATTTATTTATTCAGTTTCTCTTCTCTCAAGCTCTTTGTTTTTCTTATATCTTCAATCCTTTCAGAGTTTTCCTTGTCAACGAAGGAAGATAATTTCAAATAGGAGTAGATGAATCACTACATTTTTAATAATCACCGATTTAGACAAGAAATATTAAATAATTGCCTGTTTTATCGTGATAATTTTGACGTTTTGCACCATTCAATACAACGTATGGTTTTCGCTGGGTATTACACTGATAAAGTAGGCGATGTCGATGTGCAACCTTAAACATGGAATGGAGTGTAACCACGCGACTTTATTTAAGACCATCGCGGCCAGCAACCGCCACTGCGTTATAGTGGGCGATAAGAGAACATTTACCCACAGGTTGCTGCCCTCTGCTCCACTCTAACCTGTCCGCCTTCAAGGTCATAGGCTACGTCGTGGGTAACCTGATATCTGAATTTGGTCTGCGAGAAACCGCATATAACACATCAAAATGACTTACGGAAAAGCGCAGCAATATTAATACACTCATCCGAAATTTTCCACCAGGACGATACAAAATAAGATAACTACAAAAATAAATAAATAAATAAACCAAGAACGGTGAGTACAAACTGAAGTTTAGTTCGCCTTCGATGTATTTTAGAATATATGTAAAGTGAAACAAGAAACCTGTATTGGGATATTAGTATTGGAAAAATAATTTCATAATTCGTTTTAACTGCTGTGTGAAGCAGAAGTTGATATTTTAATCGAATATTACAGCAATTTTCTGGGCCACCTGTAACTGTCGCTTCTGTAGAACTTTCTCTTGGTAGTAATATATAAGCGGACACTGCGTGCGCCTTATCCTCAGCTAAATTGCACGAAACATTTAATTAGTTTTGAGAAACTGTCGCATTAAATACGTATGAGGAAAATTAAAGAAAATTTACTAACGTTGTCACTGTTGAATAATGACCAGACGAATATCGCTGGAATGTACCTAGGGATATATATCCACGAAAATAATGTGTCCTAAACAGGAAGTCTCATCCGTAGCGGCTACAATGCCCAAATCCCAAGTAATACATGCGATATAAAATATATGGTCTTCATGCCTAGAGGCAATCTATGCAGTCTGCTTGCAAGAGTTTCAAAGTGTTTCCAACAAGGTGTGTTTTGCATATATCCCACTTTAGGAACGTTAGTGATAAAGTGCGGCGATTGGCTGTGATTAAATAATTATTCTTTCTTGAAACAGATCGTCATTTATTTTCCAATTTAGTACAGAATAATTCCAAAGAAATGTAGATGCATATGAAAAAATCGGTTACGAGGGTTTGAGATTTGTGGAAACTACTGTGTCGTATACGAAAGTATCTTCACCCGGAAGTTTACAGGGATGGACATACAAAAACACTAAAGTGAATAATTCGTTTCAAGACGTTGGTTTAACTTGCCTACTGTTCAGTGTTGAGGCAACGTCATATCGTGAGCTAATAGTTGACTCACTATAGCGTCCACAACGTTAGGATATGGAGCACTGAAAACATTCATGCTAACTTCGAGGATGATGTAGACCAACAGACAGATGTTTTTAGCACTGGCCAGACGCAAATTCTAGGATCGCTGAAGAGGCTGGTGTTGCGTGCCTTGCGTACAAGGTGATATTGCCGCGAAGACTATCATTAAAATATTGAGTTATATTAGAATTTTTTTTCTCGAAGTGGATGGTACTTCTACCCAATTCCACCATAATTATTCATGAACGGCTATACGACACAACAGGATAAGACTTATAAGACGTACTCCGAATTTTAAGACAGAGATACAAATCTCAACAATTCTTGTTTTCATTATGTTGCGAAGTGAAGATTGTTTTTAATGTTTTACCCTAAAGATTTATCACCTGACCATTTACTGTGTTGCCAATGTTACTAGTTTTGAACCAGAGTGATATGAGGATTAAAATCAGCGCTTATGGCGGCCATTAGTTTACTACACGTTCAGGCTCGATAATTATAGATCAAAGACGCTTATTTCGACAACCTATTGTGGATTACATTTGCCTTTCAATAAGAAGTGAGTCACCTACTAATTGACAAAATGATTTTTTCCGATCCTGCGTAATGAGGCAGAAGCACTCAGTTACGGACTCAGTACTAAATTATGTACAAAAGTTACTTTTTCCTGGCTAAGATAATAGCTTGACCTAAATGTTACTGGCCCCTGTAGACCACCACAGTTTCATTAGTTTTGTTCACTAAAATAAACATCTACCATATCACTGAAAGTGTGTCAAAGAGTATTATTTGAGCTAGCTAGAATGCGCATAAGCTACCGGCGACCTACGTCCAAGTACCATGATGTCAATGAGTCTCATATTCTTCAGGAATTCCATACCACATTCTTGTATCTGATCTAGTTGCTTCATCCTAGATCACTCTGTTTACAGTTAGGCTGGGTTTGATCCTTTCTCTTTACGAATAGAATTATGGGGAGTTTCTACCCATCGCTGGAATACATTGCAGATAAATGGGTATTAAATGTAGCTGCAAATCAAACTGTGAACAGAGGAAGATCCGTCAGGGTAACGATAAATTAAATAACTACAAAAACATTACTTGCCTCAGAAAATGCAACATGCAAATACTGTCTTGTGTTACGTGCAATGAAGGCGAAACTGCTATACAGTAACTAAATTCAGGCCGTATTGTAACATTTACTGTTTCTACTCATTAAACAATCTACAAAGAAATTCGCCGAGTGTATTGGATTACAAAAACTACTGCGCCATGCAAAATTGCAGTAGATAAACGAACAAGTTATTTACCATAAAATGCCTTCCCTTTGAGAATGTAATGATGTATTGCTAGCTGAACACATTTCTGCTAATAATAATAAACACTGTTCGTTGAAATATAACGATGTGTATAATTTTTCAAATTATTCTGCTCAAATATTTTGAAATTATCTTCAGCCTTGTGGACCTGTTCTTTTCCAAGGGTGATGTGTTTAAATAAGCAGAGATGCGTTGTGAATAAAATCGAACAGGTGTTGATTTAGCACGACAAACTTAGAAGAGGTTTAGAGGGATTGGATATTTCGATACACGCTAACATTAACTCCTCAGTATAAAAGTATCGTGCAGGGCAGTTTTGAACAGGCATATCCTATTTTACTTCAAGTTATTCTTTCACGTGGAAGTGTTGCAAGGTCTGTTCAGACTACCATGGACAGAAATCACGAGAATTTCTAAATCAGCTGAACTTAAGATGTAAGAAGCTGACGACGAAATACTGGTTAACTGGAAGGAGCTTTGCTTGAAATCGTATTGGAAGATGAGGTTTTGTAAAATAAGATCAACTAAAACGTAATCCATGATTCTATGTATTCCTGTTTTTTGTACTATAACGTAGCCAAACGAGACTTTTTCCACATATTTCGCTTCAAATATTCGTTGTACCATTTTAAAAGTGGTGTTGTTCTTTGTACCTATTACTGTTAGGAAATAATTAAGCTCAGACTATTCCAGTGAACATTCAACTGAAGATTCAACAAGCTATCTTGTAAGATTAGATTGAGTTTTACGTAATTTGTTTCTCTGGCTTGATCAATCACGCAGTCTACCCGTTTAAGAGGCATTGCATAACAAAGTCCCAAATACTTCAATTTCGAATAATCCAGGGTAAAATATTTTTCTGGGTCCAGGGATATGTAAACGCTACATATCACACATTATCCAAAAAGTGGCGATTTATGGTTCCGAAATATGGTAAGGGCAGTTGAGAGGAACTTCAGAGTCGCCGAAACGTAAACGACATCTCCTTAAAAAGCAAAACAAGCAAAGGAAAAGATTGAGCTAGAAAGAGCAATAAAGCAGAGATAAAGAGAAAATCAGAGTTTGGCCTGTCTTGAAAAATTCTCACACAAATGGCTCTCTGATGGTGTAAAGTATGAGGAAATGAGTGTAGTGAGCTCGAAAATTATACCTTTGCATAATAGGGGAATGAAATGCACTAATTTTTTCTGGGACTGCTTTAATAACACAACTTTCAGCTTCTTACCCCATTTCACTGTAAGTGCTTTGCTGTACCCTAGAGACTAACTCACGCTGCACGGAGGATCTGTACTATGCTTTTAGCTCTAATGACTCTTCAGAGGTGACTCTTCAGGGACTTGAAGCACAAAGCCCTGACAGTCCAAGAAATGTAAAACGTTTATTTGGGTTTCTTAATTTACCATCTCCAGTTCTATTTTTCTGACTTACTCTTCTACAGCTAACTGAGCATCATCTAGAGTATGACTGTAAGAACAATAAATGCTTAACGACTAAGAATCCTATAAAGGTATGCCAGAAAAAATCTTTTCTCTTAAAAAAGACTTGTAAAGTATGCCACTACAGGGGGAAAATTGTAATGTTACTGCAAAGAGAGTATGTGTTATTAACTATTCTGAAGGTTAACAAGCAGATTATACAGACAGTGAGTTCGTTACCTCACTTCCGGCATTACAGCAGAAAGAATTTAGTAACGTGCTTTGGATAAGATTTACAAAGCATATAATCATGACAATCATTTTCTTGCTTGGGTCGTGAAAAATTAGGCTATCTTTCGCTCATTCAATCACCTACGTAATTCATAAAAATATTAAAAAATACATATCTACGTATGCTTCTACAGCCGGTGTCAAACTGACTAAAAATCTTCTGGATGATGTAATGCACCACTATATAAAATATAAAACAGTTTAAAGTATAGAACTAAATTTATAGTTTACATATTTTTAAGTATTTATTGTTTACATATCTCTAAGTATCTTAATTTATTTAAAGCATTTTGAAGTACTGTATAAAACGTGAAATAATTCAAAACATAAAAGCAATGTATATCAAAACATTTTATATTTTAAATAATTACGCGTTAGAGCACATAGAATCCATGCCCCTAAGGAAGGCCGCTGTAAACGGCCGTAATGCCTGTTTTATAGTTTGTGTATCCTAAAGTACTATATTTTATACAATGAAGCCGTACATCGCCCAGAAAAGTTTTGATCATTTTTAAAAATTTGTTTTTTTTCTGATTTTCCCTTACCGTTGGTTAATTCCCAGATGGAATCTTAATTAATTTGATAAAAATTTCTAAATTATCTAATTGAGATGACTATATTTGGCCTCCATAAAAAGTCTGCCACAATACTGGGATAAGTATGAGGTGAAATTAATAAATATCAACAAAGAAGGTAAACAATACAGTTATCAGAATTCAGAAAACCTAATTTCTGGAAAACTGTTGAACTATTCAGAAAAATTTTCTTGCACACGTCCTGATTTATCTCATTCTGTCAAAAAATGTTTCGTTTGCATGAGTAACCTTCTGGAATATGAGCTGCCCTTTTAACTGCAATGGCAAAAATGGAACTGAAGAGGAGTATTTAAATGACAGTAGCACGGATACTTGTGTAGGTGTTACCCTATGAAGCTCTTTTTTCTTAATTTTACTTCCTGCTGGTTGTTTGCGTAACTGCACTGAACTGATGGTTATGTAGCCGCCATAGATGATTTATAGCTATAGAATCCACTCTGGAATACTTGGATATATCTGTCCAGCGACATATAAAAGTGTGAGATCAGCGACACATCCAAGGCTACAAACTACAACATTCATTTATTATTGTATCTGTATATGCCTATTTCTCTTACGATCTGAAACACCTTCCACAAAACAATGTGAAATCAAATAAATCGTCAAAAGTTACATCCTAATATATGCAACATTCAAAAATTTCACTAACATCTTAGGAATCGGAAGGTACACAGGTTGTTTCAAAATATAGGTCTGCATTTCAGGGTAAGTTTTTAACGGTAAGTCTCAGCACAAGTAAGAGATGAGAAAAGCCGTATGAACAAGGGTCCGGAAACGGATATTTATTAAGATGTCGGACATGGACGTCGGTTACCACGTACGTTACTAACTCTGCTTATGAACTTGCCCTAGCGGTCCTGCAGTACTGTGTGGCTACACTGTGGTGTGACAGGGTCGCTGTGCTCTGTGGCCGGACTGGAATTGCTGTACTTCATGACGGGACCTGCAATTTGCTCTGACGGAGAACACGGTTAGCATGTAGACCGCAGCTGCCGTATGGTGTGAGTTTCTCGAGTTACAAGTTTTGTCCTCCTGTAATGTTCTAACTTACTGCGCAGTGGTTATCACACTGGACTCGCATTCGCGAGGACGACGGTTCAATTCCGTCCCTGGCCATCCTGATTTAGGTTTTCCATGATTTCTCTAAATCGCTTCAGGAAAATGCCGGGATGGTTCCTTTGAAAGGGCACGGCCGATTTCCTTCCCCATCCTTCCCTCACCCGAGCTTGCGCTCCGTCTCTAATGACCTCGTTGTCGACGGGACGTTAAACACTAATCTCCTCCTCCTCCTCCTAAGTTACTGTGAACTCTGTTTGTTTCATCCAAGGGTGATTTAAAATTCTGAGTACGCATCCTTGCATTTCATGTGTGGGTTGGTGAAGGACACGGCTGTACCGTGAACGATAACCAGACCACCGGTGAGCTGACAGAAAAACATTCCGAAGGTCCACCGCCGCTTATGTGAGCATGGTAGTTTCAACCTTCACCTCGATCAAGAGGGCGGCCACGACGTACATCACCTGTATCTGAGGACGCTATTGCTGGAGCTGCAGAACAAAATCCTCACAGCAGCACTCGGCTTTGGTCGTCAGCAGGATGTTTGTCAACACCGTTTTCCGACGCCTCCGTGAATAACAGCTGCATCTATACCGCCAACAGTGGATTCGTGCACTGGCCCCTGGGGATTTTCCTGCAAGACTGACGTTCCGTCGGTGTTTTATTCAACGATTTGGTATCAGGCTTGCTCTTCCAGCAATAGCGTTATGGACGGACGAGATATAATCCAGGCGTGTCGACATCCAAAATTTCCATAATCAGCATGAGTGGGCGCACGTCAATCCCCATCCAACTGTTTTGTTCATCAAAATGTTTCTCCGTTAACGTCTGTTCCGGGATTATAGAGGATCTCTTGACTGGTTTCCATGTACTTACCTACTGCCTGAATGGTCTGAAGAACAGACAGATCTTTCGCATATGTTTGTCTTCTATGTTGGGAGATTTTTAACTATAACTCCTGCAACAGATGTGTTTCATGCACGGTCGTGCACTTGCCCATTTCAGTGTTCGTGTCCGCCAGCACCTGAGTCGCTATTATACTAATCACAGTGTAGGTAAAGCTGGACCAATTGCTTAGTTCCCACGCTCACTGACTTATGCCCGTTGGACTCCTGCCTCTGGGGCTACTTGAAGGCTTTGGAGTTTGCCACACCAGTGGAGGATGAGGCATCATTTCTTGCAACGATTCAAGCCGGTAGTCAAAGAATACGTACAACCCTGGGAATTTTTGAACGTGTTGGCACCTCACTGCGACGACAAGCAGACGACGGCCGTTTCAAACACATCTTTTGAGGCAGTGAACCGAGTGCATCATTGTGAAAATAAACAGGAGTTTTTCATGTGCTATGTAATAGACTTCCGTGTCTCATTTCTCAGTGAATATCCATTTCTGGAACAATCTTAATATGACCTTTTCTTATCTCCTAGATGTGTTGAATCTCATCCTGTAATATTGCCGTGTTTCATCATTTCATATACAAATATGTATAAGAAGGAACAAAGGAAATTCATCAATAGATTTCATGTAAGCGTGGGTTCTGCAACGTGTAAAACGTGATTACAGTCTGCACTCCCGAAAGCTGATAGAAAACACTGTCATAACCCGTTTGAAATATGATGTAATTTTCCTCAAATCATAGTTACTTGCTGAAATTATACTGTAGAGCCATTTAGCGTTTTCAGACCACTTTTCTCTCTGTCCTTTCCGTTCCAGTTAGAAAATGTATCTCCGTTAACCCACAGCGTTGCCATTGCTATATTAGCTTTGAAGAAGGGTCATTGCATGTCCGCATTCAAATTAGACTGTTTCTTTAGAAGTTAAAAGAGAAAGCAAGGAAATGTGAAAGAGAAGTACCGTCAACATCCTCGTAAACTACTCATTTTCTGGTAGGAATAATCCTCGATGTCTCCATCAAACTCTCAACGTACAAAACGTTAAACCAGTCTCACATTATGTCTAGCCTTGCTAAGAAAGACGGAACGCTCCTTGGGAACCCGCTGTTCTATTGCTGGATATTAATGTTTATTACTATACATAATGGGCATCCTTTCGTAAGCAGGTAAGTTTAAGAGAATGCTAAAAATATTATTACAACCAAGTAGGTAATACTGAAGTTTATTGCCCATATTATTACATTCTAATCATCCCGTTAACGCAACTTACTCACATTGACTTTTTCCCATGCCATAAGTTACCCCAATAAAATTCAATAATTGAAGCGTTAATAGAGGATGAGCGGAACAATGTTAGAGTGTTCATTAGTGTTTCAAACGAGACAGTGGGTGACCATTAGGCTTCGGTGTTGTGGGCGTTATCAACTCCTCTGATATTCTGTTGTCGCTTCGTTACAGTAAGTTAAATTGGGTGATTTTTTTTTAAATGCGAACATTCCTATAATTATACAAGGTGTACATAAAGTCCGGGAACACTTTCAATTATTTATTGCACAGGAACTAAACACTGTACAGATATCATACATATATCATTTTGAATGAAAACCCTGAAAGTTTATTTTTCTTCATGTATACCGCCACAACGAAGTTTGGTAATTTGCCGATAGTCTTCGCTACTCCCAAATATGTCGAGTTCAGGTGCGGAGCGAGCTTTCTGTGTGTTGGAGTTCGACAAAAACAAATGAGCTGCAGCCCTTCAATGGGTGTTGAGAACCAAGTACGGTATGGAGCCACCAATAAGGAAGGCCAATTACCACTGGCACAACAAATTCCGAGTGAGAATACGGGAAGTGACTGCCGCACTCAACGATGCCATGTAGGGACGGGTATGGCAAGAATTCGATTACCGCATTGACGCCTGCTGGGTCAGTCATGGTTCGCATGTCGAATGTTTGGAAAAAAAAAAAAGGTTTCAGAGTCTCTCTAGAAAATGAAATATATATGACATCTAAACAATGTTTAGTTCTTATGCAATAAATAATTGAAACTGTTCCCACACTTTATGTATACCCTGTAATTTAAATTTTACTTTGTAGAAGACGCTCTTTAGGAATAGTCTTTCATTGGCTGTCTTGTCAGGATTTCATGCACTGACGCCAGGTTTCACAAACTATTTCGTCTGGTGTATTTTAAACTTCGAGGTGTCAGTAATCCCATATAACATTAATGTTTGGTTTCCAAACTCCGAACTGAGTTGCTGTTGTGGTCTTCAGTCCTGAGACTGGTTTGATGCAGCTCTCCATGCTACTCTATTCAGTGCAAGCTTCTTCATCTCCCAGTACCTACTGCAGCCTACATCCTTCTGAATCTGCTTAGCGTATTCATCTCTTGGTCTCCCTCTACGATTTTTACCCTCCACGCAGCCCACCAGTACCAAATTGGTGATCCCTTGATGCCTCAGAACATGTCCTACCAACCGATTCCTTCTTCTAGTCACGTTGTGCCACAAACTCCTGTTCTCCCCAATTCTATTCAATACCTCCTCATTAGTTATGTGATCTACCCATCTAATCTTCAGCATTCCTCTGTAGCACCACATTTCGAAAGTTTCTATTTTCTTCTTGTCTAAACTATTTATCGTCCATGTTCCACTTCCATACATGGCTACACTCCATACAAATACTTTCAGAAACGACTTCCTGACACTTAAATCTATACTCGATGTTAACAAATTTCTCTTCTTCAGAAACGCTTTCCTTGCCATTGCCAGTCTACATTTTATATCCTCTCTACTTCGACCATCATCAGTTATTTTGCTCCCCAAATAGTAAAACTCATTTACTACTTTAAGTGTCTCATTTCCTAATATAATTCCCTCAGCATCACCCGACTTCATTCGACTACATTACGTTATCCTCGTCTTGCTTTTGTTGATGTTCATCTTATACCCTCCTTTCAAGATGCTGTCCATTCCGTTCAACTGCTCTTCCAAGTCCTTTGCTGTCTCTGAAAGAATTACAAAGTCATCGGCCAACCTCAAAGTTTTTATTTCTTCTCCATGGATTTTAATACCTACTCCGAACTTTTCTTTTGTTCCCTTTACTGCTTGCTCAATATACAGATTGAATAGCATCGGGGAGAGGCTTCCGAACTATGGAGGATCATTTCCGTAAGGCATAATGTGTTAAAATGGTAGAATTGTTCTCGGGCGAGATATCGGAAGTCGTTTGATTCTCATAATTTTTCATCGCCACAAATTCCCGACGTCTTCTGATGCAATGAACTCACTGCTGAGCTGAAGTCTCATTTATGTCACCCTAAGTAGAAAACGCGTAGGTGTGTAGGCGCGACGTTCGGTGGTCAACAGCAAAGATTTCCTGATCAGGAGCTGCAAGGACACCTACGACAAGTATCCGACGATTAAACAAGAACTTGGTCGCACGCGCAAAGCATGTCGTTCGTAGTGCTCTCTGCCTTCTGCCGCCGCAGCGCGCTCCCTCGGAAACCGCACGCTGACACATGCGTCCCGTGCTGACTGCGTGTTGTGTGATGTCCTTAGGTTAGTTTGGTTTAAGCAGTTCTAAGCTGTAGGGGACTGATAACCATAGATGTTAAGTCCCATAGCGCTCAGAGCCATTTGAGCCATTTGACACATGCGTCCGCTTTGGCGTGTGACCAACTCCACTGTAGTCATCCGAATGTCTGTGTCACCGCCTCAGCGTCGTCCCTACTAGGAGTATGGCCAGTACTTATAAATAGTGGCCGCAGTGATTTTAACATGGCTGACGCTGCAACGCATTCTGTGCTAAGTTGGTAACTTGTGCCCGTATTCAGCAGATTACCCGAGCAGCACATTTCCACTGCTTCATTAATAATGTTGTCCGACTACAAAGACCTCGACGAGGGAATTTTAGTATTCTTGTAGTCTATATTGTGCCACATACTGAGACAATTCTTGACCATCACAGGTCTCTCTAGAAGAAACACAAGTGAGTATCGTCGAGTTTCGTTGAATCTGTTTGTCCTACATACAACGTTCTATAGCTACCTGGAATCGCTTCAGGTCTTCTCAAACCAAGATTGTCTGTCACTGAGCCTACAACAGTCGAGAGTTTGGTTGTCCGACAGAAGGTGCGTATGGCTTTACGTTTTCTCAGTAATCTCCCTACATTCGATATTACAATTCCGACGTATGTCAAGATGACCATTCCTACTAATTCTACTGCCTTCCTACTCCTCACTTTTCTTAAAGTGAGCCGGGTGTAAGGCAAGGCGAATCTCCAGTTCGGAGTATTCATTCTGCAAGAATACGAAACGGATTCTGTGTAGCTCACTGGTTGCGTTATCTGAATCCGGTATGCCTCGTGCTCTGCGGATCAGCTGGCGGCCAGTAAGTATAAGTCCATGTAGGCAGGTTTATGGTAGCCAGTGTAAACCAAATGCTATCTTGTTTTCACCGCAGAACGCGTCCAGAGACGGACGACACTTCTATCGTAAATTTATGTTCGAATGAAGTTAATTTGTGTGTTGTAGAAATTCATCCATCGACGCAGTGACTTGGGACCAGTCCGCAGCTCGTGGTCGTGCGGTAGCGTTCTCGCTTCCCACGCCCGGGTTCCCGGGTTTGATTCCCGGCGGGGTCAGGGATTTTCTCTGCCTCGTGATGACTGGATGTTGTGTGAGGTCCTTAGGGTAGTTAGGTTTAAGTAGTTCTAAGTTCTAGGGGACTGATGACCATAGATGTTAGGTCCCATAGTGCTCAGAGCCATTTGAACCACTTGGGACCAGATTGCGAACGAATGACAATTAAATCAAGACCATAAGCTGTCGGCAGGCGTTGATATACATCAACGGGTACAGTTGAAATTGTGTGCCCTGACCGGGACTCGAACCCGGGATCTCCTGCTTACATGACAGACGCTCTATCCATCTGAGCCACCGAGGGCACAGAGGATAGTGAGATTGCTGGGATTTATCCCTTCCACGCTCCCCGTCAGACCCACATTTCCACCTTAATGTCCACACACTACATTCGTAGTGGGCCTCCCAATTACACTGATTACTCGCTGCAGATAATCTTACCGACTCCCGTAAGAGTTCAGGCAATGAGTGTGCATCCAGCACCGAAGAAGGAGATCAATGGCCCGTTAGACTTAACTATAAGAAGATATCCGAAAGAGCAGATACCATCTTCATATATTCATATAGATTACGAAGGTGTCATCCACATACCGACGAAAGCGCGTAGGTTTTAATTCCTCCGCCTAGAGTGCTCTCTCTTCGACATCTTCCATAAAAACGTTAGCCACAATGGCTGACTAAGAATTATCCGTTGCAACAACGCCTGTCTGTTCAAAGTGTTGATCACTGAATAACGACAAAAAGGGTCATTGCATGTCCTCATTCAAATTAGACTGTTTCTTTAGAAGTTAAAAGAGAAAGCAGGGAAATGTGAAAGAGAAGTACCGTCAACATCCTCGTAAACTACTCATTTTCTGGTAGGAATAATCCTACCTGAATCCTGAATCCTGAATCCTGAATAACGACAAGAAGTTTCCCTTGCAGCTTCTCAGCTATGAAGAACAGTGATTCCGGCAATGGGACGCGAGTGAAAATTTACACCAAGTCAAAATTGCGTGGTGCAAGTCGCAAGTTACTGAAGAGGTGCGGTTGTGGTTCTCACACTTTCCTACCAGAGAACTCAACTGCACTTTATAAGTCGTTTTACCTTTGCCACTGTCAATAGAATTAATACTCGACGTGGCCGCCTATTGGTAACAGAGAGGATTCACTACACTCAGCAGGAATTGGACTTCGTTTCCAGAAATCTATAGGTTCTTCATGTGAAAATTTCGTCTCGACTATCAGTAGGTTGAAAAATAACGTCCTACCACCTTCTGCTGATGGAAAAATACTTTATTTATGCAACGAGTTTTAGTCACCTCATCAGGCTAATAAAAGCATTCACAGCAAAATGTCAGGTAAAATAAATCCATATAATTTATGAACCTGATGATGGTCACATGAGTGAATATGGTCGTTTAAGTACCTGGAAAGTATTTTACCAACAGCTCAACGCAGTAGTATGACATTTTTCAAATCTTTGAGCTCTGGGACACCACCTTTTGAAATTATGAGGAGTTACTCGGACGTGGACTAATAGCGCTACTTCGGCGTTCTCGGAGTTGAAGCGACCACACTACGTAGTACGCAAAATTTCAAAACTTCATCATTTCAGAAACCTTACACATCAAAACGAAAAGTTTAGGAGCAAACTTCGCAGATGGACCGTGTACAACCTAACTGACAGACCTCTGACTAGTGCGACGGCTTCAGTCATGTAAATGGGGCTGAACTCATATGCATACCTGAGTACACCGCCAGTTCTGTACATGGATAGATTTGTTGAACAGGGAATCCTAAAACTGTCGAGGTACGCTACCAAAAAAATCAGGAGGGACACTTACTGTTCTCTGACACGAACGCGAACGCCAAGAAACTATCAGTTGGAGAGAGTTCAGCGCTTCTATAGCCACGGGGGATCCTAATACTGTGATCTCACCAGCGAATAAAGGCAACGGTAGTGTCATCCTCAGACAGATGTTCTTAAGCAAGATAGACCAGCTTTCGGGCAACTCTACACGTCACTTTCGAAACAAGAGCCCTACTACAAAAAGGTAGCCAAGAACTATAGAGCTCCTCAGGAACAGCGTGATGTCCGATGTTGCGGCAAAGGAGCTGCGTAACACACCCTTTCTTCCCGGGTTATGCAAACCACGTGCAATTCATACGGATAGCGTACCACTTCAGTTAGTTGTTAGTAACGTCGGGACGCCGACATGCAGCTCGGCAAAATATCTGACTGCCTTTGACAGGAAAATGTAAGCACCACATCTTCAACTGAGAAGATTTCGTTTATTAGCTTACGCACGAACTTACTGGATGCGTTGTAACTGACGAACTGGGACTGCAAACTGCCAATAAAAATTGACGACCTCAAAAAATCCTAAATTATTTTATTAGTCACGATGAATGTTCCACTCTTCACAAAAACAATAACGTTGCACTAGTTTACTGTTGTCAGTCTTAAAACAAGTGTATAAGAACTAGAATCACATGTTCTACAGGAAGTGAAAAAATTTATAAAACATTATTTAAGCCATTAACCCAATTTATAATAAACAGCTAACGTGTGTGACAACACCTTTTGTGGACTTTTAACTGTCCGCACATGGCAACTAGAAACATTGGAACTCTAATAAAACACGAAAACAGATAAAGCAGAATATTTGACCTTAAATACAAGAAAACATTTATGAACAAAAAAGTTGATATCATATAAAAAGAATTACTAATATTGCAGACACCCAATTTTTAAAAACTAACAGTAATCACGAAAAGTACCAACACATTAACACAGTACACGCACTTATAGTAATTCATACCGACACAATCAGAATAAAGCATAACCTATTTTACATGTGTACGGATACATATACATACCTATACGTACATAAAATTCGATTCGTCAAAATTACCTTGAATATTATTAGCTTCTTGGTTCCATTTATGATTACATAACCTATAAATCTTGACAGGCTGAAAATTAAAACAGAGCTCCGTGCCAGAATAATCATGAATCAAGATACGATATAAACCTTGTAAAAAGTGGCAGCAAACAATGTGAGACCCGCAATAAGTTTTGTAAATAATTCTAGCAAAGCCTGTCTTAACGCATAATATTTATGGTGCTATAACCATTATAACGGAAATCACAACCAAAGGCAGACAGCACCGTAACGACACCGCAACAGGAAATGTTAGCTAATGCCAGTCTTACATTGACCAGACAAAAAACACACAGAGGTCACACTGATGTGGTAGGCAAGAAAGCTGTAAACGTTTTGTTTTAAAATAGTTCTCAGCAGACTAAATTTTCCTTATAGCTCCACTTGTGTTGCAGTAACTGAAGTACAAACTAGCTCGACCCTTCAAGCTGTAGCATGTTGAGGCTGAGATCCCCTCAGAAGCAGTATTCCAAGTGTACCGCCTCCAAACGCTGGAAGGTGGAAACACTGAGCCGTGTGCCTCAAGCCGATAGAAGGCACAAAAAAAATCTGGCTTAACATACAACACAAAGAAAAACATGTCCATGTCTTCATCGAAGCACTTCAGTCACAGCTGCTAACAGTTGCGTGGCCAGTTTGACTAGCGAGAAATAAACCCTGAGCCGGGACTACGCACGCAACACTCCTAAATTGAGCGGCCGTTACACGCTGCGCGATATGAAAGCGTGACGCGATAGCCCTCGTAGCTCTGGTTGCTAGGCTATAATGTGCAAAGAATAGAAAGGACTATTATAGACAGTAGTTTCACGTGCCGGGAAATCGCTCAGTCCTACTCCCCCCCCCCCCCCCCCCAAATTACACTAACATCGGATGAGGCGAACTTCATAGTGATGTCCCGCTGCCTTACGAGCACAATGTATTTTTACAGCGGTTTTATTGACGGATACATATCTAACCAAAACTTGGGTGGAAATTTTAACAATCCTCCAGGGTCCAACAAAATTTTTCGATAGTTTATCACAGTTTATCTTATCCCGCTAGTGTGGGGTCACGAAAATATTAATATTGATGACGTTTACAAAGCGCAACACGGCAGTACGCTTTCCCCAACTATACCTTCCAGCCTCCATCCAGTGTACGCGGTCATTCTTGTTATTTGCGCACCTACAGTTTTTCTTGATGGTCTGGGTATCGATCTGTTCTATAAGGAGATCATTTATATACCATAAGTTTGACACAGGTGAATTAGGAGGTAAGCAAACATTAGTCTAGCTGAAGTCTCATAAACAGCAGAATGAAATGCGAAATTCATCCAATCTATGGACTGAACCCACTCAGCTTGAGACTGAGCATGGGAAATAATGAGTTCTAAGAAGGAAGATTGCATCTAATAGGGAATGGTGGTACTTTGAGATAGTGCATTCCCAAAGCAGAAATTTCTAAACTCTCTAGACACAACAGCGGATGGTTATTTACTGAGACCCAAGCAGCCAATAAACAGAAAGAAAAACGTTAGCCAGATGTTGAATGGTTACTCCTGTTGTCATCCTATTACTGCGCATAAACCACGCAAAAAGGGAGAATCCATAATGATATGAAATATATGTTACAATTTTTTTATGAGGGGATGGGCACCTTAATAATTCACAAAAAACTTCTTCATGCGGTTCTCTTCATGTGTGACTGGGGTAGCTCACAACTCATATTAGAATTAGGCTTGTTGACCGTACAAGTCTCGAACGTATTGACCAGCGTTGTTGCAACTGTATTTAACGTAGGCCAACTGAATTGGTTATTAATTGTCATGACAGTTTTATAGATCCCCAAATGTCCTACAAGCAACGATTCATGAAAATGCCGGAAACTACAGGGAAAAGTACCTTGGGAAGATAAATTTTCAATTTTCCATCATCATGGATGTGATAACAACCGATCTTTCATTAAGTTGATAAACTTGATTTCTTTCATCTGTATGTTACCTCAATTTAACACCATGCATTTGTGGATCCAGATCTTTATTTCCTTTCAATTAGCGAGTAGCTAAGTCATTTCGCCTAATACGGCCGAGAAAAGCGCCACATCTGATATCCTGAAATGTCCATGGACCAGTGTGATCGACCTCAAGTATATGGCCCAAGTCATCCACAGTACGATAATCTGATCCTCTTTTATGCTTCACTGAAAACCGAAAGGAGGAAATGCAGACAGCCCAATTCCCAATCCTACCAGTTTCACGCGGTCTCGCAAGCACCCAGCTTCAGGCGTGGTTGTCGGTTAGCGAATATGATTCCGTATGTTCAAGATCAAACTGAAATTTCTCCAAGGCGAAGAGGATCACTAGCGCTGCTAACTCTTACACGGAATACTTTTATCAGTTGTAGGCAAAGCTCTAGAAGCGAACGCGAGTGGATATTTTGTCGCTGACTTGTTTCTAGGGGCGTACATCTGCAGCTCCAGAATGGAAAGCATTGGCTATCACTATAAATAGAGAATCCGTATGTCTAACAGCCAAACCTGGAGCCCTATTTAGTGCATATTTATGTGCATCAAAGGCAGTCTGCTTACTATCGGCTAACTGAGAAATGTCCTCTTCACGGCACAACTGATGGACGGACGTGATTATCTGGGAAATAATTAAGAAAGAATTTTCTAAGATATTATAGTCACGGAAGCTTTCAACCCGAAGACTCGTTCGATGCTTATCTCCAAGCAACTCTATTTTGTGCGCTCCAACCACCCCACCCCCCCCCCCCCCATCCCCCCACCCACCCATACTAAATTGACGATTTCGCGATGTCCCAGGATATGTACTACCAAATCGATCCCTTCTTTTAGTCTATTAATCCCACAACTTTCTTTTTCCCGATTTTTATTCAGTACTTCCTCATTAGCTACGCGACCTCCCATCTAATCTTCATCATTAGCTTTAGCACCACATTTCAAAAGCTTCTATTCTGTCCTTGTCTAATCTGTTTATGCCCCAAATTTCACTTCCATACAAGACTACACTCCAGACAAACGTGTTTACAAAAAGCTTCCGAACACCAAAAATTTTATTCGATGTAACAAATCTCTCTTCCTTTCAAGTGTTTTTCTTGTCATCGCTGACGTATATTTTATATTCTCTGTGTTTCGGCCATCATTAGTTACTTTACTGCGTAAACAGACAAAGTCATCTCCTGCCTTCAGTGTTTCATTTCCTCATGTAATTCCCTCAGCATCTCCTCACTGAACTCAACTACATTCCATTATCCTCTTAGTGTTTCATTTCCTAATCTAATTCCCTCAGCATCTCCTCACTGAAATCGACTACATTCCATTACCCTTACTTTGCTTCTGTTAACCTTGTATCCTTTATTCAAGATACTGTGCATTCTGTTCAGCTGCACTTCCAAGTCCTTTCTTGCCTCTCATAGATTTAAATGTTATAGGCACACCTCAAAGTTGTCTTTTATATCTTTGAAATTAAATTTCTTCTCCAAATATACATTATCTATGTATCTTGTCAGGCTGAAATTTAAAGTAGAGCTCCTTGCCAGAACAATCAAGACTCAATATAAGCCACACATTAAAGGCACAAACTAGCAAAACACTAGTGGACAAATCTCTGGCTGTGACAAAACTGGCTGGGTATGGCAAACTCTGAATGCCTACACTACCGCTTGCTTGGCCGACGAAAGGCAATACATTTCCAATCAAGTTCCGACTGATGACTAACCAGTTCCAGTACAGAGAATTTACATATATTTCGGTGCTTAAGGCACCACACATAACAGAATATGGAAACACTGGTCCTCAAGTACAATAAGGTAAACGTGTGTTCCTGGTTAACGTCCTTCCACATGGAAGAGGCTGCTTAGAAACAGCTCTTAGCTCTTAGTTTATTCCGTCCTTTCAGTGGCAACCCTCCTCCACCCTTCCACTCCCAAACCAGTGATCTTGCAGCTCTGGTTATTTTGACATCTGTCACGTCGAATGGGGCAATCATGAACAGTATGTGTTGGTTTTTGCAGCTAAATAAATTTCTATTCTCTCGAATTTCACATCCCTCTTCTTTATTAACAAAATCAGTTTCAGATGTAGACTCTTGAACTTGATCATTATGACTGTTGTCATTAGATGTGCGAAGTGTCCACGTCTGTTGCGAAGATATCTAAGGAAACCAGTTTCATATAGTTGTTCCTTTAGTAAGTGCGAGCGACTTAATGGCTTATCTCGTTTCGAGTAGGGGCCAGAAGGTGGTGCCAATGAGGCAACGAAACTGGTTGTACAAAAAAGTTATTCCATGCATTTACAGCTGTTGGATATCTGTTGTCTGCAAGTCGTTGACCATCTGCAGTACCGTTCTTCCATTTATATAACATGGAATTACAAATATTGGTCAAGTGTCTTATTCTGAGGCTATACCCAGAAACAATGCTGATTCGTAAGGTTGTTGCTCCCAACCCTGTTGAAAACGATGGGTAAAATGTGGTTATGTAATTTGTTAAATGATTTAGGTAATTCTATACCACTACTACTCAACAATCTTTCAGCCAACCCTTGATTTGTGACTACACCTCGGTAAGGTTTACAGTTCCCAAAAAATGATATGCCGAGCCATTTTAAAACATCAAGTCTGACCACATACCGCATTACCTTATTCTGTAGTTCGTCAATTACTGGAATACATCTCAGAACTGTACTGACATAAATTAGCTACTGAGCTCGATTACACAAATGCTTAATCTGAAATTGCTGCTGGTAAATTTGAGCTTTTGACTGGTAACTGTGCTCTAAGAATTCACCGAATAGGACAGGACAGAAAACACACGATGGTACCTACTACACTCACATTGGCTTTGTTGACGGGTAGTGGTCAGCCCAGTGTGCCACAGAATTGCACAAAGAACTTGGCGATACTACCTTCTGCCACTTGACTACAAAACTTCAGCTCATAGTGAATTTCTTCTTTTTTAACACATGGGAACCCCGCTACCCCTCTCTGCTTCACAGCTTGTGACAACGTGACCTGCCACATAAACTCAGAACTAAACCCTCGCTTTAGACAAACTAACAATTTGTTTTGGCAAAACACTTAAAAATCACGATTTTTGAAGGATTTACGTTTTTCAGCACCCATGCAACCAAACTCTGCTACAAGTGGCAATGTTGTGAACAAAGAGTTGGGTGTGAAAACTAGCAGTAAAATCCAGGTTACTCCCTAAGAAAAGAAATTAGGTTATTTGACCTGCGGTCTGTGAAGTTCTTCACGAAGATAATATTTTTTTCACAAGTTTATTACCATCAGGCTTAACATAAGTTCATAAGAATTCGAGTGACATGCTCCCAAAGCGAGAAAAATTTATAAAACTTTCATTAAAACAACCAATTTACGATAAGCATGTGCCATTTGTGCCAACAGTCTCGACACGTACACTGCCTGTTAAGATGATGCAGTTTTACATTTTTTTCTGGTGCTTTAAACTGTCCATACAAGGCAACTAAAACATTTGAAGAAATCTCTTAAAACATGGAAATAGATAAAGCGTATACTGCAAAAATATGAAAACAATACTTCACACTTAGCTGAAAGAAAAACTGTCTTAGTAGAAAGGCTAACAGTATTAAACCGATGAATTATTAACGTTATAGCCCCCAATAAAAATGTATTGTCACAAAACGAGCCAGTCTTAGTACCACAGAACAATCATTTTTAGTGTTAATGTGGACACAATCACAGCAATGCATGATCCAGTGTGCATGGATATGGACACATGAACCCATATATAGAAACACACCTTGAAATTAATGGCAGTAAATAACGAGAGAATTGCAAGTTATAATAATTTCTGCTGATAATTCCAACCACAATCTCCTAATTTAGCCCCTAACACTTTTTAACATTATCATTTAAAACACCACTACAGCCAGAAAGCACTGCTGCGAACCTGGAAAATGACACGTTAGGTCAGGTCAAGTTTCACAATGACCTTCCACCGGGGCCTAACTGCACAATAACCCTGAAAGAGTGGTTCGGTGTGGGGCGGCGGAGGGTTGAAGTGGGGTGCGGTAGTCGTCTTGGAGTTGTAAACTATTGTGGGTGCGGAGGGGACGGAGCCTCTCCGTCGTTTCTAGGCCCCCGGTTAACATACAATACAATACAATACAATGGAAACATCCATTTTCTCTCTCTAATAGCTCCACCGAAGAATGAAGTAAAAGTATGGCGTTACCAATGTCGTTGTGTATAATTTTTTTTTTTTTTTTTTTTTTTTTTTTTTTTTTTTGCTACGGTGATAGAAGTGCTGTAATATCAGTCAATGAATATTTCACCATTCATCCATGTGTCTTTTGATTTTTATAAGTTAAGGGGGCCCTGATATTTTTGAAACATCTGAAGTTTCAGGATTTTCTGAGGAGAAGCAAAGGCATGTCATGAGTCACGGTAGGATTTCCGCAAACCAATATTGCCACTTGCTCTTTGCTATATTTATATCCTGGAGGTGAACTCCTCTCACCTAGAACCTAAAGACTTGGACGGTAGTGATTTCCATTTTAATGTTGTTTCATCAGCGTTGTAAATGAACTCATACCCATTTTCGTCCGATTCTTTCACAAAACCAGCTTTCAATTTGTTGCATTTACATCAGATGATATTTTTTAACCTTCCATTACTAGTTCGCCTAGTCCACGACGAGATTTAATCTAAACAGCTACCCGTTACTTGTCACAAAGGAATTATCGCCATCTACAATCTTTTATACCTAACTTAATGCCTTTTCACAGAGTAAAGGGCAGGATATTGGTTGCAAAGTTGTTGGTATTGGTAAAAAACCAGCAACTCAGAGTTTCTTACAGAAGTTCATTTTTCGGTTTATATATGACTTTTCGATGTTAGCTTCCGTCTTTCCTATCAAGTTTACAGGTGTACTTCAAAATTATATTGGCATTCTTCTTAATATCGGTTATTGCTGAAGAACGTACACCATACTGATCGGCTGTCTTGGAACCAGTTTCTGCTTTTCTTTAATGAACCAATAACGTTTCTTTTATGTTTAAGCCGTAACACTGCTCTCTATCGCTTTGGCATTTTGAAGCACAGACGCGACACAGCGTAGCGATTGGTAGCTGTCAAACTCAAACAATATTGAAGTGCACGGAGCAGAATTGGCTCGCTGCACAGTCGGATAGTGCCAGCGTGACATATCCGTGCACGCACAGACTATACTACAAAGATATTTGCTCATAGTTAACAACACAGGAAATCGCAAATTCTTATAAATGAGAATCTGAAAATCGAGACGCCACAAATTATGGTTCACATCATTGTAATTTGGCCCCACTGCATTCGATTGCCGGATGTATATCTGCAACATCTAAATTATGTCCATTGGAACATCAAGTGTACGGTGGAGACGAAGACAATCAGTGAACTGTTCCTGGCCGTGTTGGTGAGGTGTATCTTGGGTCACATTGTTTACTATAGCCTACAAATACAGACGTATATTTACTGGCTACCCACCGTCTCCATTCTTCACAACGAAGTGTCGTGCTAAGGACGTTGCTACACAGAATACAAACAATATTGGACTGATACAACTTATCCGATGAGCTACTCCAAATCTTTACCATATTCTAGCAGACTGAATATTGCGAACGGAAGATTCGCCGTGCCTTACACTGTAACGTTGCGTGCACTGAGGCAAGCTAATTGACAGCATAGTGTTGTCACGAGGCACGATGAATTCCCTGTACGGCTGGACGCTAGCAGTATCAGGTCTCTGGGCGTGCCATAGAGATTCCGACTTCAGCTAGATGACTGACATGAACGAGTCCAGGTACAAAGACTAGCGGCGAAGCCGGAAATGGGGAAAATCTCGAAACTGGGAATTTGGACAGCTATTACTCGCATGGCCCTTGTGTAGGACATGCTCCAAGAAGTGATTGAATGTCAGAAAATCTTCAAGACGGCTATATTACAGCAGTCTGAAATTCGGCGATAACTCACAGCAAAGTATCAACGCAAAACTGAATACATGGACAGTCTTAGATAAATGAGGTGCATACAAAGACACAACAATATTCCAATATTTTTAAAACTACAGAAGTTAATATTTCACAATGAATAAAAAATTGCACATTGAACCTCTGAATTAACAACTTCCCATCAACTCATACTATTTTGACGAACTTTATCTCCAATGATGGAATTGCACGACAGCTATCATCACTCAAAGATACGTATTTGTATCATTTTTTTCTTGGATTGTTACGTTTTTACATTTTTTTATTACGGAAATGTTTGTCACAACACCGAATGCACCACATTTACACAACAAACGAGTACAGAATTAGCTCATATTTCGTCATACTTGTGTTTTTATTTAATAATAGTTTATTATTTTTCAAATAACATTGTTCAAATATTGAGTCCAAGTGCTATCAGAAAACTGTAATAATGTTCAAGTGGTCAATCGTGCGTGTTAGTTGACACAGCAGTTCAAAAGAGAGCCAAAAGAAGATCCGGTCAATGGGGCATTAATAATTTCTCAAATAATATATAACAGCTATTTGTGGTCACATGACATGAGCCCACTTGCGAAAGAATACTGACAGATTTATAATGGACAAACATTTATTTGTAATTAATTAAAATTATATTTATTGTGGATGTGCTGAGTGTGACTGTATAAGCCGGCCGCTGTGGTCTACCAGTTCTAGGCGATTCAGTCGGAAACCACGCGGCTGCAACGGTAGCGGGTTTGAACCGTGCCTCGAGCATGGATGTATGTAATGTCCTTAGGTTAGTTATGTTTAAGCAGTTCTACGTCTATGGGACTGATGATCTCAGATTTTAAGTCCCACAGAGCTTAGAGCCATTTGAACCATTTTTTGTGACTGAAAATTTATAATATCTTTTGTTTAAATATTGTTGTGATGTGTTAGTTTAGTGTGCAAAAGTGGTTATGATGAGTCAGTCATGTCTTTAGACGTCCAGAACAATTAATTTTAGGTGATGAAGGTCTTCACCCAGTGGAGAAGCAGACAGTTGCGCAATACTATGGGGGTCAAGTGCAGATTTACTTTTGCGAGTGACTTGCTCAGGGAAGCTATTCGTACAGTTTTACACGAGTTCTGGAAGAAGGTATACCTACCTCTGGCTGTTGTTGTGGTGTTTGGACCAGTGACTGGTTTGATACAGCTCACTATGCTACTCTATCCTGTGTAAGCTTCGTCATCTCCAAGAGCATACTGCAACCTACACCCTTCTGAATCTGCTTAGTGTATATATCTCTTGATCTCCCTCTACTACTTTTAGCCTCCACGCTACCCTCCAATACTAAATTGGTGATCCCTTGATCACATGTAAGCTGTTGATATTCATACAGGAGATTCTCTTTCCTCCAAGGGTCTCTTTAATTTTCCTCTAGGCAGTATCTATCTTACACCTCTACATACTTACATTTGTCCTCTAGCCATTCCTGCTTGTCGGTCTTCTTGTCGATCTCATTTTGAGGTGTTCGTACTCTTTTCTGCCTGTTTCATTTTCAGCATTTTTATGTTTTCTCCTTTCTTCAATTACATTCAGTATCTCTTCTGTTAGCCAAGAATTTTTATGAGCGCTCATCTTTTTACCTACTTGGTCCTCTGGTGATTTCACTATTTCATCTCTCAAAGGTACCCATTCTTCTTTTATTGTATTTCTTTCCCCTGTATTTGTTAAGTGTTCCCTAATTATCTATCTGAAACTCTCTTCAACCTTTTGTTCTTTCAGTTTATCCAGGTCCCATCTCCTTAAATTTCCACCTTTTTGCAATTTCTTCAGTTTTAAGCTACTGCTCATAATCAACAGATTACGGTCTGCTTAACATTATGTAATCTATCTGAAACCTTACAGTATCTCCAGGCCTTTTCTTTCATGATTCTTAAGCCAAGTTTTAGCTATGATTAAGTTATGCTCTGTGCAAAATTTTACCAGGCGACTTTTTCTTTCATTCCTTACCCCCCCATTTTATATTCGCCCACTACTTTTCCTTCTCTTCCGTTTCCTACTATCGAATTCCAGCTCCCCATGACTATTAAATTTTCATCTCCCTTCAGTACCAGAATTATTTCTTTTGTCTCATCCTACATTTCTTCAGTCTCTTCGTCATCTGCGGAGCTAGTTGGCATATAATTTGTACTGCTGTGTTAGGCGTAGGCTTTCAACTACATTTTTAAATATTTCCCGTTCTACACATTTAAGTGCTGTATAATTTATTACACCTATTATTTTGGAACATATTGATAATTCTTCAGGTGCAAAATTTTATGGAGAGTAAACTGCTATGTCCTATTAGATTTATTTCTAAATCATATCGACATTCAAGGGAAACGTGGTCGTTCGTGCAGCATCTTCTACGCTACTTCTAAACAATTACTACTTCTAAGTAAACATTTTGACTGCCGTTTTATGGTCTGGAGAACAAAGTTGACGCTGCCCTTACTGTTAATGAGTGATTCATCTTTCACTTAAGTAATTTTATTTATTTGCCTTTTATCTATAGTTTCAATCGTATTCTTCATTTAGTTTTGTAAATACAGGACAGAATATTAATAAGCCAACTCTGCTAAATCCCTCTTTCTAGAATTTCTTAATTCACTGAAGTAAGCCAACTCTGCTAAATCCCTCTTTCTACAATTTCTTATTTCACTGAAGTACCTTGAGACGATCTGTCTACAAACCAAATAACTGAATCCCTTTGCTATTCCGATTTAAGAGAAAGCCATGTTCCTTAAATCACATCTACAGGCTCGCACTTTCTGTTCTATTTAAGTTTCACTAATAAAAGGTACAGTTTTTGTCATCGTCGCTTGATTCGGTAATTAGTTCTATAATTCCCTTCATTATATATAGTTGAATTTCGTCCTATATATTTCCAAATCATAGAAACTTTACCAGAGATGACACAGGAAGAAGGAGAGAAAGGAAGAAATTATCGTGTTACGTCATAAATCTCAAAATAAATTAACTGATGACATCTCGATATATTATCTCCATAATACTTAATATTCTGTCATTCCTTCTGGAGTTCGCAAGGTGAAATAAAATTTCTGGAACTTATGTATAAATGGCGATGGGCTGCCTACTGTGAAAATGATGATGATGATGATGACGATATTTGGTTTGTGGGACGCTCAAGTGCGCTGTCACCAGCGCCCGAACTAAGTCCCAATCTTTACACAGTCCAATCTAGCCACTTTCACGAATGATGATGAAATGATGAGGACAACACAAACAACCAGTTCCCGGGTAGAGAAAATCACCATCCCGACCGGGAAACCAACCCGGGACCCGGAACTACTGTGTAAATAACTTATTTCACATGGGCAGTATTCATTTTTTAGATCAAATTGCATAATGCAGAAAAATGTTGGTTTATGTACGGAGATAAATGACCTGGAAAAAGCATTCCCAACTCGACGAACTTCCCACAATCTACAGTTACACGCGTCCGACTCCGTAGCTATCCAGGAGCTACCGGCACTTTGACCCGCACACGTCAGCAGTTCCCCTTTTGCAGGCTCCCAAGTCATGACGCTTTTGCCACAGACACTACCTGGGCGTGCCGGTGGGCGGATCAAAAGGCTCTTGTGTTTGACTGAGCGGCATAGCCGGCAGGTTCGCGAAACCACGCGCCCTTAGGGCTCAGCCGGGATGCGGCCAGCGAGCAGTATCCGTCGTCCAATCCACAGACAGCTGGTCTCTCAACAAGGAGTGACCGATAGCTGTGTGTTGAGGCTCTTTAAAAAAATGTAATGGCAATATAATAATGTAGCTATAGAATGGGCAGTGGATATCGCCTCTCTATAAAATGAATCATTTTTGATAGTACCGACAGGGCGGCAGAAAATAAGCGTCTACACCTATTACGAAAAGTAATGCATTAATGTTGAATTATTTGTCTGAAGATTTAAAGCTCTTCAAGAAAGGCAGTTTATCTGCCGCTCTTTGCAGTTAGCCAAGCTATGATTTCTTGTTGCTGTAAATGACAACGGATTTCCGTTATTCGAGAGCAAAACGTACATCATTTCGTGTTATTTATCCCTCTGAACTTGTGATATATTTCGGGTAATTGAGAAAACATTGCGTCTAATAGCTAAAATAGCGAGCGGGGAGTATGTCACCTTGTCTTTTGGCAGTAAGACACTTAAATAAATATAGCATGCTGTATCAGTTCCACAGACCCAAGAACTAGAATTTAGATCATTGTGGAATAAATTGAACATGGTCATGTTTTAGACGTTGTTAATGTCGTAGGCGTCGCTTTTGATATGGCATATCCGTTTAAAATCCCTCATTATTATTATTATTATTATTATTATTATTATTATTATTATTAGATAATGAAATACTTTTAGCAATAATATGAAGTACTAGTATGTATATACATAAAAGATCCGTAATAGATTCCTCGTCCTACAAGTAAGTAAATGCAGATAAAAATATAGATGCTCTATTTGCCTGTAATGTTCGAATAATTCAGCCATTGTTTACATGTCGACAGATGTGACGCCAATGAAAATGAAGTGGATTGCTCTAATAATAGGATGTACAGAACACTTCAGCCAGTTACTTCACTGCATTGTGGAATCGTACACTCCTTTATTGGTAGTAAATTTGTTGTCTCCATAACTGTTTGCTTGTTGAAATATTTAGACACCTATGGAACAGACAGTGACATTTCTGTTTCTTTAATGATTCTAACATTTTTATTTTATTTATTATTAATGAAAGTAAGCGTTATCTACCTGCTGTACAACGTAAACTTACAGAATAGGATTTACGTTTAGAAGAATCGTCAACGTTCTGATGCTAAACATGTTATTTCTTCTATTGGGGACAAAGCCAGAAGGGGAACAGTGTTTTACGAGTATTTTGTGTATCATCAAGGTTCTTGGATTATACTCTACACTAACTGTTCCCTTTTCAGAAAGAATGTACATATACCTAAAAGCACGTATATTTACTGGCGGAAATGGCAACTGTTACGCAATGAACACCTCGACAGAACAGTAGCAAACCAGTACACCACTATCTGCGTCACTGTGGGATATGTGATATACATTTCAACCTTATGAGAGTTTGTAATACGTATTAGAAGAACATAATCAGAAAATGAATAATGGTCTGAGAACATGATACCTACTGAAATTTTTCAAGTATAGAGTCTAACACAGCATGCTGCGAGGAAATGCACATGAAGCTAATCGTCTGCTTTCGAACTTGGAGAAGGGTCGAATCATTGGTATCCGGGACATGTTAGCGCAGTGCACACATATCGTACGGACAGCTACCTGCAGTACAATGTATGCAGAACGAGTCGTGATGAGGTCACTGTGCGGCAGAACGAACAGGCACGAGTACGTCCAGGAGGATTCCGTGACGAATGCTTGTTCGACACGCTCTGACTGTAACTGGAGCAGACCTTAGAGGCAGAGAGTCACCATGAACAGTAAGAAAAGGATTAGTGGAAACTGAGTCCCCTAGTTTCCACACTTCGTTCAACCCTGATAACATAGCACAAGCAGCAGACATATGTATTTTCCAGAGCCTAAGATTCATAAGAGTGCTGGGTGGTATACTGCGGTGATCAGCGATGAGTGACTCTTCTGTTGGTGGCGGTTAGATCAGCCTCATCCTATCCTCAGACGACTTGGTTGGAAATCGCAGGAAGCACTGATTCACGGGACCCGTATTTCTCCAGAAAACCTGATTTGACTGTTGAGTGGGGGCTGGATTCTAGCCGTTGTGTGGGGAAAATTGCGAACCCAGTTGCCATGACCAGAGGGATAATGCAGCAACCTACGCAGCAGTACACAACACAAAAGTCTTGACAAGCGTGTGGATCCATGGCTGTCCTGTACGTTTCCTCTCATTTGCGACAGTCGGATGTTTATGTATGCGTATGGAAGGGGGAGAATCCGAAGCTAAAAACCGTTGAAATTGATGTTGAAAACGTACAGCTGTCTTTTATTTTACATTGTGCTGCTAGTTTCGGTCACTGACCATTTTAAAGCTGAGCCTAAACGAGGAAATATAAGACGTTAGAGATTGTACAATTTGACTAATTAGTGTAGATTTATGAACCTGTTACCTACAGGCGTAAATGTCAGGAATGTTGCACACTGACATAACCGATTACATGCTGCTGCTGCAGCCTAACTATAATCGATATACTTGTCATCAGTACAATAATTGTACAAAGCAATTGTCGCCAGAAGTCTTATTCACATCGTCAGTCACTAAAAAATAGCAGACGAAAATTGGTCAAGCAGTAAAAGCAAAACAGGCAAACATAATGCCTTATTAAAGACTGAAAACAACTGAAGCTGCAACCGAAGAGGAACAGTGTATTCTTTGATTGAAAGTAAACAACTTAAGTCTGTGAATCAGATCGTAGTATTAAGCGTACAACATAAACAGAAACAAGGGAGGTCAAAATAACCTAAACGTTTAGTAACAAATCTATAATAACTTTGAAGTGTATTTAACTGAAATGAGTGTTTAGAAAAATATCAAATTTAAACAAGTATAACTAAAGAAACAAAGCCGGGGGAGGAGGGGGGGGGGTGGATGGAGGATGGAACTATTTCTCTAAAGTGAAACTTTAAAGATTCAGTATAGGCATAGGAGAATGTAAAGAAAAAGAAAAGGTAACAGGGAAAGAGGATAGAAGAACTGGGGGATGGTAAGGGGAACGTGGAGGACGGAGTGGAGAGAAAACGAAAACCAACTGAGGGAGAGGAGAGAAACTAACAGTCAAATACTAGCCTATGTATTAATATAGCAGATAAATAACTTATATCACCTGCAGAATCACTGGGAGATGGGGTGGGTGGGGGGGGGGGGGGAGTGTAGGAGGCGGTGAGAAAGCATAAAAAAAGTTTAGACTGAGGGGCTCCTGTCTGTGATGTAGCGTCAGGGGTAACCGCAGCCATGGTCTCCGGGATGATAGTCCATGCTGCTCCAAACGTCGTCGAACTGTTCGAGTAGATGGTTATTGTCTTGCAAACGTCCCCATCAGTTGACTCGGGATAGAGACGTGGCTGCAAGATCCGTTACACCCATGCGGATAAGATGCCTGTCATCTCGACTGCTAGTTATACGAGGCCGTTGGGATCCAGCACGGCGTTCCGTATTACCCTCCCGAATCCACCAAATCCATATCCTGCCAACAGTCATTGGAACTCGACCAACGCGAGCAGAAGTGTTGCGATACGATAAGCCGCAATCGCAATAGGCTACAATCCGACCTTTATCAAAGTCGGAAACGTGATGATACGCATATCTCCTCCTTACACGAGGCATCACAACAACGTTTCACCAGGCAACGCCGGTCAACTGCTGTTTGTGTATGAGAGATTTGTTGGAAATTTTCCTCATGTCAGCACGTTTTAGGTGTCGCCACCGGTGCCAGGCTTGTGTGAATGTTCTGAAAAGCTTATCATTTGCATATCACAGCATCTTCTCCCTGTCGGTTAAATTTCGAGTCTGCTGCGCGTCTTCTTCGTGGTGTAGCAATTTTAATGGCCAGCAGTGTACTATTTTGAAAAGTTCCCACACCGACACTTGCACAACACTTCTGGTAGCACACACTAAAGAACAACACAAGTACATATACTACTTACGTCGATTCTGATCAGTAACGAGACAACTGACCATCACAGGTTGTGCTCAAGATCACCACCGGCAGTGGCAATATACAATTATAACGGGGTATGGAACTGCTGCTCCATAAGTCCTATCGTTTCAGCGGGGATGTCCGAACAGGCTGCGGTAACATGTCCTTGCATATCATCCGGTGTAATTGGTACGCCCTTATAGGTAGAGTCTTACAGCTTTCCCTAAAGAAAAAAAGAACACAGACTTCTATGCCGGGGAACGGTCCGGCCAAGGTGCAGGTCCTCTGCGCGCAAACCAATGACTTGAAAAGTATTCGTGAAGACATGTTGTAGTACTTCTTACACTATGGAGTGGACTACCATCCTGTTGGTACCGCCAATTTCTTCTAGTCTGCAGAGGAACGTCTTCTTGCATCCGTGGAAAATAATATGTTTGGAGGTTGCCATACTTGTGCGCGTTTAGTGTTCCGCTTACGAAAACAGACGTATGGGCTGATGGTTGATTATCTCACGCCACAGGCTTACACTCCTTCGACTCTGACGCTGACATTCCATTAATGAAGCCAACGGGGACTGTTAATAGGACAGTAAAGCATGTGTCGGCGGTTTACCTAGACATGACTGGTAAATGTGGCTTTATCACTGAACAAGACATATGATACATCAGAAGTATTTTTCCTTAATGCTCATGTGCAGAAATTAACACGATTCTCGTGTTCGTTTCAATGCAGCTCTTGATGGAGAGTGATGTACTAGGATTGGAACCTATGTCGATGGAGATTGAGTAGGACACTTGCCTGAGTCTTAGAACTTCTTCGTGTGATCGCGCGGGAAGTAACGTGGTTATCAACTGCAATACCAACTAGAACATTAATTTCCCCTCTCTGCTGTCGTTACTTGTTTCCTTCTGTCGAGGTGCTGCACTACCACATTCAGTTAACTGGGTGGGGAGGTTGATAAACAATTACCGATACGGATGACATCTATTGGGATATCTTGCCACACACACCGCACAAGAACGAACTGCATTCTTCATACACTCTCCTTACACCAAGAGCATGTCGGCTCTTTCAGCATAGGTAAATCCCATAGTCAATACAATGCCTACTTCTTGGACTGTCGCACTCTAATTGACTAGAAAGTCGAAATACACTCAAGGAAGAGACAAGCACACAATAAGAAAATTTAACACAATCGTACCTAGCAACTATGCAGGCTGAATGACACGAACAAGTGTCGATGTGGAAACTTTTGAAAATATGGTATCTCGTAAGCGACTCGCAATAAAATCCTGCAATAAACACCACTGACATACTAATTTACACTACTTTTAGTTTGTTAATGTTATTAGGCCTTCTTCCAATGAATAAAAATATTTGTTTGCACAAAAATCTTGCTTTATAAGTACTAATACGATCTGTTTATTGCTTAACAGTCGTGGCCCCGGCTACCGATCCATGCTGTGAAAACCTCACATCATTAGCACTTTCCATTTCTGAAATATTTACGACGCAAGTTTTATTTGAGTCACGCTGTATATGACACAGGGCGAAATATCATTAGTAATCAAGAAAAATGAATTAATTCCAATAAAAAAGAGGATAAATTAATGAATGAACGTGATGCTGCACATAGGGCCTTCAAGCGTAACCCAACTCCCGAGGCGTACGAAGCTTATAGGAAACTCCGAAATAGAACCAAGCAAAGCGTGAGGAATGCCAAAATCGGACATGCCCGCTCTGTCGTATGCGGCATATCAAAACCTGCTGCACTGTGGAAAAAGCTGCGCAGTTTCGGTATAGGGAAGCGAAGATCTGACGCTGTCTATCAAGCGTCTGCAGAAGAATGAAACGATTTCTTCTCAACAGCCGTAAACTGCCACGCAGCGACAAATTACCATCCCCAAGATATCAATCTCTCGAGAGACAAGTTTTTCCTAAAACATGTCACTACCGGCACAGTACACAAGGCAATTATGAGAATCTCTTCCGAGGCAGTAGGAAATGATGGAGTGAGCATTGGCATGATTAAGAACGTCGTAAACACTATTACTCCAGTTATCACAGACATCTTCAACCTGTCTCTTGTCAGTAGTACATATCCTACTGAGTGGAAGCAAAGCTTAATTCAACCTATACCCAAGACTGATAACCCTAAGTCGCCAGGTGACTACAGGCCGATCGGCATACTTCCTGCAATATCTAAAGCCCTAGAACACATCGTCCATGAACAGCTGACGGATTACCTCAAAACTCATAACATCCACGACAAATATCAGTCAGGTTTTCGAAAGCACCATAGTACAGCAACTGCATTAATCAAAGTAACTGATGACATTAAACATGCTATGGACAGACGTGAAGCTACCATCCTAACACTGCTTGACTTTAGCAAGGCTTTTGATACAGTTGACTTTGATATATTACTAATTAAAATGAAGCAGCTGAATTTCTCAAACAGCGCAATACTCTGGTTCGACAGCTACCTCAAAAACAGAAGTCAACAAGTCATTTGTGGGTCGGAAAAGTCATCATGGAAAAACGTGCGCTCTGGAGTTCCCCAAGGCTCCGTCCTTGGTCCATTACTCTTCTCACTGTACATTAATGATATTTCTTCAGTGATTCACTCCTGCAACTACCATCTATATGCCGACGACATCCAGCTGTACATAAGTGCAAGCCCCAAGAACATTGCTGACGCAGTAGCGAGTATGAACGCAGATCTTTGCTCTGTTTCTCGATGGGCACAGAACCTAGGTCTGAAATTAAACCCCAAGAAATCCCAGGTCATACTTATATCTCATCCAAAGTTAATCAGTTGGTACTTTCACGAAACAGTCCCTCAAATACTCCTCAATGGTACCCAACTACCATACCAAAAAACAGTAAAAGACCTTGGAATAATCTTGGATGAACACCTAAACTGGGAAGAACAAACAGTCACAGCTTGCCGGAAATCGCTCTCCTCCGTACATGCAATTCAAAAATTTAGAAAAATATTTCCAACCCATGTTAAACAAAAATTAGTCCAAACACTAGTCTTGCCTAATCTTTACTACTGTGATGTAGTTCAACATGGCACAAATAATGAAAATTCGAGATGCCTCGAGCTAGTGATGAATGCTTGTGTTAGATACGTATGCAACATACGGTTGTATGATCATATCAGTCCTTCATACTCCCAGCTAGTTGGATACGCCCACATAAGGCACGCGATCTCCACACGATGTGCTTACTTCATCGATTTCTTAGCCACTGGTGCCCCCAATACTTATCTTCTCACATTAAACACCTATCATCATTCCACAACCGCAATACCAGATCGGATACGTCTAGCATCTTGGCTGTACCTTTACATAACACAAAATCTTTCTCCGTGTCATTCTCCATCTCAGCCATACGACTATGGAACGCGCTCCCCTGTGATCTGCGTCTTATCCAAAACCACTCAACATTCAAGAGGGAACTTAAGATTTACATATTAGGGACGGTATAGCCACCATTGTTGTGCCCCCCCTCATCTTTTTCTTTCTCCTCTCCATCATAGCTTCGAATTTTACCATTCTATTTCTCTTCCTCTAACCTATCTACCTCTTCTATATCTCTTTCACCCCATTCCATCGTCTTATGTCTCTGCTTGATGAGAATAACTCACAAGCTGCAAGAATATAACGAGAAAATTCCCAACTAGCAATAGGACTGACACTCATAAAAGAAAAATATGTTTATTTTCATATACATACTCATTATTATTGTTTCTTTACTTTCTCAGACGTTAAGTCTGGTTAAAAATGGGACGTGACGCGGACCTTGATCAAGCGTCACTTCCTTTTAACTGTACGGTACATGTTATATTGCATTTAGGAACTTTCGGGTAATTGAACATGTATCAATAATTACGGATTTCTGTAATTGTATATATAAGTTTAGATGTAGCTGTATTGTATTGATGTAATGGTGGGTATTGTGTGGTATGACTCCTGTAGTTGATAGTATGATTGGTATGATGTCAACTTTATTCTGATGCCACATGTCCTTGACTTCCTCAGCCAGTTGGATGTATTTTTCAATTTTTTCTCCTGTTTTCTTTTGTATATTTGTTGTATTGGGTATGGATATTTCGATTAGTTGTGTTAATTTCTTCTTTTTATTGGTGAGTATGATGTCAGGTTTGTTATGTGGTGTTGTTTTATCTGTTATAATGGTTCTGTTCCAGTATAATTTGTATTCATCATTCTCCAGTACATTTTGTGGTGCATACTTGTATGTGAGAACATGTTGTTTTATTAGTACATGTTGTATGGCAATTTGTTGATGTATTATTTTTGCTACATTGTCATGTCTTCTGGGGTATTCTGTATTTGCTAGTATTGTACATCCGCTTGTTATGTGATCTACTGTTTCTATTTGTTGTTTGCAAAGTCTGCATTTATCTGTTGTGGTATTGGGATCTTTAATAATATGCTTGCTGTAATATCTGGTGTTTATTGTTTGATCCTGTATTGCAATCATGAATCCTTCCGTCTCACTGTATATATTGCCTTTTCTTAGCCATGTGTTGGATGCGTCTTGATCGATGTGTGACTGTGTTAGATGATACAGGTGCTTGCCATGTTGTTATTATTATCATTATTATTATTATTATTTTTATTATTCTTGATTGTTATAATTATTATTCGATTGTTATAATTATCATTGTACTACTTTTATAATCTCTATTTTTTTTCTTTAACATTAATACTGTATAACATGTTATATGTCCTAATTTTCTGTAGACACTGAAATTTGTTGAATCTGAGTATGCCCGGTTAGGTGTAAGAGACGGCCTGAAGGCCCTAATCTTGCCAGGTAAAATAAATGCATAAATAAATAAATAAATATTGGCAATAGTGAGTATTAATGAATTTTCAATTGAATAAGCCATAGCTGAATATGTGCACACGAACTATCTAAAGAAATTTTGAAGGACTGCTAGAAACAGATCCAAGGGAATATAAGTTTGTATTCCGAGGAAGCTCTGTGTCCAAAAGTATCCGGACTCTTGTTAGCAGACATCAGTTTGGTGTGTGCACATTTTGAGGTAACAGTGAGATGCAGCTAAACGCTGGAGCTTTAAAGATGCTTGCGGCTGGGCGCGCATCTTGTATTGACAGTGCCGGAGGTGCACTCGCTCTGGGCTGGACTATGGTATTGTGACAGCTGAGAGGGAGGAGCACGATCCGGGCCGGCCAGACGCAGGGGCGCACCCGCACTAGGCGGTGCCGAGACGCCCCTCTGCCTTGGATTGGGCAGCTTGGTTCAAGGGACCAGAAAACGACAGTTTAAGAGTTGGTAATTGGTAGGCACCAGAGCATGTAACAGTGCAAGCTATCAGGGGGCTATCAGGTAGCGACAAAGCGGAACTACCAGGTTTACTGACTCCGCGGAAGTCCCGCACCAGCGACAGTTAAGTGTGTATGCTGGGTTGATGGAACGAGAGACAATATTATTCACGAAACACGCCAAGAATCAATGAATACAGATTGCAGCAGCTACGAAATAGGCACGTCGGCAGTAAACGCCACCTGTACGTTCCTCAACGCAGCGCGAAAAAACGTCCGGGCTCCATACCTTGGTTTCTCTTGGTGATAGAGGGTAGGGCAAAGTATTTTGAGTACCTCTTGGGCTACGAACCATTGGTATTCCATACAGAAAGATGGCTTTATTGTAATTGTCCTACAATACAGGGCAAATTTTTAAAAATAACGTTCTTTCTTCATCTGAGGCAAATAGATCAGATCGGTTGGTTCTTTTTTGTATTAAGTGTGGCCCACGGTGCGTCTTAAGAGGCTTATGTAGTTTACTGGTGTTTCATGAGAAAATCCGAATAAAACACTTCTTACCATTTCGTGGCTATCAGCAGCGGATATCTAAATAAAGAATCGCCCAAATTGCTCAAATTTTAACGGTATATATTTTAGGAATTTATATAGAAATGCCTTCTTCCCGTTTCAAAAATTAATTTTCCGTTATCAAGAAATACCCCAAAAACCAAGCCCCAGATTGCAAGACGGCTATGCACAGCAAAAGGCTGTAAATTTTTCGATATACAGTTAAGATCCCGACAGCGAAGAGCCTGAAAATTTACGTCATATCTTTACTCGTTTCTTAGATACAAATATCCAAAGATACCTCACGTGTATACGTAAACTACGTACATAATACCCGGTGTGAGGGGAAAACATAGTTTATGAAGTGACGCAGCACGAAGAAATAGGCTCTAAAGTATCCGTTATCATCAGAAGGATTCTCGATACCACATGTTGTAGTACTAAGACACATGTAAAATTTCTGTCTATGAAAAATACACTCTGAGGTCTAAAATCTGATTTGCCTTATTTCAGTTTCACGTAAGTAAACTATCAAAATTTTACTCATCCATAAAGTTCTTTTCACACGAGTGACCTGCGCTACTGTAAGAGGGAAAATAAGTGAATCAGGGGAAAAATACTCTTATCGGAATACAAAAAAAGGCTAATGTTCTCTTGTTCATTAAAATCTATGTACCAAAAGAGGGGTTGCAGCTGCTCCATTCTACCTTGCTCAGCGCCTTTAAACATTTTTCAGACAATTTGGCATGTGAACATATTCGTGTCTCTCTATGCTGACAAAGAGGGAGACAGTTGCACTGGGAAAGACACAGAAAAGTAATAAATATCACGGGATAGTACACAGCCGTTATGGTATAGAAAGAGCGAAGGAGACAGAGTGAGAGAAAGAGGACATGGCGGCAGTGGAAACATAGTTGACAATCTTCACTTAAAACTTCCGGGCTGATAGGCCGCGGCCAAAGTATAAACCTTTCTCCTGACGTTTCGTCTCCGACTGCGGGAGACATCCTCGGTGGTAAATCGGCGAACTGTTCGCTGCTTTACCTCCGAGGATGTCTCCCGCAGCCGGAGGCGAAACGTCAGGAGAGTGTATTATACTTCGACCACGGCCTATCAGCCCGGAAGTTTTAAGTGAAGACAATACCAGCCGTGAAAGCTTACATTGTGTGATAGTTGACAATGACAGAACAGTGCTAGGAACAGTGAAGGAGACGGCTCCAATAGGAGAGGAATAAAGATAAGGAGAAAGTGGAAGTGTGTTAGAGCCGGTGATAATGAGATACAAAGTCAAAGATGACAATGAAAAGGAGAAAGAGAGATACTGACAGTGAGAAGAGACAGCATCATTGGGAAGGAATGAATGAAACAGTAGAAGTAAGAGAGAGGAAGAAGGAGACAGTGATAGTGAGAGGAGTCAATAGTATGACATAAAGGAAGACTGTAGCTGTGAGACAAGAGAAGGTGACAGAGAGACACAAAGAACTAATGACAACATCTTTGGCGGAATGAGTGTGTGAGAATGGGCAAGTTGTAGTGAATAGGTACAAGCAACTTACTGCGATGTTAGCGAGTGAGTTACATTAGAGGAGCTTGTGAGAGTGAGAGGTGAGTAGCTCGCTAAAAAGAGTGTGAATATGTTCGCATACAAAAATGTTTGGGAAAATGTTGACAGATGATTGGGAAGGTAGAATGAGGTAGCTGGTACCCCACTCTTTTCATTCGGAGTCCTTTAAACAGGAGCATGAGTAGGCGCTCCGTTACGAACATATTTTGGCTGGTACACTAATCAAAAGAGGAAGTTCAAACGAGTATGTGCCACTATACTCTTCATAGATTGGACTAAAAAGTTAATATCTCTTTAACGCCACGGATGATTTTTACATACTTTGCCTCAACGGTTAGTACTTGAGGAACCGTATAAAAGAAATCTATCATAACTTGTATAAATTTAATACAACTTTGGTAATGAGCTGGAGTGTTGATTTCGTGCTAGAAAATTCTAAATTTTACATGAAATAAGTAGCGGCAGTACGCTTAACTGTGCTAAGGAATGTTCCAATACAAGTGTTTACTCCATTATGTTTTTCATTATTTGGTGATATATTTGGTTTCTTTAGGTACCACAAAGATAAAACTGTTAATAACTTTTGAACTAGTTCAGCCAACGTAGTTTTGAGGATGGCACGACAATCATAAGTGTGTTACATTAATGAATGTAATATGAGAAATGAGTTTTTGATGATCTGTCAGGGGTCAAAACGTTACTACGGTGGCGGACGTCTTGGATTATTGTTAATTCTCATCAAATTTCAATGGTTGTAGGTTATATGCTGTGTGGGCGACTATTAAGACGCTTCGTGTAGAACTTTTCCAGAGTCCAGTTTTCTGTCTAGAATAATTCCGCACGAGGGTGCTCTGAACCTAAAAGAATATTCATGATACTGCTCTACGAACCTAAAACGTTTCTGTGTACAGTAAGGACATTGAAAACATCGTGCTATAGTTATGTGAAGGTATAATATTCGTGAAGTTTTAATACGATACTCAATACCTCTCACTAAACACAGGCAGACTCGCACTATTTTTAAGCTTATTAACTTTAATGAGTAACATTGAAAGGCACTTCAAAATTCGGTAGCACCACTGACTTTGCAAAATACCTTCAGTTAACCACAACTGGATTTATAATTTTCCTCGATTCTGATTTGATATTATTGGAGATAGTTTGGTTGAAACACTAACTTTTAGCACAATTTGAGGACCTACATTTAGTTTGCAATAACAAGGCTTAGCATCAAAAGTTAATTTGGTAATGTCTTTTGCTACTCTTTGTGCAAAGATTTTTCCTGTAATTTATTGAACTGAGGAAGTTTAAAACTACAGTAAAATATATTTATTTCACGATCAAAACCGTGTGAGTTGTGCACGTTAGTTAAATAATCACAAGCCTGTGTAATCAGTACGACGATAATTTGGTGATGCGACAGTTGTGAGGTTGACCTTTCAGACATCAGAAAGTAGCCAAATAACTAGAAAAACTCACCACGTAACTTCTATCTCTTCGATTTGTCTTCACCAGCAGCAAAAAAATAACTATTGTAATACTGCGAATCCAAGCAAGTACGAGAAACGTCTTTCAACGTAGGTCTCGTCCGAGATTGAAAATTTTCTAACAACCGCGGTAGATATTTACATCGCAACACTTCGCCTTTATGACGGTTAACATTACATTGGGAGCACTTTCAATCAGTTGTATGAACAACTATGGAGGAATAGTTACCCATTCTTTCTCAAGACCGGAAGCCAGAGAATTTTGCGATGGGGGATGCTGAGTTCTGGAGCTAAGTTAAGGTACTACCGAAGTTTTTCCATTAGGTTCGGCCCACAAAACATTGTCTCAGAGATGTTGATTTCTAAAAGAGTGCATATCCATGTGGATGGGTCTTTGAACAGACTCTCTAACGTACGCAGTACAGAATTCTATTTCGTTAAGGGCAATAACAGGACCACGCCCTAACCACAGAAAGCACCCTCCTACGGAAACACACCGCTTCCCTACTTCATTGTTGGCACAGCACATGACGGCAGGTAACGGTTTCAAGACATTCGTCAAGCTCAAACCTTCCATCTGATTTTCACAGTTTACAACTTGATTCGGTACTAAGATCACTCGTTTCCTGTCATCCACTATCCAAAGGGCGTCTCTGCTTACACCACGTAAAGGGTCGCTTAACCACACTACAGAAGTGTGTGGCTCAAGTAGAACTGTATAACTGCCTCAATCTTTTTTGTTCTCCACGTACTATCATTGTGCTAACTGGACTGCGAGGTACACCTCGGAAATCATGGGTGATTCTTTCTGATGATGTAATGCGATGTTTACAACCATCCTGCACAGTGCTCCACGTTCCTTCCGTCAGTCATTCTGCCTGGTCTAGGTTTAGCTGTAGTAGTTCCTTCGCTCTTATAATTCACGATAATATCAGCAAGAGTCGACTTGGAGTGGTCTAGAAAAGGTGAATGGCCTCTGATGGATTTGTTACTCACGTTACATCCAATGACTAGTTCACGTTTAAAGTCTCTGAGCTTTCCTGTCCACCTCATTCTACTGTTGCTCTTTATGTACTGACAACACAATACGAGCCACCTCCTTTTATATTAGCGAGCCCGACTCTCGTGACATCTAGTTATGGGCTCCAAACTACATTGGAGTTCCCGAATTGTTTCGATCACATAGTGACCAACTCATTAACCAAAGCTGATGGTACAATTTATCCCAGAAGAAAGAGTATAGGTCTTGAAAGCGCTTTTAAAAATGTTAAGTGGTATAATTCTTGGAAGACTTATCAGAGATAAACGCAAAGGGAACGCGATACCATGTACAGCTAGTACAGAAACCAGATTGTAGTTTAAGAGCTCATCAACATCAAAACCTAGGAAGTAATAACTGAGATGTCACTGGCATAGAAACAAAACCTTTCACCCATGATACTGGATTTTTACTTTGGTAATCGTACGGTGTCGGCGGAGGGAGAGGGGAGACGAAAGCGGGTTTAGAAATGTGGAAAAGATATAGATGAAGTCCAAATCTTGAATTGCAGTAGTTATGCAAATATAGGCTAAGGCATACTAGCATTGAGAAAGTCTTAAAAATAGCTTTGAATCTAGACTGCTTGCTATCATTGCCAAATATAAAATATTTGGTAAGATGTGAATGGTGATTTAGTTTTCTGAATTAGATACGCAAACATAACATATACATGTGAAGCATCAAGAAATATACTCTATTATCCACAGATGGGATTGGAAGCCTGCATAAAGGGATTAACTGTGTACTTCTAAAATTCTAACAGTATTTTGACAGCAGTTATGCAAAATTTCTTTGACTCATCAGTACTCTGAATGATTTGGTTCGGCCTCCCATGAATTCCTCTCCTGTACCCACCTCTTCATCTCAGAATAGTATTTGCAACCTTCATTTTTCCTTATATACTAGCTGTACTGCCAGCCGCTGTGGCCGAGCGGTTCTAGGCACTTCAGTCCGGAACCCCACTGCTGCTACGGTCACAGGTTCGAATCCTGCCTGGGGCGTGGATGTGTGTGATGTCCTTAGATTAGGTATGTTTAAGTAGTTCAAGTCTAGGGGACTGATGACCTCAGATGTTAAGTCCCATAGTGCTTAGAGTCATTTGAACCATTAACTGTATTCCAATGTCTGTTTACCTATACAGCTTTTATTTTCTACAGCTCCCTCTATTAACATGGAAGTTGTTGCGTGACGTATTAACATACATCCTACCACCCTGTCCCTTCTTCTTGTCAGTGTGTGCCATATATTCCTTTCCTCGGCGGCTGTCCGGAGAATTTCCTCATTCTTTATCTTTTCAGCCCACCTAATTTCGAACTTTTTTCTCTAGCACCAAATCTCAAATGCTCCGATTCTCTTGTTTTCCGGTTTTACCACAGTTCATGTCTCACTGCCATATAATGCTGTACTTTAAATGTACATTCTCAAAAAAATTTGCTTCAAAACAAGGCCCACGTTGATACTGGTAGACTTCTCTTGAACAAGAATGCCCTTTCCAACAGAGCTAGTCTGCGTTTGATATCCTCCTTGCTCTGTCCATTATATGTTATCTTCCTGCCAAGGTAGCAGAATTCCTTAACATCTACATCTGCGTAGATACTCTGCAAATCAGATTAAGTGCCTGGCAGAGGGCTCATCGAACCACCTTCATAATTCTCTTTTGTTCCAATCTTATACAGCGCGCGGAAAGAACGAACACTTATATCTTTCCGTACGAGCTATGATGTCCCTTATTTTGTGGCGGTAATGGTTTCGCCCTATGTAGGTCGGTGCCAGCAAAATATTTTCTTATTAGAAGGAGAAAGTTGGTGATTGGAATTTCGTGAGAAGATTCCGTCGCAACGAGAAACGCCTTTCTTTTAATGATGTCCAGCCCAAATACTGTATCATTTCAGTGACACTCTCTCCTATATTTCTCGATAATACAAAGAGTGCCGCCAATCTTTGAACTTTTTCGATGTCAGTACTATCTGGTAAGGATCCCACACCGCGCAGCAGTATACTAAAAGAGGACGCACAAGTGTAGTGTAGGCAGTCTCCTTAGTAGATCTGTTACATTTTCTGAGTGTCCTGCCAATAAAACGCAGTCTTATTTAGCCTTCCCCCACATTTTCTATGTGTTCCTTCTCATTTAAGTTGTCCGTAATTGTAATTCCTTAGTATTTAACGGAATTTACAGACATTGGATTTGACTGATTTATCGTGTAACCAAAGTTTAACGAATTCCTTTTAGCACTTATGTGGATTACCTCACACGTTTCGTTATTTAGGGTCAACTGCCAACTTTCGCACCATTCATGTATGTTTTCTAAATCTATTTGCAATTTGTTTTGATCTTCTGATGACTTCATTAGTCAATAAACGACAGCATCATCTGCAAACAACCTAAGACGGCTGCTCAGATTGTTTCCTAAATCGTTTATACAGATAAGGAAAGCAAAGGGCCGATAACGCCAGAAATCACTTCGTTTTTACTCTATCACTTTCCGTCAGTTACTACGAACTATGACCTCTCTGACAGGAAATCACAAATCCAGTCACATAACTGAGACGATACTCCATAAGCAGAAGTTTTCACTGCAAGCCGCTTTTGTGGTACAGTGTCAAAAGTCATCCGGAAATCCAGAAATACGGAATCTCAACACTTCATTCGCATAAAGAGCTGGTTGTGTTTCACAAGAGCGATGTTTCCTAAACCCATGTTGACTGTGTGTCAATAGACCGTTTTCTTCGAGGTAATTCATAATGTTCGAACACAAACGTGTTCCAAAATCCTGCTGCATATCGACGTTCATAATATGGGCCTGTAAGTAAGTGTATTACTCCCACTACCTCTCTTGCATATTGGTGTGACCTGTCCAGCTTTCCAGTCTGTAGGTACGGATCTTTCGTCGAGAGAACGGTTGTATATGACTGTTTAGTATGGAGCTAGTGCATCAGCATACTCTGAAAGGAACCTAACTGATATACCGTCTGGACCAGAAGACTTACTTTTATTAAGTTATTTAAGTTGCTTCACTACTCCGAGGATATTTTCTTCTACGTTACTCATGTTGGCAGCTGTTCTAGAATTGAATTATGGAACATTTACCTCGTCTTCTTTTGTGAAGGCATTTCGGAAATCTGTGTTTAATAACTTTGCTTTGGCAGCATTTTCTTCGGTAGTATCTATATTGTTATCGCGCAAAGAATGCATTGATTGTTTCTTGTCGCTAACATACTTCACATACGACCAGAATATCTTTGGATTTTTTGCCAAGTTTCGAGACAATGTTTCATTGTGGAAACTGTTATAAGCATCTCGCATTGAAGTCCGTGGTAATTTGAAGCTTCTGTAAAAGGTAGCCAATCTAGCGGAATTTGTGTCTGTTTAAATTTGGCATTTATGTTTCGTTGTTTTTGAAACAGTGTTCCGAGCCGTTTTGTGTACCACGGAGGATCACCTCCGTCGTTTGTTAATTCATTTGCTACAAATCTCTCAATTGCTGCGGATACTATTTCCTTGAATTCAAGCCTCATTGGTCTGCACATGAATTATTAACTTGGAAAGAGTGGAGATTGTCTCTCAGGAAGGCGTCACATGAATTTTTATCTGTTTTTAGAATAGGTATATTTTTCATTTATTTTTGGAGGATTTAGTGGCTACAATATTCAATCTCGCTATGACAACCCTGTGTGTCACTAATCCCGGTGTCGGTTTTCATGCTCGTTATTAACTCAGGATTACTTGTTGCTGAGAGGTCAAGTGTATTTTCACAACCGATTACTATTCGCGTGGGCTCATGAACTAACTGCTCAAAATAATTTTCAGAGAATGCATTTACCACAATTTCGGATGATGTTTTATGCGTACCTCCGGAATTAAACATTTATTTTCGCCAACATATCGAGGGTAAAATAAAGTCACCACCAACTATAGTCGAGAGTCGGGTACATGATCACCAATCCGGACCGAACGAGGTGGTGCAGTGGTTAGCACACTGGACTCGCATTCAGGAGGACGATGGTAGAAATCCGCGTCCGGTCATCCTGATTTGGGTTTCCCATGATTGCCCTAAATCGCTGCAGGCAAATTCCGGAAAGGGCTCATCTAATTTACTTTCCCATCCTTCCATAATCCGATTGGACTGATGTGCTCACTGTTTGTTTCCTTCCCCCACATCAGCCAAACAATTAAACCTAATGTCATGTTTCTTGCTGTTCTCATTTCTGCTAATCCTCATTACGTTCGTCTTTTTTTCGTTTTAATGTCGATCCATATTGTGTACTCATTAGACTGTTCATTACATTCAACAGATCATGTAATTCTTCCTCACTTTCACTGAGGGTAGCAATGTCATCAGCGAATCTGGTCATTGATATCCTTTCAGAATGAATTTTAATCCCACTCTTGAAATTCCTTTTCATTTCTATCTTTGTTTCTTAGATGTATGTATTGAACTGTAAGGGCGAAAGACTGCACAACTGTCTTACACACTTTTTAATCCGATAGTCCGTTCTTGGTCTGCCATTCTTATTGTTCTCTCTTGGCTGTTGTACATGTTTTCTATTGAAACATTCTGGCAGATTAAAACTGTGTGCCCGACCGAGACTCGAACTCGTGGCCTTTGCCTTTCGCGGGCAAGTGCTCTACCAACTGAGCTACCCTAGCACGACTCACGCTCCGTCCTCACAGTTCACAGCGAGTTTGGAAAGTAGGAGACGAGGTACTGGCGAAAGTAAAGCTGTGAGGACGGGCCTTGAGTCGTGATTGGGCAGCTCAGTTGGTAGAGCACTTGCCCGCGAAAGGCAAAGGTCCCGAGTTCGTGACTCGGTCCGGCACACAGTTTTAATCTGCCAGGAAGTTTCATATCAGCGCACACTCCGTTGCAGAGTGAAAATCTAATTATGGTTTGTATTACCCCCTCACCCCCAGCTCACCCCTATTTTCCTCTTAATTTCGAAAATTTTGCATCATTTGATAGTGTTGGACACTTTGTCCAGGGCAATAAATCCTATGAACGTGAGCTGATTTGTCTTTAGTCTTGCTTCCATTGTCAACCGCAACCTCACAATTGTCTATCTAGTGCCATTATCTTTTCTAAGTCGAAACTGATCGTCATCTAGCACATCCTCAACTTTCTTTTCTGTTTTTCTGTATATTATTTTTGTCTGCAACATGAATGCGTGAGCTGTTAAGCTGATTGAGGGATAATTCTTGGACTTGTAGGCTCTTGCAGTCTTAGGAGTTGTTTGGAAGATGTTCTTAACCGGCCGATGTGGCCGTACGGTTCTAGGCGCTTCAGTCTGGATCCACCTGACCGCTACGGCCGCAGGTTCGAATCCTGTCTCGGGCATGGATGTGTGTGATGTACTTAGCTTAGTTAGGTTTAAGTAGTTCTAAGTTCTAGGGGACTGATGACCACAGATGTTAAGTCCAGTAGTACTCAGAGCCATTTGAACCATTTTGAAGATGTTTTTGGGAAAGCCGGATGATATATCGCCAGACTCATACACTGTACACACCACCATGAATAATCGTTTTGTTGCTAATTCTCCCAACGATTTTAGAAATTCTCAAAGAATGTTGCCTAACCCTTCCACCTTATTGGAACGCAAACCTTCCAAAGTTGTTTTAAATTCTGATTCTATTACATGATCGCCATCTCATCTATATTGACGCCTATTTCTTCTTCTATCAAGTTATCAGACGAGTCTTTCCCTTTACAAATGTCTAGTGTTTACTGAAATAGGTAGAGACCCGTGTCAGGTAGGAATGGAGCGAACTGGTTGTATTCTGAAACCGAAATGAAACTACCGCTTCCCTGACACTGAATATTCCAACACACAAGGTCAACATCATCTGAACAGTCACACCTTGCTGTACCAGAGTATTTGACAATCATACTTCAGAATAATACTTCAGAAACACACTTAAAAAAATCTCTAAATGTCAGTACTGAAGATCAAGACCCTTTGACAATTTTTAAGAGATGCAGATGTGAATCCTTCAACTATAAGCGAAATGATATTAATCTTTATTCATATTGTTGTTGTTGTGGTCTTCAGTCCTGAGACTGGTTTGATGCAGCTCTCCATGCTACTCTATCCTGTGCAAGCTTCTTCATCTCCCAGTAACTACTGCAACCTACATCCTTCTGAATCTGTTTAGTGTATTCATCTCTTGGTCTCCCTCTACGATATTTACCTTCCACGCTGCCCTCCAACACTAAATTGGTGATTCCTCGATGTCTCAGAACATGTCCTACCTACCGATCCCTTCTTCTAGTTAAGTTGTGCCACAAGCTCCTCTTCTCCCCAATTCTATTCAATACCTCCTCATTAGTTATGTGATCTACCCATCTAATCTTCAGCATTCCTCTGTGGCACCACATTTCTAAAGCTTCTATATTCTTCTTGTCCAAACTATTTATCGTCCATGTTTCACTTCCATACATGGCTACACACCATACAAATACTTTCAGAAACTATTTCCTGACACTTAAATCTATACTCGATGTTAACAAATTTCTCTTCTTCATAAACGCTTTCCTTGCCATTGCCAGTCTACATTATATGTCCTCTCTACTTCGACCATCATCAGTTATTTTGTTCCCCTAATAGCAAAACTACTTTCCTACTTTTAAGTGTCTCATTTCCTAATCTAATTCCCTCAGCATCACCCGATTTAATTCGACTACATTCCGTTATCCTCGTTTTGCTTTTGTTGATGTCCATCATATATCCTCCTTTCAAGTCTCTGTCCATTCCGTTCAACTGCTTTTCCAAGTCCTTTGCTGTCTCTGACAGAATTACAATGCCATCGGCCAACCTCAAAGTTTTTATTTCATCTCCATGGATTTTAATACCTACTCCGAGTTTTTCTTTTGTTTCCTTCACTGCTTGCTCAATATATAGATTGAATAACATCGGGGAGAGGCTACAACGCTGTCTCACTCCCTTCCCAACCACTGCTTCCCTTTCGTGTCCCTCGACTCTTATAACTGCCATCTTGTTTCTGTACAAATTGTAAATAGCCTTTCGCTCTCTGGTTTTTACCCCTGCCACCTTCAGAATTTGAAAGAGAGTATTCCAGTCAACATTGTCAAAAGCTTTCTCTAAGTCAACAATTGCTAGAAACGTAGGTTTGCCTTTCCTTAATCTAGCTTCTAAGATAAGTCGTAAGGTCCGTATTGCCTCACGTGTTGCACTATTTCTACGGAATCCAAGCTGATCTTCCCCGAGGTCGGCTTCTACTAGTTTTTCCATTCGTCTGTAAAGAATTCGCGTTAGTATTTTGCAGCTGTGAATTATTAAACTGATAGTTCGGTAACTTTCACTTCTGTCAACATCTGCTGTCTTTGGGATGGGAATTATTATATTCTTCTTGAAGTCTGAGGGTATTTCGCCTGTCTCATATACCTTGCTAGCCAGTTAGTAGAGTTTTGTCAGGACTGGCTCTCCCAAGGCTGTCAGTAGTTCTAATGGAATGTTGTCTACTCCCGGCGCCTTGTGTCGACTCAGATCTTTCAATTCTCTGTCAAACTCTTCAAGCAGTATCATATCTCCCAATTGATCTTCATCTACATCCTCTTCCATTTCCATAATATTGTCCTCAAGTACATCGCCCTTGTATATACCCTCTATATACTCCTTCCACCTTTCTGCTTTCCCTTCTTTGCTTAGAACTGGGTTTCCTTCTGAGCTCTTGATATTCATACAAGTGGTTCTATATTCTCCAAAGGTCTCTTTCATTTTCCTGTAGGTAGTATCTATCTTACCCCTGGTGAGACAAGCCGCTGAATCCTTACATTTGTCCTCTAGCCATCCCTGCTTAGCCATTTTGCACTTCCTGTCGATCTCATTTTTGAGAAGTTCGTATTCCTTTTTGCCTGCTTCATTTACTGCATTTTTATAGTTTGTCCTTTCATCAATTAAGTTCAATATTTCTTCTGTTACCCAAGGATTTCTATTAGCCCTCGTCTTTTTACCCACTTTATCCTCTGCTGCCTTCATTACTTCAGCCCTCAAAGCTACCCATTCTTCTTCTACTGTATTTCTTTCCCCCATTCCTGCCAATTGTTCCCTTATGCTCTCCTTGAAACTCTGTACAACCTCTGGTTCTTTCAGTTTATCCAGGTCCCATCTCCTTAAATTCCCACCTTTTTGCAGTTTCTTCAGTTTTAATCTACAGTTCATAACCAATAGATTGTGGTCAGAGTCCACATCTGCCCCTGGAAATGTCTTACAATTTAAAACCTCTTTCCTAAATCTCTGTCTTACCATTATATAATCTAACTGATACCTTTTAGTATCTCCAGGGTTCTTACATGTATTCAACCTTCTTATATGATTTTTAAACCAAGTGTTAGCTATGATTAAGTTGTGCTCTGTGCAAAATTCTACCAGGAGGCTTCCTCTTTCATATCTTCCCCCCAATACATATTCACCTACTACGTTTCCTTCTCTCCCTTTTCCTACTACCCCCCCCCCCCCATGAACCACGGACCTTGCCGTTGATGGGGAGGCTTGCGTGCCTCAGCGATACAGATAGCTGTACCTTAGGTGCAACCACAACGGAGGGGTATCAGTTGAGAGGCCAGACAAACGTGTGGTTCCTGAAGAGGGGCAGCAGCCATTTCAGTAGTTGCAGGGGCAACAGTCTGGATGATTGACTGATCTGTCCTTGTAACACTAACCAAAACGGCCTTGCTGTGCTGGTACTGCGAACGCCTGAAAGCAAGGGTAAACTACGGCCGTAATTTTTCCCGAGGGCATGCAGCTGTACTGTATGGTTAAATGATGATGGCGTCCTCTTGGGTAAAATGTTCCGGAGGTAAAATAGTCCCCCATTCGGATCTCCGGGCGGGGACTACTCAGGAGGACGTCGTAATCAGGAGAAAGAAAACTGGCGTTCTACGAATCGGAACGTGGAATGTCAGATCCCTTAATCGGGCAGGTAGGTTAGAAAATTTAAAAAGGGAAAGTGATAGGTTAAAGTTAGATATAGTGGGTATTAGTGAAATTCGGTGGTAGGAGGAACAAGACTTTTGGTCAGGCGAATACAGGGTTATAAATACAAAATCAAATAGGGGGAATGCAGGAGTAGGTTTAATAATGAATAAAAAAAATAGGAGAGCTGGTAAGCTACTACAAACAGCATAGTGAATGCATTATTGTGGCCGAGATAGACACGAAGCCCACGCCTACCACAGTAGTACAAGTTTGTATGCCAACTAGCTCTGCAGATGACGAAGAAATTGAAGAATTTAATCATAATGTCCACTATATCCGCTAAAACTTCGTGTACTCAAATTTTCCAAAAGTACAAAAATCTTTTGCCTTTTAAATTACAAAAAAATTTAAGTTCGCAGGTCGTTACTGAGGAAGAGTACACAAATAAAGTAGCTTTCATTAAAAACACTATTAATGCTAGAAAACTGTCCCACAGTGAAGCTTACTACATGTTCTTATTAACAAATAATTATTACAATTCCCGGTTGATCGGTCACCCATCAAAATTATTCATGCCACCTCTTTCTGGATTGAACATCAGCAAGGTACATTTAACAACACAACGCAAGATGCAAATTAGCTGGTGGTACTGAAAAACGACATTGGACTGAAGGCTGTGTAAATGAAGGAAACCTTTCTCAGCCATCCCTAGGAAAACAGCTTTCTCAGTATTCCGTCCCACTTGTAGCAGAATCACTTTCGCAACACAGTTCTACCGCTCTTTTCCATATAACCACGTCCTCTAGGGAGACTTAAACCCAGAACCCCATGCTCTGATGACCACAATGCCTCTAAAGTTTCATGGTTGACATATCGTATATCTCTCCAGTGTAGTCTACAACCACTTGTTGCGTTATTCATTCACAATGGCGACACACTATCAGTGTGCTGTCTTTAACACAGTGTGGACTCACTGTTGACACCCGTACAGAGTCCAGACACTGTCTCGTCGCGACCACGGCACCCGCTGGCTCACGTTACAGTCCTCTCTCATTGCACGTGCAGCGGGACTCACCTACGCTGGCCAGAAGCCACTCTCTAACCAGTGCTGATTGACCTCTCTCCCCATTGTGGCCTTTATACAGCGATTATATCCCGCGCTCCACAGTGAATATCTTTGCGTTGGATATGTCTCGTATATAATGTAGAGACAACTTCAGCCACCGAATATATCAGCATGACCAAATGTAATGGGAGGCAGTAGAAGGCACCGTATTAAGACTCGTCCGAGCTTCCCAATTGATTATTCATCCCAACTACAGTGCCCTCATGCCTCTCGATCTGTGTCACTGGGTCCCACTTCGCTGTCTGTGAAATGGCTTGGAGTTGGAAGAGCTGGAATGGCTACCTGAGCGAACCGTGCACGCACTGCTGTTTTTCAGCCTTGTCCGGCAGCGGAGTTGGGGCATCATCAGGATGCCAGCAGTTGACTCAGTGGACTGCGTCCTTGCCGACACAGCATCGATCGGTGCGAGTCACTGACATCCAGCTGGGTGCTTCTCGCCAGCGTGGCTGGGATCATGGTGACAGCAGGCACCTGCGGTCTGGAGTCCGTATCTGCGGCCCTCGCCTCGGGATTCCTCAGCGTGTGTTGGAAGCCAGGACGACTGCCCACGGAAGCGAGCTGTGGAGTGGCCCGCCGCCGGCCGGCTACAGACTCCGAGTCGGACTCAGAGGGTCGAACCAGCGACCTGCCGTGGACTGAACACGGGCACCCCATTTGCTGCTGTGTGTAGCTAGTGGTGTGACACGCCTTACTGTCCAGGAGAGCTGCCACACTTGAATCAATCTCGTTAGAAACGCGCGCCTATTTATATGTGGCTGTGCGCCTGTTTTGCTATACATGCCGTTTTGCATCACATAATCATATCACGCTAGGTTGGCCAATGGGCCCCTTCTGCCTGTGATTTACGACATGTAAAACCGCTACGTATACTCTTTCAGCAATTTGAAAGCTCTGTGGCCTCTCTTCTACTTCGCAACTATTGGTGTGCGTAACTCACTGCGATCAGGCCCGCACCTGGCTGTAACTTATGCTCAGAATATTGCACAAAACTAGCTTTTCCTATCCTAAACGGTGGTGCCGCTACATTATTCCCCTCTTCGGGTAAACCCAGTCCTTAGGACGACCCGTAACTAGCTCTTAACTTGTATGGGTCGGCACCTATGGCATATTTCCTTACTATTAGAAAACGTAAATGTGGTATAGTGCCCCTTAAAACCATGACATGGAACAAAACGTAAAAAATCTCTTACTGCACAACCACTGCTCGAGCAACCCCTTACATACTCGTCTCACGCCCTCGGTGTCCAACCCACTGGGACTTGGACTACCCTTTGTTAACTCTTGGAATTAGCTCTCCGCCTGATCAGAAAGAAAACAACACATAACAAAGTCAAGGCTGCGATGACACTTGGCACAGAGGTGCTCAAAATGATCGTTATTTGCCATTGCCTTCAACTATACTGAGCGACGTGTTGCACAATCTGTTCGGCTCATATGCGCCCCTCTTGCTCTAAGACGAACTGGTTTACAAATCTCAACAGACCTGGCTCCAGAGTTTTATTTAACAAGGTCAGATTCTACCTTGACAAACTCTCTGAAGTGGCGTCTGGCCAGTACAGCTGTGGCTGCGTAACATTCAGTTCTGTGGCTCCTGAAATTGACACTGGCAGGTCGTAGGTTAGTCTTATTATATTACACTTAGTCCCGTTGATTAAAATTCTGCTCCCTTCGAGCTCCATACGTTTCGCCTCTGCAAATACTCCCCGCTCAAAACAACTTGCTACCAATTTTATTTTTCGTAGCTGGAGGAGGTCGAATGCATCCCGACCAATTGCATGCTCAGTTTTGGCTCCACGATGTCCCTTGGACAGTCTATTCCTTTCCCCCTGGCTAAAAGGAACTGCACCATTCACGTGTCCTGGATGGTGCTGGTCATCCTGGCTGGACACCGTTATCTTCCCTCTATTGTAGCCTCGTAATTCCTCCCTTGTCATTTAGGCATACTGGCTGTTAACTGCCGAGATCAGCAATACCTCCTCCGTTTTTACTTTTACAAACTGGCTCAATGCTCCCCTTTTTAGTGACCTGAGGGCAGGAGTCACCATCAACCTTCCTCCTTCTCCAAAAGGACTATCTGCACCAAGCTATAATCGAAAATACATACAACATATGAAAACACAATGCCTAATTAATCTACACAAATCCAATGATACATGGCACGATAGCACAAAAAAAATCTACAAATAGTCTACTACTTTCGGGATCGCAAATCATACTGTACTTCATTCTGTACTCAATCTTTCTGGTTTTCTTTGTACGTAGCACCTCTCTTCACTCTCTCTTTCCTCTTTCCTTCCTGTGACACGCCTTACCTTAACCGCTATCTATGTTGCTCCAACACCTTGGTATGGCTCTTGATACCTCGTGAGGAACTTCTTCCGTTTCCCTTTTTGCGTAAAGTGGATGGACAGCATTACCCATTGCCCCTCTCTACACGGCGGTAAACTTCCTTTCAGCTTTACTGCGTCTTCCTGCCTTTCCAATGCCTTTCTATTCGACTTTTGTAACCGTTTCCAAACATCACAAATTGTCCTTGTGAATTGGTGTACAGATTCACCGGCCTTCCTTTCTGTAGCCTCACCAAATCAATCGGTGACATCATTTTTCGCCCGCACAGTGCCCCATATAGAGACAAACCGGTATCTGTACGGATTTTTGCGTTGTATGCGCATAAAATATGCTTCAAATACTCATCCCACTGATAGTCATGAGAATCCACATAAAAATTCAGCATCTTCCCGATTGTTCTGTGCACCCGTTCTGTCCTTCCATGGGCCTCTGGACGCAACGTGCTCGTCCTCAACTTCTTTACATTCAACAATTTACACATTTCCTTCTTTAAATCCGACATGAAGTTGGTCCCTTGGTCAGTAATTATTGTCTCCGTTACGCCAAACTTCAAAATCCAGTTGTTTACTAACGCTTGCGCAACCATTGCTGCCTGTTGATTTGGCGTAGCCACTATCTCCACATACATCGAAAATGGCCTATTGTTGTCAAAACGAATCTGTTCCCCAATGGTGTTCGCCTGAAAGGTCCTAAGACATCGAACCCCAACACAGAGAATGGACATGTAGCTTTCGGCAATCGTTATAGCTGTATACGTTTCCGGCCCAAATCTGCTCTCTGCGCACATGGTATACCATTCTTGACATACTGATCCACATTTACTTCCCTACCTCTCCACCAATACCTCTCCGCCGCTCTGCTATTCGTCGCTCTACACCCTCCATGACCAGATAACATGTGCTCATATGCTTTCTTTAAGACCTCATCCCTCAACTTCGCTGGCACTACTACCCTTGGCGCTGTTCGTTTCCCTGCGCAGAAGACCGTCGTACATATTAAATTGTGGCTGTGTCCGATACAATTTACAATCGTTGTCCGCATCCTATAATTCTTGCCATACTGCTAGGTCATAACCTATGACATCTACTTTTGCCATCTTCCTACTTAGTGCATCGGCATTACCGTGCTTCTTTCCAGGCTTGTGCACCACCTCGTAGTCGAATTGACTAAGCCTCACTGCCCATCTAGCGAGTCAGGTGGACGGATCGTTCAACCCCGACAACCACTTCAATGCAGCATGATCTGTCACTACCCAAAATCTTCTCCCATGTAAATAACATTTAAAATACGTGATTCCATAGATTACGCTAAGCATTTCCCTCTCTAGTGTTGAATGATTTCTCTCTGTAGCACTCAACTGCCTAGACGCATAGACTGCAGGATGTTCTTTCCCATCAGTTTCCTGACTAAGAACACACCCTAATGCTTGATTCGATGCATCACATGCTAGTATAAACTCCTTTTCAAAATTGGAAACACAAGAACCGGACTTGATGTTAACACTTCTTCCAGTTTGTCAAACGCTTTCTGACACACTTTTGTCCACTCAAATTTCACCCCCTTCTGTAACAATCATGTCAACGGCAGTGCAAAATCTGCAAAACCCTTGACGAACTTTCGATACAAATTGCAAATTCCGATGAATGACTGCACTTCCTTAACTGTTTTCGGTTCCCGAAAATCCCTTACAGCTTGTACCAACCACAGATCAGTTCGCACTCCGTCCTTACTGATAATAAGACCCAAATATTTTACTTTCTAATGCAAAATGACACTTCTCCAGGCTCAACGTCAAACGAGCTACTCCTAACCTCATAAATACTTACCTTAACCGCTATCTATGTTGCTCCATACTAATTGAAAACACTATAATGTCATCCAAATAGACAAGATACTGCTGTGGTTCCAGACCCCTCAAGACACTGTCTAGCAACTTCTGAAATTTTGACGGAGCGTGTTTCAAAGCGAATGGCATTCTAATGTACTGGTAATGGCCTCCAGCAGTAGAGAAAGCGGTTCTAGGCGCTTCAGTCTGGAACCGCGCAACCGCTACGGTCGCAGGTTCGAATCCTGCCTCGGGCATAGTTGTGTGTGAAGTCCTTAGGTTAGTTACGTTTAAGTGGCTCTAAGTGCTAGGGGACTGATGACCTCAGATGTTAAGTCCAATAGTGCTCATAACCACTTCCTTTTTTTTTTTTTTTTTTTGACGATCCCCTGGAGCCACCTCTAATTGATGATAACCACTTGTCATATCCATCGTAGAAAAGTACTGGCACTGTCCTAAGTGATCCATAGTCTCCGATATGTTTGGAATGGGGTATGCGTCCATTACTGTCTTATTATTGAGATTTTGGTAGTCACAACAGCACATGTATTTTTTAGTTCCATCCATAGATTTTTTAGGCACAACGACGATTCCCACGCCGCAGCAACAATTACTATGCTCTATAATACCGTCCGCAAGCTGCTCATCAATGAAATTCTACACAATCGGCTGCAAATACCTCGGTATTCTGTATGGTTTACGGTAAACAGGTGCTTCATTCCTTGCCGGCCGCGGTGGTCTAGCGGTTCTAGGCGCTCAGTCCGGAACCGCGCGACTGCTACGTCGCAGGTTCGAATCCTGCCTCGGGCATGGATGTGTGTGATGTCCTTAGGTTAGTTAGGTTTAAGTAGTTCTAAGTTCTAGGGGACTGATGACCACAGATGTTAAGTCCCATAGTGCTCAGAGCCATTTTTGAACCATTTTGCTTCATTCCTTGTTGGTATCCTATGTTGAACTAATGGAGTCGCTGGTAATGACCCTTGTGGGAAAAACAAATCCTTAAATTCCCACAATAATTCTTCTATATGCTCTTTTTCTCCTCCTTTCAAATGCAGTTATATGGGCAGTTAGAGTTTGATCGCTCGCCTACTTCTCACACATCAGTCTTTGTCATCTGGCACATCCAAATTTGCTACTAAAACTCCTTTCCAATGGACTCAAAACTTCATTATCCTCCAATGGTTCAATAACACATACTGTACCCACAGGTAGATTCGACTCCATACTTACCTAAAGCGACTTCCCGGTGCCACTAGAGACACACTCATGCGAATTAAGCCTTAATGAAAATGTACGCGGTTCAGTTGGTTTGATTATTACGATGAACGCCCTTCGAGACAGCTCTACATTGACAACAGTTTCCCCTAGCTGAAACAACATGCCACCAAGTTTCACAGTTCGTGGTCCAAGGTCAATTTAGGCATGATGCTGATGGAAGAAACCTACTCCTAGGGTCATGTCGTAGCCCTCGCATTTACTAGCCTGGGATGCCTCGAATCAAGCATTAGGGTGTGTTCTTAGTCAGGAAATTGATGGGAAAGTACATCGTGTAGCCCATGCATCAAGGCAGTTGAATGCAGCACAGAGGAATTTCTTAACAACAGAGAGGGAGATGCTTAGCGTAATCTATGAAATCACATATTTTAAATGTACTACGTCCATGCATGCATTAAATAGGACTTTCACTATTCGAAAGTCAACCGTCAGCGATCCCAAAGGCATGGCCTCCTTATCCCCCACTCCACGAAACCTATAACGTGGTGGGTCTAGCTTCCTTCGTCCCATTGTATTCCTAGTAGCCACTGACACTTGCTCCCTTGTGTCCAACAATATCTTAAATATTTTAGTACCTGTGGATCTACAACTGAAAATTCCACCACTGCATACGTATTCGTATCATTGAAATTAAACCTGAGCTCTCTTAGGCCGGTTTGGGCCCCATATGCCGTATAATGCTTGTCCACCTCTCCTATCTCCACTTCACCATCCTCCCCGCTGCCGATTTCCACCCCTTCCTTAATTCCTTGGTGACTGGGTACATTGCCTCTGCACATATCCCGTATGACCACATTTAAAACATTTCATACCCGCTGTAAACACTGTTTACCTCTCGCGTACCCCTGTTGCCACATCTATTTCCGCACATTGAATTGCTAGCTGAATGGTAGAACACAAATCTTTCGGAGTCCCTTCACTCACTTTCCGAGACATATGCGCCGGTAACCCTCTCAAAAAGACATCAAGAGCCCTTTGCTCGGCCTCCTGCAAGAGAACACTATTCGCTTCATCCCTCTGACCCAACCCGTAAGTATACTCTTTAATTTCCCTTATCCTGCCCGCAAATCTCTCCACCGTCTCCGCCTGTCTCTCTGTCATTGTATTTAACCCCTCCCTAAAATAACAAGCGCTATTCTGTTTTTTTGTACCTTCGTAAAAGTCCTTGCTTTAACTGCTTAGCCACGTGGGATTAGCCGCGCTGTCTAAGGCGCTGCAATCATAGACTGTGCGGCTGGTCCCGGCGGAGGTTCGAGTCCTCCCATGGGCATGGGTTTGTCTTTTTGTCCTTAGGATAATTTAGGTTAAGTAGTGTGTAAGCTTAGGGACTGATGACCTTAGCGTTTAAGTCCCACAAGATTTCACACACATCTGAACATTTTTTAACTGCTTAAACTGTCCTACCTTCCTTAAGGCCTCAGGACACCTTACATATGTTTTTGCTTCACCTGTTAATGTAATATTGACTATGTGTAGCAACTCCTCACCATACCATCCATTCATCACCGCTGAAGTCTCCAAGTCCTCCGAAAACAAACGCACATCATCAGATGCCTTGCCAAAAAACGGAATAATCAAACTTGCTGCAGCTCGACGAATCTCCTGTACCCTAGGCAATAACGACTGAACAGATGCGGCTTCCCGATCGCTTCTAGATGTTAATTCATTCATCAACTGCGTATTGACTGTTGTGAATTGTGCTACTTTTACCATCAAAATCCATACCGCTTCTGGTTCTGACACACCTCGCATTCCTGACTCTGCCATTGTGTTGCTTTCATTCCCAGTTAGCCCCAAAGCAAAACATTTAAGTAAAATAATAACCCAACTACGTAGACCTCAGTATCATCGTACTCGGTAACATCATACTCAAACGAATACAAAAGTAATTAAATGCCACGAAAACAGATCTTACTGCCCCAATTACACTAAGATTTATTCTGAGAAACAAATAATATGCCTACGCAAAACATCTAAAAGGGACTGCCATGGGCTATACTCAAACACAAAGAGGCAAGGAAACTTCCCATAGTCAAAATGAAAATGGTCAAAACTCACCACATGTTATGAATGTAATGCAGGAAGTGGGCTCAGACGTCGTACTGGTCTATTATGAAACCCAATGTAGTGGCAACTTCAGACACCGAATGTATGAGGACGACCAAATGTAGCGGAAAGAGGTAGAAAGCACCGTATTAAGACTTGGTGAACTTTGCAAGTGATTTATTGTTCCAGCCACAGTGCCCCCATTCCTCTCTATATGCATCACTAGGTCCTGCAATGCTGAGGACACCATTTCGCTGTCTCAGAAACCACTTGGCGCGGAGTGGCTGCCTCAGCGACCCGTGTGCGCACTGCTGTGTGTTGGCCTTGTACGGCAGCAAAGATGCAGCATCATCAGGATGCCACCAGTTGTCTCAACCATCTGCGTCCCTACTAACTCAGCGCCATTCGGTGTGAGCCACAGGCGGCCAGCTGCAATGCTTCTCGCCAACGTGGCTAAGGTTGCGGCGACAACATGCGTCTGTGATCGGGAGTCAGAATCTGCGGCCCTCGCCTCGGGACTCCTCCAGCGTGTGTTGGAAGCCAGGACGACTGCCCATAGTAGGAAGCCATGGAGTGGCCCGCCGCTGGCTGGATACCGACACCACATCGGCTACAAAGGGTTGAACAAGTGACCCGCCGTGGACTGGAACGCTCGCGCCCCATCTGCTGCTGTGTGTAGCTGGTGGTATGATACGTGACGCCGTCCAAAAGAGCTGCCACACTTCAGTCAATCTCGTTAGAGACCCTCGCTTATTTATACGCGGTTGTGCACCTCGGTTTTGCCACACGCGCTGCTCTGCATCACGTAATCATAACACGCTAGGTTGGCCAATGGGCCCCTTATACCTGTGATTAGCGACATGCAAAACCGCTACGTGTACTCTTTCAGCAATTTGACAGCCCTGTGGCCTCTATTCTACTTCGCAACTATTGGTGTGCGTAACTCACTGCAGTCTGGCCCACAACTGGCTGTAACTTGTGCTCAGAATATTGCAAAAAACTAACTTTCCCTATCCTAAACGGTGATGCCACTACAGTAATAAAAAAGGTCGGCCATATAAAATGCTTCATTTAAAGATTACCACGAAATTATTTTTGGATTATGGCCACATCTGAAATCTCTATCCAAGCATATTACTGAATATGCCAAAACTGCTAACATAAATGTTAATATTTAGTGGCGAACTTGACATAATAAACTGGTAGTGACTGGGCCAAATATCTCACAAAATAAGCATCAAACGAAAAAAACTACAAAGTACGAAACTTGTCTAGTTTGAAAGTGGAAGCCACATGGCGCAATGTTTGGCCCGCTAGATGGCGCTGCCATACGTCAACCGGATATAAACTGCGCTTTTTTAAATATAGGAACCCCCATTTTTTATTACATATTGGTGTAGTACGTAGAGAAATGTGAATATTTTAGTTGGACACTTTTATCGCTAAGTGATAGATGGCGCTGTAATAGTCACAAAGTTACAAGTACATGGTATCACATAACATTCCCCCAGTGCGGATGGTATTTGCTTCGAGATACATTTCCCGTGTTAAAATGGACCGTTTACCAATTGCAGGATAGGTCGATATCGTATTGCTGCATAGCTATTGTGATCAAAATACCCAACGGGCGCGTGCTATGTATGCTGCTCAGTATCCTGGACGGCATCATCTAAGTATTCGGACCGTTCGCCGGATAGTTACGTTATTTAAGGAAACAAGAAGTGTTCAGCCACATGTGAAACGTCAACCACGACCTGCAACAAATGACGATGCCCAAGTACGTGTTTTAGATGCTGTCGCTACTAATCCGCACATCAGTAGCTGACAAATTGCGCGAGAATCGGGAATCTCAAAAACGTCGGTGTTGAGAATGCTACATCAACATCGATTGCATCCCTACCATATTTCTATGCACCAGGAATTGCATGACGACGACTTTGAACGTCGTGTACAGTTCTGCCACTGGGCACAAGAGAAATTACGGGACGATGGCAGATTTTTGGCACGCCTACTATTCAGCGACGAAGCGTCATTCACCAACAGCGGTTACGTAAACCGGCATAATGTGCATTACTGGGCAACGGAAAATCCACCACGGCTGCGACAAGTGGAACATCAGCCACCTTGGCGAGTTAATGTATGGTGCGGCATTATGGGAGGAAGGATAATTGGCGCCATTTTATCGATGGCAATCTAAATGGTAAAATGTATGCTGATTTCCTACGTAATGTTCTACCGTTGTTACTTCAAGTTGTTCCACAGCATGACAGAATGGCTATGTACTTCCGACATGATGGATGTCCGGCACATAGCTCGCGTGCAGATGAAGCGGTATTGAATAGCATATTTCATGACAGGTGTATTGGTCGTGGAAGGACCATTCCATGGCCCGCACGTTCACCGGATCTGACGTCCCCGGATTTCTTTCTGTGGGGAAAGTTAAAGGATATTTGCTATCGTGATCAACCGACAATGCCTGACAACAAGCGTCAGCGCATTGTCAATGCATGTGCGAACATTATGGAAGGCGAACTACTCGCTGTTGAGAGGGATGTCGTTACACGTATTGCCAAATGCATTGAGGTTGACGGACATCATTTTGAGCATTTATAGCGATAATGTGGTATTTACAGGCAATCACGCTGAAACAGCAAGCGTTCTCAGAAATGAAAGTTCACAACGGTACATGTCTCACACTGGAACAATCGAAATAGAATGTTCAGACGTACCTACGTTCTGCATTTTAATTTTAAAAACCTGCCTGTTTCCAACTGTTCGTCTAAAATTGTGAGCCATATGTTTGTGACTATTAGAGCGCCATCTATCACAAAGCGAAAAAAGTGGTCCAACTAAAACATACATATTTCTTTACGTACTACACGAATATGTAATGAAAAATGGGTGTTCCTATTTTAAGAAACGCAGTTGATATCCGTTTGACCTATGGCAGCGCCATCTAGCGGGCTAACCATAGAGCCATCTGGTTTCCCCCTTAAAGCTAGACAAGTTTCGTTCTTTGTAGTTTTTTCGTTTGCCGCTTATTAAGTGAGATATTTGACCCGGTCACGATCAATGGACCACCGTTTATATATGTCAACTGCGTATTGACTGACGTCAATTGTGCTACCTTTACCAACAAAATCCATACCGCTTTTGGTTCTGACACACCTCGAATTCCTAACTCTGCCATTGTGTTGCTTTCGATCCCAGTTATTCCCGAAACATAACACTTAATTAAAATAATAACCCGAATACGTACACCTGCAACAGAACACTATTCGCTTCATCGCTCTGACCCAACTGGTAAGTATATATGTCAAAACGTTCGCAAGAGGACTGCGAATTGTAAAACAAAAATATTAGTGATATAATATCTGTAAGGCAATCCAGTAGGACGTAATACACTTCACCATCGTTATTAAATTACCAGAAAATCCCATGGATCAGTATTGTATTGTATACTAGAAACATTTAGATATAAGTGTTATTTCCTGTCACATCATCATTGTACACTCCAAAAACTGTTAAGAACTGATCATCAACTCGTAAATTAGGAAAATAACACAAAGAACATCAGATCAGGAATAAAAGTAGAAAAGTAGGTAAGGATCAATGTTACCACAGTCATACTGCACAAGTTACTCAGAAGAGCTGAAACGCGGGCTGACTATCAAACAAGTACACACTTCTTCGAAAAAGAACATGTTATACATACATTTGAGCTTAATATCAGTAACCATTCCTGAGAAAATTCAGTCTTAATTGACGGGCAGACATATGCTCGACGAAGTGATTCTACAATGTTTCCATAATTACCGACTGAGGTACAGAACCCAATAAATAATTTATGTCTCAATCTAATTATTGCTTACGTTGTAAAAACTCATTGCAAGTAGTGTAAAATCGAACGTAAGAGATTAGTCATTATGATCAACTTATACACGGTTGTCTCCTCAAATTGTTTGCAGAAATTGACAGTCTACATTGTCCAGGGTGTTGAACGTGAAGCTTTTGCTGTGGTTCCGAGACTCGGGATATATTATTCGACAGATCAGTTCAAGGTAGAACAACAGTGCAGATCGCCGTCCTTTAACCCATGACAAAGTTCACAAAAACCCGAAAGTCAGTCTGCAGTTCCTCAGCAGTAGCAATATCCGGAGAAATGGCGAACCGTACGAACACAGGGGTAGGTCTGTTTGCAGACTTCCAGCAGTGCGAACGCTTTGAAGTAGAGTCAGTGGAGTATAAATTGCACTATGAACGAATAGACGATTGGGCTCTTCACAAATGAGCTCTTGTTCAGTTTACAGAACGCTTTCGCGGAGTGTAGCAACCGGTACGGGAACATCATGTAGGGATACCAGTATAACGGTAACTCTTCTGGGGCAGTGTCAGATCTTACGGGAGCACTAAGGTGGACGTTGTCGTTTTTAGTAAGAAAAATATCGAGGGGGATGAGGGATATTTCAACTGGCCCCGACTACCACGAAATATATAATAGCGCCATTCGAATCAAGTACTTTTGGTGGGTTACTTTCTCGCAGAGTATGTACTGTTTATTTGGTTACTGCAGAAACATTGCGATTTGCCGTTTCGATGCTATGAAAAACTGTGTATCCCATTAGTGACACAATTAGCTTCCACAGCGTAACAAAATCATATAAATTTACGGAAATGCAACCTGATACTATCGAACGTAAAAGATCTAAACTACACGGAAACTTCAGAAAATTTAATTAAAAGACAATAAGACAAAAGAGAGATTTGAAACCTTGAAGAGCTATGGATGAAGCTCCCTTCATAGCTGTCTTGGGCTGATGCCTTGTAACACACGACTAAGTTGAGTCCAGAATCTCCGGGTGGTCGCTTACATTCTTTTCCGATTCGTTGTGACTTGTTACAAAAGTGTGGCTCAAGATCTGCGAGGTATAGCCGATTATGTTAATTCATAAAGTTGTCGTTGTATATTGCATTGATGATGCCATACAGCTAATCTATTTTTAATAATTACGTTGACCAAAGTGTGTGACATGAAGCTAATGAGGAAATAGAACGTCTTTTTTCCGTCGTTTAGGTAGGTCGTAAGTATGAGTGCCCACGAGAATACGACGATATGTCTAATGTCGTTTGTGAACACTTCATTTTCATTACCTGACGATCGCACTTTACTCGCTTTCACTGTAGAATCCTAGTCCCTGTTCTGCACATGCGGCACTCTCGCAACTCATCGGTGACACATCCCCTTATATTCTATCAGTTTCTGATAATTTATTCACTAAATTGCTAAGTATACAGCAATTTTCTGAGATTCGTACAGCTTTGTATACTTCGGGTTCATACGGAATGTCTTATCTAGAGGTGTTAATAAAACACAGCTGAGTACAATATGGTACTGAGTACCTGTGTCTCCGATTTCGTAGACGACTCCGCCTGGACACGAATCGTTAACGATGAATGAGATAAAGACCGCGTTCTTGATTGGAAGCTCTCACAAACACATAGTATCATTTAGTGCAGAAAACATATAACACCGTGATGTCGGAATGAAAATGGCAATTGCGGGTGCCGGAAACAAGTGAAGCGAGGTTAATCTTACTATAAAGCCATTAAGAAATAACATCTTGTGTGAATTCTAAATTGTGTGGGCAACATACCGTTACCTTGCACTGCTTTCGAGTAGCGATGACTTTCAATAAACTAATGGCCTGAGTTAAGTGAAGTTATACGATGGCATGCTTAAAACCAGTGCCTCCGAATTTATTATGTTAAAAATCTTAAAGCACTTTAAATAAAACAATAGTTATTAATATTCTACATCTTCATTCTTCATAAATACGTACTTATTTCTCAAAATAGTTACCCTGGCGTCGAACACATTTCTCGCAAAGTGAGCTCAGTTTGTCGATACCATCACTGCAAAATGTGTGGCTTGGTGACGGAGCCTCAACCGCACCTCTGCTTGTACCGCTTCATCATTATCAAAGCGAACACTAGGAAGTAGTTCTCTAAATTTTGGAAACAGATTAAAATGGTTTGGAGCCAAGTCGGAACTGAATGGAGGATGATCGATGACAGTAAAATAAATTGTGATGGTGAAGGTGGGGGTGCTCCATCTACGGTAGCAATTTTCCAATTCGAAAAACGATTACTGCACGCTGTTTCTCACGCACCGAAGCAACTACGTTACATACCTTCATGATTTGGAGCTCTCTAACAGTATATATCTGAATATATGTTGATGTGAATAATACGGATGAATGGTAACAATGTTTGTTTTTAAAAGTTTTCACTTACAAAATCGGAGGCATTACCTTTAGCGCGCCCTAGTATATGATTAATAACTCCAAACAAACCCGAATAGATCTTACCATGAAGTATTAAAACGCATGAACAATGACAGGGAGATTATGAGCAATACTGCATAAATAATGGCGTTTAGCTTTCTAATATGTCCTAGTGTCTACGTCGTCGGGCCAATTGAGCCCGAAAGATAATGAATACTCCCGCTTCCTGCTTTAAACTTGCGTCGGCGTTCTGCCAGGCTCTGAATGGAGCAATTTTCGGCAAGAGAGCTGCTTAAGCCTATTAGTCCGCTCCGTGGGACAGAAACGTCCGCCAAATGGGACCATCAGTTGTTTCATTTCGTCTCCGGGAGCTGCCGCGCTACCCCGCTCACGCGAAGCGGCGCTTCATTTGCCGACGTTGCCTGCTTTGTTCCCTCTTAATGGCACGGTCGAGGCACTTGTTACTGGACGCCACAGCACTATGTATCTAGCACCACTGTACAACATCCATTTGTCCCGGGCATTTTGAAAATTAAAAGAATACTGTAATGTCTGTAACTGTGCTACTCTACAGAAGTCCTTCTTCATTGGGTTTAGCTATATCAATATCTGAGTTGATTTTTTCTCAATTCCGTATTCGTAATCGCTAACAGAAAAAACAATAATAGTCCCTAGGTGGCGCCTTTTAGGAATGCTCAAGGAAAACTCATAGAAAAAGAAATTCGTTTGTCGAAGGGATAAACCTGCAGTTATACCGCAAGGCATACCGTGTGAACAGACAACAAATAATATAAGAGGTGCAGTAAATTGTCTGTTAAGTACATTTTAGTAAAAGGAAAAGGAGGAGTTTCGGAAGTATATGATGCAAAATAATCTAATGCCTTGTTAGAAAAGTAATCATACAAACCAGTAACATGGCTTTTTGGCATTTCAGGGTTTGCTACTTCGTAAAAAGTTACCGAACTGCAAAGTGTATAGATATTTTGAATAAGAAGATGAATTCCTTTAAAGTTGTTACTGTTTCTTACTTTATTCAAAGACAATATCTCACGTAACTCAAAACCTAAAAGCAATTAAATCATTAATATTAAACGAAAAATAACTTAGGTAAGATAAGTCAGAATTTCAAGACTTACGTCCTCAAATGAAGATCTGGATACCAGTTTTAATTTGTGGTAGTGAGACGGACTACTAATGTGAGACATGTTCTTCATCGATAAATTTGGAGAGAACTGTTAGAGTGGAAGGGACAGAAAACTAACGGATAAGCGAAATGACTAGAGGGAAACAAGTAACTGTGACAAATGTACAGGGAATTCAGTTGGGAAAAACATGTATTCACTAGAATGTTCGATAGGTAGACCATGGAAGTTATGCTCCGAATTACAAGTGTTATGTAAGACTGAGACGACAGAGTAATGGAAGAAGGGTCAATGTTGTTATAAAACAAGGACGAAGTTCAAAGATATGTACAGCTTTCTGAAGGCTGTAACATGTGGGAAACACCAGAGAGTGAAATGAAAAGAAAATCTTTGTATACTTGTAAATGTCGAATGTCTAACGATAATGAAATATTTTCATCTTCTTCATAAGCCTTTCCAGTAACAGGTCTATGTTAAAATCTGTAACTGTTGTATGGGTAGTCCTATGAACTCCTTTTCCCGGCTAAGTAGTGGACAACACTTTGTGGTTGTCAGAACGTTACGCTCTAAATTTAGGGAGATAGCTTCATGTGTATTACAGTTACTAATGTAAGTTGTCCTTTGATGCATTGTTTTATGGTTTATAAGATTATATCAAGATGTTCTCCTTAAATATTTCCTTTCAATGCATGTTAAGTACCTCTTATCTTAACTTTAGATGATCCATGCATGTCTTCAGTAAAATGGAATTTGTCGTTAAAATTGTCTTTTTGTGCCTTTGGTATTTTGAACACATTATTAATAATTGTGGGTACTCAGTGGATGTTGTCGTGGTCTTACTTCCGAGTCGTGGTTCTGTTAAGCTCTTTAAACTACTTTTTTCCCATTTTTAGGTTTTGTACCGTCCTTTACACTCTCGTAAAAAATTATGATGATGTTTGGTTTGTGGGGCGATCAACTGCGCGGTCATCAGTGCCGGTACACATTCCCACTCTGTACACAGTCCAACCTAGCCAATTTCATGTATGATGATGGAATGATGAGGACAACACAAACACTCAGTCCCCGGGAAGAGAAAGCCCCCAAACCCGGCCGGGAATCGAACTCGGGACCCCGTGATCCAGAGGTAGCAACGCTAGCCATTAGAACACGAGTTGCTTGCTTTCGTAAGAAAGCACTGATGTTTCAACACCGCATACTTTTCTGACTACCGAACTCTTTAATTTAAATAATTTATTAATTTTTGCATCACCTTTTTTAGGCATACCTATCATTTACTCTTACACTAACAACCCTTTGCACATGGTTACATCAGTTCGATAGACAAGAGCAAAATCTTATTTCAGTATACTCTGTGTAACTAAGATCGAGTTTTCTTTAAACAAGCATTCTCGAATTCATTTACTTTATTACACAGAACATAGATGCTGTACTTCCGTCCATTTCTAGCTTATGCCTCTCGAGATAATCAGGAGCGCACAAAAGTGTGTTACTCCCATAACGTGACACATCCCTTTCTTATCAAAATAACTTGGAGGAAAATAAATTTTTGCATATTTTATGTTTTGTGAGCCTAATTTATGAATTTTATTTACGGCAAATCCGATGGTTCATTTTACGTCCCACTCATCTGAGCACGAACATACATCTTTCGCCGCCATAATACTAAGGCCTTCTGTCTTTCGAGACGTCATCCTGTGGTCTCTTAGCACATAACGTTACATTCGCTTGTGGTAGCTATGGTACGGCTCTCAGAGAATCTTACACATTGGCTGTTATCTCAGAGCTACACAATGCGTGATAAACAAACAATTACCCACTAAGTTGAATATAAATTCTAATCGTTAAAATTGAATTACATATATTATTTGATTTTATGTGCGATGTAATGTTTGGCCGCTTTCACTAGATGGTGTAGTGAAGCTTTTTAGTATCATGTATAGAAGAATAAACACTATTTCAAAAACTGAATCTCGTTATGGATATGAATAGTAGTCAAAGGATGCCGTTGTTGCAGTAACGTCGTACATGGTACTAGATAAACTAATGTGTACTGTTATCATATAGGACTACAGGCTGCTATGTAGAGAGTGACACTTTTGGTTCAAGTATAACGAAACTATTGACAAAGAATGTGCAAAACGTGAGAGCCACCACAACACCAGGTAATAGTGGGCAACAGTACACAAAGTATCTAGTGCAGACGCGTGCCTGCGTGTTGGTTTGCGCGCTCGTGCTTGTGTGTTTGTGTGTGTGTGTGTGTGTGTGTGACAGAGAGAGATATGTTTTCTTTTTCAGCCCTTTTCAAATTTAGTCTTCTTCTGTCTACTAACATTTTAATCTAATGTAATTTGGGCCTTAGCTCTATATATGCAACAGTTAGTATATTTCCTTGTTACTACACGTTTTCATGGCTCGAACCGATCAACTCTTCAATATTTCTGGTTTGCTTAGTTATTACTTTAATTAGCACATGTTACGGAATTAAATACTCCACTTAATAGTTACTTGTTCCACGGTCATAAGCTCAGCGGTTTTTCAACGTTCCCACCTGATGTACCACATAACCTTTACAGAGCGTAAATGTAATCTTTGAATGTTTGTAACAATGACTGTTAGCAACGCAAGGGGTGATAATTTCTGTCAAAGAAAGTTTCACTTCTGACTTGCTTACTTAATTAATTTGGGGACCTTTTCTGTCAAGAACATTTTAACATAATTTCATCACCCTGTTATCGATCCAGCTATATTATTGTATATTTTCATCAGAAACTATTTCCCATAGTCTCATGAACCTGCAGTGATACGTGGTACAGAAGCTGTCAGCATCACTTAATATCAGGCAGATGTTGGTACAAAACTCGGAGAGGTAAAGAGGAAAGTGGAGAGCTCGAATTATGAATTTATTACTTTGCGTGAATATGATGTGTCATGACGAGGTACGAGTGGAAGATTTTCCTACAGAAGTGTTCATGGAAAGGAGCACAAATAGTTTTCATGGGGGTTAACAATGTTTCCAAATTTTCGTGAAGAGAGCTATATCACCAGTTTGTGTCCTTTGACTACAGTTTCACTTTAGGCGTTAAAATGTTTCGGTACACAAGATAAAATCAGCTACATTTTCATGTTTAGGTTTTCATAAGTTGTTAGCAAGCATAACGACGTATCCCACAATAAATGACAAAGAAAACAAAACACACGAGAGAAAAATTCTGGCTTTAAGGTCTTTACACCAATAGAGAATGTGCAGACGTTGCCTGTAAATAGCTGCGATTTCTGAATTTTCTTATTGAGTTAATTCAAGTAACAACAATGTGAAGTCAAAACATAAACCAATTGAACGGCTTTGTTCTGGGTACACAATTTTCGTACACATTCTCCATTTGGTCTGCTGCAATGAGTACCACCCATTTCTTATAATGCAGCATTAACATATCTGCCATGGTTCATCATTTCAGCAACATAATCTGCATTTGGTTAATCTGATACTATAAACTATTCCTCTGTATTAATACTTCACAATAGACGTTTGTAGGACCATCAAACATTATCAACACTTGAGTCAAAATGGTTCAAATGCCTCTCAGTACTATGGGACTTAACTTCTGAGGTCACCAGTCCCCTAGAACTTAGAACTACTTAAACCTAACTAACCTAAGGACAGCACACACACCCATGCCCGAGGCAGGATTCGAACTTGCGATCGTAGCGGTCGCGCGGTTCCAGACTGTAACGCCTAGAACCACTCGGCCACTCCGGCCAGCTTATAGTAACAACACACATTTTAACAACACACATTTTTAGCACCCTCTTAGAAATATCGAGGCACTCACAATGACATGTATTACAAACTGTATAGCGCTTGCCTCAAAAACATGTTAAACTTTCAGTTTGACTCACTTTTAAAATAAATATTGGTGTGTAAGTAAGGTACTGAAAGTGAAAATATTAAATATGATATTCATAGGGGAAAATACATCTACTGCTAAGTCTTAGTTTTTCGGGTTAAATTCAACTCAAAATTTTAACATTTAAGGGAGCTCATAGAAGAATTCCTTAAAAAGAATTAATATTTTTTTCTAAATTTCAAAATGCGAAGTGTCGATCAGATTACAATATTTTGAAAAGGTAGACATGAATTACCCTCCAACCTTCTTCGTATTGTGAGGGATATGCCAGAATAAGTAATGAATATGTCCACTAATATTGGTATGTATGATTAGATTTGCTCATTGAACATGAAATTAATGTACAGCCTTTAGCAAATTAGAATCTGTTGTCAAATATGAGACACAATATTAGGAAATTTTTAGACACTAGGTCCTCTTTAACAATTAATATTTCCTTTAACGTTATTTACCAGATGTTCCAATGAAACAATAATCCCACAGGATTTTCAGTTGTACTTTGATGAGCTACAGTATACAATGTTCATCTCCTTCGATAGTCAATTTCTAAGTAGTGTAAAACAGTTGTAATACCATTTGCATTACCTGAAGCTGACATAGATAAAAAATTGGTTACTAGTTGGTCACTGTTGCGCAAAGAAGTATGCCTGCTACATCAGAATTGTATGAAATTGTGGTTTTGTAAAGACCAATAAACTGATCGATTCGTATCTTCACTTTTTTGTAAAGTAGTACAGGTGTTGCTAAGAAATGAAGCCTCAGAAGCAGAACACTTCACTAAACATTTACCTGACGTATACCAACAACATCTATGTGATGAAATGTATGCTACTACACAGTTAACTAGAGGTTCCATGTGGCATTAATAAATGCATAAGGGATGAAGGCCAGCAAAATGAGAGTCGGCAAACAAACACACAGCAAACACGAGTGGTGTAGTATTCATGTATCTGCTGCGCTGGTTGCCTGCCTCGCCTCTTGCATACTAATGTATCGACACGTAGCGCGGGACTGCCGTGCAGCCCCTGCCCACCCGCCGACACCTGCCGGCGCCATCGGGTCGTGAAAGCGCCGTCGGCCGCTGACGCCACCGCAGCCCCTCATTATGGGACGGGCGGCCCTCCAGACAGTGTTACGCGCGTCTTGCTGCCCACTAATTAGCTCACAGTCCGCGTAAACAGCAACGACCCGTGAGCTGAGCAGCTAAGCGCGGGGGAGCAGCACGCTACAGTTGAGGCTGCGCTTGCTTGGATTAGGGTTGATTCCATGGTGTACTGCTTCCGGTAGTTAACTATATCTAAGTTCCACTCCGTTAGATTCGTCCTTCTCTAACTATACCTCTAGCGCCTAATATGATGACTAGGAGACAATGCAAGGATCACTGGAGAGAGATGGCTAAAACCACTTTACGGATATTCTTAGTGTTATGTTTTGACTACATGAAGTATGATTCGAGTCTCGGGCCTATTTACATGAATAAAATAAAGGTTGGTGCAGAGAAGAGACTGATAAAAGTGAAAATTAGTTCCTTGTAAGGTTGCCCTGCTTCTACAGAAAAATAATTCCAAGCAGCCGACCAACCAACCAACCAGACTTGGATAAAAGTTTTCTTCATAATGACTTTCAATGCTTATCTATTCTGGTTGTTCTTATTTCAGATCGGAAACGAATTTCTCATTCGTCATATAAGTTCAGGATCATTTAGCGCAATTTATTTCTGACTTTCGTACTTCTGTTGAAGATGAACGACTAACAGAATGTCATAAAATAATAGTGACAGGTATAAGGAATTGAAAAGGTGTTCAAAATTGCATTGGTGGATTAGCAACTGAAGGTGTAAGAAATAAGAGGCCGTGTACACTAATTGGAAGAAAGAATAAATGGTACTGTAAGTGACTAAACTCAGGCCGAACAGGACTCGGAAGACACAATGGTACTGAGCGACCGCCAGGTCATCTTCAGCCTACAGGCGTCACTGGATGCACATATGGAGGGAATGAGATCAGCACACCACACTCCTGGCCGTTGTCAGTTTTCGTGACTGGAGCCTCTACTTCTCAGTCAAGTAGCTCCTCAATTTGCCACACATGGGCTAAGCGCAACCCACTCGCCAACAGCGCTCGGCAGAACGGACATCCACACATCCAAGTGTAGTCTTGCCCAATTGTGTTTAACTTTGGTGATCTGACGGGAACCAATGTTACCATTGTGACAAGGCTGTTGGAAATGTAAGTGATTTATCAAGTACAGCATGGATGGAACTGGGTTCCTACACATCACATTTTAGAGCAAATGACATGTAAATGCATACTGCACTCATCTTGCTCAAAAGATACATTTCAATAAATTGACAGCTTCTAATGTACCAAGGTACCAATTTGACGTTTCATAAGAGCAGAGCATCCATAGAACCTTATATGATATTGAGCCACATTAATAATAACAATAATAATAAAAATAATCCAAAAGCAACTAGTTCCATCAGTCAATGTCGTCAATGCTGCCATCGAAACTATGAAAATACCAATAAACGAAGAGTTCAACCATCTTTCCTACACTACAACAGTAAAAGTAACAGAATAAATAGGATTACTGCCATCGAGGTCCGCCAGAAATTCGGCTAAAGAAATGATGTTCGACGAGAAATGAACCTCAGAATATTCAGATCTTATCCAACCCAGCGTTCAACAAAATTTTTGGGTGGATGAAATTATTTGAGAAGGAATTTTCTATGAACGGAATGAAAGTGGAAAAAAATGATTCCAGCAGAACAATAAAGCTAACAAGTTCAGGTAAATGGGCCCACAAGCCTATCTTTCACGAATAAATGACTCAAGGGAACTACAAAATCACGAAGACTAATTTACACGTGACCTCTATTGTTTACAAAAATGCCTTTGACTCACTGCCACTCAGCTTCATGTAACTGCCTGGGAATCATCGAGAAACATCGGTGTAGCACCCTATGACAGATTTGTTGTCGTGATGTTTAGTCCACAGATGGTTTCGTGAAGCACTCAATGCTATTCTATACTGCACAATCTTCTTCGTTACTGTGTAACTATTTTACATTATATGCATTTTAACCTCTATACTGTATTCGTGCCCTGACCTCCACCAACTATTCTTAATCCCACACTTCTCCCCATTAGCAAATTTACAATTCCTCAATGCCTCAGTTTGTATCCCATCAAATGAACCATTTTTTTAACTCCAATTTTGCTATACACTTAATTTTCTACAGTCAGACGTTCCTAATTAGCTGCTGGAAATATGTGTCTGAACTTAACTATTCTGTGGTATTCTTTAGCGCCACATTTGAAAAGCTATTTATTCCTTCCTTGTCTGAAGTGTTTATTGTTTATGTTTCAATTTCGTATAAGGCTACACTCAGAGAAAACCTTCAGAAAGATTTCCCAATCTTTCAGTTTGTGGTAGATGTTAACACATGTAACTTTTCAGTATTACTCTTTTTTTATTATAGTCAGTGCACATTTTATAGCCTTTCTACTTCGGCCATCATCTGCCTAAATGGAAAAACTAATCTACTAGTTTCAGTGTCTCGTTTGCTCATCTACGAGGGGCTTACAATAAGTCATTCAACACTCGTTTTCCTGGGCCGCTTTCGGTTGAAATAAGGCGTAATTTGTCGTGGAGCCATCGTGGAATATTTTCTCGTTAGCCCCTATAGTTTCATGAAGTTCCGACGAGTGCTGGTGCTATATGTAGTGTTCAAAATGACGTCTGCAACGAAGGTGATTTGCAAGCACATGGCTGTCATTGAGCTTCTGTTGGTGTTAAACCATAGCATCGTAGGTGATCAAAGGCTCTTCAACGATGTCTACCCGAGATCTGGCAGTGAACAGAAGCACGCTGAGTCACTGAGCGATGTGTCTTTCATCATCGCAGCAAGGTCGTGCAATTCTGGCCAATGTCCCGTGTGACAGACGGCCACACATAGCTGTGACTCCTCACTCTCATTCTAGTTAGTCGACGGATCACACTGGAACATCTCGCTGTGCGACTGGACTCACACAAGTCTATGCACCCGAGAGGAACACACGAAACTTCATTGGACTGTTCTTCTTCATTCACCCTGCAGCTCGGCTGTCGCAGCTTCCAACTTTCATCTGTTGGACCCAAAAAAGGATGCTCTCCACAGAATGCAGTGCGTGGATAATGGGGGCGTCATTGAGTAGCAAGACGTATTCCCCGACGTCAACCAGTAGTGTGGTACCATGTGGCCCTACAGGCCTCCCAATAAAGTGGCTTAATCATGTTGCGTTGAACGGAGATAATGTTGAAAAATAGGGTTTCTTAGCGAGTCAGTGGGGGAACAGTGTAGAATATTCGAATCCTGAATAAAACCAACTTGCCTCCAGAAAATATTCTGTTGCATTATTTATGGAAAGTCCGCCGTAATTACCTCAGAATAGCCCTATATACTGTAATTTGACGAATTTAAATTTACTTGATTTTACTTTTGCTCATATTCATGTTACGAGTTCTTTTCAAGGAACTATCCATTATGTTGCATTGCGCTTTCATCTCACTACCCGTTTCTGCGAGAAACACGTCATTGGCAAACCCGTAATTTATCATTGAGAGGCTGAGTTACTTCTCCCTCTTGAGTAACAATGAACAGTAGCTGTTGAAGTGCAGCATAGCTATAGCGCCACAACAAATATTCAACAGTAGAAACATTAGGCTTCAGGTGAGTGTGAAGCTCTCTAGTGGAGTGAAAGAAACATACATATTTAGAAGCTTGAATATGTCGGGTTTTGTACGTACAGAACAAAATTTGCGAGAACTGTTACTCTTATGCTTTCATCTCAAGATATCTGCTGAGGGAGGTCATCTTTCGTTCGTTATAGATGATGCATATGGAGAACCAGCTCCCTCGGAAACAACGTGCAGAGATTGGTTTCGACAATTGTAAGATAATGATTTTGAAGTGAGTGAAAAAATGGGTCCTCGTCGATGTGGTAGACCATGAGCTGGTGCAACAGAGACAGTCAATGAACGCTACGATGCACAGTCACTGAATCTGAATAGCACTCTGAAAAGGAAATGCCCGCAATGTGCTCAGACACATGACACTCATTCTGGTTCGTGTCAGTACCAAACAACTTGTCACAGATAGATTCAGGGAACGTTAAGGGATTTCGAATGGGGTGTCTTAAGTCACTCCTCATGTTCACCAGACGTCAAGTTTCCGTTTCGATATATTCAGTACGGCCTTTGTTAAAAAGCATATCTTTCAAAGATATACAAGAGGTTTCAACACATTGTCTGAAGCAAATATTCTCCCAAATTCTCATTTTTCTTCTAAAATTTTTGTTCAAAAACTTGTGCAAGGAAAGAAACACATTCTACTACCCGCGACTCGCTACATGCTGTACGTATCAGTGCACCACAAACAGTGTATGGCGAACATTACATGAGGAAACCTTGTACGCATTGCACTTAGAGAGTGTTCACAATATTTACACTAAAGCCATTGCTACACCACTTGAATTTGGTAATCATCACTTGTTTCCATTAACACTATTCACCATCTAAGCCATGTTTACACGAAATGGAATCAAATACACGTGTAATAATCGTCGATAGTCCGAGGAAAATCCATTCGCTACAATGGATATTTATTTCCAAGTTCGTTTTTCGATCATTTTTTGTCTGGCATGATCGGTGACATGTTGATAGGTACAGCCATTTTAGAAGAGTGAACGACGGGACAGAATTACTTGAATTTTTTGGGCAAAGTCATTTGTTAAACACCTAGAGGACGTTCCTTTGGCCATCCCGACTTCAGTGACGAAGAACGTTCACATTTTAATAGACGTATGAGGGAAAATCTCAACAGCGCTTACCCTAATAACTGAATTTGTAGAGGTGGTACTGTTAACTAGCCACCAAAATGCCAGACTTAGCGACGCTAGATTTTCATTATTATTATTATTTTTTTGTTTGTTTATGGAGCTGGATGTAGTATGAAGTATAGAAAGGAATGGTAAATACGTGAGACAACAGGCTTGATGGCTTCATGGCTACTGCTGTCATCATTAGGAGGAGAGATGAGGCATTCTGACGGGCAACACAACATATTCACGCAAGAGAGCACAAATGCATTTAAGTTCACTGTAACGTGACGTGAATGTTAATAATTAAAGAAATATTTCGGAGAAGCAGATGAACTTCACGAGCGATGTGCGGCGGGGCTCCATCTTGCATGGAAACTGTTGAGTTCAATGCGTCTCTCTCTTGTAGGGCAGGTATGACAAGCTAGTGAAGCTTGACGCAGTAATGCTGGCCACTCACACGGCACGTCTTTGATCCTTGACAGGCAGCCTATTCAAAAAAGAATGGGCCAATGATGACCATAGCTGTGAAGCCACACCATACGGTAACACGTTCACCTTACAGAAGAACTTCATGTCCAGTGACTGGAGGTGAAGGTCCCCACACTCGGCAAGTCTCACCTCATCCATCAGAAAAAAATGAACTTCGTCTACCCATAGGATGGTCCAGGGCCAGTCCTCGTCAACTACAATCCTTACGAGAGAATGGAGAGCAAAGTCAACATGTCGTTGTGCGTCCTGTACTACAAGCTGTTTTACGATATGGATCTGATACGGATACTGTTCGAGAATGGTTCGGAGCACGTTCTGTACAGTGGAACACAGAATGTTCAACCGTGGTGACACCGCACGCACATTTCCTGACGATCGGGAATTGCACGCAGAATTGTCTGCATAGCAACAGCGATTTCATCAACCATCTGTGGTGCAATCGGTCGTCGGCCTCATCCCGAAGTGACGCCCAGTTCTCCAGTAGACCGAACTTCTTCACCATACTCCGCACAACAGGTGGAGAAAGAGGACCATTTCTTTCAGCCGGCAATATTCTCGAAGTGCGGCTGCAACATTACGCTGTTTTGATAATAGAGCTTCACCAATAATGTCCTGCTCCTTGTGCCCAGGCTCATGTTGAAACGTCAGGTGCACTGTGACGGGTAAGCTATGTGAGACTATGAACCGCCATGACTGATCACGGCACCTGGTGGCCATAATGGAAACTGGACGGTGGCACTGTGACCCATGGAAACCATGCATCCCATACTCTGGACATCAATGCTACCAAGGTTGGTACTCATATGGTAATTACTTATAATGTGTTAAATAGGGAAAGTTTAATTATAACCACCCGGTATATTGAGCAAGCAGTAACGGAAACAAAAGAAAAATCTGGCCTAGGAATTAAAGTCTAGGGAGAAGAAAAATGTCTGAGGTATGCTGAAGACATTGTAATTCTGCCAGAGACAGCAAAGGACTAGGAAGAGCAGCTGAACCCAATGGACAGGTTCTTGAAAGGAGGATAAAAGATAACGTCAACAGAACAAAAACGACGACAATGGAATGTAGTCGAATTAAACCAGGTGATGCTAAGGGAATTAGATTAGAAAATGAGACGCTGAGAGTAGTAGATGAGTTTTGCTATTTGGGCAGAAAAGTAGCGGATAATGAGCGACATAGAGAGGATATATGTAGACTGGCAATGGGAGATAAACGTTTCTGAAAAACAGAAATTTGTTGACGTCGCGTATAGATTTAACTGTCAGGATGTGTTTTCCGAAGGTAGTTGTATGGAGTGTACCCATGTATGGCAGAGAAACATAGACGATAAATCATTATGGCAAAAGCAGAATAGAAGCTTACGTAATGTGGTGCTACTGAAGATTAGTGTGGCCGATCACGTAACTAATGAGGAGCCACTTAACAGAATTTGGGAGCAAAGAAATCTATGGCACAATGACACAACCTGACTCGAAGAAGTGATAGTTTGGTAGGACTGAGGCGTCAAGGGACCAACATTTTAGTACTGGAGGGAAGCCTGGGGAGTGCGAGATGTGAAAAATAGCACAGGGAGACCAAGAGATGAATACAGTAAGCAGATTCAGAAGGATGTATGTTGTAGTAGTTACTCGGAGACGAAGAGGCTTGCACGGGGTAGATATAGCACGGAGAGCTTCATCAAACCAGTCTTTGGACTGAATACTACAACAAAATGTAAAAAAAAAAATACTTTATTATTGCTTTACTCGAAGATGAAAAGCAAATATTTTTATGATTTTGGAAAAATATCTGTGTATCTATTGATCTGGTAGTCTAAGTGAATCGGGCACTCCTAGTATTAGTCAATCACTATAGTATTGCAGCTGGGAGTGAGAACGCTTCGATCACCTTACCGTGAGTCACCACATAATCGATGTCGATAGCATATGCACAACTAATGTGAAAGCATTACAGGGCGATGCGTACTCCTTAGTCACCACTATACTTATTTATTGTAGCGTCACCGCGTGTTGCCGACAACAGCCAAGGGCAATAATATAGTGGTTGAGTAGTAAAAGATTGTATCGAGTTCAACGATTATTAATGTTTATGGTCGAGTACAAAACGCAACAAAAATGGACCACTGATCAGTTTCTTCCAATACCTAGACTTCAGAGCCGAGACGGAGATGTGAGTTATTTGGTGTGTTGGATGCTATGCTGCGGAGGAAGAAAACGTGTAGTAATGGTCTTCGCTGTTCAGTACATGCTACTAAATAGGTTTGATACCGTTTCTGTTTTTTAAACATTATCCATTTTCGAACTATTAGATGCTCATAAGAGTCGTAAGTGAGATCCTTGCACTATGACACCCTTTGTTAGGACTGTAAAGTACATGGCGACATGCTTCACACTGACGGTTTGTAGAAAATGTGGTTGGGCGTCTATCGCTGTGAACGAACAGATTTTAAAGAAATTTCCTCTAAGGCAAAATGTGATACCATGATGTGATTTCTTTTTTGAATTTCAGTAACACTTACAACATGTAAAGATCTATACATTTGGGTGAATTATCAGGTAGGGGTGGGAAATTGCTCCTAAAGGCGGAAGAATCATTAATGATCAACGACATGAGGATGCAGAAGGCAATGGAACCCACTGCATTAAAGACAGGTAACGTGTATCCACAGGATATGTGGCCTGTAATTGAAGAAGTATCATGATGATCTCTCCATTGGCAAAAGAATCCGGAATAGTCCCCCATTCGGATCTCCGGGAGGGGACTGCCAAGGGGGAGGTTACCATGAGAAAAAGGTTGAATAATCAACGAAAGGATAACGTTCTACGAGTCGGGGCGTGGAATGTCAGAAGCTTGAACGTGGTAGGGAAACTAGAAAATCTGAAAAAGGAAATGCAAAGGCTCAATCTAGATATAGTAGGAGTCAGTGAAGTGAAGTGGAAGGAAGACAAGGATTTCTGGTCAGATGAGTATCGGGTAATATCAACAGCAGCAGAAAATGGTATAACAGGTGTAGGATTCGTTATGAATAGGAAGGTAGGGCAGAGGGTGTGTTACTGTGAACAGTTCAGTGAGCGGGTTGTTCTAATCAGAATCGACAACAGACCAACACCGACGACGATAGTTGGGGTATACATGCCGACGTCGCAAGCTGAAGATGAACAGATAGAGAAAGTGTGTGAGAATATTGAAAGGGTAATGCAGTATGTAAAGGGGGACGATAATCTAATAGTTATGGGCGACTGGAATGCAGTTGTAGGGGAAGGAGTAGAAGAAAAGGTTACAGGAGAATATGGGCTTGGGACAAGGAATGAAAGAGGAGAAAGACTAATTGAGTTCCGTAACAAGTTTCAGCTAGTAATAGCGAATACCCTGTTCAAGAATCACAAGAGGGGGAGGTATACTTGGAAAAGGCCGGGAGATACGGGAAAATTTAAATTAGATTACATCATGGTCAGACAGAGATTCCGAAATCAGATACTGGATTGTAAGGCGTACCCAGGACCAGATATAGACTCATATCACAATATAGTAGTGATGAAGAGTAGGCTGAAGCTCAAGACTTTAGTCAGGAAGAATCAATACGCAAAGAAGTGTGATACGGAAGTACTAAGGAATGGCGAGATAGGTTTGAAGTTCTCTAACGCTATAGATACAGCAATAAGGAATAGCGCAGTAGGCAGTACAGATGAAGAGGAATGGACATCTCTAAAAAGGGGTATCACAGAAGTTGGGAAGGAAAACATAGATACAAAGGAGGTAGCTGCGAAGAAACCATGGGTAACAGGAGAAATACTTCAGCTGATTGATGAAAGGAGGGAGTACAAACATGTTCCGGGAAAATGAGGGATACAGAAATAAAAGTCGCTGAGGAATGAAATAACTAGGAAGTGCAGGAAGCTAAGACGAAATGGCTGCAGGAAAAATGTGAAGACATCGAAAAAGATACGATTGTCGGAAGGACAGATTCAGCATACAGGAAAGTCAAAACAACATTTGGTGACATTAAAAGCAACGGTGGTAAAATTAAGAGTGCAACGGGAATTCCACTGTTAAATGAAAAGGAGAGAGCAGATAGATGGAAAAAATACATTGAAAGCCTCTATGAGGGTGAAGATTTGTATGGTGTGATAGAAGAAAAAACATGAGTCGATTTACAAGAGATAGGGGATCCAGTACTAGAATCGGAATTTAAAAGAGCTTTGGAGGACTTACAGTCAAATAAGGCAGAAGGGATAGATAACATTTCATCAGAATTTCTAAAATCATTGGGGGAAGTGGCAACAAAACGACTATTCACGATGGTGTGTAGAATATATGAGTCTGGTGACATACCATCTGATTTTCGGAAAAGCATTACCCACACTATTCCGAAGGCGGCAAGAGCTGACACGTGTGGGAGTAATCGCACAATCAGCTTAACAGCTCATGCATCGAAGCTGCTTACAAGAATAATATACAGAAGAATGGAAAAGAAAATTGAGAATGCGCTAGGTGACGATCAGTTTTGCTTTAGGAAAAGGAAAGGGACGAGAGAGGCAATTCTGACGTTACGGCTTATAATGGAAGCAAAGCTAAAGAAAAATCAAGACACTTTCGTAGGATTTGTCGACCTGGAAAAAGCGTTCGACAATATAAAATGGTGCAAGCTGTTCGAGATTCTGAAAAAGGAGGGGTAAGCTATAGGGAGAGACGGGTCATGTACAATATGTACAACAACCAAGAGGGAATAATAAGAGTGGATGATCAAGAACGAAGTGCTCGTATTAAGAAGGGTGTAAGACAAGGCTGTAGCCTTTCGCCTCTACTCTTCAATCTGTACATCGAGGAAGCAATGATGGAAATAAAAGATAGCTTCAGGAGTGGAATTAAAATACAAAGTGAAAGGATATCAATGATACGATTCGCTGATGACATTGCTATCCTGAGTGAAAGCGAAGAAGAATTAAATGATCTGCTGAACGGAATGAACAGTCTAATGAGTACACAGTATGGTTTGAGAGTAAATCGGAGAAAGACGAAGGTAATGAGAAGTAGTAGAAATGAGAACAGCGAGAAACTTAACATCGGGATTGATGGTCACGAAGTCAATGAAGTTAAGGAATCCTGCTACCTAGGCAGTAAAATAACCAATGACGGACGGAGCAAGGAGGACATAAAAATCAGACTCGCTATGGCAAAAAAGGCATTTCTGGCCAAGAGAAGTCTACTAATATCAAATACCGGCCTTAATTTGAGGAAGAAATTTCTGAGGATGTACGTCTGGAGTACAGCATTGTATGGTAGTGAAAAATGGACTGTGAGAAAACCGGAACAGAAGAGAATCGAAGCATTTGAGATGTGGTGCTATAGACGAATGTTGAAAATTAGGTGGACTGATAGGGTAAGGAATGAGGAGGTTCTACGCAGAATCGGAGAGCAAAGGATATGTGGAAAACACTGATAAGGAGAAGGGACAGGATAATAGGACATCTGCTAAGACATGAGGAAATGAGTTCCATGGTACTAGAGGGAGCTGTAGAGGGCAAAAACTGTAGAGGAAAACAGAGATTGGAATACGTCAAGCAAATAATTGAGGACGTAGGTTGCAAGTGCTACTCTGAGATCAAGAGGTTAGCACAGGAAAGGAATTCGTGGCGGGCTGCATCAAACCAGTCAGTAGACTGACGACCAACAAAAAAAAAATCAGGTAGCCAAGCAGCATAGTTCGTTCAGCATCCAGGTCATCACCCAATTCGAAAGAACACTGACAAATACTACATCACTTCTGAATAGGTACGGTACGGTATCCTTACCATCACGGACAGCGAAAAAGTTTAACGAAGGCAGCTGCTTTCACGACATAGAATCACGAATATTATAGGAGCTCTTGGGTGGGAATCCTGAAAGCAATGGTGTTTTGCATGTTTCGGTGCGACGAAACTGGTATCTACTCCGAAAGCCATGACATTTTGTTCACTCCTCGACTCCCACCTAACCAGGGAGGAGCGTCTATCGTGCCTAAATAAGATCGGACTGCAAAATGAAGATCTATATTTTATCCAAGTACGATTCGAGAGTGGAATGGTCGAGAACAAGTGAAGAAAGTTGCTCTATGACACTCCGCCAAACACTTAAGTTGAATTTCAAAGTAACCATGTAAATGTTGATATAGATTCTGAAATTTTTTTCCGAGATCCACAACAGTTCATTCCTGAATCCATCCACCAGCATGTCTGTCGTGAACGGAATATCATCAAGTTGATGCTGCAACTGAGGAGAAATAAGTTGCTTAACTATAAGCTACGGATGCCGTGCTAAAAACTGAAAGCCCTGTATTCACAGTAATGTAAAAGAAGATGACAGTCCATGAATATTGACCACAATCGGTTACTGAAATCTCCGTAGCTTCCATGACATCCAATAGCCATGTTATCCCAATGACAATTGCTGGCTGATATTAGGCGTTTCAGTTCTTTTGAAGAGCGAGAGTCGTCACATCGTAAATTAACAAACTCCACGCTCACCCTAGTCTCTTCTTGGGATGAAACTATATAGTCTCCTAATATCTGAAAAAAGCATCGCCTCATATTCCTCCCCTTCAGTAGATCAGTGCTCTGTTTGAATGATTACACACAAACTACTCAAAAACGGTTTTGCGCCACCACCACGACTGGTAAAGTATTCTTTTTTTCCTTTTTGTTTAGCAGAAAACGTTTTGTCAATGCTCTTCTGACAAGAGGAATTCGTTATGAATAGCGCCTGACTAATATAAGTAAGGACATAGATAGACCGCCCTTTGTCTGCACTTACGATCTTGCCACTGCGGCTTGTACAGACTATTCTATAAACACTTTAGGAATACCATTTCAAGCTAAGAGCGTGCCCGCATCGTCTCTTAACGCAAATAATGTCTGTCATTGTGGCCCGGTTCCCGCCGAACTAGAAGAAAATGTAACAGAATTGTACCCTTCCTTTTTCGAAGCTATTGGGAGTTCCCAGACGGTAAACGGCTATCGCCACACGACGTTTTGCCAACACACGTCCATGACGAACAACAACAAAAATCTCCTCCCACAAAGGTGTGCAAAGAAGTTCGGTTCACCGGGAATGGAACCTACACCAATGGGATGACATCCGAAGAGTGAAGTATTTGCCAAGCTGCTGTTCTGATCGCACATTAATGTGCAGGCGAAGAGGTTTCATTGCACGTCTCATATATGCAGTCCCACTCATTCCGCATGGAAGTAAGTGTCAGTCATATTTTTGAGCGATATGTTGCACGGGAATTGGATGCTTTCACCGTTGTGAAGACTAATTTTCCAGTAACAGAATCGGTTCATTCAACAGAGAGGGAATCGGGGTATAATCGGCTATCGGGTTCAAACTGGGAAACTTCATATTTCCCTTTGCAAGTTGGTAACATTGTTTCGTGGTTTCGTGGCTGTTAAACCTCGAAAGCAGCCGGTAGGTTTAGTACCGGCGTGAGGGTTCGCAGCGTCGAACGCATTGTTGTTGATCAAAATATAGATTTTTGTGGTTTTATATCTGATTATGTAACTTCTTCCTTGAAGGAAGAACTTATCCGTCGTATTACAAGTGGACAGATGTAAGGACAATGCATAACTATTTTAAAAGGCTTTATAAATGTATGTTCACCTTGTTTTTTTACGCGGAAGGAATTTGACTGAAACAGTTCATTTGGAGTAAGTACGGGTAGAAGCAACGGCATAAAACCGGAACTCGCGTATTTACCTTACGTGTGACTTAAGTTTACACTCTTTAACGTTATGCTAATAGCATGTACACATTCTAACAAATATAATTTACAATTACATACAGAAACTACAATTATATTGCGCCATTCGTAGACGATTTTTGTCATTAATAATTTCATCCCTAACTGCAGAGGTGTATTTTAATTTGACGTACGATATATGAAGGATAAGGTTCAATTTCGTCTACATAATAACAATAATTAATATTATTATTACTATTAATATTATTATTATTAGAATTAGCATCATCAATTCAGTATAAATAGTCTACTTTCAACACGCCGAAAACCTTCTAACGTAAAATCAATTAAGACACAAAGGAGTTACAGACACTGGTTGTGAGTGGGCATTGGTTGAAATAAATGAGAAAGTTTGAAAATTTCTGCCAAACCGGGATTCGAACCCACGTCTCCTGTTTATTAGGTACATGCTCTGACCACTAAGCCATCCGGTCACTGGTCATCGCAACTGCAGATGTAGAGAAGAGAAAAATATGTGTAGGGGCAATTTCTGAAGGTTTTTTTTTTTATTTCTTTAAACATAGGTTACAAAAAAAAGCACTCTGTCTTCAGGCCACAAGTGGCCCATCGGGACCATCCCACTGCCGTGTCATCCTCAACTAAGGATATGGATAAGAGGGGCATGTGGTCAGCACACCAGCACACCACTCTCCAGGTCTTGATGATGGTTTTCTTTGACTGGAGCCGCTACTATTTGGTCGAGTAGCTCCTCAATTGGCATCAAGAGGCTGAGCGCACCCCGAAAAATGGCAACAGCGCATGGCGGCCCAGATTTTAACCCTTCCAAGTTCCGGCCATGCCAGACAGCGCTTCACTTCGGTGATGTGACGGGAACCGGTGTACCCACTGTGGTAAGGCAGGTTACAAAAAGGTAGGTACTATTTTCGGTGTGCTGCAGTCGAAATCACGAGATAGATTTAAGAAATGGTGCATCTATAGAAGATATAGCAAGAAAGGTAGGCGTATCTTCTGAGTTGAAGTGCTAAAATTTGTTCATGAAAAGAGTACAAACAATGTGGAGAAATAATTGTATATTCTTCTTTTTCTAATATCTGAGTTATGTCAAGACAGTGTTCATAGCGAATGAGGAAGCTGAATCGGTATTCAGCATCATCATAATGGAAATTTGTGGTAAGTTTCTAAGGAACGAAGCAGCTGAGGTCATAGGTCCATAGGCTTACATACTACTTAATCTAATTAAACTAATTTACGCTAAGGACAACGCACACACCCATGCCTGAGGGAGGTCTCGAACCTTCGACGGGGGCAACCGCGCGAACTGTGGCACGGCGCCCGAGACCGCGCGGCTACTCCGCGCGGCTCATGATAATGAAATACTATTTATTTGTACTATTAATTAAAGACATCATACGTTTCAACTGGCGGAACTGAATTATGTTTATCACAGTTTCAGCACGGAAGAGAAAATGGCTGGGATAAACTACCTAAATGACGTTTGTATGCAGCACTCCCCCACATTTAGAAAACCAGAGCCAAATTCGGCCTCACTTGCTGTGGGTATGAATTAAACAGTCCTTGCAAACTTTTTTGACATCTTATCCAAATGTTTCGAGAAGTAGAAATTATCATCGAACAAGATTTATAGCATTGATGAAACGGGACTGACAATTGTACCAAAGTCGCATTTAAAGATCATAGCCCTAAATCGAAGGAGGCAGGTGTGTGACTTGAGATCGGCTTCAGCGAGGGCAGTCGCTAACAGCTGCAGTTAGTTTCTCTGCAACAGGCCATTACATTGCTCTACATTCTAGTATATCCTCCAGTTAGTATGCATGAGGAACTTCAGATGGCGCATTGTAAAAAACAGTAGCAGCGTGTTATCGGTTGTTGATGTGTTCCGCCAGTTGTTACATTACTTCATTTCTCTCGGCAAACCATCCAAGAGTAAATCAGCTTTTCAGCTGCAGGACCGCCTTGCAACATATGAGAAAAACTTGGAGGTCATCGAACTTGCTAGAAAACACGATGTCGTGATTGTTTGCTTGTACCACACTGCACTCTTAAGCTACAACCGCTAGAGATCAGTTTCATGGAACCATTTAGCACTTTTTACGGTCTGAAAATTAAGACTTGAGTTATCAAACAGCTGGGCATTGCTGCTACTTTGTACCAAAATAGCCCATTACTTTGGACTAGTTTATGCTAGAGAAACAACATTAAAAAGCGCCATATTTAGATTTTAGAAGACAGAAATTTTCCCGCTTAATTCAGATACATTTGACGAAGATGAATTTGTGCCATTACATAAGACGCAAACAATATGAGGTTCCCAGAAGGCAGCAAAGTCAGTTACAGCTTTTTCTTCGCAATGTGGCGTCTTCTGACATGCAGACACGGTCTTCTTTCACTGTATCACTTAAACAGTGTCAAGCCAATTCCTCGTAATGAGACAAAGTCATCAACCGGGCGAAGAGAAAAGAGTGCGATGACTGTGGAATCTCAATACAAAAATGAACTCAACGGAAAAAGGGGCTTTCTAACAGGTTAAAAAAATTGTTGATAGGCGCCGAATCGAGACCAATAGAAAGGGAAATCGTGTGGAGCAAACAGCTCTTCTGAAGATGAGAATGAACCACATCTTCTTTGCAGAGAGACCTACTCGTCAACAAGAAAAGCAAATGGTCGAGCGATGGGTTTAAAATGACCCATGAGGTTTGCACGTGGTGGAAAGAAAGTGACTCGCATGAGTTTCAGCATTTACCTAGTATCAGCCGGGAAACATAACATTGCCCGGGAGCGGCCAACAGAGAACTAGCCTTTACCCCATGGTATGGGGTACAATTGTATACTGCACGGTGGTGCGTTATATTAAACATAATTTGAGCCAAAAGCATGTTTTCCTGAGATTCATACATGTTGTTCACGCCTAGTTTTTCTTTCACTAAAATAAATTTGAAGTCCTTACAGTCAAAAGCACCATTGTTACCTAGCTTTGTCCCTACTCGATTATACCCCATGAGGAACAAAGACAAAGATTTCCTCCCACAAAGATGGGCGAAGACTGTGGTCAAGGTGTCCCCTGGAGTGGAGCCTACACTAGCGGCCTCAGGCTCCCTTCATTGAGGAGTGAAGTATTCGCCAAAATCTTGATTATGATCATAGAATAGTCTGTAGGAGAAGAGGCACCATTGTACGTCTCAGGTCTGCCTGAATGCATTCAGCATAGAGGTGCTTCAGTCATGATTTTTTGCGATATGATGTACAGAAATGGATGTTTGTTTTCGTTTTGGAGGATAATTTGAGAGCTGTTCAGTATCGGGGCAGGATCACCCATCCTACCGTTCAAGCTTGTTTAATTGTTTCGGCGATGGATTCATATTTCAGACTATAATTCGCGAACAGAAGCACCTATCTCATGAATACCTTCTTCGAGAAAATGGAAATCAATCGAAAATAATTACCTGCTTCGATCCAGTTAGAAGTAGCAGCTTACCGTTCTGGGAACCCTTCTCCCACACTCAGTTACCTCAATAGGGCCACCCTAGAAGTGTGGAACAGGACTGAGCAACAGTGCCTCGATCAGTATGTGGACAGAACGATCGCAGTGCGTTAGATTGCTGTAGGTGGAGAAACACGGTGGAGAAGGGAGCAGCACAGTGCACCACAAAGGCAAATGACATGTACAGAAACCAGTTGCTAAAACTGCGACTAAATAAACGTAAATAGTGCCTCTAATTTCCTACTGATAATTAAAGTTTGGCCGAGAATTTAGTGTCATATCTGTGACTCCCGACCTAAATCTACAAGAAAGGGGAAAAACCAACAGTAAAACTCGTGTCACAGAGTTTGACTGGAACCAAGCTTTGTTTAAAATATAGCATTAACTTTTTATGCACTGCAGTCCTAGTATGAAACTACAAAAATTACTCCAGCAAGTCGCGGTTTTTCCAAACATGCAAATATATTCCAAGGTAAAATATGATCTCGTCCCTAAGTACACATATTTTATTGAAATTTAGAAGCATTGACCTAGAGAAAATATTATCAGTACAGTGTTAAATCGCCTATCTGTTACATTGTTACTGTTCTCCTCACTAAAAATCAGCGAGTGAAAATACATTAATCGAAAAATTCTAATGTTCAAATGTGAGTGAAATCCTATGGTAGTTAACTGCTAAGGTCATTAGTCCGTAAGTTTACACACACATCCATGCCAGAGGGAGGACTCGAACCTCCGCCGGGATCAGCCGCACAGTCCATGACTGCAACGCCTTAGACCAATTGGCTTTCATTAAGCGAAAATACTATGAACAACCAGTTATAAGCTAAATAGATTTTGAAAGTTAAGCTATTCGAAATCAACACATTTTCCATTTTGAAAACAGATAAAGCTATTAAAACAGAAAAAAACTGTGGTCATTTGCAAGTATCGAACGTACCATAATAAAAGACCTGTTTCATGATAGAAGTTGGTGCACGATCGACGAAGACTGGCTTAACAGCCCACAGCGTACATAAATATTTCGGAAAATATACAGCATTTCACTCAATAAAAACTCTGTAACTGAAGAATTAAATATATTTTCCAAATTTCTTTGGTGTATTACATAGCACTCAAACGCAGAATGCAAAATACATACAGATATTGCATAAAATCTAACCTCATGTCATACAACGACGAAAACTGTAGAAAATGAAGGAAATTGCTTACGGTAGTCTCTACTGGGCACTTCCTCACGTTATTCTAAAATTAGTCACTACAGTAATATACTGACCAGAAAACGTCCTCCGTAAACTCTACCCTATTGTATGATATTTGTTTTATTTGAGAGAAAGAGAGAGAGAGAGAGAGAGAGAGAGAGAGAGAGAGAAGATTGTAAAAGCGGTGCCGTCACACTACCTGCTTCTCACGACTAGCTCTGTGTCTAACATCCCTGTTCGACTAAAGGATGAAAATCAAGAGTGACAAGCTGTCACATTGTGAGACACAGCTAACAGTTTACCATTTTAATCCAGAACAAAGTCAGATGTTCAGGAACGGTACATCCCCACATCTCTTCCTCTTGCTAGCCTAATACTGATGATGAAGGTTTCTCAATCACTGGGACTCAAATCGGCCATGTCAGAGTCGAACGCCACCAAACGACTGTGCTTTGGAAGAAGAACATTGAACTAATGTGAATAAATATGAAAAACTGAAATTATAATTTCAAATTCATTCATCGGTTTTTAATAGGCTTTCTATAGATCGATAAAGTTAGTCTAATGGAATTAAGAAGCTATCTTTCCATCCATGGAGACATTTACCGTTTGGGAAATATGCTACATCGTCTCATTTTCTGCTTTCGCACTGTAGGACGTCTGTGGGTTAAAGCATTATTAGTTTACGTTTAAAGTTTACTGAACTATTAGACTTCCTGAAATTGGTGATAAGGGACACAATATTTCGAGCATTTCGTCGGCTTCACAAACATAAGCTATATTTCGAATGACTTAACTAATTATTGAAATAGGAAAGGTACAGAACAGAAAAAGGAGGACTGGAAAGGAGAAGGTTTAAGATGATACAAAGGTTTAACTGAGGAGGCTAGAGGTGAGAGGCGATATGTGTGTGTGTGTGTGTGTGTGTGTGTGTGTGTGTGTGTGTGTGTGTGTGCGTGTGTGTGTGTGTGTGTGTGTGTGCTCGTATGTCAGACAGCGAGAAAGGGGAGGGCGAGAGAACAACTTCGGCTCCGAAATTGGCGGAGTTATTCGGCAGAGGGGATGCCGGCTACGCCAGGGCAGTACAACTTTAAGGTTTCCCTGCGGTGAGCCGGCATGCCTCGCGACTGCTGCACGTTTCACCTACCGGGGTTCACAGAGAACTGCCGTATACGATATATGGTCCAACTGAGCATTGGCCTTTCACTACGTTGCGTTTCAGGGAATTATTACGTACGTCTGCCGATAATGAAACGACTAACAGGTTACATTTAACCTTTTGAGGGAATAGAGTAAACTGTAACCTCATTTACAATGTATTAAAGTGTAACATAAATTCATTTGAGATGTATATTTCTGAGGTGTTGTGGCAGGACTTATAAGAGTGAAACTTGAATCGAATTACACTGCCATAGGGTCTAAAATACCTATACATCCACTTTACTACTTGCTCGTTGTATGTTGTTCATGGACTGAAACGGTAAACAAGATGATAAAGGATTCCCTACACAATAAGGAGATTTATTAAATAAATGGGTATAAATTTTTAAAAAAGTAACAGCAGCTGCAGTCCGAAAGAGAGAGAGAAAAACCGTTGCCAACCCCGTGTTAGGAATGGCAATGTGTTGAGCTTTTTGGTGTCGTCATATCTTTGTCCTCTCCCTATACGTCAGATGGTTCTTTCTTGTATCTTACGTGATGCATGTGGATAAACCTGTGCAAAATACACTGCAGAAGTTTCAGACTGATACTCATGAAACTGATGGCAGTCTCACACTGCTTAAACTGCATGCTGATAAAAAGACCCAAGAAAACATCTGTCAACAGATGTCAACGGTAGCATAGAATAACTCTTGTCTCACTTGCATCAAAAAACCTGAATAGGAATTTTTTTGGCAGGGTTGAACATGACACTGAGGCGCATGTCAGGAAAGATCTATTTTTGTTTGTAAAGGCACGGGGACCAGCAAAGAAATACCTGCGTGCAGATGAGTATTGGAGAGAATGATTGGGTGATAATCACACTTGCAAAGGGTTTCTTCATCTTCATAACGCTATTGACAGCATCTGAGGGAAACCCCAATTTCGGAAAATGAAAATTGTGAATATAAATCATAAAATAAGAGAATTTATGTGGCGTCTTTATGAAGTAGAAATGGCCGTACTGAGATTTCTGCTACACGAATCGTAGACTAAAATGAGAAGAGTATTCGTGTCTTTTAGTTACGTAAGACATTCGTAAAATGATCATTATATAAAGGAGGACAAAGCTTAACGCAATAAGAAATTTCGAGAGATAGTCAGAGACTAGGCATGTTACTTTTCACAGAAGATATCGGTTTCTGTGGAGAGCACAGAAATCACATGAGAAACATATTAATCACATTAAAACTAGGTCTTCTGTTGCAAAAAAAACAATCTTGACGTACGTAGTCATCTTGTTTAATTTATCCGCTTGAAAAGTAAGATAACAGTTGCCTGCAAGAGCAAAAGAAAGATTAGTAATGGAACACAACAAACAAAAGCAAAGGAACTGTTCCTGCTATCGACCGCTTCAGTGTACGTTAATCAGAACCACAAAGCAGTGGTTACTTTTTCTTCTGCGGAACAGAATGGGGACCCAGGCATTTGTAATTATCAGTGACAATTCAAGGTTTTATACAGCGCCCCATGAGTGTGTTCACCTGGAAAGCAGGTTCGACGCGCGCTGACTTCTCATCAAGTGCTTAATTTTCCATCACTCAGAGGTATGGAGGACCGGGAACGTACTGCATTATACAAGCCGCAAACTTCATGACTATCTTTGTAATTGACAAAGACTCCTTCTTATAATGACAAAAGCGTTACTGCCGCCTTCTCAGATAAATATAAGAATCATTTAAGTAGCGAATCGTACACCAATGATTTACAGCAAGGCGTTAATTGGGACATAGTAACTTTTATTGTTTAGAAGACCCGTGAATGGCTCGTATGTCGCTTGAAGTCTTATATATATGCCACGTTTACTAAGTCCTCTGCCCATAGAACTCTTTGCTGTCACGCTTACTGGTATAGGAAGGACACGCTGTAAGAGATAGGGTATATATCTTATTCCATAGAGTTCATAACTGCCATATTACTTATAAGATAAAGTTAAATGTTCTTGGATGATCTTGTTACAATTAATGAAGAAGTTAAGGACGATTTGTGACCATTGCAGGCATCTGAAAGATGATGCCTAGTCATATTTCATGCCGGTCCCATAAGAGTGGTGCTAGTAGCGCCACTATGAGGACCGAAATGAAGTTTGCCTTAATTACACCCTGTAGCGGTTGTGTGCCATAGCTAACTACGAGTTTGGACGTGGTCAATTAATGTTAGGCAAGAATCGCTTTACAGCATCAAAGAAACGACTATCAACACCACCTCGAGTTCGAACGAGGTCGTGCAACAGGGCAACGAGAAACTGGACGTTGCTTCTGCGGTATTGCAGAAAGAATTGGCACGAATGTGCTCTACATGATTGCTGGCAGCGGTGGTAACGAACAAGTAAAGAAATAAGACGATTAGATGGGTTTGGATCGTGAAGTGATACGGGAATGTTCAAAATAGCATGACTTGATGGATTTAGGACTGATAACGTCTGCTTCGGACGGTCACGTTCCACTATCAAGGAGGAAGACCACCATTTTAGGAGTATGGCTCTCGCGCATCGTACTGCATCTGCAGCAGCCATTTGAGCAGCAGTCGGCACCCCAGTGACACAGCAAACTGTTGAAAATCGGTTATTTCAAGGACAGCTCTGAGACAGACGCTCTGTACCTTGCGTTCCAGTCATCCAAAACCACCGCTATTTGCGACTTCAGTGGTGTCAAGAAAGAGCTCATTGGAGGCCACGGTGGAGGTCTGTTTCTGCCTTGGTGTAAGTGGTGGTCGTATTTTGGTTAGAAGTAGGCCAGTTGAGGACGTTCCAGACAAGCTGTCTGCGTGCTAGACGCACTGGATCTACACCTGGAGTTGCAATATGGAGTGCGATTTCGAACGACAGCAGGGCACTCTCGTGGCTATCCCAAGCACACGGACTCAGAATCTGGTGATTTGACCTGTCGTGCTGCCATTCATAAACTAGAATGGGGTATTTTCCAATAGGATAACGCTCACCCACATACTACTTTTGTAGCTAAACGCGCTGTACAGAGTATGGATATGGTGGTTTGGCTTGCTTCATGACCAAATCTGTCCCTAATGAAGCACATATGGGACACCATCGCACGACAATTACAACGTCATCTACAAACAGCGTTAACCGTCCATGCATTGACTGACCAAGTGCAACAGGCATGGAACTCTGTACCACAAAATGACATCATCTACATCTACATCTACATGACTACTCTGCAATTCACATTTAAGTGCTTGGCAGAGAGTTCGTCGAACCACAATCATACTATCTCTCTACCATTCCACTCCCGAACAGCGCGCGGGAAAAACGAACACCTAAACCTTTCTGTTCGAGCTCTGATATCTCTTCTTTTTTTTTTTTTTTTTTTTTTTTTTTGGATGATCATTCCTACCTATGTAGGTTGGGCTCAACAAAATATTTTCGCATTCGGAAGAGAAAGTTGGTGACTGAAATTTCGTAAATAGATCTCGCCGCGACGAAAAACATCTTTCCTGTAATGACTTCCATCCCAATTCGCGTATCATATCTGCCACACTCTCTCCCCTACTACGTGATAATATAAAACGATCTGCCCTATTTTGCACCCTTTCGATGTCCTCCGTCAATCCCACCTGGTAAGGATCCCACACCGCGCAGCAATATTCGAACAGAGGACGAACGAGTGTAGTGTAAGTTGTCTCTTTAGTGGACTTGTTGCATCTTCTAAGTGTCCTGCCAATGAACCGCAACCTTTGGCTCGCCTTCCCCACAATATTATCTATGTGGTCTTTCCAACTGAAGTTGTTCGTAATTTTAACGCCCAGGTACTTAGTTGAATTGACAGCCTTGAGAACTGTACTATTTATCGAGTAATCGAATTCCAACGGATTCTTTTGGAACTCATGTGGATCACCTCACACTTTTCGTTATTTAGCGTCAACTGCCACCTGCCACACCATACAGCAATCTTTACTAAATCGCTTTGCAACTGATACTGGTCTTCGGATGACCTTACTAGACGGTAAATTACAGCGAACAACCTAAGAGAACTGCTCAGATTGTCACCCAGGTCATCTACATAGATCAGGAACAGCAGAGGTCCCAGGACGCTTCCCTGGGGAACACCTGATATTACTTCAGTTTTACTCGATGATTTGCCGTCTATTACTACGAACTGTGACCTTCCTGACAGGAAATCACGAATCCAGTCGCACAACTGAGACGATACCCCATAGGCCCGCAGCTTGATTAGAAGTCGCTTGTGAGGAACGGTGTCAAAAGCTTTCCGGAAATCTAGAAATACGGAATCAACTTGAGATCCCCTGTCGATAGCGGCCATTATTTCGTGCGAATAAAGAGCTAGGTGCGTTGCACGAGAACGATGTTTTCTGAAACCGTGCTGATTACGTATCAATAGATCGTTCGCTTCGAGGTGATTCATAATGTTTGAACACAGTATATGCTCCAAAACCCTACTGCAAACGGACGTCAATGATATAGGTCTGTAGTTAGATGAATTACTCCTACTACCCTTCTTAAATACTGGTGCGACCTGCGCAATTTTCCAATCTGTAGGTACAGATCTATCGGTGAGCGAGCGGTTGTATATGAGTGCTAAGTAGGGAGCTATTGTATCAGCGTAATCTGAAAGGAACCTAATCGGTATACAATCTGGACCTGAAGACTTGCCCGTATCAAACGATTTGAGTCGCTTCGCAACCCCTAAGGTATCTACTTCTAAGCAGGCAGTTGTAAAACACAATGCATGCACGTTTGCATGTAACGATTCAACATTCCTATATACTGCTGTTATTAATGTACCACCGTTTCACATTTCCAATGGCTAATTTCGTGCTTACATTAACCTGTGATCTTGCAGTGTTACCGAGACGAATCTTTTTCCTATATTTCATTACTCTACATTAATTGTTTTTTGGTGCTGTGACTTTTTTCCGTCAGTGTATAATGTCGTTACGGGAATTATTTATAAGGACTCAGTATGATGCTATCATCTACATGATGCCTCAGAATATTAAATTAGGTCAGTTAAACATGGAGTACACATATTGTAAATAAAACATAAAAATGTCATTATGATATGCTTAAGGTTCTTCTGAAGTTATGCTGTTGTCTGTTTTCTTAGCCTATTATGCGTGTAGATACTATCCGTCTTTCGATTTACGACTCGTTTCATGGGGTTGCGACTCCTTTCGCAGTTCGTAGCGGAGAATCCCAGTGGCATTCCTATCGGGTGAGATACCAACAAGCCTGCTCCGGCCGTAGCGGCAGCTCAGCGAACCGACCTGATGGATTATCGTCCTAAATATGTACGGTATATAGGACTGTAACTTCTGAAATTTTCCTGGCGTATTTCTTCATCGAATAATTTTCGAGTGTGCAGCCGGATCCCGTCGATATTATGCCACGATTTATCGGGCCAAAGACATAGGCCACCCTCGGTGACTAGACATCTGATGAAGATCGCAGGTGCAGTCACAGTATTTATGCTGAATCTTGCGCATGTGAAATGTGCTGACATCTTTCGGTGCATGTGTCAGGTACAGCTGAAGTGTTTGATCTGCCCTGGTTGGAAGAAGTGGGACAGGATCTAATCATTGAGTATCGAATGGCCACGTCGATTCCACGCAGAATGGATAATTTTAAATATTAGGTTCCAATTTTTATACAGTTGAAAGACATTGTCACGATTTATAAGATTATCGGCAAGACGTATTTCCACCGATTATTTGATTATGGAACCCCAAAGTCTGGAAACTGGAGCTAAAAATTTTGTTATTATGTATCCATTTTAGTATCCCACGGAAATACTGTGTTCTGCTACTGCTGATTTTAACGGTTGCCGAAGACTGGTGTATCTCTCGTGTTCTGTAGAACGCTTCTCCACAGTTCGTATCGTCTCACCTATATATGCCGCACTACATACACCGGGAATTTCGTAAACGTCCGCATTATTCAGTTGTAAGTCGTCTTTAACGGATGCAATCGGGACCCAGCTCTTCGCCGGTGGATGAAAGATAACCTTGATTTTATTTTTCCTAAGCAATCTGCCTATTTTAGGAGACACATACCCGGCAAGTGGAAGGAAATAGTCGTCCTCAGCGCCCTCAGCGCGTTGCTTCTTGTTAATATAGCTGTGCATTGCCTTCCTTATTGGGCGTGGAGGGTAGCCATTTTCTTTAAAAACCTTCTCCAAGTGATGTAATCCTGAGTGGAGATTTTCATCATCCAGTATTACGTGCATACAATGTATTAACACCGACGGTTTGTGCGGGGTGATGAGAGCTAGACTCAAGGAGTTGTAGATCTCTGTGCGTGGGATTTCTGTACACAGAATTCCCTAATGACCCATCATTCTTATAGCGTTTTAACTCGTTCAGAAAGGGAAAAGTCCCATCTTTTTCAATCTCCATCGTAAACTTGTTGCTCTCTTGTAATGAGTTTAAGTGACAAAGGAATTTCCTCAGTTCTTGTCTGTCAAGAGGCCGTACAACAAAAGTACCATCTTCGTAAGGCCAGACAACCTTAGGCTTTAAAACAACAGACGTAGGTGCTTTCTCCTCAAGGTCCTCCATAGTAAGATTACCCACCACAGGGGACAAAGGGCTACCCATTGTGACGCCGTCTGTTTGTTCAAACAGTTCTTTATTAAATGACAAGTACGTCGAGGAGAAAGTATATTTAGATGCAATGAGTCCATTGAAGGCACTTTGATAAAAAGTGAGACCACATCAAACGTAACTAGAAAATCCGAGCTGTTAAGTTAAACTGTCGTCAATCAAATGACAAATTCCACAGAATTACGTGTACGGTGACAACACTTACCCACATACGGTTTGAGTAGAGATGCCAGATGTTTTGCAGTAGAATAGGTCGAGGCGCCAATATTACTCAATTTTAATGGTAGTGGAACACCATCATTGTAAATCTTGGGTGGACCATATAGTCTTGGTGGCCCGCATTGTGTGGTCTCAGACTCTTGATAACTTGATTATGTAGAGGACTATCTTTCAGAAGAGTAGCAGTTTTTCTTGATATTTTGCGCTTCCTTTTCGATTTTGCTGCATGCAGAATCACCCCGCACAAACGGACAGTGTTCTTGACACCTTAATACAACGGCCGCACGTAATATCGGCCGATGAAAACCTCCACGCAGAATTAGAACACTTGGAAAAGATTTTTAAACAGAATAGTTACACTTCACGCCAAATACGGAAGGCCATGCACAGCTATATTAACAAGGAACAACGCACAGGGGACACTGATGACGACGAGAAGTCAACCGCGTTCTTTTATCATGCCGGGAATGTGTCTTCTAAAATAGACAGATTGCTTAGGAAAAATATTATCAAGGGTATCTTCCATCCACCAGGATAGAGCTTGCCCCGGCTACATTCATCAAACACGACTTACAAATAAAGAAAAAGGTACACACACGTCTTCGGCAACCGTTAAAATCAGCAGCATATTTCTATGGGGCATTCAATAGAATATAACAGAACAAAAATTTTATTTCCAGTTTGGAGTATTTGGAATTTAGTCAGTAATCAAGGAAACGGTGGAAATACGTCTTTCCAATAATCTTATAAATCTTGACAAAGCCTTTAAACTGGATAAAAATTAGAATCCTATAATTAAAACCATCTACTATCAGTGGAATCGAAGGATCATTCGATATTCAGTGATTAAATCCTGTCTGTTATTTGCACCACCGAGGGCAGCGCACACAACTCGATTGTACCGCACATGTCATCTACTGATATATGCGCCGAAAGACGCCAGCACATTTCGCATGCTGGAGATTCGACATAAATTTTGTGAATATATCTAGGGCCTTCAGTAATTGCCTACTCACCTGAAAATAGCCGGATGTCTCTGGGCCGAAATATCGTGGCAAAATGTCGACGGGGTCCTGCGGCACACCCGAAATTATTTAGAAGATCACAGAACCGCTCTGCCGACTGCATCCGTACATAGAAATCGTGTGTTCCCACAGGAATTATTAGAAAGGAAAAAATCTACATCGTGCACGGGATTTTGAGAATCATACGTTAGCTATTATATGTGTGACGGAAATGTAACCACGGCTACTGGGTGGGGGCTGAGGAGACGATTTCGTGGTATATGAATAAACATTATTGAGTTTTCACGACAAATCTCTCAAGGTACGCTTGTTATTACATGTTGTTCGGAAAACTGATGTTCCGTTACAAAATATTTTGTAAATGACGTTCACGGGCAGCGCCACAAATATGAACCCAGTTAATTTTATTGGAAAAAACCTTTTTCAGGTCTGATTGTGATACACTTCTCATGCTGGCAATTATTCTACTTTTTAAATCACAAAGCGTGCGTGGGTGATTACATTGCACCATAGCTTTTGCTGCCCCTCGAAGATAAAAAGAAAATGTGGTGGAGTAAGGTCCAGAGAGCAAGGGGGCCACAGATTTCTTTAATATAACGCGTTATACAAAAAGCTCTTCAAGAAGACTGTTTGTTAGCTGTGCGCGCATTAGCGCCATCTTATTGAAGGTATGGGTAGCGGATTTCGTCTGCCTTTAGCTGGACAATGTAACCGTGGATCATTAAACAATATCATTTAACACTTCAAAAAACTAAGTTTCAGTAATGAGCCGTCTGATTATTCCTACCCACACTCTAACGGTCTGATCATTCAGCAGCGTTTCAAGAACACCACGAGGACTGATAATATTTATTTTGCCTCGAGCCACAATCAGTTAAATTTTTTGAGTGCCGCCAATACTTTCGATTACAAATACTTATTTATATGTCAAAGTATACCAGACTGGTGAAATACAATCCATTGTCGGAAAGATAATCTAGTCGTTAGTAAAAGTAAGGACATCTCTAAATGGACTAAATACACATCAGACTTTGATATCTGGACGCTACAGCACAGCTGTTATATGAAACTACCATGCAATAAAAAGTTATGCGTGTACCTGGATAGTAAAATGGCTGCAGCATCGCAAAAAAACTATACGAGGATTCTCCGTTGCCTATAGTCGTGTGTTTTATATGTTAAGATGACCAGAGAGGCGAAATCAGGCCTCATCTATACAGAAAGTGACATAAAGATTTTCTCTCAATAAAAGATGTAAACGACTTGCAGTAAGGGGTTCGAGTTTCTTGATCCGCATCTTTCAGTTCTTGCACTGCTGTCACTTTATAAGGGGAAAATATCAACGGTTGCTTAAAACGTTTATGCTCGGTTGCAGACACAATAACTTTTTCTTGTGCCAAGTTGGGCAAGATGTTGTTGGTCTCTGCTGCATAGAGTCAGCAGTATCCTACGAGTTCTGCTCATTTATGGTCCAAATGGCTCTAAGCACTATGGGATTTAACATCTGAGGTCATCACTCCCCTAGACTTAGAACTACTTAAACCTAACTAACTTAAGGACAACATCCACATCCACACCCGAGGCAGGATTCGAACCTGCGACTGTAACAGCATCGCGGTTCCGGGCTGAAGCGCTTAGAACCACTCGGCCACAGCGGCCGGCTCTGGTCGTTTAGTTTAAGTAGTCTTCCATTTCATTCGGCAAGCCTGTCTTTCGAAATTTCTTAATAAGTCGACGAACAGGATTCTCATGATGTACAGCTCTTTCTTGTACGTTTTTAGCAAATGCGTGTTATGCTAAATCTGTGTATTTATCACCTTGTCGGAATACATGTTCAAGGATAAAAGTTCGTTCCTTGGTTGAAAGTGCTATTATTTAAAACAAATGGAGCATCTAATATTGCTCATCGCTCAATGGTTTTCCTCAAGTGAACCGAACTGTTATATCTTAAGCAACAGTAAACTAACTGAAAAACAAACGTGCATTTATGAAATAACTGTTCTCACAAAGGTGTTCCGAACTTCCAAGAAAATCTACTGGGTGGTTACAATAAAATTTTCGCTTATACTGCTGCTTTTATGATATACGTCTCTCTGAGGACGTGAGAACGCCTGCTTCACCCTTCCCTCAGGGAGTAGTTACTTCTGAATCTCCCTTTGGATTCACACAGGTCCCAGGCTCGTCGCAATTATAAATTCGATGTGTAGATAGTTTGTACCTGTCAATAATCCTTCAAAATGGTTCAAATGGCTCTGAGTACTATTAGACTCAACATCTGTGGTCATCAGTCCCCTAGAACTTAGAACTACTTAAACGTAACTAACCTAATGACATCACACACATCCATGCCCGAGGTAGGATTCGAACCTGCGACCGTAGCAGCAGCGCGGTTCCAGACTGAAGCACCTAGAACCGCTCGGCCACCCCGACCGGTTTGTCAATAATCGTTACCCAAAGCTCAAAAACTTGGAAATATCTGTACGATTCAAGTCCATAGCTAGAGCACCAGACGTAGGCTCCTGCTTTCTGACACGAAAGTCCGGAAACTGAGTGATCCAGTCTTCACCCGCCATTTTCAGTCCTTTATTATGCCGGGGCATTAGTTTGAATTCCTCTATCAAATGAAAAGCTAAAGCTCTGAACTCCTTTATTGTCAATCGAAACAATGTGCCTGTTACGTGTTTTAAATAACCGGCAAGTTCTAACTTTTGTTCATTCCGGGAAATATGAAAAATGGCCGTTTGAGTTGTCGATTTTAGAACTCTCATTTTGAAGTCCACTCTAAATTACCCTATGAAGAGTTGTTGTAGACACGTTGAACTGAGTACTGTCTCTCCTATGTCCCATTTTATTGTTCAAATCAGTTACCGCTGCCTCATGCGTGTTTTCTCTAGACCAACTTCTCTACTAACACCTGTGACATTAGATAGAGCTCAAAATTCAGAAAGCGCTTTGGAAAGCAAACGCCTTCAGATCGCACTACATTATAAAGGTTAATATGTGTTTTGAGATTTTTATTATAGAGAAAACTAGTAGATAAAGCGCTTTCGCTTGCCTTGCAGATAAAACTTTAATAACATCGCAATATGAACGTAAAAAACAAGAGAAACCACGTTACTAGTAGAACAATCGAAGACAAACTCTTCTACATCGGCTTGTTACCATGCTCGTCTATTGGATACTAGTTCCTGAAAGTTATTCTGAAGTGCATCACTTTGCAGGCAAAAGGATTCTATAGTACCGTTTTGCCCCCTGGTTCCGTTCTGTCACGGCTTCTCCTGTCAATATACAGCGAGTCACTAAAAGTCACTTTATTGTGTCATATTTTAAGGTTTCGTGCAGTGAGACAGGAAATACTGCTTACATGCATATGTGCTATTCTTACGTCTCTAATTTTACCCGTGCGACCTGGAAAAGATAGATACATAATAACATGAGTAATACATATTTTCTTCCGTGTTGTGAAAGGTGATCTTTAAAGTTTTCTAAACAGTTTCTCGTATGAAAGCAGCTTCTGCGTACCAGTGCCACTTACATAACATGTCTGTTACATTCTAGCAAATGAAACATGCCGCCGACTAAACGTATCGCCCATCATGTATACGCTCGACATCAACTTTTATGCTATCTCATTGGTCCCCTAATCAATAATCGAGTTTGAACAGTACAAATATGTAGTATGTGGTGTCATTTGGAGACCAATACAGTAACTGTTTCACAGTATCCCACATATAGCTTGCTGTTTGCTTTATATTTAGCTCAGTTTACGCGGCCATTGAACTTCATATCTCTATAAATTGTTATCCACAGTAACCTCTATTGTTCAGTGACTACTGCTGTAGCACCGCAATCCTGTAGTGCAATGATACTCGCATTATACTCTTAGTTTTCGTGAAGTGCAGAACTGAAAGTTCTTTACATAAACAGTTAGTCACCAGTCCGCATTGTTGGCTGATATTTTGTCGAGATCTAGCTGGATGATACAGAAATTTACAGAGATATAATTTCCTGATAAGTAACTGCATCAACTGCTAGAAGTTGAGAAATAATGTTGCACATAAACAGTAAAGGTGAATCTAGGTTCCTTGAGCACACCAGATATTATATCCGCGTCCACAGATGACTCCTCATTCCCGTCATATATCCCATACTGTTTTTTAGAATGTGTCGATTTAGTACTGATCATGCGCCTTTTGAATGTCAAACAATACTGTATCAACCTAGTACCCTCTACACACCTCCCTGAGAACATCGTAAGTAAACAATACGAGTTCAGTTCCTCACGACAGATGTTGTTGGGTCTCATGTCGGATAAATCGATTTTTTCGAGGTCGGTCAGGAAATTCTTCCAACTTAGGAAACTAGGGGTTGGTGCACATACTTGTATAAGAAACTATTGTCCAAGCTACTCTCCTTCTTCCTTTCGGAGAGAATTTTGTCCGCTAGAACACACGTCAAAGTTTTATTTTTCGCATTCGTAATCACATGGAAAATATTCATAAAAAACGGTTGATGCCTTTTTAGAGAGACCAACATTACCTAGGTCTACCGTCTTTCCGGAAGACTCGTTCTGTCAAAGAAGTGTGCCCGTGATCGAGATGTACGGAGTAGTAATAAAATTGCTACTTCACAAGAATTGATAGGAAGGCAGATATACGCAATATCTACCAACACTTGATGATTGTGATGTAAAAAATTCTTGTTGAGTTAGCTAATTGTCTAACCGAATGTGCAGGAATGCTAGTGATGTTCTACCATGACATTATTCCATCACTATGTAATTCTTATTAGAAGGCAAGAGAACCCCGTCTAACCATTGAGAGACAATTCCCACACGAGGTTACAGCATTTGAAGGTATCAGTTCTGCACTGATTGATACCACCATATTTTGCGAGCCACTAGTGCATGAAATTTTTTCGTACTCTATCGCTTAGTAGGATACACGTAAGCTATACGGTTGTGCATACGACGCAGTCCATTCGAACTGTAGGTAATGAAACACCTGTTAACGTCTTCGTATGGAATATTCAAAACGACCAAAATAGTTACTACAGAGTTGACGAATTACATACTAATTCTTTTGTTATCCAAATATACAATTTATTAATATCTGTTTGTCGACATTTTCCTTTTTTTCTGTACATTTATAGATTTGACATATTAGCCATAGTCATTTGCCCACTGGACTGCCGTTTCTGTTCTACAACAACCAGTGATGCTCACTGAAAATCGATACACAAGCAAAAACAAAAAGGTCGTTGCATAAACACATGACTTACCAACAACAAATAAGTTAGTCCAAAGCTAATGTACCTTCTGTACAAACACCTTGGATTCTGTTTAAAGAAGGAGCAGACATGTTTGCAAGGAACTATGACTTTAAACATTCAGTTACTCATGTTGTTACATAGTGCTTGAGTTTGAACTATGAGTCACTCTACACCGCATTGGGTCGGATGCAAGTTGCAGTGCCGCTCAGAGCTCTTTTGGAATGCGAGCAGTTTGTCGATTACCAAAACGAGCGTGCGATGGGGATGAATGTGGACTTAAGGAAAGGAGGCCCTGCCGTGTCTGCTGGAAAGTGCGTAAGAGGCTTTCAAGGGAAAAGTTGCTGGCTCCGCGGACACTAAGAGGCTCTAGGGAATGCAACGTCAATAGGGCGACGTTCCTTTGGAGGGATTCTGCTAATGGAGGTCTGTCTTCTAAGAGATTTCTATCTTATGCAGTCGGGTATTGCACCAAGCGCACACTTTGACAAAATATTTAGAAGTTGGCAACAACTGTGTCAGCCTCTACAAGTTTTCTGGGCAATTAGCAGACTCGTAATTTCAAGAATAAAATCATAAATATCTCACATTCCTTATTAAATATACATTAACCCGATTATAGGCATTCCAAAGCTTCTAGTTTTCAGCAATGCGCTCCCTTTCAGTTTTCTGTTGATAAAGCACAAAAACTATTAGATTTAAAAATTGCCTACACACTTGCTACACACGTTGTGACAGCTATGGAAAAAATACTTTAAAAACATTATAACAGGAGCTAACTTCTTCTTAAGTGTCTCTTATTTGTAGGGTTACCTTTTCTACTCTAGTTCTCTGGCATATTGACGTAAACTATAGACATTAAATTAAAATTGTGTTAAGTAGCAGCACGTAATTAACATTAAGGCTAGAAGTAACTGTGGAAATTCGATGGACTACAATTTGCGGCTGAACATGCCAATGGTGCTCTATTGTATATTTATACCGAATAGATATGCGAAGGAAATATTCTGAACAGAACATACGGTGATTCAAAGTATACACGTTCTAGCTATTAGCCCAAGAAACAGAATGTGTAGGCTGCTGCATATATATATATATATATATATATATATATATATATATATATATGTGTGTGTGTGTGTGTGTGTGTGTGTGTGTGTGTGTGTGTGTGTGTGTGTGTGTGTGCGTGCACGCGCGAAGAAAGTCATTCTAATGTCGTGTGACTAGGGCCTCCCATCGGGTACACCGTTCGCCGGGTGCAAGTCTTTCAATTTGAGGATGAGATGATGATAATTAGGACAACACAAGCGGAGAAAATCCTCGACCCAGCCAGGAATCGAACACGGGCCCTTGGCTCTGAGCACTATGGGACTCAACATCTATGGTCATCAGTCCCCTACAACTTAGAACTACTCAAACCTAACTAACCTAAGGACATCACACAACACCCAGTCATCACGAGGCAGAGAAAATCCCTGACCCCGCCGGGAATCGAACCCGGAAACCCGGGCGCAGGAAGCGAGAACGCTACCACACGACCACGAGCTGCGGACACCCGGGCCCTTAAGATTGACATTCTGTCGCGCTGACCACTCAGCTACCGGGGGGCGGACTGCGAGGAAAGTGCCTTATATAGCGCTTTTCTCGCACAAGAACGAAGGGCGCTCAGTAAGTAGTGCAACACATTTTTTCTCAAAGCAAATTGGTTGCATTGAGGGTTCCAAACAATTTAATTCTCCACCGTTTTGGCTACATAATCCTATTTTTCCACATATCCTCTTAATGTGATGGCCTTACCCCACCTTAATGAGTAGTTCTACATGCCCAAATGGTATCACTCAACTGATCGACAGCGGAGCCATTGGCTTAGTGCATCAATTACCTCTCCATCATCCACGTGCTGCTTCGCGCAGAGTATATCCTTCATTCTGCAAAACACATGAAGGTCAGAAGGTGCGAGATCTGTGCTGTAGTGTTGATGGGGTAGAACAGTCCAGTGAAGTTTTATGAGTTCCTCTAGAGTGCGCAGACTCATGTGACGCCTTGCGTTGTCATGGAGGAGGAAAAGTTCATTTGGATTTTTGTGGCAACGAACACGCTATAGTTGTTTCTTCGATTTCCTGAAGGTAGCGCTGTACACTCTCGAGTTTATCAGTGCACCATGAGGGAGGAGATCAAACAGAATAACCCCATCATTATCCTGGAAGAGCGTTGCCGTGATTTTCCCGACTGAGGGTGCGGCTTTCAAGTTTTTCTTCGGAGCAGAAGTGGTGTGGCGGCACTCCATGGATTGCGTCAACTATTTGCGATGGTGCCAGACGCCTCGCGAAACGACTCAAAGTGATTTTGTTCACTGTCAGATGACCGTAGACAGTCTACAAGCCCCTATGAATATCCGTGATGCTCTGGCTTTCCACCAAAAGAAATTCACTGAGAGCTGTCTTCTTGGAAAGTTCCTCCGTTACAGACGTCGTTTTCAAGGCTACGTGTAGCGTCGCCACCAATCGGAACTTCGTGAAACTATAGCGACTGAAGCGGGGATTTGCCATGATGTTCCACATCAAAGTTACACGTGTTTTCAACCGAAATTGGACGAGAAAGAGATCATGTTGCAGTAACTATTTAACGCAGCTGACACTGAGCGGTCTAGTAAGTTTGGCCATCACGTGTCAGGAAAGAAGTACAAATCTGATGAAATATTATGCCTATATTTCGAGTTAATGTTCAGTTAATATTTTTCACAGTGATTTGGTAGCTCTCCGTGATCGTACTGATGTCAGGCGTGCAGCCACGTGCAGCAGTTCAGGAAACACGATATTTCGAGGCGCATCTAGCCTCCATCTTTATGTGATACCGCCAGAATGAAGTTCTGCGCTGTATACCGTCTTCTTTATTTTATTATCGCGTCCTGTCCTTTCCTCAATACTAGGCCGCTTGCTGTGTTGCGCGGAGTGGTTGGAGGGATGGGTTTCGTGGGGGAGTGCTGAGGGGGGGGGGGGGGGGCAGGGGCGAGGTTATAACCAAATGCTGGGCGCCAGTAGTGTTTCTGATGCCGTCCATGTCGGGCACTGAAGACGCTCTCGGCCGTGAGAGATGAATAGGGACCTAAAATTTCATCAAAGTGAAATACTTGTTGGTGCAGATAAATCAACTAAGGAATTGTTAATAATTTAAATTAATGAGTGAGGTGTTTTCTTACGAGTTCCGTCTGTTCATACCTCACTGAGCCTCGTGTGGATATGCAGTGTTCCGCAAACGCAGATTATGTTGGCTGACCTAGTTCGGTGTGTCTCCTATTCTTCTGGGATCTTTGTTAGACTGTCAACGCAGTCTCCTCTACGGCATATAAGTGGTATACTGTAGACATCTGGTTTACGGAGTCCCAAATCATCTTCCATCATACCTAATACCGCACCCGGTTTCGGAGGTGAAGGAAAAACGCATTTCATGTTACGTCGAGCAAAAACATCGCCGATTTTGTTCGATACTTTGCCGGCATCTTCCACTTTCAACCCCACAGTGAAATTTATCCTCGACTGGAGGAAGCTACAATGTTGAAAACGCTACTCAAACCTTTCTTTCTCGTGTGGCCATACCACGAATGTGTCATAAACATGTTTGGAAAAGTATGTACAACTTATTTCAGTGCTTTCTCTGGAAATCCTCCACGAACAAATTTGCCACTACCGATGGCAGAGGGCACGCTACGGGCGACGCCATCCGTTGATCTGACATCGGAGTGTCGCTTTCTGATTTCCTCGGACTGATCAGGGACCAATTCAGCTTCAGACTGACCAAATTCTTTGAATTTGTCCTCACATGCACATTCTTTATCTTCAATCGGATGGCGTCTCAGAATAATGTTGTAAAGGCATAATATTTAACGATTCCAAAAACAACGTAGCCATAACCTTCTACGTGGGTTTTTAGCCGATATTACGAAGATTCATAAAATTTTAGCTCAATCAGTTATTAAGATAGGTTAGTTTGGTAGTAGCGTGATCCTTTCTCTCTCTCTCTCTCTCTCTCTCTCTCTCTCTCTCTCTTTCTCTCTCTCTCTCTCTCTCTCTCTCTCTGTATGTGTGAGTGTAATGCGGATCCCGTCTAGTTCAGGGACCGCTTTCTGGGGATTTGCAAAATGTTATTCATAAATGAACCTGATAGCAGGATGCTATTCCTGACGTCTAAATCGTCGGGTAAAACAAGGAAGTTAAGCTGCGTGCGCCATCTGTCTGCCTGTGAATCTCGTAAACTTTGGTTGGCAACTGATGATTGCAGGGATCGCTACGTAAAGCAGAAATCTAAGGATACCAGTCACTGAATGCTGGCCCCTATTTTGACTGGACCAGAGATACAATTCTTCCTATGGGTCGGTCAGTGGGAAAGAAGAAGGCTTAACGTAGAGCTCAAACTGGTTGCTCAAATAATATAACAATTGGAAATCTAGACTGCTGATATTGTTTTGATTCGACATTTTTTTATCTTGCGAACTTTGGTCCATGCGTTAACGTATTTTGACCTTGTGTGTATTCCCAGAGGGGACCACCACAGCATTTGCCTAAACGAGCGTGAGAAACCGCCTGAAGCCAGCGCTCAGGCTGGCCAGTACACCTACCCAAGGCCGTTAATCCGCAGCGTGCATTCGATTCGCATCTGGTTCACCTCTTTGTCTCGCAGATTAACGCCATACACATTACGCTACACTATGAGACTGTAACTGATTTGACTTTTATTCCCAAAATATGTATTTTTTTTACTAGTTACTTCCTTTTATTCTTTGGTTTAGCTATGTTTCTGAAATATTGTTACACATGTACAATATTAGAGGCTACTTTCACGAATAAAAACTATTGTGGTCTATCCCATTCTTTCGCACAGTAATTACCTGGTTTGTACAACAATATGACAAATGAATTGCTTAGTTGCCGGAAGTGCATAACTTCCAGTTACCTTTCACAATATACAGTTACAGATAAAAATACTATTATATTTTGCAAGAAATAATATATGGTAAATTTCTTATAATGAGGAATATACTATTGTTCATAACTATAAAATGTAGCTAAGACCGTAAATCAGTCGCTTATCGATACTCATTTTTAACTAGAATGACCTTTGCGGGACAAAATAACAAATACAAAGGGCAGGTCGGTAGATCACTCCTTGAGGCATCGGTTAACCGTTAGATTGATAATGGTGAGAAGAACATTGAGGAGGGGGAGGGGTTGACAAAGATCTGAATACAGTATGCGAATTGAAGTACAGGCTGGCTGCAATAGTCAAGCAGAAAAAGAAAAACTTTCAGAAGATAGATTAGAACTGCATCACACGACTGGTTGGTTTCTAATGTTCTGCTTTTCATTTCAGTACCGTGACTTACAAAGGTAGATGAATGTTTATCCTCGCTCCGGAAAAAGAAATACATGTACTACTCACGAAGTACGAACCTCTTCAAAATTAATGATGTCCGAACAACGCTAATCGTCTGCTTTTTCTTTAAATGAAATAAAAACTTGCGGTTGTCTTAGATACACTGAAAAAGCCTTTACATCTGACAAGCTCAGTAAGGATGCTGGTTTCCCACAGTCGAACTGAATTTCAGGCCAGTTGGTTTGGTGAAGGACGTTTCATTCTTGCTAAAAGTGTTAGTTTCTGAAGAACCTTACGTAAACAGATATCCGTATATGGATACAAATTTGGACAAATGTAGGTAATAAGCGAGTTTCAAACTATGAACAAAAGGAAATACGGCTTCAGATGTGCATCATGTTAGATCTTAATCATGTGTTCTTCAGCTACTGACAATTTCTCTCATCTTTCCCCTCAACATTAGGTGACAGTAGAAGCACAGGACAGACATCGTAATATAATAAGCAGTGGTATTTAGTTGCAAACAAATGAAAGGCTTATGACCAGGCATAACTTACGTTGGAATAAAGCTATTCCGAAATCTTTCCTAAACCACTTTATCGTTCTTGAACATGATGTAGCTTTAAAGGTCATAATGCAATCAGCGGTGTGTCTTTGCAGGCTAGTTGTTCAGTTTGTGGTGGTATAGTATTGCCTGGTGTCAATTTAATCGTTAGGCAGTAGAAAGGTAATAATGGTACATGGATGCTCATTGCCAGACTGGAAGCCTATTCCCCAGCTCTGCATCTTTCAACTGTTTTTTTTTTCACAATGGCTAACGATGAGAGACGAACAGAGATACCGTTCTTGCTAATCCGTCACCTAGAAGGGAATATTACTACATGATAGCCTGTCGTCTCACACAGTTTCCGTCCCTCTTCTTCCCATTGCTTATCACAGCAATACCAAAGAAGATGGCATGGCAACAGGACATCTGCACTAATAATTGCTAGGTAATGTGCAGATGTCCTACATCCACGGTATTCTAAATCCACAGAAAGAACGATAGACGCGATCTTTGACGTCGCTGGCATCATTCAGGATATTTGGCGTGATTGTTGCTTTCGTGAGCAGAAAACTACTTAACACAACATCTAATAACAGAGGTAATCCAGGGGCGTTAACAAGATCTTTGGTTGGCGCTCAGAGGCTTGCGCTCCGATCAAGTGGTGGGTTAACGCTGCTGGGAAAATCAACGTCTGACTGAGCTGACGAAGGCGACTTCAGAAGAATAGGTACTTCAAGTATTGTATATTATGGATAGTTACAATGTCAGTCGAGTTAGTATGTTCCTTGTTAATTTTTGCTGGATGATGTTCCAGACACCAGTGGTCTTTCAAATGCTGCATGGGGTTTTCATGTCGTCGTCGGCACGAGAGGTATCACTCGCCTGCATTACTTTCTCGCTCTTGATGTCACCGTCAGAAATATCGAGGATTCTAGCTGTCGATAACTTGCTCTTGATGCTCTTTTAACCATAAAAGCTAAAATGTGGGGTCGGATAGAATACATTTGGGATAAGATTCCTTACAAAGACATAAAAGTCTTCTTAGCCGAATTCGGGGTTGTATAACCGTTCCAAAATGCCCATAAAATGCCATTCACCTAACTGATGTCCATAAAGTAGCTTTCCTTTGTGTTTCTGAATGACGAATTGTCTGATCTGTCGTGTACTGGCTAAAACAAGTTTGTTGCTGTTGCAGTGTAGTTCAGCTATTTCATCATGTGCTATAGTAACCTTCGATTGGGATGCATGATACCACAATCCATATATAATATAAATTAAGTAGCAACACTGATGAAGATTATATGAACCCTATATTTATAACCAATTTATGGTGCAAATGTAGTATCGAAAAAGATACTGGTAGTAGTTTAGAGTAGGCTAGAATTCAGAATGTGTCCTAGGCCGTTCAATATTCAACGCGAGTTACCATTAAGGCTAATATCTTAGGAGGAGAACCGTTTATACTAAATAATGAAACAGTCGATGTATTTTGGTAATATTGTAATTTAGCTCATGAGTTAGCTATGATAATTTATGAAAATATTTTTAAGTAGTCCTTACTGCTCTTTTCTTTACTGTAAAGCATAGCCAAATAACTTATGATTAGGATTTACGACAAGAATACTTGAGGTTTATAATTGATATGCTAAATAATCTTTAATGCGAAGAAATTTACACCTCCCAGTTCTTCGTGAAATTCTACTTCTGCATCAATGCTCCACAAAGCCTCATGACGGTGTGTGGCGGAGGGTACTTCCGGTACCATTAACTGATCCTCCTTAACCTGTTATACTCGCGAACGGTGCATGCGATGCATGATTGTCGGCTTCCTCTGTATTAGTAGGTGCTAATTACTCAAAATTTTTCTCTTCGTCATCACTTGGTGAGATGTATATGGGAGGTAGTATTATGTTGTCAGGCTCTTCCCGAAAAGTACTCTCTCTCTAAACATCAATAGCAAACCTGTCCGTGTTGTATAACGCCTCTCTTGTAACGTCTGCAACTGGAGTTTGTTGAGCATCCTTGTAACGCTCTCGGGCCGAATAAACGATCCCGATAACGAAGCGCACTGCTCTTCTTTCGATCTTCCCTCTGTGTTCTATCTGTCCTACCTGGTAAGAGTCCCAAATGGATGAAGAGTATTCAAGAATCGATCGAAGAAGCGCCTTATAAGCTCAGTCTGGAACCTGCTTTCCTACAGTTGTTTCATGTGGTCACCGCACTTCAGCTGGCTAGGGATAGTTACTCCCATATATTTTACTATACATATTATTTCCAGAAATTTCTCATCAATAGTGTAGTTGTACGGTAGTGGTTTCTTTTCCTGTGTACGCACAATATGTTGCATTTACTTACGTTCAGGGTTAACTGGCAAAGCCTGCACCATTGATCAATCCCCTATAAGTCACTGAGCAAGTCGGTACTGTCTACGAGCGTTGCTGCTTTCTTACAGACAACCGCATCATATTTGGACAGTCTTCAAGAGCTTCTGCCCCCTTGCACTGGATTATTTATATACATTTTTAACAGTAATGATACTATCATACTTCCTTGGGGTGCTTCGGATATCATCTCTACATCTGTCGAATTTGTTCCGTTGACACTGACGTTTTGCCGTCTATCTGCAAGGAGGTCTTCAATAAAGACGCAAATCCGATCAAGTGCTTGGTAATATCTTTTTTTTTTCACTGAAAGGCAGTGCCGGACGGTGTCAAATGTCTTACTGAAATCAAGGAATATGACACCAACCTGATCGCCGTTGTTGCAACTCATGGAGAAACAGAGCGAGCTGAGTTTCGCTAGATCTCCGTTTGCGGAATTCGTGTTGGTTTTTATAGAGAAGATTTTCGTTGTCCAAGAACGTCATAATTCTTGAATATAAAAAGTGTACCATAATTCGACAACTGACTGACGTCAACTGGTGACGATAAGTTGAAGATTGCGAAAATCGGTATAGTTGAAAGATATTCATTTGTCTCCGAACGGTGCCAACGTTAAGCCTCCCGTAGACGCGAAGTGGTAGTGTACACAGTGCTACGGGTAATGCAAGCAGCAGGCACTGCCTTCCCCTTACCATTGCACACCCACCTGCAGCTTTAATGTGAGGGCAACGGTGTTGCCAGCAGCCGGCGCTTGAATCGTCAGGTTATCGTGGCCAGATAGTTCTTCATATTCGGTAGCGAACGACGTAGAAATATCCCTCCACATCCCTAAGTATCCCTCAAATGCTCATACTGAACTTCTGCTTTGCAGCAGGTCTCAGTTCGGTTTTACTTTCTGCGATATGTGGAGCCAGTGATTTAGAAGTTTTCAAGTTTCTTTCATTATACGCTACCGAGCGAGGTGACGCAGTGGTTAGCACAGTGGACTCGCATTCCGGAGGACAACGGTTCACACACGATTCCGGCGTTCCTGATTTACGTTTTTCTTGATCTCTAAACCACCTGAGGCAAATGGCGGTATGTTTCCTTTGAAAGGACGAGGCCGACTTCCTTCCCTATCCTTCCCTAAGCCGACGGGACCGATGACCACACTGTCTTTGTCCCCTCCACCGAATCAATGAACCAACCAACCATTATGCGCCTTCGTGTACTAATGTGCGTGTTTGCGCGTGCAGACACGACGTGCCGATTATGTGTACATGATAAGATCCGGAATGGAAGAATGGCCAAGAATATCAGCCACGATCTTCTCAGACAAATCATAAGAAGCATCTGGCTACAGCGGTTAGGGATACGACGTAAAACCTAAATTAGTTTACGTTAACAGATGATTGAAGCCGCATCTCCGAAAGGCCAGTCTAGTGTTCCAACCACTGAGTTATTTTGATTGGTTGTCATGACTGTAAATGACACAGGTCTCGAAAGAAGAATTATTTTGTGATAAGGACTACATAGGGCAGTACGGTTAGTTGGGATTTTGTTATGGGAGAGGATACATAACTCGAGAAAGAGGTCAGTGAATGCCATAAACGAATTGGAAACTTGAAGTTATGATTTAGGTATTTAATCTAACCAATTAGTTGATCAATAGCTTGGATCCATTAATAACCTTAGAATCCATCTACATGGGTGATGGGTCTCCTACAGACGTCGCATACCCATCAAGGAACGTAAATGCCCGATTTATCAATTCAAAATTATTTCAGCCCTTCTTGAAATGTCGGAACTAACTGTGTATAGGACATAGTAAAATAATCATAAGTTTTATTACGATGGAAACTGAGGCACCCAACGATGAGGCTGAAATTTGAAGAGAATGTCGTCGCATTCAACTTTAACGGTGTTTAAACTCACAACGGGCCAGCTGAATTTAGGTGTTCATTGGTTTGCCAAATTTATGCAGATGATTTCTGTGAAGGTTACTTATTAAAGGACAATGCCAATTCGCTTCCACATTAGACGGCAGTTTTGATCTTTATTCTGTTTTTATGATCTTGACTTCAACGGAGATTGAAACAATAGCCTTCCGTCCATTCTTTTCTTGCAATATGTAGCGGTAAAACTTAAGAGTTTATTTATAATTTAGGTCATGGAGTGCGTTGAGTTCTACTTATATAGTATTAACTATTCATATTTGATCTAAGAAATGTAATTTACAAAATCTGCTTGAACAACTGTGGTTGCTGCTGCTGACAATGTGTTTAAGAAGACGAAACATCTAAGGTCGTAAGTGTCCTTTTCACTTCTCAGGGTGGAATAAGAGCACCCCACCCCTCTGTGCTTAATTCTATGTGTAAGGTCGGAAGAATTTTCTAAATGTTTTCGGAGGTGTATCTGAGACGGTACGTGAGTACGTGCTGCTATTTACCCAGTATTTTGGCCGGCACACCGATCCCCGTCATTAATCCTCCGGGACGACCCGAAGCACGGCCGGCGGTGCGGATATTAAAAGCGAAGTTGTTTTTCACAGCACTGTTGATTGTTCACCACTCAGCCAAATGCTATTTTGTAGACGTTTTTGCGCGCAGGTGGCAATAGCGGGACTGCGTTTTACATGGGTCTGCACGCAACTGACGGTGACTGACGGGCCGGCTATCGTGTCACACGCGAGGTGCGACGGATATCGTTCCCGGTCGATGGCAACGAGCAAATACTGCAAGCGGCGCCACACGATGCCGGCACTACAATCAACCGACAACCTGGTGCGGCACCGACCTTCATACCATCTGATGTGGATTATTACAAGCGCCCAGCTAAAGCGTGCTACCAGAGAAAATACTGGCGTACATAGGTCATCGGTGTACGCAATCTACGAACTGTAAACTTTCCCTGGAGACTCCTCTATGTAGGAGAACAATGGCTGTTAAATTATTTTCAGTATTCTGTTAATAAGGAATTAAACGTTCCATTCAGATCCTATTCAAAGAGCTGTTCATTATTTGTGAAACTTGCACACATACCGGTGATGAACAGTCGAAAACATATGATAGCTTTGTAGACACAGGAATAATAGCCCATGTTTACTTAAATTCATGACGTCTGTTTTTCCAGCTCATTTCTACGACTGGGTGAAAGAGTCATTGGCACCTATTTTAATCTGGAGGTACTAAAGAAACTTGTCCCTGCAACCATGGATAACAGAATTTGAAGAAACACATTTTCCACCAGGCTGTGTTTCAAATTTTGTATTTCCACTATTGGTTTCGGATGCTGCCCATTCTGAAGGTCATCTATAGTAACAGGAGTCAATACATCTTTGTCGTTTGGTTAAAAAATCATGTCATTATTCCACCAGGCTGTGTTTAAAATATTTTATTTCCACTACTGGTTTCGGGTGCTGCCCATTCTGAAGGTCGTCTATGGTAACAAGTGTCAATATATCTTTGTCGTTTGGCGAAAAAAATCATGTGTCATGCAAAGGAAATGGAAAAATGTTGTATCCACATCTGTTACTGTAGATGCACTTAAGGATGGGCACCGCCCGAAACTAGTAGTGCAAACAAAAGGTCTTAAGTACACCTTGGTAGAATAACGTCCGACTACAGATTTACTGATGCTGTGGGACCCACCGAAAAGAATAGCCTATAAAACACTTCATTACGATCCTGCCGGTTTTGAACGCCTAAATCGCAGGTTTTCTTGGATCTTTCTTTCCTAGACTCAATGTTAGATCTGTTTATTGTACATGACAGATGTTCACCTCCGAACGACTATAAGGTGCTAATGAGGCCTCTTTCTAAGATTTCTCTAGATTGCGTTTTATGTGCATGAAAATATCTTCAAAGCACCTATATATACAGGTATTTAAAATCCTGTGATACTGCAGCAAAGGAAATAATATCCTAGGTAGTGGGACAGTGGTAACGTTTGCTAAAGTCAGCTAAGGTTCCAGGCACTAAATAAACGACGAGCGGTCGAATATTAACAGTTGATTCAGTCCTGAAGTTGCGTGCCTCACTGGAGAATTATCGAAATATGTATCAACAGAAAGAACACCCATTTCGCTACACCAAATGCTTAATGATAGTGAGATAGGACCTCAACGTGAATTCAAAGTATTTGTTACCTAAGAGCCACAAAACTCGTTTGATGAAACAACAGATCTTCAGGATTGGCCTACATTCACTAGTCCAGTTCGTTACTGGGAAATATTTTTGAAATCCAAATAAGCTACTGTTTCTTCACGTTTTTTCACATTCACAAATTCAGGAGGGAGTAGTTTTATTCTAATCAACAGTTCCAAGCAAAGTAGGTACCTTCTTCAACAGATCCTTAGACAAGATGCAACTAGAAAACCAGTTATTTGCTGTTATATTATGGCCTGTCCACTGAACTGTCTGACTTAAACGAATCACCACATCTTACGGCCCATTTAACTGTTTCTCAACGCATACCTCCACAGCAAGGGCGTATTATGTCCTGGCATTACAATCGCATCTTTTATCCACTGTGTTGTCGTTTATGATCACCTGGAACAGTTCAAATAAATCCCTAGTCCGTGCAGTTTTATCTAATTGCTTTCCCTTTTGCCCGTTTTGAATATCATCAAACCGTGTGCATCTGAACAGAAACCGACACAAAATCATAGTATTGTGAAGTATCTCAATTTCTAAATCCTTTATGTTCGACAGTCCTTGAGGTTCATATACTGAGAGCTGTCCAAAATAAGTGGCCCCACAAAAGCCTTAATTTCAGCCACATATTTCTCTTTGTCGTTTTATTCCTGGTAAAAAGTTCCCGGAATCTTCTTGTGTCCACATATTTCACTGACCATGCGAGAACGCGCTGTTAAGTAATACCTACAATTTTTTTTTAAATTCTGTTCTCAACATCAGTTGAAATATTACATGTCATGCATATTACTCGGTCCACATTCTCGCATCGATGTCACCTGTTGCAACATTTTACCGCTACAGGGCTCCGAATTGTAGAGTGTAACACGGCATTTTGTATAACGGAACTCTGTCGGTGCTAGAGAAGCATGATGCTGTAGTCGAGTTTCTAACCGCAGAAAACTGAGAACACGGATCTGAAGACTTCGTCCAAACATTGAGCTCCCAATCCTTCAGCGTTACAATGTTAACCACACACGAGCGCTGCAGCATTTGCAACAATCGAACGCCTTGGGTTCGGTGTTATCGAGCATCCTCGATCCAGACCCGGTTTGGCTCTATCCGGTTTTCATCTGTTTCCAAAAGTTAAAGGACACACCGAGGATTTCACTTTGACAGTGATGAAATGGTGAAGCAGAGGTGAGATTGTGGCTCCATAATCAAAGTCAAACATTCTACAGCGACGGCATCAACGACTGGTCTCCCGTTGAGGGAACTATATTTGTCGCCAGAATAATTATGTCGAGAAATAAATTTGCGGGCATGGAAAATAAATGTCTCGAGTGTTTATAAAGTTCGTTTTATTTAATAAAAAATTCGTAGGCATTACTTTTCGGTACGCCTTCGTATCTTCATCCATAAATAATATGAAAAACTCTAAAGTCGATTTCGCAATTCTTGTGGCACCTCTTACACCTAGCAAGAAATAATAGTCTTTTTAAGTCATTTCACTTCATTTTCTATGGGATTGCAGCCGGATGATGTTCACTTGTTGCCACAATATTTCAGCTGTCAACCGCTCTGTCATTATCGGTAAGTATCTGCCACTGAGTGACGGACACTCATCTGAAGATGGCTGGATGATTGCCAACCGGAATACTGTGGCTAGAAGTCAACATCATCCGGCTGCATCCCGAAACCTCATAAAAGATACAGTACGCCGAGAAAACTTCAAGAATTATAGTTGATTACATTTCGTGGAGGAGCGTTCTTCATTTATTTCGCTGATTTGTCTTTTCCCAAGCAGAAATTATTTCCAGAGCTTATCTCATTACCATCACCTTCAGTCTCTGTATCATTCTCGTGCTCCATTTCTTCTCGCTCATCACATGATTCTGAATCTGGTTTAGCACACGTTTATCTTGCTTCAACATCTTCACGTCATCTGTACATATTCGTTCTCCGTTTTCTTCATGCGAACACAAAGTGCAGATTGAGCTGTTGCCATTCAGCGACAGAAATCAAACTGGCTCCAAGAGCCTTCTTTCATTTGGAAAGCTGTTAGAATATCCGTAGCGAACAACAATGTTTTCACTTAATTTGACTAAGGAAGACTGAAAGAAAACTGATCTTCTTTTTTTTTTTTTTTTTGCATTAGGACTTGCAAGGGATCTCCTTTGTCAGCAGAAAAATAGTCATAACTCGAACTTATATTGTTGGACCAAACTGCTGAGGTCATTAGTCCCTAAGCTTACGCACTCCTTAATCTAACTCAAACTAACTTACGCTAAGGACAACATACACACCCTCGCCCGAGGCAGGACTCGAACTTCCGTCGGGGGAAGCCGCGCGGGCCATGGCCAGGCTTCTCGAGCGCGCGGCTACCCCTCGCGGCTGCAATTTAGTGACTTGCACAACAGTTAAATAGGAAGCTAACGGAGTATTAGAAAATTCTGTAAATCTAAACTAATAATCCGAGCAGTTTCTATTAACTGCGGTGTCCACTTAACTCAGAGCCAGAGCTAAACGGTTACGCAGAATTTGTGAACATCAGGTCTTGAAGACAGGGCACTAAGAACAGGGAAACAATATAGGTACATTGATGGTTCATACCACTGACATAACAATCAAAAATACCACAGCTGCAAGCGCAAGCAACCATGTTCAATAATGCTTTTCGTGCAGCCACAGGACGTCGTGTTAAGACTCAAACTGTGCGCAGTAGGCTGCACGGTTCGCAACTTCACTCCCGACGTCCATGGCGAGGTCCATCTTTGCCACCACGAGACAACGCAGCGCGGTACAAAAGGCCCCAGCAAGATGCCGAATGGTCCGCTCAGGTCTGGCATCACATGTGGACCACCACCTCTGAAGGTCCCTCTATATGGCTGTATAACATCCAATGTGAGGTTTTCTTGAGCACTAAAAGGGTGGAAATGATGTTTATGTTGATCCGTATTCCAATTTTCTGTCCAGATTCCGGAACTCACAGAACCGAGGTGATGCAAAACATTTTTGATGGGTGTAAATGAATTAGTTCGAATGGATCTAAGCACTATGGAACTTAACGTCTGAGGTCATCAGTCCCCTAGACTTAGAACTGCTTAAACCTCACTAACCTAAGGCCATCGCCGGCCGGGGTGGCGCTACAGTCTGGAACAGTGCTACCGCTACGGTCACAGGTTCGAATCCTGCCTCGGGCATGTATATGTGTGATGTAGTTAGGTTTAAATAGTTCTAAGTTCTAGGGAACTGATGACCTCAGAAGTTAAATCACATAGTGCTCAGTGCCAACCTAAGGCCATCACACACTTCCATGCCCAAGGCAGGATTCGATACTGCGACCGTAGTAGCAGCGCGGTTCCGGACTGAAGCTTCTAGAACCGCTCGGTCATAGCGGCCGTCAAATGTATTAGACTGATGCAAAAGTTCGTAGCGTTTTTCCATAAGTTTAAAAAATGCAGGAGATACATATAATAGAGGTTTTGTCATGAGTAATACACAGGTATCCTCCTTCACTGTTTATAACAGTCTACCAATGCTGGGAAATCTTTTCGATTCCGCGAATGTAGAAATCAAGTGATTTTGTGTTGATGAACTTGTGGAAAGGAATTTCCATTAAGCATTGTTATCCAGAAAGGAATTTCCATTAAGCATGCTGTACCGAAAGCGAAAAGGGGACAATTAGAGAGGGCAAGATCATGTGTAAGGTAGATGCAGTATGACTTCCGAACACAACTCCTGCATGGTGTTTTTGTCAGCCTAGCAGAATTCCGGCGGGCGTTATCGTGTAGTAGCATTACTTCACGCAATCTTTCTAGTTGTGGTCCTTAGACTGCGTCTGCAAGACGTCTCAGTTATTGACAATAAATGTCAGTAGGGATGGTTACACCTCGGGGAAGCAATTCGTAGTACTACATACCGAAGCTGTTCCACTAGGTGTTCGCAGGTCGTTATACGTGGAGCTGCTGTGTTAATTGGGCTTTCTTTTCTTTTCCTTATGTTAGCATTGAGATTCCATTTCTCCTCACTAGTGACGATACAGGATACGAATAGTCGATGCTGGTCGCTAGCCAATTGATGACGAGCAACCAGAGACTCACACTTGGCTGCCCGCTGATTTTTGGGATTTTGGCTTTGAGAAAGTGGTAACCATACACCCGGTTTTGAACCTTCCTCGTTGCATACAAATGTCGCACGACGGTGAAATTATCATAGTTCATCACATTTACCAGTACTCTAGTACACAGACGTGATTCATTTCTTATAGCGCTCTGTCCACTGGCATTATCGGCACACACAATGCAAATGTTTCAGGTTGTGTCCTCTGCTGTCACCAACCTACTGAATTCAAACATAATGTCGCGATTTCTTCACTTGGAACTCCACTGTTCAGCGTCCGCAGCTCCACTCACTATCTCCAAATGACAATATGTAAGCTACATAGGAACAGTGAACTACAGATGAAAAATGACAATCGAGAAATAAACCTATAGCTAACGGAATACCAACACGCAAAACAAAGACGCTGCGAACTTATGCACCAAGTTAATACGAACGTTAAAATGATAGTCGCTTCCCTGAAGGGAAGGTATCTCTTTAGTTTTGACGCGTCTGGCATTTACAAAATTACCTGCAGCCACTATAATAAGTTTTATATTGGCCAAACAGGCAGAAATTTCAGAACTCGATTCAAAGAACATTGAGACTGTTACAAACTTGATAAATGTAACAAATCAGCAGTAGCAACTCACATTAAATGCACAGGTCACCCTTTGAAAATCGAAGACAACCTCGAAATTTTACACAAAATACGAACAGACAAACGAATGGATAGCATGGAAGAAATGGAAATTTTCATACATAATGCAAAACATGGAGATAACATTCTTAATGAGATAAGCGAATTCAAACACTCAAAACTCTTCGACAGTCTTAAGTCAGTTCTTACTCAATAGATTCAAGATGTGTCAGTACAAATAAACGCCTACAAATCTACCAGTACCAACAATATGGATTCAAAACCTAAATAGCCGCGCTTGGTAGCCGATTGGTCTGAGGCGTCTTGTCACGGTCCGAGCGGCTTCCCCCGTCGGAGGTTCGAATCCTCCCTCGGGCATCGGTCTGTGTGTCGTCCTTAATGTAAGTTAGTTTAAGTTAGATTCAGTAGTGTGTAAGCTTAAGGACCGATGACCTCAGCAGTTTGGTCCCATAAGACCTTACCACAAATTTCCAAAATTTTCCAAAACCTCGATAATCGATACTTAGTGACATGTTACACGTGCGAAATTTTGTGTTAAGTGCATAACGTTTACATGTATGTCGAAACAAAATGTGCAGTGAATTACGTTGGAAAACAGTGAGAAAATAGAAAGTGCAATCGTGTATTGTTACTCGACAGACCCGCCATTACACCAGTGACGCAAGTGAAGCTGCAAGGCGATGAAATCGTAAGTGATCAATTGTCATATAAAAGCCTTTCACGCTATTTTCACAACACACAACAGATGCAGAACTATCTGCATCCTATGCAAGCTGTGATATCATACATAATCAACCACAAGAAAAAACCAGCACTAAACATAATGTCAACGATTTCTGGCCATCCACTGCCCCCCTCCTCTGCAAATGCAACACCAGAAACTACAGTAACAAACAAAGGACAAAAAGTTCTATGTCAATCTTGTTTAAGACAGTTTATATTTAAGTAATATTTCTCTTTATGTATGTTTACATGTATAAAAACCTGAAGATCAACAGAACATGTCGGAAACGCGTTGTATTATGTTAGATTAAACATAAAACAAAACATGGAAAGGTGTCTGGAAACAGAAATCACAAATAAATTACTAACTCACACAGTCACGGTTCACAATCATAGCCATTATGGCCGAAAAGAATTACGAATATAAGTTGTTTAACATTCGTTTCTTTTACATATTTTTAAGGATGCTGGTAACCTCAGTGTTGAGTGCCCCTAAACTCTAAATACACAACATACACACACACACATTAATTTACGGTTATGAAAGAAAATGTTACACATAACATATCACCTTAAGGAACACTACACTCCCGCTCAAAGCTCTCAGATAAACCTTCACAAAATACAAACATCAAAAAAAGTTTTCCATTACCCCGGGTCCCAGAACTCCTGAAGATAGTTGTTCACTGCACATTTTGTATCACAAATGAAATGCCTTTTACTGTTTATAGATGTCACTAAATCCGCCCAAAGATGTAAACAACCATGTATGAGCAGTGCCTATTTCACGGATGGGGTCTGACAGCCGATCGCTTCCAGTCATTCCACCAGGAAGGACGTACACTGCTGGTGTTGTCTGTAGTTCAACAATGCCTAGATGGTCAATACCGCGGTTCGATCGCGTCCGCATTGTTACTTAGTGCCAGGAATGGCTCTCAACAAGGGAAGTGTCCAGGTGTCTCGGAGTGAACCAAACCGATGTTGTTCGGTCATGGAGGATATACAGAGATACAGGAACTGCCGATGACGGGCCTCGCTCAGGCCGCCCAAGGGCTACTACTGCAGTGGATGAAAACTACCTACGGATTATGGCTCGGAGGAACCCTGACAGCAACGCCACCATGTTGAGTAATGCTTTTCGTGCAGCCACAGGACGTCGTCTTACGTCGCAAACTGTGCGCAATAGGCTGCATGATGCGCAACTTCATTCCCGATGTCCATGGCGAGGTCCATCTTTGCAACCACGACACCATGCAGCGAGCTACAGATGGGCCCAACAACATGACGGATGGACCGCTCAGAATTGGCATCACGTTCTCTTCACCGATGAGTGTTGCATATCCCTTCAACCAGACAATCGTCGGAGACGCGTTTGGAGGCAACGTGGTCAGGCTGAATGCCTTAGGTAAACTGTCCAGCGAGTGCAGCATGGTGGAGGCTCCCTCCTGTTTTGGGGTGGCATTAGGTAGGGCCCACATTCGCGGCAGGTGGTCATGGAAGTCGCTGTAACGCCTGTACGATACGTGAATGCCATTGTCCGATCGATAGTGCAACCATATAGGCAGCATATTGGCGAGGCATTCGTCTTCATTGACGACAGCTCGCGCCCCCGTCGTGCACATCTTGTGAATGACTTCTTCCACCATAACGACTAGAGTGGCCAGCATGTTCTCTATATGAACTCTGTCGAACATCCCTGCGATGGATTGAAAAGGGCTGTTTATGGACGATGTGACCCACCAACAACTCTGTGGGACCTACGTCGAATCTCCCTTGAGGAGTGGGACAATCTGGGAAACAGTGCTCTGATGAAATTGTTGTTAGTATGCCACGACGAATACAGGCATGCATCAATGGAATAGAACGTGCTGCTGGGTATTAGTGGTACGTGCGTGTACAACAATCCGGACCACCACCTCTGAAGGTCTCGCTGTATTGTGGTACAACATGCAATGTGTTGTTATCATGAACAATAAAAAGGGCGAAAATGATGTTTATGTTGATCCCTATTCCAATTTTCTGTACAGGTTCACGAACTCTCAGAACCGAGGAGATGCTAAAATTCTTTTGATATGTGTATGTACCACTACTATACTATTATGGAAAGGACAATTTTAGTACAGGTTTTCAACAACAGAAATCTCTTACATGAAGGGATCAGAGAATAATGTGCCTCTAAGTAGTATCATACTATGTCATTGATAGTGATTGCAACAGCAAGAAGTAAAGGAAACAAAAGAAACATTCGGAGTAGGTATTAAGATCCATGGAGAAGAAATAAAAACTTTGACGTTCGCCGAAGACACCGTAATTCTGTCGGAGACAGCAAAGGACTTGGAAGAGCAGTTGAACGGAATGGACATTGTCTTGAAAGGAGGATATATAATGAACATCAACAAAAGCAAAACGAGGATAATGGAATGTCGTCGAACTAAGTCGTGTGATGCTGGGGAATTAGATTAGGATATGAGACACTTAAAGTCGTAAAGGAGTTTTGCTATTTGGGGAGCAAAATAACTGATGATGGTCGAAGTAGAGAGGTTATAAAATATAGACAGGCAATGACAAGGAAAGCGTTTCTCCAGAAGAGAAATGTGTTAACATCGAGTATAGATTTAAGTTTCAGGAAGTCGTTTCTGAAAGTATTTGTATGGAGTGTAGCCACATATGGAAATGAAACATGGACGGTAAATAGTCTGGACAAGAAGAGAATAGAAGCTTTCGAAATGTGGTGCTACAGAATAATGCTGAAGATTAGATGGGTAGATCACATAACTAATGAGGAGGTATTGAATAGAATTGGGGAGAAGAGGAGTTTGCGGCACAACTTGATTAGAAGAAGGGATGGGTTGGTAGGACCTGTTCTGAGGCATCAAGGGGTAACCAATTTAGTATTGGAGGGCAGCGTGGAGGGTAAAAATCGTAGAAGAAGACCAAGAGATGAATACACTAAGCAGATTCAGAAGGATGTAGGTTGCAATAGGTATTGGGAGATGAAGAAGCTTGCACAGGATAGAGTAGCATGGAGAGCTGCATCAAACCAGTCTAAGGACTGATGACCACAACAACAACAGATTCTTTCACCATAGAAGCCCCATCGTGTACAGCTAACATAAACAGGGTGAGAAAGTCAATAGTTGATTGGTACCATTTGAGCACACAACGTGAGCAGCTTTTGCTTTCACTGTCCGGGTTAGCGTTTCACGGAACGTGCCAAATTTGGCGACAAGTGTCTTCAATCCTGATAGGAAAGATATCATTTCTTTAGCTGCATTTATTTGTACAACTTCTAGCTGAGGCTATAAAATTAGCTTTGTAGTTTGTAAATTGTGCAGCTTTTATTCCGCTCTGTTAGATTAACATTTAAATTGATGCAGAATTGTTGTAGTGAGCGTATGACTTTGTTGGGCGTCATACCAAATCTACCCTACACGTTAAAGCATCGTTAGCTCATATTACCTCATATTACTGAGACTTACAACACTTCGTGCTGTCTAGTACCCATGGTCACACATTTAAACGGCGCAAAAGGTATTTAAAGACAGTTACAAGGCAGGTGGATTTTCATGACTGATACCGATCCGAATCGTAATATTCCTAATGCATGTTACGACTTCATCAGAATAATACTTCTACTATTTCGTTATATCAGTACTAATAATTCTTCAGTATGACAGTACCTTTCGTTGAGTTAAGGTAATTACGTAATTCCACAACAAAGAAGTCCCATAAATTTTTGTGTTCAGCTACTCACTCAGCGTCTTTACCTGTTACCATTAAATTTGTTGTGATGCATTTCTAAGTACCTTCACCTTTAGTTAGGGATTAATATATTTGTCCGCCTCCGTCGGTAAGTAGTCAGCGTAGATGGCTGCAATGCGGAAGACTTAGGTTCGATTCCCGGTACTGCCAAGTATTTTTCCTTGGTGGTAGGTCTAGTACGCTGTGCAATCAACCTCGTAATACAAATTGCAATTAAGGAGCTACTTTTGCAAAACGGCCAGGAGTGGAGTCAGCTTACCACATGGCTCTCCATAACCTCAACCACATCATTCCGCAACACTGAGGACGTCACGGCGGTCGGTAGACATTCATTGGACTTTCACAGCCCAAGCGAGGAACTCGTTAGTGGTATATTCTGGTTCTTTCTAAATACAGAAAAGTTCCATCTCGTTGAATGACTCCTTCCTCTCTATACTCTGTTAGTAATTGCCCTTTAATGACAAAGGGTTTTGATCGGTAGGGTTTGCATAGGCAACTGTCCACTTTGTGTCGTCGAAAGTGTCAGCTAGTGGTCCACTCAGTCCGGTAATGGTTATCACGTCTGAATAATTATTGGCATCTTTTCTATCGGCATTGGCAGAACAAAGATTATGATCCCTCACGATGGCCGGGACACAAATACCCGTGGAATGTAACAGTTTGTTCCTGTGGTCGATGATGGTGGAGTTCACAAAGTGAAAGGCTACACAAAAGCAAAGTCAAGAGTTCTGTGAAAGTCGTCGCAAGCACGTGCAAACAGTCCAGGGAGCGATCCGAATCGATAAACGTAAGCAAAACGAAGGTCACTCACCATCCTATCAACGGCGCGTATCCAAGGCATCAGAGTATTCTGCCGGACAACTGCGTGGCTTATGTACTATTACACACTGTCGCATGGGTGAGCGGGAGCAAACAGCGGCCGTGCTAGAATGCCGAAATATCTCTGACCTTCTCTGTTCATAGATACTCGTGCTGGGTGGGGAATCCGAATAAATACTGAATACTACAGTTTTGGTTGCCGAAATATAATGGACGATTGGCAGGCAGCATGCCTGGGTATGCTTTATGTATCTCGAGTGTAGCGGCTACCCTTCAGGTTTGACGCTATCGACTGTGCCGCCTCAATAAACATTCGCGACAACAGCGTGTAGCACATATTGACGTGAAAATTCGCCAAGCACCACACATTGTTCGGATTCCATGACACACTGTAGATGCACTTACTCCAGTACGATTACTGGCGTAGGTTATTGACATCCGTCTCTCCCAATTAGTGCCCAATTGAAAGACTTGCACAAGTCACTTAAGCCCAGATCCCTGCCTACTGTGACACACAATATTCCACCACAGCACCAAATGTTGGTCGCTAAAGCTTGTCTAGGCTTTATGGTTACAGAGCACAGGTGGTGTTCACTAGTTCCATGCCTACGAACCTGTGTTCATTATCAGTGAAGAAAGATGTTTTCCTTAGTCATGAATCACGGGCATGTATGACTTCCGTAAAGCCACAGAGGAGGTGGGCGTTAGCCATTTTGAAAACGTGAGGTGACCTGTAATGTTTGCGTAACCACCAGAGTTTTCATTACCAACAGACTTTCCCCACTGAAAACTAGAATTCTCCGGAACTTTTATCACATTACATAAATTTTTAAACAGTTAAGTACAAGGTCTTGTTGGAAGATTATAAATTTATACTAAAAGTGAGCTTCGACTTTAATTATCAATTTTCCTGGTGCGAGTGCCAAGCTGTACTTACCATAGTAACGGGACTGATGGATCCAAAGCTGCGAATATATAGCTCACAGTGCACCGTTGTCGCGTTGTCTGCAACACAAGTGAGAAATATATCACTCAATATCAGAATGTAACATTCTATTATCAAGGTGTAACAGGTGTAAATGCAGATATTTTTATTGTAGACTGAGGACAGTGTACTGATCGACATTACATCAATATTTAGGTCACTTGCTGACTAATAATTATAGCTCTCAGGAGTAGTATGTTTTGAGGATGGTTAATACCTCCAAGTACATGTGGTAAGAGCAATCCATTAATGCTTATTTTCCCCTGGGAAGCATTTCCGGATAGCCGGCCGAAGTGGCCGTGCGGTTAAAGGCGCTGCAGTCTGGAACCGCAAGACCGCTACGGTCGCAGGTTCGAATCCTGCCTCGGGCATGGAAGTTTCTGATGTCCTTAGGTTAGTTAGGTTTAACTAGTTCTAAGTTCTAGGGGACTAATGACCTCAGCAGTTGAGTCCCATAGTGCTCAGAGCCATTTGAGCCAAGCATTTCCGGTATGGAGCTGTTGACATACGGAAGCGAAACGGGTAGTCTACTCTGTAGGCATAGTCCATTTAATGGTACAGTTATGACTGTGAACAAAACATCAGGTAGTAAATGATGTGATGTGTTTGTGGGAAGAATGTTTGACACAGAGAAAAAAGCAACCATCACACTTATGTGTGTACATATTGAGGTATCACATATCAATATATCTACACTTGTACCCATCACACTCTGTACCTTCATTCTCTGTGTACAGGGTGTAACTAAATTCCGTTCACAGATTTTGAGGGCTTGTAGTGGAGATCAAAATGGTTTAGTTTAGTATAGGTAGTCTTCTTAGGAAACATGCAGTTTTCCCACTACACACAAAACACCATTACAGACATTGCCCTCACTCCTCCTCCCTGCTATCTGTGTCCACTAGCATGTAGGACCAGATGTGACAGCAGAACAGATACGGTAAATGCATACCATGTTCCGGTACACACGATCTCCAAACCCTGGTCTTATAGCACCTGCCGCTGAAACAACCAAGCCAATAGGTTTTCTTCTCATGCTATAGCGGTCTCGTAAATCAAGGATATCGTATGACCGCACTGGTGATAGACTAGCGGTTTCAAGTAGGAAGAACGTGAGGCCATGCAGTCGGGCCACCACTATCTATCCACTGTTGACCAAATCAGTGGTCCAAATGCCCTCAGATCGCACTTGAAATCTAAGGTGTTGCACCATCATGTTGTAAGCGCATGTTGTGTCTCACATACAGTGGTACACCTTCCAGAAGCCCACTACACAACAGTACACCATAAAAGAACAGCAAGTACGTGGCACCTGTGAGATGTGGTGGAAGAATCACACATCATCCACGAACCAGCCCAAATGTTCAGACTGAGTTCTTCGTGAAGCCCATGGGAGCGTGCAACATGCAAATTTCCACCAACCCACACATGACTTGTACGGGATTTGAGAACGCCTTCACTGCTAAACTTGGCTTCATCCGCAGAAAGGATCCGCTGGAAAGTAGGGCGGACTCTCCCACACCATGACTCAGAAGTGGGCTCGTGACGCAAAACCCGTGGCTGCACTGCCAGTATTCTGGAAGTGGTACAGGTGTAGCTGCTGCTATGCAGAATAGCAAGTACGTGGCACCTGTGAGATGTGGTGGAAGAATCACACGTCATCCACGAACCAGCCCAAATGTTCAGACTGAGTTCTTCGTGAAGCCCATGGGAGCGTGCAACATGCAAATTTCCACCATCCCACACATGACTTGTACGGGATTTGAGAACACCTTCACTGCTAAACTCAGCTTCATCCGCAGAAAGGATCCGCTGGAAAGTAGGGCGGGCTCTCCCACACCTTGACTCAGAAGTGGGCTCGTGACGCAAAACCCGTGGCTGCACTGCCAGTATTCTGGAAGTGGTACAGGTGTAACTGCTGCTATGCAGAACATACCAGACAGTTTGCTGCTTCACATTCAGTCTGCCTGCTATGTTTCTGGTACTCGCTGTCGGTTCCTCTTCAGCAGCATTGAGAGCAGCTCTTTTGTGCGCCGCCGTCGTGGAGCAACACAATCGACCCTGCTGTTGGTGAATGTGCCCTTCTCCGAGGCCCGCAGCTACACAGCATCAAAGAGGGAGTGTGAGGGTGTCTGGAGGTGCGAAAAACGCTCCGCATACAACTACCGAGCAGCCCTCCCGTTGCACCGAGATTAGCCGTACAGTAACATCATGTCGGCGTTTTCCGTAAACGTGTAATTCACCATGGTCAACCGCTACACACTAATAACGATATGTACGTACAGCTTGCATTCTTTACTAAAGTGAATGACGAATATTTTATATTAGCATAGCATGAATAGAGACCTCAAGCAAAACAGCAGGTACAAGCCTTTCTGGGCAGCCCACAAACTGACCTGTGTTGCATGCCCACAAACTGACCTGTGTTGCATGCAAACAAACCAGCAGTGCGTATGGGACATCAGGTGATCGGTGAATGATCTCCATAACACTTTAGACAGTGGCAGTGAAAATTCTTGAGATCTGAACTTGTGTTGTGGTATTTTACGTCTGGCGGGAAAACGTTACGTTTCGGGATATGAGTTTCAATGATAAACTTAACCGTTTTGTTTCCCAACATCTGTAAAGGAGAGTTACTTACAGCTTGCAAGTAAGTAAAAGGTGTATACAAGTCGGTCTCAGGTAGTTCTAATAACAGTTACATTTCAGTAAAATATAGGCTGTCACTAAATAGTCTTGTCTATTATTAGTGCTTTTATATCAGTCGATTACACGCTAAACTTTTATGTAACTTCCTTCTCATTGTTTTCTGAAAATAAAACGCTTAGGTATAAAAATAACTAACCTATTCTATCAGAAGATTAACAGCCCCTTTCTGTTAATGTCCGCAGCTCGTGGTCTCGCGGTAGCGTTCTCGCTTCCCGAGCACAGGGTCCCGGGTTCGATTCCCGGAGGTCAGTGATTTTCACCTGCTCCGAGATGACTGAGTGTTTTTGTGTAGTCTTCACTGCGTAGTACGGCAGTGCGGGTCTCCCGCATCGTTCCCCTACGCTCTGTCAAGAAGTAGGCGATTTTATTTTATTTTCTATCAAAAATCCTCTGGTTTTACTTCCGTGAGCTCCGGAGACTGATTGATCCACGGTTCCTCGGTAATGGAATGAGTGGTTTTATGTCGTCCATTGGGCTAAGAATGATTAATCGAACAAGATGCGAGAAATAGGACAATTTAACTGTTTATATTGGAAAGGAGTCCTCTGTCTACAGTAGGAAACGTGATAGAGCATAAAGTGTGTTCCTTAAAGGATACTCTCACCTACGATTAAAATACTGTGATTTATTACTGACTTTTCTTTCACCGTTGGATAATTATTTCGAATGAATAATGAGGAATAGGACAGTCTATGTAAAATCATCAGGCACAAAGCTGAAGGTGGAACCACACTGAAAGCAACCAGGGCTGGTAGGATGTGTGTTGAGGTCAACGAAAATTTGGAAGTAGTCATCACACGGGATTAACGGTTCCTACATGGATTTAAATATTATATTGTTCGTTACTCTTATGGGTTGACTAAGGCCATTTGACTATTATTCTGTCGACGGATTAAAAAATAAATAAACAGTGCCTTGCAGTCGGCGTGGACCAGTGGGTTTGGCCGCAACTGGAAAACGGCTTAGATAACAGTGAGAACGTCTCCAGCGTGGAATGAGTGCATGTGTAATTACTGATTATTTTGCTGGTCGAATAATTTTCACTAGAGTGCCAGTTAAATTTCTGTATAAATTATTCCCTTGCGGTCAAAGAGTTGTCCCACATATCGCTCAACATACACTCGGGGCACTGAAAATGGTGCAGCCAGAGGGAAGAAAGGTACAATTGCGAAACTTTGCAGGTAAGTACACTGAGATCCGGTATGCAAATAATCCAAATACAGTGCCATCTGGCAGTGGTGCTCCACTATGGCAGGGAGCGGTATTTAAACAGCGCAGAGTTGTCCAGTAATACAGGTTGCTATCACATTCCGGCTCGAGAAGGACGTTGGTAGGCGCAGAATGTCAGTTAGACGTCTTTGACGACGTTTCTCACAGTTAAGTCATTTTGAGAGTACTCTAATCATTGAGAAGATCGAAGGGTCGCGCGCCACACTATCAGACATTTTACATTGTGTACAGGTGCCAGTTGTTCCAAAAACCATTTACAGTCACCTTGTGGGTGCGATTCGGCAAACCAGACGCCCCTGTCGTGTACTACAGTTAACACCAATAACGCCGGCGATTTCGTATACAGTGGTGCCTGGTCAGATTAACGTGGACTGTCACAGACTGGCAAAACATGGTGTTTAGTGATGCACCCAGATTCGGTCTGGGGACGGATAATAACCACGTACGAATGTGGAGGCAGCCTGTTGAACGGTACAGTTCGACACACGCCCTCGTGCGCCACACAGCCCGCACAACCGGTGTAATGTTCTACTGGGCCATAGCCTACAATAACCGGTTCCCTCTAACCCGTTGTACATGAAACCTTAAGGGCCAGCGTTATATTGATGTTATTCTTCACTCCCATGTGGGACGTTTCCTACATGTTCTGCCAGCAAAGTAATGCTACATCTACATCTACATCTAAGTAATGCTACATCTACATCTACATCTACATTTATACTCCGCAAGCCACCCAAAGGTGTGTGGCGGAGGGCATTTTACGTGTCACTGTCATTACCTCCCTTTCCTGTTCCAGTCGCGTATGGTTCGCGGGAAGAACGACTGTCTGAAAGCCTCCATGCGCGTTCTAATCTCTCTAATTTTACATTCGTGATCTCCTCGGGAGGTACAAGTAGGGGGAAGCAATATATTCGATACCTCATCCGGAAACGCACCCTCTCGAAGCCTGGCGAGCAATCTACACCGCGATGCAGAGCGCCTCTCTTGCAGAGTCTGCCACTTGAGTTTATTAAACATCTCCGTAACGCTATCACGGTTACCAAATAACCCTGTGACGAAACGCGCCGCTCTTCTTTGGATCTTCTCTATCTCCTCCGTCAAACCGATCTAGTACGGATCCCACACTGATGAGCAATACTCAAGTATAGGTCGAACGAGAGTTTTGTAAGTCACCTCCTTTGTTGATGGACTACATTTTCTAAGCACTCTCCCAATGAATCTCAATCTGGTACCCGCCTTACCAACAATTAATTTTATATGATCATTCCACTTCAAATCGTTCCGCACGCATACTCCCAGATATTTTACTGAAGTAACTGCTACCAGTGTTTGTTCCGCTATCGTATAATCATACAATAAAGGATCCTTCTTTCTATGTATTCGCAATACATTACATTTGTCTATGTTAAGGGACAGTTGCCACTCCCTGCACCAAGTGCCTATCCGCTGCAGTTCTTCCTGCATTTCGCAACAATTTTCTAATGCCGCAACTTCTCTGTATACTACAGCATCATCCGCGAAAAGCCGCATGGAACTTCCGACACTATCTACTAGGTCATTTATATATATATTGTGAAAAGCAATGGTCCCATAACACTCCCCTGTGGCACGCCAGAGGTTACTTTAACGTCTGTAGACGTCCCTCCATTGATAACAACATGCTTTGTTCTGTTTGCTAAAAACTCTTCAATCCATCCACACGGCTGGTCTGATATTCCGTACGCTCTTACTTTGTTTATCAGGCGACAGTGCGGAACTGTGTCGAACGCCTTCCGGAAGTCAAGAAAAATAGCATCTACCTGGGAGCCTGTATCTAATATTTTCTGGGTCTCATGAACAAATAAAGCGAGTTGGGTCTCACACGATCGCTGTTTCCGGAATCCATGTTAATTCCTACATAGTAGATTCTGGGTTTCCAGAAACGACATGATACTCGAGCAAAAAACATGTTCTAAAATTCTACAACAGATCGACGTCAGAGATATAGGTCTATAGTTTTGCGCAACTACTCGACGACCCTTCTTGAAGACTGGGACTACCTGTGCTCTTTTCCAATCATTTGGAACCCTCCGTTCCTCTAGAGACTTGCGGTACACGGCTGTTAGAAGGGGGGTTAAGTTCTTTCGCGTACTCTGTGTAGAATCGAATTGGTATCCCGTCAGGTCCAGTGGACTTTCCTCTATTGAGTGATTCCAGTTGCTTTTCTATTCCTTGGACACTTATTTCGATGTCAGCCATTTTTTCGTTTGTGCGAGGGTTTAGAGAAGGAATTGCAGTGCGGTCTTCCTCTGTGAAACAGCTTTGGAAAAAGGTGTTTAGTATTTCAGCTTTACGCGTGTCATCCTCTGTTTCAATGCCATCATCATCCCGGAGTGTCTGGATATGCTGTTTCGAGCCACTTACTGATTTAACGTAAGACCAGAACTTCCTAGCATTTTCTGTCAAGTCGGTACATAGAATTTTACTTTCGAATTCACTGAACGCTTCACGCATAGCCCTCCTTACGCTAACTTTGACATCGTTTAGCTTCTGTTTGTCTGAGAGGTTTTGGCTGCGTTTAAACTTGGAGTGAAGCTCTCTTTGCTTTCGCAGTAGTTTCCTAACTTTGTTGTTGTACCACGGTGGGTTTTTCCCGTCCCTCACAGTTTTACTCGGCACGTACCTGTCTAAAACGCATTTTACGATTGCCTTGAACTTTTTCCATAAACACTCAACATTGTCAGTGTCGGAACAGAAATTTTCGTTTTGATCTGTTAGGTAGTCTGAAATCTGCCTTCTATTACTCTTGCTAAACAGATAAACCTTCATCCCTTTTTTTATATTCCTATTAACTTCCGGACTCAGGGATGCTTCAACGGCCTTATGATCACTGATTCCCTGTTCTGCACTTAAAGAGTCGAAAAGTTCGGGTCTGTTTGTTATCAGTAGGTCCAAGATGTTATCTCCACGAGTCGGTTCTCTGTTTAATTGCTCGAGGTAATTTTCGGATAGTGCACTCAGTATAATGTCACTCGATGCTCTGTCCCTACCACCCGTCCTAAACATCTGAGTGTCCCAGTCTATATCTGGTAAATTGAAATCTCCACCTAAGACTATAACATGCTGAGAAAATTTATGTGAAATGTATTCCAAATTTTCTCTCAGTTGTTCTGCCACTAATGCTGCTGAGTCGGGAGGTCGGTAAACGGAGCCAATTATTAACCTAGATCGGTTGTTAAGTGTAACCTCCACCCATAATACTCGTAATTCACAGGAACTATCCACTTCTACTTCACTACAGGATAAACTACTACTAACAGCGACGAACACTCCACCACCGGTTGCATGCAATCTATCCTTTCTAAACACCGTCTGTACCTTTGTAAAAATTTCGGCAGAATTTATCTCTGGCTTAAGCCAGCTTTCTGTACCTATAACGATTTCAGCTTCGGTGCTTTCTATCAGCGCTTGAAGTTCTGGTACTTTACCAACTCAGCTTCGACAGTTGACAATTACAATTCCTATTGCTGCTTGGTCCCCGCACGTCCTGACTTTGCCCCGCACCCGTTGAGGCTGTTGCCCTTTCTGTACTTGCCCAAGGCCATCTAACCTAAAAAAACCGCCCAGCCCACGCCACACAACCCCTGCTAACCGTGTAGCCGCTTGTTGCGTGTAGTGGACTCCTGACCTATCCAGCGGAACCCGAAACCCCACCACCCTATGGCGCAAGTCGAGGAATCTGCAGCCCACATGGTCGCAGAACCGTCTCAGCCTCTGATTCAGACCCTCCACTCGGCTCTTTACCAAAGGTCCGCAGTCAGTCCTGTCGACGATGCTGCAGATGGTGAGCTCTGCTTTCATCCCGCTAGCGAGACTGGCAGTCTTCACCAAATGAGATAGCCGCCGGAAGCCAGAGAGGATTTCCTCCGATCCATAGCGACACACATCATTGGTGCCGACATGAGCGACCACCTGCAGATGGGTGCACCCTGTACCCTTCATGGCATCCGGAAGGACCCTTTCCACATCTGGAATGACTCCCCCCGGTATGCACACGGAGTGCACATTGGTTTTCTTCCCCTCTCTTGCTGCCATTTCCCTAAGGGGCCCCATTACGCGCCTGACGTTGGAGCTCCCAACTACCAGTAAGCCCACCCTCTGCGACCGCCCGAATCTTGCAGACTGAGGGGCAACCTCTGGAACAGGACAAGCAGCCATGTCAGGCCAAAGATCAGTATCAGCCTGAGACAGAGCCTGAAACCAGTTCGTCAGACAAACTGGAGAGGCCTTCCGTTCTGCCCTCCGGAATGTCTTTCGCCCCCTGCCACACCTTGAGACGGCCTCCCACTCTACCACAGGTGAGGGATCAGCCTCAATGCGGTCAGTATCCTGGGCAACCACAGTCGTAGTCCGATCGGGGGATGCGTGGGACGAGCTGGCCGTCCCCGACAAACCCCCATCCGGACCCCCACAGTGATGCCCATTGGCAACAGCCGCAAGCTGTGTGACCGAAGCCAACACTGCCTTAAGCTGGGAGCGAAGGGATGCCAATTCAGCCTGCATCCGAACACAGCAGTTGCAGTCGTCTGCATACCGCTCTAGTTGCTCAAGACTTTCTTCGTCGTGGTCCAGCACTCCCATGAGCGGCCTGTTTCCCGCACTTAGTCACCTACAGAACACTTCTGGGGCCAACTTAAAAGCCAGATGCCACCATGTTACTCTGATCTGGAGCTGGTTGTTCAGGACAGTATGCCTCAGGACAGCATCAGACGTCGAACAAACTCAATGGTGGCACGTACTGCAGCAAAAGTTGGTCCGACACGTTATTGGTGTTGCATTGTATTTCTTTAATTCTGCTGAATGAATTTGTTAACATGTCTGTGTGTTCGAATAAAGTGAATCTTTCATCTGTATCAGCGTGTTTAATAAATTTCATTTCGATCCGATTTTCCACCTTACTGCGCTCTTTTCAAGGTTCTTGAGTGTATGACCTCAAAATTTTAGTGGGTTATCTGCGCAGAAGTAACTTGGATTTTTATGGTCCTTCCCATTTCATATTGAAGAACACAATCAGCTTAAATTAATGATTACAGAGCAAGCACCTGATCCTAACTAATACCATCTTCCGTGGAGATCCAGCTTTCCTGAACCGCTCCACCTTTGAAAGAGTGCTATGAAAAAATAGCCACTAACACAAGTCTTGCCAGATAACATGACAAACCACCGTTGAGCACAGACCTGCGACTTTTCTAGATCTTGCTAATATCGATCGTGCTACTCGCATTCAGCTAAATTTGGTTAATAGCTTCAGTATGCTAGTTCCTTTCTCAACCCGTCAGATGCTCTTGCACACGTTCGTGTCCCATCTCTATTGGGTTTCTGGAAAGATGGATATTATGAATCATGTATCTTAGATGTTTATAAATTTCGTGATACAACAACATTCTGTGTTGAGTTAGGAAGCAGAACACTACATTTATCATCCAAGAAGACCAGCAGCGAGTGACAACATAATACAGAAACTCAATCTGCCATCTGCTCACCACTACCATCCAAACTCCACTAATTTATGTGTGTTGGTTGTACGAAGACCTTAACGTTGTATCCTTTCCCTTACGACTGCTAGCCCAGCGAGGTATGTAGGAGTGATTGAACTGGCTTTGGAGAGTAGGAAAGTGTTATTGGCTACCTGAAACCTTCGGACAGATAGGCCGTGCCTGGACAACACAACTGAAAACAGTAACACCACAAAAGGGTAGAGTCCACATGTGAGTCTCGGTCATACATGGCTATGTACACTCTGTATCCGTAGCTAAGTATGCCAACGTATTCGTAGGAGATTTAACAAGGTAGGTTGCGAGAAGACAGAAGTTTAAAAAGAAATTTGCAACAATATCTGGCCGGCAACGGACGTGGATCTTTTAATGGCCTTCTTTATTAATCTGTGAATTTAAACGATGTGTTTTAGGGGTTTAGGAGACTCAACAATGTTAACAGCAGTCCGTGCATCGGTTGGTGGAATAAACTCGGTATACCTTCTTGTTTACTCAACATGAGTAACCACATAATAGTAGTGGATTAATGGGCCTGACTTTTAACCCACCGTAACCAACACCATAAAATATATTCTAAACTGTACACATATTAATCACAGTGCCATAGGAAACACCTGATATACTACTTGGAAAAATGGCTTCAACTAGGATGACCAGAATTCCGGTCATATGAAGATAACACAATACTTACACAGCAGGGACTGACAGTTGACCCTGAATGATTTTGATGTGAAAAAGTAGAAGAAATCCGCTCCCGAGTATCCAAATCAATCTAAAGCACAATAGCCAAATAAAACAAATAGTAAGCGAAGCAAACACCAGACTGAGACTCATAGCAATAAACTTAGGAAATGTAATTATATTTCGAAAGAAACACTTGTTCGACCGATTGTTGAGTACTGCTCATCAATCTGGGACTCTTATCGGATTGGCTTATTAAAAAGCATCGACTAAAATCCAACGAAGAGTTGTACGTTTCGTTTCGAGATCGTTTAGTCAGGACGACGTATTCTACAGACCCCAGTAGAAGACGCTACAAGAGAGGGGCTGTGCATCAAAGACTGGTTTACTACTGAAATTTCGAAAGAGTGGTTACCGGGTAACAAACACTCCTCGCACATGCGTCTCGCCAACTGACAACAGCGAGCAAATTCGAGATATTGGAACTAACATGGTTGTTTACTAAAATTCACTCTTCTTAATCGTCTTTCACCAATAGATCAGGGGAGAAAAGACATGTAGTGGTTTGAGAGGCACTCCGCCACAGGCCGGAATGCGGCTTGTGGATATGCAGATAAAGATGTCCATTCCATTACCGAAAAGTAATAGTATTAAGCAGCCACTGGAAAAAGTGGGACTACTCATTCGGAATTCTCTATGAATTTCTTTTTAGATTATGAGAAACAGCTTTCTGATATTAATCAATCTACCCTTACACTTTGTTAGGCCACTTATGAACGCCCTCTTCGATTTTACCATGGCTCTGCGAAGATTATGAAATTAGCAATCGTAGCTGGGTGGCTCGCAAAATCGTGAACACGAGTGTGAACCATGACTTTTATTTTAACGCTCTCGATGACCAAATTGAAAAAATATAGCTATAGCGATCTTACATAAAAATTTATTTCGATTTATTACTTCGTTTTATTCAATAAGTTTATCAGTACGTGTCAGGACATTCAGTTATTACAATAAAATTTATGTTGAAATATTAACGGTCAAATCACATCAATGTGACCTCCGCTTACGTTCGATGTCAACTTGCAATAGCGACTCAGAGACTGGACATTAAAATTGCTACACCACGAAGATGACGTGCTACAGACGCGAAAATTAACCGACGGGAAGAAGATGCTCTTATATGCAAATGATTAACTTTCCACAGCATTCACACAAGTTTGGCGCTGGTGGCGACATCTGCAACGGCTGACATGAGGAAAGTTTCCAACCGATTTCTGATACACAAACAGCAGTTGACCGACGTTGCCTGATGAAACGTTGTTGCGATGGTTCGTGTAAGGAGGAGAAATGCATTCCATCACGTTTCCCACTTTGATAAAGGTCAGATTGTAGCCTGTCGCGATTGCGGTTCATCGTATCGCGACACTTCTTCTCGCGTTGGTCGAGATCCAATGACTGTCAGCAGAAAATGGAATCGGTGGGTTCAGGAGGGTAACACGGAGCGCCGTGCTGGATCCCAACGGCCTCGTATCACTAGCAGTCGAGATGACAGGCATCTTATCCGCATGGCTGTAACGCATCGTGCAGCCACGTCTCGATCCCTGAATCAGCAGATGGGGACGTTTGCAAGACAACAACCATCTGCACGAAGATTTCGACGACGTTTGCAGCAGCATGGACTATCAGCTCGGAGACCATGGCTGTGATTACCCTTGACGCTGCATCACAGACAAGAACGCCTGCGATGTGTACTCAACGATGAACCTGCGTGCACGAATGGCAAAATGTCATTTTTTCGGATGAATCCAGGTTCTGTTTACAGCATCATAACGGTCGCATCTGTGTTTGGCGACATCGAGGTGAACGCACATTGGAAGCGTGTATTCGTCATCGCCATACTGGCGTGATGGTATGGGATGCCATTGGTTACACGTCTAGGTCACCATTTGTTTGCATTGACGGCACTTGAACAGTGGACGTTACATATCAGATGTGTTACGACCCTTGCCTCTACCCTTCATTCGATCTCTGCGAAACCCTACATTTCAGCAGGATAATGCACGACCATATGTTGCCGGTCCTGTACAGGCCTTTCTGGATACAGAAAATGTTCGACTGCTGCTCTGGCCAGCAAATTCTCCAGAGCTCTAACCAGCTGAAAACGTCTGGTGAATGGTGGCCGAGCAACTGGCTCGTCACAATACGCCAGTCACTATTCTTGATGAACTGTGGTATCGTGTTGAAGCTGCATGGACAGCTGTACCTGTGCACGGCATCGAAGCTCTGTTTGACTCAATGGCCAGACGTATCAAGGTCGTTATTATGGCCAGAGGTGGTTGTTCTGTATACTGATTTCTCAGGATCTATGCACCCAAATTGCCTGCAAATGTAATCACACGTCAGTTCTAGTATAACATATTTGTGCAATGAATACCCCTTTATTATCTGCATTTGTTCTTGGTGTAGCAATTGTAATGGCCAGTAGTGCATAAAGCCAGTCGGGTGGACGAGAGAAGCACTGCAGTCATTATCCTACTAAGGAAATGCAGCGATATACCTGACGTCCAAAAGGACATGATTATCTACTTTTTGGCAAAGGGTAGAAATATTTCCGAAACGGCTACGTTTGAGAACTGTTCAGGTGCAGCTGTGTTTAAATATGCTGTGCATGGAGAAGTGGCGCTATCAAAAAATGCCGCAAAGTCAGCTGTGGTGCACCACGGACCATAGATGACAGGGTGAACGACGGCTGCGGAGATGTGTATAAGCGAATATTGATTGATGTCCTCCTCGCCGTGTCCTGCGACAGCGACTCCGTCAGTCTTCTCTATCCTTCTTGTGGTAGGCTCGGATGTGGCTCGCGAATCCGAATTTCGCTTGGAATATCCTGCTGCATGAAGCACAGTGAAGTTGACCAGCAGAGTTGTAAGTATACGTGTAGACTGGCTTGAGCTGAGATTTTCGTAGCTCTCGTTTAGCATCCAGGTTCATTAGACGCTTTTGCTCGAATTGTTCGATGCTCTTATGTACAGTTGATCGCCACTCCGATGGGCGCAATGCTAGCTCCTCCCAAAGGTTGCTTGGAATGCCACAGGCTGCAAGGTGGCGTTTAATGGTGTCTTTATATCGCAGGTGTTGACCACCTTTCTTCCTCTTCCCGCACGAGAGCTGCGAGTAGAACACCGCTTTAGGTAGCCTACTGTCATCCATGCGTACTATGTGACCACTCCATCTCAGTTGATGTTTCATTATTAAAGCTTCAATACCAGCCAGTTTCACGCGGCGCAAAATCTCCGTGTTTGGGACACGGTCTTCCCATTTGATGCGCAGAATTGATCTCAGACATCGAAGATGAAATTTATCTAGCTTCTTAATGTCAGCTTTGTAACAGCACCAGGTTTCCGAGACATAGAGTAAGGTGGATAATACTACTGCTTTGTAGACTGCAATTTTTGTTTGTACACCCCTGGAAATTGAAATAAGAACACCGTGAATTCATTGTCCCAGGAAGGGGAAACTTTATTGACACATTCCTGGGGTCAGATACATCACATGATCACACTGACAGAACCACAGGCACATAGACACAGGCAACAGAGCATGCACAATGTCGGCACTAGTAGAGTGTATATCCACCTTTCGCAGCAATGCAGGCAATTCTCCCATGGAGACGATCGTAGAGATGCTGGATGTAGTCCTGTGGAACGGCTTGCCATGCCATTTCCACCTGGCGCCTCAGTTGGACCAGCGTTCGTGCTGGACGTGCAGACCACGTGAGACGACGCTTCATCCAGTCCCAAACATGCTCAATGGGGGACAGATCCAGAGATCTTGCTGGCCAGCGTAGTTGACTTACACCTTCTAGAGCACGTTGGGTGGCACGGGATACATGCGGACGTGCATTGTCCTGTTGGCACAGCAAGTTCCCTTGCCGGTCTAGGAATGGTAGAGCGATGGGTTCGATGACGGTTTGGATGTACCGTGCACTATTCAGTGTCCCCTCGACGATCATTAGTGGTGTACGGCCAGTGTAGGAGATCGCTCCCCACACCATGATGCCGGGTGTTGGCCCTGTGTGCCTCGGTCGTATGCAGTCCTGATTGTGGCGCTCACCTGCACGGCGCCAAACACGCATATGACCATCATTGGAACCAAGGCAGAAGCGACTCTCATCGCTGAAGACGACACGTCCCTCCATTCACGCCTGTCGCGACACCACTGGAGGCGGGCTGCACGATGTTGGGGCGTGAGCGGAAGACGGCCTAATGGTGTGCGGGACCGTAGCCCAGCTTCATGGAGACGGTTGCGAATGGTCCTCGCCGATACCCCAGGAGCAACAGTGTCCCTAATTTGCTGGGAAGTGGCGGTGCGGTCCCCTACGGCACTGCGTTGGATCCTACGGTCTTGGCGTGCATCCGTGCGTCGCTGCGATCCGGTCCCAGGTCGACGGGCACGTGCACCTTCCGCCGACCACTGGCGACAACATCGATGTACTGTAGAGACCGCACGCCCCACGTGTTGAGCAATTCGGCGGTACGTCCACCCGGCCTCCCGCATGCCCACTATACGCCCTCGCTCAAAGTCCGTCAACTGCACATACGGTTCACGTCCACGCTGTCGCGGCATGCTACCTGTGTTAAAGACTGCGATGGAGCTCCGTATGCCACGGCAAACTGGCTGACACTGACGGCGGCGGTGCACAAATGCTGCGCAGCTAGCGCCATTCGACGGCCGACACCGCAGTTCCTGGTGTGTCCGCTGTGCCGTGCGTGTGATCATTGCTTGTACAGCCCTCTCGCAGTGTCCGGAGCAAGTATGGTGGGTCTGACACACCGGTGTCAATGTGTTCTTTTTTCCATTTCCAGGAGTGTAGTTTGAGATCATGTGATTTCCATACTCGGTGATTAAGCTTACGGAAGGCTGAGGCTGCGCTGGCTATACGCGCTGCGATTTCCGTTGTCAGGCTGTTGTCACTTCTAATTTGGCTTCCCAGGTATTTGAAATTTGACACATTTTGCAATTGTTTGTTATTTATCTCAATACTGGAGTCATCTGCATTAAGACCTCTAAGTGGCTGTTTGCGAACTTGCCTCTTAGCGATGCTAATTGCTAAGCCAAATCTTCTGCAGGAGGCATTTAGCAGATTTATGTAAGTCTGAAGAGTTTCGCAAGAATTAGCCATCATGCATACATCATCCGCGTAGAGAATCTCTAAGATGGATAGTTTGGTTACGCGACTTTTTATTCTGAGGCGAGAGATGTTGAAGACACTTTTGTCTGTCCTTGTGTCGAGACTAATTTGATTACTACGGGCTTTGGTCGCAACTCTCATAACAACTGCGAAGTAAAGTGAGAAGAATGTGGGAGCCAGAACACAGCCTTGTTTTACACCACATGTCACGGTAAACTGTTCTGAGAGCTTGTCCCCATGGCGCATTTTTGCCATCATGTTTTCATGAAACTGCCGAATCAAACTGACAATTTTGTCAGGGCACCCAGTTTTCTTTAGTATGATCCAGAGAGCTTCCCGTGGGACACGATCAAAAGCTTTTTCCAGGTCTACAAAGCACATGAACAAAGGTCGATGTTGCTCTAAGCGTTTCTCTTGCATTTGTTTGACAACAAATATGGCATCCACTGTGCCTTTGTTTGGGCGAAAGCCACACTGGGTCTCTGGTAGAAGTTTTTCTGCAAAGTGTGTTAACCGGTTGTTAATTATGTGGGCAAGGACTTTTCCCGCTGCTGAGAGAAGAGAAATGCCCCTGTGGGAGCTGCAATCTGATATGTCACCCTTGCCTTTATAGATCTTGGAAATACAAGCATCTTTCCAGTCTTGTGGAATCAGTTCATACTCCCAAATCCGTAAGATCAGACCAAACAATGGTTTCTTGATGTTTGGCCCCCCATAATTATATAGCTCTGATGGCGAGTTATCTAATCCTGTTATTTTGTCATTTTTCAGCTTAGCCAGTGCTGAAATGAATTCATCGTAGGAAGGGGCATCCGCAAGTTGTTCCTCAACTGGCAGGTCTTCAAGCGCTTCTATGTGTGGAATATCGGTTGTCTGATGGTCGGGATTAAGAACGTCATTAAAATGTTCCGCCCACCGAGACCGGATGTCACTCTGTAGCGTCAGCCGACAACTTTTATCTTTGTTATAGACTGGTGCTATCTTCCCAACTCTTGGACCAAAGATAGTTTTCAGGGACTCAAAGAATCTGCCCGTTTGGTGTGTGTCGGCATATAACTGTATTTCATTTGCTTTATTTGCCCACCAACTGTCTTTGAGAGCAAGTACCTTCACTTTCAGATTGTAATGCGCTACTCTACGCTTGTTATCATCAGGGGTGGGGAGAGAGGTTCTGAAATCATTAATTAGCTTTCTGATCTCTAGATCTGAGTCGTCAAACCAGTCCTGGTGCTTCTTCTGAGGCTTTCCCAAGACTTCCGAAGCACAGCCACACAGTCTGCTAGCGTAGGCACTCCACTGTTCATCTACAGGGGCAGATTCAGATATCAAAAGGCCATCGACACCAAATTTTTCATCCAGTTTTGCTCTCATAGTCTGATCATTGGCCAAGATTTTGCAGGACAATTTAGTTGGTATTTTGTGTGAAGCTCGGCGTGGTGCCTTCAATGTTATCTTTAATATGGACCTCACGAGTCGATGGTCTGTCCATCCCTGAGCGCCTCTCATTGCACGTGTGACCAGTACGTCACCAAGATCTTTTGTTCGTACTATCACATAATCCAGAAGGTGCCAGTGTTTAGATAGCGGATGCATCCATGTCGTTTTATATTTTTCAGGCAGACGAAAATATGTATGTGTCAGACAGAGTTCAAACTCGGCACATAGAGTTAGAAGATCCAAACCATTCGAGTTGCATTTTCCAATCCCATGGCGACCGAGGACTCCATTCCAATCACTGAAATCATTCCCAACACGAGCATTAAAATCACCAAGTAACAGAAGTTTATCTGCAGAAGGAATATCCCTAAGGAAATGTCGGAGGCCTTGGTAGAACTTGTTCTTCTCTTCATCCGCAGATGGCAATGTAGGTGCGTATACATTGATCAAGTGAAGATATTTCTTGGATGCCAGGTGAAGTCTGAGTGTTATTATTCTGTCACTGATACCTTTTGGGAGTTCTGTTAGTGAACATGCCAATTTATTGCGTATGGCAAAGCCTACCCCACTTTCCGCCCTTTCAGTGGATGATTTTCCACTCCAGTAGTAGGTATAACGTCCGAGCGGTTCACATAACTGTCAAGAGTCACTAAGATGTGTTTCACTTATGGCGGTAATGTCGATGTTATATCTAGCCAATTCCCATGCGATAAGTCCTGTCTTACTCTCTGGGCACTGATTATGGTCGTTATCCTGTAAAGTACGGACGTTCCAGACTCCAATCATTAGATATTTAAGGTAACTGTTTATTTTATTATTTTTTTGACCTCATATGTTAGTGAACAAGTGACCGCAGTTTGCCACTTGTGCTGGATTGAGACGGGCTATGTTTGGGCCACCTGTTCTAGGCCCCTTCCCTGGATTAGGGAAAGCAGAGAGATCCTAAATAGGGCTGCTTTGTCGTCTGACGAGCTGCCGAACCAGTCCTCCCGTCTCTCACGAGTACCAGAACGACCATCACCGATTGACCGCCTAACGTGCAGAGCACCAACTAAGGTTCAGGCACACCAAACCCTTGCCTCACCATCAGTACTCCACCGCCGCAGGACTTTCAAAGCTCATAGTCCATTGAAACTTTGCCGGAGTCATCTGCGCGTGAAGGTATTTAAAGTGGACAAGCAGTTGCGCAGATGCAGATCCACTCTCTCGTCCTCTGCCTCTGGTTGGCAGTGGATCGTAGGGCCGATACGACTGGCAAGAGGCAGGGGATGTAGTGAATGTCCATATGCCACTGGAAGTATCCTGACATACGCCCTTAAGGCACATCACAGGTGCCTTGCTTCGTCGGTACAGAAGCCGTGACTGTTTACCAATCGATATTACCCGCCTCCTACACCGATGAAGAGATTGACAGAAGAAGGAAAGGGAAGGGACTGGAAGGGAAAGGGAGGAAAGGACGGTAGGTCGTGCGAATAAACGTGCTACTGTTAATCAACTAACCGGCCAGATGAACCAATGTGCTATCAATAGTGTCTCCTCAATGACCATTCGGTGAACGGTGCAGCGTATGGGTCTCTGGAGCAAGTGTCAGGTTCATGCACCCATACTGACTGCTGTTCATGGGCGACGAAACGTGGAGTTTGAATTCCAGTGCCGGAATTGGGCATCCCTTTAGTGGCGACATCTGGCCTTTTCAGATGACAGATGGCCGTTGGCGTGTACAGTGTGAAACGTCTGAAAGGAAATTGGTTTCAACAATCGTCGAAAGCTTGCAGTCAAGAGAAGGCAGTGTTATGGTCTGGGAAATGTTTCCTTGGCATTCCCTGTGGTATCTCGTCATATTGGAAGGCATAATGGATCAAGAGATATATGCATCTATCCTTGGGATCCCTATCCTCCCGTACATGCAGTTTGCTGTTCCTCGACACAGAAGACAATGAATGTTCTTGCTGCTGTTTGCCGCTGATCCGGCTGTTAGGTTCCCTGCAATCGTACCAGGAGGTGGCGTGAATCAGGCAACTGTCCTATGCGTCCTCCATCGACATAGGTTCCATTCCTGTTACATCTCCCTTCATCAAGAGAAGCATAGAAACAATTATAACAATCATGTTAACATCTGTACATAGGCATTCAGAGAGGATGCTTCAGATATAGCATATATATATTGTATAGTGATGAAGGCACATTTTCCAATGATGGCCAGGTAAACCACGGAAACATTCACTATAGGTACGTTGGCTTTGGTAGGTGGAAATTCAGCGTCCATGCAGTAAACATGTGACGTGGGATAGTGAACCATCAGATCATAGCCCTGTTTTTCACAGATGGAACACTGAGTGTGCACATATATTGCAGTCTCCTAATAGACCATCTTCCACAGATGCTAAAGGTGTTTCTCTATAGACTAATAGGACCCTGTGGTCCCAACATGATGACTGTCCAGCCCGTAGTGCACAAAGTGCTGTAGCATGTCTTCACAAATTATTTAAAAATCGGTGGTGCGGACACAGAGGACCAGTACCTTGGCCAGCCTCTTGCCCAGATTTGTCACCTGTGAAATTTTTTCTATGGGAGAAGGTGAAAGACGTTGCTTACAAGAACATACAAATATCACCAGATGGTATGCCATGACGTATTACTGCAGGATTCTCGGACGTCTCCGCTGAGATGCTAGCACTTGAGCAGCAGTCGTTACATACCAGACTGGAAGCGTGTATTGCTGCTACCTGTGGTCATTTTGAACATAAACTGTGGTGGCCAGTTGAATCGTTACTGGGCAGACTCCAAATAACTTGTGTATGCACATGTGTTCTTCTTTAGGTGTGAGAACTTTTCAAAATACGGTATCTCGTAAACGACTCCCATTAGCATTCTGCAACAAACAACATCGATAATCGCATTTGTTAATGTCAGTGTGCATTACTTCATTTAAAAACCGTATTTTTGTACAAAAATTTACTTTGAAAATATTATTACAATCTGTTGACTGGCAAAGAATACGAGCTCCAGATCACCAACCCATTCTGTAAAAACCGAACATCAGTAGCAGTGTCCATTTCCGCAATATTTGCGGTGCGAGTTTTAGGTGATTCACCGTATATATATATATATATATGACATGTGGTTAAATTTATAGAATGTTGTTGTTGTGGTCTTCAGTCCTGAGACAGGTTTGATGCAGCTCTCCATGCTACTGTATCCTGTGCCAGCTTCTTCATCTCCCAGTACCTACTGCAACCTACATCCTTCTGAATCTGCTTAGTGTATTCATCCCTTGGTCTCCCTCTACGATTTTTACCCTCCACGCTGCCCTCCAATACTAAATTGGTGATCCCTTGATGCCTCAACACATGTCCTACCAGCCGATCCCTTCTTCTAGTCAAGTTGTGCCACAAACTTCTCTTCTCTCCAATCCTATTCAATACTTCCTCATTAGTTATGTGACCTGCCCATCTAATCTTCAGTATTCTTCTGTAGCACCACATTTCGAAAGCTTCTTTCCCTTCTTGTCCAAACTATTAATCGTCCATGTTTCACTTCCATACATGGCTACACTCCATACAAATACTTTCAGAAGACTATGAACTAAATTTGCATGGAACAGTGTACAATCTAATTTAACTGTACGCAAAGTCACTAAGATTCAGTTAACACCATGAAGTAGAACAGCTGATAGATAACTATACATTACGATGTTTTATACATAGAATAACAAGGTACAGATATCAATAATTGATAAACAAAATAAAACTCTTGCTAGAGAAAAGAACAGACCAGTGTTAAGATTACTGTTGTGATGAAATATTGTAACAGTTACGGGTAGATGATATATTCATTGTCCTTAAACGTCATATTATTAATGAAAAGCACACCACAATAAACTGACACTGATACACCTGTAATTTGTTGTCTAGAAAATTGATGTTGCACTCACATCAAATTCCACTGCTCTGCTGGATTACAGCTATTCAATGTACACGAATTACATTTCAGAAAGATGAGGGCTGTACAAAAAACTGTAGTTAAAATAGAACATTTGGTGATATTATATACTGTGGACAATTTGGGTGCTTATGAAGTATGGGATTTGTTAGTTGTTAATGTGGCTGTGCTAGGTAGCCCAAGTGGGGATTGAAGCAAGAAGCAGATCGTATGTATACAACTCGCTACTGGAAAATGCTGGATATTATATGTAATATGTAGGTTTATCGACAGTCACTCTTCAGTTCTTTTCAGCCCACAGATAATTATCTCTAAGATGCAACAGTCTTGATAGAATGATAAGGGATGTGGAAATCAGTTCGTCAGGAGGCTTACTGGGGTCGTGCTATGTTGCTAATAGAACAAAAACCGGATATAATGATGATACACGTTTATTGCAGTTAGCCATTCGGAGGTGTGGCAGGCAACAACTACAATCTTCCAGAGGTTTTGGCTTACTAGTATGGACAATCATCATCATTGTAAAAGAACCATTTGCTGGTAGTGGGCTAGTGATCATATTGCTATGCTACAGTCATTCCACGCATGGAATGATGAATGGATAATAGTGGAGAGAAGAAAATACTAAGCTCGATTTATAACTACGATATACATTGTTTGACCGTACATAGACACAGACTCACCCACACTCGTATCTGGAGGGTTTTTATATTACTAAAAAGCGATCACACAGTAAGGAGTTGGCAGTTGTCAACTCACATAAAATAGTGATGGTTGAATGGCTGTAGTTGTAGTGTCAGGGCGATCTGAACAGGTAGGAACGTGACACTCGAACTTAAAGTTTTTTAAATGGCTCTGAGCACTATGGGACTTAACTTCTGAGGTCATCAGTCCCCTAGAACTTAGAACTACTTAAACCTAACTAACATAAGGACATCACAAACATCCATGCCCGAGGCAGGTCTCGAACCTGGGCCGTAGAGGTCGTGCGGTTCCAGACTGTAGCGCCTAGAACCGCTCGGCCACCTCGGCCGGCAAAGTTTTTTAAATTAACTGTATCATGCAAATCTGTTTACATAATGTCACCTCTTCATAATTATGACAATATTTTCCTAGGTAATAAGTCATAGAACACTGTGGGAGAATAGACAGGTATGCATCGTATGCTCATGGTCAGAGCTACTTATCAGCTCATGTAACAAGGGAGAAAGTTCGCCTTCCAAAATGGTTGATTATCAATGTCTTTTGCCTAGTTTCCCAATCAGACGGACTGTAGCAAATAATAATCAACTGTAAATCACAAAATAGTATCAGATGGCTGCTTTCAAACTTTGTCAAAGGTGTATCTTGTGTATACGAAAATTAAGGAAACCTTTAGAGAAAAGATAAGCAGTTTTATGGATATCGAGTGTTCATACTGCAGGCTACTACTAATCAAAGACGGGTAGGCTGAAATGGGGACTATTTAGAAGAGCTATGTAATCGAAAGAAACTTGAAATCAATGTCATAGAAACGGAAGAGGAAATGGATGAAGAAGTAGTACAGTAAGGAGATTTTGGCAGAGCACTGAAAAACTTAAGCTCCTGGAGTAGGCGATATTCTCTCAGAATTACTGAGGTATTTGGGAGAGCATAACCATGAGAGAGCTATATCATGTAATTGAAACGATGTACACAATGGTCGAAATACTCTCAGACTTGTAGGGGAAAATATTAGTCGCAGTTCCAAGAAAGACAAGTACTGACACGTGTGTATATTATCGAACCATGACGATAATAAGCCATGATTTAAAATATGAAAACGAATTAGGAATATTTACAGATGACTGAAATGGCAGGTCGATGTATTATGTGTAACGGACATGCCTGAAACTCCGGACTGTAATAAGGTAATTGTGTGTGTGATGTCATGGCTAAAAATAAGATATAGGTTTTTTCTTTTCTTTACTACCTTTTACTCCATAGATATATTTTTGATGATATAGAATATTTGTCATTTGGTGTATAGTGTTGAACATGAAGTATGTATGACTATATTTACTGTGCTATTTTCTATACGAGTTCCTTACGTAAAGATTTCGAATTTTTTCTGATCTTTCATACAGTTTTGTTATATGTATTGTGTGAAACGGAATGCAGTAGGCAGACGTTTTGCAAGACTGTCGAGCGAGAGAGGTATCGATAGTTATGGGGTCGAACGGTGTGTGGCAGACAGTCGCGAATGGCGCATGGGCGTGGCAGTACGGAAGCAAGTGCTGTGTGTAGTAATTGTGTGCGTTTAAGGCGATATTAATAGCGTACTTTCTTGTGTTACACCGGTTTCAAATTTGACTTTGTGATAGATATTTTACAGGGACACTGTATTAAACAAACGCTGTTGGTTTTTATGGAATGGTGGTTGTGGCAGTGACAATGCACTCGTGAACGGACAGTATTGTCGACGGTTTAGAATGGAGCTGCATTACATAAACTGTAAATTTGATACTGCTCATTTTCTTGACTACGATATATGACGTTGTAACTCTATCGACCTTTTGAGGATCGTTAGACTTTGCACTAATGATGCAAAGAATGAGATTTGTACAATATGTAGTGTATAAGAGTGTCTGCAGAAGACAATACTCTTTGACTATGTGAAGTTCGATGTTTATATGTAATTAACAAATGTTTATAATATTATTTAAGTAACAATAAATATTGTTTCTTTAACTATGTATAATTGTTTGTAAAGTGATGTCAACACCAGCTGAGGGCTAAGGTTAAATATAGGTGAAAACCAGACGTTCTGGTACACCGGGAAAGTTGGATAATTTTTGCTGCTAACGGAAGCAGGTAGGAGAGGGGAGAGGTGGACGGAGGGCAGACAGGCGCAAGGCACTGTTGAGGCAGGTGACGAAAGCAGATGCACGCTGTAACCCGCAGTATCATTTAAACAAAGGCAAAAGTGTAACTATTTAATAGACGTGTGTGAAGGGGAAGTGCTAAAGTACAAGTTTGCAATGCTTTAGAGGAGATATAGAATTACGTCTGCAACTTTCCTGGATGGGAAAGATCTAAGGCATCCATTCCTTAGACCGACGCAGATCCCAGGAAAGTCAAAGTCATAATGCGCTGGTATAAGTCGCATAATTCGACGCCACGAAGGCAAGTAATAATATCCGTCGTTGCATAACGGTACGTGCCTTCAAAGCAGCTAAATCTCCTGCAACTGTACTCACGACGACAGTACTGAAATTTAGCGTCCATAGTTCTGTATACGAGCAACGTTGACAAGTTTTTGTATGTTTTATTCAATAATCATTTTATGGTTTTTTAAACGCAAAACGACTCATTTAACCTAAAGTGTTCCAATTAGGGATCCTTTACTATTCTCAAGAGAAAGAAACCGAGAATCAATTGGTGTGAATCATTATTGCGCAACTGAGTGTTTTCTTTCAAAGTAAATTTAAATTATCACTCAAGTGCAGCAATTAAAGTAAATGTGGAGAATTGCAGATTGTACTGAAAGAACGAAAAGTAAATACCAATTCTACCTAGTGTGTGAACTTGGTTATTGGGACCTTCTGTCTAAGAAATTACATAAAGTAACCATTTCAATAAACCTTAGAAAAACCAAGTAGAAAACCTTTTCCAATCATTTCGATGTTTACAAAAGTATCGCGAAATATTTCTTGTGTATAATTCATGTTTTCAGAGGCAGTGTTGCTGATCTTACCTTCAGAAGCATAAGAAGGCATTATTGTCGTTCCGGTGTTGTTTTCATGGTCCAAAACTGTCTAAGTGTGTGCGTGTGACGTATTCTGGAAGCAGTCATTATTCAGCTGTCTGTGTGCTTGAGCCTGTTCCTTCAGTGATAGAAATTATTAAAAGAGAAAAAGTTTTAATAAGAACCAAAGTATAGTAAAGACCAGATTTGGTGAATTATTAGAATAACGTCAATCGATTCGTTCTTTTGGCTGGCGACAGTGTTTTTCAGTATTATTATCACACGCAAGAAGTAGTTTGACGGAAAGGAAAAGCTACAACCAAGACCATACGACAACTTCACATTTGGCCGAGCTTTATCCGATACCTGGCATCTGAGGTCACTAGCCGTTGTTAACGTGGTAGTTGTGTTTAAGTGCTTCAGTTACCGAAGCTAGAATAACATCTGAAGTACTAAACGTAATTGCAAGAGGAGAAACCATGAGTGTTGTAAGCGCTTACACATCCAAACTACAGTTATAACGCATGCTGTAACACTGACAGCCTGTGTGGAAACTGTGAATTGTGATGCTACGTAAGTGACTGTTTTTGCGGGAACAGTGTTATCGTGAACCATGAATGTTAACTGTATTTGGGCTGTCTAACATCCCAATAGGCAAATTACAGCAAATAGAATCTTAATTTAAACAAGTCATGTGGACTGTGCCAAACAGTCGTGTGTGAAAGTTGCAGTTGAACTAAAACCACCTTCAGGTTCTGCATGAACTGTTACTTTGTTACAGCCTACGAAAAATGGATGCTACGCAAGTTACTACCACCGCCAACCGAAACAGAATGTAAGGAAAGGAGGATATATTAATGCCAGGGCCCGACTGGATGAACTTGCAGGATTCATATCAGCAACTTCAAACTGCTTCTACCGCCTTCGCCACATCACGCCGACCCAGAACAGATAAATCTCGAAACCATTCCACTCTCCGAGAAACACAATTTCAACCACTTTAATTTCTTTCTGCTTAGTAATAGGCTATCTCTTAAGGTTTCTCTCTGTAAATAAAAGTAGTGTATTGCAAAGGCTGTTCACCTTCAGTGATTGTTCACCCCACCACTAACAGTAGTTATTGCCATCATTTATTTGTTTTTGCTTTTCAGTGTATTTGTACTAGTCGTTGCGTGGGTTGTATTTGTCTTTTGGAAGGGTGTGCTTCGATGTCTATGTACAGTAGCTTAGAGAGGAGAATTTATGTGTTGTACAGTGAAACGGGCCAGGCATGCAAGTTGAGGTATCCGCCACTGAAGTTATTTACACCGAACAATTACAAAGAACTATCTTATGCGCCATGAGTTCAAGTTAGCGTATTGGAGGGAACTTTGAATCTGACAGCTGTCAAAGTACGCCACTTAACGTCACATTTCCGGTCATTCATGTTTAGATACAAATTTATCTGGGTATAACTGTTACTGGTAAGCAAAATTACACTATACTGTGTGATTATTCATCAAATTAGCCTCAGAGTGTTATATTATTTTCCACTATCAAAGGATTTCGTTATCAGAATTTTAATAGGATTGGGAAACATTTCATATAGAGGTTTGCTTTTGAAGCTTCCGCAAGTAAAACTGGTTCTTAGGGTTTATACAATATTAATTTACTTCATGCACTTTTTCTTTAAACATTTTCTGATTACAAATTCACGGTCATAGTAAACCTCCAGGAACCGCTTTCTTCGCATGTTCCACAGATGATTTCATAGTGTGTGCATATTGTTTCTGTCTACTCATGCTGTGCTTCCTCCCAGAAATCCTTGGGAAAGAAAGAGGAAAAGAACCTTGTTGCTAGTAAAATAGGAGACATGCCACTGGTGGTACACACGGTGTTCCGAAACAAGTGTAGCCATTTAAACAAGGGGATAGTATGAAGAAAGGGATCATAACGATGATAGAAAGTTCTTTTACTATTACTTTTTGTTGGCTGCAGTATGCATCAACATTCTTTAAAAAGAAACAGAGTGAGTTGGCACAGTGGTTAGCACACTGGACTCGCATACGGGAGGACGACGGTTCGAAACCACGTCCGGCCAACATGATTTACGTTTTCTATGATTTCCCTGAATCGCTTCAGACAAATGCCGGGATGGTTCCTCTGAAAGGGCGCAGCCGACATTCTTCAAATTCTCTCCCTAATCCGATGGGAACGAAGGCCTCGCTTTTGGTCGCCTCCATAAAGTCTGGTAACCAGCCAACCGACCAACCAAACAGTAAATACCTTTTGGATACATTAAGAAGCAGACAATTTCCCTAAAAAGTTTCACTTTTAACAAACTAACACAAACATGAAAGTAAGATATTTAAACTATCAAGCTTTATAACCTGTATTACTTCATAATTGAGCCGCATCATTGCAAGGCTGACAATCGGATAGCAACTTTAAGTACATTAATCCATAAAAGCACTATACTGCACTTATTTAATTTATATGTAGTATACTGTTCCATTTTGGCAACTGAGGCGTTTTGTGACGTTAAAGGCTCAGACGATAATTAAATTTTTAATGAAAATATTCGTCTTTGTGGACAATTTCCCTTGCTTTAATGTAATTAAATATACACTCGACCTCTGTCTTCCTAATCTACTTTTTTTGTCCTTTATCGATGTGGCAACCGAAGAAATATTTTATTTTTAAACAATGGGGATTCGTTTTATTGTTCGCATGGGTTTGTTCTTCAGGAGGCCGTTGTCAGACTAAGACTGCAGTTAAATTACACAGCTGCAGGCTATTATGATAATTAATACTCGACCGCCCAGCAAAGCTGCCCTGCTGCTATTTGGACTTTAATCTGAAATGAAAACGAAGATACAAGATCTGTGAGATGGAACGGTGTGTACCAGGACGTACTTTGTGAATCATCCTCAAATAGCAGTTACAGATACTCCTCACAAAGCAGTAATAGTATGGTACTATTATAACACGTGTAAACATGACTTTGAATTAAAATTCTGCTTCATATTTCATTCACTTTATTTTCATGAGGGTCAGTGTAATTGTGGGAGCCATTAGCGTATTACTATCATTAAGTACTGGATCCTTTAAAAGGAAATATATTTAGAGCGTACTATGAGTTTCAAATGTCAGATAGCATTGACGCATGAAACGAACAGAAGAATTAGAAAAATGTTGAAGAAATTCGTTCGTGGCGTGAGACTTCAAAAATCTGTCACAGATCTAAATATCATTATGCACGAGAACAACGAGGTAATAAGGTGAGACACCAGAGTTTTGTTAAATTCCTCATTGTCTTATAATTTCTTTCGGAGGTATCTCATATATACACTAAAAAAATTTGGAACGACCAACTATTATCTTATATTCAGCTAACACAGGGAAATACAAGACTGAAGATAACATCATGCTTGAACACATGAACAGCGTAGTCCTAGGTTATAATAAGAGCCTCAGACAGAAGGCATGTATTAGAAATCAAGCAGTGAAATCGGATCACAGATAGAAAGCAGACATTAATTAAATAAAGCTCCAACAAAATACATTAAAATTAGTATTTCGTGTATAATGTCGTCTGGAGAACCAATCGGATCAATAAGGACCTCTACTGTCAAATAGTTGTTTCAAGTAATTGACATTTTAGATTAAGAGAAGGCTAATTAAGTGTGAGTGAATAAATAATTTTATGTTCATATGACAAGACCATTAGGCCGCTAAACTATGTAAAGAGTGAATGTTTCTTTATGAATCCTTAGTGAATTTATGAAACACAGGTAGAGATAACGAGTGATTGTAAGGTCCTTCGAACTGACGCAAGGAATTAATTTATTTACAAAATAGGGTGCAAAGAACAATGAAAAATGTATTAATGCAGAGTTTACGTTAAAACTAAACTTTCGAAATGATTCTTGGTTTCGATAGTAAAACGATAATAAGAAATTAGTGTCCCCGACTATTCTAAGTAGATGATATAGAGAGTTGAAAAGAGGGTGTATCCACTTACACCCTGTCAATAATATTCTCTTCCAGAATAAACTTGTGTCTCATAGTCTACTTCGACAGGTAATGCAGTTTTGTTCTGTATGCAATCAATCAACTAATTTGGTGCGACTCGCTACGAATTGCTCTCCTGCGCAAACCTCTTCGTCTCAGAGTAGCACTTACAATCTACGTTGTCAGTGAGGTTTTAGGTGTGTTAAAATCTATGTGTTTCCCGACAGTTTATACCCTCTACAGTTCTTTATAGTACCATGGAGGTTATTTCCTGATGTCTTAACACATGTCCTACCATTTTCTTTCTTCTTCTTCTCAGTATTTTCCTCAAGTTCCTTTCTTGTCCGATTCCTCGGATATCTTCCTCATTTCTTATCTTACTAGTCCACCCACTTTTCTACATTCTTCTGTTGCACCACATCTGAAATGCTTCGTTACTCTACTCTCCTGGTTTTTCAACCATTATTGATTAAGGACCACACAATGTAGTACTCCAAACGCGTATTCTCAGAAATTTCCTTCTCAGATGAAGACCTATGTTTGCTACCAGTAGACTTCTCTTGTCCAGGAGCGCCTCTTTGTCAGAGCTAGTCTGCTTTGTCTGTCTTCCGAGCTTCGCCCGTCATGGCTAACCTTGATTCCAAGGTAGCAGAGTGCTTTAATTTCGTCAACTTCGTGATCAACAGTATTGTTATTAAGTTTCTCCCTGTTCTCATTTCTGCTGTATCTCATTAAATTTGTGTTTTTCCGGTTTACTCTCATTCCTTATTCTACACTCATTAGACTGTTCTTTCCATCCGGAAGAACTGTAATTCTTCTTCGCATACAACGGGGACAGCAACTTCATCAGTGAAGCTTATCATTAATATCTTATTATCCTGAATTTTAATTCCTTGGTTATATTCACTATTGGAAACAGTGAATATTAGAGGAACTTTTATTGAAAATGCAGAAACAATGGAATAAAGATATGAAACATAACATCCATCGCAAACTTGTCAGACACTTAATGAAGATTATTACATAAACTTGTCTTACATAATAGTTTTATATGCCAGTTTGGCATGAGAGTTTAATATCGAGATTTACTGTCGAGTCATAGAATTATTGCATGCATGTGTGTGTGTGTGTATGTGTGTGAGAGAGGGAGAGAGAGAGAGAGAGAGAGAGAGAGAGAGAGAGAGAGAGAGAGAGAGTCCGATAGCAATTTCCGATATCGCGCACTGACCTGTATTTACGTGGCGAGTATGGTCCTAACGGAGCAGTAGAACCCTCCGGATTAACTTTTCCATACAGCACGTCGTTAATAAATAATTGTGACCGAAGTGCATAATTTTGTGGGCTACAGCAACATTAGCTATGTATCTTCCCACGGAAATTATCACCCAGACGAGAAATGGAAATTTCTTAGGCGACGCTAGCACTGCTGATATAGAATAGCACAGTAGCTGCTTATAATATTTACAAACGTGCCTTATATTGTGAACAACGAGTGACATTTATTGATCAGAAATTAAATGCCTGCTTTGATTCTCCGGTAATATAATGGTGCTTCTTCCGGAGATGGTTGCTTTTCCTATCATTAGGATGCATTATAAGTCAATTAATCTTCAGTATTAACAAAAATTACACTCTTTCGTATGAGCAGATTTATTTTGGGGTAGGAATTATTGTAAATCATTGCGTGTAGTCTCCAGGTTTAAGTAGGAGATAATCTTCACTTGTTCAAATAACTTATGGGAATGCAGTCGAGTATGTCGTCGACAAGCGCCATTATTTCCACAGGGCACACCCTACCACTTTAAAGATATAACTGTAGCAAATAAACGCTGTACATGATAATTTAAGACGTCGGTTATCGGAGAAACTCCGGGATGATAAAACTCACACACGCTGTAAACACTACCGCCATCACAAACCGAAGATGAGCGATGTCAGAAGTTATCAGTAGTGAAATTAATGATCATCGGATGGGGTAGCATTAACTCAGGCTCTCTGTTTTCTTTTTCCAGTAGACAGAGCAGGATTCCATGAAGAATTTTAACAGAATCCACCACATCTATTCATAAGATTACTTACTAATTTAATTTCAACAGCTTCCTTAGTAACACTATCTCCATAGCTGGAAGTACATGCTAGAATCTCCGTGTTGTTGTATTTGATAGGATGGCCGCGGCCAAGATAACGTTCTGCCGTGGCGTATATGCTCGTCTGTTTGATGTTTATGCTTAGTAAACTGGTCCTTCACAGTCCTAATAGTCAGACCAGTATATGACATGCCACAACTGCCACGAAAATGCTAGAGGTCCGGTTTACGCACACCAAGATCATGCTTTACGGAATATAAAAGGATCCTGATCTTCAAATCACATCTTATGCTGACTCAGCATATTGCAGAATCGATTCTGACCACACAAAAAGTTTTGAGAGAAAAACTAACAGCCTCCTGAAGAAAAGTTCCTTGCCTTAGTAGACCATTAAAAGTCTTAATTCTTACTGCGTTGTTTCTCTGGTTTGTGTGGCACCCCTAAGGTCTATAAGGAAGGGGCCACTCTTCTTTCAGTTGTAATGTTGGTGTTCCGACACCTTGCTACTCTGTTCAGTCGTATGGTAGGTCGGTGTGACCACCACATTAAGAATTCGGCCGATTTCTCACAGCGATTAGTGGGATCATGTTTGAATGACTCTAATATTCCTTTATGTTATGACGTAGTCTCTCTGTTCACTCGTGCTCCTCTGCCTGATTCGTTACAGTTGATTGAGATCAGGTTTGGTGCAGAATTAACGAACAAATTTCGACATGTTTAGATTCTACTTACTTTTTATTCAACAACCAGTACTTCGAACAGACAAATGTTAATTGAATTTGAAGTCCGTTTGACACCTGTTATTACCAACTTCGAGGGACTACCTTGGAGTCGGCGGCTTCGAATCATGGGTGATATTTATTTCTTTTTTTCATATATGTAGACGATACTCTTCTTGTTTGGCGTCATGACAGTGAGAATTTGAACGACTTTTTAGAACACCTGAATTCAACCCACCCGAATGTTTGTTTTACGGTTGTGGCGCAATAGGATGACTGTTATCCCTTCGATGAAGTGTTATGTGTTGGTAAGGAGAAAGGTTGATGGTCCTTAGGGGCATGCCTCTTATAGCAAGCCACTCACACTGACTTGTAGCAGCAGACTGATAGTTACTATCATTCGGCTACACGCGTTTCGTACTTAGGTTGACAGGGCTCATGCCATCTAGGACGCTGAGAGTTTGTCAGCTGAGTTAGCCCATCTGGAAGTCATATTTCAACACAGTGGTTACTGCGCAGGACTGATCAGACGCACCTTGCGCTGTCGACCACTTTGCATCGTGAGAATGGTGTCAGTACCCAAGTAACACCAAAGTCTACAGCCTTTTTTCCATTAGGAGGGAGCTTTTAGAACAGGATTGATCGTAGTTTGCCAAATTATGATGTGAAATGTGCTTTTCGACCACCATCTAAGATCAAGTTCTGTAAAGGATCAGGTTTCATGAACGACTATCTTCGTTTGCGTAAGGGTGGTTTCTACAGTATTCGTTGCAGTTCTGACGTGTCATATATCAGGGCTGTCGAGGACCGGTATACTGAGCATAAGCGTTACATACACTTACAACAGCCGAGCAAATCCGCCACTGCAGAACATTTTCTTGGTACCGTTCGTCCTATGGAATAAATCAACACGGAGATTCTGACATGCTCTTCTTGTTATTGGGGTAGTGTTATTAAGGAAGCTGTTGAAATTAAATAAGCAGTAACTAATAAACAGAGACGGTGGTTTTTGTTGGAATTCTGCATGGAAACCTGCTCTCTCCTTCGTCAGAAAACAGGGGAGAGAGGTATTGCTGCCTCATCCGTTGATTATTAATTTAACAATCGATAACTTCTGATATCGGTCATCTTTGGTTTACAATGGCGCTAGAATTTACAGTGCATGTAAGTGTTATCATCATGATGTTTCTCTGAAAACCAAGGAGTTAAACTCTCCTGCACAGTTCTCACATGCTGTGATTATACTTTAAAATTGTGGGGTGTACATTTGCCCAAACAACGGCGATTCTCGACGAAATTACGCGGCGCTATTCCCGTTAGTTAGTTAAATGTTGTATACGCCGGGAGAAACTCGGGTCTCACCAATTCCAACTTGTCTCGACGTTACCTACTTGGATCTGCTATCTTAACAATACAGAAAACAATAGCCTGGTGAAGCCGGAACTTACTTCAAGTCGCCTTTAATAACACCAGGAAGGCTACTCCAGTTAACTTTCCTGCAATATAAATATATTACCACTACCAACATGCTCACATGTCCCCCAATGAATACTCCGGGACAGAGAGGTATGACATATAAATCATTATACGGTGCGTAACCTAACAATCATGAACTCCTTGTCACCAACTCCTCCCTAAGATAACGGTAGTAAAACTGCCATGCAACATGAACGTCTGAGACTGCTTCACCAAAGTCATCAGAAAATTCTCTGCCGTCAGCAACTACAGCTAAAGAGACCGTTTGATTTTTAGATAATTTCTAGATAACGCATAAACGTTAAGGAAGATAAATAATTCAGCTTCGTAACCGAAACTTTTTGCAAAACTTAACAAAACTGATCATCTGTAGCCTAAGAATAAAATTCAAAATTATAAAAGAATTATGTGAATATGTTTTACTACAATATTAAGAAATAGTTGTTAATACACCGAAAGACTTCCCCGTAATCTTCCAATATTGAGGAATTTTGGCACCCTATTGAAAGGAAAAATGCAAAAGCTGAACATTTTTCTAAGTAACTTAGAAAGTTATTGTAGCGGTTACTGACTTACACATGTTACGTTAGCTGAACCGGATAATGGTGTCAGGGGACAATCGTCTGTATGGCTACACATAATCAACGATTCACTTCAGTAGAAACAGACTTACATTAATGAGCTTAATATTGTTTATTACACGTGAAAATTTAGTCGATCAGGTGAATAACGTCATAAGTTGGTTCCATTACAGTGACATAATTTATCTTGAAATATAAGATGAAAAAAGTCTACAAGTTTCAAACTACTCACTTAGGTGGTTGGTGGGCGTGGCGCGACGGTCATAGGCACTCGTAAGAAGCCCATCCAGGATCTGAAGTTGGTCCATTCTTGCGCACAATCTAACAACAAAAGGAGTGGACCATTAAATATTACAACTGCAAAGTTGTGACTAACAAATGATGAACAAATTTGATAAACACATATTTTCGAGTGCATGACTATGGAAAAGCACGAGATAGGCTTATTTCATTTGTGTTTTTAATCGGAAACAAAATCTTGTACATTCTTCATTGACGGATTTTTAAGACATTGTACTTGAAAATGGTTCGAATGGGTCTGAGCACTATGCAACTTAACTTCTGAGGTCATCAGTCGCCTAGAACTTAGAACTAATTAAACCTAACTAACCTAAGGACACCACACACATCCATGCCCGAGGCAGGATTCGAACCTGCGACCGTAGCGGTCGCTCGGCTCCAGGCTGTAGCGCCTAGAGCCGCACGGCGATTCCGGCCGGCTGTACTTCAAAGTTTGTAAATTAAAAGGAAACCATGTGTATAAAACGCAGTCTCCATACCTATATGCCGATTAATTTCAATACTCATTTATCGTACCTCGTGTTGTATATCTATTATTTCCAAAACTGGTCTTGAATGCACCATCAAATACCAATAAATTCCAGATATATTGAGTTGGCGAGTGACAACGTTGTACATGCATTTCCATTAGTTAATTATCGAAGCTGCTTGAAATGACAATGTATCATATACAATTTAGATTCTAGTACAACTGTACATTATTACCATCAATATACTTGGCTAATGAGTTTTGTGTGTCTCATTTTAACAGCACTCTTCTTTATGTAGAAAAGGAAGTGTCCTGACTGACAGACTGACCTGACTGACTGGCTCATCTTCGGCCACCCCAAACCTCTAAGAACGGAAAAGTGAAATTTGGTACAGGTGAAGATCTTGCACTTTCGACGTCTTTTAAGAAGGGATTTTTCGAAATCTCAACCGTAAGGGGATGAAAAATTAATGAAGGGATTTCTTGAAAAATGTCGCTTTTAAGGCAATTTTCAAGCTAGACCCACAGAAATTAATATTTGGTTTCTCGGTCCCAAATAAAGAAATACGTGTTTCATCATTTTTATAAATTTAATCGCATGGGGATTAAATAAAGGGTGAGGAGAGTGTAGAGTGCGAAAGCTTTTTTTAATAGAAATCGCTATTAGAAAACAACAGAAGTATTTTTAAGGCTACGTATATGAACATTGGTATTTGAGTTCTCAGTTGCAAATAAAAACAAACGTGTGCCAGTGTTTCTGGAAACTGAACCCCCAAGGGGGTGAAATTGCTGATGAGTTTCTTTAAGAAAATATTTTAATATGAAAGCATTTTTAAAGCTTAATCTATAAATATTTATATTTGGTTTCCCAGTTAGAAATATTTAAACAGGTGTTTCACTGTTTTCGGAAATTCGACCCAAAAGGGGTTAAAATAATGGTGGAATATTTTACGAAAATTTTCCATTGCGAAAGGATTTTTAAAGCTATATCATTGAAAATTCATGTTTGCTGTCTTGGTTAGAGATAAAAAAATACGTGTTTCACTGTTTTTGGAAATTCAGCCTCTAATGAAGTGAAATAGCGTCAGACTCATACATTGACTCATCATCGGTCAGTTCAAACCACAAAGGATAGACACTTGAAGTTGGGAGAGAATATGGCTCTTATGTTTTAGGCATCGCTTAATTTGTCCGAAATAGGGAATGAAAGCCTTTTTGAAAGTATGTCGCTATCAAGGGAATGTAGAAGCTAAAACTATGAAAAGTGGTATTCTGTTTCTCAGTCCACAATAAAGAAATACGTGTTTCAGGATTTTCGGGAATTCGGCCACTAAGGAGGTAAAACAGTGGGTGAAACTTTTCTTGAAAATAAATAATTACTAATGAAGTACTAAAGTATTTTAAGGCTGCATCTGTGGGAACTGGTAATTGACTTCCCGGTAAGAAATTAAAAAAAAAAGTTTTTCAGTGGTGAGTTAACGAGAATTTCACTCTCATTTTAGTATATGGCCGAAAGGGTCAGCCTTTAGGAATTGTGAAACGAAACCTGTCGTCCAGGATCGCGTCCCATAAAGGACGCTGATTCACCACAAGATGGGGAAACTCACAAGAGTCTCTTGTCTATTGAGGCCTAAGCGCCATAGTGTGCGCGTGAGACAAACGAGAACCTACCTCATGGGGAACCTAGTAGAAGCTGTTTGTAACCCAGGAGACGTTGCAGTGTTAAATATGAAGGACCTAAGATAGGCAGTAAAGGGAAACATTTATGAAAACTATGTAACTCTGTAGTAGTGCAAGGAAAGAAGCCACAGTAATTTTAATCTGCCATCATCCATAAAATTTCATGGTGATTGCAATAAAAGTTAAATCTGGTCATATCCATAATAGTTTAGGATTTACTGTTTAAGTGAAATTAACAAGTTTTGTAACAAAGACCTGAGTGCTAAAATCTGAACGCTTTTGTCGATTTTAAAGACTGACATTTCATATAGAAGCGCATTATTAAAATTACAAATGTTGTAAATATCAGCTGTGTAACTTTATTTGTTTAATAGATATAGTAAATTTAATTTATCAGTATTTTCAGTTAAGCATCAGATCATTATTTCCTCCACACGAAACACATTGAACTGTGACAGCATGGCACCTTATTGAATCATTAGGTAATATAATATATGTTGGAAAAGTTAGTGCATATTAGTTACTTTTACTCTTTATTTATTTATCAGAAAGCACATTGGTCCAAGGCTACTGGCCGTGACAGTTCAAAGTTATGAAGGAAATTGTATTGGTTTGTGCAAAAGAATTTAACATCTATTATGTAATGCATATTATTGTTACTTTATTTAGAACATGAAAGGGCCAAGCTTTGATTATTTAAATATGTTAAAATGTAAAATAATGTAGAATAAGCTCTAACCGATCAGATGGACGGCTTCAGAAAAGGGAACTGCCCTAGTCAGTTGAGCGAGGATATTCGGTGCGCCGGAAACCGGCCGAGGACGGGTAGAGGGAATTCGGCTGGAGAAACCAAACGGTACAGCTCAGATTGAGGCACGAAAGTGGACAGTCGGTCTGTAGTCACCTAGGAAGCGAAATGACTTAGAAAATTTCGCGTTGTGTAGCATCGCGGTATTTAGTCTCCGAGCGGTGAGCAGCCGCGCGCCTGTTGTGAACACGTAACTCTTTGCTTAGATAACTTGTATTTCGCGATGAGATTGTGAATGATCCAACTGAGTCAAGTGGATATGCTCTCGAGTTTAACAGTAACTCTAAGTACGACCACTTTCGCAAACTTGCCATCAGCCAAACAATTTTACCAAAGGGTCACAAGTGTCTAATTTAGGGCGTGTAATGCGACACTTGTGGTTCAACCCCTAGACGAGTTTGAGCGAAGACATTTCTACGAAGAGGAACCGCATGTGAGCCCGATCGTCTTTGTTATTTTAACCCCCCACAGTGCTTCTGGAAATTCAACCCTTAAGTGAGAGCAACAGGGGATGAAACTTGTAAGAAAATATTTCGTTACATTAAAAAATTTTAAAGTTCAATTTATACAAATTGGTAATTCACCTTTCAGTTTAGTACAAGAAAATATCTGTCACGGGATTAGAGTTGCAATGTACATATTTCCAAAAGAACGCAAAAGACATTATTAACAAAAAATTTGGACTCCAGCTACCAGAATCGCTTTTTCTCAGATGTACTTCGGAAAAGATTGTGCTTAAATGCCCATAATTAGATTGAAAAGCTTAGATGGTTTTGCAGTTCGTGAACAACATAAAAATAGCATCAAATAAAAAGAGCCGGCCGGTGTGGCCAAGCGGTTCTAGGCGCTTCAGTCTGGAACCGCGCGACCGCTACGGTCGCAGGCTCGAATCCTGCCTCGGGCATGGATGTGTGTGATGTTCTTAGGTTAGTTAGGTTTAAATAGTTCTACGTTCTAGGGGGCTGATGACCTCAGATGCTAAGTCCCAAAGTGCTCAGAGCCGTTTTTTGACCCATTTTTTTGAATAAAAACAAAAAAAGCTCTGCAGCCCATACAGTCTATGCGAGCAAAGCAGCGGGGGCTAAGATAATTATAAAGGAAAGTGTGATTAGTAAATCCACAATTGAAAAGTGTGCTATTCAGTTTGCAAGCCAGAGATGTTCCGAAATTTGTTTCGTCTCTTAACTTAACAGCTAAAGTCAGAATAAATTCGTAAAATTTTTATTTGAAGTTAAAGAGTCGATATAGACTCGCCGATTATTCAGCTGCTTAATATTCTTTTCTACCCTTTAAACGAGGATGGAAAAATGAAGTAACTGTTACCAATATTATGGGTATTACATTGTACATTTTTAAAAACTGATTGTAAATATCTCAGGGCAATTACACTATGAGAATAACATATTTGTATAAATGGAGACAGCACGGAGACCTAGTATGGGCTTTAGCTCCACATTGTCGAAATGACATTGGAGCGTCGCGTCGCGAGGAAGGAAAGGGAAAGGGAAGAACACTAGCTAACAAGCCTGTGATAGGTGCGTACGTGCCATCTGATCATACGTTTACTCTGAGGTGTGTGCTAAAGTTGTGTCTACGATGATAATATTTGGTGCAGCTATTTCATCTGGAAGGAAAAGTCATCTCTTAAAACTATGAGCAAAGGATGTAGAATTACCCTTGCTTTATCTAGAATGATTTGTTGGTCGGTGCAATTGCATACATAATGGCGGCGGTGGTTCGTTCTAATCTTTTCCAACAGTACTGATACATTTCCAAGATTCATGTCGCATCTACTTTGTGGTCATAAAAATTTTGAAAACACTTTGTAAGAGTTTACAGAGCGATAATTATTGTCACAATTATTATCAGTCACAGCTTTAAATGCTTATTCATAAAGTATTTGTTTTAATAGCTGACTTCATTTTAATTGCAAACAACAGCGGTGTTATACTTTGCTGGTGGGTCTATGAGTGACTTAATTTGCAAAGTAGAATCAGTAACTTCTAAATAACGGAAAATTTTGCTACATAATTTATTGAGTAGTATTGATCCATCGTACCTATAATGAAAGTACTTCAGACTTAACGGATATTACTCAAATCAAAATAAATTCAGCTTTCCTTCAGAAAATATCAACATCACTCGCACCCTCGTGGCTGAAGATCGAATCTTTGTAGGAATGTAATCCGATTTCAGAGGGACAATCATGAGTTAAGGGGACCTGGATGTCATTGAATGTGCTTTTTTACTAGTACTTTCAAGTTTAGTGACTCAGAAATTTTAGTAGAGTTTTGAAGTAAATATTAACCAAATAATTCGTGTATTGTGTCCCCTACGAGAAAGATATTAAAAACATAGGAATACATAGTAGAGTGAATATTGATTTTTATCTTACGTTCTGAATAGGTTCAACTTTTACTGTGGGTACACTGTGCTTCCACGGTATTTAAAATAAAAGTTAAAAATATAAAATTCTTTTAATTATTAACATTTTGAAACAGTGAACAAAGTTGTCCTGTGTATTTTTTAAAATAGCTACTTTTTCCTCCTATTACCTTAAGAATATATGATATGCGCCATCTTAAAACATTTGATACCTAGTTGAATAATGTGATTCACTGTGTAGGCAAGAATTAGATTGTTATTCAAGGAAAAAATTTTATAGTTTTAATGTTGGATGAGATTTAAGTGTGCATAGATGTTGTTTATGGGCAACCGACAGTAATAGTTGAATGCCATTTTCTTCTCAATGGTAACATGTCAAAATATTCCTGCTCCATAATCTTATTCAGCCAGTGTTATTTTCATCTTCTTCAGTATTCTTTGCTTTCTTTGGTATTCTGGCTTCCTTTCTCGTGCTTTCAGCAGCTTTTTCAGCGCCAGCGACACGTTGGATGTCCACTCGCAGCAGCCCACTTCTCGTGTTGCCAGAAGTTTTATGCCTAGTCTGCTGATAGTTCTTTATCTACTTGTTACCCCATCATTAAAGCATATTTAGCGTCTATCACAACAGGACGAAAAGCTGACATGCCAACATAAACAGTACTTGGCAAGCATTCCGAAATGCATCTATTGAAGATTTCATTCGGGATTTGTCTTTTGCCAAGTAACAATTTTTCCAGGAGTTTAAAATCTGAAAATCTCTGCATTTTGGCTTGAGTTCCTACACAGCAGTTTCTGGCATGTATTTGTTTTTGTCCATTCGCTTGATACTAATTGTACTTGCACCATAATGTGTTACCTTTTGGACAGAGGGCATGATATGGATACTCATTAGAGGATTTTATGTGGAGCAGAGTTACCGAAATTGCTACTCTCATCTCACTAACGTTTTTGATGTTTTCACGAATGACTAGATCATAATAATCTATGAGTTGTACTATTCCTGATTTGGCGAGTCTGTTTTGTCCACCAACTGCTTTGCATCAAAGAGGTTTTTCCTGTCGTATCCTTGCAAAGTATCGTAGGTCTTGCCCCGTTTTCTTCTCCACAAGTTCTATAAATTTTAATTTTTAGTTTCACTTTCACCATATGATTTAGTGGCCTTAACATTACTGAAGTTCTTAGTCATCATCACCAAGGTAGTGAGTGTATTGCGCACCACATCTAGCAACTGACCAAATAACATTCGGACTGTTCCCGATTTCCTTACCACCACTGAAACCTTCAAAATTTATAACACATTTGCGTCGATGTACCTCACTGACATAACCTTGGCAGTGTTTTGTCAGACACCCCTAGTTCATCACCTTGCCTGTACATAGAGTAGTAACTGTGACAACTCCATTCAGACATGTATAGACTCTCTTTTGACAGAAATCGCCCAATCCAGCAACAATATCGGTAGATTCACAAACATTTACAGTTTCATTCTCTACTCTCTGCATAAATGATTCACTGACTTCCGTTAGGGCATTATGGAAACGTTTATAACACCTCTCCAATTCGACAGGTGGCGGTGGGAGATTTCTAATACACCTTATTGTATAAGAATGACGTAAATTCACTTCATTGTATTTTTTGCATGTTAGAGGAGATGTTATTGTACATTTCTTCACTTTACGCGTTTGTCACTCCAAAATAATTTTGCTGTATATGTCTCTTCTCCTACTTATGTCCTCTCTAGACTTAAGGTATTTTTCATTATTGCGGTATTTACATTTAGCAAGAGATAAAATCAATCCCGAAAGCTTTCACTTAATAATTAACATGTAACCTTTACTTTCCCAATTTACAACATTAACATCTTGTTCATTTTCGATAAAAATGTTTCGACTAGCGTTTGTAGCAACGCCTATAGAACTTCTTGTACTAACTTCATCTCGCTGCAGCGTAGCATTTCCTTCACTTTTATCATTTCTAAAACATTTTTTTGTTGATTATCGGAAAATTTACGACTGCAATTAAAGTTCTTCCTTTTTGGCATTTTACGATGCAAAATTGTTGAAATACACAGACTTAACAACAATATGACGACACGAACGCACACGAAAAACGCAAGTAAGCTTAAGGAATCTACTTGTAGCGGTAGAAATATCGATTTCAATAAATCCTTGCTCATATCAAAGTTGGTATGTTCTTCAAGAATATTACACAAACGAGTTTCTATGGGAATAGCGTGGCCAAATAAAATAACGAGGCACTGGAGGCAATGTTTTCTGTTTCACAGTAGTGTGACAGCTAGATGCATGTTTCAGAAAGGCATTTAAACAAGAAAATGATGAGGTACGATACATAAAGCATATATTTTTAGGATCGTGAAGACTCACAGAATTTTATTCAGTAAAAAATTCCAATCTTTTGGCCCTCATAACGTCGAAATCCCCTTAAAACCAATTACTTTCGAGTCTACAGTACGGCTGCTACACAGATTGGAACCAGTCATGGAGACTACGATTGAGGTAGGCACTGATAAAAGAGTGGTCTACTCTGATTATAAATGGGACTCTCCAATCATGTTAGTACTTTGTTTAAAAGATAAAATCGTTTTTGATTGCCTTAATTAAATGTCAAATCCTTTATGACACACCAGTTAAAAGTTATTTCGAAATCTAATTAAAAATTGTTGAAAGTTAATTTCTTTAATTGAAAATGTTAAGTTTGTACAGTGGAGCATATTACACCAATACCCCTCAGAGCGAAATGAGAATCTGAAGCGAACAGAGATATTATGCGTGGCTAACGGCCGTTTTTTGTGGTAAGGCGATGAGCCGCCTGCCATTACTACCATAAACGGAGGAGGTAGTTGCCTGTGATTTCCAGACACCACATTTCAATTCTGATCTGTGTACAAATAATAGTAATAAACGCGAAGACATTTATCCTTAATACGTCGTGGATAAATTTAGATTCCGAAGTATAAAATAATTAGTGTTTTTTTTTCTTTTTTCTTTTTTTTTTACGTAAACAGCTTCCAGAGATCCTTCAGATCGGATATATGGTCAAAAGGAATGATGGGTTCGGTTACAACCCCCTGTATCACAGACACATATCAATATATCTCTGTAAAACACAAAGAACTTCCTAAAACTAATTCATTATTTATTGTTTCTATTATTATTATTATTTTTATTCCTAGTTGACTAGACGTTCTTGAAGATTATAATTGGTCTACAGGGTCACTCATATTACCGTCCAACAACTGGATGTGACTTGCACTACAGGAATTTCTTAACGAAGACTACTCATACGGAAACGCAGGAGAAAGGAAATAGACCGAAGGTACAATAATTCTATAAACATCAAAGTAATAGTTGATTACGCCATTGACGCAACAATGTTTTGTAGACATCTAGTTCGTCTCTGCTATGTAATGTAAAGATCCGACTACGGATATGGTGACGGCGTATTAAATCTACCTTTGAAAATTCAGCGACATAGAAATACATCAAAACTGCTACTCGTGTCATAATTAAATTCAAGTTTTCTTAATAACCCGGTTTAACTACCGTAGTGGTGTGACAATGGAAGGAGAACGCCGAATATAAAATGTGACGTTGAACAGGTATACAACCTGTGGCAATGTTGCTTCCCGCCACAGTTTGTTCCGTCCGTAACTATTCCACTCGAGAGTGACACAAATTAAAACTGCTTCACTGTATCAATTTTACGCCTGTTAATTCGTCTGAAATGTTACTTCCTGGCAGAAAAAAATTGTGTGCCCGACCGAGACTCGAACTCGAGACATTTGCCTTTCACGGCCAAGTGCTCTACCATCTGAGTTACCGAAGCACGACTCACGCCCGCTCCTCACAGCTTTACTTCTGCGAGTATCTCGTCTCCTACTTTCCAAACTTTACAGAAGCTCTTCTGCGAACCTTGCAGAACTAGCACTCCTGAAAGAAAGCATATTGCGGAGACATGGCGAGAAAATATCTCGTTCCAAAAGAAAAATAGAATAACGCGGGAGAAGTTGCGGGTTGGAAACCTAGTAACACCTACATGATATTATGATATAATGTTAATTCTCTAACCCATTTTTACTTATCCGATTATTTTCACAATTATTTGTTTTCTAAACCTTTGCTTCACTTTTAATAACATGTTTCCATCATAAACCTGCCTATTTTTATTACCTACTAACTACAATATTTAAAAATTTCGTGTAGCTACTTTGGTAAATTATTCTGGTAATATATCTGATGATTTCAACTCGAAAAAAAACGGTGAAAACATCATTTAGCCTGGCCTATATTTCCATTAATTACACCTAACTGATTTTTTTAGCGCAGCAGAGTAAGAAGAAGAAACAACCAGGTACAAATTGTAGTGGCGAAAGGGATAGCGGTGGAGAAGTGACGAAGCAGAAGATAGTAGCAGCTATTAGCGATGGCGTTAGTAATAGCATCACCGTAGCGGTTCCTGTTTCCTCTGCGTCTGTGTCACGTGAACTAATTCTCCTATCTCGATGTCACACACAGAATCAGATCAACTGCCACAATGACGTGGGTCAATGGCTAGGTCGTTGGTAAAATATGGCGTCATTTCTAAAACCTGAAATTTAAAACAAAATTGCATTCCACCTTCGAATTAATGACTTTGCTAAGGAAGCTGTACAATCAAAAAGGAACTTTAAGTGCAGTTGGTTCGCAGAATATTTTCCTTGCCTGGCGTGTTCTCAGAATCTGAAGACTGCAATATGCATTCATTGAATGTTGTGTCCACCAAAAACAACAAATTTGCAATGTTCTCTCACGGTGAGGCATTTCACTCACGGTAAAGATATGTATGATCTGCAAAAATTCACGCGGCATCTTAAAAACCACAAATTATTAGCTATAGCTGCGAAATGTTTCGCTGAAAATGTTCCAGTTGTACAGTTTATTTCTGCCGACCTACAGGAAATATAAATCAACAAGAAAATTGTACGATCAATAATTTTGACTGTGGTATTCTGCAATAAAAATGACTTATCCTTAAGGTGCAAAAAGGAGCTTCAGGGTGTATTTGAAGACCTTTACGATCTTAAAATTAGATCTAATGACCATGTTATTAAAGGACACACAGAAAGCTGTGAAAACCATGCCACATACACTTCACCAAAACGTGAGAATGAAATAATTAATTCGTATGAAAATATTATTAGAGACTATATCATTGCTGACATAAAGAACGCACTTGCCTGTAGTATCTTGGTAGTCAAGAGCTGTAATAGATCAGGAGAAGAGAACTTCCCATTGTTGTTAGGTTTTTTGATGAAGAGAAGATTGTGGTTGGTGAAGAATTTCTTGGCTTTCTCGAACTTACTACCAATGATGCGAAATCTATAGGCTCTGCCATCGACAATTTTATAGTGAACACAGATCTGGATCCCGAATATTGAGCAGGATAAGAGTATGATAGACGTTCACCTATGTCAGGAAAGAATAGTGGTGTCCAGAAAATTACACGAGAGAAATATAACGAAGCGCTTTTTTTCTCTTCGCTAACAGCAAACTGAACTTGTTTGTGGATGACTTATACCAAATACCGGTAATATGAAATGCTGTCATCACAATAAAAGAAATACCAAACTTCTTTCGGGAGTCGGCACTTTGTCGAGAAAGCTTACCAAATATATCATTGTTCTGTAGAATCCGATGGCCCCAAAAACACAGAACTATCAGTAATTTTAAACAGAATTATGTCCAGGTGGTGATGACGCTTTTCACACTGTCAAAAGAAAGTACCAGTCCAACAAGAAAATCTGCTTGTCAGTTGCATTGCACCGCTACAAATTCTGAATTTATTGTCAGCGTTTGCCTTATAGCAAAATACTCTGCACCGCTGCAACTAAAAGTAAATGCTCTTCAGTCCATAGGTATGGATATGCTTCAAAGGGCAAACCATATCGGAAGATAATAATTGACAACCAAGGCTGTACAATCGCAATAAAGTCATGGGATGTTCAATTGACTCTTTTGTTAGAACTTGTTGTGCGTTTCGGGATTACACCCATCTTGAGACATCACAAACTTCAACTCCTTCCTAACCAACCACGCGTACAGCCTTGACAACTCAAAGAAAGTGTCGAATAACATATGGCTGCGAAACAAGCAGTCTTGAAGCAGAGCAGAGTTGAAGTTTGTGATGTCTGAAGATGGGTGTAATCCCGAAACGCGTAACATAATCTAATAAAAGAGTCAATTGAACATCTCATGAACTTATTTCGATTGTACAGCATTGGTTGCCAATTATTAACGTAAAAATGATCGCAGGCCTCAGACAGGATTTTAAGTTCTGTATATCATATCGGAAGAATAGCTGATACTTTGAGGAAACATCGTGATAAAGTCGATGTTCAAACCGACAATTTGATAAACGAAGCAGAGTCCATCGCCAACGATCTTGTGACTGATTTTAGAATGCCGCAAATAACAAATCGCCAGACATATCGTGCAAATCCTCCGGCATAGAGTGTCAGCGAGTCTTGGAAAAGATCTTTAATGAATCTCAATCCAGGTTCTTTCATGATGTGTCCAGTTTTTTCGAGGATAATTTACATGCATATTCATTGATTACATTGCACCTTCAGGTAATGATTCAAATGTCGTAGGAAGACGTTTTGAGAAAAATGGAGCCCTCTTGTTATTACAGTTCAAGTGGTTTTCTGGTGAGACTGAACGGTGGTACAAAATGTGGGAACAAAAATATGTGGCACACAGCGAAATGTAAAGGAGCTTGTTCCGCTGGTTAAAGAAAAACTACTGTTTTACCCAGCCATTAAACAGGCGCTTATTTTTCATTTGCGCAGTGATGCATAACATGTACCCTCGAAAGATCGTTCTGTACGTTACGAAGAATCAAGACTTGATTAGTTCTACAATCACGGAAAAACATCTTATCGGGCTTTGTATGTGGAATGTACATATAAAGAGGGTTATGGAAGCACAGAATAAATTTAAATTGAAATCTTAACCAGATTTTGCCACAACCCTCGCTGGTTATTGTTGAATAAAATTAGTTACCAACTGAAATGAAGATATGGTTTTCTTACTTTTACCCTCCTCCTCTAAGCAAATCTTCGGCACACCCATTCTTCTACTTGTTTCTTCTTAATTCTGTTGACGATACTCCTGATTATTTTACAAATTATGTGTTGTTGAGTTACAAATTCTGCCTAAATCCTTCTTCCAACCAATAAATGGTGTTGTCTAGTACCAGTGGAAATTGTGTAAACAACAGTTTTCTGTGCAGTAGTGCTATTTTTTCAGTGCTCCACCAATATCTACGCTGAAGAAAATGGTAAACAGGAGAGTCCACAGGAGCGCGTCCAGCAGCGAGGAAGCAGCAGGTGCGGCGGGTCTGCTCTTGGCGGAAGGTGTGGCCACGGCTCCCGGTACAGCGGAGCTCTTCCGCTCTGAGGTAAACGCTGTGCTTCGCGATAAAGACAGTCTCGATCTCATTGCAGGCACTATATCAGATACACTAACGGCAGCAGTATTGGCCAAAATGCATGAGACTGTTGAGGCCAATACTGCCGAAATTACAGCACTTAAAAAAGTCTGTGTCTGAATACGAGAAAAAGGCACGAGAGTTGGAAGTGAAACTATCTGCCGCAACAGGCGAACTAGAACAGTACCAAAGGCGAAATAGTCTACGACTGTTTGGAGTAGCAGAAAATAAGGAAGAAGACACAGACAAACTGCTTATACAGGTTGCACCTGAAAAATTAGGCGTTGAAGTGAATAAGGCAGACATTGACAGGAGCCATCGGGTGGGACGAAAACTACCAGGTGCTACCAAACCTCGTCCAATTAGTTAAATTTGTGTCATACCAAGAAAGGGCAGAGATCTTTACCCAGAAGAAGAGGTCAGCAAGGACAGGGCTTACAATAAGGGAAGATCTGACACACGAACGGCTAAAGATTTTTAACAGTGCTATATCCCATTTCGGTCTTCTGAATGTGGGGACTCAGGATGGCAGAGTAATCATTAAGACAGCAACTGGAAGAGAGACAGTCACAAACATAACAGAACTGAATAGTATTAAGTGAAGCTCCTCGAACCAAAAGTGCAAACTTAACACCATTGGCAAATTGTAACATCCCTATACACAAATTTACTGTCCTGTAGTTGTATTAACTTTTTAATTATCCCATATATGTACCTTCAACTAATGGTTTTTGTAATTGTATTAACTTTGTACCTGTGGCTCTAACGTTTACTTAATTTTAGTTACTCCTAATATTATTTTTATTTGCTCAGTTTATTTTCTTCCATTCTGTAATAGTACCATTGCAATTATTAGTCTCTCCTTTAGTTAATTAATCACCCATCTCTTTGGTTTAAATTGCTCGTAACAAAAATCACTATCAGTATCACTTTAGTAAATTAAAATCTAATTGTAGCTTCCTACGATAATCACTATCAGTACCACTTTAGTAAATTTAAATTAAATTCTAGCTTCCTACGATAATCTATTAGTTATTAAGCTTCCTTCTCTCTGCTGACAGCATCGGCCTTTTAAATCACTCCCCTTTTCCTTATTTCCACCCTAAGCTGTTTCAAATACACTAATTACATTTCAGCTCTTACGACAGGGGATACGCAGTGACTCACAGCCGTCACTGTTTTGGTCATATTCTCGTTGCACCGAATCCCACTACTCCATTTTCTGTGAACCTGCAACCTCAGGGCCGGAAGGGGTGGCCGATCGCTTCTAGGTTCTACAGTCTAGTACCGCGCGACCGCTACGGTCGCAGGTTCGAATCCTACCTCGGGCATGGATGTGTGTGATGTCCTTAGGTTAGTTAGGTTTAAGTAATTATAAGTTATAGGGGACTGATAACCTCAGAAGTTAAGTCCCATAGTGCTCAGAGCCATTTGAACCATTTTGCTACCTCAGGAAATCTCTTGCGGTCGTCTTTCTTTCGGCACTCGGGGAGTCACAATCAGGGCGTGCGAGATCTCGGTCACCCATCTGTTATGTCACCACGCGGAAGCAGCGGCCAGTGCCCCTCGCGGCAGGTAGCGCCTCACAAAGGGACAAACCAGTCTGCCACCCTACTCCAGGCTGCCCAGCGGAACGCGTCAGAGCTTTTAGTACCGCACTGCAACATCCAGTCCTTACCTGCACACTAGGAAGTACTTAGCGTCCTCTTCAACCAACTAAATTACCACGTAATCCTCTTATCCGAAACGCGGTTAAAACCACACATATCCCCTACATCTATTCATCTCCCAGGGTACACACTTCTTAGGTCAGACAGATAAAAAAAGCGAGGTGGCAGGATCGGCGCGTATTTATGAACAGATCTCAAAGCGAAAGTCTTATGTACGTCAAACCCTGCCAAATAGAAAGAGGCTGAATTCAAGTTCACTGAAATAAATACACAAAGTCGAAAGCTCTTCACTGGTGTCGTGTACAGGTCGCCAAAAATAAGCTCAATGAGTTCCTTTCAGTCGGAATTACATACACTTCAGTGATAGTACGAAGATGTCATCGTAATGGGTGACCTGAACATAGACCTGCTAAGAGACACTCCCTCCGCAATAAACCCAAGAAGATTGTTTAGTTGTAATAGCATGAACATGCTGCCATTACAATCTACACACCATATGGTGCACAGTCACACTCTTATAGGCGCGATCGCAACGAAACAGACTGACAAAGTAAGAGATGTTGGTCAAACTTCGGCCCCAGGCCTCTCAGCACATGATGTAATATTCCTGGCCTACGCTGTGCAGCCCCCAAGGATGAAATTGCGTTACATAACTTGTAGGAACATGAAACGTATTGACGTTGACGCTCTAACAGCCGATTGCTCAGAAATCTCATGGCATCAAATAATCAGAGAACCTACAATCGATGGCAAAATTAATGAACGTGGTGATAAACTCACAGCCCTCTATGGCAAACACGCACCTGTACGCACAATCTGTGTAAGAAAACCTCCTGCTCCATGGCTGACAGCTGAATTTCGTCAAATGATGAATAGTAGGGATGCTGCCCACAGGCGTTTCAAGGCAGATCCGAAACCCGAGCGTTTCGAAGATTATAGAAAGCTATGGAACACAGTGAAACAATACATTCGAAATGCGAAAATCTGGCACGCTCGCTCCCTTGTATGCAGCGATTGGACGCCCATGAGTCTATGGAAGAACCTACGTAGCTTGGGGATGGGAAAGGCAAAATCGGAAACTGCTTTTCATGTCTCAGCTAACGAATTAAATGAATTCTTCTCTGCACCTCTGAATACCCACACGGCCAATAATTACCGTCCACAAGAATCCCCTAACTGGATAACTAACAACGATACCTTCCATCTAAAATATGTAACAATAAATACGGCAAGAAAAGCAATAATGATAATATCTTCTGATGTGATAGGCAATGACGGTATCAGTATAACCATGATTAAGAATGTTGCCGATATCTTAGTACCTGTCTTAACTGACATATTTAATTCTTCCCTCGTGAACGGAATATACCCCACTCCATGGAAAAGAAGCATAATTCGACTCATCCCTAAGATCGAAAAACCACAACTACCCAATGATTACCGACCAATTATTCTACTGCCTGCTATTTCCAAAGCACTTGAATATATTGTTCATGATCTAATCACTGAACACCTGCATGAATACAGCCTACATGACAAATTCCAATCCGGTTTCCGTAAACATCACAGCACAAGCACTACTCTAATTAAAGTAACTGATGACCTGAAATATCCCATCGACAGCCGAAAGGCAACAATATTGACGCTACTAGACTTCAGCAAAGCTTTTGACACTGTTAACTTTGACATATTGCTCAAAAAAATGCAACAGCTTAATCTCTCAGATAGTGCAATGAGATGGTTTGAAAGCTTTTTAAAAGACAGACAGCAATGTGTTGTCTGCATAAAAGAAAAATCTTCCTGGAAACATGTCTCCTCGGTCGTGCCACAAGGATCAGTCTTAGGACCACTTTTGTTTTCTTTCTATGTCAACGATATTTCGTCAGTTCTGTCCTCCTGTAAATATCACTTCTATGTCGACGACCTCCAGCTCTACCTAAGTGTCAGACCTGAAGATATATGCACTGCAATCGCTCAGATGAATAATGATCTGTGTTCAGTAGTGACATGGGCGAAAAACCTGGGGCTTAAACTAAATGCAAAAAATTACAAGTAATCTTAAAAGCCCATCAGGAATTAATAAGTTCAGATTTCCGCGAACGGCTGCCTCCTATTCTGCTCGACGGTATTCCAATACCATATCAGAAAACAGTTAATAACCTTGGTGTAACTTTGGATGAGTATCTTACCTGGGCGGAGAATACAGTCGCAGTGTGCCGGAAGGCGTCCGCTTGCCTCTATGCTCTCAAAAAGTTTCGGAACATATGACCACAGGACTTGAAACGCCAGCTCGTGCAAATACTCGTTCCATCGAACCTCCACTATCGTGATGTAATTCAACAAGGCATGAGTAGTGAAAACAAAAGACGGCTAGAACTAACCGTGAATGCCTGTGTGCGTTAACCTGCAACATTCGCCGATATGAACATGTTAGTGCCTCATACTCCCAGCTAGGGTGGCTGCGGCCGGACAAATTGCGTGAATACCACACTCTATGTCTACTTCACCGACTCATCGTCGCGCAAGCACCCCAGCACCTTGCTTCAGAAATTAAGTACCTTTCATGCCATCATAATCGTAACACAAGGTCAGTCTTATTTTGTATCCTAACTGTGCCCACTCACAAAACAAAAAGTTTTGCAAACTCCTTCTCAGTTGCCGCTGTCCGCCTCCGGGACAAACTGCCCCTTACCTTGCGCAAAATTCAATCCACTGCTGCTTTTAAGAAGAAGTTGAAGCATGTCTTGCTATCATCCTCATAATGTTTTCCACAAATTTAATGTAAAAGGCCAATCCTCTCCTCTGTCAAATAGCAAAGCTGGTGTCTCCCATCTTGCTCCTTTCTCTTCTTCGTCTTCGTCTATCTCTGTTAGCCACGCAATCTTCTTTTCCTTTATATTTCCTTAATTATGTTTCGTCATGTCTCTATTCTTCTCCTCCCTTTACCATCAGTATCCCTCACACTCCCTGCTGCTAGCACTCCTATCTAAAATCTGTCTCTTATCATAATGTCTAATTATAACAGTATTTATCATCGACGAATATAAACTCTATATGTATGCATTATTCCAAGTGTGCCTTTGTAATTGTTTATTTCACTTTTACTTGTATTAGATGTAGTTCAACATGCCTGCTAAAACATATGAATGTAAAATAAGTAGAATGCCTGGTTAGATGTAAAAGAGGGCCTGATGGCCCTAATCTTGCCAGGTTAAATAAATCAATAAATAAAAAGATATAAATAAATAAAGTCGAACTCCCGAAAATATCACGATGCTTACTTGCACTGTGTTCGCTGTATGAAGAGCTCTCAGGAGTTACACATGTGCGTGTGCATACGTAACGTATTTTATGGGAAGTAGTCTCATCAAACTTATGTATATTTATGTATGTTTTAGTATAATTTCACTCCTACTTTTGGCAAAGCTATACTCTATACTAAACGTACGTACTGTCAATAATACTTTTAATTGTAATATACGTTTATTTTAATATATATTTATTACAAGCAGATGTATCATCAACAATACTACATACGTATATTACAAAGTATGGCTTTGGTGAAAGTAGGGGTGAGATTAGGCTTAAATATATTGAAACGTGCAGAAGTTCGATGAGACAATGTCCCATAAGACTTACTTCGTGCCGATGACGAAAGCACAGCAGGAGACCGTGGTGCCAGAGTTCTTCCGAGTGCACATGAAGATGGCCGACGGACGTGTACTAATAACGCAGTCGCCAGTGGAAGTTCGTGCTGTTATACCGTATGACTGGGGTGGTGGGAATTGTTTGTCCGACATCCATTAACGCCTACGGACTGTGTATGCTTCTTAAGAGGGCATGCCTCGTCTAATGGTTGATCGCTGGTGTTGCATGTTCTGAGAAGGAAGACGAATTGCGGAGGAAGATGGTAGAAGTGGACGTCCCCCCACATTCACGAATGTAAACAACGTTTCTAGAGCACCGGACATGGTGTTAACGAACAGGCACACAACAGTGTCACACGTGGCTTCCACACTGTAAACCCCAGATCCTCCAAAAATAACTGAAAAATATACCTTTTCAAAGAATCAGATAAAAATTCATTTGACGCCTTCCTGACAGACAATATCTACTCCTTCCACATTAACAATGTAAGCGTAGACCAGATGTTGCTTGAATTCAAAGAAATAGTTTCGACAGCAAGTGAGAGATTTATAGCAAATAAATTAACAAAGCCGGTCAGAACACTGTTGCAGAAACAACGAAAGAAACATGCCAAATTTGAAAGAATGTCAGATCACCATGACTGGCGATCTCTTACAGAAGCTCGAAATTTAACGCGGACTTCTATGCCAGATGCTTATAATAGTTTCCACATCGAAACTTTGTCTCAAACATGGCAGAAAATCCAGAGAGATTAAGGTCGTATGTAAAATATGGAAGCGACAAACCACAATCAATGCCTTCTCTGCACAACAGCAATGGATATACTGGAAATACTTTCGACGACAGTGATGCTAAAGCAGAGTTACTAAACACAGCCTTCCGAAATTACTTCACCAAAGAAGACGAAGTCACCAAAGAAGACGAAGTAAATATTCCAGAATTAGAGTCATGAACAGCTGCTGACATGAGTAACTTAGAAGCAGATATCCTCGGAGTAGTGAAAAAACTTAACTCACGTAATAAAAGCAAGTCTTCCAGTCCAGACTGCATACCAATTACGTCCTTTTCAGAGTATGCTGATGCAATAACTGCTTACTCTACTCTCATACGCAACCTCTCGATTGACGAAAGATCGGTACCCAATGACTGGAAAGTTGCACATGTCACACGAATACTCAAGAAAAGTAGTAGGAGTAATCCAATAAATTTCAGGCCCATATCGAAAACGGCAATATGCAGCATGGTTTTGGACATATGAATTATCTCGAAGAGAACAGTCTATTGAAACACAGTCAACACTGATTTAGAAAACATAGTTCTTGAGAAACACAACTAGCTCTTTATTCACACTAAGTGCTGTTGACAAAATATTTCAAATTGATTCTATATTTCTAGATATTCAGAACACTTCTCTCATAACACCACACAAGCGGCTTGTACTGAAATTGCATGTTTATGGAATATCGTCTCGGTTATGTGACTGGATTCGTGATTTCCTGTCAGAGAGGACGGAAAGTTATCGCGTAAAACAGAAGTGATTTGTTGCATTCCCAAAGGTGGTGTTATAGGCCCTCTGCTGTTCCTTATGTATATAGAGTATTTAGCAGACAATCTGATAAGCTGTCTGAGATTGTTTGGAGATGATGCTGCCGTTTATCGTCTAGTAAAGTCATCAGAAGATGAAAACAAGTCGCCGAACGATTTAGAAACATCTGTATGGTACAAAAATTGGAAATTGACCCTAAATAAGGAAACACGTGAGGTTATCACATGATTATTGAAAGGAAGCCGTTGAACTTCGATTACACAATAAATCAGGCAAATCTAAAGGCCGTAAATTAAATTAAATATCTAGGAATTACGATTATTATAACTTAAATTGGAAAGAACACATAGAAAATGTCGTGAGGAAGGCTATCCAAAGACTTCGTTTTATTGGCAGGACGCTTAGAATGTGTTACGGATCTCCTAAGGCGACTGCCCACACTACACTTGTCCGTCCTCTTTTAGAATATTGTTGTGTGGTGTGGGATCCTTACCAGATAGGATTAACGAAGTACATCGAGAACATTCAAAGAAGGGCAGCACGTTTCGGATTATCCCGTAATATGGGACAGGGTGCACTGACATGACACAGGATTTTGGGTGGACATCATTAAAACAAAGTTGTTTTTCGTTGCGGCGGGATCTTCTCACGAAATTTCAATCAGCAACTTTGTCTTAGGAATGCGAAAATATGCTATCGGCGAAGACCTACATAGGGAGAAACGACCATCATAACAACATAAGGGAAATAAGAGCTCGCGGAGAAAGTTGTAGAGCTTCGTTTTTCCCGCTGGCTGTTGGAGATTGGAATAACAGAGAATTATTGTGAAGTTGGTTTGATGAAACCGCTGCCAGGCACTAAAGTGTGACTTGCAGAGTATCCATTCAGATGTGGATGTACATGCGCATTGACCATGCTAAGACCCATCACATGTTCGATGGTGTGTTATGTTACCGAAAAGTACGACGTACCTAACCTCGTATGATAAGAGTGCAATCAGCCTCGGCCATTTAAAGCGGTATGGGAAAGAGGGAAATGAGATTCTGTTCAGAATCATCAAAGGCGAAGTGACATGGGTACAGCACTTACCCCAGCACCCAAGGTAGACTGAATGACGTGTAATCGATTAATTTGAAGTACGAAGATGTTATCTCTTCTTTCGGACATGTCCAAACAACAGATATTATTTGAGATCTTGCAGCTCTCGAAAAATGAAATTACAATGAAAGCAGACCATTAGCTGTTTACAGCGTTGATAAATATCACCGGGGACAGTTGAAACTGTGTGCCCTGACCGGGACTCGAACCCCGGATTTCCTGCTTGCACGGCAGGTGCTCTATCCAACTTTTTTAAAACATTTATTTAAGGAACAATGTTACACATTCCTAATACATACTAAGCACATGTACTAATCATGCACGAATGTTATACATGAAATCATGTAAACAAAAATAGTTTGATAATTGCATTTATGCTGATGTTAAAAAATACAACAGAAGATCGTGTTACAGACTAAATTATCAGAAAGAATTAATTTGAATATCAAGAAAAGTTTTTTAAGGACATTCAAACTTCTTCAAACATGAATAAATAAAAAACTGTAGTTTGACTTACAAGTGATCCAATCTTTACAGAAGAATAAATAGCGTTTTATCAAGGATACTAGCAAGTTTTGGGGATTATTTGTAATATATTAGTGTACACAAGGAAACTGTCTCCATGAGAGACAGGTCAAGGGAAGAAACTGATCTTTAACCTTCTCAGCTCAGTCAGACTAGCTATGAGCATTTCACAAAATTGTATGGTCGTCACCAAAAATTATACAGTATGTGTAAGATTTATGCACATCGAATATAAAAACAATTTAATAATCATATTAGACAGCCTCTTAAATACTTGAGAATGGCAGAAAAGAGATGTTATAAAGTTGACCAGCCTTCCAACTACAGTTTCTGGACATTAATGGAATGTTAATTATGTGACGTGATCAGACCTATATTAACGATCTTTCATTTGAAAACGGACTTCACATCACGGAGAAAAAACGAACAGGGCGATTTGCCAACCATTGAATATTCCATTACATCAGATACAATTGTATGGTTTTAACCAATCGATAAAGTCATTTCCATAAAAACTGCCAATTTTCATATTTATACTATAAACCAAAAATGGAGCTTTAATGTTTTTTGTTTTGACACTATTAGACACACAATCTGACCGTCACATAAGTTCTGAAGTAGAAAAAGCACACACCAAAAATGTACAGTAAAAATTTAAATAATATCCTTAATGTAAATACAATACACCACTGTCAACACAGTCTTCTTTTATATATTAACCAATGCCCATTCCTTCAAATATAATTTTTAACGTATTACTGAACTTTTTCTTATGATTCGAATACCTTCTAATTTTGTGGTATTCACACAGCATGTGTACCCTGATCTGTATGGTGCTGTCGCATCCTAGTCTGTTAATGATGTAATTAATAAAATTTACCAGCAACTAGTACACAATGTTATCTTTTGCCTCCGGAAAATAGCGTGCTTCAGGCCTGTGTATCAATGATAGCGATATACTTTCAGTTGATGTATTTCTAATGAGAGCTATTTGCTCTCAGATCCACTTCCAACTTTTCTTGTGACCGCTGCAAGTATATCCATGAAATATTGTGTCAGTTAGATGGCATTGTTCATAAATTTGTTTCACAGAGTCCGATTGCGTACAGTCTTTCATTGTTGCTAACTATGTTGTTACCTGTCGTGTACCGTGACGTTTTTATATTGAAGTGAGCACATTATAACTAATGGTTTTCCAAATCTCATTCCAATCAATGTTTGCAAACTGTCGTTCTATTTTTTTCCTTGCTTCGCTTTTCTTTCGTTCCCGCATTATGGCTCTTGATGTTAAGTGTCGTGACCGTCTGATTTCGGCACTTACATAACTGAACTCAGCATAGAAAACCCTCACATGCTGTAAAAGACTCTTGATATTCTGCACGCCAATCGAGAAAAGCAGGCTTCGAGTTTTAATGATCTCGAAAAGATGGCTGGTTATGCTTTCTCGCGAGTCTCCTATTAAATTGACTTGCCTTTTTGATAAAAAGTGCAGAGTCTTTATCCATTATATCAGTTAATCCTAGCCCACAATTTTTGGGATCTAATGTGGCTACTTTAGCAGGTACTCTGAACACTTCCCATTTCTACAAAAAGTTTGTGATTTTGGACATTATTCTCCTCGGTAACATTCTCATTATTGGAAACAGCTGGGCAGTACAATAAGCCTTAGCAAATATGCATGAGTTGATATACTTCGTTCTTTGAACTTGGTTCATATATCGAGTTAAATTCTCTATAATGGCTCCTTGCACCATATCTGCTGCAACTTTCCAATTTAAAATCGTCATTTTCGTGGGGCATGCTGTCAGGGTGATCCAAAGTGTTTTATGTTTTCGGACTAGTTTTGTCTACTCGACGTTCATATTGCCAAAACCTCTGACATTTAACATCTTACTTTTTTCCGTTTGCATTCGCTTCAGATGCTCTACAGTACGTATCAATCACTGTTGCCAGCGTGATTATTCCCTTCATTATTCCATTTAATGACCCCTATATCGTCAGCATAGGCTCTTATAACTGTTTTATTTCCCGATAATGTTAAGCCTTTTAATCTAGCATGGACATGTCGGAGGAAAGATTCCAGTGAAATGGCGAAGAGCGACATGGATAGAGGACTTCCTTGAGGAACACCTTGTTTCACTTGTATCGGCCTGGATTGTTGACAATTCACCGCTATTTTTGCATTTATTCCAGTTGCTATGTTCTTTATCAACTGTATGCCCCTATCGCTATAACCTATTTTCTTCAATGTCTGCAGATAATAGTCATGATATACTACATCGAAGGCTTTATAAAAATCTGAAAAAAGAATAAAGCATACTTTATGTTTGTTACAGAAGTCATTGCAATGATATCCCTGAATTCTTCTAGATTTTGAAAAATGGTTCTGCCTTGCGTGCAGTTCTGATGTGTACTAATAACTTTATGCGTAAGGCATGACATTCTCTTGTTCACTATTCTAGCTGTTAATTTATAATCAGAATTCAGCAGTCAAATTGGAGGAAAATTATTTAAATCTTTGTTACTATTACTTTTTGGCACAAGAACAGTTTTACTCTCCTGAAACTCAGCCGGAATCATTTTAACCTGAATAATCTCATTTACGATGTCCGTGATTTTCACACTCACTATTGCCCAGTAAAGGATGTAAAACTCTGTTGGCAGATCATATGGTCCTGGGGAGTTTTTTGGTGGTGAGGCGCACAGAGTCTCATACACGTCCTCTTTACTGACTACCTCGAGAAAATTTTCGTTGTCTTCTTCTGCTAACTGTTGAGCTAGGATGTCAAGGAATTCTTCCAAGGACGCATCATTACTTTGATTTACAGAATATAGCTCCCAATAGTAACCATAAACCTCGTCCATGATATCCTGCTGGGTTTTGAGAATTGTACCGCTTTTTGTTCGAATTTCATTAATAAAAGTCTTTCTTCCGTTTTTCGTATACTTCACTAATTGATAAAGGAAAGTTGTTTCGTCTTCTGACACCGAATTTGCCTTCGATTTTATTTTCAACCGATCCATTTGATTTCTCTTGGTTTTAAGCAACTTGGCTTTGACTTTTTTGATGTCTGCTATTCGAAGTGAGGAACTTTCTGAGACCTGATTATATAGATCTCTCAAAACGCATTCTATAGTGCATTTCATTTTTCTTGTGCTCTGGGCGCTGTATTGAATAAGAACCTTCCACCACTTTCGCATCTCTATTTTAACCACCAGTCGATAGCAAAAAATGGTTCAAATGGCTCTGAGCACTATGGGACTTAACATCTATGGTCATCAGTCCCCTAGAACTTAGAGCTACTTAAACCTAACTAACCTAAGGACATCACACACATCCATGCCCGAGGCAGCATTCGAACCTGCGACTGTAGCGGTCACGCGGTGGAGGTTTCAAGATTTCTAGAAATATATAATCTATCAATCCTGCTAAGAGATGTTGCCGTGACGTAAGCGAACTCAACAGTGGAGCGGTATTTGGTTTCCCAAATATCATTTAATTCTAAACCACTAACTACTTGTTTTAGTTCACTTGAGAAATAAAAATTAGGTAACTGATCTTTTCGATTTAAAACACAATTAAAGTCACCTCCAAGTAATAACTGTCTTGGATTTTTCCTTAACAAATACATCAGTTCATCTTTGAAGAAACGTGCCCTGTCGCCTGGATGAGAACTTCCTTAAGGGGCATGCAAGTTAATGATAGTCACATCACAGATATTTAGTCCTATTCCCCTTCCGGATTCCAGTCGTTGAACCTCACTTTCAGGAATCCCATCCCTCACCAAAACAGATGTTCCATCACTTGTTTCGTGAGACACATTTACGTAACTGACATAACCGGGAATTACTAAATCCGACATTATAACTTCTTGTAACAGGGCAATATCATCGTACGAAACTTCCATAAGTGCTGATAATTTCAAACCAGACGTAATTTTATTTATGTTCATAGTGGTGAAAGAATAAGAGTGCGTCATTGCGCTATCACTATGTAGTTGTTTTAATGAACTAATTTAGTTTCCTGTGGTTCAGGGTTCAGTTAAACTATTAACAGTTTTATCGGAAGGTTGAACGTAGAATAACACTTCAATCAGTTTATTAGTTACTGTCACGTTTTTTTCTACTTCTGGGATTTTCTATTGTACCGCTAGCAGACTGAATTCCTTGTAAACTTTCTGATTTTTCCTTCAGCGGTTCGTGTAGGACAGTTTCGTACCGAACATTCTTTGGGCTTGGGTCGCCTTTCCGGGATTTTCCCTTCCCTTGGTTACGAGCTACAATCACATTTGGTTGCTTTTTTATTTTACTTCGCGGCTCATATGGAGCAGCAGCAGACGCTTTCGCAATTTCTGTTGTTGGTTCCTGCCCTGCGGTGTTGACTGTGATTTCATGTTGGCCACCACTTCCTTGTTCTTTAATAATAAAACTTACTTCCTAATCGAGGGAAAGAAATGGAGACGGCAGTTTCGCAACCTCTACCTGACTTTATTTACTAACAGATAGCTGCTGATCTTTGCAGTCAGCCACTTCACCTGTTGTTTCTTGCAAATTAATATACTGACTACACCCCCTTCATTTTCTGGTGCCATATGTCTATTATCTTCCTGTCCATCCGTTTCCATTCGCATTCGGCCTTCCGGTTCCTCTGCCTCTTCATCGCACTGTTTTTGCTTGCGAACTGAGGGAGTTGTACAGGATAGCTCGTCCTCTGAACAAATATCAGTTGTTTCCAGAGGTCGTTTTCTCAGTTGCATTTCAGTTTCACAGAATGGTGGTAACAGTGTTTCCCTTTGTTGTTAAATGGGAAATTGACTATTATCGTGAAGGGGGACATCAACTTGGCCCGCTGCGTTAACACCATAAATCAGTTGCTACGGACTATTCTTTGGTAATACATCATTTAAGGTAAGTTTCTGACGCTGTATAAAATTACTTTTAAGAACAAAATTTGTCTTAACGTTCATCTATACACAGCGGTTCCCGTTGAAACATTGCAGTTTGAGGTGAGGCGATCATCTTTCATTTGCAATTGATTTAACGTCCCCTAAGTTTGAAGAGCTTCCTTAATCTTATCATTATCAGTTTCAATGGGAAGCTTCAAGACAAGAACGGTTTTGTAATCAGTGTCAACTCTACAAATGGAAACATTACTTTTATAACCACTTCTATGCACAAAATGTACTTCATAGCTCCACTTTGGTGACACTTTACCAACAGTCGCAGTACTGAACAACTTGACAAAAACACAGTATTTTGGCTGATCCATTTGCCAGGTATGGACAGATTTCGGAATTGAGACCAGTTAGCTGCGTAATCCAGTCATTTACTTCCAGGGATGTCGGCTGAACAGGACGGGATTCCTTGTCAAAAGCAAATACCAGAGTATTATTTCTGATGGTTGTAGCCAACAACCCAAAATTCCAATTAGCAGCAGCACGACCAGAAGGAGCGATCTGATCACAAGGAACACGAACGACGACGGAGATTAACGGACGCACAGAACTCGGCGAAGCACAAGCACAGCGATGTAAACACGGTAGTGCAGCGCGGCAGTAGACAAGTATAAAGCAGCTACGTACTTTTCTTGCTACCATTCAATAGTTATCCTGTTCCAGAATTCACGCCCGTCGGCGTGTGTGTACGCGTGCCTGCACTCGTTAGCGCGGCTGAAACAGACTGTGAGCCATCGATGACACAGAGGATGAACGAAAGAAAATATACCATCTTCATATAGATAGGGCTTCCCGGTCAACGGTCTTCTTCAGTGCGGATCTATTCACATTGCTCAAACTCTTATGGGAATCGGCATATTGACTGCCGTGAGCAATGAGTGTAGTGGGCAGAGGCACAACAAATGTAGTGTGAGGACAGTAAGTAGGAAATATAGGTCTCACGGGGAGCGTGATAGAGACAAGTCGCTGCAGTCGCACTGTGCTCTTTGTTCTCGATGGCTCAGACGGAGAGAGCATCTGCCATGTGAGCAGGAGATCGCGGGAACATATGTTCAACTGCCCCCGTTGATATTTATCAACGCCTATAAGCAGCTAATGGTCTGGATTTCATTGCAGTTTCAAAATTTGAAGTCACACACCGCAAGAAAGTATATGAGCACTGTATTCTGGAGGCGAAAACTGGGGTTCTCCTTGATTTTCTCCAGAAAATACCACACACTACTGCGACACCTTCACCAAACACAGATTCCTCATTCGACGCAAAAGACCAGATATCTTGAGTGGTGGCGTTGTGCTCTTGGCCAACAAAGCAAAACCAGACACAGAAAGGCTCAAAACAAGATCACATTTGTGATTTCGGAATGGGAAATATTGGATGACCCGGTCAGCATTCCCGATCGTGACCCATCGGACATTCACCTGTTCCCTGCATTGAAAACCGCACACACTAGAGGTCAGTTCCAAACCAATCCGGAGACGGAGCCGGCTTTGTGAGAATTCTTTGAATCGCAAGGAACCGTGTTTCACCAGAGTGGTTTCTTTGAACTGATTGCACACTACGAGAAATGTTCAGTTTTGGTGGCAACTATGTCCGAAAATATGATGATATTCATTGCCCAAGGCCTCGCAGAGGCGAGACAGTTGCTACTTTGCGTGATCATACATTTCAGTGTAAGGTAAGAATAGTGAGAGATAATACAATGACAGAATTGACTCTTTGTCAAAAGGCTTTTATGTGACTGCAAGGGATTTCAAAGGAACAATTGGAAGATGTTAGGAATTCCTAAAAATGAAGGCACTTCCCCAGCTGGCAAGTGGGAGGAACACGAACCATTCTCATAAGCTTTCAGCAGAAGCATCGGCACTCATAACATGTCATTCATTACAGCAAAATAAAAAAAAGTACTTTATTTACCGAAAGGCCTAAGTATCAAGAAGACGTTTCACATTTTTTAAGAGACAAATACTACCTGTTCAGTATCACACAGACTTTATTGAAAAATATTTAATACAAACTGTAATGTCTAGTTCAGTATCTCTCGAACCGAAACATACATTACTTGCAATAAGTAAACTGCTTATTTCAAAGGTCTGTAGACACACCTCAACGGATGGTAAAGAAAGACAAGTCGTTCCATCATGATATTAAGAGGAAGAAGTGAATATGAACTACACCACCAAAAGACAGATAGAGTCTATCAACGCAAAAGGACGACGACACAGAAGCGGGAAGTTTACAGACAGTGAATCGATATTAATGGATTTCCAAACGAATCTTCCGTGTTCAAACATCAGTACCAATACTGTCTATTACAAGCGCCTGCTTTCTCTATGTCTATTAAACGCACATCGCCCCTCAGACAGCAATTCAGTATTTTATGTTTATCCTGAAACAAAAGGGAAGAAAGCTTCAAATAAAGTCCATTCTTTTCCTGCAAGGTTATGTCACTATGATTTTGGATCCAGAGGTTAAAAATTTTTAAGTCTCTCTGAATCATGTATGGGTAAAAAAGTTTCATTATTTTCATGTTGAAGTACTATCCTTTCTATCTTATAAAAAGTTTTGTATCAATTCGCGTGATATTCCTAGTTAGAGGATGTTTGTATCTGGAAAGCAGCAAAACCAATGGCGTCATCAGACGTAGAAAAAGCTGAGCTTACGAAGGACAGGGTGGACATGATTAAAGCAACCCACTATCTTTAGCAGTGTTGAAGTTGACGGCTCAATGATACGTAAGTAGAATTATTTCTTGCAACGAAGATACCGACAAAATGCCCATCTTCATATGGACTTATTAAGCAAAGAAGATGGAGTGGCATCATGTATGGGTTATCTCTCACTTTGACGTTTAAAATGCACTTCGGGTCACTTCAGTTATCACTGCTTCTGTTAGAGGTGAGGAGAGTTACCTTTTTTTCTTGTAATCCTTTAACGAAAGTAAGTTAGTAAAGAATTTACTCACAGTTAATTAAACTGGATCATAACGTTGACTGAAACAGCATTTCCAGTTCTGTAATAACAAACCTGTTGAGATACCATGCGAATAGGAGATCACCTGCTCAATTATTCAGGACTGCTATCCACCGCCAAAGAGAAATGTAGTCATCTGCAGGAACTGAAAATGTTCTGTGACGCAGTGACCCTATAGTACTCTACGAACATGCATTTTCGACGGTGAATAACAAGCTTATTTTTTATTACGAGTTCTGTGTAAGTCAAACGTAAAACATGAACACTGCGGTGTATAATAACCGAGATTTACGTATATTTACTGAACTTGTGTTCCACTAAATCTGTTTTGGTTATGAGTGTTGTAACCATTGACTGAAAGATTATTCGAATTCATATACAGGATTATTTCTGATACAAAATTTGAAACTCTAAAGTAACGTATTAACTTATAGATAATAATAAGTCACTCAACTTCATTCAAAATAAAAACAGAAAACTGATTATTTCTGAAACCCAGTTACCCATGAATAACCTCTACGATGGATGACCAGGCTCGCACTTAAATAGGATTTTGTCGTGTGAGCAGCATGGAGGCTATTTAGTGAAATTTTGTCCCAAAATCACATTATATTCTGACAAGAACTATCTGATTTGAGAGATACACTAAGAAACAGGAAAATAGACATTCAGACAAATAGACACGTAGGTTCCAATTGTTAATAGTGTTAACGGTATACTACAGAATGGTGATTCGATGCACTGTATTAGTCACGAAATCTTATTTCAATAAACACTGAAACAGTAAGCTTTCAAACTTTAAAATTATCTCCTGAGAAATCTATTAAATGTACTTGATCCTTCCTTCCTGCGTAGTCTTCAGTTATTATCAACGATAATTTTGCTATATTTTTCTCTTTCTTTAGTGTTTTGAGATTATCTCGCGAATATTCTGCATTGTTCTTGAGAAGACTGTTCCAACAGGATACTATTAATGCAGAAAAATCTCGTAATTAAAAGATCTTAAACGGTAGAACACTTTTTTTCTGATGTTACTACTAAGTGAAAAATAACACGTCATCTGAAAAGATAAATTATGTGCTGACTTGTGCATGAATGAAATACCTTCTAGTAATCGGTCAAAGAAAGTGTGGAAAGTCATCTACATCTCACAGTGTACCCCAAATTCTAAATTCTGAAAATAGATCCCATGTTGATCCCAGTATTTATCCGTGACTTCTCTCCCCCTGTCAATATTTCATTAAAATGAAAATGACAAGCTGTACCATAGTTCAAAGTACCCATGAAACTCTAGTTCTCGCTTGAAAAGGTCAGGGAAATACAAGGACATACCACCTTAACGTCTAATAGCGGCTATGGAAATCATAATTTACGTGTAACATTAACTGGTTAGGTAAATTTTGGGAAACTTTATATCATATAATTATACGAAATTTTGTACAAGGACGTACACTTCACTGTAGTATGCATCCATCATCTTTGATTACGGAGTTAATCATCTCTGATACAAAATCCGTTCTAATTAATTTTTTTTTCTTTCATCAAGGAGGTCTGTACATAGAAGCTAAGGTGAGGGTTTAACGCACCCGCGGCTATGACTACATTAGAGATAGAGAACAAGATCAGACTGTGGACGGAAATCGATCGAAGCCTTTTAAAGGAACCACCCCACCTTTGACTCAAGAGATTTACCTAAGTCCCAGAAAACCAAAATCAGGATGGCTGGATGGAGATCTTACGTAGTACTCCAGGATACGAGTGCAGTGTTTCATCTTCGGACGACCTCGCTCTGTAACTGCGCGGCAACCTTCAGAAACATCAGCGAGACTCTGCAAGACATGTGTTATGGAATACACAGAAAGCGTCTTATCAAAATTCAGGACGATCCCGCTTCACAGATTGTTGCTGAAGCACATTACGTGCCTAAATTTCTTACCTCTCCATCCTTACAGGTGGCATCCTAAGGACTACAATCAATTTTGATATATCTGCCGCGTGGTCTTGTACAACGCTTTACTGTCGGCATCTCGGTAGCTTTCGTGTCAGGTACCTTACGTGCAGGGTACGAAAAGAAACTAGAGGCGGGTGGAGATACTTGATGTTTTCCTCACAATTAGCAGTCTCACACAGAATGTATCCGGGAAAAGTTGATATTTAAGATAGGTATTTCAAACACAGTCTAACGCCAATAACTGTACTCCATCAACCCTTCCGCTCGTTGCCGGCTCATTGCGACAAGCTGTAGGTCTCCAAACCCAAAGATCCGAATCGCATGTCTGAGAGTCTGTCGCAATCCCGTGACTGAGCATTCCTGTTTCTGCCTACGAATGTGAATAAGGACAAGGAAGCAACGAAAATATTAAAGAATAATGTTAATGTGTTTCCTCCAATTACGTGAAATGAATAGCAATAGTTTCAAAGAATTCAAAGAGTGCACATCGATTAAATCTACATGACTGTAAGAATTGCACAGGGAGGAGCAAATAAAAGTGGTCCGGAGAGCAGGCCCAGGTGGAGTGTTCGTCCGGATGATCGACGTGATACGCCGGTCTCGTGCGACAGGCGTCAGTTTGATTTGGTAGGACTCCGAAGCGTTTTCTGGTGAACTGCAGACACACGTTCGAGTGTGCGGTCACATTTCGGACTTTTTTTTTCACTTGTTCAATACAGATCCTGTCTGATGCCATTTTCGGACTAAGCGTTGCATATCACTCTTTGCAAGTACTTTGACACTACCTGTCAGCAAACAACTGACGACACTGTTGTCACGAGTTTGTTGTTACGTAACGTACCACAACGAACACCCGTTGCTCCACTGTCAGTACCATAGTCCTCTCAAAACTCTTCCACTCACACTGATACAGCCCGCCCTACACTGAAACGTTGTGGATCCCGTGGCGGCCGTACAAGTGGTATGCGCGTCACTGGGTGTTGTTATATCCACACATGCACGTACAATCGTATCCAGTCGTCCGGGGTGGTTTTCTTTAAACCATGCTGTACAAGTACAGATATAAAGGAACTACAGCGTGACGTCTGGTACAGGCAAATTCTAATGAACTTATTTAAGTGGTATGAGGAAATGGCATGATAATGCTACATAAATACGTATTATGGCTGCAGCTGATGGTCACAGATGCCATTGGGAACAGAAACCAATTCATTAATAATGTAGATGGCTACATGAAGAAGCTCAGTTGTACAAAGGAAATGCATCACAAGAAATCAGTAACTGACTGCAGGAAGCTCAGTGCCCACAGCTGGTCCAGAGAGTGGAATTCTTTCTATCGCCAGCATGAAATAATTCATTGATAACGTGACCGGCGAACAGTCGCCGGAAATATCAGTTCCGTTATGCCTCTAGTCGACTGATTCCGGAGTCGTTTAAATTGGAGCTATCGATTAATTTGCATTGTTCATCAGTCTAGAATTCTCATTCTTTGAAGAGAAGAGCCGTGTTACTTCCTCCCACATACACTTTGCGAAATGGCAATAATGGTAAAATCAGATAAATTTGAGATCGTTCCGTGGCTGATCGATCCAAATCATACCTCCCCTCCCCTCATCAAATTATTTAGTAACTGAAGTAGAAAAAGAGAAATGACAATGGTAACCTAAATATTTTCTAAAACAATCCGTAAGGTGTTGTGCAGAGCTTAGTTATAGCTATAAATATAGATGAAGTACTAGAAGGTCGGTGGCGTGCATAGAACTAAGTTTTCAAATGTTTATGGACATTTTGAGCAGACGTTACGCACGACGACCAATATAGTGTACGTCTCCATGAACGATTTCGATGAAAATGGATTCCTCACATAATCAACAGCATATGAAACACAAGGTTATTTGCCTGATGTAGTACACGAGCGTATTCCCGAGAAGCGTTCGTGGCCCCTCTGTGGTAGGGATTGGCTGCATGTTTAGAAGGCTGCCTCATTCTCCATAAAGTATCCGTAGCCATAAACATAGCTGTTGTGATACATAAACCAACCTCTGTTCAATGTGTGTTTGACTGTTGTCCCTGTTCAAATCCCTCTGCAGCGCCCAGTTTTCCACCTAAGCTCCATTCATTCCAGCTGAACAACGACCCGACACACGTTTCTGACAATAGCCCGTTAAACAAAAAGTAGGTAACATGCTGTCAACATATGACAGCAAAGGTGCACGCAGTTTTATACCTGCTGTGAAGACAATAGCAGCACGTACTGAAAAACCGTAATTTTTACTCTAACCTCTTTAGAATTCTGCCGTACTCTAATTGTACCTGAGACAATAAATACTTACTTCTATAGAACAACATAATACTATTCCGTATAGGAAACGCTGACCGCTTATGATCGCAAATATTTGCAGCGATTGCTACAAATCAGGTGAAAAGACTCAATGACGAGATTCAGGGTTGAACTAACTACGTGATACTAGACAAGTAATTTTACACTGTTCACTCTAACTTTAAGATCTGTTGTGGACTTTCAGTCCCAAAATCCGTTGCCACATAGTCATCATTCAGACCTAACTGAAATGTCATTTGTGATTGTAACAATTTAGTTATCAAAGATATGTGACGTATAGTGGAATCTAGCTAAAAGTTATCTAGGGCAGGAAAAGTACAGCAATTACGAAATTTATCAAACGTAGTGTTTAATTTTTGGAAACACGGATAGCAAACAAATATGGAGAAGAAAATGCAATGAATAACTGGTGACACAGGAAGGAAATGCAATGCATTGAGTACTAATGTTGGTCAAGGAATTCTATCTACTTTAAAAAGTCTTTGTTCATCACGGAAGTCTGTTTACGTTCAAAAGTCTTGATTTGGGCACGTGGAGCCTGTGGCTTACTCCTGTTAAAATCATGGCGATCTGAATGCTTACTGCAGTAATAGGCACAGCACCACACATAATTAATTTCGTAAGCGAGTAAGTTTCACCTATCATTTCGTACAGTATGGCCAAAGTTACGATGAAATAGACTACAAAATAAAATTGATGTGCCTTAACACTTGTCTTTGAATCATTCAGAAAAGCATGGTTTTTTAACTGACACAAACTTCATATTAAATGACATGGGTTAGAACTTATGTAAGACTTCCAATAAAAATCAAAACAGCGTTGAGGAAAACTCGCTTTTTTTATTTTGCGACGCTTATTAACGTCCTCTGAAGAATTACCACCAATAGTTTCGTTACAAAATTAAACATCATATTATTACTGTTTTCTTGTGAACCTGGCTCACGACTGAATTACTAACCGACTCACTCAGCTGCTACTAACATAAATGTCACTTCTTCAATAAATGTGTAGCAATGTTTGATACACTGAAATATTATACAATTTTATTTCCCTGCAGTTGCACAAATTAAACAAGATATAGCTTTTACGAGTTAAAAATTATGGAGTTCAGTACAACGTTTTCTAACGGAATTTAAAACTTAATAATTAACATTTAGCACAAACCTTACTAAATATGTTTTTCAATGGTCATCACCTTTAGACATTATAACAACATTTTTACCTTATTTTGTGTAGCATGAACATAATACGAACGATTACAGTTTGGTGCTATAAATCATACCAAAGAACATTACACATTCACAAGTACACAAAATACTTCCCAACGTCTAGTGGTTCCAGTTTTCACATAAGTATCCATGTTATACCAAGGCTATCTAGTCCCATATAGCGCCAAATTTTAACAAGCAGATCAACTAATTACCTATTTGGCCCCACAGAAGCTATAAACATATCACAAAAATTTGCTTTATAACACACAGTACAAAGTTCGAATAAATTTCTCACTTGTAATTATTTAATACGTCATTTCTATCTTCCTACATAACGTACTTTTCAATATAAAGGGTAGAATATTGTAATATATGGCTTTGCAGCTATTTTTACAGAGAACACAGCTGTACATGCTGTAAATATTAATACTAACTGTTACCTGCTGTTGCACAATTTTTTATTAAAACTCTTAGTTGCAAAGTAGATACGGCTCCGACAGTACTGCCGTTTATTCATTGGTTTTCATCGGACAACGCGAGAGAAGGAACTAAAACTGGTAAAACGTACATAATTAGCTAGCAGATAATGTTTAATACATCACAAATTTATAAATCTACGTTACATAATGCTATATCATTCAGTATTATTTTATAGCAATCATCACCTCCATATACAGGTTTATGAAGACATAAATGTAATAGTTAAATATACATTACATCCATATTTCTCCAGTTATAATAAACTACTCGTTCTTTTCTGCTTCCTGTGCCCTGTTATTTCCATATCAGTTTACCCTTTACTCACGACATTGAATCACAAGGCAGTCAAGAACCTAAATACGTTTGTGACAATACCAGCACACATGTAATCCATATGATATTTTAGTTATATGGGTTATATTATGGAACCAAATAATTGTTCGTAGGAGAGTCATAACCAGTTTGTGTTCTTATTACTATGACTTACCAATAACGTTGTAGGTGGTTATCATTAATATTGTCTTAATAACAGGTTTAAAATAAATAGCATCGTTTTCTAGGCTCTGTTGTTAAGTACGTCTGTTTATTTCCCCGTTTTAAATATAAATTATTAAACCAAAGTTGTTTGATTGTAGAAGGTGTCAGTCTATCAAATATACAGCTCACAGAATTCTAATTTAAACAAAACTATCCATTTTGTAGCTTTAACTGTGATAAAATACAGCTTAATTTGGCTACACGCACTCCTGTATGGGATTAACGTCAGGAACAGGAAACGAAATATAACCTCAATTACAAGGGTACACGGAAATTTAGTTACGTGAGTAAACATTGTTGTAACTTAAGATGAATTTTCAATATTGGTTCAAATGTTTCAAATGGTTCTGTGCACTATGGGCCTGCTGAGGTTATCCGTCCCCTAGAACTTAGAACTACTTAAACCAGACTAACCTAAGGACATCACACACATCCATGACCGAGGCAGGATTCGAACATGCGATCGTAGCGGTCTTGTGGTTCCAGACTGTAGCACCTAGAACCGCTCGGCCACACCGGCCTGCTTTCAATATTGGTAGTAATTTTTGAAGGTAGTTTACGTTCGTGAATACATAATACATAGTTGTTTCTGAGGTGTTATATGAATGTGAATAATGAAGGACGCTTATAGAAAAAAATTTTGGTTAATCTTACGACCAACTGAGGCTGGTACGTTGGACGGGCCGTACATTTGGGCCTTCAGAGGCCTGTTCGGATGCAGTTTAATATATCCCAATATTACCTGCAACTTCAGTCATATTCTTTCCTCATGGACCACTGACTTTGCCATTAGTGGGGTGGCTTTCGTGTCTCAGCGATACAGATACAAGTACTGCAGGTGCAGTCACAACGGAGTATCTGATAAGAGGCCAGACATACGTGTGGTTTCTGAAGAGGGGCAGCACCCTTTATTGGAGTGCAGGGACAACATCCAGGACTACTGACTTATCTGGCCTTGTAGAATCAACCAAAATGGACTTGCTGCGCTGATACTGCGAATTGCTTGAAGCAAGGAGAAACTACAGGCCGAATTTTTGACGGCCGAAGTGGCCGAGCGGTTCTAGGCGCTTCAGTCTGGAACCGCGCGATCGATACGGTGGCAGGTTCTCATCCTGCCTCGGGCATGGATATGTGTGATTTCCTTCGGTTAGTTAGGTTTAACTAATTCTAAGTTCTAGGGGACTGACGACCTCAGAAGTTAAGTCCCATAGTGCTCAAAGCCATTTGAACCATTTTCAACCTAATTTTTCCCGAGGGCATGCAGCTCTACTGTATGGTTAAATAATGATGAAATCTCCCTGGGTAAAATATTCTGGAAGTAAAATAGTGCTTCATTCGGATCTTCAGTCGGGGACTACTCAGGAGGATGTAGTCATCAGCAGAAAGGAAACTGGCGTTCTGCTCATCGGATCTTGGAGTGCCAGACACATTAATTGTGCAGGTACATTAGAAAATTAAAAAAGGGAAATGTACAGGCTGGAGTTAAATTAGTGAGAATTAGTGATATTCGGTAGCTGGAGGAAGACGACTTTTCGTTTGGTGAATACTGGGTTATAAATACAAAATCAAATTTGGGTAATTTAGGAGTGCGTGTCATAATGAATAAGAAAGTAGGAATGTGCTGAAGCTACTATGAACAGCGTAGAGAACTCATTTTCGTAGCCAAGACAGACACAAAGCCTACACCCATCAAAGTAGTACAAGTTTACATGCCAACTACTTCCGCAGATAATGAAGAGATTGAAGGAATGTTTGATGTGGTAAATAAGAACACGAAGACGAAAGTTTAATTTTTATCGGACAATGGAATTCGATGGTTCTAAAAGGATGAGAACAAAAAGCTCCAGGTCAATATGGACTTGGGGAAAGTAATGAAAGAGGCAGCCGACTGCTAGAATTGTGTACAGAACATAATTTATTCATAATTAACACTTGGTTTAAGAATCGTGAAATAAGTTATTATACATGGAGGGGATCTGCAGATACCTAAAGTTTCGAATTGGTTACATAATCGTAAGACAGAGATTTCGGAATTAGATTTTAAACTTTAAGACATTCCTAGGGGAAAAAGTGGTTCAAATTGCTCTAAGCACTATGGGACTTAACTTCTGAGGTCATCAGTCCCCTAGATCTTAGAACTACTTAAACCTAACTAACCTAAGGACATCACACACACCCATGCCCGAAGCAGGAATCGAACCTCCGACCGTACCGGTCGTGCGGTTCCAGTCTGTAGCGCCTAGATCCGCTCGGCCACCCCGGTCGGCTCCTAGGGGAAGATTTGGACTCTGACAAATAGTTTATTGGTTTCCCACTGTTGATTAAAAGTAAGGAAATTGCAAGAAGGTAGCAAACTAAGGGGATGGGACCAGGACAACCAGAAAGGACCAGAGGTTGTTGATAGTTTCAGAGGAAGCATTAGCCAACGATTGACTAGAATTGGTAAGAAGACAGCAGTAGACGAATGGATAGATTGGAGAGGTGAAATAGTGGAAACAGAAGAGAATCAAATAAGTAAAAATTCGATGTGTAGCAGAAATCCTTCAATAACGTAGAAGATAATTAATTTAACAGCTGAAAGGAGGGAGCAGATGAAACAGGCGAAGATATATTACTCTCCCTTACGCTTGATAGAATTCGGTTACGCACAGCGAACTTGAAATCCATATAATATTAGTTACAAATGTTGTTTTAGAATTGGTTACTGCACTCGTTAAGTATGGAAACTAATGATTTTGTATGAACTAAAACACAAGAATTCTGTTGACACTCTTGATTCAGTCGTGATAGATCTGGAAATGACGGTCTAAATTAACAAAAATTTTATTATAAGCGTCCTTCATTATTCATATTCATATAACACCTCAGAAACAACTATGTATTATGTATTCACGAACGTAAACTACCTTCAAAAATTGTTCGGTTCTCTGGATGAGAAAATGTAGGGCATGTGGATCTGCACACCGATCTGCAGACCATTGTCAGTTTTCGTGGCCAGAACCGCTACTTCTCGGTCACTTGGCTCCACAGTTGGCCTCACAAGGGCTGAGTGCACTGGCTCACCAACAGTGTTCTGCACAACCAGTCGGTCACCCACCCAAATTCTATCCAAGGTCGATAGCACTCAGCTCTGGTGACATGACGCGAACCTGTGTTACCACTGCAGAATGGCGTTGACAGTCTTTGGATACAAGGGTACTAAATTGAATACAGAAAAGTTGGTAATTCTGACAGCATTAATAGCTCTATCTTGCTTGAGCATCGAGTCAAATTGAGCTTATATGACTGGTATGATACCTCATTCCATGTTTCTTCTCCTCTACGCCCAAGTTCATCAATTGCATTGGCTGTCCATTACTAGGGTAACAGTCTCTCGGCAAGTAATGACGTCATGCTTCATGTGGGTGAGAGACTTTTATAGTACACTCACAACAGTCAAAGACGGTCTGTGTGAGGATGGTCTGGCAGCAGAAGCAACATCCGATATACAACGTCCTGTTGAAAGATAGTGTCCTGAAAGAAGTGCTGTTCGAGTTACTGCAAACTATAGGTAATCGTTTTTTGGACCCAACATATCTCAACAAATCCGTCCACCTGATGGACATGTACGACAATGATGAAAGCAAGCTTGCAACGTTCGTTTTCCTTGAAGGCTCCACAAGCTGATCCGTTGTAACGTATGCAATTTAGATGTCACGTCGTCAAGCCACTATAGCGTCTTGTGATTTCATGCGCTTTGATATACTGCTTCATTTCTGTCAGATCAGCATTGAATACAAGCGTCGTGTTGTTCTTGTTCTAGTATTACATAGTTGGATATTACGCTGAATGTATTGTTTAGGTCGACAGCAGCACCAATAGTGGAATCGACCAGTGAATTTAGTTGATATTTCGAAGTCAGTAGTAAACGAAGTTGAGTTCAGCAAGGCAAGGGTTGAATAAGGCTATAAGATGAAGGTTGAAGAAGAAAATACGACAAGGGCTGAGGAAAAGCTTAGTGAAGGTAGAAGAGTTTGGATACATATAGGTGCGAATATACGTCAGGTACAAAGCCAGACTTAGAGAATGTTAATAAGGCACTGAAGTGTCTCCTGGCCTAATCACTAACTAACGAAATTTATTAATGATCAAACGGAAAACGGAATCGGATTTAGGTGGGGATAATGAGCGTTCGTATTCGATTTTTACTAACTGAAAGTATTGAGAAGAAATGCTATATAAATAGCATACAATTTGGAAAGAAATCCGGTATACTTTTAAGAACAGATATTTATTCAGACGGGTCAGTGGCACATAAATGTGGGTTGAGCTCTATTTGTGGCAGTTATTTTTGAGTTTCATATTATCACTGACAGTTAAAATATTTTGATCAGTAAAGGCAGTTATAATACATGATAATAGCTACAGTTCATTCCAAACGTGAGACATTTTGTAAAGGTCCTAGTGTAGCATTAGAATACATGTGATAAATTCAGGAAAGAAACACGAGAATATAGTACGAGGTTTTCACAGTATCAACCCATTCCGACCACTGGATCGGCGTCTTATTATAATTTATTACTTTGTTGAAGTTTTTGAGGTGTTGAAATAACTGATTGAAGGGGAACATAGGTTTGGAAGAGAAGCATTGTCTTCAATATTGCATGTCATGCAGGTACATGATACACTGAAGTGTGTGGTCGGATGGAGTAAGTGATAGTTTGTTGCTAAAAGGAATTAAGATAATGGCAGACCTTATTATTATGCACCAGAAAATAAGTTGACTGGGAGAATGCAATAGGGTAACTTAGCTCTTGAAGATACGTCAAGGAAAATTTGAGAGTGGAGTCACGTAAATCTGTGTGAGTGATGAAAAAGAATATGCAGTTACTGAAAAGAATATTTAATGTTCGACAGATGGAAGTTTATTGGTGGAAAAGAGAATAAGCATAAATTGCAAAGTGTGGATATAGTACTGCCAACCATAAGTTATGGAAACCCGACGTAGTGAACTGCTCGTGAGCAGACTTTTGGAAATGATAATAAGGAGGAATGTAGAGATGGAGCCTGACGTGAGTGTTGAGAGAAAGAGATTGTCAAAAAAACCACAAACCAGCCGATCTGCAGAGAATTTTCAAACTTATTTCATTTGTCAATAGTAGCATATTTCGTTAAATGTTTTGTATGTACGAATAGAGGAGCGAGATAAGTTGAAATATGCAGTGCAAGACACATGATGGAATATGTCGTAGACTAAGGATTAATTGTTGAATGGGATATTAATCTCTAGAAGGAATGGGGTATCATTGTAGTTCATCATCATTTGTTAGTTCATGGTATTAGTGTTGTACGAAAGTGGTGGAGTACGTCGAAGATTGTAAAGTAGTAAGAGAGCAGAAGACTACCACAAATTGTGTAAAGTGCAAGTCCATGTAACAGACAATATAGACAAATAAATTATTAAAGAAAAAATTTAAAAAATTAATAAGTAAAAGAAAAAGAACTGCAGAGGTCACTCTACGTAGGAGAGATATATCTGTATACTGTAAAGAGCTGGATGGCAGTTACTTGAGCTTAGCAGAATAGTGTTCGTAATTATTACGTTTCTTCATTAAATTTCCATGCATGGCTTTGTTATGTCTATGTACCTGTATTTTAAATAACACTAGAGACAAACACGCCATCTATAAAAAAATCCAATTTCGTCGTGAGCGGAATACAGGAAGAATGCCATTAACAACATCGAAAATGTCCAAGTCCATAACACGATCAGTATGTGTGAAGCAGCTACGCATGGAAAATATTTACTCAAGTGTCGTGCTATACAAGAATGAGCCCTGATGAATTGCTTAGCCCAAGATTTTCAGTGGCTTATCCTATGTGACCCTCATCCGCTTTGCAGGTGGCGCTTCTCTTCCACGAGCTGCAAAGCCTGCGACCCACAGTCGATATCCTTTGTTTCCGGCGATATTAAATCCCCTCCAGCAACCTCTCTGGAAATCTGCATGCAGGGCCGAAAATAACCTGACCGATACCATTGTCGGTGGTAGGGGGCTGGTTGTATGGCAGAACTCTCCACCAGTGGATGCTTAGAGCCGAAACCCTTAGGCATCCCAGCGCAGGGAAGCGGATGTGGTGGAGGTAGTGGCACGTTCGCGGCACTAGACTGCTCTGGTAACAATGGAGTGAGAGTTACTTGTGACACAGTGAATGGTTACGTCTCCATACACTTCCAAACCATGATCCCATTACCCCATGCAGATGAGTGGAGGCGTGGAGGCAGAAGTTGTTCTTTAGTGGAGGAGACATAGGCAGAGTGCGAGAGACCTAAGTTCAGTCCACGGTTCGGAGGTAAGAACAGCGGTGCCGATTGTTGCTGCGATCACGGAAAGAACTGGCTGCTCTGACTGGACAAGTGGAGTGCCTGGGTATGTTATCAGTCAGAACTCGACTCCTGTGCCTTATAATGACCCTACGTGTCAACCCTGGACGTCTACCAAACGTGCATGCCGAGCGACAGGTGTCCCAGACTTAGGTAGACCTCTACACAAAATGGTCATGCTGTACAGAATGCAAGAGGCCGAACAGGATGTGATGCCAGCGTCCATGCAGGATTTAGGCCAGATTGGCCTCGTTGATCGGTGTGGACCTATTTCTTACAAAAACTCGTTCAAAGTGTCTTCAGTTGATAAAGTCTGTAAGGCCTTCCACAAATAGGTCTTGAACGTGCGGACCATCCTTCAAGGCTCCATCCTGGGGGCTGGGTTGTCAGAATTTCGATACCATTACAGCCAAGGTTTTCGAGTAAATTCGAGAACTTTTAAACACCTACCGTTTATTACCTTTTGGGTATCCACTCTGTTCCATTATCAGGTCATCTGGCGGTACTCGCTGAAAAGAACTGTGCCTTTGTAACAATCCCGATCGAAAACAGTCCATTCTACTCCTTGGAATGGGAATATAGCACTACTTAATAGGTAACAATACATGGTCTAAGAAATTGCTTCTATCATTGTTGCTGGTGATGTTAATGATAAATTTTTTTTAGCCAGCAATAACTCATTCACCCCCCCTTATGAACCATGGACCTTGCCGTTGGTGGGGAGGCTTGCGTGCCTCAGCGATACAGATAGCCGTACCGTAGGTGCAACCACAACGGAGGGGTATCTGTTGAGAGGCCAGACAAACGTGTGGTTCCTGAAGAGGGGCAGCAGCCTTTTCAGTAGTTGCAAGGGCAACAGTCTGGATGATTGACTGATCTGGCCTTGTAACAATAACCAAAATGGCATTGCCGTGCCGGTACTGCGAACGGCTGAAAGCAAGGGGAAACTACAGCCGTAATTTTTCCCGAGGGCATGCAGCTTTACTGTATGATTACATGATGATGGCTTCCTCTTGGGTAAAATATTCCGGAGGTAAAATAGTCCCCCATTCGGATCTCCGGGCGGGGACTACTCAAGAGGATGTCGTTATCAGGAGAAAGAAAACTGGCGTTCTACGGATCGGAGCGTGGAATGTCAGATCCCTTAATCGGGCAGGTAGGTTAGAAAATTTAAAAAGGGAAATGGATAGGTTGAAGTTAGATATAGTGGGAATTAGTGAAGTTCGGTGGCAGGAGGAACAAGACTTCTGGTCAGGTGACTACAGGGTTATAAACACAAAATCAAATAGGGGTAATGCAGGAGTAGGTTTAATAATGAATAGGAAAATAGGAATGCGGGTAAGCTACTACAAACAGCATAGTGAACGCATTATTGTGGCCAAGATAGATACGAAGCCCACACCTACTACAGTAGTACAAGTTTATATGCCAACTAGCTCTGCAGATGACGAAGAAATTGAAGAAATGTATGATGAAATAAAAGAAATTATTCAGATTGTGAAGGGAGACGAAAATTTAATAGTCATGGGTGACTGGAATTCGAGTGTAGGAAAAGGGAGAGAAGGAAACATAGTAGGTGAATATGGATTGGGGGACAGAAATGAAAGAGGAAGCCGCCTGGTAGAATTTTGCACAGAGCACAACATAATCATAACTAACACTTGGTTTAAGAATCATGAAAGAAGGTTGTATACATGGAAGAACCCTGGAGATACTAAAAGGTATCAGATAGATTATATAATGGTAAGACAGAGATTTAGGAACCAGGTTTTAAATTGTAAGACATTTCCAGGGGCAGATGTGGACTCTGACCACAATCTATTGGTTATGACCTGTAGATTAAAACTGAAGAAACTGCAAAAAGGTGGCAATTTAAGGAGATGGGACCTGGATAAACTAAAAGAACCAGAGGTTGTACAGAGATTCAGGGACAGCATAAGGGAGCAATTGACAGGAATGGGGGAAATAAATACAGTAGAAGAAGAATGGGTAGCTTTGAGGGATAAAGTAGTGAAGGCAGCAGAGGATCAAGTAGGTAAAAAGACGAGGGCTAGTAGAAATCCTTGGGTAACAGAAGAAATATTGAATTTAATTGATGAAAGGAGAAAATATAAAAATGCAATAAGTGAAACAGGCAAAAAGGAATACAAACGTCTCAAAAATGAGATCGACAGGAAGTGCAAAATGGCTAAGCAGGGATGGCTAGAGGACAAATGTAAGGATGTAGAGGCCTATCTCACTAGGGGTAAGATAGATACCGCCTACAGGAAAATTAAAGAGACCCTTGGAGATAAGAGAACGACTTGTATGAATATCAAGAGCTCAGATGGAAACCCAGTTCTAAGCAAAAAAGGGAAAGCAGAAAGGTGGAAGGAGTATATAGAGGGTCTATACAAGGGCGATGTACTTGAGGACAATATTATGGAAATGGAAGAGGATGTAGATGAAGATGAAATGGGAGATATGATACTGCGTGAAGAGTTTGACAGAGCACTGAAAGACCTGAGTCGAAACAAAGCCCCCGGAGTAGACAATATTCCATTGGAACTACTGACGGCCGTGGGAGAGCCAGTCCTGACAAAACTCTACCATCTGGTGAGGAAGATGTATGAGACAGGCGAAATACCCTCAGACTTCAAGAAGAATATAATAATTCCAATCCCAAAGAAAGCAGGTGTTGACAGATGTGAAAATTACCGAACTATCAGCTTAATAAGTCACAGCTGCAAAATACTAACACCAATTCTTTACAGACGAATGGAAAAACTAGTAGAAGCCAACCTCGGGGAAGATCAGTTTGGATTCCGTAGAAACACTGGAACACGTGAGGCAATACTGACCTTACGACTTATCTTAGAAGAAAGATTAAGGAAAGGCAAACCTACGTTTCTAGCATTTGTAGACTTAGAGAAAGCTTTTGACAATGTTGACTGGAATACTCTATTTCAAATTCTGAAGGTGGCAGGGGTAAAATACAGGGAGCGAAAGGCTATTTACAATTTGTACAGAAACCAGATGGCAGTTATAAGAGTCGAGGGACATGAAAGGGAGGCAGTGGTTGGGAGGGGAGTAAGACAGGGTTGTAGCCTCTCCCCGATGTTGTTCAATCTGTATATTGAGCAAGCAGTAAAGGAAACAAAAGAAAAATTCGGAGTAGGTATTAAAATTCATGGAGAAGAAATAAAAACTTTGAGGTTCGCCGATGACATTGTAATTCTGTCAGAGACAGCAAACGACTTGGAAGAGCAGTTGAATGGAATGGACAGTGTCTTGAAAGGAGGATATAAGATGAACATCAACAAAAGCAAAACAAGGATAATGGAATGTAGTCTAATTAAGTCGGGTGATGCTGAGGGAATTAGATTAGGAAATGAGGCACTTAAAGTAGTAAAGGAGTTTTGCTATTTGGGGAGCAAAATAACTGATGATGGTCGAAGTAGAGAGGATATAAAATGTAGGCTGGCAATGGCAAGGAAAGCGTTTCTGAAGAAGAGAAATTTGTTAACATCCAGTATTGATTTAAGTGTCAGGAAGTCATTTCTGAAAGTATTTGTATGGAGTGTAGCCATGTATGGAAGTGAAACATGGACGATAAATAGTTTGGACAAGAAGAGAATAGAAGCTTTCGAAATGTGGTGCTACAGAAGAATGCTGAAGATTAGATGGGTAGATCACATAACTAATGAGGAAGTATTGAATAGGATTGGGGAGAAGAGAAGTTTGTGGCGCAACTTGACCAGAAGAAGGGATCGGTTGGTAGGACATGTTCTGAGGCATCAAGGGATCACCAATTTAGTATTGGAGGGGAGCGTGGAGGGTAAAAATCGTAGAGGGAGACCAAGAGATGAATACACAAAGCAGATTCAGAAGGATGTAGGTTGCAGTAGGTACTGGGAGATGAAAAAGCTTGCACAGGATAGAGTAGCATGGAGAGCTGCATCAAACCAGTCTCAGGACTGAAGACCACAACAACAACAACAACTCATTCACGAACATGTTTCATATACATTCTACTGGTTAAAAGTACAGGAAATCATGAAAATCCTGTAAGTGTCGATTTTTTTAATCAGAATGTTTATTTGTGTGTTTTGCACTCAATTTCACACTGAAGTAAGGATTAACAGTGGAAGGACAATGTAATAGGGTGTAAGGAAGGAAGTTAGTTATATTACCACAAACTGGCTGTTGAAGCATGCCCTGAAGTTACTGGGGAATAACTCCATTTATGTATCCAGCTCGGTTGATGTGAACTCAAGTGCAGAAGATTAGGCTCCCTGAGATGACATATATGGGGAAAGTGTAACTAAAGTTACGAACATGATGACCACAACCCTTGCTTCAGAGGGAATAAAATCAACGTTTTAGGAAATGGCAAATAGTGTTAACTGCCATCTATGTGCCGAAATTGAACTGTGTTTTCATTATCCGCCAAACTTAGTCCTAGTTACAAATTTCAGTGACACTGAGTTCAACAAAACCTCCGAATAAATTTCTACAAAGTTTCTTTCTTTCTTTCTTTCTTTAAAAAAGAATGACATGAACATTCCGTCCGAAGACTTCAAAAAATGACATGAACATTCCGTCCGAAGACTTCATTAAGTTTGACACTTCTACTAAGTCAGCTCTAGAAAGGCAATGAAGACGGATGTGTAGTTCTTAGAGGACCATCTGAAGCTATTACAAAGCTGTCGACTTTGAGGGAGAGTCTCACAGTTATTAGGTCTTCATAATGTCGATGTTGGACGTAACCTTGATATATGAAATAGTGAGGCAGTACAAGATTAAAGAAGGAAACAAGTTAAGTCCTGTAGAAATCCTAGGACAGCGCATCAGACACTGAATCGAAATGACGAAAGGAGAACATATAAAAATGCACCAGTTTCAGCAGACAAAAGTAAATACAGGAATAACATTGACAGGAAGAACAGAACGGCAATACATGAATGACTAGAAGAGAAATACAAGGACGCAGAAGCATGTAGAAATAGACGAATAACGGATTCCACCTGAAGGAAGATTGAAGTGAACTCTGGAGAAAAGAGAATCTTCTGTATGAATATCAAGACCTCAAATCACAAGCACAACTAAGCGACAGGGAAAGCTGACAGATGGAAGCAAGACAGCGTGGGGCTATAAAGATGAAATGAACATACGGGCAATAACATAGAATGGGAAGCGGACACCGACGAAGATGAGATAAAGCTATGTTACTGAGAGAAGAATACGACAGAGCAGTGAAAGGCAGCAAAACAAGGGCCCTGGAGTGGACGTCATTCCATCAAAGTTATTGAGAGCCTTGGAACAGCACCTGGTGTGCAAGATATATGAGACAAACGGAATACCCGTAGAATTGAAGAGAAATATAATTCCAAAAAGAGCGGGTGCTGACATGTGTGAATACTACCGAACCATCAGTTTAATTTATCACGACTGCAAAATATAGGCACGAATTATTTGCAGAAGAATACAATAACTGATATGTGAACCTCGAGGAAGATCAGTTTGGCATGCGGAGAAATATGGGAACAGGAAAGACGATAATTTCCATGCCACGTACCTTTGAAAACATCTAGAAGAAAGACAAACCTGCGGTTATACAGTGTACATGTACAATGAAAAAACTGTAATGGGAACAAAAGGGGAAGTTGGGAAAGAAATTAAAGTCAGTGGGGACAAGCAAAAACGTTAAACTTTGTTGATTACGCTGTAATACTAACAGTCTCGGCATAGGACTCGGGAGATGAGTTGAATAAAATGGACAGTGTTTTGAAAAGCGGTTATAAGAGAACATCAACAAAGCGAATAAAAATAGGGTGTGTTGAAGAACTAGATTATGAAACGAAACCCTAAAAGTAGTAGATGTGTTTGGAAGCAAAGTACGTCGTGAAGGCCGATGTATACTGAAGCGCCAAGCGTATTCATATACAGAGATACGTAAACGGGCAGAATACGGCAAGCCGTCGGTATCGCCTATATAGGAAAAAAGCGTCTGGCACAGTTGTTAGATCGATTACTGCTACTACAATGGCAGGATATCAAGATTTAAGTGAATTTGATGTGTTGTTATAGTTGGCCCACGAGCGATGGAACATAGCACCTCGGAGGTAGCGATGAAGTGGAAATTTTCCCGTACGACCTTTTCACGAGTGTACCGCGAATATTAGGAATCCGGTAGAGCATCAAATTTACGACATCGCTGCTGCCGAATAACGATCCTGTAAGAAAAGAATCAATGACGGCTGAAGAAACTCGTTGTACGTAACAGAAGTGGAACCCTTCTGCAAACTGCTGCAGATTTCAATGCTGGGCCTTCAACCAGTGTCAGCGAGCGAACCATTCAACGAAATATCATCGATATGGGCTTTCGGAGCCGAAGACCCACTCGTGTACCCTTGATGACTGTACGACACAAAGCTTCACGCGTGGCCGCCCGTCAACATTGTTGATGACTGGAATAATGTTGACTCGTTGGACGAATCTCGTTTCAAATTGTATCGAGGGGATAGACGTGTACGCGTATGGAGACAGATTCATGCATCCATGTAACTTGCATTTTAGCAGGGGACTGTTCAAGCTGGTGCAGGCTTCTGATGGGCGGGGCGTGCGCAGCTGGAGTTATATGGGACCCTGATACGTCTAGATACGATTCTGAAGCAAGCATCCTGTCTGATCACCTGCGTCCATTCGTGTCCCTTGTGCATTCCAACGGAGTTGGGCAATTCCAGCAAGACAATGCGACACTCCACACGTCCATAATAGCTGCATAGTGACTCCAGGAACACTCCCCTGAGTTTAAACATTTTCTCTGGCCACCATGAACAGTATGAAGCACATCTGGGATGCCTTGCAACGTGCTGTTCAGAAGAGATCAAATGGCTCTGAGCACTATGGGACTCAACTGCTGAGGTCATTAGTCCCCTAGAACTTAGAACTAGTTAAACCTAACTAACCTAAGGACATCACAAACATCCATGCCCGAGGCAGGATTCGAACCTGCTACCGTAGCGGCCTTGCGGTTCCAGACCGCAGCGCCTTTAACAGCACGGCCACTTCGGCCGGCCTCAGAAGAGATCCCAACCGCTTCCATTCTTACGGATTTGTGGACAGCCCTGCAAGATTCATGGTGTCAGTTCCCTCCAGCATGTCGTGTCGTGGCACTTCTGCGTACTCGCGTAGACCCTACACGATATTAGGCAGATGTACCAGTTTTTTGGCTCTTCAGTGTAGAGAGTATCTAAGACGCAGACTGCAGAAATCAGATGAAGCTTTCCTGAAAGTCTGATGTTTATTAATACGTAATATAAATCTTACTTAACATATAATAAAAACAGTGTATAAAATAGTTTTATTTCAAGAAATGGTTAACGGTTTCAATCAATATATGATCATCTTCAGATCGTTAGTCCTCGCTGTCAGCTTGAAATGTAGCATGGAGGACGAACTGATGCAGGACATCGTGAAGAGCAATTGCGAACGCGGGCCTGTTTCATTGAAATAAAATAATTTTATGCGGCCTGCACCGTTTTTGTTACATTTTAATAGTATTTCACGACAGATAGCATTCCTAATAGCTATGTTAAAAAATTCTAGATTAAAGTGTTAGTATGTCTTTCTAAAGATAGTTGAGCGGTGTAGTCTTGTACGGCAGGGAATCTTGGACGATAAGCAGTTCAGACAAAAAAAAAATTAAAAGCTTTCGAAATGCCGTTCAGCCGAAGATTGCTTCAGATTAGATGGGTGATGTAGTAACTTCTCTGAAGGTACTAAACCCAGTCCTGGGGAAAAAGAAGTTGGTCGCACAAGTTGATTAACAGGACACATCATGGGGCGTAATATGGAGTACAAGTTGGTGTGGGAGACCAAGAGAAGAATAGAGTATGCAGATTCAAATGAATGCAAGTAGGAGTAGTTAGTTGAGTTATTTGGAGGCGAACAGGCTTACACAGGATAAGTCATCACGAATGGATGCTTCAGACCAATTTTCGGACTGAAATCACGACAGCAATGTCAATGGTAATTATCTCAAAATGTAACTGTGTTGCGTTTGTAGTCAAATTTCCTAAATTTTATGTTGTTTATCAATAGTTTTGTCAGAGTAACAGCACTATTTTGTGTACTGAGACCTGCAAACGCGTAGGGTGGAGCATTCTCCTCCTAATCTATTGTTATTTTGTTTTTAGAGATGGATACCTTACGAAATCAGTACTGCCTTAAATGTGAGGAGTTTTTGGAACATTATTATCCTAACCTGAAGGAGCTGCACCTTATTTCTAGAGTGAATATTTTTCATACCACAATATATGACAATCACTGGCAGGGACTTGCATAAACCTGCAAAGTTCTTCAGTAAATTGCTTGTTTGAGTATTTATAAAAAATCTCATTAACAATTTTCCTAGTTACGTTGTAAGATTGAAGAAATGAATACTGCGTAAAATTTATCTGAGGTTGACGCCACCATAGACTGGTAGTTACGAAAAGAGGAAATTTCTGCCTGAACAGCAGCCGTCGAACGTGATGCAGACATCAATATTTTTTGTGGAGCATCAAGCAATAATAAAGTCTCAACTCAGCAACCAAAGGGAAAGTTCTTAGGGATACGTCTTGAGACTGAAGTACAAATGAAATTCACGTTATATTACAAAGCTATGAGAATAATGTCTTTGACAAATGAACTGAATATTTGAGGTTGACTGCATAACGATTCTGTTGCCGCCAAAGTACACTTTGTATAAGGACCACGAGGATAAGAGAAATTAGGGCTCATATTTAGGCATATAGACAGTCTTTTCTCCCTTCCTCTATCTGCGAGTGGAACAGGAAGGAAAAGACTAGCGGCGGTACAAGACATCCACAGCCATGCGCGATAGCACGACTTCCAGAGTTTGTGTGTAGATACGAGTGTGCCTCGATCTCAATATGTTGTTACAGGGAGTAATTTCCACAGGAGTTTGTTGTCCGCGTACAACCATCCAGTCCACCAGTGTCAGCATTCAAAGCTTATAAGCATTCTACGAATTAGTTCGTTCTACGACACTGAATATCTTTCTCTGTCCTCGCATTACCAGAAGGTTTCTGATTCTACATAGGGCCTAATATGCGTCGTACGCGAGGCAGTTACGTTGACCGCTCTGATGAGATCCAGTTCATGTATGAAGTTAAATAATAACAGTCCACTGACACGGAATGCTTGGTCACGTTTTGCGTGATACCAGACACTTACATGTCATAAACGTAGCGTGCTGGCAATGAAGAGAACGACTGTCACGAAGTGTATTGATCAGACAAACAATACTTTGTGGCACGCAGTGGTCATTAGATGAACAGGAACCCAACGTAGTCATGGTTTATGCTTTGGATTTTATTCGTCTGGCCTTACATGTCGATATACACCTAGTCGTAAGTGATTACCTCCGAACCACTGCATACCGTCCTGCGAACAAATAAATATATTATTAATAAAATAATGATTCATCAGTTGATCTCCCCCCATGAACCATGGACGTCGCCGTAGGTGAGGAGGCTTGTGTGCCTCAGCGATACAGATAGGCGCACCGTAGGTGCCACCACAATGGAGGGGTATCTTTTGAGAGGACAGACAAACGTATGGTTCCTGTAGAGCGGCAGCAGCCTTTTCAATAGTTACAGGGGCAACAGTCTAGTTGATTGACTGAGATGGCCTTGTAACATTAACCAAAACGACCTTGCTGTGCTGGTCCTACAAACGGCTGAAAGCAACAAGAAATTACAGCCGTAATATTTTCCGAGGGCTTGTAGCTTTACTGTGTGGTTAAATGATGATGGCGTCCTCTTCGGTAAAATATTCCGGAGGTAAAATAGTCCCCCATTCGGATCTCTGGGCAGGGACTATTCAGGAGGACGTCGCTATCAAGAGAAACAAAACTGGCGTTCTACGGATCGGAGCGTGGAATGTCAGATTCCAAAATCGGGCCGGCAGGTTACAAAATATAAGAAGGCAAATGAATAGGTTAAAGCTAGATACAGTGTAAATCGGTGAAGTTCGGTTGCAGGAGGAACAAGACTTTTGGTCAGGTGAATCCAGGGTTATTAATACAAATTTCGATAGATGTAATGTAGGAGTGGGTTGAAGAAGGAATAAAAAAAGGGGTGCTGGTAAGCTACTACGAACAGCATAGTGAAAGCACTATTGTAGCCAAAATGGACATGAAGCCCACGCCTACCACAGTTGTGCAAGTTTTCATGGTAACTAGCTCCTCAGATGATGAAGAGATTGAACAAATGAATGATAAGATAAAAGAAATCATTCAGATAGTGAGGGGTGACGAAAATTTAATAGTCAGGTGGGACTGCAATTCGATAGTAGGAAAAGGAAGATAAGTAAAAACAGTAGGTGAATATGTAATGCGGTTAAAGAATGAAAGAGGAAACAACCTGGTAGAATTTAGAATAGAGCATAACTTAATCATAGCTAGCACTTAATTTAGAAATAAAGAAGAGGGTTGTATACGTGAAAGAGTCCTGGAAATACTGAAAGCTGTCAGATAGATTATATAACTGTAAAACACAGATTTAGGAACCAGGTCTTAAATTGTAGAACATTTCCAGGGGCAAATATGAATTCTGACCACAATTTATTGGTTGTGAACTGTAGACTAAAACTGAAGAAACTGCAGAAAGGTAGGAACTTAAAGAGATGAGACCAGGATAAACTGAAAGAACTAAAGCTTGTAGAGAGTTTCAGAGAGAGTATTAGGGAATTATTGACAAGAACGGGGGTAGGAAATACAGTAGAAGACGAATCGGAAGCTTAGATAGATGAAATAGTCACGGCAGCAGAGGACCAAGTAGGCAAAAAGACGAGGGCTATTAAAAATCCTTGGGTAAAAGAAGAGATATTGAATTTAACTGATGAAAGCAGAAAATATAAAAATGCGCTCCATGAAGCAGACAAAAAGGAATACAAAATTCTCAAAACTGAAATCGACAGGAAGTGCAAAATGGCTAAGCAACGATAGCTAGAGGATAAATGTAAGGCTGTAGACGCATATATCACTATAGGTGAAGTAGATACCGATTACAGGAAAATTAAAGGGACCTTTGGAGAAAAGAGGACCGCTTATATGAATATCAAGAGCTCAGATGGAAAACCAGTTCCAAGCAAGATGGGAAAGCAGAAAGGTGGAAGGAGTATATAAAGCGTCTATTAAAAGGCGATACACTTGAGGGCAGTATTATGGAAATGGCAGAGGACGTATATGAAGATGAAATGAGAGATATGATACTGCGTGAGGAATTTGACAGACCACTGAAAGACCTAAGTCGAAACAAGGCTCCGGAAGTAGACAACATTCCATTAGAACTACTGATAGCCTTGGGAGAGCCAGCCCTGACAGAACTCTATCATCTGGTGAGCAAGATGTATGAGGCAGGTGAAATACCCTCAGAATTCAAGACGTATATAATAATTCCAATCCCAAAGAAAGCAGGTGTTGACAGGTGTGAAAATTACCGAACTATCAGTTCAATAAGTCACGGCTGCAAAATACTAACACAGATTCCCTACAGACGAATGAAAAACTGGTAGATGCCGACCTCTGGGAAGGTCAGTTTGGATTCCATGGAGATGTTGGAAAACGTAAGGCAATACTGGCCTTTCGACTTACGTTAGAAGATAGGTTAATGAAAGGCAAACCTATGTTTCTAGCATTTATAGACTTAGAGAATGCTTTTGACAACGTTGACTATAATACTCTCTTTCAAATACTAAAGGTGGCAGGGTAACATACAGGGAGGGAAAGTCTTTTACAATTTGTACAGAAATCAGATGACAGTTGTAAGAGTCGAGGGACATGAAAGGGAAGTCGTGGTTTGGAGGGTAGTGAGACAGGTTTGTAACTTATCCCCGATGTTATTCAACCTGTACACTGAACAAACAGTAAAGGAAACAATTCAAAAATTTAGAGTAGGAATTAAAATCTTCCTTTCATTGCTCTTCCATGTCCTTTTCTGTCTCTAACAGAATTACAATGACACTGGAAAACTTCAAAATTTTTTATTTTTCTCCATGGACCATACCACATGACTACAAATAAATAACTAATGCGTAGCACACGTGTTGCCATATTTGCTACTAGAAGAGTCGGTCTTTCCCCTCGGCTGGAGATAAAGTGCTCCCAAATAGACATCGATAGCGTGCAGCCCTTTAACACAGCATAATTTACGCTATATTAAAATTAGATGTTTCTAAAAAAAATGGTTCAAATGGCTCTGAGCACTATGGGACTTAACATCTGTGGTCATCAGTCCCCTAGAACTTAGAACTACTTAAACCTAACTAACCTAAGGACATCACACACATCCATGCCCGAGGCAGGATTCGAACCTGCGACCGAAGCAGTCGCGCGGTTCCGGACTGAGCGCCTAGAACCGCGAGTCCACCGCGGCCGGCAGATGTTTCTATTTTCAGGCTCTTGCTCAGGACAGAACAAAAGTAACACGACCTTCAACATACGTTAACCACTTCTATTGTTCTGTATGTATTACGTGCAACATTTCGTCCTCATACCGGAGTATACCTACTTTCCTATCTACATACGATCATATCAGTTTCGGAGCAGGCTGGGTTCCCAGTCATATTGATTTACTGCCAAGTTATGGGCAAAGTAGGGAAAGCTAAGGCATGTTATGAATTTGGGTGAGTGTGGTATTTTATGAGCTCCTACAGAAAACCAGTGTGACGAGGCAGTCTGAAGTGGAAAATGTGTGGAAGTACAGGGTGAATATAATTGTGGTTAAACTTCCAACGCGCTATATAAATAACACCAAGGGTCAGAATGACGTTAGATTGCAACGCAATTTTGTCGGAGAAGGGAGAAAACGTATGGCAGAAGAAAAGAAATAGTGGGAAAACTGATGAATAGATGGCACTGTATGTGTTAGAACACGCAAATGAAATCACCTAGCACGCGCACGACCCATTGAAGTTGGTATAAACACGCCGAGTACTCGGCATTTCCTCCTTTCGCGTCAGCGACGTACGCCACGCCTGTCTCAATGCAGGATCGCGCTCTACTTGTAAAGCTGTATTACAAGAATGATGACTGTGCACACTTCGCTCTGCAGAAGTTTCGGACACTGAAGGGTTTGAAAAATTGCGTTGGTCCGATGACTGCCGTGGGTCTGGAGAAAATGATTCGGAAACTCGAAAAGACGGTTTCTTTTGGCGTGCAACCTGGTAGAGGGGTGAAACCAATTGACTCGGCAGCGCGGAGTGGCCGCGTGGTTTATGGCGTCATGTCACGAACTGCGCGGCCCCTTCCGCCGGAGGGTCGAGTCCTCCCTCAGGCATTGATGTCTGTGTTGTTCTTAGCGTAAGTTAGTTTAAGAAGTGTAAAAGTCTAGGGACCGATGACCTAAGCCATTTGATCCCTTAGGAGTTCACACACATTTGAATTTGAATTGATTCGACGCCAGTGGAAGCAGTGGCCATAGCAGAGAAGGTGGAGACAAGTGGTGGTGTGAAAAGTGTAGTGCATGGTGAATTGTCGGAACATCAGTCATACCAGTGAGCACGGTGTGTAAAATCAAACGAAACATCCTTCTTTGCTATCCATTCAAAATTACCTATGTGCACGAGTTCCTTACTGTTGACCTACCAGCAAGAGAGACCTTTGCGCACATGGAAGTGGACCATGATTGGCCGTGGAAGATTTTGTGGACAGAGGAAGCCCACTTCCATCGGATAGGATATGTCGATACACAGAATTGTGAAATATAGACAACTGAAAATCCCCACGCAAATCATCAGTACCACTTCATCCAGAAAAGATCACTGTGTGGTACGAGTTTACGGCATCATTTATCATAGGGCCATATTTTTTCGAAGAGACAGGTGCTTCCGGTCCTGTTACTTGTACCATCACTGGTAAGCGCTACGAGTGTCTTTTGCGCAACCACGTCATTCCAGCTCTCCAACAGCGTGGATGTGTCGATGGGATCATTTTTATGCAAGTTGGCGCACCCCCGCACATTGCAAATCCCGTTAGGCAGCTGCGGAAGCGCCATTTCGGAAATGCTAGAATTATTAGCCGCCATTTCCCTGCAGCCTGGCCGTCCGAATCCTCTGATATTAATCCGTGAGACTTCTGACTGTGGGGCTACCTGAAAGATGTTGTGTTCAGTGTTCCGATTGCAAACTTAGCTGCATTGAAGGCACGCAACGCGCAACACATTGTGAACATGACCACGGAAACACTTCGATCAGTTGTGGAACATGCTGTATCTCGATTTCAACTTGTTGCAGAAAACGGTGGACAGCATATTGAACATATATTGCGCCAGTCACACGGAAATTAACTATCCGATTTCATTTTCTTTGATACTTCTTATGCTGTTTTTGGACTCAGGACAACTAAAAACTCATGTGAGTGATGTTTTTTATACGGTATTTGGTCTCAGGACAGTGAAAAACTGATTTTTCATATCCGATGTGATATGACCTTGCCGTGGTGGATGCGCATACGTAACTAACAGTATCACATCTGTACACCCTTGGACACTGAGTAGTATAGTTTGTTTAACGTCAAACTTGCACCTTAGGCATTGTTGTATGATTCATTTGCCATTTGTAGTCGACCACCATTAAAATATGTTGCTTACAGGGCCATGTAATGTTACGCTTTGAACTATTTATTTTTCTTCTGCCATACGTTTTATCCCTTCTCCGATAATATTCCGTTGCAATTTGACGTCATTCTGACCAGTGGTGTGATTTCTAGAGCGGTTAGAGAGTTTAAGTTTAATTGTAATCACCCTGTATATACCAAACATGTATGCGGGGAAAATCTCAATGCCTGGACCAATTGATTGACTCAGATTGAGGCAAATGAGAAATATTTATGGATGATGGTCATGTTTGTTAGTCGCTGTTGTGACCAGTAAGTAATTTTCATCTATTGTGGAGTTTCTTTTGAGAATTGGTTCCTGAGGAATTCAAGCTGCTTTTTAATTGAATGTTCGTCCAAGGTGTTTAGTGAAATGTACAGACAAATAATGAAGTCTTAGGTACACGTAAAGGACACTGAATGTACGAATGGGTTTACCTATATTAAAAAGTCAGGCTGATAAAATTTCTCTTGTGTCGTAGCAGCACATCCTAGACTTAGGTTGAAATAATTTATTCGTGACCATGGGAAGCGTGTTACGACGTAATGGAACAACTTTTATTTATACGTACAGTTGTATTCATATCCACTAACCTCAGCGTGGGGACTTCGCATAAATTGCTCTCTCGGCGGTGGTTTGGCTCTTCTGTGTATATACAATGATACACTGTTCATACATATTTATGAAACGATTTGCATCTCATCAAAGTGCCAGACATCTTCCTAATGCGACGATTCACTGTTTATTGACCCTGCTTATGCTACGTTCTTAAGACTGGACTAGTCTGAGGGGACCCTTGGAGTTCAGATAGCAGTGCTCGTTGTGTTTTGTTTAGCACAGGCCTGTGACGTAGAGAGAGTGTATTCATTGGCGAAGCGTATTAGATATGTCGGTATAGGATGTCTTAAACTGTATGCAAGACAGTGTCATGTCCATCACTGATAAACAATTGTTGGCACAGCTCTTCAGCAAACAATGTCACTACAGAGTCATATATCTGAAGATAGCTTCTCTGATTTAAGCAAAAGCAGATCAAATTGATGTTTCGATGTATCTGCATTTAGTCACATCATCATCAAACACACCAACAAGCTGCCATTTACCTAAATTCCTCGTAGTTCCAACAAATAGAAGAACTCATTTTCATTGATGTTCACCCTCAGTTGGTGTCGCACGACCATAAAAGAGATATTATCTAGGTCTTTCATGGCGCTGCTCAGTGACCGTCCCAGTTCTTATTTGAGTAACGTTCCACTGATCTGAGCAGCTATGGGCGATCATACGCACGATCTTTCTTTCTCATGTGACTCTCCCGCAATGACACAGTACTGATTATCAGTCTGGGACCCTTACCATGTGGAACTGATAGAAGAGTGTGGGCTTTCGAACAAATAACTACGCACCCTCCGACTCAGAGTTGCGATATTACAAGTTTTGTCTGGTTTCGTTGTCTAGGGGCTGGGATAAATAGTTTCCGCATTACAGGCCAAATGCTGCTAAGTCTACAGTATACAATATGAATACACACATGAATCGAATGGTCGAAGGTTCCTATCACTCGGCAATTGCGAATTAGTATAGAAATTTATAAATGAAAGATTGCAATAAAATAAAATCTGCAGGTTTATCATAATGACTTTAAATGATGAGTATGATGGTATAAGTACTCCTGAGAATGTGGTTTATTTCTGCAAAACACTTATTGGTGTCGATGGTCCTGCAATTAAATAAAATATAAGTTGAATAAAAGGGAAACAATAGATTCGTAGAGCACGTAATTAGTTGTGGACAACACAGCTCGCGGGATATTCACTTCTAAACGCACACTACGTCTTCACGGTAGAAGCCACGGAAATCTCACAAGTGCACAAGTCGGCACTCCAAAGTATTTCTATCTAACGCGACCACGCGCAAACTGCTCCACAGTCCAAGTCCTTCCCGTGTCTCGTGCCATACAGTTCAGAACTTCCGCACTGCCAGAACTACCTCCTGTCCTCTCCGGAAACGATGCTACCATCCAGTCACCCCATTCACGAGCGTTGTAATTGGCTAGAGCGCTTACGCCTTGTCTACAAGCGAACCCACCCACACACACATTTAACCACATACGAAATACTGGATTTACGTTTAAATACTTGAAATTAAATAAATATTCCTACGGCTGCACCATAAACACGCTCCAACGCACATTATTAAATACATAAACAATTAAAAATAAATCAAAAGAAATTATGCAAAACGGAGGCCAGGATCCTAATGTCTCAGTGCTTTCCATTACACAGTAAATAATTAACCAATTTCTTCATGAAAAGTATATATCGGATATAAACAAAGACATAGATGAATCAATATATTTATAAGCATGCTGTTACCGTTTTTTAATGTAACTGTGGAGTACTTATGGCCTGACGCGATCGATAGTAATCGGCCACTTTGATCTCCAATAAATCATGTACTATTTAAGTTACATGCCTGTAATTTGTACCAGTTTAAGTTTATACCAATAGCTCTCTAAAGACTCGGCGATGAGAAGATCGGATGAAGCATTTATATTCTGGAAATTTGTTGCTGGGTATTACTTGTATAATTTACCTTTAGATACTAAATTTTAAACTAATAAATATATTGAAAATCTGATTACACCATCAGAATCGTCGTGCAAATAATAGTAATATACATGTTTCTTTTCGAGGTATCACGATTCATATGGCTACTATTAATTTCTATACAGACTGTGAAATGTCTGCCATTAAGGTTGACAAAGTCCGCTATCTTTGGCACTCCGGGCATAGACATCTCCTTCGATACAAAGCGCCGTTCTCGTCACAGTGTCAACATGGAATTCCCAGCCATGCGGCCGACGGACCACGTGCTCCGGCCACCCCACTTGCTCAACTAACGTTCGGCACCATGTGTTTGCTGCTGGGCCGCGGCTTTGACGAGCGTCCTGTACAGCCACGCCAACTTAGAGTATTTTCTGGGTGCCACAATTCGCCCGTTACCACACAAGAGACAGAGAATGTACAACAAAGAGCGAAACTTTTCGTCACCGGCCGGAAAAGACAGCACCAGAGCGTTACAGAGATGCTCAGCAAACTCCAGTGTCAGAAGATACGTGAAAAGCGGTATACATCGTGGAGAAGTTTACATCTGAAATGTCGAAACAGCACTTTCCTTGAAGAGTCGGAATACATATTACGTCCTTTCGTCATAAATCTCACTCAATGACCACGACAGGAAAATTCGAGAAATTAGAGCTAATAGACAGGCTTACAGACAATCATTCTTCTCCTGCGCAATCCATGAGTGGAACAGGGTAGGCGGGATCAGGTGGTGATACCAGAAGTATCCTCCGTCAGACGCCGTCAGGTGTCCTGCGGAGTATGATTGAGGTGCAGACTGAGGTGGCAAAATGTCATGGGACAGCGATGTGCACATATACAGTCGGCTGAAGTATGGCATACATAAGGTATAAAAGTGTACTTGCAACTACGGAACTGACATTTGTACTCTTGTGATGCATATGAAAAGGTTCCGGTGTGAAAATGGCTGTAGGAGGGGAACTAACATACGTTGAAGGCAGAACGGTATTTGCAACTAGAAGCATTAGACATTCCATCCCTAAAATCTTACGGAATTCAATATTCCGCGATCCACAGTGTCAAGACTGTGCCGAGATTACCACATTTCAGACATTCACTCTCACCACAGACAATGCAGAGGCCGATGACCTTTATTTAACGACCGAGACCGGTTAAATTTGGGTAGACAGTCAGTGCTAACAGGCAAGCAACACTGCGTGAACAACCGTAGAAATCAGTGTGGGACGAGTGACGAATGTATCCGGTAGGAATGTACTGCGAAATCTGGCGTTGATGGGTTATGGGAATAGACGGTCCACTCGTGTGCCTTTGTTAACAGCATGATATCGCTGCTGCGCCTCTCAAGGGCTCGTGTTCACATCAGCTGAACCCTAGAAGACTCAAATATCGTGGCCTGGTCAATTGAGTCCCAATTCCAGTTGGTCGAGCTGATAATAGTGGCGCAGACCCACGAATCTGTGGACCCAAACTGTCATGAAGGCACCGTGCAAACTTGTGGTGGCTCCATAATGGTGTAGGATTTGTTTACATGTACTGACCTGGGTCCTTGGAATATTCAGCTATTATTAGACCATTTTTAACCATTCATGGATGTCATCTTCCTAAACAATTATGTAATTATTATGGACGGTAATGTGCCATGTCAGCGGGCCATAATTATTCGCGATTGTTTAGAAAAACGTTCTGGAGACTTCAGGCGAGTAATCTGGCCACCCAGATTGCCTGACATGAATCCCTCGAACATTTGTAGGACGTAATCGAGAGGTCAGTTAGTGCACAAAATGCGGCACCGGCAACACATCCGCAATTATGGATGGCGATAGAGACAGCATGAATCTATATTTCTGCAGGCGACTTCGAAAGGCTTGTTGGGTCTATGCCACGTCAGTTGCTGGACTACGCTGGGCAAATGACGTCAGACACGACATTGGGAAGTATCCCATGAGTTGTATCATCTCAGTGTGATGGATGTAGAACTTTGTACACATTATATCAAAGTATATACAATACTCGCCCATTGTGGTTAACAATCCCTGGATTTAAGTCTAAACTGTGTCTGTATGATGAAACAAAAATTTAAATATTACCAAAACATAGGATGAACCTTAATTTGTAGCAGGCAGCTGTGTATTATAATGTGGAAAACTGGACATTAATTTATTTCGTTTGCTACTGCGATGATAGATGCACTCTAAGCAGTGTTTCTACGTATTCATATTCAAACGCACGTGCAGTAATTTTCGTGAAGACCGATACAGTCAAATTAAATCCTATTCAGAAGTTACATGAGACAGTAATAAGTAACTGAAACGGAAGAGTGAAAACGGAAATACATTCTTTTGGCACACCTGCTAGTGAGTGCAAACTGTTACATTGGATGCAATTATTTATCATTAAAACTTGTTGGTACTCAAGACGGACCCAGTTGGACGAACAGTCCCTAATAGGGTCGTCTGTGTTAAGCCGAACTGGGAATAAGAGTCATCAACAAAATGACAATGTCTAGCTGTCCAGTAGAATCATTTGTGTGCGATCGAAATGGGCGGAGCGACTAGTTTATTCTAAGCAGGTTTGCAAGAGAAGATAGCATTCTGCTGCGACAGTATAGCAAGATTACCTAAGCAAAATATTTGCCGAACGGCGTAAGTATCACATAGACTTATGGGGCGTAAGGGCCGCAGACCTTCGAACTCAGTGTCAGCTGGACATTGTTTTCTTTTTAATCAGGATGTACCTGTGAGCTCCGATGTTTGGATGCAGGTTTCTCTATGCTGAGCCAGAGGCTCGCACACTATTACGTCACTTCAGACATCAATAAAGTGAGGTGAAATATTCATCTGCATATCTGCGAATGAAAGGCAGTTATTCAACCTGTGTACAATGATATTCGCAAATTTTTGCACCATATCCCCATGATAACAAACTGCCAGTTAATATTCTAGATTGGCATTACCAACATATAAAATAGCTGTGTATACCCCCATGTAAACTGGGAAATCTAAAAGGGAGCTAGTTCTTCGGTAACGTCTTGGAGACCAAGTTATGGTTATTCCTCCCACCAATTAATTACGTCCTGTTTCTCAAAAACTAGGAACACTTTCTCACATGTGTAAAAACGTCTTCCAGTGGTTAGTACCGCTTTCAGGATACACACTGTGACGTGAACGGTGGCCTGTCAAACGAGACTGATATGTAACTGGTGGAAACATATTTATCACAGTTCGGTAGAGTAGGAAAACAATGCTGATGCGGGATGCAGTTTGACTCTGAATGCAGTCCTTGACCTTGACACATTACATAATCAGTGACTCTGAACTTGACCACTGACCTTGAATGAGTGATGTAATGACTGATTCTCAACCGCCTGTGATTGATCTTGAATGCATAACGTCATCATACCGCATCCCTCTCCTAAATCATGTCCCTTCCTCTTTTCCTTCCCCACTCTTCTCTCAACCAGCCACAAATATTATTTGCCAACCAGTAAAGCCAAACAGCAAAAAACAGTTACTCTTAGGTCTAAATGCAGCTATGTTGCTGGAGATAGAAAAACGGAATGTCATCACCTCACAAAGCACCATTTCAAAGAAGAAGAGGACAGAGCATCATTTTCTCCACAAGAAACATATAGATGACGTTATTGAGTGCCAAATATAGGTTTCACTGTTCATCACCTAAGGGTATGTACCACTAATCTACGAAAACTAACGTTAAAGGAAGGCAGTGACATTTATTTACCAATAGAAAGCATGGCGTCAAATCTATCAAAAAGTAATGGATTGTAGTTCCTTTCTCTTTCCATAGTGAACTGCTACAAAATAACAGCATCTGTGCTGGCCGCGGTGGCCGTGCGGTTCTGGCGCTGCAGTCCGGAACCGCGGGGCAGCTTAGGTCGCAGGTTCGAATCCTGCCTCGGGCATGGGTGTGTGTGATGTCATTAGGTTAGTTAGGTTTAAGTAGTTCTAAGTTCCAGGGGATTTATGACCTAAGATGTTGAGTCCCATAGCGCTCAGAGCCATTTGAACCATTTGAACAGCATCTGTAGCATTTCTTTCCGCCGACGTAACATATTTCTACTTTATCACGACTAAGTACACTATAACTGGTGCGTTTCAGCGAAGCCTAATGGAACGTGGCGCTTAAACTGCATATTTTCATAATAAGCAATTAAAACATCGAAATGATCCAAATACGAATTGTCAGCTTCGCTAACACTTCACTCAGCATGACAGCTGCTTTGTTTTCTTCTGTCAATAATAATGATGCACATGGCTCCAATCAATTACCATGTTTATAAACAATAAAAACATAAACTGCTCAAGACCCTCTCTCTGCCGTGTTGAGGTTTTAAACCAAAATCTAAGTCACATGGTTTGGGATAGAAGCCGGGTTTCGATCATGCTATGTGAGGTGGAGTTCACAGTTACAGTTTTTCTCATTTAAAACTGAAGTCAAACTTTGCTTTTAACGATAAATCAAAGTGCCTTATTGCCATTATACATGGAGTAGTACAGCAAACCTAATTCCTCCAGAATTCCTAATATTAATGCGATAGTTGTCGTTTTTGCATGTGGCGAGGTGAGACGTAGTGACAGTTCTGTTTACAAGCAACACAGTTACGGTTCTCCTGAGAATACCTGTTTTTGTTTCACTGTGAGGTTTTTAGTTCACCACTTCCACTGAAGGAAGAGACCAAACTATGATTTCTCAACAATAGACGTGAAATGTTTTGTTACGTTTCTACAATAAATGAAATCCGCTTATATCCATAATTTCAGGTTCTTATGCAAAGTCAGGATCTCTATTTTACGACTCCTGTTGAAACCAGTATAGATACCGAAACATGATATAAATTAGTAGAAAACGTTGGTTATAGAGAAAACTGCTCTAGTTAGTTAGATATTAACATTGAGACGTCTTAAAATCTATAAATTTTGATCGAGGTTCATTGCGAAAGTCATACATAGACCTTAACTTTTAACTCATGGGAATATCTCTGCAAGGATTGTGAAATAGAACACTCCTGCAGTTGGAGTTTCGTAGTTTTGTGTAATATGGAGGCTGCGAAACATTGCTTCTCTGAGTATGTATGCGGCTCATTACTTCTGTTTTTAGTACGAAGCACAAAATGTAAGCCGAGACAAAATCCTATGAAGAAGGACTACATCCAGGATTTAAAATTAGTCAAGATGTACATTAACAAAAGACGTGCATATTTTAGACTATATCTGTACCGATATTAACTTTAATCTACCAGCCTTTTATTGGTTTGTAGCATTCATGACTACACTAGCTAAATTTAACTAAGAAAATTAAAAAGTGAGGTTCTACTTCGAAAGAAGATGCCGCTCCACAGTTACACTAAACAGTTCTTGATTATCTCCTACTGGTAGCTTTATATGTACTTAATTACCCCTGTTTTTATTTAACAAAATAGTTTCTTCCGTCTGTAAATTACTATTTAACACATAGGTTTGTAAAGAACTCTCTTATCTACCATGTAAGTGACAGGACTTTGTAATCCTTTTATCAAGATCTTCAGACAATTTCTAGAAAGGGTGATTTTTCATTTAAACTCTTGGAAATTCCCATGTGAACTCCATCCCGAACACAGTGCAAAAGGCCAAAGTGTACTTGCAGATTACTTTGGATGACTTGTCTTATGACCGTGTACATCAGAGTTCACCTACTTTTTGTTGGCTGCAAGAAAAACCATGAAACAGTACATGTATTGGCGAGTGTGAAGAGTTCCAAGGGTCTTAAGAAGGATACTGCACAGGTTATGGTTATCTGCTTTACACGATTATCTTCCTGTTGAATTTTAGTGAGAAACACTTGATTCACTTTGAGTATCCCGCCTCAGGGAATAATTCATTGTTAGGTAAACAGCCTCTCTTTAACAGGATCATTATCAGTTCCATAGAAATACATTAACTTCATAAGGCTCTGCAATAGGCTATATGGCATGATAGAAATTGAAGATTCCTGCCTTTTCTGAAAATTTGTCAGGGACGAATGGTTTCTGGTGACTTAAATTTCACTCCTCCTGGCCTGATGCTAAAAGTCCAACAGATTCAATGGACAGCGATGAGCACAACAGAGAGACGAAAAAATGCTGTTGGTAAAAAAAGAAACAATTTATGAATATTCGCGTCATATAAAAACAGCGTTTATGCAATACTTATATCCCTTCACTGTGGAACTTTATTACTGTACCACATAACACAAATCTTTTAGAATCAACTTCATTTAATCCATCTTTTACTGCAGAGGAAACACTGTATGAGGGCAAGAAGAAAAAATATTTCAGTCGTCTTAAAAATTAAGATGGTAACACAGTTGTAATGCATCGAAATTTGGAAACTGATATTTTAAATTTCACACGGAAACAAATATAACGCATTAACTTCTCACTTGTCAGCAACAGGGGTTAAGAAAAAAAAAAAACAGATAAAGTTTACAGAATGGCATTCAAATTCATTAATTTATTTCACAGAATCAAACAAAAAACTACAACTCAGCTGAAGGTGGCTTGATTTCTGCAGTTGTAGGTGCCTTCACATTTGTATGTAATTCTATTTTCAAAACAATCACAAAGTCACTGGCTATTAATCAAAACTATTTTTGTGTGGAAACTTCAATCGGAACATGGTGTATCTTCTCGCTGTGGAGTCTCACTTCACGATGTAGCCTTTTTTACAATACTCGATGAGTACAGCTTTTTCACAGATGATAAAAGTGACTATCAAGTAGAGGGCTGCTTGCGTCCTGCAAAGTTGAGGCAACTAATTTTTTCAGAGTGTTTTTCACATTAAAGACGGACATTTGTCTAAACCTGTGCCGTCCATTTGGATAGATGAACTTTATCATTGGATATAATAGTCAATACACTTCTTATTCTCTATTCAAGGTACCGTACTAGAAACCTAAGAACGTAGTGAAATTTGCCAGAAGTGGCATTCCAGTTTTTGTTGAGTTTCATAGGCAAATACGAAGTGTAAGCAACTGGATGAGGTATATGATCATAGTCGTTGTTTATTGCAACGACTGAGAGTTTAGAAGTAGTAGATGTACCAGTCTGAATAAATATCAAAAATCTCTTGGTAGAAGCTTCAGACTGCTGGATTGATAGTTAGCTACCCAAATACTTGGCACTGAAAAACACTTCGAGCAGATCTTGACTATGTTTATATGCTAGTACGAAAGTATTTGGCCGGCCGGGGTGGCCGAGCGGTTCTAGGCGCTACAGTCTGGAACCGCGCGACAGCTACGGTCGCAGGTTCGAATCCTGCCTCGGGCATGGATATGTGTGATGTCCTTAGGTTAGTAAGGTTTAAGTAGTTCTAAGTTGTAGGGGACTGATTTCCTCAGAAGTTAAGTCCCATGGTGCTCAGAGCCATTTGAACAATTTTGAACGAAAGTCCTTCGTGGTGACAATCTGCTATTGACAGCGCCGTAGACAACTAAAGGTGAATATAAACTTTTAATTATACCTATAAAACCGATTCCTGTCGAATAAACATGTCAGGTACACTCAGACGATTCTTTTGATATAAACTCTTTCCCTTACATACCGCTATCGTTATATGTGGCAAGAGCCATAAAATACAAAATCTTATGGCGCATAAAACCAAGAAATTATGGATATAAATAGTTTCATTTCTTATAAAAGCACAACAAACATTCCACGCGTTTTGTTGGTCTATCGTTAGAAAAGTAATGCCGCCTGCTAAACTGATAGTTTTTCTTCTACTCCCGTGGAAGTGATGGACTAAAAGAAACAAGTATTCAATGCTGAACTGTAATTCTGTTGCTTGTAAACCGAACTGTAAGTACGTTCCCCCTAGCCACATGTAAAACAACAACCATCCCATTAAAATTTTTCTTTTATTGTTAAAATCAATACTTCCTTTCAACTACAAAAGAGAAAGACTGTAACTGTCAACTCCACTTCCAACAGTGCGTAATAACAGGAATTGGTCTTCATGCCCCGAATCACGTGACGTAGATGTCGGTTTAAGTGTAAATATGACACGTGCAGTCTATGTTATCTAAGGTCTATGAGCCTGTAGGCTGCTTTGTTTGCTTCTGTCAAAGATAATGATGCATAAAGTTCCACTAAGGAGTTAAAAAAGCAGGGCAGTGGTCATTACGCCTCAAACCTGAAGCCGACCACCACCATTTTATGTAACCCAAAAACATTACTTTCCCCTCATTTACACCTCCATGGTTCACCGTGGTAATCCCCTCTTTGACACTTCCATATCCGTTTTCGACCATTGGGAGCAACTACAGACGTTCGTAGTCGTATCCCACATAACATATTGTAGTTTTGATTACATGAAGATGTAATAGTTTCACAAAGCAATAACACTTCAATAAACGCTCACTTTGTTGACAAACACAAGGTAAGAGAGCACGCCTTGCTTTTTTAATCATTATGAACCAACAAAGAACTCGTAGCTACATTTCTTGCACACGTTAACATTGAAATTGTTGTGCCGACGAGCTAAGAACTGAATGTGTAACGAATATGAAGCAGTACCAGTAAGCAAACAAGCACTGGTTTCGGAGTTCCAGCTGTATTTCCTATAGATAAACATACAGTAAAACTGGAATTACATGAATTACGAAAGCACCCTTTTCACATCCTAACTTTGTCTTTCTGATTATTCGAAAGATATTAAGAAATAAAACATGTTAAGAGAACGAGGCCATATATCTCACAGTACTAGAGCAAATACGCAATCAAGAACTGAAAAACGTTCGAAATGGCCTTTGTGATACTATATTATTAATGTAAACATTGCAACTTTTATTATTTAGAAGAGCTGTTGCGTGCCCAAGACAGAAAAAGTGAACAAGAAGCAATTGTAAACAGCAGTCTGCTAATGTTCTGAGCAGTTTAAGTTGGCGGCAGACCCCTCACACTTTGACTACAAAACACCGTGCAGCGTAAGTCCATACCGCCATCATCCTTCTTTTTCATCTCGACAGATTCCACACAAAGAAAAATTTGGTATCTGATTACTAATAAAAATTTGATCTTTGCTCTACTATCAATCAACATTTTAAATTAACCAAAATATATAAAAATTTCATCAAGAACCATTCACAAAACACATGATACAACTGTTGTAATTTGCAGATTAACGTGTAAATGGCGTCGACAACGTCTGTGCTCCCTTTAAAAGCAAGTTACTCCCTTTTTGGCACTACTGATTTAATTTAAAAGTTAAGGAACACTTGCTGATAGCAATTGTTTGACTTTCGTGCCGCTTTTCAAAGAAAACAAAAATTGTCTACATTGTTCATCAATACACAATTAGATACCTTCTAAAACAGTACTAATCGCACTCGGTTTTTTTCTGAGTCATCAGTCTTCTGATTGGTTTCATGTGGCGACCACAAATCGCTCCTCTGTCCTAAGCTTTTCATCTCAGGGTAGCACTTACAACCTACATCCTCCGTCTTCCTCAGCAGCTTTTACCCACTACACATCTCTTTAGTGTCAAGGGAGCTAATCCCTGATGTCTTGACAGATATCCTATCACCATGCCCCTTCTTATTGTCACTGTTTTCCACATATTCCTTTCCTTGCCGATTCTACAGAGAACCTCCTCATTTTTTCTCTTGCCAGTCCACCTGATTTTCAACATTCTTCTGTATCATCACGTACAAAATGCTTCGTTTCTGTTCTGATCCTGTTCTCCCACAGTCCAAGTCTCATTACTATACCATTTGCCCCGAAAGTAGATTCTCAGACATTTCATCTTCAAATTAAGGCTTGTGTTTAATATTAGTAGAATTCCTTTGGTCAAGAATGCCCTCTTTGCCAGTGCTATTCTGCTTTTTACGTCTTCCTTGGTCTGTCCATCATGAGTTACTGTGCTAGTTAGGTAGCAGACTTCCTAACTTCATGATTAGATTAGATTAGATTAGGCTAGATTAGTACTTGTTCCATAGATCATGAATACGACACTTCGTAATGATGTGGAACGTGTCAGGTTAATAAAAGGTGTCTATACAAGATATTACATTAAACAAAATATTATATGACACTTAATATTTTTTTGTGGAGGGTGGGGAAATTACCCACTTACTATATGCAAAAATTCGTCTAATGAACAGAAGGAGTTGGCGTTAAGAAATTCTTTTAATTTCCTTTTAAATGCTGTATGGCTATCTGTCAGACCTTTGATGCTATTAGGTAAGTGACCACAGATTTTTGTGGCAGCATAATTTGTCCCCTTCTGAGCCAAAGTTAGATTTAACCTTAAGTAGTGAAGATCATCCTTTCTCCTAGTGTTGTAGCCATGTACACTGCTTTTACTTTTGAATTCGTTCGGACTGTTAATAACAAATTTCATAAGTAAATGTACATATATTGTTTGGCTACAGGGTGCAGGGTGCAGGGTGAGCTCCAGCAATTATTCTGATTAGACGTTTTTGTGCAATGAACACTCGTTTACTCAATGATGAGTTACTCCAGAATATGATGCCATACGAAAGCAGGGAATTAAAACAGGCTTGGTAAACTAATTTACTGAGATGCATGTCGCCAAAATTTGCGAAGACCCTAATAGCATAAGTAGCTGAACTCAAATGTTTCAGCAGATCTTCAGTGTGTTTTTCAAGTTCAACCCCTCATCAATGCATACACCTAGAAATTTCGAATATTCTACCTCAGCTACCGATTTCTGATCGAAGTCTATATTTATTAATGGTGTCATTCCATTTACTGTGTGGAACTGTATATACTGTGTTTTGACAAAGTTTATGAGAGCCCATTTGTAGAGAACCACTTAATGATTTTCAGAAAAACATCGTTTACAATTTCATCACTTAATTCTTGTCTGTTGGGTGGGATAGCTATGCTTGTATCAAGGGCAAAAAGTTCCAGCTTTGCATCTTCGTGAATACAGAATGGCAAGTCATTAATATATATTAAGAACAGCAGAGGACCCAAGACCGAACCTTGTGGGAGCCCAGTCTTGATTGTTCCCCAGTTTTAGAAATCACCATTTTCTTTGCACATTATGTGAACTGCCTATTTCAACTTTCTGCACTCTTCCAGTTAGGTATGGTTTAAACAATTTGAGCGCTGTCCCATTCATATCACAGCATTTGAGCTTATCTAGAAGTATTCCATGATTTACACAAACAAAAGCCTTTGAGAGATCACAAAAAATCCCAGAGGGTGACTTCCAGTTACTCAGAACATTTAATATTTCATTAGTGAAAGTATATATAGCATTTTCCGTTGAAAACCTTTTCTGGAAAACAAACTGACATTTTGTTAAAACTTTATTTTTACAAAGGCGTGAAGCTACTGTACAATACATTACTATTTCAAGAATTTTGGATAAGGCAGTCAGAAGAGAGACTGGGCGGTAGCTGTTGACATCAGACGTATCTTCTTTTTTATGCAGTGGTTTAACAATGGCATACTTCATTCTATCTGGGAAAATACCCTGCTTCAAGAGCTATTACATATGTGGCTAAGAATCCCACTTACCTCTTGAGGCCGGCCGGTGTGGCCGTAAGGTTCTAGGCGCTTCAGTCTGGAACCGCGTGACCGCTACGGTAGCAGGTTCGAATCCTGCCTCGGACATGGATTTGTGTTATTTCCTTAGGTTAGTTAGGTTTAATTAGTTCTAAGTTCTAGGGGACTGATGACCACAGATGTTAAGTCCCATAGTGCTCAGAGCCATTTGAACCATTTTATCTCTTGGGAACAAGCTTTTATTATCCTGCTGGAAATGCCATCAGTTACATGTGAGCTTTTATTCTTGAGAGAATTTATTATCTTCCTAATTTAAGAATGAGAGGTAGGTGGAATTTTAATTGTATCAAATTGTGTGGGTAAGGCCTCTTCCATTAACTGCCCTGCTTCTTCTAATGAACATATAGATCCCATTTTCTCTACAACATTTAGAAAATGATTATTCAAAATGTTTTCGACTTCCAGCTTGTTGCTTGTCAAGTTTCCATTCGCTTTGATGGTAATGCCGTCATCCTGTACTCTTGGTTGCCCTGTCTCCCTTGTAATAATATTGAGCGCTGAAACGCGTATGTATTCAGTACCAGCGATGGCGAGGCATGACAGAATCTCTGACCAGAGAGTTGTTTATCATTGCTAGTCTGCGCTTGACCGCGCGAGAGTTCAGTTGTGAGTTGGACTCAGTCGGAAGTAGTGTGTGAGGTGTCGGCGGGCGTCGACATGGGTCTCTGGTCACGGTTCGGGACGAGGTATATTGTTAAATAAGGTAATGAAGAGCATTGTTCTCAGCCACTAACATCTGTTAATTGTAATTAATTTGTTCAAGAAATGCCCCAATAATAATTTTGTTTTCAAAGCAATCGTTTTAAGAAAAAAAATCATTCCAACTGAAACGATATTTCCTATGTTTTTCCTCGCAGAATCAATTTATCAGATTTATTATTGCACAGGGCTTAAGGTCAGCGTTGCTGCCCTATTATTGTGGGTTTAATGATTAATGTTGATTTCTCAATTTTTGTGTCGAGTTTACATTTGGGTCATTATCATTTTATAATTTTTGCGGGGACCAAACGTTTGGCTCGTTTTCATTACCATAGACTTTTCTTTTATTTCTGCTGGGAGGTTACGTTTAGCACTATGTCCATTTACATTTAATTAATGTCCTTACAAAAATTTTCCAGGGAGGTTACAGCGCTTATTTCGATGTAAAATATCTTGCTGTTCTCATTTCTGCTACTTCTCATTACTTCTCTCTTTTCTCGGTTTACTCTCGATCCATATTCTATACTCTTTAGACTGTTTATTCCATTCAATAGGCCCTGTAGTTATTCTTCATTTTCACTGAGGACAACAATGTCTTCAGCGGATCTTATCATTGATGTCTTTCCACCTAGAGTTTTAATCCCATTCTGAAAACTTACCATTATTCCCGTCATTTATGTTCCATACATGGATTGGATAATAGGGGCGAAAGTTTCAATCCTTGTCTTACGTCCTTTTAGTCATAGCACTTTGGCTTTAGTTTTCAAGTTTTATAGCCCCTCCAGGATATTGTGTATTTTGTTTATTATCCACCTTTGCCTGTATTTTATCCCTCTTTTTATCAGAGTTTCGAATCTGTTGCACCATTTTAAATTGTGGAACACTGTTTTCAAGATCAATAAATCCTAAGTATGTGTCTCGATGTACCTGCAGCCCTTCCCCTATTATCAACCGCAACGTCAGAACTCCCTCAACTCCCTCTAAGGTGCCTTTACCTTTCCTAAAGCCAAGAACGTCATCATCTAACAGTTCCTCGATTTTATTTTCCTTTCTTTTGTATATCACTCTTGCCAGCAGATTGTATGCGTGAACTGTTAAGCTGATTGTGTTATAATCCTTCAATGTCGACTCTTGAATTTTTCTGGATTCTGTGGATGATGCTATTCCGAAAATCTGAAGGTATTTTGCCAGTTTCATTCATTATTTGCTCTAAAATCTACCAACGATTTTGAAATTAAGATGGAATATTATCTACCACTTCTTCCTCACCTGATCTCAATTCGTCCAAAGTTCTTTAAAATTCTGATTCCTATGTTAGATTCCCTATCTCTTCCCAATCGACTAATGTTTTTTGTTCCATCACATCATTAGGGAGGTCCTCTTACTCATAGCGGCACTCGACTCACTCTTACCACATATCCTCTCTCTCCTCTACATTGCTCTCTTAATGTTACCGTCCTTCCTCCACCTATACGCTCTCTCCTTTGAATTTAACAGCAGATTTCCCATTGCACTCTTAATGTTATCTCCCTTGCCTTTAATATCACTGGAGGTTGACTTCACTTTCGACAGATGCTGTGTCGGTCCGTTCGACAATTATTTCTTTATCGATTTCATCACTTTTCATTTAGCAGTTTCCCTACAGGTTCCCGGTTTTTCTATTTATTTCTCTCCTCAATGACTTATACACTCCTGGAAATTGAAATAAGAACACCGTGAATTCGTTGTCCCAGGAAGGGGAAACTTTATTGACACATTCCTGGGGTCAGATACATCACATGATCACACTGACAGAACCACAGGCACATAGACACAGGCAACAGAGCATGCACAATGTCGGCACTAGTACAGTGCATATCCACCTTTCGCAGCAATGCAGGCTGCTTTTCTCCCATGGAGACGATCGTAGAGATGCTGGATGTAGTCCTGTGGAACGGCTTGCCATGCCATTTCCACCTGGCGCCTCAGTTGGACCAGCGTTCGTGCTGGACGTGCAGACCGCGTGAAACGACGCTTCATCCAGTCCCAAACATGCTCAATGGGGGACAGATCCGGAGATCTTGCTGGCCAGGGTAGTTGACTTACACCTTCTAGAGCACGTTGGGTGGCACGGGATACATGCGGACGTGCATTGTCCTGTTGGAACAGCAAGTTCGCTTGCCGGTCTAGGAATGGTAGAATGATGGGTTCGATGACGGTTTGGATGTACCGTGCACTATTCAGTGTCCCCTCGACGATCACCAGTGGTGTACGGCCAGTGTAGGAGATCGCTCCCCACACCATGATGCCGGATGTAGGCCCTGTGTGCCTCGGTCTTATGCAGTCCTGATTGTGGCGCTCACCTGCACGGCGCCAATCACGCATACGACCATCATTGGCACCAAGGCAGAAGCGACTCTCATCGCTGAAGACGACACGTCTCCATTCGTCCCTCCATTCACGCCTGTCGCGACACCACTGGAGGCGGGCTGCACGATGTTGGGGCGTGAACGGAAGACGGCCTAACGGTGTGCGGGACCGTAGCCCAGCTTCATGCAGACGGTTGCGAATGGTCCTCGCCGATACCCCAGGAGCAACAGTGTCCCTAATTTGCTGGGAAGTGGCGGTGCGGTCCCCTATGGCACTGCGTAGGATCCTACGGTCTTGGCGTGCATCCGTGCGTCGCTGCGGTCCGGTCCCAGGTCGACGGGCACGTGCACCTTCCGCCGACCACTGGCGACAACATCGATGTACTGTGGAGACCTCACGCCCCACGTGTTGAGCAATTCGGCGGTACGTCCACCCGGCCTCCCGCATGCCCACTATACGCCCTCGCTCAAAGTCCGTCAACTGCACATACGGTTCACGTCCACGCTGTCGCGGCATGCTACCAGTGTTAAAGACTGCGATGGAGCTCCGTATGCCACGGCAAACTGGCTGACACTGACGGCGGCGGTGCACAAATGCTGCGCAGCTAGTGCCATTCGACGGCCAACACCGCGGTTCCAGGTGTGTCCGCTGTGCCGTGCATGTGATCATTGCTTGTACAGCCCTCTCGCAGTGTCCGGAGCAAGTATGGTGGGTCTGACACACCGGTGTCAATGTGTTCTTTTTCCCATTTCCAGGAGTGTATTTCTCTATTCTCGAATTTCCATGAAGATTGTTGTACTCCTTTAGTTTTTCGAAAAACTTAAATATTTCTCCTATTACTCATGATTTCTTCGCAGTTACCTTCCTTATACCTGTGTTTTCCTCCAGCTTCTACATCTGGTCATTTTAGACATGTCTATTCCTCTTCAACCTAGCTATTCATTATCGCATTGTCTATGGGCTCAGATAGCCGAAAGCGTATAGCACTTCTCCGCTCATAGATATTCCTTGACTAGTCTCTAAACCTTCAGCCTACTCTTAATAATTACTAAATTGTGGTCTGAGTCTGTATCTGTTCCTGTGTACGCTTCACAGTTTCATGTCTGATTTCTAAATCTCTTTCTGACCATGATGTAGTTCTGATGAGAACAACTGTATCACTGAACTGGTCACAGTAACTCAATCCCTGCCCTATCTTCCTATTCATAATGAAACCCACTCCGTTTACAGAATATTCCACTGCTGTTGATATTACCTTTTATTCGTCTGACCAGAAATCCTTGTCATTTTTTCATTTCACTTCACTGAAATGGCTCTGAGCTCTATGGGACCCAACTACTGTGGTCATAAGTCCCCTAGAACTTAGAACTACTTAAACCTAACTAACCTAAGGACATCACACACATCCATGCCCGAGGCAGGATTCGAACTTGCGACCGTAGCGGTCGTGCGGTTCCAGACTGTAGCGCCGTTAACCGCTCGGCCACTCTGGCCGGCTGACTTCAATGACTTCCACTATGTCTAGACTGAGCCTTAGCATTTCCCTTTTCAGATTTTATAGCTTCCATGTCACGTTCACACTTTTGCATTCCTTGACCTGACTCGTAGAAGGATATCCTTATTCAGTCTTTCTCCTACAGCCCTCCCCCCCTCCCCTTAGTCCTTTCCAGAAAAACCCAATATGTGGGACTTTTCTGGAATCTTTTGGCAATGGGTAACACTTTTTAATTAAAGACTACACGTCCTGTGGATACACATTACCTGTCTTTAACGCAGTGGTCCCCATTGCTTTCTGCAGCCTCAGACTGTTGATCATTGCTTACTCTTCCTCCTTTCAGGGACAGTTTGCTAGCCCCTGTTGGTACTGTTGTTTTAATTTACAGGTTAACGTAAACTTGGCGACTACTGGCCGGCTTATTCTGTCATACCGTGGAAACGAAATGACACTCCGATGAAACAAAAAAAGGTTTTCTATTATAAAATATGAATTTAGTGCAGGAAAGGAACGCGGAATTCTAGACGGTGAACTACCCACTTCACGTACTTTACAAACATGGCCAAACATTATACTTACCTCGTGGTAGTAAACTTACTTTATTTGCAGTACTAAACACTTGACAACATCTACGCCCACAAGTTTCAACTTGTTGAGTCATTGCTTACTAAACAAGGATGCATGCGATGAGGAGGGAGGGAGAGGCTGTGGACAGAGGCTGCAAGTAAGTGATGTGAGGGGGGTTGTTCTGAAATGTGTACTTCATCTCAGTCAGCAAGCTCTTGGACGAGTCCCGACATGTAGATCTTCAGGCGTTCCCGGTGATCTGTGTATCTAATAATAATATCACCGGGTGTTGATGTCGGGCGTTATGTCAGTGTCGTCCACGCACAATATTTCAACGACGTGACTCGCTGCCTTCATCTGGTGTTATCTGAGACGGCTAGTCGTCGGGAGGTGGTGCAATACTTACGTGTCACTGGGTTCATCAGGTGTTATTTGAGATGGCTAGTCGATTGGAACAGGTCCAATACTTATATCCATGGTCTTCCCCTTCCATAGCCTGTTGTAGGCGTTCCACATACACCCCGTTACCACTAGTCATCCTCATACGTTCTGTCTTCATTCCGGTGTGTCTGGCCGCGAGCTGTCATTCCGCGTTCGGATCGAAGCGCCTCACAACAGTCTGGTGTTCTGCTCTCGGTTTGGTGCTCCTGGTTTTCTTCCTGGGTCACATTATCCATATCAGCTTTCTCAAGTGTTTTGTAGAGTGATGCTGGTGTAACTTTGCGTTTTTAGCAACTCCAGTGATGGATCCCAGGCTTTACCGAGTTGGTAAACAGTGTCACAATTGATGAAGTTCTCCATCAAATTTATCTCTGCTGATTATCTTGCACTGGACTGAAGTCAGAACATCTCAGAAATATTCTATTGAGAGTAGACGAGACTGAGCGCCTAGAACCCACTGTGGAGGGTAAAGGTATAAGTAAGTACTACTTCACTCTACCAGGAGTCACAAGTAGCACCTGATAAAGAAAAGAGGTTACGATTTTGAAGTATTTTGCGCTGATGAACACCCAGAGGAACCCCACGCAACTCAAGATGAGTTCAGACTTCTCCTAAATTTGGTAGACGCAACTTGAAGACATCTTTACATTCATATTTTTAAAAAAACTGACACCATCTCCAAGCATGACATATTTCACCCAGACGATACAAAAGCATGTGGGCTTATCCAGAAAAATAGAGTGTTGAAGAAAATATAGGCGGCATAAATAGAATTAACGCCATGATTATGTAAGGAGGACTGTGCTAAGATGTGAATGTTCACTTAGTCAGCAAGTGATCAGACAATTCGAGAGTTATTAATTTAGAACATGGCAAGCGTTTTGTACTGTGAGATAATGTTAATACCGTGACAGGCCCACTCTCTAATATTTCGCTGACTTCGAAAAGTAGGTGAAAGTGGGTAGCTGAAAGCATACCAACCCTCATTTCTTACCTAAAAGAATGTTTATTTGAGGCATATATTAAAACTACTTTTCAGCGTGATATTTCATCAGTGTTATGTACATTCCACTGCAGCTGCATAAGTCAGCATTGCCAGCTACAACGAAAAACATTTTGTACTGCAAGGTAAATTTATTTCCCTAATACGGGTCAGTATAATATTTGACTGACTTTGGATAGAAGTTTGAAGTGGATAGATGAAAGTACAACAACTACATATATGTGCTAAATTCAGTTATTAAAACTGCTGCCTAGTATGGTATTTACTGAAGTGTCATGTAGTTTACATTGTGTGACAGAAAAAGATAATCAGTTATCACCAAGTGTATCTAAACTTGTAAATTAGAGCGGTAGTGCCAATAAGCAACCTGAGTGTTATTAGCACTGTTATACAAGAAATATTAACTTATTTTGGTAAGTAAAAATTGTTCAAATGGCTCTGAGCACTATGGGACTCAACTGCTGAGGTCATTTGTCCCCTAGAACTTAGAACTAGTTAAACCTAACTAACCTAAGGACATCACAAACATCCATGCCCGAGGCAGGATTCGAACCTGCGACCGTAGCGGTCTTGCGGTTCCAGACTGCAGCGCCTTTAACCGCACGGCCACTTCGGCCGGCATTTTGGTAAGTAGTACAGACAAATTTTTTATTTGTTAATAAGTGGTACAAATATCGGCAAGTGCATCTCAGCCTCTAATTTGGATCGATTGTGGCAATAAGTGAGCCATGTGTTTTTTACTATTACTGAAAAATAATACGGACTATCTATTTTCTTTCAAGTGGGGTATCGAGATGTAATTATCGTCGATGCCAACGGCACTTAACCTGCTGGTGACATCTCCAGTACTATGTGTGCTCTGTTGTGTTGTAGAAGAATTCTTAACTTAGTTTGGTACAAATGTGCTATATTACTCCGATGCAAAGACGGGATCTTCGTTTGTGATCAGGGATCTACCTTTTATCTCTGGAGAACCTTGTCTATCGCTGTCTTTGACAGAAGCAAACTAGGCAGCCACCGCGTTGGTTTAAATGTAATTAGCGCTTTTTTAAGTTTTACTTGCGTATTACGAAAACATGCAGTTTAAGTGACACACCTCACTATGTCTCGCCAAAATGAGGCAGTTTTATTATGCTTAGGTGTTCTACAGTCGAAAAATGTAATGTTGGCGGCTAAACATGTAACCAATATTGGTATTATTTAATATTTGTTCATGGATATGAAAAAGACGGACCGTCAATAAACTTTTGATGAGAGATTTGGCACTACAGTTGCCACTGGTAAGTGTTGTAGCCTTCTCCAAATTTGTATTTTGTAGATCTATGGAAATACCCTAAAGCTATAAACAATTGGAGCTGTATTAGATACCCAAAAAAGTCAGTTACAATTATCTTGTGTAGAACGTTTACAGGTATGTACATGCAGAGTTTAGGCCTAAAGAAACTGACAACTTTTTCTGATTTGCCTGATAAGCATGTTATCTGAGCCACATATGTAATACATTGTTACAGAGCAATAAAACAGAAAAATTTTCGTACGGAAATAATAAATTTGTTCCATTGTTCCTAAAACCATGTGGTGTATAAAGATATAAGTATCGTCGACAGTTGATATTTAACCGTTAAGAACGATTCCCCCCCATGAACCATGGACCTTGCCGTTGGTGGGGAGGCTTGCGTGCCTCAGCGATACAGATAGCCGTACCGTAGGTGCAACCACAACGGAGGGGTATCTGTTGAGAGGCCAGACAAACGTGTGGTTCCTGAAGAGGGGCAGCAGCCTTTTCAGTAGTTGCAAGGGCAACAGTCTGGATGATTGATTGATCTGGCCTTGTAACAATAACCAAAACGGCCTTGCTGTGCTGGTACTGCGAACGGCTGAAAGCAATGGGAAACTACAGCCGTAATTTTTCCCGAGGGCATGCAGCTTTACTGTATGATTACATGATGATGGCGTCCTCTTGGGTAAAATATTCCAGAGGTAAAATAGTCCCCCATTCGGATCTCCGGGCGGGGACTACTCAAGAGGATGTCGTTATCAGGAGAAAGAAAACTGGCATTCTACGGATCGGAGCGTGGAATGCCAGATCCCTTAATCGGGCAGGTAGGTTAGAAAATTTAAAAAGGGAAATGGATAGGTTGAAGTTAGATATAGTGGGAATTAGTGAAGTTCGGTGGCAGGAGGAACAAGACTTCTGGTCAGGTGACTACAGGGTTATAAACACAAAATCAAATAGGGGTAATGCAGGAGTAGGTTTAATAATAAATAGGAAAATAGGAATGCGGGTAAGCTACTACAAACAGCATAGTGAACGCATTATTGTGGCCAAGATAGATACAAAGCCCACACCTACTACAGTAGTACAAGTTTATATGCCAACTAGCTCTGCAGATGACGAAGAAATTGAAGAAATAGATGATGAAATAAAAGAAATTATTCAGATTGTGAAGGGAGACGAAAATTTAATAGTCATGGATGACTGGAATTCGAGTGTAGGAAAAGGGAGAGAAGGAAACATAGTAGGTGAATATGGATTGGGGGACAGACATGAAAGAGGAAGCCGCCTGGTAGAATTTTGCACAGAGCACAACATAATCATAACTAACACTTGGTTTAAGGATCATGAAAGAAGGTTGTATACATGGAAGAACCCTGGAGATACTAAAAGGTATCAGATAGATTATATAATTGTAAGACAGAGATTTAGGAACCAGGTTTTAAATTGTAAGACATTTCCAGGGGCAGATGTGGACTCTGACCACAATCTTTTGGTTATGACCTGTAGATTAAAACTGAAGAAACTGCAAAAAGGTGGGAATTTAAGGAGATGTGACCTGGATAAACTGAAAGAACCAGAGGTTGTACATAGATTCAGGGAGAGCATAAGGGAGCAATTGACAGGAATGGGGGAAATAAATACAGTAGAAGAAGAATGGGTAGCTTTGAGGGATGAAGTAGTGAAGGCAGCAGAGGATCAAGTAGGTAAAAAGACGAGGGCTAGTAGAAATCCTTGGGTAACAGAAGAAATATTGAATTTAATTGATGAAAGGAGAAAATATAAAAATGCAGTAAGTGAAACAGGCAAAAAGGAATACAAACGTCTCAAAAATGAGATCGACAGGAAGTGCAAAATGGCTAAGCAGGGATGGCTAGAGGACAAATGTAAGGATGTAGAGGCCTATCTGACTAGGGGTAAGATAGATACCGCCTACAGGAAAATTAAAGAGACCTTTGGAGATAAGAGAACGACTGGTATGAATATCAAGAGCTCAGATGGAAACCCAGTTCTAAGCAAAGAAGGGAAAGCAGAAAGGTGGAAGGAGTATATAGAGGGTCTATACAAGGGCGATGTACTTGAGGACAATATTATGGAAAAGGAAGAGGATGTAGATGAAGATGAAATGGGAGATATGATACTGCGTGAAGAGTTTGACAGAGCACTGAAAGACCTGAGTCGAAACAAGGCCCCCGGAGTAGACAATATTCCATTGGAACTACTGACGGCCGTGGGAGAGCCAGTCCTGACAAAACTCTACCATCTGGTGAGCAAGATGTATGAAACAGGCGAAATACCCTCAGACTTCAAGAAGAATATAATAATTCCAATCCCAAAGAAAGCAGGTGTTGACAGATGTGAAAATTACCGAACTATCAGCTTAATAAGTCACAGCTGCAAAATACTAACGCGAATTCTTTACAGACGAATGGAAAAACTAGTAGAAGCAAACCTCGGGGAAGATCAGTTTGGATTCCGTAGAAACACTGGAACACGTGAGGCAATACTGACCTTACGACTTATCTTAGAAGAAAGATTAAGGAAAGGCAAACCTACGTTTCTAGCATTTGTAGACTTAGAGAAGGCTTTTGACAATGTTGACTGGAATACTCTCTTTCAAATTCTGAAGGTGGCAGGGGTAAAATACAGGGAGCGAAAGGCTATTTACAATTTGTACAGAAACCAGATGGCAGTTATAAGAGTCGAGGGACATGAAAGGGAAGCAGTGGTTGAGAAGGGAGTAAGACAGGGTTGTAGCCTCTCCCCGATGTTGTTCAATCTGTATATTGAGCAAGCAGTAAAGGAAACAAAAGAAAAATATGGGGTAGGTATTAAAATTCATGGAGAAGAAATAAAAACTTTGAGGTTCGCCGATGACATTGTAATTCTGTCAGAGACAGCAAAGGACTTGGAAGAGCAGTTGAATGGAATGGACAGTGTCTTGAAAGGAGGATATAAGATGAACATCAACAAAAGCAAAACAAGGATAATGGAATGTAGTCTAATTAAGTCGGGTGATGCTGAGGGAATTAGATTAGGAAATGAGGCACTTAAAGTAGTAAAGGAGTTTTGCTATTTGGGGAGCAGAATAACTGATGACGGTCGAAGTAGAGAGGATATAAAATGTAGGCTGGCAATGGCAAGGAAAGCGTTTCTGAAGAAGAGAAATTTGTTAACAACCAGTATTGATTTAAGTGTCAGGAAGTCATTTCTGAAAGTATTCGTATGGAGTGTAGCCATGTATGGAAGTGAAACATGGACGATAAATAGTTTGGACAAGAAGAGAATAGAAGCTTTCGAAATGTGGTGCTACAGAAGAATGCTGAAGATTAGATGGGTAGATCACATAACTAATGAGGAAGTATTGAATAGGATTGGGGAGAAGAGAAGTTTGTGGCACAACTTGACCAGAAGAAGGGATCGGTTGGTAGGACATGTTCTGAGGCATCAAGGGATCACCAATTTAGTATTGGAGGGCAGCGTGGAGGGTAAAAATCGTAGAGGGAGACCAAGAGATGAATACACTAAGCAGATTCAGAAGGATGTAGGTTGCAGTAGGTACTGGGAGATGAAAAAGCTTGCACAGGATAGAGTGGCATGGAGAGCTGCATCAAACCAGTCTCAGGACTGAAGACCACAACAACAACAACAACAAGAACGATTATTGCTGCCAATAAGAGGCCCACACGTATTTTCATAAGTAATACAGACAATTTATGTGTGGAAATACTTGAGTCCGCCCCTGGTAGTTGAGTGGTCACCGCGACGGACTGTCATAACTAACGGCCCTGGTTCGATTCCCGGAGAGGTCGGAGATTTTTCCGCTCATGGACTGGGTGTTGTGTTGTCCTTACCATCATAATTTCATTCCCATCGCAGGCCGAAGTGGCTGTGCGTTTCTAGGCGCTACAGTCTGGCACCGAGCGACCGCTACGGTCACAGGTTCGAATCCTGACTCGGGCATGGATGTGTGTGATGTCCTTAGGTTAGTTATTTTTAATTAGTTCTAAGTTCTAGACGACTGATGACCTCAGTAGTTAAGTTGCATAGTGCTCAGAGCCATTTGAACAATATTTTTCATCCACATCGACACTTAAGTCGGCGAAGTGGTGTCAACTCGAAAGACTTGCACCAGGTAAACGGTCTATCCGACGGGAGGCCCTAGCCACACGGCATTTCCATTGATTTAACATGAAATATTTAACTTGCCTTACATCAGTTGCTGACTGAGTTTTTCATATTAATGGCCAGGAAAATGATGGGATGTAATTTATGAATGTTTCCTTTTTAATGGCTTGTAAAATGCTGAGTGTGATAAGGAGTTCTAAATACGTATGTGTGTAAGTGGCCTATTTCCAAGAAAGAGTCGTGGCTTAAAAAGGAGTTGAAAGTGGTGCCAAGTGGCACGTATAGAAGACCATGACGACTCTGTGGTATGTTTGGTTTTATTGGCTGATCAAAATAATGGACTTTGACTGAACGAGAGAAGGGGAGATCATGAGAGGGGATGTGGACGGGTATGGCTTAGGATAGAGGAGGGGTGTGATGTCACCATCTGTTCCAAATCATGTTGATGGTGTAACTTGAATGTGTATGTAATGTATTCAGGCTGAGTGACCAGGTTTAGTGCCACATATTATTTACTGTTTTCAAGGCCTTTTACTCCATTCGAGGTGAGATTGTATCCTGAATCACAACTGCCCTCCCACTCAGCAATTATCTTTCGAAGTGTTCTCAACAGTCAATAACAAGGCATGATGGACTTTCTGTATGAATTTATTCAAGTCTTCTTAGGACTGTGATTGGTGTTCGTTGTGAGTTCACATCGTGCATACTTATCAACTAAAACCAAGTCCGTTTATGTTGTCCCAGTCATTAGGATATCGCTATTTGTATAATCTGTGGCAGGAGTAACGTTTCAGTCTCGCGAATCTGTTAGAAAAAATTGGTGTAGTTAAAATATTTAACGATTAGTGGGTAGTCTTTCTGACTAGTAATGAGTAGAGATTTTAGAAACGTGGACATTTTATGTAGTGTAATGTACATCAACGGTTTCCTGTGTAGTAGATTTTTCGACGTAATCAACTTCGAAAATTTTTCTGTTAATCGAAAGAAAAAGAAATCATTAACAGAGCGCAAAGGTTGATTAATCAATGCACGTGAACAATCAGCTACCGAAAGAAAGAAGTATTATCCATTAATACTACAGTTCTCATATTTATCAAAGTGTTACAGATTGATTGGTGTGGGCACTGTACTTCGATACTATGATTCACTTTTAAAGATGGATGTATCTCTACACTGTCAATACATTTTGAACGACTGGTATCATCTCACTGACACTGAAGTTTCCAATATGGAATTTAGAATGCTGTAGTCTTATAAGTGATACCAATAAAATAAACTACTATGTGCTGTTATGTTTCAATAAACCAGGAAGGAACCATCATTAGTTTCAGTGGCTGATCATGCATCACATGTGCAGATATTATTTTCTTCCTTTTCCAGACCAGGATAAATTACACACCAAAATACAGAGAAAATATCTGTTTTTGTATAGTGCAAGTAAATAAGGCGACTGGACCAAAACTTTGTCATTCCGCGGATGTATCACACAAGGTCCACCTTTAGCATTCAAAATGGCATCACTTCAACGATAAAGAAGATCCACATGTTCCCTCAGGTATTTAATATCCAGCTACAGTCACTCACTGACAATAGCATCTCGGACAGACAACAGATTGTGAGGATGTATATGGACGCTCTGGTCCACATACACCCAGACGATGATTTGTGGGAATATGATGGTACAGTTCGAAGTGAGATGAGCCTCCTGAGTGTTTCAAACCAGAAACATTCGTATACAGCCCTGTAAATATGGCTGTTGTTATCTTGGAAGACGGAAGAGACCACAACATAATCGTCATAAAAATGGAGTAACACTTTTACGAAGAATAATGAGATAAGCTACCTGGTTATAGCACACGATAGCCATAATGAGTCATCGTACGGGATACACCTCAAAAACTGAGAGAAGAAACTAGAGCAGGAAGTATGCCCTGCCACCTAAATTAGGCCGTCGAAGTCTCGACGCCTTGCAACATTTGAAAAAAGACAATAATAGCGAGTAGTTGTCCCACACTACCCTCCTCCCTTTTTTGCCCTGGGTCTGTTGTTTGGATCTTTGAATGTCCTTTTTAACGATGTCTGTTCTTACATCGTGCTACTAAGCAAACAGTTTAACGCCATTTCTTGCAGAGGAAATGGACAATCTGCGTTGATAATCAACAAATCAGGCATGGGTAATACCAAACAAATCGCTTGTTTCTGCAGTTCTATCATAGCTCTTCGTCGACCTGTTTTACTGCGCAACCGGCTGGCACAAACATACCATCGCCGGCCGCTGTGACAGAGTGGTTCAACGCGCTTCAGTCCGGAACCGCGCTGCTGCTACGGTCGTAGGTTCGAATCCTGCCTCGAGCATGGATGTGTGTTAGTTAGGTTTAAGTAGTTCTAAGTCTAGGGGACTGATGACCTCCGATGTTAAGTCCCATAGTGCTTAGAGCAATGTGAAACATACCACCTTACTGCCCTAAAGTACCTCAGCAGTGGAGCTCTATGTGACACCCAGGAATCAGTTTCATACCATCTAACCACTCCAAATACACCAGTGTGCTCTTTTATGGGGTGACTAATAATGTCTCTGATAAGCTTATTAATACAAGTTATTGCAGTGTAATATGTTAAGTAAAAGTTTATTGTTGTTTAAGCAACTGATACGCAAGATCCTAATTGATATACAGAGGGTTGGTCTTTGAGATGTGATTCCTCAAACCGATTCAAGACAAAACTGCATCTGCGTACAAAATTTTGGTCCCGCCAATAGATTTATTTTAAATGTGATTTTTGTTTAAAAAAAAGAGACTTAGGCAACACAGGGACTGGAACTGCGAGCAACGTCGCGAAGAACAGGTGACATGAAATCGGCACTGTGCTTACATGAACTCGGCACTGTGCTTTAGCTCAGTGAGATGAGAGAATACCTTAGGAAACGGATATGCAGACTCACCGATGTTTTTTTTTTTTTTACAATTAAGGCATCAATCTTTATACAACTGACACCTCTACAATGCGGTATCTTGTGTACTTCTTTTTGTTAGTATTACATTTATTTAAACATTGTGATTTAACTTGAATTTCTTATAGACATAAACGGGCAGTTTGTTTCGTCCATGATAGTAATAAAGACAACAGAAACATCGCCTGTATCCACTGAGTCACAAGAAACAGAATAGGTAGGCTACAGTAGATCGCACATTATGCTAAGCACAATAATTCCGTTCAATACGTTTGATATCCTGGCTTATTTTCACACAGCCGGTACGTACATGTACGAGTAACGTTCACTTTAGAGAAGAAGTTCTAGGTCACCATCTTAAATCTGCAAACATTTCAGCACTCGACAGGTCACACTTTACTCGACCCTACGCAGCACCTTTCAATTCACCATTGGCGAAGTGACATGCACGCGAGCTATTACGTCAAGTACATCCATAGATGGGGTACTACAAACCCGTTACGTCAAGTGTTCCCACAAATAAAAATCTAGTTTCCGAAGACAGTGGAGACCAGAATATAGAACCTTCACGACCAATCCATTTCCTTGGAAACGCTTCATTTTAATAGTTATGTACATTTACTACAAAGTGTGAAGGCGCATCATCGTTCTCGAACCACAGCTGTTCCCGAACACAAAGTGGGGCGTTTCCTAATGTGTCATGCTGAACATTGCAAAGGAACGTAATATACAGGGGCTCATTCAACTTGTACAGCGACAAGTGATGTCCCAAGAGCACTCCTCTCATGGTTCCTGCCCTCAAGTTAATGTCAAAGCGTGCTTCAAAACCACAGTCACGGTGGACATGTTGGTTTTGTTCCGACCAATTATGGTAGTTATGGAGGTTGTAAATTCCTTCACAACTGAAGCTAGATTCGTCAGTCAATATCACGTTATTTAAGAATGTTCGTTACCTCCCACTTGGTGCAAAAGCCATTCACAAAACTGATCCCGCCCAGTGGGGTCTTCTGGCCGCTGGTGTTGCGTTAACGTACGATGATATGGATGCAGTTCTTTATCGTGCAACGCTTCAACGATTAGTCAGTAGATATATGGAATTGCCTTGCTATATCACTGGTACTTAACAGAGACGATTAGAAAACGGTTCAAGAAGCACGTCCTCTTTTTGTGGAGTACTTCTTGCACTTGACGACCTCTGTCCATTACTTGTGGACGAAGATGGCCAGTTCCCTGAAGGCATTGCTCCAGGCGAAGAGAAACATCCAAATCGGGATGGCGCTTTTGAGCAGCATACGCACCACCAGCAGGAGCAGCTTAGTTATCAGATGCACCCACCTAAGGCGTATTGAGTTATTCATCGTTCCTGTACTCCTTCGCGGAGGCGCCATACACCCATTCAGGTTAGTCGTTGATCCATTCGCTCATTTTTTTCATAATGAGGGCAGCTAACCCTCTGATCGAATACGCTGAGCTACCGTGCTCGCTGCCTACTCAATGAGCTACGACGGTTGGTAAGGTGGTTGATGTGGTGTACTTTCATCCGTACATCGCGATGTACTGCACGATATCAGAGTTGCCAGCTCCTCGTTTCCATGCATGTGTTTTCAAAATGCATTCGATCTGATGATGCTAGATAAAGTTTTTGTCTTGAATCTGAATGAGGAATCGCATGCCGAGCTCCAAGTGCGAGAATTTCTCTTCACACTGTATACCGATTACATTTTTGTTTTCAGTAAGGTTAATTTTTGCCTGTATAGTAAATGGTAATGCCACCAGCAGTACTGTTACTGTGACTGCTGCTTGAAACCGAGATCGGATGACAAGACGTAACTGGTGACTTTGGCATCTAAATTCGAAATCGGTTATGAGCGGATGTGTTTGCCGGCAAGATGTTAGTGTTCATTGAACTGATAATATCACACGTACCCAGAAACATTATTCGTCATTATGTTAGGGTCGGGAACGAATAAAACCTCCACACTGCTGTGTAATGTGGGAATTAACTTTCAGTAGCGAATGTTTCATGTGCGATAAGTGTATGCAAAAGCTATGGGCTCAAAATATTGGCGCTGCGACTACGATCACACCTTCGCCTGCATAGACAACTCACCATTGTGATCTATATTTGAGCTGCAGCATTAACTGACCAGTTACTTTTCCTCAACAAAACGGTACTTCTACAGATGTCCACAGCAACGGTGAGAGGAGACAGAGGAAACCACTACGAAATTTTGTACTCCCCCAATCTACGGCTGTAACTGAACTTTTCGAATAACTACGTCCCTCGTACAGTGCAGCAGGGATAACTGATGATACTTTCGTGAGCATATGAGACGAAATGAATTACCATCTATATATGTGACCTGTCATTCTGTAGTCTTTGACGGCGAGTATGTGAATCACATGATGAGTCCAAGAAAACCATGGCGAAAATACACTACCGGCCATTAAAATTGCTCACCACGAAGATGACGCGCTACAGACGCGAAATTTAACCGACAGGAAGAAGACGCTGCGTTATGCAAATGAATAGCATTTCAGAGCATTCACACAAGGTAGGCGCCGGTGGCGACACCTACAACGTGCTGACATGAGGAAAGTTTCCAACCGATTTCTCATACACAAACAGCAGTTGACCGGCGTTACCTGGTGAAACGTTGTTGTGCTGCCTCGTGTAAGGAGGAGAAAAGCGTACCGTCACGTTTCTGACTTTGATAAAGGTCAGATTATAGCCTATCGCGATTGCGGTTTATCGTATGGCGACATTGCTGCTCGCGTTGGTCGAGATCCAATGACTGTTACCAGAATTTGGAATCGGTGGGTTCAGGAGGGTAACACGGAACGCCGTGCTGGATCCCAACGGCCTTGTATCACTAGCAGTCGAGATGACAGGCATCTTATCCGCATGGCTGTAACGGATCGTGCAGCCACGTCTCGATCCCTGAGTCAACAGTTGGGGACGTTTGCAAGACAACAACCATCTGCACGAAGATTTCGACGACGTTTGCAGCAGCATGGACTATCAGCTCGGAGACCATAGCTGCGGTTACCCTTGACGCTGCATCACAGACAGGAGCGCCTGCGATGGCGTACTCAACGACGAACCTGGGTGCACGAATGGCAAAACGTCATTTTTTCGGATGAATCCAGGTTCTGTTTACAGCATCATGATGGTCGCATCCGTGTTTGGCGACATCGCGGTGAACACACAGTGGAAGCGTGTATTCGACATCCTCATAGTAACGTATCACCCGGCGTGATGGTATGGGGTGCCACTGGTTACACGTCTCGGTCACCTCTTGTTCGCATTGACGACACTTTGGACAGTGGACGTCACGTTTCAGATGTGTTACGACCCGCGGCTCTACCCTTCATTCGATCTCTGCGAAACCGTACATTTCATCAGGATAATGCACGACCGCATGTTGCAGGTCCTGTACGGGCCTTTCTGGATGCAGAAAATGTTCGACTGCTGCCCTGGCCAGCACATTCTCCAGATCTCTCACCAATTGAAAACGTCTGGTCAATGGTTTCCGAGCAACTGGTTCGACACAATACGCCAGTCACTTCTCTTGATGAACTGTGGTATCGTGTTGAAGCTGCATGGGCAGCTGTACCTGTACACCCCAACCAAGCTCTGTTTGACTCAATGCCCAGGCGTATCAAGGCCGTTATTACGGCCAGAGGTGGTTGTTCTGGGTACTGATTTCTCAGGATCTATGCACCCAAATTGCGTGAAAAAGTAATTAGATGTCAGTTATAGTATAATATATTTGTCCAATGAATACCCGTTTATCATCTGCATTTCTTCTTGGTATAGCAATTTTAATGGCCAGTAGTGTAGCTGTTTAGGTCTTTCAGCACTGTAAGCAGAGTCGATTGTGTGTTACATTATTACGTAATATTTCTCAAGAGCCAATAGTCAAAATAAACCAAGCTACAAGCGACGAACATAGTTATCTTGCTTCAACTATCTCGCCACTTCCTACGTATTGAACCAGGTGATTCCGCAAGATCAGCACTGAGTGCGGTGGCGCACTGCTGTTGGCGAGGACCGTGCTGCTCTTCGTATTTGTTTCCACTGTTTGAAGGGCAGTCGCCAGTAACTATTCCTTTCGGATCAGAGATAGTGGGGGTTGTAATCTTTCCTCATCGGAAATCAATCTCTCTAGTTTCAGGTCTATGAACAATCGGCCTCTACACACTGATGTATTCAGACTTTTGTCTTGTGGTAAGTAGCTTGCCTGGATATTAACCATACTCAAAAATCGGTGATAAAAATGGGTTGTATGCATTTTAAATAACATATAGCATGGGTGAGAAATTCGGTATCTCCTTTCCTTTGCTGCCTCTTTCCTAAATTCGGCATACCTCTACCAAGGTTTTGCCACACTTCACAAAAAGAATACGATATACTATCCTAATATGCTTTCTGAGGTAGGTTTATAAGTGAGAACTGTTGCGCCGCAAAACGAAATGTGAACGACTTTCAATGTTTTCCCTGACCGACGACAGTGGCAGGGCTGAAGCGAAGGCAGGCTGGTACGCAATATCTAATTTGGAGTAGGAACAAGGAACAACGTGTAGCATGGGCACACAGCCGAGATAACTGTCACACGCCACCAGAGTGGAATGACCAAATTGTCGACCTAGCAGAGTGGCCTTATGGGGAGGGGAACATGTTGTCAGGCAGTTGACCATCCCCAGTAAAGTAACAACTCGTAACTCGTATGCAAGAGTGGCTTTACAGCTCACAGTCAAGGCAGAAGTAGACAACTTGAAAGCCTGAAGTGAATAGTTGTCACACTGTGGGACAGTTTAGACTCTCGACCAGTCCTGAGAACAGAAGGCTACGTTCTATCACGTTTGCCGCATGGGAAGATCATTGGCATGGTCTGACTGGTACAAATACTCTGACTTACAAAGCCCAGTTCTCAGTTGGCAGGTAATCAGTTCTGAGGTGGGACCAGTGACCACACCATCCGCTGTCTGCAGAGACGAGTTTTATCTGTGACGGAATATCCAGCCCAGCATCTGCTCCAGTGGGCAGCTGCAGCCTCGTCTTCCCCTTGGCTGATAAAAAGACGCCTCCTACCACCAGGCCCTTTTGTGGCCTAGATGATGGTACCTGATAAGCCGCCACACTACCACCATTCCAGGAGAGTGCAGTAGCCTACAACCCCAACCACTATCTCGTCCTGAGAGGCCGTGATGTAACTCTTGACACCCATGAGTATCTTGTGCAGAGCTGCTGGCTGCCCTTCCGGGGCACAATCCACGACGTCAATGAGAGCCCCCTGGTAGCCCGCTAGTCATGCTGCTGGCTACCAGGACTACACAGGCAACATCCGCAATGCATCTTGGCAGCAGTCTTCAGTGACGTAGCGGTATCCGCAGGCATCAGTGGATAGTGGGCTTCTGAAAGCTTTATCTACTCTCTTCGCTACTGGCCACCTCAAAGAAGTCAACAGTGTACCCATGAACAATAAATGTGCATTCTGTTAACAACGTCTAACTAGCGCCGTGAGGCGTCCGACAGATCATCGCCCTCTCAGTCCACATTATGCCATATTGACAACCACAGGGCCCATGGTTCTAGCCCAGTAGAAAATACTGAATTCAGCAGCCACCTCTTTAATGTTCAAAGTGAAGGAACAGAATCATTGTAAACATTCATTAAATTATGATCTATTCCGTTCGCGATAAAATGTCGAAGCAACGAATATAAAAACACCCCTGTATTTCTGTTTATCCATTTGCAGTAACCAACAGAATACTCTTAATTTCAAGGAAGTATGTTGGTGGGAAAGTAAGTGGCTGTAAACACAGGCAGTAAATTATGACTGGTGGAGCTAAATACTGGGTCACTGCGTACCTACTTTCAGGCATGGAGGCACGACGATGTCCTTGTAAACATCTTCAAATAAGGCACAGTCCAAACGAACATGGTTTTCCATTCTGGCAGCATGAGTCTCATATAAATGGTGATTGAGGCATAAGGATTTCCAGCAAACCACATTTTAAATCATTATTTCTACAGAAGGGAAGAGCCTATTTATCCCGCTGATGTGTCCACTGCTTATGAGACGTTGATGCGAGTGTGATGAACATTTTACTGTTATGTGAAGTTGCTAATTTGCGTGATGATATATTTCTGGGTAGGTGGATTTGAGTGAAACTGGGGATAAGTGACTATGAATTAAAGTGAATTTGTTTCTGATGTAGTTTTAGTATTACTGGTTTTAGTCACATTAGTGTCACTATGGCCCTAATAACACCGGCTGTATGATGAACACACAGCCGCGCAAGATTAGCCGAGCGGCCGCAGGCGCTGCAGTCAGGGACTGTGCGGCTGGTCCCGGTGGAGGTTCGAGTCCTCCCTCGGGCATGTGTGTGTGTATTTGTCCTTAGGATAATTTAGGTTAAGTGGTGTGTCAGCTTAGGGACTGATGACCTTAGCAGTTAAGTCCAATAAGATTTCACACACATTTGATGAACACACACAAACAAAATTATTCCACTCATTGTATGAGATAACTTGTACCTATATACCGAATGCTAAATTTTGTTGTTATTATTCGTTTGAAATTTTTGTTACTCTTAAGAAGCAATTTATGTCAAACATTCTGGTTCATTTCCACTATATTTTGGCGTGAATGTAATGGGCTCCTCCATTATAGATGGCTTTACTACACATCTATTTATACTTACAGTAATGATTTCACATGTGAAATCCAAGTCTATTTTTATACCGTATGATGAACAGAAATGTCAACTGGGGATGCTGAGGCAATTACGTTTGCTTCCATTTCCTCAGCTGCTGGTGCATTCGTGAGAATTGCCGGGAGAGCGAAGCGGATTTGAAAGCGCCGATCTCTGTACTCTGGGGCACGCATCGGCCCGCCATCTGGTGGGAGGGAGTCGTCTGGCCATTATCTCTGGGCCTCCCCTTACCCCAGGCCCTTCGCCCAACACCCACACCCCCTGCGGCGCTGGCTGGGAAGCAGCTCAGACCGCCGTAGCCGCTAATCAGGGCTAGCCCTGTGTTGGTGCCTGCTCGCCAACTTACGCCCGCTACGTCGAGATTCCCGAAACTCCCAGGCTCCAATTTTCCAGTCAACTAAGTGTCCCATTTGTGCTATGACGGATAGATGTGGGGGTTTGAAACAATTTCGACAGCGGTGAACAATAAAAGTCTAGGTTTCGGCAAGTATTCTGCGAGGCACGTAACTGTTGGTCTCAGTTAATGAATAAAACAGTTATTATATTTTCAGTGGGATAATATTCTAACAAATTGGAAAGTTAATTACTGTTTTCCTTAGCTATGATGTAAGTGTATGTCGAGTTCCATGACTTGTCGGCTGTGATTTATATTTTGTATGTCATCTTTAGATTCAATCTGGAATAACTGAAGACTGTGACACCGTGAAGATTTAATGGGAGATTGCATTGTCACACAGGAAAGGCTAACGTGGAATTCTGACAAAACAAGCTAGGAAGAGCATAAGACTAGGATTTCACTATCTTTAGCGTTGGTTGCACAAGACAGGATCAGGTAAGTTTCAGGAAAGATATCGGCCATAGAATCTTTGATAAAGTTATGGGGTCAAATGTAATGAGATACCTCTAGTAGGACAATCTCGGCGCCAGCCAGCATAGCTTCCGAAAATAGGTGATCACGTGAAATCCCACGAGCGCTTTTCCTTTATGACTTCCTGAAAGCCTTGGACACCCGCAGTCCACATTGATGCTGTATTTATAAATTTCCGAAAAGAATTTGACTCAGTATCATCCCAAAGTTTGCTAAGGAAAGTATAATCATACGGGTTATCAAAGAGATATTGTGACTATATTCAAAATGTCGACAGATACAGAAGTAATTTAAAGCGTCTCCAATGGGAGTGTGTGCACCCTTTCTGTTCATTTCTTCTATTAATGAGCTGGCAGGCAATGTTAACAGTTCCCTCAAGGTACACAGGAAGGGGGGGAGGGGCGACATCAGAGCCGAAGTCTTGCTGCATCAATAACATCCCGATCATCATCATCCACGAACTGACTCCCGCGAAATGCATCGTTCATTACGCCAAACACATGAAAGTCGGAAGGTGCGAGATCCGGGTTGTAGGGTTGGATAAGAAAGAACATCCCAGTGAATTTTCTCATCTTCTCTCGGCTGTCCATATGACCGTGGCCTTGCATTGTCGTAGAGAAGAAGAAAGAGAAGTTCGTTTGCACATTTGTGGCGACGAACACGGTGAAACGGTTTTTTAAATTTCCAAAGAGTAGCACAACACACTTCAGAGAGGATTGTTGCACCATGAGCTTGGTCACCGTCGCCAAGTCTTTCTGGCTGAGGATGCGATTTTGTAATTTTTCCTTCGGAGGAGAGGTGGTGCGGCGCCATTTCATAGATTGACGTTTCTTTCCGGTTCGAAGTAATGAACCAATATTTCACTGCCTGTAACGATGTTCAACAAAAATTTGTCACGATTATCCTAGCAAAGCGCAAGAAATTACTCTTATATGGCCATATGTTGCTCTTTATGGTTTTCGGTTAGGGGATGACGAACCCAGTGGGCGCACACCTTCCAACTAGTGGACGAGTATGTGTGATCTTTACCAACAGAGACGTCCAGTTGTGCACTGAAGTGTTTGTGTTCCTTCGGTCATCTCGAATTAGAGTGTTCACATGTTCCAACATTGCAGGAATCGTAGCTGTGTTTGGCCGTGCGGCACGTGGGGGATCGGACAGATTCGTGAATCCTTGTTCTATGGTGTCAGACAACTCACCAAACGATTTACCTCGCTTTTGTTCTCTGCCATGTCTCCGAAGACACTCTGCAAGCGCCTGTTTACATCTACGATGCTCTAGTTTTCTCAGTGACAGCTCTCTGCTGACAGTCTCCCTTTCAAAGAATAGGTACAGCTCCGCGTGCTATTAGAACTTTATGAATCTATAGGTTCTTAAAGGGAATATTCCACGGTGTCCCACAACAAATTCTGCATTTTTCTCACCGAAATTGGCTTAAATAAAAATGTATTGCATTATTTATTGAACGCTCGTCGTATTTTATGCACTTGTCTATAATGAAGTATACTCAGAAGAACGTTGCACAAGTGTCAAGTCTTCGTAAGACTTCCAAAAAGTACAAAGAAATCCGACATGCTTAAAATATTCGTTAACGTAATAGCATACACTTCACCAGAAAGATACATACAGTAGTATCCTGTGACTACAATGCCAGAGAGTCCCAAATGGAATCCGTGAATTCATACAAATATCTAAGTGCAACATCTGGTAGGGATATAAAGTAGAATGGTGACATAGGTTCGCTAATTGTAAAACGGATAGGAGACATTGGATAATTTCAAGACTATGGGGAAATGCATTCAAATTTAGACTGCTTACAAAACATCCATTTGACCCACCATACACTATTGATCATGTATGTGGGAACCATAACAAGTATGACTTCAGTGGGATATTGACCGCGTACAAAGAATATCGGTCACAGGTGTACCACGAATTTGTGGAAAAATCTGAACTTTAACGGAAACTTAGTTACAATGTTTTAACAACTAGCATTATTTAGGATTAAACTAAAAATCCTTGAATTTGCCTCCAACAGAAACCATGAATTTTAGACCAATTACAACTTGCTCGTAGGCATTTAAGCAAACACTCGCGCAGCGTGTGGGAAGAGGCACCAAGTCCTGTAGTTGGAAGTACTCTCTGTCATGCATTTCACAATGGTTGGCAGACCATATGTTTAAATGGGACTGGCACGTTGATAACATGCTTGATGATCCGGTAGCGGTTACCACTATTACGAGTTTTGTGAATACAATGTGCTTTTCATATCTTGGCTTTCATTAACCTGTAGGTCACAATCCGAATTCCAACACAGATCATTTACCAACTTCAAGGCCATCTAGGCAAAATAATATTTCAGATATACTGTCCTACCGAATGTTCTCTATCACTCAAACAGCTGGTATAGGAATAATGTTACATTGTACAGCGCTCCTGAGTAAGATACATTCTTCTAATACTGTTTCCAGGTCATAGCGCACATCTGTTAAGACAGATGTAGCTATAAAAGTGCAGACTGTCTTAATAGAATGCAGTGGCACACGCACTATGATGGAGGAGCCGAAGTAGACATTTTACCTAGAAGGCGACCCCTGACTGTACTGGGAACAAAGTACCCTCTCTGATCAAAAGTTCCTGGACACCCTTACGTAATGCGGAACACCTGGGTAACAAAACCATCACAGAAATTTGAATCCTTCTTAGAATGCCTACGTCGCCGCTTGGTAATCTGATTGTGACGTGAACACCTGCAAGAACAACTACACCTTAACAAAGACCAGGCAGACCTCTTATACTGACGTACAGGCACCACTGAGCAGTACGGTGGTTGTAAAACACCGCATGAAGGTAGAGGAAGGAAAACGTGCAAGTTCCAAATTGACACTAGGAGTCCAGCAACCACAACGACTGTGTGTATGGAATTAAAAAGAATGGAGTACAGTGGTCGAGCAGCTCCTCATAAGCCATACATTTCTGTACTCAGTGCTAAGCGATGCTAAGAGGTGGTGTAAAGAGCGACGCCACTGGTCAGTGGATGAGGAACCAATGATTTTGAAACATGCAACATGCTGTATCTTGTGACAACCCAGTGGTGTGTTTGTGTCTGTCAAACGCCTAGGGAACGCTCTCTCGTCTTGTGTTCTGCCAGCGGAGAAGTATGGACTCACTGATGTTATGGTGCGAGTTTTTTTCTCATTATGAGAGTGTGGTTCCCTTATTGTGCCTAAGAAAACGTTAGATGTAGAAGAATATGAACGTATTTTACAGCATTGCTTAGTAGACACCGTGGAGGGGTGATTCGGATACGATGATGGTTTCTATCAGCATGACAATGGACCTGGTTATGAAACAGCATGTGTGAGGTAATGGTTTACGGATAACGATATTTCTGGAATGGACTGGCCTAACCAGTGTCCAGATATGAATTCAATGGAACAGCTTTGGGATGAACGTCGATTTCGCTGTAGACGCCAACGTCCATCATCACTACTTTGTCTGGAATCGGCCTTTGAGGAAGAATTGGCTGCCATTCTCCCACATCCATTCAGTCACATCACTGAAACTGTCCCCAGCAAAGTTCAAGCCCTCATAAAGGCAATGGGTGGACACGTCCTTATAATATCCACTAGCAGGTGTTTCGATACATTTGATCAAATGCTGAATGATTCAAAAACCTCGATTACTCAAGAGACTGAAGAGTGAGGAAGAGTAAGACACTGTTTTCTTTTTGTTTCTTGTTTGTAGATCCATTCTATTGTGACTAAGAAAATCTATCATTCAAACCCCACACTTAATATATATTTTGGAACTGATCTAATAATCTCTGACACCTCACATACATTTTCCCCCGTATTTCATTAACAAAAACACAGAAGGTTGTTTTAGATGTTACACTTGCATACCGTACCTCCTTCCTTATTCTTTCCCAATATTATTTCGAAATTAATCTTAATGTACCATGTGCAATCTACTCCAAATGTGTCTCCTTCTTTCACGGCATGTATATCTCAGATAGTTTTACAGCTTGTTCCAAACAGCTTTAGGAAACTTAAATTGCAATGATTTACAACAATATACTGAGTAATTGAAAGAAATATTAAGTTTATAAACATAATTTTCAAGAGATTATTCTGTATAGCCGGCCGGTGTGGCGGAGCGGTTCTAGGCGCTTGAGCCTGGAACCGCGCGACATAGACGGCCGGTGTGGCGGAGTGGTTCTAGGCGCTTCAGCCTGGAACCGCGCGACCGCTACGGTCGCAGGTTCGAATCCTGCCTCGGGCATAGATGTGTGTGATGTCCTTAGGATAGTTAGGTTCAATTAGTATTAAGTTCTAGGGGACTGATGACCTCAACATCTGAGCCATTTAAACCATTTTTATTCTGTATAGCCCCGAAGAAGTACGTAATATGAGCCGCTTGCTTTCACATCGAGAAGAACATTTATTTATACCAAAGAGGAAAGGAACACACTTCGTCATACAAAAATATTATGATACGTAATTGTATTGCACCGCGACGTCCTCCACACACTGGACAACCTCCAGCCGCGTAATCAGCTGAAGTGCTCTAGTAACCGTCGTCGTTCCGGAGTAATCAGGACAACAGTAGGATATATTTCGTCTCGGCCAGTTCGTAAGTCATTTGGCGTCTCATACGTTGGGGCAAAACGTCTTCTTGGAGAAGGACGTTGACGCTGTTGTTCTAGCTTCTGTTAACGTTCTGAACAGGATTAAAGCTCCTCAGTGACACTAAAAAACTTTCGCTCCACCGATTTCAGATGTTTTCTTTTAGGGTCAGCGGGAGTTTGTAATTTTTTACTACAACAGTTGGCTTTGTGACCTCGATGGCACAAGGTAAAGTATTTCGTCACTTTCCTGCCAGAAAACGTGATGGCCTGAGCACCTCGTCATCAGCTAGAAAGATAGGTCTTGAGGTAAGTGCTGCTTCGGTGCTTTCAAGAACTGTTAGGAACCTCTACTCGTCCCGAGAGCCTTGTCCGAGAACTTACCATTCTTCCCCGACAGTCTTCCCCTAAGCCGCACGTAGTTGAATCAGATTGTAGCTATTGGGGTTTGCTCGTACCTATGTTAGTCTATGGAATGGAAGAGTCAGTCCAATCTCACAGATTGAAGCTTTAGAGAAATAATGCAACAGTCTCATTATCAATAATATAGCTACATTTCGGGGCACGAGACTTTTACTGTCTTGATTGGCGCTACACGACTTTTACGGTAGATGAGGTTGCGGAAATCTGCAGTAACTTTCAACGAATTTCGTTTCCCTGCTAATACCTCCAATGTTTTGTCAGTAATATCTATTTGAGGTGAAACAGCATATCGCATGTTGTGTCCCACAATACACCCAGCACTATAGCTTTCGTTCTTATGTCTTGTCCTTTGGACTTCCGTATTTGGTTAAGGTTGGTGAATTTGTTGCCCACTTCAACGATAGTAAAAATATATGTTGCATTAAAGAGTTCAGCTAATAATAGACACTAATCCGGCCTGTACTTTGGTTCCCGTCGCAAAGTCATCCTTGTACCTATTCTTCACATTAAGGCTGCTGTCTTGGGAAAGAGTGACTTTTATGTGGTTTGCAAGGTGCGTTTGAGGTAAAGGACAGAACCTACATGAAACACTGAAAGGAAGACGTTTAAAGCAATGTGTAGTCGTGTCTGAAGTGATTCCAAAGTTTCATTTACGGGGAACTTATAACACAGGAATCTCGTGAGATCTTAGTAATTCGAGTAATTAAAGATCAAGATGAAGGTGCGCTTAACCAATATCTCAATTATTTCTTGAGTATCCGATGTAGCAGATAAAAGGTTCCCGTATGAGCTTATGAAGCTAACTCAACATCTGAGTGTCATAAGCTTGTCTTAGCTCGTCGTGTTTTAATATCTGCCTATGAAGTGCAGAAAAAGGAATTGCAGTGTTTCAGCCGTTATTACGGAGAAAGAATGTTGAGTCACGTACAAGACGAACTACCCATTTTCGGTGGTGGATGAGATACGCCAAACTCTTCCAAAATTGCGGAGTGTCTCGCACTCACTGAAGGCCTCTGTTCAGAGGTAATAGCTATCTATTCCAAATACCAGGATCTCCTCATATTGTCATACATTGGCTGTTGTGACGTAGGGTTAATAAGGTTAACTCTTCTCTGTATTGTTGAAACACCTGGTCAACTTCCGCTACGTATCTAACCAAATTTCGAGGACATTACTGCTGGAGAGTGAAGTATTCGTATAGGCGGTATGTCACGAACAAGTTACCATTATTGATCAGCTCCTGTAAGCATATCAATGTGATCTTTCATATCTTTGTCCATATGACTGGGCAGCGATAGGGCACAGCCGTGCTGAATAACTGGTGCGTCTCGTGGAACAGACTGGTGTCTGCTAAAGGGATATGAACCCCCTAAAGGCGTCGATACTAACGTGCTCGATATTCCACTTACTTCCTAAAATGAGACTGATGAGTCTGCGTCATTTAGATCTGGCAGCCGGGAACTCAGATGCGACGATTGTAATGGCCGGAATGGCAGCCTGTTAACAAAGATCTGTTAACAAAAGTTAATTGGCTGCCAGAGTCCATAATGAAACAAATTAGTTTCTCCTCGTATGTGAATCTCGCTACTTAAACACGTGCTCTTTGCAGGTGCGTGAAGTTTGGGCGTCCGGCGTTCACATTGTCCTCTGAACTAGAACTTTTTCGCGCTCTAGGATATGTTGCGATCAGAAATAGATTTGTGATGATTCCCTTTACAGAGGAGCAGAAACCCTTGATTTACGCAGTTTTTAAAAGTATGGCCTTACTTGAGGCTAAGGAAACAGTGGTCACACGACTCCAGTATCTTCCGACGCTTATGTGCCTCTAGTGCCGTTTGGCCGTCATCAACCAAATGAGCCAGTCGTCCGCAGAACACGCAGTACAGATCCGAGGTCCCCTTATTATTGCAGGTAGGCAAATTTATTTAGATTGTGTATTACGAGCCGAATCAGAGGGTAGCGTGTTTGAATACAGCTGTACTTCTCCATGGATCGTCTGAGGAATGGGAGTTCCGTCTGCTTCGTTAGAACCTCCATTAATTGTAAAAATTCTTCTTTGGAAAAGTCTGTCTTTTAAGCGGATTATCCAGCGACAAGAGATTTCTTATGGAAAGGCCAGCAATTCATTGGAACCAAGACTCTTCCATAGATACTCACGTCTTCCTCCAATGACTTTAATTGCTGTGTTCTTCGGTTACGTTCTAGGAATGTTAAATTGGGACTTTTCCGGAGATATGAATAGGCTCAATCCCTTCCAAGTGTTGAGTGGTACTTAAGTAAATAAATTAGTGAAATCAAAGTGAACTAGAAATTAGAATATAAATGGAAAACTTGGTTTAGTTTAGAGAGTTACATACTCGCATTCAGTGGGCAGAACAGCAGAACAGAAGAGACAATGACCGTGAAGTCAGCGAGTTCCACATAAGCGGGTGCTGTCGATTCAGCCGTCAGGGCATCGCCCGACCGGCTCTCGTGTTTCTCAGTTGTCGCATGTGAGCAAAGGCCCTCGCCTACATTCCAAGAGCCAATGACCGACGTTAAGAAGATTCTTCGAGAAGCTTTTCAACGTGACAGAAGAGGCAATGGCCGTGAAGTCGTTCACCTCCAGTGAACTGAAGTGAATAAATACGCGAGACGCGGTGGCCCCGAGGGATGAAGACAGATGAAGATAGATGAAGACAGACGGAGACGAAGACGAGAGACGAAGGAAGAAAAGAAGAGTAGCAGTAGTTTTCAGTCAGTTTCGGTGCTGAAGACCGTCATGCAAGAAGAGACTACATCATGCACAGTCGCACCAAGTCCGCCGCTGTAATGGAATAGCAAGCAGCAGCCGCGGCGCCAGAAGACAGAAGTTAAAAGGTATTGGAAGTCTGATTCTTACGTACCCGGGTGACTCGTGAGGATGGGAAGGAGACGGCCTCACCTCAGCAGTCACCTGTGAGCTGGGATAAAGACCGGACAGCCGAAGACTGGCAAGCGGGAGTCCGTGGTTCGAGTTCGGGACACTGGCCTTGCCCCGCCGCGCCGCTCCGCTGGTCGACGCACAACACACGCGGCCGCTTAGAGAAGAGAAACACTGGGACGCCGCACCCAATGTATCATCCGATGCACGACTTCGCTCGCAATAGTTAAACCGGCCACCTCGCGCTGCGCGTCTCCGGTCAGCTGGGCGAGACGGCGACATGAGATACACACCGCTACGCGTAATCAGACGCCGCCGCCGCCGCCGCCGCCACTGCCGCTGCCGCAGCAGAAGACTTCACAAACGACACAGCTGCCGCTCTCCGAACCAGAACATCCCGTAAGATACATTTGTATAAATCTTCAATAAAAGTTATCTTATGTAAAAATGATGTTTCATTCGACCTCATACCCGAGCCAAGGAAGAACCCACCCTGCCCACATGTTGTTAAGAGAGAAAAGTTAATTTATTTAACATTTTCACCCTGACAGAATGCTTTAGAATGCTCATCCTGACAATTGACAGCATCAAAAGAGAAAACACAGTTACACTGAGTGACAGAAGTGTCACATTTAGTAACACAACTGTTACATTTGGTGTCAAAAGCCGTTTTAGTTGTTACACAAGCAATTTTGTTTATTCTGAATGACTTTGTTAGTATCGCCGTACGGTGCCATAGAATTTTCTTCGTATTCTAGTACGTAGTCACAGTTATAGCGATACCATCGGCAAGTATGTTGGGTTCCTCCTTCGAGAAAGAAAGACATACTCATTAAGAGTGGATAAAGACAGGTTGCTATACACTGAGCTTTCAGATTGTTCTCAAGATCTTGGTAAACTCTTCATGTTTCCTGAAATGGCATCTACGTTAAGGGACGGTAATTGCGGTAATTCGACTGATGTAGTAAGTACGTTGGACGGAGCGACCACATCATTCGTTTTTAAACTTGACATCGATTCACAGGGTATCATTTGATACCGTCGGACGTGATGAGAAGGGTGCGCGATCCGCTCTATAACTGTAATCCTCGCACACAATTTTATCCGAACTGTAATCCTCCTTAGACAAAAGAAGTGTATTTGCTCGTCCGTTAGCACATCAGTTGACAGCCTAGCAGTGTCTAAATTGGGAGATAGGTGTCTCAGCTGATAATTCTCCGATTGCCGTGACGAATCGAGTAATCTCTGTTGACTACTCTTCATTTGCAGAATAGGTAGTTTTTCTGTTGACATCTGTAGAGTGCTGTCAGAACTCACTACTCTCGCAAGATTTTTAGTATGTGTCATGCTGGTGACGAAATCAGTTCGGAAACTTATCAGACATAATGGCAAATGCGAGCTGTGGCGATCATCAGTACCCAAGATCTGCAGTCAATGTCGCACAGCAGTACTAAAAGCAGTAACTGAAGGGTTTGTAATTTCATTCGAAAACACCTCGAGGTGAATCATGCAATAGGCGTGAAACAGTCGCTTATCACGGGCGTGAGACCTACAGACTAGTGTTGCTTATCAAATTTTCGAAACTCTAAGGGGAAAAACTACGCATCAGGAAGGAAATATCCGGATGGGAGAGAGATTGGCGTCCTGGTGTACATATGCAGTTGCATTTTAAGAAAAATTGAGTAGTTCATTCAGGAGAATAAGATTCACAAACTAAGCGAATCAAAAACGCGTTGGTCGTCCTCTGGCTTTTATGTATGCTGTTATTCGGCTTGACAGTGACTAATTTGTTGGATCTTCTTCTGAAGGCTATCGCGACAAATTCTGTGCAACAGCCGCTAGATCGTCAGAATCCCGAGCTCGTTAGAGAGCTCCTGTCCATAATGCTGAAAATGACTTCCTCTGGGGGGAGAAATCCAGCGACCTTGGTGGCAAACGTAGAATTTGGCAAGCACAAACGTAAGCAGTAGAGACCCTCGCCGTGTGCGGGAAAGCATTATCTTGCTGAATTGTAAGCCCAGACTGGCTTGCCATGAAGGGCAACAAAACGGGACGCGGAATACCGTCGATATACCGCTGTTCTGTAACGATTGCCCCAAGATGGCAGCCAAAGAGTCCCACTATGAACTGGAAAGGCATACCAGACCACTCCTTGTTGTCCTCTCTTGTGGTGGGCGACTGCCAGGTTGGTATCCCATCACTTTCCACGGCATCTCCAGATATATCATTGACCTGGAATCCCACCGAATGGAGTAGAATAATTGTCTTCAGCGAAGAATCCTGCTTCGACTTGAGCATCACTGACCAGCGAAGACATGTGTTAAGACACTCCTGATAGCGACAGAATATTGAGTGTACCTCCAGGTACTAAGACAGGACACTTACTTTTATATCAAGGAGAACTACTAGAACATGGTGGACTATGCTGATGACAAGAATGTTCCGGCACGTCGAAGTTCTGTGCTCGGAGATAGGATATCTACATGCAGGTGGTATAGAGATCCATGATTCTACTGCACCGCGACAGCGATGTTTGAGATATAAGGAAAAAACCAGTAGCGGCATTCAACAAACGTAGGGAAATTGTTCATTCATCTGTCTATTTTCTGAAGAGGATCTCATTCATAGACAAAAGCTGTTTGCGGAAATATAATGAATACGGCACAAGAAACGACACGTGATTCCTTACTAATCTTATTCATTTTGGCTGAACAAAAACTCGAATCTTCCCATGAACAACGCCTAGGCAAAATTTCTGACGGATGTACTGTTCTCTTCACACAACTGAGCATTTGCATTTAAATATGCAGAACACTTCAGTAATAGGTGGATCGACGTATTCTCACACGGAGAATATCAAAATGCTCATGCATGCGAAAAAAACACAGAAAAATGTTACGTAACCTCATTTCCATTAGCTCTTCCACACTACATACACTGAGCCTCTACATTGACAATTATTTCTGTATTAGTGATGGCAACTGATTAAATATGTAAAAAATGGCGGTATAACTGAAAAACATGAAGATATATGTAACTTCCGAGTTGTTAGCAATTTCTGAAGATATTATGTTTGCTCATATGCTAGTTACAAATTACTGTGGAATACAATACAACAGATTCATGATATGCAGATAGCGTCACGCAAATGAGGAACGCTGTTCTTCGTTACTTCCTGGGGATAAATTAAGAAAATAAATTAAGAAAAGGAGAATGGAGGGGAGGGGGGGAGAGAAGGGGGACATCACGCTTCTTTGGGCCGAAAGAAGACACTTAAGAGGATTCTATCCTGGTGGTTGGTCATAAGTGGAGGAAAATGTGTTTATCCCGTAATACCAAAAGGAGAAAGGCGCAGTTGCAGACAGATTTTCATTATCCGCAAGTAAACAAAACTGTAAATAGTCATTGCCGCTGTGGATTAATTTTCAGGTTTTCATGGTTCTAACGTAAGTGTTATGACAAATTATTCGTTTTCTTGTTCTAAAATGATGAAATCAATTTTCCAGCGAATCTCATGCAAATACGTGCTTTGTTACACAAAGCCTCTGGCCGCACACCACAGCTAATCGATTTGATGCAAGTGCCCCTTGTTTTCTCCACGCCTGAAAAACGGCTATGTATTTTATTTTCTATGGCCAGTCATTATGTCATGTTCATTTCGTTACTTGTTACATTCAGGCATGATACCCACAGAGAAATGGCTCCTTTAGCTCCATCACGACATTTTATTGCTTATAACTAAGCATTAATAGTTACCAAATTCATCTTCTGGCGAAATGTGCAAAACTGAAGTATCACAATTCTTAAAAATATTCAGCTCGTTTCTCTTTCAAATGAACAACTTTTGTGTCAATTTTGAAAATGCAGCCTCGAAACATAATCTTGTTAAGCTGTATCCTCTGTAACAGGACCCTGAAAACTGAGTTACTCACATAATGGAAATACACTCCTTGAAATGGAAAAAAGAACACATTGACACCGGTGTGTCTGACCCACCATACTTGCTCCGGACACTGCGAGAGGGCTGTACAAGCAATGATCACACGCACGGCACAGCGGACACACCAGGAACCGCGGTGTTGGCCGTCGAATGGCGCTAGCTGCGCAGCATTTGTGCACCGCCGCCGTCAGTGTCAGCCAGTTTGCCGTGGCATACGGAGCTCCATCGCAGTCTTTAACACTGGTAGCATGCCGCGACAGCGTGGACGTGAACCGTATGTGCAGTTGACGGACTTTGAGCGAGGGCGTATAGTCGGCATGCGGGAGGCCGGGTGGACGTACCGCCGAATTGCTCAACACGTGGGGCGTGAGGTCTCCACAGTACATCGATGTTGTCGCCAGTGGTCGGCGGAAGGTGCACGTGCCCGTCGACCTGGGACCGGACCGCAGCGACGCACGGATGCACGCCAAGACTGTAGGATCCTACGCAGTGCCGTAGGGGACCGCACCGCCACTTCCCAGCAAATTAGGGACACTGTTGCTCCTGGGGTATCGGCGAGGACCATTCGCAACCGTCTCCATGAAGCTGGGCTACGGTCCCGCACACCGTTAGGCCGTCTTCCGCTCACGCCCCAACATCGTGCAGCCCGCCTCCAGTGGTGTCGCGACAGGCGTGAATGGAGGGACGAATTGATACGTATCGTCTTCAGCGATGAGAGTCGCTTCTGCCGTGGTGCCAATGATGGTCGTATGCGTGTTTGGCGACGTGCAGGTGAGCGCCACAATCAGGACTGCATACGACAGAGGCACACAGGGCCAACACCTGGCATCATGGTGTGGGGAGCGATCTCCTACACTGGCCGTACACCACTGGTGATCGTCGAGGGGACACTGAATAGTGCACGGTACATCCAAACCGTCATCGAACCCATCGTTCTACCAATCCTAGACCGGCAAGGGAACTTGCTGTTCCAACAGGACAATGCACGTCCGCATGTATCCCGTGCACCCAACGTGCTCTAGAAGGTGTAAGTCAACTACCCTGGCCAGCAAGATCTCCGGATCTGTCCCCCATTGAGCATGTTTGGGACTGGATGAAGCGTCGTCTCATGCGGTCTGCACGTCCATCACGAACGCTGGTCCAACTGAGGCGCCAGGTGGAAATGGCATGGCAGGCCGTTCCACAGGACTACATCCAGCATCTCTACGATCGTCTCCATGGGAGAATAGCAGCCTGCATTGCTGCGAAAGGTGGATATACACTGTACTAGTGCCGACATTGTGCATGCTCTGTTGCCTGTGTCTATGTGCCTGTGGTTCTGTCAATGTGATCATGTGATGTATCTGACCCCAGGAATGTGTCAATAAAGTTTCCCTTTCCTGGGACAATGAATTCACGGTGTTCTTATTTCAATTTCGAGGAGTGTAGAATTAAGTAGTATGTTGAAAATGTCCTGAAACGAGAGGCTAACTCAATAACTACGTAAGGTTACCTTTTATGCAGAGTATTAGTATTCATACCCGTTCACACATCACGTCGCTCATATATTTGGCATGGGCTAGTGAGGTGAGGTATTTGCGGTTCTCGCAAAGAGCTTTATGTTTCGCTCTTATATTTTGGTTAAATATGTGACGTTAACGGTGGGTTAGTAAGGCAAGTGACAGTCTAGGTGAGCAAGATCTGTGACCACAGAGAGGTGGTTTATCTTGGCCTGCTCAGGCACAGAGCAATCGTTAATCTGGGCCAGCTCAGGTGCAGGACTTCACGTATATGGCGAACACAGGCACACCTCGCTGCTAACACTTTTATGTGGAATACAGGCCACTCTGTTGCGGCTCTGAAATACTTGGGTGATATTTGATATTCCATACTAAGCTTGTTTAGGAGAAAGAGAATTACTTTTGCTTTGCTTCCGTAAGTACATATCTTCTCTAACATTAACTGTTTTGTCATTTTTTGTGTATTGATCCATGGACTGTAATGTGAAATATTTTCTTGAGTGGCACCTTCTTGCCTATTCATCATGTAAATGTTCTGCAATACATTATTTAAACACAGTTTATTTCTGTACCTGTAACGCTTTGTGATTGACATACCCAGAGGTTGTTTACAGTCCCATGCTATGTTGCCTTGTGAGAACTAATATGCCGTTACTGTGGCCGAATTCCGGCAATGTGTTACGTAAATAATTCGGAAATTTCTATGTTGAAACACGATTTACGTTCATAAGATGTTTGAGAGTACTTTATTTTTGGAAATGTGAGATTTAACGTATCACATGATGTCTAGGAATCACTAAGTTCTTTGTCTTACCAACTGTAACTAATGAGATGGGATTCCATGTGGTTTTTACGAGAGGTGAATGTTCTCTCATATTTTGTAGGATATTTTTGTTTGACTGACTGTTGGAAAGTGGAACTTTTGTATCCCTCATGTGGATACAATGCGAAGGAGCGTAAGGCATCTCGTTTTATAGAATTGTCTGTGCGTCATGTAATTTGCTCTGTTTTTCATTATATATTATGTAAACCCCGAGAAATGTTTCAAGAACGAAATTTGTCTTGTTCTCTAACGCTGTTGTCCTGGAGTGTACAGTATGTGAGGTGTGAGAACGTCTAACTGTTTAGTTAAACGTAATTTGATTCCAGACGTGGAGCATGAAATTAATGCATTCGTGTTTTCCCTTTATTTGGTCTTGTTAATCTATGTCTACTTTGTCCATCACATGCCATCTGTGTCCACATGTTTGTTCCCATTTGTTCTCTCTTAAGTGCAAACCCTTTTTAGCAAGACAATCACAGTGAGGAACATCGACTGAGAGATATTAAAGCAACTTCATTTGACAATGAATTTTTAGAAGATGTAACACTAAATCACTCTTCTTTCGACGTTCTCTTGCAGAGCAAAGGAGACTACATACAGAATTACAAATAGTTGGCAAATCATCCTGTAATTTCTCAAGGCTGCCAGGATGTCTCACAAGTGGATACGTATAGAACAGTGGAGCAGATTTAATGGATTATCTTTGCGCCGGCGATACCATTATCGAGTATGTACATTTGGTTAAGTAATAGTAATGCAATTTAACCAAATGTACTTACTGCAAGTCATGAAAAGGGATTTTTCTTGCAAATTTAGTCGGCCTTACTAGTGGGTAAAATTGTTTGCCGTTGACATTAAGCAGTCAGTCTTAGCCAGATGCGGTATTCAGTTTTATTCACAATGAAAAAAATTTTCTGTGTATTCCATCTAAGTCAAGTGTGCTTCTATGTTGCATAAAAGTCACTGCAACATTCAGTACAACTAATACAAACTTTTCAATTGTCATATGATTTGCTACATCCCTTAATATTCTACACCAATGTTTTTCTATAATGCAAAATTTTGTGTTTTTATTCTTAATGATACTTTTTGTAAAGTATACATTGATTGTGGTGAATTTTGTGCAGCAACTAGGTAGTGAGGCAAATCTAATATTAGGGTCTCCAAGTGAATGTTTTTATTACTATAGCCCATTCTTGTGTTCTCTCACTTATGTGTATTTATCCTGTGGGATAAGAGAATTTACTAATGAGAGACATGACAGATAATGACTGGGACAAACTTTTAAGTTAGCAGTACCAAAAAACAATGACCCTCCCCCCCCCCCTCCACGCCGCCGCTTTCTCTCTCTCTCTCGGAGATTGTTTTGTATATATTTACTGTCTCATTTGTGATCATGTGGTCCTACGATCTGAGATATTCCTGCAATGGTCTGACGTTGTGTGAATAAGAGAAGAAATTAGTATGCGCTATAGCGAAGCAAGTGTGACAGAATAATACCGTAGGCATTTAGATGTGTGAATTTTTTATTTTCGAAGTGTGATTCTGGTGGTAAAGAAATTAAAGGTAGAATTAGCGTGTGATTCTAAGTTATTTGAGTTGTGGAGTTTGAATTTTTCTCAATGATTACCATTTCATCTTTGTCTTGTAATTTGTTGAGTGTGCTGTAGTGATTGATTTCACATTCTTTTTACCGAATATTACTGGGAATTTAGTACTTTATTTCGTCTCTGTTGTGGCGTAGCAAGACAGCCACGCCACGGAAGTAGCCGAAAGGCACGCGTTTAGTTAAAGCATGCAAGAGATAGGTCTGTAACAGGATACGTAATCAATGCTATAAAGAAAAGTACGTAGCTTCTGGAATACTTAACTTTAATCCATCCTTGGTACATCGCTATTGACGATATAAGTGAGACTCCATAGATACATGCAATGTTACTAATGGCGCCTTGCTAGGTCATAGCCATTGACTTAGCTGAAGGCTATTCTAACTATCTGCTCTGCAAATGAGCGAGGCTTCGTCAGTGTGCATCGCTAGCTACGTCGTCCGTACAACTGGGGCGAGTCCTAGTCAGTCTCTCAATACCTGCCTTGTGGTGGCGCTCGGTCTGCAATCCCTGACAGTGGCGACACGCGGGTCCGACATGTACTAATGGACCGCGGCCGATTTAAAGCTACCACCTAGCAAGTGTGGTGTCTGGCGGTGACACCACAGTCTCCGAGTTATTTATTGTGAAAAACGTCATGATGGTGCCATACTGATATCCTATTTCAATTATCATTAATTACTCATAGGCCAATCTGGCAGTTTATGTCCCTTCTTTTCCTCGATTAATTCTAAATTGTATGTCAAAAAAAAGTAGGAGTGGCAGTAAGCTACTACGAACAGCATAGTGAACGCACTATTGTAGCCAAAACAGACACGAAGCCCACGCCTGCCAGTGTAGTAAAAGTTGATATACCAACTAGCTCCACACATGACGACGAGATTGAAGAAATGTGAGATAAAATAAATTATTTAGATACTGAAGGGAGACGAAAATTTAATAGTCATGGGGGACTGGAATTTGATAGTAGGGAAACGAATGGAAGGAAATATAGTAGGTGAATATGGAATGGGGGTAAGGAATGAAAGAGGAAGTCTCCTGGTAGAATTTTGCACGGAGAATAACTCAATCATAGCTAACACTTGGTTTAAGAACAATGAAAGAAGGCTGTATACATGGAAGTGGCCTGGAGATACTGGAATATTTCAGATGGATCATATAATGGTAAGACAGAGATTTAGGAATCACGTTTGAAATTGTAAGACTTTCCAGGGGCAGATGCGGACTCTGACCACAATCAATTGGTTATGAACTATAAATTAAAACTGAAGAAACTGCAAAAAGGTGGGAATTTAAGGAGATGGGACCTGGATAAACTGCAAGAAAAAGATGTTTTTGCAAGTTTCAGAGAGAGCATTAGGGAAAGATTGACAAGAACGGGGGAAAGAAATACAGTAGCAGAAGAATGGGTAGGTTTGAGAGATGAAATAGCGAAGGCAGCAGAGGATCAAGTAGGTAGAAAGACGAGAGCTGGTAGAAATCCTTGGGTAACAGAAGAGATATTGAATTTAATTCATGAAAGTAGAAAATATGAAAATGCAAAAAGGAACACAGACGTTTAGAAAATAAGGTCGACAGGGAGCGCAAAATGGCTAAGCAGGGATGGCTACAGGACAAATGTAAGGATGTAGAGGCATACATCACTAGCCGTAAGATAGATGCTGGCTACAGGAAAGTTAAAGAGAGCTCTGGAGATAAGAGAACCACTTGTATGAATATCAAGAGCTCAGATGGAAAACCAGTTCTAAGCAAAGGGAAAGTAGAAAAGTGGAAGGATTATACAGGGTGTTACAAAAAGGTACGGCCAAACTTTCAGGAAACATTCCTCACACACAAGGAAAGAAAATATGTTATGTGGACATGTGTCCGGAAACGCTTACTTTCCATGTTAGATCTCATTTTATTACTTCTCATCAAATCACATTAATCATGGAATGGAAATAGACAGCAGCAGAACGTACCAGCGTGACTTCAAACACTTTGTTACAGGAAATGTTCAAAATGTCCTCCGTTAACGAGGATACATGCATCCACCCTCCGTCGCATGGAATCCCTGATGCGCTGATGCAGCCCTGCAGAATGGCGTATTGTATCACAGCCGTCCACAATTCGAGCACGAAGAGTCTCTACATTTGGTACCAGGGTTGCGTAGACAAGAGCTTTCATATGCCCCCATAAATGAAAGTCAAGAGCGTCGAGGCCATGGATTTGGTCCGCCTCTACCAATGCATCGGTCACCGAATCTGTTGTTGAGAAGCGTACGAACATTTCGACTGAAATGTGCAGGAGCTCCATCGTGCATGAACCATATGTTGTGTCGTACTCGTTAAGGCACATGTTCTAGCAGCACAGGTAGAGTACCCCGTATGAAATCATGATAACGCGCTCCATTGAGCGTAGGTGGAAGAACAAGGGCCCCAATCAAGACATCACCAACAATGCCTGCCCAAACGTTCACAGAAAATTTGTGTTGATGACGTGATTGCACAATTGCGTGCGGATTCTCGTCAGCCCACACATTTTAATTGTGAAAATTTACAATTTGATCACATTGGAATGAAGCCTCATCCGTAAAGAGAACATTTGCACTGAAATGAGGATTGACGCATTGTTGGATGAACCAGTCGCAAAAGTGTACCCGTGGCGGCCAATCAGATGCTGATAGCGCCTGCACACCCTGTACATGGTACGGAAACAACTGGTTCTCCAGTAGCACTCTCCATACAGTGACGTGGTCAACGTTACCTTGTACAGCAGCAACTTCTCTGACGGTGACATTAGGGTTATCGTCAACTGCACGAAGAATTGCCTCGTCCATTGCAGGTGTCCTCGGCGTTCTAGGTCTTCCCCAGACGCGAGTCATAGGCTGGAATGTTCCGTGCTCCCTAAGACGCCGATCAATTGCTTCGAACGTCTTCCTGTCGGGACACCTTCGTTCTGGAAATCTGTCTCGATACAAACGTACCGCTCCGCGCTCTTGCCCCGTGCTAATCCATACATCAAATGGGCATCTACCAACTCCGCATTTGTAAACATTGCACTGATTGCACAACCACGTTCGTGATGAACACTAACCTGTTGATGCTAGTATTGTAGAGCAATGAGTCGCATGTCAACACAAGCACCGAAGTCTACATTACCTTCCTTCAATTGGGCCAACTGGTGGTGAATCGAGGAAGTACAGTACATACTGACGAAACTGAAATGAGCTCTAACATGGAAATTAAGCGTTTCCGGACACATGTCCACATAACATCTTTTCTTTATTTGTGTGTGAGGAATGTTTCCTGAAAGTTTGGCCGTGCCTTTTTGTAACACCCTGTGGAGATGTTCTATACAAGGGCGAGGTTCCTTAGGGCAATATTTTGGAAATGGGAGAGAAAGTAGGTGAAGATGAAATGGGATATTTGATGGTGCGTGAGGAATTCGACAGAGCACTGAAATACCTAAGTCGAAACAAGGCCCCGGGAGTACACGACATTCCATTAGAACTACTGATAGCCTTGGGAGAGCCAGCCATGACAAAACTCTACCATCTAATGAGCAGGATGTATGAGACAGGTGAAATACCCTCAGGCTTCAAGAAGTATAGAATAATTCCAATCCCAAAGAAAGCAGTTGTTGACAGGTGTGAAAATTAACGAACTATCAGTTCAATAAGTCACGGCTGCAAAATACTGCCACGAATTCTTCACAGACGAATGAAAAACTGGTAGAAGCTTACCTCTGGGAAGATCAGTTTATATTCCGTGAAGATATTGAAACACGTGAAGTAACAGTGACCCTGTTACTTATATTATAAGATAGATTAAGGAAAGGCAAACCTACGTTTCTAGCATTTGTAGACTTAGGGATAGCCCTCGACAACGTGGACCGTAATACTCTCTTATAAGATCTGAAGGTCGCAGGGGTAAAATACAGAGAACGAAAGGCTATTTACAATTTGTACAGGTGGCAGTTAGAAGAGTCGAGGGGCATGAAAGGGAAGCAGGGGTTGGGAAGAGAGTGATATAGTGTTTTAGCCTATCCCCAGTGTTATTCTATCTGTATATTGAGCAAGCAATAAAGGAAACAAAAGAAAGATTAGGTGTATGAATTAAAATCCATGGAGAAGAATTAAAAATTTTGAGGTATGCCGGTGAAATTGTAATTCTGTCGGAGACAGCAAAGGACCTGGAAGAGCAATTGAAAGGAATGGACAGTGTCTTGAAAGGAGGATATAAGATGAACATCAACAAAAGTTAAACTATGATAATGGAATGTAGTTAAATTAAATCAAGTGATGCTGAGAGAATTAGATAAGGAAATGAGATACTTAAAATAGTAAATAAGTTTTGTTACGGGGAATCAAAATAACTGATGTTGGTCGAAGTAGAGAGGATATAAAATGTAGACTTGCTACCGTAAGGAAAGCATTTCTGAAGAAGAGAAATTTGTAAACATCGAGTATAGAGTTAAGTGTCTGAAAGTCTTTTCTAAAAATATTTGTATGGAGTGTACCCATGTATGGAAGTGAAACATGATCGATAAATAGTTTAGATGAGAAGCTTTCGAAATGTGGCGCTAAAGAAGAATGCTGAATATTAGAGGCGTAGTTCACGTTACTAATGAGGAGGCACTAAAGAGAATTGGGGAGAAGAGGAATTGGGTGCACATCTTGACTATAAGAACCCATCGGTTGGTAGGACATGTTCTGAGGCAACAAGGGATCGCCAATTTTGTGTTGGAGGACAGCGTGGAAGGTAAAAATCGTAGAGGACGACCTAGAGATGGATATACTAAGCAGACTCAGAAGAATGTAGGTCGCAGTAGGTACTGGGAGATGAAGACTTGACTGAAGACCACAACATAACAACATGTCAAAATAAGCGGTACAGATAATCACTCTATACAATAAACCTGAATGACTGAATATTTAATGTGGATAAAGTACTTGCCTGGAGAATTTTACATAGTCTTGGTCGAACCATCCAGCTAGAGTACACCTGCCATCCATGGGCTAGGTATGTATTCCCAAAGGACAACTTAGCCTGAGATTTCCGACCCCAACCGCGGTACAAAGCAATATTCTGAAGTAGCCTATCACGACGGGAGGAGGTCGTCGAACCACTGCTGTTGTGTCTCAGCGCCAATGTGGCGTGACGCGCTGGGTTTCCGGAGGATCTGCAGCGAGAGAGGCGGGCAGGCGACGCCAAAGAGCCCTTACCAATGCATAATACTGAGAAACCTGCGACTGGGCGGGACCATTCCGTTTCTTAATTTTTTTGCTCTTTTTAGCTGAAACTATAACACATGGTGCTTGCTGGCCGCAGGCCGAACACTGGTCGTGAAATAATGATGTGAGACTTGTCGAAAGAAGAGATCTTATTTGATTCGTGACAGTGCTGACGTTTGAAATGTCAACCACACTCTTGGTTTGTCGCCAGACAAAGGGGTTTGTTTACCCGAGACCTGCAGAAGATAGTGGTTTTCCTCCATCTTAACTTAGTGCTAAAAAGAGGAGCTTAAGTGGGTGATCAGGCGCCGCTATATGAGAAAACACAGAGTAGGTGTGACGTTCTTGATAGGAAGATCGGGTATGATTTGATGGCTTTTCCTTGCAGATGGGGGAGCAAAGAGAATTTTCGGACGCTTGGCTTTTATATTAGCACCCACTTGGTTGAAGGTGCCGCCCTTACTTAGGCAATAGACTGGGGTGTGGATACAAGACTTTGATATACTGAAATAGCTGAGGGAGGCACATTTGGAGTATGCAAGATTCAGATGGGTATCGTGTCCACCAACTTCCGTGCTCCCGTGAGAGGCCGGTGGGAAAATCCATTTCACACTGCAGCTGAGAGGTAACGTGATAAAATCTTACTTCAGTGCCACAGGGGAGATAAGGGAAGTTAGGAATGTGTAGGTACGTTCCTAATATTTAATGGGATTTTATTTCACAATTACACTAAGTGATCGGTGGCTTGCTGATAGTCCAAGCACTTTGAATTTTTACAAGTAATATAATTTAACTCGAAGGCAGATCGTCATGTCCTCAACGGAATCGTGAATTTCGTCTTTTTGATGAAGTACGAAGCGTAGTACCTGAGCCTCTTCTTTGCCGAATCTTATGCGCTTTGTCGCAGTGCAGTCACATCTAACTGAGTCTTTTTACCGACTTTTTGTTGTGATTGTCTTATACCTCTGACTGTTTCGAATTGTGGATGTGCTCTCATTTAATCACGTTTGTTCTTGCTTGCATCATGGTTATAATAAAACCGGTAAATTGGACCACTCCTTAATTTCAGTAACTACATGAAGTAAAAAAGCCCGTATTAACACTATTAATGCATCTTCTGATTATATACAACATAGTCCAGACTATGGGATACAGCGCCTATGCAAAATGAGTAATTGGTCATGATGCCATCGCTATACCACTCCTGGCTCCTCTAAGTTCAGTGGGCATGACAGTAGAGAGTCTTAGTAAGATAACTATTGGAACAAACGTGGGACATCATGGGTAAAAGATCAAGGCTGTTAAAATTGCAGAACTTAGAAAGGAAAAGTGCGATGAGGAGAAAGTGTTAGGTGCTTAATAGGAGTTGAAAGATGCTAACATAGATTGAAGATGAAAGAGCACGTGTCGCTAATTGTGTAAAATGATTCGAAATAAGCCATCACAGGTTGAAGCTGGTTGAGAGCTAGCTGGCCGTTGTGGCCGAGCGGTTCTAAGCGCTTCAGTCTGAAACCACGCGACCGCTACGGTCGCAGGTTCGAATCCTGCATCGGGCATGGATGTGTGTGATGTCCGTAGGTTAGTTAGGTTCAAGCAGTTCTAGGTTCAAGGGGACTGATGACCTCAGTCCCATAGTGCTCAGATCCATTTGAACCATTTGGTAGAGAACTAGTGGCTAATCAAACCTGTCAGTAGTGACGATAGTCCGAGTATTCCGATTGGTAAGGTGACTCTAGTAACTATTTCTTGTTACAAATATTTTAGGCTAAGTACTTCTGGACGAATTCCTGCCTCTGTACCTTAAGAATCAGATATTAAGGCAAAACAGTGAGTGTAATCAGTGAATTAGGACTTGTATAACATGGGAAACGGTGAATACATTATTGATGAGTAGCATGTTGATCAAGAAAGATATGGATTTATTGAGAATATGTAGAAGATATGAGCGACCATACAATTCTGTAATTTTCGGATAGGAAAAACAGGTATGATGTAGAGATTACGTAATTATACGAAACCTCCAGAAGTCCCAAAACACTAACCCTAGGAGCTGGTTAGTAAAGCTGCAGAATGTCGTGTGGACTGTCAGAGAGTTTTATGGACTAGCTTTGCCTACAGACTCAATGGAACAGCGTAGAAAGTTAGTGCCTTATGAAAGGAGTGGTCCTAAGCGTAAACAAATGGACAACAGTAGTCACAGATTTCAAGAATAAATGTATGTGCTATCTTAGTGACTTTTCATAGCACACCTACATAGTTTTTGGAACACGCCACTGACTAGAACTATATACAGAGAGATTTGTAGTTCCTAAATGTGTCTCAGAATCTGTTATAGACAGCCTTCATTGTAGTAGCACCAGGCTAGGTTCTGGGCCAAATTTCTCCAATGGGGGAATCCTTCCCCAAAATTGTTAGCGGCTGTACGGAGAACAGTTGCTTTCGACTGCACGAATGCTGCACTACATTCACCTGTTGTGCCTACCAACGTTGTGAGCGGCCTTCAGAGATGCCTGTCTCCACTGCACCCATTCAAAGACAGAGTTGATCGTCTTCAGGCTGCTTCTACGAGGCGAGGGCACTGTATCTGTTCTAGCTTCATTAATAATAAGAAGTTTTCAAGAATTCCATCTACCCAGCTGTGGCCAACATCCCCTCCGGAAGATTCCTGTAGACCCGCCGGCCCATAGAATCCACAACGTTCTGATGACCCGAAGCTTACCTTAACACCACTCTACAGTGGTAGTACCAAAACGGGTCACAACACCTGTACGGCAAGAAAAAAAAATAGTTACGGAGGATTCTTATTCGCCTCCGTTTCAGAGGTCTGGATCAGCAGCTTCAAATAGAAAGCGAACAATAAAGATAGAAAAGAAGAAAATAAGGGAATGACTAGCGTGCTAAAACGAAGTTTACAAAGGGATGTAAAAGAATTAAATAAAAATTATAGGGGAAAAGTTAAAGAACTATTAATAGAACTGCTCTAGTTAGAAGTGTAAAGTTTTAAAATGTAGGCACACGAATTTTGGAGGAACTGGTGTCTATGTGTGATGCAATATTTGAAGAAACAGAAAGAGAGGAAAGAGAAGAAAAGATAGATGATACTATGGGAGATGAATAGGTCAAAAACAGGGAGGAGGCACGGGCACTAGAGAATAAGGATCCACGAGATTTTCGGGATGCTAAAGGAGCAGCGGGAAGAGGTATTAGATACTATAAGCAGTGTGGTTACAGTTGATGAGGATGCATATTAAGGAGGCGACGGAAAATGGCATAGCGATCCGGAGATTGGAATAAAAGAAAAAGGCCAAGTGTATGTGAAGTCTTATGGGACTTAACTGCTAAGGTCATCAGTCCCTAAGCTTAAACACTACTTAACCTAAATTATCCTAAGGACAAACACACACGCCCATTCCCGAGGGAGGACTCCAACCTCCGCCGTGACCAGCCGCTAAGTCCATGACTGCAGCGCCCTCTACCGCTCGGCTAATCCCGCGCGGCGATTGGAACACAGGCTGGAATCAATTAAATGGAACAGAAGAAAATATATGCTGGAAAGTCGAGGCCAGAAAACATTCCGAATGTGTGGAAAAATTGGGAACTCTAGAGAACAACACAGCCCATTCTGTGGTAGATACCTAAGATCATTGCTGAAATTTAAACTGGGTCAATCAGAAATTAGCCGACGCCAGAAGGAAATGGTGCATTCAGCGCACGATCGTCTCTAGTTTGTAATGCCGAACCTTGGTCGAGATCTCATGTGTAGATGATCTTCTCAAGAGCAGAGACAGCCAGACGATGATCAGTACGATTCTTGTCGTGAAGGTGACACTGAGTATAATTTAGATCATTACTGCGCTGCAGGAGTTCGTCAGTAAAACAGGAAAATGTCGACTAATTATGCTAATGTATTAAACACATTAACTGTTTCTCATACTAAAGCAAGTGATATGTTATCTTCCTGGGGATCATCAGTTCCTTTTCCGGGATATATGTGTCGTTTCAGAAACAAATAACATGTAACAGAATATGCCAATCTCCAGCAGAGTCTTTACACGTCGCTTATCATAGTGTCAAACAGCACTATGAGACATTTCCCAGTTACATGTTTCTAACACTTGCAAATAAAATTACTGAGTTTTTTCGTGGAATGTTGCTGACAAATACTTAATGCGCTGTCAGCCTTGTAACAGCGTAATCACGAGGAAATGTTTTAGAAAGGTCCTTCACTCACCTAAGTCAGGGGAAGGCAGTGTTGATCGCCTGATAATGTGAGAACATGTAATTTGCGAATATTCCTCGTGGAATAATATGGTTTATATTCAGAGTCAATGTTCTTCTGTAAAATTTTATATCACGGTTGCTACCGTTAAGACTTGAAACTTTCGAAATAAAGAAGAGTTACACATGATGTCCATCTCTCTACCCAGTGTTCTGCGCACAGTATTTTTATGAAGATGAGTGTAGCAAACATTGTCCAAATAGTTTTGATTTGTGTTGTTGATTCAACAGAAGTTGAACCTAAAGAACCTAAATCAGACACCTCATATATTTTCTAAAAGAAACAAAATGTGATAAATTGTCAGGGATGTACCTAAGTCAGGCGCTCACAAATGAGCAGCAATGCTTATTCCTTGAAGGTCAACGAACATCACTGTCAACAAAAAGTTATTTTTTTTTAAGTGCTGCATGTGTGATTTTACTACAGAAACGGGAACTAGAGGTACAGATAGTGATATTACATTTCGTGTCACTGTTCTGAACCACATTCATTCTGAAATATTAGACTTTAATGGGATGGCAATACTGTCGCCGTCTTTCCCGCAACGCGCAGAGCAGGTGCTTCCTCCACTGTCCTGCAACCTGGAGTGAACTGACCACAGGACGTTCTACATGTACTGTTCGGTCTACTGAAGTGCACGTCATTTACAACGGCGGCCGAATTTAGGTTCGTTCTGCGCATCTGACGTCACAAAACACTGTCAGCCAATGCACAGAGAACAACGTTGCCAGAGCTCGACTGCAGTGTAGAGTATGGAGGAGTGTCATCAGTTTTAGAAACGTTCAGTCATAAATAAAGTAATTGAACAAAAGCAATGTCTTGCTAGCACACTATCTTTTATAGAAAGTTTGGAAAAGGCATTCTTTATACCAATTGCTTCATATTCTATTAATTAATTAAACCAAACAAGCAATAAGCCTCCTAATTCAGGTGATAGCAAGGAAAGGTGTCTGTATCATTCTCACTAACCGCTTTTTCGCAATAAAGAACAGCAGTAATTGTTTATTTCCTACTGTACTTCGACGAAACGTGAGTACTTCATAGTCATACCAACAGTGTTTGTCGGTATTTTGCCTGACGCTATAAAGTCCTCTGGGAAAGTAATGGAATGATGAGCTGCGTTAGTGTAATGGTTAACGCGTCAGGTTACCAGTTCAAACCTACTTCGAAGCTTAATTTTTTCTTTATTTCGAAACAATACCGTAGTGTCTTACTTTATGAATTTTACTCACTTGAACGTAATTTTTTGAAATTTCTAGTGGCAACTAAAATCGACCATACGGAAAGTATACCCTATGGACTTTTACCTCTGGAAAATCTTCAAAATTTCGTGCAATGGTTTACTACATCTAATGCTGCACAATAACTGCGTTGAACATCGAAACAAAATTATGTCATTCATGGGGGGAAGGTATCAGTCAAGAAGATGTGTAAAAATCAAATTATTGGGGAAATAGTTTTTGTGAAATCCAATGATAAAGGGTGTCAAAGCAGTCGAAACACCATGTGTCAGCACAGGGAGCACTACAGTGATGACAAAATCGCGCACAGCGCGGAACGCACGGAGTACGTCTCTGTAGCAGCGAAAGGGTTCATGCGGCCGTGGTGGCTTTACTTCATAAACTGCGCGCTTCCCCCTTAACGTAAGTCTACGGACTATACTATGGCGCTGTTTCTCTTGGCGCGTCCAACTGGCAACGCAGCAATCTCCCGCGTCTGGGCAGGCATGCGCGACCGCCAAGGTAAAAGAATTGAACTATAGCGCACTCTGCTCTGGCCTGCTGTACTGCTGTCAGTGTCAAGCGGGAAAACACACTTTGACGCATTTCACTTACGTTTCGGACCGTGCTTTCGATGTTTTGGTGTGAAATATGCCGTGTGCGGTCGTCTCCAAACCTATACATGATGTTAATCTACGGCTAATGTCACAGAAATTCAACCACTGCTATGACAGTATACACTGAACGCTACTCAGATCGACACCGTGATTCACGTCGCGTCATTTCCAACATCTGCGCAACTCTCATGCAAACAGGCAACAGAATATGCAGAAGCGTCAGCGCATAACACAGAATTTAACAATGACAGCGAAATTGCTGTTCTGGCTGCTGTAGTGCACAATCCTGAGGTGAGTGTAAGACAGATTGCATGCGATTCCGCAACAAGCCGTAATTCTGTGTGGCTGTGTGGAGAATTCTGCACAGACAAAAGTTTCATCCATATCTTATCTCACTCGACTATCAGGTGTGCGGAAATGACTTTTAATCCTGCATTAGCACCTCAGTAGTTACAAGGTTATGCTGACTTCCAAGGTAACATTTTTTTCCGGATGATGCTTCGTTCACATATCACTGTCATGTGAATCTGCGCAACATATACTACAGGTCCGTGAAAAATCCACAAAGGCTTCGTGTCGTTTCTCATCAACGACAGTGGCGGTCAGTGTTGCGTGTGACGTCATTGGTACCCGTATTCTATGCCCGAATTTTTATCAGGGAATATTAACTGGACGGTGACATGCGTCGTTTCTGCAAGCAAGCACTCTACCCCTTGCCATGGTGGACATGTGTTTCGAAACGCGTCTATCAATGTAGTTCCAGCATGATCGATGCCCCGCGCACTCCGCATGTATTTCCAGGGCAGTTGTGGACGCAGTGTCCCCAAATAGACGGATAGGGCGAGAAGGTCCTTTGACCTTACCAGTCCAGCTCCCCGACTTGATGCCGTTAGACGCCTTTCTCCGGGAAGGGGTGGGGAGGGGGGTAGAGGGGGGCGGGGAGCAGTGAAAGAGTTACATACCACGGACCTCCAAAGACACCAGGGGATATACAATAATATATTACCTCTACCTGTGCATCAATACCTAAGGAAACACTACAATATGTGCAAGGCTCACTTTTTCTTCGCCTCTGCGAGTGTTATGTCGTAAAGGTGGGCACTTCGAACATCTCTTGAGGCAACGCAGGTTCAGCGAACGTGATGTTACCCATAATGAGTAAATGCGTATTCTGTGCAGCAAGTCATGCTCAAGTTTTAAGTTTCTGTTGGATATATCCCAAGAATAATTGTGTATAGAACAGTAGAACCACGTCGTATCACTAAATTGTACCTCTAGTTTTTATTTCCGTAGAAAAATCATTCATTCCCATCTCAATAAACGTTACTTCATGTTGAAAGGGTTGTTCGTCGGCCTTTATGGATTACGCATTCCTGCCCATTGTGTGAGCCCCTGACATAGATGCAACCCTGACCAAATCCGTTTTTTTTATTTTCTTTCATTTCGGAAATATATCAGATGTTACGGTTAGGTGGCACACGCTTTATACAGTTAACATATATTTAGCAGTTTCCTTACAGTTCTCATTACAGTGTACGTGTACGCCATTATCTCATTGGTGAAGCTGAGTTTTGTGCTTTTGGACAAGTAATCCTAAGATAGAACAATTGTATAAGGAGCGCGGAGTGCAGATGTACATGGCATAATAGTCTGCACTGACGGAAGCAATCACAACTCCAAATAGTAAGTAATGCAGAGGTAACATATGTAAGTGATTAACAATTTAAGATCAATAGTTTAATGTAAGCTCGAGATAAGGCATTGAAAAGGTGAAATGCTGGTACATTAATAACATGTGTAATCGCCAGAGCGTTGAACGCAAGCATGCAAAGGCGAATACATTTTGTTGTACGGTTGCCAGGAGTCAGTTTGTAGGATGAAGTACCATGCATGTTGCAGTTTGTCGGTCAATACGGGGACGGTTAATGACGATCGTAGATGACGCTGAAGTTGTCGTCCCATTATGTCCTGTATGTGGTCGATAGGTGACGGATCTGGTTATCGAGTAGGCCAAGGCTACATATCGACACTGTGTAGAGCTTATTGGGTTAAAAGCAGTATATGGGCGAGTGATGTCCTATTGGAAAACCCCTGGAATGCTATTCATGAATGGCAGCACAATACGTCAAATCACCAGTTCGAGGTACAAATTTACAGTCATGGTTCGTGGGATAACGACAAGAGTGTTCCTGCTGTCGGACGTTGGTTGCAGGCCCTCAACTGACTCCCTTCTAACCAACACACAGGCACCGAGGCGGAACTAATTTTCATCAGAAAACAGAACAGACCTCTACCCTTTCTTCGAATGAACTTAACACGACTGATGTCGCCAATGGCAGTGGTTTGAGATAATTGGAATGAACGCTACAGGGAGACTGGCTGCAAACTGTGCTTAAAGTAACGTAATTGTAACAGTCCGTTATCCCAGTGTGGTACCAACTGCTGCTCAGATTGCTGCTTGATATGCGCTACTATGCGTTAGAGCCATATGCGCAACACGTCAGTCTTCCAGTACCAGTAGTACCACGTAACCGTCTGGAGCTTAGTCTTCTTATGCCCGTACATTCCCGTGACCACCGCTGCCAGCAATCGTGCGCAGTGGCTACAATGCTGCCAAGCCTTTCTGCAATATCGCAAAAGGAGCCCTCTGCTTCTCGTAGCCCTATTGGATTACTTCGTTCAAACTCAGCAAGGTGTCGACAATGGCGTATTTATAACATTAAAAGCATTCTTGACTAACTTCAAGTCACCACGTTCAATCTCAAAGGTAACTAATACTCACGACCATTACAGCGTGTACTGAAAGCAAACGTGATTTACATCCTCGTAGTGGCGCTACTAGCGCCACTCGTATGAGACTGCCGCTCAATCTCAGTAGGCACTGTCTTCCAAATTTAGAAACACGCATACGAAATTTGGTTCATATCGCACAACCTCTTGTTTGGTGTTGCGATTATTTACCTGTCATTGTATATTACTCCTTGGTTTTACGTCAGCAATTACGGATTCTTGTGCTTCAGCAGTATTTAGATTTCTGTAAACTAGCCACTTTACTTCCAAAGCTCAATGGTTAGCATGTGTAATTGCTACGTGGAGGATCCGGATTAGATTCCCTGTACTGCCAGGAATTTTTCCCTGCTAGGAGGAGTGGAACGATGTGTACTTAACCTCTTGATGCCAAATGAAGAGATTCTTGAGTGACAAGTAGCGGCTCCATGACAAAAATGCCGATAACAGCCGCGTGAGCGGTGTGTTCACCATATGCACCCACTCTTCAGGCCAGATAACTGTCTCATACATCTCTTGATTATAATTACAATTCTCGTTATAACACCATTTCCTATTGCCTTCGGTGCCTCTGATGGCGTCTTATCTCAGGCAGTCAGCTTTTTTTCTGGGTCGATTACTCCAGCCCCCATTTTTCTATTACTAGTCCCTGGTGATTTTCCCCGAATTCTTGTTCATCCTCTAAGACTAATTCTTGATGATCAGCATTAGAAGAATAGAGATCATCCATATAAGCCATCCACACACCTTCGTTTTCTTCAGTATTCATTGCTGCCTTAACCTACTTCTTTAGCACTGTTTTCGTGAGATATTTAGCGGTTCTTTTATTATTATACACATTGCAGCTCTGAATATTTCACCTATCTTTCCTTGCCTTTCTAACTGTTCTATTTCTTCACATTGCTTTTTCATCCAATCTTCTCTTCTCCTCCGTTCGTTGTTCATTTCTCCCTATTGTCGTTTTCCTTCTTCTGAAGAGTAATTTGTCCATTTTCTCCGGCCATCCATTTTATCTAATACGTTCTGTGTGATCGATTTCTTTTTATTCTTCCTTTATTCAACTCTTCCAACTTCTTTCTCTCAAGTTTCCAGTACTGCATGTTTCATGATAACTGATGCCTACGATAGATCCAGACACAGACTGGTACTTCCAGAGCCTTTTTCCATAATATTTGTAAAGGGCTCGTTATCTTCGTTTTTCAGTTTCATCAGGTTTCATTTGTTTACATGCTGTTTCATCTTACTATCTTTCAGAGTTCTTATGTCTGCTACAAGATAGTTGAGATCTGTTTTGGGTTACCAGATCCACGAGAGATCATAATTTATAATACTCGTAGGAAGTTCTTAAGCACCTTTTACACAATGCGCTGCCTTGGAAGCCTTAGATATTTACATTTATTTTTTATCTTGCAGTGCAGTACTTGGGGCATGTGATAAGTATGAACGGCATAATTCCAATGTCAATGTCAATACTGCATCAATCGGCAAATTAACAGTTGCTAATAATGTCAGGGAGTTGCTGTCGAATTTAGGGAAGATCAGTTACTGTACAGAATTCATTCTATGGGCTGCTCAATTTTCTCATCCGTTGAATTTCCTTAGTAAGAGAAACGAAGTTTGAGCAGTCAGTCGGCGTACCAGAAATCGAATCAACGCCTCCAATCCACCCCACCAGTAAGGCTTTGACCCTGGCCGCTGGTAGATCCCAATATGGCATCAGTACAGTCCTCTTTCACAAGAGAGAGAGGCCAGGCAGAACGTTGTACGATGGAGTCAGAGACAGTGCTCTGGACATACTTTCAACCACACAGTAAGTTCCACGTTGTTACCGTTGATCTACTACTTGCTACGTAAGATCAGTATTGCTTTGTAGTTTTTTTTTTTCACCATTGTTTTGATAGCGAACTTTTGCTTTTGGAGACGTTACATTCGGTGTCGTCATGAATGAAAGTATTGGCCCAACTACTACTGACCAGCAAATGATTCTTCCATCGAACACACGGTACAAAACTGTTCAGCATGCACTCCCAATCAGGCATCCCCATCAAAATTATTTTCTTCGTGAGCAGTACTGGAGCACCTGCGACATGGTGTGCACATGGGTTTCGCGGGTTCTTTCTTGGGGGCCATGTTACTGTCAATGGTATACGTCCGGTCTGTCTTCCCATAAGTTGCTAGTTTGTCTTCTTTGACATCATACGCTGCAACTCACGTATTAGTTTCATTTTAGAAATCGTGGTTGTGCTGCGACTTTTGTTTCTGACGATGGTCGCCAGTTTGTTTCGGAGGAACTTCGAGCATTCTGCCAGCAAAATGGTATTCAGCACCTGACTGCTATGCCATTCCATCCGGCATGAATTGTAGGTGTTGAGTGACTGGTCAGGATGTTCGAAGTGGAACCCAAGAAAACTGTCTCAGTAGCACCTATAGACGATGCCCTGTCCAGACTTTTGTGGTTTACCAAGAAAACCCAGTCAACAAGTGCAGACCAGCTAAAGTGCTACATGACCACGGTCTCGTTGACCTATACTACCCAGTATCGCACGCTCCTGGCCTGGTGGCCAAGTCACAGTATGGCCATGTCACAGTATCAGCAAGGTTCCACCATCTGGGCATGGCACGTTTGGGTGGACACTGGGTGGACGCAAGGGATTGTGACGGGACATACGGGGCGACAGCATAATATCTTTACAGTGGGTCAACAACGCCTGACTTGCTATACTAACCACTCCACCAGCGACGAGTGCCACTACTACGACTGGGTAAGCAGACGACGTCTGTTTCAAGTACCTAACTGTCCCTGCAGCCATTCCCGTTGCATGTGCCCCTCTTACCGTATAACGAGCGTCCTCTCCAGGAGCAATCCACCACATAAGACAAATATTTGGCAGGGACTGGTGTGATGAAGTAGAATAGTCTCCTTCGTCATTATAGCAGCCGGCCGGCAAAGATTTCCCCACGTTCCTCTTCGGTTGTCGGCTATGAGCCTCCGGCGGAGCATCGGCCTGTCACTGCCTTCAGCGTCGCCAACGACTTCCTTACGGAAGCAGAAACCCTGATGGACTTCCCTATCGTCTCTTGGCTGTCCCTTGCCGCCTCCAGCACAAACCGGAGCAGTTTTGCAGTTTCGGGTCTGCATTCTTCTTAATGTGGTGAGGGGGGGGGGAGGACGGGTAGGATTTCTTATCATTGCCAGACTCTGGCTCCGCGGTTGAGAAGTGAAGTGGTGCAACCTCACCGAATCCGAGGCGATTCGTATGCTAGTAATAGCGCAGATCCCTTGTTTATCTAAGTTTACTTAAGCTTGTTTACGTATTGCTCATCCTTCATGCAGTCTCTCCTACATCTCAGGTTCTGTCCTAGAGTTTGCTTTCGTGCCCCTGTTCTTCGGTTAGGGTAACGCAGTATTTTTAGCGGGCGCTAAGTGTCGTATCCGTCCGCGCTCGTCTTCAGAATTTCGTGAGTATAAAAATGTGTGTCTGAGATTTTCGATGTCTGTATTCCCTTTTGCCCGCTTCATTTCATGCGCTTCTCTATTTACTCTTTTCGTCAATCAAATTCAATATCTGAGTTTCCTGAGTTATCCAAGGATTTCTTAAAGACATTCCCTTTTTACCTATGTGATCCTCTGCTGCCGGCACTATTTCATGTCTCAATGCTAACCCATCGGTTTTCCACGTTAATCCTCTCTCTCTAACAGTCATTTACTAATGCTTCCTCAGAAATTCCAAAAGCTATGTGCTGTATGTAAAATCCTACCAGGTGGCTTTCTGTTTATTCCCATCCACAAAGTGATGTTCCCTGCTATTTCTCCTTCCATTCCTTCCCCTGCTGTCGAATTACATTCACCGTTTGCAGTTAAATTATGAGCCTCCTAAACTCTCTGAATGGTTTATTTAATTCGTCCTTTCCATTACTTCATCATCTGCGGAACTAGTTGGAAAATTGTGGTAAGGACTATGGGACCAAACTGCTGAGGTCATCGGTCCCTATATTTACGCACTACTTAATCTAACTTAAACTAACTTATGATAAGGACAACACACACATCGATGACCGAGGGACGTCTCGAACCTCTGAAGGGGCGACCCGCGCGAAGATGACGAGACGCCCTAGGTCCCACGGCTACTCTGCGCGACGCGGGTAGTTGGCATATAAACTTGTATGAGGGTCGTTCAATAAGTAATGCTCCACATTTTTTCTTAGAAAATTTTTATTGTTAAGAGCCAGAATTTGGTGACAATATACATAAACATGTCTTGTCGATGTCCTATGTTTCTACGTAGTCTCTATCACGTTTTATGGCCATACACCTGCTGGTGAAAGCTCTTCTTTTGTAGGTGTAGCCATATTTTCACTGCATGACTGACACTCTCGTCATCTTTAAAGTGTGTTCCCTGTAGAGAGTCGTAAAGCGCGTAAAGAGTCGGAAGTCCAAGGATGCCAGGTTTGGTCTGTATGGTGGATGACGCAGTGATGTCGAACCCAATTTGGCGATGTGTTCCCGGGTTTCTGTAGTCCCTGAGGTTGTAACTTTATTTACCCATCAACCAACTGGGCTCCTGTCAACTGCAGGATCACCATCCACTGCACACAGACGTCCATGGATGTTCACAAGGGAGTCTTTCTCTGTACACAAGAATTCAAAAACAGCACGCTACTTGTATCGACAGTCGTATGTAGACACCATTTTGACGCTGTTGTATAGCTCTGCCACCTGCAAGAACGGTTCGAATCTTCACCGGCGCACAGAACAAACATCAAATGTGAAGCACCAACAAGAAGGACGTTTGTCTATGTATATTGATGAATTTTAAAAAAAAATTTGGGGCATTACGTATTGAACGACCCTCGTACTTCTGTTTCTTTGTGTATATCTAGGTTACTTCAAAGCTTACACTACGCTGTTTATATAGCTTATCCACATTCTTGTTTCCATATTCATTATTAGATCTACCTCTGGATTATCTCGGTTTGTTTTTGTACTCTCATGACCAGGTGTTATTCACTTTCTGCCACATCTATTCACTAGTTCTCTCTATATCTTACTTCAACCTATCCATTTTCCTCTTTCATTCTCTAAGTTATCTGCCGAACTGAGGAATCTAGCATTGCACTCTCCGCTCCATAGACTGTCACTTTCGTTGTTCCTGATGAAGATATCCATCTGAGTAGTCCTTTCCTGGAGATTCGAATGTGGAGTTACTTTACTTCCGGAATATTTTGTCCAAGAGGATGCCATACAGTAGAGCTGCAAACACAGGGGAAAATAACATGTCAAACTACTCTTTTCTTGCAGGCGTTGACCGTACGTAATAAGGCCATCTAGGCTAACATAACAATGCCACATCAGTCAATCATCAAGACTGTTACCCTTGTGACTGCTGAAAAGGCTGCTATGGTTGAAGCACAGAGTATACTGAAAGGAAAGGACGGGGCGGCCCCTTTAATTTACATGAACTGAAAAGTTGTGCTCAGGCCATATTGAACCGAGTTAACGCGAAACGATTCGGTTCTAAATGGACTTTGCTACATAACGAAGTAATCTAACCAAATAAACGAAAACTTTTACGAAGGGGAAAGTTAATGACAAAAGTTGTGATAAACATTTAGATAAAAACTTGTCAGATAAGCCTTTAAACTCATTACGGTTCACATGTGTAAATTGTGAACTACAAGCTTTTATCTTCGGGTGACAATGAAGCTATTTTGTTTTGTAAATATCAGTTTTTTACTTGCATCATTTTTACTTTACTTCTTAATGCTTCTTTTCTGGAGTTCGGAATTAATAAATCAACTTCCATTAGAAGCAGCTATTGTGCCACGCACTGCAGGAATTTACGTTTTTGTGTCAGTGCTGGAAATTTCATCCATATTTTCAACCTGGAAATGGCATTTAGGTATTACTTTCAATAAATAGGTCCGTGGCTCTAAAGTTTAATTGATACAAATGTTTTGAATGAGGTCGAGACCTACAGGTTAAATTTCACACATTATGCAATATTAATCATATTCGTTTCGTAAATAAAGGGCTACAAATTTTGTAAAGAAACTTTTGTCAAGCTTTTTTCTAAATATGAGATGTGTCTCAGCATTTCCATTAAGTAATGGTTGGTGTAGAATGTCTTCTTCTTCATCTTTTTTTCCAGCAGTAAGTTCAAAAATAAAACTCGACCACCAATTTGCGATACGTACTGTTACTTGCAAGCACTGTTCACAACTGATCTGCAGGGTACAGTACTTGCACGGAGCTTGGTTAGGCGGTAAGCTCGGCGCCTGTGCGCTAAAATAAAATATTTGAACTCGTAATTTCTTTAAACTGTAGTGGGATGTGGCTTTCCACCCAATTTTAGAAACATTTTCGGTGTGCCAACCACATTTAGTGCATAGAAGTCTATGACGTAAGTTGAGACAAACGTAAAGCAGCCATCGAGAACATTTTCACAGAAAACCCCTTAAATTTTATGTTGCAGAGTACCTGAAAAATTAAGTACCACAATAACAATGACCATTATCACAGAAAGAGACACTACATCACTGAGCTGTGCTATGAAACCATCAAATCCAAAAAAATTAATTCTGTGTGCCATTTACATTCCTGAGAATCCATTGAGAGGTGTTATATGCGGTAGTGAAGAAAACGCGCAAATGCAGCTCAACCCATTCTTAAATTCTTAAACAAAATGGAGAACTTCTACCTAAAAACTGAGTAGAGGTGGTGAGGTACTTTCTCACTTACTTATCGTGTTACTTGCATTTTAATAAGATTTTACTGTTTACAACAAGAAAACTTGGAAAATTCATTTTTCTGGAGTACTGCTATAAGCTGCTTCGTGGGAATCACTCGTTGTTTCCTTGTGTGCTGTTGGACGTTACATCAAACAACTCCTAACTTCTAGGTAGCCAAGAATCAAAATTTCACAATTAAAAAAAGTATAGAGAAATCTCATCTTTTCGCCTTTGGCTTCAAACATAACTGTTTACTCGATTCACTTGTGGTAGATTTCGTGCATGTGCACACAAATTTGACGCCAGCATTGCAGCCGATTTTCCTATCTGTATACTCTCTATTTTCCAGCTGAGGCATGCAAAGCTGTCCCATTCACCTTCCATATTCCCCAGTCCATGCACCAGGTAGGTCCATGCTGTTCACTCTTGTCGTGGGACGAGTACATTTAATGGTCTGTGGGCCATATTAGCAGATGAAACGTCAAACAATATGGAGCTTATAGATGCTACAGTAGCTTGTCTGGGGAACACATGGTTCGAAGGAACTGAAACGGAGTAGAAACGAGAGCAGAAGATAATGGAATCATGGAATGCAGCAGGATGAGTTTGGAACAAAAGTGGATTGTGGAATTTGAGATTTTGAAGTTTTTCGAGATAATCTGACAGGAAAATATAAAAATTCCTGCAAAAATAACGAACATTTCCTAATCACACAAAAATAATTATTTTTTGGTGAAGGGAGCTGGAAAGAGATAGTGTTGGATACTAAATAAAGATGACAACATGATAGAATATTCAAGACGTTGAATCTCAAGTGTATGCAGAGACGAAATCATCTGATGATACGTGAAAACGAAGGCACTACCGAATGAGTAGAGTGACTGAACCAGAAGTGGTGTCATACGACGTCGTTCTCTGACGATCCAATAGCAATTACAGGAGACTGAAAGAGCATATAATCTCTAAAAATTTATTGTGTATCATAAAAATTAAATCTTACGATTGGTAAACCTCGTTATGTGTTTTCCTTCAGTTTTGTTCCATCCAAAGGAGGACGTCCTCATTTCCCAAAGATTTTCAAAAGTATTGATAGTATGAATACATACTCCCTTTTTGACCTGGATCTACACACCACTGTTTTGGTTGTTTTCTAATAGATGTGTTGTGTAACATCGTTGTGCACTCGAGCTGTCACGTTGGTTGACTGAGTCAAGCAGATATCATTTTTTTGTTTTGAATCCTATTACTCATTTTCGGACTGCTGACGGTTTCACCTATCTTCCAGATGGGCCTCTGTTGGTCATCTGTTCTGCAGTTGGAGTTGTAGAAGTCGCTGCAATAATTTCAACTTATTTTTGCCCACGCTCTGTGTGGTGTAAGGAAATTTCCTTATATCAGTTATTTACACCATCGTTTTCTCTGGGCTAAAATCTTTCCTTAGAAGATAAGTTTTATTATTGATTGTACTTTTAGGGCTCGTTTCAAAACCGGGTTAAAACAACTGTTGAAGAACTTTGGAGTAATAACAGCACCGGTGGCAAGTCACGCAGCGGCTAAGACCAATGGACGTCAAGGAGTGCAGTTGAAAATCCTGTCTGTCCATCTAGCTGTGTATTCTCCATGGTTTCTCTAAGTCACTTACGAAAATTTACGGCACGCTCTTTGACAAGAGGCAACGACTAGTTTCTTCCGACTCCATGATCTCTTTGTTGGAGAGACGTTTAACCTTAAATATCTGCATAATACAAGCTTCCGTCAACGATACTTCACTCATCTAAACCACCAATTAAATAATGGTCAGCTTTCAAAGGGCCCAACTGGCAGACGTTGGTAGATTTTTTATTACAGGTTTCGCAATCAAATACAACCGAGTGAATGAGGCAAAAATATAACAGTTGCCAAATTACTCCATTTTCAACATTCGACTTGATAATACTATCACACTGAATGTCTTTATGTTGAATTTAGACGACTGGGGTATCCTTAGCCTTAACCTAACTAATTAAAGTTTTGAGCAACTACACCAAATGAAACCTGATCTGGCGAAATGTGACATCGTTCTTTGCTTGTAAACTGTTACAGCTGAATAGTGCAACGACATTTCATGTACTTTATGGCAGACATAGCACTCTCAGCAACAGTGCATCACATCTGATGGCAACGACTCAAACGCAGTACCATTTTCCTACTTGATTCAGTGAATGGTTTTCATCAAACGATTTATCTCTGTTCTCGGAGCTTTATACCAAATAGGTTGGGTAAATATAGAATACATTGCGGAAGCCGTGTAAAACATTAAAGTTATATCGTCACATGCTTGGTTAGATACAGCGACAAACGTAACAAATAGCAACCATTTACAACATGAACCCAATAATTGACGGGACCACGAAATAATTATCAAACGTACAGGAAATTTGTTGTGTAGCTCTCCTTTGCGACGTATACATGTCTATAGTGTTTGATCCGAAGGTAAACTAACGATCTATAGACAGCACAACATACGGCGATTCGAAGAAGTCTCTTTTAATATTAAACTGGAACAGAGAAAACCAACGTCAGAACATGTTAATGCTTAGTGGTTAAAACACAGTTCTGTCAAGAACTGCGAGCTTTAATTCGTTACACAATCCCTCATGGAGATAATCAGAAATGCCCTTTACCCCAGAACTAAAACAATGGTCATTTTCATAAGTGCTTCAATGATCATTACCCTATAATGTGGCCAGTAAAAGACAGATGCGTGTTTGTAGAAACTCGAGAAATAAGTAAGCTGATGTATTTCTTGAAATAGTGTGTAGGGTAAATGTTCACAGACATGACTACGCTTATTCGGCGTTACGTAGCGTAAAACAAGCAACATGTAGGTAAAGGACTTTAAACTGATATTAGCTATAAGACCATCGCTTTTAATATACGATTCCATAGTATACTAAACATTTCAGCTAGAGAGAAATGAAAAGGTTTATCTAAAGTTACAAGTACACGTAATTATGCAAAGACGGTTATTAAATTCAGAGAAATTTTTCTCTAGTCGAAATTGAGTAAAGGATGCTGCATGTCATAACTATGTGGAAACACCGAAAATATCAATATGATACTTTGGAACTATGTACTGCCTGAACTCTAACAGTGAATCCAAAACTGAGATGGAAATTTACGTACGAATATTGTAAATATACTGGTTAGTTAATGTTTCTGAGAATGTAAACACTTTGACGTGTGAGATGCGAGTGGCGGGAGCTTCGTAGGCAAGGCTAAGTGAAACTCAGTAACATGGCGAAGTGTCTACCGCGATCGCGTTTTTTCGACTTGACTGAACTCAAAATGCTTTCTCAATTCCGTGTGGCCGTTATCGGAATTCCCTGCAGAATATTTGAGCGTTGGAACCCAAGTTCAAGACGTAGGATTCATTCTAGTGAGTACGTCCGCTGAGTGAGAGGATAATTGAAGTATTGATCAAAGTTTCGTCTCACATCCCTGATTTCATGTCATCAGAATTTCGGTATGTTTTTACTTCAAATATAAATATGTTCATTTATTCTATTGTGTACAACTCTGTATTACGAGACGACAGATAGTGTACTTAGGGAGAAACTGAATTCCACTGAGAATATTTCGGAGACGGTTCAGGGCTGTCCTCTGCGCATTTTGGTGTTAAATACCAATGGTCTTCATTAGCTTCTTACAGAGCAATAGTTTAATTAAGATTTATTCTGGATGTTACCTCATTTTACAGTGTTTATTTGAAAATATCTTAACAACAGTGAAAATACCCGAAACGTACACTTACTAATTAAATTTTACTTGTGAGAGCTAGTGAAGAGCTTAGTTTGCGAGTACTTTTGTTACTCACACGGATCTGGCTACTGGGACTGTCGCGGACGTGTAAGACCTACGCCAAACTCAACGATTCGTGAGCGTGTAAAACAATCGATAGTGAGTCGTTGTAACTATACCGTTTTCATGATGATCGACATTTTGAACAGTAAGGGTAAGGAAAGAAATGTATTTGTTGCGTGCTGCACTGTACAGTGACAGAACTGATTGAAAACACAGTGATGAAAGTGTACTTCTTGTGTCTGGGGATGTCGTATTACTCTTTCTTTTTTCTTTCTTGGCGGTGGTCGTTTGGATTATTACGTCCCGCACGCTTCTTCACTGTTGCGGTGGTATTTTCAGTGACATAAATTCATATACCTTAACATACCGAATAATTCGTAATTAACTTATTACTCTTGAAGTAGCAACCGGGGAAACACGGCCTTCATATGTTAATGCTTAGACAATATCTTAGAAGTGTCACTGAAATTTTGTGGGTGGAGTTCCGGTTCACCCCACTGTGTTTGTAATTTACCACTACGACATATCCATGTAACTGCATCAAATTGTTGATGCTGGCAGGTAACAAATTTTTCCAATTACGTGCCAGGAGATATTAGAATTCCTTTAATGACAACGGCGTTATAGCCATTATACTGCGACAGTGTTTGTTTTTTAACCGCGGAACTCCTTCAGAAGGCATCAATAAAAATAGGCCTAGACTTCAGAAATGAATATTGAAAGTATCTAATGACGAAAAGTGGCAAGGTCAGGTAATTCTTTCACTTGAGAACATCAATCATACCTTTTCTAAAACTGTATTTGTCAGGGAGACTGTCCCTATAATACAAACTTGTGAACTCTCAGGCCTACATTCGAGATTTGCTAAGATTATTATTTCATTCCTCTACCCTATGGTCTATTACTTACTATTATGAACTCGTATTAAGAAAAAACAACGAACTGCCAATGGAATTTGGGTGTGCACAAAGCGATCTCAAGAGATTCGTGTGAACCCTAACAGCGCATGGCCGCAGGCTTCATGCGGAACAACCGAACATACATTATTGTTTAATAATGAATAAAAACCAAAAGAAAGCAAACCTGGAGCTGACTATTACATTCGAATGTACTGTAACGTGCGCGTGGGGCACACAATACTCATTAAAGCCTGTACTATGGTAAGTGAGCGGGGTTCACCTTATGAGAAATGAATTTTCGTATAGATATCGACCGCGTGTACCTGAATGGTGGCAAATCAGACTTACACCCACTGTGTAATAACAATGATCCGTCAGGCAAGTCCGAAATGCAATTACACGTCAGGACGGACCAAAAACAACACTGAAGATGCTACCAATTTGATAATAATACGGCTGCAGCCGTATTATCAAATTGGTAGCTTCTTCAGTGTTGTTTTTGGTCCATCCATAATACGGTCGCCAGGAAACATGGACAATAAATAGTTTGGACAAGAAGAGAATAGAAGCTTTCGAAATGTGGTGCTACAGAAGAAGTTGAAGATTAGGTGGGTAGATCACGTAACTAATGAGGAGGTATTGAATGGGATTGGGGAGAAGACAAGTTTGTGGCGCAACTTGACTAAAAGAAGGGATCGGTTGGTAGGACATGTCCTGAGGCATCAAGGGTTTACGAATTTAGCATTGGAGGGCAGCGTGGTGGGTAAAAATCGTAGAGGGAGACCAAGAGATGAATACACTACGCAGATTCAGAAGGATGTACGTTGCAGTAGGTACCTGAAGTTGAAGGAGCTTGCACAGGATAGATTAGCATGGAGAGCTGCATCAAACCAGTCTCAGGACTGAAGACCACAACAACAACTCGGTCGCCAGCCTAGTTAGGCATTAACTGAGTTTCTTCCCTGTACAAGTTGGTATATATTCATGCAAAACAACACGTAGTAACACTGCATTATATAGTAGAATTTTAGAACCAGAAAATCTATTTAACTGATAGTTTCACGTTCTGTACTGATATGGAAAAACCATGAATACATAACGCTACAGTATAATGTATACTACAAAATTTTATACTCTCTATTAATCTGATTAAAATCGGGCATAGGTTACCCTAGCAATAGCACTTTCGTGATACACACAAAATGTCAATCTTAATAAAGATAAAATACTGATAAATTTTGACTTTTATATTGACTTTAACTTTTGCTGGTCAAACCAATTCAGAACACTTCAGAATTCAAATGAAAAAAAAGGGGGAGGGCTGAAACTGTTATGATCACTGTATTAATAAAATTGATTACTGAAATTATTATGCGTTCAAGATTTCCAGTATATGAGTTACTACTCTTTTTATCTTATTTACTGCTCATTTAAGTACCTTTATGTCTGTCTCGAAATAATTAAACTTCATTACTATATCAGTATGAAAGTTATCGTTCAACTTCGCTAGACCTTCGTTATTCATTTACTGGTTCATTAACAAAACACTTCTTTAAACACCATTCTAACATAGCTAGGACTGCAAATAATTACTATTAATTCAAAATTTAATTTATCATTTCGGGACACTAGAATTGCACAATATTTGGAAAGGACCCTGTCTAGGTTGGTGGAGGGGATAATTAAATGATGGGAAAGTTCTGGTAAAATTTAGGTTCTTAGTGCACAGTTCACTCTCTGATCCATACGATTATAGTACTAATAGTTTCAACCTGCTTGTATCGATGCGGCGGTTGGCGGGCGGCGAGATGGCGAGGCACAGAGCACACATACAACCACAGCTATGGCTCTTGATGTATCGGCACTTTAATTCTTCTTAACGTCGCAATACTTTTCCATTTAGTGCCTGTGGAATTTTGTCATCCTGTGTGGGCGTTGGAACGGCATATCCGAAGCTCAGTGAAGCTATGTCTTCCAGGAGAGCCTCCTCGCTCCAGAAGGTGTTGCTCAAACCAATGCCAAACTCCAACTACTACTGAGTCCGTTGTGCCGTGCAGTGCGCGCGTGCATTTTCCCGCGCTCGCCTGCCATCCACCTTCTACCGCTCCCTGACAGGCCGGGTATTCACCTTAGGTTTTGCATTCTACATATCCTAACACATTGCCTACGTATGGACCACATGCACAGTTACAATTTTAAACATCTTACAACAGTCTCAACATTTGCTACATTTCAATTTTATCACAATATTACTTGACATTTGACATAAACATTAATATTTACATTGAAACTTGTTTACAGTTTTCTTAACACAACGGCATGAAACAAAAAGAAATGAAATAAGAACATAAATTACACAAGTTTATCGAAAAATCAGAAGAAAAAAATTACTTACATGTACAATAGTACAGCGTCGTTGCTGTTACACGTGCCCCTGTTTCCAGTAAATTTCACTAAGTGCAAATTTGATGGGAACACTAAACTTTATATTAATACAGGGGTTATGAAGCTTCGTGTGAATATGCCATCATAAAATTTTATATCACAAAACCTCCTTCACTCACATTATATAGGTCTTTACTATTTAATATATCGAGAACATTTACCTATCATTTACTTAAATGCCTTTGGCTCAGTCCAACCTCCTATCACAACATGATTTAAATAGCAAATTACTTATCATTATTAAATTTCTCAGAGAAATAAAAATCAAAATCTGGAACACAAACACTTAACTACAAGGCATAAGAAATACCTATATACACAATAAAACAATTTGTTGCAGCTTCCATTGAATGGCAGTCCATTTCCTTATTTACTAATAAAAACACAATACTATTTAGAAAAATCACTACACATATTTGCTGCCTATTATTTAGATTTGGGCAGTCTATTTCGCATCATTTTATCACATCACCTGTACCACACTTACAATTCTCCTTTGATTATTTATCTGACCTCTTTGGTGTTTAGTATTCATTTATATCATGACTCACATACTGCCCACTTTGATTCTTGGCAGTCTCATCTTTTATTTGGCATGCAGCATTTGCTTTTTCTTTTCAGCTCTTTTTTCCATACACCTTTACATTTATAGTACATTTGGTAATCTGAAACTTACATAAGTACATAAGTACATACATTTACAAAGATCTGTTACATTTAGAATAAATAAGTTTAACCGTAAGATACAGCACATTTGCTGCAGATTGCTTTCTGAGTGTACTTAGGTCACTCACTCCTAGGAACATACAGTTTCAGGTCCGCAACGTTTCTTACACCTCAAGGTCTCTTGGATTTTGGGTAGATCAGGTAGTAAGCATTATCATGTGGAATGTTCTGTATTATATACGGTCCATTATAAATATATTTAAATTTGGAAATTTCATGGTTCAGTTCACTAGATTTTTCGTGGTTTTTAAAAGAACATAATCCCCAATTTTAAATTTTGAAACTTTCAGGTTTTTATCACGTCTTTTAGATCTAGATTCAGCTTTTTGCTTTGCCTTTTTTCTGACTAATTCTTTCTTTTGACTCAACCCCAAGCTTGTACAAGGTGGAAACTCAAATTTTTCCTCAATTAAACTTTTACTTCTGCTGCCTAACAAAATTTCTTCCGATGGGAACCCAGTAGACTCATGATGTAAGGTGTTCATAACATTCTCAAAGTCCGATATAAACCCACCCCAAGCTCTAAATGATGCCCATTCCTGTTTTTTCCACGACACACCTTGGTAGATTGTGACATTGTCCCAAGATACTTCCCTGACCTGTGAACCATTTATATCCGGTGACTTTCTCGGTTTCTGGAGTTCAAAGTCTTTGCTTACTTGAACTCTTTGCAAAATAGACACTGAGTTGTCAGGTGGCTCTTTCTTTCCGTGTTCAGTCTCAACATGTGGGTTTTGTTTTGAAACTTCAGTAGGTACAATATCGCAATTAGCTGTATTCCCATTATTTTCACTAGTACCGAAACACTCGTCATCTGAACTATAGTCCGCATCCGACCATTCTGGATTGCTTTCAGGTTCTAATGTAAAAGCTTTTCTGAGACAGGTACTAAGTTCTTCCTCTGCATTTTCGTCAGGCTTTAATTTTAACTCAATATCCTCTTTAGGCAAAACGACCTCATTATCAGCTTTACTCACATCGACTGTTACTTCATATTTAGTGTAATCCTCGTGAACTTCAGCTACTCGTAGGTAATTAACTGCCCCTTCCCCACGGTTCCGTTCGGTAACAGCTTGTACTGTTGGCGGATCATTAACAGAAGTTACTTCCTCGTCAATGCTTAGGATTTCATCCTCCAATTCCCTCCTATATTTAACCATCGTCCTATCGGCAACACGCGTACTTCGCGCGGCGCTTTTTTTCTCTTTCCTCTTTAAATTCGGGCCACGTCAGCTTATCGACGTCCCTAGTATTTCCTTTTACACTAATTAACCTCCTTGCCTCATATTCCTTCTTAAAATCCTTCCACTCACATTGCTTCAGGTCCTTGTACAGATCGTCGATCTGCACACGACAATCAGTTACTTCTGCTAATTCATTCTCGCCATTTACTTCATTGCTAACACTGCTACCCGCACCTCTCTGTGTGTCCACTGTTCCGTCCACTATTTCCTTCGCCACTGAATTATCACTCATAATGTATTCGCGAGCTCTTACGGCAATGTTCGTACCTAGTGCTGCCGCTTTGCTAGCGGCTTTTCTCTGAACAGCTGATCTGCTAGGCTGGGCCGTTGCACTCTGATGCTCCAGTCGCCTGTTAACATGTATCGAACTACGCGCCGAAGATGAATCATCTGCGCACGCACCTGACGCTTGTTTCGCAACAACATGCTGCGTCGTTCCATGCCTGAGTCTAAGCTGTCTCATAACTTCACTGTCAGTCCGGTAATGTTTTTTAAATCAGGGCTGGTATGTTCTGTCTGCTTCCATTTGGCCCGCAACTTTCGCGGAAATCAGTTTCCCACGTCGTTATTATTTTGCACGGTGTACCCTCTACCGCGACCTGGATAACACCCTGTTCCTCTTCCTCTGCCTCTACCTATCTGTATCATGTTGACGCGAAAACCATCGCCGTCATTCCTCTCGTCATTATTGCTGTTATTCCTGTTACTAAAATTCTGAAAATTGGCACGACTTTCGCCCCAGTGGTCTTCGTCTTCGACCCTTTCGAGAAATGCTTGGAAGCTGCGATGATTGCTTCACACGTATCTCTTCGAATCTTCTGGAAGCTTTTTATATAGCTCCTATACGATTTCAGAATCGGATCTTCTCCCTCTTAAGTGAGTCAACTTTCGGTACCAATGTTCGCAGAAATCTTTCAAAGAATTCCTGCCCCTGTTATCATGAAGTTTGGCCATGATAAACTCGCGCCACAAATGATCCTGTTTTTGTTCGGACCAGTACTCTTCCGTAAATTTTTGTTTAAACTCTTCTAACGTCATTGGTTGGGTGTTCAAGTTAATTCCCCATCGCTTAGCGTCACCTGCTAAAGCGCTAATTACTACGTTTATTTTCTCCTGACCAGATAAGTGTTTAGGAAACATTCTCTCGCAATTTTTGATGAAATCCAATGGATGCCATCCGTTATGTTTTTTGGCGGGATCGAAGCGCCCCTCACCTTCCAACAGCTTCGTAAGTGGCGTGCCATTACAGACAACACCAGGACTATCTTTGATTTTACTCTCGAGATCGAAAATTTTGCCTTGAATTTTCAATGTATTTTGTTCACACTTTTGTACACATCCGGTAACTTTTTCGCTTAAATCTCTTTCGGTATCTGAAACTGCCTTTTTCAACTGTGATATTCCATGTTGGCATTCGTTTACGATCTCAGTTTTAAGACCGAAAACTTTATCGTCTACTTTTGTTTCAACTAGCGGCTCTACTTTCTCTTAGATGTCGAGAATTTCAACATCCAACCTACTGTTAAAGTCGTCAATTTCCCACTGCATAGTATTCATATTTTTTGTAATCGTGTCAATTTCAGACTTCATAGTATTTACTGCAGAACTTAAATTACTCACTTTTTGTTCTACCTGTTCTATTTGTTTACTAATTTTAATTCATTGTTCTTCGACCTGTGCTTTAAGCTGACCAACTTGTGTTTTAAGCTGCTTGTCAACTGTGTTTGAGCTGACTAACCTGATTACTGTCTTGTGTTTGAAGCTGATCATTCTGTCCTGCAATTTGTTTGGTTAATCGTTCAAATAAGTCGTTCATACTTAAAATTTTCACACGGTCTTGTTGTACAGAATCGGTGCGTTCCGATCTTACTTCAAAATTTTCTTTCGGTTCTTTCTTTATGTGTGGTGAATCAAACATGTCGGTCGTTTCGTTCACATACCCACTATCATCTACAAAGTCATCTTCTACTTCCTGTTTTATTCCTTGATGTGTTCGAGGCGATCTCGACATTTCAATCTGTTCGTTAACATGTTCGTGGTATTGTATGTACGCCAATTGTCTTCCGCTAACGCCATCTGTTATCTGGCCACGTAAACTCCTGTCATTGCCAGCCGCTTCTTCCATTAAGATCGGCACATCTACTGTGGCCTACGTTCTTGTCCATACTGAACGCAAATTACACCTCACTACCGTACTTGACGTTCACTGCTGTTTACTTTACTGAATATTGTTGCAATTCGTGCCACTGAACATCCACTGTTCGGTATTAACGTTAATTTGTGACCGAAATCAACTGGATGTCCTGTCACCGGGAAGCCACTTGTAATGTGCGCGTGGGGCACACAATACTCATTAAAGCCTGTACTAAGGTACCGGTAAGTGAGCGGGGTTCAAATTATGAGAAAGGATTTTCGTATAGATATCGACCGCATGTACCTGAATGGTGGCAAATCAGACTTACATCCACTCTGTAATTACAATGGTCCATCAAGCAAGTCCGAAATGCAATTAAACGTCAGGATGGACCAAAGACACTGAAGATGCTACCAATTTGATAATAATACGGTCACCAGCCTAATTAGGCATTAACTGAATTTCTTCCCTGTACAAGTTGGTATATATTCATGCAAAACAACACGTAGTAACACTGCACAATAAAGTAGAATTTTAGAACCAGAAAATCTATTGAATTGATAGTTTCACGTTCTGTACTGATATGGAAAATCCATGAATACATAACGCTACACTATAATGTATACTACAAAACCTTATACTCTCAATTAATCTGATTAAAATCGGGCATAGGTTACCCTAGCAATAGCACTTTCGTGACACACACAAAATGTCAATTTTAATAAAGATAAAATACTGATAAACTTTGCCTTTTATATTGACTTTAACTTTTGCTGGTCAAACCAATTTAGAACACTTCAGAATTCAAATGAAGAAAAAAGGGGGAGGGCTGAAACTGTTATGATCACTGTATTAAAAAAGATTGATTACTGAAATTATAATGCGTTCAAGATTTCCAGTATAATAGTTACTACTCTTTTTATCTTATTTACTGCTCATTTAAGTACCTTTATATCTGTCTCGAAATAATTAAACCTCATTACTATATCAATATGAAAGTTATCGTTCAACTTCGTTAGACCTTCGTTATTCATTTACTGGTTCATTAACAAAACACTTCTTTAAACACGTCTTTATGAATTAGTGACTTTGTATGGCCCGCAACATACCAGACTACAAACACAAATCGAAGTTTCTGTTCCTTCTTTCCTTCAGTCTATATGTTAAATGAATTTACAAGTTAATAACTAGATGGATGCGTTGATTCTGACTATAGGAACTATCATTAGATCTTGCCTTTTGGTCTACCATCAACATAACCGCATATTCCGAATGTATTTATCCTTCACTCATCCTTACAGCGCGTATATTTCCATCATCACAGTGGCTTATGGACATAAGTCAATGTAAACTAATTGACTGGTATGAGATCGATAGAAGTGGCTGCTGACGTAAAAAGCTGTGTCACAAGCATACACTAATGAGAGACTGTTCTTCAACTTTGTGTTTAAATCTGGTACACACATTTCATCGGTGAGATAATTACTTCGCAATGAATAATGCGCTTCGTACTTTCGACTCATCCGTAGCACTTTAGAAAACTTGTATAAACTCTACAATAAAGCATGCTAAATAAATATTCACAATATGCCCGGTACGTTTGCTGCAGCGTATGGAACTGTAAGCGGCCTTCTGCATCCAAATGAAAAAAAAAGAAAAAATCCGTAGAACAATACAGAGGACTGTTTGTATGTGGTACATTTAGAACAAGCGAAAAACGTAATTAAGGAATCTGAAACAAATAGAACTAAACTAAAAAACTAAACTCCGTCCGAACAGGTTCTTGGAAGGTCCAACGGTACTGACCGGCTGCCGTGTCATCCTCAGCCCGCAGCAGTCACTGGATCCGGATATGGAGGGGCATGAGGTCAGCACACCACTATCGCGGCCATATTTCACTTTACGAGACCGGAGCCGCTACTTCTCATTCAAGTTACTCCTCAGTTTGCCTCACAAGGGCTGAGTGCACCCCGTTTGCCAGCAGCGCTCGGCAGACCGGATGATCACCCATCCAAGTGCTGGCCCAGCCCGACAGCACTTAACTTGGATGATCTGACCGGAACGGCCGTTACCACTGCGGCAAGGCCGTTAGTCAGAACGAATAGAATGCTGCTAAAGTTTACACAGCAACAGAAAAGAGAAGAAACCATCAGCTATAAAGCGAAATGACGCAGGAAAGCTGAACTAACATAGCGATATAGAGTGGTCGCGCATATTAATAATCTAAAGTTAGTGCACTTGATCTATCGACTACTCCAACGCAATCACTAAGGTATAAAACCAAACGGAAGTGCGAAATAGAACACTGAGAAACCGACAACACAACCTCCGACTAATAAATTGATGCTAAAGAGACTTTTGATACAGCGTTTAGTGTAATAAAGTTACCAACATGTAAGCAAACTTCTCTGACGTTGACGTAAAAGTGTATTAATTGACCACAGTATTATTAAATCATGGAGTCCGGCGGCTTCAGTTGGCTCATAGAGGGTTTGTATTGTGATATTTCATGGAGAAAGGCTGAACCATTTTGAAGTATATGCATAATGGTTTTAAAATCATTCAGAGTGCGATGCACTTTTCTTAGTCACGACAGTACTTGTTTACTGTAACGTCATCTCGTGTTTCCATCAACAGCAACGCGTACCCAAGTGCAATAATATCGCACACTACCCCACCACCATATTACTGCACTTGTCCTTCTGGGGCCGTTATCGGAAACAAACTGTGACGTTACAATAAACAAGTACAGTGATGAATAAAGGAAACGCATTGCACTGTGAATACTTACAGGTATAATACAAAGTAGCTCAGTGTCACACTGTCAACTTTTTGAACAACCCATTCTTCCTCTTCGGTTATGTCTGAGAGTTCTTTTTATTGTGGCACGCGTGTTTCCCTTCTTTTCATTGATGAAGTTTCTTCAGTGGCCTACGGTACATTTTGTTTTTGTATTCCACATTTGCGCTATGTAATAATTACAGATTTGCTACTACATTACAGTTTTTTCTTATTCTTTCGTTGTTAGGTAGGAGCCTAGTTTTAAGTAGCAAAGATTCGTGATGTACTGTATAACTAATACTTGTTTCTAATTACATTATGTGATCTTATTAGTGCATATCTGCCGTCCTGGAGTTATACTTTGATGGTTTACGTATCCAACATGTACAATTCTCTGTGTTTTCATGTGAATTTCGACTTAAGACCTCACATCCGTTGATAGTTGTATTTTTTCCTGATTTATTTACTTTATGTAGGATTGCCAACTATCGCTCTGTGTTTTTCGTCCGTGTTTTGATTTGGTTTAAAATGGTTTAAATGGCTCTGAGCACTATGGGACTCAACTTCTGAGGTCATCGGTACCCTAGAACCTAGAACTACTTAAACCTAACTAACCTAAGGACACTACACAACACATCCATGCCCGAGCAGGTTTCGAACCTGCGACCGTAGCGGTCGCGGATCTGGTTTAATACTGTTTGCATGTGTGTGTGTGTGTGTGTGTGTGTGTGTGTGTGTGTGTGTGTGTGTGTGTGTGTGTCTGTGTGTTTATGGTGTAAGTTTTGTTCTAAGTTCGTTACACATCCGTGTTTTCTGTTATGATTGTTCATAATAACAATTGTCGTGTGGTGTTCCATGTTAAATGGTTCATGTCCATAATACATCTGCTATTTGGATTTTCATGTTTCCAGCATTTTACGTATTCCTTATATATATTTTTTAATTTTTTTCCAGAACCTTCTTCCACACATTTCGAATTGCAAGCATGTTACCATGATGTTCTGAAACAAGTGATCGTTTACTGGAAGTACCACAGTCTTTGAATATTTGAGAAGACATGACTGACGAGAGTTACGTTGACGAGTAGTATTGGGAGCTCTGAAGTTCCTTTCCGATGATCATTCTCATACAATGAGTTGTAGAAGTATGATGAGAAAAAGGCTCTCATCGTGCAGCTCAGTGTCATATTGTTTCCGGCATTTACAGATCACGAACATACCTATACTTGTGTTCAAATTTAACGATCGTTTTACAATCAGGCAGTTAGCTTTCGCTACACAGGATAGAGAATCTGGTTTCAATTAATCCACCCTAAGACCGTTCGGAGTGGCCGAGTGGTTGTAGGCGCTACGGTCTGGAACCGCACGACCGCTACGGTCGCAGGTACGAATCCTGGCTCGGGCATGGATGTATGTGATGTCCTAAGGTTAGTTAGTATTAAGTAGTTCTAAGTTCTAGGCGACTGATGACCTCAGCAGTTAAGTCCCATAGTGCTCAGAGCCAATCCACCCTAACGGCAGAATTGTTGAGTACTTCGCACTGTCACTTACTTAAAAGCAGATACAGATTTTTTTATATTAAGTACTGTCTTCTGTGGAACCGGGTATGCCATATGTTTCACATGCGTATTGTTCTAATCTTTCTTGTATCAATGACTTTCGTCTGAGTCAAAATAATTACCAATTGATCCGAAAATTCTAAGATTTATTCACATTTCCGTCCCACTGCTGAATCAGTGACTGAAGATCAAGTTACTGATGGGGTATTGCGTGCTTTTCACAAACTGCATTTAACTTGGAAAGTGTAAACTCTGATACGTTCTCTGCCTTCAGCAGGAATACTAGTAAAAGCGAGGCACAATTTCAATCAATATAAACTCTTAACAGAACTGCAAGCACCACTACATACTTTACCCGTTAGTGGATAACAGACGGCGTGAAGTTTCGGCGACTTCTTCTTCTTTCTCTTGTGCCTCCATCTCGCATCTGCGTGGAGTCGTTATCGTTACTAATGGATTTGGCACGGTCAGTGTAATGGGTGGCCGGATGCCCTTCCTGTGGGCACCCCGTTACTTCTCAGAACTGAATATGTGATCACCAACAGACTGTGTATAGTGTAATTCATGGGAAAGTGAGCGAAAGTTTTCTAAATATTTGTGAATTGCGTAATTAACTGTATACACATGTCAAAAAAAGTTTTGCATCACCCAGTTCCCAGAAGTCCTGAAGATAGACGTTGACTGTGGATATTGTATCACAGAAACAGTCCCTTTGACTGTTCAGAGATGTCACTAAACCTGCCCAAAGCTGTAAACAACCATGCATGAGCAGCGTCTATTAGACGTAGGTGGTACGACAGCCGATCAGTTCCAGGCATTCCACCAGGAAGGAGGTACACAGCTCGTGTTGTCTGTAGTTCAACCATGCCTAGACGATCAGTACCACGGTTCGATCGCGTCCGCATTGTTACTTTGTGCCAGTAAGGGCTCTCGACAAGGGAAATGTCCAGGCGACTCGGAATGAACCAAAGTGATGTTGCATCGACATGGAGGAGATACAGAGAGACAGGAACTGTCGATGACATGCCTCACTCAGGCCGTTCAAGGGCTACTACTGCAGCGGATGACCACTACCTACCGATTATGGTTCGGAGGAACCTTGGCAGTAATGCCACCATGTTGAATAAAGCTTTCCGTGCTGCCCCAGGACGTCATGGTTCGACTCAAACTGTGTGCGGTAGGCAGAATGATGGGCAACTTCCCTCCCGACGTCCATGGCGAGGTTCATCATTGCAACCACGGCACAATGCAGCGCGGAACATATTGGCCCAACAACATGCCGACTGGACCGTTCAGGATTGCAATCACGCTCTCTTCACCAATGAGTGTCGCATATGCCTTCAACCAGAAAATCGTCGGAGACGTATTCTCAAGCAACCCGGTCAGGCTGAACGCCTTAGACACACTATCCAGCGACTGCAGCAAGGTGGAGGTTCCTTGCTGTTTTCGGGTGGCATTATGTGGAGCCGACGTACGCCGCTGGTGTTCATGGAAGGCCCCATAACGGCTGTACGATACGTGAATGCCATCCTCCGACAGATAGTGCTACCATATAGGCGGCATACTGGCGAGGCATTCGTCTTCATGGATAACAATTCGCGCCCCCATCGTGCACATCTTGTGAATGACTTCCTTCAGGGAAACGACATCGCTCGACTAGAGTGGGCAGCGTGTTCTCCAGACTTGAACTCTATCGAACATGCCTTGGATAGATTGAAAAGAGCTGTTTAAGGACGACGTAGCCTTCAACTACATTGAGGGATCTGTGCCGAATCGCCGTTGAGGAGCGGGACAATCGGGGCCAACATTGCGTTGATGAACTTCTGGACAGTATACCACGACAAATACAGGCATGCATCACAGCAAGAGGATGTTCTACTAGGTGTTACAGGTAGCGGTGTCTGTAGCAATCTGGACCACCACATCTGAACGTCTGTCTGTATGGTGGTACAACAAGCAATGTGTGGTTTTCATGAGCAATAAAAAGGGCGAAAGTGATATTTATGTAGATCTCTATTCCAATATTCTGTTTAAGTTCCGGAACTCTCGGAACCGAGGTGATGCAAACCTCTATTTTATTTATTATTTAGCTATTTACATTTCTAAGAGGTGTTTCCATGTATCTGTGTCCGCTGGTGTCTTCTGCCAGTTGAATCCCGCAGTTTTCCTGAGTTCCTTAACCCAGCGATCATTTAGTCTTTCTCGTGGTCTTCGTTTCCCACTGTGACTCCACTCTAAACTTGATTTTGCCCATCTACCATCCTTCGTTCCTGCAATATGTCCTGCCTACTGCCATTTTAGAGTTTTAACCCGCTCCATCATTTTTTTTACTCCTGTTATTGCTCGTATGTCTTCACTTCTCTGTCGTTCTTTCTTAGTGAGACCTAACATTGACCTTTCCATGGCTCTCTGAAGAGTTCGAAGTTTCTTTTTGAGAAATTCATTTGAAGTCCAACTTTCACACCCGTATGTTAAGACCGGTAGGACACACTGATCAGAAACTGTCTTCGTTAAGTAGACTGGCATGTTAGATTTGAAAACTGTTGCATTCCTTCCATAAGCTCTCCAACCCGGTTTAATTCGACGAAAAATTTCAGGATTCGAATCCCCTTGTGTGTCAATTAATTGCTCCAGATAAACGTATTCTGTAACTTTGTTTAGGATATTGCCATTCACTGTTACTTCTTCTGTAGCTTCCCACTTATTATGGATAACCTTAGTTTTAGAGTGATTTATTATAAGTCCAACAACGATGTGTTAAGTCTTTTATAGAGTACTGCATTTCAACCTTAATGTGAGCTAGGACCACTATATCGTCAGCAAATCTCATATATTGTGTGTGTGTGTGTGTGTGTGTGTGTGTGTGTGTGTGTGTGTGTGTGTGTGTGTGTGTGTGTGCGTGTCTGTGTGTGTGTTAGGATTATAGATACAGATATGAACATTAGTACCTTAAGTTGCGTTTTCTCTTTTGTCTGTCTTCCCACGATAAAGTCACTTAATTTACTACCTCCTGTTTTCTGCATGGTTGTAACTGCACCACTAAGTCAGTATAGATTAACAGCTTTGCCTCCTTGCATTCAGACTTCGACACCAGAGCTGATCCCAGGGGAAAACAAGCATTAATGTCTTGCTCCTACCTCATGTGTATGGAAGAAGTAACCAAATTAAAAACATGCAACCCCCTATAGGTTCAGTTTTTCGTCCGCAAATGAAGTAAATAGTGACGTTTTGTTGCTCTGTACACTGTATTCAGTCAAGATATCAGCACCACGCTATATAGGGTGAGTCACCTAACGTTACCGCTCGGATATATTTCGTTAACCGCATCAAATACTGACGAACCGATTCCACAGGCCGAACGTGAGGAGAGGGGCTAGTGTAATTGTTTAATACAAACCATACAAAAATGCACGGAAGTATGTTTTTTAACACAAACCTACATTTTTTTAAATGGAACCCCGTTAGTTTTGTTAGCACATCTGAACATATAAACAAATACGTAATCAGTGCCATTTGTTGCATTGTAAAATGTTAATTACATCCGGAGATATTGTAACCTAAAGTTGACGCTTGAAACCTCCGACGTTCAGTTGCGTGTTGTAACAAACACGGGCCACGGTCGGCGAGCAGCATCTGCAGGGACATGTTTACGATGACGACCGTGTTTACGAGTGTGGCTGTAGTGCACTGTTGTGGTTTGGTCTAGCTGTCACAGTGTCCGCATGTAGCGCTTGCTGCTATTTTTATTCTGCATTCGTCACCCCACGCAGACCAACTGTAGTACACCGTGTTACCAGACGTCTGTGATAGTGTAGTGTTGTAGGAACTGTGAGCATGGTGTATTCGAACTCTGAAAAGGCGGAGATGATACTCATCTATGGCGAGTGTCGATGAAATGCAGTTGAAGCCTGCAGGGTGTATGCAGAACGGTACCCGGACAGAGAGCATCCAACGTGTCGCTCATTGCAAAACATCTACCGCCAACTGTATGCAACAGGTATGGTCGTAGCACGCAAACGGGTCCGTAACAGGCCCGTCACAGGAGAAGCGGGTGCAGTTGGTGTGTTAGCTGCTGTTGCCATGAACCCACACATGAGTACACGGGACATTGCGAGAGCCGGTGGACTGAGTCAAAGTAGTGCCATGCGCATACTGCATCGTCACCGCTTTCACCCGTTTCATGTGTCGCTACTTCAGCAATTACATGGTGATGACTTTAATCATCGAGTTCAATTCTGTCAATGGGCATTAACAGAGAATGCGTTGCAGTTCTACCTGTTTACCGATGCAGCGGGTTACACAAAACACGGGGCAGTGAATCTACGGAACATGCATTAGTGGTCCGTGGACAATCCTCGCTGGCTCAGACAGGTAGAGCGACAGCGACCGTGGACTGTAAATGTATGGTGCAGAATCATTGGCGACCACCTCTTTGGTCCTCACTTCATCGCAGGGGCCCAAACAGCTGCAACGTACATCGCGTTTCTACAGAATGATCTGCCAACGCTGCTCGAAAATGTCCCAATGGAAACGCGTCGATGTATGCGGTATCAGCACGATGGTGCACGTGCACATTCCGTAATTAATACTAGGCTGACCTTGACAGGATGTTCGACGGGCGTTTCATAGGACGTGGAGGACGCATAAATTGGCCAGCCCGTTCTCCTGATCTTACACCTCTGGACTTCTTGCCGTGGGGTACGTTGAAGGAGAATGTGTACCGTGATATGCCCACAACCCCAGAGGATATGAAACAACGTATTGTGGCAGCCTGCGGCGACATTACACCAGATGTACTGCGGCGTGTACGGCATTCATTACGCTAGAGATTGCAATTGTGTGCAGCAAATGATAGCCACCACATTGAACATCTATTGGCCTGACATGTCGGGACACACTCTATTCCACTCCGTAATTGAAAACGGAAACCACGTGAGTACGTGTACCTCACCCCTCATGGTAATGTACATGTGCGTCAGTGAAAAAGACCAATAAAAAGGTGTTAGCATGTGGACGTAATGTGCCGTTCCAGTCTCTTCTGTACCTAAGGTCCATCACCGTTCCATTTGGATCCTTACGTAATTCGGTGCTCTCCGATACACATGATCGAAAAGCGGAGTGGTACTCAAGCGTCAACTTTAGGTTACAATATCTCCGGATGTAATTAACATTTTACAATGCAGCAAACGGCACTGATTACGTATTTGTTTATATGTTCAGATGTGCTAACAAAACTAACGGGGTTCCATTTAAAAAACGTAGGTTTGTGTTAAAAATCATACTTCCGTGCATTTTTTTACGGTTTGTATTAACCAATTACACTAGCCCCTCTCCTCACGTTCGGCCTGTGGAATCGGTGATGCGGTTTACGAAATATATCCAGCGGTAATGTTAGGTGACTCACCCTGTATACATCGTACAGTACTCATGAGCAAATAGAAACACCTGCATATATATATATATATATATATATATATATATATATATATATATATATATATATATATATATATATATATATGTATATGCTGTAACAGCTTTACGTGCAGATGTTTTGTATGTGGTACCTTCGTACGTACACATCAGTGTGCTGGTTGTTTTTTCTCTGCGTTGAACAGTTTTCCCGCAAACACGTTACATGATATACATGATATACTATCTAAAGCTTTTTTCAGCATCGTAACTGCACCACTAAGTGGACACGCCGTTTGGCATTCACTCAATCACACTTAAAAACCCCAGTTGTCCAGGCGAAAATATCAATAATGGCTTGCTCTTGCCACAAGTACTTTCATGTTGGAGTTACTGTCCAACACAAAAACATACAGCTTGAAACAGCTACAATTGTTAGTTTGCAAATGACATGAATACTGATGTAATGTTTTTCAGTACACCATATTCATGCGCCAATAGAAACACCTGTGCTTTTTCCAGTTACTTCTCGTATATATACGAGGGCAGTTCAATAAGTAATGCAACACATTTTTTTCTCGGCCAATTTTGGTTGAAAAGACCGTAAATTTCTTGTGGAATATTTTCAAACATTCCCGCTTCGTCTCGTATAGTTTCATTGACTTCCGACAGGTGGCAGCGCTGTACGGAGCTGTTAAAATGGCGTCTGTAACGGATGTGCGTTGCAAACAACGTGCAGTGATCGAGTTTCTTTTGGCGGAAAACCAGGGCATCTCAGATATTCATAGGCGCTTGCAGAATGTCTACGGTGATCTGGCAGTGGACAAAAGCACAGTGAGTCGTTGGGCAAAGCGTGTGTCATCATCGCGCAAGGTCAAGCAAGACTGTCTGATCTCCCGCGTGCGGGCCGGCCGTGCACAGCTGTGACTCCTGCAATGGCGGAGCGTGCGAACACACTCGTTCGAGATGATCGACGGATCACCATCAAACAACTCAGTGCTCAACTTGACATCTCTGTTGGTAGTGCTGTCACAATTGTTCACCAGTTGGGATATTCAAAGGTTTGTTCCCGCTGGATCCCTCGTTGTCTAACCGAACACCATAAAGAGCAAAGGAGAACCATTTGTGCTGAATTGCTTGCTCGTCATGTGGCTGAGGGTGACAATTTCTTGTCAAAGATTGTTACAGGCGATGAAATATGGGTTCATCACTTCGAACCTGAAACAAAACGGCAATCAATGGAGTGGCGCCACGCCCACACCCCTACCAAGAAAAAGTTTAAAGCCATACCCTCAGCTGGTAAAGTCATGGTTACAGTCTTCTGGGACGCTGAAGGGGTTATTCTGTTCGATGTCCTTCCCCATGGTCAAACGATCAACTCTGAAGTGTATTGTGCTACTCTTCAGAAATTGAAGAAACGACTTCAGCGTGTTCGTAGGCACAAAAATCTGAACGAACTTCTCCTTCTTCATGACAACACAAGACCTCACACAAGTCTTCGCACCCGAGAGGAGCTCACAAAACTTCAGTGGACTGTTCTTCCTCATGCACCCTACAGCCCCGATCTCGCACCGTCGGATATCCATATGTTTGGCCCAATATAGGACGCAATCCGTGGGAGGCACTACGCGGATGATGAAGAAGTTATTGATGCAGTACGACGTTGGCTCCGACATCGACCAGTGGAATGGTACCGTGCAGGCATACAGGCCCTCATTTCAAGGTGGCGTAAGGCCGTAGCATTGAATGGAGACTACGTAGAAAAATAGTGTTGTGTAGCTAAAAGATTGGGGAATAACCTGGTGTATTTCAATGCTGAATAAAACAATCCCTGTTTCAAAAAAAAAAGTGTTGCATTACTTATTGAACTGCCCTCGTACACAGGGTGTTACAAAACGATACCGACAGACTTCGAGGAGTTTTAGACGGCGTCTTGAGGAACAGGTCGATGATAGGAACCCATAACTAGAAACGTCATCTAACCACCTACGTCATCTAAACGGCTACCTGCTGCTTAGACAAGCCTTGCCTCCTATGGATGCGAAGCTGTGTTGCATCTGTTGATAACGGTTTCGGCAGCGAATCTCCACTCGAACATTTTTTTTTCTCCTGGAGCCCTTTAAAATCTCATTTCTCTTCGTCATACAGGAGAAAAATAAACTGTCATCCATCAAGGCACCAGAGCATCGCACTCATAGAAGACAAGGATTGTCTATGCAACGTTCCGTAGCGTCATTGGATGCCTTTTCCCGACAAGGAATCCTATCCTGAATTTGTTCATCAAGACACCCTTTACAACCCCTCGAATTTCGTCAGTGTCGTTTCGTAGCATCCTGTCTATACAGGGTATAGCAAAAATGTACAGCAAAAACTGCAGGACACACACCTCTCACGTAGACGAATAAATTATTTTATATGAACATGGATCTGGAAACGCTTTGTTTCCATGTTACAACTCATTTTCTCGAACTCATGAATCACGGGAAACAACACGGACGGAACGCCCCAGCGTGCCACACTCAACTTTGTGGACGTTGATATATGCTTCAAACCCGTCTTTGTAGTGAATCCCTAATGCGCTAAGGTATCCCTGGAGTATTGCGTATGATTTCGCAGCCTTCCATAATACGGGCACGGAGTGTCTGAACATCTTGTTCTGGGGTTACATACACAACAGTTTTCAAATGCCCCTCCAAATAAAAAATTAGTGTGTTTGGGTCCGTAAAGCGCGGAGGCCTGGATATCAGTGCCTCTCTACCTATCCGTCTGACACCAGATCTGTTATTTAGAAGCCGACAGATATTTACACTAAAATGAGGAGATGGTCAATCGTGCATGAAGTACAAGTTTTGTCCCAAAGCTAAAGGCGCATCTGCTAGCAAATCAGATAGAGCATTCTCTACGAAATTATGATAACTTTGTCCGTCGAGCCTGGGTGGAAGAAAGTGGGGCACTACCAAATAGTCACCAACAATCCAACAATGCCGCCCCAAATAATGTGACACCCCAAAAGTCCAGAATTGCTACAGAATGGCTCAGAAACAGTATTCTGATTTTAAGCACTTCTACTGGCCGCCAAACTCCCGAGACATGAACATTAATGAGCATATTTGTGATTCTTTGCATCGTGCTGTTCAGAAGAGAACTCCACCCTGTCGTACTCTTAAGGATTTAAGGACAGATCTGCATGATTCACGGTGTCAGTTGCCTCTAGCACAACTTCAGACGTAAGTCGAGCTCATAGCACGTCGTCCTGCGGCAGTTGTGCGTGTTCACGGAAGCCCTACACTATATTAGGCAGGTGTACCAGATTCTTTCCGTTTTCAATGTGTAATGCAAATAATGCGAATCCGTACAATGTATACCACGGTAGTTGTTGCAATGAAAACCATCGCAGCCAAAATCGCAGTATAGTAACAGTAACAGGAGTAATCGAAATTACCGTAATAGTAATAAGTGTAATAGCGAACATTCGGGAAACAGAGTGTCTAGTTCACATGATCATCATCCGGGTAACGGCAATCATAATAATGGTGCTATGCACAATAATAGTAATGAGTATTAAGGCAGAGACCGAACGAGAGCAATAGCGGTTCATTCAGTTACACACAGAAGCGAAAACGTAACGATCATAATATGCCACCCTAGAATGATAACGTGGGAAACGTTCAATGGGGTGACCAATAGGCCATTTGATGGACAACGTCTCCAAACGTAGTAGAGAAGTTAGGGCACTACATGCTACCTCAGATGATAAAAAAAACTGAAAACAGGCCGTGTAATCAAGACCATGAATGGGCGGCTTAGAACCATGAAGTACGATTGGTAGTACTAGAGGAAGGGAATAACGACAGGACAGCTGAATAAACAAATCAGAGCCAGCCTCCTCACGCCTTCCGGAAGTGTCTGATCCTAAAGAGGAGCTCGAAACATCATTATAAAGAAGATTGCTAAGACACAACGATAGGATGGATATTCGAGAAGAATTACTAGAAAATCCGAGTGGCCGTAAATGAAATCTACTGAAATAATGCAGGAAATGGTCGAAGTTTAAATAAATAACGAACCTGTGGATATCCTGCTCGATACTGGAGCGACTTGTAGTGTGATGAGCGTTTGTCTGTTTAAACAATAATGGTAAACAAAGATTTCCTGTGTTGCCAGTTCCTAACTGTACGCGGTCTGTCAGGTGCGTTAAGTGGTCATTCCGTTCCTGTGAAGCCTCAGGAGCAGGTTGGACTGTTGCACATGGGGAAATACTATTAAGCACCATCTTATTAGCTTCTACTCTATCTTATCCGTATATCTGGAGTTGGAAATTTTCTGAGGGACAGAAATGCAGTAATTGACCTTTTAAAATGGATATTCACCCTAACCAATGATGGGCGAATTGTTGTTTCGAACTTGGTGAGGAAGATGGAACTGCATGAGAGATTCTGCCAGAGAACAATGATTAATTATTTAGGTACTAATATATTACATGTAATTGAAGATTGTGGACTAAGTGGTTTACCAATAGAGATGTCATCGGACGTCGAATACGTCATTCAGAATAAAGTAGTCGAATATGAAGACTTAAATGCAGTACATCAGAATGAATTAGCTAGCTTGTTAAAGGAATATTTGGAAGTGTTCGATGAGAAGCCTGGTGTGATCAAAGATTATGTTTGTCAAGTGGATGTCTACCTTCATTAAACTTACTGTAAAAACTCTTACTCCATTAAGCTGGCAAGCAAGGCTTGGAAGGAGCATATGTCAAAATAAATCATAAGAGATATCTTGATGTCACAATATCATGGAGAAGCGTCGCCAGTTGAATATATAATTAGAACAGATTTATTCGGACTTACGCTGCAATGCAACAATATAAGTGGGTAGAGCACGTCTCGATCTTTGAAGAGATTCACACTAACATGCTGCACTCATTCACCAGGCATACTCCAGCGGAGATGATACACAACACGCCCGAATCTAACAAGTGGATTAAACCTTTACCGATCTTGGATGAGCCAAACAAAGATAGGAAGTCGCTGTTGGACGACGTGCGTGAATCAGTGGAGCATGATGCGTGACTGAAGAAGGCCAAACTCGATCGTAAATTGAGTTCGACTGTGACATATACCATAAGCGATAAGGTCTTACTAAGAAAACACCGTAAGTCATCTCCACTCAAGAGGTTAAACAAGAAATGGCAACATGTTTACGCCGAACCTCACCATATCATTCGCATTCCACATGAGGGAAGCTACTTGTTAGCTAATTAAGATAACTGCGGCGACAAAAGGTTTTATTTCCTCACAAAGTAGAGAACAAAAATAATCATTACTGCGGCCAAAATTTAATGAGTAACATTAATGGACGTTATTTTGATATGTCATGTCTGTATGCCATGTCTATATGTGCTCTGTATGTTCTATATTCGTCGTTCTGGAGAATGTGTGGAGACAAATTACTCATCGCTGAGGTGGCAGCCCAAACAACCTGAAGGACTGCAGCTGTTATCTGATGCAGCGAGTCGTAATTTGGCAGCACGTTTCCAGAAAAGGTAACTAACAGCTACGAGACGTCGCAAGACCTACATGGTGGGCGTCGACACGAAGCATTCACTCGAATAATTTATACAAGAAGCGACCTGTTCGTTGATGTCAACCAGAAATTTGATTGTCAGTTCAGTGAAGAACGACAAGGAGGTCTGCTGGCAACATCGGTATCGATGAGATGAAGACTTTGAAGGAAAAGGAGACCCTACCGCAAAAGGTCGCCAGCTGTAGGCAATCCCAAGAACGCATTTGGAAGCTTAACAGTAGAGACGAAGAATCGGCGAATGGGAATTGAAGAGGAAGAAAACTCTAAAATCACACGTCGTATGGCGCAATCATACGAGAAGCTATGCTATGTGAGGGTAAGATGGTCCATTGTTACGATGGGCATGTTGAAATCTTAAGAAGAGGCAATATAGGTCAAAGAATGAAAACATTGTGCTGCTTAACCGCTGAACAGACGGCACAACACATACAATCATGTTTCAAGCTATAAAGGAGAGACGACATGAGCTACATAATGAAAAAGCCGTGTTGCTTAGCCATTAAAGAGGTGGCACGAGAAAAGATGACGTAAATTACCCATTTTCCCTATGGCCCACTCTGACAACCGCACGAATGACCTGCAGAACCAAAAAGATCACACTTTGCAGCCGCATAGGGACGGCGAGATGAATGCACATCGCAGACCTCGCCAGATAAAACAACAGACAAGACTACAATCCAGTCCCAAAAGATAATTAATGAAATATTTAAGATATAAGATAAATTGGAATGTGTAATTAGTATAAACTGATCTATTCCGTAACAGATATAAAGTGAATTTTTGTGACTAGTATCTAAAATGAAATTTGTAGTTAACTTTAAACTGACTTACCCAGTATAGATATTAAATGAATGAAATATTTAATTGATGCTAGGAAAAATGGAAATATGAAAGATTTGGATTATACTTTGAAATATTTAAGTTAACCTATAATAATGAATGTACTGTAGAAGGAACACATAGAAAAAATATATACTTCCCCTCGATGATAAAAAGGAAGGAAGAAAAGAAAAAAATAATGTCTCAATCAAAGATCCAAATACCCATCGATAAAAAAGTAACTAGAATCCTAAGTCAGTCAAACATAGTTAACGAAGAACACCATCCTCTAAGAGAAGACTGGAACATACAATATAGAAGAAGGAAACTTGTCGGATGGGCCCCACATTACGTAGGAATTTTTTACTACAGCGAATCTAGGAGGGAAAACTGAAAGAAAAATGGACCAAAGGAAGAAGACGTTGTGAAGACAGGAATAAGTTACAAGAAAATGAGGGAGGGTGCTCTGGAGAAAAATATATGGGGGATACCAATTGATACCTGTCGAAGGGCAGGTTCAGTGAAAGAAGGGGCTTTGAGACGAAATAGTGAAAGAAACAAAAATTGAAATAATAAAAATGGATTAGCTCACGCATAGATCATTGGATAGCACATTAGTTATTCAGTGTTATATACAAACCGGAAAAATAACAAATATCAGCAACTGAAGGATAAGAGATATGCGAAAAGATTCACAACAACTGAAAAATGAGAAGCTGGAAGTAAATACTCAGCATCTGACGCAGTAGAAATCTGCGTCTGAAGAAAGGCGATACAAAACTCTGAAACTTCCAGGAGAGGTGAGCAAACGCGACAACCAAAACCGTACGTGTGATGTCATTGCTACCTCCACCAGAGAAGAGTTCACGAGAAGCGCCATTGTAAATACTACTCCGTCCTAATCTATTACTTCAGTTGCAGCTGTCATCTAGAAGGGACAGGCTATGTCAGTCGACTCTCATCACGCCTAAGCGTCTACAGTCACCTATGAGGCCTCAAGTCTTACAGGAGAGACTCTGTAAATGAACACTGCCACCAACAGCTGGGTCATTACTGATGGGATGAAGAGACCGCCATCAGTCTGCTTCCCTATTGGACGTTTGGCCAATGGTGTGAAGAAGCTTTCGCCATCTGCCAACACGAGGAGTCACAGATGCTGCTCGCCCTGTTCCTGCAGCCAGCACTGATAGTGTCAGCCTCTATCTCCTTACTGTTGGCTGCCGTTTGAACTCTACATCGAAATGACCGCATCAGGCTAAACTGGAGGGCGAGTGTCCAAGGAGCACATTTTCGACGTCAATGAGAGCACTTTGGAGTTCAGCTCGTAGAGATTCTGTACATTACAGTACAATGAAAACCATGCCATTTACGACACTGAGACTGGCTGTAACGTAAAAGGTGGTACATGAACCATCCTCTGTGCACCTTTACTACCAGGTGGTCAGGTGTCTGATGGGGTCTGCACAGTACCTGCCTGACTATGCTGCTAGCGTCCTGTGAAGACAATACCCGGTGTCAGTAAGTGCTCATAATCAGTAGAGACGTACACACCTGGTGCCACACCCACTTGTCTACAGCAACACCGGACATCATCTCTGCACTCAGCTCTAAGGCCACCAGCTACGGATTGCAGGTCGCTACAGTGTGGTGCAGTGCGCCAGTGATATTTGTCAGTCTTTCCCCTGTGTCTTTTGTAATGGCCATGTTCAACTGTAGGGACCTCCACAGCTCGTTAACTCTTCCATCCACACACACCAAACTGTACTCTGCTCTCTAACCAGGTAGCTGGTGTTGCCCAAAGACTTTATTGCCATACAGTCACAGTTGGCAAAAGTTAGCTTTGGTTACACACCAAATCATTACAACATATTGCTTGCTGCTGTTGCACAACATTATGAACTGTTCATTATTGTATAAGCTTTGCTACAGTGGGCCTGAGCTCAGTATTCTCATGAGTGATACATGAGAACTCTCTAGATCAAAATACAGCAGGTAAAACTATGAAGAATATTTATTAAGAGGTTATTGTCTGCTGTTGAGTCAGAAGTGGATGAAGTCACACATCTCAGTTAAGAACATTCTATAGATGAATCGATTCAGAGTAAGGACGATGCTTCTGCTTCAGATATTCGATGTGCTATTAATGCTTAAAGTTGAAAGTGAAACGAGTGATAACAGTAGTGATGAGAATGACAGAGTTAATGAAAACTATGAGCGGATTGTATTTTCTGGAGACATTCTACATGGTAACGATCGAACTGAATAAAATGAGGAACCTTTTGGGACAAGAAAGGTGTTCAAATGTAATATTTTGTGGGGCTGGCCTGGTCCAACATATGCAACAAAAATTCTTTCTATACAAGACACTTTCAAGAGTATATATACAGATGAAGTGTGTGACATAATAATGCGTGAAATCAACAGGGAGACAAATCAGGTATTCAGAAATTATAATATCTACTGAGAAGCAGCATAAAAAGTGTGGAAGCGATTTACAAGTGACATATTACATGCTTACCTTATCATATTGATTACAACTGGCGTAGGAAACTCTAAGGCGAACACACAAATGAAATGTAGAAAACAATCGCATTTGCACTGTATCGTGCAAGCTTGTCCAACTGGTTTTGGCAGATAAGCAGAGATACGAGATTATACAAAGTGAATACTAGGTCTGAGCGTTTGAAAAGTGTCAAAGCGGCTGCAATAGCTTGCATACTTGCAATGCTTATCTCAAATCTTCGAACAAAGCTATGTGCCTACTGATTGTGTCACTGTTGACGACCTGCTTTTTGTTTTCAAAGAAGAGAGAAGATTTACGCTATACATGTCCCCAAAGCCAGACTTGAAGGTTTTATGGAATTGTGACTCGCAAAATTCTTATAAAATAACTGGCCGCATTTACACATGTAAATCTCGTTCTCTAAGAGAAACTAATTAAGGTTACATGATAATAAAAGATTTTTTTTTTACCTTTCAAATGGTACTGGTAGAAATGAAATCACTGAAAAGTTTTTCACAACTCTTCCATTAGTAAGGCTGTTGACGGCTTGAGATTTGTCCATAGTTGGTACCGTTCCTTTGTTCCTTGCAAATACTAGGGAGGTTTATCTGCTTCCAGTCAGACGTCCATATTGCAATTTTTCCAGAAATGAATTGCCATGTGTTCAGGCTGTTACCTACATGTGGAATGTGTAGGTGATTAGGTGTTACGGCACAAAGATTTAATGCAGTTTTGTTCTCATTTGTGTACTGTTACTTTTTTTTTTTGTATAAGGGCAGATGAAGATTAGAAAAATGCCACACACATGGGCAGAAACTCTGATAAATAGGGTGCAAACTCTGAAGGGGTATACAGCTACATAACTGGTGATTGCAGCCCACCATATAGTACAACTAGGCATTGCATACAGGGGTGGAGGAATAGGATGCCGGTGGTGAGCAAGTATCATTCAAGCGACACCAAACTGTTGAGTGTGCTGGACCCTTTAGTTGACTCCATAGCAGCTAACATTACATAAACATTTTCAGGAAAGGCCCCCGATGCGGTATCTCGTAGAAAAGGGATACCAACAACGGCAACTCACACTAAAATTGGGATCTTGATTTAAGCAACCAGTTTCAACGCTTCTTCTTCTGGACATTCATTTCTTGTTGAGATGTCCATACGCTCGCTCCATTATTTAGTAAGATGTATTTGGTTTTTGTAGACTCATCCTAAAGATGTGGATGTGGGACTGTGATCAGTAGCTCGTGGTAGAAGGATACCAATGGACGTAGATCTTCCTAAAACTTCCCAAAACTCAGCAACTAGTTTGGACACTTCATAGCGTCGTCTTCAGGCAACTAATTTTCTTGTTAGGAAATCTATAGATTTGTATCTGCTTTTATCGTTGACGAGAAGTCTGCCGCAGAGTTGGATGAAGAAACCACTTAGCCACTAAGGCAGGAGGAAAGACGAGGCTGAAAGATGAAGTTTCGAAAGTTTAAAGCCAATAGGAGAGCTGACTCAACGGGAAAACCAGAGGACATGATCTCATTGCTACCTCCACCGCATCAGAGCGCACAGATAGTGCCAAAGTTAAAGCTACTCCTTATTTATCCAGTGATTACAGTTGCAGCTGTCCTGTGAAGAGGGAGGCTACGTCACTGACCTCTCAGTATGCCTAATCGTCTGCAGTCATGTTAGGACCTGCGGTTAGCGACCGACCGTGATGTAACGGCTGTCACTCGAGCCATCCACTATGCAGCAATACTGCCAGGCGCTGCAGTCTGGAACCGCGAGACCGCTACGGTCGCAGGTTCGAATCCTGCTTCGGGCATGGATGTGTATGATGTCCTTAGGTTAGTTAAGTTTAACTAGTTCTAAGTTCTAGGGGACTAATGACCTCAGAAGTTGAGTCCCATAGTGCTCAGAGCCATTTGAACCAACCAATACTGCTAGGCGACGTGTGCATGTGCCGCTGATGGCACAACACTGGCCGACTGAGATGCCAACGCCCTGGGAAGAAAAATCTGTGTTCCCGAACAATAAGTATGTCATTATGGATTATGTTTCTTGGCACTCCCGAGCATAAACAGACCCTAATCATCACACCCGCCTCAGAAAATCCAGACGACAGTAGGCTTCTAGCGTAGGACCCTTATAAGAAAGTAAATAATCCTTAGGATAACGAGAAGAAACTGTATGAACATATGTATCCCAAATTTCAAGCTAGTACTAAGAAAAGATAGTTAGACTTAAAGGCAGAAGAAATATGTTCAAATGTGTGTAAATTCCTAGGCGACCATATTGCTGAGGTCATCGGTCCCTAGACTTACACACACCTAACCTAACTAATGCTGAGCACAACTCACTACCAATGCTCGAGGGAAGACTCGAACCTCTGGTGAGAGAGGCCGCTCAATACGTGCATGCTGCCTTAAAACCGCGCGGCCACTGCATGTGGCAAGAAGTATCTATGTACAAGTAAGCCTACTGTAAGGTAAACTAATGGAAGCGGAAGAGGATACAGATGAGGGTCAGATGGAAGGCGTGATACTGAGAGACTAACTTCACAGAGAACTGAAGGCCTAAAGTGCAAGCAAGGAACCACAAGTAGGCATCATTTCCTTAGAATTATTAAGATCCTGAGGAGAACCAACCACAACAAAACAATTCTATTCATTTTGCGAGGAATATGGGACACATGAAAAATATTCACATTTGCGAAAATGGAAAACAATCGACACGACCCTGAATTTTCCGATTTACGCGAGTGGTTGCTTTAACCGCTTTGGCTATTCGTGCGCGACTCGCGGCAAAACCCATACTTCCATATGTCGTCGACCGACACCACAGCCTATACCTGTACACACTTTAAATAGTTCCCGTAGGAGCACTGCACCGTTCGTCTTAACAAGGTTCTGCAGTATCGTAAATTATGTGAATGTCCCTCTCACATTACAAAGTTTGGAACAACTCCAATTTCAGAAAGTTACTTGCTGACAAGTACAAATATTAATGAACCGTAAGTTGTTTTAGCAAAATACTAATGAAGATTATTTGTGGATGAATAGGAAGATTTGTAGAAGCAAACTTAGAAGACATCAATGTTACATCCGCAGAAAGTCATGAATGCATCACACAATACTGACCCTATCACTTGCATTGTGAGATTGGTTGAAAGAAAGCCACTTCCACATCGACATCATCTGTTCATTTAAGGAAATCTTTTCACAATGTCATCTCGACTACGAGTATTTAGCGACGATTTTGCGACGATTTCGCCGAGTGCCGTCTGCTGTGGCTGACGTCAGTTGCTGCCCTCACGTGAGCTGTCAAGACTTCACTCGCCACACACCACGGGCAGTCGGTTTTTTGTGTTGTGTACAGTGATGGTACTGCGTCTCTTTACCGTTTGTTGTTGCAGAAATACAGAGACTTTTTCTAGAGGTTATAGAAAGTATGTGTTTACTTCAGGTTACTCTGTTTCTACGGTTTTAGCTTTGTTATTCAAGTATTCTGCTATCTCTCGTCGGCTTATAAAGTTACTCAGTTAAGTGTCATTTCTAATTGCATACGATCTGGCTGAAGTGGAACGCGCATTTATATGTTCAAAGATCTACCAACTAGAGGCTCCGATATTTGTAACCCGTGATTTAGTCAGCACGACGACAAAGGAGTATTTCATTATATGTATGCATCAAGGTTTGTGAACTGTGACAATATTCCCAGACGCGACAGTAAAGTCTGCCTCTGGACTTGCCGTACGTTTACCGCCCTTCTGGCCACATAACACGACTTTGTGGCCTGCGTAAGTGGAAGCCAGTTTTCATTATGACGGAATTACTATTTACTGATTCTGTAATAGTTGTGCGCCATTTACGCCATCCATACACAGCCGAGACTGAAGACTGAAGACCCGGACCACCTACCACGAAATCCTACAATGAGTTCAAATCAAAACTGATACGTAGAATCTCTGCATGTCAAAAATAACGGATCAGGTAAATTTCAACGGAGGAGAAAATCGCCCATCGGAAGTCATCTCTGTATTTCAGGAACTTTAGAAGCAAAGTCGACACTGGCACAGTATCTGACAACTTGCTACGTGCGTTATGGAGCAGTTGCCTGCCACTGCATGTGAAGACAATGGCAGCATCACAAACAGAGATGCACTTGGACGCAGTGGCCCACTTTGTTGACAAGATCATGGAAGCAATGATGCTCGATCGAATAGTACAGTGACAGTGTCGTCCAGCAACATAACACTAACAATGGTAACACGCGCAGACTACTATAATCCTGTGGCTAAGGTTGATTTGCTCATCAGAGTAGCGGGTCGTTATCTCGGTGATATCGAATTTGCAACGGGAGCCAATACCGCAAATGGTCAGGGAGCCGTTCTTCCGCAACCTCTACGACTTCTGTGACAGATAAACACTCCCTCTGTTGGTATCAATGCTGATTTTGAGAGACGGCGAGCAAATGCACCACGTTTTGCGCCTTCCCAAGTGCCAGGAGAATTATTCGATTGACGAGCACAGTTGCAGCGCTTGTTTATAAGCGACAGAAAGTCAAGCTGTAAGTATTTAGTAGACACGGGATAAGATTTGTGTATATTTGCTGCCACGCGGGATTAGCCGAGCGGTCTCAGGCGCTGCAGTCATGGACTGTGTGGCTGGTCCCGGCGGAGGTTCAAGTCCTCCCTCGGGCATGGGTGTGTGTGTTTGTCATTAGGATAATTTAGGTGAAGTAGTGTGTAAGCTTAGATACTGATGACCATAGCAGTTAAGTCCCATAAGATTTCACACACATCTGAAAATTTTTTTTGTGTGTATTTCCACGTACATTGTTACACGGCAGTCGGCTAGCCACTTCGTTGTCTGTATGCTGTGAACAGTTCCTCTCTGAGAACGTAAGGCACACAACATATGGAACAGGACCTTGGATGCGTCGTCGTGTTCGTATGGGACTTTAAAATTGCGGGTATCAGAAAGAGCATCACTGGAGCTGATATTTTGGAGATCTACCACCTGTTACCAAGCAGGGTGAAAGCCCGAAATGTCAACAGAATGACAGGCGTGACAGCTCTGGGTTTCTGACGTAGCACAGCTGTGCACAAGACCAAGAGTGAGCTAGCGGCTAGCGGAGACGGGAAGTATGCGGGCCTATGCAAAAGTTTCCAACCCTGACGCGCGAGAATGGGGCGCCTCACGAGGTACGTGCTTAAGAAGTGTGGTACATGGTGCCCATGTGAAGACTGTCGAGCACTTAATGCCCGAACAGTGTCAGATCGGTACCCAGTGCTTTGTAATGCAACTATAATCACTCTTTATCCAGAGCAAACTCGTTCACTATGCATGACAGTGCTAAGACTTGAACACAAATTCCAGTGGTAGAGGATAATATTTCAAAGATAGCTGTTATCACTCCAGTTCAATTCTTCGAGAATATGTTTATGACATTCAGCCTAAGGAATACTGCGCAGTCATGGCAAAGATGTGTGGACTCTGTACTGCCAGATCTACCCTACTGCTTTGCCTACCTAGGCGATATTCTTGTTACTTCCTGGCACATTAAAGCTGTGTGCCGGAACGAGGCTCGAACACGGAACCATTACCTTTCGTCGCCAAGTGATGTACCAACTTTTTTTTTTGAAAAAGTTAAATGCGTATACTTTTTAACATCAGGTTTTTTTCCCAGATAGTGTATCATACCAAATACTTTCTTTGTTTTTTGTTGTTTTTTTTACTTGTTTAGATCACATAGGTCGCCCTCCAGGCGAAGAATAATGATGTGTAATTAGCATAAATAACCAACAAAAAAAAAAAAGAAATTAAAGGAAACGCCCTCCTAGCAGAACAAACAAAAAGGCATCCGCGTTTCGCCAACTTGTGGGTGGACGCAATCTGAATCCAAAGGCAGTCAGGCATGTTCCACGCACGTCTTCTCGAAGAACATTCCATTTTGCCGGTATTTTGGACCGAGTCCTAGTGTTATACAACCATACTGAAATCACCTTCTCATACCTGGGACAAAGCAGCTGCAGGAGGGATCGAAAAATGCACTACCCAAAAAGTTGGCATAGTACTGACGGTATCACGGATTGCGCACGAGAAAAGTAAAGCGATCTTGCAGGACCGTCCAAAAATCAAGAACACTCTTATCGCCTTCATGGAACAAATAAGAGATCGAGAGGCCTTTCATCCTGATCACAGCGTTGGTCTTCGTACGTTGGAAATAAATCTCATCTGGGAACATGAGTGATTTCGGTGTAATGGCATGGGGAGCCGTGCGTACAGGAAAGACAAGCATCTTCAGAATCAGCTGCCACACCTCTTTAGCAGAACCACCCATCAGTCGACGTTCGTCCGTATGAAGCATGTGACAACGAGGACACAGCGGTGAATCTGTCATTTTTATTGCATTTAGACGAAGGTGTGTCACGTACTTCCCATTAACGACCAGGTATCAGGTCGCACGAGCACTCGTGTCAAATTGGACATGTTGTACAGAACGCCAAACCTAGGGTCCCGCGATGGTAGGATATCGGCTGTCCACAACATTCCGAGTATGATTTCTCATCATTAGGTGGTAAACATCACGTTCCGTAGGGTTCCTGGTACTAGGGAAATCGGCATGGACATAACTGAATTCGATGAAAAAGGTCCTGACATGTGAGAGTGAGGAAGATGTTTCAAATGGCTCTGAGCACAATGGGACTTAACTGCTGTGGTCATCAGTCCCCTAGAACTTAGAACTACTTAAACCTAAGGACATCACACACATCCATGCCCTACGAAGGATTCGAACCTGCGACCGTAGCGGTCGCGCGCTTCCAGACTGTAGCGCCTAGAACCGCACGGCCACTCCGGCTGGCAGAGTGAGAGAGAGATATGGGCTACTGTAACGGGTGCCACCCGAGAGGGAGGGGCCAGTTCGTCTATCAGGCTTCCCAATAATCCTGTTCGGCGGTGGGTCCACAATTTAACCATCGTACTTACGTAAAGGGCAGCTGCTTTCGCTTGGACGTTGACAAGGCCGCGGCCGCCATCTCGAGCAGGTAGTGTCAGCGTGTCGTAGCGGACTTAGAAGAGAAGACCCGCGCTTACAAAGAAGCCGAACGCCGCCAGCAGTCTGTGTGCCATTGCCTTAGACATCGGTAAAATCTGTGCTAAATGGGGTAGTCGCGAGATGAGATGAGTGTTAACAAAATCCACCTTCTTAACATGTCCAGTGCTCTCACTGGTTTGCCACGAACGTTGTTGCAGATAGCTTGAAGCAGGCGTTTATATTTAAATGAGATCGTGCACTATATATTACGCGTGAAGATGATCCCCAAACATTTGAGGCTGTCCAATAATTTCAATGAAGCCACACTCTCTGTTGGAAGACCTCTACCGAAGAACATAGCACTAGATTTCGTCAGGTTCAGACGGCTGCCCGCAGCAGTCCCGTACTCACTGATCCATGCCAGTGCCTCTCACACTTAATTCTCAGAAAGTACCAAGAACACTACGGCAGATGAAAGCATGACCCCTCACTGTTATCCCTGTCAACCGGCTCCTCAAACAATGTTACAGTGACTCAAGGGCGATGGCGGAAAGGAGCATCGACAGCTGACGTCCTTGACGGACCGACCGCATGACATTAATAGGGCCCGCCACACGGCCACTGACCAGCACTTGCGACGTGACACCTCGGAGAAGCTGCAAGATGTATATAAATCTGTGGGGGAAGGCCATCCGTCGGAGTACGTTATCTAGAAAGTAATGACTCATCTATCGAAGGCGTGGTCGAAGCCCACTGTCACTATGACACCGTCACTGCTGCAGGTCGTGGCCAGGCCTATGACGTCATGGTAATCGCCGAGTGCCATCTGAATGTTACTGTCACCACCAAAGCACGTTTGATCCAGAGAAATGACTTGAGGGATGACGCACCGAAGGCGAACGGCTGGAATTGGGGTAAAAATCTTGAAGTCACAACTTAACATGGTCAACCGCCGAAAATGTCCAACTCCCCGACCTCCCGATCGCTTGAGGAACGGGACAAGAAGCCTTCTACGAATTCGGGTGGGAGGAGAAGGATAGGATTCATCAGTTCTTCATAGATCGCATCCAGCGTGAGCCCATTATGTCATGCAATGTGCGGTAAAACTCCAGCGGAAACCCTTCGGGACCTGGGGCTTTGTTCGCCGCACCCTTATGAAGAGCATCAGCGACGTCATCAGCCGTAATTGTCGCTGTGAGAATCTCCGCAGCAGCCCTGTCAAGGGCACCTGTCAAGGAATAGAGGACACCTACCATAACATCATGTTACGGTGGTCTGCCACATAGAACTATTAGTAGTAATCCACAAAGGCGTTTAGGATATCGTTCTGAGACGTCAATCGGCGACCAACAGGCATGTAGAGGGCGCTGACCAGCTGTCTCCGACACCGCTGCCTCTCTCGTATAATATGATACATGGGCGGGGGTTCTCCTAGTACACAATCGTGACATCCTGCGTGTACTATTGTGCCTTCATGGCTTCGACGCATAAGAGAAATTATCATCGCCTTAATCCGTTGAATTTCAACCTGTCGTTGAACAGAGGAGGCATGATGTGAGAGTTCGCAGAGAATTGTGAAATAGTATTCCATGGTATGTCGTGGCTACAGCATTTAGTCGCTACCGTAATTCACCATCGAACGACGTTAAGCATGCTTGGTGCAGTCGAGTCACCACAGAAGTGTTGAAGGATACGCTGGAAGAGGTCTCACACAGTTGTTTCATGTTGCGACATGCCTCCAGTCCGGATCCTGGAGATGGGTGACACTCTGCCACTGGATCGAAACAGTGCAAATGTGGCAGATATGGTCGGAGAAGGCTGTAGGCCGTAACTCAGCGTCAAGCGTGGCAGTTACGATTCCTTGGGAAACGTAGACACGGTCAAGATGACTTTCTGAATGTCTGGTGACGTACGTATAGCCAGGTAGATCACCATGCATGCGATCCCAGGTATCGGTGTGGTTCAGTACATTCACGAGCAACTCGAGTTCCTGGCACGTGGTGAAATGGGAATGTTCGTTCTTCTGGGATAACACACAAATGAATTCGCTGCGAAGAAGAATATGGTCGTGTCCACAAACAGATGAGCGACCTGTTCTGAATAGAATCGCGATCGTTCCCGTTGGTTGGCCGTGCCCGAGGAAGTGTAAACATTGATGATCCGAACACCGTGGAATGTCACAGCAAGATCCCTATCCGATGGTAGGTCCATCGCGTCATCTACGTCAAAGCCTTCTTTTAAAAGAGTAACCGTCCCACCGCCACCGTCAGCACTCGACACGAGGTAAGAAACGTAGCCACAGATATTAGAAAACGTCGCTATGCGAACTTCCTGCAGAAGGGCAACATCGAGATCCGACGCCCTCAACATTTCAAGGAGCAATTGTAGTTTGAAAGTGGTGCCAATGGTGTTGACATTGATGGAGCCAATCCTGTAAGTTTGTTGCGCAATGGAGACTACTGGGACCCTTATTGCGGCACGAAGAGCAGCAGCGAACAGGAACGTTGTTCCAGCAGGCTGCACCTCCCCATCCTGTAATCCCGTCGATTAGCAGTCGTGGATAGGAGCAGCACCATCGCTGCTGTCACAACTGTGGGTGTTTCGCCTTCTACATCGTCAGTCTATGCAAAGGTGTATAGATGGTGTGCGTCCAGTGGAGTACCTGTGGAGTCCGAAGGCGGGGCCACGTTGGCGGTGGAAGAGTGGTGCTGGTTCAGCTTCTCTCCAACATCCATAGGTACAGCGCCTGGTGCGTGTGAGGATGGTTGTACCTCCGACGGGGGACAGGCCGGTGTTTCCACCACGGAATCGTCCATCGGGGGAACATCTTGAGAGTTGTGATCCTCATCCTCTTGAGACTGTATCCTGCAGTCAGACGGATCGATGCGCCTTTTCCGACATCTCTTCGGTAACCGTTGCTTGCGCACGTGATTTTCAGCGTCCGAAGACGCCTGGGGATCCGGATGGTCAGGCACAAAAGCCTTGGTAGGCTCCAACATAGAGTCAAGAACCATCCCCTACACTAGGAATCGCCCACCATTAGTAGGAACCAGTGGTGATAGCGGTTGGGGGTCGTTGTGGCCAACTTCGACAAACGTCAGCAGTAGCGTCGTCGGAGCGGTCGTGGTGTGCAGGTCCCGAGGCGGTAGCTGTGTGATTCTGTGTTGCTGACAGCTGGAACGGAATTGTCCTTCTTTGCTACATCCCGAGCATATCTTCGGCTGGCCGCCATAAATTATAATTGCATGTCAGCCATCAATATATAAATAGGACGGCACAGGTTTGGTTGGCACTATGCGGATCTGTTGTATACCATTGAGAACCGGGTATATAGTGAATTGAACCCATTTTTCAGCTGTACAACTAATCCGGTTTCCATATGGGCGGAATTCATATCCCACTACCTCTGAAGGGTCGTACGAAGGGAGTTCAAAAACAAGGATCATTCGCAGTCCAAGTCTCCACCGATGTGTCCATCAGAGAACCGGAACGTAAGACCATTTACAGTTGCACTTAGAATTTTGTCACATACGTCTTCGTTAACCAATTTCACGTGTACCACAGTGCTCACCATAGACAGGTGGATGCCAACAAGATCGTTGCAAACAATCTTGACTTCATCCCTGATAAAGTGTTCCATTTAAAGTGCGTTTGGTCGGTTATATTCAGATGAGAAGCTCGTCTTCAGTGTCGATTTTCTGTAGGAATAAGCCATTTTCTTTAGAAGGAAATGCAGCGAGCTACGGCGGAAATGTCACGTAAACAACTCCGCGAGCGAGCTGCGCGGCGAGGACGAAAACAAGACGTCAGTGCCGGTAGCGTGTCGACAGGAGACTGCTAACTGAGGAACCGAAGCACGACTCACTACCCGTCCTCACAGCATTGCCTCGTCCAGTACCTCGTCTCCTACCTTTCAAACTTTACATATGCTCTTCTGTGTAACTTTCCGAACTATCACTCCTGGGAGGAAGGATATTGCGGAGACATGGCTTTTCCACAGCGTGGGGGATGTTTCCAGAATGAAATTTTCAGTCTGCAGCGGAGTGTGTGCTGATATGAAACTTGACAGCAGATTAAAACTGTGTGCCGGGTCGAGAGTTGAACTCGAGACCTTTGCCTTTTTCAGGCAAGTGCTCTACCAACTGAGTCAGTTTTAATCTGCCACGGAGTTTCACATTAGCGCACACTTCGCTGCAGAGTGAAAATTTCATTCAGGAAACATCTCCCAGGCTGTGGCAAAGCCATGTCTCCGCAATGTCCTTTCTTCCAGGAGTGCTAGTCCGGAAAGTTTCACAGAGGATCATCTGTGAAGTATGTAAGGTAGGAGGCGAGGTACTGGCGGAAGTAAAGCTGTGGGGACGGGTCGTGAGTCGTGCCTGGGTGGTTCAGTTGGCAGCCGGTACAGTGGCTCAGCGTGTTCGGTGAGAGGGTTAGCTGCCCTCTGTAGTAAACTACTGAGTTAATGGATCAACGATGAACTTCAAAATGGTTCAAATGGCTATGAGCACTACGGGACTTAACTTATGAGGTCATCAGTCACCTACAACTTAGAACTACTGAAACCTAACTAACCTAAGGACAGCACGCACATCCATTCCCGAGGCAGGATTCGAACCTGCGACCATAGCAGTCGCGCGGTTCTGGACTGAAGCACCTAGAGCCGCTCGGCCACCGCGGCCGGCGATGAACTTCAACAAGCGTCAAGAGACATCCTCCCCGAACAAATACAACGTCTACTAACGAACAAAATGAGAAAAAAAGAAAAAAAAACAAAAGTTGGTAGAGCACTTTCCAGCGGAAGGCAAAGGTCCCGAGTGCGAGTCTCGGTCCGGCACACAGTTTTAATCTGTCAGGAAGTCTTACATCAGCGCACACTCCGCTGCAGAATGAAAATTTAATATCGATATTCTGGTTTTTATTCCACCACTGAGCAACAGAAACAACATTTAATAGAATTTTTTAAGCGGTTAATATAGTATGGTGTGGTTCTGAACACTGGTAAGTGCGTATTTCGTCAATCACAGGTCAGCTTTCCAGGACACTACATTTCATCTGCTGGCTCGCTAACATTACCAGAAAAAGTCGAAGCCATCCTGCAGACGCGCGGCTCCCCCCGTCGCAGGTTCGAGACCTCCCTCGGGCATTGGTGTGTATGTTGTCCTTAGCGTAAGTTAGTTTAAGTTAGATAAAAAATTTATGGACCGATGACCTAAACAGTTTGGTCCCATAAGGTATTACCACAAATTTCAAAATTTTCCATCCTGTAGATTGTTCGACCAAATGCTTCTAAGCAACTACACCGCTTCCTAGGCATCCTAAACTTATATCCTCGACATCTGACCGTTGACCGCAGCATTCACTGATCCTAAAACCAAGAGCAGCTTAACTGATTCCGTGGACGGCTATCATGAGTTATGTCTTCGAAGCGGCAAATAGAGCATGGTGAACGTAACATTCCTCATACATCTTGACTTGAATGCATCTGTCGAAGTAGTTGCAGAAATGAGCCAGACAGCTATAGGTGCAGCGTTACAGCAATTCCACGCTGGTGCATGGTACCCCCTCGCTTTTTTCTCGCGTAAGCTGTCTCCATCACAGCAAAAGTGGGGTGTGTGTGGCAGGTAACAACTCGTGATTTACGACGCCATCAAGTCCTTTCGCTCACAACTAGAAGCTAGAAACTTTGCGGTTTATATAGGCCGTAAGCCATTCTCTTATGCGTGCTTGCAAAACAACAATAATTGCTCGCCTCGCGAAGTAATCAACTGGTATTTATCGTTCAGTGTATCACAGACATCAGACACGTCTCTGGAACTGGCAAGGTAGTATTTCCCATGTCATTATCATTTCAGACAATATCAATTGCACGCGATTCGCCAAATCATAGGAGACAGACCAGGGTCTCAAGAATCTCCTCAAGGATAATTAATCAGACTTAGATTCACAACTTGTTGATGTTGCTGCTGCAGATGTCAATTTATATTGTGACTTATCGACAGGAAAATCTCGACCATTTTTGGCATCTACTTTGTGCAGATGTGCCTTTGACAGCGTGCAAAACTTGCCTCATCCTGGGGTCAGACTAACAATCTGTCTAATTCCGCAACGATTTGTTTGGCAGGAATTCTAAAAAACTTTCGAGAGAGGACTCAAGTGCCAGCTAAGCAAAGTATCCCGCCATACGGGCGCCTCTCTGAGGGACTTGTCAGACTCAGCTAAATGATTTGCGCATGTACGAATTGTCGTTGTAGGCCCATTGCCTCCATCTAATGGCCAACGTTACATTCTCAGCATGGTTGATCGATTTACTTGCTGGCCAGTAGTAGAGCCAATAGACAACATCTCCAAAGAAACCTTAGTCTCTGCGCTTGTGCCGGCCGGCCGAGCGGTTCTAGGCGCTACAGTCTAGAACCACGCGACCGTTACGGTCGCAGGTTCGAATCCTGCCTCGGGCATGGATGTGTGTGGTGTCCTTAGGTTAGTTAGGTTTCAGTAGTTCTAAGTTCTAGGGGACTGATGATCTCTGAAGTTAAGTCCCATAGTGCTCAGATCTATTTGAACCGTTTTCTCTGCACTTGTCTCTAGCTGGGTTGCTTGACTTTATTGAACGCTACACATCATAACGTGCTGTAGCCGTCAGTTCGAATCTCACCTCTCTGTTCACCTAATTAAACTCTGCGGTAGTGTTCACCACAGAACAAACTACTACCCAGCCAGTAACGGTATTGCAGAACTCTGGCACCGTTCACTAAAAGCAGCACTCATGTATAATAATGACACCAGTAGGTCAACGAAGTATCTACAAGTCCGAGTTAGATTCATCGTCAGCGGAGCTAATTTATGGTGAAGCGCTCTGCTTGCCGGCAGAATTTGTAGACGCTGTCCTTCGAACGCTCTGACCACAAACAAAGTGATTTATTTCGTCAGCCCAGGGAACACATTTCCCGTTCTGGCCCACACCAAGCTTCTCGTCGTGGCACATTTCACCTTTGTACATCAGGACGCGGAAACATGTAGGCATGTCTTCCTCCGTACAGATGACGTCAAACCGTCGCTTCAACCACCGTACAAAGGTCAAAACAGAGTCGTACAACGAGGAGCGCGCTCTGTGGACGTATCAGCATGGGACGCCCCCTACCGTCTATACTGAATCATCGAAGCCCGCATATGTTTCTAGGAGTTGCGACCGAATGTGGTACCACGACCTCAGCTTCCAGCACCAGCAGCAGCACCTGCGACGCTGACTTCGCCTTCCAGATGAGTGGTGCATTTCCCGGCACGCATTCTGTAGAACGCTCCACTTTCACCGACAGGGCTGCTGAAGCGACGATTTATCGACGATATCGCCGAGCGCCGTCAGTTAAGATTGACTCAGCTGCTGTGTACGCGCGAACTGTAAAAGATTTCACGCACCGCCTGCCAGAGGGGCTGCGTTTCTTGTGGTGTGATCTGTGATGTTACAGCATTCCTTGAATGTTTACAGTTACAGCGATTAGAGAAAGCTCGCCTTTACTTCAAGCTTTTCTATTCCTACTGTTTTTGCTACCTGTCGTCAATAATTAAAGTTACTCAATTAAGTGTTACATTGAAATTTTCTTGGCGTATTTCTTCTTCTAGTAATTTTCAAGTTTGCAGCCGGATCCCATCAACATTCTGCCACGGTATTTCAGCCCAGAGACGTCCGGCCATCCTCAGATGAGCAGACGAAGTACTGAAGAGGCCTTGATGCTGTCATGGTATTTATAGCGAATTCCACTATGATGCCGTCACAGCTGAATCAACATGCCTAGTCGACACTCAGCGCTTAGACTGTTCTTACTTCCCCACTGAGGGCAGCACACACAACTTGGCTGCCTGGCGCATGTCACATCTTAACGCATGCGCCGTAAACCGCCAGTGCGATTCACATACGTGGAGTTTGCTACAAATACCATGACTGCATCAGGGCCCTTCAGTACTTCGTCTACTTACCTGAGTATGGCCTGACGTCTCTGGGCCGAAATATCGTGGCAGAAAGTTGATGGAACCCGGCTGCAATCCTCGAAAGTTAATGGAAGAAGTGTGTCACATCGTCATTTCTTCTTACACACTGAGCCGTCGTAAAAACTACTGTTTTGAAGAGCGTGCCGCTGTGGCAATCGCAGCTTTGGTGTCTCCCTCCGGTGCGAAAGGGGAAAGGTTGCCTGTTCACGTGCATTTAAGGGGCGCTATGAGCTCGCCAGGGGTCAGTCTGGCGTCAGCCTGGATCAGTCTCTAGTCCCCAGCTTGCTAGTCTGTCTCAAGTCCGCAGTTGTGAGGCAGCTAGTGTGTGTCTGTCGTCCGGAATGCTAGTATGTCTATCGTTCGGATCAACCTTCAAAGCCGGCAAAATGAGAGTCTTTCCTCTCCGGCAGTAAGAGAACTCAGCGAGTGGTCGCTCGATCAGGGCTTAGTTCCTGCATCTGACTCTGCGCGTTAGGCCGCCAGTCTGCTCGAGTTTGCTCAGGCAATGGTCAAGGCGGTTGGATCGATCGGTCGGTCGGTCGCGCACTGAGACACAATATGACTTGTCCAGCTTGAGCATCGGTGCATGTGAGGCCGCGCCGTATAGCGAGGGGTAGTGGCTTCGCGGTCGACACGAGAGCAGCAGGAGTCAACCCACGACATCGGTCTGGCCGGTGCGAGCTGCGACGCCGTGAGACGGGAGATCGGCGCGCCTTCCTGCGTCCGTTGAAGCGGCTGGCGGCGGACGGTTCTGGAGAGCGATTTGGGGGTGCTGCGCCAGGTCTTCTCCAGAAGTCGCAGTTTATTAGAAGTTAAGTGATTAATGATATGTTCTTTCATCTACTTGTTAAATTCTACTTGTTTTCTTGGTGAGGTCACCAGCCGTTTTGTTTTGGGGTCGTCCCACCATTCTTCTCTGTTTACTCACCCGCGGGAAGGTGGTTGTTTATGAATTTGATGGTCCGTTTTTCCTTTGTGGAGTAGGGGCGCGTTAGAGCAACCTGCGATTCTGGTTGTTCGGTAATCTCCCTATCAATATACCGTACGTTAGTAGCTGCCTCTGTCATGTTTGTCGGATTAGGTGTTAACGAATTTATTGCTTGGGGTGTAACGGACTAATGCCTGAAATATGTTTTGATCTTGCCTATCGTCTTGAGAGGCGGTATCTGTGTATTGTAGAGCAAGTTAACTTGTTTGGCCAGCCTTGTATAATTTTATATTAGATTGCATTTCATGGGTATTTATTTAAATGGTCATTTTAGTATATAAAGTTGCCACCCTTTCACCGTAAGACTTTTCTTGGAAGTTAAAATCAATTTGTACCTCCGGTGGCAAAGTTAATATTTTAATTTTAGTGTTTTGTACCATTTCCATCCGTCCTACGGGGTGCATAGTTTGTGTGCTTGTGTGAATTGTTAAAACTTCTAGTTTAAAGTAAACTGGTGTGTTACAGATTTGCACCAGTGTAGTCTTTCAGAGGTTGTTGGGAGCTGTTGTAACTACGGCCGTGTCAAAGGTGAGCGGCAAGGTTCTCAGCCCGAAAGCTTATCCAGTCAAAAATTTGTTTCTTTCTGCCTCTGAATAAATTGTAAATTGATATTTAGAGGGTGCTTTCTGATTATCATTTTGATTCTGTTTCTTTTAAAAAGGCTTTAGGCACCGTTAAAGTGAATAAATTACCATTTGTTAACCGGGAATTTGCTTGTGATTTCATCAGTTACTCCCTGGCAATTACTTCCATTCTTACATAGTGTGATTAAATGTGTTAATGTTCTTGATGAATCGCTAGTAAATAAAATAAATTCTTACCAATATTTTTTGCAAATGGGTCACGGTTAACACACGATCTGGCTAAAGTAGTACATGCAATTGTATGTTCGGAGAGCGAACTACTGGAGACTCCGACTAGTGCTCTATAGGTAGAGCGGATAAAATACAGGGAGCCGAATATTACCTTCGGTCTCTACGGTAACCATATTACGGTTACAGAAGTCAACAGGCATGAGAGAAAAATCGTAATTCACAACTGTTTACGACAGTGTTGCAGTTAATCCCCTTGTTATTTACTCTATAAGTTTATCAATAAATAAACTAAACCTACAAAACATTCTATTAGGGAGTTAGTATTCAGGGAGAAGAATTGGAACTTTCTGTTTTCCGATAGTATGCAGGGTGTTTTTTTCTTTGAGACGGCAAAAGAGTCGGAGAATCAGTTTAACCTGATTGAAATTATCTTTAAATTGGTTAAACGATGAGCACAACCAAAACTTAAGGAATGAAGATGAATAAATCCAGGTTACTGCAAGAACTAGATTAGGAAATGAGACACTGAAAGTAGAAGGGAATTTTTTTCGATCTGGTTGCGAATTAAATGAAGATAGCACTCTTGTATTAGTAAGGACAGCTATTCTGAGAAAGAAAAATAGGTAAACTAAAGTAATTTGTAAGGAAAACTCTTCTGAAAATATTTATCTGTAGTGTATCCCGATAAGGATGTGAAGTATGGGCGACAAAGAGCAAGAAACAAGAGTAGAATACATCCTCTTGAAGTTTGGTCCTACAGGAGAATTTTGATGTTTTGATGTGTTGTTAAAATAACTAATGAAGAATATCTGAATAGCATCTTAGAGAAGAGAAATATTCTGCTTGTATTTGACTGAAGGAAAGGATTAGTTGAAAGCCATGTTCAAAGTCTTCATAGTATAGTAAATTTCGTAATATGTGGAAGAGAGAGAGAGAGAGAGAGAGAGAGAGAGAGAGAGATTGTATGTGCGTGTGTGTGTGTGTGTTGGGGTGGAGGGCGATACAAATTGTTGAGGGAGACCAGGCTTGACTTCACTAAGCAAGTACTAATGAATGCAGATTTAGAGTGTATGGAGACATGATATATTAGCTAGATGCCATAGAGTCGAGAGCTGCATGAAATAGGCCTCTAGCAAGGGGACCGCACCAATAAGTCACCGCCGATTTCGTACAAATTTTGATATACGAGGTGTGGCTAGGAAATAACGGGACTACAGCTGTAAAACATCGTGTTTCAGAGACATACGTGTTTAGTTATTGACACCGTCAGTATATTCCCCTCCTTTATTCCTACAACGCACCATGCAAATTTACTTCAATGGAAACTTCCTCTGTGAGCACCTTGATGACGAGTGCCGCTTTTTCTTTCACTGCTTCAAAGGACTGAAACGTTGCTGCTTGTAATTCATGCATGACCTTGGGGAATAGATTAACCACATGGTGCTTGGTCAGGCGAATAAGGCGACTTGACTAACACTGAGATTGCCGTTTCAGCCGGTGCATTTTCTTTATGCAGAACCCGTGACTTGCACTTCCACAATTCGGATCGTTTGCTCTCTTATTTTCCCTTGGAGCTGAGGAAGGACCTAAAGGTAGCAATGCTGATCAACAATTTAGTTTTCAGGAACCCAGTGAGGATACACAGCTCCATGAATATTAAAAAAACAGTCGTCATGTTTTACAACTTAATTTTCTTCTCCAAGCCTTTTTCCACTCGTGGTGGAGTTCGGACCATCCAGTGCATAGATTGGCACTTAGTTGCTGGATCATAATTGAAAAACCAAGATTCATCACACATTATTACTCTTTACAAGAAATTAGGGTCACATTCACTGGTATTTGAAGTGTTAGTTCAAACATTTTTTCAAGTTCCTTTTTTTCGATAGTAAGAATTTCCAGCACCTGTTCCACAGACACTTTTCCGATATTAAATGGGTTATGTAAAATACCTTATGCATTCTTAGTCAATTCCTATAGTTACATCAATCAATCGAATACTCAGCCTACTGTCAGCTCGCATTAGATTACCTATTTCTTCGATATTTTCATGTGTTTTTTATGTTGAAGGCAGTCCCGAGCGTGAGTCACGTTCAAAATTTTTCGGCCATCTTGCAACGCTTGAACCACTGAGAAATATGGTTCAAATGGCTCTGAGCACTATGGGGCTCAATTGCTGAGGTCATTAGTCCCCTAGAACTTAGAACTAATTAAACCTAACTAACCTAAGGACATCACACACAGCCATGCCCGAGGCAGGATTCGAACCTGCGACCGTAGCGGTCTCGCGGTTCCAGACTGCAGTGCCTAGAACCGCACGGCCACTTCGGTCGGCGAACCACTCAGAAACTCGGATACACGATAAACAGTCTTCGCCATATACAACTTTCAGTAAAAGATAGGATTTATTGGCAGTTTTTCCAATTATCATGTGGAATTTGAAGACAATTCGTTTCTCTATAATTACATTTATTTTTCTGACAAAATAAAATAACAGCTCTTACACAAACTAACGCCACGGCCACACTGATTTGTCTACAGGCACCAGAGATTACGCATTCGGCTGAGAAGGCTTCACGTCTTTACAGCTATTGGTAATTCATCTTTGGATCATGCTTACTTACCTTAAGACAGAATCAAGTCCAGTTATTTTACAGCTCCATCAAGTATGCAGGACTTTGTCAGAGATGAAAGTGACGGAAGTAGGAGTTGCACATGAACAAGCGTTTAGAAAAAGTAGCATTATTGGGGCGGATCGGGCGAGGTGAGAGTCCTTTAAGTCAGGTTCGTTACAACGTGCAATGGAAATCGCGCAGAACGATAATTCGAGGTTCATGCGTTCGAGTCGCTATGTACAAGCTTATTTTATTATTTGTTTTGAATTGCTACGTTACTTACATTGAAAATAAACTGTAATAATGCTCAGTATATTGTGTTTACCGATATTTTTATAAGATGCTTGAAAAGAAAAGCCATAGGAGTATATTGGATTGGAAATAAACGTCCAAGGTAACATTCCCTTAAATCCACTCCGCTAATGGAACGCTGCGAGGTCAGTTTTTATCGTCAGGTAAAGAAGGTACTATCTCATCTAGAGAGAGAAACAAATCACATTCTGAGAAGACTGAGTCGAAATTCATTACTTCGAAACTGATTCGCAGACAGAGAATTAATTTCAAAAATGGTTCAAATGGCTCTGAGCACTATGGGACTCAACAGCTGAGGTCATTAGCCCCTAGAACTTAGAACTAGTTAAACCTAACTAACGTAAGGACATCACAAACATCCATGCCCGAGGCAGGATTCGAACCGGCGACCGTAACGGTCTTGCGGTTCCAGACTGCAGCGCCTTTAACCGCACGGCCACTTCGGCCGGCTAGAAATAAAGATAACATAATTGTATGATGACTCAACTGACCCGCGCCAAAACCGCTATTTTTTCCTAAGCGACCTGTCATCTGGATCTTCACTTCTTCCTCTTTCATTTGTGGCCAAGTCCTCCATACGCCATAAATTTGGACGAAATCGGCGATGAAGATCAGGCGCGGTCTCCTTGAAAGTGAAGATCGCAACAACGATGTTCACTTGTACAGGAACAATTTGGTCTAGCACACTATGTCCTCTCCTTAAGTAAGATGGCTTGTTTCTCATACGGAAAAGCACAAATTACGCCGGAACAAACAATAGCTATGGCGACGCCCTATTCAAGACGGTACCATCATCACCCCGAATCTGTTAGCGTATAACACAGCACTAAAGCACTCCATTGGCTAGTGATTAAAAGTGTATACTGTCTTGCCAGCATTCAAAGCAGAGGAAATTTTGTTATTTATTTTCAAAACAGGAAGATCCAAGCTGGCCAGACAGAGCAGTTGTATTACTAAGTACAGAACTTCTTCGCTGGAAACAAGCAATAGACCAAAAGCGATATAAATTCGTTATCCATGTGCTCACACCTCTACTGTCTCCCGTCTTGCAGCTATTGGTGGATAACGAGCTCAGTATCTAAGGTCGCTGCTTCAAGAGGTCGGTTCGCTGTACAGGCTGGTTCCACACCGACGTATAGTACACAGATAATGAACTCTCACGCAAAGTTGGGAAGTTGGAGCGAGCGCCTTTAATTAATAACCAAATGCCTTGTCACCTAATTAGGAACCTACATCAATGAGTTAACGAGAACCCTACAGTCTCTATATAGTCGGCCAGTTCAGTTACGTGTTTCTGCTTGTTTTCGAGTTTGCCATTTCTTACTGTAGATTCTTGAAAGAATTTACTACCATAATATAGCCTACTTGCAGTTGTTTCAGCTGATAAACAATGAGTGATGTTTCCAAAACGAAGGTATTTCATAGACTCTGTCGTTTTTGATCATTTCTGGAAGTTTTGGCGATCATCTTCAAAACAGCTCTACCCAAGGGTAATTCTTTATCCCCCAGACGCAAAAGTTTACATGTCCGGCGATACAAAATTCTCTTAAATCTCATAAGAATTTCTTTTTATTTTCATCGTTATGAAACTATTAGAAAACCATCGCGTGCGTGACTAAATCAAGAAACTTCAGTGTCTGGCGAATACGCATTCAGAATTGTCAAAATTTAAAAACAAGAATTGAGATTCTACGTGACTTTGTTTTTGGGAAAGTTACATAATGGCTGACTAAAGATACTGAAAGCAATAAATCTATTATAATATGACCTAAGACACAGTGGAGAAATGCAGTAATAAAATTCAGAAATGTGATTCATCCTTAAAAGAATTAATAAGGAAAGCTAGAGATAGGAAATAAGATTAGTGCATGTAAGTGGCGCTATTATTATTGAAAGTAGAAAAATACGACCAGACACATTAGAATCTAATGGATCATGTGACATTATAAGCTCAGAATGGCCAATGGATTAGTAATCGCAGTTTCTTTCTTTCCCAGCAACTGTTGGCACTTATCTTTCGCGATATTCGTATGTCGTTCCTGTTACACAACAGTGCAGAATAAGTTGCCTTTATACTACGTGCGTAATAAACCGTACGATGTAGGGTGTGGTCTTGATTGCAGAGGTTTTAGAGGGATACACAACAAGTCGAAATTCATTGACCAGAATGGCGTGCTGCTCTCGAGAAGCACCGAACATACCGCTGAGGCTAGCTGACAGCACTCCCTCAGGTGCCGTTTCGTAATACATGTGCAACTATGGGGGCGTAGTTCGTAATGCTACTGCAGAGCTTACAAATAAGGAGCTGCAACAAGATTATACTCCTCCTAGAGTTCGCCACATTCTGAAAAGCAAAATTAGTTCTTGAATTACCTTGAAAGTAGTATTTGTGGGATCGCTTCCTGTAACTGCTCGCTAAGCTGTAATTAAATTTAATGCCGTGCAAGGCCGACATTTTGCCATGACAAAGCTCACTGAGCTCTTCGATACTTGTCCAAGGACTTACAAATTAGTTTAAGCTCAGTAAAATTTATGTGATACTTTATTAATGGTTTCTGAAATATAGGAAAAAATCGGTTAGTGCGAACATTATGCAGAGGATTAAGCCCACAATAGTTAACAATTGATTGTATTACAGTACAGCAGATGACTTCTAAGATCCTTATTCCGGTGCGTATGACGTAGAATCAAAAGTAAATATATAATTTACCACACATATGCTTGACCAAATTCACTTCATGTGTATACTTGCGAGTCTACAATCAGCAGCCGTGCTTAATGAAGAATGTAACGGACTTTGTACTGATCAATCATAATCCGCATATATAGAAAGGAAAACATGTGTTGCCGAAGGATGCAGTACTACTAAGGGGATATAGACGACGTTTTATTGATAGAATAAGTCTTAGGTGTGTTTTGAAACATCTGAGATTGTAAGGGGGAATTATTTTGAAAGGTAAACTACACTCGCTGAACGCAGAGTTTTCCATCGCTATTGTTTTTAAAATATACGCTCTCCAGTCACATTAATGTGAACAACTGTTCAAATAATGAATAACTAAAGCTTATAACGCGGCCGCTGCGAGACTCACAGGAAGAGATTCAGTGATGTTAGGTATCGACAGGGACGTAGCGCCATGCCGGCTCCAGTCCGGTGGGCAAGCTGTGCTAGGTTTCTCGAATGAGGCTCCATGGCCTGACCAGCCCGATCGAGACGGTCCCACAGAGTCTCGATTTGTTTTGAGTATGGGGAGTTTGGTGGCCATGGGAGTACGGTAACATGTTTATTTATTTGTTACATTGTAGCTTCTTACCGGTAATTTAAGCACGTTGTTGTTGTTGTGGTCTTCAGTCCTGTGACTGGTTTGATGCAGCTCTCCATGCTACTCTATCCTGTGCAAGCTTTTTCATCTCCCAGTACCTACTGCAGCCTACATCCTTCTGAATCTGCTTAGTGTATTCATCTCTTGGTCTCCGTCTACCCTCCACGTTGCCCTCCAATACTAAATTGGTGATCCCTCGATGTCTCAGAACATCCCACCAACCAATCCCTTCTTCAAGTCAAGTTGTGCCACAAACTTCTCTTCTCCCCAATCCTATTCAATACCTCCTCATTAGTTACGTGATCTACCTATCTAATCTTCAACATTCTTCTGTAGCACCACATTTCGAAAGCTTCTATTCTCTTCTTGTCTAAACTATTTATCGTCCACGTTTCACTTCCATACATGGCTACACTCCATACAAATACTTTTAGAAACGACTTCCTGACATTTAAATCTATACTCGATGTTAACAAATTTTTCTTCTTCAGAAACGCTTTCCTTGCCATTGCCAGTCTACATTTTATATCCTCTCTACGTCGACTCATTTACTGCTTTAAGTGTCTCATTTCCTAATCTAATTCCCTCAGCATCACCCGAGTTAATTTGACTACATTCCATTATTCTCGTTTTGCTTTTGTTGATGTTCATCTTATACCCTCCTTTCAAGAAACTGTCCATTTCATTCAACTGCTCTTCCAAGTCCTTTGCTGTCTCTGACAGAATTACAATGTCATCGGCGAACCTTAAAGTTTTTATTTCTTCTCCATGGATTTTAATACCTACTCCGAATTTTTTGTTGGTTTCCTTTACTGCTTGCTCATTATACAGATTGAATAACATCGGGGATAGGCTACAACCCTGCCTCACTCCCTTCCCAACCACTGCTTCCCTTTCATACCCCTCGACTCTTATGACTGCCATCTGCTTTCTGTACAAATTGTAAATAACCTTTCGCTCCCTGTATTTTACCCCTGCCACCCTCAGAATTTGAAAGAGAGTATTCCAATCAACATTGTCAAAAGCTTTCTATAATTCTATAAATGCTAGAAACGTAGGTTTGCCTTTCCTTAATCTTTCTTCTAAGATAAGTCGTAGGGTCAGTGTTGCCTCACGTGTTCCAACAGTTCTATGGAATCCAAAGTGATCTCCTCCGAGGTCGGCTTCTATCAGTTTTTCCATTCGTCTGTAAAGAATTCGCGTTAGTATTTTGCAGTTGTGACTTATTAAACTGATAGTTCGGTAATTTTTACATTTCTCTACACCTGCTTTCTTTGGGATTGGAATTATTTTATTCTTCTTGAAGTCTGAGGGTATTTCGCCTGTCTCATACATCTTACTCACCAGAAGTTGTCTACTCCCGGGGCCTTGTTTCGACTCAGGTCTTTCAGTGCTCTGTCAAACTCTTCAAGCAGTATCATATCAGCTGCCTTCTCTGCGTCGCTTCACGATCTTCTGTCGCAGCCTCTCGTACTGCAGTAGCCGGGACTAGTTGATGAGATAACGCACTGCCCAGGTCAATCTTGAGATTTTTGAGAGTTTTGTACAGTATCTGCCATCCTGTTTTGTAATGCAGTTTCTGCTTGGCACTGAGCTTCCGTTCTAATTCAGTCGCCGATGAGTATCAGCTACGTCGTCAGACAGAGGACATCCCCAGATACTATGATGTGAGGTACGTTCTTCATCACAGGCAACACTCGTAGATCTGTCTTCTACTAGTCCGATACCAGTAGACGGCGTATGGTCCGTGGCTAATCAAGGAGAATGTCAGGCCTTTTGCGGTAGTCAGATGCTTCATTCTGTCTCTCTTTTATATTTATCAAAAAACCATGGGTTGCCTCCCTGTAGCTTGTAGCTCGTGCTCCTATTAAATTCAGTACTTCATCTACATTTATATCACACTCCGCAAGCCACCTGATGGAGTGTGGCAGAGGGTACTTTCGGTGCCACCATTTGATCCCTTCAACCCTGTTCCAGTCGCGAATAGTGCGTGGGAAGAATGATTGTCGGTAAGCCTTTGTATTGGCTCTAATTTCTCGAATTTTCTCCTCGTGGTCATTACGCGAGATGTATGTGGGGGCAAGTAATATGTTGTCTGACCCCTCCTGAAAAGTGCTGTCCCGAAATTTCAATAGTAAATCTTTCCGTGATGCACAACGCCTCTCTTGTATCGTCTGCCAGTAGAGTTTGTTTAGCCTCTCCGTAACGCTCTCTCGCCATCTAAACGATCCCGTAACGAAAAGCGTCGCTCTTCGTTGGATCTTCTCTATCTCCTCTATCAGTCCTACCTGATAGGGATCCCAGATAGAAGAACAGTGTTCAAGAATCGGGCGGACAAGCACGTTATAAGCCACTTCTTTCGTGGATAAGTTACATTTCCTTAAGATTCTTCCGATGAATCTGAGTCTGGTGTTTGCTTTTCCCACTATCTGTTTTATATGGTCATTCCAACGGTCACTTTAGATAGTTACGCCTAGATATTTTACGGCAGATTACGGATTTCTTTTCCTCTACATGCACAATATGTTGCTTTTTCTTACGTTCATGGTCCACTGCCAAAGTCTGCACCATTCATCAATTCTCTGCAGGTCGTTCTGCAAATTCTTACTATCTTCTGGCTTTGTTACTTCGGTATAGACAACTGCATTACCTGAAAATATCCTTGAAGAGCATCCGACGCTTTCTGCTAGATCATTTATGTACATTGTAAACAGCAACGGTCCTATCACACTTCCCTGTGATACTCCAGACATTATCTTTACATCTGTCGATTTAGTTCCGTTAAGAGCGATGTGTTGAGTTCTATTTGCAAGAACGTCGTCAATACAATCGCAGGTCTGCTCCGATACACCGCAGGCTCGTATTTTTTTTTTTTTTTAAACGGCAGTGTGGGACGGTGTCAAATGCCCTATTGAAATCAACGAACACGGCATCAACCTGAGCGCCATTGTCCACTGCGCTGTGTATCTCATGGAGGAACAGAGCGAGCTGAGTGTCGCAGGATCTCAGTTGCGGAGCCCATGTTGATTTTTATACAGGAGATGTTCATTTTTCGATAACGTCATAATACATGAGGGTAAAACATGTTCTATAATTATACAACAGATTCACCTCAACGATATAGGTCTACAATTGTGTGGATTTGTCTCACGGCCTTTCTTAGAAGAGGGAATGACCTGCACTTTTTTCCAGTCGTTAGGTACCTTTCGTTACTCAAGCGATCTACAATAAATTACTGCTAGAAGGGGAGGAAGTTCTTTCGCATCATCTCTACAGAATCCTATACGTATCTCATCTGGTCCTGAAGCCCTTCCAGTAATAAGCGATTATAGCTGCTTTTCAATTCCGTGATCGATTATCTCACTTTCTGCCATTTCGACTTTCGCACGGCGATTGAAAGGAGGGACAGTGTTGCGATCTTCCGCAGTGAAACAACTTCGGAAGACCGAATTAAGTATTTAATCCTTCTCTCTGTGGTCTTCCGTTTCGGTGCCGGTTTGGTCGCTGAGAGAATGAATAGATGACTTTACATACGACTAAAATCTCTTAGGGTTGTTACTCAGGTCGGTTGACAACATATTACTTTCAAAATCATTGAACGCTTCTCTCATTGCTCGACTTACGCTCATGATACTGTTGTTTATTCAGCAGATAAACTGATGCTTTTTTCCGTATGAGATCGCCTGTACACATTCCAAGCACTACTTGCAACGCCTCAACTGACAAAGTGCCAAAAACTCCCCTCAACCGAAGAAGTATTCCACTTTGCATCCTGTTAACCGTTTGTGCTGGTGTTAACAGCAAAAAGTCAGAGGAGTCCGGTAAACTCAATATTTGCTGTTTGAGACACGTACGTACATTGTGACACGTTGCATTGTGCTGCTGACGGATGCCACAGTGCTGAAGAGAAACAAACTGCGTGCAGCGGCAGACATGGTCCTAAAGGATGTATTCATATCATACTTACGTTGATTCAGTGTGCCTTACAGAATAATGAGATCACTAAGGGAATGATCTTCAACGTGCACCCTTCCGACGATTGTTGCAACGACAGCACTGTTTTCCGCGTCCCCTCTACAGTCTTTACATACCCTCCACTGCTATTGCTTCCAACTGCCATATGTGCGTGGTTATTCCACGTTGACGTCGAACATATGCGATGCTCAGGTTAACGTGACGGGACCTTATAGTAGTGTAGACCGCATAATGTATCCAATGATGTCTCCAACTTTTACATCTATTCTTTACTTACTATTTCTCTCAGCGTGGCAGTCATTCAGATTCCACAAATCTCATTAGTATCTGACCTGCATGCTGTCACCACTGCACGACGGAACTCGTACTGTGTTAATAAATTTTGACACTAAGTACGACATCGACTGCGTCGTTCTTCTGACTGGATTCTGAGCCTTCTATGGTTTCTATGCAATGTCAGCCACTTTCTCTCTGCAGTATTGGTCTATTACTATTTCTATGCAGCTGACACTAAGCGAATGCGTCCTTGTCGCTGTCACTTGTCCAGTCCATCTACAATTAGACGACGGGGCTAAATAATGCCCATTTCAGATCTCCTGCGTGTAGACAACGCCAACTGACTGAATGGTCTGTTATTACAACGCTGACGAATGACGGTCAGTTTTCGTGGTCGAGTGCCACGTCATCGTTGATCACGAATATGTAATACTTACGCGTAGTAAACAAACATCACTCTCGTAGCAGCAGGCAAGATATGAGCCGAAGTGCTACGCTGCAGTGAACGTGTTACCGTAAACTGGTTACTCATCACAGTTCGAACTCAGCGACACGCATATATTGCACAATTACCTGATAAAGGGGTGTACTAGCTACTGATTTCTTCGCTAGGCGACCGTTTACTGAGTATGGTATAACATTGAAATTCCTGTGCACATAAGCTAGGCTGATGTCGGCTTGCAGATTGTTTAGCAATGTTTCGAAGCGTAGAAGGCATTGGTATATCTGTATGGATGCGACATTATTCACAAATGTTATTGCATAACTCCAAATTTATTTATGTGCATCCAGAGTTAAACTGATGGCATTATTTTTATAAGGTAAGTAAAACACGTTACTTCTGTATGGCCACTTGTAGTGTGCCGCATCGTGTAATAAACTAATTTGAGGTGACAGTTACATTCCAACAAGTCAATTCCAGTTCTGCTTTTCATTTGATATTATGCTCTATCATTTACCGACATCCATGGCACAAATATTTTACTGCGTGCATTAATTTTAATTCTACGACTTCTGTGCTACTGTGCGTTTGATTGACCATCGTTTTAGCATACATTTCACACCATACGAGAAACACTGAACACAGTGTATTTAGTAAACAGAATTCCGATATGACGGTGTTATTACAAATGCGAACAAGCCAGCTCGCTGGCAACGCCAGATACTATTAACATTGCCGACAAGAGCCCGGTACGTGACGCCGACAAGCGCCAGGCCTCAGTGCGCATCACGTGATGCCATGTCACATTTCTGCTGGCGCAAATGAGGAAATATGGAGCAATATTTATGTTACGTGTCCTTAGTCAGTTGTCCGCAGCTCGTGATCGTGCGGTAGCGTTCTCACTTCCCACGCCCGGGTTCCTGGGTTCGATTCCCGGCCGGGTTAGGGATTTTCTCTGCCTCGTGATGACTGGGTGTTGTGTGCTGTCCTTAGGTTAGTTATGTTTAAGTAGTTCTAGGTTCTAGGGGACTGATGACCATAGATGTTAAGTCCCATAGTGCTCAGAGCCATTTGAACCATTTTTGAACCTTAGTCAGTTGATCTTTAATTGTGTCCCGAAATATTTCATCCACTTTCCCACCATATACCAGCAATTCGTACTTGGTCCTCAACTTGTCCACAAACTAGTGACCTATAGTGCTTCATGTCTTCAATATGTTCACCGATCTCGTATTTTAGACTTTTCTGGTTATGAATACTACTTTCTGTATGTATGATAATGATGCTATATTAGTAAATTTTTAAGTAAATAACTGTCTTCATCAACATAAGTATTATAACTCGTATGAACCTGATTACCAACTTCTCCATTTGTGAAGCCAAAGATGATAAACATTTGGCGCACTCTTAGCCCCTGAACGTTACATATGCATGCAATACTGAACCTAAACGGAATGTGATTATGAATGTCACTGTAAACTGCTAATTAAACATTTGGTTTATGGGAACGACGTGCACAAAAGCAGCAGTAAAATGTAATATTAGGCCGCTTTTTATTTGGAGCTATTTTTTTCTAATCTTCAAGTTGTAGATGCCTATAGACCTCTGGACAAGCAATGTGCCTCCGTCAGTCGCAACCACATGACTCTGCAGCAGTTGTTTTCGAACTTTTTGGGTCCCGACTCCCTTCATCTACATCTACGTGATTACTCTGTTATTCACAATAAAGTGCCTGGCAGAGGGTGACGTTTACATAAACAACTGTGGCTCCTATCACACATGACATCCGACTCGAAGCGTCGGATAAACGAACTTAAGTTTCTAAAAAAGAAATACGAGTTATTATTTGTTTAGTAACTGTTGACGTAACACATTTTAATCAGATTTAATGTTAGTGTCTCTTACGCTTGGAACGGAAGGAATGAAAAGGACGAGCTTGCTTCTTCCTCATCATTTCTACAATTCGCGGCACAAGGATGGAAACTGCGAGTCGCATCTCTTTTTCCAGAATAATTCGCGATCAATACTTCGTTTTGATTACTGCCAGTGCTGAAAACCCTACATCAAGAAAGCACTATGAGGCAAAAGGTGTCATAACCCGGAGGATCTTCTTACCTACTTGTCAATTCTCCTGCTTCAACAAGCTCTGAAACTGAAGCAGTGCTGAGGAGTCGTACTTATATTTCAATGTGGAGTCTGAAGAAGTATCAATAAACTGCTCTTGTTCTTCAATGTGTTGATAGGAGTTCTGGTATGTTGATTACCTTCTTCTACAAAGTACTTCAAAAAGTATCTACTGAGTTCAGATAAATGATTCTCAAATACTGATTTCATTCCTTCATTCAATTGAAATTAATTGTCTTTAACGTCGGGTTAAGAGTTGGGGAAAACAAAAATCTATCTTTATCATCCATTATTTCATTAATAACAGTAGATTCTTTCTGGAGGCTGATATTTTGTCCAACAGTTGAAGAATTACCTCGAAAGGATACATTCAGTTAACAAAGTTTCAAGTAGACGTCAAAAAGGTACTCTAGCTTCCAAACAACGTCGGAGTCTACAAACTTCTCAGAATTCAAATGTTTCTCTGGAACAAAGTAATAATAAAATTGTTTACTGAGTTCATAAACAATTTTCATAACATTCCAGAGTGGAAGCCAAACCCCATACCAACGCACATTTGTGGAAAACATTTCGACTTAAATGAGCGAATGAAGTTTACCATTCATATCACTCACTGAGGAACCTCTTGGAGGACGGGGCCCATGCTTTTTGACGCCAGTGCTTTTCGGTGAATAAAGTAGTTTATACAAATAACAAGGGGAACTGTACGGATCAGAGCTTATCTTCCATAAAAGAGCCTTGCATTTCAAAGAGGTCTTTTGCTTCGGCTCCAAGAGTTGTTTTTACTCTGTTGTGTAGAAACTGCACGTAACAAATTAGATGCATTGATAGTAGTTATTTGTACCTTCATCGAACTGAACAGTGAAATCAACATATATTTGAATTTTTAACTCACTTTTCGATAATATCGAGTGTTTGTCAAGTTATAGTATTGCCTGAGAAAGGCACACATGCAGCTGCTTGGCAACTGACTCACCAGTCACAGTAGATATCCTGTGAAGAGCAGCTGGTAAAATGAGGTCTTGCGCTACGGTGTGAGGTTTCTTGGTCTTTGTTACACGGTAGACAACTTTATAAGATAAAGAAGAGCCTTTGCAGGAATCTTAGCCTGAATAGTAAAATTTCTTTTTGTTCTGGTAATTTCGTTTCAGTTTGGGAAAATATTCTCATGATTTGACTCCAAATGCCGTTTCATTTTGTTGGGCGCAAGCTTTTAGTACATAGAGCTTTGAAATAAATTGCACATTTTGGTCGTTCTACAATTCTAATATAGAACCGAAATTCGAGTACCTGTCGTCATATTTCTTGCGTATTTTTTCTATTTAAGTCTTTAGAGCTGCATGATACTTTTGAAGTATCACAATTAGTGCTTAGTACTTACATTTGAACATTTGTCATTGCTGACACAGATATGAAAACAGACAAGCAACAGTTAAAATCAGTCTTCAATAGATAAAACTAACCTTCCAACTAATCGCTACTGAATAAAGGAACATTTATTAAGTAGTACGATCTGGCAGCCATAGCAACAATACATGCATGTCGGCCCACTAGATATCATTACTTTACTCAGAAATGTAATAAACCAATTTTTATTTTGTGAACCCACCGTGATGCCAGTACTGTAAGTCTGCGACGTACATGGGAGGTGCGATGTGTAGGTTGAAAATTCCTGCTTTGTAGCCTAACAACAGTTCACTTTTCGTAACTTCACTTTATGAATTTTTTTCACATTAGGAAGTACAATAACTAAATGCACAAACAATTTGCCTCACACTTATGTAGTATGTGAACGTTATGTTTACTGCCATATGTGGTCTCTCATACACGAGTGCCATCAGAGTATCAAGTAGAACACCTTTCTCACTATCCCGTGGAAGAAGTCTACCTAGATTTTATTTTTACAGTGTGTGTTTCGTAGACTCATTGTAATACCCCTTATACTGAAGTCACTTGTTTGCAATATAACTTCTAAAACAACGTATAAGTTTTCAAAATCGTATGCGTTATGTACTGTTACTTTCACTGTAATGTTTGTTCAGATCTCTAAATTATACACCATGTTCAAGCATCGGACGCCACCTCACGTTGAAAGTTCAAATTTTGCATTTCAGAAATTCGTTTCCAGTGGTGAAAGAACTAACGTAGTGCAAACTGTAAGATCGATCGACTACCGAGCTATAATCGATCATTTTACCTTGTAGGATGAGTCACTCACTCATCCGGCAAGCCAATGTAGTGTGGAAAACTGATCTCTGAAAAATACCAAAAGGCTTGAAAGGTTGCTTTGGTTTTCTTATGACAAATATGTGAGGGAATATGTTCATTGTCAAGGTAATCTACGAATCATATAGTAGCGGTCAGCTGTACTGACGAACGAGCAGCCCCACAGTTCGTTGAGACGTAATAATAATCATAAAGACTGATGCAAAGAATCAGAAGAAATCGATAGAAAGAATTAAATTAAACAGTGGTTATCGGTCTCTGAGCGCTTCTGTGTATTGCTTCGTCAACCATCGCTGAAATACTGAGGAGATGCTACGGATATAAGGATGCCACAGTTTCTCGTCTACTAAGTCAGAATGTGAATCAACAGTAGAAGCTCGACGGAATGGCTGATTAGAATTTTGGTATTAGTTCTGTTCGATAAAACGGAAACGGGGTCTCACACGGCGGCAGCTGGCAGAACAAAGACGCAGTTCCTGTGGTCGATGACGGTGGAGCACGGCTAACCAGAAGATATGTCCAAAGTGTAGCAATGGTTCTCTCAAGCGGTCCGAATCGAAAAACGTAAATAGACTAGTTTAATCACCGTAATACCAATGACACGCGTACAGCATGCTTCACAGAATAGCAACAGATAACTGACAAGTGTTAAGCCGCGTCTTTACAGGCACTCACGCGTAACGGGCGACTCCATGTGATATATCTGTGGCTGCGGCTAGACATTGGTATGAAGCAAAAGTATCTTAGAAATTTCCTCCATATCACTTCCCGGGATGGCCGGAAATCTGAATCACCGACGGAAAGTAGATGTTCAGTATCTTAAGGGCCTAATTTCGGTAGTTCATTTATGTCGCTATCCCTAACCGATACTCTTTATCATGAGTAATAAACCAAAATATACAAAATTACAGTCGAACAGATTAACTAAAGTCACATATTTTGTCCAGAATTTGTGATATATAATAATGAAGGTTATTCGTGTACCAGCTGCCAAAATTTTTATATCTGAGAACGCCAGTGGCACTTTTTTTCAAAACAATTCTATACTTTTGAGCAAAACATAATACAATGGTTATATTATTCATATATTACTTTGAATTCTGAAACCAATGAACTAACATCTTCTGATTATAAATCTTGATTTTAAGGCAATCATGTGTCCATTATTCTCTTTCATTCAATATTAGATATTTCTAACTATTAGGCAAATGGGGAACTGGCATGTTTACTTCTCCTTGGAATTAAAACAGCAACTAATCAAAACGCTGTCAGTGGATTCACTACATGGAGTGATGCATTAGATTCACATATTGTCTAGGCGACAGCAATTTATTTATTTATTTATTTATGGCATGTAACTATTGCTGCCACAAAGAACTGAATCAGAATTCGATCACCAGTGACAATCACAATCAATGACAGTCACTATTTACTCTCATTGCCGAAGTCTTAAGCTGTCTCCAGCACAATATAGTTTTAGTATCTCTAGTTCCTCCCTATGCACTCAGAAACAATAACAACGATTTTTTCATAGGCAAGCCCCTCTGTTCCTAATTTTTGCTCGTCCACTAGAAAAAAATGTTACCTCTAGGGAAAATCTTGATTATGGCTTCATTTCTCTGACACTTCTTTCCGGATTCTATCACAATAGAAAATTTTTGGCGAATGTTGGTTGTAATGAATTATAACCTATGGAAGAACGTACAATATGTTATACACACTCAATGACACGCTGTCCAATGACAAACATCCAGTCTCTCCTACAGCCCACATTACTGTGCCTAAGGCGTCATTGTCATTGTCTGTATTCCTCATGTATGGAAACAGCATAAAGCTAGTTCTGAAACACTATACAACCATGTAGTAATTCTGACTAAACATTGTTATAGATACTGATCAATTTACAGTTCAGCAAATTCTAAGTTTTTTCCGTATTTGAGCTCTAGCTTCGCTAAGCCTCAAATATATATATAACTCTGAATCTTGACCGAAATTTTACTGTACAAGTGATAAAACACTTTCGGGCGTTTCTTTTTCTTCCTTGAGTGTTTCCAGACATTATAAGACTTACGTACAACAGTGAATACCACTGCTTTATTTCCTTTACATTTTCCGTCAGTTTTTCGTAGAACAGTATACTATGTGATTTAGACAATTGAAAATCTTCAACCATATTACCTCAATTTTGATTATACTGATTTCATATTGATCAAGTTCGGAAAATGTCACATCATATTAGTTACTCAGTACACTTTAAGCTAACGGTCTCCTTGTCTCCTTATGTTGTGAGGTATGTTGAAACTTTCATATCGACTCTTTACTGGTTTTGCTTTCCCTGCGAGCCTCCAGGTGTTTTGGGAAAAATACCATCATAACATCTGCACTGCAATCTGCCATCTCCTAGAAACAGGATGCTTGTGTTTTAGTTTACACTATAGCCAATCAGAAGAGATATTACATTTGTAAGCAAGTTCTTCAAGACTCAAAAAAGTTTGGGTAAAAGAGTGTTGTCTCCTTGCTTTCAACGTGTCAACTCATTTCTTCAAATATCCTGTATTTAAACCACTCGTCAGTCGAATTTTGATTAGGAGACCAAACAAACAGCACCTGGTATCCTGATTTCAGGGGACCCTAACAAAAGAGCAAGTTCATGGGGGTGTCGACAAAAATTAAAAATGAGTTTTTGATATTATAATTTGATAATATCACTCGGTTCAATGAAATAAAAGTTCTTGGTACGAATTAGGAACAATTTATGGAGGTAAAATTATAAAGCACCAGCTTTCCAAACACGTCAAGGTACTATAACAACGTCTCAACTACTAAAACAGAATAAAAATAATGATGAGTCCGTTAATACATGAAGTGAATAAAAATATTACTCTTCACCCTTCCTGTTCATTTAAGACCGAAACTGACATGATTTCGCTACAGTTGTTGAAAAGATAAGTCAGTCATAAGTAAATACCTTTGGTGACCGTTGAGACATTTAAGAAATTGTTACTTGCTAGATACACAGTATACATCTTCTTATATCAAGAGTTGAGGAAAGAAGAAATTTGTGCCACAGCTTGACCAACAGAAGGAAACGGTTGATAGGACACATTCTGAGACATCAAGGGATCACCAAGTTAGTACAGGAGAGAATTGGGAGGGGAGGGAGGGGGGGGGGAAATTGTAGTGGGAGATCAAGAGATGAATACACTAAACAGATTCAGAGGCAAGTAGATTTCAGTAGTTATTCGGAGATGAAGAGACTCGTACAGGATAGAGTAGCATGGAGAGCTGCATCAAACCAGTCTTCGCACTGAAGACCACCACAACAACAACTACAACAACAACAACAAATTAAAAGGTGTAAATATTTTGAAGATTGTTCTGAAAGAGAAAGTGTTGTGTCAGCATACAGAAGAATATGTTCTTCGTGTCGAAGAAGAGCGCAGCTCGAATATACACTGCTTAGTTATCCGACACGACAAAATAATTCATAAAAATGTTTATTTCAGTTACTGAAATATTAGGATACTTTGAATGCCTTGTTGTACGATAATACGTAGTGTAATAAGAAATGAGATATCGAACCGAAATAGGTTAATTTGCTTACAACCACACAACAGCTGCATCCTTTACGAATAAAATGAATAACATTTCCCATTTCGCAATAACAATACTGAAATATTTGTTAATGGTCTCTCAGATTTTAGTGGACATTTTGCTTCGTTTCATTTGTGGATAACAAAAATAAAACGCAAGGACACGACAATCATTGAGAGAAAATATAAGCCGGACGGTGTGGCCGAGTGGTTCTAGGCGCTACGCTCTGGAACCGCGCAACCGCTACGGCCACAGGTTCGAATCCTGCCTCGGGCATGGCTGTGTGTGATGTCCTTAGGTTAGTTAGGTTTAAGTAGTTCTAAGTTCCAGGCGACTGATGACCTCAGAAGTCAAGTCCCATAGTGCTCAGAGCCATTTGAATCATTTTTGAAGGAAATATAAAATTTGAGTGAACTATCGACTAATTATACTGGTAATATGCTGTTACTGTAGTATTGATTTTTAATTTGTTTCTTGTATAAAAGAATAACTCAGCAAGAATTTTTCATGTTTCACGTGATAAATGGTCTAACTTTGTATCCTACATCGTGTTCAAAAATGGCTCTAAGCACTATGGGACTTAATATCTGAGGTCATCAGTCCCCTAGACTTAGACCTACTTATACCTAACTAACCTAAGGACATCACACACATCCATGCCCGATGCAGGATTATAACCTGCTACCGTAGCAGCAGCGCGGTTCCGGATTGAAGCGCCTAAAACCGCTCGGCCATAGCGGCTGGCCCTATACTGTGTAATTAGCGTCTGTCTGTCGGGCATGTCGTAAATCAATTTCTATCTAGATATAGAATTTGAATGTGTTTATGTATGAGTTGGTATTTTAAACTGTTATGAACAGCCAGCTCTTTGAATGTATATTTGATTATGTGTCAATATAAGCTATAAGTTTAGTAATTGCACGTTTTGTTACATTCAGGAAATCGTTTTATCGTTATATTTGTGTCCAAAGAACATAATTTTAATAAAGACTGGTAAATTGTTTGCTGAGTTCTAGAAAGGGCAAGCCGGCCTACTGTGTTTAGATAGCAATACTTCCCATAATTTGTTTTTGGTGAGCTGTGGAATACATAAATTATCTATAAAAAAACTGAAGTAATCCTAGATGCGTAATTTAATAAATGGATAAAGTTGTTTTATCCATAATCAAGGAAACAAATGGATTTCAGTGACACGAAGGACAGATCTAAGTTATCGATGCATTAATAATTTAAAAACGTTAGCACAGAAAAAGAGCATCCATGATAGACTCAAGGTTTTCAAAAAAGGATACAAAATTTATTTGGTGCATTTCTGCTAACAAGAAGATTATAACGGAGATCGTCACGATGTTCGTAGACAGCACTGTCTTGTTAGTAGGAACTGTAGTGTTCGGCGTGATATGAGTCCTGTGGAGGGGTGGTAGACGTTCTTCCGGCCGTCAGAATGGCGTAGGTGTACAACCAGATGGGTGTAGTGGTTTCGATGGTCTGGCAGGGACTAGAGAAATACGTCAGAGGTGGAGGCAGTCTCCGCAAGATTGTCTGACTACATAATTATTTATAAGATGTGGGAGTTACAGAAGCATTCCGTTGTCCTGGGGGCAGCCTGAAATAAAATGACAGTATCTCCATATCCGTACATACTGCGAACTTCGCTGAATGTCACGCACGCTACTGGTACGCAACGATCTGTAGGACCGTCGCCCCAAGATACGGGTAATTTACTGTCTGACGGGTGTGGCAAGCACAGCGGATTCTCGCAATGCGGCGCTACCAGGGTCTGTCTACACATTGACGTAATACACCGAGGTAAATATAGTCATGGGATAACGAGAAGCACATAAGCAGATGGTGGTAGTATCGCGTAAACAAAGCACAAAAGGCAGTGCATTGGCAGACCCGTCATTTTGCTCAGGTGACTCACGTGAAAAGTTATCGCCTTGATTACACACGCACGACAATATTTTGACCACGAAATAGTATCTGGAAGGAGAGGCATGTGACATTCCATTTTGGAAATCGTTAGGAAATTCAATATTCCAAGATCCACACTGTCAGGAGTGTGCCGCGAATATCATATTTCAAGCATTGACTGCGCCTAAGGAGAAAGCATTGGCTGATTGTCTTTACTTCACGAACTGGAGTAGCTGCGTTTGCGCAGCGTACGATATCTACAGAAATCAATGTGGGAAGTACGACGAACGTATCCCTTAGTACAATACGGCGAAATGTGGCGTTAAGGGGCTATGGCAACAGACGACTGACACGAGGGCCTCTGCTAACAGCACCACATCGCCTACAGCGCCTCTCCTAGCCACCTCGAAAAGCGTGGTCTGGTGAGATGAGTCACAATATCAGTTACTAAGAGCTGATGGTAGGGTCGAATGTGGCGCAAACGCCACGAAACCATGAACTTAACTTGTCAACAAGTAATGTACAAGCTGGTGTGGCTCCATAATGGTGTGGGGTTCGCTTACATGGAACTGACTTGGTCACTGACGGGAAATAGTTATGTTAAGCTACATTGAGAACATTTAGTGCCATTCTCTGACTTAATGTTCACAAACAACAAAGGAATTTCTATGGGTGACAGTGCCCCATGTCACTGGGCCACAACTGTTCCTGATTTGTTTGAAGAACATTCTGGACAGTCCGAGCGAGTGATTTGGCCACTCAGACCTCGGAACGCGAATCTCATCGAATACCTATGGGACATAATTGAGTGGACAGGTCATGCTCAAAATCCTGCACCGGTAAGACTTCCGCAAATACGGACTACTATAGAGGCAGCATGGCTCAATAGTTCTGTCTGGGACTTCCAAAGATTTGTTGTGTACATGGCACGTCGGGTTGCTGCAATACGCCGAGCAAAAAGACGTCGGACACGATATTAGGAGGAGTCCCGTGACTTTTGTCAGGTAATTCTATGTAGGACGGTTTGTAGGTAGACTGCGTCGTCAGCCTTGTGCCTTCGGGACAATAAATGGATCACTGTTTGCCGAGAAACCTTGGCGTTGCCGTTTTCATCCGCACCGCAAACAAAATAAATATTCTGTTTGCGATATTAGGGTTGGTCTTGAACTGGGAAAGTTTACTGAGACCTGTTACTTGTGGGTGCTACATTTAGGTGACAACGTAGTGGATTCAGAAGACGAATAGTTGCTTACATGTTGTAAAGGCATTACGTTATCACCGCAATTCCTGAATGTAAACTTTTCTTCTTTTCGTGAGTATATTGCAAAAATACTAGTTCTTTTGCTTCATTACTGATGTATGCCACCGGAAGTCCCGAGTGGTCAGGTATAGTAAAAGTGAAATTATTACGAAATCCTAGTTCACTTTCTAGTGCGCTTCCGGTAAGATAGGTAGCTTACGGGATGATGACGTAAACTTGCAAAACGTAACTTGGATATTAATCGGTAGTAGGCAATGCACATTCATCACAGCGAATCTCCCAAATATTGGAGACTGTTTGATCACAGATGTCACAGATGAGCAAACAGCAACGCGCGCGAGGATGCGTAGCGTTTGTGAGCAGCTGCTGTTTCTAATTCTAGGGAAAACACAATACTTGACTAAAAGAGCCTCAACAGAAAGGACAAATATAACATGACAACATTCTATGCTACGGTCTGCACCAGTAAGTTGGAAGGAGAGTGGAAACTAAAGCTGGTAGTTACTAGAGATACTTGGTTTCGTTAGTAATACTTACACAACAGGGCCGAAAACAGTGGTGGTTGCCGCCAGCAATAGCAGTGGTAAGTACGGACGCTTCATAGTGGGTAAATGGTCCCCGAGAAACCTGAAACACAGCGTAAAGGCCGCTAGTTACACAACAATCTCTCACTACAGTGCAAGAGACTGTTATTTCCATTGCATCCTTCCTGGTATTTCCTTGGCTCTTGTTCTGATTGTTTCCTCTGCATTCTAAATGCAGTTGACCTCAGTTATATACAATTCACAGCAAGTGGTAATAATATTCTAAGGGTTTATATTTATATTAAAAATATTGTGCCACCGTTTGGCAAGACTAATGTTTCTTACAGTGTTGCTATGCGAAACGGATATTTGTGCTGAAATGCATTCCATACAATGAAGAAAAGGAAACACTATACGTCTCGACATTTCCGGTTGCGAATTCTTGGCTACGTAGTGTGCCCTATCTTCCTAACTACGTCATAGTCAATTTGATTACTGATATGATTAACTATATTTGAAAATGGCAGACAACATATAAGGATACGGTGACATCGTTGCAGTAGATGGAAGAATGTTCTGTTCTTAATAACTGTCATGTGCTCTTGCATGAAAGCTGTGCATTGTTACAGTAAGTATCGTAGTAGGCAGTAAAATAACCCCATAAATAGCTGCCAGATCGGGCAAAAGTGGCGCCCAAGCCCCGTAAGTCCCGTTGTGCGATGTGTACTTGGTGATGGAAAATGAAAGTGAAGAAAATGTGTCCCATGTGCCACTGAGTGAACAATGAGACTAAACGTCGCATTTTAGAGATGTGGTCCACCTGTACAGGTAAATGAAAAGGCTGTTTCCTTCTGTGCATACACGTTTCACGTCCCATTATTTACGAAGCGTTCTCAGTTGTTTTTAGAACAAGTTAGTTGTCTGTACAACGTGTGTCTGTTCTAAGAGTCGTCAGGTGAAGTGTCTCTCGTGTTTCGGCAGACATGCTTCATTTCATTTCTGCAGTGAGTACAGACCGTTCGATCCAGACAAATACCGCTCGTCACGCCTGCTCAGTGTCGGCGGAAGGGGTCGGTTTTTTTCTTACAAACATAATGGCTTTTAAAGCGGAATATTACGTGCCTATTCGATAACTGGTCAAAAATTAGTGTACTGTTACATTAGGTTCAAACATGTCCTCCCCCGGTAGCTGAGTGGTCCGGGTTCGACTCCCGGCCGGGGCTCATATTTTCAAAAATGGTTCAAACGGCTCTGAGCACTATGCGACTTAACTTCTGAGGTCATCAGTCGCCTACAACTTAGAACTAATTAAGCCTAACTAACCTAAGGACATCACACACATCCATGCCCGAGGCAGGATTCGAACCTGCAACCGTAGCGGTCGCTCGGCTCCAGACTGTAGCGCCTAGAACCGAACCGCCACTCCGGCCGGCACATATTTTGAAGCCGGTATGGTAGCTCAGCGTGCTCGGTCAGAGGGTTAGCTACCCTCTATAGTAAGAAACTGAGTGAACGGATCGACAAAGAACCTCAACGGATGTCATCGGACGTCCGCCACAAGTAATATAGAACAAAGTGTGATTTTAAAAAAAATGTGGTCAACGCGATAGAACGTGAATCATGAGGGCCTGGGTTCGATTCCCGGCTGCGTCCGAGATTTTCTCCACTCAGGGGCTGGGTGTTGTGTTGTCCTAATCATCATCATTTCATCTCCACCGATGCGCAAGTCGCCGAAGTCGCGTCAAATCGAAAAACTTGCACGCAGCGAACGATCTATCGGACGGGAGGCCCTACAAACACAACATTTTATTTATTTTCTGGGATGTGCATTAACATGGACGGTAAAACACACTAAATGTCTCGATCGTCACCTCTTCCTTGATTGACTTAACGTTCTAGTGTGTCACCCTTCAGCTCTACTCAGTCGCTGCTGGAGTACAGATTATCCTTCGTGTTGTGTGGTTCCTGTAAAAACATATCGGTAAACCGAATGTCGTGCTAGATTAATCCTAGCAGTACTTTCAATAAAGCGTACTACCACGTGGGTGGTCCACGTCTCCGTTGTGGTCGAATCAGCTGGCAGCACTGGAGCGATAATAATAGTTCCAGTGTGTTCGTTGTCGTTATGCGCGCAACGTTTTATTATTAAAAGTTTATTAATCACGCGGTGAGGGTAGGTCGGAATTATGAAATGTATTTAGTATTTACGATGTATAGCCGGTTAATGCCAATACTTCGCACAGTTCTTTCACCATGGTGCCACAGGAAAACAGTCACATATGTTTATCATTATAACAGTCCGTTAAACATGAGTTCACTTTACGTCGTCGTCTTTAAGACAGTTTGGATGATATAATTAATGTTTCTTGATCAAATAACAGCACTGTTCCTTTATTTAACATTTTGGTTTGTTCCACTTTCACGCAATTCTAACAGTTAGTGTCTCCACACGCAGTGGTGTCTGGTTGGCGGCTAATTGTCACAAGTTCACACAGAATGTAAAATCGTCACCGCAAACACTCGATATACTTTTCAGTTTTACTGTTCACTTAATAATGCACGATCTCCTATTAACACAGCGGACGCACTGTCATTAATTGTTCCTCCGCGTATCACCGTCTTTCACGCCGAGCGTTGCAACGTTTCTCCACCCGCGAACCGGCCACGATACCACAACAACTCGCACGCTATCGATAGTCGTTCGCTCTCTCTCTCTCTGACACAGTACTTCTCCTAGCCTAACCAAAGATTTACAAAGCATATAAAACCGGATCATTCATATTCGTACAATATAATATATAAAACAGTAGCAAAATGAATGATGAAACAATGTGACGTATTAACAAATAAAGAATAGTTGAAATAAATGATACATACGTACTATGACAAGGTAATGCACAAAAGAAAATAAATTTTATCGATTTTCGGGGAAAGAAATGTCTTTACAACTGCTTTAGGAATACCGAACTACTTTGCAAAGGTTTATCTACCAACCTATACAAACGAGCTGTTAGAAGAGATATTCTTCCTGATCATTTTACTATTCATACACGAAAATTAATTCCTCTGAACAACGGAACGAGCTACGAGAGTTTTAGTAATTTAGACAAGCTAAAAGCAGAAGGTACGGTAGCTGAATGCATCCATTTACACACAACTATTAATGAAGAAAAATTATTTTCGCCGCATGTCCTCTATTTGATGCGATGATTGCCCGAGACGTCAGGCGAACCATTCTAACATTCACAACAAGGGAACTACGTAAAATTTGTAGATAAGTGCCTTTTGGTGTAAATGTCCTTGGGTGAGACAAGATGCAAATAAAACTTTACCACAGACCTGAGTGGTGAAAATGGATAAATCGCAAAGAAATTCAAGAGACTTTTCAACACGCAGAATTACGGAGTTGGTTGTCATACCTCGTCGAGTGTAGAAGAAAGTCTCTAGGTCTCCTCCGTCCGGCGACTGGGTGTCTGTGTTGTCATCATTTCATCATCATTCATGGAAAGTGGAGAGACTGGATTGAGTAAAAAATGGGAATTTGTACGAGCGCTGAAAATCTCACAGTTGAGCGCCCCACAAACCAAACATCACTATCATCATCATCATCAACAACAACATCTAGGTCCCAAAGGTGCGCAGGATATGGCAGTTGTCTTCGGTAGTACACCAGATTCACAAGACAAACGTTTGAGATCCATAGGGAACTGCCAAGATAATTTCGAGTGCGGTAAGACCACAAAACTTTCAGTTGCGTTTCTGTGTGTGGGATCATAATTCATCAGAAATCCGCTATGGAATTTAGTTGGGGACGTAGGGTGGGGGGGGGTGGGGGGGCTGAGTAGTGGTGGTGCAAGAGCTGTGGCAATCTGTTAGGCAGGTTTAGCGCCTCGTAAATGAGGGACATGTGACCCGCGAATAAAATAAATCGTGTTAAGGAAGGTGTAAGCTTAGGGTGTACTGCTGTCATTAGCTATAGGTGATGAGATTGTGTTGTATGTGGGGTACAAAAAAGTTGATCCTGTTCACGCATTGCTGACCATTCCTTTCCACGACAGAGATTAGGTTTTAGCCATAATCTGGCTGCCAACGAGTGCTCTTAATGGATTTTGGTACTTTGGTTTAATGAATCATCAGCTTTCTTGGTAATCCCCACACATTGCAGGTCTGTCTGCCCATGTATATCATCCTAATCGTATCCATAGACGTTGCATGCGTAGATGTGGCAAACGTCACTCGAGGCTGCTTCTCCTATTTTCTTTTCGTTTAAGGACTAGGTGTATTTGAACTCAGTATTAAAATGAGCATTAAGCTATTTTGTTATTTACTTTCAAAGTGGTGGTGCATTCTAATACATACTCCTGGATAATTGTTATGTCAATATTCTGTTAACCTGTAAACTAAAACAAAAATAAAATAATGACAGCTATAAAGAGACGGGTCATCCGCGTAATTTACCCTTTTCTTCATTTGTGGTATTTCGGTTGTCATTTGCTTACACCTGTCATGTTTCAGGCATCTTTCAATTTGGTAGTCGTTTTCTACGTGTATCTGAAACAAATGCTTTATTTCTGCATTTTTACCTGACTGAAGAAGCACGTCGGCGATGCAAAGGTATTCCTTCTTTCCGCGATTGGGACTATAGAACTTTGCAGGATATGTCTTTCAACCATGTGACAGGCGAGTTACACCTACAGTAATACAGAAGTATCCTGCTAAATTATTATCCTGCTACATTCTCTTGATAGTTCAACCTTATTTCAGTTAAATACTCAGAATGAATTTAAGTTATGGTGTGACATCTAACTGTCATATGCATGTTTTTAGTCCCGGGGGTTATTCCAGGCAGAAATTGCAACTACTTTCGTCTTTACATAGTGAATTTAACTGTCTGGAAAAAATATAACAAAACAGTCTAGTCCTAAAACTATGCACCAAAACTTTTACCTGTGTTACGCATCACTAAGAAAATGGGAGTGGACTGAGTACCGAAGTTGCTCGTTAGATCTGAGGAAACGTCAATGAATTGTGAATCCAAGACCGTGTTGTCTCTATGTTCCATTCTCGGAGAAGCCCAGCGCTTTATCCTTTATATGACAGTGCTACGGCCGTTGAGCTACTTGAATGAGACTAATAATTCATGTCAAAATGATACTATATGAAGCGATATACCTATTTCCTGACGTAATTTCTTCGATTGAACTTATTACATACAGAGAACAAATTCCTCCACTTCCTTCACCAAAAATGGTTCAAATGGCTCTGAGCACTATGGGACTTAACATCCGAGGTCATCAGTCCCCTAGAACTTAGAACCACTTAAACTTAACTGACCTAAGGATATGAGACACATTCATGCCCGAGGCAGGATTCGAATCTGCGACCGGAGCGGTCACGCGGTTCCAGACTAAAGCGCCTAGAACCGCTCGGCCACAACGGCCGGCCTTCCTTCACCCCTCTATTAAATCCAAAGTGAATTATATGTTACAAATGTTAAACCTTTTCCCGTTTAAAGCTCCGTTTTCTAAACTATAAGCAATGCTACTCATAACCAACTTTGATTCCATAAGGAACAGTTGTGTTCAGTGACCGTTGATAAATGAAGGAAGAATACGAACGCTTGAATCAGCCGTAACACCACTGGATTTCTGTTATTCCTGCACATTCAGATATCAGCTACAAATAGCTACCTCCAGTTCTAAAAAGCAAGAAAATTACCGAATTAGAACTGATTTACTTAAAACAATAAGTAAAACACCTTGTCAACGTACTCTAGTCAACATACCATTTGAGTGAGTTACCATACAACCAACTCGCAGGAGTACATGTCACCGTATGACATCACTAGTGTACAGACGGACGGAAACAGGTTATCGTTTACAACAAGTACAGCAGCCTCAGTTTCTGTCATGAAGTATAAGCACAAAAATAACTGATCCAGTTTGATTCCAACATACAAAAAGTACTATTTTGATAAATAAAATCAGGAGGTAAACCTGCATATCAGCTTCGAAATGCATCCAGAAATGCCAGTTTGTAATGTGTTTGTTCTTATAATAGCGATGATGCGATCCACCAAATCTTATGCAAAAGATTAATAACAGGTTCCTACGACAGTCTTATACGGAATTGCTGTATTATATCAAAAAAATATTTAAAAAATTTGAAGATTGTCTTCAGAAAATATAACTCCACACCAATTTCAAAGTCGACAAAAGCTAAGCTCTAGAGTATTCGCTCGTATCACAGTGATAAAGTGATCCACCAAGTAAGTAATACAAGAAAAACATAAAAGAGTTCATACAGATGGTTTTTATGATCTGTTAACATTATAATAAAGTACTGGAGACCTATATGACAAGCGTAATTTAACAAAGCTCATTTGGTGAAGCACAGAAACGTCCTCTACTGACGTAAATGACTTACGTAACGTATGGTGACAGTATCCGAAAGACATTACGTCATGTGAGATGCATCCAGTTCAGGCGGAACACAATTCAGATCCCTCGGATACGTTTGATCATGATAATACATTACTAACAAGTGCTTAAGCAAAGTCTGTTATCAGAAGAAGATATACGTTTCGTGGCGTTCTGACTGTTAGACTGAGACCTTTTGAGCTTATCACCAATCAGCGTATGAAGTAATCAGTTTTATGGGGTACGCAAATTTACTATTTAACCTTAACTGCATGTTAACGAAATTGGTGTCTTCACTGGATACGTTGGACACAAAAGATAACGTGCTTGACAGCAGCTGACGAAGTCAAGAAATAAATTACACAAGACGGCGCTTCGCAGAAAATTAAGTTGCGCCTCTCTTCAGTGTTTATTAAGGAATGTAATTTACAAATTCTTTTCATGAAACTTTGAGTAAATTAACGCAGCCGTTAATTACGTCTCGAATACATGAATCGAATTCAAATTATGCTTTTGTTTAGTAATAATAAGGAATTGTAAGATTGTATCATTCTACGTGATGAACAGTAATGACAGGGAAACAATATAACGTTTTAATGGCATTAGTAAATTAGTTAAGGAATAATGATCTAGAAGGTTGCGGAGTTTCATTACATAGGGGTTGCAAAAGTCATCGCCTAGTATTCTCTACACTTTATCCATACACTTTTTATTATTGATTTACTTTTTCCAAATTCTAAAGATTTTTAACTATGGAAGGAATAAATTGCTGACCACAAGCCACATTCCTCTCACACAGAAAATGTGGGAATAGCTAGTATAAGCTGCTGTGAAGTGTATTTGGCAACCTATATGTTTCGTGAATAGTTTAGTGATTATATTCTCTTACTGAAGTCATCACAAAAATTAAATATGATTTCTGAACGACACTTTCACAGGTTCACGGTGTATAAAGAGTGTATTACATCCTCCATGGTATCCTCCATCGGTGAAACGTATTTTCCACGTCGTTGCACAATTCACGTAAAGCACAAGTTTTCAGCTGCATCTGTTATGAGTAACATTAAGAGGTATTTGTGTGTCACAGCCGATAGTGTAGTCTGTTCATGGTGTTTACATTTGAATATTTCATCCTCACTAAAATTCAGTAGGTCCAAAGAGGGACAAAACATGTTCACTAGAACAGAACAGTTTCATGAGCGGACGGTAATTTATCTGTTACGGATATTTCAGAACCCTTTCACTGTTAATTGAATTTAAATACATAAAACTGCAACCAGTAATTTTTTTGAATAGTTATTTATTATTCCATGAACCCGTTTTCTAACGTTTTCAGAGTCATCTTCAAATGGTTTTCTGGAAGTTGCATCACTGTTTCCAGCACAATGCTGGGTGCTGGCTCTGTGACAAAAGTGTGTTCCATCTTATTGTCACAGAGCTCGCACTTAGCATTATGTTACAAACAGTGATGTAACTCCCAGAAAGTCATCTGAAGATCAACCTGAAAAGGTTCAAAAACAGGTTCATGGAATAATAAATAACTATTCAAAAAAGCGAATGGTTGCCGTTTTACGTATTTACGGACGACATATTGCTGACGATGCTGATACAGTACCAAAATGTTTGTGTAGCCACCTGTAGCGAGATTTAATGGCCAGATGCTGCTTATGGTTACTAAAAAATATATCTTATTGAAGTATAAATGGTTTGTTAAGGGACATCTCAATAATCATTAATTTCATAGTCTTCACTCAGTTGAACATGATTTTGCAGGGATAAAAATAGAGAAACCACTACTACTTGCTCAAAGACCCCCACGACCGCCTTAGCTGTTGCAGGAGAAACGGGGAGCCAATTGCAACGTCGTATGCCCTCCCCGAAAAAATGTCCCATACCTTGAGTCACAACATCGACTTTTCAAGAGTAAGATACGTGTACATACCACCCTTGCAAATACATATGGATCATAGTGCACACTCAGTTTACGAGTATTGCCGCAGTTTCCATTGATGCGACAGCAGAGAGAGGTTCAAATGGCTCTGAGCACTATGCGAACTCATCAGTCGCCTAGAACTTAGAACTAATTAAACCTAACTAACCTAAGGACATCACACACATCCATGCCCGAGGCATGATTCGAACCTGTGACCGTAGCGAACACGCGGTTCCAGACTGAAGCGCCTAGAACCGCACGGCCGCACCGGCCGGCGCAGAGAGAGGAACCTGGACTCTGGTTCGCTAACCAACAGGCCTGGACTCGTCAGTGGCTGCACGTCGTCTCTTCAGGCGTCTCACTGTTTGACGGCAGCCATTATGATGGACATATCCGTGTGTGGAGGCTCCTGGAGAACGGACGTTGCCAGATTGCTTTCGTCATCATTGTTGCGCAGTGACTACATTCTTGTTGCTACTATGGAAATAAAAGCTTAAGAAGCTGCAACCAGTGTGTTGCCACGCTGGGGGAGAGCCGGGTCGTGCCCAGCAGTACTGATGACTGCAAATGGGCGGGACTGATGCAGCAGCAGCTGGGCGGTTTCCACACCTTCAAAAGACGGGCTCGTACCATACTTGGTCATAAGTGGTACATCACACCAAAAACTAGGTATATAACAACCAGACACCCAGCATTTCTTCCCATAGGTATTCTAGTCTGGAAGCGCCATCCACTTGAAGAGGGCGATATGTTTCTGCAAGCACCCACGACGAGTTTGGATCTTCATCGTATCCATTCAAATTAAGGAAACAGAGTCCACCTCCTTGTACTAGGCAGCTTCCCACTGGCGAGCGCCTTTCAGTTCATAGCGGACTTCTGCCCTGGAGGGCAGCCATTCGACTCCCTAGCAGTCCAGCCCGTGCCCCTCTGTGCTTGTGCTGTCATCCTGTTGCCACGTGCCCTCGCTCACAGGGGCGAGTTCCACTTCTGATGGCTGGCGTCCACTGCATGAATTAGGGAGGACTTCCGCGTCACTGGAACACAATGACGTAAGCAGCTGCTTCGTGTACTGACAGCGCAGATACCACCTCACGCATCCCGGGAACTGCATAGCCATTTGCGTCTCAGCTAGTCTCTGGCTGACTGCTAGCCTCAGTGGTCCACCACCTGCCACCCACAGAACGTGCCGCAGGGGGCGTGGTCGACACACACCATAAGTACTACGATGGTAGCTTGAGTCTGAATAAAATCGCATGCCAATCGTAAACGGTTTTAATGATTAGATTAGTGATTTGAGTTAGTATGCTATGGTTATGAGTGTGTAAACTATTGTTTCGCAGTGCTGTCAATGTGTATGCATTATTGTGTATTGTGGTAAATGGCATAGTCAGGGGCACAGAGTGTTTCCAAATGGGAAACAGTTCAGTTGTTAATCAGAGAGCGTAGTTGTCGGCAGATAAAGCAGAGACGAATAGGCATTAGGGAGCTAAGAGGAAAGGGAGGCGTTTTTCACGCCTGCTAATCCTCTAACAGATTGAGCTAACCCTAACTGAATGACCAGCAAGCAGCAGCAAAGTTTGGGAATTGGGTGGACCGTTAGTTAATGCAAATGGCAAATAAAAGATCCATAGGGGAACTGCAAGACTTTATCAAATGTACAGAAGGTTTACAAACCGGGCAGGAGTTTTGAAGCAGGAGCTCCAGCATTGCTATAAATGTCGAACAGCACAAGAATTTTCCTCGAGCAGTTAAGTGAACTAACGAAGAAACACAAGGAGACAGTAGAAAGTTTTGATGACAGAGGAGGAAAAGTTAATGTGCAGACTTACGGGCTGGGAGGAGAGTAATAAGACAAATAGGATAGTACTCCAACAAGGTGGACGTACGGCACTGCACATCATCCTGAGGAGCCTGCCACCCGTTATGTCTAGGAGTGTTCGGACAAGCACACCAGAAGTTGTACACGCCGCCGTCAGATTGACTAAAGGGTCAGAGGAAATTTATGTAGAGATAGGAGTGTGCGATAAGCGATGTGTATTTTTCGTTGACGTAAGGTATTACAGGTGTGGACGATTAGGGCACGTCCAGCAGCAGTGTCGTCAGCCTCAGTGTGAAAAGTGTGATGGCGTTGGACACAAGCGACATTACTGTAGAGGCGGAGAACAGTGCAGGCAAATGGGCAATAGGCGTGCGTAAAATGTGAATGGAAACCCCAAGTTCACTAAGCGGCGTTAACATTAAATTTTGATGCTACAGGTAGGTACGCATAGGCTGATAGTAGTGTAGTAGGAATTGTATGGGAGAAGACAGTTAAATATCTGTGGGAGACAGAGGTGATTAAGACAAGTTACGTATTTCCGATATTCATATGCAACTGATTTATGTCTGGAGGTATAGCACATGAAGGGAGCAGAGGAGAGGGGAGAGACTCCTGCCCGGTTTGTAAACCTTCTGTACATTTGATAAAATCTTGCAGTTCCCCTATGAATCTTTTATTTGCCATTTGCATTAACTAACGGTCCACACCTGTCCAGACGTGTTAGCGGGAACTGTGAACTTCATAGAGAGGATGGAGTTAAGCTCACCTTCCTATAGGTTTCGGGTTGGGGCAGAGAAATTTTTAGTAACATGTAGAAGTAACGCCTCATGTGAAGTAAGATTAACGCACAGCCTGTGGCTGACTTTTTGTTCAAACATCACGCCATCACCTTCGCCGACACACAGTGGAAGCTAGAGGAAGAGTTTTCCGGCGAGGGGAATCTGTCACCAGTAGAGGGCTGCCACAAGATTAATCTATCTTAATGGACAGTAAAACTAAGGCTTTTTCCCATTATATGATACCTGGAGGCACCAAGAAGTTGCTTTGGGTGATTTTGTTGCTGCAGATGCTTGTTGACAAGTTGTGTGTCGTAGAGCCGCCAGAAGAAAATGATGTATTGACATTTCACATTGTTTTGTAAGAAGAGGATCTGTATGTGTACAGGAGAGAGACTGAAGGAGAGTGGTACTTCTCTGTTTAGATTATGTTGACGCTGATTAGGTGAAGCTGACCGAGGAGTTGTTGGTAGCAAATTTATATATCGTAGACAGAGTTGATTAAGACAAGTTATGTGTTTGCCATATTCATATGCAACTGATTTATGTCTGGAGGTAGAGCACATGAAGGGAGCAGAGAGTATGGATATGAAATGGTTCTTTCTGGAATTAGAGGGTCAGTTTAATCTTCAGGTCTAAATGCCAGCAACGTCCAAGACGCAACATTGAATCCCAAAAGCGAAAAAATTGCCAAACCACCAGTATATCGAAAAGCATACCATAAACCTCGGCATTTACAGCCAATTACAAATAACTTCGTTGACCATGAAGTAGCTGATGGAATATTAGAGTAGAATACTAGTCCACGGGGAGGGGTGCGGGAGGGGGGTGTCAGCTGTCATGGTCAAGCCCAAAAAATCAGCCAATGGTTGGAGCAAGTATTGGTTCTCTTGGAACTGTCATCTTCTAAATAGTAAAATGGTAACACATTCATACTCAACTCACAGACACCATTGACAACTTTCGGTAGTTCCAGTAATTCTCCATGACTGTTAGATTTGTGGAGTGGATACTATGAGAAAATCATAAGAAATTTTGGTCTTATGTCAAAGCAGTAGGTGGATCAAAACAAAATGTCCAGACACTCTGTGACCAAAATGGTACTGATACAGAGAATGACAGATTAAAGGCCGAAATACTAAATGTCTTTTTCCAAATATGTTTCACAGAGGAAGGCTGCACTGTAGTTCCTTCTCTAGATTGTCGCACAGATGACAAAATGGTAGATATCGAAATAGACGACCGGGTGATAGAGAAACAATTAAAATCACTCAAAAGAGGGAAGGCCGCTGGACCTGATGGGATACCAGTTCGATTTTACACGGAGTACGCGAAGGAACTTGCCCCCCCCCCCCCCCCCCCTTCTTGCAGCGGTGTACCGTACGTCTCTAGAAGAGCGTAGCGTTCCAAAGGATTGGAAAAGGGCACAGGTCATCCCCGTTTTCAAGAAGGGACGTCGAACAGATGTGCAGAACTATAGACCTATATCACAAACGTCGATCAGTTGTAGAATTTTGGAACACGTATTATGTTCGAGTATAATGACTTTTCTAGATACTAGAAATCTACTCTGTAGGAATCAGCATGGGTTTCGAAAAAGACGGTCGTGTGAAACCTAGCTCGCGCTATTCGTCCACGAGACTCAGAGTGCCATAGACACGGGTTCACAGGTAGATGCCGTGTTTCTTGACTTCCGCAATGCGTTCGATACAGTTCCCCATAGTCGTTTAGTGAACAGAGTATGAGCATATGGACTATCAGACCAGTTGTGTGATTGGATTGAAGAGTGCCTAGATAACAGAACGCAGCATGTCATTCTCAATGGAGAGAGGTTTTCCGAAGTAAGGGTGATGTAAGGTGTGCCGCAGGGGAGTGTCGTAGGACCGTTGCTATTCACAATATACATAAATAACCTTGTGGATGACATCGGAAGTTCACTGAGGCTTTTTGCGGATGATGCTGTGGTACTTCGAGAGGTTGAAACAATGGAAAATTGTACTGAAATGCAGGAGGATCTGCAGCGAATTGACGCATAGTGCAGGGAATGGCAATTGAATCACAATGTAGACGAGTGTAATGTGCTGCGAATACATAGAAAGATAGATCCCTTATCATTTAGCTACAAAATAGCAGGTCAGCAACTGGAAGCAGTTAATTCCATAAATTATCTGGGAGTACGCATTAGGAGTGATTTAAAATGGAATGATCATATAAAGTTGATCGTCAGTAAAGCAGATGCCAGACTGAGATTCATTGGAAGAATCCTAAGGAAATGCAATCCGGAAACAAAGGAAGTAGGTTACAGTACGCTTGTTCGCCCACTGCTTCAATACTGCTCACCAGTGTGGGATCCGTACCAGATAGGGTTGATAGAAGACATAGAGACGTTCCAACGGAGAGCAGCGCTCTTCGTTACAGGATCATTTAGTAATCGCGAAAGCGTTACGGAGATGATAGATAAACTCCAGTGGAAGACTCTGCAGGAGAGACGCTCAGTAGCTCGGTACGGGATTTTGTAGAAGTTTCAAGAACATACCTTCACCGAAGAGTCAAGCAGTATATTGCTCCTTCCTACGTATATCTCGCGAAGAGACCATGAGGATAAAATCAGAGAGATTAGAGCTTACACAGAAGCATACCGACAATCCTTCTTTCCACGAACAATACAAGACTGGAATAGAAGGGAGAACCGATTGAGGTACTCAAGGTACCCTCCGCTACACACCGTCAGGTGGCTTGCGGAGTATGGATGTAGATGTAGATGTAGTTGGAGGTGGTTTCCGAAAACCGGTCAAAGATGATATTCTCAGTTGCTTGGGTCATTGCCAGTACTGAGGGATGCCATTCGAATGAAAATATGCTCCAGCAACATTTAAAAAGTTGTTGGCCGGGGTTCTAAGGTGTCTGAAACCTCGATGATATAAGTGTGCTGATATGAAGGGGCATGCGCAATGGCTACAAAAAGTTTTAGGAAGGTTACATTTCACATGTCTGATTTAAGCACAGAGAAGTGTCATATTGCTTTGGTGGATGTTAGTTATTTGGGGCATAGAGGTCGTTGTGATGGGGTACAGACGGACCTGAGGATAGTACAAGCAGTACGAAAGTTTCTGACTCCTACAACAAGCAAGGACTGAAAATCATTTTAGATGTTGCCCAATTATTATAGAGAATTCGTGAAGATGTTCACAGAAGCGACTCAGCCATTTATGCAGTTGCTAGAGAGAGGAATAAAATTGTGAAATTGGAGTGGACAGAACAGTGTCAAGCTGCGCTACAGGGATAGAAAGAAGCTTTGATTCAGGTCTATGTTGATTTTGCTATACTATGGGAAGGAGTTTGTCCTATCACGTAACGCTCTCAGTCCCACGCTGGGGTGTGTTTTGAGTCCAGTCATAGACAGTGAAGAGCATTCAGTGGTTTACACTATTCAGTAGCTGAACAACTAGGAAAGGAATTACTCCACATGGAGAAGGAGATGATAAGCTTAATGTACATGATCATATACTTTTGACGCTATTTGTAAAGGAAGAAGTTAAAGGTAGTAAATGGCCATACAGCAATGAAGAGATAGTTGGGGTCTCAGGAACCATCCAGCAGTGTCACTAGATGGACATTGAGAGTATGTGACTTTGACAAAGAAGCTATTCGAAAGTCAGAGAAGAAGCATGTTAAGTGGTCTAGGCAGGAAACTTATGGTAGTACAAGCACTGACCTTGTCGACTGGCAGAGGGTGCATGTTGCTGATGTTAAATACAAGCTGTATGCAACACAGCCACATTTCATTGCATACTGCAGCTTGCTATGTAGGTGAACTAAGTTGATACAGTGCACTGTAGTACCTGGTAAGCTGAGAGAAGGGATGTTGAAGAAAGTACTGTATTGCGGAGTAAGGCATTTGAAGGGTGAAGAATTGAAGGACGGCGGAGTAATACTGATGTAAAACTAGGACAGAGGATGTAGACCTATATGTAAAAACAGGAATGTGTAAGAATGTGTACTATGTCCAAAACAAGCAGGAATGTATCATCAGCAAATGCCATCACAAAAGCTACAACAAGCAGCTAAATATTTTGAAATGATAGGGACGGCTATTATAGATCCTATTGACTATGCTCCTGTCAAAAACCCTTACGTTTTGGCGATTATGGACCGTTTCTCGAGGTACATGGAAATTATCACCACTCCTAATCAACAAGCAACTACAGAGGTACAGGCCATGGTGAACAGCTGGTTGCAGAAATTGGGTGTCCCTGAAAGAGTGATCATAGAGCAAGGTAGTAATTTCATGTCAGACTTGATGAAGAAGCTACACAGAGGTGATAGAAGTCATTGTAAATAAATATGCACATATCCAGGTGGTGGTAGAAGCACTTACACAGGGAATAAGAGGGCAGTGAATTGGCAGAGATGTTATTTATGCTCAGGTGATTCATGTAACCAGGCTTCCGAAGTGATTATGGACGTATGCTGGGAATTAACAGACTTTGAGCATGGAATGGTAGATGAAACTTGAAGCATGGAACATCCTGTTTCGTAAATCGTTAGGAAAATCAATATTCTGAAGTCCACAGTGTCAAGTGCATGATGAGAACACCAAATTGATGGTATTACCACTCACCTCAGACATTGAAATGGCTGATGATTTTCATTTAGCAAATGATGATGATGATGATATTTGGTTTGTGGGGCGCTCAACTGCGCAGTTATCAGGGTCCATACAAATCCCCTACCTTTGCTCAGTCCAAACTTGCCACATTCATGAGTGATGATGAAATGATGAGGACAACGCAAACACCCAGTCATCTCGAGGCATGTGAAAATCTCCCACCCTGCCGGGAATCGAACCCGGGACCCCGTGCTCGGGAAGCGATAACGCGACCGCGAGACCACTAGCTGCGGACCTTAGCGAATGAGAGAAGTAGCATTTCCATAGATCTTTCAGTGCTAATGAGAAGCAACGATGTGTGAAATAAACACAGAAATCAATGTGGAACATATGACAAATGTAGCCGTTTGTACCGTGCAGCGAAATTTGGCATTATTGAGCTATAGCAGTATGACATTACCTGCAGCATTTCTCCTGGGCTCAAGACCACATCACTAGGAAATTAGACGTCTGAAAAACCGTGACATGGTCCAGTGAGTCCGAATTTCAATTGGTGGAACTGACTGTAGATTTCGAGTGTGGCACAGACCCCATGAAGCTATGGATCCAAGTTGCTAACAAGGCACTGTGCTAGCTGATGGTGGCTCCATAATGGTGTGGTCTGTATTTACATGAAATTAACATGGACTGTAAATTGTTAGTTTGGCTACTTGTAGATCATTCGCGGCCATTAATGGATTCCATTTTCCGAAATAGCCATGTAATTTGTTTGGATAGCCATGTGCTATGTCACCTGGCGCCAATTGTTCATGAATGGTTTCAGGTACATTTTCGACAGCTCGAGTGAATGATTTGTCCACCCCCTGAACATCTATGGAACATAATCAAAATGTCAGTTTGAACACTAAATCCTGTGCCAGCACTACTTTTGCAGCTATGGACGCCTTTGGAGGTACCATGGCTCAGTCATCCTGCAATGAACTTCCAGCAAGTTGTTGAGTCCGTGCTGCATCGAGCTACGCCAGGAAAAAGGAGATCCGACACGATATTAGGAGGTACCCCATGACTTCTGTAACCTCAGTGTAAGTCAATTGCTATGGGTTTTGAAGCTAATGGTAGAATTAATCATATATATCGAACGATTGGTAGAACGTTTAGTTGCTACAACAAATCCCACCTGAATGACTGGCATACTTGCTTGCCGTTTGTAATAGCAGGATACAATTCCAAAGTTCGCTCAATCACTGGGCAATCCCCTTATTAGGTACTGTACAGAAGAATTCAACTCCAGTGATCAAACTAGCCCTCGTATCCCCTTATGAGGTAGAGTATGCAAGGAAGCTCTCTTCAACGTTTAGCAAAATCTGACTGATAATTGGGCAGGGTGGAAATTCAATTGGCAATTCTGCAAAGACGCTAAAGGAATTATAGAAATGCACACAGGGGGCAAACACAAAGGACCTGGAACTTCAGGAAGAGGCAGTAAAACTTATGGGAAATTTGAAGCAATATCAGGTAGGACAATGGGTGATGTTAGTGCGAACACGGTTCACATGTGACGCCTACGAGCGTTTTGGGGCTCTCTGGATGCATTGTGACACATATCAGCATCGAGTGCTAAGAGAAGGAAGAAAGGAAGTACGAAAAAGGGTGAGAACGGGGATTGTGTATCGCCAATACCATATGGGTTGAGACCGAGGAAGTAAGGCGTACATGTGCACTATGCTGTTTGGATAAGTGAGGGCAGAGTGTAGGTTAGATTAAACTGTAGAGTTACTTATTGTTTTAGCGACGTCAGGTCTTTCGAAGTGGCAGATTGCTGAATATCCAGGATAGTGATAAAGGAAATCACAATGTGGCAGCGCTTCATGTCATAATCGAGAACGGAGTAGGAGAGCTGTGGGATCAACAGTTGGAGAGTTGAGTGCTGTTTGTCAGATATGTTCTTGCTAGTTGTCAACGGATGAAGATGTTTTTCAATACATGCGAAATGATGAATGATGTGAGAAGTTTGAAGGATATAATTTCAAAGATATAGCAAGAAGCAGAGAAGGAAAGTGTAGGAGAGACGTACAGAAACCCTTTGAACGGCTGTTACACGGCACATGCAGCAAGCACTGTGTACCTTACAATGTCACAAGGGTTGTTGTTTGGATGCTGGCCAGAGGTTTTGTTCGGGAATGCATATGATAACTATATCTGCTTGTTAACCACCTATCAAAGTACAGCTACACACAAAAGGGCGTAACAAGTAAACGTTGCTCGTATTAATTATGTTGCAGTCTAAATTTTAGCAGTGACTGACAACGACCTTGTTTGCTACAACACTGGTGTGCAAACCATAAGGATGATAGTAACTCCTGCATTGTGTATCACTGACATGTAACATAGCTTGATGAACCATGGACCATACGTAGAAATATCTGCTGCACTGTATTCAAGAACTTAAAAAATAAATACACAATGAGACAAACAGAAATAACACTTTAATTCGGACAAGAGAATACCCTGATGTCACTGCGATTCATGATCATTCCACCGACACTGGAGAGGATGGATTTGGCTCATAACAGGGTGTGTGGTCACCACGGACGGTTTTGCATGATCTGAAACTTGCTCCCACGCTGGGCACAAGGTTCGTTCAAAGAGCTCCTCCAACCACGCCGATCGGTGAGGTCGAGCGTTGTCATCCGCAAAAATGAAGTCAGTATCGAATGCAACGCTGAGAAGACGGACTAGGGGAAGGCGTACCCTGTCACATGACCTGGATCACCAAAATTGTCTCGTTGGACAAAGTAGGATGTACCCTCACGTTACTAGAGATGGGAAGGCGTAATGAATCCAGACACGTTGTTGAACACGATCCTTTTGATGATCCAAGCATTATGTGCGGGCAGGCATAATATTGCACGAGCCTACCTACTTCTAAGTCTTTGAACACGGTAAACTTACTGGTCAATGTTACTGCGATGTCGTACTCTTTCTCCACGTGTTTATCTTGAGTGGTGGATTAGGCTATGACTTCTTTTTTCTGAATGGCAAAACAATGCGCAACCGTATCGAACAGCACAGGTGGAGAAGCTCTTGTAATGAGAAGATATTCGACAAATGAACTGGCCTGTCTGTTCCCCCAATTTAAATGCCATCAGACAAATGGGGGACTGCAGCACGTTGACACGCACCAACAGGACCGTCAACAGCGCTGGTGGAGAAATGAAACGCCTGACCGCTTAATCTCAAATGGTTCAAATGGCTCTGAGCACTATGGGACTTAACATCTATGGTCATCAGTCCCCTAGAACTTAGAACTACTTAAACCTAACTAACCTAAGGACATCACACAACACCCAGCCATCACGAGGCAGAGAAAATCCCTGACCCCGCCGGGAATCGAACCCGGGAATGCTTAATCTCCGTACCAACCTTGCCGCCAGGATGGGAGCACGTTGCAGAACAAGCATTGCCGTCTGCGGTGGTAACACATCCCATTGAGAATCACGTCCCGCCTTTTGTGTTTTCCTAGAGGCCTGCATGAATTATGTTGACGTCAGTGTAATAGAAGGGTTATTTCCGTTGTCTCAGGGCGTATTTCCTACAGTTACCTTCTGCAACTCATATATGTATGGTCCAAGTTTCATCGACTCATGTTCCTGGGCAGGAAGATATGCGAAACTTGTTCCGTCGTTGAGTTTTGCACAAGAGGTTCAAACCATTTCCTAGTCGAGCATAGCTAAAATTTAGAATGAGAAATAGGAATAAAGTTTACGTGTAACTGTAATTTGGTAGTAGATTAGCTTATGACGTTCTGAACGAAGAGAGAACATTTGCAAGTTATATCATCCGGTGAGCCGAAGCTACTGGGAAGAAGACAGTATTTAAAGCAGCTATCAACTGTATGATGTAAATGTCAAGATAATGACAAATGGGTTGTTTGGACAAGAATCTGACCAGAAGAAGCTCGTGAAGTGGGCTGAAAAGTCCGTGCTAATACAGAGACACTGTGAGCCACGAGAGAAAAAAAATGCACCATGCTATACAAAATAAAAAAAAATAAAAAAATAAAAAGAACATACGTCCTAGTGACAGTCGATATTTGTGACGTTGTCCCATCAGGAGGTAGTTAAGGCCGGTAACAGATTATTTTGTTTGGCCGCCACGGCGTTGTAGGCTTTTCGATCGTGGGCTTTGCGAACCGTGTCGTCAACTTGATGTTTCCGACCACAGCCGTGAGGCTTCCGATCGATGGAAGAAGTCACAACAGTAGAAGGCCCTGCCGAACGTTTTGCGATAGAAACATCCGTCTTCAATACGTACAGTCATAGGACTGTCTATGCACGAGGTACTGTTAATAATTTTTTGTTGTAAATTTTTATCTTCCTTTCTTTCAATTACATTACTGCAGCAATTGATTAAACATCTTGTCTTATTTTGTGAATATTAATATCTCACTCAGTTTTCTGTAGGAAATCCAGACATATCAAACAAATTCTTAAAATCACCCTAGTACTTCCGTATTCGTGTGATGTCTTTTAACATTTTGTCAAGATCTATGTATCACTGTACCTGTTTTGTGAGGACAGGCCAATGGAGCATTTTTTTTCCAGATATTGGATTCCTGATTCTTCCTTCAGCTTATTTATTAGGAAATACACATTCGGATGTGTTTCCTATGCGAACGGCATTTCCGCAGTTATAACACCGTTTTCCCATCAGATCACTGAAGTTAAGTGCTCTTGGAGTAGGCTAGAATTCGGATGCGTCACGGTCCATGTATGCCGAGCGTTCATGGCAAGCGTGGGTCTCTGAGCCATTGTGGGGGCCAATTGAAGAGCTATTTTATTGAGACCGGGAGAGCGGTGTGCTGACCACATGCGTCTCCATATCCGCATCCAGTGACGCCTTTGGGCTGAGGATGACACCATGGTCGTTCGGTACCGTTGGACCTAGCGATGATTGTTCTGGAGGAAGGAGAGTTTAGCTTCCCATGTCCTATTTCGACAGCATTCGTGGTCCTTTGCCCATGCTTCAAAACGTTCCCCATTTCAATTTGGATACTTGCATTTTCCATCTGTATATTGACCGTATAGTTTATTACCATCAATGCTTCATCAACATCATTTTCAAATGGCTCTGAGCACTATGAGACTTAACATCTATGGTCATCAGTCCCCTAGAACTTAGAACTACTTAAACCTAAGTAACCTAAGGACAGCACACAACACCCAGCCATCACGAGGCAGAGAAAATCCCTGACCCCGCCGGGAATCGAACCCGGGAACCCGGGCGTGGGAAGCGAGAACGCTACCGCACGACCACGAGATGCGAGCTTCATCAACATCGTTTGGTGGAAGAAATAATACGGCAGCATACGTATGTCAAGACAATCGGACTTCTCCTCAATCTCTGTACTCCTCCACCGGTCGCAGTTCTTTTATTTCTCTGCGTTAACACTGGTTGAAGTGAAAACAGCAACCAGAAAGGGATATTTCGGGGACCACTGTTTTGCTTGCTTAAATTGTAGCGTTTTCAAAGTCTAGCACTGCAATTCTTCTTTTGACTTTCATCCGGAAGCAAGGTAAATAAAACAAGTAATACCAGCGTCAATTATTTTACGTTTCCGATGTCAGCGTGTATGGTGTACAGTTGTTTGAGCTGTTTCGTACAACTGTCAGATGTCTCGTCCATAAGAAATGTTTCATTTAGACACAGGGTTTCCATCGTTCTTCAATGCCGATCATCAGAACCCTTTTCTCAGGAACGGATCAATCATCAGTTTTCAAAAAACAATTGCCGTCAGCCAGTTTCAAAACATCGTCGCCCACCTGATTCACCAAAGTAGTGCTAGCATTCTGGGTCGTGCCAGTAGTTTCCCTTATTGATCTGCACAACGCAGTCTTGGAGGTCTCATTATTTGCCATATTTACGACGAAATCTGAAATTTTCTCACTGAAATCTCGAAATACCGCTTTAAAAAACTGGGGAATAGTTGCCGTCTTTTCTTCGTGTACTTTTTCATGCAATTACGCATTTGTTTTTAAACCCGCACATATGCTTCGTCAGTTGGGAAGAATATTGCTCTTCAGCCATAATTTTACTTTTTAGCCATTTTTAACGGTTCTGGAGTTCACTCCGTTTGAAATTCACGCAAAACCAATTCACATATTCATTATGTTTCTTGGACATCCAACTGCAATGACCATCTTTGAGAACACAGCCATTCCTATTCGTTGCTGCATGTATTTCTATTACTCAGGGCACAGAACTAAAGTAACTTAGGACTACGAAACGAGGTTGCTGACGAGTGCATAATGTGAATGACGGTGTAAACACATCCGCTGCAAGTGAACAACTGGCGTAGATCAACTGCGAGGAGGGCCTGTTCGGAAAATCCAAGATGCAGATCTGCTAGGTCGAAGGCCACATGGTACCTGCGGCACCTACAATCTTCGGCTTCCTCACGGTCAGGAAGCCTACATAGCCACCGCCACCGAGACTGACGTATCTAAATACTAAGTCACTCTATTGATTAGTCCCTGTTTTGCCGATACCGACCAGCAGGGATTTACATAGGTGGACGAAGTTCATGTGACGATAGATATTTGCGGTGAATTCAGTGTATGGATGACATGTTAGCATTTAATACAAGATCGATTTCGGCTGTGGATATACAATAATTGGTGACACTACAGAATACACAAAACATCTCCACCAATGCACTGAACTTCACTCAGCTAAATATGAAGCTGTTCAGAAGCTTCCAGTATTGTATATAAAATGCAACTAAAAGCTTTCTAATGACTCTTCAGTTTATATTGTAGTGAATTCCTGAATATGTGTGACTTTGCAGGAGGAATCATGTGTTGCTTGGTACTGATACAACGTCAGCCAGTGATAAGACGTGACAACAAGTTTCACAGCTGTGAAAGTGCTGTGGAGGGAAGACGTGTATCAGAAACCTGAGAGCCGAAGAGTAAAGAAGTTTGCTTTTGGGTTATGAGATTCGGTGATCGCATTCGGTGAACTTCCTCAGTGGAGAGAGTCAGTGATCAGTGAAACTTTGTTATTATTCTTCTGAGCTAGTTAACGTTGGGGAGTCACATTAAGACTTGGAGATGAAGGGCATTGCCTGCAGTGACCTCAGTTCTGATCCGATTGTGAAATGACTTCCGTCTACCCCATGTTGTAGTGATACCAGTTCTAGTCTGTGATGGAGTTCAGTCCAGTCCGGTGCTTATTCTCGCGAGCATTCGACTTCGTTAACTTCTTTGAAGCAAGATTTACGTCCCTTATCTAATGCTGCTTTCGCAGTCAGATTCCAATTCTGATGCCAGTATTTACCCTGTTTTGAACGACAGACGTTGCTGGCAACGAGTCATACTCACGACCACAGTCATTCGGTTAAAATTCGATACCTTTGGAGCCGCCTTTGTAATTCGGCAACAGCAAGATGACTAATCCTACTGAACGGAGAAACATCTGGATATGCAGACCCCACCAGTGAATCGTGGAATTAGTCCTCTCTGCTTGCACAGTGGGAACAGGAATTTCAATCACCGACGGCTCTCAGTCATGCTCCATGTACTGCTCACTCGCAAGCGGTGATGGACAAGGCGGCAGCCCAAGAGGTACACTACACGGCCGACAGCAAATTGAAGACTTCGGTGAGATCTAATAGGTAATCCAGGTCGTCATAAAATTGTTGTAATACCGTGTTTACCCAGTCCAAGAAACCTGAGTCGCTGTATTTAGTGATTTTTTCCATTTTTTATTCTAGATATAGTAAATTGTTTTGATATAGCTGTTTCCATCTCTCACTCACTCCGATGTTTCACGTACATCCAGTGGACAGATAATTTTTGCTCTGATTAATGTTGATCTAACCTGGCGCACAGAAATCAAGAAATTCATTAATTTTTCCGTATATCTTCTCTAAAATTTCCGATTCATCACATTTTAGCGTCTCGTGTAGGATATGTCTTATAGTTAACTAAATACTTAATTGGATTATAGTAGGACACGATGACTATTTTATGCTTGGCCTTAGGCAAACAGATGGAGTTCACGTGTCTGTGTGAGACTGTCAAATTCATTTGTGTTGAATGCGCAGCATGTGATAGGCAATGACGTAGTTACTGTGAATCTGCTTGCTTGATGTGTCTGGTCAGGCACAGTACGTATTTTGTCCCTCCAGTATATTCCTGTATTCTAAATTGCATGTGTTGTTATTTGTTGTCTTATTTTCTTATTTCTGCCTCTACATTACTGTGTTGCCTGGTTGCAAGCCTGTTCCATTCAAACTAGTGTCGTGATGGGCATTTCGTCATTGCTCTACCTGTGGCGTATCTTCTACGAATCTAATGACATTTAGGAAAATTAGTCGATTTGAAGTCGGGCAACCAACTAGGGACCAGTGAAGGCGTTGGGGTGGCTCCACAGGGTGTCGTGTAGTAGAAATAAGTAACCAAGCGTGTTGGATCGGATACTTGCAGTGTTGACGATCACCGCGGAACAATTAGCAGAACGGATATAGAGTAGCGACAGGCAAACAAAGCAACTAGTGGAGATGAGGGAAGGAAACCAGGCAACTTGTTCGAAAGCAGAGAGGCCGTTAAGGCGTGCAATCGCGAGAGGGAAGGCCATTTCACAGTGCTGGGGCATCATTTTATATGAGAACCTAATGAAATCCGGGCAGAAACAGTCTAACACAGTGTGATGTGCAAGGTGATGCTTTACTAAGCTCAATGGCGTGCAGTCGGATCTCAGTTTTAAATGACGGAAATCTGCACCTCCACTGACACAGGAAAAAACAGTTATCCAGTAAGGCAGAACAACAAGACAACATACAATCTGGGATATCGACCCTCGAAAATCTTCAGTTTCCAGTCGGACTGGAAAACAGCTGTGAGACACAGGTCTCGTCGACATGTTTACCTACAACATTACCAGAAGACGATATAGTACTGGACAGGTTCGGCGTTAATCGGCGCATTCATACTAAGGCGTGCCACAGAAATCTAGGTATACGTGGGAAAGCCGTGGTCTGATGTCACATCAAATACTAAATAAGGAGAAGTCTGCCGGTACAATCCTTCCATCAGTGAAAGAAGCTCAAATAAATAGTTCACGAATTTCCTGACTGCTTAGTGGCCGCATGGACGACTGCAAGAATGAATGTTTGTTGCGTCAGAATGTTTCACAACCATGACAGTCGATGGAAACAGATGCCGGACATTTGGTGGTTCTGGAGGGCTAGTGGGAAGATAGTTAACGGGTGGGGATTATCGAAGGTTTTTGCTGTCACACATCCCCACACTCGTGCATTATAATCAAAAGACAGTTTGTGGGAAATTTGAGGTGTCACGGTGTAATATAAAAGCAAGTCAGCCTGACTGCAACCGTCCAAAAATTTTCGCAAGGGCAGAATACAGGAGACGGGAGAAATGTCGTGCTTAGACTAGGTTGGGATTCACCTTGTGACCAACGAGCGTGAGATGAGCTGGAATGAAGCGCCGGGTCAATGACGCCGCGCTAATCAAGTCAGTGAGTCATGAAACCAGAGGTGAAGAAGGGATCAACCATTCCCATCGCTTCAGACCCTGCCTAAGGTGGAGCTACGACAGTTAAATGCAAATATAGGCGAAGTGGAATAATGCTTCCCAGGAGAAGCCTGATGCAGAGGGATAATCACATACTCGCTGTGTGGTACTGGTGATCACAAGCACATGATGATTTCGAGCAATATTTTGTTGACCACAGAACCTGTGTTACTCATCGAAATGCACATAGAAGAATTACATTCTCGTCTGAATTCTGCTTCAGAGGTAACGGCCGGGTCGAGAGTGTTTTTCACGGCAACTGGTAGACAAAAAGGAGAAAGGTTAGGGTTCAACGTCCCGTCGACATCGAGGTCATTAGAGACAGTGCATAAGCTCGTATTATTTCAAGAATGCGGAATTGAATCAGCTGTGCCCTTCGAAAAGAACAGATCCGTACTTTTCTTAGAGAAGTTTCGGAAAAATGGCAAATGTAAATCTTGATGGCTGGACGTAGATTTGAAGCGCCTTCCTTAAAAACACGAGTGCAATGTTCTAACCTTTGTGCCACATTGTGTGGTAAAATTGGTAGAGAGGGCCAGGAAGTTAGCGGAGATTCTCATTAAAGGGGTCTCGCTTATTCCCGCGTTCGAGAAAAGAAGGAAACACGTGGAGAAACAAGTTTTGTTGTCGTCAAGTGACGGGCAAAGCGAATTTTAAGTGAACTCCATTGTTAGTCATGACTTGTCGCTCAATGTTACATATCATCGGCAACGACGGGCTATCGGCAATAAACGTAGTCATTAAATGGAGCACGATGACGGCGGATAATTTATTTAAAGATCTGATTTCATAGGATTTAAACAATACAAGATCTGCAGTTAGTACTGTCATGAGGGAAAAGGGAAAGAATGCTTCTACAGGCGGATCACGGGAGATAAATGAAACTTAGGAGAAAGAACAGGGGGTCCATACGACACCAGTATTCCGTTTGCATGGCGTGATGTTAGTACCACGCATGTGACAGCGGAAAGCCTCCTACAGTAGGATATCAAGGACCAAAGACAGTTAAAGTACACGCATCCAAAATGTTTTGCGTCACTCCGGCTCCGAGAACTCCTGAAGACAGACGTTGACTGTTGATATTGTATCACAGACACAGTCCCTTTGGCTGTTCAGAGATGTCACAAAACCCGCTCAAAGATGTAAACAACCATGCATGAGCAGCGCCTGTTAGACGGAGGGGTTCTGGCAGCCGATCAGTTCCGGTCATTCCACCAGGAAGGAGGTACACAGGTCCTGTGTCGGTTATTCAACCGTGCCTAAACCATCAATACCGCGGTTCGTTTCGTCTACATTGTTAATTTGTGCCAGAAAGGGCCCTCAACAAGGGAAGAGTCCAGGCGACTTGGAGTGAACCAAAGCGATGTTGTTCGGACATGGAGGAGAAACAGAGCGACAGGAACTGTCGATGACATGCCTCGCTCATGCCGTCCAAGGGCTACTACTGCAGTGGATGATCGCTACCTACGGATTATGGCTCGGAGGACCTTGGCAGCAACGCCATCATGTTGAATAATGCTTTTCGTGCAGCCACAGCGGGTAGTGCTACGGCTCAAACTGTGCGCAACTTTACTCCAGACGTCCATGGCGAGGTCCATCTTTGCAAACACTACACCATGCAGAACGGCACAGATGGACCCAACAACATGCCGAATGGACCGTTCACGATTGGTATCACGTTCTGTATACCGATGAGTGTCGCTTATGCCTTCAACCAGACAATCGTCGGAGACGTATTTGGAGGAAGCCTGGTCAGGCTGAACTCTTTAGACATACTGTCCAGCGAGTGGAGCAAGGTGGAGGCTCCCTGATGTTTTTTTTTCCCCCTGGGATTATGTGGGGTCGAAGTATGCCGGTGGTGGTCATGGAAGGCGCCCTAACGGCTGTACGATAAGTGAATGCCATTCTCAGAACAATAGTGCAACGATATCGGTAGAATAATGGCGAGGAATTCGTCTTCATTGACGGCAATTCCCGCCCCCATCGGCCATATCTTGCGAAAGGCTTCCTTCAGCATAACGACATCGCTCGACTATTGTGGCCAGCACGTTCTCCATCCATGAAACGTACCGAACATGCCTGAGATAAGGTTTAAAAGGACTGTTTATGGACGATGTGACCCACCAACCACTCTGAGTGATCTGCGCGGTATCGCCATCGATGAGTGGGACAATCTGGGCCAACAGTGCCTTGATTAACTTGTGGATAGTATGCCACGACGAATACAGGCATGCATCAACGCAAGAGGCGTTTTTGCTGGGTATTAGAGGTACTGGTGTGTACAACATGCAATGTGTGGTTTTCAAGAGCAAAAAAAATGGCGGAAATGATGTTTATGTTGATCTCTATCCCAGTTTTCTGTACAGGTTCAAAAATGTGTGTGATATCTTATGGGACTTAACTGCTAAGGTCATCAGTCCCTTAGATTACACACTACTGAACCTAAATTATCCTAAGGACAAACACACACACCCATGCCCAAGGGAGGACTCGAACCTCCGCCGGTATGAGCCGCACAGTCCATGACTGCAGCGCCCTAGACCGCTCGGCTAATCCCACGCGGCTTTCTGTTCAGGTTCCGGAACTCTCGGAATTGAGGTGATGCAAAAAAATTTTTATGTGTGTATAAGATCCCGTATTATTAGGGGTCCCTCGTCGGTGTCGCCACGTAAGGCAGCAATCCATCGGCGAGTCGAAGAACCCATTGCTAAACACACCAAGACGACTCACAATGTCGGAGATGAAGTTATCTCGATGTCTGTACCCACGTGTGGAGTGAACTGAGCGAGATGAGGCATCAAGACCCGCTGAGGTTCCCTGTTAGCAAATAGAGTATGATCAAGACTCAATACGCCGGAAGCGCCAACCGTAGCCAAAACAGTGTTCTGTGTAGTTGTGAGTGCATTGAGCTAGATTTATGTATATTCAGACGTGAGTCAATAGTTGACGCTTGTGTGGTGGGTGCTTCTGTAACCGAGGTAGTCAATTTGCTTGGTGTTTCAAGAGGCATGGTATCCAGCACTTACACCGCTTACAGGAATAGCGGAAAAAAATCATCCGTTAAGTTACTGCAAGGACGGAAGTGTTTCTTGATTTATCGCGACAGACAGTCAGTGAACGGGATTATGCCGAATAACGAATGGACGACAGCTGCAAAATCACAGCAGAATTGAATGTCGCACCCTCGAACCTTACCAGCATCAAAACGCCGTAAGAGAGTTCCATAATCAGAGAACTGCATGGTGAGCTCGAATTCCAGAATCAGTCATCAGTAATACAAATGCCTGTAACAAGACCTAAGCCGTAAGACCTGGAACATGGAGCAATGGAAGAAAGTGATTTGGTCGGGTGAGATTTGTTTTACACTGTACCCAACTTCTGGTTGCATGAATGAAACACTGCTTATTTTCGACGATGATTTGAGCAGCCTTATCGTGTAATTCCATGGGCTTCACGTTATCGAAGTGATAATACAAAAGCGTCCAGGTTTAATGACCAGTATGATAAATAACTAGAAAAACAGGCTGCAGCTGTGCCATGACTTTGTGGCAGGTCACACCTCTAAGGTTCTTCCCCACTCGGCACTTGGAGGCATGGCTGGAGATATGTTGCGGCTAAGGCAGAAGGCGCCAACGCGAGGCGACGAGCGTCTGTAAGTGACTCTTGAAAGGGCCAGGTGTCGGATGATTAAGTGGCCACGACTTGGAGCTGATGTAGTGGTACAACACTTTAAGAGTGGCTTTGGTCCACTGAGGGGCTGCCATCTGGTACGGTCTTGGTCTAGCAGGTTCTGTTTCTTAGATTCGGACGACAAGCAACAGCACTTCTTGGTCTCAGAGGATCCGCCTGCGGACACGAGTCGTAATTAGCAAGCTGACAACATAATGGAGGTATCCTTGGCCAGCGAATGTTGCCTCGCGGTTGGCAGATGACTGATCTGCAATGAAGCTACTGAGTCCAGTAGGTTGTACCTGAGAAGACAGGTGATGGTTGGCTGCCGGCAAAGCGTGATATTGGCCCTGCATGTATCGAGGGCGGGGGCAGGGATGGTTGTTTTAGGGACTGGGAGAAGCAGTCTCTGGAGAGCCAGTAGGGTGAAACCTACCAGGGAAAAACCGAGACTAGAATTTTTGCTGAGAATCTGTAGGTTCGCACGGCCAGCAGTGGGGCAGTTAGTCATGGCCTAGCGCGGAGTGGTTATTTGTTACCAACACGCAGGCGTCAGTTCCAGATCTGGAGAGGGCAGTAGTACCTGGCATCTTGGCTGCAGTGAAGACTTTGCTGGCTCAACACAAGTGACTTCTACCTGTGGTACGTTCTCATTAACGGCTGTGCCAAAGAAGAATGTCTTGTTTCGGAGCTTGATGGAACATTGGTTGAGCAGTCAGTGGTCTGGCGGTGATTCACGTTTGAGCTGTGCTAGTAATTCTAAGGTTCAACATTTTCCTGTTAACTAGGTTCTTAATCGTGATTTCACTGCAAGGTCAGGTTGTGCTTGCTTGAAATACGTCTCAGTTGTGGAAGTCGAGGTACCACTTAACTCTTATTCCGCAATGTAATAGAATAGTTATCAAAATTCGTCCACTTGCATCTGTTAAGAAGATTCTTAGCAACCGCATGAAAAACAAGTTGATAAAGTCTACTTCCAAATTCTTAGTAAGCACAAAGGATTTCTGATACGCAGTCTACCTCAACTCAAATAAAATATTTATACGCATATACTTACAAAAAGTATGAGATACACTGTCGAATGAAACTACACGTTTTTCCTCCAACTATACAATAGAGCTAGGTTAAATGTTCAAGCCTACTATAGTAAACAGCAAAAATTATGGGCTGTAGGATTGTTATTTGTAAGTGGCAGTCAACAATTGAAATCACAACAGGTTAAGACTTCCATACGCATCGAGTAGGTGAAAGTTTTACGTTGCACAGAAATTACACAGAAGATTGAACAAATACATTGAAAGAACATATTTTGAAAATAGCAGACCGAAGAAAAGTGCCCCACAATAAACTTGTAAAGCCAGTTAGCTACTGGATGCACAAATGGATAATGCCATGTGGAACGTCAAATCAACACTGATATCCGTATGTGTGTTTAACTCCTTCAGCAGAACTGAAATTTCTGTGAATTACACGTTCACATAGGGTGCTGTGTTGGTATAAATGTCAACTGGGTAGTTTTATAGAATGCTGCATGTAAAGAACATGGAAACATATCGTAGCCTCAATGACCAACCAAGGAACAATAGTTAAAACAGTCCAGAAGGCGACGAATGATTAGTGTCTAAGTGAATGTGTACTATTAATGTCTTATTCCTGCATTCAGTTGGAGGTACTCATACTAGTTTGGATTTAGTGGAGACTTGCTGATTACAGTACTGTCAGGGAGTTTTATATGTATTTTTCCGGCAGCAGCGATGTCGGAGATCTAATGTTTTACCGGACTCCTGATGTTCACGGTACACTCGTGAAACAGTCGTACGGGAAAAATCCTCACTTCATCGCTGCCTCGGAGATACTGTGTACCATCGCTCGTGCGCCGACCATAACACCACATTCAAACTTACTGAAATCGTGATACCGTGCCACTGTAGCAGGAGTAAGCGATTTAACAACTACAGCAGACACTTGTTGCTTTATATAGACGTTGCCAACCGCAGTGCCGTATTCTGCCTTTTTACATATCCCTGTATTTGAATACGCATGCTTATACCAGTTTCAGTGGTGCTTCTGTGTATAATGGTAAGAGAGAGACTTAGGACCCAGGTTTTAAAATGTAATACATTTCCAGGGCAGATGGGGACTGTAATCACTATTTATTGCTTATAAACTCTGTATTAAAACTGAACAAACTGCAAAGAAGTAGGAATTTAAGGAGCTGGGACCTGCATAGACCGAAAGAACTAGACGTTGTAGAGAGTTCCAGAAACAGCATTACGGAACCTTTGACGAGTACAGGGGGAATAAATACAGTAGAAGAAGAATGGGTAACTTCAAGGGATGAAATAGTGAAGGCAACAGAGGGTCAAGTAGGTAAAAAGACAAGGACTAGTAGAATTCCTTGGGTAACCGAAGAGATACTGAAATTAATTGATGAAAGGAGAAAATCTGAAAATGCTGTAAATGAAGCAGGAGAAAAATGTAAGGATGTGAAAGTATATATCACTAGCGGTAAGAAACATACTGCCTACAGGAAAATTAAAGAGACCTTTGAGGAAAAGAGAACCCCCTTTATGAATATCAAGAGCTCAGATGGGAAATCAGTCCTAAGCAAAGAAGGGAAAGCAGAGAGGTGGAAGGAGTATATAGTGGGTCTATACAAGAGCAACATACTTGGGAGCAATATTATGGAAACAGAAGACGACGTGGATGGAGATGGAGAGATAGATATGATACTGCGTGAAGTATATGACAGAGCGCTGAAAGACGTAAGTCGAAACAACGCCCTGGGAGTAGGCAAGATTCCATTAGAACTACTGATAGCTCTGGGAGAGCCTGCCATGACAAAACTCTTCCATCTGGTGAGCAAGATGTAAAAGCAGCTGTTGACTGGTGTGAAAATTACGGAACTGTCGGTTTAATAAGTCACGGTTGCAAAATATTAACATGATTGGAAAGACTGGTAGAAGTCGGCCTGGAGGATGATCATTTTGGATTCCGGAGAAACGTAGAGATACGTGAAGCAATACTGCCCCTACGACTTATCTTAGAAGACAAGTTAAGAAAGGTAAACTCACGTTTCTAGCGTTTGTAGACTTAGAGAAAGCTTTTGACAATGTTGACTGAAATACTCTCTTTCAAATTCTGAAGTTGGCAGGTGTGAGACACATGGATCGAAAGGGTGTTTACAAGTTGTGCAAAAACCACATGGCAGTTATAATAGTCGAGGTCCATAAAGGGAAGCAGATGTTTAAAATGGAGTGAGATAGGGTTGTAGTCTATCCCTGATATTATACAATCCATATATTCAGTAAGGAGTAATGAAAACGAAAGAAAAATTTGCAGTAGGAATTAAAACCCATGGAGAAGAAATAGAAACTTTGCGGTTTGCTGACGATATTGTAATTCTGTCAGAGACAGCAAGGGACCTGAAGCGGAGCTGAATGGAATGGACAGTGAAAGGAGGTTATAAGATGAACATCAACAAAAGCAAAACGAGGATGATAGAATGTAGTCGAATTAAATCAGGTGAGGCTCAGGGAGCAAAGTAACTGATAATGGTCGAAGTAGACAGGATATAAAATACAGACTAGCTACGGCAAGGAAAGTTTTACTGAAGAAGAGAAATTTGTTAACATCGAGTAAAGGTTTCAGTGTCGGGAAGTCTTTTCGTAAAGTATTTGTAACGAGTGTAGCCATGTACGGAAGTGAAACATGGACGATAACAGGCTACACAAGAAAAGAATAGAAGCTTTAAAATGTGGTGCTATAGAAGTATGCTGAAGATTAGATGGATAGATCACGTAACTAATGAGGAGGAACTGAATACAATTGGGGAGAAGAGGAAACTGTGGTACAACAAGACTAGAAGAAGAGATCATTGATCAAGGGATCACCAATTTCCTATAAGAGGGAAGCATGGAGAGTAAAAATTGTAGAGGCAAAGTAAGAGATGAAAACACTAAGCAGATTCAGATGCAAGTAGGTTGCATTAGCTATTCAGAGGTGAGGAGGCTTGCACAGGGAAGCTCATCACACCTGCCTCTGGACTGAAGACCACAACAGTAACAACAACAACAAGAACAGATGTCATTGTAGAATAACCACAGTCAAAATAAAGTATAAATCTATAGAAACAGTATTCTGATTTTTATTTTAATGCGACTTTTATATGTATCATTCATAAATAATGTGCAAGGATATGGCTTTTTCCAAATTTAATAATAATATTTTAAAACACACTTTTCCACAAACAACTTATTTTGATATAAAAGTAAATAAATAGAAATCTTGTGATATTGTGTTTTGAAATTCTTTAATTTATTTTCGTAACTTCATATATAAAATAATTCACGATATTACTTCATATCTCAGATTTTCATCAGCACAAAATAATGTTATTTTATTCAAAACTTGCAGTTACAGAAGATTTGGGTAACCTGATAATCTTCGATTTCTAGAACATTCTGGAAAAACGTAAAATTAATATGTAGAAAGGAATGCACACAAAACCAGTTTGTCTCATTTAGTTTCCATTTAGTCTGTCATCATGCTGCGTTTTGTTGTAAGACTGTGTTCTACAAGTCTTTTGTTTTAAAACTGTATCTGTCAAATTACTCCCTTGTGTGTAAAAAAGTCAAATACAATGAGAGTGCAGAGTGTGAAATAATGTTTTCATTGAATATTCGGTAACTTGCATCCAAATCATGAGCAGTGGGACAAGGTTTGTGTCACCCCACTCTCCACAGTTGCCAAATTTATTCAAAATGGCGGCTATGACGTCATCCAAGATGGCGGCATGTACACTTGGCAACAGCGCATGAGGTCATCCAAAATGGCGGTTTTGGAGGGAAAATAGGCAAATTGTGCTACGTCCACTAACCTAACCTCAAGGAAAAAAGGTGGGAAAATTGAATTTTTGCTATGTCCACTAACCTAAGCCTTCAGAAGAAAAAATGGCGGGAAGTTTGAAAGCCAACAGGATAATACATGCAAAAACCGTACTTATCTTAATTGTTACTAATTATAATTTATTAACATTCAGTATCATTTATTATTATTTATTATCATTTATTATTATTTATTATTATTGACCTGCCTCCACTAGAAAATTCCCTACAAATTTAAATTCCAACACGATAATGGCTGCAAAACCATACTTTGTTTATTATTAATCATTATTTTCAATATCATTTATTAACATTCATTATCATTCATTGTCATTTATTATCATTCATTATCATTTATAATCATTCATTACCATTTATTATTGTTATTATTATTATTATTATTATAGGCCTACCTCCACTAGAAAATTGCGCCAAATTCAAACTCCAACACGACAATGCCTCGAAAACTGTACTTCTATTAATTATTATCATTTATCAAAGATGTCCGAATTTCGCGGCGAGAAAGCCATTTTCCTTACATCCATAAGAAAATCTGTCACAAGTTCAAATGCCAACTCCATAATTGATCACACCTACGAACTTTATCCGTCACTTATCTTTCTTCACTGGTAGCCTATCATTATCACATCAAATATTAAACTGCACTTATAGTAATTTAAGTCACGTCCTTTGATGTTGCAGGAGGGAAGGGACTGAAGACTTTATTTCAAGCAGTATGGTCATCACTTGTTCTCCAACACAGTCAGCACACACATCTTTGATATCGCAGTGCAGTCGCCATGATGTCCGCGTTCCAACTGAATTACCTCAAATCCTCGCCACCCCCTGGCCAGCGCGCGGAGACTCTGCCGATGCCTGTCACGTGAGGTGGCTGGCCACTAGCGCAGGACTGCCGGTATGCTGGGATCGAGCCCAGCGATCGCTCCCACGTCGTAAACATGTTTTCGGTGGACACGCTTGAACTTGCCGAGTTTGACGTCACAACGCTCCCTTGTCCGCTCACTATGTGTATTCGTCGCCTCCGCACATTTTCCGCCAAAATTGTTTGCCTCAGAGCTGAATCACACAACGGTCGGCCATCCCTGCCACACTTTTGGCGTCAAAGTTGTTTTCCTGGGCACATTCAAACCTGTCGATGCCGACCACTCATCTCCCACCATGTGTCCTTGTGCGAGCGAGAAAGCGGTGCTGCAGTTTTGGCGGCAAAGTTTGGTCGACAGTGGAATCCGCCATGACTATACAACAGCACGTTTGGTCCGCACTAGAACGCTCGCTAATTGACTCTCTCTCGCATGTGCATAATAACTGTACAATTGTTGCATCACTGCCCCACTTACGTCAGACACCCTCCATACACGCAACAGATGTAGTCTTATGTAAATATGTAAGTACGTAAATCCAATTAGTTTTTAATGATATTATATAATTCAATTTACAATTTCATATACGTATGCAAAGGTGTTCAAATACCTAATATCATCTACTTTTCGAGGACCAGACAGACACCTCTCCCTAGGACCCAGCGCCAAATTTGAAATCTGCCAGTAAGCAAAGCTCACTTGCGCTCCCCCAACCAACCTATAAAATTGTTGCAAACGAAGCTCATCACCACTAAACTAAGTCACCAGCACTTAACCTCTTCCTACACGTTTTGGGAAAATGGACTCACCCTGCACTATGCCCATGAATGGAGGAACCAATTTACTTTATTTAGGAATGGAGTGTATGTATCACACCGACATGTTCCACACCATACAGACCTGCAAAACACTCCTACATAACGAATTTATAATGCTCTAGTCACACGCTTGCTATTTGTAAACAGTTAAAAATAGCTCATAGCACAGCATACAGACATGAGAACCACTCGTAAATAATGCAAAACATTTACGTCCATATAGCCTAGAAACTCCTAATTTTCGGAAATAATTTCAGTTCATAGGCTGATCGAAGCTGGAAAGAGTGTACATCAATTATATGGGACATATCTTATTGAAACTTTTGCATCTCATAGTTTTCGATATGTAAGGCTGACATAACGCAGTTTCTGAACTCCAGTAGTGCACTACACGTAGCAACACAACCACACACACCAATATCTTCATTCCAATCCTGACCTCTAACTCCTCTAAAGATAAATTTGTCCAGTTATTAGTTGACTCACTCTCAGTCTGACCAGATTGCAGTTTTTGCGCAAAAACCACTCAGACAGCGCTGTGCTGCTCGGGGAAGTAAGGAAGGGCTCCACTCTATTTATTTCGAGCCCTATTATTTAGTCGTGGAGTATATTTGTCACAAAATATCCGCACTGATCTGACTGTGGTCATCTGACACAGGCCACAAACAAGTAAACAACTCCCAACTTCACCACACCATAACAAACAGCTCTTAAATAACGCAGTACACAATATCAGCAAACGAGCTCTGTACTCTTTAACTCTCCAAATAAAGCACCGAACAGTGCACAGACATGCTCGCAAAATAATGCAACAGACGCGCCCAAACACCCCCAGCTGCCAAACCGACCAAAAGTCTGTGCTCGGCCTCCCAGAAACATGACATCAACACTGTCGCATTCGTACCTAACACTGGAGAAATTGATATCGCCTATGCGCCTTAGATTACGCTCCAAGGCAGGCCGCACGCGCGTGTGGTCGGCGGGGAAGGGGCTTCCAGAGTCTCCAGACAAGTTCAGCTTCCGAGCACTCGTAACAGCCGACACATGTGAAAGCTGCATTGTTCTACTCATGTATACCACCCGTGTCTCAGGTCTGGAGCTGCCTTCACGTCTATTGTCAGAATAGCTCATAGCCCATTGACACACACGATTAACGCGGCCGGGAAAACATTTAGTAATCGCATGCAACCGATATGGTGACGTAAACCAGTCACTCTGATCTGCGCTGCAGGCGCGTGTAATCACTGAGAAAACTCTATTTATTTTTTCGAACAACTTTTTTAACCATACAGTATATCTATCACGCTATTACAAAACACCAATCCCAGATGTGCCCTGGGCCATGTTGCACAGGCTACAAACACACACCAAATCATAATTTCAGTAGACACTATAGCAAACTGCTACTAAATAATACCTCACAACGATGTGTAGATACGTTCAGTACTCGTAAACTATCCTAATAACGCAAAACAGAGCCTGTGATCCGCTAGCAAAATAACTCAACAGACGGGCACAGGTACCTCCCCACATCCCCACACGATTCGTACCTATTTTTCCGCTCTTATCTGTTGTCACTAGCGGTCGAATATCACTGTCTATAGATTGCATAAATTTCCACATAAAAAAATCCGGTTAGAGACTCCTATATCCAAACACATAGCATCATTCAACTATCACTCACACTTATCTAATAACAAATCCATCAGGTCTGGGGACAAGGTCACGCCTTTCTTTATTTCTTTATTACAGTGGTAGTTAAACTGCACCATCAACTTAACATTACCATTCACGAAACATATCTTCAAATACGTAAACACCCTTACTCAATTACATAGCAGTGCCGCTGAGGACATGACCCTCAATTTTACAATTCTTAATCCAATAACTACCGAAACAAGTACTAAATGCTCAAACTAATCCCATAGCGCCTTACAAAGATAGTGTCCGAGCGTCGCCGGCGGCATGTCAAAGTCACATAGCTGTCCATCTAAACAGCCGTCGACTCAGCCCCAAACCAGAATGCTGAAGTGGGCTCTCCCTACACCTGCTCTCCAGCTATTGTCTAACGACATACGGTGCACAAAAGGATTCCTGAATAGCGCAGATCTGTATCTCCCCCTTGCATCTCCAACTGGACATGTAAACAGTGTCCCCCCAAGCGAGCGAACCTGACGTCAATCACCCTTTGCTAAAAATTTCCACTCGTATATATAAAACCATATTCACTGCTGCCAAAACTCACTTAATAATAAAAAAGTATTCTCCCTTTCTAAGCATAGATGGGTATGCATTTATCTTAACCCATCTGATCTATGCAATTTAAGTCAGAGAAAGACATATCTATTACCTTCTGCAACCTGTCTATAAACAGAACGATCTCAGTTACTACAACAGGACCTTGTTTTGACCATTCACCAGAAATGCGCGCAATGTTGTACACCTCAAACCAGCTACAAGTGCAACAGATCCTCAACACCCTGTCATCTTTATCCTCTACCATCAAACAGTGAAAAAGTCATGAAGGCACCAATGCGATCCACCTCCAGCGCGGACAGACAGAGTTCACAATACTCCCCTGAAATAACTCAGAATGCCACCATCCAAGAATTCCTGACAGCTCGCCAAGTCAGAAACCTCAAACTACAGATGTCTGTATGAACAAGATCATATTAAATAGACACACGCTGCAGAGACCCCTTTAAAGTTTGATCACCCATACTCTAAGTGAATGAGGAGCTGCCTCTGGCCCTTGTTCAAACAGTGCTTTTTTACACGCTTTTGCACACTGCCAAGCATTTCGTCTTTCTGCCGCGACTTCGAAGTCATTGTCTGATTCTAAACAGACATTAACAACGACTGATGCACGGCCTCTCACAGAAAACTATACCTTGCACCTTGTAAGTCATATTCTTACAGTCGATAGCATAACACTGAATGATTTTAAATAAAGGACAGCGACAACACAATGAGACTAGATGAGCCTGCTGTCGTTGTAACGACTTCCCTCGAAAGAGATTGACCACCTCTATATTTAAACTCATATGTCGCAGTGACCGAATAGTTTATAATTCTGCATTCCATTTCTAGTGATTGGTCATTTTTGCACACAAGTATGGCATCACTGTTCTCGGTGCTAGCAACGCTGGAAGTAGCGGTCCATCAACAAAAATTTGTCCCCCACCTCAAGCAAGCATTGTCAGTCAATCATTATGTCGTATCCAATGCACAGATGCGATTAAAAAGACACCACTGATCTACTATAATATATCCATCACAGATGATATCGCGAAAAATTTTACAGTAGTCCCAACATTGGCCAAACATGTGACAGCTTGTTTCCTTAATTTCAGTATCATAACTAAACCATACATCCTCTACTTTGCAAGTATCATTGCGAACATTCATAGATCACTGCTCAGCACGTCCATTCAGACTTAATTCTGGAACACATAAAGACAATCATATTATATCAGACAACACTATACATATTTCTAAGACCTTGCGCGTATACTCGATCAATCACTCTGCGTATGGAGGCCAAAGAGCTATCTAGTCCTCTTACGTTAAAAGACCATCCTCATTTCGGCGTTGACCGCCTACCCCGCAACATTAGTACCCAATAATATCTCAATCGAGCAGACGAGTACAGGTACACTCCACCTCTCTTGACTGAATAGAGCTTTCCAAGTCCTAACCCCTACAAGTGCACCACATTTCTCGAAATGTAACCAAGTCATGGAGCTTAGCACACCATATCGATCTACAGTAAAAGATCTCAAAGTGCCTTAATTTAATAGCGTACACTTAAGAAGAACAAGAACGGAGCGATATTTATACACAACGTAGTTGCATAGATTTTTAATTAAATCATCCTATCTATCATGTGTAAAGTATTGTTCTAAGAGTCCATGATCGGTGCATCGAAGGTTCTGGTAGGAGAGAGAGAGAGAGAGAGAGAGAGAACCTTAACACACACACACTCCTAAGACTAGAACGTTCAGCACTTAAAAACGGGAAATAACCTTAGATTACTTACTTTTCCGCCCTGTCAGAAATACATCCTTCTCCTCGGTCACCCTACAATGAGCTATCTCTACCCCAACCATAAAAATTTTCCTTTCTATGATACGAGCCCAATATAGCCCTGCGGACACGTCCAGTGCCCAATGATCACACCAGATCACGATTCAGAAATAATACTATTACTCCATCAGGTCTATATAGAAATGATAGTTATTAGCAGCCAGTATATCCTACAAGCAAACAGATACGCATAACAGCAGCGTCCAACATTTGAAAATTACAAGACAGTCCGTCACCAACTCTGTAAACACCCATCTGTCGGGTAAGTGTGTACACAATGTTTACAGCCCCTCACAAATACACACAGCTAACTTAGTAATGACACTGGAGTCTTGATTTTATACCAAGCATGCGACAGGGTGGGGATCGCGTAAATTAAAGTGCGTTTTGTGGAATGTGTCAACTTTCATCACACATGAGATGGAAGTCCTCTGATGACCGACGGGTTCACCGTTAACGATCGCAAGTAGAACGCTATCAATATCACGTGACTAAAGCATCCAAATTGAATACTGGGGAAAAAATCTACCTTCATCAACTTGTCCTTCTCTAGAATAAATGAGTCAACGTTTAAATCGTACCTAGTTGCAGCTCTGTCTCAATCGATCATCCCGTACACTCTCTGTTATCATTTAACACAGATGGAAGTTTAGACGTGAGTGGTTCTCTGTCCTCCTGAAAAGCATGAAAGACAGTACTCAACTCGCGTGTATCACTGCTACCTCAGTAGACATACACTATAATACGAACTCAACGAGAAAAAATTGACTGCCTTCCTTATTCCGTTCGTTTCGATGTCATCGTTTTCCTGCATTCCTCTTGTTGCCGCATACTTGACTCCATGTGCAAATGTCCCCCTGCGAACCAGAACATAAGCAAGTACGTTCTCATTTTCACCGCATTTCGGTCTATACTAGGGTTGTTTATATCTATGTGCTAATCAGTTTTCGCATTTCTTTCGATTTTATGTCAGATCCATCCATGCGGCTGTGACATAAGTTATCGTTCTGTGTTCTAAAATTGCCTCTAAATGTAACCAAAGCGTATCCAGTCACCTCCACATTCAGAGAGGGCATACTCTGTTTTCTGTATCTCTATGGACCTGCATGCCTCGTGGGAGTCTCCCAGGAGCGGCGGTGGAGTAGGGTTAGCGTTCGAATGTGTATCCGCCACGAGTTATATCGAGAGCGGTGTCCAGATGCGGATCCACAATACGCCGCACACGGGGTAGGGTTGAAGGTGGATCCGCCTCGAGCAAGGTAGGAAGCTGCATTTGAATGCAGATCCACAGTATTGAATACCCGAGTTAACGTTCGAGTGTGGATCTGATGCGCACTATATATCCAGAGCTGTGACCGAGAGGCGGATCCACCATACGCAGCATCCGTGATAGGGTTCGCGGGTGGACCAAGCACGCGTTACGTCCGGAGAAGTATTCTATGCACGAAGTTTGGTCCACCAGCCGATGGGACGGGGTCCTGAGAGCCGTCCGCGAGGAGTGCATGTTCATAGAGATACAGAAATCAGAGCAAGCGCTCTCCGAATGTGGAGGTGACTGGATACGCCTTGGTTACATTTAGAGGCACTTTTAGAACACAGAACGATAACTTATGTCGCGGTCGCATGGATGGATCTGACATAAAATCGAAAGAAATGCGAAAACTGATTAGCACATAGATATAAACTAACCTAATATACACCGAAATGTATTGAAAATGAGAACTTACTTGCTTATGTTCTGGTTCGCAGGGGGGCATTTGTACATGGAGTCAAGTATGCGGCAGCAAGAGGAATGCAGGAAAACGATGACATCGAAACGAACGGAATAAGGAAGGCAGTCAGCACGAGTTGAATATTGTATTTGATGCTTTTTAGGAGGACAGAGAATCATTCACGTGATAACTAAGTTAGGTATGGGTATTTGTGAGGGGCTCTAATCATTGTGTACACACTTACCTGACAGACGGATGTTTACAGAGTTGGTGACGGGATGATTTGTAATTTTCACATGCCGGACGCTGCTGTTATGCGTATCTGTTTGCTTGTAGGATGTACTGGCTGCTAATAACTATCATTTCTATATAGACCTGATGGAGTAATAGTTTTATTTCTGACTCGTGATCTGGTGTGATCATTGGGCACTAGACGTGTCCGCAGGGCTATATTGGGCTTGTATCATGGAAAGGAAAAGTTATACGGTTGGGTTAGAGATAGCTCAGAGTAGGGTGACCGAGGGGAAGGATGTATGTCTGACAGGACGGAAAAGTAAGCGATCTAAGTTAATTGTTCGCTTTTAAGTGCAGAGCTCTCTGGTCTTGGGAGTGTGTGTGTGTTAATGTTCTCTCTCTCTCTCTCTCTCTCTCTCCTACCAGAACCGTCGATGCACCGATCATGGACTCTCGAACAATACTTTACACGTGATAGATTGGATGATTTACTTAAAAATCTAGCCATCTACGTTGTGTATAAATATCGCTCCGTTCTTGTTCTTCTTAACTGTATGCTACTAAATTAAGGCACTTTGAGATCTGTTACTGTAGATCGATAAGCTGTGCTAAGCTCCAAGTCTTGGTTAGATTCCAAGAAAAGTGGTGCACTTGGAGGGGTTACGACTAGGAAAGCTGTATTCAGTCAAGAAAGGTGGAGTGTAGCTGTATTCATCTGCTTGGTTCAGGAATAATTGTGTAGCGATGTTGCGGGGTAGGTTGGTCAATGCCGAGGTGAGCATGGTGTTTTAACATGAGAGGACTAGATAGCTCTGGGACCGCCATACGCAGAGAGATTGATCGAGTACTATGCCCGAGGTCTTAGATATATGTATAGTGTTGTCTGGTATAATTTGATCGTCTTTATGTGTTCGAGAATTAAGTCTGAATGGACATGATGAGCAGTGATCTATGAATGTTCGCAATGACACTTGCAAAGTAGAGGATGTATGGTTTAGCTATGATACTGAAATTAAGGAAACAAGCAGTCACTTGATTGGCCAATGTTGGAATTACTGTAAAATTTTTCACGATATCAGCTGTGATGGATAATATTACAGTAGATCGGTGGTGTGTTATTAATCGCATCTGTGCATTGGGTACGACATAATGATTGACTGATAATGCTTGCTTGAGTTGGGGGACAAATTTTGGTTGATGGACCGCTACTTACAGCGTTGCTAGCACGAAAATGGTGATCCCGTACATGTGTCCAAAAATGACCTATGACTAGAAATGGAATGTAGAGTTATGAACTATTCGGTCACTACGACATATGAGTTTAAATGTAAAGGTGGTCAATCCCTTTCGAGGGAAGTCGTTACAACGCCAGCACGCTCTTCTAGATTCTTTGTGTTGAGGCTGTCCTTTATTTAAAATAATTCAATGTTATGCTATTCACTGTAAGAAAATGATGTAGAAGGTGCAAGGTATCATTCAGTGTTATGCTATCGACTGTAAGAATATGATTTACAAGGTGCAACGTATAGTTTCCTGTGAGAGTCCGTGCATCATTCCTTATTAATGTCTATTTAAGTTCAGACAATGACTTTGATGTCGCGGCAGAAAGACGAAATGTCGGCAGTGTGCAAAAGCATGGTAGAAAGCACTGTTTGAACAAAGGCCAGAGGCAGCTTCTCATTCGCTTAGAGTATGGGTGATCAAACCTTAAAGGGGTTTCGGCAGCGTGTGTTTATTTAATATGATCTTGTTCGTATAGACATCTGTAGTTTGGGGTGTCTGACTTGGCGAGCTGCTTGGAATTCTGGGATGGTCGCACTCTGAGTTATTCCAAGGGAGTATTGTGAACACCATTTGTCCACGCTAGAGGTGGATCACATTGGTGCCTTCGTGACTTTTTCACTGTTTGATGGTACAGGATAAAGAGGATGTTGTGGATCTGTTGTACTTGTTCTTGGTTTGAGGCGTACAACATTGCAGCATTTCTGGCGAATGGTCAAAACAAGGTCCAGTTGTAGTAACTGAGATCGTTCTGTTTATGGACAGGTTGCAGTAGGTAATAGATATGTCTTTCTCTGACTTAAATTGCATAGATCAGATGGGTGAAGATAAATGCATACCCATCTATGCTTAGAAAGGGAGAATACTTTTTTATTATTAAGTGAGTTTTGGCAGCAGTGAATATGGTTTTATGTATATGAGTGGCAATTGTCAGCGAATGGTGAATGACGTCCAGTTTGCTGGCTGGTGGGGACACTGTTTACATGTCCTGTTGGAGATGCAAGTGGGAGATAGAGATCTGTGCTATTCAGGAATCCACTTGTGCACTGTATGTCATTAGACAATAGCTGGAGAGCAGGTACAGGGAAAGCCCACTTCAGCATTCTGGTCCTGGGGCTGAGTGGACGGCTGTTTAGATGGACAGCTATGTGGCTTTGACATGCCGGCGGCGGCGCTCGGACACTCTCTTTGTAAGGCACTATGGGATTAGTTTGAGCATTTAGTACTTGTTTCGGTGGTTAATGGATTAAGAACTGTAATATTGAGGGTCATGTCCTCAGCGGCACCGCTATGTAATTGAGTAAGTGTGTTTACGTATTTGAAGATATGTTTCGCGAATGGTGATGTTAAGTTGATGGCGCAGTTTAGCTACCACTGTAAAACAATAGCTGTCTGCTGCTGAAAAAAAGAAAGAAAGAAATAAAGGTGTGACCTTGCCCCCAGACCTGATGAATGAGTTATTATATAAGAGCAAGTGGTAGTTAAATGATGCTATGTGTTTGGCTATAGCAGTCTCTAAATGGCGTGGAGAGATTTTTTTATGTGGAAATTTATGTAATCTATAGATAGTGATATTCGGCCGCTAGTGACAACAGATCAGAGCGGAAGAATAGGTACGAATCGAGCCCTTTCAGAATGTTACAGCAATGGTAATAATATTTAATTCAAGGTGGAGGTGGTAAATATGGACCAGGCTTTGAATATTGGTGTGAGTGTCGTGTGTGCTTGATGCTCTGTATAAAAGGTAGACTCTTTAATTGCATTTGGTATTTCTGGGTGTGTGTAAATTTAATTTTACTGTAGAAAGTGCGAGAAAGATGAGTTGATTGGTGTTTAGATAGATACTACGTTTGTAATTCGAAAAGAGGGAATGAGAATGGTAAATTGATTGATGGGCATGGTTTGTGGGGTGTTATATGAGTGTCAAGATAGGGTTGAGGACGTTTGCGTATGTTGATGGTGGGACGTGTGTGAGGTTAGGTGCGGAGGGAGGTGTAAATTAGATCTTTTTTTTTTAATGTTGTAAAGTAAGAATAATATTGAGAAGGTTTCAGATGGCTAGTCACGCGACGAGGCGAGAGCAGGGATGTGTAGCTGTGTTTAGTTAAAGGGCAGTGTAATGTCGTGTGAGGAGCAATGCGCAGTGTGCTACAGTGTCATAGGAGGTAAAGACATGTGCTGCTGTGATGTGTCTAGCGTATGGGGGCTGCGCTTTGGAATTGTGCTACTTTGGTATAATGTTGACTTTCACCCTCGTTGGGTGGTCGCGGCTCGGGATTGTGACGGATCACGGTCTTGGACGGACGTATTTGTGCGCTTTGACCGCTGACGAGCGAGGTGACCGCGCCAACTCACGCTTGCAGAAGCCGAGCAGGGGCTGTAAGACGTCTGAAATCAGACGGATGCGTGACTTCACGATCATGTGGACACGATGTGGACGGAGGGCGCGTGCACGCGCACGTCTGCTGATTTATTTTGCGAGCGGATCGCAGTCTCTGCTATGCATTATTATGATAGTTTACGAGTACTGAGCGTATCTAAACATCTTTGTGAGGTATTATTTAGTAGCAGTTTGCTATAGTGTGCACTGAAATTGTGATTTAGTGCGTGTCTGTGGGCTGTGCAACAAAGCCCAGGGCACATCTGGGATTGGTGTTTTGTGATAGCGTGATATGTATACTGCATGGTTAAATAAGTTGTTCGAAACAATAAATAGAGTGTTCTCAATGATTACACGCGCCTGCAGCGCAGATCAGAGTGACTGGTTTTCCCTCACCATATCGGTTGCATGCGAGAGTTAAATGTTTTCCCGGCCACGTTAATCGTGTGTGTCAATGAGCTATGAGCTATTCTGACAATAGACGTGAAGGCCGGTCCAAACCTGAGATGCGGGCGGTATACATGAGTAGAACAATGCAGCTTTCACATGTGTCGGCTGTCACGAGTGCTCGGAAGCTAAACTTGTCTGGAGACTCTGGAAGCCCCTTCCCCGCCGACCACACGCGCCTGCGGCCTGCCTTGGAGCGTAATCTAAGGCGCGTAGGGGATATCAGTTTCTCCAGTGTTAGGTGCGAATGCGACTGTGTTGAGGTCATGTTTCGGGAAGGCCGAGCAGAGACTTTTGGTCGGTTTGGCAGCTGGGGATGTTTGGGCGCGTCTGTAGCATTCTATTGCGAGCATGTCTGTGCAATGTTGGGTGCTTTATTTGGAGGGTTTAAGAGTACAGAGCTCATCTGCTGATATTGTGCACTGCGTTATTTAAGAGCTGTTTGTTATGGTGTGGTGAAATTGGGAGTTGTTTACTTGTTTGTGGCCTGTGTCAGATGACCACAGTCGGATCAGTGCGGGTATTTTGTGACAAATATACTCCACGACTAAATAAAAGGGCTCCAAATAAATAGAGTGGAGCCCTTCCTTACTTCCCCGAGCAGCACAGCGCAGTCTGAGTGGTTTTTGCGCTAAAACTGCAATCTGGTCAGATTGTAAGTGAGTCAACTAATAACTGGACAAATTTATCTGTAGAGGAGCTAGAGGTCAGGATTGGAGTGAAGATATTGGTGTGTGTGGTTGTGTTGCTACGTGTAGTGCACTACTGAAGTTCAGAAACTGCGTTATGTCAGCCTTACATATCGAAAACTATGAGATGCAAAAGTTTCAAAATGATATGTCCCAAATAATTAAAGTACACTCTTTCCAGCTTCGATCAGCCCATGAACTGAAATTATTTCCGAATATTAGGAGTTTTTAGGCTATTTGGACGTAAATGTTTTGCATTATTTATGAGCAGTTCGCATGTCTGTATGCTGTGCTATGAGCTATTTTTAACTGTTTACAAATAGCAAGCGTGTGACTAGAGCATTATAAAAGAGTTATGTAGGAGTGTTTTGAAGGTAAATTGGTTCCTCCATTCATGGGCCTAGTGCAGGGTGTGTCCCTTTTTCCCAAAACGTGTAGGAAGAGGTTAAGTGCTGGTGACTTAGTTTAGTGGTGATGAGCTTCGTTTGCAACAATTTTCATAGGTTGGTTGGGGGAGCGCAAGTGAGCTTTGTTTACTGGCAGATTTCAAACTTGGCACTGGTTCCTGGGGAGAAGTGGCTGTCTGGTCCTCGAAAAGTAGATGAAATTAGGTATTTGAACACCTTTGCATACGTATATGAAATTGTAAATTGAATTATATAATATCATTAAAAACGAATTGGAATTACATACTTAGGTATATACAGAAGACTACGTCTGTTGCGTGTATGGAGGGTGTCTGACGTAAGCGGGGCGGTGGTGCAACAATTGTACAGCTATTATGCACGCACGAGAGAGAGTCAATTACCGAGCGTTCTAGTGCGAACCAAACGTGCTGTTGTATAGACATGGCGGATTCCACTGTCGAGCTAACTTTGCCACCAAAACTGCAGCACCGCTTTCTCGCTCGCACACGGGCACATTGGGGAAGGTGAGTGGTCGGCATCGACAGGTTTGAATGTGCCCAGGAAAACAACTTTGACGCCAAAAGTGTGGCAGGGATGGCCGGCCGTTGTGTGATTCAGCTCCGAGGCAAACAATTTTGGCGCAAAATGTGCGGAGGCGACGAATATACATGGTGAGCCGACAAGGGAGCGCTGTGACGTCAAACTCGGCAAGTTCCAGCGTGTCCACCGAAAACATGTTTACGACGTGGGAGCGAACGCTGTACTCGCCCCCAGCGTACCGGCAGTCCAGCGTGAGTGGCCGGCAACCTCACGTGACAGGCGTCGGCAGTGTCTCCACGTGCTGGCCAGGGGGTGGCGAGGATTTGAAGTAATTCAGTTGGAGCACGGACGTCGTGGCGACTGCACTGCGATATCAAAAATGTGTGTGCTGACTGTGTTGGAGAACAAGTGATGACCATACTGCTTGAAATAAAGTCTTCAGGCCCTTCCCTCCTGCAACATCAAAGGACGTGACTTACGTTACTATAAGTGCAGTTTAATATTTGATGCGATTATGATAGGCTACCAGTGAAGTAAGATAAGTGACGGAGAAAGTTCGTAGGTGTGATCAGTTATGGTGTTGGGATTTGAACTTGTGATAGATTTTCTTATAAATGTAAGGAAAATGGCTTTCTCGCTGAGGAAATCGGACATCTTTAATTAGTAATAAATGATAATAATAAATAGAAGTACAGTTTTCGAGACATTGTCATGTTGGTATTTGAATTTGGCGCAGTTTTCTAGTGGAGGTAGGCCTATAATAACAAATAATAATAATAATAATAATAATAATAATAATAATAATAATAATAAATGATAATGAATGATAATAAATGACAATGAAGGATAATGAATGTTAATAAATGATAATGAATAATAATGAATTATAATAAACAAAAGTAAGGTTTTGCAGCCATTATCGTGTGAGAATTTGAATTTGGAGGGAATTTTCTAGTGGTGGCAGGTCAGTAATAATAAATAATAATAAATGATAATTAATAATAACAAATGGTACTCAATATTAATAAATGATAATAAATAATAATAAAGATAAGTACGGTTTTTGCATGCATTATCCTGTTGGAATTCAAACTTCTTTTCATTTTTTCTTCTGGAGGCTTAGGTTAGTGGACATAGCACAACTGGGCTATTTTCCCGCCAAAATTTTAACTTTCTCCCATTTTTTCTTGAGGTTAGGTTAGTGGACATAGCACAATTGGCCTATATTCCCGCCAAAACCGCCATCTTGGATGACGACATGCGCTATTGCCAAGTCTACATGCCGCTATCTTCGATGACGTCATCGCCGCCCTCTTGAATAAATTTGGCAACAATGTAGAGTGGGGTGACACGAACCTTGTCCCACTACTATCATGTTCTAGTAAAATAAAGAGTACTGCATTTTTACAACCAAAGGATAATAAAACATAAAAAGCAACATCTATCGATGGTTATTATTGAATATGTTTAATTTATATTTTGTCACTGTGTACTACATTAGCAATAAGAAGTGCTATTGAAGTACTTGATTAGTGTGAGAAACTCATAAAATCGTTAGTAATGAGGGAAAGTCCTATTTCATGACGATCCTACAAGTTACGAAGCTGCAGGTTGCATGTGTGTTCATTTCTTGGTGGTGTAGAATTGTAAATCACTTGCCTGTGGCATTTTGGATCTAAGGTATTAAAGTCACACAGAGAATGGAAGTAGGTGCTATATTTCCTAAAATGGTAAAACGGGAATTGGGTTTTCTTCAAAAACAGCCTTATGCAGACACAATTAATTTTTAATTTTTATGTTTACCCAGATATATTTCAAAATCTATGTGTCGTCTTCTGCGAGTCAAATTTTTATTTTTGTAAGGTACAGTATCAAATTTATAAAATTAGATCTATTGTAGACCTAGGAAACACAATTTGTGCATTTGGCTTTGTTTTGTTGAGACGCTCACCTTAGAATTATACCGCTAAATGCACTGCATTATTACACGTAGCCTCTTGTGCCCTTTTGCGTTTTTTCCTTTTTTTCGTTTACAGCATGTCGTCTGCAAACTAGGCATGAAGAAAATTACTGTGTTAGTAAAGGACTGCTTCGTAGGTAGAGGTTATGTGCGTTTCTATACTTACCTTTTTTCGTCTTGTTGCCTGTCCCTGCTTGATGTCTCGATCAATTACTATTCAGCACACTGTTTCCACACAGTTTCCCCCGAAGATTTTCGCTCACGGGCTCTTCTCACACGTACTTTCCCAAAATCTGGCGAAGCGTTATGTGAACAGGCACTTCTGACACCAAACTTAGTGAGAGGTGTTACGTTGTTGTCGCAGCTCACGTGTTCATCGTTCGTCTTCTATTTGTTGTGACGCATATTTTGAATGTTTAGTCATAGCTATTGTTGTGTGGCTGTTGGGAGAGGGCAGAATGGATGCACTGTGTGTGTGTGTGTGTGTGTGTGTGTGTGTGTGTGTGTGTGTGCTGAAGAAGAGAGGGAGGGAGAGGGAGAGATAGAAAGACAGAGAGAGAGAATGAGGAAGAGAGAGCTGGAAAGATGGGAAGGGGGGTGGGAACTAATGAACAAAAAGAAATAAACATAAAACAAAAAACTGAATCACGTCATGAGAGATGCCTCAGCAATAGATAGAAAAGACAGGTTAGGGAACCAACACAAGTTCCATGACAGACTTGTCAATTTAATTGACAGAGACGTAACAAAACAAGAAAGATAATTACTCGTAAAGGGGCCAAAACACCACTTAAACAAAAACTTGTCACACTAATCGTAGGAAACCTGATCACAGAAATAGAATACATAAGAAAGCAAGAAGAAAACTTGGACAACACAGATTTCAATCCAACTTGACAAGGGAGCTTGTAGCAGAAGAGATAAAACACACAATCAAGAAGAACAAGACTCACGCCATTTCAAAAACAAAAACAACACAGCAAAAAAATATATACATAAAATTAAACGAAAAACTTGAAGATCACAATGCTGTGGTCATCAGAGCAGACAAAGAGAATGCACTTGAACTTATAAATGAGGCAGAGTACACCAAGAAAACAGAAGAATTTATACTACAGAACTACATCATAAAACTGATGAATGATCCTACCATTAGGTACCAAAGTAACATACAAATACTCTTAAAAACCTTCATAGTCACCATCACCGAGACGCGCGGGATTAGCCGAGTGGTCTCAGGCGCTGCAGTCATGGACTGTGCGGCTGGTCCCCTGCGGAGGTTCGACTCCTCTCTCGGGCATGGGTATGTGTTTTTGTCCATAGGATAATTTCGGATAAGTAGTGTGTAAGCTTAGGGACTGATGACCTTAGCAGTTAAGTCCCATAAGATTTCACACACATTTGAACATTTTTTGAACCTTCACTGAAACTAGAGCCAAATACATGACACAAAAGGATCTCAAAGCACCCAGCCTCAATAGTTTACCAAAGATATATGAAAATAACTGTCCAATCAGACTCGAAATCAGTTTGGAGAATGTACCATCCTACAACCTAGCTCGATATTTACAAACAATATTACAGAAATTTTACAGTTTGAAAAACAACAGAAACCTGAAGAATACCAGTGAACAGATAGAAATGATAAAAGATATCAACATAACATCAACAGAAACCCTGGCATCTTTTGACATCACATCCTGATACACAAATGTGCCAGTAGAAGAAACAATCAGCATTGCTAAAAAGTAGCTGTAGCATTGAGGTGAGATAACAATTGCACACATTGATGAAACAGAAGCCACTCTAAAGATTGTAACACAACAAAATGGTTCAAATGGCTCTGAGCACTATGGGACTTAACATCTGAGGTCATTAGTCCCCTAGAACTTAGAACTACTTAAACGTAACTAATCGAAGGACATCACACACAGCCATGCCCGAGGCAGGATTCGAACCTGCCACCGTAGAGGCCGCGCGGTTCCAGACTGAAGCGCCTAGAACCGCTCGGCCACACCGCCCGGCTGTAATACAACAGAACCTCTTCACTTTCAAGAAGGAGTTCTAACTACAAAAGGACTGCCTCACCAATCAGCAGTCTACTTGCAAGCATATGTTTAAACCACATTGTAAACAAAACATTCAGTGAAATCATACATCGAAACCAGTGGAAGATTATATACAGGTACTCATTTGCTTGATAGATGAAATAGACACCCAAATAAAACAACTACACAGGAACGTAAATACAGTACACCCAAAAATAAAATTCACCATTGAGACAGAACTTTATTTGTAACACATCACTTTACACAACAACGAACATAATTTTGGGATTTTCAGGAAACCTACAGCCACAAGTACAACTTTGCACATCAACTCCAAACACCCCCAAGTACACAAACTCTCTAGTTCGAGACACATGCTACGCAGGTGCAACAGAACTCCACTCGAAAAAGTCAACTACACACAGGAACTAAACACAATACACCAGATAGCCAAAGAGAATCTGTACAACACACAAATTACAAACAAACTAAACAACAAAAGCAAAAAACAAATAAAAATAGAACAAATCATGAACAAATCACTAACCGCAATTGAGAACCAAAAACATAAACTCTAGTGAAACACAGGGAACCAGGAACACCCTACAAAGAGTACAGCGTGGCACATACTAAAATACGGTAACAGAAACGTCCACTGTGTGGGAAACATAGTGAAGAAACAAGGGCTACAAATTTGTTTCCGCACAAATAACACAGTGTAGAAAAATCTAAGCACTAAGAATACCTCTGCAGACAAATTCTCCGAAGATTTGATGTATCAGTTAACCTTTAATTCATGCCAGTTGGTCTACATAGTCCAAATATGCTGAAATATCAAATCGAAATACTCCGAACATCTCAGAGGCCTTAGAATAGAGAGTAAGCACTCCACCTTTGCCGACCATCTAATACAAGAAAACCACCATCAGAAAAACATGGAGAGAGGTCTTATGATCTTCAGAGGTAGCAACTGTTTCCATCAGAAACTCACAATAGAGCGGAACTAGCACATACAAAAAGCACTAATACAAAGGAAGAGAGTCCTGAATGAAAACACAACACTGTACGACAAAATACAATCAGATATTCTCAAATATCGAACTTTCTGTTTTCTTGGTTTCCTCCTTACCCCTCCTTCGGGCTCTCTATCTCTCTCTCTCTCTCTCTTTGTCTCTTATTCCGCACACTCACATATACACTGTACATGCATTCTGCCCTCTCCCAGCAGCCACACCACACTAGTTCTGACGAAACATTAAAAATTAACTCCAGGACAAACACAAGACCAGAGCATAATATCACACTGAGTATGGAGTCTGAAGTGTCCGCTCAGATCACGTTTCGCCACATTTTGTGAAAGTACGTGTGAGGCGAGCTAGTGAGCAAAAATTTTGTTAAAAACTGAATCGAAACAGTGAGCTGAATAGCGGTTGAACGAGACATCAAGCAGAGGCAAGCAGCAGGACGAGAAATGTAAGTACATAAACGCACATAGCCTCTACCCACGAATCAGTTATTCACAAATACACAATAATTTTCTTAATGGCTGGATTGTAGATGACATGCTGTCAAAGAAATCAACGAAAGTGTGAGCCGAAACTGATGTATAGTAATGCAGTGCATTTAGCGATGTAATTTTAATGTGAACGTCCAAACAAAGCAAAGTAAAATGCACATATTGTAATTCGTAGGCCTACAGAAGATAAAATATTATAAAGTTGATATTGTACTTTACAAAAATAAAAATTTGACTCACCGAAGATCACACATAGGTGTCGGAACAAGTCCAGGTAAATATAAAAATAAAAAATAAATTAATTATTTTTGCATAAGGCTAAATGTCAGAACAATCCTACTTTTAAATGGCAAAGACGAAAAAACACAAGAGGAGCTTCAAACCTTAGTAAAATGGTAACACGACTCTGAAATTTAGGAAACTTGTACGGCCATAAGTCCTCACTTGTTACGTTTTACGAAATGAACTTCAACGGATGTATTATCTCTGATGAAGACATGAAAAAAGATACGTTTCCTTATGACCTTTCTTGGCGAATTGAATTCTATGTCCTTAATCGGTGTCTGTGTACTTCACTTAATAATTGAAACAACACAGGTTAGGGTTTTGAGCTACATGTACCTCAATAGGATTTGGAATCGTGCTTAAGAGTCATTTTGTTACTAGCAGTATTATGTTAAACTCATGAGAAATTTAAAAATCTGGTAAGATAAGTACCTTCGTTGTCTAAATCTTAAGGGACGGTACAGACGTACCGAATTAGGATACAGACATATCTCTGTTTCAGTATTATCGAGGGTTGTTCAAAAAGTAAGGTGACTTTTCATATTGCACAGGCAACGTACAGTCGGCTATCGATCTTACTTTTCGTTATGTTGGTACACATGTCCCGAACACATGTTCACAGATTCAAGTGTACAGCATACTTCGTTTGTATTTGACAGATAGACAGGTTAAACGAGTTTTAATGTGCTCGGCGATTTTCGGTTATTATAAAAAATGGAGAAAAAAATTTGCATCAAATTTTTTGTGTGAAAAGCGGAATCAAGTGCTCTAATACACTTGAAATGTTGGTAGTGGCATACGGTGAATATACTCTAAGTAAAAAAAAGTTTACTAGTGGTAGAAGCTCTTCCAAGATGGCCGAGAAGATGCAAATGACGGAACTCGCTCTGGACGCGCCAGCACAACAGCAGATGATAACGTCGAAGCTGTGAATAATATTGTTTTGGAAAACCACCGGATTACCGTAAGAGTGGTTGGTGAAGATGTTGGCATATCGGTCGGCTCGTGTCAAGCAATTTTTTCGGATGTTTTGGGCATGAAACGTGTGTCAGCAAAGTTTGTTCCAAAACCTTTCAATTCTGATCAGAAGAACCGTCACATGAGCATCGCTCAGGAGCTCCTGAATAATTTCAATCATGATCTTGTTTTGCTGAAAATGGTCATAACTGGTGGCAGAACACCGGTTTGCTGTTATGATGTCGAGATGTCGAAAAGAAAGCCCAATCGTCCCAATGGAAGCATCCCGGAGAGCCAAGACAGAAAAAAGCACGCCAAGTTCGATCAAATGTCAAAGTTTTGCTCACTGTTTTTTCAATTACCGCGGCGTAGTGCATCATGAACTTTTACCTCAATGTCGTACGGTCAACAAAAAGTATTACCTTGACGTTATGCGCCGTTTGCGAGAAGGAATATGCAAAAAACTTGAGGAATTGTCGAAAAACGATTCCTCGGTTTTGCATTACGACAGTGCACTTGCTCATTCATCGTTGCTTATGAGAGATTTTTTGGCCAAATACAACAAGACAATCGTGCCTCAGCCACCATATTCACCGTATTTGCCCCGTGCGACGTTTTCCTGTTCCCGTAACTGAAGAAATCTATGAAAGGACGAAGATTTTCAACGACTGAAGAAATAAAAGCTGCATCGCTGGAAGTACTCAAGGCTGTACCAGAAAGTGCATATGAGAAGTGCTTAGAGAATTCGAAAAAGCATTGGCACAAGTGTATTGCATATGATGGTGATTACTGTGAAGGGGACAACATGAATATTGATGAATAAATAAACATTTTCTCATAAAAGTATAAAGACACTTACTTTTTAAGCACACCTAGCATATGCGTACACGTGCCATTAGCAAACACATTATCCTTTCCACAGATCCTTAATTTCTTCTTTTACTTGAATGTTTAACGTAGTTGCTATTACTTATCTATTTTATTGACGATGTACAATTTCTGTTTCAACTTCAATTTAGCAGCGAAGTGTTGAGTGTTGAAATACCGTAACAGCTTACATTCCAAACACATCTGTTGCCTTTAGCATATTAATTGCACAAACTGGACACAGCATGATGCTAAACGTATCCTGGATAGGTATTGTCCTCATTTGATACAGCATCCATCAAAATTTGACATTATACCGGTTTCTTTTATTACAAGCGTGCTACGCAGCTTAACCCAAGCAGGGTGCATTTATCGTTACATTTAGCTGGTATTTTCCTCTTTCTTGAATATATTTGTATCTGGTCTAGTCCGCTGCATCTAATGCCAGAAAAACAGGCTAATTATTTAAATAGATTCGTGTAAACCATTTGTGAAAGCGTGCTATGCAGAAATGAATATATATTCCACGAATACAAGAAAATTTTGCTGTGAGAGCCCAACACATCTCCTTTAAAAAGCGACGAGGATATACGTCGGCGATGTCGCCGCTGGTGGACAGTAGACTTGACCTACATGCGGCTGGCAGATGCGAGCCGGCGGAGTGAGGCAATTCTGCTATAACCGCAGAAGCAGCGTGGCGCTGCGCGGGCCGAATAGTTGGCGTGCCTGACTACCGTGCGAGCCAAAGCAGGACTCGGAGCGTAGCTCTCCGCACGGACCCGTGATTCGGCCGCTGGCACCTGCTCCTCCGAGAATGCCTTGTTCTGTGTCCTGACGCAGGGAGCGGGCGGTAGTCGGCGTGCACGTGCAGTAGGCACCTGTCATTCGATACCGACCGTATTACTAAACCTCTATTACAGTATTCAGGCTGGTGGCTGTTGGATACTTTCCGCATTTATTATAAATATTTAATCACATTGTGAAATTGTAAAATAAGTGATATTTTTGTAGCACACTTAGCAACCGATGAAATTTCACGGATATTAAAGTCTTTCTTCGCCGCTCATTAGGTGTCTGCAAGAGCACAGTGGTTTGCATAATATATTGACATTTTCAAGCAAATAACTTGTATCAGCATGCAATGTTATATAATTTCGTTAAGAGATTAATGTAATCGTTCTTGTTATCTTATCAAGTTCCACGTTTATCCACTCATTTACTAACTGAAGATTATTATGGCATACCAGAAGAATCTCTTCTCTGTCTTCCCTACTTGTTTCAGCATATATTCACTCTCTAATTTTGAGCCGTAGATCTCGAATACCTTTTATGCGAAACGTGCCCGTACTTACACTGTAGGAAATGTTGGAAGTAGAGCGTGCAATATTTTTACTATTACAGTGTGTGACGGAGATTAAAATAGCAATTTTTGTATGCAAAATGTCAGATTTTTGTATTCAGCCTTTCTACGTATTTCATGTCCACAAGGACTGAATTATACACTCCTGGAAATGGAAAAAAGAACACATTGACACCGGTGTGTCAGACCCACCATACTTGCTCCGGACACTGCAAGAGGGCTGTACAAGCAATGATCACACGCACGGCACAGTGGACACACCAGGAACCGCGGTGTTGGCCGTCGAATGGCGCTAGCTGCGCAGCATTTGTGCACCGCCGCCGTCAGTGTCAGCCAGTTTGCCGTAGCATACGGAGCTCCATCGCAGTCTTTAACACTGGTAGCATGCCGCGACAGCGTGGACGTGAACCGTATGTGCAGTTGACGGACTTTGAGCGAGGGCGTATAGTGGGCATGCGGGAGGCCGGGTGGACGTACCGCCGAATTGCTCAACACGTGGGGCGTGAGGTCTCCACAGTACATCGATGTTGTCGCCAGTGGTTGGCGGAAGGTGCACGTGCCCGTCGACCTGGGACCGGACCGCAGCGGCGCACGGATGCACGCCAAGACCGTAGGATCCTACGCAGTGCCGTAGGGGACCGCACCGCCACTTCCCAGCAAATTAGGGACACTGTTGCTCCTGGGGTATCGGCGAGGACCATTCGCAACCGTCTCCATGAAGCTGGGCTACGGTCCCGCACACCGTTAGGCTGTCTTCCGCTCACGCCCCAACATCGTGCAGCCCGCCTCCAGTGGTGTCGCGACAGGTGTGAATGGAGGGATGAATGGAGACGTGTCGTCTTCAGCGATGAGAGTCGCTTCTGCCTTGGTGCCAATGATGGTCGTATGCGTGTTTGGCGCCGTGCAGGTGAGCGCCACAATCAGGACTGCATACGACCGAGGCACACAGGGCCAACACCCGGCATCATGGTGTGGGGAGCGATCTCCTACACTGGCCGTACACCACTGGTGATCGTCGAGGGGACACTGAATAGTGCACGGTACATCCAAACCGTCATCGAACCCATCGTTCTACCATTCCTAGACCGGCAAGGGAACTTGCTGTTGCAACAGGACAATGCACGTCCGCATGTATCCCGTGCCACCCAACGTGCTTTAGAAGGTGTAAGTCAACTACCCTGGCCAGCAAGATCTCCGGATCTGTCCCCCATTGAGCATGTTTGGGACTGGATGAAGCGTCGTCTCACGCGGTCTGCACGTCCAGCACGAACGCTGGTCCAACTGAGGCGCCAGGTGGAAATGGCATGGCAAGCCGTTCCACAGGACTACATCCAGCATCTCTACGATCGTCTCCATGGGAGAATAGCAGCCTGCATTGCTGCGAAAGGTGGATATACACTGTACTAGTGCCGACATTGTGCATGCTCTGTTGCCTGTGTCTATGTGCCTGTGGTTCTGTCAGTGTGATCATGTGATGTATCTGACCCCAGGAATGTGTCAATAAAGTTTCCCCTTCCTGGCACAATGAATTCACAGTGTTCTTATTTCTATTTCCAGGAGTGTATATGTAAGTCTTCGCAAGATGTTCATGTGGACTAAGGGTAAATTTTCGCTAACATCTTCTGTCAGAAATATCTACGATCGAAATTAGTTAAAAAGAACATGGTTTGCAAGAGTCCATGGCTGAGCTCAATAAGGAAGAACGTGTATTTTTCACAGCCAGTGTCGTGAAATTTAAGTTTCTTTCATATGACACGTATAGCTAGTCAAAGGTTACGTGTATCATCGGACTGAATGACGAAAACGTAGACAAAATGATACTTTATAACTGAACATGTTTCCGTTGTATGATGCCGTAAGAAAAATTCGTATATGAAGGACAACTGTCACCCATTGTGTACATGTACGTACAACGCTCACGTTTTACAGAGAATTTAATTATGCAGTCAAGCGTGATAGAGCTCCTTCTGAATACATTTACGAGTAATATCTGACTGACCGTGTCATTATTTCAACACCATCATTTTTTTTCAAGGACACTGCATATTAGTGAAACTGGTAATACATTTTGTCATAAAATGTTATACTCCGATGAAGCCAAATTCTTCCGCAAAACGTACATAAATAAATAAAACTATCATATAGGCACTAAAACCCTCGTATCAATCATAAGCCGTGTTCGCATATTCAGAGTTCTTATGTATGAAGCCGCATATTTACTGGTGGCGTAATTGGTATTTATTTCAACGAAAATGAGTATGGCTGTGCAGTAACAATTACTAAAGACCAGTTTTTGCTATCTCAAATTGCAAACAGATGGTAAAAAGAAAACCAAACCTCTCACACGCTCACTATATGTTGAAAAATTACCTTTTATGTCTGAAAAGTGGATTGCTCGCCATAACTCGTGTTATGCTAATTAAACCTGTCTCGAAAATGAACTGTTCTGTATAATTCATGTTATGCTAATTTAACCTGTATCATCTATTTTATACAGATCGCGTATTTCGCGACATCTCTGTTTCTGATCGTTCACGTTAGGATCCGGAGGCGCAATATGAGTGGGTCTTTTAAAACTCTCTGATGCTGGTCTACAATCTACTGGGGGAAATAGTCAAATATAAAAGAACTGTCAGCCAATATATTATCCCATTTTGATCGGTATTGTTGACGTGACTCATTAGGAAAGCATACATACTGCTGTTAGGATACTGTATGTTCAAGCAATAACAATAATTGAATGAAATAATTTGACTTGACTATGCAATTTTAACCAACCTCAGCCATTGATGAAAAAGAGAATTATTTACATAAATGATCTTTAGAATTCACAACCCCAAAGAAGCGAGAGTAGTGTAATGTAGTATTATGTGATGCATTTGGTTTATGTCTCTGTGGTCTCATGGTTGGATCGCTGTACGATCATTTTTATTACGGCTAAGATTTATTTTTTTCATTTTCAGACTGCAGAAGTCAATTTCATTATTTTACTCCACGTATTATCAGACAGAATAGGCAATATATTATCGTTCATTTTGCTTAACGATAAATAACATATTGCACCTGGCCATACCAGTCTAGTGATTTAACAACGTGTAACTTCTACCTTTGGTGAAATGTTTTATCTCGTACTTCGTCAATAACTCATCAAAATAATTAAGTCAGATATAAGATCCAGCAAGTTATATATGAGACTAAACGAGATCCGTGCAGCCAGATGACGGGAATTTGCAGGAAAGGAATGACAACCTGCAGTATCTGTAACATCTTGGCAGACCGCACCTGTTGCGCCGCTTACAGCTGCATTAAAGACACCACTTTTAAACCTTGCACCTGCATGCTGTCTGACAAACTCATTCTTCAACACTCGCTGTTCTCTGTTGGGTGGCACCTCACATACACAACGCTAAATTGACATGATCTCAATGACCATGACACTGACTGGTGGGCACAACGTTTTAAGCATGTTCTGTCAGAGCTTTGAGGGCAGATTAATTATATCAACAGACTTATATTCCATCTCCTTTAGTACGAAGGTTGCTCTCAGGACAATTCTTTGGTATACAATGACACTACTAAACAACACATAAGCAGTGGGACAAAGCCTCCACAAGTGCGTTTTGTTAGTGCTGGTTACATCAGGGGCACGTATGCACTCAGGGATAAGCCTATTGTTCTCCTTTGACTGACTAGTCATTAACCTATTGTTCTCCTTTGATTGACAGGTCTTTAGCCAGTTGTTCTGCTAAAAGGATCCTTCCTTTTGATTGACGGTTCCATAACCTATCGTTGCACCACATCGCCGCACTCCTCGCCCACCTCGGGAAACCACCAACCAACCCCCTCCCCTTCGCTGTTACAGGTACACTTTCAGGTCAGAGTTACTGGAATAGCCCCTCCCACTTTTATCAGTTTGACTGACTACTTAATTATACCGATCAATTAATTAACCTCTGCCGACCGAAGTGGCCGTGCGGTTAAAGGCGCTGCAGCCTGGAACCGCAAGACCGCTACGGTCGCAGGTTCGAATCCTGCCTCGGGCATGGATGTTTGTGATGTCCTTAGGTTAGTTAGGTTTAACTAGTTCTAAGTTCTAGGGGACTAATGACCTCAGCAGTTGAGTCCCATAGTGCTCAGAGCCATTTGAACCATTTTAATTAACCTCTCTGGTAAACACCCTCCCATCCCACACTCAATCCTGGAAATTGGTAGGAAAAAGACTCAGTTGATCAGTCATTTGGAGGGAATTCGATTGCATTGTATGGAATATTGTTTAAAAATTTAAACCAAGTATGGAATGTCGTATAGTAATTTATGGCAGTGTATGGAACATAGTTTTTCGTTTAGTTTAAGAATTTGTCCAGAAATCGATTTCTGTGTATGGAATATTGTTTAAACAATTAAGACTATGTTTGGAATATTGTACATTTAAACACATCCCCTCCTTCCTCGCCCCCCTCTCTCACCCACCAGTCCTCTACCTGGAAACTGGCGGCGTGCAGTGGGAAGGAAGATCTCACAAAGGGAAATTAAAGGGTACATTGTTCTTTTTATTTTAAAAAAATCAGGCCGGCCGAAGTGGCCGCGCTGTTCTGGCGCTGCAGTCTGGAACCGCGAGAACGCTACGGTCGCAGGTTCGAATCCTGCCTCGGGCATGGATGTGTGTGATGTCCTTAGGTTAGTTAGGTTTAACTAGTTCTAAGTTCTAGGGGACTAATGACCTCAGCAGTTGAGTCCCATAGTGCTCAGAGCCATTTTAAAACATCAGTTTGCAGTGCTTGGATTTCTCTTGCTCATCATCCTCAGCTGTTTGGAAAGATGCAGGTCTTGTGAGAACTAATTTCATCGATCCTTTTTCTTTTTTTATTCCGATTGTGCAAGGAATACCATCATGAAACACACATCACACGTAACTACACAGTTAAAAATCTTTCGATCACCAAGCACTCACCGCCCTCCAACCCTGTCCACTGGACCGCACAGGTCGCCACAGCACACTTTCCCCGGAGTCCAGATACTCCGGCAGCCCCCACGAAGTGACGACACAACCTTCAGCTGCCTAACAACGTGCAGGTGTCAGTTCAGGTCCCGCCAGGATAAGGTGGCAGCATCTCTTTCATACATCACACCTGAGAAATACCTGTCGAAATACTTGTTCGGCTGGGCACCGTTATTGGCACCATGAGATATAGCTGCGGTTCCAACACTGAGAGAGCTGTTTGCACAGTGGATCACCCTCAGCGAGATGTTTGAATAGCGGCTCACCTTCGCAGGCGCAACTAAAGGGTAGTCAGTGTTACACTGATGTCACATGTCTATGTAAATAAGAGCCAAGTCTTTCCCTCGGAAATCTTTTAATGTCAGCCGGCCGGAATGGCCGTGCGGTTCTGGGCGCTACAGTCTGGAGCCGAGCGACCGCTACGGTCGCAGGTTCGAATCCTGCCTCGGGCATGGATGTGTGTGATGTCCTTAGGTTGGTTAGGTTTAATTAGTTCTAAGTTCTAGGCGACTGATGACCTCAGAAGTTAAGTCGCATAGTGCTCAGAGCCATTTGAACCATTTTTTAATGTCACAGAAATAGTTAATCACAGAAATAGTTAACTGTCGCTTTTCCATTTCTTGTAGGAGCTTTCGTGATGTCTCAGCTTGTCTCCATGGAAATTCTTGTCATAATAGGACCTGTTTACGAAAACAGCCCAGAATAACACCGATTGCAATCTTCCTAACGAGACGTCATCTGTTCCCTTTCTGAAAATCGTGACATCCTGCTTTCATCATACATCTCAGAAATGGTAAGCGTTCTCACCGCTAAAAGCCTTCACCATGTCTGTGCTGACTCTCTAAAACACGTTAACATAAAAGCATTCTCGTTGTTAGGACGAAGTGCACTGTCTAAGCAAATACAAGGGAAATCAGAACAATTATTGAAATAAGATTCGAAGCACTGTCCAACAGAACAGAAAAATAATGGAATTTATCGGTGTCCTTTAGTTACTGCTCTGGAAATGTCCTAATGTCACAGTGGCAGTAGAATGAAAGCATCCCCACCAGAGATGGATGGCCTGCTTCAACTTGTCTGTGAACACTTGCTTTCTCAGAACTTTATGTAGTTACCTTGCTTCCATCTTTTTCAACATGTTTGTGGAGGCTCCTATGCCCCAGCGTGATGGAAGTCTTGTGAATGGATGGAGCATTCCGATTCGCTCTACTGAATTTATCCCCCAAATTACTGACGCTGCTGGTGTGGGAACACTATCCGCCAGTTTTTTTCTGCAGACGAGACTTTTAGCCACAAAACTATTTTGTGCAGACCGCCATACTTCACCTACCGTTAAAAGATCGTCTCGTCTACAAATCGTGAAATACATCCCACGTACACACCGTGCCGCTGTGCAGCGCCGACTGAGGAAACTGCCGCCGTAAACGCGGCCCATGGCCATAGCTACAAAAGAGCGTGTCAGCCTGAGAGAGGCCAGCTTGCTGCGGATGACCCCACATACGATGAGGAGCTGAGTGGTAGGAGTTCGAACGCTGTAAGTACTTCCAGCGGAAACACTCGTCATATTAAATCTTCTCAAATTTCGGCAGAGTATACACGCGACCCAATATCGAAATATGGACTCTATGCAAACTGGTATTAGTTCACTATTCACCCGTCCAGGCAGAGCCGCGAGACAGAAGCTTTCTCCGACTCTCTGAATCAGTGTACAAAGGTTGGGCAAGCCGCAGCTTGGAACAAAGTCATTGCTGAGGCACTGTTTACGTCTATAACCTGATTGATTGCTGCTGTGCTTTCAACGGCCATCTCCAGACTGAAAAGGATATTCGGAACCAGGCACATATTTATCAGTGTAACTAAAATAAACAATTAGGATTGGTGCCAGAGTCTGCTTTGCCGCTGCCGGCCAACTTTTCCTGTAATGGTTGTAAGTAGGCTGTTTAGGTTTTTTTATTGGTAACGCCACCTCTGTATGAAAATCACTGGCTGTGCTGTGTGCAGTCTGTGGCTGCTTTGCATTGTTGTAATACTCGCCATTGTAGTGTTAGGCAGCTGGCTGTGAACAGCGCGTAAGTTGCGCAGTTAGAGGTGAGCCGCCAGCAGTGGTGGATGTGGGGAAAAGAGATGGCGGAGATTTGTAATTTGTCATGAACTGCTATATTTATATATGATGATATCAAGGTAAATACATTGTTTGTTCTCTATTAATATCTTTCATTTGCTAACTATCCCTATCAGTAGTGAGTGCCTTCCATAGTTTGAATCTTTTATTTAGCTGGCAGTAGTGGCGCTCGCTGTATTGCAGTAGCTTGAGCAGCGAAGATTTTTGTGAGGTAAGTGATTTGTGAAAGGTATAGTTTAATGTTAGTCAGGGCCATTCTCTTGTAGGGAATTTTGAAAGTCAGATTGCGTTGCGCTAACAAAATATTGTGTGTCAGTTTAAGCACAGTCATGTACAATTGATCAAAGGGGAAGTTTCATATGGCGACCCTTAGCCGAGGATACCTCACTGGAATCTTCTGATTTTTTTCTTGTAGTTTGTGTAATTAGTGTAGCTATTGTTTATTGATAGCACGTAATCATAGAGAGAATTTCCTTTGTAGTTGTAGTTTTTCATTGTTGTACAGTAAAACTGTTGTGGCATGCATGTAGATTTGCACGAAGTATTTCGCAGCTGCGCTGGCAATTAAGTAGACATTATTTCCATTGCTATGTTATTTTATTTTGCTCTTCAAATTGCGCTTTTCTGTGTTATCGTGTGAAATATTATGACAATTATGGCGTGTGAAAAACGTAATACTAGGCTCCAAAGTAAACTGAGAAATGACAGTGAAGACGAAGGCAGTGTGTTAGCGCCGCAGAGTAATGAATTAACTAATGTTCAAAGTAGTAATTTGGTAATTGCGCATAGGGAAATGGAGCGGGCGGCAGACAATGGTGTAGACAGTGAAACAGGTAGTGGACAGGGAAGCGTTATCTATCGATTGGTCGGCAACAGCTCGCCTCAGGAATCGGGAATGACAGAACACAATATTGCAAATACTGCAGACTCAGGTTCTGGGTTCTCACCGTTTTCTCAAATGAGTCAAGACACATTTTCCGCTTGTCAAAATGTGAATGTTGCCGGTGCAACTTCACTGCCGAAAAGCACTGAGGAACATGTTTCAGACACCAGTGCATTGTTATTACAATTAATGCAACAAATGGGAAAAAAGCTTGAAAAGTTAGACACACTGGAACAAAATCAGAGACAAACACAGCAAAAGCTTCAAAAGTTAGACACAGTGGAACAAAATCTTAAAAAGTTAGACTCATTGGAACAAACACTTGAACAAACACGTGAAGATTTAACTACTGAGTTACATAACATTGAATCGAAATGTCAAAAAGTCTGTAATGACGTAAAAACACAAATTTGTGAGCATTTTCAACCTATTTTTTTCACGGCATGAAAATGCGTTACAGAATCACGAAGCAGCCATAAAAGAACTGCAAATTATTGTTCATGAAAATCATGAGACCTTGCAAGCTAAATTTGACTCAGTTGCATCTACCGATTCGGTTACGCAACTTGCAAAAACTCAGGAAAACTTTAAGGACACAGTAGATACTCTGAAACTTGGTTCAGAAAAACACACTGAAGAAATAAGTACACTATCGGAGAAAGTAGCCGAACTTTCGGATCAGGTCACTAACTTATCTACAAAGGTAGATGATGATCTGAATGACCCAAGGCCCGTAGCCTTCACTGACACAGAAGAGTATGAACAAATAAGAAAATTCAAACAAAATCAGAATCAAATTAATACACAACACCAAAGAGAAATCCGGGAAGTACAAGATCAGCTGACACAGGTAATACAAGAATTACGTATTTCAGAGGACACTCGCGCTCCAACACGGGAAGAGGGACTTAGAAACACGGAAAAGCCGCAAAATAATAACACAGGGCATTTCGGAAGTTATGAAAGAAATTGGCAATATGCACCGAATTTTGAGATGGAACGGCCGACACGACCTAACAATGACCGATATACGACTCGCCGACATGATGATTTTGACTATAAGCTGTTCATTACTACACGTAAATTCAAAACATTTAAGAATTCTGGCAACGACATTCATCCACAAGCATGGCTCCATCAATTCTCTCATTGTTTTCCTCCCAACTGGTCGTTGGAACACAGATTAGAATTTATGTGTGGCTACTTAGAGAATGAACCAGCTGCAAGAATGCGATCGGTCATTCACGATTGCCACAGTGAAGGAGAATTTTACCATGCCTTCCTCTCAGCATATTCGTCTCAAGCCACACAAGACCGAGTAAAACATAGCATCATGATGATGAAACACTTTGAACAATCTGAATTTTCCAGTCTTGTCAAATATTTTGAAGACATGTTGCACAAGAATCAGTACCTGTCAAACCCATACAGCCCCTCAGAACTCATCCGCATTTGCTTAATCAAATTACCTGAACATTTACGGCATATGATTTTAGCAGGACGTTGCAAAGACGACATTGAAGCTTTTCAGGGACTGTTACAAGAACTAGAAATTGACACTGATAATCGCGGAACGCAAAAACAAGGACACAACAATTACAGGTCACATCCGTCACAATTCCGTGATGACAGAAACAATAACCGGACACGACTGGTCTATTCTTACAACGCAAATCGTGACCAAAATAGACACCACCCGTACGACAACCGTTGGCAGAGTAGTAATAATTACAGGGAAAGATCACCCCTCCGCGGTAGTGACTATCACAGAGACAATCAGAGAAACAGACAATATGGGAACCAAAATAATTATTATCAAGGGAGACAGAATAACTTCAGACGCAACAGTTCAACGCGCAGTTACGATTCAGGGAGAAATTCTCCACCACTTAACCGACAAGAGAGAAACTACAGGAACTACCGACATGACGATAGACGATGTGATCGTAACGACAGACCTGAATTGCATCAGAACTGGTGGGATTCAAACAGAGCAGGGCCCTCTCGAGGAGGTGAATTTGTAGAAGTTAGGTCTCCAAATCCCAACAACGACGCGCGCCAACAAAGAGACAATAGGCAATGATTCACACCGCTGGCAGCCACAAAACGTTCTTATGACACTAACGACGCAGCTGCCGTAGCTAGTAATTACGTAAAAATGGAAGACATTAGGGACATCTTACTCCAAGAACACAACGTAAAACATAACAACATTGCATATCCTGTGGTTCACATTACAGTAAATGACATAAAATTTACGGCAGTACTAGACTCTGGCAGTCCCATTTCAGTAGTCAGTGAAACAGCCTTTATCAAATGCAACAAATCGAACGCTTGCCCCACACTTCCGTTACGTAAGATTAAATTACAAGGTGCAATCTTTGGAAAAAGTGTAGATGTACGCCAACAAACCAATTTAGAATTCTTTTGTCAAAGCCACAGCTTCTCTATGAACTTTCTCATTGTGCCATTATTGTCGATGGAAATTATATTGGGAGTAGACTTTTTGAATAAATACAAAGCAATCTTAAACTTTCACGATGCTGAAATAAGTTTAGAGAAAGAAGGTAAGTCAATAGCTTTGAAATTTGAAGATTGGCTCTCAAACCATGATGAGGAAATTAATCGGCTTTACCTTCTGTTAGACAACAGTTCGGACTTTTCTACGGAACTTGACGCTAACAATCATTCTGCAAGTACTGACAGGGATGATATCGACGGCGCATTTGACACTAACAAGTTAATTCAGAATAAAATTCAAACAATTGAGAATTGTAATGACACTCATAGGCAGGACCTTTTTGAGATTTTACAAGCACATTCCACAGTTTTTACTCATAAAACAGGAACAATCAAGGGATTTCAATACCAATTTCGTGTTCGTGAGCATGCTAAATTTTGTGTTAGACCATATGTAATTCCAGCACATTATAGGGACCGTGTTAGAACAGAAATACAATCTATGCTTAATGAGGGCATTATTGAGCCTGCAGTAAGCTCATACAACAATTCATTACATGTTGTTGAGAAGAAAAATGGATCGATCAGGCTTGTCTTAGATTCGAGACAAATCAATATGATCATTATTCCTGAAACAGACAGACCGCAAACGTTAGAAGAACTTCTTCAAAATTTTAATGGTGTAAAAGTGTTGTCTTCCATTGATCTCAGATCCAGCTTTTATCAGATCGAACTTCATCCAGAATGTAGAAAATACACAGCTTTCCTTTGTTTCGGCGTTTGTTATCAGTTTCGGAAACTTCCTTTTGGTTTGAACATTTCTTCGGCAGCATTCATTCATGGGTTAAATTCCATATTACCTGAGTTCTTAAAACGTCACATCACCTTATATGTGGACGATATTCTGATAGCAGAAGCTTCATGGGAACAACATAATCGCATCCTCAACAGTTTCTTATGTATTTTTGCAGAATCTGGAATTACAGTTAACTTGGAAAAGTCTGAATTCGGTAGGTCAAAGGTGAGGTTTTTGGGACATATTATTTCTTCTGAAGGCATTCAGCCGGATCCTGAAAAGTTAGAAGCAATCAGAGCCATTCCAGTTCCATCCACAAAAAGACAAGTCCGCAGTTTTCTAGGTCTCGTAAATTTTTACCGTCGTTTTCTGAATATGCAAATTCTTGTTACACCAAAACTTTGTTCTCTCACTGGAAAAAATACTATTTGGAACTGGGACGAACAAGCACAGTTGGAATTCAATTCTTTGAAAGAAGCGTTACTTCACGCGCCAATCTTAGCTCATCCAGATCTGTCACAAGATTTCTGCCTTAGCACAGATTCTTCTAAAGTCGGTCTTGGTGCCCATTTATTTCAAGAAGCCATAGAAAATAGCACTACCATTCAGAAAACCATTGCTTTTGCTAGCCGAGTGCTAACAAAATCTGAAAAAAATTATTCCATTACTGAATTAGAAGCTTTAGCTATCGTTTGGGCATTTAACAAATTCCATTTCTTTCTTTCTGGTAAGCACGTAAAAGTATACAGTGATCATCGTGCATTACAATTTCTTATGTCTTCAAAATTAAATCATGACAGGTTAAAACGTTGGGCATTGTTTCTGCAAGAATTCCGCTTCACAATAGTCTACATTCCCGGCAAGGAGAACATTGTTGCGGACGCACTGTCACGCGCACCGGCTGGGCTTGAGAAAAGTACCACAGAAGGCAACCTCGAGAAAAATTTCAGTATTCTTCACATTCAGAAAGTCGCCTTTGAAAACTTCATCACCACATCTTTAAAGGACATTGCTCATGAACAAGATAAAGATCCGATTTGGAAAGACATCAAGAGCAAATGGCATGAAAAGACACACACACAGATTCGGCATTATTATCTGGTTAGAAACAATATACTGTTCAAACGCTGCACTGTTGATGACAAGCTATGGGTACTTTGCATTCCTGACGATTTTGTTAATAAGCTCATTTGGTACATTCATTTCAGCTACGCACATTTTGGTCCACGAAAATGTTATCATATTCTTCGAACGACTTGTTATTTTAACAATATGGAAAAGAGAATTCGAAGAGTCTTGTCTATTTGTAAACTTTGTCAAAAGGCGAAACCATCTACTGTCTCACATCGTGCTCCGTTGTTTCCTATCATTCCTTCTAAATTAAAAGAATTTGCTGCTGTTGATCTCTTGGGACCGCTTGTCAGAACATCTAATGGATTTTCGTACGTTCTAGTCGCTGTTGAACTTACTTCAAAATTTGTTTCTTTCACACCGTTACGTAAAGCCACTGGACGGTCTGTATCCAACGCCTTTGTTAAAAATTTCTTACGTGAAGTTGGCCACGTTGCTAAAGTCATTTCAGATAACGGACCGCAATTTAGATCTGCTGTTTGGTCACGCATGCTTCGCAACCATAAAATCAAACCTGTTTTTATTTCATTGTACTCACCACATTGTAACCCCTCCGAACGGATTATGAAAGAAATCAATAAGCTTTGCAGACTTTATTGTCACAGAAAGGATCAGCATTGGGACAGATATTTACACTTATTTCAAAACGTGCTGAATGAAATGCCTCATGATTCCACTGCTTTACCACCTACTCTTGTACTGAAGAATGAAGAACCACCGAACAGAATCAGAGAACTTGTACCTTTCCCGAATACACGTAAACTTCGACACAAAGACATAATTGATTTGGCTCTTAAAAATATAAAATCTGCAGCAGACAAAAGGAGAAAACTACACGGTAAAGCAAATGCAAAGAAATTGTATATTGGTCAGAAAGTTCTCATTAAAGCTCATTCATTGTCACATAAGAAGAAACACTTGAGTCACAAATTCTTTCTAGTTTACAATGGACCATACAGAATCCGACGTATACCACATGATAATTGCGTTGAAGTTGAAACTCTGCGTACTAGGAAGAGTAAAGGTTTACACCACATTTCACATGTAAAACCATTTATTGAAAGATAATCTGCTTTTTAACTTTGTCTTTGCCATAAGACTTTTCACTTCACATTTCTAGTATGCTTTGTCAGACTTAAGAAACTGTTAACATGCTACAATGTTTGAAGTTAAATATCCAGTCTAGAACCTAGGGAACATTTTTAAACAGAAATTTCGAATGCATTGCTATAGTGAACAGACGACACAGTGTTGTATTTGTACATTCTTGCTTGTTAGTTGCACGGTTACGTAACGACTATCAGGCTTACATACTTAGGACACATACTGGTACTGCTAATGAGGTTTTAATGCAACATTTTGGTTTACTTGAAAATACATTCTGGGTTTAAAGTACTTTCTGTGAGATACCAGACGACACAGAGGTTAGTTTATGTGACAGCTACACGATTTTTATCATGACGCTACTAATGAGTGACAATTTACAATGTTGCTTTTGCAGTGTATCTGTTTTATATCTGCACAGTTTTCTGAATTCTTCTAGGAAGAAAAACATGTTTTAGTAGTAACTTTTGTGGTATAGCAACAATGAGACAGCCTTTTTCGTGGCATAACAATATGTTACTGTATAGTACTTTCCTCATCACGGCAATAAGCGTAATAACTAAGATATATATACGCAAAGCATTTCACTTTTGTTTATCATGAGGTAAGTACATTGACTTCTGCAGAATTTAGCTTTCGGAGGACGATAACTACGACACTTCCACACAGATTATGTTGCAACAAGACGCATATTTAGCGCTACAGTACACGTATTTGAGTGATTAATTTTGTACTCAAAACATTTATTTTTAAAGATTTTTGAATTACAAAGAAAGTTTTCCATGATACATTTCATTCCATTGCTGTAATCTGTAACACCTGAGGGTATAATTACATTAATCCTCAGGGGGGTACATACCTACTTTGTGTACCATGTGTGTGGCAACCACAAGGAACCCTAGCTAATATGGTATTTGCTTATACAACTTTACACATCAGTACCATATTTCTCCAACACATAATTACACAGCTATCTGATCATTTAACTGAGACAGACAAACGTTTTTACTACATCAGTGACAGATGTTTACGTAATTACACAGTTGGATAACTTCACACTTACGAAATTGTATTTTGTCTGTACTTTGAGAAATGCTCACATTTTTCGGAACCATTGTGATACTATGAGAGCTTTGAATGATGTATTTGGTAAGGGAGCATGATTTTAAAGTACGTTTGAGGTAGATGACACTATTGAAATGAGCAGAGAATTTTTTTTAGGTTTTGAAATTATTGGAGGAAGCTACGACGATTTTGAGATTTGACTGAGGTGTTATGATGTTATTTTTACGACGACGATGTGTATTATGCTGCTGAGGTATGTTTATGATTAATAGGCTGAGGCTATATGAGTTATTTGATTATGCTTCATATTTATAATGACGAAATATTGACGAGTGTCGATGGATACGTATATGTGTAATAAGGTAAGGAGTAATGAATAGTGGGTAGGGACTCTTGACTTGTGAAACAGGATGTTTGAAACCAAGAATCGTACTTTAAGAGTTATGAAATGTGTGTAAATGCGTGAATGTATCACAATGCCGGAGAAAATTTTTTTGGACACTTATATTTTTAGGATTTTGTTTCTACAGATTTGCAACGCTAATTTTTGACCTGTGAAATATTTTTATATGAGACTGACACTGTAGCGGAAACTGCTGTCGTAAATATTTCCGTAAGAAAGTTAAGTGACCACCTGCACGTAATGCGTCGCAGGCACCCAGCTGTGTCAGATGCCTGGAGAAAAAGCCATTATTGCGAGCCCTTTTCAGCGGCACAGGTAGAACAAAAAAAAGGGGAGGCCATTATCCTCGGAAATATTCTTACATCTGGAAACCTGATAATGACAAGTGTCTTTCTACGAGAATTGAGAGCTACTGACTTACGAAATGCCACATAGTTACTGAATGATATTTTTATGCTTTGCTTTTCATAGTTGCTTATTTCATTTGATATCTGGTTTCCAGCTGTGTTGCAGCATTGCTTTTATAAAATGAAATGCATTTGCTAATGTGAACACTTTCTGTCAACAGATCTATTAAATAATTATTTTATGATCCACATTCTTTAAAAAAGGAGCACTTGGAAAGGAAAGAACAATAAGAAGGAACTAGTAACAGTAACACGTAATTTTCTTTTCAAGTACATGATAATATTTTTTTTACAATAAGTTGTTGTGGTGCACCACTTTAATTACATAGACATTAAGATGTGATTATACATTTCCCTTATCTGCATTGTTATCTTTAGTGTACTATTTTTTCTGCTTGAGCTATGTCATGTTTAGGTATAAGTTACTGCTGTTTGCCAGGCATAGTGTTACTGAATTTGACTTTGTGTTACTCTGCTAAGCCAGTTTTACTACTCATTTATTTTTATTGTTGCTGCACATTGGCTCATATTAGTTGTAATGTTGGATTGCTTGGTAATTTAGATTTACTGTAGGTTGCTTTGCGATTTTCCATTTTTTTCATTGCTGTTTATATTAATTGTTTTATGTGCTGCTGCATTGCCTCGTCCCTTAGTTTAGCATCTGAGCTCAGTAGATTTAAGTTAGCTTAAGAGGGGGTAGACTATAGAAGAGAATGAGTTGCGATGAATTGGAAGAAATGCATTGAGAATCTATACGAAAAACGTACAGAAAGCAGGTATAGGTAGGATTTTCTTGGAAATAAATGTTGAGGTAAGAAATGTGTGAACATATAAATACAGAAAGCATGCTTAGATAGAATTTTTTTGGTGGAAACAAAGGATGAAATAAGAGGAAAGATATATGAAGTTTTGGGTTGGACTGCAGTACCACATGTTACACTGAAAACGAACCCTGTCCTTTCCTATTGGTGTTATCCCACTATATGTTTGTGTACCCTTGTGTATTTGTTTTTTTCCTGTCTCTGTGTACCGTTTCATAGAACTTTTTTCTCTTCTAATACTAAGTTACATTCACTATGATGAGGAATACTGTTATCCTCAAATATAATTGGCATTAATAATATGTTATTTACTTTGTAAAGATGTTAGACATTATTCATTCTGTTTTAATGCTCATGTGTAAAGTTGATGTTTCAAAAGTTATTCTGATCTTTTATGTATTTACTTATGTCATAATTCCTGTAACACTGATGTATATGTTTATTTCTATTCTTTTGTAAAGCCCCTATTACTACAAATGTTATCTGTATTATTATGTTTTTAATGATGTGTTTTGTACCTTTGTTATTGTATTCTTATGTTATAAAATTGTAATTGTCACCAGTTCATGATATTATTAACTTGTAAATTACATTTCACTGCACACGTTTCTGTTGGTCATAGTATATGGACAATATGTGAGAAGTAGGGACTGTTAGTGTTTGCACGTGTGTTAATGATTCAGCAAGGGACTGGATAACAGCATTGCTGGTTCTAAGGACAATTCCAAAAACTTTGTGAATGCACAAGTGGTGGTTATGGACTTGCTATATTCTCCGCAAGACTCTTCGATGGTGATTGTGCACCTGCACAGTCGCAACAGATGGCTGCTGGCCATCTCTACAAGGACTACAGTGGGTCTGCACCTCTGGTGGCCCACCAATACCATTATCTCTACAAGGACTACAGTGGGTCTGCACCTCTGGTGGCCCACCAATACCATTATCTCTACAAGGACTACAGTGGGTCTGCACCTCTGGTGGCCCACCAATATCGTAATCTCTACCAGGACTACGGTGGGTCTGCTCTGTGATAACCTACCTACCAATATTCATCAAAACTTCGACTGACTCTGCAGTGGGTTTGCTCCATGGTGGCCCATTACCTGTCAGCATGTCGAGAGTCAGCACTGTCTTTCTGTTGGAAGGACAACACTACTTCTTCAAGACTGCATGGAAATCCACTACTTCTGTGTGCATTTTCTTTTACTGCTCAGACTTTGAGAAAAACTCTGCATTTTTACTGTGATGAACAATCTGGACTGTCTTTATGAACTGTGAGAAATTTTTAGCTTTTGACCAACATTGTATCAATAAGTGTGTGCATTTGATTTCTTTGTTATTGTAATTATGAAAAATTTTTTTCAAATCTGTATTGGCCACTGCCCAATCCAATTTGTAAAATTTTTTTGTGGGGAGCATGGGGGCTATGTAAGTAGGCTGTTTAGGTTTTTTTATTGGTAACGCCACCTCTGTATGAAAATCACTGGCTGTGCTGTGTGCAGTCTGTGGCTGCTTTGCATTGTTGTAATACTCGCCATTGTAGTGTTAGGCAGCTGGCTGTGAACAGCGTATAGCATTGCGCAGTTGGAGGTGAGCCGCCAGCAGTGGTGGATGTGGGGAGAGAGATGGCGGAGATTTGTAATTTGTCATGAACTGCTATAGTTATATATGATGATATCAAGGTAAATACATTGTTTGTTCTCTATTAATATCTTTCATTTGCTAACTATCCCTATCAGTAGTTAGTGCCTTCCATAGTTTGAATCTTTTATTTAGCTGGCAGTAGTGGCGCTCGCTATATTGCAGTAGCTTGAGCAGCGAAGATTTTTGTGAGGTAAGTGATTTGTGAAAGGTATAGTTTAATGTTAGTCAGGGCCATTCTTTTGTAGGGAATTTTGAAAGTCAGATTGCGTTGCGCTAACAAAATATTGTGTGTCAGTTTAAGCACAGTCATGTACAATTGATCAAAGGGGAAGTTTCAAGGTTTGGAAATGAAAATAAAGGGAAAAAATGCCGAAGTCTGACACCGAGCAATGTACTGGAAACGTCTCCTCCTGACGGCCATGGTTCTGGAACGAATCCCAATATCTGTAGCACACATAATTACATAGGAAAAATGTTTAATTCCCCTTACGGCTATCAATGTACCGAATCTATATCTCCCTCATGACAGGACACACACTAGCGACCACGAGACACTCGTACGTATACAATGAAGACTGTTGCGCAAAGGCTTGCTCAGTTCGCCTCAGCACAAAGGCGTCCTTGTTTCTGGGCCCCATCTGCTTGCTGGCTTTCTACACCCATCTCCAGACTGTGGGATTACAAGAACACATGTATTTTCATACGGTTTGCCAGAGTATTATATCATTTACACGATACTTCTCGATATCAAGCACATAGTAATATCAGTTGCATAGCACTATCGCTTGCACCGTACAATTCGAGAGGTGTAGACTGGAAATTATTTCTCTAGAAAGCCGAAACATAAGCAAGTTGCAGCATACTGTAAACTACTGAGTAACTAGAAACTTATCCCATCTGTGAAGATCTTTCTGTGAAAACTCGGAAAATAATGAAGGAAACTGATATTTACGCTCACAAATACCGATGTCGGCGCTGTAGTCGATTCCAAATTATCCTTATAATTTACAAAGTCAACTAAAGTGTTTCTCATATCTAGAGAACCTGCTATATGCACACACCACAGTCAATGTTCTCTCAACCAAATAAAGGCAGGAAATGTGCAGAAGCAGTCAGCCGTACAATGTACAAGGGAAGGAATAATGTTCCAGTGCAAAGACCCATCCATATTGAATTTTCTAAAATTTCACGAAAACTGTCAACACAAACTAATTATTAATTCACTATTCGACAGTTTAGAGGACGACACTGTTAAAGCAGCTTCATTCCTACATCCCAACAGGCCTTTTCATTAGGAGAGCTCCTGCTGTTATTGGGAATCGTGAATCATTCCCGCCACAGGTCACCACCCCTAGACACAATCGTCCTGGGAAACAGGCCACATACATATTTGGTCACTGTACTTACAATTAAATATTACGATTGGATGACATTCAACAATGAGCCAAGTATCGAAAAGAGCCCCCGCTGATGGCAGTGACTGTGGAAATAGTGATATCTGTACCATTCTCATGACTTGACATACTTTTTTCTTTGCTCTCACAGTATTCCACGTCAAACTGACACCTTCCTTACGACTGGACATAGTCATTTCCTTTTCACATGTCTGGCAACACACACACACACACACATACTTTATAAGCCTGATGCTCAAGGCGAACCTATCATACATACCCTACTACTAAGTATAGTACTTCGCCAATAACTGATTGCTGGCGATACGAAGTAATACTGACCGAAAATCAGCGAGTGGTGGATATGTCTCATAAGTTTTCTCTACGAGTGGTACCACTGTGTCGTAGAAAGAGAGGCGTTATTGTCTTATAAACCACTAGATGTGAAGAAAACACTGTCGCTATGACCAAATTACTATCACAATTGGTCTTGGTTCCACAGGTGCACACAAGTATCCATATTAAAAGCTATACTAGCTTTATAAATCGAGGTATTGCATTACCTCCAAACGACGTAGTTTATCCAGTCAAATACCGCGACACTGAATATGGATAGTGATCGCCGGAGTGTATATTATCATACCAACAGTGCGGTTACATGTCGCCGAAGGTGATAACTCCTAATAAAAGCGCAGTGGTTAGCACACTGGACTCGCATTCGGGAGGACGACGGTTCAATCCCGTCTCCGGCCATCCTGTTTTAGGTTTTCCGTGATTTCCCTAAATTGCTTCAGGCAAATGCCGGGATGGTTCCTTTGAAAGGGCACGGCCGATTTCCTTCCCCATCCTTCCCTCACCCGAGCTTGCGCTCCGTCTCTAATGACCTCGTTGTCGACGGGACGATAAACACTAATCTCCTCCTCCTCCTAATAAAATCACTGAATTGAGAGTGTGAATTGGCAAAGGAACGTGGAATGAAGCTCGTATTTGCTACTTTCTCTTGGTGCTGCTAGATATTTCTCCATTATTTTTAATGCATTCTTCCTCAGTGCCACATCAGAGGTTCGGTGATACGAGTATATCCACCAGGTTGTAAGCAATGGAAGATTGAGAAGGATCACAAACAATAGATGGTGTGCTAATTGAGGCCATAAGAAATGTACACTAGATTTTCAGATCTCTAGGTCTACGCTTTCCAGTAGGAATGATGTCTCTGGTTTGGAAACAAGTCTTTCCAGTCAAGCACATACCTGTTTCGTATCCGATGGAGAAGATTTCAATGATTACAGCCACAAGTGAATCATATTTCAGGCACTGTCATATCTCAAAACAAGTCACCTTTTTCGAACCTACCTGCTACAGTAAAATTTTAGATAGTTCCTAATACCTTTTACTAATGCTGCCAATTCTGCAGCTTTGTGCATGTGATCGTTTCAATTTAAGTAGGAACTGAGCAGAAGTTGGAGAGAGCTATATCTACCAACTTCAGCAAACGGTGTAGAAACAGACCTGAGTTATTGCAACAAGAGCGTGTTTTGACCGTTCAGTGAAAATGGGAACACATTGTGAAAGCGCCACTGACAATGTACAATGTGTAAGTTCAGCGCCAAATGAAGCATGCTCCTGCAACTTTACACTGGACTGTGCACTGGATCAGTACCTGTGTATTTAATGGGATCATCACATGTGCTCGATGCCAGCATGCAGACGGTATTTATTTCCAACGTATGGGAGCAGAGGGCTAGGGTAAAAATCTTATCAAGTTCTCTATTGGATGAAGTTAGTGGAGCTTTTATAGTTCATAATTCTTATGTGTTGAATGGTACAGAATAACTATGATAGCATGTTGGGGTGATAGATGTGAATGGGCCCTGAGGGACTCGGATCTGCTTCAGAGAGCAGTACCTGTGTGTAGTTTGGTGATGCACCACAATGCAGTAGCAAAATCCTCGTCCTTCTCCCAGTTCCCGTACTGTCTTTTATACTGCTTCGTGTTGCAGAAGCAGGTTTCATTTTGCGCTGACCTTACACATCGTAAGTGGTTAGTGGTGTTATGACAACGTGTTCCCAATTCCACTGAATAGTCAAAACACGCTCCTGCTGCAATAACTCAGGTCTATTTCTATACAGGTTGCTGAAGGTGGTAGATATAGCTCTCTGGAACTTCTGCTCAGTCCCGACTTGAATTGGAACAATCACATGTGCAAAGCAGCAGAAAAGGCGGCATTTGCCAGAGGCATTATGGACTTTCTAAAACTGTACTGTAGCTGATAGGTGACTCGTTTAGAGATATGAGAGTGCCAGAAATATGATTCACTAGAGGATGTAATATTACAAATCACAGACATCATGTTTACCGAAAAGCATAGCACTAGAGTTCCGAAAATCTAGAGTACATTTCTTAAGGGCTCAATCAGCACACCATCTACTATTTCTGATCCTTCTCAATCTATTTATTGTCAGCTACATTCCTGCATCCCAATACCCAGCGGCGACGTGAGAGTGTTGCAAATCCTGGCTTCATACCACGTTCCTTAGCCGAATCACTTTCTAAATTCGTTAATTTTATTACGAGTTAGCACAGTTAGCGACGTGTAACCGTACCGTTGGTGTGGTAATATACACTCCGGCGATCACCATCTACATTAAGTGTTATGGTATTTGTCTGGATAAACCACATAATTGGGAGGTAAAGCAATACCTGGATTTATAAAGCCAGTATGGATTTTGATATGGATACATTTATACATCTGTAGAACCAAGACCTATTCTGATAGTAATATGGTCGTTGTCATCGTGTTTTTCTAACATCTGCCTGTTTGTAAGACGAATATGCCTCTCTTTCTAAGATACAGTGGTACCACTCATAGGAAAAACTTATGTGACATGTCCAGCGATCTCTGATTTTTCGTCAGTATTATTTCGTATCGGCACCAATCAGATATTAGCGAAGTATTATACCTAGTAATAGGGGATGTGTGTTAGGTTCACCTTGAGCATGGGGCTTATGAACTATGTGTGTGTTTCTGTGTGTGTGTGTGTGTGTGTGTGTGTGTGTGTGTGTGTGTGTGTATTCCGACAAGTGCAAAGGAAAGGACTATGTCCAGTCATAAGGAAGGGGTTGATTTAACGTGGTATGCTGTCTTTGCAAAGGAAAAAGTATGTCAAGTCATAAGAATATTACAGATATTTCAATTTCCAGAGTCACTTCCATCAGCAGGAGCTTTTCCCGATACTTGGCTCATTGTTGAATGTCGTCCAATTGAGATCGCGATTGTAATATTTAATTGTAAGAATAGTGATCAAAAATGTACGTCGTCAGGTTCCAAGGACGATTGCGTCTAGGGGTGGTTGGCGCGCGGCGCGCGGTCGGGGTGACCTCTGGCGGGAATGATTCATGATTGCCGCTAATGGCAGGAGCCATTATAATTGAAAGGCCTGTTGGGATGCAGGAATGTAGCTGACTTAACGGTGTTGTCCTCCAGACGGAATAATAGCCAACTAATACTTAATATGTGTTGACAGCTGTTGTGAAATCTGAGAAGATTCAATATGGATGGGTGTTTGCGCTGGACCATTATTCGTTCCCATGTAAATTATACAGTTTAACGCTTCTCCACATTTCTCGCCCTTATTTGGTTGAGAGAACATCGACTGTGGTGTGTGTATCTAGCATATCAAAGACTGGTGGAAAAAATGTGGTGGTGATAGATTTCCTGAAGAATTCTTTAAACAAATAAGTAAACTATTGGCTACATTGTCTAAACAATATTCCATATACAGCAATAGATATTTGGAGAAATTCTTTAACTAAATAAAAAACAATATTACATACACTGCCATAAATAATTAAAAAATACTCTATACTTTTTCTAAAGTGTTAAACAATATTCCCTACACTGCAATCGAATTACCTCCCACTGACAGATCAACTGAGTCTTTTTCCCACCAGTTTCCAGGTGGAGGGTTGAGGGGAGGGGGTTTACCAGTGGGGGAGAGATTAATTAATGGATCAATTAATTAATTAGTCAATCAAATTGATGAGAGCAAGATGGTCTCTACCAATAATCATGACCTTAAAGTATACCTGTAGCAGCGAGTGTGGGGGAGTCAGTTGGAGGTTCCCTGAGGGAGGAGGGGCTGGTGGAACAATAGGTTAAGGAAAGGTCATTCTAAAGGTAGGATTACTTTAGCAGAACCTTAGGTTAAGGAGCTGGCAATCAAAGGAGAATAATAGGTTAATGACCCACCTATCAAAGGAGAATAATGAGGTTACCCCTAAGTGCATACCTAACCCTGATGTATGCCACCAGCACTAACAAAACTCGTTGGTGGCGGCTTTGTCCCACTTCTTACATATATTCAGAGGCTATCGCTGTGTACCAATATTCTACACTATTTGCATGTATCAAGAACATAACTCTCAGTGTGTATAAGTCGGCATCGCAGAACAACCAACTGCTATGTAAAATTATGCATATCTCAGTTATTAAGTGTACATAGTGTTAACAAACTTATTACCATGTTATTGTTTTTTAGATATCTGACTGCCATTATTAGCCACCCCCACTACCAACACATCACAACCTACACACAAAGCAATATTGAGGATATCAGCCCAGTTATCAATCATGTGATTATTGCCACAATATGTGTCAGGGCAACATTACCCCATTTTCATGTGTTTGAATCAATTTTTATGCCATTAGGCCTTATCACAGCCTAAACATATTCTGTGAATAAGGGTTCTATAGTATCGTCACATCAGTTATCCTACATGCAAAGGTTACTGTGAGTGTATAAATATAGCATTCTCAGAAACAGTCTGAAAACCTTATAAGGGTGTTGCATTGTACACTGTACTGAGAAATAATACGGCGGTCAATCAGGCCACTGTGTGTGCAAATTCAAGAGGCCCAACAGTTACAAATGGTGTTGGCTGTTCTCATAGCGTAGTTCATAGTGCACAAGACTGATGAGCCTCTGTTTCGGTTTCAATCCATACTACAGTCGCATGCCCAGTATTTGTATCGATTTCTTGTTCTGTTTCGGAAACCAAACGAAGAACATATATGACAATACCGTCTCTGGTGGGCCTTTTGAATTAGCACGTGCAATGGCCTGACTTGATAACTTCCGAGCTAATTAACTTGGAAACAGCGTAACCTTTCTTTAAATTTATTTCTTAGCATCACCTAAAAGATTTTCAGACCGTTTTTGACCCATTATACGTACATAATTACTACTAAAAAGATGCGGGAACACTACCACTACTTTCTACCATTAGAAAACTACAGTACAATCCCAATCCAGTTATGTAACTACTGTTAGTACTACAGAATATGCTCTGCTTTGGTTCATATATTTTGGTGCAGTTACCTATGGGTTGTAGGTGGTTATCAGCGATAGTGGAGCCACCCTCATATTACCACAATCGAAAACAATTATCTGATTGATTCCTTGGGCACAGGGCAGCACGTCAGCATCCTTTCCATTACAACAAGCGATTCCGCAGTTCACTGTTAGTGTTACTATCCATATTTCCGTGATCCCTTGCACCGACACAGTGTAAATTTTTGAGAAGTTAATTCAATCAGTGCGGCAACCTCAGTTGTCTTCTCTCCATCTGTAGATTATGATGTCTAAATGAATGGAAGCATGCTGACGTGTGGCTAAATGCCTCATGAGGTCTTCTTTGTCCTTCCTGCATCATCCAAGAAGCGCTTGGTTGAGGAGATCCTCTGAAATGTTCTAGGATCCAACATTCCTATTGCCTGACGGCCATTGTCCCCGCTTGTTTGGAAAACGTACAGTCCCACAATTTGTATTTGAAGGGCCCATATTGCCACAGGTGCAACTGTCTTTCATCTGTTTTTTGCTTTTATTTAGATACGTAGAATACGGTCCATGACTGGTCCAGTAATGTATCAGTCCACTCGACGAATTAAGGAATATCATTTTTAGTCTCTTTCTAGTAACCAATTGGTACGTTCTCCCATCTGTACCTCAAACCTTCCATTCCTTTTGTCACAATTATATAACATTTTCTGTTGGTCTCAGTTCCAAGTATCCTTCGTACTTTCATTTGACAGCCTTTCTTCAACGAATAAAGGGCTCTCCTTTTTCTGATTTTCAAGTCCCATGGCCACCCTGTTAATCTTAGTATCACACCTCGTTGAATTCTTCTGTTTAATGACTTCTCAAGCTATTCACGTGCCCAAACGTTCGCACCTTATCGTACTGCTGATGCTGATATTGACTAGTGGTACGCTCTGAGCGTTGTCGAGAGAATTCGAAAATGAATACCAGCGAAGGTTATAATTTTGTTCATCACATTTGTATATATTTTTTCTTCCTCCTCCATACGGTGTGCAAATTTACCACGTTCGTCCAGGAGTACTCCTAGATATCTCATTACTGCGCTTCTTATAATTCTTAGACCGTTTCACGCTAGGTTCCATTTCAGCAGGAGTTTCGTAGATTTCTGAGCCGCTAATAACGACACGACTCCTTGACACTACAATTCAAATTCATGAAGCTCAGCTTTACGTTTCTCTTTAATCATTCTTCCGGAAGTAGCACTTATAATGAACATGTCATGTCCTAATGCTACAATTCCAGTTACTATTAATCCGTCAAAAAATATCTTTAGTAGAGGCACCAGTGCAACATCCCAAAACGCTAAACCATATGGTAATTGCTGAGGACAACCTTTTGTTATTTTCTTTGTTATTTCATTTTTTGAGCATATTCAAGATGCATGTCTACAGTAGCAGTAGTCCCTAAGGTAGCTGAACAGCGCCTCTGATCACTCCAACCGCCGAAGTCGACCAAAGAAACAAGGTCACTATAGGTTATCGAAAGTGCCAACAATACATATCATCGCTAGATCGTACGTACTGTAGAAATGAATATCAGTCGCTAACAAGATCGCCTTACTAGTTTCCTCTTCAGTTAACTTGCCTCTTGGTAGTTAGTTTCATGTTCTTCGAATCATGTTTCTCTTTAAATCCTATTGATCACTTACCTTAAGGTGTACTGGAGAGGCTCATCCGATGCGCCAGTTTTTAATCCTGTACTCTCTTCCAGTTTTTAATCCTGTACTCTCTTCCGTAGATTACAAAAGGCATGGACTACCTCCTAATATCGTTTCGTACCTCTTTTACCAGTTGTAGTGCAGCACCTCCACGTGGCATGGGCTCAACAATTCGTTGAAAGTCCGCTACACAATTACGGAGCCACGCTTTTTCTACAGCCCACCATATTTATGAAACTGTTGCCGATTCAGGACTTTATGTCCCATAAAAGTTCAATGGGATTCATGTCAGACGATTTGGGTGGCGAAATAGTTCTCTCGAATTGTCTAGAATGTACGTAAAACCAATCGCCAATATCTGTGTCCCAGTGAAATGGCGCGTTGTTTTCCTTGAAAATTACATGGTTGTTTGGGAACTTGAAGTCAATAATTGACTGCAGATGGACTCCAACAGGTTCAGATGAACCACAGTAACCAAGCGAGTCCATGGACACACAGCTCACATCATTATGGAGCCACTACCAACTCGCACAGTCCTTTGTTGACAACGTGGGTACGTGGTATCGTGAGGTGTGCGCCATATTCTTACCCTACCACCAGCTCTTACGAACTGAAATCGGGGCTCATCTTACCGAGATACGATTTTGCAGTCGTCTATGGTCCAATCTATGTGGCCAGGACCCCGGGAGAGGCGCTGTAGGCGATATCCTTTCGTTAGCAAAGGGAATCGCGTCGGTCGTCGCCTGCCACAGCCCATTAACGTCAAATTTCGACACACCATCCTCATGGATACGTTCGACGCACGTGCGACATTGATTTTTGCGGTTATTACATACACTGGCAACTCTACTCGACGCCGCTTCTCTTGATCGTTAAGGGAAGGACATTGTCCACTGCACTTTCCGTGGTGAGAAGTAATGCCTGAAACGTCGTATTCTCGACACACTGTTGACACTGCGGTCTCATAATATTGAATTCCCCAACGATTTCGGAAATAGTATATCCCTTGCATCTAGATTCAACGACTATTCCGCGTTCAAAGGCTGTTAATTCTTGTCGTACGACCACAGTCACATCAAAATCCATTTCACGTGAGATGACAACTCCGCCAATGCACTGACCTCTTGTACATTGTGTACCTAATACTACCGCCATATGTGTACGGGCGTATCACTTTCCCATGATGTCAGTCTGTCATGCCAACGTGTAGCAAAACGTGCGTGAATCTGCTGTGCATGCCACTACCGCCAGGCAGCGAAGTATCTTGGTGCGACGGTCCAACAACCCCATTGCATCTTTCAGAGGATGTTCAGAAAAGAAACTGGTCTGTATAATTTGTGTGTATGGGATTGTTGTCTTGGCGTCTATTAATATTCACTGCTCCAGCGCATTTATCCGTGGTGCAGGGAACCTTCCTTGAAAGAGACACCCGTTGTTGAGTTCACTCAAGGTTATATTTTATCGGGCACGTAAGGCTTGTATTGCATTTACAGGAATCCCATCTTGTGCTGCAGATCATTTCTCTTCCAGTGTTAAAATTGTTTTCCTACTTTCGTATTGAGTGAAGAGATACAAAAGATTGAAGAATGTCATATTATCACCTTGAGCTGCTGGTAAATAACAGCTCAGGTCGGTAATATGAGAAGTTTCATATACATAGGAGCTATGGGGCATCACCTCCTGAAAATATATTGGGTACACTAGTTTATTGTTTCTGCATACTTCCCGTAACAGTTTTTGTAACGTACGCATCCTCTTCGTCGTCAGGGAGCAGTTCATTGTTTTCATACATCTGTTACCATCCCATCATTCCATTTGACAATGGATAACACTGTTGGTGATAGTATTTTCTAGGAGACCGTACGTTATGGTAATCGCCAAGGAACGTTTTCTAAATTAGTATCCACGAATTTTTTCCATCGTTACCTTTTTTCCATAGTTCTTCCTTAAAACGCTATTTAACATAATTGTATCTACGCTGCCTTCTAGTTCTTCTGCTTTGGTCATGCTGCGCTGGTGTGGCTTCCTGTCTTGTTTCGCTTCTTCATTTCTGTAGAGCCTTGGTGCAGATGCAAGTTACTCCTCTAGAAGGACCTCCGTCAATAGGTCTCGTCACCTCCATTGCTTGTGTACAGTCACTTTCAGTTCTAACTCTTCAACATCTGCATCATCACGGAGCGTTGGACATCTCAGACATCAAAAAACCTTTTTCAGTTAATCCCATTTAGCGTCCTTAATGATGTATTTGAGTTTTATGGGTACGTTTTCTGTGGTTTCTTGGATTTCCCTTCCAATGATGATATGGTGTGATCACGCTATGCCATTCCACTCTCAAACTTCCAGCCTTTCACACAGCGAGCCACTGTCGTATTTGCTACAGTGACGTCCATATTTCTCGTTACTTTGACGCCTAGCACTGCGACGTGTATTCTGTACGTGTACGTTAAGTTCCATAATGACTTCTTCTGTTTGCCTTCCAAGATCATCAATCAGGCGGCTATGCCACAATATTGATTTCACACTGCGTACACATGAGGCTTAATTCGTTCTACGTAACAAATATACTTTAGCATTAGTATATACTCCTCGATCTGATCATTACATTAAAAATACATGGAAACGAGCCTCCTACTCTGTTTTCCAGTTAACGTTTCCACATAGATTATGTGCTTTGGATAATAATGTATATTTTTCTAACTGTATTTTTCTAACTATATTATTGCTGCCGCAAGACGTTTCCCCTGGGTGGCTGTCTGGGCAGTTACTGGCATACTGATGTCTTTCCTGTCTTTCCTGTACAAGGTTGTTGGGTACACAACATCGTGATTGTAATTAAACTTTCGATACTTGACAGCCGAAACTAAAAACGAGTAAACGTAAGGCAATGAAACTTTCTGAAAACATTTTTAAGAATACGCGGTAAAGGCGGTAAAGAAATAACGAATAAACCATTGAATGAAACACATTCCCACGTGGTACGCTACGTTCCACGTTACAAAAGGTTGCTCAGTGTTACGACCATTTACATTCACGACAGCCTGGAGCCGCACTAGAGCTGACTCTACTACTGCCACGAAACATCTCAGGTGGGATATTGTCTACCTTCTTCGGTATGTTCCTCTTCAAGTTCCAAGGTGTGGTAGTATTCCGTGTCCCTTATCACAGCCATAGCAACTAACTTCAGCAACTTGCGACGCAACTGATCGTCGTCATCTTCGTGAGGCAATTCCCAAATTGTCAATTAATTCGAACTTCCGGATCATGTTCTTCAAATCCGGTGTGGAAATAAGACCCATTCGTAGTCCTTTAATGTGTCTCTACTCGTGAAGATCAGGAGCCCTACTGCTGTTGTTTTGATAAGATAGCTTCACGAGGAAAGCCCTGGTCACCTTGTCCAGACCTATGTCAACAGTCTGCTACTGTAATTGCACGCTGATGCTTGTGTTTGAACCTTTCGATGCAATACCATTATCAGAGCCTGATGTCAAATCGTGACACTAACAGTACTGACCATGCAAATATTGCAGCGTACAGTCTGAACACTATTCCCACAAAGGTGGATAAAAATACGGTAAATAGTTCTCCGCTTACACTGGCTCAAAGTTTAATTATAACCACCCTCACATTCAATTTCAACTCTTCTTCCAGTTTTCTCCACCCGTACAGGCCGTAGTGGCCCAGCAGTACCGTCCGGCCGCCATGTCATCCTCAGCCCCCAGGCGTCTCTGGATGCTGTTATGGAGGGCCATGTGGTCAGCACACCGCTCTCCCGGCCGTGTGACAGTTTACGAGACCGGAGCCGTTACTTCTGAATCAAGTACCTCCTCAATCGGCCTCACAAGGGCTGAGTGCACCCCGCTTGTCAACAGCGCTCGACAGACCGGATGGTCACCCATCTAAGTGCTAGCACAGCCCGACAGCGCTTAACTTCGGTGAACTGACGGGAACCGGTGTTACCACTGGAGCAAGGCTGTTGGCAGTTTCCAGTTTTCTAGCCTTATATATGTTGTCTCTTGTTATGGCATTAAGTTACCCTGCTTGCATTTCCATTAGCTATGGAGGGTATGCACTAGAAATCTTCCTGTAGTGCCACGCTGTACTACTATGCGCTATCATAACGTGCGTGTACAAGCTATCCAAGGAAATTAATTCATTTCTTGTGGCGGAGATCTGTTTCAATAACTTACCGATTTCTCCAGCTCTGACATTAGATTGCTTACTCTGAGATAGATTATCTCAACGAAATAAATTGCAGGAAAAATAGCATACTCTTCCTTCGGCTGCATACTCGTTACCTATGTCTTAAAGCTGTCTTAAGCGGCATCGGCTCTTCTAGCCTAGACAGTTACGGCGTTACGTTCTATGTGCTTTCATAAATCCATAGCGGAACTATTCCGGTCTTTCTTCTAGTGCATACTTTTCAGTAGTAGGTGTTTGTTGCCTGTACGAACAGGCCGTTAAGTCCCGTGCTATTTTTGTTGCAGATCATATGCTGCATTGTCAAATTTTCGTTTACTTCTTAGGTTGTCTGATGTCACATTCCACATACAACTGCCCAGTTTCTGTCACCTGTATCATATGTCACTTCCGCTTCCACCCGCGATCTTGCTTATCCGTCATACCGCATAGTTATGAATTTCGCCCAAAATTTCTTTCCTGTTTTTTGGTAGATACATGAAACTCCATTTTGGTCTGTATAGCATGGTCTATTCTATGGTTCTTACTGATCACCGGTTCTGAAGGAGCCCTCGCTATTTCTGCATACCTTCTTCTCTTTGAAGGAGATTTATGTCTTTTACATAGATGGCACGTTATAGTGTCATTAGATTCCCTTAGATTTCCTGTGATACGAGACGCTTAACCGTAGTCCGTTATTAAGATCTGCATTGTTAGGAGCGTTTGATACATGTGAATTTATACCTGTTCCCCGTCCACTTTTTATCCCTACTTTTTACGGCACTCACAGATTGCCGCTTGTTTTGTTTTATTGCAGTCTCTTCTTGTATACCCTCTTCTCTAGACTGTCCACAGTTTATTATACGTTTTTGACAATGTTTCTCCAGATTTCAAGATCTTGGCACTGAGCGCACCGTCTACCTACATGTGGTCTTTCACTGAAACCGAACGAAATCGTAGATGTTCTTGTTGTCACAGTAAATATACTACTGTATCAACATAGAATGCTTTGCTCCACTTTATAAGTAAGAATTATTAACCAATTACAAAAGTCTGCGTATCTCAAGGGGCCAGAGCTATCTCTCATAATATTTCCGTTCGAAGGAGGACTAAATCGCGCCACTTATAAATGGCTCTAGCCTGGGGTTAGTTGATTCTTTTGCGGAATATACGACTCGCAAAACTGTCACAGAATGAATGATTGACAATATTTTTTATGAGGATACCATACACCGTCCGTTCAGAAAGTTTCGAAAATTAATTTATTTCTGGCGTATAAACGACGTCAACACCGTAACTATGGTGAAAGCTTGAAAACTGATGTCCATTCGACCGGTCAGTTTTTAGCAGCCCGCCTTAGGGAGTGGATGTCCAGTGGTGGTGGTATGTTCGTATGGAACCAAACCGCTGAGGTCATTGGTCGCTAGGCCTACACACTGCTGAATGTAACTTAAGCTAACTTATCCTAAGGACTACACACACAACCACGTCCGAAGGAGGACCCGAACCTCCGACGGTGGGAGTTGTACGAACCGTGGCAAAGCGCCGAGACCGCGCCGCTATCCAGTGCGGCTGGACACCGGCCGTAGTGCGTCGACGTTGTAGCGTCAAAAATGACAGTGGATCAACGAAATGAACATTTTTAAATGAAGGATTCAAGACATTCTGTAGAATGGTCTGAAGAAGAGAAAAGTGTATGCTAAATTCGTCCCGCACACATTAACTCCGGAAAAAACTTCGATACATAAACGACTGGTGCGACTTGATTGAAATAAAAATGTGCCATCAATTATTTTTTGACAAAAAAATAATATGCTTGATGAGACTTGGTGTTATCAGTACGAACCTACCAAGAAATGGCAGAATGCTGAATGGGCCTCTGATGGCTCACCTTTGCAGAAGAATGTGAGAATGTGACGCATGAGCTGAGCAACGCCTCAAACAATGGTTTTGCTCGCAGTTTCACTTGGTTGTATGAATATTCTGGCGTTATACTCAAGTGAAACGGACTAAGTAGAAAACTTGCACTATGAAATTCACCATTTTTCTACATTTTATTAATTTAGCCCTGTAACTTACTGGACTGACCGGAAAACTGATAGCTGCGTTAGACCTGGGGAGAGATGTGCAACGTACAGTAAGCTGAAAGGGAACATGTAGTACACTCCACAGCCCTTCATATCATGTACGAAGCATGTCACGCTGAGCAATGGAGGGAAAACTTCATTATGTATGGAATACCAATACTATACCTAAAGAGTGAGCTGAACGGCCCACGGGGCTGAGCCGAGTTTGACGCCTGAGGGCATTAGGCTAGAGGGTGCTAGCAGACTCGCGACAGTGCCTTGCACCGGGTGCGGCCCATAGAGGCCGCCGGCTGTAGTTGACTGGTGCCGAGGTTGGAGTCAGAACCAGGACAGAAGTTGACGCCCAGCTTGGAGCGAGCGGTAGTCACAGCACAAGCCCAGTCTGACGTCAAGACTGGACTTGTGTAACGTCGAGTGGAAAGAGACAATGGTCCAGTGCAAGCGACTTTCGGCTGGATTGGTCTGGGCCCAGATGTACCTCCAGGGCGGCGTGGGTCTGTCAAAAAGGACCATTTGCTGTCACATTTGCCTGAGAAGTACCGATGCGAGGTTGGTGTGGAGCAACCCGGCCTGCCTTAAGGCAACCTGAGCAGTACAAGATGCTCAGGTAGCAGTATTACGGTGCCTACCACTGGAACAGCTTCAGTGGCAGACCTTCCGACCGGTTGCCACGGCCCGCTCCAGCCGATTAATTAACAATGGGTTGGATACTAGAAAGTTAAAATTAGTCCACCAAGGAGGTGGTTTATAAAACATGAGTATCTTGGACGTTGACCGAAAATAGATAAATTAGCTTTACTTCACGTCTATGGTGACAAATGGTCTGACGGTAAAAAATTTGTGAACATAGACGTAAAGTAAAGGAAATTTACATGAGGATATGGCTCACAAATAGAATATTACTCAAGCACGTGGGATTCCTATCACATATGACTGACAAGGAATACCTTAATAATGCAAAGAAAGGCTGACTGAGTGGTCAGAGATTTATTTGAACCACAGGAGAGTGTTATTGTGCAGGTGAGATACATGAACTGTCAGTCGCCTACAACCCTTTCAAGGGCTACACACACATATTCAAGATGCAGTTATAAGTGAATAATATAGTAATATGCTATACACCCTAGGTGTTGCACCACAGAGACCACATAAACAACGCCAGACTAATTACAAATCCCACAGGGGCTTTAGAACAGTTATTATTCCAGCGCTCCCTCCGTGAATAGAAGTAAGAGAAACGATAATACATAGTACAATGAGAAGTACTCTCTGCCACGCTCTTCACAGTGATACATGGAAACAATATGTAGATTTGCACTTCACATTACTATGACTGAATCATTATATGTGTTAAAATTTTCGTGAACCTATATGGGAATGTAAAAGTAAAATTTTGAAAAATAATCTTATGCCTCAAACAGTTTCTTACTTAGCTCCAAGTATTTTCCTTTGAAAATAGTAGCATGTGTGAAACAGGGAAGAGCGTCGAGAGAATGGTCTGAGAGCCTATGCACAGAACTACACGGTATTACTGTTGGAATTTAGAAAGCCTTATAGTCATTAAAATACATGTACTGTCTCTTTCGTGGGTGAAACAAAGTGAGTGCATTGAATAATGGATTGTGTGTTAAAGAGCTTATGCGACCAAGAAATTGCCCCGAGTGATAAATTGGTGGCAGTCAAACGTCAGATACAGTCGATTGAACAAGAAATAGTACGAAGTGTCCTTTACATTTTGTTAATTTTCTGATTTTATGGTTCTAATATATTGTCAATACACAGTGTTCATACCGCTCTTTGTGCAGTATTCCAAAAGTTTAGCATAATATATCCTTGTTCTTTAAGCAAATCTTTTATAGCTGCAATTTACAGTTTCAGAGTTCCTGTGTACTATCTTAAATTAATAGTCCACAACTTTAAAGTAAGTCGCACGGTGATGGATGCCACACTCCAAATATTATTTAATACGGCTTCATTAAGTTAAACGGACGAGGAATTCCCAGAGTATTACTTCGCCGTGCCTGCCTTCATCGAGATAAGGAAAGCTTTCCAACCCATGTGCCTCGTTTGGAGAGAAATATCTAATTTAGAGAAACAAAAACTTACGACAGCAGCAAAGGATTATCTCGAAAATAACAGTTACATGCCTTTAATCGGCAGTTTTTAAGAAATGAGTTAGATTGAGAGTGTTAAATCACTAGAGGATAGGTAGACGTGAAGAGTTCAATGTCGCAGCGCCTTAGTGTGGTACATGCATAACAATTTAGTATTTTTGTCTGACATGTATTGTTACAAAATTAAAGTAGGAACAATCACTCGTCAGAAACCTAATATTTTCCTAGCTGTAAAAGGTGGCCAGCTCCCATACAATTCACATTCTCAACAATTTTCCCCCACGTCCGGTTTTCGGGGCATTGGTTAAACGTAATCGAGTTCTATCATGAGTCAGATGGTAGGTTGGATGACGGTAGTGGGGAGTCGATGGAATTTGTATGACGACTACTGCTTTAGTAAGCATTAGATTAATACAGTTACTCTTCAGTAGGGTTTCGGAAAGCCAGCTACTTCACATTTACGCTCTCCCAGGGACCGTTGCTCATTACCACCAGTCAGTAAACTACTATATGTTATTATTGTTGTCAGTACTGTAGTAACCTTTTGTTATTATTAAGTACTGCAGTCATTAAAGAAAAACGTATTATGTTGATGGACCTCGATTACTCAACGTATGAGCATGTAATACGGGAAAAAGGTAGCAGTATTGTGAAGGATCTCTCAAAATATACAGACACGTCATTTTTAACCAGTAGTAAGAAGAAGGCGTATCGGAAAAGTCGCCGCGCTAAGCTGCAACTCGAAAAATTTCGGATGACCCCCGAAGTGCAAGGAAAAAAGTCGCTGTCTTCTTTTGCTGTCCTCGAATTAAAACATTCCTCCAGTTATCAGAAGCCTCTTATGCTGCGTGTTGTCGTTATTCTAGAGAAAAAAATGATAAGTGAATGATTTCAAACATGCATTTAATATTCTTCCTTCTCCCCCTATCTCCCTTCCTACCTCGCTGCTGGCTTCGTTTTTTCCCTATCAGTAAAGGGACTAGTTCGTAACACAAGGCTTGCTTATGTTTCCGCGTAACGTTGCATTGTTATTTTGATAATTAGGAATGTCGTATTTAGGAGATGTTGAAGATCCGTTTTCCTCTTTTCGATCAGGATTCCTTCATAGTACATTTAAGTGTTCATACTTTTGGCCAGTACCTTGATTTGGGCAACAGTCGATACTTCCCATTAGATGACCTAGTAGCCAGCGTAGTGCCACTGATAATCCTAGCACTATGGGACTTAACATCTCAGGTCATCAGTCCACTAGAACTTAGAACTACTTCAATTGAACTAACCTAAGGACATCACACACATCCATGCCCGAGTCAGGATTCGAACCTGCGACCGTAGCGGTCGCGCGGTTCCAGACTGAAGCGCCTAGAACCACTCGGCCACCATGCGGCCGGCTCAATTGATTTCAGAGGACCCATACACGAGGTGCAGATCCTTGCTAAGTTATCCATAATGTGGTGTATCGTTGTTAACATACACATAAAATTTCCTAAAAGGCAAACCCAACCACTAATGAATGCAAGTCCAACGGTGAAGAGTAAAGTTGCCGTTACTGTTGTTAAACGCAAGCACCGAGAGTGAATGGAGGTACACAATGCATACCGTCGACGTTCGCACTGCCACGTACATGTTTTCAGTGGAAAACTGATACAAAGATAAAATGAGATATGAAATCAAACGATATGCTGATACGAACAATGATGAAAAGACAGTTTCCAGCTATACAAAACACTTTATTTGATCTATTTTACCGGTTTCAGCAGTTTAAACTCTCATCTTCAATAGCGAAATAGGCTCAAATCACTGGTAAACCAACGTCAAAAGTATAACCCGTAACGTAATGTCCTTTGTTACAGAATTAATAAACAGAGACACATCGGAAAAATATAAGTGATGTTTGCGATGAGTAGCAAAGAATCACTAGTCAAATCCTATTATACCATGTACGATTGCGATTTGACAGATTCTTATTTGCTACTCATCGGACATACCACGTATATTTCACGATATGTCTCTGTTTACTCATTCTATAACAAAGGACACTACTGTCCGATATTAATTTTTAACGTTGGCTTACCAATGGTTTCAGCCTATTCCCCTTCCGAAGATAACGCTTTAAACTGTTGAAACCAGTAAGGGAACCAAATAAAGTTTTCAGTGCAGTTGACGATTGACTTTTCATCCTTATTCAAATACTCTGCACCTAGGAACAAAATCAGAAATTCTAATAGTCTGTTAAGAGTCAACAGAGACCACTGTGTCCCTTATAGCAATATATCACTAAGCAGCCTTCAATCTTTAGTCCCTGGTGTCCGCGTCACCCTCTCTACGAGCACAAGAGCTTCGCAGATAAAATATTAGTCACCAACTAAAAAGGCTCCTTTGGAACGATGTAGTAGGTGTAGAACTAATAAAAGGCTGCCATCTGCATTTAAATCTACATGATTACTCTGCAACTCACGAGTTGTGGCTCGCAGAGAGTTCAAGAAACCACCATTAAGCTACTTTTCTACCGCTCCACTCTATAACAGCGTGCGGGCAAAATTAACACAACTCTTTTCGTGCTAGCTCTGATTTCTCTTATTTTATTATAATGATTATATATCCCTACGTAGGTAGTGCTAACTAAATATTTTGACACTCTGGTGAAAAATTTGTTGATCGAAATTTCAGAAGACATTGCCGCAATGAATAATGCATCTGTTATAATCATTGCCACTCCTATTCACATATGATGTCCGTGACACTCTATTCCCTATTACTCCACAGTACAAACAGAGCTGCCGGTCTTTGAAGTTTTTCGATGTCCTGTGTCAATCCTATCTGATGTGGATCCCTCAGCGCCCAGCTGTAGACCAAAAGAGGACGGAAAAGCGTGGTCTAAGCATCTCTTTAGTAGACCTGTTACATTTTCTAATGTTCCGCCAGTAAACCGCGGTTTTTGGTTTGCTTTCCCTGCAACATTACCTATGTGATCGTTCCAGTTAAAGTTATTTGTAATTGTAATCGCCAAGTATTTAGTTGACTTAACTGCCTATGGATATGTTTGATTTATAGTGTAAGTTAAATTAGCGGATTCATTTTCCTATTCATGTGGACTACTTTACACATTTCATTATCTATTTGCAATTTCAATTTTTTACGTCATGCAGATACCATGTTGCTATGGTGTGCTTCAGTCCAGAAACTTGTTTGGTGCAGCTCTCCATCCTACTCTATCCTGTGCTAGCTTCTTCATCTCGCAGTATCTACTGCAACCTACATCCTTCTGAATCTGTTTAGTGAATTCATCTCTTGGTCTCCCTCAACGATTTTTACCCCCCATACTGCCTTCCAGTACCAAATTGTGGATCCCTTGATGCCTCAGAATATGTCCTACCAACCGATCCCTTCTTGTAGTCAAGTTGTGCCACAAATTTCACTTCTCGCCAATTCTATTCAATACCTCCTCATTAGCTATGTGATCTACCCATCCAATCCTCATCATTCTTCTGCAGCACCACATTTCGAAAGCTTCTATTCTCTTCCTGTCCAAACTATTTGTCGTCCACGTTTCACTTCCATACATGGCTACACTCCACACAAATACATTCAGAAACGATTTACTGACACTTAAATCTATACTTGATGTTAACAAATTTCTCTTCTTCAGAAACGCTTTCTTGGCCATTGCCAGTCTACATTTTATATCTTCTCTACTTCGACCAACATAAGTTATTTTGCTCCCAAATAGCAAAACTACTACTTTAAGCGTCTCATTTCCTAATCTAATTCCCTCAGCATCACCCGATTTAATTCCACTAGATTCCAGTATCCTCGTTTTGCTTTTGGTGATGTTCATCTTGTATCCTCCTTTCAAGACACTGTCCATTCCGTTCAGCTGCTCTTCTAGGTCGTTTACTGTCTCTGACAGAATTACAATGTCATCGGCGAACGTCAAAGTTTTTATTTCTTCTCCATGGATTTTAATTCCTACTCCAGAATTTTCTTTTGTTTCCTTTACCGCTTGCTCAGTGTACAGATTGAATAACATCGGGGATAGGCTACAACCCTGCCTCACTCCCTTCCCAACCACTTCTTCCCTTTGATGCCCCTCGACTCTTAAAACTGCCATCTGGATTCTGTACAAATTGTAAATAGCCTTTCGCTCCCTGTATTTTACCCCTGCCACCTTCATTATTTGAAAGAGTGTATTGAATTCAATATTGTCAAAAGCTTTCTCTAAGTCTACAAATGCTAGAAACGTAGGCTTGCCTTTCCTTAATCTTTTCTCTAAGATAAGTCGTAGATCATTTTAAAATTCATTTTGATCATCTGACGAATTTACAAGATGGTAAACGACAGCATTACTTGCAAACAATCTAAGAGTGCTAGTCACATTGTCTCCTAAATAGGTTATATATGTGTAGGTTGTGGGAGAGGAATAGTGCTTATGATTCAGCCGTTCGTATGGAAGCATAGCAGAGAGGTGAATCGAAGTAGAGACGTGACAGTACGGGAGAATGGGGCTCTCGTGTTTTGTCGAAACTGACGTTGTCCAATGTGTTGCTATATCATAGAGGTCCATGCAACATATCTCCAGGGAACTCTCTACCGCTTGCAGCCATATAACACGGAATAAGAACATTGGCTGTAAATGTAGATCCTAACCAACAGGGTTCAAAAATGGTTCAAATGGCTCTGAGCACTATGGGACTCAACATCTTAAATCATAAGTCCCCTAGAACTTAGAACTACTTCAACCTAACTAACCTAAGGACATCACACACACCCATGCCCGAGGCAGGATTCGAACCTGCGACCGTAGCAGTCCCGCAGTTCCTGACTGCAGCGCCAGAACCGCACGGCCACCGCGGCCGGCCTAACCAGCAGGGACAAGATACTACTGCCACTCACTGTAAGTGACAATCGTTTTCCAATGCAACACAAACAGGTCATGGTCGTGTATGTAGATCCGTCTTTACCATTTGCCGAGTGATCATTGCAAAGGTAATTGCACGTAACGGACGTTTGGAGACGGGCTGTTCCTCACAGTGCCCCTTAGAGTTGCTCTTCAATGGCCTAAAATACGCATAAGCGTGACACTGATGTGTAGCGTTGCCCTACATGTGGCGAAATGACCTCTTTTCTATTAATGAAAGGCGGCCCGTGCACCGAGATCTTATGTGGTGTCTATCCTCTGTGTGTCGAGACTGTAATTCAGACGGGCGAGGTTCCTGTGATGTTTCGGAAGCAGATTCCGCTGAATGAGTAGAGGCCACTCATTCAGGTTTCGGTCAACAGGAATCAGGAAGTTTGTTTCAACAGTCTTAGTGACCTTCTACGTGACTGTTTTCTCTATTCACGTCCGTCACATGCTTTACCTGGTGTAGTCGCGTACCGTACCATTTTCGACGAATCTATGGCAGTCCGGCTGTACACACAAAACACTAGATTTGTTATATTCATTTAATGCTTGGAGATGGAAAATTTCGCTTAATTGCGTTTGATGGAACTGTTATAGTCCCACCAGTTATAGCTCTCGATTTCTTGTGTTAACTTCACCAATGTATTACAACAAAGTCGACATGCTGCTTCAGCTTGGTATGGAGTACATTTCCAATCACTTATAGGGCGCTTTCGGTAACTGACAACTATCACCTGAAAAAAAGGTTTCAACCTATTCTGACGGATTGGCCCTGTTGTCGGAGGGAAAACGGATTCTCAGTTCTCGGCTGATATGGAAAGATAAATTTCTTTAAGTACTTTTTAAGGACTGTGGGGAATGAAGCCCATATTAGTGGCCTGCTAAACAAATGCTTGGAATCTGGAAACAACTAGTGGAGTAGGTGAATGCACGTAAATGAAGGAAACTTTATATTAAAATCGCAGATCAACGGGACACAGGCATATACTAACCTAAGATTAAACAAGTATCGCGTTCCGATACGTATCACTCCATAAATTTTTACTGACTTCTGCAGTTTACCCTACATCTCCTTTGCACTATATTTTATTTCGACTTCAGACTATAGTTTCCACAGTATTCACGTTCAGACCGAGTCGAGTTAGTCATTAACAACAATCCAAACACCGAGGTATTGAATAAACGTCCCTTAGAACTGACTGCACCACGACCAATAATCGCCCACGAGAAATGACGCCAATCGTCGTTCCGGTTTGGGGCCAAGCGAATCATGGACGGTGTATGTGGCCACGTCCACATGCCAGGGCAGATGGAACACGCCCGAACTACAAACCCCAAGTGGGCGATTGTTGTGCCCTCGTTTTCAACATGAAGCTTACAGATGCGTTGAGTGAACCCCATGGCTTTCAGTTATGTCACGATACAACACGAGTCTCCATAAAAACTACCAAATCGCAGCAGATCTCGTATCAGCCAGCACGTGCTATTAAATCTTTTACCAAGCTGCCGAGGCACCACTACTCGAGGCTCAAAGGAAACGTTAGTTTAGCAACTCTAGGCGATGAATTTCTGCAAGTACAGGACACAATATAAGCCCATGCACGGCTCAGTAACTATATCTGTTCACTTTTAAAAGCGAGTCCCACGTGGTATCGCAGCTTGTATCTGACAGCCTGTGTGGAATATTATTTTTGGGAACCTGTTGATCAGTACTACAAAAATTATTGTTACAGGGAATAAATAGATTCTTAAATTTTAGTGTTGTACATATTAGTGACATAACATTCCCCTTGCCTACTTCGTATGTGTATATATTAATTTACTGCTATTAAGTCTTTCACCTTCATGTTTTGGTATTTATTGATCCTACAGTATATTCTATCTGTCAGATTTATACGGTATTTCCAGTGTCAGGTACCTGCTGAAGTGTATCACAGAAACTGTTCTTTGAGAACTGCAAATGCATTGGTCATGTTGTTGTTGTGGTCTTCAGTCCTGAGACTGGTTTGATGCAACTCTCCATGCTACTCTATCCTGTACAAGCTTCATCATCTCCCAGTACTTACTGCAATCTACATCCTTCTGAATCAGCTTAGTGTATTCATCTCTTGGTCTCCCTCTACGATTTGTACCTTCCACGCTGCCCTCCAATGCTACATTTGTGATCCCTTGATGCCTCAGAACATGTTCTACCAACCGGTCCCTTCTTCTTGTCAAGTTGTGCCATAAACACCTCTTCTCCCCAGTTCTATTCAATACCTCCTCATTAGTTATGTGATCTACCCATCTAATCTACAGCATTCTTCTGTAGCACCACATTTCGAAAGCTTCTATTCTCTCCTTGTCCAAACTATTTATCGTCCATGTTTCACTTCCATACCAGGCTACACCCCATACAAATACCTTCAGAAACGACTTCCTGACACTTAAATCAATACTGGATGTTAACAAATTTCTCTTCTTCAGAGACGCTTTCCTTGCCATTGCCAGTCTATATTTTATATCCTCTCTACTTCGACCATCATCAGTTATTTTGCTCCCAAATAGCAAAACTCCTTTACTACTTTAAGTGTCTCATTTCCTAATCTAATTCCCTCAGCATCACTCGACTTAATTCGACTACATTCCATTATCCTAGTTTTGCTTTTGTTGATGTTCATCTTATACCCTCCTTTCAAGACACTGTCCATTCGGTTCAACTGTTCTTTCAAGTCCTTTGCTGTCTCTGATAGGATTACAATGTCATCGGCGAACTTCAAAGTTTTTATTTATTCTCCTGGAAGTAACACCTACTCCGAATTTTTCTTTTGTTTTGTTTACTGCTTGCTCAATTTACAGATTGAATAACATCGGGGAGAGGCTACAATCCTGTCTCACTCCCTTCCCAACCACTGCTTCCCTTTCATGTTCTTCGACTCTTATAACTGCCCTCTGGTTTCTGTACAAATTGCAAATAGCCTTTCGCTCCCTGTATTTTACCGCTGACACCTTTAGAATTTGAAAGAGGGTATTCTAGTCGGCATTGTCAAAAGCTTTCTCTAAGTCTACAAATATTAGAAACGTAGGTTTGACTTTCCTTAATCTTTCTTCTAAGATAAGTCGTAAGGTCAGTACTGCCTCACGTGTTCCAATATTTCTACGGAAAACAAACCGATCTTCCCCAAGGTCGGCTTCTACTAGTTTTCCCATTCGTCAGTAAAGAATTCGCGTTAGTACTTTGCAGCTGTGGCTTATTAAACTGATTGTTCGGTAATTTTCACATCTGTCAACACACGCTTTCTTTGGGATTGGAATTGTTATATTCTACTTGACGTCTGAGGTTATTTTACCTGTCTCATTCATCTTGCTTACCAGATGGTAGAGTTTTGTCTGGACTGGCTCTCCCAAGGCCGTCAGCTGTTCTAATGGAATATTGTCTACTCCAGGGGCCTTGTTTCGACTCAGGTCTTTGAGTGCTCTGTCAAACTCCTCACGCAGTATTGTATCTCCCATTTTGTCTTCATCTACATTTACTTCCATTTCCAGAATATTGTCCTGAAGTACGTCGCCCTTGTATAGACCCTCTATATACTCCTTCCACCTTTCTGTTTTCCCTTCTTTGCTTAGAACTGGGTTTCCATCTGAGCTCTTGATATTCATGCAAGTGGTTCTCTTTTCTCCAAAGGTCTCTTTAATTTTCCTGTAGGCAGTATCTATCTTACCCCTAGTGAGATAAGCCTCTACATCCTTACATTTGTCCTCTAGCCATCCCTGCTTAGCCATTTTGGACTTCCTGTCGATCTCATTTTTGAGACGCTTGTATTCCTTTTTGCCTGCTTCATTTACTGCATTATTATATTGTCACCTTTCATCAATTAAATACAATATTTCTTCTGTTACCCTAGGATTTCTACTAGCCCTCGTCTTTTTACCTACTTGATCCTCTGCTACCTTCACTACGTCATCCCTGAGAGCTACCCATTCTTCTTCTACTGTATTTCTTCCCCCCATTCCTGTCAACTTTTCCCTTATGCTCTCCCTGAAACTCTGTATAACCTCTGGTTTAATCAGTTTGTCCAGGTCCCATCTCCTTAAATTCCCACCTTTCAACAGTTTCTTCAGTTTCAATCTACAGTTCAGAACCGATTGATTGTGGTCAGAGTCCACATCTGACCCTGGAAATGTCTTACAATTTAAAACTTGGTTTCTAAATCTCTGTCTTACCATTATATAATCTATCTGATACCTTCTAGTATCTCCTGGATTCATCCATGTATACAACCTTCTTTCATGATTCTTGAACCAAGTGTTAGCTATGATTAAGTTATGCTCTGTGCAACGTTCGACCAGACGGCTTCCTCTTTCATTTCCTACCCCCAACCCATATTCACCAACTATGTTTCCTTCTCTCCCTTTCCCTACTCTCGAATTCCAGTCACCCATGACTATTAAATTTTCGTCTCCCTTCACTACCTGAATAATTTCATTTATCTCATCATATATTACATCAATTTCTTCATCATCTGCAGAGCTAGTTGGCATATAAACTTCTACTACTGTAGTTGGTGTGGGCTTCGTGTCTATCTTGGCCACAATAATGCGTTCACTATGCTGTTTGTAGTAGCTTACCCGCACTCCTAATTTTTTATTCATTATTAAACCTACTCCTGCATTACCCCTATATGATTTTGTATTTTCAACCCTGTATTCCCACTATATCTAACTTTAACCTGTCCAATTCCCGTTTTAAGTTTTCTAGCCTACCTGCCCAATTAAGGGATCTGACATTCCACGCTCCGATCCGCAGAACGCCAGTTCTCTTTTTTTTTTCCTGATAACGACGTCCTCCTGAGTAGTCTCCGCCCGGAGATCCGAATGGGCGACTATTTTACCTCCGTAATATTTTACTCAAGAGGACGTCATCATCATTCAACCATACAGTAAAGCTGCACGCCCTCGGGAAAATAACGGCTGTAGTTTCCCATAGCTTTTAGCCGTTCGCAGTACCAGCACAGCAAGGCCATTTTGATTAGTGTTACAAGGCCAGATCAGTCAATCATCCAGACTGTTGCCCCTGCAGCTACTGAAAAGGCTGTTGCCCCTCTTCAGGAACCACACATTTGTCTCGCCTCTCAACAGATTCCCCTCCGTTGTGGTTGCACCTACGGTACGGCCATCTGTATCCCTGAGGCACGCAAGCCTCCCCACCAACGGCAAGGTCCATGGTTCATCGGGGGAGGGCATTGGTCATACACTATTTTATTTTCATTCAGCCCCTTACTACTTCCAAAGGCTAGATCTCTATCAGTTCAATAGCGGCAGAGTCTGGTTGTGATTGAGTGGCATGGTTGGGGCCCTTTGTATCGGTAGGTTACCTGTTGGCAAGGTTTACTGCTTAACTGGTTGACTGTAGGAGCCGGCCGTTGTGGCCGAGCGGTTCTAGGCGCTTCAGCCTGGAACCGTGCGACCACTACGGTCGCAGGTACGAATCCTGCCTCGGGCATGGATGTGTGTGATATCCTTAGGTTAGCTAGATTTAAGTTCTACGGGACTGATGACCTCAGATGTTAAGTCCCATAGTGCTCAGAGCCATTTGAATCATTTGACTGCAGGACCATATAAATAGTTATAAATAGTGGGATCAGCCGTGGACTGGCGATCCCTGTTAGGGGTATCATACCTACCAAAAATCTATTACAGAATGACATGGACATGCATGTTACCCATTCATGGAAATGCAATGGAGTTATCACTGGACTGCTGCATCAGCATCACTCCTCACGCCACAAGCGAGGTGGGTGGTGCTTACACCGTGTACAGTGGTTTACTTTCTGACGAATAACGAATATTTCAAAGCTCATGTGCATTATCGAGGAGTCGTAATTTTAAAATCTATAAAAACTATCGCAGCATAAGTATAGGTAACTTATTCCTAGAAATAAGTTTTTACTGAATATCTCAGTATTTTTCTCTAGAGCTGGTGATTAACGTGCCTCAGCCTGAACGTGAAGACTATGGAAGCTATAGTGTTAGCAAACTGCCTATTGGCTTCTGTCTCGGGTTCTTCGGCCGACGTTCATATAAAGATTTTTCTGACGTTTCGCCAGCACGAGTGGCTGGCATTGTCAAAGCTTCACCCTCCATTGCCGGTGGTGAACTGGAGCCGAGCTCGCGGGCGCAGACTATATGTACCTGGCGCGCCAACGACCGAGGGCTTCTCTGAGGTCATTTCCGGTGCGGTTCTCCTCTTGCTACCTGCGACGGTCGTTCGCTGCAGTACGGGAAGCCAGGATCCGTTTACCATAAGGCTTTCCTCTTCTTGTTCAAACTGTTCGCGTGTTTTTGTATTTCTACAGCTTCTCTGAACAAGCGCGTGTGATAGTGTTTCTCTACAGCCAGAACGTCCGTGTCGGCGAATTTTACTACGTGGTCGGTCTCATTCAGTGCGTGCTCTGCCACGGTCGATTTCTCCACCTGCCCCAACCTGCAATGTCGCTTATGCTGTTTGATCCTGGTGTTGATGGATCGTCCAGTCATTCCGACATAAATTTTTCCCCATTTGCATGGTATACCGTATACTCCCGACATTGCAAGTGGGTCTCTTTCCTCCTCCGCCGATCTAAGACACTCTTTGATCTTACTTGTAGGTTTGAAAATCGTCTTTACGCCATGTTTGCGCAACATACGGCCGATTCTGTCCGTCACTCTGGGAATGTATGGCAGAAAGGCCGTACCCGACATTTCTTTTTCTGGTTCCTTACTTCGCCGAGTGTTTGGCTCTGTTACACTTCTAATATAATTTGTGGAGTACCCATTGCTCCTCAGGACAGTTTCCAGGTGTTGCATTTCTCGTTTGAGGTGTTGCGGCTCACATATTCGTCCTGCTCTCGTTACGAGCGTACTAATCATGCCTCTTTTCTGGCTCGGGTGGTGGTTTGACAGTTTGTGCAGGTATCGGTCCGTGTGTGTCGGTTTTCGATACACGCTGTGTCCCAGGTTTTCGCCGTCTCTTGTGATCAGCACATCTAGAAATGGCAGTTTCTTGTCCTTTTCTATTTCCATGGTAAATGTTATGTTGGCATGGAGGCTGTTCAAGTGTCTTAGGAAGTCACCGAGCTTTTCTTCACCGTGGCTCCACACCACGAAAGTATCATCGACGTACCTGTACCACACCTTAGGTTTGCAAGTCGCCGAGTCCAGTGCCTGTGCTTCGAATTGTTCCATGAAGAAATAGGTTACCCTTCTTTGCTATACTAATGTCGGAATAATTTAAAGTAATATTTTATACTTTTCTAAAGTTCTTGCAGGTTTATTTTAGAGCTACAATAATAATTATACCCGTCTACTCAATAACTTGGTAAAAGAAGCTGACACAGAAACTTTTTTAGCAGTAAGAAGATTACTATAATATACTGAGGAAAGGGATACAGTACTTAAACCACTTGGCTTACCGTATTTAGAAATGGGTCTTCCGTGTCAGTATGGCTCCCACTGTTCTCATTAGATTGTATAATGTAACTGAAATGAGTTCTGTGCAGTAAGAGTGGAATATAGTTGCATCTTAATGTATCCCACGTATGGTAATCGTATGACTGTAACACTATACATAGATTTTTAGTGCTCTATTGTTGTGACGTTAAACCCATAAATTTTCGTGCAGATTCATTGTACAATATAAAGCTTCTTACCCTAATCTTTCATAAGCATATTTAGTAAACTTGAGAACGAATGGAAACAAGAAGCGTCTAGTGAAAGCAGTGTCCAATGATATGCTTCCTTAATGAACTCTCAGTGTAATACCTATAGATACGGATGTTCCTCAGATATGTTCCACTTCTTCTTGAAACTATTTAACACCTAACTGAGACTACAGTCTCATAGTACATGTTCTCACGTCTGTCGTTAGTCATCTCTGTTACTTTTGTTTTGTTATTTGCCATATTATATCTTAACGTACAACCAACATCACAATTTTTAAAATATCCAATACTTTACTGTCCTATAGAATAAAGAATATACCTAGTTACGAGGCACTATATTTTCGCTGTTGTAGAGCAGTATCTGGCTGAATGCTCGTTGTGCCACAGCGTTTTAATCCTATAACAACCCTCCCACATTAATAGTTAAAATCTACAGTTTCAAGAGATGTATTGGTATATGTGTTATAGAGTCCGAACTTTTCTGTTAATAACTACTGTAGAGATTTCTAGAGAAATAAATACTTGCATCAAGTTTTTTGCAGGAACTGTTCGCAATTAGTGTTTATACAAATAGTTTCGTGACGTCGACGAATTAATAAGTTGTATACATTTTGAGGTGTATGGTTGTGGTGACAGACGCTATCTGCTTGAAACAAAGTCCGCATCGAATATCAGCGATAAATATCAGACCACGTACTAACACATTAAACAGCACCGTGCTCATCAGAGTTTTCCATTGTAAATCATATCATTGTCATTCGTCCTTTGATCACTGTTCTGAGAATCAGCAACATTTGCTCTTTTTGAAATAGTGTCTCACGTCGTATTCCCAAAGTAATTAAATCTGCTGAATTTAAATTTTCATTTTGTTGCTACCAATGACAACTAAAAATGTCTTATGAGAAACACACGACAAAAATTAAGTCGGTTACGTTATGTCATAGAACATTATTCTAGATACATCCCTACAGAAGGCCATCAAATTCAAATTTAGATGTCTCCTGTATTTTACGTCGTTATATTGTTTTGTTTAACTTTATGCAGAATTAAGCAAGTGCGTTGGTCAAGTGCAGCGACAGCGTTTAATTACTTTGCTCATTGTGTCATACGTATTTTGTTGTTTAACTGTTATAGCCATAAACTGACTTCCCACTTGTTGTGGAAATGATACTCAATCCGTACTTGACACTGTTCTACGAGAGACGACTGCATTGCTCCACTTAAAGCTGCCTTAATTTGAGGGAATTTAAGAATAATGTGATTCAGCGAATAGCTGAAAGAGTATTTGTTCATCACGACAGAACTACAAAATCAGAGGGGACAGTAAGGTACAGTCAATCGTTAAACTAATTAATATAGTGAAGCAGTTTTATTACAAAATAACGAAATGTATCAGCACACTGAGTTCTGATACAGGGAACCGTTACAATGACAAGAAGAGATGAAAAAACATTGAGTTAAATGGTTCAGAATTGAATTTCACCAAAGCACAACGTATGAAACTGTTTGATAAATGCGTATCACTTGGTCCAATCAGCTACATTTACGTGAATCAAAGGAAATAAATAATTTGTTTGCTGTTTAACGAGATTTTTTTCAGATTCGTTATCATTCTTTTGAGTTGTGTGACGAGGCCCGCCAAGAATTTGTCTCGTGTACCAATATCGACATCTCAAAGTAGCTCTAGCACCGAACATCCTCACTTATTTGTTGGATGTAGTTCGATCTCTTTCTGTCTCAACAATTGCTTCCTTGTATCTCCATCTCCACTACCGTGGACGATATTCTCTGATATGTTAACACATGACTTATTATCCTGTCCCTTCATCTTAGTGTTTTCCAAATGTTCCCTTCCTCTCCGATTCTGCAGAGAAACCACTCATTCCTTAACTCATTATTAATTTGGGCAGAGACGCCTCCAAAGCAGACAGTACCGAATTTTGTAAGGTGCTACACAAAGACACTGACGAAGTAGATAAATAGGTACACATTGCTTTACTTCCATTATTCATTACGTAAGGACGTGCCTTCGCCTTCATATGACGTAAACTAACGAAACTGCCCTGCTTATAAGACAACAGTTGAAGTCTATATCTATAGCCAAGAAACATTGCTGTCTCCTTATGCAGTAGTTAGCAGCCGAATAAGTCAATCCGCGATGAAGTATACTGATACAGATTATAGTGATTGTCCAAATGGCCTCTTTACTATTGAAGAACGGAGCATATCACTGTCAAGTGAGAGTACAGCTTCAGGAGTACACGCTACCCACGTTACCACATGTTATATAACGTTCCAGTTCTAGGATGTAATTCGTTAGGAGCCTTTGCAATAATATATGGACCACTAGAATTGATGTTATTGAATAAAAAAGGTAATCAGTCGGTTCTGTGATGAATATGCAAATTATGCCGTAGTTTTATCAATTATATGCCCACAACGCTACTACACTTTGTGATACGAATCCGGAAAATTTAAATAAAATGCAAATATGGGTAGTGTCATAAACACTGCAATATGGTTCTCAGGGCCACGTTCGACCGACTGTTATGAACGAATAACAAAGAGAATAATTTAGTATTGTCACCGACACAGTTAATGTAAACTTTAACATCTACTGACGTCTCTTTGTGAAGGAAATGGGAATGCATAAAATTGCAGCCGACGTCGTAGGCATTAGAAAGTCACTCAGGTTGACAAGAAGTGTAAAACAGTCTGTGAGATCCTGAGATAAGTATCATAGGATCTGCATAGGGTAGAATCCTTTTACCACTACGTAAACCTGAACTCCGTCCACAGACCCTGGACAGCCTATCGTTACCAACCGACCGCCATGTCTTCCTCTGCCAATGGCGTCATTAGATGCAGTGTCGAGGGCCGCACCGCTCTCTCAGCCGTTGGTAGCTATCGTAACTTGGAGCTGGTACGTCTTATTCAAGCAGCTATTTAATTGGGCTCACGAGACTGAGTGCACCCCCCTTCCAGTCTCCCCCTCCGAAGAAAAACTCTGCCAGTATCGGTCATAGCAACTTATAACTATGCGTTCATTCGGCCCTTCACCGTAAATACGAACAATCCTTGAAATACTGATGATATGTTTACACACTGTATGAAAAACTGTCGGAAGGCGTATAGGAAATGAATCTGTCGTTGGTGAAATGTACTAATAATTGAGTGAGTCGTATGGATTGTTCATAACTGTAGTGGTAATTCCTAGGCACCGGTAGCCTGGCATTCCCACTTCCAAACTAGTGCTGACACACCATTATACTAGTAACCTACGGTGGACGATACACCTGAAACACGTTAAAGAAGAAAGCAAAACGCGGTAAATGTACACTCCTGGAAATTGAAATAAGAACACCGTGAATTCATTGTCCCAGGAAGGGGAAACTTTATTGACACATTCCTGGGGTCAGATACATCACATGATCCCACTGACAGAACCACAGGCACATAGACACAGGCAACAGAGCATGCACAATGTCGGCACTAGTACAGTGTATATCCACCTTTCGCAGCAATGCAGGCTGCTATTCTCCCATGGAGACGATCGTAGAGATGCTGGATGTAGTCCTGTGGAACGGCTTGCCATGCCATTTCCACCTGGCGCCTCAGTTGGACCAGCGTTCGTGCTGGACGTGCAGACCGCGTGAGACGACGCTTCATCCAGTCCCAAACATGCTCAATGGGGGACAGATCCGGAGATCTTGCTGGCCAGGGTAGTTGACTTACACCTTCTAGAGCACGTTGGGTGGCACGGGATACATGCGGACGTGCATTGTCCTGTTGGAACAGCAAGTTCCCTTGCCGGTCTAGGAATGGTAGAACGATGGGTTCGATGACGGTTTGGATGTACCGTGCACTATTCAGTGTCCCCTCGACGATCACCAGTGGTGTACGGCCAGTGTAGGAGATCGCTCCCCACACCATGATGCCGGGTGTTGGCCCTGTGTGCCTCGGTCGTATGCAGTCCTGATTGTGGCGCTCACCTGCACGGCGCCAAACACGCATACGACCATCATTGGCACCAAGGCAGAAGCGACTCTTATCGCTGAAGACGACACGTCTCCATTCGTCCCTCCATTCACGCCTGTCGCGACACCACTGGAGGCGGGCTGCACGATGTTGGGGCGTGAGCGGAAGACGGCCTAACGGTGTGTGGGACCGTAGCCCAGCTTCATGGAGACGGTTGCGAATGGTCCTCGCCGATACCCCAGGAGCAACAGTGTCCCTAATTTGCTGGGAAGTGGCGGTGCGGTCCCCTACGGCACTGCGTAGGATCCTACGGTCTTGGCGTGCATCCGTGCGCCGCTGCGGTCCGGTCCCAGGTCAACCGGCACGTGCACCTTCCGCCGACCACTGGCGACAACATCGATGTACTGTGGAGACCTCACGCCCCACGTGTTGAGCAATTCGGCGGTACGTCCACCCGGCCTCCCGCATGCCCACTATACGCCCTCGCTCAAAGTCCGTCAACTGCACATACGGTTCACGTCCACGCTGTCGCGGCATGCTACCAGTGTTAAAGACTGCGATGGAGCTCCGTATGCCACGGCAAACTGGCTGACACTGACGGCGGCGGTGCACAAATGCTGCGCAGCTAGCGCCATTCGACGGCCAACACCGCGGTTCCTGGTGTGTCCGCTGTGCCGTGCGTGTGATCATTGCTTGTACAGCCCTCTCGCAGTGTCCGGAGCAAGTATGGTGGGTCTGACACACCGGTGTCAATGTGTTCTTTTTTCCATTTCCAGGAGTGTAGTAAAATCGTTAATGGGAATTGTAGGGAAACATTAGAGTGAGTTAAATTTGTGCCGTCGTTTAATATGCTTAGGTTTATATTATGCTTGGACACCCTTTTACTAATCTTGAAATAAAATAGTATACTTTCAAAGAATGTTTCAAAATAAAGCAAAAATAGGATCACCTACCCCATTACCGAACGCAGTACTGATGAGGGTGGGTGAATTTCCGCCTTTTAGAGTACATCAATAGCTGACAGGGAACCTATTTATGACGTATAAGCTGTAATCGAGTATGAAAGGTTGTGTTACCCTCAAATAACGGCTGCTCAGTCGCAACCATTTTTATATCAGCAGTTACAGGTAGATCCGAAAAGGTCTATTAGTTACACATTCACCGTCTATAAGACGGAAGTTTCGTTAAAACTAATTTTAAGCAACAACGATCTTACCTAGGGTCACTTACGATGAACATATTAGCTGTATTGAAATTATGGATCTGATGACACCAACAGCTTTACTAGTCGAGCTTCAGACGGGGAATTTGCAGAATAATGCGTAGTACGGATCCCAAATAAATAAGAGAGTGACCTAGGCGCTAAATATACCCTTCGCCATTAGTGGGTCCCAAGTGTAACAACTTACGATGTTCTAGTAATTTCACTGTCAGTAGTGGTTCCCTTAAAAAACGTCGTCATCCTATCGGTGTCCACTTTGTACCCATGATGAAGAGAAGGCCCCAAACTTATATTCTTCAGCTTCACGGATTTGCGCAGTTCCTCAAACGTTCCATTTCTATATCTCTTTTAATTGAAGCGTCGCCTACTGGCATCAGTAACGTCGTCATTGTCCGAGAAGTATGCTGGCTACAACATCAGGCGGATATGTTTTAAGTAGCTAAGAGATCCGTCGTTAACATGGGGTTAAAGACGAAATGTATAGAAATGGGTATGTAGCTGGTGAGAAGTAATAATAACTGTCTGGTTGATTACACTGCAGATATCAATAAGTTAGCACAGGCAGTGGGAGGCGCTCTCAGGTACCACTGAAAATTTTAAAGCTGTTTACGTATTTGAAATAATTCCTCTTGATTGGATAGTTCGTCGTGCAGTGGAAAACCGATATTTCTTCGATCTGTAACCTTCAAGCAAACTGAACTGCTGAATGAGAATACAGCGCTGAACTAGGCGAACCGTAATTTTTTTAAAGTTCGTGTGACTGAACGACTAACGCAGGCATACAAGAAAATCTGAATATCTGTTCATTAACTCTCTATGCAATTCCTTGAAACATTTGAATTCAGGGAAATAAGTAACCATTAATTGTTTCCACTATTCCATGTAAATAGACAGCGGGTAAAATTCTCTGAAGTCAGTGAAGTTACTTAGAGAGTTTATATGAAACAGTAGATAAAATAGCGTCTGACAAGAAAAAATCCCCAACTTGACGTCATGTTTAAAGGATGAAGGAGAATACTTGCAAGACGTCACCCTCAGCAACTGCCTCTGCGCTAAAATCAAGATTATAATGTCATAGTACGCAGTTATGGCCTATTGAAAGTACAACATTTAAAGTTTCGCCTGATCCGATTGTCAGTAGCCCTACCCTAATGCTACTGCCTAATGCCCGAGAGCGAAGTAGTGTACTGCAGAGTAACAACCAGAACTTCTTATTCTAGGGATGTAGAAGACGTGGAAAACGGGAACATCTGCACGATGTGTACTGAAATTTTGCTCGAGGGCATGTTATTCCAAATGCAAAACATTAAATATCATGAACGCATAATAAAGGAACCTCGCTCTCATAACGAGGAGCCGGCAAATGAAAACAAGACAGATGGAACAATGTATGTAAACTGTTTATTGTATATATTCATCCCACAGTGGGCAAAGACTGTCAGTGCCTTCATGAAAATATTTCCGGTTGCCTGCGGAAACACGGTCGCACTTACGCATGCACCTCTTCGTCCGAAATAAATAGATGGCCACGAATATCGTTCTTCAGCGCTCCAAAAATAAGGAAATTGCAAGGAGAGATATCTGCACTGTAAGGAGGATGTGTAAAGGCTTCCTAGCGAACTTCTCCAGCATGCCCGATCCAGCACTGGTAACATGTGTGCCGCTTCCGATCTCTCTCCATGTGGAGGTTCGAGTCCTCCCTCGGGAATGGGTGCGTGTGTTTGTCCTTTGGATAATTTAGGTTAAGTAGTGTGTAAGTTAATAGACCGGTGACCTTAGCAGTTAAGTTCCATAAGATTTAACACACATTTGAACAATTTTTTTCTCTCCATGCGATTTCAATAAATTTGTTGTACTGAAGAGAGACGTAAGCGGCCGTTGCTTTTCTTCGGATGCAGAGGTGCACGCCCGGTCATAATCACTGTACAGTAGGAAACCGCAAAACATTTCTCAATGAGGGCTTTGGCCGTCTTGTCTCACAGTGAGATAAAAGTATTAACAGGTATCATGATTACTTTTGAAACGATGAAAAGTTTACTGAATTTTTTTGGTCGAAAACTACAGCCTCTGGCAAAGACGTATCTCAGTACAAACATCAACAGCATAAAATATCTTACAAAAAAGTAATCTTAATTTTTTTCTTTGGAACAAAGTTTGCGCATAGTCCGAAAAAAATGAAAATATTTCTTGTTCTATTTGAAGGCGCTCTGCCTTGCACAAAACCCACCTGTAGGGGGAGCTGAATTACGTTGTATTTCTGCCGAATATCAATCCGACTATACAGTTGAAACGATATCGAATGAATACGGGATAGTCAAATGAAAACAAAACGGACTGGGTAAACATGAGCAACTGAAGAATTATAAATGACGCTAACGTTTTTCGAATCACAATTTAAAGGTGCAGATTATGTTGGAGAAAAAAGCAAATTTGCAAATTCTACGTCTATTTGACAATGGAACCTTCGAAATCCAGAGAAAAACACAGGAGCAGTCCGCAGCTCGTGGTCGTGCGGTAGCGTTCTCGCTTCCCACGCCCGGGTTCCCGGGTTCGATTCCCGGCGCGGTCAGGGATTTTCTCTGCCTCGTGATGACTGGGTGTTGTGTGCTGTCCTTAGCTTAGTTAGGTTTAAGTAGTTCTAAGTTCTAGGGGACTGATGACCACAGATGTTGAGTCCCATAGTGCTCAGAGCTATTTGAACACAGAAGCTACAGTAATAATTAAATAGTGCAATGCTGCTTCTTTCGAGACAAACAGATTCGTTTCATACATCTGTACTGCATTTGCTTATCGCTTTATAAAAATGTTCAAAGCATCTCTAGCAACAGCTACATGTTAAAAGCAGCGAATTTGACGAAATGAGCAAATCATGTTAGCGTTGTGAAAACAGAAATTCACAGATGTCTTACCCACTCCTCTGTATGGTACTCAACGTTTTAGCTTCAGATGGCTGTAGTGGCGCAGAGTGAGCGGCAAACAATCGGTGCCCGCAAAAGTTCGTAAGCTCTACTTTCTGTAGGTAATAACTGCTTAATGTCCGAATTATGGCAGAGTTTCCACGCAGGGTCGATTACAATGGCTGATATATTGTAATTGTGCTATTTTTCTCCTTAAAATATAATTTAACCATGGTTATGTATAATCGTGAGTAGTCTATGATGCGCAACAGTGGCTTTTCAAGCCAGGCGAAACTCTAATAAAATACCAAATTTTGTAACTTTTAACGCTTTAAGAATGAGATGCAGAAATAAATCTCTTAACTAAATACCCAAATTTATCGTAGTGTTGGTCGCATAATTTACACAGGGATTTTGAGATTCCTTCTGCCAGTTAACGCATAACTCCCTCCATAATCCTTCACGATGTGATTTATAGTTCACGATTTTTGCGTAACTGAATGGGAGGCCATATTACTGAGGAAAAAATGACAAAACAAAATGTGGACGGAGCATCATAGTAATTTGACATTATAAATAAGGTACTTCTACATGTACATCTACATCTGCATCTCTACTCCGCAAACCACCTTATGGTGTGTGGCGAAGGATACCTTGAGTACCTCTATCGGTTCTCCCTTCTGTTCCAGTCTCGTATTGTTCGTGGGAGAACGATTGTCGGTACGCCTCTGCGTGGGCTCTAATCTCTCTGATTTTATCCTCATGTTCTCTTCGCGAGATATACGTAGGAGGGAACAATATACTGCTTGACTCCTCGGTGAAGGTATGTTCTCGAAACTTCAACAAAGACCGTACCGACCTACTGAGCGTCTCTCCTGCAGAGTCTTCCACTGGAGATTATCTATCATTTCCGTAACGGTTTCGAGATTACTAAATGATCCTGTAACGAAGCGCGCTGCTCTCCGTTGGATCTTCTCTACCTCTTCTATCAACCCTATCTGGTACGGATCCCACACTGGTGAGCAGTATTCAAGCAGTGGGCGAACAAGTGTACTGCAACCTACTTCCTTTGTTTTCGGATTGCATTTCCTTAGAATTCTTCCAATGAATCTCAGTCTGGCATCTGCTTTACTGACGATCAACTTTATATGATCATTCCATTTTAAATCACTCCTAATCCTACTCCCAGATAATATATGGAATTAACTGCTTCCAGTTGCTAACCTGCTATTTTGTAGCTAAATGATAAGGGATCCTTCTTTCTATGTATTCGCAGCATATTACACTTGTCTACATTGAGATTCAATGGCCATTCCCTGCACCATGCGTCAATTCTTTGGAGATCCTCCTGCATTTCAGGACAGTTTTCCATTGTTACAACCTCTCGATATACCACAGTATCATCCGCAAAAAGCCTTAGGGACCTTCCGATGTTATCCACAAGGTCATTTATGTATATTGTGAATTGCAACGGTCCTACAACACTTCCCTGCGGCACACCTAAAATCACTCTTACTACGGAAGACTTCTCCCTATTGAGAATGACATGCTGCGTTCTGTTATCTAGGAACTCTTCAATCCAATCACACAATTGGTCTGATAGTCCATATGATCTTACTTTGTACGTTAAACGACCGTGGGGAACTGTATCGAACGCCTTGCGGAAGTCAAGAAACACTGCATCTACCTGGCAACCCGTGTCTATGGCTCTCTGAGTCTCGTGAACGAATAGCGCGTGCTGGGTTTCACACGATCGTCTTTTTCGAATCCCATGCTGATTCCTACAGAGTAGATTTCTAGTCTCCAAAAAGTCATTATACTCGAATATAATACGTGTTCCAAATTTTTACAACTGACCTACTTTAGAGATGTAGGTCTATAGTTCTGCACATCTGTTCGACGTCCCTTCTTGAAAACGGGGATGACCTGTGCCCGTTTCCAATCCTTGGGAACTCTACGCTCTTCTAGAGACTTACGGTACACCGCTGCAAGGAGGGGGGCAAGTTCCTTCGCGTACTCTGTGCAAAACCTAACTCGTATCCCATTAGGTCCAGTGGCCTATCCTCCCTCGTGCGATTTTAATTGTTTCTCTATCCCTCTGTCGTCTATTTCGATATCTACCACTTTGTCATCCATGCGACAATCTAGAGAAGGAACTGCAGTGCAGTCTTCCTCTGTGAAACAGCTTTGGGAAAATCCATTTAGTATTTCGGCCTTTAGTCTGTCATCCTCTGTTTCAGTACCATTTTGGTCACAGAGTGTCTGGACATTTTGTTTTGATCCACTGACCGCTTTGACATACGACAAAGTTTCTTAGGATTTTCTGCCAAGTCAGTACATAGAACTTTACTTTCGAATTCATTGAACGCCTCTCGCATAGCCCTCCTCACACTACATTTCGTCCCGCATAATTTTTGTTTGTCTGCAAGACTTTGGCTATATTTATGTTTGCTGTGAAGTTCCCTCTGCTTCCGCAGCAGTTTTCTAACTCAGTTGTTGTACCACGGTGGCTCTTTTCCATCCCTTACGATCTTTCTTGGCACATACTCATCTTATGCATATTGTACGATGGTCTTGAACTTTGTTCACTGATCCTCAACAGTATCTGTACTTGAGATAAAACTTCTGTGTTGAGCCGTCAAGTACTCTGAAATCTGCTTTTTGTCACTTTTGCTAAACTGAAAAATCTTCCCACCTTTTTTAATATTTCTATTTATGGCTGAAATCATCGATGCAGCAACCGCTTTATGGTCGCTGATTCCCTGTTCTGCGTTGACTGTTTCAAATAGTTCGGGCCTATTTGTCACCAGAAGGTCTAATATGTTATCACCACGGGTCGGTTCTCTGTTTAACTGCTCGAGATAGTTTTCAGATAATGCACTGAATAAAATTTCAGTGGATTCTTTGTCCCCGCCACCCGTTAAAAACGTTTGAGTCTCCCAGTCTATATCCGCCAAATTAAAATCTCCACCCATAATTACAACATGGTGGGTATATCTACTCGAAATATTTTCAAAATTTTCCTTCAGCTGCTCTGCCACAACAACTGCTGAGCCAGGGGTCTATAGAGACATCCAATGTTTGAGCCTGATTTAACTGTGACCTTCAACCAAGTTATTTCACATTTCGGATCTTCGTCAATTTCCTTCGATACTATTGCACATTTTATCGCTATAAACACGCCTCCCCCTTCACCGTCCAGCCTGTCTTTGCGGTATACATTTCAAACTGTGTTTAGAATTTCATTACTGTTTACGTATGGTTTCAGCCTACTTTCTGTCCCTAGTACTATGTGGGCATTGTGACCGTTCATTAATGAGAGTAGTTCTGGGACCTTTCTATAGACGCTCCTGCAGTTTACTATCACCACATTAATATTGTTATTCCCTGTTGCGTTTTGCCTACTACTACCTTGCCGCGTCTCAGGAGGCGTCTTGTTATGACAATCGGATGGATATCTTCACTTGGAGATGTTTCGAAGTAAAGATAAACTTTGAGTAATGGAATCAAATTTTCCTTTCCCTCCTTTACTGCGTTAAGGACAGTTTTAGATGCAGCTAACATGAAATGGGCTAACGATGGAAACTTTTTGTCATGCACCATTTGCTGAGCTAAAGTACATATAGCCTCTGGGAAGTCTGTAAATCATTTCCGAGGATGAAATTTCGGGACGCCTCTAACGTTTGGTGTATTAATGTTTAGTTTCCTCTATTGTGTTCGAAAAGAAATTGAAGCAGTCTCTTAGTTTGCCTTTGCCAAAACTGTCATAATAGGATATACAGTTTTTATCCGGAGTCGTCGACAGTCTTTAATTCTATGGGGGTAGGAGCTCTTTAAAAACTCTGTATTTAATTATGAGTGCGAAGTGGCTGTGTGCGTACAACTAACGAAGCAATTTAAAACGCCCTCCCTTTGTTGTGACGGTTGAATGCCCTCGGCCGCGCATCGTTGCCCGCCGTAACGCCGTTTTAATCCCAACGTTCATCTGTGTTTTGGACTCCCCGCTCTCGCAAACGGCAGTGCCGATCAGTGCGAAAAACCACTGAGGACGTAGCGACCTATCCTTGGCTAGAATAGTGGGTATACATATACTTTACTGAAGGTAATATCAATTTCTTTCAAGTAGATAACAGATCAAACGCTTTATTAATGAGCCACAATAACTAATAAAATATGTCATTCGCTTAGAAGCAACTGTTATGATTTGACAACAAACCGACTTAAGAGCAGGAGCATACTCATCTAGTATCTGAAGATAAAATATTCACTCTGGGAATTTAGCTTACAAATGCATTTTTAACAATTAACCATGATATATGTATCGGAAATTCATCAATCAGAACATGTGATCAACTATCTAATAGTTGGTATGTCTCCATTTGGCATGGATAATAGCAGCGACGTATCGTGGCATGAAAACAATGAGGTCTTGGTAGGTCGCTGGATGGAGTTGACCCCACATCTGCCCGCACAAGTCACCTAAGTCCTATAATTTCCGGGGAGGGAGACGATGGGCTCTGACACCAGGTTCAATCACATCCCAGTTATGTTCGACTGGGGTTTGATATAGCGAGTCAGGGCCAGCACATCAATGGGAGCTCACCACTATGTTACTCGAACCACTGTATCACACTCCTGGCTTTGTGACTTGGGGCATTATCTTGCTGAAAAGTGCTACCGGGATCGGGAGACGATCGTCGTGAAGTGGCATTCATGCTCTGCAACCAGTTTTCGATACTCCTTGACCGTCATGCATACCCACATGAATGTTCCTCAGAGCATAATGGAGACACCACCAGTTTGTCTCCGTCCCGCAGTAGAGGTGTCAAGGAGCTGTTCCCTTGGCAGACGATTGATTCGCGTCCTCCCATCAGTATGATGAAGAAGGTATCGAGATTCATCAGACCATGCAACGCAGTGCCACTGTGCCAACGTCCTATACCGATGGACACGTGCCCATTGTAGTCGTAGCTGCCGATGTCATAATTCTAATATTGTCAGATGCATGAGTCGTCGGCTGTGGAGGCCCACCGTTAAGAGCGTTCATGGCACTATGTGCCGCCACAGTTCATCATCTGTCCTGTTTTAACAGTCCATCCAGCCTACGACATCCAACATCTGTAATGAGCGGTGGCCGCCCAACCCAACGACGTCTGGACGTAGTTTCCCGTTTGTTTCGCTACATGTTGAAGACACCACGGCACTCCTCAAACATTCGATAAGTCGTGCAGTTTCCCAGATGCTCGTGACAGGCCTGCTGGCCATCACAATCTGCCCTCAGTCATACTCAGGTAGATTGTGGGCCTCCCCATTCTACACATGGACAGCACAGTCACTGATACTGCATGCACTGTGCGTGTGTCTGACCAGCAGTCACTACTCGCCAGGTGATATTAGTATCGGCTAAATGGGTTTATATTGACTGTAGGTCGGTGGTCAGAATATTTTGGCTGATTAGTATAAACACACAATCTGTCATAATTTATAGTGAAAACTGAAACATGAAAGAGTATACGATAGGAGACTCATAAACATTCCAGTAAAGAAGGTTACAAAAATGAGTCGACAGCGAAGTTCCAGTAATTACGAATATGCCATTACGAGTACAAGTTTTCAAAAGCGTATTTGTCGATTAATTAATAATCTACTCGGCCTCAAATATCCTTCCCGACCATAGGTTTACGAACATGGTACATGTATTATTGGGAAGCGGCACCTTCATCTGCTAATGTAAGACTACAGCAAATACACACTTGTGGTCCAGGATGGATAGGTTAGGCAGGACCTGTAATCTCGGCCTCCAAGGTAACCTCGCCTCAGACCTCAGGACTGTTTTTTATAATGTCATTTCAAAGGTCAAGTGAATGACACTGTCCTTGATACGGTTGAAGAAATGGTGTAGCGAACTTTGTTTTCTTGTCAGGAATCACGAGATCATCATCGTAAGTAACTATAGAGACGAGTGTAGTATTGACTCCAATTTCGAGGAAGAAATGTAGAACATCTACTTTGCCATCCACAAGTGTACAGTAAACTGTAACATGAATGGCGCTGACGCACTATTGTATTTCACTTTAAATTTACCAATATGAAATCTGACCCCGCAGGATTGTCACTCTACATTTAAAATTCGTTTTTTGCCAACTATGACATGATTTAGTAACTAAGTGAGTGTGGTTATAAATCACACTTTCACAGTTACTTTGAAAACTGCTCGTTTTTTTGGGTATACATGTTTTAGAACTTTTTATATTAAATATCTACCCATATTCCATTATTCTCTACTAATTATCATACATCTTCTATTGGTGAGACATTAGTTCTATGAATGAGATAATAGCATAAGAGTGGTAGTATTCGCATACTGCCTCTACATATAGTTCGGTAGGTCATCTGACAGTTCGCTGAGTTAAGATGCACATCATTGTGTGAAGCAATGGGAAGTGTTTCGGAAATGTGTTGTGCTTCCACGGAATTTAATGGATGAGTTCACAAAAAGCCTTAGAACCACAGACTTTAATAATAGTATTAGCTGTCCTCAGTGTATGTAAGAAATCTGATAAATTATTGCTAGCTCGTTCCTTGTTATGGTATTATATCTTCCTACCAATAAGAAATATCACATTTTGGTAACTATTTGAAAATTAAATTCGCATTTAATGGCAAGAAAGTTAAAGATATTCCATGATAACGAAGTTTCTGCTTTCGTTATTGGCCAAGAATATTCTGCATTTTATGTCATCTGTATTTATTTCCTCGTTTAGGAGATCATTTCAACGTGTTGCACCATGTGTCTTTCAGTGTCCTTGGTATCATGATGTTTGTCTAAATATGCCAGTCTGATGTGTTGTAGATGCAGGCGCTTTTGGGATACAGACATCACCGGTTAAAAATCTTCATATACACAGTGGTCTTATTCATAAGAGAATGTCCCTCTTACAGGAATCAGTATAGCATAACATTCACAGTTACTAAACACTTCCTTCATTCACATTGACCGATTTTTTTCTGAATTGTAATCGGTTCTTCGCGATCGGTGGCCGATTTAGTAACTAATGGCGGGATATTTATCCCTGTTTTGTTGATAACATTGATCATGTGGGCAGTAATATGGGCAGTAATATGTTACATTAATCAAGTAAGGTAAATCAAATATGGATTCCTAAAGCTGGATCGCGAGAGTACAATTTGAGAAATCTTTAAAAACCATTCCTTTGTCATAGCTCTGAGCACATTATATGTGACGACTCAGTAACACGTAAGATATGATTGCTTCACCGGATAGAATTAATGATATGACCTTAAGTTCTCTAGTCGAGATTTGAAAATATAAATAAATATATACTTATTGGTTCTGAAAGTTTATCACAGTCTACATGTGCTCAATTCCACTTCACCCACGACCAGCTTCTGCTGTAGCCTATATCAGATCTCTTAAAACCTGCAGTACACTACTGTTACACAAGTTTGTTGACACCTATATATCTAGAACAGCGAATAAAATAACGCGCAATACATTGTCGTTCATCACCAGATACATAGCGCCTCGTCACCAGATACGTAACTGAAAGGTGTAGGCTACTGATGAAAATTGCAAATTTTTGAAATGTTGTCATCAAATGACTATTGTTGGAGGCGAGTATTGACCAGAACGTAGGAAGTATATTTTTAATATGGCAAGAATTACTGTTCTAATATGGGTGTTCATTATACCACAGTGTGAGGGCCTACCTATGTCAGTGTATGCATGTTACAGGAAGCTGTTATTTGCCCTCTTGATACACAGTACCTTATTGACCTAACAATTGAGCGACTGAGTCTAGCAGCAAAACACATTCATTTTATCTGATTGGGTATGACAACACTTGATATGTAGTTCATCCTCTCGTTCACTGTTCGGTTACTATATTGTTATTGATGTATTGTAAAATTTTAAATTTGTAGTACATCGGATTTTGGCTAAAATTGTACTGTGTAAAGTGTGTAATGAACTCGACCGATTAGCCGAAGGGAGTTGTATTACAAGATCAACGATCATTCATAAACTTCTCTATCATTGTGAGTCATTATTTCATGAAGTATTTGCTTTTGCAGTAATTGATGACGAAAACGAGAATACCACATTTTCATTGTGACATTATTCGTTAACGTCCTTCCTGCGTTTCTAGTATTCACCAATATGTGTGAATTTTAATTTGGTCACAACAATCCTGAAAGAATCTGTATGAAAACAGTTTGTATGTGTTGTGAGGTTTGCTGAATTTCAATGGTATTGTAGCCGGTTTAGCAAGATAATATTTACACTGACATTATAATTCCAAATTCTATATGATCTGAAAGTAACATATGCGAGTATCCAAGCTAGGAATAGCTGCACAACCAATCAACAGCTTTCATATTAGTGCTGTAAGAAAGATGTTGTACTTGTTACCTTCTCTTTAAACTATTCTGTTTTATTGTCACATCTATATTTACTTCACAGTCATATGTAATATAGGTCACACCACCTCTCAGTAATCTAACAGTGAGTAAAAATTTGCTTCAGCAGGAGTACTAATAGAAGTTCAAAATCTCTTAAATAAAAGTTATCTGCTCTATTCTTCACAGTGGATATTACCGAAAAATGACTCTTGAATCAGCTACTTAAAATAACAACTAAAGAATTGCTATGAACATTAACTGATTATGACGTCAACTGGTGAGAGTTTCAGTATATTTTCTAGGAACCATACGCAAATACAACAGTAAAATGAATTACAAGATATAAGTAATGAGGTAACATTATAGTTCCCTGCACACAGCCAATATAATTTAGTGTTAAAGGAAGTAATTAGAGCAGTTTAGATCTCCAGTTGTAATTTTCAGTGAGTTTTCTTATTTCCATCATAATATAGACGGATAAATATTGCAGTAATTAAGAACATTCTGCTTTTTTTTTTGTCTAGGAAAAGGCACTTTGAAAGTCCAAATTTTAAATTTTTCACTATGAACAGTAAAGCAGATGTGAACTGTCCTAAAAATAAGCCACTACATAGTTAAAGATAAAATTTCGTCATAGAAGATGTGGCTACAAAAGCTGCTTGTAGGGCTTATGTTATGTAGGGAATATTCAGATTTAAATTTCGTTAAGTAGGGGTTATGAAACAATGGCATCATTATCAAAACTTAACTATCGGATTTACATGCAATTCCTCAAATGCCAGCTTTAGTTCTGAACAGAGTGATTAAACAGTGGATAGTACAAGCGATCACATAGATGGGTCTTGGAAAGTTTTGGTTTAGGTCCATTACTATCAGAACCGGCGAATCGATATTGTATGTTAATAAAAGAAGCGCTACGATTATGGAACTGAGGTACACGTACCAGGTGAAAATTGGCGATGAAACATGAACAGGATGAAATTCTATGCCTGTGCAAGGGAAGAGTAATCCACTAGCATGAAGTAATACGACATCCATTTCGTTGCAAGTACCATGATTTCATCATTCCACAAATATTATCACGCCCGTCAAACTTTATCTTCATCATCAGCAGAACCTTGGTAGAACGACGCATTGTTAGACAAAGATATTGCTGTGGATTTTCGATGATTCATTTAATAAGTTTCCTAAACAATCTCAGATGAAAGTAAACATAGGGATCGTATTAGACGTACCAGATACAAGAGAAATTTATTCATGTCGAAAATGGCACAACATTATCTTTGTGATTATGTTACAATATAACTGAGTACTTAAATTATACAAGTAACAATCATTGGACATTTAAGATCTTGTGTGATCGTGGAGATGAATCACATAACTCAGTTTGTGATTGGCTTTGTAAGTGGTTATTTTGTTCCAAAATTGAACATTAATTAAATATACATCATGAGTGGCAGATATAGTTAGTTAAATTCAGCATTATTTAATAGTAAGATCACGGTCAACAATCTGAACTGAGCAATTGTGTACAACAGGGTAACTGAATCTTTGAAATGCAACTGCATCGTTTCACTTTTCTACATGATACGAACAGATACCTACATGAAACAGTGAATAAAATTTACATAATGTTCATTCCCAATCAAATTAATATATAGAAAGCTGTGTTTCTTTCTTTCTATTCCACATGGGGGATTTTTGTTAACTGGATTAATTCCACTTTGTGTCGATACTTAGTTTGGTTTTTCGATATATTATGTTACCTTCAACCAGTCCTCAAATTATTTTCTTCATATCCTCACATTTTATTTGACATTGGAGATAAACAAATAATCATTAAAATCATGGATTTGTGTGTGAGAGATAACGACTACCTTAACATGCAGAGAAACAGGCGTTGCACCTTTCAATACAAAAATTTAGTAACAATTTCATTTTGCACAATTGATATCTACGGTCGAGACTAATCTCGCAAAATAACTGCAATGCAATACAGAGAGAAAAGAATGTTTAATTTACTTACGTTATGATTACTACTTAGCAGACATAAATCTTTAATCCGAATTTACAAATACAATTGATTGACGTTTAGTGCCATCAGTCTACAAATTTCTGATGTTACTCATATTAAATATGATTTATGGTAAAATGTTCACAACAAATAAATTCAAATATGGTTAGTTTGGTTTACTGAAACACTGTAAGATGAAAGCCTTTTATGTTTGTTTAGCACTGTACCGCATTCAAATTGTTTTTACAGTATCTAAGAGGCCCCTACAGAACTTAACACGTATTTCATTTAACATAGGATGCTAAGGTACATGATGTAGCTAGTGACTTCTGGAATTGAAACCGGAGGATCATCAAATGTAAGAGACGTTCTTGATATGACAAATATTTAACACTATGTGTTTTACTAATGTCAGGATAGTTACACGGTTTTATAAACGAATTCTCTCTAATGTCGTGCTTGTTAATACCTAGTGTCAGATATCTTCAATATGATATTCATCTTTGAGCATTTTATGTAGTTAAATATGGAAGTTCGATTATGATGAGAGCCTTTGTGTAAACCTGAACCAACAAACAGCTTCGTTGCGTTTGATTTCACTAACAAGTCTGTATATACTGCTAAACAAGCAACTCAGGTTATGAAAATGTACTTCATCAACAGCTAAAACCTCAGTCCCAGTCCCAACCTCCCTCCCCCGTTAAATAACCACAAGAGAAACTACAAATTCACTCTATTTGACAAATTTTCAGACTTTACTATTACTTTTGTATTTCTTCGATTTTGGTATAATACATTCAGTATGTTAGCATAAGTGGCGAATACCAATACAGCTTTCACATAAATTAGAGACAGCGTTCATTCATAATCAAGCCAAAAGTTTTGCATTAAGAATTACCACACGTAAAATATTAAGAAAATTTTTTCGCTTGTGTCCTAATAGCTCTTGTACATTATGTACATTTGGAATGTAAGCCTTTTTACAGTACAGCTAAGATAATTTTCAAATCATACCACATAGCGTATTTATATATAGCAGGCTGAAAGAAGCAACGCATTGTGCTCTGTCTCATATCCGGTATGCTTTGTATGTAAATATTACATTGACTCCAATGTAACACACAATATAACGCAACAGACATTGAAACAGAATGAAGTTCAACAACTAGTTCTAGTGTTGTTGTCCTCGAGCACATACTTCTTACTCCCATCATCTGGTCGTCATTAATGTTCCTTAATTTAGAAAATGGAAGACTGTAGTTTCTACGAAATGGAGAGCCATTTGCTTGCATGCAGTTGGCATCATTCCGTACAACCAGTCTTGTTTAAGGCACTCTGTACGAGTAACTAGTGGTAGCAATGAGTAACAGCAACATCTTTAACTGCAAGATGTTGTGCAGTGCAAGAAATTGGAATAAAGTGACAATGTACATTCCAGAACGGCCTAGCTAAAAAGCAAATGGGTTCTAAACATGAACAATAAACTGATGAAAACTCTATGTCTATCATTTGCGATATTAGTAACAGCATTAAAAATCCTATTTCAGACTAAAGTGACACTGAACATACTAATGTGACATGTAAACATGACGTACTAGCTTCTTCAGCTTCTTATGATATTCGTCATCATCAGTACCATGCTTTCAAAGAATTTCTTGGTCGTCAGTAGAATCTCAACCGATAAGAGAGCAGTCGTTTCCAACCACAGTAAATGGAATAGTGATATACATATTTTTTTAACAGTACTGCAGGTTACTGAGTTTTCTCTTGTTCACTTACAGTGAGAAATGAAATCACCGCGAGGCTGCAGCTGTGCAACAGCTTGCCTGTGATGCGGCCGGCGGCGCGTGCCGGGTAGCGGCGTTGTGGCGCCCGCCTGGTGCCTGGGATGTAGGCAGCCCCGTACTCCACCGGCGGGCGTCGGAGCGCGACTGGTGGCTCGCGTAGCGCCGCTGCCGTGCTCTGCCTGCTGTCCAGACGCAGCCGCGCAGGTGGCAGCTGGCGGCCGCGCGGCGCCTGCGCCCCTCACGCCAAACCGCGTCTGTGGCCCTCCGTCTCCTCTGCCACCACCACGTGCACCGAGTTCGGCTACAATGAAATTACTAACTGCGACGGCGCATGCGTTACCAGCAAGTGCATCCTCCAAACCTTGTCCCCTGTATCAGTCATGTTATTCCTTCCAATTAGTGCAAAGTTTCTTATTTCTGAAAGGGTTTGTTTCCTTCAGTTCCTTTTTTCTAAAGCACATAACTATCATAAATCTATCAGAACACTTAATTCAAGTCACATTATGCATATCAGGAGATTGAAGTGGCTGGAAACAATTACAGGGACTTCGAACCTATCTTCATCTACATCTACATCTATTCTCCGCAAGCTGCTATGCGGTGTGTGTTCGAGGGTTTGTTGACGCCACTACTCCTTCCCGATTTCCCTGTTCCATTCGCAAAAGACGGGTCGTCGGCAGAACTCCGAATTAGCTCCAAACCTTAAATTATTTCGTTTCCCCAACCTTTCCTTGGTTAGCACACTGGACTCGCATTCGGGAGGACGACGGTTCAATCCCACGTCCGGCCATCCTGATTTAGGTTTTCCGTGATTTCCCTAAATCGCTCCAGGCAAATGCAGGGATGGTTCTTCTGAAGGGGCACGGCCGACTTCCTTCCCCATCCTTCCCTAATCCGATGAGACCAATGACCTCGCTGTTTGTTCTCTTCCCCCCAAACAACCCAACGCCAACTCTTTCCTTGGAAGGCACTCTGTTGGAAATTTAAAAGTAAGCCTCTCCGTGATGCACAATGCCTCTTTTATTCCCTTTGTGACTGGAGTTAGTTGACCATTGCTCTTTGTGCATTAATGATGTGACGAAACACCGTACTGTCTGTTAGATCTTTTCTATATCTTTTATTAATTCAACCTAATAACAATAACAGAGTGGTAATACTCAAGATTAGGTCGAAAAAGTACTTTTAAGTCATTTCTTTCGTCTATGAATTACATTTCCTTATGGTTATTTCTATGAATAGAAGTGTGGCATCTTCTTTTCTTACAGGTAGCTAGGGACATTTACTCGTTGGTTTTCTGCGGTAGTTACTGTCTCCTGTGATTTTTCACCAATATGTAGTCGTCGGTAGTGAAATTCTTCGCCTCTTTAGAAGATATAAATTACATTTATTTACGTTCAGGATCGATTGTCAGCTTATGCATCAATCCAAGAAAGATTTTTCACCTATCACTGTAGGAATAACTGTAATATTTTCCGGTATCTTTTAAACTAGAATCGATTTTCTCTGGAGGGATTATGAAGTTACTACTTTTCTTATTAAATTGAGCTATATTAGTTTTTAAGGCGTTTAAAAGTTCTTGAGAAGATATTGGCTTTTATTATGAACAAAGATAGTTACAGAAAACCAGTGCTGACTCTGACAAATTTCAGAGCGATGTGCGATATCTCCATGTGTGTATAGCGTAACTCAACCACGTCCATAGATATACGAGTAGTTTGGCAAACGTACATTCATTAGGAGTCGTGGAAGTGACAACAGAAAGTGCACAGGATTTCACTGGTGGCAATAATATTTTTAGTAGAAGATATTTGCTAACATCTATTAACGTGATTAGAGTAAGAATAACAATTATTGATTCAGTGGAAAAATTGCCATTTAGGTGCTATTAGTTAACTGGTGTTCTGGTTTGAAGTTTCTCAGGCGAGTAGGTAAACAAACACAAGTAAATGAAAAGAAACGGTGATTGACATTAATGAAGTTACAGAGTGATTATAACTACACTGTGATCAAAAGTATCCGGACACCCCCAGAAACATACGTTTTTCCTATTAGGTGCATTGTGCTGCCTTCTACTTCTAGGTACTCCATAACAGCCACCTCAGGTGCATTGTGATGCCATCTACTGCCAGGTACTCCACAACAGCAACATCAGTATTCAGTAGACATCGTGAGAGAGCAGAATCGGGTGCTCCCCGGAACTCACGGACTTCCAACGTGGTCAGGTGATTGGGTGTTACTTGTGTCATACGTCTGTACGTGAGACTTCCACACTCCTAAACATCCGTAAGTCCAGTGTTTCCGATTTGATAGTGAAATGGCCGATATCGTCTCTAGACTGACAGAGCCCGGCGGCAGTTGAAGAGGGTCATAATGTGTAATAGAGAGACATCTATCCCAACCATCACACAGGTATTCTAAACTGCATCAGGATCCATTGCAGATATTATGACAGGCTTGAGGTGAAAAAACTTGGATCTCATGGTCGAGCGGCTGTTCATAAGCTACACATCACGCCGGTAAATGCCAAACGACGCCTCGGTTGGTGTAAGGAGCATGAACATTGGACGATTGAACAGTGGAAAAATATTGTGTCGAGTGACGAATCACGGTACACAATGTGGCGATCCGATGGAAGTCTATGGGTATGGCGAATGCCACGTGCACGTCATCTGCCTGCATGTGTAGTGCCAATAGTAAAATTAGGAGGCGGTGGTGTTATGGTGTGCTCGTATTTTTCATGTAGGGGTCTTGCACCCCTTGTTATTCTGCGTGGCACTATCACAGCGCAGGCCCATATTGATGTTTTAAGCACCCTCTTGCTTCCCACTGTTGAAGGGCAATTTGGGGATGGCGACTGTATCTTTCAATACGATCGAACTCCTGTTAATTATGCACGGCCTGTGGCGGAGTGGTTACACCACAATATCATCCCTGCAATGGACTTGGCCTATACAGAGTCCTGACCTAAATCCCATAGAACACCTTTGGAATGTTTTGGAACACCTATTTCGTGCCAAGCCTCACCGACCGACATCGATACCTCTCCTGAGTGCTGCACTCAGTGAAGAATGGGCTGCCATTCCCCAAGAAACCTTCCAGCACCTGACTGAACGTAAGCCTGCGAGAGTGGAAGCTGTCATCAAGGCTAAGGGTGGGCCAACACCATGTTGAATTCCAGCATGACCCATAGAGGCCGCCGCGTACTTGTAAATCATTCTCAGTCTCTTGTGTCCGGATACTTCTGATCACATAGTGTATGTACTTGATAGTCTGAATTGTCGAACATGACCTATCTTCGTATTATTATCTATTTAATTATAAACGTGAGTAGTGAACACTGTTTTCATTGAACTGGAAAAGAAATGGGTACTATACACAGCCAGACGTCTTAAAATTCGCTGTTTAATTGTATGTGGCTTCTAAATCCCCATTACCAACTGATCATATAATTATCAATAGTATATCTGCCTGATGTTTTGTATTGTCAACTATGTAGTGAGATCTTTATGTTTGTGAATTATGACTGAAATTTTGTACTCGTTCACAACAGCGTTAGCATGATTCGTCCAGTCAGTTTATTTGTGGGATATTGGTTCTGTTAACCATTTGGGAGAAAGTAAGCCTCATTTGAGGCACTGTTTAGAATGTTAAGCTACTGTAACTAACTGAATGCGGGTTTCATGAATAAGACCAGCTGTACCACTGTGGTTTAAATTGTCTTCGTCAAAGGACGTGTGGTTTACGAAAGCTATGCCCGAGTGAGCATTGAGTGTGGGCTGACTACGTTTGTGAGCTTTTTTTATCTTGTTGACTGTGTTTAGTGGTTGTATGTATACATTTCTAGCTTACGTTGTTGCGTTGCTTCGATCTGTGACTTGATTGAGTTCTGTCGTTATATGTTTGGCATTACCTTTCGATTTCTGTGAAGTATAGAAGATTCAAATGGCTCTAAGCACTACGGGACTTAACATCTGAGGTCATCAGTCCCCTAGACCTACAACTACTTAAACCTAACTAAACTACGTACATTACACGCATCCATATGCCCGAGGCTGGATTCGAAAGTGCGACCGCAGCAGCGCGGTCCTGAACTGAAGCGCCTAGAACCGCTCCACCACAGCGGCCGGCTATTAAAGATTGATTGTAAATAACAACGTATGTTTATTATCGCATGTGATCTACTTTGCTCGGTGGGTACTTTGAGCTGTTAAACGCAAAAGCCTATAGTTAGAACGGTTCTGATTATACCAGCGGTGAATCAGCGTTACTGTGCAGATTACTTGCAAGGCTCCTGCCGTATGCTTCTGTTCTATTGTCAGTATTGACTAGACTAAAGTCTGTGTGTTTACAAAGAAGTTTCCCTGCTGTATACCGAAAACACTGATGAGGTATATTTAGAGCCACCTAAGGGTAAGAGGGTTATTGCCCGATGGAGTAAGTGATGTACAACGACAAGCGGCTGCTTTCTTGGTAGCAAGTGACTGTAACATCATTAGTATTGGTGAACATCAAATGAGCGATGTTGGTAGCGTAGAGAGTGGCCTCTCGTTTGTTTAGTAATTCATAGCACCCGTTACTGCCAACTGAGTACCTTTCAATAGCCGGCTGGAGTGGCCGAGCAGTTCTAGGCGCTTCAGTCTGGAACCGCGCGACCGCTACGGTCGCAGGTTCGAATCCTGCCCCGGGCATGGATGTGTGTCATGTCCTTAGGTTAGTTAGGTTTAAGTAGTTCTAAGTTCTAAGGGACTGATGACCTCGGATGTTAAGTCCCATAGGGCTCAGAGCCATTTCAACCATTTTGAACCTTTCAATATCTCCATTACTTAATTACCAACTCTGCCACTGATGCTGTTTGTTAATTTATTCTATGGTTACCATTTAATCTATGTGTTACTCAGTACCACTAAGTGGTTCTGTTTGCGCAAAGTAGCGTAGCCAAATCACCAACATTATGATAACGTACTGAGTACCACTAGGTGGTTCTGTTTGCGCAAATTGGCATACCCGGGTTATCAACTGTGTGATAACAAATTTAAGTACAGTATCAGCAGTGACATCTAATAATCATTCAGAGCAGAATTTCATTTGCTTGCAGTCTTCAGTTAACTGTGATCGCCGAATGAATTTCTTATCAAACAGTTAAATCGTGAGTCGATTGAATGTTTTGTTTGGTCTGTTCTAAATACGAATTTAGCTAGCCAGATGTCTTTTTAAGCTGAGTCAGAAGGAAATTAAAGAGTTAAATGCTCACATTAGTTATTCAGATCTTTGTTTCAGAACTAAATCGCTTGTGCATTTGTCTTCCACCCTCAGTAATCCCAATCGCGCCATCGCTGGTATCGACGTAACTCTGGTCAAGAAGGGTCAAATTCTGATGTCTGGTGTAGGATTCACTCTGACGACGTCGGGTGGTCGAAATTTCATTCAGATTCCGAAGACCGAAAATTGCGTGCTGGTGAGATTTTAAACTGAAAGATTTAGGAAAAGATTGTTTTGCAGAACCGAGTCTCAGTCACACAGCCCAACACTTCACTCCATAGTCATACTGTTCGGTCCACAATCGGGAGACGACCAGGGCTTCCTGGGTCAAAGCCAGGTATCAGAGCCACTGGGCCACTCGATCTGCGACCACTAGTGGGCCACATAATGTGATTAGGAAATAGTGCGTGACTAAATCACTACTTATCAGAATATGGATTTTTTAACCTCAGACATAGCCAGTGACGTTATTTTAGTTAAAATTGTAATGTACTTTTAAAACCTTATTGTTTTCTCAGATAGGAAGAAAAATGTTTCTCTTTGTTGATCATTTTTAATAAACAGTATTATGAAGAACGTAAAAAACATAAAATAAAATTAGCGCCAAACTGCAATATTTTCTTCTTTATCTAAGAAAACGGCATAAAATAAAATCCATGAGTCCACATATGTTCCTTCTTACAGCGCTTCCACTGTAGGGTTAAGCTGTGAATCGTGACTGCAAGATGTATGGAAGTATAAGAAACGTAGGCTCGTTGGGTATGTTAGACTAAGTTATGGTAAGCGGAACTTGATAGAATCTGACGAAACTACTAGTGGAGGTCTTTCCACCAGGTGCAATTAATCACCTTTATTTGACTAGTGCAGTTTGTAACTTCACTATTAAATTAATTAGTTAAGATATTCAACGCTGCGTCGCCTTCGCCTATAAGATATGGACCATTATTTGTTAAATAGTTCCCATGGACCAACTGCCTCAACTAACAGACTACACACTTCTACTGGCAAGAAGACCGATAAATATGCAAGGTTGAATGACTCAGCTCTACAACACAAGTGACAAACCATCGCTAGTCAGCTGACGATCCTAAAGTCTAACCAATAGTTTGCAGAATGTTTGGGATATTCTGAACTTGGTATCACTACAAGCACAAGTCTGTTCAGCGTAATATGTACATGTCGCAAACTACTGCAACAATCCAGTTCCATACGTTTTTAAATTCCTCCTAAACCGTTAGTTTAAAATGTAAAAGAGATGATAGTGGTCCTTAAACGTACACTGAGTGATTGGAGGGGAGCAACAAGTGGGAAAAGTTCCTTCTACTAATAACATGGGCAGAATCTGTTGCGTATACACAGCAAAGAACGTCTGTACCGCCTCGCAGCAATGCTTTCTGAGCAGTGGAACATTCGAGAAACTGACGTGCACATGGTAGAGGAGCGGGAAAACAGCCATGGAATGAGAGGCGACACATGTCATATCAGCAGATGGTTATTTTCAAATCAGTAATTATTGGTTTATTTTACAAAATCAGCTGATGTGGAAGTATTCCTTGTTAACATCCCATAATTTAGATTCCTTTGCAGCTTTTTAGTGGTGCACTGACTCATATATGTTTACTCCTTGACTGACCTTATAGGAAAAATTGATTTGTTAGCGGAGCACGCAGCAGACAATTGTCAAATTTAGGATTTTTATATTGGTAACTTAATCGTTGCAGGGGATTCTATTAAGGTTTTTTATGGTGGTTGTTCACTCGAGAAAATTAATGAAAAAAAACCATATGCTTACGTGGAGCAATATCCCTTGGCATTAGAGGCTATCTTAAACAACATCCAAGTAAATTCAGTCATCACTCCATCAATGGTAGACGTGACACCACGAATCAGCAAGTGTTAAGCTCCCCTGATTAAATTGTTGTGTGAACATTACTTCATCACATAACTCCAAATATGCTACTGATTAAGGGCAACCCCCCCATGAACCATGGATCTTGCCGTTGGTGGGGAGGCTTGCGTGCCTCAACGATACAGATAGCCGTACCATAGGTGCACCCACAACGGATGGGCACCTGTTGAAGAGGCCAGAAAACGTGTGGCTCCTGAAGAGGGGCAGCACCCTTTTCAGTAGTTGCAGGCGCAACAGTCTGGATGATTGACTGATCTGGCCTTGTAACACTAACCAAAATGGCCTCGCTGTTCTGGTACTGGGATCAGCTGAAAGCAAGGGGAAACTATAGCCGTAGTTTTTCCCGAGGGCATGTAGCTTTACTGTACAATTAAATGATGATGGCGTTCTCTTGAGTAAAATGTTCTGGAGGTAAACTAGTCCCCCATTTGGATCTCTGGGTGGGGACTACTCAAGAGGACGTTATTATCAGGAGAAAGAAAACTGGCGTTCTACAGATCAGAGCGTTGAATGCCAGATCCCTTATTGGGGAAGGTAGGTTAGAAAATTTAAAGAGGGAAATGGATAAGTTGAAGTTAGATATAGTGGGAATTAGTGAAGTTCGGTGGCAGGAGGAACAAGAATTTTGGTCAGGTGAATACAGGGTTATAAATACAAAATCAAATAGGGGTAATGCAGGAGTAGGTTTAATAATGAATAAAAAATAGGAGTACGGGTAATCTACAACAAACAGCATAGTGAACGCATTATTGCGGCCAAGATAGACACGAAGCCCACACCTACTACAGCAGTACAAGTTTATATGCCAACTAGCTCTGCAGATGACGAAGAAATTTATGAAATGTATGATGAGATAAAAAAAATTATTCGGGAAGTGAAGGGAGAAGAAAATTTAATAGACATAGGTGACTGGAATTCGAGAGTAGGAAAAAGGAGAGAAGGAAACATTGTAGGTGAATATGGATTGGAGGTAAGAAATGAAAGAGGAAGCCGTCTGGTAGAATTTTGCACCGAGCATAACTTAATCATAGTTAACACTTGGTTCAAGAATCATAAAGGAAGGTTGTATACATGGAAGAATCCTGGAGATACTAGAACGCATCAGATAGATTATATAATGGTAAGACAGAGATTTATGAACCAGGTTTTAAATTGTAAGACAATTTCAGGGGCAGATGTGGACTCTCATCACAATCCATTGGTTGTGAACTGTAGATTGAAACTGAAGAAACTGCAAAAAGGTGGGAATTTAAGGAGACGGGACCTGGATAAACTGACCAAACCAGAGGATGTACAGAGTTTCAGGGAGAGCATAACAGAACCACTGACAGGAAGGAGGGAATGAAATACAGTAGAACAAGAATGGGTAGCTTAGAGGGATGGAATAGTGAAGGCAGCAGAGGATCAAATAAATAAAAAGACGAGGGCTAGTAGAAACCCTTGGGTAACAGTAGAGATATTTTGTTTAATTGATGAGAGGAGAAAATACAAAAATGCAGTAAGTGAAGCAGGCAAAAAGGAACACAAAGGTGTCAAAAATGACATCGACAGGAAGTGCAAAATGGCTAAGCAGGGATGGGTAGAGGACAAATGTAAGGATGTAGAAGCTTATCTCACTAGGGGTAAGATAGATACTGCGTACAGGAAAATTAAACAGACCTTTGGAGAAAGGAGAAGCACTCGCATGAATATCAAGAGCTTTGATGGAAACCCAGTTCTAAGCAAAGAAGGGAAAGCAGAAAGGTGGAAGGAGTATATAGAGGGTCTATACATGGACGATCTACTTGAAGACAATATTATGGAAATGGGAGAGGATGTGATGAAGATGAAATGGGAGATATGATACTGCATGAAGAGTTTGATTGAGCACTGAAAGACCTGAGTCGAAACAAGGCCCCGGAATAGACAACATTCCATTAGAACTACTGATGGCCTTGGGAGAACCAGTCCTGACAAAACTCTACCATCTGGTGAGCAAGGTGTATGAGACAGGCGAAATACCCTCAGACTTCAATAAGAATATAATAATTCCAATCCCAAAGAAAGCAGGTGTTGATAGATGTTAAAATTACCTAACTATCAGTTTAATAAGTAACAGCTGCAAAATACCGACGCGTATTCTTTACAAACGAATGGAAAAACTGTTAGAAGCCGACCTCGGGGAAGATCAGTTTGGATTTCGTAGAAATGTTGGGACACGTGAGGCAATACTGACCCTATGACTTACCTTAGAAGAACGATTAAGGAAAGGCAACCGTAAGTTTCTAGCATTTGTAGATTTAGAGAAAGCTTTTGACAATGTTGATCGGAATACTATCTTTCTAATTCTGAAGGTGGCGGGGGTAAAGTACAGGGAGCGAAAGGCTATTTACAATTTGTACGGAAACCAGATGGCAGTTATAAGAGTCAAGGGGTATGAAAGGGAAACAATGCTTGGGAAGGGAGTGAGACAGGGTTGTAGCCTCTCCCCGATGTTATTCAATCTGTATATTGAGCAAGCAATATAGGAAGCAAAAGAAATGTTCGGAGTAGTTATTGAAATCCATGGAGAAGAAATAAAAACTTTGAGGTTCGCCGATGACATTGTAATTCTGTCAGAGACAGAAAAGGACTTGGAGGAGCAGGTGAACGGAATGGACAGTGTCTTGAAAGGAGGGTATAAGATGAACATCAACAAAGGCAAAACGAGGATAGGGAACGTGGTCGAATGAAGTCGGATGTTGCTGAGGGAATGAGATTAGGACATGAGACACTTAAAGTAGTAAAGGAGTTTTGCTATTTGGGGAGCAAAATAACTGATGATGGTCGAAGTAGGGAGGATGTTAAATGTAGACTGGCAATGGCAAGGAAAGCGTTTCTGAAGGAGAGAAATTTGTTAACATCGAGTATAGATTTAAATGTCAGGAAGTCGTTTCTGAAAGTATTTGTATGGAGTGTAGCCATGTATGGAAGTGAAACGAAGACGATGAATACTTTAGACAAGAAGAGAATAGAAGCTTTCGAAATGTGGTACTACAGAAGAATGCTGAAGATTAGAAGGGTAGATCACATAACTAATGAAGAGATATTGAATAGAACTGTGGAAAAGAGGAGCTTGTGGCACAACTTGACTAAAAGAAGGGATCGGTGGTTAGGACATGTTCTGAGACATCGAGGGATCACCAATTTAGTATTGGAGGGCAACGTGGAAGGTAAAAATCGTAGAGGGAGACCAAGAGATGAATACACTAAGCAGATTCAGAAGGATGTAGGCTGCAGTAGGGACTGGGAGATGAAGAAGCTTGCACAGGATAGAGTAGCATGGAGAAGTGCATCAAACCAGTCTCAGGATTCAAGACCACAACAACAACAAGGGCAACACTGATTGTTCGTTAAGACTGAGTGTTAAGCGGTATATAGACACTGTTTTAGAGATTTGTGATGGTATTGTCGGGATGTTAGACTCGTTGGTATTTCGGATACCATTGTCTCGGTCTGGAAGATTACATTGTTGGTCACCAATACGAAATCTCGGTTCTAGCACAAAGGGAAACACCATCCATTACCTTGCTAGGGGAATTGAAGTTAGTAACATTTCTCAAAAGTCAAGAAGGTGCTAACGAATATATGTATCTAATTAGTATTGATTAAATCTGTCTACGACGGGTTTTGCCGATTTTAACTATTTACGCTCATAGTTTTAACTATTTACTCCCGTGTTTCGCTTGTTTTCAAGTTTCTTGTCATCGTTTTGAGCCGTATGTGAATTTCGAGGACATACCAAGGCGTTATGGCACCAGAGATTTAATTAGGCACGTAAAGGGAAGAAATGTATGCACGTTACGGGAAAAAGTAAATGATTCGCATAGAAATGAATGAAATGATTCGTTCTTATAGTGATGTGTGTAGATCGACATATCATTACTCTAGTTTGGAGCCCTCATTCCTTAATTATCGATATTCCACACACCAGTTCACTTTTTATGCTTCAGATTAGCACCCTTCTGCAAACTGAGGCCGTTTAACTGTTGCGAAATAGTAAAGAAAATTAATAATCCTGTACCTGAGCCTTTAGCGAGTTTACTGGGACCACTCTTTCGAAAAATTGTTACTTGAAGGCTAGAAATGAATAATGTCGCCTTGAGGCCGTCTTAAGAGTCGCGCATTAACGTAAGCAACGTGAAACGTAGGAACATAGTATATGCGGGTCGCCCGGAGCTGCTGCCGGAAGGGACAAAATGTTCCAGTGTTGCCAGCCACTGCACACCGCAGAAGGCACCGCAGCTGGGCGCTTCCACCGGGACAACCATACAGGGAATTTCAGGACAATCGCACTGGCAGTTCCATATTAAAGGAAAATGAATTGTCTCGATAAAACACTGTATGGTGCAACATAGCAAGCAATGAGACCCATCAAACATTAAGTATACTATGATACACTTGAAAGCGTTAGTGATGGTGTAATGAAAAGTGTTCGTAAACTACATGTACAAAACCAGTACCAAAGCAGTAAGTTTAAGTTTAAGAAATTGAATTCAAAAACTGTACATTTAATTTTGAAGAGATACCAGAAAACATTGCACGAATTACCACAAGGTTAATGACAATATAAATGTGAAAATTGTGAGGATATAAGGAAGAGTAACAGTGCTGAAGGTGACACAATCAATTATACTCCAATTGGATTAACTGTATTTTACTCAGGTAGAGTTAAATCATCCAATGTTAGCTGAAAACATAGCTCACGAAAGTCAATGGAATGGTTTAAAAACTGTCAAACGGATTTAAAATATTAATTGTATTATGCTGCCAGCATTCGGTAATTTTTCACTTCCATAATTCCGTGTTCGTTTTATTGAAACAGTCTACCTTCTCTGAGATGTTGCCGTGCTACGTCTACACACTCCGTCGACCGACTACTTTTTTTTTTTTTTTACACGTCTAAAACCGATAACCAGCAATCACAGACGAAATTAATGTAGCAAAATCGTAACCACGAAACACCTTCATAATACACTGATGATAAAAGTTGCAACATAGAAATAATTAATGTAGGGTAATGAAACTTTGGGAATATATATGACTAGGCAACTTTTTAAGTGATTAACATTATAAGATCACAGGTGAAAGTATGTACAGATTAGCCATTGCAAAATTTGGAATGCTGGTACATTAGAAACGGGAGTAATCACCAGAATGTTGAATGCATGCATACACACTGCTTGCATTGTGCTGTACAGGTGCTGCACTTGAGTTTGTGGGATGAAGTTCCATGGCTGTTGCACTTGTTCGGTCAATACAGGGACTGTTAATGCTGTTTGTTGATGACACTGCAGTTGTCGTCTGATAATATCCTATATGTGCTCGATTGGACACAGATCTGGTGGTCTAGCAGGCCAATGCACCATGTCGACACTGTAGAGCTTGTCGGGTTACAATAGCGGTTTGTGAGTGATGTTATCGTGTTGGGAAACGCCCCCTGGAACTGTTCCTGAATGGGTGCAAAGCAGGTCGAATCAACAGACCCATGTACAAATTTGCAGTCAGAATGCATGGAACAATGACGAGAGTACTCCTGCTGTCATACTAAATGGCATCCCAGACCATAGCTCTAGGAGTAGGTCCAGTGTGTGTAGGCCACAGACAGGTTTGGTGCAGGTCCTTAATTGACCTCCTTCTAACCAACACACAGGCGTCACTGGCGCCGAGGCAGAATCACCTTTCATGAGAAAACACCACAGATGTCCGGTGAGCTCGACTCCACTGAAGTCGAAAATGATGGTGGTTTGGGTTCGGTGGAATGCACGCTGCAAGGCGACTGCCTCGGAGCTCTTCTTGACATAACCAAAGTCTAATAGTTTAATTGTTGCTCAAACAGCTGCTGCAGATGGAGTGTGATGCACCAGAGCCATACGCCTAACGCAAAGGTCTTCCTTCTCGGTAGTGCCACATTGCCGTCTGGGACCCAGTCTTCTTGCCACCGCAGATTCTCGTGACCATCGCTCCCGGAGATCACTTAAAGTGGCAGCAATCCTACCAAGTCTTCGTGCTGTATCGCAGAAGCAACATCCAGCTTCTCATTCACACTCAGTAAGGTGACGATAATGGCGTCTTTGACACCTTAAGGGCATTCTTGGCGAACTTCAACTCACCACGCCCAATCTCAAAGGTAACTAACCCTCACGACTGTTATAGCATGTAGTTAAAACCAAAATGATCGGCATCCTCACAGTTGCCCTGCTAGCGCAGCTGTTATGCAAGTGGTGCGATATTTCAATTGAAATGATCTCTCAGATGTAGAAATCCGACTACCTACTTTCGTTTTGACACACAACTCTTTCTTCGGGTCGCAATTTTTTACCGCCCGTCTACTTTTTTGAAAAAAATGCTACGAGAATCTAAGCAGATCCAAGATGTTAGAAGTTCTTGGGAAATTACGTTTATTTCGTAACAAAAAAGAGGAATATCCGACATGCACAAGAACCAAAAGAGAAGAATAAAAATAAAACAGCAAGAGAAACGTTCTCTAATTATTCAAGATGTGCAGCTGGGATATAATTGATCTCCTTATAATTGATCTCCGCTACTGCTAAAACTGTACGCTGAAGAAACAATGAAAGAAAGAAACGGGAAGTCAAGAAACTATATAACAATTGCGAGCGAGCAGATGTCATTGATGGCATTGTCATCATCTGCGAAATCGGGTAGTAATTACATTTATCGTTACCGGAAGTAGAAATTGGGGCATTAACAGTTGCTGTCTGCAGAATACTAATTAAGAGTAAACCGTACAAGGATAAAAGTATTGAGGAGCAACAGAAATGAGCTTAGCGACAGAGCTTAACATCGAAACTGAAGACTGCATAGTAAACGAGGTGCTTCGGTCGAAGAAAGACAATGTCAGGAATTTTAATCGGCTTGCGCTGTGATCACGAAGTCAAGATACAAAATAGGCAAATGGTTACAAACTGTCATAAATGACAGCAGATCTCCAATAATTTTTTTTACAGTCACCTTAATACTCGTTGAACCCAAATACGGCACCAGTTCAGAGTAATTTATATACCGTTCTACAGGATTTGGCCAAATAACGCTGTCGCCGGTGCTTCTGAAACACAAAAATGAAACACATTTGACGCACACAAACAGCAACTAGCTGACAAAAGCGTGTGATCCTTTCAAATTTAGTAAATTACACATTGCATTACCTGCATGTAGAAATGTATTTCAAACAACATGTCAAGACACTAGTAATTAATTTAATCTCCACAAATAAGAAGCAAAACAAGTTAAAAGAGATAATGCCTTTATGTGACGGCAATAGCTGTTGACTCTTGAATAGATAACCAACAACTACCAATCTGATACAAGCCTAATGCAGCTAGGTCGAGTCAGATAGAATTAAGCGACATAAAGCGTCAACTGAGACGAATTACAATCAATCACATTATAGACTAGAAACCAGACGAACTAACTAAGCAAGATCAGACCCTCATCTCAGTAATTTCCAACAGTGATTGCGTATCGAACTCACGGGTACCTACCGATAATATATACAGAGCGTGCCACCCGATGTCGACGATACGTATCTGGTAGCGCTGATTATGGTAAATGTTTAAAGCATTGCTGGGAGACACTGGACTCGCATTCGGGATGACGACGGTTCAATCCCGTCTCCGACCAATCTGATTTAGGTTTTCCGTGATTTCCCAAAATCGCTTCAGGCAAATTCCGGGATGGTTCCTTTGAAATGGCACGGCCGATTTCCTTCCCCATCATTCCCTCACCCGAGCTTGCGCTCCGTCTCTATAATGACCTCGTTGTCGACGGGACGTTAAACACTAATCTCCTCCTCCTCCTCCATTGCAAGGAGAACATACCTTGTGGTTTTCGGTTGTGACTAGCAGTGAGTTAAAGCGTTGCAATTTCGAGTGCCGATAGGCTCACAAAGCGAAATCTAATGCCTTGGTTGTGAAGAGTGGAAAGTTGTTTGAAATTCTGTTGGAACTACGGATTGCTTACGAACGAAGATAGCGGGAAATTTGTTCAATGTCATGGACTCAACGCCGTCATACTTCGCAAGAAAGATGCCGTTCCTGATTTTCCTATGCAATTGCACTGTGCCCTGTGTTGCAAGAGAAAATCTATAAGAAAATACACATGGTTTGACTGTTCCAGCTTATCCATGGAGAAGAGTATCAGTTCAGTTTCTTGTTGTATAAGAGGCTGTACGCCAAAAGCGACAGCTTTTGAAACGCTGTTGTCCACGAGAAGCGTCTGCGACTACTACTGCTACTGCCGAGAAACCTGTTAAGTCGTAGTCACGAACGACAGTGTTCCAATCGGTTTCCGAAATAGACAAATAAACTATAGCCATTAGGAAACACCTGAGAGGACTGCTGCTGTTGAAATTTGAAGTTGAAAATGTTTGGGTATTTGGCGGCACTGAAAAAGAATCCGCCGCCCCCCCCCCCCCCCCCTTCCCCGCCGTGCTTTATAATTTGAGGTTGTTCGAGGGATGACAGACTACTTTAAGTCTTACAAGATTTTAAAGAAAGAAGAATTTCAACATGAATTTGTGAATCACTGAAATAGAACGTCGAATGCTTGTGGAAATCTGTTAGTCGTCGATAAAAACTAAGGCGTCCAGGAGATATGAACTCCGCCTCTTCCAGAACCTATATTTACGCAGCCTGATGCTGCGTGGAAAAATTAGCTCTCCTGATACTCTCACGATATTTCTGACTGACGCAGTAAGAGTATACACGGGTTATGAGAAAAAGGGATTCCTGAAGGCGGCTTATCCAACACTAGGAACAGCGCATGAACAAGACGTGGCTGACGGGTAAAGTAAGTAAAGTTAACACTTTCGTTTGTAATTAATTATAACCTGGTATAGGTGCGTTATTTGTCGTTGCTCTAGTAAACACAGCAAGGAAGGTCCGTAAGTCGCACCACCCGAGTCGCACTTTCAATATATATCGTTAGGGGTAGGCGTGTTCGATTTGCAATCATTCTAGGAAATTACAGTATTCTTCCGATCCATCCTGTTACACACACTAATAAATGAATAATTTAAGCCTTCAGACCAAAACATTTAATTCCATCCTGTGTGCGCAAGGCAATTAACGGGCGGAAGCCATTGCGAGCTAACATCCCAAAGATTTTCGACCTCACATGCGGTTCCCCTTCATTGAAAAGTCTTGTCTCACACTCGTCTAGGGCTGAACCGCGTGTGTTGCATTACACGCCCTAAATTAGACACTTGTGACCCTTTGGTTAAATAGTCTGGCTGATGATAAGTTTGCGAAATGCAGAGTTAATATAACATATAATAACGATAATAATAATATCGGGATCTAAATTAACGACCCATAGTTGTAGGCCACACGGTTACGATTTGGGTAGAATAATGTTTATTCAGGAACCAAACTATTACCGCAAGTGGTCGTATTGAGAGTTACTGTTACACTAGGGCGCATATCCAGCTGACACGGTTCGACCATTCACAATCTCAGCGCGAAATACATGTCCGATACTCCACCTCGTTAACTACGAAGCGAAAAGTTAGTGTTCACACCAGGTGCAAACCTGCTCACCGCTCAGAGACTAACTCCAGCGATACCAAAAAAATGGTTCAGATGGCTCTGAGCAATATGGGACTTAACTTCTGAGGTCATCAGTCCCATAGAGCTTAGAACTACTTAAACCTAACCAACCTAAGGACATCACACACATCCAGGCCCGAGGCAGGACTCGAACCTGCGACCGTAGCGGTCGCGTGGTTCCAGACTGTAGCGCCTAGAACCGCTCGGCCACCATGGCCGGCCCCGCGATACCACTCAACGCGACATATTCTAAGTCGTTTCACTTCCTAGCTGGCTAAAGACCGACTTCCCGCTTTCGTGCCTCAATCCGAACTGTGCCAATCGGTGCCTCCAGCCGAACTGTACTCTTTGGTGTCTAGACCAGAACTGCCCCCCGCCCGTATCCGAGCGCTTTTCACGCGCGCCGAATATAGCTCAACTAACTAGGGCAATTCCCTTTCCTGAAGAGGTCCATCTGATTGTTTACAACTTATACGTTATTTTACATTTTACATCTTTAAATACTCAAATCGTGATCACTTCCACGTTCTAAACAAAGTAACAATAATACACATTACATAATAAAAGATAAATTCTCTTACATAAAACCAATATAATTTCCTTCTAAAATTTGAATGTCACGGCCAGTAGCCTTGCACCAATGTGATTTCTGATTAATAAATAAAGAACAAAAGTAACTATTATGCACTAAACTTTACAACAAATATCGTATTACATAAGGATTCAAGAAGCTGCCATGCTGTCATCGTTCAGTGTGTTTTGTGTGGAGGAAATGATAACCTGATGCTTAACTGAAAATACCGATAATTTAAATTTACTATAGCTTTTAAGCAAATAGAGTTACAGAGTTGATATTTAAAACATTTGTCATTTTAATGATGCGCTTCTAAATGAAATGTGGATCGTTAAGATAGACCAAAGCGTTAAGATTTTAGCATTCAGGTCCTCGTTATAAATCACGTTCATTTCACTTTAACAGTAAATCCTAAACTATTATAGCTATGATCAATATTTAAGTTTTATTGGGATCATTTTCAAAATTTATTGATGATGGCAGATTAAAATTACTGTGGCTTGATTCCCTGCATTAATACAGAATTAAATAATTTTCATTACTGTTTCCATTTATGGCCGATTTTAGGTCCGCCACATTTAACACTGCTACGTCACCTCGCCCACAAAAGCCTTCTACTGGATTTCCCTATGACGTAGGTTCTCGTCGGTCTCACTCGCACACTACAGTGATTAGGTCTCAATAGACAATAGACGCCTGTGAATTTTCCCATCTCGTGATGAATCTGCGCCCTTTGTGGCACGCGATCCTGGAGGACAAGGTTAGTTTCACAATTCCTGTAGGTTGACTCTTTCGGCCATATATGTAAATGAGAGCGCATTGCTAGTTAACTCACACCATTCAATATGAAACCATAAGAAATTCGCTCTCTTCGCGTGTGTGAGAAACTATGAGAAACACCAAGAAAAAACCGGCAGCAACTCAACAGGGAACAAAGTCCGGAAAACATTACTGAACTGATTGGAATATATGTTAAAGTAAGCCTCGTGGCACAGGCTCACAGCAACGGACAATGTTCTGAAATGTGCTCACCTAGTTTAGTTCTTACAATTGAACAGGGGCTGTCGGAAGTGACCACTTGCACCTCACTCTCTGGCGCAAACCGCGACAAGGCGACTGTTTCGCCCAATGTACAGCTGACCACTTAATCTTTTTTCAGCACGCACACGCAGGAACCGACGCAGACCTCGCACATCTTTTAAGACGCCCATTAAGCTTGTCTGATAGGTGTGGAGATGGCGCTGAAGCTGCCAGACCAAGACTCACCTTCGTCAGCTCCGTACGTACGCAAAATGCACGGAACTCGACAAGCACGCTGTCTGCGACACCACACGCATAGCCGTTGCTTAGTAACAAAGAGTCTGCCAGCTCGCAGTATCTATAGCAGCTGGCACGGCTAACGGACTATTCTAAGAACATAGTAACTAACAGCAACAATTTAGAAATCCTTCTCCAAGAATGGCTAGGTGGTGTGTGGGTATATATTGTGTTTCGGTAATGTTGTTACAAAAGTTTGCGGACGATGGAGGATCGTAAATGTATCAAGTAAAGGTAAGGGACCCTGGACCAAAAACAACCAGTTCGAAAGTTAAAAGTGAAAACCGTTCAAGTACCTTAAATAGTGGAATTCTTGTACCTGTAGTGTTGTTGCTAAGACTGTTGGGTAGGCAACTTTCAGAGGTGGCAGTGTGACCAAGAACAAAGAAAAATGGGTAGTAAACATTGGCTGTAAAATGCATACTGTACGAGTTACGAGCTTTTTCCCATATTCTATACTGTGAATAACATCTCCCTCGCTGAACGTCTTCCCATTACAATTAACACCCGCGTTTTAGAGCCCATTACCTATAAGTATTTTTGTTTTCATCCCCCCAATGAACCATGGACCTTGCCGTTGGTGGGGAGGCTTGTGTGCCTCAGCGATACAAATGGCCGTACCGTAGGTGCAACCACAATGGAGGGGTATCTGTTGAGAAGCCTGACAAACGTGTGGTTCCTGAAGAGGGGAAGCAGCCTTTTCAGTAGTTGCAGGGGCAACGGTCTGGATGATTGACTGATCTGGCCTTGTAACATTAACCAAAACGGCCTCGCTATCCTGGTACTGCGAACGGCTGAAAGCAAGGGGAACTACAGCCGTTATTTATCCCGAGGGCATGCAGCTTTACTATATGGTTAAATAATTATGGCGTCCTCTTGGGTAAAATATTCCTGAAGTAAAATAGTCCCCCATTCGGATCAACGGGTGCGGACTACTCAAGAGGACGCCGTTATCAGGAGAAAGAAAACTGGCGTTTTACGGATCGGAGAGTGGAATGTCAAATCGCTTAATCGGCAGATAGGTTACAAAATTTAAAAAGGGAACTGAATAACTTAAAGTTATATATGTTGGGAATTAGGTAAGTTCGGTGGCAGGAGGAACAAGACTTTTGGACAGGTGAATACAGGGCTATAAATACAAAATCAAATAGGGGTAATGCAGGAGTAGGTTTAATAATGAATAAAAAATAGGAGTGCGGGTAAGCGAATACAAACAGCATAGTGAACGCACTGTTGTGGCCAAGATAGACACGAAGCCCACACCTGCTACAGTAGTACAAGTTAATATGACAACTAGCTCTGCAGATGATGAAGAAATTGATGATATGTATGATGAGATAAAAGAAATTATTCAGGTACTGAAGGGAGACGAAAATTTAATAGTCATGGGTGACTGGAATTCGACAGTAGGAAAAGGCAGAGAAGGAAACATTGTAGGTGAATATGGATTGGGGATAAGAAATGAAAGAGGAAGCCGTCTGGTAGAATATTGCACCGAGCATAACTTAATCATTGTTAACACTTGGTTCAAGAATCATAAAAGAAGGTTGTACACATGGAAGAATCCTGGACATATTAAACGTATCAGACACATTATATAATGGTAAGACAGAGATTTAGGAACCAGGTTATAAACTGTAAGACACTTCGAGGGGCAGATGTGGACTCTCATCACAATCCATTGGTTATGAACTGTAGATTAAAACTGAGGAAATTGCAAAAAGGTGGGAATTTAAGGAGACGGGACCTGGATAAACTGACTAACCCAGAGGTTGTATGGAATTTCAGGGAAAGCATAAGGGAACAATTGACAGGATTGGAGGAAAGAAATACAGTCGAAGAAGAATGGGTAGGTCTGAGGGATGACGTATTGGAGGCAGCAGAGGATCAAGTTGGTAAAAAGACGAGGGCTAGTAGAAATCCTTGGGTAACAGAAGAAATACTGAATTTAATTGATGAAAGGAGAAAATATAAAAATGCAGTAAATGAAGCAGGCAAAGAGAGATACAAACGTCTCAAAAATGAGATCGACAGGAAGTGTAAAATGGCTAAGCAGGGATGGCTAGAGGACAAATGTAAAGATGCAGATGCGCATATCACTAGGGGTAAGATAGATACTGCCCACAGGAAAATTAAAGAGACCTTTGAAGAAAAGAGAACCACGTGTATGAATATCAAGAGCTCAGATATAAACGCCGTTCTAATCAAAGAAGGGAAAGTAGAAAGGTGGAAGGACTATATAGAGGGACTATATAAGGGCGCTGTACTTGAGGACAGTATTATGGAAATGGAAGAGGATGTAGATGAAGATGAAATGGGAGATACGATACTGCGTGAAGAGTTTGACAGAGCACTGAAAGACCTGAGTCGAAACAACACCCCGTGAGTAGACAACATTCAATTAGAACAACTGACGGCCTTGGGAGAGACAGTCCTGACAAAACTCTACCATCTGGTGAGCAAGATGTATGAGACAGGCGAAATACCCTCAGACGTGAAGAAGAATACAATAATTCTAATCCCAAAGAAAGCAGGTGTTGACAGATGTGAAAATTACCGAAAGATCAGTTTAATAATTCATAGCTGCAAAATACTAACGCGAATTCTTTACAGACGAATGGGAAAACTGGTTGAAGTCGACCTCAGGGAAGATCAATTTGGATTCCATAGAAATATTGGAACACTTGCGGCAATACTGACCTTACGACTTATCTTAGAAGAAAGATTAAGGAAAGGCAAAACTACGTTTCTAGCATTTATAGACTTCGAGAAAGCTATTGACAATGTTGACAGGAAAACTCTCTTTCAAATTCTAAAGGTGGCAGGGGTAAAATAAATGGAGCGAAAGGCTATTTACAATTTGTACGAAAACCAGATGGCAGTTATAAGAGTAGAGGGGCATGAAGGGAAAGCAGTCGTTGGGAAGGGAGTGAGACAGGGTTGTAGCCTCTCCCCGATGTTATTCAATCTGTATATTGAGCAAGTAGTAAAGGAAACAAAAGAAAAATTCGGAGTAGGTATCAAAATTCGTTGAGAAGAAATAGAAACTTTGAGGTTCGGTGATGACATTTTAATTCTATCAGAGACAGCAAAGGCCTTGCAAGAGCAGTTGAACGGAATGGACATTCTCTTGAAAGGAGGATGTAAGATGAACATCAACGAAAGCAAAACGAGGATAGGGAATGTAGTCGTATGAAGTCGGGTGATGCTGGGGGAATTAGATTAGGAAATGGGACACACTAAAGTAGTAAGGGAGTTTTGCTATTTGCGGAACAAAATAACTGATGCTAGTCGAAGTAGAGAGGATATAAAATGTAGACTGGCAATGGCAAGGAAAGCGTTTCTGAAGAAGAGATGTTCGTTAACATTGAGTATAGGTTTAAGTGTCAGAAGTCAAAAAATGCTGCAAATGGCTCTGAGCACTATTGGACTTAACTTCTGAAGTCATCAGTCCCCTAGAACGTAGAACTACTTAAACCTAACTAACCTAAGGACATCACACACATCCATGCCCGAGGCAGGATTCATACCTGCGACCGTAGCGGTTACGTGGTTCCATACTGAAGCGCCTACAACCGCTCGGCCACACCGGCCGCAGTCAGGAAGTCGTTTTTGAAAGTATTTGTATGGAGTGTATCCATGTATGGAAGTGAAACATGGTCAATAAATAGTTTGGACAAGAAGAGAATAGTAGCTTTCGAAATGTGGTGCTACAGAAGAAGATTAGATTAGATCGCATAACTAATGAGGAGGTATTGAATAGAATTGGGGAGAAGAGGAGTTTGTGGCACAATTTGACAAGAAAAAGGGACTGTTGGTAGGACATGTTCTGAGGCATCAAGGGATCTCAAATTTAGCATTTGGAGGGCAGCGTGCAGGGTAAAATCGTAGAGGGAGACTGGGAGATGAATACACTAAGCAGATTCAGAAGGATGTAGGTTGCAGTAGGTACTGGGAGATGGAGAAGTTTGCACAGGACAGAGTAGCATGGAGAGCTGCATCAAGCCAGTCTCAGGACTGAAGACCACAACAACAACAACTTTTTTTTGTTTTGGTTCATATTATCGCTTCTGAAAGTTGCCTTCCCTTCAGTTTTATAAACATCAGTGCTGGTAAATGTTTTCCAGTGCAAAGGTTCAGAAAGGTTTTTGCTTGTAACTTTCGACTCGCTCGTTCCCGGAGGAGGCTCCCTGACGTGAAACTCATTCATTTGTCCTTCTCCATCAACCTTGAAAGTTCATAACACCATCTGGGAATGACCCAGTATAGATACACGTTCAGATCAATGATACCGTCAGCTGTGCCTATGGAGCTGTTCCATGTATAAAGAATGGATTATTTCACTTACCGAAATAGGCATCAACTTACAAGAACGGGTTCCTAGCCAAGACAGGATAATAATATGCAGTATAACCATCGCAGTTATCCACACGGTAAAAATAACTGACTCGCTCTCCATAGTGCCAACACTGACTTCGTATGATAAATGCAGAAGATTTTCCTATTAAACATGCTCAACAACTGCAGCTGTATGAGACTTACGAAGAAACGGCACGGTTTTGTGATTTGTACAAACTAAGGGCATCCTGGCATTCGGAGGAATAAGAAAGCTGAATGCCGCAACTAAGAATTTTTGGGCCAGCGTGTTTTAACTGTACATTTCATTAAATGGAGGTTCAACTACTCCACAGTTGCCCGTGAATTACTTAAGTGAGCAACCGGAAAATATTACTTAATGCGTTACTCGCAGTCCGTGGTCCCCTTGTCCACATTTCAGTTTGACGTGGCTGGAATGGAGGGAGTGAGGAAGTAACGACATAAAATTAATAGTTCACTGTTTGGATTAACAGTATATATTCATTCGACTGCTCTAAAATCAGTATGTGGGACAGTTCACAATCTAAATCTCCTCAAAGCTTCATTATCTTTAAATACCTTTTCGATGACAAATTGCTCGAAAAATCTAAAGCAAACTTTAGCTCCCCTAAATGTGTTAAATTATAATAATCCATTCGGTAGACGGATTTAGAATATGGGCGGCACATAAAAATAAGGTAGACTGAAACGAAGGGGAATTTAATTATGACAATGATGTTAAAGTTTCTCGCTGTCATTCAACAGATGCCCAAGTAACAACTATCAGAGGCTCGGGTTACCAATTGTCGCTAACAGCACCACCTACTTCATCGCAAAGTCGGGCGCTGACTTGCTGTCCGACGACGACACACTGTTGACGAAAGCCTCGGTGCGATCGGAAACGGACTGCAAAACAGATCTGTCGCCTCTCAAATGCCTGCGAAACTGCCTCAGTGCTGTAAAAGCGCCCTATCGGCATATAAAATAACTAATAAGTTTCCCAAGTGTGATTGTATCGATCCTCTGATTTTTGGTATCGTACATTTATGTTTAAGGAACAAGTCATTTCAGTTTCCCTTTTTTTTATCTTATTGAACATAGTTGGTGATCCATGCTCAGTTTCCCTTTATAACCACTTCGTTTTATGCCACTTAATCGAGAATTTCCCTGTTTTCTTCGTACTCCAGTTTCGTCACCTATCGTGTTAATGTGGAACTGCAATGTCTTCTGAAACCTGATGAGGGACATAGAGGACATTCACCGTCATCACACACCGTATATTTTTAACGCAATGTGTGGTTTATCATGTGAACATCATGTTTAACTGTATTGAGTAAAGTGTTACTAACAAATGAGAACTAGTAGTACGGACAGCATGATATCTGTGCTCTGCGTAGAGTCGAGAGGGCACTAAGGGGATACAATTGTGGCTACAAAGTAGAAGTACATCTCTGCAGTAGAGTAGGCTATAGATAAAGTTCTGCAATTAACAAACGTTGTTGCGGTGCAGGAAACAACTCTCTGGGGGGGGGGGGGGGGGCATTGGTGAGATAAGGGGAGGACTTGCAAATTCTAGAAACTTCGCCGGAGCAGTTGGCTGAATGAGACACAAATAAAACTATGCATTCGTCGCGAAGAGAGAATACGGCACAGCACACGACAAACAAAGTTCGTAATAAAAGGAAGGTGATAAGATGCAATCGACAAGATAGAGTAATTTCCATGAAATGAACAATTATATAGTACATTCAGAGTTATCGACACTGTAATTCTCTTGTGAAACGGGCTGTGAGTGCTTTGCCAAATGCATCGAACATTTCCGCCACGACGAATATATATATATATATATATATATATATATATATATATATATATATATATACGTATATATATATATATATATATATATAAACATTCTTTTTTACCTTAAAATTCACGTCAGTTTCAAACTTGGAATTCCACTTGCACTTTTATTGTGTCCAAGCTTATTTTAAGCTGTGTTTCTAAAAACCGATTGTTAAGTTACTTCTGTCTCAGTTGACTGTACTGCTCTTCGATCTATCCAAGGTTAAATCACGCTAGACTGAGTGTGCAATATAATATTGTAAGTTACAAGTCACATCTCATCCTAGCCTATAAAAGTCACAACAGTGACAGGATCCCGTACCGTTAAATTTTATGCTCCAAATTCTGTCTGATGAAAAATGGCAACCGAAAGAGAAATACAGAGCTATCATTAGGATTCATCAGCTACCAAATATTTGGCTCTGCAAGAGACAGTTTGTTAGTAAAACTATTATTTCACTTTGTAAGTTATGTGTTCAACGTTAGAGTTTTTAACTTCAGCGCCTGAGGGCGAACGACGTATCGTCGTTTCCATGGGGTTCTGAAATGACTCTCTTAAATGATCGGACGAGATTTGCAATAACAACTATAAATTATGTCGCTTTCAATACTATCTTTTAGAATATGTAACATATTAAGAGTTAATCAATCAATAACATTGGTCCCCAAAAAGTCATTCAGTAACCAACCTTCATATTAGATGAGTACAAGAGACCGGTATTCGCATTAAGCACATACATAAATAATGTAGTTTGGCATAGCAATAGAACTGACAGAGGCTGCTGTATGATGAGCTTCCGTACGTTTCTGGAAAACAGAAATATACCGATGCGTCCGTGAATAGTACCCACATGGTCTTACCGGAACTGTGTTTGAATAAACATCGAACGCAAGAGCTCGGCGAAAGCAAATGCCTTACTTCCGCATGCTGTATACCGGGAAATGATAATTGAGTGGCGAATACACAGTTAAACAATTTCACACTTTCAGGATACCTCACCAATTTATTCTGTGTTACTGGAGGAAAAATATAAAATATTCTACCAGAACAGATGCATTTTCTCTTGTTTGTAACTCCCCTCTGTTGTGCTATCCATTATGTTAACTGCCGGCCGGTGTGGCCGAAGCGGTTCTAGGCGCATCAGCCTGCAACCGCGCGACCGTTGCGGTCGCAGGTTCGAATCCTGCCTCGGACATGGATGTGTGTGCTGTCCTCAGGTTAGTTAGGTTTAAGTAGTTCTAAGTTCTAGAGGACTGATGACCTCAGATGTTGAGTCCCATAGTGCTCAGAGCCATTTGAACCATTATGTTACCCAACCGTCAACTGAACCCCTGCAATATGAGCAATAGTTCGGTGCCAGCCACTGTCAGGGTAACTGCCTACAGGTAGGTGAATGACAAAAATCACAATTTTCAGTGACACAGACAAATCATCTGCTTGATGATTATTTGGCAACATCTCTTCAAATTAACACTCGTTATTATTCACGCCATTCTCTATAGAGGCCAAAACCAGTACACTCCGTCGCAGTAACAACGGCAGTCCAGTCGTCACATCACATCCAGGAGCGTACTGTTTATGAAATCGTGCTGTTGAGTGCCAAAATACTGCGAGTCTGCTTTGGGGGCGGACTGGATTTCCACATGTCTTGGAACAATACTGCATTAGCGTTGTCACCTTCGTAACCGGATGCAGGCTCCTGTCACAATGTATTCGGGCAGAGAAACTGTAAATAGTCACCTCTCAGCCCTTAGCAGCACACGTACTAGGACTGGTTCCCGGACTACTCATTACAGCCGACGCCGTAACACTAAAGTGAAGTAAAGTCGTATGGCTTGAATGGCTGGGAGAGCCCGAAGGGCATGTTCAAAATGGTTCCAATGGCTCTGAGCACTATGGGACTTTATTGCTGAGGTCATCAGTCCCCTAGAACTTAGAACTACTTAAACCTAACTAACCTAAGGACATCACACACATCCATTCCCGAGGCAGGATTCGAACCAGCGACGGTAGCGGTCGCGCGGTGCCAGACTGTAGCGCCTAGAACCGCTCGGCCACTCCGGTCGGCCCGAAGGGCAGGATCAGCCGCATAATTGGAAAGGTTTTCCCTATCTTTCGCACCCGTAGGCATATTTCCTCATCGAAGTATGAGACTTCTGTATCTAAGTGTAATAATTAAATGTCCATAACAGTTACGCTTGTGTGTGTGTGTGTGTGTGTGTGTGTGTGTGTAGTGTCATGTTCGTGTTGTAAATGATGACAGAAGGGAGAGGGTGGAATATGGTGCCAGCACATTGCCTATTGCTCTCCAACAGCACCAACGTGCCGCCGACCTTAACATCCCAATCCGACTGAGAGATCACCAAAACAGTGCCCCTCACTTCATGACATATAGTGAGGACGATTTGAGTTGAATTCGGGACATTTCGCTCAAAGACTGGTGATATGGGACTCACGCCAACACCACTCCTGTCTCCTCTAGTGTAAGGACAACGTGGAACATTTAAACAGCGCGCGGCGAACCTAGATGTTCATCCATCCGGGTACTGACCACCCCCGAAGGGTGCTTAAATTCGGTAATCGGACGAAACCGTTGTATCCACCTCCGCACGGCAATTGGCGCCGTAACACTCAACACTACAGCCGACAGTCCAATGTGGGGCCAACCAAATTTAACTTTTCGTAGCAGTGTCATCAGCCAGCTGCTGGTCTACCAGCATCCGCTGTACCTCATGGTACTTGGTCTCGAGCCGGTGCCACGACGGCAAGTCCTCGCCTAGAGTGTCCGCGCCCGGCACAAGGCGACACTGTGGGTCCTGGGTCCGATAAAGGTCATCTGCGACGACGACTTGCTTCACTCGGCGACTGTGGCGTACGATTACTGCTTTCCAGAGGTTCTTACCTTATCTCATGACAGTCGTCGCTCCTCCCATGGCCTTTATCTGCAGCAGCCCCTTTGCCTTGCCTAAACAGGCACTGCCAGGACACGACCACGGCACTGGGAGTCACATTGATGTAGCAGCCGCTACCTCGATGACCGAACACACAGCTAAGACGCTATGCTCAACCCCTATATGTAAACCTTGCTGAATAAACAACCTTATTACTAACTGAGCTTTCCTGATTCCGAGCTCACCGTAGTATTTGTAGAACACTACTCACTCTTCATGCACGTGCCATTCTGAGGCAGATGCTATCTTGCTGGCTGATAATGGTGACTGCGTAGCCGATACCATTACAGTTCAAAACGCTACTTGAAAGAAAAATTTCAGAGAGAAATTTCGCAAATACAACAACGATTTCTATCGGGTTAAACCAAGATACGGAACTTGCCGCTGACAATATAAAGCGAAATAGGCACTTTTAGATGGCACCGAAACCGACTTTGACCACCTGAATACATAGATCCGCCGTGGGATTTCGTTATTCAGCGCCACTGCTAGATAGCCAGCCAGCTACCAGTAGCGTGCCATTGCCGATGCGAGAGATACAGTCGCAAGGCTCCGCTGAAGACAGGTCCACGGAAGCCAATCCCTGCCAGCCTACGCAGCAGACTTCGCAACCGCCGATGCAACATTTGTTGCCACCATCAGTGACATCCTTCATCAACCTCGACTATCATCTCCACCAGTGTCATCATCATCATCATCATCATCATCATGTGCCAGCGCCAGAGTCTACTGTTTATTGTAGATGTTCGTCCTATTTCTATTTATAATTATTGGGACATGTTCTCGCAAATTCGGAAAACGAAAAACAGTAAATGGGCTGGACAGCATTATCTGCCATAGCCACCTGTTCACCTCCATCATCTCGACCACAGCACAGCGCAGGCCTCCCCACGTTATTGCCCACACCCACACTACACGGCAATGGTACGTAAGGTTGGTGGGTGGAGGCCAGGGGGCAGGAATGCGGAATTGGCAGAGATTATGCCGACCAGAAACGACGCTGAAATCACGGAGCTCCAAAATCAGCCAGGTGTAGTGGCTCAATGCTGGCCACCAGCGAGTGTTATGCTCACTTCGGAGTCTCTGTAGGTCGGCGTACGAAGACACAGCGAACCTGGGAAACAGCCATCGACGCCTCCACCACAATTAACACTGTCAACAGATACAACAAGCGACTAGTAAGTTGACCAAGGACGATGCTTAGAGGAATAATTTCGAATTGAATACGAGACGAAAAAAATAGTAAATAAAATCGACTTTTGCTCAAGCAATTGTATGTGTTCGTATACGTAGTATAAAGGTGTGCGTCGTATTCACCACAAGACACCTCTGCCAATGCAGTCTGTTCATAATATTAAACGACAGACGAAGCGTTGCCTGTTCTTATTTATTTCGCTGTTGATGAGTTTCATTCACAATGTTCTTAACATTTTAACAAAAATGTTGCTGAACCATAAAACGCTTATAGAAACAATCCCTGAGTGTTGTAAAGAAAACGCCCTGTTCGTGATCAGCCAAATTCTTTTCAACTAAAGAGTTTAACCACGTCAACAGATGGTAAATCGCTGGTTGCTGTCCTAACACCATCAACATTTCTCTTCAAACAACAGCCACGGTCTCCATCATGTCATCATATGACAAAATTTCATATCTGATATCAGTCTTATCCAGTTTGACATGCGGTCTAGGGCGTCTTGTCACGGTAGACGCGGCTCCCCCCCCCCCCCCCCCCATCGGAGGTTCGAATCCTCCTCGACCATGGGTGCGTGTGTCGTCCTTAACGTAAGTTAGTTTAAGTTCGATTAAGTAGTGTGTCAGCCTAGGGACCGATGACCTCAGCAATTTGGTCCCATTAGACCTTAACACAAATTTCCAAAATTTTTATCCAGTTTGAGAAGTCTACAATTATTATATTCTCAAATATTAAACTTTAGTAAGAAACAAAACACCCTTAAAAGATTTGGTATAAATGAGGAAAATTACACATGTGACAAAAAGTACTCTACATTAACATAGCCTCACGCACTCAAGAAGTTTTCTGCTACTCTTCTCCAGATTGCTATTTAAAGTCTCCATAAAACACTGACCTGCATAGAAATTACTTCAAATGTGATAGACTCTCGAGTCCTTCACTCGATGATGTTTGGAAGATTCGGAAAAGCTACTCGTCTTCTAATAAATATTACACCATTCTCGGTAAGGTTTTTCGTACGCTCTTGAATTTAAGAGTAAAAATTTTGGCTTTGGATTACATAAAACGAAGAATTATGTAAATTTTCAATACGATTTATTGAAAAGTAATTCATTCACGACTACCAGGAGGTATTTTGTTAATGACACTTTCGTATGGAGTCGGGGCCTTTGTGCGTAAAGAAACAGTCTGATCCTTTTGTAACAATGACTAAAGCAATGCAAGGAAAATAAATAAATGGAATCGATCTGATGGGATGACTAAAATTTGTGAGTGCAAAGTACGACGACAGCAACACATCTATGGGAAGGAGCAGTAGAAGTGAATACTATTGCATAAGCAGATGCAGAGTAACCATAACTTTGATGGTTGCTTTTTAAGGTGCTTTCCTTGGCAGGAAATGAAATGGTGAAACATCTGATCAATGCTCTTACGGTTTAAATATTAACACATTAATCTTTCACGTAATGTATGTTTCTTAATAGATAAACAACGTATCACTACCATCCTGTCCCATAATAGACACATGTTTTATCTTTTGTCTCCACATTCATCTACTACGGTGGTGGGATTTCTAACGCAGCTCCGATTTCACAGTGGTACTTTTTTTTTAACCCGTTGGAAACATATTCCTTTACTTACTAATGTCTGTCGATTAATAGAACAGTAAATTAATAACGTCATATGGCATGATTATTTGGCTTCGCCGAACGTTAACTATTGGTATCACGGTTACGGCACGTGTACAGGAAGTTAGTGAACCAGTTAGTTTATTTACCGAAGTTATGATGAAGCACATATGAAAAAAATATTTCAAATCTCTACTGCTGTGTTAGTGGCAACACAGCTTATGAGATGTTACAACAGTTTTTCCGATTATAAATCGTTCATGTCAAGGCATGTCCTGCAGATCTGCCGTAATACCGGCTAAATGATTTTCATCCATAGGATGTAACACTCGGTAATCAAAATCTAAGTATCAGAGTCGATATACTCCTGTAGAAAAAGGCGCTAACGAAACAAATGTCAACAAGCAGGTAGGATAAGCTTACAACTTCATGAAGGGGGATATTCCAGGTTTCGACCGTATAAATTATGAGTAGGACTGGTGCAAACATTCTCTAAGATTATTCTTCATAACGAAGTTGTCCTTAACGAAAATATCTCTATAATATAAGCTTTAAAAGCCAAAAATAAATAACTAAATGTATAACTCCGGACAGACAGCAAGATAACACACGGGACGTTTGCTGTCTTATTGGTACACTACATACGGATTTAGATTTTTTATGCTGGTAGACACTCGAAACGAACCATAAACGTTAGATCAGTACGTTATTGGTTTTCGCTCTCTGTCATTACACGACAATGGTAACTATTTCGGATAACCTTACATGCAAATAAAACAAACTAACCGGTATTTCCTGCATTATTACAAAACCTATGTTGAATGCTTACACGAGGAAACACTCCTTCTCCCTAAATTTCACAATTTTTTATTTTAAATTACTTAGGATGGAGATTCAAGGACGTTTTCTAGTGTTATCGTAAAAGAATTTATTCACGTTTATTTCGTGCAATGAAACAAAGAATTTTCATCACCAAAGAAATTACGTTAGAAACAGAAAATTTATAGATATATTACCTGACACACCAATAAAATGAAAAATTATATAGCGCGCTTTTGATATAATTTCTAATAAATTACGGGCTATGTATGGAATTTTTGGGTTCAAAAATGGTTCAAATGGCTCTGAGCACTATGGGACTCAACTGCTGTGGTCATTAGTCCCCTAGCACTTAGAACTACTTAAACCTAACTAACCTAAGGACATCACACACCCATGCCCGAGGCAGGATTCGAACTTGCGACCTAGCAACAGCGCGGCTCCGGACTGGAGCGCCTAGAACCGCACGGCCACCGCGGTGTATGTTTCCACAGTAGGGTACTACTACCTGTACAAAAATGAATTTATGATTTTTCACTTAATAGATAATATGTTAAATATAGAGTTTCATGTTAAAGACTATTGTCAATGGGATCCTATTTAACAAAAATCTGAAAGTCAATGGATTTTCAGTCATCTTCACAGTGTTTCAGTATGGTATTATGGGGTAAATCATGTAACAGAACAGCGTAGTGAGGGTAGCGAATGGGTAGAGTCAAATGGGCTTTCCTGCAACATCTAAGAATGACAAGAAACCAAACTGGTTTCCAGCACATTTTATAAAAGTGGGGAGAGGGGGAAACGCACTGCTTGTCCATTTCCATTGTTACAAAATATCCAGACGTACGCAACCCGTCACCGAAGGCAAGATCGATACGCATTTCTGTGCGGTAACGAACGATTAGGAGGTAAGCCGATTCGATGGCAGATAATATCGCTGTATTTCGACAGTAAGACGTGGAGAAGTGTTTGTGTGAGACTCCCGATCATCAGCTTTTACAAAGTTTCCAGGATCAAACTCCAAATCTCACGGCATTGTCTCACGAAGGGAAGGCGTTATGGAGCCTGTCTATAATTTCCAGTTTGCAAGTACACCTTACTCGTTGTGCTAACTGAAAGACAATGTTCCTACTTGCTAATTTACTCAACATGATCAGGATGCTATCACTATCATTGTTACTGATTGATATATTCATTAAAAGTTCACATGCAAAATATATAACAATATATCTAGTGATAATAATAATAATAATATCCCTATCGGAAGTAGGCTTATGAACAGTTCAGAGGCGACCTCTGCGGGAAGTTCCAAGTAAAATAGTCTATCGCCCTGACTTGTAATGACCAAAAGTTAATTGCTCACCTTAAATGTGGAAAATAATTTCACCACTTTCCACACGGTTTTGTCATCATTACAGGCGGCACACAAACAGTTACTTCCATCAAATTATGTTACCCAGAACGGTGTACAGTCCCGACGAGTTCTCTTCCTACTTTTACCAAAAATACTTTTGTAGCAACCTGTCTCTAACGTCATCCGAGGCACAGCGTATGCTGGCATTTGACTGACGCGGACTGATTGATATCTCGGTGCAAAGTGTCTTTCCCCACTCCCTCACTGGCTGTATTTACATACAATGGCAGTAGACCACCGAACAGAACATCTGCTACCAACTTCTCTAGGTACAGGTAGCAGCATCTACATGGAATCTCTCTTGGACACGTAATAATTTACTCTCTGTCGTTTAAAATCGTCTTAATTTTTATATAAATGGAACAATGTTGGCTTTAGTTACTGGAAAAAGTTTAGCTCGACTGTATTTAAATTTTGCTGGCTACATTTTTTGAATAAAACCGACAGTAGAACATGACTTCTGAGCTGCTTCTGTTAAATTCCTTGTAATGATTGTTACTTACACTGAAGTCTTGAAACTTGGTATAGCTCTATTATTTGATCAGTGAAATCGCGTGCTGTAGTTAAACTTTCTATAACACGTTCATATCATACTTAATTTATTGTATGTAGGGAGGTTTTCGTCCCAAATTTAGTTTTTGTAAGTAACCTGAAAACTAATGGAGGTAGCTTAATGGAGTCACTTAGTAAATGTTTTTATATGAAACTGATGCTACATACGAAAAATGTGGAAAATAATTTCACCACTTGCCGTACGGTTTTGTCATCATTACAGGCGGCATACAAATAGTTACCTTCATCAAATCATGTTGCCGAGGTTTTATCTTTCTGAATCTAATACTTAGCGCCTTCAAATTTACTTAAAAATGCCGATTTTCACCAAAATATTGCTCTGGTCAGGCTGCGACTTTTCACTTTCGCGTTTGACACATATCTGCACATTCTGAACAATTTTTACCTTTGTAGCTTTATTATTTAGCGCCACTTATTTTTTTCTTAAAACAATATATTTACCCAAATATTTTCCTCAGATCATTCTGAGACTTCACTATTTTAACCTTAATATATTGAAGCATACATTAAAACAGTTTGGAAAAGCTACTTCAATTTTTAATTTCGTTCTTAGATAGTGGCGCAATATCTTGTATACTACACATGGGCATGTCATGGTGACGTGACGCTAGTAGTAGTGACCTGGGGTAAGTCTGGGCACACTCACTCGCCTCTGCATCTCTCTCAATGACGCAGTGCTTGTTTCATGAGAGCATGTGACACTGTTGATGGCACTTCATCGGTCGGAAGATGACGTTAAGGCCGTGGTGCTACCCGAGATGCACAGAGCATGCGCCGGCACCAGATTCCACTCTCTTCCTTCTCTGATAATGTTATTTCTCGTTATGCAGCACTAACATAGCACGTCACCATAAGTCATCCATTACACTCTAGAAGTGTACATACGACATAAGTCTCATATTTCATGTATGACAGGATCCACTGTGCGAGGAAGAACGATAGCCTTTCCGATAGGTGTCTGGAACCACTGCTTGGGAAATACAAACCAACAATAACAACAACGATATTTACATTTTCAATAGGTGCAAATTTGAATCAGAAATCATTATTGACAATGGACGATATTTTGTTGTGTGCAATACTGCGACTGTATCTGTTAGGCAAAAATTGACGGACTCTCGATTCCTTGAGATGAATGATTTATTATAAATTTAGATTATGTAGAATAATCATTGTCGGATCTGAGTGTTCAAAGCAGCTGTTATTAGTGAAAATCTTCAGGGTGATGAAAAATGACCTATACATACATTGAAGAAATTCTGCGTCGTCAGCGTCACGCATTTGATAACCATTTCCGTCGCCAGATACTGGTCCTCTTATCGAATAGGGTTTCGTTACAACGGTGTTGTCTATCTTCCAGGGATTCTCACTTAACATTCTTGAACATGACTGTTATGCAGTCGTGTGCACTACACTGTCTTTTACGATCCTGACAGGACGTACCTGAATCTCTTCAGTGTTTGTTGTCATGCTAATGTTATAGACTCCGATAATGAACTTACAGAGCAGGATACTATCGTGTTGAATGCAGTTCTCTTTCCATATTAATTCCACCTTTACATGATGCTACACACAAATATAACGCTCTGATCTTCTGTGCTAATGATATTTTTTATATTCCAAGTCCCTCTTAGTATAATTTATTACAGCGACATAGGCGGACTCCAACTCTTTCTATTGGCTACGGACTTTATGGCACTTTTATTCACTTCTATTCATTACAGGCAGTCGAGATGCACTTTCTCATCATCATTTGACGAATGCCTTCCCCTGATTTACTAGATTATGTCTTAAAGAAGTTGTACTGCTTCTCACTCTATTTGATACATCATTCGTTGAGATCATCTGTGGTCCAGCGCTTCCGTTTGGATCGAACATTCGCCGGATAGCGCCTCTGCCTGACTTGCACCACTTTAACACACTTGCACTGAGTTACATATAAGGTAATGTTTTTCCACCGTGTACAAACTCTACGGATTGATCACTAACAAGACACGGAACAAAATAGGTCTAATAAACCTATGTCCGGAAACGCATTTTATCCTTGTTAGAGATCATCTCTTCAGTCATATTTTGTTACAGAAACTGCGGTCTAACATGCATTGTACCATGCATCCACAGTTAAAGTATGCACGGCTTCCTCCTGGAGTGTGGTACTGTTCCTGATACGTCATGCACTAGCGCCCTCTCAAGCCCTAGTAGCTGGTAAAGTTTTGTTCGATTCTCTTCTCCTGACTCACCTTGTAGTTGATTTGATACAGCGTTGTGCACAACGGTTCGCTATTCGAATCGAAAGCTTGCTGACATGGCGGTTACTTACGGGAAGGCAAATGGAAATGGGCGGCAGGCAGCAAGGAGATATCGCGAAGTCTATCCCCGCTGGCAACAACTACAGCATTCAGTTTTAGGAACAATTCGCTGTTCGTCTGGGCAGCGTCGTTTCAGCAAACAGGAAATTATAAACGACGTAGCCGAAATGTTCGAACACCAGACTTGTAGGAAAATGTGATTACCACTGTGGAAGGCGACCACCGTCAACTTGGTCCGCCGGTACAGAAAAGGCCACCTTTGCGCAGAATAGTATCTTCAACTTTCGTAGCCGTCATCTGTGGGGTAGTGTGCAAAACCCCATAGAGTGGTGACAGCGAATCATCAGCATCGGTGCAGCCGGAATGTGTGGGCCGGGGTAATTGGCAGCCGCATTTATGGAGCATACTTCCATTTACGTCGCCTGAGAGGTCAGAACTATCGGCGTTTCTTGCGGGTGACTTTGCCTCCCCTGCTGGAAGACGTGGCGCTGATGTTTCAAAGGGTTATGGGGCTGCTACATGATGGCGCTAGAGTCCACTTCACCATTAAAGTGCGGACGCATCTCAATCGTGACTTCTTTGGTCGATGGATCGGACGAGGGGCCCAGTTGCATGGCCTGCTCGTTCACCGGCTCTCAACTCGGGCAATTTCTGGTTATGGCGCCATCTCAAAAGAGTCATGTATGCAGAGCCCATTCCAGATGTGGAGACATGGGAGCAGCGTGTTCATGCTGCACTTGACGCTATTCGGACGCAGCCTGGGCAATGTGAACGTGTGAAACAGAAAATGCTACGGCACATACACGCCCGCATGAGGCACATTTAAATCATTTTCATCACATACGGTAACTACGGCTGCATGGTACAGCGTGTCTTAGACAGCAGTTCCTGTAACAATGTATGATTAAATAAATGGACTCCAGCATGGAAACCATGCCTTTCCGGACATAAGTTCATTCCGGCTTTTTTGTCCCATATCCTCTCGTCGATCAGTCATAGAGTTCGTACACGGTTGAAAAAAATCACCCTGTATTAGGTAGGGTATTCCACACGTCATGCCGGCCGCGATGGTCTAGCGGTTCTAGGCACTCAGTCCGGAACCGCGCGACTGCTACGGTCGCAGGTTCGAATCCTGCCTCGGGCATGGATGTGTGTGATGTCCTTAGGTTAGTTATGTTTAAGTAGTTCTAAGTTCTAGGGGACTGATGACCACAGATGTTACATCTCATAGTGCTCAGAACCATTTGAACCATTTGAACCACACGTCTTGGCTTTTATGTACAGGGTTCGAGACTGTCATTAGTCTTGTAAAAGGTTGATGCAGTGAACCATGATTTCCACTCTAGTTCGAACCTCTTCATCTCAATATAAATCTTCATCTAATAAAATGAAAGATGTTCAATTATGTCTTAACATATGTCCTACCATAAGGTCCTGTCTTCTGGTCAATCCTCTTCATAGGTTCCCTTCCTCGCCGACTCTGTTTATATACTCATCATTTCTGATCTTAATAGAGTATCAATTTTGCACATCCTTCTAAAGCATCGCATTTTAAATGCTTCGTGTCTTTTCTTACCCTGTTTTCCCACTGTCTATGCCACATTTACATGTAACCACGTGCTCCATTATGCTGTTCATTCCTGTACCGGTTCTGTAGTTCACCTTAAATCTCAGTGAGATAAAAATGTCACCTGCGAAACTTATCATCGATTTACTTTTGCTCTGAATATTAACTCCACTTCTCCACTTGACTTTTATCTCCGTCATAACTTCTTCTATGTACTGGGAAAACACCGAAACCTTGTCTTACAAATTTATCTTTTCCTCTCTGTTTTTGTACATATTGTGTACTACAATTTTTCTCTGAAGCCTACCTCTTATTCTTATGAGATTTTCAAATGTTTTGCGCCACCTTACCATTATCTAAACCATTTTTAAGTCAATAAATTCTATGAAAGCCCTTTCATATTTTTAGCTCTTGCTTCCATTATCAAGTACTGGTTCTGTAATGCCTTTACCTTTCCTGAACACAAAACAATGATCATCTAAGAGTCCTTAAATATTCTTTTACCTTTTCCCCGTGTATTATTTTTGTCACTTTCTTTTATGCATGCGCCTTTAAGCCGATTATTCGGTAGTTTTCACACTTATCTGCCTTTGCTATTTTAGTTAGAATGTATGCAGATGCAGAGAGAGCACTGGTAAGGATAGTCAGCGATGTGGGTGACTCGACGCGTCTTCATTAAATAAAAGAGTTAATTTAAAAAATCGTTGAAGTGGCTCTGAGCACTATGGGACATAACATCTGAGGTCATCAGTCCCCTAGAACTTAGAACTACTTAAACCTAATTGACCTAAGGACATCACTCGCATCCACGCCCGAGGCAGGATTCGAACCTGCGATCGTAGCGGTCGCACGGTTCCGGACTGAAGCGCCTAGAACCGTTCGGCCTCACCGGCCGGCAGAGTTAAATAAAATATAACATATTATCGTCTTTAGGCGTAATACATATGGGAGCACGCCAGTCGGTCTGTGAGACCGTTACCCAGTGAAGGTGGTCAGGGAAATATGTCACTTTCTGTGTTGGAACCAAGTCCGAGAAATGAGGAGAGTAGCTGAGATTTGACGTAATTGCCATCTGGGAGCCAGTAGGTAAGAGCTTGTGACTGGAGGCGACGCGCTTCGACGTAAATCAACTCGTGATTTCTCTCATACGCTACCTGTTGGCTACTGAGAACGGGCCAACACTCAGAATTTTGCTAGCAGATCACGTTCTGCAGGAAGAAACAACCTTAGCTGAAGCGACGATCCTGTTTGCCACATAAGCAACAATAAATTGTTCTTATACATTAAATGACAGTGTTGAAGGGAATTCTTAGAAACAAAATTAAAATTTGAAATAGCAATTAAACCAGCTAGGTGACATTCCGACGTTGATGACATTTCTCTATAAAATTTGTGGTACATCTCCTGACTCAGATTCTATTAAAAAAATTTGCTAATCATTTGGTGGTCATTTCATCCAGTGGCTTTAGATATTCTGCCGTGTTTGTTCTTTGGTCTTTCTAAGCTCTTTGAAAACCTGACTGCTGTACTAGGTCCAACTATCTTCCACGTTAACCCCCATTTCTTCATCTATCATGCCATGAAACAGCTCCTCTCTTTCTGTCGCTTTCCTTCAATTAACTCCATTATGTATGCGCCATTGCCTCTGCTTTTAATGGTGAATTCCTATAGCACCATGCCTATTGACGCTTTTATTTCAATTTTCCGACAATATTATTGTGACGTTTCTCTAATTATAGAGAAGTGTTTATTCCCACGACTGTTTCTTTTTCAGTTTTTCTCAGATACGTTACTTCGTCTTATATTTGTCTGTCCTACATCAGTTATTGTCCTTTTCAGAGATAACTGGTAGGTATGAAAGCGAGCCACAGAGGCTGCTGGAGAAGAAATACTGAGAATACACGATTAAATTTTTAATTAAAAAACAAGCTCCACTGCTGTCAGCAAAAACACTGACTACTATCCAATTTGATGAGCTTGCAACAGTTAAATCAGAATTAACTAAAGCGGCAAGGCAACAACCTTACAAGATGATGCACTCTTTAATCTTTCCCCTCCTTTCTTTAAAAGGAAAAGAAGCAACCTTAAAAGTAATTAAACAACATTATTGTTTCTTCTCTTCTTCGGTCCACTAGCTGTTAGCTAGATGCAATTGTTGCTCAATTTTATAAAAATAGTTTCAGACAACTATTACCACCAAATTATCAGTTAACAGCGACAAGTATTACTCTTGGTCACTCAATTTATCGACCAATTCATTCTGAAAGATGTATACATGACACGTAATAATAAAGGAAAATCCTCACACAAACATTCCCTTATTCTGATCTCCAAGTCATTGAGGCCAAATTAAGAAGCAGGGAAATAATCATTTTACAACTAGGCACCACCTTACTTCTAAAAACCCTTCTGATACTATACATTAAACAAATTTGCATACAAGAAGTTACAGTTGAACACCAAGTCCCGATTCGCATCGATTGGTGTCAATTAAAAACAATAAACCCCTTTCGCCCACTAAAAATGTTCATATGATGGGCTAACTACGATTTCTAATATATTGTCAAGAGCAAAAACCTTCCCTTAGTGTAAAATCAGTCAAGATATCACAGGGTCATTGTGCATGGCCGGTTACGACAGCGCAATCCGCTAAAGAAGCTTGGCCACACAACCGCACACTGTGCCCTAAGCAGGACACTTAAACTGCGAACAGCTTAATCGTTCAATATCAATGCGAACAGCGCAGCAAGGCAGCAACTCCTCCTCTTTACCGGATTGGCGACAGCGGGAGCAGACAACGACGTCTGCTCCGCGGCCCCATCCAAAAACCAGTTTCGCCATCAGAGAGATGCTAGGCCACGCCATGCTGTTCCACAGAACATTGCTGCCAAACTAACCGCCGCGCCACTCACAGCCCAGTGCTCGATACCGACTGCCTCCTTCACGAGCCGCCGCGCCCTGTCTTTCAGCCGCCGCCGGTCAGCCTCTGCGGTTGCAAGCAAACTCCTACACTATAATATAATATAATATTAAAAAACAGTTCGTTTTCCTGCTACAGCGTTTCAGTTTCCGTTGATTATTACTTTTTCGTCTCCCTCTACATATCGTATCACACGTTCAGAGGCTATATAGGCTGTCTCCAGCTATTTGTCTTCCGGTTATGGCGTCGTATGTATGTCTACACTGTTGTTCCCTTTGCATGGTTTTTGATGAGAATAACTCACTAGCTGTCCCAACTTCCTAATCATGATGAAATCGTTACCGTATTTTCATGTTACTTCAGTAACACACTTTACATATAGACTGAAACTTTGCATTCTCCTTTTTCTGATTCATCTAGTTTCCATACTTGATACAGGCTTTTGGCATTCGACGTATCGACGCACAGAATGTTATTTAATCTTTTTCTGATGTTCACCGTCCTCTTCGTATTCCCTTCATTGAGATCTGATTGGGATACTAAACCGGAATCCTTGGCCAATGGTTATATCGTAATGGTAGTTTTCTTTTTCAAAAACAGACTACATAACCAGTGAAAACACACTGTGTGTCTTCAGTACAGTGGTTCAAATTGCCTTGCACACTCATGACGTTGATCGTTGCTGATTCTTCCGTTTTTAGTGGCAGTTTCCCACCCTAAGTACAGGAGCGTATCCCGAAACTCAGTGTACTGCTCTATCCTCTTTGATAAGACCGCTGGCAAAAGGAGGATGACCTCCTCTAGCAGAAGTACTCGACAGGTATCGCAAGTGGTTTTTATTTAGACTTTAAACAGTCGCTGAATAAGTTCCCGGGACCTAGTATGATTTTATTTGTGGCCGCAGATAATATCATAGACCGAAGTATTGTTTATGAGTCGATGAAGTCTTTCAATGTTGTATGCCTTTCGAAAATCTATGTATACAGACTTTAGTGGCTGACAAGGTTTTATTGACTCCAGCATATCCCATGTGAACAAAGCTGGCTCTCACGTACATAAGGCTTCCCGGTATGTAAGATGGTATGGCCTGAGGTCATTCCCATTCAAGATATTCTCTAATTGCGCTGCGTAATAAATGTAGAAGCTAACAAGAAATCTGTAAAGACCTGGTGCCTAACTCGCATTAAGCAGTCTCAATTGGTTCTATGAATCGGAGTCTACTTCAGTAGAAAGAGATGTCGTCCATCGTACAAATGTACAAATACTGTTAGAGTGTGTGCTGTAGAAATTGTCTGAATGTGTGCGGCGGTCAAAGAGTACTGTGGTATTAACGGTATCGTCATGCGCGAACAGACATTTAATTGAGGAATTTAGTGGTTCTTATTTCTCTTGATGGTATTTAACTTTAATGTCATACTACTTCACGAGAGACTGGGTGGAAAGATAGCACCCTTTCACTGATTGCAATATGATAACAACAGCTTAAGCCATATACACTTAAAATATAGAGTATATAGTGTTTTAAGCACTTCTCAGATATTTTTATAGTTGCGTATATTCTATATAGTACAAGAGACATTATTGTCATCTAAATCTGTATTAACAACCTATGACGGTGCTTTCAACTTTGTAGTGACTTAATATTCCCAACAGGAAATCTGGTCAGCACTCCAGTTATGAAAGAATATTCATTTAGTTCTTTGATAAACACTTACATACAGTGCTAGAGGTGTGGAGCAACTTTGGAATCGGATACGATTCAAACTCTGCAGCGGCAAAGTTTACTGCGTGAATCCAGGAACTGAAAGAGCCATGAAAACAGTCAGTACGACGCGTTTTACGACAGGTCTATGAAGACAAAAACTGGTTAAGCGTGTCAATTGCTTTACCGTTGGTGCAGTTAAACACTCTTGATTGTTTCTGTTACATCCGGAGCTAATTTCACACGAAGAGAGAAATTTCTAGCGATCAGATCGATCCCCTAAGGAGTGAGGCAGCTGCTACGGATGTGGCACATGACTGACCTGCTGCCTCCCGTGTGGTGCACACATCACGGCGGTTCCTCATTAACGCCACACCTTCGCGGCGCCCGCTGCGTACGCTATCGATCACCCCCGCCATCTCTTTTTGTCTGGCTCGTGGCAACTGCTGGAACGTGCCTGGCGGCTGTGGCGCGGCGGCTGCTGACTCACTCTGCCGCGACGCGACTCACTGCCAGGCAGCTGTGCGCACTCCTCACCCGCCTGAGCTTCGTCTCTTACTGCATACTACGCGACGACAACGTGGAGGGCACTCGGCCTCTCACTGAGACACTGTTTATATCACTATACCTTTTGAAATATTTGTATATGAAGCTCAATAAATTAAACATGTAAACTCTGGCAAGTGTATTTCTGATACGACTTTCAACAACAGGCGTTAAGAGTGCGTACGTTGGACATGAATACACTACGCTATTGTGCAGTCACAGTTCATTTTATTCGACAGTTCATCACAAATTAAAATTCATCCAATGTTGGGAAATCATATGAGGATTCTGCTCTTTCAGTTGTGCAATGGGTGGCTGAAGTAACATCTGGATGACAAACCAAGTGAAGAACATTGTAGAACTATAACCGCTTGCCTAGTTACGCTTTTGACGATGCTTCAAGATGTATGAATGACCCAATTCAAAAGAGAGAGCGGGAGACGGCGTGCGTTACATTTTGAATGAAGAATTACTTGTCGCATTGCTTTTTGCGATCACAGTGCCACATATGCTGAACAGTGCCCAAATGTAAATTCGGTTTATAAGCCCTATCGTATGAGAGATTGCTGAAAAGTAATTCGTCCGAATTTTTATGTGAAAACTCGTATTTTAAATAAAACAACTTTGTTAATACTCTACATATTTTATTCTTCATATCTACATTTTTATTTCTCAACATAGTCACCCTGACGACGAACACGTTTCTCTCACTCAGAGACTAATTTGCTGATACCGTCACTGTTGGGAGCTTGAATTCGTTGACGGATCCAAAACCTATGTTTGCACCGCTTCTGTCAAACTGAAGTTTATGAAGGTGTCCCTTATGGATTTTGGGATAAGATGAAAATTGAATAGGGGTAAGTCAGTAGTTTATGGAAGATGATCGAGGAGTATGACGGTGAACTTAAGGCGTCCGATTGTTGAAGATGTTGCAGTACTAATGATTGACCTGGGATTGTCATGCTGTAAGAGGAGGTGCTCTATTTGCAGACGAACACGATTATAGGACGCTGTTTTCACGTACCGACGCTACACACAGCTATGTTATCTGCTACAATTCGGAGCCCTCTAGCACCAAAGGGCGCAAATATGTAGACATGAGTAAAAACGTAGAATTTTTATAACGTATATTGTATTTATAAGTCTTCAAGAACTTTCACTTCAAAACTTTGGAGGCACTGCTTATCAGTACGGCCTTGAATAGTTAAACAAATTATATGAGGAAACAATTGGCTTCACACCATAATTTGAGGAACTGAAATAATGATAGTTCCTACTGAACCTCAAGCAATGGGAATATGTGGATCTAATTATCGATAAACACAAGGAACCAACCGCTATTGGGGAAGGAGATGAAGAGTGTAGCTTTTCAGCATTACCATGGTGTGGTTATAATAAATTATGATCGTAACGGGCAAACAGACACAGCAAAACTCTATTGAAACCTCCTGACCGGGTTATGGGAGGTTATCAATATGAAGCGTCATAGGAAACTATCGAAGTATTCGCTTTCACTCCACGATAACGCCACAGCCTTTGTCACACTGGCACACACGTACTCAGCTTCTGCTAGTTAGAAAACTTTACCCAACTCCCGCATTTTCATGACGTGACATCCAGTGGTTTCTTACTCTTTGCTGAGATGACGAAACTACTGCATGACAAGCATTTGCAGACTGATGACAAGGTGATTTTTCAGGTGCAACGTTTTCTGAACAGCCAAACTGCATACTCCTACAAACACATTCTTGTGACGAAGTCATGTGTCGCACTGAAAGTGTCATGTGCCGTATTGAAAGTATAGAGAAGGACTAGCACCACATCAAACTTTATTTAAAGTGATAATTATTACTTTACGGCTACTCCTCATATAAAGTTTTAGATACATGTTTTTATTAAAACATGAGACGAAATTACTTACCTAGAACTTTATTAGAAAATCATAAATTTACTAGCGATGGGTCGACTAGGTCTCATTTATATGTTTCCCCTATCTTTAGGTAATCCAGATTGTTATGAGTTCCAAGCAGGCAAACATTACTCTCAGTTTGGCCGAAAGATGATTACGTAAGGCATTATTTACATCCATGAGGTATACGTTTTCATCATCCGTGATGAAAGTTTCAGTCCGCCTTCATCCTTCGCGTTAGTTACATTAATCTGCTTGTACCATTTTAATTAGCTTCATACAGTAACTACTAGTTGCATGATATTTTTGTTAATTAGGGGAAGGGTGAAGAATTTAGACCAAGCGCTGATCATTTGCTACTTTTGCAGCATTTCATAGCATTTTTGTATGTATCCGACTTTCATATACCCTACTGTATCTTCAGAAAATGGCCTTGAGAAGTATAAGAAGTCTCTTCTTTACCATAACTTAATGCTGATAATATGCCTTTCCTTTTCCTACGCTATGTGCATTTGTTATTGAATTACAGTCTCCTAACGTACAGATGAATAATCTGTTTCACACATTTTATAGCCTGTTTCTTTCCATACAATTTGCAAGGGGTAGACCGCCTTTCATTGAGAACCATATATCTTTGCCTCACACAGATCACAGTAGGTACTATCAATAGTTGAGGACCAAGTGCCCCAGAGGTTAGTCAGTGTCGAGACTCCGAGCAAGTAAGTTGTTCGTTGCTAAGCGAGCAGAGCGGGTTTCGGCAGGATGGCCGACTTTGTTTACAATTGTTTACATCTGTATGTGTCACTCAAAGCCGTGGGTCTGACCTTCAGCAAATGCGTAAATGGCGTTAATTGAGTGATTTGTCTGATGTACACTCCTGGAAATGGAAAAAACAACACATTGACACCGGTGTGTCAGACCCAAAATACTTGCTCCGGACACTGCGAGAGGGCTGTACAAGCAATGATCACACGCACGGCGCAGCGGACACACCAGGAACCGCGGTGTTGGCCGTCGAATGACGCTAGCTGCGCAGCATTTGTGCACCGCCGCCGTCAGTATCAGCCAGTTTGAGGTGGCATACGGAGCTCCATCGCAGTCTTTAACACTGGTAGCATGCCGCAACAGCGTGGACGTGAACCGTATGTTCAGTTGACGGACTTTGAGCGAGGGCTTATAGTGGGCATGCGGGAGGCCAGGTGGATGTACCGCCGAATTGCTCAACACGTGGGGCGTGAGGTCTCCACAGTACATCGATGTTGTCGCCAGTGGCCGGCGGAAAGTGCACGTGCCCGTCGACCTGGGACCGGACCGCAGCGACGCACGGATGCACGCCAGGACCGTAGGATCCTATGCAGTGCCGTAGGGGACCGCACCGCCACTTCCCAGCAAATTAGGGACACTGTTGCTCCTGGGGTAACGGCGAGGACCATTCGCAACCGTCTCCATGAAGCTGGGCTACGGTCCCGCACACCGTTAGGCCGTCTTCCGCTCACGCCCCAACATCATGCAGCCCGCCTCCAGTGGTGTCGCTACAGGCGTGAATGGAGGGACGATTGGAGACGTGTCGTCTTCAGCGATGAGAGTCGCTTCTGCCTTAGTGCTAATGATGGTCGTATGCGTGTTTGGCGCCGTGCAGGTGAGCGCCACAATCAGGACTCCATACGACCGAGGCACACAGGGCCAACACCCGGCATCATGGTGTGGGGAGCGATCTCCTACACTGGCCGTACACCACTGGTGATCGTCGAGGGGACACTGAATAGTGCACGGTACATCCAAACCGTCATCGAACCCATCGTTCTACCATTCCTAGACCGGCAAGGGAACTTGCTGTTCCAACAGGACAATGCACGTCCGCATGTATCCCGTGCCACCCAACGTTCTCTAGAAGGTGTAAGTAAACTACCCTGGCCAGCAACATCTCCGGATCTGTCCCCAATTGAGCATGTTTGGGAGTGGATGAAGCGTCGTCTCACGCGGTCTGCACGTCCAGCACGAACGCTGGTCCAACTGAGGCGCCAGTTGGAAATGGCATGGCAAGCCGTTCCACAGGACTACATCCAGCATCTCTACGATCGTCTCCATGGGAGAATAGCAGCCTGCATTGCTGCGAAAGGTGGATATACACTGTACTAGTGCCGATATAGTGCATGCTCTGTTGCCTGTGTCTATGTGCCTGTGGCTCTATCAGTGTGATCATGTGATGTATGTGACCCCAGGAATGTGTCAATAAAGTTTCCCCTTCCTGGGACAATGAATTCGCGGTGTTCTTATTTCAATTTCCAGGAGTGTATTTAAGTGTTCATTTGTGCACCTTGATTACCCGACAACATCGATGACACCCACGACATCGATTGAGTGAGGATTGTGTATTCCATGCCACATGGAGGATATTGGTGTGTGACGACATTAATAGGCAACCTGTGATGAGTTAAGAGTTATGAATGTGTCAGACAAAGGGAGTAACTACTTCATTTGTGCTGTTTAGACGAAAGATATAGATCATTAACCACAAAGTATGTACTGATTATTGCTACCTGACATCCTAATTAGCTTTGTAGGATCTGGTATAAAACAACTCCCATGCAAATATTAACTGATCAGCCTTTATCAGTTGTGCGTAGGATATAGATCGTAGTAACACCTCATCATTAAAAGTAAATGGCCGTACCAGGCGATAGGGACAGTATTAATAAACCCGTGGAGTACAAACACGGAAGTACGTTTGGAAAACAGTGCAAAGTGAATATTAACTAGGGACACGGGTAGACATTGTCACGACATAACCGATCACATATTCATTACAAGCGTATCTGAGAAGTGTTGCACCGTAACTTTACGCGTGAAACTGGTCTTAAACTGTTTTACAATCGTGTAACTTGATGTGGACTCATAAACTGTTATGTAGGCGATAATGTGAGTGGCTATGTTATTGTTGAGTGACGTCACGAAAACGAGCCCAGCTGCCGCATCAAAGAACATAAGCCAGGTAGTAATTCGAAACAACACTAGTTCTAGCCACGTGAGAGCCTCGACAGTATAGACAAGCTAAACTGAGTAGCGACTAACATGCTGTCGAGTCTGACATCTTGTGGCGAAGCTACGAAGTATCCTGTCCGCAGCCTCATTTCGCTCCTGATCAGTGAACTTTGACGACTACGTCTACAGGCACTGCAAGGGGCAGCCAGCAACAGCGATGTGTCAGCCAACAGTCGCTGCATGGAACAAGCCAATATCACCAACAGCAGCGGCGGCGACATGACTAGTAGCGGACCGGCTACCAGTAAACACGGTACGCACCAAACATAGAACTCCTTGGCTGGTATTAGCGTTGTGTGGTGAGTGAAGACAACCTGCTGTTGCAATAATAATTTATACTGCGCTATCTGCAGATCATTTAACGAACATTAATCATATTTTGTAAAGCTACACGAGCTGTATAATATTTTTTCCGTACATTTGGCAATTTTCTGGCTCTACAATAGCGTGTTCATGTATGCCTTTTTTATGTGTGTTTTCACATGCAAGGCAGTAGCGAATAGATATTAAAACTAATGCTACAGCATTAGCTGTTGATTACAAGTTTTGTAGTGTTAATTGTTTATGTTATTGGATTTTTGATGGTTTGGTGTCAGATGATGAACTTTACCATTGATGTTTGGTTCAGAGAAGTTAGTGAGGGTTTTTTTGTATCCTGTATGAATAGGTATTGTTTCTGTTTTGAGCTAGATGAAGTGTTGCTGTGATTATTTTGTTTAAATTCTCAGGTGGCCAAGAGTTTTTAGATTGTCCAAGGTTTAATTTTTAATATTGCTGGTTTATAATATACATAACCAAATATGTCTACTGAAACCAAGCAGGAGATTCCGGAGGTAGAAACTGAGGGGAAGGAGATAGGACAGGAAGATAGGGGTGATTCAGGAATTAGTGACTATAGACTGTCAATTGAAAGCCCATTAGCACATTACACCAATTACCGTGAGACACTATTTAAACCCAGGAGTAGTAAATTAAACTTTGTAGATCCAGGACAGCAGGAGATTCTATTGGAGATATTAGAAAAGATTGATGTAATGATTGAAGCCACCAATCAGAAAATGGGGGAAACCAGGCAGGAAATCAAGGAAGATAATAGAACATCCCAAGAAAATATTTAAGCCAAAATCGAAGCCATTAATAAGGAAATCAGAGCCACCAATTGGAAAATCGAGCAAACCACTAGAATAACCCAAGAACATATTGATACTGTCAATGAGAAGATTCAGATGACATTATGAGAACAAGAAAATCTGAAGAGAGAATTACAGGATTATAAGGAAGAGGTGGGGCGAAACACTGTCAGGATAGAGAAGGTAAATTGCAGCAGAGCAGTGAGAGAGAGAAAGGGACAGGCAAAGAAATAGTGAGATCCAAGATCAGGAGGAAGGAAGTTCAGTATACTAAACCATGCACATGATGAAGTCCATTTGGGAGTGGGACAAAGGAGGACCCATATAAATCTGATTAGGCATGATAGAGTTCTGAGAGAAGACCTCATGAGGGAAATGGAACAGAGTTCCAAAGAAGCGAGGTTATCTGTAGTCAGGATAAAGTTGTATTGATTAAATGCTGATGCCCTAGTTGACACCGAGGGTGAAGCGTGTGCTGTATCTCAAAAGCTATGTCAACAGATACTGAATACCAACGCCAGCTTACCTAGTTTTCCTGTAAATGGTGTCCGAGTTGTAAATTCTGTAGGTGCCAAAAATAAGCCCGTTACAAAATAAGTATCGATTGGTTTTGAAGTAGAGGGCAAAGAATATGAAGTGACATTTTTGGTGGTACCACGTTTTAACAAGGCAGTTATTTTGGAAATTGACTAGCCGAATGAAGTGGAATCAATCATGAATTTTGATGAAGGCACAGTGAGTGTGAAAGGAAGTGAGGGAGAAGGGACAGAATTAATCTTGCTATAATGTAAGAAGTCAGAAGAGAAAGAAGAGTTCTGATGGCTGAATTTACGTTGTGAGGAAAGGTCTACGGAAGAACAACCATACGATGAGGAAGTATTGATATTCTACTAGTGATTAGGACAAGGGAATTAACTTAGTGGATACCCTAGAGGCAAGAAGTTAAAAGATATGACACATTTGGAGGAAGAGATTTGGAAGAGGTTAGTGGAGATCATACATAAGCACAGAAATAACTTCTCTCAGCAGCCAGGAATCATAAAGGGGCAGAGTGTAAATTGAAAATTGAGGAACACGGCTTATTGAGAGAACCAAGAACCAATATAATAGTACATTATATGTGGTAGACAAGAATGACGGGACAGTGATAACAGATTCCCGGCTGGTTTCGGGATTTTCTCCACTCAGGGACTGGGTGTTGTGTTGTCTTCAACATCATTTCATCCCCATCCAGCGTGCAGGTCACCCAATGTGGCGTCGAATATAATAAGACCTGCACCAAGGCGGCCAGACCTGTCCCGTAAGGGGCCTCCAGGCCAATGACGCCAAACGCTCATTTCCATTTTTCAGGGGGCCAAGATATTTAGTAGCACTGACCTGACCGCCAGCTACTGCCGAATACCTGTGGCCACTGAGTCACATCAGTATACAGCCTTCACTTATGCTGGCAGAAGTTATAATTTTAGAGTATTGCCATTTGGGTTTAATTTGTTAGTCACGGAATTCATTAGACCACTGGATAAGATTTTTGGTGAAGAATTACTTAAGAAGGTTACTGTTTACAGGGGTGATATATAATTACAAGTGAGACTTGGGAAGGACATTTAGAGAAAGTCGAGTGAGTCTTGCTGACATTTGAGGTAGCTGGGGCGACAGCGAACTTGGATAAGTCAGAATTTGGTATATCCCATATAAAATTCTTGGGCCTCATAACTACCAAAGACGATATAATTATGTAGGCTTCAGTTGCCAGAGTCAGTCGCCATAAGAGTTTTCTGGGTACGGTAGCGCCCCATAATGTACACTCCTGGAAATTGAAAGAAGAACACCGTGAATTCATTGTCCCAGGAAGGGGAAACTTTATTGACACATTCCTGGGGTCAGATACATCACATGATCACACTGACAGAACCACAGGCACATAGACACAGGCAACAGAGCATGCACAATGTCGGCACTAGTACAGTGTATATCCACCTTTCGCAGCAATGCAGGCTGCTATTCTCCCACGGAGACGATCGTAGATATGCTGGATGTAGTCCTGTGGAACGGCTTGCCATGCCATTTCCACCTGGCGCCTCAGTTGGACCAGCGTTCGTGCTGGACGTGCAGACCGCGTGAGACAACGCTTCATCCAGTCCCAAACATGCTCAATGGGGGACAGATCCGGAGATCTTGCTGGCCAGGGTAGTTGACTTACACCTTCTAGAGCGCGTTGGGTGGCATGGGATACATGCGGACGTGCATTGTCCTGTTGGAACAGCAAGTTCCCTTGCCGGTCTAGGAATGGTAGAACGATGGGTTCGATGACGGTTTGGATGTACCGTGCACTATTCAGTGTCCCCTCGATGATCACCAGTGGTGTACGGCCAGTGTAGGAGATCGCTCCCCACACCATGATGCCAGGTGTTGGCCCTGTGGGCCTCGGTCGTATGCAGTCCTGATTGTGGCGCTCACCTGCACGGCGCCAAACACGCATACGACCATCATTGGCACCAAGGCAGAAGCGACACTCATCGCTGAAGACGACACGTCTCCATTCGTCTCTCCATTCACGCCTGTAGCGACACCACTGGAGGCGGGCTGCACGATGTTGGGGCGTGAGCGGAAGACAGCCTAACGGTGTGCGGGACCGTAGCCCAGCTTCATGGAGACGGTTGCGAATGGTCCTCGCCGATACCCCAGGAGCAACAGTGTCCCTAATTTGCTGGGAAGTGGCGGTGCGGTCCCCTACGGCACTGCGTAGGATCCTACGGTCTTGGCGTGCATCCGTGCGTCGCTGCGGTCCGGTCCCAGGTCGACGGGCACGTGCACCTTCCGCCGACACTGGCGACAACATCGATGTACTGTGGAGACCTCACGCCCCACGTGTTGAGCAATTCGGCGGTACGTCCACCCGGCCTCCCGCATGCCCACTATACGCCCTCGCTCAAAGTCCGTCAACTGCACATACGGTTCACGTCCACGCTGTCGCGGCATGCTACCAGTGTTAAATACTGCGATGGAGCTCCGTATGCCACGGCAAACTGGCTGACACTGACGGCGGCGGTGCACAAATGCTGCGCAGCTAGCGCCATTCGACGGCCAACACCGCGGTTCCTGGTGTGTCCGCTGCGCCGTGCGTGTGATCATTGCTTGTACAGCCCTCTCGCAGTGTCCGGAGCAAGTATGGTGGGTCTGACACACCGGTGTCAATGTGTTCTTTTTTCCATTTCCAGGAGTGAAAAACTACTGCTGCCGGAGAGAAACCAACGTTTCGGCTATGGCTGCAGCGGCCTTCTTCTGGGTCTACTCAGAAGACAGCGGCTACAACCGTGGCTGAAACGTTGGTTTCTCTCCAGCAATAGTAGTATTTACATTATGACGTGGTACCATACCCAGAAAACTTTAATGTCAACCAAAGAGGATGTTTACCTTGACCCAAAGCAATTTCCAGTTCCTCATTACAAAAGGCAATTGAGAGCATTCTTCAGCGTACGCGAGTTCTATCAAAAATTCCTCAAGGAACGTCTACTCACTGCCCCTCCAAACTGAGAACACTTACTAAAGACAAAGCACTGGAGTGACGAATGTCAAGAAGAATTAGGAAGGATTTAAGTAACATTGTGTAATACAGATGTATTATGCCATCCTGATTTCTCTAGAGTCCTTTATTTAGCAACGGATAACTCAGATTATAGACGTACATTTATACCAGCTTGAGAAAGGAGGAGATACCGAAGTAATAAAGACCGTAGCTTTTGGTAGAGAAGCTTGAATGAATGGGAAATGATACATAGCGTTACAGAGAAAGAGGCACTGGCTATCGTTGTGGGTTTTAGGCAATTTCGTTATTATCTAACAGGACGACATTTAAAGGTGGTCACGGACTACAAAGCCCTAACATTCTCAACTACAAGTAAACTTAATAAGATGGGCACTGGTGTTGTAAGATTTTGACTTCCAAGTGATATACAAGCCTGGTAAATCACATATCAGACTCAGTTTGTTATCAAGGCTGCCACTCGACTCTTGGGGAACAGCTGTGAGCGGACCAGAAGGAGGAGACATTCGGATCAATTTAATGAAGGGAGTACAGCACGAAGATTATGTGAAGAGGTTCTTGCAGAACATACGTAGAGAGCAGAACCAGGATGAAAGACTAAAATAATCAAGAGTAGGTATAGATGTGGTGCTGAAGAAAAGATTAGGACATTATTTTATATCCATCAAGGAATACTGTACAAGAGAAGAAAAGAGGATGAAGAGAGCTGGAGATTATGTATACCAGAGCATATAATAGACAAGTTAATCTGGTACACACATTATAGAAGTGCCCATTATGGACCTAAGACATGCCTGGAGAAACTGAAATTTGACTGTGTCTTCAACAACCTGGGAAGACATATACTCAAGCTGCAGAGCACTTATCATACCTGCCAGAAAACTAAAACTACCACTGTTCGACATAAAGTTTACCAGCGTCTGGTCATACCGGAATCAGTTAGTGACATCGTGGACTTGTTCCATCCCGTGCCTGTGGGAAAAGGAAATTACACCCAAATTCTTGTTGTAGGAGAATTAGTATCTAAATTTGTAAATTTCTATCCATTAAAGAAAGCGACCAGCAAGGACATCATTAATAAGTTTGAAAAAGACTAATTCAGCAATGTCTGTAAACCGAAACGGATCCTAAGTGATACTAGATCGCAATTCCGATCCAGGGAGTAGAGGGAAATGTTGAATAAGCGTCAAAAAGAACAGATCACCATCTGTAGATTCACATTGGCCTCGAACCCAGCTGAACGGATGACGAAGGATTTAAATGCTATGTTTCGGACCTACTGTCACGAGAAACATCGCACTTGGAATGAATACCTAGAAGAATTCTAGCATAGTCGGAATCACATACTGTATGATTCAACAGGATTTGCACCATGCGAAATCTTACTTAAACATGAATCTGACCGTGTTTCTCGTGAGATGGTGGAATATCCACAGGAAGGTAACCTAACTTGGAAGAGAAAACTTGGACTACTAGAACTGAACATGAGGGAGAAGGCAAAAAGCACACAGGAAAGACATGATAAATCGGTGAAACCTATAATCTAAAGGGTAGGGGACCTAGTGTTGGTGAAAGTTCTTGCTAAGTCGAAGAAGATAGATTCTGAAATATACAAATTTAACCATTTACAGAAGGGACCATATAGAATTATAAAGATCGAACACCCCAATACTGAGGAGCTGGAATATCCTCAAATCAGTCGAGTTCATGGTAAGGAACATGTTAAAAGTATAAAGCGATACTATCTGCGTGAAGATCGGAGGAACCCAGAGGAGAGAAGTAATCAGGATGCTGAAATAGGGCCTAGACAGACATAAACATAAATGTGTATGGATGTTTTTTCCTTATTATGTGTATTTGGAGAATAAAGGTCATGAGAACTGGTGCTCAAGAGTCAGTTGTTTTCTTTTAGTTACTATATTTGTATATATTCAGGATTACAGGTCTTCATGATGAGAACAGACACAACCATATTTATGGTATGAATTACATATAAGAACTGAGATCTCGTTATATAGTGTGAGAAGTATTAACATTTAGAATATGGTAGTGTGAATTAATATGACCTAGATACGGACCACTCTGAAAAATTTGTTAGCAATAGACGCTCAAAAGCAGGAAACACAATTTGTAACAACCGTGAAAGACATTTCTTTAGAGATTGATCTTACAATGACCACACGGATGGTACATTCATATACGCATTATTGAGCAGTGAGTAAATTATGGTCATTTATCTGCATTTGTATTAAGTATTACTTGTTACACACTATGTTTTTGGCCACTGATATATTAGGTTAAGCAGGTATTGGTCTAGTTTTTTCCTGTGATGTGGTGCAAATATAGTACGATTTTGGTTGTGTTATGGACGACAGACCTCGCTGAGACAAACTGAAATGAAAATAGTTTTCTTATTATATGATTCAGTAGATTCCCCCATTTGTATAGTTGATCGATTGCAGTATAGAGAAGTTTTGTTGCAATCTATGTGTAATAGTATTGTTTTAGCAAATTACAATTTTTTAGTTGTGTCATTAGGATAGTTTGTAATTTAGATGTAATCTGCTTTGTAGAGTCAGTTTCTACCGTATCTTCCTTCGCCGTCGGCGTTGTCGTGGTTACCGTGAGACACCGTTATAAGTTTACGACCAGAGTCAGAGGTTTCACCATTAAATATGTAAATCTTATTGTACATCAATTCATACGTTTATTTTCTATCACTGTGAACTCTGTTTATATTCTTTTCCACCTCCAGTTTCAAAGAAGTCTTTTTGGGGTGATGTAAGGGGTCAACTGCCTCTTACATACTAAGTACAATATATCTTTGCCTCACACAGGTCGCTATAGGTACTATCGATGGTCGGGCACCCAGCGCACTAGAGAGCAGTCAGTGTTGAGACTTCGAGCAAGTAAGTTGCTGGCTGCCAAGCTTCCACGGTGGATTTCAGAAAGATGGCTGACTGAATTTACAGTTGCTTAACTGCTGTATGCCACCCAGTTAGTTTCGTTGGATTTGATACGAAACATCTCTTCTGCAAATATTAACCAGACAGCCTTTATCAGTTGCACACACTCAAGCTATTATATACTGTTAGGCGATAATCAACTAGACAAAAACGGTGGGTTTAATAGGGAGTGTTTCAAACTCCTCGCCATTCTCCAGTAGCATAAAGTCTATCACGTTCTGAACACGACACTTTCCTTTCCTCTACCTTCCATTAACTATTAATTTACTACCACCTCTACACACATTACAATATTGCCTTTCTAAAACACTCCGTTCAATGTGGTCCCATGATCCTGGTTCCTGTAAAGTTGCCATATGGCTTCCACAACGAATCTCTCAATTTCATAATTATATTTGTGACCAGTATAAGTATTTTGCTACTCCAGTCTCTCCATGTTCTAATTTCCTGTCAGGATGTAGAGATAACTCATTATTGCAAGTGCATGGCTTCACTCTTCTAAATGCTGTAGAATTTTCGTATGTGACGAAAATCGGTTACACTTTAAAACATTCACAGTATGTGCTTCAGTGTACAGTGACTTCAAATCATAAACCCGCTCTCTGTATACATACATTTACGAAAAAGTCTATTGCGACAAGGATGGGACAGGTTGTGTTGAAAATGATTACATGGATTGATGTGTTAAGGTATGTGTCGGACCCAACGGTTGGGAGTGATTGGTTTGATAGAAAGCAACTGACACTATCTCAGCATAAACCAGAAGGGAGATGTAATCTCTTGCATGAGTTAATGATCACATGAGGTGAAATGATGCCTTAGATATGTCTACCACTGCTCCTCACTGGGGAACAAACAGGAGGTTACCATATGATAGCGTCCATTTCATCGCCTACAGAACACGCAGGAGACATGAACCTCAGTAAAGCACCATGGTTCTCTAATTGAGTCTTAATAACTCTAGGATTCTTATAAATCCTACTACATCACCTGACCTCAGTCCGATTGAACACATCTGGGATGCCAACCCAGAGGGGTTGCACTTATTTAACACCTAGCTTCACCCAATGGCCGTCAGTAGTGAGTGGTGCATTAACGCCTATAGAGCATGATAGGTTCTCGACTTTTCCACTGTAACATGGAGACCATACCACAACGCTTCACAGTGTGCTACACTCTATCAGAACGTCTCTAATTGGTCGTGAGTGTAGGAACAACAAAGGGATCAATTGGACAAGAGGAAGAATTAAACATTGACAACAATGGTCTGACTGTATTAACAATGAAAGAATTATCTAGTGTAATGTCATTAAGCTCTAGCTGCTGAAAAATACAGGGACAGAGAGTGACTTCTGTAATCCACTACAAACGAAAATTCTGTTGTCTGTTTATGTGACAGTTGTCTGCTCTCATGGAATGCGATTTCCTTAGTGAATTTATGAAAGACTCTGTATGTCCCTCACCCACGATCTGCCGTGGGTGTTCAATCCATGTGACAAAAACACAGAATGCGAAAGAGGGTGGATTGAATTTTAATTACCTTGTTTTAGTGGTGGTGGATACATTATATAGAAAGTTCATGGATAAGGTTTGTTGTTGTTGTTGTGGTCTTCAGTCCTGAGACTGGTTTTGTGCAACTCTCCATGCCATTCTATCCTTTGCAAGCTTCTTCATCTCCCAGTTCCTACTGCAACCTACATTCGTCTGTATCTCTTTAGTGTATTCATCTCTTGGTCTCCCTCTACGATATTTACCCTCGACGCTGCCCTCCAAAATTAAATTGTTGATCCTTCCAATGCTAAATTTGTGATCCCTTGATGCCTCAGGACATGTCCTACCAACTGATCCCTTCTTTTAGTCAAGTTGTGCCACAAACTTCTCTTCTCACCAATCTTATTCAATACCTCCTCATTAGTTATGTGATGTACCCATCTAATCTTCTGCACTCTTCTGTAGCACAACATTTCGAAAGCTTCTATTCTCTTCTTCTCCAAACTAGTTATCGTCCATGTTTCACTTCAATACATGGCTACACTCTATACAAATATTTTCAGAAACGACTTCCTGACATTCAAATCTATACTCGATGTTAACAAATTTCTCTTCTTCAGAAACGCTTTCCTTGTCATTGCCATTCTACATTTTATATCCTCTCTACTTCGACCATCATCAGGTATTTTGCTCCCCAAAAAGCAAAACTCCTTTACTACTTTAAGTGTCTCATTTACTAATCCCATTCCCTCAGCATCACCCGACTTAATTCGACTGCATTCCATTATCCTCGTTTTGCTTTTGTTGGTGTTCATCTTATATCCTCCTTTCAAGACACTGTCTATTCCGTTCAACTGCTCTTCTGTCCTTTGCTGTCTCTGACAGGAACCTCTAAGTTTCTATTTCCTCTCCATGGATTTTAATACCTACTCTGAATTTTTCTTTTGTTTCCTTCACTTCTTACTCAATATACAGATTGAATAACATCGGGGAGAGGCTACAACCCTGTCTCACTCCCTTCCCAACCACTGCTTCCCTTTCATGCCACTCGACTCTTATAACTGCCACCTGGTTTCTGCACATCTTGTAAATAACCTTTCGCTCCTTGTATTTTAACCCTGCCACCTTCAGAATTTGAAAGAGAGTATTCCAGTCAACATTGTCAAAAGCTTTCTCTAAGTCGACAAATGCTAGAAACTTAGGGTTGCCTTTCCTTAATCGTTCTTCTAAGATAAGTCGTAAGGTCAGTATTGCCTCACGTGTTCCAACATTTCTACAGAATCCAAACCCATCTTCCCCGAGGTCAGCTTCTACCAGTTTTTCCATTTGTCTGTAAATAATTCGGGTTAGTATTTTGCATCCCTCACTTATTAAACTGATTGTTCGGTAATTTTCACATCTGGCAGAACCTGCTTTCTTTGGGATTGGAAATATTAAATTCTTCTAGAAATCTGAAGGTATTTCGCCTGTCTCATATTTCTTGCTTACTACATGGTAGAGTTTTGTCAGGACTGGCTCTCCCAAGGGCATCGGTAGTTCCGATGGAATGTTGTCTACTCCCGGGTCCTTTTTTTGACTCAGGTCTTTCAGTGCTCTGTCAAACTCATCACACAGTATCGTATCTCACATTTCATCTTCATCTACATCCTCTTCCATTTCCATAATACTGCCCTCAAGTACATCGCCCTTGTATAGACCCTCTATATTCTCCTTCCACCTTTCTGCTTTCCCCTTCTTTTCTTAGAACTGGGTTTCTATTTGAGCTCTTGATATTCATACAAATGGTTCTCTTCTTTCCAAAGGTCTCTTTAATTTTCCTGTAGGCAGTATCTATCTTACCCCCAGTGAAATAAGCCTCTACATCCTTACATTTGTCCTCTAGCCATCCCTGCTTAGCCAGTTTGCAGTTCCTGTCGATCTCATTTTTGAGACATATGTATTCGTTTTTGCCTGCTAAAAGTGACCACTATGAATGTAATATATAGCAGTTTCCCTGTGGCTTTGGCCACGTGTGAATTTGACACTTACATCGAACACAACTCCTTGCATCAGTATCTGTCCCCTTCTCCCCATTCTCTGATTCTCTTGTGTTCCTCCTCCTCCTCTGTTACTCTATATCCTCTATCCACTCTCTCTGATCATATCTTCCCACCCTCTCTCTGATCATATGTCTTTCTCCCCCTGCCTCTTTCCCTCTCCACCATCCATCTACACCTTCTGTATATCTCATGCATCTTCCTTTCTACTCCTATCTGTCCATTTCCTCTTGGCCTGGCTCTGTCCATCCCGTATACTATCTTTCACAACATATCAGAAGCTATGACATTGGCACATCTACCACCTGCTATATTGTTAACAAACTAGGCAACTGCTACTCACACAATATTCCAAACATTTAGGGCTGGCTACAGATCAAGGGCTTAAAAAATAATTTATTTGCCCAAGTAAAGTAGGTCGATACTACTACTACACAACACACCTAACCTGCAGGGCAACCTACATGATGGGGGCCAAAAAACCATTCATTGCACCTGACATGTATGCTGCTCTGCAAAGCAGGTTGATTTGCCAGGTCAGTACTATTCTCACACAACATAAATACCATACAGGGTATCAAATATTCTAGGGCCTGGAAAAACATGCTGTTGACCATGTCTATGACCCATTTAGAGCTATTAAGCTGTAAATCCCAAAGTGCTGATACTCGTTTGGCCGGCTGTTCCTGTGTCACTTTTAGTTAATTCGATCAGGGGGTTTCGGTGGAGAAACTGAACACACACATATTAATATGCGTGTCAGGGTGTAAGTGACGGTAATTTTATTTGTAACTGAGAACACTGAACTGAACAACACTATAGCAGTATTTACATAATTTGCAAACTAATAAATAAAAGCAGTTAGAAGATTGTGTGTTTTAGGTTCGTTGGTACCTCGAAGTATATGTGACCAGAGCAAGCAATTAATCTTTATTTTTCCCTTGTCAGCAGGTTAACTGTTGAAGTGAAGACACATGGAATCAAAATGTTCAGTCTGTACTGACAGGTGTGGTACACTTATTGGTGCCGTTATGACTGTGCAGAAAACATCAGGTAGGTAATTTTGTGACTTTTAAGGGAACACCGTTAGATGCAGAAAAGAAACAAATAACACACTCAAGTGGATGAAGGTACCAATGGTCACACAGATATATGTGCCCTTATACCGCTAACACAATGTATTTATACGCAACGAATGACAAAAGTCATACATGGGATGGATCATATATGGAATGCCATTTACTTGGCCCAATTCTTGGCTGATAGACTGTATCATAATTATATCTGTAGCCATGTCTCTAGTGTCACCACTCAAGATGAACATACATCGTGATTGAAATAGTCCAGAGATAGAGGCTAGCTAATGAATCAAAGAAACAGGAAGACAACTATGAGCAACACTTAGCTCGAATGTTAGTTATTGAACACTCATCAGGCATGTGAGAAATGGGAAGCTAACTCACAATTGGTCGAAGACAAGAGGATGGATAAATAACTTTTCGGAGTCATTGTTCCATATCATTAACGATTTACCATGCGTTTCGTTCTGCAAGCCTTTAAAATTAGGATATGGAATGGAGGAGAACTCTGACAGAGCTGTTTAGGGTACATTAAAGAACCAATGGATTGCGGAAATGACCTGTGGATTTGTTACTCAAAAACCGTACTACACTAGTATGCATTTCTCCATGAAGTGTTCGTGGGGTTCAGCAAACAAACTGAACTTATCATGAACAACTCATGAAGTCATATTACTATAACAGGCTGCAATAAGGACGAGGTACGAAAATACTCAAAATCCTTCATGTATCGTTTCATATAGAAAAAACAAACTGAAATGAAAGTCATAAAATCATGTGCCCACAGGCCCTTCATACGTGTAGGTAATCACGTTCACGAAGAGTATAGCACCATTTAATCAAATCACAGACCTAGATCAGCTATTTTAGAACTCAGAAAAGCAGGACGGTGATGGAGGAGGAGGGGGTGTATGGATGAGTGTGAACAAGACGCCCACTAACTCAAATCTGGAAAAATATGCATGACATGCTCTTGTCCATCAATGTAAGAGCAAAACCCCATGTTTCCAACACAAAAGCCGGCTGTTGTGAGCGAGTGGTTCTAGGCACTTCAGTCCGGAACCACGCTGCTGCTACAGTCGCAGGTTCGAATCCTGCCTCGGGCATGGATGTGTGTGATGTCCGTAGCTTTAAGTAGTTCTAAGTCTAGGGGACTGATGACCTCAGATGTTAAGTCCCATAGTGCTCAGAGCCATTCGAACCATTTGAACCCAACAGAAAATTCCGAAAAAACTCAAGGCTGCAGTTGTTTCGCATGGCAGATTCTTCAGTGTGTTCCACCTGCAACTTAACTGACACCAAAGTTTGTGGCAATGCAACCACTGTATGATTGTGCATCAGAAAAAAATTAGATTGCATCTGAAGGACATCGTCCAACACGGTAACACTGACGATCCTTCAACATACAGATGAAATATCTTACCATAAACTCAATAGAAACTACGATATTTTACATGTTCTCAAACATGACGGGTATGAAGAAGATTTCTTGTTGTACATGACTACGCAAATCCACAAACTACAAAAAAAATTACATTTTTATAAGAAATATGCCGTCTTCCTTAAGGTAAATGTAATGTGAATTCAACACAAATTTCACCTAGTAATTTACCCAGTTGGTAATACCTTACAGAACACCACATTACAGACTTAAATGTGTGTTGTGGAGTATATAAGTATTTATAAAGTGATTTTGTTTTCTGATGCCTTCAGTTATGTGATGTGAGTATCTGAATGTATTAAACGGCAAATAAAGTTTCTGAAAAAAAAATAGATACAGATTATCAACAAAATTCCGCAATATCTAGTACACACGCAGGCTGTCATACGAATCATTAGTTTACCATCTACATTTGTAAGAGATGGTATTTGGCTAACCTCATGACGGAGAGCACAAGAATCGAGCGAACACCACACTTGCCCTAAGTCGAACGAATTTTTAATTAATGGAGATTATACACCGTGCAAATATTCGTTGAATCTGCATCTCGTGACCCATCTTCAAATCGGTATAGATAACCTCCGTCTTTTCATCTGAGAGCAACTGGTTAGCTGAGGCAGAATTACGTAACTTCGAGAGGCATTAAATAGTGAGGAAATAATGGAAAAATTACACAGTGTCAGGTATGTTTCAAGCGGCAAGGTATGACAATCCCACGCTTCGAATGACCTTACGGTGAAGACGACGAGACAAGTCGAAAATAGGTTAATATATAGACCAGTACTTGATAGTACCCAAAAATTCAGTTCAGTACTCGCTGACATGGAGTTTAAGAAACAACAGGACCACGTAAGCAGCTGTCAAGGAAGGGACAAAGTGACTGTAAAACGAAAACATCCTTAGAGCCTACCACAAAAATAATGGAAGCCATCTCACATGCATTTTACACAGGGAAGAAAGGAAGTATATGGCTAAAATTGCAGGTAAGAGAGCTTGCGGCTTAATTAACCTATCCTCATAGATGAGAGAAAAGAATAATGACTAATTAGGATAGTTTTAAATCAACATCTTTATCCTCTTGACAACTGGAATTCAAGAGACAGCCACCCTTACCTTCATCACCGAAAGAGTGTCCAATAGGTTGTGGGCTCTGACCATCCATTGATGGCCTGTGTGAAAGTGACATTCATTTAGCACGTATACGATTGTATCAAATTCACTGGAGATTGTTTTGTCCCTACTATTGCCCTGTTACAGTTCATCAAGTTCTGTGGAATCTTCTGGGCTCTACGATGGAACACAAACCAGTTAATTTGCGAACGCAAAGCCACTACCTTACACCCTCTGACATCTGGAGCCAAGTTCAAAATACAGTCACTCATACTGACTGAACATGACCACATGCGGAGAAAACTGGGTACAGAAGGAGCTGTGAGCAAGTAAATAAACAACGGTCGCTCTTCCCAAATTCAGGGGCTCTGTGTAATTTAACAGAAGGTAAAAATGACATAACACTAGACACTGCCAGCATTTTAAGACGTTAAGGACTCGTCACACTCATTAAACAGTCACGTTTCAAATGCAGTAGCTCCATATGTTATCTGTGAAATATGAGACATGCTGATCTAAAGTTTGAAGCATAGTCGTTGGTCCTGTGACGGACACATTTGTGACCCGTAGAAGAAAGCTCTCTTCCTAAAATTAATTGTGAACTGTAGCCAGAGTTTGTACATGGAAGCATGTAAAGGACATATATTTGTAAAATAACCCTCATTTTGGAGAAAAAATAAATTCCCATCCGTAAGTTGGGAGTTAAAATGCACCCCATTCCATTTACAATTAAGTGGAAGATACAGAGTCTTGTGAAATATGATGACTCGTTCTGAAACAACTTCAGTGTATTCAGTTCTAGTACTTGTTCATATAGATTCATTTTCGATTGCGATTTAAGAATTAAAAACTAGGTTGTAAAGAAGACACATCAAATACGGAAATTTAAATTACATTTTATTAACAATTGGATTGTTACAAGGCAAATGGTTTATTATTAACTTAGCATGCAGTCTTGTATAATATAGGACGCGAGAAATTGATGAATGGGAGAGAAGTGTGTAAACAGATGGGAGTCTCCTAAATTTTAGGATACATTTATTGAACTATAAGAAATAAAAATAAACTGGTTACAAACTACGGCGAGCACACACTTTATCCAACATGTAATAGTCACTACAGATATTCGGATTTAGGTAATGACATGTTCCGTATCCTGCCATCGTTGGCGATGATGTGGTTCACACGAGTAGCGAAATTCTGAATGAACCGCTGAAGTGTCGAACATCGATGCTGTCGATGACCTCCTCAGTCGCTGTTTGCAGCTCAACAGTGGTTTTGTGATTAATGTCTTTAATGTAGTCCCACGAAAAGGAGACGCAAGTGTTCGCTTCCGGGCCGGCCGAAGTGGCCGTGAGGTTAAAGACGCTTCAGTCTGGAGCCGCAAGACCGCTACGGTCGCAGGTTCGAATCCTGCCTCGGGCATGGATGTTTGTGATGTCCTTAGGTTAGTTAGGTTTAACTAGTTCTAAGTTGTAGGGGACTAATGACCTCAGCAGTTGAGTCCCATGATGCTCAGAGCCATTTGAACCATTTTTTTGTTCGCTTCCGGAGAATATGGCGGCCAATCGAAGGCAATGCCAGCGACCTTTGGGTACCCCAGAGCGGGAATGCGGTCCACAGACAACTCCTTCAGGACTTAAAGCACTCTCTTTCTTCGATGGGGTCTAGCTCCGTCTTGCATGAATAACATCTTGTCGAAATCTGGATCACTTTGCATAATGGGGATGAAATCATCTTCCAAAACCTTCACGTGCCGTTCAGTAGTCACTGTGCCATTAAGGAATATCGCACCAATTATACAGTGACTGGACATTGCACGCCACACAGTCACCAATTGAGAGTGAAGAGACATCTCGACCGTGAAAATCAATTCTCGGTCCCTAGAATGCGCCAAATTTGCTTATTGATAAACCTATCCAAATTAAAGTGGGCTTCGTCACTAAACCTAACTACGTTCACATCGGTGTCCTGTTCGTCATGTCTGTGGACAATAGTGTTAGCGAAACACAACCACTGTCCCATGGCCCTGGGGCTTAAGGGCGGATGGGTTTCAGTTTTGTATGGGAAGAGATGCAAGTCTTTAGCAACCATCTGCTCGTTGTCTCCTAGTTGACTCCCGCCTGTTATATAGCTCTTCTGATCGATGTTTTCAGGCGTTTTCAGCCTTTTAGGACGACCGACATTGCCAACACTGTCATCACGAGCACTACTCGTCCGGTCGATGCTGTGAATGACATTCTTGATTGTCAGCACACTTGGACCAGTTGTCTTCAGCTTGAACTCGGTCGCAAACTTCCTTTGAGCCGCAGTTGGGATGTTATTGCTTGCATAAAACGCTTTCACAACCGCTTTACGCTCATTCACCCTGTACCGTGACATTTTCACGTTAAAATCACCAACAACAACAAGGCGCTTGCACATGTACATACTGATTCCAATCACACCCCACGGTCAAACGTGAAGTTTTAAAGTCCTAACGCAAACCGTTCAGAAGTTACGTCGAATTTATTTCATACAGTCCAATAAACGTCACCTTGTATTTACATTCAGAATAACTCAGACTGCAAAACGAAACTCTGTGTCTCTTCTTAAACGACTGTGTAAGATTACCAGCATTTGTTGTAGACTCTACAAGACATCACCTACAGTCTTAGGAATGTACAGTGCTGCAAGCGTGCGACTTCTGCAGAATTTCGTATTCAACAGTGGTAAAAACTGCAAAAATTTTTATACCTAAGGAACAGAATTTTCTGATGGCACCATCAGTCTTGGAAAAGACAGTTTTCAATATCATAATTGTAGACATGGTCTATAAAGGAAATATTACTAGCCTATATAACACTGACGGCCCTGGGAGAGCCAGTTCTGACAAAACTCCACCATCTGGTGAGCAAGATGTACGAGACAGGCGAAATACCCTCAGACTTCAAGAAGAATATAATAATTCCAATCCCAAAGAAAACAGGTGTTGACAGATGTGAAAATTACCGAACTATCAGTTTAATAAGTCACAGCTGCAAAATACTAACACAAATTATTTACAGACGAATGGAAAAACTGGTAGAAGCCGACCTCGGGGAAGATCAGTTTGGATTCTGTAGAATTGTTGGATCACGTGAGGCAATACTGACCTTACGACTTATCTCAGAAGAAAGATTAAGGAGAGGCAAACCTACGTTTCTAGCATTTGTAGACTTAGAGAAAGCTTTTGACAATGTTGACTGGAATACTCTCTTTCAAATTCTAAAGGTAGCAGGGGTAAAATACAGGGAGTGAAAGGCTATTTACAATTTGTACAGAAACCAGTTGGCAGTTATAAGAGTCGAGGGACATGAAAGGGAAGCAGTGGTTGGGAAGGGAGTGAGAGAGGGTTGTAACCTTTCCCCGATGTTATTCAATCTGTATATTGAGCAAGCAGTAAAGGAAACAAAAGAAAAATTAGGATTAGGTATTAAAATCCAGGGAGAAGAAATAAAAACTTTGAGGTTCGCCGATGACATTGTAATTCGGTCAGAGACAGCAAAGGACTTGGAAGAGCAGTGGAACGGAATGGACAGTGTCTTGAAAGGAGGATATGAGATGAACATCAACAAAAGCAAAACCAGGATAATGGAATGTAGTCGAATTAAGTCGGGTGACGCTGAGGGAATCAGATTAGGTAGTGAGACACTTAAAGTAGTAAAGGAGTTTTGCTATTTGGGGAGCAAAATAACTGATGATGGTCGAAGTAGAGAGGATATAAAATGTAGACTGGCAATGGCAAGGAAAGCGTTTCTGAAGAAGAGAAATTTGTTAACATCGAATTTAAGTGTCAGGAAGTCGTTTCTGAAAGTATTTGTATGGAGTGTAGCCATGTATGGATGTGAAACGTGGACAATAAACAGTTTGGACAAGAAGAGAATAGAAGCTTTCGAAATGTGGTGCTACAGAAGAATGTTGAAGATTAGATGGGTAGATCACGTAACTAATGAGGAGGTATTGAATAGGATAGGGGAGAGGAGAAGTTTGTGGCACAACTTGACTAGAAGAAGGGATCGGTTGGTAGGACATAACTTGAGGCATCAAGGGATCACAAATTTAGCATTGGAGGGCAGCGTGGAGGGTGAAAATCGTAGAGGGAGACCAAGAGATGAATACACTAAGCAGATTCAGAAGGATGTATGTTGCAGTAGGTACTGGGAGATGGAGTTTTTCACGGGATAGATCAGCATGGAGAGCTGCATCAAACCAGTCTCAGGACTGAAGACCACAACAACAACAATATAACAAATACACCTCTAGTCTCGCTATCACTTATTACTGTCTACTAGCAAGCAGACTTAACAACTAGGCCAAACAAAGTATGCGATATTCTTGATAGCTTGATGGTTTGATTCGTGATTCTTCACTGTGATATTCGTAATAGCGCTTGCAATTTATTCGTAGATAATATGCGGTTTAAATTACTCCTCTGAGAACTGTTCCAGTGATATTTCGTAGTAGAGTGTGAGGAAAGGTACATGCTTTGAGGGGCAGAGGGGTAATATTGGCGATACAGAAAAAACGGAAATTTCAAAAAAGCGTATGTCCTTTTGTTAGTCGTGTACGACATGCAGATGTTTGAAAATCACAGGCTTCAGCCGCATGCTGTTAATCACCACCCTCACATGTGAATACAATGAGAGTGACACTAGCCTGCATAGTGTCGTATACGGGTAGCATCTTTGTTTAACAAACGAAACGTCCCCGATCGTAGATTCGAAACACGCCAGTATTTAAATTTCGATTAATAAAGAGCATTGGCGGCCGAAGACTTCCAGCATTTGAAGTCACCCTTATTCTGCCAATGGTCTTGTCAAAGTGGGTACCGGAGGCGATACAGGCACAGGGCACTCTCTTGCCTTTGGGCTGGGAAACTGCCCCTAAATGCGAAAGAAACAGTAATGACCAAGGGCATAAGAATCCCGAAGGCTATGGAAAGCACTGCATTAAGGACACGTAACATGTATCGAAAGGACATGTGGTCTGTAACTAAAAGAGTTTCGTGATGATCTCTCCACTGGTAAAAAATTCCGGAATAGTCCCCCATTCGGGTATCCAGGATGGGACTGCGAAGAGTGATGTGACCATGTGAAAAAGATTGAATAGCCAACAAAAGGATAACGTTCTACGAGTCGGGGCGTGGAATCTCAGAAACTTCAACGTGCTAGGAGAGCTCGAAAACCTGAAAAGTGAAATGAAAATGCTCAGTCTAGATATAGTAGGGGTCATTGAAGTGAAATGGAAAGAAGACAAGAATTTCTGGTCACATGAGTACAGGATAATATCAACAGCAGCAGCAAATGATATAACGGGAGTAGGATTCGTCAGGAATAGGAAGATAGAGCAGAGAGACTGTTACAATGAACAATTCAGTTACAGGATTGTTCTTATCAGAATCGAAAGGAAGCCAACAACGACAGCGGCACTTCTAGTGCTGATGTCGTAGCTGAAGATGAAGAGGTGGAGAAAGTATATGAGGAAACTAAAAGGGTAATACAGTACGAGAAAGGAGACAAAAATATGATAGTCATTGGTGGCTGAAATCCAGTTTTAAGGCAAGAAGTAGAAGAAACGGTTATAGGAGAATATAGGCTTGTGACAAGGAATTAGAGAGCAGAAGGACTAATTGCATTCTGTAACAAATTTCTGGTAGCAATAGCAAATACTCAGTTCAGGAATCAAAAGAGGAGACGGCGTGCAAGGAAACGGCCGGTTGATAAGGTAATATTTCAGTTAATTACATCATGATCATACAGAGATTCCGAAATAAGATACTGAGTTGTAAGGTGCACCCAGAAACAGATACAGACTCAGACTAGAATTTAGTAGTGATGAAGAGGAAGCTGAACTTTACGAGACTAGTCAGGTGGAACCAATATGCAAAGAAGTGAGTTGCGGAAGTACTATGGAATGACGAGATAGCTTGAAGTTCTCTCAAGATATTGATACAGCAATAGGGAATAGCTTAGTAGGCAGTGCAGCTGAAGAGGAATCAACATCTGTCAAAAAGAGCTATCATAGAACCTGGAAAGAAAAACATATGTACAAACAAGGTAGCAACGAAGAAACAATGGGTAACAGAAGAAATACTACAGCTGATCGATGGAAGAAGGAAGCGCGAAAACGCTCAGGGAAGCTCAGGAATACAGATACAAGTCACTGATGAATAAAATAAATAGGATGTGCCGGGAAGCAAAGAAAAATATAAAGAAATTCTAAAAGAAATGACTGTCGGAAGAACTTGCTCTTCATACATGAAAGTAAAAAAAACTCCGTTCAGTGAAATTAAAAGCATTAGCAGTGCAACTGGAATTCCACTATTAAATGCAGAGGACAGACTGGATAGGTGGCACGAGTACACTGCAGGCCTCTATGAAGTGGAAGATATGTCTGATGTGTGATAGAAGAAGGAACAGGAGTCGATTTAGAAGAGATAGGTTATCAAGTATTGGAATCAGAATTTAAAAGAGCTTTGGAGGACCTAAGATCAAATAAGGCAGAAAGGATAGATGAAATTACATCAGAATTTCTACAATCATTGGGGAAAATGGGCAACAAAACGGTTATACACGTTGGTGTGTAGAATGTATGAATCTGATGACATACCATCTGGCTTTCGGAATAATATCTTCTAGATATTTCCGAAGACGGCAGGAGCTGGCAAGTGCGAGAATTATTGTGCACTCAGCTTAACAGCTCATGCATCCAAGTTGCTGAGAAAAATAATCCACAGAAGAATGGAAACAAAATTGGGGAAGTATTACATGTGGATCAGTTTGGCATTAGCAAAAGTGAAGGCACCAGAGAGGCAATTCTGACGATGCGATTGATAATGGAAACACGACTGAAGGGAAATCAAGACATTATCATAGGTTTTATGGTGCTGAGAAAAAGTTAGACAACATAAAATGGCACAAGATACTCGAAATTCTGAGAAAATGTGGGTAACCGATAAGGAGAGACGGGTAATATACAATATGTACAAGAACCAAGAGGTATTACTAAGTTTGGACGACCAAGAAAGAAGTGCTCGGATTAAAAAGAGTTTAAGACAGGGAAGTGTTCTTTCGCCCCTACTGTTCAATTTGTACATCAAAGGAACATCTGTACAATTGGGTTCTTCACGCTTGAATTGGCAAGTGTGTGCTGAAGTGAAGGGCTCTCTAAATTATCTAAAATGAGCGACACAGCAGCTGTCTACATGGGCTGCAAAATGCATTGCAAATCATGATGGACTTTTTTAACATCTTATGTGAGAAAATGTATGCAATTAAAACATTAGATCTTAATTTGTGATTTACTATCACCTTCATTTTCACGTGTTGCATAATGTTCTCATTAGTTTCCTCTGACGCTGTTAAGAGCAGGACGCATATCCATACAGCTTTTTTTTCAGTATCACTGATACTATCAAGCGTCAAAGCATTTACCTTTCTTCGAGACTCACCGTGTGTGGGACTATGTCCTAAAATCTCTTCATGGTATGTTAAGACGATGAGAAAATGTGGGTAACCTATAAGGAGAGACGGGTAATATACAATATGTACAATAGCCAAGAGGTATTAATATGTTTGGACGACCAACAAAGAAGTGCTCGGATTAAAAAGAGCGTAAGACAGGGAAGTGTTCCTTCCCCCCTACTGTTCAGTCTGTACATCAAAGGAGCATCTGTACAATGGGGTTCTTCACGCTTGAACTGGCAGGTGTGTGCTGAAGTGAACGGCTGATATTGATATTGAGCATTGTGAATAACATAATTTAGGTAGACGTAATCACAGAGTGCAGACCCCATCCTAAAGTAGTGTATCGGGAAAAGCATGTTAGGACACAGGGAAACATAGAAAATACCACCTTATAAATGGTCACTATTTTAGTTGTACCCTATATAGCAGCTTAGAAAATAGGTGGCAATTTTTTGAGTAATAGACCAAAGCCTCCTTAAAAATAATTTTGGTCTCCCTTAATCCAGTTCAAAGATTTGGCTAAAATATTAGAAATACTTCACTATCACTTCAGTTGCCGCTATGCCAGGCGAACGACAGCTGGTGACCTGCAGACGGCATCAGGCGTCAGAAGCATTAACTTATTTCAGTGGCAACTGCTTTTTGGGGAGAAATATCCAACATAACGGCTGCTTCGTTTAAAGCAAGGCATCTCGTCTCCAGTTGGGGTGACCATTAGAGTGCCAGCCCTTGATGACTCAGAAAGCTTCTAATTCGGTCCGCTATATTTCTTTCCTGGTTTTGGGCCCCTCGGATGAATTCAGTGAAGCATAGTTGATTCAATAAATGTTTTCTGAGTTTCTCAAAATTTGTTTAAGCTGATTATTTACGTCAGTCACACATGCCATTTAGTATAGTTGCCTATATTAAATTCCAACTATGACTGAAATAAATAAGTAGCTACGAATCCCTAACAGTTTTTGAATGTCTCCACAGTCGTTATGTCTGCGATTATAGAGTTTCTTTTGTACGATCTGTTTTGAATTATATGCACCTTTCTTTAACGTTCATGCAATAACAACACTGTCACAGTGTACAACCAGCAAGTATCGTCATCGTAGCAGTTGTAATGTACCCAAACATTCAGGTGGACGAATTGATACAAAAGTATCACAGTTGCCAAGAGGATGGACAATGGACTTTATAAAACTTTAACAGTGCAGTGATTTCACTTACAGCAGTCTTCTGGCCCGAAACATGTCGGGAAAGTAACCAAACTTTTAACAGCCGAAGCATCTTTTATGGAAAATGATAGCTTTACCTACAATCACTTTATTATCTGCGCACAGTAGTACGAAATACGCAAATGATTTTTCATTCAGTAAAAACTTGAGTTTCCAGTTTTATACAAGTCTGAAAAAACAAGGAAAGATAACATACATGGATACAAATACTTTTAAATAATTAATTGTGGCTCATTTTTAAACACTGAATTCACAATGTTCTGTGAATCTGCACCTTTAATTTCTCTGTTACGTCCCTTTTTCTGTGGTGATTTTACGGCAATCAGAAGTGTTACTTCCTTGCGAAATAGACTTGCGTACGATTTCTACTGTATCTGCACGCACTTATACTTCCCGTGACAAAAAAAATTCATTACGTGTTTTGGGGTTATGAGGATTCCCTGAAAACTTTGTATCTAGTCAGGAGTTTAACACTTTGTGTACTAAATCTGGAATTTTTGTGAAATACGAAAAGGCATGAAAACTGTCTTCGATTTAGTGTTCAGTAACTTGTTAATATCACCAACTTGCTTACTACAATCTCCAAGTCATTTCCCGTCTGCAAAGAGCGTCTGTACATAGGCAAGAGGTTTCTACCTCAAAATTAGTCACATCACTGGGAAGGCGATAGCTAGTAGTAGGGTGGTAGATGGGGTTAGTTAACTTCCACACATGTCATCCTGATTACTGAGTGCTGTAGTGAGGAGCTCCTTTCAACACGAGGCTCAGAGACTGCACTAGACAAGTTATTAGCTACGATAGCGAAGCCAGGCCCTCCCAGCAGCTTGAATTAGTGCACGCTGGTGTGGCTGGTGGTTTGCACTGCTTTTCCATGTTACAGATGCTGTGTCCCACCAGAGATCAGAGTTCTGCAGCAGAGCTTCAGCAGCCACCAATCTCGCAATTGTCGTTCACAATTAGATAGATCTGTTGCGAGTTACAAGGACCTCGAGGCGCATGATAGAATGTGCCTCTACGAAGTAAACGATACGGTAAGGACCTAAATCTCCAGCAACTGTGCTCACAACGACACTACTGAAATCAACCGTCCATAGTTCTGTATACGAGCTGTGTTGACTAGTTTTTGCTTGTTTTGTTCAATAATCATTTAAGGGTTTTTTTACGTAAAACTACTCGTTTAACCTAAAGGGTTCCGGGTAGGGATCTTTTCCTATACTAAAGAGAATGAAACCGAGAACCCATCGGTGTGAAACATTATTGGGCAGTTGAGTGTTTTCTTGCAAAGCCAATTTAAATTATCACGCACGTGCAACAATTATAGTATATGTGGAGAATTGCAGATTGCCTTGAAAGTAAGTAAAGTAAATAAGAATTATACCTAGTGTGTAAACTTGATAACTGGGAACTTCTGTCCAAGAAATTACTTAGAGTAATTATTTCAATAAAACTGGGAAAATCCGAGTATAAAAACCTTTTGCAATCATTTCGATACCAACAAATGTATCGTGAACTATGTATAATACATGTTTTCAGAGGCAGTGTTGCTGATATTACCTTCAGGTACGTAAGTAGGCATTATTGTCGTTCCGGCGTTGTTTCCATGGACCAGAACTTTCTAAGTGTGTGCGTGTGACCGATTCTGATTGCAATCATTGTTCAGCTATCTACGTGCATTAGCCTGTTCCTTCAATGATAGTAATTATTAAAAGAGAAAAAGTTTTAAGTAGAACGAAAATATAGTAAAGACCAAATGTGGTGAATTTGTTGAATAACGTCAATCGATTCTTCATTTTGGCTGGCGAACGTGTTTTTCAGTGTTATTATCACTCGCAAGAAGTAGTTTGACGATAAAGGAAAGCTGTAACCAAGTATATACGATAAATTCACATTTGACCGAGCTTTATCCATTACGCAGCATCTGAGGTCACTAGCGGTTGTTAAGGTGGTAGTTGTGATTAGGTGCTTTAATTACCGAAGCTAGAATAACATCTGAAGTACTAAACGAAACTGCAAGAGTAGAAACCGTGAGTGTTGTAAGCGGCCTTTAGACAGGATTACAACATTTACTACGTCTACATACCGTCGTTATATATGTCTTAAGGTAACAGAACAGCACTTACATCGCAATGCTACCGTTATAACTGTTCCGAATAACGCAGCTCGAAAAGAACACCTTCACACTCACCAGGATTGTTTCGATCTCTTCGTATCTCATGTGAGGTGGGTCGCTAATGTGTACTATAAAAGGAATAGTGTGATTAATTATGAACTGACTCTGATTTTTAAATTTCACTGACGAGGGCTGTACATTATACTGAACTTGCCGACTTTTTCTCAATACAGTTTGAATCAAATGTGCGATGCTCGCACTCTTAAATTTCCCTGACATTTTGTCATAAGTTACATTGAGCTGTGGTTGTAGTGACAACACAGATATTATGGAAGAAAATGATGTAAGCATTCAAAAATTTATAAATGGTTATTATCAGACGGAATTTGTGTTGTATTTAATATTTCATCCCTTAAATTTTAGAGCACTGTGCCAGAGAAACTTGGTAGGTGAATGTAGGTAAGGTGCTGGAAATGGACTCCCTCCTACTAGAGAGAGACCAGCTTGTGGCGGACCACTCGGCCTGCATCAAAGAAAAGCGTGAGAAGTCAGTTTACATTCCCCACTGTATGATGTGGAGTCTGGTGTTCCTGCCAGGATCGTGCATGGGGGCTTAATTAAATATGATTGAAAATACTTTTAGTTTTTTAGTAGCTGAATGTCCGATTACGCTGTGTCTCGTAATCGGTTGGCCCTGACTAGTATTATTACGCTATCTGACTGCAAAGAACAACAACAAAGAATGAAATAAAAATTTTCGTTAACACAATTAATTAATTAAGTCCCCAGCAACTATGAAACCTACGAAACCAAAGCATAAGTATAACTGTTCTGTATGTGGAAGTATGACTCAACGCACATCTGGCACGGTTCTTCTTCAACAAGACAAGAATTTTTAAATACCAATTTTACTGACGTGATAAAAGAAAATTACAAATACTATAATTGCGTAAGGAAAGCAGAATTGAACTCTAATACAAGAACACACGCCAGATGCTTTGTTGACTGAACCTGTAATGACGCATTATTTAGGATACTGAAATTGAAAACAAACTGAGTTAGTTACCTCATTTATATTGATGAAAATCATTCTAATCCTTACATTATATCTCAACCAGAACTCTCCAATATCACATCTCAGCAAGCACTGCCTAATAGCACATCTCAACAAACACTCTCTGCTACAACATCTCAACACAGACTACCACGAGACCTCGACAGGCACTGACTGCTACGAGTTCTTAACAGGCACTGACTTCTACGAGCTCTCGACAAGCACTGTGGAGGCGGCAGAATAATACTCTTTGGCGCAATCTCTGGCGCAGTGGCTCAGTGTAGCCACCTTTCAACGTACATACTACTGGTGAACGCAGTCTCTCTGTAGCGATGAATTCAGGGCATGTTTGACGCCATGGTGTGCGCTCCGAGCAATTCTGGTGCTGAGTTACACGCGGTCTATCAACCTGAGAGTATATCTCCGATGCGACAACCGACGTGGCCCAACACTGCCCGGCACTGCAAAGTGAGGTGCGCCACAGCGACTGACGGTGTGGGGATGGCGGTGTTAAAATAAAGGTGCATGTGAGTACCTGTCCCATTCCTTTCCCCCGACTGCATACGACAGTGACGAGTGCTTGACCACCACACAAGCTGCATCCTTGGGATGTACAGAAGTAAAGTTGGGACGAGTGCTTCATAGTTTGACAACCATCGAACGTACTTTAAACCTAGAGTAAGTAGATATTTTATTTTGGCATTTTTCGTGTTTTCTGTCATTTTAACTCCACTCATGCAGGATGTGGCATCAGTGCTGACGCAACAGAGTAGATAGTAGCATTGGGTATCGAAATTTCTAAATCCCATTCCACGCTAGGTTATAGAATCAACAGCAAGCGTAAAGTGTCTCTCTGAACAGAGCTGTCATCGGTGTGTGGCGCCGCAATTCCACGGCTACTTCATTCTTATGTGGGGTACCATAAACTTCTGTACCGGGCTTGTGATGGTTAATTTGGCGATCATGGAATAGGGAGCTCTCCCTACTAAGGTATTTGCATAAATAAAAATGCAAGTGTTCCTAATATACAGTGCATAGTTTGGACTTTAACTTAAGGAATAAGTCACGGCTACTGCTTGAATGTCGCGGACGGCAGGACAACGTGCACGCTTGGCGGCTGAGGCATAGAGCGATGGGGTGGGACGTAAGTTTGTGGGTGGAAAACCTTCCCTTTCCTCCACCAGCTTTTGTTTCAGTAAAGACACAATTGAAGCGATCCAAATCTAAAGTTGGGATACACACTGACCACACACTTCCATGTGAATAGTAACTTATGGGTGACAAACATGTTATGTAGGGCAGCAAATTGTCTCGACCAGCACAAATATCACAGACCACAGGTGTTCTTAAGACCTTAGTGAATCGGGCGCACTATATATCCGATAAAGACAATTTGGAAGAAGAGCTCACATACCCCAAGAGCAATTTTAAATCGAATGGATTTTCTCCGCAACAAATTCGTAGAGCATTCGATGCAAAATCTAAAATGCAAGTATGTGATGGAGAAAAGGCAGTAATTCCTTCAGATCTAGTGCGTTTTTGCCCTATGTGGGTGCTCTTCCCTCGAAGATAGGCCGTATTCTTGAGAAACACTGTGTTACGGTGATCTTCCGGTCCCCCACGAAGATTGCAGCTTAATTCGGCTCTGTGAAGGACAATTTACAGCTTCGTAAAGCTGGTGTGTATCAGACTCCTTGTGGAAATTGTGAGAAGTCGTACATAGGTCAAACAACGCGCACCGTTCATGAGAGGTGTGTGGAGCATCGAAGATACACACGCTTATTACAGCCAGACAAGTCAGCTGTGGCCGAACATTGTATTGATACAGGGCTTTCCATGAATTACAGTGATGTGAAGATTTTAGCACCCAACTCTTCTTCTAGGGAATCTGCTTTCAAGGAAGCTACAGAGATTAGCTTAGCTAATAATTTAATAAATAGAGATAATGGTTTTAATTAGGACAAAAGCATGGAATCCGGCTCTTGGCGTAATTAAACTACAGAGAAGTCGTCATGGTGTCATCGCCGCCGATCATACATCGATAAGCGAATCGAATGTCTGTACGCCTTCGCCACAGGCGGCGCATATGTAAACGTATTTCTCTGCCGCCCACAAGCATGTGTGACTCGCATGCGCAGTACCGCCACGGTGGAGCATATAAGGCCGCGCTTGGCATCTTGTCGTCAGTCTAGTGACTCACTCTGAGGATGGCCGGAAGATACGCGGCCGAAATATCTGTGGAGGAAATTTTATTTGCGCTGCTGTAAGCCCGAAATTTAATGGACTAGCACAAATATCCTTTGTTTCTGGCGTCGTAGTGCCAATATTCCAGAACTTGAGCTCTGATGTCAAAAAACAGTCCCAGTATCTCCAGTCAGGGTCAGTAAATCGGGATTATACCTTGTTGTAAATAGCCCGAGAGCTGGCTTGTAAAATCACAAATCCTATTCCAGTATTCCAAGTCTTCGACTCTGTCGTCATAGAGCCTGACCCAGTAGTATATGTTACCCAGCGTTTGGAAATTCCCACCAATTTACACTCAGGACATCAAACCTACTTCCATAGGAAACACGCTGGCGCAGTTAGGCTAGTTTCTCAGTTTCCCTTCAAAATTTTGAATTTAGCCCCAAAATTTGACTTTCTCGCCGTTTTACACACAGGGCAGTTGGTAAGAGGGAATTGTGTTGGGCAGAGGCGAAACTCCTGACCCACCGATGACGTCATTGATGTCATTATTGGTGATTATATCGGTGATATCACAGAAATACAGGTAACTTCCTATGTCGTTCGAGAACTCTCCTTACATAACCAGTAATCCTGAAACTATGGAATGTACATCACATTTACCAGCTACTGTGATGGTAGTTAGTCTCTTGACTGTGACACGCCCACAGCTGTATTGGCCAAACGTCTAGTCAGACTGTCGTAATCAAACATTATCTACCGTAACGACGCCTAGAGGCTGAGTGCAAATCCTTCATTCAGTCGGGTAATAGTGACACAGGACTGGAATATCACTGTGGAGCAGTTGTAGCAACATATGGAACTGTATCAGGGTGTTGGACGTAAGGTAACTGTGAGCTTCTGTGTATAGTTTAAACGGCGAGCCGTGTGAAAACATTAATCTGGGGTAATTCAAGTCCCTACAACTGGTTGCCCCAAACGAGGGGTGGAATAAAGAAATAAGAAGGTTAATATTAATATAATAATTATATAACTGTTAAGAGAAGCCAATTCAGTATTAATTCCTTGTTCTGCAGATTAAGGGTAAAGGTAGTCACATTAGAGAACAGGGTCAGAGCAAGGCGCGAGGGGTTGGGTTTTCTCCATGAGAGGAGGCAGTGCAGTGCCGCCACTCAGTCTCGGAGCAAAAGTAAGCAGTGAGAAAGCTACTGTATAGTATTGCATTTGCGAGCAAAAGCCGAAAGACACCACTAAATGACAAACGGGTCACAGTAACGGACACGCAGCACAGTAGTGACCTTCACCGCAAATTGGTAATTGAGTAGCAGGTGGGGGAGTGTCACAACTCTAAAGTAAGTCTTTTGTTAACGGCGACGAGACCAGGTGCTGCCCTATAGTGAAACAACTATACACCAGAGGCGTATAAATATGTTCCGGCGTAACAACAAGCGCCGGCACGATGATCAAGAACAATGCAGCAGAGAGGGCGGTGAGACGAAGTCAGCCTATAGCACGCTAATTAGGACGTCATCACGATAGGAGCGCTATCTACACGAAAAGAATAAATGCGACGCGCCGCCTACCCCCGGCCAGACAGTAGAAAACGCACACTAGTAGACCCGGACTAGAAGAGAGCACTAGAAGGGCCAGAGCGATATTAACGATAACAGTGACTTATGAACTCGTGTGACTACCTTACATGGAAATTTTATCTATCAAAGAACGTTGATGACTTGCATGCTTGCAACCCATCATGTAGAAACGAAAGTTTTATCAATTCAGTAATAGTAATTAACTCCACTACTATGGACAGGGACTGCGCTTGTTTTTTGAGGATGCGAACCGAGTTGGTGTCACTTCGCTCTCAGCTACAGGCTGTGATTGCTTCGGTTACACTGCTTGAGGCTGTTGTGGATGGGCACCACTGTTGTGGAACCACCGTGTGGATCCAACGCACGTCCAGCACCTCAGGGTCCTCCGATCGGTCCTCACCGGTGGCCAACCTAGTTATTGCTGGCACTAAGGCCGCCCCCTCACCTGTGGTCGAGTGCGAGGTCGCCCCAGGGCGAAGCAGGTGGCGAAAGACTTCCCAGGCGGCCACACGTAATGCCTCCCCGGTTTGTCTGACAAACAGGTTCCAGGTGCCGTCTGTGGCTGACACTGACGCTGAGCCAGATACTGTCGCCTATTCTGTTTCAGAGGAAACCACTCAGCCTGAAAGATCCGGGCAATCGCTGAGGGTGGAATTATTGGTAGTTGGGAGCTCCAACGTTAGGCACGTTATGGGACCCCTTAGGGACTTGGCTGATAAGGAGGGTAAGAAATTCATCGTGTACTTCGTGTGCATACCGGGTGGAGTCATTCCAGATGTGGAAAGGTTCCTCCCGGATGCCATGAAGAGCACGATGCAGCCAGCTGCAGGTGGTAGCTCACGTCGGTACCAATGATGTGTGTCACTTTGGATCAGAAGAGATCCTCTCTGGTTTCGAGCGGCTAACAGAAGTGCTAAAGTCTGCTGGTCTTGCTTGCAAGATGAAAACAGAGCTGACCATTTGCTGCATAGTCGACAGGACAGATTGCGGACCTCTGGTACACAGACGAGTGGAGGGTCTGTATCAGAGCTTCAGACGGTTCTGCCACCGTGCAGGCTGCAGATTCCTCGACTTGCGCCAAAGGGTGGTTGAGTTTCGGGTTCCGCTGAATAGGTCAGGTGTCCACTATACGCAGGAGGCGGCTACAAGGGTAGCAGGGGCTGTGTGGCGTGGACTGGGTAGTTTTTTAGGTTAGAGGGAAAACACAAGAAGGGCTTCAATCACAAAGGGTGCAGGCTGAACACAGGAAAAACTTAGACACTGGAACCATTGGTATAACACTTGTAAAGTGTCGTAGCTGTGTTGGGAAAGTACCAGATCTTCAAGCTCTAATAGAAAGCACTGATGCTCATATCGTTGCAGGCACTGAAAGTTGGCTAAAGCCAGATATAAGCTCAGCCGAAATTTTGCGGAGACCTTAACGGTGTTCCGAAAGGATAAGCTAAACACAGTTGGCGGTGGCGTCTTTGTTGCTGTCAGAAGTAGTTTAACTTGTCGCGAAATTGAAGTAGATACTTCCTGTGAGTTAGTATGGGCAGAGGTCATTGTTGGCAACTGGAATAAAATAATAATTGGATCCTTTTGCCGACCTCTCAATTCAGATGATACAGTTGCTGAAAAGTTCAAAGAAAACTTGAGGTTGATTTCAAACACGTACCCGGCTCATAGGATAATAGTTGGTGGAGACTTTAATTTACCCTCGATATGTTGGCGAAAGTACATGCTTAATTCCGGAGGTACGCATAAAATATCATCCGAAATTGTGCTAAACGCATTCTCTGAAAATTATTTCCAGCAGTTAGTTCATCAGCCCACGCGAATAGTAAACGGTTAAGAAAACACACTTGACCTCTTAGCAACAAATAATACTGAGTTAATAACGAGCATCAAAACCGATTCAAAGATTAGTGAACACAGGGTTGTCGTAGCGAGATTGAATACTGCAATCCCCAAATCCTCGAAAAATAAGCGAAAAATATACCTATTTTAAAAAAAGCCGATAAAAATTCGCTTGACACCTTCCTGAGAGACAATCTTCACTCATTCCTAATTACTAATAAAAGTGTAGACCAAATGTGGCTTAAATTGAAAGAAATGGTATCGGCAGCAATTAAGAGATTTGTACCAAATAAATTAACAAACTACGGAGCTGATCCTCCTTTGTATACAAAACGGGTTAGAACACTGTTGCAGAAACAACGAAACAAAAATGCCAAATTTTAATAGACGCAAAATCCCCAAGATTGGTGATCTTTTACAAAAGCTAGAAATTTAGCATGGACTCCAATGCGAGATGTCTATATCACTTTCCACAACGAAACTTTGTCTCGAAACCTGGCACAAAATCCAAAGAGATTCTGGTCGTATGTGAAGTATGTTAGCGGGAAGAAACAATGAATGCCTTTTCTGCACAATAGCAATGGATATACTATCGAGGACAGAGCTGCCAAAGCAGAGTTACTAAACATAGCCTTCCGAAATGCCTTCGCAAAAGATGACGAAGTATATGTTCCAGAATTCGAATCTAGAACAGCTGCCAACATGAGTAGCGTAGAAGTAATTATCCTCGGAGTAGTGAAGCCACTTAAATCACGTAATAAAAGCAAGTCTTCTGGTCCAGACTGTATACCAATTAGGTTCCTTTCGAAGTATGCTGATGCATTACCTCCATACTTAACAATCATATACAACCGTTCGCTGACGAGAGATCCGTGCCAAAAGACTGCAAAGTTGCACAGGTCGCACCAATATTCAAGAAAGGTAGTACGAGTAATCCACTGAATTACAGACCCATATCGTTAACGTCGATATGCAACGGGATTTTGGAACATATATTGCGTTCGAACATTATGAATTACCTCGAAGAAAACGGTCTATTGACACACAGTCAACATGGGTTTAGAAAACGTCGTTCCTGTGAAACACAACTATCTCTATATTCACATGAAGTGTTGAGTGCTATTGACAAGCGATTTCAGATCGATTCCGTATTTCTGGACTTCTGGAAGGCTTTTAATACTGTACCACACAAACGGCTTGTAGTGAAATTGCGTGCGTATGGAATATCGTCTCAGTTATGTGACTGGATTTGTGATTTCCTGTCAGAGATGTCACAGATCGTATTAAATGACGAAAAGTCATCGAGTAAAACAGAAGTGATTTCTGGCGATCCCCAAGGTAGTGTTATAGGCCTTTGCTGTTCCTTATCTATATGAACGATTTGGGAGACAATCTGAGCAGCCGTCTTCGGTTGTTTGCAGATGACGTTGTCGTTTATCGACACATAAAGGCATCAGAAGACCTAAACAGACTGAAAAACGATTTAGAAAAGATATCTGAATGGTGCGAAAAGTGGTAGTTGCCCCTAAATAACGAAAAGTGTGAGTTGATCCACATGAGTGCTAAAAGGAACTCGTTAAACTTCGGTTACATGATAAATCAGTCTAATCTAATAGCCGTAAATTCAACTAAATACCTAGGTTTTACAATACCGAACAACTTAAATTGGAAGGAACACATAGAAAATGTTGTGGGGAAGGCTAACCAAACTCTACGTTTTATTGGCATGACACTTGGAAAATGTGACAGACCTACTAAGGAGACAGCTTACACTATGCTTGTCCGTCCTATTTTGGAATACTGCTGCGAGGTGTGGGATCCTTACCAGATAGGGCTGACGGAGTACATCGTAAAAGTTCAAAGAAGGGCAGCACGTTTTGTATTATCGCGAAATGTGGGAGAGAGTGTCACAGAAATGATACAGGATTTGGGCTGGATATCATTAAAAGAAAGGCGTTTTTCGTTGCGAGGGGATCTTCTCACGAAATTCTAATCACCATATTTCTCCTCCGAATGCTAAAATATTGAGCTATCTACATAGGGAGGAACGATCACCAAGATAAAATAAGGGAAATCAGAGCTCATACGGAAAGATACAGGTGTTCATTCTTTCCGCGCGCTGTTAGAGGTTGGAAAAATAGAGAATTGTGAAGGTGGTTCGATTACCCTCTGCCATGCACATAAATGTGATTTGCAAGTATCCATGTACATGTAGATTTAGATTCACTGTCATAAGAAAGAAATTGATCATTCAATAATTGCCAGGAAAATAACATTATTCAAATTTACAGTGGAATACAACTATCCAACCACTTTCGTGTATTGTGGTGGCCACAAGCTGCTGCGTACTGCTATATTTCGTTTTTGATATTTTAATATTTATGCCCAACCGGTGGCAGCAATTGTGGATCGTGAAAGGACTGAAAATTCAAAAATTGTGAACATGTGGTTCCAATTGAGGAATAATATTTCTATTGCAGGTACTACACGGCAAACATTAATGCATACATTTGTAGCCAGACGGTCTAAAATGGTTTGTAACGATATTCGGAAACTGCTGAGGAAACCGTGCCTGTTGCATTCTTGGTTCAGAAGAGAACGTGTAAATGACAACAAGAAAAGTTTAGTATGGAGTCATGGGTCTGTGACAAGACTTATGCGCAAAGCATACAACCACTTCCACCGTCATACCTCAGAAAAATATCTGCCAGACAGCACGGGAAAATTCTGGTCCTTTGTAAAATCGCTAAGTGGATCTAAGTCTGCCATCCCCTCCCTCGTTGACTACTTTGGTGTGGCGCTTGGAGATAGAGAAACTAAAGCCGTTGTTTTAACTTTCACGTTCAAGAAATCGTCCACAGCAGAATCGTACAAACATACCGGTGTTTGACCATCGAACAAACTCCAGTATGGACGACATAGTAATAATTATCCCTGGAGTAGAGAAACCACTGAAGGAGTGGAAAACCAATAAGTCGCCGTGGCCGGATGGAATCTCAGTTCGGTTTTCCTAAGCGTACTCTACTGCTTTGGCCCTTTACCTAGCCTGTATTTATCGCGAATCCCTCACCCAGCAGAAAGTCTCAAGTGACTGGAAAGAGCGCATGTGACACTCGTGAATAAGGAGGGCCAAAGATCGGACCCGCAGAATTACAGAGTAATATCTCTTACTCCAGAATCCTTCAAATTATTTTCGGTTTGAATGTAACAAATTTTCTTGACACCGAGATCCTTATGTTGACGAATCGGCATGGATTGGAAAGCATCGCTCGTGTGAAACTTAGCTTGCCCTTCTCTCATGTAACGTACTGCTAACTGAGAAAGAGAAACAATAGGCAGATTCCATATTTATAGATTTCCCGAAATCGTTTGACATGGTGCCCCATTACCGGCTGTTGAAGAAGGTACGACCACATGGGATAGATTCACAGCTATGAGAGAGGCTCGAAGACTTTGTAAGTAACAGAACCCAGTACGTTGTACTCGACAGGGAGTGTTCATCAGAGACAAAGGTATCGTCAGGAGTGCCCAGGGAAAGCCGATAAGATCGCTGTTATTTTCAACAAACATAAATAATCTACTGTTGTTTGCTGATGATGCTTTGATTTTCGGAAAGATTGTGTCGTTTAGTTACTGTTCGAGGATCCAAGATGACTGAAACAAAATTTCTAGTTAGTGTGATTAAAGGCCGCTAGCTCTAAATCTAGAAAAATGTAAGTTAATGAAGATGTGTAGGATAAACCAGCTCTTAATGTTCCGATACAGTATTACTGGGGTATTGATTGACACATCACGTCGTTTAAATATCTGGCGTAACGTTGCAAAGCGATATGAAATGGAAAGAGTGTGTAAGGATTGCAATAGGAAAAGCAAATGGTCGACTTCGATTTTTTGGGAGAGTTCTAGGAAAGTGTGCTTCATCTGTAAACGAGACCGCGTATAGGAAGCTAGTGCGACATATTCTTGAGTACCGCACGAGTGTAAGGGAAGACATCGAAGCAATTCAGAGACGTGTTGTTAGATTTGTTACCGGTAGGTCTGAATAAAAAGCAAATCTCACGGAAATACTCTGGGAACTGAAATGGGTGTTCTAAATTGAGAGCGACATTCTTTTCGAGAAAAACTTCTGAGAAAAATTAGAGAACGGCCGTTTTAAGCTGACTGCAGACCTGTTCTGTTGATTCCAACATACATTGCGCGTAAGGAGTACGGATATAAGATACGAGAAATTAGGGCTCGTATGGGGCCATATAGAGTCATTTTCCCTTATTGTATTTGATAGTGGAACATGAAAGGAGGTGAGTAATAGCGGTACGGGATACCATCGGCCACGCGCCATGAAGTAGACTGCGGAGTATTGATGTAGATGAATAGTATATGTAGATCTGATTTTATTTATATACTGATGGAGTCGTGAGATGGTTCGTGAGCTGATGGATACAGGACACACTGCTGACATTTAGAAACGAATTATACTAACTCCAATACATGAAATATAGAGGAAAACATGCCTTTCTCTTATGTCCTTGGTCCCAGGTTCAAAATGGCTCTGAGCGCTATGGGACTTAACATCTGTGGTCATCAGTCCCCTAGAACTTAGAACTGCTTAAATCTAACTAACCTAAGGACATCACACACATCCATGCCCGAGGCAGGATTCGAACCTGCGACCGTAGCAGTCCCGCGGTTCCGGACTGAGCGCCTGGAACCGCTAGGCCACCGCAGCCGGCCTTGGTCCAGGCTGGCGCTCACTTAAGGGCAGTGGTTTCCACCCTGGCTGCTGATCTGTCACCCCAGAATGCTGACGGGAAACTTGTTGTGTACGACTTCGTACACAGTGGTAAGGAGAGATGGGCTACAGAGGGGTATTGCAACTGCAGTCGTAGGCCCGGCCTGAGTGGCCGAGCGGTTCTAGGCGCTAAAGTCTGGAACCGCGCCACCGCTACGGTCGCAGGTTCGAATCCTGCCTCGGGCATGGATGTGTGTGATGTCCTTAGGTTAGTTAGGTTTAAGTAGTTCTACGTTCTAGGGGACTAATGACCTCAGCAGTTAAGTCCCATAGTGCTCAGAACCATTTGAACCATTTTTTTGCATTCGTAGGAAAGCTGGACAGATGTACAAATGATTAGTGAACAATATAGAACAAAGAACCGAAGCCATACGTAACTTATATTTTCCAAGTGAACGAAGACTTATTACAAATGATGCAGCGAGAAATCGAGCCCAGCTATCACAACAGCAACGACAATGGAGTCGGAGCTGTGAGTCGGTGGCATCTGTGTAGCGTCCCGTAGTTCAGTGCCTACAAGAGCGAGTGGCAGTGAGCAGCAGCTGCTGGCTGTCCTACTGTGGCGTCAGAGGGCTCTCCCAGGATGGAGCGACCTGAGCGGTACCAGTCAGAGGTGCGCACATTTGGGTCCTTCAGATCCTGTGCGACATTTATCGGCGTCTAACAGAAACTTGCAGTTCCTGTACCAACGTAACGATGCCTCTGGGGTGGTATCGATATGTGATACCACAACATCCATGGTAGGCCGGTAGCCTTTAGAGGTCACGGCTGTTGATGACTGCAGAGTGCACATTTTCTTGGCATTTTGGATCCCTTGCTGCTGCTCATTTTGCTCACATCACTGCGTCGGTACCTGAAGGAAGCTGTACCCTCTGGCAGAAATCGGACTATGGTTGAGACTATGACACCTTATGCCACTAGAAACTCAACATCGGACACAGCAGGCACGGATGACAGGTCAGTGGAGCAATAGCACCAAGTCCTTTTTTTTTTTTTTTTTTTTTTTTTTGTCATCAGTCTACTGACTGGTTTGATGCGGTCCGCCACGAATTCCTTTCCTGTGCTAACCTCTTCATCTCAGAGTAGCACTTGCAACCTACGTCCTCAATTATTTGCCTGACGTATTCCAATCTCTGTCTTCCTCTACAGTTTTTGCCCTCTACAGCTCCCTCATGTCTTAGCAGATGTCCTATCATCCTGTGCCTTCTCCTTATCAGTGTTTTCCACATATTCCTTTCCTCTCCGATTCTGCGTAGAACCTCCTCATTCCTTACCTTATCAGTCCACCTAATTTTCAACATTCGTCTACAGCACCACATCTCAAATGCTTCGATTCTCTTCTGTTCCGGTTTTCCCACAGTCCATGTTTCACTACCATACAATGCTGTACTCCGGACGTACATCCTCAGAAATTTCTTCCTCAAATTAAGGCCGGTATTTGATATTAGTAGACTTCTCTTGGCCAGAAATGCCATTTTTGCCATAGCGAGTCTGCTTTTGATGTCCTCTTGCTCCGTCCGTCATTGGTTATTTTACTGCCTAGGTAGCAGAATTCCTTAACTTCATTGACTTCGTGACCATCAATCCTGATGTTAAGTGTCTCGCTGTTCTCATTTCTACTACTTCTCATTACCTTCGTCTTTCTCCGATTTACTCTCAAACCATACTGTGTACTCATTAGACTGTTCATTCCGTTCAGCAGATCATTTAATTCTTCTTCACTTTCACTCAGGATAGCAATGTGATCAGCGAATCGTATCATTGTTATCCTTTCACCTTGTATTTTAATTCCACTCCGGAACCTTTCTTTTATTTCCATCATTGCTTCCTCGATATACTGATTGAAGAGTAGGGGCGAAAGGCTGCAGCCTTGTCTTACACACTTCTTAATACGAGCACTTCGTTCTTGATCGTCCACTCTTATTATTCCCTCTTGGTTGTTGTACATATTGTATATGACCCGTCTCTCCCTATAGCTTACCCCTACTTTTTTTTCAGAATCTCGAACAGTCTGCACCGTTTTATATTGTCGAACGCTTTTTCCAGGTCGACAAATCCTATGAAAGTGTCTTGATTTTTCTTTAGCCTTGCTTCCATTATTAGCCGTAACGTCAGAATTGCCTATCTCGTCCCTTTACTTTTCCTAAAGCCAAACTGATCGTCACCTAGCGCATTCTCAATTTTCTTTTCCATTCTTCTGTATATTATTCTTGTAAGCAGCTTCGATGCATGAGATGTTAAGCTGATTGTGCGATAATTCTCGCACTTGTCAGCTCTTGCCGTCTTCGGAATTGTGTGGATGATGCTTTTCCGAAAGTCAGATGGTATTTCGCCAGACTCATATATTCTACACACCAACGTGAATAGTCGTTTTGTTGCCTCTTCCCCCAATGATTTTAGAAATTCTGATGGAATGTTATCTATCCCTTCTGCCTTATTTGACCGTAAGTCCTCCAAAGCTCTTTTAAATTCCGATTCTAATACTGGATCCCCTATCTCTTCTAAATCGACTCCTGGTTCTTTTTCCATCACATCAGACAAATCTTCACCCTCATAGAGGCTTTCAATGTATTCTTTCCACCTATCTGCTCTCTCCTCTGCATTTAACAGTGGAATTTCCGTTGCACTCTTAATGTTACCACCGTTGCTTTTAATGTCACCAAAGGTTGATTTGACTTTCCTGTATGCTGAGTCTGTCCTTCCGACAATCATATCTTTTTCGATGTCTTCACATTTTTCTTGCAGCCATTTCGTCTTAGCTTCCCTGCACTTCCTACTTATTTCATTCCTCAGCGACTTGTATTTCTGTATTCCTGATTTTCCCGGAACAGGTTTGTACTTCCTCCTTTCATCAATCAACTGAAGTATTTCTTCTGTTACCCATGGTTTCTTCGCAGCTACCTTCTTTGGACCTATGTTTTCCTTCCCAACTTCTGTGATGGCCCTTTGTATTGATGTCCATTCCTCTTCAACTGTACTGCCTACTGCGCTATTCCTTATTGCTGTATCTATAGCGTTAGAGAACTTCAAACGTATCTCGTCATTCCTTAGTACTTCCGTATCCCACTTCTTTGCGTATTGATTCTTCCTGTCTAATGTCTTGAACTTCAGCCTACTCTTCATCACTACTATATTGTGATCTGAGTCTATATCTGCTCCTGGGTACACCTTCCAATCCAGTATCTGATTTCGGAATCTCTGTCTGACCATGATGTAATCTAACTGAAATCTTCCCGTATCTCCCGGCCTTTTCCAAGTATACCTCCTCCTCTTGTGGTTCTTGAACAGGGTATTCGCTATTACTAACTGAAACTTGTTACAGAACTCAATTAGTCTTTCTCCTCTTTCATTCCTTGTCCCAAGCTCATATTCTCCTGTAACCTTTTCTTCTACTCCTTCCCCTACACCATGTCCGACGATCAAGTTAGTGTAAGTGGCAGGCACATCCTTTTCTAGAACCCATGGTGCTGCTGGCGTTGCCCAATCGTTTCGGTGTCCTGTGTAGCTATGGCATCGTACTGATTCATCTGGTTTCCGGCAACTCACAGACTTATATTGTGGGAGCCAGCCCACTCGCGTCTCATAGGGTGCCCAGGAAGCTGTTTTCTCGGATAGCTAGACAACACACAAGCGAATAATATTAATGGAGTTAGTTACAGTTATTAAATTGACAAAACTTTCGTTTCTACATGATTCGCTAGCAATTATGGCATGCAAATAATCAACGTCCTCTTGTAGATACAATTTCCATGCAGGGTAGTCACACAAGTTCATAAGTTACTGCTATCGTTAATATCACTCTGGCTCTTCTAGTGCACTCTTCTAGTCCGGGTTTACTAGTGGGCGTTTCCTACTGTCCGGCCGCGTCTAGGCGGCGCGTCGCTTTTATTCTTTTCGTGTAGATAGCGCTCCTATCGTGATGACGTCCTAATTAGCGTGCTATAGGCTGCCGTCGTCTCACAGCCCTCTCTGCATCATCGTTCTTGATCATCCTGCCGGCGCTTGTTGTTACGCCGAAACATATCTGTACGCCTCTGGTGTTCATTTTTTTCACTATAGCGCAGTACCTAGACACGTCGCTCATAACAAAATACTTGCCCTAGAGTTGTGACTCTGCCCCACCTGCTACTCAGTTACCAATTTCCACTGAAGTTCACTACTGTGGTGCGCTATTCTTGCCATGCAATCATCTGCGTGTCTGTTACTGCGACACGTTTCTCATCACAGTTGTGTCTTCTGGTTTTTGCCGGCAAATGCAAAACTATACAGCAGCTATCTCATTGCTTCCCATTACTTTTGCTCCGAGACCGAGTGGCGGCACTACACTGTCAACGCTCATGCAGGAGACCCCATCCCTCCCCGTCTTGCTCTAATCCTGTTCTGTAATGTGACTACCTTTACAGAACAGGGAGTTAATACTGAACTGGCTTCTCTCAACAGTTATATCATTATTACATTAATCTACACCTTCATATTTCTATCTTCCACCCCTGACTTGGGGCAACCTGTTGTAGGGAATTGAATTACCCCTGAATCAGGTTTTCACACGGCTCGCCGTTTAAAATATAGACTGAAGCTCACAGTTACCTTACGTCCAACATCCTGATACGGTTCAATATGCTGCAACAACTGCTCCACAGTGATATTCCAGTCCACTGTTCCTATCACCCAACTGAATGAAGTATTGACACTCAGCCTCTAGGTGTAATTAAGGAACATAATGTGACGCAGGAAGCAAAAATATATCCTAACCGTATCATTCAACTTGGTGCATAAACTGAAGAACATTTTACCGAAAGAAGTGAATTTCGCGTTACACTGCTACAATTTGATCTGGACAATAAATAAATATTATGAACCTAACAGGGTGCCAGTGATTTTGTTCGATTATGTTCGTAACGCACTCTAAAATCGATCGTATAGCGGCATCATTTACATAACTTGTCTCTACCGATGCGTATTTCCACGTAAACGTTGTAGGACGAGATAGGGCAGGATCATAATTTAGCACAAAATTTTGCATTGTTCAACTCCCAAGCGCTGAGTCTTACCGAAAGACAATATGTAAGAATCGTCCAAGGACATGGAAAATACACATCAACAATAGGATCACCATGCAGTGAGCGATTCACGTCTCACGTAAAAACCTGGCTCAAGTATCGTTACTCATGGTATTGTACGTTTTACGCAAAGTATAATGATAACAGACGTTTCCACTGGATTGTGACGTCCGAATCGAAGGTGGCGATAAAGGATGGCTCACCCGGGACTTTGTAATCCAAGATTTGGAACACTGGGACGGGCTCCATAAAGTAAAAATATAGGATGGTGACCGGGGATATACTGGCGCAGCTCTATAACGTCAGAATCCAATACTGGCACAGGCTCCGTGACATTACAATCCAGCTCAGACCAGTCCGTCTCCTTATAACAGCTTATAATTCCGACATACTGGACCCTCAGAGGTGTATGGTTACTGCATATTGCTTCTCCAGATCCAGATTTGGATTCCTCCACTTTTTGTATCTTAAAGAAATGCCGGGAGGGAAAGGTCCCTCTGCTCCATACTGGCTCTCTTCTCCCATCCCTAGTTCACTTGCGCCATGCTCCAACAAGCCTCTCACCCTGTCTGACATTACAGTTTAACCAGTTTACCCTTGCACACCAGCTACTGTAAGTTCAAATTGTGGGAAAATCCACTTCCCCCAAGTTGTAAATTATGGCAGGTCTGCTGGCTGTCAAAGATTAGAGCTCTCGTCCTAACTTTAAAACTGAATAACTCACTGATGCAGTCTGTTTGGTTGTCAAACACTAGTCACTGTCGCATGTAGTTTTGAAAAGGGACGGAAGAGATATTCACCTGCTTCATTATTTAAACACCGCTACGTCTACACCACGCCGAGCGTCAGTCGTGTCGTGGCACCGGCTGACTTCACCCACACCACACCTCTCTCTCTGTGTCATGGCAGAGGATGTCTGTTTGATATGTCTTTATGTAACGTGTAATGACACGAAGATGTGAGACGCCGACTGTGCTAGAAGGAGACCCGACACCTAAGACCATCGGCCAGTACGTTGCAGGATAGGAAGAGCCAGGGACGTTTATTTATCCAAACAAGCACGACGCGTTGTGATCGCCACACAGTGCACCTTGTATTTAAGGCTAGGCGCAAATTGAGACGCGTATAGCACTGGTCGCGCGTGTGCAGCGCACATTGCAACGCGTACACCATACTTCGCACGCGCCCACTGGCGACGCTCTGCGCTGACTAAATCGAAGCGCGCGCAACCTGTTATAATTCTCAAACTATTTTAAAGAAACTATTCTCTGAAAATATATGATTTTTGCCTTACTTGTAGCATTATATGTCAGCTTCGTGGCGAAGTGCCCATCACCTCGCTAATGACCATCCTTATTGTGATGTACACATTTTAGTAAGACACCACGCAAACCTCAAAAAGTTTGCAACGAAAATTAGGGGTCGCTATGATTTTGCGTTTGGTGCGTATTACACCATATGATACTGCGTATGAAGTTTAGCTAACACACTGAATTTTTGTTTAGACTTGGGAGGAGATCTCTATCTGCCTCCGACCCCATGTAGGGCGCTCACTTCCGATCTCACGCCCGCGAGTATGAAATACTCGGAACATCTCTCATATCTCCTAAACCGCTGGAGACAACGAAACGAAAGTGTGGCGAATGATAGCACACAAGGAGGAGAGTGTTTTGCCAATTATTAAACACGCGGAACTTTCTTATCGATGGCGATATATCACCACTTATACTTCCTTTTTTATTTATCTCACTCCAGTGACTAAAATTTTTTAAAAGTTATCGACAGCTAGAGAAACAAGAGCTTCCTAGTATGAAAATATGAAATTTCTTCTCTTCTGTTACTGCAAACCGATACTAGGAGGTTTTTCGTAAGCTATTGAGCTCTGTGGTTGCCAATTACTTGTTTAATGAGGCCCTCCGTTTTGGAATTCTGTCTCAATAGCTGCTGTGAGATGAGTTTGGCAAATTTCATTGTGACAACGGAAGTATAATTAAACCAGTCACCAAGAGAAATGTGGCCTTTACTCATAAATTGTGATGCTTCTTCGAATGAGAAAAGCTTAACAACACACACAAAATCAGACTGGCAATTCTGTTGGAATTTTGGTTGAATCCCCGTAACCCATCGTACGAGGGCAGTTCAATAAGTAATGCAACACATTTTTTTTCTCGGCCAATTTTGGTTGAAAAAGCCGGAAATTTCTTGTGGAATATTTTCAAACATTCCCGCTTCGTCTCGTATAGTTTCATTGACTTCCGACAGGTGGCAGTGCTGTACGGAGCTGTTAAAATGGCGTCTGTAACGGATGAGCGTTGCAAACAACGGGCAGTGATCGAGTTTCTTTTGGCGGAAAACCAGGGCATCTCAGATATTCATAGGCGCTTGCAGAATGTCTACGGTGATCTGGCAGTGGACAAAAGCACGGTGAGTTGTTGGGCAAAGCGTGTGTCATCATCGGCGCAAGGTCAAGCAAGACTGTCTAATCTCCCGAGTGCGGGCCGGCCGTGCACAGCTGTGACTCCTGCAATGGCGGAGCGTGCGAACACACTCGTTCGAGATGATCGACGGATCACCATCAAACAACTCAGTGCTCAACTTGGCATCTCTGTTGGTAGTGCTGTCACAATTGTTCACCAGTTGGGATATTCAAAGATTTGTTCCCGCTGGGTCCCTCGTTGTCTAACCGAACACCATAAAGAGCAAAGGAGAACCATCTGTGAGGAATTGCTTGCTCGTCATGTGGCTGAGGGTGACAATTTCTTGTGAAAGATTGTTACAGGCGATGAAACATGGGTTCATCATTTCGAACATGAAACAAAACGGCAATCAATGGAGTGGCGCCACACCCACTCCCCTACCAAGAAAAAGTTTAAAGCCATACCCTCAGCCGGTAAAGTCATGGTTACAGTCTTCTGGGCCGCTGAAGGGGTAATTCTGTTCGATGTCCTTCCCCATGGTCAAACGATGAACTCTGAAGTGTATTGTGCTACTATTCAGAAATTGAAGAAACGACTACAGCGTGTTCGTAGGCACAAAAATCTGAACGAACTTCTCTCTCTTCATGACAACGCAAGACCTCACACAAGTCTTCGCACCCGAGAGGAGCTTACAAAACTTCAGTGGACTGTTCTTCCTCATGCACCCTACAGCCCCGATCTCGCACCGTCGTATTTCCATGTTGTTGTTGATGTGGTCTTCAGTCCTGAGACTGGTTTGATGCAGCTTTCCATGCTACTCTATCCTGTGCAAGCTTCTTCATCTCCCAGTACCTACTGCAACCTACATCCTTCTGAATCTGCTTAGTGTATTCATCTCTTGGTATCCCTCTACGATTTTTACTCTCCACACTGCCCTCCAATGCTAAATTTCTGATCCCTTGATGCCTCAAAACATGTCCTACTAACCGATCCCTTCTTCTAGTCAACTTGTGCCACAAAATTTTCTTCTCCCCAATCCTATTCAATACCTCCTCATTAGTTACGTGATCTACCCACCTTATCTTCAGCATTCTTCTGTAGCACCACATTTCGAAAGCTTCTATTCTCTTCTTGTCCAAACTAGTTATCGTCCATGTTTCACTTCCATACATGGCTACACTCCATACAAATACTTTCAGAAACGACTTCCTGACACTTAAATCTATACTCGATGTTAACAAATTTCTCTTCTTGAGAAATGCTTTCCTTGCCATTGCCAGTCTACTTTTTATATCCTCTCTACTTCGACCATCATCGGCTATTTTACTCCCTAAATAGCAAAACTCCTTTACTACTTTAAGTGTCTCATTTCCTAATCTAATTCCCTCAGCATCACCCGACTTCATTCGACTACATTCCATTATCCTCGATTTGCTTTAGTTGATGTTCATCTTATAGCCTCCTTTCAAGACACTGTCCATTCCGTTCAACTGCTCTTCCAAGTCCTTTGCTGTGTCTGACAGAATTACAATATCATCGGCGAACCTCAAAGTTTTTACTTCTTCTCCATGAATTTTAATACCTACTCCGAATTTTTCTTTTGTTTCCTTTACTGCTTGCTCAATATACAGATTGAATAACATCGGGGAGAGGCTACAACCCTGTCTCACTCCTTTCCCAACCACTGCTTCCCTTTCATGCCCCTCGACTCTTATAACTGCCATCTGGTTTCTGTACATATTGTAAATAGCCTTTCGCTCCCTGTATTTTACCCCTGCCACCTTCAGAATTTGAAAGAGAGTATTCCAGTCAACATTGTCAAAAGCTTTCTCTAAGTCTACAAATGCTAGGAACGTAGGTTTGCCTTTTCTTAATCTTTCTTCTAAGATAAGTCGTAAGGTCAGTATTGCCTCACGTGTTCCAACATTTCTACGGAATCCGAACTGATCTTCCCCGAGGTCGGCTTCTACCAGTTTTTCCATTTGTCTGTAAAGAATTAGCGTTAGTATTTTGCAGCTGTGACTTATTAAACTGATAGTTCGGTAATTTTCACATCTGTCAACACCTACTTTCTTTGGGATTGGAATTATTATATTCTTCTTGAAGTCTGAGGGTATTTCGCCTGTCTCATACATCGTGCTCACCAGATGGTAGAGTTTTGTCATGACTGGCTCTCCCGAGGCCATCAGTAGTTCTAATGGAATGTTGTCTACTCCCGGGGCCTTGTTTCGATTCAGGTCTTTCAGTGCTCTGTCAAACTCTTCACGCAGTATGACATCTCCCATTTCGTCTTCATATACATCCTCTTCCATTTCCATAATATTGTCCTCAAGTACATCGCCCTTGTATAAACCCTCTATATACTCCTTCCACCTTTCTGCCTTCCCTTCTTTGCTTAGAACTGGGTTGCCATCTGAGCTCTTGATATTCATACTAGTGGTTCTCTTCTCTCCAAAGGTCTCTTTAATTTTCCTGTAGGCAGTATCTATCTTACCCCTGGTGAGACAAGCCTCTACATCCTTACATTTGTCCTCTAGCCATCCCTGCTTAGCCATTTAGCACTTCCTGTCGATATCATTTTTGAGACGTTTGTATTCCTTTTTGCCTGCTTCATTTACTGCATTTTTATATTTTCTCCTTTCATCAATTAAATTCAATATTTCTTCTGTTACCCAAGGATTTCTATTAGACCTCGTCTTATTACCTACTTGATCGTCTGCTGCCTTCACTACTTCATCCCTCAGAGCTACCCATTCTTCTTCTACTGTATTTCTTTTACCCATTCCTGTCAATTGTTCCCTTATACTATCCCTGAAACTCTCAACAACCTCTGGTTCTTTCAGTTTATCCAGGTCCCATCTCCTTAAATTCCCACCTTTCTGCAGTTTCTTCAGTTTCAATCTGCAGTTCATAACCAATAGATTGTGGTCCGAATCCACATCTGCCCCAGGAAGTGTCTTACAATTTAAAACCTGGTTCCTAAATCTCTGTCTTACCATTACATAATCTATCTGATACCTTTTAGTATCTCCAGGATTCTTCCAGGTATACAACCTTCTTTTATGATTCTTGAACCAAGTGTTAGCTATGATTAAGTTATGCTCTGTGCAAAATTCTACAAGGCGGCTTCCTCTTTCATTCCTTCCCCCCAATCCATATTCACCTACTATGTTTCCTTCTCTCCATTTTCCTACTGACGAATTCCAGTCACCCATGACTATAAAATTTTTGTCTCCCTTCACTACCTGAATAATTTCTTTTATCTCGTCATACATTTCATCTATTTCTTCATCATCTGCAGAGCTAGTTGGCATATAAACTTGTACTACTGTAGTAGGCATGGGCTTTGTGTCTATCTTGGCCACAATAATGCGTTCACTATGCTGTTTGTAGTAGCTAACCCGCACTCCAATTTTTTTATTCATTATTAAACCTACTCCTGCATTACCCCTATTTGATTTTGTATTTATAACCCTGTAATTACCTGACCAAAAGTCTTGTTCCTCCTGCCACCGAACTTCACTAATTCCGACTATATCTAACTTTAACCTATCCATTTCCCTTTTTAAATTTTCTAACCTACCTGCCCGATTAAGGGATCTGACATTCCACGCTCCGATCCGTAGAACGCCAGTTTTCTTTCTCCTGATAACGACGTCCTCCTGAGTAGTCCCCGCCCAGAGATCCGAATGGGGGACTATTTTACCTCCAGAATATTTTACCCAAGAGGACGCCATCATCATTTAATCATACAATAGAGCTGCATGTCCTCGGGAAAAATTACGGCTGTAGTTTCCCCTTGCTTTCAGCCGTTCGCAGTACCAGCACAGCAAGGCCGTTTTGGTTACTGTTACAAGACCAGATCAGTCAATCATCCAGACTGTTGCCCCTGCAACTACTGAAAAGGCTGCTGCCCCTCTTCAGGAACCACATGTTTGTCTGGCCTCTCAACAGATACCCCTCCGTTGTGGTTGCACCTACGGTACGGCCATCTGTATCGCTGAGGCACGTAAGCCTCCCCACCAACGGCAAGGTCCATGGTTCATGGGGGGCGGATTTCCATATGATTGGCCTAATGAAGGACGCAATCCGTGGGAGGTACTACGCGGATGATGAAGAAGTTATTGATGCAGTACGACGTTGGCTCCGACATCGACCAGTGGAATGGTACCGTGCAGTCATACAGGCCCTCATTTCAAGGTGGCGTAAGGCCGTAGCATTGAATGGAGATTACGTCGAAAAATAGTGTTGTGTAGCTAAAAGATTGGGGAATAACCTGGTGTATTTCAATGCTGCATAAAACAACCCCTGTTTTAGAAAAAAATGTGTTGCATTACTCATTGAACTGCCCTCGTATTTTTAACACAGAGCGACTGGAATGGAAACTTACCAAAGGAATTTATTCCTTCTCTTGAACTGAGCAGTATTAAAATAATGACGAGCGTTCCTTCAGCCGGAATAATAGGCTCATGCTAGATACTGGTTACTCACCTAGGGCTTGCTAAACTGACAATGTTTAATCGCGAATAAAATAGTAGTTATTGAGAAAAATAAACAATTGATCTGTCGCACACCACAGTGGTCAGTGTATTGTCAGCACCGAAGGATAATGCGCGACAGGAATGCACAAGCTAGCCATGTGTGCCTTGTGAGTTGGAGTACGAAAAATATTGTCAGGAAAGTAGATCTGCCTTTTTCAACAGTACATTTCAACAAATTAAATATATATAATCAAAACACTCTTTTAGGATATTCCTACTTTCGTAATAACACAGACCATTTTCTTCCTATGTGTAGCCTCTTGTATAATTAGTTTCTTAATGCTGATAATGTCCATGCAACAATTGAAATGCTTTTTCTCATTACGGTGAACCAATTAAAACATTGTTATTTGTGACTGCTTTTCGACTGTTTCTAGCAGTGGAAATATGATGTTCACATGCATGTAGTACAGTATGTACATTATTACATCCATATCAGAGTAATCACAATGTGACTTCAATACTTCAGATAGTGGACGCATTTTACCAGAACCGGAAAGGGATCAAACCTGTGAAGATTATCGCTTTCTAAATTTTTATCGTACAGATACGCCAGCATACTAGGCCGTGAGAAGATAACCTTGTTTTATTTTCTTGCCTTGATTCTTAATCACATGATTTTATAATTCTCCTTTGTTCCTTATTCACTACCCGCTGTCCCTTCTTGCGATCTGAAAATATCTCGGAGGCATACACTCCTGGAAATTGAAATAAGAACACCGTGAATTCATTGTCCCACGAAGGGGAAACTTTATTGACACATTCCTGGGGTCAGATACATCACATGATCACACTGACAGAACCACAGGCACATAGACACAGGCAACAGAGCATGCACAATGTCGGCACTAGTACAGTGTATATCCACCTTTCGCAGCAATGCAGGCTGCTATTCTCCCATGGAGATGATCGTAGAGATTCTGGATGTAGTCCTGTGGAACGGCTTGCCATGCCATTTCCACCTGGCGCCTCAGTTGGACCAGCGTTCGTGCTGGACGTGCAGACCGCGTGAGACGACGCTTCATCCAGTCCCAAACATGCTCAATGGGGGACAGATCCGCAGATCTTGCTGGCCAGGGTAGTTGACTTACACCTTCTAGAGCATGTTGGGTGGCACGGGATACATGCGGACGTGCATTGTCCTGTTGGAACAGCAAGTTCCCTTGCCGGTCTAGGAATGGTAGAACGATGGGTTCGATGACGGTTTGGATGTACCGTGCACTATTCAGTGTCCCCTCGACGATCACCAGTGGTGTACGGCCAGTGTAGGAGATCGCTCCCCACACCATGATGCCGGGTGTTGGCCCTGTGTGCCTCGGTCGTATGCAGTCCTGATTGTGGCGCTCACCTGCACGGCGCCAAACACGCATACGACCATCATTGGCACCAAGGCAGAAGCGACTCTCATCGCTGAAGACGACACGTCTCCATTCGTCCCTCCATTCACACCTGTCGCGACACCACTGGAGGCGGGCTGCACGATGTTGGGGCGTGAGCGGAAGACGGCCTAACGGTTTGCGGGACCGTAGCCCAGCTTCATGGAGACGGTTGCGAATGGTCCTCGCCGATACCCCAGGAGCAACAGTGTCCCTAATTTGCTGGGAAGTGGCGGTGCGGTCCCCTACGGCACTGCGTAGGATCCTACGGTCTTGGCGTGCATCCGTGCGTCGCTGCGGTCCGGTCCCAGGTCGACGGGCACGTGCACCTTCCGCCGACCACTGGCGACAACATCGATGTACTGTGGAGACCTCACGCCCCACGTGTTGAGCAATTCGGCGGTACGTCCACCCGGCCTCCCGCATGCCCACTATACGCCCTCGCTCAAAGTCCGTCAACTGCACATACGGTTCACGTCCACGTTGTCGCGGCATGCTACCGGTGTTAAAGACTGCGATGGAGCTCCGTATGCCACAGCAAACTGGCTGACACTGACGGCGGCGGTGCACAAATGCTGCGCAGCTAGCGCCATTCGACGGCCAACACCGCGGTTCCTGGTGTGTCCGCTGTGCCGTGCGTGTGATCATTGCTTGTACAGCCCTCTCGCAGTGTCCGGAGCAAGTATGGTGGGTCTGACACACCGGTGTCAATGTGTTCTTTTTTCCATTTCCAGGAGTGTATGATGCAATTCCAGCGGCCAATGGCTCATCAGTTACCGAAGTATGCATTTTTCTTGACAGAAGAGAAACAACACAAAACTATACAGATATAAATAACAGAAAATTATAACATACTAACGAAGAAAGCTGGAGCGTTTAAATGGCGAAAAACATAACACTACCCAAAGGCAATAAAATTTAGTACACAGTAGGGTAAAATTTATCGTATGGCCAATACTCAAATGCGCCATTCCGATGTGAGCATATGGCCGGTCTAATTTTCCACTGCCCGCCTCAAATTTCCCAAGGTGCTAGCGAGGCACGCGCGACGCGCGCCGCTAGAAACTGTGCCTCAACCACAACGCCGCGAGACCTGGCGCAGGCGCGTGTCACGTCCCAGTCGCGTCGCATCGCAATTTGCGCGGTCCCATTTGAACCTGTGATGTTACAAAAACGCGCGCTGCGCTGTGTCGTGCCACACGCGCTATACGCGTCTCAATTCGCGCCTCGGCTTAAGGTTCACAGATTCACCACACTTGGACGCTTAATGTTACTTGACAGAGGACCATATTATTTCTCCAATTGCTCCATATGCAAGTGGAATAGTAAAACACACCGACTAGCAATGATATTACATATTATCCGCAATGTTTTGCATGCAGGCTTACTGCATATCAAGAATACATTAGGGCAAGGCAACATCGAGGTCCAACATCAAAGTCTTTAAAACAGCACACCAGAAACTTGACGTCACACCTCTCATTTCTGATGAACTGTAAGGGCGGTTGTACAGGTAAAAGTGCTATATTAGCTCCACAGGAGTCTGAAACTCTTCCCCAGTTTCTAGATGCCACTGTTAAATCCACGCTGCTACATGCTGTAGTTTGCGCTGCTTTTATAGAAACATTAATGAAAAAAATACAGTAAAAGATTTTGGTAACTATCACATCTATCAACGGACAGATACCAGAAAACACTAAATACAATCTGTTTTCGACGTTTTCTGTCAAAGGGAGTGTTTCACATGAGCACACTGTTTTCTAATTTGGCTATCATAAAAGTTTTGTTGAGGAAACAGGGTGTAACTTGTGCACTATTTCCGTATTGTATGTATCATACGTTTAAGTATCTTTTACTCAATTAGACGTATTTATGCAAGTACTTTCGTTCTATAAAGTATCTGAATTAGATAATATAACCATCCCACGTACTGTTGTTCAAGTCGCACGACTATCCTTCGGTGTTCCTGTCAAAGGAGAAAATGTTGTACCTGGTTGTTGAGGTTAACCCACATAAGATGTCATTCCGTGAAAAAAGTGCGATTTACGGGTAACATAAACGAGCTGGTGTCCTGTGCGCTGTGTTCAGCAAATCTCCGTGATGTAACGGGGAAAATAAGCTAAAAGACCTTAGCATCGTCAGTTTTGGAATGTTACTGGGTAGTTGGAGTTCCTAGCATTTTCAGAGAAGCTTCACTTCTGTACCTAATGCGTGCTCCTAATACGTTGCTTCTTTCCTCCTCATGGCGTGGTACCCTTTGTGCTACTACA